>NC_059150.1:25595000-28095000 GCF_020740605.2 Lemur catta | reverse complement strand
TGTATAACTTTTCAGATGAGGAAATCCAAATTCTTCCTTAAATAAAAAATAAATAACGATTTTATAGCTAATATATTATGAAGATGAACAATATGCAAAATGACAAGCGTATATGGCATGTGTATGGTTTGTAAAGATTTAATTCTTAAACTGGGTGGAGTTATTTAGTTTATATGGTAATAATTTATTAGTAAAAAATATTCTAATGATTTACTCCTCATTCAACAGACTCACAGGATCTAATACTTCAAAACTAATTTCTCAAATTGTGAAAGCTGTTAAATTTCAAAACAAGACAGTAACATTAGCTATGCTAAAACGAGCATAGAATTTTGCAGAAAAAAACCCTGCACAGTTGAAATCAGAATTCGATGTTTTACAAATGGACTGACTTTAGTAACTTTATTAATCAATTTCTGTATTTCAGGTTTCTTGGATATGAAATGAGGAAAATAATAATGTCCACCCCATTTGTTGCTAAAAGGAGAAAAGAAAATAATTCATTCAAAAGTTTTTTTAAAAAAACTGTAAAGCACCTTTATTATAACTGCTTGCAATCCAGAATCACATAAATAATTAAACCTCAATAAACTGAGTAACAGATGTTCAGCTAATGGACAATTAAATCTATAGCTATTTTACCTACAGTGAAGGATGTTGATACAATGTGGAGTTTTTATAAAGCCATACAATTTTCTTATGCATACTTACATGTAGCATTTATTGAATAGGTACGACCTTCAGATATACTAAGAACAGCAGAATTGAATATATATGTATTATGATATAACCATATAAATTCTTTTACTTTTCTCTCTCTTTCTCTCTTTCTTTTCTTTCTTTCTTTCTTTCTTTCTTTCTTTCTTTCTTTCTTTCTTTCTTTCTTTCTTTCTTTCTTTCTTTCTTTCTTTCTTTCTTTCTCTCTCTTCTTTCTTTCTTTCTCTCTTCTTTCTTTCTCTCTTTTTTTTCTACTTTAATTTCACTGGAGGCACAAAAACACTCTCACAATTGCCTGGGTCCAATCTGTGAGAGGGGGAACCCAGAGGGCCATAGGACTGCACTTCCCGCAGAGCCGCTGTGCCTCTTGTGAGAGGTGGTGCCAGGATACACAGCACAGTTATGGCTTCTAGGTGTGATGCTGGAGTCCTGTCACTTCTACATTTTGATGTCTCACAGAGGTTGTTCTAGTGATTTTCATGTATAAGAAATTACTACAGAAAAGACATTTATTTCCTCTGTGACACTTTAGAATTGCTCTCAGCAAAATTACTCCCAAAGAGATACGTACCCAGTAAATGAGTGACTATCTGGTAAACCATGTTTAAACATCTTACTTGACAGAGTCAAACAGAATTTGAAATCAACCAAATTTGATTTTTAAAAAACAATTTTAGCACCTTTTCTAAATTTAAATTTGACCAAAGAAAAAGCTGATTTGTATTTTATTAATAAATCTGTTGTTCATTAATACATAGATGCTATCATTTACTTCAACATAGACAGTGTTTCACTAAAATATTTTAAGATTTAATGTATTTCATTTAAATATTTTAAGTCACAATATCATATATATAAACTTACAGTATTTTTATAAGAATAAAATAACCTAATGTATATGCAAAATAATAATTTGTGAAATGTAATGTTATCCCTGTTAATATTTCTGTGGAATAATTATTTCCTCAATGCTAAGAACTCTAGCATTGTAGGAGCCTATGGGGCTAAAATATTTCTCTATTTCCTACATTAATCCTCAAATTTGGGATTTTACACTATTCCTTATGGACTCCAGAGCAGATACAATAAGTAAGTGAGTAACAGTAGCCACGAAAATTGAACAAAGTAACCAGAACTTCTGCTAAAGGAAGTACACCATGATCCAGCTATTTTCTTTTTACTCGGTATTGTCAGTATGAAGCAAACAAGAGTCACATCACGTACATGGATGGCCTTTTAAGATACAGTCGACTCCTTCTGCTAATGCAACTGACTGTGAAACTCTCCTGAAAGCAAACACACAAGATAGTTATTCTATCTACTTAGCAAGGAGAATGAGAAAGGAAGTGACTAAACGGGTTTGTCTTTTGCACATTCCATCTTTCCTCCAGAGTTAGTTCTTCATGGTAACCACTAGATTTAGGGGACAAACCCATAGTCAACCAGAGGAGAAAATCACTGGAGTATCCAAGAAATTCCTATCCCACAGAAAACAATATTCTCCATTATTGTTTTACTACATTTTGAAATGCACCAGGTAAAGGGGCAGTTTATGTCTTGAGAAATTTCTTACTAATTTTGTTCTCAGGAAATGGTGAAATGAATCAGAATAAGACATTAATTGGGGTCATTCTAACGTTATATGGCCATAACTCAAAGATATTTTGGGATCAGGTCCAGACAATCTTAATAAAGTGAACAGAACAAACATTAAAGTGAGTCATACAAATTTTTTGTTTTCCCAGTACATATAAAAGGTATGTTTACACTATACTGTATTCTATTAAAGGAGCAATAATATTATATCTATTAAAAACTGTACATATATTTATTAAAAGATACTTTTTTGCTAAAAATAAAATGCTAACGACCATCTGGGCCTTCAGTGAGCTGTAATGGTTTTGCTGCTGAAGGGTCTTGCCTCAAGGTTGATGGCTGATGAATGACCCGGGTGGTGGCTGCTGAAGGTTGGTTGGCATGGCTGTGGCAATTTCCTAAAATAAGACAGCAATGAAGTTTGCCCTATTGGTTGCCTCTTCCTTCCATGAAATAGTTCTCTGAAGCACACAATGGCATTTGATACCATTTTACAAACTGTAGAACTTTCAAAATTGGAGTCAATCTTCTCAAACCCTACTGCTGCTTTACCAAATAATTTTATTCTTTGTTGTCATTTCAAGAATTTTCACAGAATCTTTACCAGGACTAGATTCCATCTCAAGACACCACTTTTTATGCTCATCCATGAGAAGCAACTCCTCATTCATTCAAATTTTATTATAAGAATGTAGACGCTCAGTCATACCTTCAGGCTCCACTTCTAATTCTAGCTCTCTTGCTATTTCCACCACCTTTGCAGTTACTCACTCCACTGAAGTATTGAATCTCTCAAAGTCATTCATGATGATTGGAATCAACTTCTTCCAAACCTGTTAATATTGATATTTTGTCTATATTCTTAATTATGACTATTCTTAATAGCACCTAGAATGGTGACTCCTTTCCAGAAGGTTTTTAATTTACCTTGCCCAAATCAATCAGAGGAATCACATCTATGGCAGCTATAGACTTCAAAAAATGTATTTCTTAAATAATAAGAAATGCAAGATGAAATTTCTCCTTGATCCATAGGCTCTAGATTGGATGTTGTGTTAGCAGGCATAAAAACAACATTAATCTCCTTGTGCATCTTCATCACAGCTCTTGGGTGACTGGGTGCATTGTCAATGAGCAATATGTTAAAATAAACATTTTTTTTTCTGAGCAGTAGGTCTCAAGAGTGGGATTAAAAATATTCGAAAAACCATGCTGTAAATAGATGTGCTATCATCCAAGCTTTGTTGTTTCATCCATAGAGCACAGGCAGAGTAAATTTAGCATAATTTTTAAGGGCACTGGGATTTTTGGTAGGGTAAATGAACATTGACTTCAACTTCAAGTCTCCAAATGCATTAGCTCTTAACAAGACAGTCAGCCTGTCCTTTGAAGTCAGGCGCCGACTTTTCCTCTAGCTATGAAATCCTAGATGGGATCTTCTTCCAATAGAAGGCTTTTTTCTACATTGAAAATCTGTTGTTTAGTGTAGCCACCTTTTCAATTATCTTAGCTAGATCTCTGGATAACTTACAGTTTTATGAGCACTTGCTGCTTCACATTACAGGTATGACTTCTTTTTTTAAACCTCATGAACCAACTTCAGCTAGCTTCAAACTTTTCTTAAGTTTTCTTACCTCTCACATACAATTGAATAGCAGTAAGGACTTGCCCTGGGTTAGGTTTTGGCTTAAGGGAATGTTGTGGCTGGTTTGACCTTTTATCCAAACCACTCAAACTTTTTCATGTCAGCAATAAGACTGTTTCCCTTTCTTATTATTCCTGTCTTCATTGGAGTAGCATTTTAACTTCTTTCAAGAACTTTTCCTTTGTATTCACAAATTGGCTGGGTGTTTGGCACAAGAGGCCTAGCTGTTGGCTTATCTCAATTTATGACATGCCTCCCTCACAAGCTTAATCATTTCTAGCCTTGGATTTAAAGTGAGAGACACGAGACTTCCTTTCATTTGAACACTTGGAGGCCTTTGTAGTATTAATTAGCCTAATTTCATCACTGTTGTGTCTCAGGGGATAGAGAAACCCGAGGAGAAGGAAAGAGACGTGTGGTCACCAGACAGGTGGAGCAGTCAGAACACACACATGTATCAATTAAGCTCACCATTTTATATGGGTGTGGTTCATGGCACCCCAAAACAATTAAAATAATAACATCAAAGATCACTGACCACAGATCACTATAAACAGTTGTAATAATCAAAAAATTTGAAATATTGTAGAAATTACTAAAATGTGACAGAGAGACAAGAATTGAGCTCATGTTATTGGAAAAAATGGTGCTGATAGATTTGCTTGATGCAGATTTACCACCAACCTCCTAGCTGTAAAAAATGCAGTATCTGCGAAACACAATAAAGCAAAGCGTGATAAAATGAGGTATGCCTGGACTATTCAAGAATTCACTTATTCTAATTATCTTCTTGATTTAGCCAATCCTATGTTACTTATCTTAGATTCCCAGACACAGTAATGTAATGTAATGAGCAATCTATCTTCTAATTTTCATTAACAGATCTAGTATTTTACTGAGCACCCCATATGTAGCCACATGGCATTAGGAGTTGATTTTATTTAGTCCTACCCTAAGAAATAAGCAATTTTAGAATAACCATTTTTGTGAACTGAACTAAAAGAATGGGATAAGCACGATCTTTAAGCTAATTTTGTCTTAAAATACAATTACGAAAAATTTTGGCCATACAAACTTGTTACCAGAACATACATCCAGCCATTTATTAAACACGTATTCATCAGTAAACAAACACAATACAGTTCATGTAACTTGTCTTGGCTTTCTGTCTTGCTAGGTAATTTATCCACATCTTGAGCAGGAAGTTTGCTGAAAGAGGATGTAATCATATTCTAGGGGCAGAATTTCATTATCTTATTTTCAGACAAATGTATATCACTGCAACTTTCTTTGTCTTAATAGTTGGACACAAGACCATTTAAGAATTAAGCTTTGGATTCAATCACTAAAGACTACAAACTACAGAGCTTACCTTGTTTAAGAAAGTGTAAGGAGTAATGTTAAAATATTAAAATCAATCCACACTTCCCAGATATCATTTTACGATCCATTATGCAAATCAATAAGTCATTAATTTCAACAATGAAAATTTAAATTTTAATATTTGTATTTCTTATGGTAAATAGAAAGGCCTAAGTTATTGATTGCTAATAAAGGCCTAAGATATTAGCTGCTTTTGGAGTGTGACTATTGTAAATAAAATATATCTGAACATTTCTGAAGAATGAAATTCTGACCAGAACAAATAACTTTTCTTGGAATAAGGCCTTAACACAATTAAAATACACATTGACATTACATCATAACACCCACTGTAGCACCCATCTTAGAGATGAGCAAAAGAGGTACAGAGATGTTTAGTAACCAGCTCACTGTCAGAAGTCTAAGTACCAGAACTGTAAATCAGACTTAGAGGTTTTATTTTATTTTTCTTTTGTTTTGTTTTCTGAGACAGGCTGTCACTTGTTCACCTGGACTAGAGTCCAATGGTGTCATCATAGCTCACTGCAACCTCAAATTCCTAGGCTCAAGCGATCTTCCTGCCTCAACCTTGCAAGTAGCTAGGACTAGAGGTGCGTGCCATCATGCCCAGCAAAGTTTTCTATTTTTTGTAGAGATGGGGTCTGGTTACTCAGGCTGATCTTGACCTCCTGTCCTCAAGTGAACCTCCTGCCTTGGCCTCCCAAAATGCTAGGACTACAGGCATGAGCCACCATGCCCAGCCTAAACTTAGAGTTTTTTGACTAAGCTCATATGAATTCAATATCACCAGTATCTTGTGGCAGCATAATTCAAATAGTTTAAAATTATGAAACTTTATTTTACTGAATGAATTTTCTGTATCTATTGACATGGTTTTTGTTTTTTACTCTTTTCATGTGTTAAATCACATTTTTCTATTTGTGTATATTGAATCATCCTTGTTTCCCTAGGATGAAACCCACTTGATCATGGTGAATCATCTTTTTAATATGTGGTTGGATTCAGTTTGCTAGTATTTTGTTGAGGATTTCTGCAACTACGTTCATAAGGGATATTAGTCTATACTTACTGTTTTGTCTTATGTCCTTTCCTGGCTTTGATATCAGGATGATACTGGCTTCACAGAATGAGTTAGGTAAGATTCCCTCCTTCTCGAAGTTATGGAACAGTTTCAGTAGGATAGATATCAGTTTTCCTTTGTAGGTCTGGTAGAATTCACTTGTGAATCCATATGGTCCTGGGCTTTTATTTGGGGCAGGGGTGGGGGGTGGATATTTTTTATTATTGTTTCAATCTCTCTACTTGTTATTGGTCTGTTCAGGATTTCTATTTCTTCCTGATTCATGTTTGGAAGGTTGTGTGTTTCCATAAATGTATCTATTTCCTCTAGAGATTCTAGTTTGTGTGTGTGTGGAGTTTTTCGTAGTAGTTTTGGATGATATTTTGTGTTTCTGTGGTATCAGTTGTAACGTCTCCTTTTTCATTTCTAATTGGCCTTATCTGAATCCTTTCACTTCTATTTCTGGCTAATCTAGCTAGTGGTCTATTGATTTAGTTTATCTTTTCAAAGAACCAACTTTTTCTTTCATTGATCCTTTGTATTGTTTTATTGGTTTCCATTTCCTTTAGTTCCACTCTGATCTTTGTTATTTCTTTTCTTCTGCTAGTCTTGTGTTAGGTTTGTCCTTCTTTTTCTAGTTCCTTGAGTTGTGACATGGGGTTGTTAATTTGTGATCTGGAAGCATGACACTAACTGACTTCAAATTACATTACAATATGATAGTAACCCAGACAGCATGGTACTGGTATAAAAGTAGATGTATAGATCAATGGAACAGAATAGAAAACCTAGAAATAAAGCCAGATAGCTATAACCAACTGATTATGGGCAAAGCAGACAAACACATACACTGGGGAAAGGACACCCTATTCAGAAAACTGGACAGCCACATGCAGAAGAATGAAACTGGACGCCTATCTCTCATCATATACAGAAATTAACTTAAGATCAATTAAAGATTTAAATGTGAGACCTGAAACCATAAAAGTTTTAGAAGAAAACATGGGAACAACTCTTCTGGACATTGGCCTAGGCAAGGAATTTGTAAGTAAGAACTCAAACGCAAATGCAGCAACAGCAAAAATAAACAAATGGGACTAAAATTAAAAAGATTCTGCACAGCAAAAGAAATAATCAACAGAGGTAATAGACAGCTTACAGGATGGGAGAAAATATTCACAAACTATACATCTAATATGCATCCAACAAAGGACTACTATCCAGACTCTACAAGGAAATCCAACAAATCTGTAACGAAAATTGAAATAATCCTATCAAAAACTGGGCAAAGACAGGAATATTTTTTTTTTCAAAAGACTATAGACAAATAGGTCATCAAATATATGAAAAAAAATTCAACATCACTAATTTTCAGGGAAATGGAAATTAAAATCACAATGAGATACCATCTAACCTCTGTCAGAATGGCCATTAAAAAGTCAAAAATAATAAATGTTGGAAGAAATGTAGTTAAAAGGAAAGGCTTATACACTGTTGGTGGGAATGTAAACTAGTATAACCACTATGGAAACAGTGTGGGTATTCCTCAAAGAAAGAACTAAAAGTAGACATACCATTCGATCCAGCAATCCCACTACTGGCTATCTAGCTATCCTTTAACAAAAGGACACCTTCACCTGAATGTTTATTGCAGCACAATTCACAATTGTGACAATATGGAATCAGCCTAAGTGCCCATCAGCTGCTGAGTAGCTAAAGGAAATGTGGCATATGTATACTATGGAGTAGTACTCAGCCATAAAAAGAAATGAAATCATGTTTTTTTGTAGCAACTTGGATGGAACTGGAGACCATTATTTTAAGTGAAATGTCTCAGGAGTAAATAAACAAATACCACTTGTTCTCACTTATAAGTGGGAACTAAATGAGGGGTATATATGGGCCTAAAGTGGTGTAATAGACATTTCCTCCTAACAAGGAGGAAAATGGGAGGGGAGTGAGCAATAAAATCTACCTATTTGGTACAATGTACAATATTCTTGTGATGGGTACACTAAAAGCCCTGACTTCAGCATTAAACAATCCATCCAGGTAATAAAAAACACTTGTACCCCCTAAATCTATTGAAATAAAAAAAATTAAAAAGTAAAAAATTAAGACAATGGAAATCTTAAAAATATTGCCCTCAAAATAAAATAAAATAAAATAAAATAATAACATGTTAAACATAAATATAAAAACTTATTGGCAGTCTTCTGCAGTAATATATGCTTCTTCCTTAACAACAACCTCAAAATGGGGCCAATAATTAAAATCTTAGTAAACTTAGAAAATTTTGGCCATCTATCTGCCTTCTGCAATTCTCTTTTTATATTCTGGTAAGTCTCAGATGTGGCTACTTTTCTTCTTTAGAACCTGATAAAATTATTATGTAATGTCTAAACATTACATAATGAATGAATGAACGAAGAAAGGAAAAATTGAATCCCAAATATTTCATTCCAGAGAAACTAGAAGCATTTTCTAAATTCCAGAACACTAAACAGATTCACAGAATTATTATATTCATAGTTAAAATCCAAAGCATCAAGGGGTAAGTGTGACCTATAGCTGTAGCCTCTCCTAAGGAATAGATAATCCCTACATTTATAGTGCTAGACAAATTAAGTAGGGAGAGGGTGAGTAAATATGGTCAAAGAGAAATAAAAGATAAAATAATTTTTGTTTTAATACTAGAAAAAAAATCTTTTAAATCTGAGCCAAGTGTCTAGAATCAATTATCTGTAACATAAACAAAAGCTTGTGAAATTTTCCTCTTAGAGGTGAAATGTGACATTATGTGCCTCATAATGTTGTCAAAAATATTCTTTTTTTTTTTCACTGATGCCTCTCTTAGGGAGAAATCACTTGAAATAGCTTTGTTTTAGAGCAAAACTTACAAGTCGTATCTAGTAGCTGGGAAGCACACACTTTTCTGTCATAACATCAGGTCTATATTAGATTCGAGGTCTATATTTAGATTATAGAGATATGGATTAGAAACCATTATGTGCCTCATACTCTAGGGAATCTTGTTGTGCCATTGTGTTCTCTGGGTGATTTCCTTAAAACTTGGGGTGAAAAGAATACACAATTTGTCCTGCCCTTACCTCTCCATATTGTGGGAGACGAAATGCCACAGAATTCTTTCAATTTTTACTAAAGTAATTTGGTTTAGTCTATTCACTTTATCTTCAACTTCTGTTTAACCTTAATCCTGCTACACATCAGTTAATTACAGATGACAGAATGCCACCATCTCAATGGATTTCTATACAGGAAATATATGGCAAAGATTTTTGCTCACATAACTGAAAAGTCCAGAGGTAATAATGCTTTAGGCATGTGTGATTTCAAGTCTAATATCTTATCACCAGCTCTAGGTTTCTCTGTTATTATCTCATAACTCTATTTTCTCCCTTTTAGACTATATAGCCAAAAATCAAGCTGAAAAAAATATAAATAATGGAAAAACTTCAAAGTATCTGTCATTAATATGTTCAAGAAAACAAAAAAATGACACAAATGCATAAAAGCCTAGAAAATTCTTACAGAGACTAAAATCTACAAAAAAGGACATAACAGATATTCTAGGACTAAAAAAATACAACATCTGATATTAAGAACTCAATAGATGGCTTTAAAAGCATATTAGATACAGGAGAAGAAAAGATTCCTGAATTTGAAGACAGTCAATATACAATATCAGAATAAAGCACAGTTATGCAAAAGATAAGACAGAACAAATGTGTGACTCATGTGTGACACAATAAAATATCTCAGATATGTTTAATTAGTATACCGGAATTAAAAGAGAGAAAAATGGGGAGAAAACAATGTCTGAATTGAAAACAGGCAAAAAATTTCAAAACTTTCAAAAGATATAAAATTTTCAAGAAGCTCAAAGAATCTCATACAGCATAAATATAATAACAAGGAAATCAGTACCAATTTAAAATTAGACCATAGAACATTTCAACCAAATTAGAAAAGCCAAAAAATAAAACATGAAACCAGCCCAGAAGAAAAATATAAATTATCTACAAAGTAGCAAAAATAAGACTTACAGTTAACTTTTCATTAAAAATGACAAAGGTCAGAAACAATTCAAAAACATTTATAAAACACTGAAATGTGAAAAGCAAATAAAGAAAAATACTCTTTTCTAGAATTCTAAATCCAGTCAAAATGTAATCAAATACTGAGAATGAATAAAAATATTTTCAGAAAAAAAATCTGACTTTGTTTTGTTTTAGCCAGAAGAACTTACTCTAAAAGGGTACCGAAGAGAGTTTTTCAAAGAGAGGGAAAATTGTCACTGAGAGTATAACAGAAATACAGAAATAAATTTTGGCATATTCTCCTGAGCACTAACGGGACTGACAGTAAGGATGAATCAGGTATCACTAAAATTCTGCTATTAAAACCAGAGATCGGAAGTCCCATGGAAGAACTTACCAAAACACATTCTAATACTGAGATAAACTATATCTGATTACCTTATAAAATTCGTATCATTCGTTCCTTATATTATTAGTAAAAGTCAGAAATTGACCTTCACAGCATTTCTCTGAGTAAGGCAAGACATTATCCTCACGCATAGGTGAAAAAGCAAGACAAAAAGCTAACGAGAAAATTGCCAATGTTTTATACCAAGGAACTAAAATGAGAATTAAGATCTCCCTACTTCCCGTCAGTACACTAATAATGGCATAGCTGATTGCTTGGCATGACCAAATTGTGTCCTCTCGGTGTATCTTTACATATATTTTTTCAAAGTAATTTATGCTCATATTCTCAATTCATTTCACACAGGTCTTGTACTATATTATATTAGATAGAGAGGCAATTTACACTGATAGAAAATAGAAGAATCAAGATTGAAACTCAGAAGTGCTTATTGCTTACACCAAAATCATTTTGTCCTCTCTCAAAATAGGAAACTACAAAGCAAAATGGAAATGAGGTGCAAGAGTGTGTTATTTGGATTAAGTGTCTGAGATACTCTAAATTATCTCATACGTTGTGACAATATATCTCTACACCTGTAATTTCATTATATTCACCCTCTGATTCTAGAGTTCTGCATGAATAGCACCAGAGAACATTAGCGTTCATGTCAATACCAGAATTCCAAACATAATTTGGCAAAAAAGTATAGAACATTTTCATTCAGGAAATTGTTTTTCTTAATTGCTGTCTCATTTTGTGTCTGATATCTTCTTCTGAAGAAATCATAGGCATTCTCTTATAGGAACATACAAACCATTATGATTTATGAAGTCCCAAGTTTTTTAATTTCCTGAAGATGATAAAGTAAAAGGTGCTTTCTTGTTGTTACTAGTAGTTGTGAATATATTCATCTCATTATTCTGTTTCAAGGCTTTAAAAATATACTTTTATTACTAAATTAAAATGTATCAAGTATAGAAGGGAGATAAATAAATGGGGATTATACCATTTAGAAATAATATGAGAGTCAAGGTGTTGATATTTTAAGTACTTAGGAGTTATTACAATAAATAGCATTGAAGGTATATATCTAACTGATAACAGAATATAATAATGTAAGAATATGAACTCTGAGTTTGATTCCTTTGCAGTAAAGACTGGGAAGAAATTGTAGAACTTTGAATGCATCTCACCAGTGATAGATGAAGAATTGCAGCAAACACACATACAGATAATTAGGTTATTTTTCACATTTGTTCTATGTGTTATTTTAATTTCTTTGCTTTCATTGTCAGTCCCTGCTAACCAGGATCTCAGCCTCCTAGATTATGATTTTATTCTTTCACATTGCTCAAATTTGGTGACTCTCTATTTTTCCTGTACCAGTTTTCCCTGATCAGCATATAGACACACCAGACCATTCACCATTCCTGCATACATTACACATATGATATCCACCTGAAGTTTTCATTTCCATTTTGTTAATTGCATATTGATTTGCAAACCAGACGCTACTTCAAATTATTGGATCATGCATTTTTTTCTAACATAAGAAACACATTAAGAGAAAAAGTAAAAAAAAACTTCTTCAATAAATAAATATATATATATATTTATATACATAGTTTTGTTTCAGAAATTTATGGGGTGCAGGTGTTTTCTTTTTGTTACATGAATGAAAGTGTCATGTTGGAGTCAGGGCTTACAGTGTACTCATAACCAGAACAGTGTACATTGCACTTGATAGGTGGATTTTTATCCCTTACTCTCCTCCCACCCTCACCCCTTCTTTGTTTTCAATGTCCATTACACCACTTTCTAACTCTATATACCCCTCCTTTAGCTCACACATATAAGTGAAAACATATGCTGTTTATTTTTCCACTCCTGATAGTTCACATAGAATAATGATTTTTCAGTTCCAAGTTGCTACAAAAGACATGATTACATTTCTTTTTATGGCTGAGTAGTACCCCATATTACATACATACCACACTTTCTTTAGCCACTCATCAGTTGATGGGCACTTAGGTTGATTCCATATCTTTGCAAATTGTGAGTTGTGCTGTAATAAACATTCACATGCAGATGTCTTTTTCTCTTTTTCTTTGGATAGAGACCCAGTAGTGGGATTGCTAGATTGAATGGTAGGTCTACATTTAGTATTCTGAACATCTCTATACTTCTTTCCATAGTGGTTGGACAAGTTTCCATTCCCCCCACCAGTGTATAATTTTTCCCTTTTCACTGCATCCATGCCAATATCTGTCCTTTTTTGACTTTTTAACAATGGCAATTCTGACAGGGGTAAGGTGGTATCTCATTGTGGTTTTAATTTGCATCTCCCTGGTAATTAGTGATGTTGAACATTTTTTCATGTTTATTGCCCATTTGCCTACCTTCTTTTAAAAAAAATGTTCATGTCTTTTGCCTACTTTTTGATGTTTTGTTTTTCTCTTGCTAATTTGTTTGAATTCTTTGTAGATTCTAGATATTAGCCATTTGTCAGATGTATAGTTTGTGGATATTTTCTCCCATCCTATAGTCTATTTGGTGTGATGATTATTTCCTTTTCTTCGCAGAAAATTTTTAGTTTAATTAAGTCCCATTTATTTATGTTGTTGCTATATTTGACTTTGGGATCTTATTCAAATTCTTTGCCTAGGCCAATGTGTAGAAGAGTTTTTACTACATTTTCTTCTAGAATTGTATGGTTTTAGGTCTTATATTTAAGTTTTTACTCATCTTGAGTTAATTTTTGTGTCTGGTGAGAGATAGGGATACAGTGTCATTCTTCTGCATGTGTATGCTCAATTTTCCCAGCATCATTTATTGAATTGAACACTTTTTTTTACAGTGTATGGTTTTGTCTGCTTTGTCAAAAATTAGTTGGTCATAGCTATATTGTTTTATTCCTGGGTTCTCTATTCTGTTGCATTGGGCTGTATGTCTACCTTTATACCAGTACCATATTGCATTGGTTTCTATCTCCTTATAATATAATTTGAAGTCAGGTAATGTGATACCTCCAGATTCATTCTATTGCTTTGGATTTCTTGGGCTATTCAGGCTCTTTTTTGGTTTCATATGAAGTTCAGGACTATTTCTTCTAGATCTGTGAAAAATTATGTTGGTATTTTGATGGAATTTGCATTAAATCTGTAAACCACTTGGGGCAATACAGACATTTTAACAATGTTGATTCTTCCAATACATGAGCATGGTATGTTTTCCCATCTGTTTGTGTCATCTTTGATTTGGTTTTTTTCATCAGGGTTTTGTAGTTCTCGTTGTAGAGATATTTTTACCTATTTGGTTAGATTTATTCCTAGATATCTTATTTTCTTTGCAGCTGTTGTAAATGTTATTACATTTTTGATTTGGCTCTCAGCTGGATTTTTCATAGTATATAAAATTGCTATTGATTTGTGGACATTGATTTTATAATCTGAGATTTTACCATATTTGTTTATCAAGTATAGGAGTCTCTTTATTGAGTCTTTACAGTTTTCTTGATATAAGATCATATTATTGGCTAACAGATTTAGTTTGACTTCCTCTTTCCTGATTTGGATGCTCTTTATTTCTTTCTTTTGCCTGATTTCTCTGGCTAGGACTTCCATTACTATGTTGAATAGGAGTGGTGACAGTGGGCAGCCTTGTCTTGTTCCAGTTCTTGGGGGAAATGCTTTCAGCTTTTCCTCATTCAGTATGATGTTGGCTATGGGTATGTCATGTATGGTTTTTATTATTTTGAGGTATGTTCGATCTATGCCTAGTTTGTTGAGGGTTTTTATCAAGAAGGAGTGCTGAATTTTATCAAATGATTTTTCTGCATTTATTGAGATGAATATATGTTCTTTGTTTTTACTTCTCTTTATGTGGTGAATCATGTTTATCAATTTGCTTATGTTGAACCATCCTTGTATCCCTGGGATGAAACCACTTGATCATGGTGAATTATCTTTTTGATGTGCTTGCTGTTGAATTCAGTTTGCCAGTAGTTTTTGAGAATTTTTGCATCTATGTTCATAAGTGGTATTTGTATTTAGTTTTCTTTTTTTGTCATGTCCTTTCCTAGATTTGATATCAAAGTGATATTGCCTTTGTAGAATGAGTTAGGGAGGATATCCTCCTTCTTGATGTTATGGAACAGTTTCAAGAGAATAGGAGCCAGTTCTTCTTTGTAAGTCTAGCAGAATTCAGCTGGGAATCCTTATGGTCCTGAGCCTTTCTTTGGTAGGGGGAAAATTTTTTATTACTATTTCAATCTCACTTCTTGTTATTAGTATGTTCAGGGTTTCTATTTCTTCCTGATTCATGCTTGTGAGGCTGTGCATTTCCAAGAATTTATCCATTTACTCTTGGTTTTCTAGTTTGTATGCATAGAGCTTTTCATAGGAGTCATGATTGATACTTTTTATTTGTGTGGTATTTGTTGTAATGTCTCCTTTTCCATTTCTGACTGAGCCTTGAATCTTTTCTGTTTCTGGTTAAACTAGCTAGTGGCCTATTGATTTTGTTTATCTTTTCAAGGAACTAAGTTTTTGTTCCATTGACCCTTTGTTTTTATTTTTGGTTTTTTTTGTTTTGTTTTATTTTGGTATCCATATTATTTAGTTCTGCTCTGATCTTTTTTATTTCTTTTCTTCTGCTAGCTTTGGGCTTGGATTGTTCTTTTTTTTTTCCTTGAAATATGACATTAGATTGTTAATTTGTGATCTTTTTGATGTAAGCATTTAAGGCTATGAACTTTCCCTTTAATACTGTTTTTTCTATATCCCATAGATTTGGGAAGCTTGTGTTACCTTGTTCCAGTTCTTGGGGGGGGGATGCTTTCAGCTTTTCCTCACTCAGCAGGATGCTGGCTGTGGGTATGTCATGTATGGCTTTTATTATTTTGAGATATGTTCCATCTATGCCTAGTTTGTTGAGGGTTTTTATCAAAAAGGAATGCTGAATTTTATTGAATGATTTCTCTACATTTATTGAGATGAATATATGTTCTTCGTTTTTACTTCTCTTTATGTGGTGAATCATGTTTATCAATTTGTTTATGACTTTAGGTTGTTAATGTCATAATTGTTGTTCAATTCAAAAAAATATTTTTATTTCCATCTTAATTTTGTCATTGATTCAAAGATCATTCAGGAGCAGGTTGTTTAATTTCCATGACTTTATGTATATTTGAGAGTTCATTTTGGGATTGATATCTAGTTCTATTCCACTGTGGTCTGAATGGTGTAAGTTCAATTTTCCTGAATTGGCTGAGAGTTGTTTTGTGGCCTAACACATATTTTATCTTGGAAATGCACCATGTGCTGATGAGTGGAATATATATTCTCCAGTTTGCAATTAGAATGTTTTTCAAAATGTCTGTTAAGTTCATTTGTTCTAATGTCTCTTTTAAGTCCAGTGGTTTTTTTTTTGTTGTTGTTGTTGTTGTTTGCTGATTTTTTGCCTCGATGATCTGTCCAGTTTTGTTAGTGGAGTGTTGAAGTTCCCAGTAGTTATGATGCTGCTGTTTATTTCCTTGCTTACATATAGTAGAATTTGTTTTATAAATCTGGGAGCTCCTGTGTTAGGTCCATAGATATTTAGGATTTTTACACCTTTGTAATGTGCTGATCACTTTATAATTGTATAATGACTTTCTTTGTCTTTTTTTACTGATGTTGATTTGAAGTCTTTTTTATCTCATATGACAATAGCTACTCCTCCTCATTTTTGATTTCCATTTGCATGGATTTTTTTCCCATCCCTTTACCATAAGTCTATGAGAATCCTTGTGAGTTAGATGGATTTCTTTGAGACAGTATATATTTGGATTATGTTTTTTCATCCACTCAGCCAATCTGCAACTTTTAAGCCAAGCATTAATACTGTTTATATTCAATGTTAGTATTGATATATGAGATCCTTTTTGGTCCACCATGTTGAATAATACCTAGATGCTTACTTGATTTTCTGCCTTGTGTTACCATTTTCTAAGAGTTCTAAGCTTTAAATTTTGGGTGCTTTTACACTGGTGGGTATTGATTCTTCTGTTACATGTGTAGAGTGCTTTTAAGCATTTCCTTTAGGGCAGGTCTAGTGGAGACAAACTGCCTTAGTGTTTACTTGTCTGGAAAAGACTTTATTTCTCCTTCATTTATGAAACTTAGTTTTGTAGTTTCAAAAATTCTTGACTGACAGGTATCCTGTTTAAGAAGACTAAAAATGGGACCTCAATCCCTTCTGTTTTGTAAGATCTCTGATGACAATTCTGCTGTTAGTTTAATGGCTTTTTTTTTTTTTAAGAAAATTATTGCTTTCATCTTGCAGCTTGTAAGATTTTCTCCTTCACTTGGACTTTGGCCAGACTACTGATTATATGCCTTGGTGATATCCTATTTGCTATGAATCTTCCAGGTGTTCAATGACCATCTTGAATCTAGATATATAAATCTCTAGTTGTACCAGGGAAGTTTTCTTTAATTATTCCCTCAAATAGCTTTTTCATATTTTTTGCCTTTTTTCTGTCTCCTTCAGGATACCCATGATTCTTATATTGGCTTGTTTTGCATAGTTCCATATTTCTCACAGTGATTATTCATTCTTCTTTATTCTACATTTTTTTTAACAAGCATGGCAAAATATTTATTTTCATTAGCAACCAAAGAAATGTAAATCAAAACAAGATTGAAAACTATTTTTGCATAGCAAATTAGCATACATTCAAATTAGTGAAAACTTTTATTGATGCAGAGGTTTTTGTGAATAGACACTCTCTTACATTATCCGTGTTTATAGAAGTTGCTTTTTGACATCAATGTAGTAATCTCCATTAAGCCTAAAAAAAGGGTCATACATTTTGATTCACAACTTCACTTCTAGGAATCTATCCAAAGGAATTAATGCTAAAACAAAACTAAAATTTTTATGGGAAAGATGTATATAAGTGTTTGCATTGGTTTTCTATGGCTTCTGTAACAAATGACCACAAACTTGGTGGCCTAAGACCACAGAAATGTATTCTCCCACAATTTTGAAGGCCAGAGGTCCAAAATCAGTATCACTGGGCTGAAATCAAGGTTTGGCAGGGTTGTGCTCCCTCTGGAGTCTCTAGGGGAGATTCTGTTCTCCTATTCCAGCTTCTGGTGGCTGCTGGTATCCCTTGGCTTGTGGCTACATCACTCCAAGCTTTACCTCTGTGGTCACATGGCTTTCTACATTTTAATTAACTGGGTTAATTCAAAAGCCTTAAGCTCTGAAATTCTTTCTTCTGCTTGGTCTACTCTATTGTTAAAACTTCCTGCTGTATTTTTGAAATTCCCTAAATAACTCTTTATTTATTTAATTTCTATTATATATTTTTTATGTTATCTATATATTTAGTGAATTTTTCATTGATGTCCTGAATTTTTATTTTTTTTTCTTTTTGTTGGTTTTCAACTTTCTCATCAATCTCATTCATCTTATTTGCCATGCATATTCTGAATTCCATCTTTGACATTTCAACAATTTCTCTTAGGTTGGGGGCTGTTGCTGGTGAACTATTGTGATGCCTTGGTGGCATTGAACCAGCTTGTTTTTTCATGTTGCTAGAGTTTTTATGGTGGTTCCTTCTCATCTAAAACCTCTTCTCTTTACTCAAGACAGATACGTTTGTGGTGTACCTGTTCTCTGTTGGCAACTCTCATAATCAGTGAAGAGATTGAGAGGTTTTTGAATGGAGCACTTGAGTTCTACTACAGGAGGCTGACCAGGCAGGAAGTTGCACTGTGAGTGTTTTTAACACTGCTGTTCTCCTATGTCTCACATCTCACCATTCCCTTGTGTTTGACACAGAGGGTCCTTGTGCTGGAGAGTGAGTGATCACCCTGCCTAGTTCTATGAGCTGCTGCAATTTTCCCCCATGGGGACTTGAGCACTGTCCCAACCTACGTCTGTCGGCATTTGCCAGCCCATGGTTGTGTGAGCATTCACCCCACCCAGGTCCCCTGGCTTTGGTGGTTGTGTGTGGTTCCTGTCCCCAGGATGCACAAACAATCTCTGTCTCCCCATTCCTTCTCCAGTCTGGCATGGCCAATTGGGAGGCAGACCAATCTGACCTCTGAGTAGACACATGTTCTGGATCTGGGGTCTCAAAATGGTGCCAGGTGCAGCACCCAGGTTTTGCAAGCCTGTGAGTCCCTGCTGTGCCCTCTCTCCAGAGAAATACCACTGCGTAGTCTCTAGTCAGATACTGATTCAGTCCAGTGGCCTGCTGTGGTGGGTGGACCCTCCCACAGGTCAGATAGCAAAATTTGTGGCAGAAGTGTGGAGCCCTGAAATATTCCTCTGTGTCCCTTCCCTGTGTGTGGGTGCCTTCCCTGTGTATCTTTGATCCCACATCATTCTCCTTCACTTTGGGAGCCTCCTGTCACCTGTCTGTTAATTCCTAATGCTCTCATTCCATATAAACATATTGAAAAAAAGTCTGTACACTTGCCGTCTATCAGGATATAAAAGGCAGATCTGGCATTTTGGAAGTCATATCCTTAATGTGACTGAGATTTCCAACACAAGTAAAAAGATTTGAACTCAAACACTGCCAAAATTTTTCAGATCACATATAAATACTTCAATAATTAACTTATATAGGTTAACTAGAATTTACAAAGTTTATAAGGCAAAGATGAAAATCACTATGTTGAATCTGGACATGGCCCCTTAGAGGTAGAATCAAACTTAGTTCTACTTATAATGGTAAAGAATAAAAATAAATCTATTTTAATAATTTTGCCTATTTCCTAATGAAACTGTATGTAGTCAATGGAATCACTGCCTTGGAGACTGATGCCATTGGATGATGATGAAAGCCATGACTTTCTACTGTACCTGTATGTCACCACTCAGTGGGAAATTAGACTGGCACTTCATGTCAGAGGTGTGTTTGTGGTGGGGTAGGCTAGGCTTCCCCTGGTGTCTCCACTGGCATTGCAGTGTGGAGGGGCTTGGTAGCAGCCAGTGGATATGAGTGTCCTGGATGTCAACTTGACCTCCTCTGCCATGAGCCCAGTGTAACTGTGGGATGGCTTGTTATAGGCTGGTTAGAGTGTCAGTTTAGGCTCACCACCCAGGCTTTGCCAGCATGAATGGAGATAGAACCCCACAGTTTCTTCTGTGGTGTTTGGCTGGAGTAGATCTGTTATTTTATAAAAGCTTTCTGTCTTGCTAGGCTTCTCCTACTCTGGATACAGAGAATATATTTTCTCTTTCTTTCTTTTCTTTCTTTCTTTCTTTCTTTCTTTCTTTCTTTCTTTCTTTCTTTCTTTCTTTCTTTCTTTCTTTCTCTTTCTTTCTTTCTTTCTTTCTTTCTTTCTTTCTTTCTTTCTTTCTTTCTTTCTTTCTTTCTTTCTTTCTTTCTTTCTTTCTTTCTTTCTTTCTTTCTTTTTTTTTTGCCTCTGCCTATTAGTGTTTCTATGTTGCTGGCTTTTTCTGCTCCAAAAATAGTACATATGAGACCAAAAGAAAGCCCAGGGAACTTACCACCACATCCTTCCTCAGGTCCCAAGACCCTGGCTGGTCTGCCTACTTTTCTCCACCTTTGAGAGTCTCCTTAAGTTTGTTGTGTGTGTATGCATATATATGTACGTATAATTTCCAGGGCTTTTGGTTGTACATAGTGGGAAGAATAGGAAGATGTATGTTACTTCAACTTCTTAGAAGTAGAAACCTAGGCACTGATTTTAAATTTCTTAGGGCTAAAAAAGTGCCTATTTGTGTAGCAGCCAACCAGAGGGGATATCCTTTCCTGTTTAAAGTTATTATTCTATTTCCACTGTCCTATCCTGTTAGCACAGGAAAATATTTAAATGAAAAAACACAAATGCTATATTATATTGACACAATTTCTCTATATATCTACTTGGATGAGTTAATTTGTGTTATAGAAATATAGAAAATATATAAAATATAGAAACTTGGTTAAATGTAGTAACCAAAAATACTAAGTTTTTGTTTTGTTTTGTTTTTTCCATTCACTGGGTTAATACTTGGTTTAAATTCTCATTGTTTCTTATTCCCAGGGAGAATTAAAAAAGAATGTTTTAAAATGTAAATATAATTAATACCCTCCCCTACATTACTCTTATAATAAATTTTAAAACAGAAGACACTGAACCATTCTTATCTTACAGAGATCAACAATTATATTCTTTTTTTTTCCTGACTTTTAATTGAATCTTTATTTTTGACACATTTTACTTATAACATTTCAGTGATTTCAGCTATAGATAAAAAAATTTCTTTCTTTCTTTTTTTCTTATTTTCAGCTCTTCGTGGGGGTACAAAAGCTCAGGTTATATACATTGTCCGTGTCCCGCCCATCCCCCTGAGTCAGAGCCTCAAGTGTGTCCGTTCTCCAGAGAGTGCGCCTGGCACTCACCATGTAGTCATACCTCCATCCCCTCCCCCCATCCCCCACCTCCCCGAGTCAGCACCTTCAAGCATGACCATTCCCCAGACAGTGCGCAACGCACTCATCATGTAGGCATACACCCATCCCTTCCCCCCACCCCTGTCTCAGTCTGATATCCAATTGGTATCCTTCCCCGATGTGCATTTAGGTGATGATCAGGGAAACCAATTTTCTGGTGAGTACATGTGATGCTTGTTTTTCCATTCTTTGGATACTTCACTTAATATAATGGGTTCCAACTCTCCCCAGGAGAACCAAAGAGATGTCGTATTACCGTTGTTTCTTATAGCTGAGTAATACTCCATGGTATACATATACCACAGTTTACTAATCCATTTGTGGATTGATGGGCATTTGGGTTGTTTCCACATTTTTGCAATTGTGAATTGTGCTGCTATAAACATTCGGGTACAGGTGTCTTTGTTATAGAATGACTTTTGTTCTTCTGGGTATATGCCCAATAATGGGATTGCTGGATCCAATGGTAGGTCTACTTGAATCTGTTTAAGGTATCTCCATAATGCTTTCCACAGGGGTTGCACTAGTTTGCAGTCCCACCAGCAGTGTATGAGTGTTCCTGTCTCTCTGCATCCACGCCAACATGTGTTGTTTTGGGATTTTTTGATAAAGGCCAATCTCACTGGAGTTAAGTGGTATCTCATTGTGGTTTTGATTTGCATTTCCCTGATGATTAGGGATGTTGAGCATTTTTTCATATGTTTGTTAGCCTTTTTTATATCTTCTTTTGAAAAATTTCTATTCATGTCATTTGCCCACTTTTTGATAGGGTTGTTTGATTTTTTTCTTGCTGATTTTCCTGAGTTCTAAATAGATTCTTGTTATCAGGCCTTTATCTGATATGTAGTATGTGAAAATTTTTTCCCATTCTGTAGGCTGTCTGTTTATTCTCGTGACTGTTTCTTTGGCTGTGCAGAAGCTTTTTAATTTAATCAGGTCCCATTCGTTGATTTTTGTTGTTGCTGTGATTGCCTTAGGGTTTTTTTTTCATAAATTCTTTGCCTAGACCAATGTCTGTAAGAGTCTTTCCTACATTTTCTTCTAGAATTCTAATCGTTTCCCATTTAAGGTTTAAATCTCTTATCCACCGTGATTTGATTTTTGTGAGAGGTGAAATCTGTGGGTCCTGTTTTAAAGGACCTCTATAGAGAGAACTATGAAACACTGAGGAAGGAAATTGCAGAACACGTAAATAGGTGGAAAACCATACCATGCTCGTGGATTGGAAGAATCAACATTGTTAAAATGTCTATGCTACCCAAAGTAATCTATAGATTCAATGCAATCCCTATTAAATTACCAACATCATTTTTCACAGATTTAGAAAAAATAATTATACACTTTGTATGGAATCAGAGAAGACCCCGTATAGCAAAAGCAATTTTAAGCAATAAAAACAAAATGGGAGGTATTAATTTGCTAGACTTCAAACTATACTACAAGGCTGTGGTTCTTAAAACTGCCTGGTATTGGCACAAGCACAGGGACACAGACCAGTGGAACAGAACAGAAAATCCAAATATAAAACCATCCTCATATAGCCATCTAATCTTTGACAAAATAGACAAAAACATACTCCGGGGACAAGAATCCTTATTCAATAAATGGTGCTGGGAAAACTGGATAGCCACATGTAGAAGACTGAAACAATTATATTCTTGACAGAATATCCCTTGAGTTCATACCGTAGCACCTAAATAGCCAAGAGCTATTTATTACATGATTGAAGGAAAAAAAATTCAATGAGAGAAACAAAACCTGGCTAAATAATTAAACTTTCACACATGCTGTCTTTCTAACTTTCAGGAATGACATCGAAGTTAGAAGTTATACAAGATTGTCCAGTTAAACACAGTGGATAGAATACACATAGTTATCTCCATCCCCTTCTAAAACCTCATTAAAATGTCAATAAAGGGATTGAAAACACAGTATAACCCAAAAGGTCCAAAAATAAAATGAAATGAGGCACAATAGAGGAAATAAATGTATTTCAAAAATTTTGGAAGCTGAAAAGAAGATGTAGTAATGGTGGACATTATAGTGAAAACAAAATTGAGTAAGTGTTTATATCAAACCATGAGATCTCCAACTTCTTTCCCCCTCTCAGAATGCTTCAAGTCAGACAATTTAAAAAAAATAAAAATAAAACAAAAACAAGTAGCTACATATCTTTAGTATTACCCAATGACATGCTCAATTCCCAGCAATGGACAAATCCTCATTCCAACATGATTAGATCCTTCATTATGAAATGTGAACATGAAACCAAAGAATAGAAAATGTTTATGAAAAGTCTATATATTGACAGGCCAAGGCCAAAAAATATCAATGTGAAAAAAAATGTAGGACAAATGAAAAAAAATTGTGAATTTTTTTAAAAAAATATATGCTCATTTTCTTAAAAAAATAAAAGAAGATATTGCATTATTAAAACAAATGTAGAAGGATGTTAAAAATGAACATTAAGATAATTAGAATTATAAAGTCCTTTGGAGAAGAAAACATGATAGTATAAATGAAAAAATTTAAAAGGGCTGAAAAATGTTAAGGAAATTTTCTGAGAAGTAGGACAGGCATGCACACACACACAGACACACACACAAACACACACACACAAAGAGAGAAAAAGGAAGATCAGTGAAAAGAAAAAGAGATTTAGAGAATTCTTCCAAAAGATACACTATCTAAATAATATAAATTTAAATAAAAAGAAGAAATGAAAGTAAACAAAGAAAGTCTCAGAATTTTTTGATGCTCAATATATCAATATTGAGAATAAAATGACTTCCTAAGTGCTGAGTATGATTAATGAAACACACACACATTTACACACACATCCCAGCACATCATTGTGAATTTTCAGAAGAGTTAGCATGACATCAAATTCTCAGTAGCAACACCAAAATTTAAGTGACAACAGAGCACTAACACCAAACATATAAACAAGACTACTTACAATGGAACCAAACCAAACTAAACTAAACCTGAAAGGAACCCAAATGTCCCACCGTGGAATGGATCAACACAGTGAACTAGATAGAGCAATGAAGACATGTAATAATTCCACGCAATATAGATGACCTCAAAGAGCAACATTGAGAGCATGGACTCAGACACAAAAGAAACATATACTCTTTTCACTTACGAAAAGTCCAAGAGCAGTCACAGTCATCTACAGCGTTAGAATTTAGGACAGTACTTAACGCTGGGGAACAGTGATGGGGGTATAGCATGAGCGGGGACTTCTGGAGCTCAGAAAAGCTTCTGTGGCCTCATCTGCAGCATCATTACATAAGCTTGTTTAATACGTGAATATTCATCAGGATGTAGATGTATGTTTCTGCACCACTTTTCTGTAAAGGTTGTACTTCATTAAAGTTTTTATGTTTAAAGAAATTACCAGATTATAATAGAGGCCTATCCCCAGGTAACTGACAAACAGTAAGCTTAAAGGACAACCAGATAAAAAAAAGTAGGATGGAAAATTATTAACAGAATTCTGCTTTCAAATGACAAAAACTGAGATAGCTGTTAATTAAAGTTTACAAAACCAAATTTCATATAAGAAATGCACTGTAATCATAATTTTCTATATAGCTCAGCTATTACAATATTTTTATAATCATCTTAATATAAAAGCATAATTTTGTTTTATGAAAATGATAATGCTAAAATGAGAGGATTAAAGGGAAGAGTTCAGTGTGGAACAAGTTAGAAAAGATAAGAAATCCTCATCTTTTAAAATAAGAAATCAATATATAATTTCTAAAGCTGAAAAATTTAAAAAAATAGTGATATGCTTAGGGGAAAGTTCTCAAAAAAGAGAATATGTTAAAATGATATCATGTAAGGAGCAGGAATTTATATTCAGGAATGATTAGACAATGACTATTATTTTTATTATTAGCTTAGTAGTAGTTAATTTTTAAATGATAAATACAAATGTATTACCTTTTTAAACAGGAATTTAAAAGACACATATCTAAAGAGAAGTCTAGTTGGAATATAAATTTAAAGCTTCTCCTTAATCTAAAATTTATGATTGTTTTCAGAAAAGCTGTTCATATTGATGTGTTGTCCATAATTTTTCATTGTATCAATTTGGTCTAAATGTGAACTTCTTTAGAGGTTAGTGCTGCACAAATACTGTTTATTTCAGCAGATTTGAGCTTTTTGAGAAAACAAAACTTGTGTAATACTTGTTTTTATTAATAAAATATAAGTAGTATTTTAATTTATAACCATAATTTTGCTGCCCCCAAAGAGGGTTAAAATCTCAGCCGGGCATGGCGGGACATGTCTGCAGCTACTTGGGAGGCTGACGTAGGAGGATCACTTGAGCTCAGGAGTTCAAGGTTACAGTAAGCTGTGATTGTGCCACTGTACTCCAGCCTGGGTGACAGAGCAAGAACCTGTCTCCAAGAAAGCAAAAAACAAAAAGAATTGTAGCTAAAATCTAGATGCAGTTTTCAGACATATTTTCATGTAAAAACATATAAATTGTATATTGAACTTATTTATTTATAGATACCTGATAACATGGCTTTTATGGCATGCCAGAAAGTATGATGAAATGGTTATTTCTGGATAGCAGGGTCCTTTACCTTAGCTTTGATGAAATGATAAATAGCTGTTTCTTATTGTAAATAGTATCTATGTTGCAATAAAGTCTGAAAGGTACAAAATATGTTTTATTATCAATATACATATATATTCTATGTATACATTCGATAGTAACTGTGCTTCAAATTACTATGGCAATGTTCAGTCAAAAAAGTAAGAAATAATACATAAAGTATTTGTTAAATAATTCGAGCTAGGAGATAAGAGTTATGTGGCATTATTCTTAATGCAAAGCCTACATTTGGTTAGAAGTAAGGGAAGAAGGCAGGATTGGCTTTAAGAAATGATCTGGCTGTTAAAGTAAATGACATGGAAATGAGTTTGAAGTAGCTTCATAAGGGCTCTTGAGCCAGTTTCCTAAATATAGACACTTGATTCTGCTGCCTCTGCTAAAGGGCGATCCAGAGACAGCCAGGGGATCATTTAATAAATCCTGCTTCAGAGCAGGCAAAATGGTCTAGTTGATTTTCAGTTATAGATGAGCAAATTTTAGATGTATATCCATGTACCTATTATATGTGAATGTAGATATAGATATGGTATCACTTTTATTTGTGCATGCTATTAACTATTTTTCAAATTACTGAGCTTGCATCAGTCATAATGTGAGACAAAAACAAAAATGAAGGAAAAAAAAAAGATGAATAAGCCATGCTTCCTGACTTCACTTGACCTTAAGGAATTCACCAACGTAGGAAGGCAGAAAAGGCAAACAGATGATCAGAAATCATTGCGGAGTTTTAATAAGAGGAATTCACAATATACCATGAGAAGACCAAAAAGAAGTGATTTAATACCAAATGATAGTCTCAGTGAATTACTAATGTTAGGACTGAAGAAGTTTTCTAAAAAAGTAGAGAATAGTCCTGATTATGAAAGAAAGTATTGTGTTTTTCAAAAAAACAGAAAAAAATATACCAGGCGCATGAGCACTCCAGGGGATTGCATGAGCCTGAGTGCAGTCTTGGCATTGCGGGTTCTCAGTGTATGTTTGTAGGAGCAGGAGTAGAAATTCATAGCTGACTATTTCTTGCCCATGCTTAGGAAGTGGCCGAAAACAAAGCTGAAGAGGAGGCAGGGATCAGTTCACAGAGGTTCTTGAATTCAGGATTGCTTTGTATTTTATCCTATGGGCATCCTCAGGGAGGTAAATTCTGGCAACAACAGAGAAGTCAATTTTGAGTATAAGGGAACAATCATAGAGGACAAACAGATGACAGCCACATCAAGAACAATAGTGACATTGAGCATTTTTTCACATGTTTATTGGCTATTTGTCTTTCTTCTTTTGAGAAGCCTCTGTTCATGCCTTTTGCCCACTTTTTAATAGAGTTGTTTGTTTTTTTCTTGCTGATTTGCTTGAGTTCTTATAAATTCTGGATATTAGCCTTTTATCAGATGTGTAGCTTGTGAATATTTTCTCCCATTCTATAGGTTGTCTACTTGCTCTGTTGATTGTTTTCTTAGCTGTGCAGAAGCTTTTTACTTTAATTACAACACATTTATTAATTTTTGTTGTTGCCATGTGCACAGACGGATGTAAAACTCAGTGGAAATCAAGTAGGGGGGTGAGGGGGAGGAGGGGATGGGCGAAAACCTACCTAATGAATATAACAAACACTATTTGGGCTATGGGCACTCCTGTAGGCAGAACTCAAGCATTACAAAAGCAATCCATGTAACCTAAAACATTTGTACCTGCTTAATATTTTGAAATTTTAAAAAAGAACAATAGCAATAAAAATGGAGAGGACAAGGACAATGTGAGAAAGCTTAGAACCAGTAGAGAGACGATAAGATATGAGAAGTAAGAGAGAATGAACAAGTCCAAGATAACTTTCAGGTGCCTGATTGGATCATGTGGCCAATTAATGAAACAGACAAAAATAACAATAAATTACATTTAAAGTACAAAGATTGAAAGTTCAGTTTTGAAAAAATTATGTTCAAGTTTTCTGTAAGAGTTATTCAGCAGACGTCGGAATTCAGGAGAATGGTAGAAGCCAGAGATATACTCATTTATGTGTAAAAAACATATGCTTGATAAGTTAAATCTAAAAAGAATGGATAAATTTTCATGTTGGGCAAATCCTGGAGAAATAATAACTTTTTAGCAGATAAGAAGAGATACCCTTGTGAAAAGGGATAATCAGAAAAGTAAGAGTAGAATCAGAAGATTAAATATTGCAGACACAAAGGGAAATTTTTAGGTAGAATGGAGTGATCAAAATGTTCAATGTAACACAAAGGTCCTGTAATACAGGATTTGGAAATTGTTTAATTTATTTAACAATTCAAAGCTCAATATTAGCATAAATGAGAGCTATTTAAGTTGTAAGAATAGAAGAATACAGGTTACAGGTTATCCCTAGGAAATTTTATTTGCCCTCGACTGAAATTTAGTGTCCACTCTATATTAATATAACATCTTATTTATAACATTTGGTCCTTCAAATTGCTCTCAACTACTGATATATCCTATTACAGTAAATGTGACTTCCTCTTTTTCTTTATAAGAAATAGTAGTGTTTCCAGAATACTACTCAACTATTCAGCCATAAAAAGGAATGAAATAATGTCTTTTGCAGTAACTTAGATGGAACTGGAGACCATTATCCTAAGTGAAGTATCTCAGGAATGAGAAACCAAATACCACATGTTCTCACTAGTAATTGGGAGCTCAACGATGGGCACAGATGGGCACATAGACTTGTAAGGGTCACTGGAATTCAAGAAGTGGGAGAAGAGGGGAGGGGTAAAAACCTACCTATCAGGTACAAGGAACACTAATTGCATGATGGGCACACTAATATCCCTGAATTAAGCATTATAAAAGGTATCCATGTAACAAAAACACTTACCCCCCCCTAATATTTTGAAATAACAAAAGGAAATACTAATAGTGGGTAATAGTGGGTATCAACAACTGTGAAGGTTTGAGTCTTTATCATAGTATAAGCTAACAAGTTAGGCTCCCACAATTATGTGGAAGATGGAAGAATGTATGTCACTCTTCTTGGTCAGAGACAAAGCACTGACACAGCAAGAGCAGTGTCAGCGTTTGTGCCAATTCCCCAAGTCTCAGTAAGATGCATTTAAGAGAAAAAGCACAAGGTAAGGGACCCAAATCTTTTATAATGTGTAGTAACCTGTCTGATCTCAGCTCTCAGGGAGATATTATCTTTATTATTAAATCTATTGGATAGTAAACAAACCCACCCTTTGTTTTGAAGGGAAATACTATCTGTGTGTTCCAAGGCTGTTTGCTATGAAAACATCCTTTAAGAGACAGTCTGGAACAAAGGCAAGTGCCTCTACTTACAAGTTGTACAGAAATGCAACGGACCCTGAAGAATTTTTGTTCAATAATATTAAATATCTGCTTCTTGTATCTACACTGTCTTGGTAAGTGGTGAATTATCCCATAAATATCCCACTCCATTGGTCACTCTAATCTGACCAACAAAATTTAGAAACACATTCATTTGTGTTTCCTTATATAGCACATAATTAAGGCTACTGTCAATACAACTCCAAGCAGCAACAGGAAGTCAGCCTGAAGTATTGACCTCAACCATGCCTCCCAGGGTCCTGAACACAAATGTCAAATTCTGAACAAATGATTTAAACTTTCAGGTCTACCTTAGAACACTAGGTGGATTTCTCCAGAAGGTTTTGTATTGACCTTCACAGTGGCTTGAGGCATTTGTCCAGGTGCTGCAGAATGTATTAAACATGTACACACTGCACATAGTCCCACAAGGAGGAAGCCTAAAGGTGATTCTACCACTTAGAACTACCCCGGCCAGTGAGGTGACGCTGACCTAAATGTCTTCCATGGCTGAGGTGGTGCCATTGATCATTTCTGCCAAAGTCAGGGACTACCCAAGATTTCACATGGCATTTGGTTGTCATATCTTCTTACTCTCCCTAAAAATGTAACTGTTCTCTAGTCTTTCCTTGCTTTTCATCCCCTTGAAACGTCTAAAGTATAGTGTTCAGTTATTTTTAGGATGCCTCTTAATTTGGGTTTGATGGATTTTTTTTCCATAACTATATTGAAGTTGTGTGTTATTATGTAGAATGCCACAAAAGTGGCATCTTTCTCAGTGTATGGTGTCAGGGCGAACATGATGTTAAGTGTTATTTTTGGTAATACTAAATTTCATCACTTTGTTAAGATATTGAGTGCAAGGTTTCTCCACTCTGTAGTTATAATTCTATTACTCTCTTTGTAATTAATAAATATTTATTTGACTGGAGATACTTTGAGAATATGCACACATTCTGTTTTATTATCTTTGACTTTTGCTCACCATTTTAATGAAGAGTGTTGGATCCTGGCTGCAGGAAATGTTACTGTCAGGTTGTACTGGCGAGTTTGTATTTCCTTCATTTTTTCTGCATTTATTTATTGGAATTATTTTCTAAGGAAAATTTGTTCATTATCATTTATTATATTATTCAGTTAGGTATTTAGATAGGTGTGGAGTCATGGATATTTATTTTATTCTTTGGGTTATAATCTAATACAACCTATCATTAATTGTAATGTTGCTAAAATTACTCTGGATTTGGCCACTAGGGATACTTTCAGATTAGCTCTTGTGCCTTTTTGACATGTGCTGATACTTTTCCTTTCTTTCCATTCTTTGTTTCCCCTTTGCTACTCTCCTATTCTCAGCTACAGAATTTGATAGCATTAAACTGGCCCCCTCAGCTACCTGGATTGAGCTAATCAAATAATCTCCGTTTTTGTTAATAGTTACTGGTTCAAGGATGAGCACTCAACCCATTTTTGTCCAATTAAAGGGAGTGGAAGGAAGGATTTCTTTCTGATCTCTCAAAAGGTACCCTCTGTCTTCCCTTAGTATACATGTTAGTGTGTGATGTGTGAGAACACTATAAATACATGCCTAGTGTTTAGGCAAAGGAATGTTTAGGTCATTGTCAGTGGGAAAATAGTCAGTGGGAAAATGAAGCCTGATGATTTAAATGAAACATCAAAAGGCAAAACATTCAGATGTGAGATTGAGGGAGCCCTTCATGAGATCTAGGTCTTCTCTAAAGTCAATAAATGTATTTATATTTAAACCAGATTGGGATTAATATTTCTTTGTAACTAATCACCATTTCCTTAAATCAAGCCATTTCTACCTCTACCTATCCAGTCGCCATTTAGGTAACCAGTGACTAGAAAGGATGCACTGATCCTGGAATAATGAGTTTGTACTACCCACCTTGCAGATAACTTGTCAGCTCCAAATACCTTCCAGTGTTAATCATGATTACATTGTTTCATTATATGTCTCCACCTAAATATACAATTTAATAGCAGATTTTGTTGTTATTTCCCTACATCATGGTCCACTACCATGCTATGGCTGATCCATGGATGGCTTCTGGAGTGAAGTTGGGCAGCTCTGTGTTGTATGTTCCTGTTGTCAAGGAGCAGAATCATGTGTATACACACAGGCAATCTGAACTGAAGTTGTCTTCTCGTTTAGCTTTCTGTGTGTTGCCACTCCACTCCTCAGTTCTATCCACAGCCAGGACTGCGGGTAATCAAATGAGGCAATAAGAAACAGGTGGCATAACGCATTGCCTCTCCATCTGTTTCATCATACAGAAGGCAGCAAACCAATTATTCTGATCTCCTCTTATTTAAATGATTCCTCATTCTCTGAAAACTGCTTGACCACCTAATATCGACCCACCTTCTTAAGGAACTATGCTCACTCCAGAAGCTACATCCACTCATTCATTTGTACCTTTGCCCAATTTATAACTTTTCATTGCCTATTTGCATTGAAACTGACTGAGAAGTCCCAAGTCATCATTCTTGCTAACCTCTGAATTCACATTAGGCTTAGTCATCTTGCCTACTGGGGCTTTGGTAAACTTTAAGAAGATAACCAAATGGACAACGTTCTGATTCTTATTACCGCTGTCTGTGCAGATCTGTCTCATCTTCATCAAGCTTTTCCTGTCGTAGCGACATGGCAAACTGGAGGGCATGGCGGAAAGATCTACAGACACATCAGAGCAGCAACAACATTGCTGTAATGAGAATAAGAAGTAGAGAAGAAACATTTGTGTAACATACCTACACCGTTAGCAAACAATCCAGGCCATGACTTTCTACCAGAAAAGCCTGGAAACTCTAGGCCTCTGAAGAGTAGCCTAACAGATCCTTTCTTTGTGGCTTTCCCAGCAGCGTGCCCCCAAACACTTTACCACCTGTTCACCTCATAAAAGAAAACTGCAAATAGCATTTTCCATTTGCATCAGTTCCTCAAGACAACATTCACCTTGCTTCTTTCAACACGTTTAGCTTTGATTCAATTTTCAGCTGCTCTAGATCTTGACTCAGTGATGACCTTGAACTCAGGTTTTTAGGTCCTCTCTCCAAGTTAAGTGTTTGAAAGAAAGGTTCATTACGATAAAGATGATTTTTAAAAGTTGATCTATCTTTTCTCTTGTAATAAAACAATCTTTTCCTGGCACTTCAGAGTATGGGAAACATCATACTGTTATATAATGATAGCATTTTATGTCCCTGCAAATTGAGAATAACACTAAATTTCACAGAACATTTTAGCATAGATTTTCATCAAGTGACATAACTCCATTTTCTACTAAAACTAATTAGGATTACAAATGAGATCTTGGTTTTGTAATGTAATTATAATAACCAGGGATGACGGAGTGGTGCTTTTTTTGTTTATTCTACTCTGAAAACATTTCAAAATAATGTAAGTATAGTGGCATGTGTGTCCAGAATGATTGGATGTGCTGCCTAGCTTTAATGGAGATAAAATCTGTTTTGGTAAAATTACATTTAGCATAGGTTCTAAAAATCTATGATCTTTTTTCACATGTGGGTATGAAAGTGTGACTCAATTTTCTCTATCAAGATTTACAAGAAGTAGCAATAGCACTTCAATTATTAATGCACCATTGATTCAGCATATTATTCCCATCAATAGTGATTTGATTACAGCAGGTAACTTGTATCTACATACCTAGGGAGCGACATAAATAGCTTCATGTGAAGAGAATGATATTCTTGTTAATCAGGTCATTATAACTTCTTTAACTTCAAAGAACACCCCCAGAAAACATTATATCATAAAAATCTGATTTAAAGAGATTTTTAAAATTTAGTTTTATTACTTCTAAGTTTATGTCTTACTTTAAGCAATAATGTGAAGAGATATGAAATACACAAGACGCTATACAAAGTGAGGTTTATTATTATGACAATATAGATCCTTGTCCTCAGAAAGTTTAAACACCTAACTTTTAGTGAATAGCACCAAATATCTATATATTATCATTTATATTTTCCAGCAGAATGACTGTGGCATGTGCAAGAAGCGATGTTAATGAGAGTCATGAGCGATGACAGAACATCTCTATCCTGGTGTGTGTATTTGTAGTTATTTTCACTGGATTTTAGAAGGAACATGATGAGAAGCCCAATTTAGCAGCACGTGCTTTCTCCTAGGCGAGCTCTCACTGCTTCTGACAGCACGGTGCGCAATTTTCCGGGTGAGCTCTACTGAGGTTAGCATTAAAAGACTGCATGTAGGGTAACTCTTGCTGTTTCTTGAAATATTAAAACATGTCTATATAAGTTTTATTTGGGGACCAAAGAAGTTTCTTAAAATGCAAGATTATTATAACTCCTCCCTATAACATATAACTTCATATTGGACCTATGCCCACACATAGATTATTCTATAAAGTCTTTCTCTTGGTTTCTTAATTGAGATAAGATTGGTTTAACTTCTTAAAGCTTTTTAAGATTAGTATTTAAAGTGATATTAGTTAATTTTTAATAGAGTAGATCCCCTGCCTTTTTACAGAATATTCATGTCTTATATTTAAAAAAATGCTCTTAATAGAATATTTTCTTTTAGCTTTTTTGTTTGACTTGCGTATTATATTACTCACCTTAAAATCGGTTTAAAATTTATATTTCAATTTATTTTTAATTACAATTATATCAAAAGACTTTTTCCATTCTTCAAAATGACTGCCTAATTTTATAGTTTTCTTAAAGCCACCACAATTTACTGTTGTTTATCTTTTATCTATTTAACAAAGTGTTCAAATTTATTAATTTAATTGCTGAATGCTCAAATGTATGAAGTACATATTGAAGAAGGAATGATGAAGGAAAACAGACAAAATTCCTGATTTTACAGAGATTGCAATCTATTTGTGAAGGCATACATTAATCTAATATGTACATAAAAATGTAAAATTTTATCTCTGTTAAATGTTATAAAAAAGAATAATCTGCTTAAAATGGCTTTTTCTTTATTATGATTTGGTCTAAGCAGTGTCTTACCTGAGAAGGTGCGGAAGACTAGTCAGAGACCATAGCAGTGTTCCCAGAACAAATGCTGACAAAGTATGTGCACGTAAGAGGTGGTGGAGAAATACAATAGCCATGTTTATAAATATTTACACTAAATTAAACTATTGTTATCTTTGTCTTTATTATTCATCTAATAATGCATGCATATGCATGCATAAATCCTGGTCAGTATTTTAGATTCCCCCACTGAGATAGTTTCCTAGAAAAGACTATTAGAAAAATCTAAGACTTTTGAATGATGAATTAAGAAGTATGGCTGATTAATTTTTCTTATATTGCCCATTTTTTTCTATAAAGCTTCTGATTTGCCTTGTTATGTAAATAACATCCTACCTGTTCTTATCCACTTCCAACTGAGTGGATTATAAAAATCAAGCCAATCTGGAAGTGTGTATGTGTGTATGTGTGTGTGGTATAGGTGAAGGAAGGTAGTAACTATATTCTTCATATAATAAATTTATATGTGATCATTATAAATGATTCAAGTAATAGAGAAAAGTAGAATAAGAAAGGAAAAAATACTCAAAATCCAATCACCTCAAATAACTGAAATATATATCTCTCTATGAATACATAAAGATAAATAACATATAAATGAGCTGACAAAATGTCTTTACGAAAACTATTATAACATTTATAAACTATGACTCATATTTTACTTTAATTCAAAATAAGAAAATAATAAAAAACTGCAAGAATTGCTATGTAGATAAATATTTCTTCATGTGAAATCTATTAGTTTAAATGAATCAATATGAGGGAATTGACAATTCATTATTATGCTACTTATCTAATATAGATAATGGCTGATGGGATATGATTTTTAATCATACATTATATCACTAATCTTCAGAATAATGCAAATTAAAACTACAATGAGACATTATCTTACACCAATCAGAATGGTTATTATTAAAAAGACAAAAAAATAACAGATGTTGGCAAGGATGTAGTGAAAAGGGAATACATACACTAAATTATACACTGATTTTTGTACATGATGAGAGATAAAGGTCTAGTTTCATTCTTCTACACATGGCAATCCAATTTACCCAGCACCATTTATTAAAAAGGTTGTCCTTTCCCCACTCTCTTGTCTACTTTGCCAAATATCAATTGGCTATAAGTATGTGGCTCTATTTCTGTGTTCTCTATTCTGTCCCATTGATCCGTGTGTCAGTTTTATACCAGTACCGTGCATTAAAGACTTGAAAGTAACACCTGAAACTATAAAAATACTAAAAGAAAACCTAGGCCTAGAGAAAACTCTTCTGGACATTGGTCTAGGCAAAGACTTTATTAGTAAGACCTCAAAAGCACAGGCAACAAAAACAAAAATAAACAAATGGGACTTAATTAAACTACAAAGCTTTTGCACAACAAAATAAATAATCAACAAACAGATAATCTACATAATTGGAGAAAATATTTGCAAAGTATACATCAGACAGGGGAGTAATATCCAGAATTTACAAGGAATTCAAGCAACTCAACAACAATAACAAAAAAAAAACAAAATTAACCCTATTAAAAAGCGGGCTAAGGAAATGAATAGACATTTTTCAAAAGAAGACAAATAGCCAAGAAGTATATGACAAAATGTTTCAACATCACTAAAAATCAGAGTAATGCAAATTAAAACCACAATGAGACATTATCTTACACCAATCAGAATGGCTATTACTAAAAAGAGAAAAAATAACAGATGTTGGCAAAGATGTAGAGAAAAGGGAATTCTTATACACTGTTGGTGGGAATACAAATTAGTACAAACTATATGGAAAACTACAGAGATTTCTCAAAAACTAAAAATAGAACTACGATATAATACAGCAATCCCACTTTTGGGTATCTTTCCCAGAGGAAAAGAAATATGCTGACTTTAAAAGAAATCATTCATTGAGCCTTATTATTTTGGAATGCTGATATGAAGCCCAAGCTAGACTGCTGGAGGTACTTGATCCAGAAAACAGCCATCGTGAACTGCCAAATATGGAAGTGAAGCACCTTAGATTAACCATTCTCAGTGTGGCTTCCAGATAATTGTGGTCACAAAAGTGACTTCAGGTAAGACTATCTGAAGAAACACCCAGCTGAGCCCACCCCAAAATGTTGAGCCACAGAATCATGATTAAATAAAGCACTTGCTATTTAAGCCACTAAGTTTTGAGGTGATTTCTTATGCGGTAGTAGATACTCATACAACGGGATACTGGGACCACACTGGTTAATCTCTCTTATATTCCACAATCTCTTCCAGTAAAATATAATGATGCTATGGGTAAATAAAACCAGCCTTGTATACTGTCAAATGTCTTAACTTAGTCTTTAATGTGGTGATAAAAGGTACCAACTTTATAGAGGGCATGTATAGAGGGCATGTACCAACATGCCCTCCTGAACTAATGGTCTCTAAAACATCAGTTTCATCATCATAAGCCCGAAAGGAGGCATGGTGTTCATTTCCTTTTTAAAAGAAAGTAACAAGGGGTGAGGTGAGAGAGAGAAATACAGAAGCCTGTCAAAGGAGTTCCACATGACTAGCAATCTGAAACTTTGTTCATCCTCCAAAATGGTAAATTCTGTTGACTGTCTCACTCTCTCTTAAATTATTCTTAAAAATGCAGAGAGAGAAAGACTGAGTGTGATCTCTAGCACAATCCTTAACTCACGAATATAAGTGGGAGAAAAGAAAGAAATTCACAGCAAATGAAAGCATTTCCTGCTGCTTCCCCAATGACAGTCTTAATTTTCTCACTCTCTTGAGACAGAAAAACTCTAGTTTTACCACTGCCAGGTGATTGGATTTTATTGAAAGTATCATTGGAACTAATTGATTTCTCTCATTGAAATTTCTAGATATGCCAGATTCACACTTAACCAGACTCAACAAAGCAGGTGTTGAGATTTTGTGGTAACAGCAGGATCTTTCTTGGGTTCATTGAAATAGGGCCTTAATTATAATAGATATTTACACTTACGGTCTCTCAAGAGTAGGGCCTGTTGCTCTCCCTTTTTTTGGAAACTGAATAGTATTTTGCCACACTGCTTAGGAGACAAAGGCTAAGTGAGAGTTAGCCTTCTTCATCCAGTTGAGTAGATGTAAGGCTTAAACTGCAAAACTCCTGAAAAATCCATAATTGACTTTGGTTTATGTCACTCAAATAATATATGTAGAAGTAAAAGGTCTTGGAAAAATTGAAGGAAATATACATTTGAATAAGTTATCTTCTGAAAAACATTCTTAAAACTTATATTATTTATAAGAAAAAATGAATATAGACAAGGCAGCAATTAATGGCATCCACAGTGATGGGCATATTGATGTTGTTTTATTCTAGCAAGTTGACACTCAAAATGTGTTCTCTGGATCAGGAACATTAGAAAGAAAAAGAAGCAGATGAAAAATATAGCATAGGTGAATGGGAAGCACACAGGCCAATGCTTGGGGGTAAGCCGGTGCCTCATTACCAGTGACCCTGTGCACCTAACAGAAACCAGAAAAACCTTTTTAGAAAGAAAATAACATAATTCTAGGCTTCAGATAATTTCTACAGATAATATTTTCAAATATAATATCTGTCAAACAAAAAAATCAGAAATCGGTGAAAAACAACATGAATAAAAAAAGAGAAAAATAGGTGTGAATAAACTTACAAATACACTAAATACTAAATTTATCAAACATATACAAAATAATATGTATAAGGTAGAATATACAGGATAGAAAATAAAAGTCAAAATTATAAAAAATGATGAATATAATAAATTAAATTAATAAATTGATAGGATAAAATTGAATAATGATTAATATACATACTAAAACATTTAAAATGATGTTAAAGCCATGGTTAGAGGAAAATTTGTAGTATTAAATATGTATTTTTCCAAAAGAAGAGAGGCTAAAGACAAAATCAGCAGCTAGAAGATAGTATGTAAAAAAGTATGGAAAAGGCAGCATGAAGATAAATATGAAAAATACAGAAAATACAGTGAACATATTCTACATGTAAAATTGGATCTGAGATGGTAGTACTGGGACAGAAGCAATGTTTGAACAAGTAGTGCCTAAGAGTTTTCCAAAACTTAGGAAATATATGAAATGGGTAATTTATGAAATGTGTAACTTAGGAAATATATGAAATGGGTATTTGTGAACCTCAAGGGGATATTAAAAGGAAACTTATCCAATGAATACAAAGTAAAATTATTTAAACCTAAAGTTAAAGAAAAAAAATCTTCAAAGCAATACGTCCTACAAATCCATATGGCCAAGGTGGACACTCCAAGATAAAAAAGACCAAAAGACTTGGACAAATATGTTACAGAAAACATTTTCTAATTGGGATAAACATGAAAAATCTTATGATCTTCACTGGGATCCAGAAAAATGCAAATTATAAAACCAGAGTGAGATCCTACTTTATATGCACCAGATGACTAAAATTTACAAATGGCTCAAAAAATCTGTGGGAAAGAAAGTGGAATAACAGGAACTCTCACATACTGATAACAACGATGTAAACTTGTACGACAGCTCTACAAATCAGTTGAGCATTATCTACCACAGTTCTCAAAATTTGATCTTGAGATTACTGGTGGTTCCTGAGACATTTTCATAAGATCTGTGAGGTAAGAATGTTTTGATAATGCTAAGACCTGATTTTCTTTTTTTCACTCTCCTCATCTCACGTGTATAAGTGGAGTTTCCCAGAGACTACATGATTCATGATATTTCAACAGATTGAATACAGAAGCAGATGTAAGAATCCATTTGTCTTCATTAGACATGAGATCAAGACGTTAATGGGATTAAAAAATGTAAAATACTGCTATCAATAACAAATATGGTATCAATATCAATATCACAATGTCAATATGAAATACAATAAATTTAAACCATATAAACTGAGGCTTTTTTGGTTCTTCAGTAATTTTTAAGAATTATAAAGGAGTTCTGAGATGGAAGACTTGATTGCTGGGTTAACTACAAATATTGAACCATCTACTTAAGAGCAATGTATACACAAGTACACCGAGAGATGTTTTAGTAGTAGCCAGAATATGTATATATGTAATTGCTATCAGGAGGTGAATGAATACATAAATAATGGTATATTCATAAAGTAAAATACTATGAAGACAAGCAGACTATAGATTCAGCCAACAACACAAATGAATCACAAAAAAATGAGTGAAAAACTCAGACTTAAAATAATGTTTACTCTATGATTCTACTTGTATAGAATTCAAAATCATTCCAAATTAAATGACTATATTTAGGGATTGAAACTTAAATAAAAAACAAAACTACAAAGTAAAGTGAGGAAAGGATCACTATGAACAATAAAGATGTGTTGGCAAATTTTGTGGGATAAGAAGAGGTGACTATTGGAAAGGGACGCAAACAGGGCTTGGAGGTGTTTCTAATGTTCTGTTTGTTGACTTGTGTAGCTTGCACAGATGTTTTGTTTTTCACAAATCACCAAAATATACATTCCTGTACAGGCAAAATATTACTGGAGAGTCTATCTCAATTTAAAATGGCAATGTTGAAAGTTAAATAATAATAAATTATAACAGAAACAAACAGCTTTATGTTATACTATCAGAACCAAAACAACTTTCATTGCTATTGCTATGTTGTGATACTTAAAAAACATTAGAAATTTGAAATATAGTCACGCACTGCATAACAACATTTCAGTCAATGACAGGCCATATATACGACGGTGGTCCCATGAGATTACAATGGAGCTGAAAAATTCCTATTGCTTAGTGATATCCTAGCCATCATAACATTGTAGCACAAGTCATTACCTTTTCAATGTTTAGAAACACAAATATTAATACTTACCACTGTGTTACAAAGCCCTATATTATTTTATACAGTAATATTCTGTATAGGTTTGTAGGCTAGAAGCAATAGTCTATTCCATATAGCATAGGTGTGTAGTAGGCTATATCATCTGAGTTTGTGTAAGTATACTCTGTGATGTTCTCACAACAACGAAATCATCTAATGACACATTTGTCAAAATGTATCCCCATTGTTAAGTGATGCATGACTGTATATTCTGGGACATGTCACAGTATCAGAAAGTAAGATGTGATTAAGAAGAGTGAGAATAGAAGGAAGTGGAAAATTCTAGAAGTATTTTTCACCCTTTAACTGATTTCCCGGAAAAATATTTCTCATCACAGGGTCATAGTATTTTTATGAAAAAAATATAAATTTTAATATTTTAGCAAACACACAAGGACACATCATTTTCTCTTATGAAGAAAAATTCTCCAAGCCAATGAGTGAATCAGAATTTGGAGTTCAGTCACAACAAATCACAACATTCATAAATGAAATGTGCTAATGTTCAGACAATGTGGGAGTGCTTACATACAAATCTAGGATGTCAACAGTATAGTAAACCAAAGTATTCTAAAATATAGAAATATGTACCATTTTTATGAGGTGTTATGAGATGAAAGAGTTGCTTTGATTCTTTAGCTTTCTTCTTAACAATGACATTGTGATTAAATAAAATATATTTGCTTCTCTGAGTAAGCATTTAATAAGACTACAATGTGATAAAAATCAATTCCTGCAGATGTTTAATGCTTTGTGTGCACAATGAACTCAGACTTTTTTTTTTTTTACAAAAAATAATAAGTCAAGAGTGTCAGAATTAAACATACTGTGAAGATAATATTAACATCTGTGAGACAAAGGATGGTTTATGAGATATCAAGGTAACATTTAGGTTTGAAAAGTGGCAATATTTCAAATGATGATATATTACCATTAAAAAAAAGACATTCTCTCTCAGTATTAATTTAATTTAACCAGGATAACCATAGACTTGTATCATTTGAGCTCCAAAATATTAAAAAATAAATATCTAATTATTTTAAACAGATTATCTTATACTTTATCTGTCTCAATTAATTATTAAGAAGAAATGTGTCATTATTTTAACACAAAAATAAAACTTATTTCCACTGTCATCCTGACAAACATATTTGCTCTCCCAAAGACTGTCCTTTTACTTGTTAAAAAACAAACAAACAAAAAAAAAACTATTTTCTTTACCAGTTTAAGTCACTAATCTTAATAAATTCCAATTCTAGTGATATGGTCCATGTTAACCTTCTAAATCTTATCTCTGAGAGCCTCTATCAGCAAGTCTTCCTACAATTCTTTGTAATGATGAATTTCATCACTATTTATTGCCATAAAAATTTTAAGGTAGAAAGAGAATGAGAACTATTAAATTAACCTTTCTTTTATATTTCAGCATATATGGAAGTACAAATGTTTAGGTTAAATATATTGCCTTTGCCCCACCCAAGTCAGAGCTTCAAGTGTGCCCATCCCCCAGACAGTGCACACCACACCCATCAGGTGTGAATATACCCATCTGCTCCTCCCCACTCCTGCCTTCCAGACACCTGAATAAAGTTATTACTATATGTGCACTTTAAGTGTTGATCAGCTAATACTAATTCAATGGTGAGTACATGTGGTGATTCTTTTTCCATTCTCGTGGTACTGCACTTAAAATGGGCCCCAGCTCTATCCAGGATAATACAAGAGGTGCTATATCACCATTATTTTTCGCAGCTGAGTAGTACTCCACAGTATACATATACCATAGTTATTAATCCACTTACATATTGATGGGCACATGGGTTTGCACTACATCTTTTCACTCGTGAATTGTGCTGCTATAAACATTCAAATGCAGATGTCTTTTTATAGAATGTCTTTTTTTCCTTTGGGTAGATTCCCAGTAATGGGATCGCTGGATCAAATGGTAGGTCTACTTGTATCTCTTCAAGGTATCTCCATATTATTTTCCACAGAGGTTGTACTAGTTTGCAGTCCCACCAGCAGCGTATGAGTATTTCTATCTCTGAACATCCATGCCGACATCGTTTTGGAACTTTTTGATAAAGGCCATTCTCACTGGAGATAAGTGATATCTCATTGTGGTTTTGATTTTCATTTCTCTGATGATTAGAGATGTTGAGCATTTCTTCAAATGTTTGTAGGCCATTAGTCTGTCTTCTTTTGAAAAGTTTCTGTTCATGTCCTTTGCCCACTTTTCAATGGGATTGTTTGATTTTTTTTTCTTGCTGATTTTCTTGAGTTCTATATAGATTCTTGTTATCAGCCCTTTATCAGATGAGTGGTATGTAAATATTTTCTCCCATTCTGTAGCTTATCTGTTTGCTCTCATGATAGTTTCCTTGGCTGTGCAGAAGCTTTTTAATTTGATCAGGTCCCATTTATTTATTTTTGTTGTTACTGTGATTGCCTTTGAGGTCTTCTTTATAAATTCTTTGCCTAAGCCAATGTCTATAAGAGTTTTTTTCAACATTTTCTTCTAGAATTCTTATAGTTTCATGCCTTGGGTTTAAGTCTATTATCCACTGAGTTGATTTTTGTGAGAGGTGAAAGGTGTGGGTCCTGTTTCAGTCTTTTACATGTGGCTATCCATTTTTCCCAGCACCACTTATTGAATAAGGATTCTTTTCCTCCAGGGTATGTTTTTGTCTGCTTTGTCAAAGATTAAATGGCTATACAAGACGGTTTTAGATCTGGGTTCTCAATTCTGTTCCATTGATCTATGTCTCTGTTCTTGTGCCAGTACCATGCTGCTTTAATTACTATAGCCTTGTAGTATAGCTTGAATTCTGGTAAATTGATGCTTCCCAATTTGTTCTTTTTGCTTAAGACTGCTTTTGCTATAATGGGGTCTTCTCTGGTTTCATACAAACCAGAGGATAGACAGATCCTCCAAGCATAAAATAAACAAACAATGAACTTATACAGAACTCTAGAACAAATGGGCCTGACATTTACAGAAAATTTCCCCAAAACTACTGAATATACATTTTTTCTCATTAGCTCATGGGACATTCTCTAAGATTGACCATATCCTAAGCCACAAAGCATGTCTCAACAAGTTTTAAAAATAGAAATTATAACATTCATCTTCTCAGACCACAGTGGAATAAAATTAGAAATCAACTCCAACAGAAACTCTTATCTCTACACAAAGACATGGAAACTAAACAACCTCTGCTGACCATTATTGAGTTAAGGAGAAAATTAAGATGGAAATCAAAATATTCTTTCAACTAAATGATAAAGGAGACACAAATTATCAAAATCTGTGGGACATAACTAAAGCAGCCCTGAGAGGAAATTTTATATCCATAAATACCTATATCCAAAAGGCAGAGAAATCACAAATCAACAATCTAATGAATCATCTTAAAGAACTGGAAAAGGATGAGCAAACCAGCCTGAAACTAGTAGAAGAAATTAAATAACAAAAATCAGAGCAGCACTAAATGAAATCAATAACTAAAAAAACTATACAGAAGATTAATAAAAGAAAAAAGTTGCTTCTTTGAAAAAATAAACAAAATTGACATGTCTCTTGCTAGATTAACTAGAAGCAGAAAAGTCTCTAATAAACTCAACAAAGAATGAAAAAGGAGAAATTACAACCAATACGATGGAAATATAAAACATCATCTATGAACACTATACTAATATCTATGCACATAAGCTTGAAAATGTGAAAGAAATGGACAAATTCTTAGAGACACACAGCCTCCCTAAGCTCAATCAGGAAGAAATAGAATTCCTGAACAGACCAATATCAAGTACTGAAATTGAAGCAGCAATAAAAAACATTCCTAAAAAAAATATCCCGGACCAGATGGGTTCACATCCAAATTGTACCAGACCTACAAAGAAGAACTGGTGCCCATCCTGAAGAAATTATTCCACAATATCAAGAAGGAAGGAATACTCCCCATCACATTTTATGAAGCCAATATCACCCTAATACCAAAACCAAGAAAGGGCACAACCAAAAACAACACTACAGACCAATATCACTTATGAATATAGATGCAAAATTCTCAACAAAATCCTAGCAAACAGAATTCAGGTGCTTATAAAAGAAAAATAATCCATTACAACCAAGAGGGCTTCATCCCAGAGATGCAGGGATGGTTCAACATATGCAAATCTATAAATATTATTGGGCACATAAACAGAAGCAAAAACAAAGATCTCTCAATAGATGCAGAAAAAGCATTCAACAAAATTCATCACCCTTTTATGATAAGAACACTTAACAAAATATGCATATATGGGACTTGCCTCAAAATGATAAAAGCCATATATGACAAACCCACAGCCAACATCATACTGAACGGGGAAAAACTGAAAGCGTTCTCACTTAGAACAGGAACCAGACAAGGTTGCCCTCTATTACTGCTTCTATTCAACATAGTGCTGGAAGTCCTAGACAGAACAATTAGACAAGAGAAGAAAATCAAGGGCATCCAAATGGGCATGGAAGAGGTCAAACTATCACTCTTTGCTGATGACATGATTTTATATCTAGAAAATCCCAAAGATTCTACCATGAGATTACTGGAATTGATAAATTCAGCTAAGTCTCAGGTAATAAAATCAATATACAGAAATCAGTAGCATTCCAATATGCCAACAACAGTCAATCTGAGAACCAAGTCAAAGACTCAATACCCTTCAAAATAGCAATAAAGAAAATAAAATACCTAGGTATATATTTAACTAAGGAGGTGAAAGAGTTCTATAGGGAGAACTAGGAAACACTGAGGAAGGAAATAACAGAGGATGTAAACAGGAGGAAAACCATACCATGCTCATGGGTCAGCAGAATCAACATTACTAAGATGTCTATACTACCCAAAATGATATACAGATTCAGTGCAATCCCCATTAAGATACCAACATCATTTTTTGCAGATCTAGAAAGCTTTTTTTTTTTTTTGATAGGCCCCTGAACTTAAACCAAAATATTGGTCTTAAGTCATACAGCTAAGTAGCAGCAGGGTTTAATCAGAAAAATTATATGTGTATAAATTTGAGTTTACTTCTAGGCTATTTTGAGCCAAATAAGCTAATATTATTTACTTGAGTCTCACTCTATTTTATAATGTCTGGGTCTCTGTAGTCCCAGTGTTACAATGACAGTTGAATGTGGAAGAAATCTTGTAATCCATTATTTACAAATCAACTGTCTCATTATTGATTAGAAAGACATTGTTTCTTAAAATAAAATTTATCCAAAAACTCAGTCTAGATAAGCATGAATCGTTTTACATAAAACACCTATGCAAAAAATAATGTAGTTTAAAAGATCATATTTAAGTCTTAATTCAATTAGAATAACCACATCTACAGATATGGCTTTATGATAGGAATTATTCTACATACTGACTAATTGCTGAGAAGTGAAGGAAAAAGCCTTTGAGTTCAGGAGTTTACATTTTACTTAATAAATCAAGAATTTTTGCAAGAAACATTACCAAAGTCAATGATATGAATGAATCTCACAAAAATAAATTACATGAATGGGAAGGCTATTAATACTTCTCTAACCACATTTATAGCACACCCTTGCATGAAGTATGGGGGTAACACTGCACATAGCAATGTCTTTTATTTATTCCTATTTTATATAATTAAACAGGGTTGAATTTCATATTACCAGGATAATCAAGTTAGGCTGAAATAAAGTGATTATTTTTTTCTCTTTTTAAAAAATTAAATTAAATTTTGTATTAAGCACTTCTACTGCTAGCTTCTTAAAGGCTTTGTCAACTCTAAATACCCTGATTATCTATATCTTATTAAACAGGGTCCTATTAATCAGAGAAGATAAAAAGATTTCACTGAAAGTGGAAGAAGTACTACATTATTGATTAGTATAAAAATCCTTCATTCTTAACAGAAAGTGGTCAATGTAATTTAGAGACTATTTGATGAAATGTTTCAGAGTTTGTCAGGTCACGAATTTAATTAACTAGTGAAAGTTAATTTCTTAGAATGAGGTTTTAAAACAAATGCCTCTTTATATTATGGTACATAATAAAACAGTAACTCAGCTTTATCACCACAAAAATAATAAGCAGTTTATACCAGTACTCGTTTGGTTAGAACATACGTATTTTTAAAGAAATAATTTATTCACTGGCCTGAAATTAACAGTTTCAACCTTGACTTTGAATTATCAGAATATGTTTATAATTACTGGCTTAATTTTAAAATTACCTTTAGGAATATTATATGTAAATATTGTTTCAAAAGGAATTTTGTAAAAAATATGTCTAAGGGTATAGAAGAATATTAATATTCTCTTTTTAAAATTTAAATAAGATCCAACTAGTAACATGATTTTTGCTATGATTTAAAAGTATTGTACACATTTAATCATTAATTAGAATGTAGTAGTGAGGAATTAGTGAGTGTTGTTCTTTTTAGTTCTAATACATGGAATACTAATGTAGAGGCTTAAATTACCCTATGTATGATGAAGAACACTAGTGTGTAATGTATACAGAACACAGGAGGAACACACACATATGAACACTAAAATCACACATACACACGCTCATTTTCCAATCTGCAAATGCCAAAGGCCACCAAACCAACATAAATCCCAGCAGCATGAGAAATAGGATGACTAGCTCCAGCAACAACTGGTTCATTGAAATGCTGTTTAGATTTCTGAACTTGGTAATTTTTAAAAAAAAACATCAGTGTAGTCTCCTTAAATACTAATTCACAAGTGTTTTAGGTTTTTGCATAAAACTAATAACTCACAACCAAATTTTTTCAAGGACTCAGCTAGTAGGATAACATATAAGAACTCTTTTTCCAAACTACATGCTGTGGAACACTGGTTATGTTGGCTATTACTTATAATCTTCCTGTAGGATTCTAAGTCATATAGTTTATTTAATAAAACAATAAACTGTTGAAAAATTGCTAAGGTCCATATCAGTTGTATAAGAAGGAGTAGCACATACATTTTACAGAAAAGAGTTTAATACCACAACATAAAAGCAACTCAGCTGTACCTGTTTTTTTCCTCCTTTTTCCTTTTTCTTACTCTTCCTCCTCCTCTTCTTCATCTTTGTCATCCTCTTTGTCTTATTTTCAATATTCTTCCTTTTCTGACTGCAGCAAAATAACCCAATAAAAGAGTCCAAAATAAAAGTAACTTATTCAGACTGGTTTGCTGAAATAACTTTTTTCAGTTTAGCAAGGGATAGAACAACATAGTATCTCTAGAATCAGTAAGTGTAAAAATAATAACATTTGGAAAATGGAAATAAGGAAAATAGTCCACTGTACAGTTGTACTTTCCCATTTTCCAAACTTTCATTTGTTTTATATAGATATATCTTTTATCAGAGTGAATTTAGACAGGAAAATACGAGTATTCAGGATTAGTAGAAAAACATAGCAACATATATTAACAATAACCAGGAAAATGTATTAATTATCTATTGCTCAAAACAAACCATCTCGAAACTTAGTGGCTAACAACAGCATCATTATATTCCCACAAATATTGTGTGTCAGGAATTCAGGATTAGCTGGGTTGTTCTGCCTAAGGTTTCTCTCTGAGGTTGCAATCAAGGTGTCAGCCAGGGTTGCAATCGTCTCATGGCTCCACTGGCAGAAGATCCATTTTGACCTGAAGCTCTCTCTGATTGTTGGTTGGCAACATTAGTTCCTTTTCACATCAACCTCTCCTGTAGGCTGTGCACAAGATGACAGTTTGCTTTTCCCAGAGCTAGTAATCTGAGATAGAGGGATGTATAGCCCCCTAGGATGGAATCACCTTGGTAATTTTGTCACCTAATTTATAAAAAATTGTGCTCTCTCATCTGCAGACCTGTGTTCATGATGAGCCAATAGGTCCAACCTGAATACCAGAAGGCTAGGATCAGTGAACACCATCTTAGAAGCTGCCTACTATAAGAAAAAGAAATACAGAAATAGCTATAATTTATTACAATTTTATAATTGTATTATACATAGTTCTCCAATGAAATAGAATACAGAGAGAGAGAGAGAGATTATGAGGGATTGGCTTATGAATTATGGAAGCTGAGAAGTCTCATGATCTGCTGTCTGCTAGCTGGGTCCCAGGGGAGTCAGTGATGTGGTACCAACCAAGCCCAAAGCCTAAAAATCAGGGCAGCCAGTAAGTTCCAGCCCAAGTTGGAGTCTGAAGGCCTGAGAACAAGAAGCGCTGATGTTGAAGGGCAGAGGAAGATAAATGTCTCAGCTAAAGAAAAGAGAACACCTCCTTCTGGATTTTTGTTCTATTCTGGCCTTTAGTATATTGGCTGAGGCCCACCTACACTGGAGAGGGTGATCTTCTTTACTCAGCCTACTGATTCAAATACTAATCTCTTCCAGAAACTTCCCCATGGGTACATAAAAATAATGTTTTACCGGCTATCTGGGCATCCCTTGGCCCAGTCAAGTGGCAGCTAAAATTAATCATCATACCTATGCTCCAGAAGCTGTTCAGGTGCTTTATGGGTATTGGCCCATTCAATCTTCCCAGTAACCTAATATTGGTGATCCTGGAGCTCCATTTCATGAAAGAGAAAACTTTAAATCACTATAAAAACTGAAAAAAAAAGACATAAAAAATAGCAACAAAAGCAATGGCCAGTGCAGGTGGAACTTCAGACGTACAAGAAGTTAAGGCAGCTTGTGAAAGACACAACTCTGAGTGTACATTTAAAGGGAGGAAAGCTTGAAATGCAATTGTTGTTCTAGTTATCTATAGCTATATAAAAAAATCACACCACACACAGAAGCTTAAAGCAAAAATCATTTTCCTATGCTCACAAATTTTGGTTAGAGACTTGAGAAGGGCTCAGCTGTGAGATACATCTCCTTCACTTATCATCAACAGAGGCCACTCAGTGAGATTCAGCTAGTGACTTGTCTGGTCCTGAAGGTCTAAGACATCTTCACTCACTCATCTGTTAGCTTGGTAAGAATGACTGGAAGGCTGGACTCAACTGAGCTGATCCTTTTCTCATGTACCCTCAGGTCTTTTCCACATAGTCTGTCTAGCAGGGAAGTAGGATTTCATAGCAGTTCAAAGATTCAGGCATGAGTGTTCAAAAAGCAGAAGGTGGCAGGTCCAATTTCTTAATACCTAAGCCTCCAAACTGGCACAGTGCTACTTCCACTGTATTCTGTTGGCCAAGAATACATTGATTCAAAGAAAGAGGAAACAGATCCACTTCTTGATAGGCAGAGTAACAAAATTATGCTTCAAAGGAGTATGACAGTAGTCATGGGGATTAGCTTTGTAAACTAGCTGTCATAGTATCCATCCTGGACACCTACATTCCCATTTGCCAAACGAGACTGAACTCCACCATAAGAACAAGCCTGGAATGCCTAGCCTGGCTTGCCTGACCATGTGGAGCAATGTGAATCACTCCAGCTGGAGTCATCGTAGGTGAACCCACTTCTCCTCTGACCCACCAGCTTGTCATGTAAATATGAGCAAGCCCAGCCAAGCTCAGCCTAGAGCAGCCAAACCACCAAGCTGGGCTGTAGATTCATAGCAATAACAAATTGTCATATTTAAGTTCTTGTTTTGGGAATTGTTTATTAAGCAGCATTGTTGGAGCAATAAATAAGCAATTAAAATGTATTAAGAGGAAATTTATACTAATGTTAGAGAAATTGAAAATAGATTAGAGATACATACTTTAATTAAAATAAAACTCCTGGTAAAGACAGAGGTACCCCATTTCTCCCTAGTCCTCTCTGTGACAACTAAAATTTACTGTACATAATTCAACAGACAACTGTAGAAAAACTTTGGAAGGCACTAAGAAGGAGGACTACCTAGGGAATTTAGGACTGAAGCATTGACACAGCAGTGAGTTCCATGGATTTTCTTTTTGCTTCCTGTATATTCCATACAGGATGCTGGAGAGCCAGCAAACTGAAACAACTCTTAGGTGGATACAAACAGAACCCAGAGGTAAGCTTGCTCCTCTAGTGAAAGGGTGAGGAAAAGGTGGCCTAGCAGAACAAAAAAACATTTTATACAAAATATGTCCTACTTTGACCAAACACTAATGAAAAAAGTGTCTCTCTTTACCCTGAAGTGTCATCAGGGCAAAGAGGGTAGCTGAACTTGCACTCACACTTAAACTTGCATGATATACCTAGAAATTAGACTTTCTGATATAAAAGGAAGATTAGATAAACTCCTGAGTCTCACAATCTAATACAATTAAAAACCTCTTGTCATGCCAAGCAGGAAAATGATAACTTGAATGAAAAAACAAACAAACAAAAAAAAACAAACAGACGATAACACTGAAATGACTCAGATGATGGAATTATCTGACATAGAGTTTAAAGCATTTATCATAAAAACGCCTTAACAAGCAATTTCAAATACCTTTGAAAAATAGAAATTGAAAAATAGAAAATCTCAAAGAAATAGAAGATATTTTTTAAAAGCCAAAGAAAATAATAGAAAAATACAATAACCAAAATAAAAATTTCACTGGGTTGGCTCAATAGTACATTAGAAATGAAAAAGGAAAGAATCAGTAAACTAGAAGGTAAATCAATTGAAATTACCCACTCTAATAACAAGGAGAAAAAAACCTGAAAAATAAACTGATTAAATAAAATATATAAAATAGTATTGTTAGTAGACCAATAGTCCACTACCAAATATTATCAGACCAATATTCTCAGAGAAAACTGTAGTGACCTGAATGAAGTCTGAAATGATAAGTGTTAGGTTCATTAATATTATAGCTTACTTTAGATGCAGTTAAATGTTAATATTTGTGGTTGTCACTGCATTTTTGTTTCCAGTGATACTGTTTGTGGTGATTTATGTGGCAGTAGAGATTTGTGGTAATATTTCCTGTATGGTTTCAGAGTGCACTCACTCTGTAAACTATGTTTCCATGGCAAGATGTGTATGGTTTTTATAAGCAGTTACCTATAAGAGATGAATTCTCAAAAAGAAAAGATTCTCAATCATTACTTTTATCTTAACTTATTTTATAAAAGGTCAAGCAATACTTAAATTTGTTCTAGAAGATAATGACAATGAAAACAGGTGCTTGATGGTGGAGAGAGAAAGTTAAGAAATGGAAGATATTTCGTCATAGCTCAAAGAAAGAGAAAGAGAAAGAGAAGGAGAAGGAGAAGGAGGAAGAGGAAGAAGAGGAGGAGAAGGAGGAGGAAGAGGAGGAGAAGGAGGAGGAGGAGGAGAAAAAGAAGCAAAAATAAAAAGAACCTCTAGACTAAGAGACTTCTGTGCTTTACATTGAGTTTATCTTCCTCAATTGCCAAGGAAGCTACTGGAGGGCAAAGGAAACCATAAAGACAGAAAAGAGGGTTTAAGAGACAAAGAGGTCATTATATAATGTTAAAGGGTTAAATTTAGCAAAAGGATATAACAATTGAAATTTATAGGCACGCATCACCAGAATCCAACATATGAAATGATTACTAATAGACTTAAAGGGAGAGATTGATTGAAATCCAGAATAGTAGAGGACTTCAATACCGAACTTTGAGCATTGGACGAATCACCCAGAGAGAAAGTCAAAGAAACATTGGAATTAAACTGCGCTCTACACCAGAAAACCTAATAGACATTTATATAACATTTCATCCAACAGCCACAGAATACACATTTTTCTCAACAGTACATGGAACATTGTCCAGGAAAGACCATATGTTAGGTTACAAACCAAGCCTTAACAAATTTTAAAAAATTGAGATCAGATGAAGTATCTTTTCAAACCATAGTACAATAAAACTAGAAATCAATAAAAAAGGAACTTTGAAAACTTTACAAATATATGGAACTTAAACAGCATGCTCCTGAATGACCAGTAGAACAACAAATAATTAAGAATAATTTAAATATTTATTGAAATAAATGAAAATAGAAAAGAAATACCAAAACCTATGGGATACAACAAAAACAATATTAAGAAAAAGCTTAGAGCAATAAACATCTATATCAAAAAGTAGAAAGACTTCAAATAAACAACCTAACAATGCACTTCAAGGAATTAGAAAAGCAAGAACAAACCAGACTCAAAATTAGTAGAAGGAAAGAAATTATAAAATCAGAGCAGAAATAGAGAAAATTGAGACCAAAATCATATACAAGATCAATGAAACAAAAGTTGGCATTTTGAAAAGATAAACAAAATCAATAAAACTTTAGCTAGACTAAGAAAAAAATCCAAATAAATAAAATCAGAAACAAAAGGTGAGATACTACAGCTAATACCATAGAAATAAAAAAGATCACTATAGACTATTATGAACAACTGTACACCAACACATTGGAAAATCTAGAGAAAATGGATAAAGTCTTGGTTGTAGATAACCTATCAACACTGAACCAAGAAGAAATAGAAACCTGAGCAAACCAAAAACAAGTAGTGAGATCAAATCAGTGATAAAAATTTTCCCAACAAAGAAAAGCCCAGGACCAGATGGTTGCACCACTGAATTCTACCAAATTATTAAAAAAGAACTAATACTAATTCTTCTTAAACTATTCCAAAATATTAAATGAGAAGAATTTTTCCAAACTTATTTTACAAGACCAGCATTGCCCTCATACAAAATTCAGAGTAGGACATGAAAGAAAATGAAAATTACAGGCAAATATACGTGATAAACATAGATGCAAATACCCAGTGGTGGGGTTGCTGGATCAAATGGCAGGTCTACTTTTAGTCTTTGAGGAATTTACATACTGTTTTCCATAGAAATTATACTAATTCACATTCCCACCAACAGTGTACAACTGTTCTCTTGTCATTGCATCCACACCAACATCTATTGTTTTTTTCCTTTTTAACAATGGACATTATGATAGGGGTAAATTAGTATCTCACTGTAGTTTTAATTTGCATTTCCCTGATGATTAGTGACGGTGAGTAATTTTTGTGGTTTTTTTTTTTTTTTGCGTTTTGCATATCTCCTTTTAAAAAAGACCTGTTCATGTCTTTTGCCCACTTTTCAATGGAATTATTTATTTTTCTGGCTGATTTGTTTGAGTTCCTTATAGATTCTGGCTATTAGTCCTTTGTCTGATATATAGTTTAAGAATATTATCTCCTATTCGGTTGATCATCTGTTAGAGTAAACAGATGGTTGTATTAGAGTAAATAGGGTTATTTCCTTTGCTGTAAAATTCTCAACTAAATACTAACAACTCAAATCCAATAGCATATCAAAAAGATTATACACCATAGCCAAGTGGGATTTATCTAAGAATGCCAGAATGGGTCAAATATACAAATCAATAAATGTGATAGAACACATTAACAGAATGCAGGGCAAAATCCAGATGTTATTCTCCATAGACAAAGAAAAGCATTTTATAAAATTCAACATCTTTTATAATACAACCTCTCAACAAGTAAAGTATAGAAGGAACACACCCTGATACAATAAAGGCCATTTATGATAAACCCACAGCTAACATTGTACTGAATAAAGAAAAGCTTCAATAGAGTGAAAAGAAAGCCTGAAGAATGGGATATAATAATTGTAAATTATTTATCTGGTAAGGGATTAATATCAGTAATATACATGACACTCAACTCAACAGTGAGAAAACAATCTAATTTAAAAATGGGTAAATAAGCTGAAAAGACATCTCTCAATAGAAGATATACAAATAGTCAACAAATATATGAAAAAAATTCTCAACATTACTAATCATCAGGGAAATACTAATCAAAACCACAATGAAATATCATCTTATTCCAGTTAGAATGGCTACTATCAAAAAATAAGAAATGTTGACAGGGATGTAGAGAAAGTGTTATACACTGTTGGTGGTAATGTTAACTAGTGCAGCCACTGTGGAAAATAGTATGTAGGTTCCTCAAAAAACCAAAATTAAACACCATATTATCTAGCAATTATATTACTGGGTATTTTTTCCAAAGGAAAATAAAATCAGTATACCAAAGAGATATCTGCATTCCTATGTTTATTATAGCAGTCTTCTGCACAATAGCCAAGAAATGTAACCAGTACATAAAAAAGTTATCTTCACAGCCTGTTTACTGTAGCACATTAACAATAGTCAAGATTTGAAATCAACCTAAGTGTCCATCAACAGATGTATGGAAAAAGAAAATGGAGTATATATACACAATGGAATAGTATTCACCTATAAAAAAGAATAAAATCCTGTCAAGGCAACATGAATGAACCTAGAGGATACAATGTTAAATTAAGTAAGCCAAAACAGAATGATAAATGTAGCTTGTTCTTACTCACATGTGGAAGCTAATAAAGTTGATCATAGAAGTAGAGAATAAAATAGTGGTTACTAAAGACTGGGAAGGATATGCGGAGAGGTCTGACAGGGAGAGGTTGGTTAATGGATACAAAATTACAGCCAGATAGGAGGAAAGAGTTCTAGTGTTCTTTAAAACTATATGGTGACTAAAGTCAAGGACAATTTACTATATATTTTCAAATAGCTAGAAGAGTGAGTTTTGAATGTTCTGACACAAAGAAATAATAGATGTCTGAAGTGATGAATTTGCTAATTATCCTGATTTGATCCTTACACATTGTACACAAAAATGTTATAAAAAAAGGAAAATATTATGTCATAGCCCATACACACAAAAATGAAAATAAAAACCAAATCTGTTTTTTAGTCAAAAAAGTCAAATCTGCCATTCTTCTCCATTTATAGTTTTGGAGATGACTTTAGAAAAAATGTATAATCATAAACTTCAGCTCATTTTGGAAGATGTTGTTAGTATACAAAAAGACTGGTTTTTTTTTCAGCCTGGACAAGAATAATATGGTATTCTTGATACTCATTATTATAAACTTTGAAAAATAAACTGGTACTGAACCACAGTGCTTAATGATTTCAACCAGAGAGTTTAGGAAGAGCAATATAGTTGCAAGAGAGGCAATCTATATACTGAGGAACCAAAGAGGACTTCAGCTGAACTTTTATTGCACAAACATTTTTGTACATAACTATTCTACATATCTTGAATGCATTTAGAGTACTGGTGAAGATTATGGGCTCAGAATAATCCTCTACCAAGCCCCAATTCAACCCTGAAAAAGATGGTTATTTCAACTGTCAACATTCTGGTAAGAGATACCACCTAGACTTAACCAATTTGTACTATCTGAGTGAATGAGACAGGCTCTGGCTTGATGTAGTTTAAGCAATTGATCGATATGAAGGAACAAAAGCATTCAACAAAATTCAACACCTTTTTATGATAAAAACACTTAACAAAATAAGCATAGATGGGACTTAACTCCAAATGATAAAAGCTATATATGGCAAACCCAACATCAATATCATATGGGGAAAAATTGAAAGCATTCCCACTTAGAATTGGAACCAGGTAAGGTCGCCCTCTATCACCACTACTATTCAACATAGTGCCGGAAGTCCTAGCCAGAGCAATCAGACAAGAGAAGGGAATCAAGGGCTTCCAAATGAGGGCAGAAGAGGTCAAACTATTGCTCTTTGGTGACGATATGATCTTATATCTAGAAAACCCCAATGATTCTGCCATGAGACTACTGGAATTGATAAACAAATCCAGCAAAGTTTCAGGTTACAAAATCAATGTACACAAATCTAGCATTCCTATACTCCAACAACAGTCAAACTGTGAATCAAATCAAAGACTCAATACCTTTCACAATAGCAACAAAGAAAATAAAATACCTAGAAATACATTTAACTAAGGAGGTAAAAGACCTCTACAGGGAGGACTAGGAAACACTTAGGAAGGAAATGGCAGAGGACGTAAACATGTGGAAAAGCATACCATGCTCATGGGTCAGCAGAATCAACATTGTTAAAATGTCTATAGTACCCAAAATGATATACAGATTCAATGCAATCGTGTTAAAATAACAACATCAGTTTTTGCAGATCTTGAAAAAACAATTTTATGCTATGTATAGAACCAGAGAAGACCCCATTATAGCAAAAGCAATCTCAAGCAAAAAGAATAAATTGGGAGGCATCAATTTGCCAGACTTCAAGCTATACTACAAGTGACAGTAAATAAAACATCGTGGTACTGCCACAAGAAGAGACATAGACCAATGGAGCAGGACTGAGAACCCAGATTTAAAAACCATCCTCATGCAGCCATCTAATCTTATAAGAAGACTAAAACATACGCTGAGGAGAAGAATCCTTATTCAATAAATGATGCTGGGAAAACTGGATAGCCACATGTAGAAGACTGAAACAGAATGCACACTTTTCACCTCTCACAAAAATCAACTCACAGTGGATAATGGTCTTAAATCTAAGGCACAAAACTATATTAATTCCAGAAGAAAATGTTGGAAAAACTCTTACAAACATTGGCCTAGGCAAAGAATTTATGCATAAGACTCCAAAAGCAATCACAGCAACAACAAAAATGAATAAATGGGACCTGATCAAGTTAAAAAGCTTCTGCAAAGCCAAGGAAACTATCACAAGAACAAACAGACAACCTACAGAATAGGAGAAAATATTTGAATGTTACACATCTGATAAAAGGCTGATAGCTAGAATCTATTTAGAACTCAGGAAAATCAGCAAGAAAAAAATCAAACAACCCTGTCAGAAAATAGGCAAAGGACATGAACAGAAACTTTTCAAAAGTAAGTAGACTAATGGCCAACAAACATATGAAAAAATGCTCAACATCTCTAATCATCAGGGAAATGTAAATCAAAACCACAATGAGATATCACTTATCTCCAGTGAGAATGGCCTTTATCAAAAAGTCCCAAAACAACAAATGTTGGTGTGGATGTGGAGAGACAGGAACACTCATACACTGCTGGTGGGACTGCAAACTAGTGCAAACTCTCTGGAAAGTAATATGGAGATATCCTAAACAGATACAAGTAGACCTACCATTTGATCCAGCAATCCCATTACTGGGCATCTACCCAAAAGAACAAAAGACATTCTGTAAAAAAGACATCTGCACTAGAATGTTTATAGAAGCACAATTAAAAATTGCAAAGATGTTGAAATAACCCAAGTGCCCATCAATACATGAGTGGATTAATGCAATGTATGTGTATCATGGAGTACTACTCAGCCACAAAAACCAATGGTGACTAGCACCTCTTGTGTTATCCTGGATAGAGCTGGAGCCCATTCTACTAAGTGAAGTATCACAAGAATGGAAAAACAAGCTCCACTTGTACTCACCATGAAATTGGTATGGACTGTTCAATATTTAAGTCCACTATGTGTAATAACTATATGTAATAACATTCATCGGGTAGTGGGCAGATGGGAAGGGGAGGAAGGGATGGGTATATTCACACCTAATGGGTACGGTGCACACCGTCTGGGGTATGGACATGCTTGAAGCTCTGACTCAAATGGATCAAAGACAATATATGTAGCCTAAACATTTGTATCCCCGTAATAGCTGAAATAAAAAATAATTAAAAAATAGACATGTTTCATCTCTCTAAGTATTTCATAATCTTATTTTCAAGTGGTTCTGCTAGAAATTTGTGGGTTTTTTTAATATACTTAAAAACTATCATATCAATGTATTACCATAAAAGACAATGGTCACAAAGAGTATGCTGGGGCCCATGTTCCATTTACCTACAACCCCAGCTGTGTTCTAGGTTCTTGGAACAGATTTCTTGTCTTGCAATAGTATACACAGGTAATTTCCAGTATCTCTGGGTGTTATTGCAATTTAAACTCTGCCATATCTTGACATGCTCTATTCATTTCTGATGGTGAAGATGAGTTTGGACCTGTTATATGCAGGCATACCAGAAACAAGAAGGGAATGTATTTTCAGAACTCATAAGTGTAGGTCTGGACAGAAAGGCTGTGAAATACCCATATTTAGTAGCAGGTTTAAGCTACTCTCTGTGCTATGTAATTATTTTCAATCTGTTCTTCCTAAGGGCTTCATTAAATCCTATAAACTTTTACAGCTTGATCTCAGGAGTACTGTGTGGAATTGTCTGCTACACACTTTAGAAACTAAGGAAGCACATATGGGAAAGAACCCTTTCCCCACATGTGTCAAAGGCAAAGGAAAGCTTCATCAGTGGCCCAGAGCCAAGCAATATTTAGAGATGAAGGCAGCAGAGACTTTGGCAGAGAATTCTGACAGATTTTCCATGGGTCAAAATTATGGGTGACTCTTAAAGCAATATTAGGACATACTTTTAGTTTCAGCAAAACAAAAGTTTAGGGTTTCATTTTGTATTTATATGTTCATGAAACCTAACAGATTAAAGTAAAGGATTGCTTTAAACTGGGAAAAAGAGGTTGAATTATACCGGTTTGCTGACAATATAATCTTATATTTAGAAAACCCTGAAGATTCCACCAAAATACTCTTAGGCTTGATAAATAAATTCCACAAAGTCTCAGGTTACAAAATCAATGCACACAAAGCAGTAGCATTTCTATATACTAATAACAGTCAAGCTGATGGTCAAATAATTGACTCAATACCATTCACAATAGCTATAAAGAAAATAAAATACCTAGAAATAACCATAGAGATGAAAAACTTCTACAAGGAAACTACAAAACATTGATGAAAGAAATTGTAGACAACACAAATGAGAAAATTTTCCTTGTTCATGGATTGGCAGAATCAACATTATTAAAATGTCCATACTGCCCAAAGTGATTTACATATGAACACTATCTTCATCAACATAACAATGTCATATTTCATAGATCTTGAAAAAATAATCCTAAGCTTCATTTGGAACCTAAAAAGAGCACAAATAGTCAAAGCAATCTTAGGCAAAAAAACAAATCTGGAACCATAACATTATCAAACTTCAAACTATACAAGGCTACAGTAAGCAAACCAGCATAGTATTGGTACAAAAAGAGACATAGATCAATGGATCAGAACAGAGAACCAAAGGTACAAAACCATCCACATACATCCAACTGATCTTCGACAAAACAGAAAGTAACATCCACTGGTGAAAGGATGCCCTATTCAACAAATGGCTCTGGGAAAATTGGATAGCCACATGCAGAGGAAGGAAACAGGACCTGTATCTCTCATCATGTACAAAAATTTATTTAAGATTGATTAAAGACTTAAATGTAAGGCATGAAATCATAAAAATTCTAAAAGAAAATGTAGGAAAAACTCTTTTAGATGTTAGCCTAGGCATAGAATTTATGACTAAGACCCCAAAGGCAAATACAGCAACAACAAAAATAACTAAATGGGACTTAATTAAGTCAAAAAGATTTGCATGGCATAAGATACAGTCAATAGAGTGAATAGACAATGTACAGCATGGGAGCTAATATTCACATACTGTACATCCCGCAAAGGTCTAACCTACAAAGAATTCAAACAAATTGGCAAGAAAAGACCAGCAATCTCATAAAATGTGGGGAAAAGACATGAAGTTTTTCAAAAGAAGATGAACAAATGACCAACAAATAAATATACGAAAAAATGCTCAACATCCTTAATCATCAGGTAAATACAAATTGAAACCACAATGCGATATCTCCTTTCCCTTGTTAGAATGGCCATTATGAAAAAATACAAAAACAATCGATGCTGGCATTGATGCAGAGAGATAAAAATACTTATACACTGTTGATGGGACTGTAAATTAATACAACTTCTATAGAAAACAGTATGTATATTTCTCAAATAAGTAAATGTAGACTTATATTCCATCCAGCAATCCTACTGCTGGGTATCTACCCAAAAGAATAGAAGTTATTTTTATCAAAAAGACACCTGCACTCAAATGTTTATTGCAGCACAATTCACAATTGCAAAGATGTGAAATCAACCAAATTTTCCCATCAATTCACAAGTGGATAAATAAAATGCTATATATATATAAAGTTCTACTCAGACATAAAATAGGAATGAAATAATGTCATTTACAGCATTTTGGATAGAACTGGAAACGTTATCCTAAATGAAGTATCACTGGAATGGAAAAATAAACACTACATGTTCTCACTAGTAATTGGGAGCTCAACAACGAGTATACACAGGCACAAAGAGATATAAAGGTCGTTGGAAACCAGAAAGGTGGGAAGGTGAAGAGGTATGAAGGACATGAACTTATCTACTGGGGGCAATGAACACTATCCTGGTGATGGATACACCAAAAGCCCTGACTTCATAGCATTATACATGGTATCCATGTAACAAAAGCATTCGTACCCCCTTCATATTGTGTAATAATAAATAAATACTATGTGAAGGAGGATTTGCATAAAAAAAAGTCTAAAATAAAATATATAACATGGATTGATCAGTCTAATTGGTATTTATGGATCTAATAATAAAATATTAAAATATGGATCAAAGAAGATGGATATCCTCTTATCAAAAATATTATAAGTTGTCCAGATTGTATCAATAAAAAGTATTATGATTTGACAATGCAGAAGAAAAACCATGGATAATGATAAATTAAAACTAATTAGAGATGGATTTATAATGTGGAGTCAGTATTTACAAGGTAGGTACACAGTCAGTTATATATTAGTTCAGTTATGAAAAGTCAGTTGCATTACAGTGGCATTGCTAATTGTGGCTATATATAATTGCAAAACCAGCAAGAATTGAATAAAAAATTGGTCTTGCTTTGTTTCATGTCTTATAAACATTTCTAGTAATTTTTTCATTCTCATATTTTTCTGTAAATTATTTACAAAGTGACAAAGTATAAAAATAATTCATTGCATCAGCCAGTAAATGATAATGATTATTTTTCCTAGTATAGAGCAGGTTAAGGTGAAAAATCTCTTAATGACACTGCATTATTGTTTACAGTTACTTTTGTTATTCATGGTTGTCATGTTCTATAAAGTCATTGCAAATACGTAATTAACAATTACTGAATGATTGTTCCTGGGGGAAATACTCTGTTACATTCCTGTGAGCTTCTGGTCACAATATTTTCATCAACCAATCACAACATAACCTTGTCTTTATGTATATTTCCATTTAAATTCACCTTATTTAATATATCATTGATTCATTAACATTAAACTCTTGTTCTACATTAAACTCTATATTCTGTAGCTACTGATAAATAATAAAATGAATAACTATAAAATTTACAACTTCACCAGAGTTATAAATCTAAGTCATTTTTCATTCTATACCTATTTTTACCACCAATTGTAACACATCTTAGGAGACTCCACTTCTGGGTGTACTAAATTTGCATTTTTATATTTTAATTCTTTTTAACTCACTATTGATACTACTCCTACTGTCCTGAAATCTCCAAGTAACTATTCTCATCTAAAGGTTAGTAATCTTAAACAAGTTTATTTTCTCTGAACACAATTCTTTAGCTGCTACATTCAATACAGATATAATTAACCTTCCATTGGTGAATGGCTTTCCTTGCTTTACTATCAAATGAGTTACTCAGAGAATTATTTTGATTGCAGTATTGTTTCCCTTTTTTAAAAAATTGTAAAAATTCCATTTTAAATTTTCTAACTGTTCTCATTGTGTTTTCCTGTGAATTTGGGATTATTACAAAGAGTAACTGGTAATGTTGTCATATACCGTGTTCTTTTAGCATAATGGCATTCCATAATTAATACATTGCTTTGTCACATATTTTGATAAAAAAAAATCCACATCATAGTACCTTAAAAGTGCATTAGAGGTTTTCATTAACTTTTTTTCCTTGTTTTCACATGAGGGGTATGCACTGGTAAGTAATAATAAAAATCATAATGTGTGGATGATGATTATGTCACTATACATGAACTATGTAGTGCATAAAGCAGCAGTATCTAGTGATGGAAGTACAAGATTAGGTTTCTGTTGCAAACTATTCAGTTGAAATGTTATACCCTGAAAGTAGCCTTTGGTAATATATAATTAAATGAGTATGGCTGTTTCCAATAACACTTTATTCACTGCAATTTTAATTTTATATAATTTTACATGTCATGAAATATTCTTTTAGTTGTTTCAATCATTTAGAAATGTAAGAATCAGTTTTAGCTTGTGGGCCAACAAAAAACATGAAGTGTGCCAGATTTGACAGAGGCCATGGTTTGTCACACAATACAGCCATACAGTTTTTGAGGACATGTTAGAACATTTCATACACAATTTTTTAATTAAATTGATTTAACTTAAAAAATCAGTTCTTCTAATCATGCACAGTCCTTTACCAAATCTCAAAGTGAGCATAATTCACCAAAAATAAATTTTAGCTCTACTCTTATCATTTTTTATATGAAAAAGTAGCCATGATCTCTAATTACATTTCTTCTCCTAAAGCCAAAAATAAGCAGTTTGGCTCACAGTATACTTCCATCTTACTAATGCTAATTAATTTTGAATGCAGCTTTCCAGGTAATCTCTTATAGATGAGAACTTCTTTGTGTTTTATTTGAAAGTAGAAAGTTTTCACTATTTATTTTGCTTACACAATTTCAAAACATAATAATTTCATATATGCTATAAAATGAGTGTGATGGATTTTGCCAATTTTAATTTTAATTTTAATTAATTTTAACAATTAATTATACAGCCTTATAACTGACATCTTGAACTTGATATCATGTGTTATAACCAATATCACTTGTAAATTTACATCTCATATTGTCCTTGAAGAGGCATCAAAAAGCTTAAGTGTTTTCCTGTATTATAAACTTACATTGTAGTAAGGTGTCAGTAGAAATAATTGTTACCATCAGTTCACATGAAAATTTCTCATGCAATTAAGATGTTTGGATGAGGTGGAAAGGTGTCAGTGTTTCAGAATCCAAATTTACACTATTTGCTATATTGCCTAATTGATAGCAAACTCTTTTTTACTATATTTCTTCACAATATAATGACTCTAGCTTTTATCAAAAGTCATGTATTATCATGCCAAATGAAATATTGATAAAAATTAAGTATATTTACATAAAAGCAATTTAAAGTTCTTTACCATTTTTTGGAAAATGTATCAAAAAAGTCAAACATACAAAATGATAAGCATATTCCAAGAAACATATTAGTAATTTATTTAGTTCAATGTTACCATTTTAAAATAATTACAAAATAAACTACTATAATCATTCATGACTAATTTATTTTTTAAAAAACTCTGAGGATGTAAATGCCTGGAATCCTTTAATGATTCATTTTGCTTCAATTTATTCACATTTAAATTTACATTTAAATTTATAAGTATATTTTTGCTTTTATTTTATTTCAAAAATGATAATTTTAATGAAATACCAAAAGAAAGCTACTTGGATTAACTATTAATATCTAGATCCATAAATAAATGAATAATATGCACAAAAATTAAATATAAGAAAATCTTAATACCATAAAATTATGATGGTGATGAAGGTAATGAGAAGAATAAGAAAAAAGTAGAATCTTACATACTGCCTAAGTTAGCAGAGATATTTTTATAACTAAGTACACATTAAATTGAAAGTAATTATTTTATATATATCTATATACAGAAGATAACTTTATTAACATCTTAAAATGTCAAGAAATTAATAGTATAAATAAGTAGAAATATACTAATTAAATGTCATGGTGCAATGTAACCACTACACAATATTCTTTAATGGAAAGAAATATAAATAAAATTTTATGTACCAAAATAGTTACTGAATTCAATCAAGAAGGTTACAGTGAGAGTGTAAAGAGTGTTGAAATATAATTTCATCTGATGAAATTTCAAATGGTTATAAAATTTATTAACAAAATAGGTAAAGCACCATGTATTGTGCAGTGCAACTGAGTGGTACAGGACATGGTTTGGAAATCTGCAAGGCAGGCAGAAGAAATGGTTGAGATATAATATGGACTAGAGTTTGATGTTAAATTTCATTTATTTACTTGTGTTATCTCAATTATTTAGAAGAGAATTTGAATTTCCTGAGATAACATAATAGCTCTAGCATTTGGCAAGATCATGTAAAATTGAATTCACTTGTATTATAAACAAAGATGTTAAGTCTTGAGAAAAGAATACTCTTGGAAACTTAAAGATGGATATGTGATAAAATCGAGAGAGTTACCCCAAATCTTTCTTGCCCAAATTCAGGGGAAAATGGGAATTTAGAAGACTCTGGAGGGCCCCATAAGAGGACTGCATAGCTGTCAGGAGAAAATGACTTATGAGGTTGGTTATATACACTTGATGAAAGACAGGCATAAAAAATCTTAAATGAATATAATATATATGAGAATACAATATACCTGTGAGGACTGTTACTTTGAGGATTACAACTTGTTGACCATCCAATGGTTCTAAAATAATGAAGAGTTTTAATCTATTAAAATTTTCACTGAAAATTGACATTTTTTTTAAATTTATTCTTTTTAAAATGTAAAACTAAGCATTTTCTCTCTAAAAATTATAATAGATTTTAATAGATTTTGAAGGAGCAGATATTTACTCAAACGTTTTGGTAGAACTTGAACTAAGGCAAATAATTGGGTCCAGAGAGATATCTGAATTCTTTGTTATGTGGTTTACATAGCGATTGATTTCTCAGCTTCCATTACAGTCTTCTCAATAGGCACAATTGCTATTTCAATCTGTTAATGTAGATTTATTCATAGGTACACGGTTGAAGCACATAATCTCATCTAAGCCAAGCAGCACATTCCATTCCTCTGACCAAAATATTTGGTTCAGATGTTATTTAATCATTGATTCTCAGGAAACATACTGGAAAGTGACTATTGTGAGACAAATGGCCATGTCCTTCTTACATGGGATACAGGATGTAGAAGTGAGGGCTGAGGCTGCTGCCAGCATTTGCCTCCCGTGTGGGAAGCCAGGCAGAGGAGAAACCCAACAACTGCGGAATACACAGTTGAGAGAACCGTGGAGAATGAAGCTGGTGCTATGATATCATGCCTACCAAGGGAACACAATGTCAGGCTTCCGGCAATGCAACCAATTCCTTGTAAGTTGTAGCAAGTTGAAATTTGGTTGTCTGTTGCTAAAAAGTTAAGTGTAAAAATGGAAAGAAATTTTCCATCATATTAAGTAATGTATATTATACATAATAGATCTATAATATACTTTATATTATACAAGTATATCCATAACATAAAATATGGCTATAATATATACTATATATATTATAGATCCTTTATGTATAATATATATTACTCAATATTATAAAAGATTTTTTATTTGGCAGCCTCTCTTTCTTTCTTTCTTTCTCTCTGTATATGTATATGCTATATTGTAGGTATTAATATATGCCATACATATATGTTATATTTATTCATAGTATATCATATACATACAAATACATATTCATGTAGAGATAGAAAAGAGAGGGAACACCAAATTTGTTGAAGTTATTGAGCTTATATATATTATACAGGCCCTACAGTACTTACAATATATCTAGTACTTAATCTATCACAAAAAAACCCACAATAATATAGGTGATAAACAAAAAAGCCATAAGGTAAATTGCAATGCAAATCAATGAGTAGGAATTGAAAAGAATTTTATGATGAATCTTTCTACATCTCTAGAGGAAGATGACCTTACTATAAGATTATAAGATCTGAGACTGTCTGAAGGTAGAATTGTGTCCAACACAGCATTTTATAAAGGGAGAATTAAGTTTCACAGACAAGTGATTTGCCAAAATTGTACATGTGAATAATTACAAATAAGAATTGGAATCCAGGAAAATACTCTTTTTAGTCTCATGTATAACCTACTGAGCAGTTATTTTATTCTATGTCCAGCTCTTCTCTGCAACACACATGCAGAATCCTTTTCTCCACATGCATACAGCATCATTTTCTATGAACTGTATCCCCTTTTGATCATTATTATGAAGCAAGCCCCTAAACTCATTTTGTATAAAGTAATCTGCATAAATAAATACTGCTTTTTCCACATTTGGGTTTCTGGTATTTGATCCAAGCTCACCCATCAGAATCCCGTTTTCAAATACCAATATCTTCTTATATTTGACTAGTTCCAAAGTTAAGTGGCTTAAGCTGAGGTGTATTTATTGTTTACTCCTTGACAATTTGGAATTGGACCTAAGAGACCCAGGGCTAAATATTGTTATGGTTGATACTTTATTCCATGTAACCTGGAAGACAGGAGAAAGGAAGCTTGTGTGCAATGAAAGCTAAAAATAAAGTGAAGGCATAAGAAGGACCACAGAAAAGGTGCATGAAATTCCCTAGCTTTAACTGGTTTCCACTCCTGTGTCTATGAATTCACTTTTTGCTTTTTCAATATAGCTCTATGGGTCTCTGTGGTGGGTAGAGTCATAGCTAACCTTACAGCAGACCATAATACCACTCAGTCTCTTGCTTTAAAATATCTGCACATCTTAAAATTAAAAATAACAAAGGACATGCACTTACAGAAAAGTGAGAAGAGGGTGTTAAATACCATATGACAATTAGAGAAAAAAAAGGAAAAAATATATAAAATGGAAACCAGAAGAATATATTCATGGAAAAATGGATGAACACCTTTTTTGGGACAAAAGAATTTGAGTAAAAATTATTGGAGAAAAAGTGAAGTCTCCCAATAAATAATAAAAATTCTAAGTAATGGCACAAGAAGAGCCCATCTCCATGTGTATAATTGAATCTGGAATATAGATAGTTTGGGGAAATTTTTATTTAGCATTTTTTTCTGCATGGATGAATTGTTATGTAACTGGTAAAATAGTATCAATTGAGACATGTTGAGATGCAATTAACAATTAGTTTAAATGACAAAGATACAGAAAAGAGTAGGTCTGGGGTTAGGTGGGCTCCCAAATTATTAATAATACATTCAGAGATTATGCAATCCATAAAGTTGGCTCCATTGTTGTGGGGTAATAAGACAATTGCTGGAATTCAAAGGCAATAGCCTCAAAAGATCTCACTTAGGAATGAAGGAACCTTCTGTAGAAGCTCCATAGATGATTTTCTCTGGAGTGTCTTCAGTCAGGTTTGAGTTACACACAGTTCCTGAATCAGTGAGTAGGAAAGGTGGTGGAATTGTTATGCTTGGTCTAGACTAATAATCTGAACTATAGTAGATGCAAGGGTGGTACTGTAGTCACACACACACACACACACACACACACACACATACACATACACTAATCAACGTTAAAAAGTGTTGACTATTGCCTTTCTACTTATTATAAGATTTATTTTCCTTCTCAATAATATGTTTCAAAACATTTGTTAATGGATACTTAGCCTTGTATCAGGTGTACATAACGTAAATCAGTTAATCATTTTATTAAATAATTTTAGGGTTTGTAATATTTTACAATTATGAATATTGAAGCAAGGAATATAAGCATATAGTTTCTTCCTTCTGTAAACAGCTCATCGTGATCTAAATATGAATATTAATTATTTAATATCTACCAAATTTTGCTCTAGAGAGACCTTACCATTTACATTCCACAAATAAATAATAATTACTGCCTTTCCAGAATTGAGAGAAAAAAAATCACCTTTTAATGCTTCTATCAATTTTATATGAAAAAAATTTTATAGTTTATTATTGACATTGCAGTTTTTTTGTTTTAGTTCTATATATTTGTGAGCCATCTGTTTATTTCTTTTGCCCATTTTTATAATGTTAGTATAATAAAGTTTTTTATATATTTTAAGCTTTCTTAATATTTTATTGATTTTTTTTAATGTCACGATTGGTAAAATATTTTCCTATTTTTCCAAATACATCACATTTCCAATGCCATTTGTTGAATTTCAGGCATGTATTATTGCTAGGAAAATACTCGTTATCTTATCTGTTATACATACTTAGGAATTCTGGAGTCTATTACAAAGAAATTTTTTCTGATTTATTTCTCTGACAGTTTAATGTTAATATCACAGTTTTACTTGGTGAAGATCCATTATACATTGTGATATCTTTTCGGGCAAATATCTCTATCAACAAACTAGAAATAAAGTAATAAAGCACAAATGGGTATGATTTTCATATTCTCTGTCCAATGAGCATAAAAGCATCAAATCGTTTATGAAAGTATGCTCACTGACTTTTGGGGAATAATTCCTAAGTAGAGAAAAGAAATAATTACCTTTAATTGAAAATCTTCTCTTTCTGGCCCTTTGGTAGGCTCTTTATATGCATTAAATAATTCTCAAAACAATCTGATCACATTATTGTTTTTATTGTTCCCATTTTCCAAAAGATAAAGCGAATTCCCAATGTTTAACAGACTTACAAAATCACAAAAGCTGATTGCCAAGATGGGACCAGAATCCACGCGGTTAAGCCTTCGAGCGTGCGCTCGTTCCCGGTCAGCCGGTCGCGCCGCCGGCCACGCGCTCGGTCACAGGCACACGTGGGTGGCTGTGACAATGCCACAGGTGCCACAGCTGCCTGCGACCCCCTCATCCGGCAGCATTTGGGGGCCGTGGGACGTCTCTGCCCAGGCCGCGCTGCCCCTGCGCAGGGCCGGGCCCGGAGGGGAGAGGGGAGAGGCGGGGGGAGGGGCGCAGCTGCGCCGCGGGGGGGGGGGGCCTCCTTGAAATCCGTTATCACACCTCCCTTAACTGGCCAAACAGCCAAATTCCAGTGATGTTTACTGCTCGGTGGTGAACCCGGGCTTGATAAAACCAGCAAGAAAACCTCAGGCCTCCCCGCCCCCAGCACCAGTGGCTTCAGTTCCTACAGTGTGTTGTTACCAAAGGGCCGTGGAAACACACAGTTACGTCCGCGGCCACCTGACTTAAACCTGCTTGCCATACGGTCTAGACCATATTTGACCCAGATGTCATATGCTTTTTATTTATTAAAACCAAGAAATAGCCAGTTTCAACCCTCAAATAACGATGTGAACATTCCTTTTGTTCAACATTCTCCGTGATGCCTCCTGCATCCCCTGTCCCCAGGGAAGTCCGCAGTCTCTTCCCAGTTGCCGTTTTTCCCGCCACGATGCTCTGCCGTTTAATTCTCCCACGGACTGTCTGATGTCTTGTGCTGACTGCCCAGATCTGCCTGTGCATTAGCTCTAGCAAGGAAACGAGGCTGAGGCCTTTGACCTTTTGTCACTTTATACACTTAGGCCTCTGTATCATTTTCAAAGTGTTCGAATTCAATTAAAAATTCCCAGTTACAAGTTACAGAAAACCAAAATCAAGCATCCTTCAATCACAAATATGATTTATATAAACTGAATAATCCTGTAAAGACAAGCACTGGTGTTATTTATGCACAGTTTGATAAGGGGGGCATGACATCATCTGCTCTCAGGCTCCATCCTTGGTTTTCCCGGATTTGTATCCCTTCTTTCTCCAGCTAGTTCCCTTTGTATCTAAGTTAGAGGAAGCCTCTTGGTGCAGCAAACCCTTCTAGAGTCAGTCTAATCGTACCAATCCAGGTCACTCCTGAGCACTGTGGCCAGTCGGAAGGAAGATGCAGCCTCACGTTTCACTTCTCAAACCCAGGCCTAGGGTCAGCTTTCCAAATAGCACATTAATTAGCAACATAAACACAAAAATTATTGGAAAAGAGAAAGAAATTTAAGCTCTAAACACAAGCAACATTGTATGCATACACTAAGATGTCCCCAAGCTTGAAGGGACATGATTTTGACATGATTACTCAAAGCACAAAGATAAATAAATACCATAAATGTTATTTTATAAATATGGATGCTGACAGAGCACAGATTATAAAAGTTTACAAGAATTATGCTGTCTGCCTAAGCTTTTACTTAAAATATCCAAAAAATTAATCATAAAAGAATTATGACATGTCATTTTAAATGTGTCACAATTTGAAATTTTTAAAATGTATTAAAATTTATTAAAACACTTTACTGAAATATTTTAAACGATTTATGTATTTATGTGGTTCTGAGTATGTCGTAGTGAAACATCTTAGATAGATTTTGCTTATAGATTCTCAAACTTATATATGCTCTCTCAAGAGTTTGCTTATTGAATTAACCCAATAACTGACATGATGGTAAATATTAAATATACTTAAAGTAAATACATGAATAAATAAAACAAATTATCCAGCTAATAATTATTAAGGTATTTTTGAACTGTACTGTTATATTGGTTGAGCTTTATTCTTTATTTAAATTTTTAATAAATCTATATTTTAGATTCATAAAAATTATATATATTTATCATGTACATGTTATTTTGAAGTATATGCACATTATGGAATAGCTAAATAGAGCTAATTAACATATGCATTACCTAACATGCTTATCGTTTTTTGTGGTAAGGTAAGAACACTTAAAATCTACCCTCTCAGCAATTTTCAAGAATACATTGGCCAGGCGCAGTGGCTCATGCCTGTAATCCTAGCACTCTGGGAGGCCGAGGCGGGTGGATCGCTCGAGGTCAGGAGTTCGAGACCAGCCTGAGCAAGAGTGAGACCCTCATCTCTACTAAAAATAGAAAGAAATTATCTGGCCAACTAAAAATATCTACAGAAAAAATTAGCCAGGCATGGTGGCACATGCCTGTAGTCCCAGCTACTCGGGAGGCTGAGGCAGAAGGATCGCTTAAGCCCAGGAGTTTGAGGTTGCTGTGAGCTAGGCTGATGCCACAGCACTCTAGCCCAGGCATCAGAGTGAGACTCTTTCTTAAAAAAAAATAAAATAAATAATAATAATACATTGTTATTAACTATAAACTACATGATGAGTGCAATGCGCACTGTCTGGGGAATGGACACGCTTGAAGCTCTGACTCGGGGAGATGGGTGGGACATGGGCAATATATATAACTTGAACTTTTGTACCCCCATAATAAGCTGAAATAAAAAAAATAAAAATAAAAATAAATAAAGCTAGTTTGACTTCAATCCTAAAAAAAAAAAATACATTGTTATTAACTATAATCACTATGTTCTACAATAGATCTCTTGACCTTATCCCTCCTATCTAACTGAAATTTTGTATCTGTAGACCAACATCTCCCCAACACCCCCAACCCCAAACACTCCCTGATAGCCACCATTCTATTCTTCCATCAGTTTAACTTTTTTTAGATTCCACATATAAGTGAGATTATGCAGTATTTACCTTTTTGTGCCTGGATTCTTTAACTTAACATGTCCTCCAGGTTCATTCATGTTGTCACAATGTCAAGAATTCCTTCTTTTCTAAATCTGAATAGTATTTTATTATGTATATATACCAAAAGCTTTTTCATGTTATACTTCAGTTTTTTATGTTTGATCACTTATCACTCAAGATAAATTTCAGAATCGCTTTCTTCAGTTCCAAAAGAAACTCAGTTGTGAAAACATTGTATCTCTACATTGGTTTACATTGTTCTATTGTCCTTGCCACTAACATGATATGCTTTTCCATTTGTACAAATCTGAGTAAATGTTATGGTAGTATTCATGGAAGCCCTTCACAATTGCTGTTAAATTTCTTCCAATGTATTTTAAGAATTAAGTTGCTTTTGTGAATGGGCTCGTTTTTTCATTATGTATTCTAGCTGCCATTGTTGATACATTAAAACAAAGTTACTAAGCTTTTGTGTTTTTATCTGGCTACTTTATTGGTATTTTGATAATATGTAATACTGTTTTATTTAGAAATTATAACCAGCTGCTATTAAGAAGGCTGAGAAACAACAGTGAATTAAAGATAAAAGTGTCTTTCTTTTTCATCTAACAAGTATGTAGATAAGAGTTCAGGGTTCACATAGCAGCTCAATGGTTTCAACAAGAATTAGGCTCTACCTTTCTGTGCTACAATCATTATCATGTGGCTTCCAGCCTCATGTTTTGGTCCTTATGGCCCAAGATGAGTTGCTGAAATCCTACCTATCATATATTTATTTCAGGCATTCAGTATGAGGATAAATTTGATCATCCCAGCTGCCTGGATCACTCCATTCCTTCCTTTTATGGAGTGATCCACAAAGTAACCAAAGATTTAATGTATATCTTACGTGTCAGATACCAGTCCCATAACCAAACTTACCTGCAACAATTGCTGGAAAATGTCTTTTACCTATATACATTGCACTCCAATTAGTGAGTATTAGTAAGCATAAAGGGAAGGATGAAGGTAGGGTAGACAATCAGCTGTCTGATCCACAAATAATTTTTCAAGTGTTTTTTGATATTTTTATTATTTAATCTTAACATATTGATTTTTTTGCTATTCTTTTTAATATTCTTAACTTACATATTTTATAATATTAAGAGGTATAAAATGGTAATAATAATGATAAAAATAATGATAAAAATAATTATGGTATTTTTTAGTACATGCATTTTCTCAGGTCAATGATAATTAATATTCATATGTCTTAATTTGACTGAGAGGTTTAAGGAGTCAACTAGAGAAACTAACAGCTTCCCTTTTTAACATCTGATGTCATGTAATTTGAAGCCTAAACATTTCCAACTATTAATTTTTTTATGTAACTATTTATTTTACAGTTATTTTCTTTTCTTTTACCTTACTTTCCACTTGGTCTGAAATTAATATTGTTATGCTAGTTTCCATCTTATGTTTCCATCATACTTTTATTTGAACTTTTCTAATTAGTATTATATCATCTTTTCGTTTTGACCTATTATCTCCTATTACCTAAATTTTAAGTGAAAAACAATTTGTCCATTGAGCAAGTATTTATTGAGGGCTTAATACATGCCAGGCACTATTCTTGACATTTCCCATTAAAAAATAACTATTAATTCAATCTGACATTGCTTATCTTCAAAGTAGTGACTTGAAAAGGTTCATATTAATATTTATAACATATAATTTGTTTCTATTACCTTGTTTTATGCCTTTAGTTTTAATTATTTTCCCTGTGGATTGTGTTCTTTATATTCCACTGATTTTAAAATCATGCCTCCTATTTGTATTATACCAGCAATTATTGTTACATGAATAAAAACATTAAACCTGCATTTCCTAAGTCAACAATGAAAAAATATGATTTTTCTTACTTCATTACTTTTGCTTTTTTAAAATGTGAATATCAAGGGACTAGCTAATTATAGAAGAGATTATAATTCTTTTTTAGCTGAGAGCACAAGGGCAACATAGAGAGGAGGCGTCTCTTGTCTAGACAATGCTTTCCTGGAGACAGTGGAGCAGGAGGCAGGCACCGAGACCCGAGCGAGCACGGGATGAAGAACGTGGATGGAGACAGAGGGCTCCGGGCGGAAGACGCGTTTCGCGGACCACCGAGAGAGCCGGGAGCTGAGCGGAGTGCCATCTCCGTTTCCCAACTGACTAATGACCAGTTTGCATTTTCATTTTGATCAGTATTCAAACTCCCACCGTGAGGGAAAGACATGTGGGAAGCAGGACGCCCCCTCTGAGTAAGAAACACAAGGTTGTCTGCACTCCCCGTCCCCGAGCACGTTCCCGGGACCTGGACCTGGGGCCGCGGGGTAGGGGGAGGCCGCGCCGCGTCCTCACTGCGGGCCCCTAGGGAGTCACTGGGCCCTTCTACCGCATCTTTCGCAAGTGTAAAATGAGGATAAAATGGACATAATAACACTCTCCAGCTCCTTGGGTTATTATAAACTTTAACCGAGTTAAAATATGTAAAGAACTTAAAACAGCCGCTAGCACGTGGAGAGCATCGTATCTGGTGAAGAGGTAAAGTCATACCTGCCGCAGGGCTTTCAACCCCGATGGAGCGATTCAGTGTTGTGAGATCTTTTAGGTGATTGAAAATGGCACCCTCAGAGTCAGACAGTGTAGACATTCTGAGAAGACAGGCCCTGTGGCCCGATGCCGGCTGTGCCCTCCCTCCCTCGGCTCCTATTTGAGCCTGGTTCTGCAGCTGGCCCTTAGATTCTCTGAACTACTAAATACCTTCCAAATTCTGTTTCTGTAAGCAAGTATCCTGATTTGCACTACACACTCTGTTACATGCCTTCGTAATACATTCAATGCACACAATCCCAAAATTTCCTGTTTAAAATTTATCAGCTAGATTGTAAACATCACGAAAGGTGAAGCTATCGTCAGTTCTATTTCCTATGATATTACCAATATATGACGTCATTACTGAGACAAACTCCTAATAATTGTATTAGGTTGGGGCAATTAGGTTGTAAATAGGTGGGGGCAGAGGCGTAGAAAAATGAATGAATATAGGTTTTGATACGCAAGAAGGAAAAGCAATCTAGTGCCTGTTATTTCCAGTAGAAAATGTTGAGCTAAAATATATATTTTACCTCCTACCATAGTGATAAAGGGAGGGAGTTGGTGAGAGGCTTGAACAAGAATTTCTATTTTTAAAAGATCCTACAAGAGTTCAAAATGCTCACCAGCATACAAACAAGCCTTGGAGTGCAAATGCAAATTAAATGTCACTGGACCTTGCAATAGAAATCTGAATGTTCTCTGTGAATTGCAATAACCTCTCAGAAATCCTCTACTCTGAGAGGACAAAATGCACCTTTGGCAGATATGACAAGGGACTACTTGGTACAGCATGAACGCATAGTTGCATGTGGTGCGTTGGAGACCAATTATTGTCACAAAAACATAAAAAATGTAAACATAACAATATAAAGCCCATGGGATTTTTATTGATTTCAGTTTAATTTTTCAAAATTTAAAAACCTTATCTCAATATAATATTAGAAAGAGAAGTTTGGTTGATGCATTTGTTCTCTGTGCTTTTCAGGAGTTCAGCAATTCTTTAAAAACTGCTTTGAATAGGCCAGTACAATTGAACTATTTGCATTGACTCTGGGGTAAAGGGAATAACTTTCAATTTCATCCAAATCCTTTAATCTTTAAAGGAACAAAAAAAGATATAAAATAAGAAAATTACTGAATTTTTATTAAAAAGCAAGGATCTTATTACATTTCTAAAATAATGTGTTCATTACAACTTCATCTACAACCCATGAATAACGTTGAAGTGCACACATCCACACATAGCTGTGAAGGGACCCTTCCTCTTACACTGAGCCTAGGCTTTCAGCTTTTGATGCTCAGTTTCATGCATTTTTACCACAACAAACTCAGAGCACTGTACTCATTCTTTTTCCTTTGCCTTATGCCTCAGGCAGCAAAAAGGCTTAACTGGGAACTAATTCCTGACTCCCTGTCTTTTCCCACATCCCCACATCTGTTTCTTCAAAGAGCCCACTTGGTGATGCATCTTCAGTCTTTGTCCCCTACCTGTCTTTCACCTGCACAGATCTCTCTGATGTACTTAAACTTGTCATTTTCACCCTCGGTAGCCTTTTCTTTTATATTACCTTAACAACTTTCTTGAGTAAATTGTCTTAGTCAAATAAATTTCTTCAATACCTATTTAAGTTTCATGAATTCATATCACTGTAATAATCATGCCCCTGAAGTCATTACGTCTGAATGCATCCAATTACAAAATGCTAAATTCATAGGCAACCTTTCACGATTTCTCTATAATATTTACATTCTTATCACTTCCTTTTAAAAATTTACCCTCTTTGTGTACTATTTTACAGTATTTGTACCAGAGAGTACAAGATTGTACACTATTTTGAATTTTCTTTTACTGATAATTTTCTGTTTCATTATTATGTTCCTCTTTCTTTGGCATAAAATGTGATTTTTCAATAAGGGCGAACCTTATCAGAATCTCATGAGAATTTCAATTATACGTATTCTTAATTTAGATATTCTGAGATAAATGGCTTACCCTTCAGGTATCCGGCATAAATAGGTTGAAAAACAGTACTTCTACAGAGAGTAAATATTACTGACAGCACTGTGCCATTTTCATTACGTGGATTGTGCAATTTAAGAAAATGGTTGAAAATTATTGCCAAGTTAAAGAAACATTAGATAAGCATATTGAAAACCTCAATGTCATGAGTGTTGAACATAAAGCACTTTCATTTTCTCCAGCTATTTCCTCCAATTATACTAAGCTAAATTTCTATGCTCCCCCAACTGGAAGATGTTTTATCATATCTTGGGATGATTACATAACTCCTTGGTTCTTTTTGGTTATTAAAAGTTCATCCATCTTAAAATAACAATCTTGAGTATCACTTTTAATTTCCTCCAAGAATTTTCCTTTTCTCTTTTGGTGCAAGAGGCTTAGCTTTTGGCTTGGCCTGTCTTTTGACATGCCTTCCTTACTAAGCTTAATTATGTCCAGCTTTTGATTTAAAATGAGAGACATGCAACCTCTCCTTTCACTGGAACACTTAGAAGCCCTTAAAGGGTTAATTGGCCTAATTTCAGTATTATGATGTCACAGGGACTAGGCCTGAGAAAGATGGGAGGATGACTGGTTTGTGGAGCAGTCAGTCACATACAGCATTTATCAGTTAAGCTTGCTGCCTTCTATGGGCACGGTTCATGGCACCCCAAAACAATTACAGTGCTGACATCAAAAATCACTGATCACAGAAAAGCATAACAGCTATAATAATATTAAAAAAGTTTGAAATGTTGAGGAAATTATTAAAATGTGATACAGAGACCTGAAGTGAGCATATGCTTTTGAAAATGGTGCTGATACACGTGCTGGTTGCAGGGTTACCAAAAACCTTCAATTTGTAAAAAATGCTATATCTACAAAGTACAATAAGGCAAAATGCAATAAAATGAAGTATTCTTGTAATTTTAAAACAGGAAGTGTGATGCCTCCAGTTTCATTTTTTTTTCTCAGTATTGCTTTGACTATTTGAGGGTTTTTATGGCTTAATGAGAAGTTTAGCATTGATTTTTCTATTTCCATGAAGAATCCCACAAGAATTTTGAGAAAGATTCTGTTAAACTTGTATATGGTTTTAAATGGCATGGACATTTTAACAACGTTAATTCTTCTTATCCATAAACACAGGATATATTTCCATTTTTTGAGACTTCTTCAATTATTTTCATCAATAAACAACAGACTTCAGTGTAGGCATCTTTTACCTCCTTGGTTAAATTTATTTCTAGGTATTTTTATGCTATCATAAGTGAGATTCTTTTCTTGATTTTTTTCAGCTAGGTTGTTATTTGTGTACAAAAATGCTGTTGAATTTTGTATGTTTTTTTTTTATCCTGCAACTTTACTGAATTATTTAATTAGTTTCAACATGTTTTTTGTTTGTTTGTTTCTTGTGGAATCTTTGGGTTTTCTACATATAGGATTCTATCATCTGCAAATAAAGATAATTTTGCTTCTTACTTTCCAATTTGGATGTCTTATTTATTTTTATTTTCTTATTGCTAATGCTAGTACTACTATTTCTATGTTGAATAGAAGTGGAGAAAGTGGACATCCCTGCCTTTCATCAAATCTTAGTGGAAGAGTTTTCAGAAAACTGTCCATCTGTACTTACACTGTTAAGATATTTTAACAAGAAAAGATGCTGAACTTTCTCAAATGCTTTTCCTGTGTCAATCAAGATGCTCATGTGCCTTCTATCTTTCAATCTGTTAATGTGATATGTCACATTAATTGAATTTTGCATATGTTAAACCAGACTTGCTTGCCAGGGATAAATCACAATTGGTCATGATGTATAATCATTTTGATGTGTTGTGGCATTCAGTTTGCCAATATTTTAGTGAGGATTTTTGCATCAATGTTGATCAGAGATATTGGCCTGAAGTTTTCTTTTCTTGTGGTGTATATGTCTAGCTTAAATGTCAAGATGATGAGGGCATTGTAAAATGTGTTTTTTGTGGACTACTGTAGACAAAATGGAATGATAAAAAATTAGTTTTTTATATTCCACATATAAGCGAGATCATACAGTATTTGTCTTTTTATGTCCGGCTTATTTCACTCAGCATAATGTCCTCTAGCTTGAATATATACAATCTTTGCCAATGCTTTAAAATAAAAAATAAATAATATATGGTTTAAAAATCTATTCAATGAGTGAATCAAAACACAGAGAAAAGAGGAAAAAATAGATAAAGAGAAAACAGCTTATAAATGGTAGAATTAAGTTTAAGCATCATAAACATGTTAAATATAACTGTTCCAGAACACCCCAATAAAAAGAAAATGCCAAATTTGGATATAAACACAAAGATAGGAATAGGTTAAATGGACAAGAATGAAAATATAGTATTCAACTACTAATTGAAACAACTCTGGAGCAACTAATTGCCTAATATTATAATTTTTGACAAAATAGACTTTGGAACAAGAAATATTACTATAAGTGACAGGAATATAACATCATTAAAAATTGGTCAATTTTTCAAGAAGACAAACTAACCTTATAACTGTACGTATCTAAATACAGATTTCAAAATACATGAACTGATAGAATTAAAAGAAGAAATAAATCTAAAATTGATAATTTGCTTAAAATGGTCATATCATCAATACAAATTTTAACATTCCAATATTACGAGGCTCAGATAGATACTTTTTTATCTTTGGCAATACAGGCATCCTATCATTTCCCTCATCTTCTTTACATGCCATATATTATAAGCCATTCATAGGCAAAAGTGTGTCTTGGAAAGATGACTACTTTTTAATCTAACATCTGGCACTTTCGCACCTGTTATATGACTCTAATAGCATAATATTTAATAGCTCTCAGTCTTTTTCTTTCCTTATAAAGTAGTAAAATATGATTACTGAATCTTTCAACATTATTTAAACTTCAAAACAGTAATACATGTTAAAGCATTTATGAATTGTAAATGATATGCAAATATAAAATAATTTCAATTATTATCATAGTTTTAAAACCCAAGGTATCTGCAGAATCTTTAAATACAGCAATATAGAATATTGACAATGTAATTGGGTGGTGATTTTTAAATGTAATAGCACAATCCAAAAGAATTTCCACAATGAAAATAGTGTGCCAAAAGAAAAGAAAATATGTGCAAAATCATTGAACATAGTATATTAGTTATCAATTTCTGTTTATATAAAAATTACTGTAAAACTTAGTAGCTTAAAGGAACAAACTTTTATTCTTCTAATTCCTGTGGATCAGAATTCTGTGAGGGGTTCTCTGGGAGTCTCATCTGGGTGGATCTAACCAAGGGAAACTCACTAGGTTGCAGTTGGGATATTGGCAGTATTTGCAGTAGTTTGAAGGCTGGACTGGCACTTAAGGATTTGCTTCCAACATGGACCACTCATATGGTTATAAGCAGACGACCTCAGATCTTTGCTACATGGGTCTTTATCCGTAAGTCTTCTTAAGAGTTTTCCCAACACCAGTGGTCTAAAAGAAAGAGCCAGGAGGAGGCTGCAATGCCTTTTATGACCTGCTCTCACAAGTTATACACTGTCACTTCTGCTATATTCTATTTGCTAGAAGCAAGTCAAAGAAAGCATAAAATTTTTTCTTGATCTGTGAAATATGACATTGGTATTTTGATGGAGATTACGTTGAATCTGTGAATCATTTTAAATAGCATGGACATTTTAACAATGTTGATTCTGTGGATCCATGAGCATGATATTTTTTCCATTGGTTTGTGTCATCTGTGATTTCTTTCCTCAGTGTTTTGTAGTTCTCTTTGTAGAGATATTTCACCTCCTTGGTTAAGTATATTCCTGGGTATTTTATTTTCTTTGTAGCTATTGTGAATGATATTGAGTCCTTGATTTGACTCTCAGCTTGACTGTTATTGGTATATAGAAATGATACTTATTTGTGTACATTGATTTTATAACCTGAGACTTTGCTGATTTGTCAATTCTAGGAGTCTCTCAGGGGAGTCTTTGGGAGTTTCTAGTTATAAGATCACATTGTCAGTCAAAAGGGATAGTTTGACTTCCTTTTTCCCCCAAGTTGGATACACTTTATTTCTTTCTATTGTCTGATTGCTCTGGCTAGGACTTCCAGCACTATGTTACATAGAAGTGGTAACAGTGGGAACACTTATCATGTTCCAGTTCTTAGGCTTTTCACTTTTCCCCATTCTGAATAATGTTGGCTGTGGATTTGTCATGTAGGCTCTTATATTTTTGAGGTATTTTTGTTCTATCCTAGTTTGTTGAGGGTTTTTATCATGAAAGCATGCTGGATTTTATTGAATACTTTTTCTGCATCTGTTGAGATTATCATATGGTCTTTGTTTTTGTTTCTGTTTATGTGATGAATCATATTTATGGATAAACATATGTTGAACTATCCTTGCATCCCTGGGATGAAATCTACTTGGTCATGGTATATTATTTTTTTGATGTGCTATTGTATTTGGTTTTCCAAGAACAGCCAAAGCAATCTTAAGCAAGAACAAATCCAGAAGCAACACATTACCAGACTTCAAACTATATTACAAGGCCTTAGTAATTAAAGCAACATGGTACTGACACAAAAATAGAGGCATAGACCAATGGAAGACAACAGAGAACCCAGATATAAAACCATCCACATACAGCAAATTAATCTTTGACAAATTAGACAACTATATACACTGGGGAAAAGAGGCCATATTCAATAAATCATGCTGGGAAGATTCTACAGCCACATGCAGAAGAATAAATCAAGATCCATATCTCTCACCACTCATTAAAATTAATTTAAGATGGATAAAAGACTTAAATGTGAGGTATGAAACCATAATAATTCTAGAAGAAAGTGTAGTAAAAGCTCTTCTAGATATCATCCTAGGCAAAGAATTTATTACTAAGATCCCAATGGCAATTACATCAATAACAAAAATACATAAATGGGACTTGATTAAATTAAAAAGCTTCTGCACAGCTAAGGAAATAATCAACAGAGTAAATAGACAACCTACAGGATGGTAGAAAATATTTGCAATCTACACATCCAATAAAGGGCTAATACCCAGAATCTACAAAGAACTCAAGTAAATCAGCAAGAAAAACAAAACAAAACAAAACAATCCCATTAAAAGGTGGACAAATGACACGAACAGAAGCTTTTCAAAAGAATATAGACTAATGGCCAATAAACATATGAAAAGATGCTCAAAGCCACCAATCATAAGGGAAATTCAAATTAAAACCACAATGAGATATTACCGTAATCCTGTTAGAATGGCTTTTATTAAAAAGTCCAAAAACAACAGATGCTGGCTTGGATGCAGAGAGAAAGGAATGCTTATACACTGTTGGTGGGACTGCAAATTAGTACAACCTCTATGGAAAACAGTATGGAGATTCCTCAAAGAACTAAAAGTAAACCTATAATTTGATCCAGTGATTCTACTACTGGGTATTTACCCAAAGGAAAAGAAGTCATGTTATCGAAAAACACCTGCACTCGAATGTTTACCGCAGCACAATTCACAATTGCAAAGATGTGGAATCAACCCAAATGCCCATCAATTCATGTGTAGATTCACAAAATATGGTATAATTATACCATGCAGTACTACAGCCATAAAAATGCATGAATTAATGCCTTTTTCAACAATTTGGATGGAACTAGAGACCAGTATCCTAAGTGAAGTATCTAAAAAATGGAAAAAAAAAAAAAAAACCACCACATGTACTCGCTATTAAATTGAGACTGATGGATGAGCACACATGTGCACAGATGGAAGTAAAACTCAGTGGAGATCAAGCAGGCGGGAGCAGGAAGAGGGAATGAGGAAAATCTACCTAATAGATACAATGAACACTATTTCGGTGATATGCACTCTTATAGCCATGACGCAAACATTACAAAAGTGATCCATGTAACCAAAAACATGTGTACCCCCATATTTTTTGAAATAAAAATAATTAAATAAAAGAACCAAGTCACGAATTCAGTTCACACTTAAAGGAAGGAGAATTAAGCTTCACTTCCTGAAAGGAGGAGTATCAAAACCTTTTTACACATATTTTATGAACATTCAAAGTTCAGTCCCAATATTACAATTAAACAATAAGCTAGGTGTCATCTAGTTGACAGAAATGCACATATCTTTGTTGTCATGAGGTTCTTACTAATGGTACTATAGACACAATCAGTTGTCTTATGTATTCCCAACCAGCAGCAATATCACCTCCAAAGATGTGGAAACTGGTCTAGAGAAGAGTGAAAAAATTTATTCTGTGTATCTATAAAACCCAGATATACACATAATAAACATATTATATTTGTGGTATTAAAATTTCATGGGGTGTGATTAAGAAATTAATGTCTAAAAGAGCTTCACCAGGGATGTTAAAAAAATATAAATCTTGAGAAAAACTAATTTAACAAGACAATAAGAATAAAGATTCAATTTGTCTATTGAAATCTTTTTCTATATATATAGAACATAGTCACTCAAAAGTTGTTAAATACATGAGCAATGGATAAATACTTTAAAATGTAATGATCATCTGATTATCTGATTAATTGAACCAACACTTTTTCCACACATTCATACATAATTCACACACACACACACACACACACACACACACACACACACACAATCAAATGATGTTTAGAAAATCAGTCTGATTCAGTTGTGCTTCCTTATACATTATCACAATAAAATCAGTCTGGAAAATTAGAAAAAGCACTACTGGGTTAGCTATCATTATTACTACTTCTTTTATATTCAGATAAAAATCAATAAATTTTATATTAAATTATAAGCCAGGTGTTTGAACAAAAGGTTTAGGTTTAATGGGACATAACTATGAGTCATCCCTGCAGTACGGACCCTATGTTAGCAGATTCTCCTGGCAAAAAAAGCAAAATCAAGGGAGAAGCACATCTTTAAAAGTTAATCTCCATACTTACCCTCTTTCAATCACTTTAGAACAATAACAAAAATAACTCTGTGTGTGTATATGTGTGTGTCAGTGTCTATATCTGTGTGTAATTCACTTAACAATAACTTAGATTATTAAAATTCCTGGCTTTCTTTTAATTGTCATGAGTTCTTCCTCAAGAAGCAATATCTAAGCATGATAATTATCTATTATATCAGTTTCTATTTTTAAACTGTCTCTTCTGAATCCTATTTTCAACTTCTCTAAAATTACACACTATTGAATAGTGATTTGGAAGTTGCATTGTGTAGTGAGACAAGCCAGAGTTTTAGAACCAAATCCATCTCTTCCCAGATGTGTGATTTTTATTCACAACCAAAGTTATTGAGTATCTTTCAGTGGTCCCTAACCTTCTTGGCACCGGGGACCAGTTTCAGGAAATAAAATTTTTCCCCAGACTGTGGGTGGGGGGATGGTTGCAGGATGATTCAATCTCATTACATTTATCGTGCTGTCAAACCTCTCTACTAATGATGATCTGTATTTGCAGCCACTCCCCAGCGCTAGCATCACCGCCTCAGCTCCACCTGAGATCCTCAGGCATTAGATTCTCATAAGGAGCCGCAACCTAGATCCCTGAGATGTGCAGTTTACAGTAGGGCTCGTGCTCCTATGAGAATCTAACCCCGCTGCTGATCTGGCAGGAGGCGGAGCTCAGGCGGTGCTGCGAGCCGTGGGGAGGGGCTGTAAGTACAGAGGAAGTTTCCCTAGCCTGCCTGCTGCTCACCTCCTGCTGTGCCGCCCAGTTCCTCACAGGCCACAGATTGGTACCGGTGTGTCGTCTGGGGGCTCCGGACTACAGTTCTATGCGAGAGATACAGTCCTAGGAGAAGCAATATAGCATAAAAGAATATCGTGTTCCTACTCTCATGGAGTTTGCATTTGCACCAAGTTACCAAACATGCCTTTAATTCTCAATCTCTCCATCTATAAAATAGGGAAAATAGTATACCCTTGGCATTATCTTGTTTGAATTAAATATAATTACTGGATTGAGCTTAGCCTATTCTCCAATGGATAGAGTTTACTCAATAAATGATTAATGTTTCTGAGATCATAGGACCCATCTCAGTAATTTCCACTGATGGTCAGAGGATTTCCTAGAATTCTCTTTATTTAAAAGGTTATTATCATTTTCCTTTAGTTTTAATCATCTTGAAACTGAATTTTGCTCTTCTATTTTGATCTATAGACAATTAATGGTAAACCTATTAAGAGAAGGAACTTTCTTCTATGTGTCTCTCACTAATGACTTTTCTTGAATCACAGTGTTTTAAACAAACAACCAGAAAGATTTGTTAAACTAGTTAATTAAATAATATGCTGTTAAGTAAAGTTACATGTGATGGTGACCTTATTAATTCAGTTTTTAGCTAGTTCTCTTTAGCAAGAAAATGTTTTTTTCACAAACTCCATTTTGGGGCTCAGTTTCACCCACAGATCTAAAGCTGTCTAGAAGGCATATGTGTCAGACCATTTTTTGTTGCTATATTACAATATCACAGAGTAATTTATAAGAAAGAATTCATTTCTGACAGTTCTGGAGGTGAGGAGGTCAAAAATCCAGAGACTGGCATCTGGTGAGGGCCTTCTAACTCTGTCATAGCACGGCGGCAGGCATCACATGGTGAGAGAGCAGGACCTGCCACTTCAGGTCTCTCTTCCTCTCTTATAAAGCCCCCAGGGCCATCACGAAAGCGCTGCCCTGATGACGTTAACTAATTCTCATTACCTCCCAAAGGCCCCACCTCCAGTCAACATATGAGTTTAGGGATTAAGTTTCCGACACGTGATACTTAGAGGACATATTCAAGCCACTGCAGCGTGTGAAGCCATTAGGTATGCGGGTGGCCTCTGAGTTACGCTGATGGATTCAAATGTCACCTCTGTAGCTCAGCAGCCATGTGACTGTGGAAAACTCTTAACCACCTCAATGCTTAGTTCTCGTCTGCCCGATGGAGATAATAACATACTTCACAGAATTGTTGTGAGGGTCTAATGAAAAGGTTTAAAGTAGCCAGTAAAGTAGCTTTACAAACATACAGTAAACCTCAGAGAAATATTAATACTAATTACAGATGGTGAATACAAAAACGTGCATGCTAAATGACTAGCTTCATTACATCTGGTACATGAATTATATATGGCAGCATATAACAGAAAACCTACTGATGTAATCAATGCCTAAAAGTTCATTTCATTCTACATACCATGAAGTCCAGAGGTAAGTGGTACAGAACTGCTATGAAGATTCTATAATTCTATAAGGAGCTCAGTTTGTTGTCTATTTCTGGCCATCTTTAGCTCAAGGCTCCTCTGTTCAATGTACAGTGTGGCCCAGTACGGCTGCCAAGGCCCTGGACCACCACCTATGACACCTGTGTAAGAGGAAAGGGAAAGAGCAGAAAGGTGTACCTCACAGCTGAGTGAAAACTTTTTATAAAGGTTTTCTAGAATCTCTGAAAACTAACATCCTTTTATAGCTCATTAGCAACCTTTATTTCCTAGAAAAGCTGGGACTTTGCCACCCTAAATAAAATCAAGTTCCATTCTTAAAGGTAAAGCCAATTAGACAATCAAGTAGCAGATTTCCTCTATAATAGGTTTTCTTTAAAAAAGGGAGGATTCATAATTTAGACAAAATTAGCTGAAATGGGCAAATTATTCAGATAAAAGGAACATCTTGCAACAGGAGAGTCATTTTAAAGTTTAAAAGTGTAGACTTGCAGACGCAGCAGGTTACATACCTGAACTCTTAAATATTCAGAGTATTCTGGCAGAAATTGTCACAATTGCTACAAGCTTTGCCAATAATTTATATAACTACTCATTATGTAGCTTGATTCAAGGTTTCTAACTCACACAGGAAGTAAATTTTCACACCACAAAACTCTAATACTAGAATGACTATTGCTTAAGTAATAAAATCAGGTAGTCATTTAATATTTACATTATGACAACATGAAGCAAAGAGAATGGAGACATGCTGCAAACACAAGGGCAAGAAAAGTTTGTATTATATATTCAAAAATTTTAAATTATCTTTACATTAAATAACCATAATAATAAAGAGAAAAATATATGGCAAGATTGGGAAACTATGTTCCCTACCATATCTGTCTAAAATGACACGGCTCCTTTTTTGAGGAAAAATATCAAGAAACAGCTATGGTTGCCCTGGAAACTATATTAAAAATAAAAAGAAAATGTGGAATGTTTTCAAGTGATAAGTACATTTAAAATGGGCACACCCGCTCACTGAGGAATCAAATATAACTTGAAGCTTAAGCTTAAAATTGCAGGAAATGTGTCATAGAATCATCAATTTTAAACTCCAAATAGTCTCATCCTTCTTAAGAGAAATAAATTAATTTCACTGAAAGATGCATATTAAAATGTGTTGTAATAATATTAAAAAAATTAATAAACTCAAAATATATGCTGATGGTTGAATGTTACTGAAAATTAATAGAAAACAGTATCTCTAAGAAGTAAAAACAATTATAATAAATTGTAAGTCCTGTCAATATACCATAAAAATACGCAGAGGCTCACATGAGCATCCTTGAAATTGTACTACTTCTTTTCTATTTTAATTTGTTTCTATGGGACAATTCTGAATGTGTTTGCTATAGACATGTCTGACAATAGTTTAAACAACAAACCCTGTTTTTGACGTCTACGATTCCAGATCTACCATCTGATTTCATGGCACCACCATGCTCTGAGTGTGCAGCTTTGCACTGTGGGCCCCCCTGGCTGGGACGTTTTCTTCCCCTTCAATGGCTTCTCACATTGCTTACTTTTTAGTATTTTCAAGTTAAAATTTCTCAGTGAGGCTTTCTTTGTAGCTATAAAAGAAAACTTACTGTTATTTAGACATACTTTACTTTCATGATAACTATTATCTTCAATGACCCTATTTGTCCAATTAATTGTTTATTATAAGTTATTTTACCTATCATTATTTGAATGTAGCCCTTTCAAAGTAGAGACACTGCCACTTTCACTATGGTTTCTCTAATGCTTGGTTGGTGTCTGGCATTCAGTAAGAACTCAATATATATTTTTAATGAGAAAGACTTTAAAGAAAATTTTACAAAAAGCAAGCATAATGAAGGATAGAATCTGTGAGAAAATGGCGAGATTTATGATAATTATAATGCTACCCCAAAATCATATTCATTTCAGAAAAGGCACATTACCTAAAAATATATACCTAAATACATATATTTGTAAGAAGCAGAAATCATTTTATCATTTAACAAATTATTAATGACAAGTTATGAATCCCCAAGCTAAAAAGAATATCAAAGCAATGAAACAAGATTTAAATTGGTTGAAAGATGAAGTTTGAAGAAGGAATTGCTGACTTTCCAGACACCTGCTGTAGCTAGCTCTCAGAAACTGAGAGCACTTAGTTTGCCAGATGGAAGGAGACTACTTAAAGAAAAGATAAATTGATAGAAAAAAATAAATAACAAAGTAATCATAAAGAAAAAGGCCCTTTACAATTTCCTTAAGCAACCAGTAGCTTCAAATAAATGATAATATGTCTTGAGTTTTCTCAAAGAAACCGTGGAGATAAAATCTAAAAATAACAAAATAAAATAAACAACAATAATTCTGAAATCAAAACAACATTAAAAATAAAATTTTCCAGAAAGTACAGAAGAATAGGTATAGAAATAAAAAAGTACATTTACTGAGAGCACCTTACATTAAAAAAATTGGGTCTAATACATGATCTTATTATTCCCCTTCTTCTCCTTTATGATCAACTTTCAATACACCATTCCTTTTACTTTAAATCTTTTTTTTCTTTATACATTTTATTTCCCATTATTCTCCGAAACTATTCCCTAAATCAACGTCTTGGTCAAATTTCAAGTTCTACCATAGTCTGAATGCATAACATTGAGCAAACTATTGACTTATCTGAGAAATAATTTCCTCATGAGTAGAAGGGAAACGAGGATAACTATTCCATATGGCTTTTGTTATTTGTCTCATATCAAACACTAATATGATATAAAGTCTTAGAATCCTTTATACCTGTAAACTATTGACACCAAAATTAAATCTGTTTATGTGGAGCATATCTATTAATACTGACTGAATTGGAAAGTTGAACTGAGAAAACCTTTAAAAATATGTATGTATAAATTTCCTGAAACCAATAATAAGTCTACCATATACTAATATAAAATATATTTTATAAAAGATAATTGCATTTTCTAAAACCAAAAAAATAATAGATCATTGGCCTTGAATTATATTTTTGCAAGTCATTTTGATGTCAAGCTTAATAGACGACTCCTGAATTCTCATATCTGCTTCTGCATCAAACATACTTTGTCTGAAGCATATGAAGAAATTATAATCTTATAGTATTTTATAGTAATGTTTGATCATTTTAGTTATTCTCATTTGATACCATACCAGAATATATCAAGTGGTAGCTTCTTTTTTGTCTATATTATTTATTTAGTTTTTTTTAATTTAAAAATATTAAGGTTACATGCATACCTTGTATAATGCTTAAGTCATGGCTTTTAGTGTGCCTAAAAACAGTGTTCATTGTGCCTGATAAGTAAGTTTATAATCCTCACCCTTCTCCAACTTCCCCCTTCTTGGTTTTCTATGTACTTTGCATCTCTTTGTGTACATGTGCACCCATCTTTTACCTCCCAATTATTAGTGACTGCATGGGTTGTTTGTTTTTCCATTCCTGAGTTACTTCATTTAGGATAATGGTCTCTAGTTCTATCCAAGATGCTGAAAGATATTGTTTTATTTTTTATGGCTGAATAGTACTCCATGGTATATTTGCATCACATTTTCTTTATCAGTTCATGAATTGATGGGCACTTAGGTTGATTCCACATCTTTGCAATTGTAAATTGTGCTGTGATAAACACTTGTGTGCAGCTTCTTTACATTTGGTGGATAAGATACTCAGTAGTGGGATTGCTGGATTGAATAGTAAATCTACATTTATTTCTTTGGGGAATCTCTATACATGTTTTCCATAGAGGTTGTACCAATTTGCAGTCCCACTAACAGTGTATAAGTGTTCCTTTCTCTCTGCATCCATGCCAGCACCTACTGTTTTTTGACTCTTAATAATGGCCATTCTGTTGGAAAAATAAGCAGCACATGTACTCACCATCAAACTAGTTTCCCTGATCATTACCTAAGTGCACATTTGGGAATAACACCAATTGGGTGTCAGGCAGACGTGGGGGGGAGGGGATGGGTGTATACCTACATGATGAGTGCAATGTGCACCGTCTGGGGAATGGACATGCTTGAATGTTCTGACTCGGGGGAATAGGGGTGGGGGGAGGGGATGGGTGTATACCTACATAATGAGTGCCATGCGCACTGTCTGGGGAATGGACACTCTTGAAGCTCTGACTCAGGGGGATGGAAGGGGGCATGAGCAATATACATAACCTGAACTTTTGTGCCCCCATAATAAGCTGAAATAAAAAAAAAATTGGTACGGATTTATCAACACTTCATGCACATATGGAAGTAATATTCATAGGGCATTGGGCAGGTGGTGGGGGGAAGGAGGGGATGGTAAACTCGCACCTAATTGCAGTGTGTGATGTCTGGGGGTTGTAGCTTCAACTTGAGAGCTGCAAAGGCAATATATATAACCAAAGAGTTTGTACCCCCATAATATTCTGACATTTTAAAAAGAGTATAAAAAACATGCAATAGATAATAAATAAAAATATAATATATTCATACAATGGAAAACTTTACAGCAATAAATCACACACACACACACACAAAATAATGGACATTCTGACAGAAGTAAGGTGACATCTCATGTCATTTTGATTTGCGTTCTCCTGATGATTAGCGATGTTGAGCATTTTTTCATATGTATGCTGGCCATTAGTTTATCTTCTTTTGAAAAAATTATGTTCATGTCTTTTGCCCACTTTCTAATGGGATTGGTTTTTTTTTTCTTGCTGATTTTTATGAGTTCTTTGTAGATTCTGGATATTAGCCCTTGAAAGAATACATAGTTGGCAAATATTTTCTCCCTTTCTGTATTTTCTCTGTTGATTATTTCCTGTGAATAAGGATTTTTAAATTAAGTCCATTCTGTTTATTTTTTTATTGTTGTATTTGCCTTTGGGGTAAATTCCTTGCCTAGGAATATATGTTGCCTAGAAGAGTTTTTCTTCTTTCTGTTACAATTTTTATGTTTTCATGTCTTATATTTAAGTCTTTTATCAATCTTGAATTAATTTTTGTATACGGTAAGAGATAGGGGCTCTGTTTCATTCATTTATGTCTCTGTTTTTATGACAGTACCATGCTGTTTTGGTTACTATAGGCTTGCAGCATACTTGGAAATCAGATAATGTGATTCCTCCAGATTTGTTTTTTTTGTTTAGGACTTCTCTGGCTACTCAGTCTCTTTTTAGGTTCTAAATGAAACTCAGGTTTATTTTTTCCAGCTCTGGGAAATATGACATTGGTATTTTGATGGAGATTGGGTGAAATCTGTTAAAAACTTTGGTCCACATGGACATTTTAACAATATTGATTCTACCAATCCATGAGCATAAGATGTTTTTCCATTTGTTTGTGACATATATGATTTCTTTCATCACTATTACATAGTTCTCCATGTGCAGACCTTTCACCTCCTTAGTTAAGTATATTCCTAGATATTTTATTTTCTTTTTAGCTGTTGTAAATGGTACTGAGTCCTTGTTTTGACTCTCAGCTTGACCATAATCAATATATAGAAATGCTACTGATTTGAGTATATTTATTTCATAACCTGAAACTTTGCTGAGTTTAAATTCTACAAGTCTTTTGGTAAAGTCTTCAGAGTTTTCTACTTATCATCAGCAAACAAGGATAATTTGACCTCCTCTTTCCTGGTTTGGATACCCTTTATTTCTTTCCCTTGCCTGACTGCTCTGGCTAGGACTTCCACTACTGTGTTGAACAGATGTGGTGACAATGGGCACCCTTGTTCCAGTTATTAGGGAGAATGCATTCAACATTTCCCTGTGTATTATGATGTTTACTGTGAGTTTGTCATATATGTATTTTATAAATTTGAAGTTTGTTCCTTCTGTGCCTAGTTTTATCAGGGTTTTTATCATGAAAGGGTGCTGGATTTTATTGAATACTTTCTGCATCTATTGAGATGATCATATCATCTTTATTTTTATTTCTCTTTATGTGATGAATCCGATTTATTGATTGGTGTATGTTGAACCATCCTTGCATACCTGGGATGAAATCCACTTGATCATGGCAAAGTATCTTTTTGATGTGCTGTTGAATTGGTTTGTTACTATTTTGCTGAGGATTTTTGCATCTCTGTTTATAAGATATTGGTATGTAGTTTTATCTTTTTGTCGTGTCCTTTTCTGGCCTGCTATCAAGATGATACTGGGTTTATAACATTAGTTAGGAAGGACTCTCTCCTTCTAAATGCTATTTATTAATTTCTGTAAGATAGTTACCAGTTCTTTGTAGATCTTGTAGATTTTGGCTGGGAATTCATCTTGTCCGAGGCTTTTTGTTTGTTTGTTTTCCATTACTGGTTCAATATTGCTGCTCATTATTGGTCTGTTCAGGATTTCTGTTTCTTCCTGATGTAGGCCTGGGAGGTTGTATGTTTCCAGGAATTTATCCATTTCCTCTAGGTTTTCCAGTTTGTGTGCATAAAGTTTTTTGAAGTATTCACAGATGATATTTTGTATTTCTGGGTTATCAGTTGTAATATATCTTTTTTCATTTCTGATTGAGCTTATTTGAGTCCTTTCTTTCCTATTTCTAGTTAGTTTGGCTAGTGGTCTATTGATTTTGTTCCTCTTCTCAAAGAAACACCTTTTTGTTACATTGATCCTTTATGTTGTTTTTCTGATTTCCCTTTTGCTTAATTGTGCTCTGAGATTTGTTATTTCTTTTCTTCTGCTGATTTTGGTTTTCTCTGATCTTCTTTTTCTAGTTACTTGAGATATAACATTGATAAATTTTTAATCTTTCTATCTTTTTGATATAGGCATTTAGGTCTATGAAATCCCCTAGGTATACTTTTGTTGTTTCTATAGATTTTGAAACCTATTGTCCCCTTTGTCATTAAGTTTAAGAAATCATTTTATTTTCACCTTAATTTCATCATTGACCCAAAGATCATTCAGCAGTAGGTTGTTTAGTTTCTATGACTTTGTGGAGATTTCAGAGTTTCTCTTGGAATTGACTTCTAAATGTATTCCACTCTGGCCTGAGAAGATGTACGGTATGATTTCTATTTTTCTTTAATTTTCTGAGACTTATTTTGTGACCTAAGTTATGATCAGTCTTGGAACATGTCACATGTGTTCATGAGAAGAATGTACATTCAGTAGTTTGGGAGTACAACGTTCTATAAAGGTCTGTTAGGTCTATTTGTTCTAGAGTCCTGTTTAAGTCCAGTGTCTCTTTATTGATTTTCTGCTTCAGTTATCAGTTCTGTCACTGGGGTGTTGAAGTCCCTTGCAATTATGATGTTACTGTTTATTTCTATCCTTATGCCTAGTAGAATTTGTTTTATGAATGTAGGAGCTCCTGTGTTAGGTGCATATATATTTAGGATTGTTATCCCTTCTTATTGAATTGCTCCCTTTACCATTAAATAATGACCATCTTTATCTTTTTTTTACCATTGCTGATTTAGTCTATTTTATTTGATATGAAAATGGTTACACCTGCTCTTTTTTAATTTCCATTGGTGTAAAATACCTTTTCTATCCCTATTACCTTGAGTCTGCGTGTGTTCTTGAGAGATAGGTTACTTGGAGATAGCATATATTTGGTTTCTGCTTTTTCATCCATTCAGCCAATCTGTGTCTTTTAAGTTCAGTATTAAGACCATTCACATTCAGTGTTAGTATTGATATGTAGGGTACAGTTCTGTTCATCATGTTGGATAATACCTTATTGTTTTGTTTTCCCTCTTGTGTTATTGTTGTATAAGAGCTGTGTGCTTTAACTTTTGGTTGTTTTTACACTGGTGAGTATCTGTTATGCTGCTTCCTGTATAGTGCAGTTTTGAGCACTTCCTGTAGGTCTAGTTGTGACAAATTCCCTTAGTGTTTGGTTGTCTGGAAAAGTCTTTATTTTTCCATAATTGATAAAACTTAATCTGTGGGATACAAAACTCTTGGCTAGCAGTTATTCTGTTTAAAAAGATGAAAAAGTGGGCCCCAATCCCTTCTGCCATATAGGGTCCTACTGTTGGCCTGCTGGTTTTCCTCTGTAGGTTAGTTGTTGCTTTCATCTTGCAACTTGTAGAATTTTCTTCTTCATTTTGACTTTGGCTAGGTTGATGACCGTGTGTCTTGGAGATGTTCTATTTGTTATAAATCTTTCCAGTGTTTGATGACCATCTTGTATCTGGATATCTGAATCTTTGGGAATATTAAGAAAGTTGTCCTCAATAATTTCTTCAAATAGGTTTTCCATGCTTTTTGGTTTTTCATCTTCTCCCTCAGGGTTACCTATGATTCTTTTATTGTCCCACAATATATGGTCCCATATTTCTCTGAGTGATTTCTCATTCTTTGTTATTGTTTTTTTCTGTATCTTTGACTAACTGGGTTAGTTCGAGGGCCTTGTCTTCAAGATATGAATTTTTTCCTTCTAAATGGTCTAACCTGTTGTTGAAGATTTCTGCTGTATTTTGAAATTTCCTGAATGACTCTTTCATTTTTTTAAGTTACGTTATATATTTTTCTGTGTTCTCTATTTAGCAAGTTTTTCATTTTTTATTCATGTCTTGAAATATTTTTTTGGCTTCTTTGTGTTGATTTTCAACTTTCTCTTCAATCCCATTCATCTTATTTGCCATCCACATACAGAAGGAATTCCGACATTTCGACAATTTCCTTTAGGTTGGAGTTTGTTGCTGGAGATCCTTTGGGATTTTTGAAAGAACTTGGTTTTTTATGTTCCCAGAGTTCTTATTTTGGTTCCTTCTCATCTGACACCTCTTCTCACAGCTCAAGACAGATAAGTTTGCAGTTCACCTGTTCTCATGTGCTGGGAACTCTCCTAAGTAGGAGAGGTCCTTGCATGGCACATGTGTGTCCACTCTGAAAGAATGACCTAGCACAAGATGGGTGGATGCACTGTGAGCATTTAACACTGCTGCTCTCATTTATCTCCTGTCTCACTTTCCATCTGTGGTTGTCACTTTCAGTCCCTGTGTTACAGAGTGAATGGATGCCACACCTAGTTCTGTCAGCAGCTGTGATTGTCAACCCATGCTGGCTTTGGTGCTGACCCACTCAGACCCATGGGAGGTGATGTTTTTCAGCTTGTGGGCACTTGAATGCTTCCCTGCCATGTCCTAGGGCTTCAGTGATTGTCTGCCCCACCCAGCTTAAGAGCTGCCCCACTCAGATCTACAGGTAACTGTGTTTGTGGGTTGGCGCTGACTTCAGTGCAGCCTTGCCCACACCCATGAGTGGCTTCCTATAGCCAGCTCGAGGGCTACCCCACCCAGATCTTTGGGTGACAGTGCTTGTTGGCAGGTGCCAGCTCAAGCACAGCTCCACCACTCGCTGACAGTGGTGATTGTCGGCCCCCACCAGCCTGAGAACAGCCCAGTTTAGATCCACAGGTGACAGTGACTGGTGGCCTGCAAAGAGGTAGTTTCTTAAAGAAGAAAAAATATGTAATTGCCTTCATCGAAATTAAAAAATTCTATCGATGCCCCAATAACCCTGATTTCATTAACTTACATTGTATACCTGTTATCAAAACATCACTTGTATCCTATAAATGTATACAACTATTATGTACCCATCATTAAAAATAATGTTTTTTAAAAATATAAAAAATACATCATTGATAATATGAAAGGCAAGACATAAACTGAGAGAAAATATTTTCAAATCACTCATCTGATAAAAGACATATTTAGAATATATTAAAAGCTCTCAAAATTTGCTTTAAGAAACAAAACCATCAAATAGACAGTGATTGGAGCAGATACTTCATCAGAGAAGATATACAGATGGCAAATGAGTACATGGAAAGATACTCAACATCAATATTCATTAGCAATATGCAAATTAAAAGTATAATATGCGATATCCCTAAACACCTACTTGAATGTCTAAATTTGAAAGGACTTATAACAAGTGTTAGTGATAGTGCGGAGGAATTGTAACTCGTATACATTGCTAATGGGAATGTAAAAATTATACAAACCTTTTACAAAAACAGTTTGGCAGTGTTCTAAAACGTTAAGCTCACACCTACTGTGTGACCTAGCATTCACCTTCCAGGTATTTACCCAAGAAAAATGAAAACATATGTCCCATCAAATCCTGTATACAAATTTTCTTAACTTTATTTGTAACTGCAAAAATTTGTTAAATAATCAAATGGCCATTCCAGGTGCATGGATAAACAAAGTGTAGTATAGACATACAAAGGAATAGCATTCAGTGATAAAATGGAATGAGATGTTGATACACACAACATGGATGAATATGAAAATTATGCAGTGCAAGAAAGATCAAAGCACATACTCTATGATTGTCTTTACATAAAATGGTGGAAAATACAAGGTACACTACAGTGAAGTAAATCGTTGCTTTACTGCAGGGATTAGGGAGGGGACGGGTAGCGTGGAAAGGCGGGAGCCAGTGATTGCTCAGGGGCGTAGGTCACCTTCTGAGTCTGATGGATTTGTTCATTATCTTGATTGTAACGATGGTTTCATGGGTGTATACATATGTCAAAATTTATTGAATTTCATGCCGTAAATATATGCAGTTGATGGTATGTCAATTAAATCTCAGTAGACATGTTAAAAAATAAATGCATGTCATTTCCTTTTTTGTGTTAAGGACATTCTGATTCCACTCCTTTAGTTATTTTAAAGTATATCCTAACTTATAAAAAATAGGCATATACTCACAAGTGCCCAAATAAAATTCAATAATATTCGTTCTCTTTAAGGGCATTCTTAAGTGAAATTGGAAGTTTTAAAAAACCCGTCAATGTGTGGGAGCAAAGAATACGGTAGCTACGGACAGCCTGGTGCCACCGCCTTGCTCTGTGCTAAGGTACCAGAAGTCTTATCCACCATTGCTCTCCACCATCGGAGCAAATGTTAACAGAGTTGTTCTAGAACAAATCAGGAGATTTAGAAAGTACTCAACATTCCATTATGTCAGTGCTCCTTTTTATTATTGTTGCTGAGCATTCACACACACGCGCACACACACACACACACACACGCACACACACACACGCGCACGCACACACGTGCACACACACACGTGCACACACACACACAATCTTCTTCAGTGACCGTGGGGGACGGACACTGAATGGAAGCGAGCAAACCAGCAAGTCCAGACACATGTTTAAATCCATCCACAGGTCAGACATTAACTTACTGTTTGTAGCTAGATCTTTAATTTGACGAGCCACTGTGTTGCCGAAGAGTGGCAGTGCCATGCTTCGCGTTGCTGGTTTCTCATTGCGCGCACTGTGCTGTCACTGCGCGGTGCAGCCTCGGCCTCTCTGCTGCTGTGGTGCTTCTCCAGCCAACCACAACCGGCCCCGCGAGATGCTTCTCTGGCTTCTTCACTTCTAGGTGAAAAGATGTAACAAACAATTGCTGGCTGTGTAAGAGCTTACCAAATCTACATTTACCATTTGTATTTTTATTTTATTTTTTAAGTACTGAATAATAACTAGCATCATATACTATGCAAATATGTGCTGCTGCATAAAACACAGTCTGGTAAATTATTAATATTTACCAAGACAAGAGAAGCTATATTTTTCATAATTTTTTTCTCATTTTCAATTTTTTACATAGTTTCGTTTTTTTCCCTCAGCATTTTTACATGTGGGTGGTACAGCTGTACATTGAGACTCTGACTTTTCTAATCTTTTATTAAGCCAATGATACATCCTTTAATATAAGTAAAGTATTTTATAAATAAATTTTATATTTGAATGAGTTATTAACAAATATAAAAGTAAAGAGTTTTATATAAGATCTTTGAAATTGTTTGCAAAAATCTATTAAAATACTTTTGTGAAACAAGGCCATAAGAAAATTTTGGAATTTTGAAATAATAAGATATTGGATTATAACAATGTTACAGGGATTACAGTAGATATTCCAGAGAGATGACTGATAGATAGATTAAAATTGAAATACTGAAAATAGAGTTGATCTCTGAAAAAGCACAGGTTATACTCTAAACCTACTAACTTATAATATTTTAGAAAACAGAAGTATATAAAAGGAAACATTCCATGTATCATCAGAACAGTAATGTCACCATATGTCAGACACCTTCTGGAAAACTCCACTGTACACATAGGAAAGCTAAGAGTGAAAGAGGCACATAAAAGCTTAGCACTGTTAGAAAAATAATTCTGACCTTACAAATTCTCTGAAAGGAACTTTGAGACCCCACTGGCCCTGAGGCAACATTCTGAGGGCCACCTTAGATGAAGAAAAATCTTAGAATGATGGTGACTTGCTTTTTTAAAGGGCATATTGTGGAGTTCTATTGGGTAATATACTTTCTAGGAGATGGGGATTGGACATTTGTAAACCTAGTTCACAAATGAGGCCATTTCCAATCTTACGAGGAACACTGAAACTGGGGTGGCACTTCAGGGTTGAAGTGAACTGAAAGAAGCGTGCCACGCCTTTGTGTCTCCATAGCAGCTCACTATCAGCCATGCACTGGCCACTCCAAGGGGACAAACGCTTGGCTGAGGCAGTCCCCTGCCTCTGAGGGCTATGAGCCAGGAGCAGTCAGTATTGCCAGCATTGGGCGCAGTGTGTGGGACACAAAGTGGAGAGCTAAGCAAATCCACAAAGACTGCATGTGTTTCCATGCATGTGTGTTCAAGAGAGAGGAGAACACACATATGCTAAGCAGGTATAGTGCGGTGCCATAGGAGAAAGATAAGAAATAAAAGATACTCCGTTTAATGGCAAAAAAGTAAAAAATGTAAGAGCATGGCTAAAAGCAAATATTGAAATATAATGGGGAAAGGACCTCCTGGTTTAGTTTTCCAGGGACATATCTTTAGTCGACGATGTATTTTGAGACCCACTCCCCTCCTTTGCCCCTCACTTTACTTCCAAGTTTCAAATGTGAAGACCCAGAAGGTGTACTGGTTAGATTAGGGATTTTTCCTCACTGCTGCCCCCTCAGGAGCATGTTTCAGGCTGTGAATGGGTCTGTTCCATTCATTATCACCCTCCTGATCTCTTTCTTCTAGGATTTATTAAAATCTTTCCTTGTCTAAAGAATTATTTTTCTCTTCTAAATAATAGAGTCATTTACTTTCATGTTTGTTTGCTGTCATTATATGGGTTTAAAAAAATGGAAAGAAAATATATATTCACTCAAGTCATCATTTTGATGGATCATCAAAGCAGTTTTACGCATTTCAATTTTATGTATCTATAATTATCTTAAATTGGAAAAATGGTAATTAAGAATTTTAGATGAACTCTTTCTATATATAATTTTTCAATATGATTTTTAGAAATAGTTTATGATTTGTAGGTCTTGACAGAAATAATTCACTATTATAAAGTGTTCACTATATGCATTACACCTTCTTAGAAAATGGAATTCAAATCTCTTTTCTCCCCACAAAAGGGGCATTATGTTTCCGAAAAACAGAAAAATAACAATTACCAGATTATATATGTCAAGAGGAGTATATGCTATATATACTGCATTAATTCAGAAGAAAGAGAAAATCTTGACATATTTTAAGTAAGACAAGGTCAGAGCAGATGAGAGGAACTAGCATTTGAAGAAAGAGTAGTTTTTAGATTAGGAAAATGAAGAGAACGTTATAAGAGGATAAGAGGAAATGGAAGGAAAGCCATTGTTGCCAGGAAAATATATCTTTAGCAGATGAAATCTATTTCTCTAAAATGCTTTAGAGTAAATGGGATCAATTAAGAGAACTAAACACTTAGAGAGGAAGGCAGAGTGGTATGTGGAAACATGATTCAGGGAGAAATGAATCTTTTTCATGTATCCATTTAATTATATTACATATAAAATCGTATTTATAATTACTTACATTAGAGTTTCTTGTTAAATTATCTTTCATGTGATTTGTCCTTTTAGAATGAGTCTATAAGCATTATTTTTATAAATTATCTATTAACTTATCACATAAAACTTACTTATCCCTACGAGATTCCATATCCTAACACTTCCTGTAGAAGAATCTTGGGCAATATCTACCTTGCTTCTGTTTTGCCATCACAAAGTTTTGCAGAAAGGTAACACGTGCTGTATCTCCTAATCCCTGAAATTTAGCATTTGGAAGGACATACAATAAATATGTCCTTCTTATTTTAAAATATTCAACTGTTATCTGTCAAAAAGGAAATTTTGAAGTTAAAGTGAAATGATAAAATTTGTAGAATGAAATAAACTAAAAAGAAGATTTTAAGATCATATTTAATGAACAGATATTTTCTTCCAAAAGAAATTCCATGGAAAACTTTCATGTCTGGCAAAAACACTTTTTAAGAGTAAAAATAGAGTGAATAACTATTTGGGGATAAGAATGCATAGCAATGCGCAAACAGCGCAATGCTCGAGCCACACCAATGATGAAGTTAGGTAGATAGACAGATAGCATAAAACGGAGTGTTGATTATTCAGAGCTCCAAGAGGAAGCATTCCCAGAGAAAGTGTTCCGGCAAGCACTGTGGAAGCTGGACAGTGAAGCTTTGTCATGTATGACATTCAGCTTCCATGTTGTTTGCTGGAATACTCCAGTCAACAGCCCCATCCTAACCCACCCCAGTAGGAGCCAGGCATGGAAGTAAAACGAGCCACCCTGGAAGTGAATCCTCCAGCTCCCTGTATTTCAGTTCATCTCTTCATGCCATGTTTATATGAGATCATTCAAGTCTTCCAGCTGAGGCCCCAGGTATTGTAAAGGTGAGAAGAGCTGTCCTCACTGTCCCCTTTCTGAATCTCTAACTCACAGAATCCCTAAGAATAATAAAATGGTTTAAGTCATTCTGTTTTAGTGTGGCTTGTTGCAGTGATAGTCCTGGAAACATGATGACATGAACCAAAAGATCTGCAACGTTACCCAACAAAGAGGAATAGACACAGCTAAGAACTGCATGTAGTCAATATGCTTGCAAGTAAGTACTTGCCCAAAAGCAACAAAGACTATTTAAAAATCATTATTTGCCCATTTAAAATAACATAAAATCACCTTTAGCCTTCCCTTAACTCCATAATAGTGTTTATTTAAACATATTAAAATAATCCTTCAGCCAATCACTTGAAAAATTCATATAGCCACATAAAATTGTTCCATCTCACAGTTTCCTTTTTATTATTCTCCCTGTTGCATTGATTTCTTTCTTTCTTTTTTTTTTTGAGACAGAGTCTCGCTCTGTTGCCCAGGCTAGAGTGCCGTGGCGTCAACCTAGCTCACAGCAACCTCAAACTCCTGGGTTCAAGCAATCCTTCTGCCTCAGCCTCCATAGTAGCTGGGACTACAGGCATGTGTCACCATGCCTGGCTAATTTTTTTCTATATATATTTTTAGCTGTCCAAATCATTTCTTTCTATTTTTTAATAGAGACAGGGTCTTGCTCTTGCTCAGGTTGGACTCAAACTCCTGACCTCGAGCCATCCTCCTGCCTCAGCCTCCCAGAGTGCTAGGATTACAGGTGTGAGCCACCAAGCCCAGCCTGTTGCATTGATTTCTAAAAGCTCCCAGAGGACAGACTCTAAAGTAAACTGAAACTTTTTTTCTCTAAAAAATGTATTTTTTCTTCCTACATAACAGTAATTTGAGAGAGAAATTCTGCTGTATTTTGATATTACTTTGCATTTTTCTTAATAAAGATATTTTAATTAAATTACTTTGCCAAATTATAATAATAAAGGCATAGGCAAATCTGATTTAATAAATCAGTTAATTCAGATATACATTTTGTGATTTCAATTGGAAAATATGGAACAATTCTCAGTTAAAATAAAATATTTTCCTAATTAGAAATTAAAAACAAAGTAATGGAATCTGTGTGGTAATTATTTTATAATTATTTACAAATAATACTGTTTTGTTTGAATTTATTCTAAAGTTTAAAAAATGGGAATATTGTTAGCATCACAGTTCTTTTGGGACAAGTTTTAATTTCAGGATGATTGCTTATGAAGAAGAAAAACACCTGTCAAAAGCTATTCTTACATACCTAAATCTATAAAATGTTTCCAAAATCAGTTGCTGTCTTGGATGAACTGAAAATCCAATTCATTCATCTTGTCATTCTTTTAAATTTTGACAGGCTTAGACACTTCTAAATTGCCTAAAGCAAAGGCTAGCATTGGGAAATGAGAACAGGAAGGCCTGAGTTTGTCAGTTCAATGTAGTCATTTAAAAAGTATATTTTAAAAGTTCCAACAAGCCCCACTAATGGATTTTTTGAAGTAATGATATTCTGAGAAATGAATACATGTTAAAAAACATGCTATAGAAATATAATAAAATAGAAATTACGTTATTTAAATAATGTTGAAGATGTTAATGATGTTTTAATAACTAAAATTAAAATCTAAGTTCTGGCATTTAAAACATCTTGCCAAGAATTTGATAGTTGAAATCTGCATCTAACAATTATTTGGAAAATAAATATGTAAGTATTATGTACTCATTTTATTAAAATTTGCATTAAAGAAACATATACCATGAATAAGTAAAGGAAGATCACTCCTAGCGATATGTGGATATCATTTTCTGCATATAAATCACTTCCTGGTGTGAGGTTCTAACTCCACATCAAAGAGCATGGAGCGGAGCAAAGTGTAACTGTGAAGGTCAAAGCCAGGGTCACTTTTCCAGATGGTGGTAAAATTGCTCTAGTTTTAACTTGGAGTTACTTTATTTTATACTGAGTTATATTTCCTTTATTAAAAGAAAGATCAAGAAGAAAAATCAAAAAAGGATTATGTGTTAAATAAATCAAAAACAAAAATGCAGAAAGCCCAAGCTGAAGTTTAAACACTTACAGAATGAGAGGTATGTGTGTGTGTATGTATGTATGTGTTTAAGCTCTATGGTTTTTCTGATTCTTATTTCCTGAGAGTCTCAATTTTCCGCTTATCAATAATTTCCTGTGATATTTCCCAGAATAATTCACTCATTTTACTTTTTTCCCTAGTTTTTCTTTTTAGTGAATTTTCCTTACAGTCAGGCATATTGTAGAATTCACTAAGAAAACTTTTGTTGTGACACTTAGTCTCATGACTATGAACAGTCTTATGACTCTTCTTATTCAGAAAAACATTTGATCAAATTTAAGTCTGTAGCTAGAATTTGGTGAAGGCAACAGTAAGAAACCTATAGAAAAGAAATAGAAGAAAATACATAATTGCAAGACAAACTAGAAGTTATCAGGATGGGTATACAGTGAAAATAAGAAGAAATTGGTGCAAACTGTACAATCAAGCAAATACATTTTTCCTTATTTACTCCTATTATTGCATCTCATTACAAAGAATTTTTATTGGGGCATTACTTATATACAATAAAATGCTTCAATTTTATTTGTGGAGTTCTGTGAGCTTTGATTATGTGTATACCTGCAAGACACAGAAGGTCTCCATTAACCCAGGAAGCTCCCTCATCAGCCTTCATAGCATTGCATTCTAGTTGACTGTCTCTTTTCCTAAATTGCCAACAACTGTTCCCTAGTGGTAAGTATAATACCTAGATCAAAGTAAGACATAAATCCTTATAAGCAGAATTAGTGATTAGCATGAGGGAGACCAGACAAAAGGCAGATGGCATGGAAGAGGAGAATTGTGAATTTTGTAGAAAGGTATGAAAGTGTACATTCTATATGAAAACATAAACCTTTTACATACCACAAGAAAATTATGTCATTATTTTTGGGTAATATGTGATTTTAATTGAACTTTGTTTGCTATAGCCCTTCTAGTGGAATTATTTTTCTCTGGAGTCAATGGTTTAATTAAGGTTTCATGTCAATCAAGGATAATGTTTGCTGCAGGTTATAGAGAAAAATATATTTCTATATACTTATAAAAAGAGGTTAATTATTAGCAAATGTATTTAGTAAAAAAAAAAACTCTAGAATTGACAGAACAACTCAAATGTCATTAAGATTTTCTTTTCTCTTCATTCCTCCCTTGTTCTCTATATCTTTAAACTACCGTCTTCACTCAGCGTGGAGGCGATGCACTACTGGAATTTCAGGGATTGCTCTCTAACATCTACACCATTAAAGACAAAAGTGTCTCCTTTATTCTGTCTCAGTTTGAAATCCCTTGAGGACATGGCCTAATTAGAATGATTTAATTTAAAAATTATTCTCATAAATTTGCCAGTAGCTCATAATTTTTGTTAAGAAATCATGGCAGAAAGAACAAAGAATACTTTCAAGCCTGCTTGTTCAAAAATATGGTCCTTTAAGTTAAATTAGGGTTAATACAATGCTAAGTTGTTTAGAATTCTTCCTTTCTAATTAGAAAATGAATTATTTGGGCAAAGAGATCATTCACAATCCTTATTGTAACTCCAAATAGTAGAGTGTCTCTTTTTTAATAGAAAAGCACTCTGCATGCACCTGAGAGAAAAGAGAAAAGAGAGCTTGGTGGGAATAGAATATTACATAAAGGAAAGTGGGTACCTCTAGAAATTCATGTGAATCAAATCTGGATCTCAATAATGTAGACTAGTAGGAAATCAGGAAAAATTTCTGACCAGACTTAATAGGGTACAGAAAGTAAAATTTTGTAACACAGGTGACCTTTTTGAGAATAAACAGATGGTCCAATTTGTATTGAAATACACACAGCAAAACCAGGCACGATACCAAAAATTTAAATAATGGTGGGGTTGAAAGCCACAAAGTTTTCAACTCCTGAACTTAGCATTATAGAATATTTCTATTTATTCACAGATTACTAAAGCTGCCGGAGTAATGAGTCCCAATGCACCTCCCCGTGCCTACTGTAAACATACCCTGTGTAGTCACTCCACATTCATGCCAAGCTTTACCACATGACTTGCTTTGATCAACAGGACAAACACAAATGTAATACAAGCAAAGATATAAAAGAATTCTTTTGCATTGGGGCTTACGCTCTGATAATACTTCCATCAGGTAAAGAAGTCCAGGTTAACAATCTGCAGACATTTGCTCAGGCAACAGCATTACGCACCTACCATGCAAGCGAGGCCATCTCAGGCCGTGTGGCCTCACGAGGCACCGTCTGACTGCAGCTGCATGACAGCCTCCTACAGAAAGCAACAGCACAAACATCCAGCGAGCCCAGCCCGATTGCTGATCCACAGAATCTTTGGAAAATAACACTGTTGGTATTTTAAGCCACTAAGTTTTGGTGTCTGTGTGTGTGTGTGTGTGTGTGTGTGTATTATGTGTATGTGTGTAATTACAAATGCACATCTGAAACAGAAAGAGTGCCTTGGAGTGCCAGCATAACAAAAGCTTAATATTTGACTTTGCTTTGAGGTCAGTCAGCAGGTGGGGGCTGGAAGAAAAGTGAAGAGACTGATACCAGAGGAGAAAAGCAGTGAGGAGGCCCAATGTCAAGGTTGGAGGGCTTGCACCAAACTGTTACCGCACTTGCAAAAGCTGTGAGGAAATCACTGCTGCAGGCGGGAGTGTTGAGGCCCCAAGACGGTCAAGGTAGAACAACTGGCCGACGTCACTACTGCAGTAGGACGCTGGGATTAGTGACTGCACCCAGTCAACTGGTGGATCTGACTAAGGGCATTTATAAGGTAACATGGCTTCCTCTAGCTGTGCACAATGAGGATGAGAACAGAGAAAGGAGACAAAAGGAACCACTCGATTCTCAAGGGTAATGTAAAGGAAAAATGGAGTTGTCATGAATTCAGTTGAAAAATAAAGCTTTTCATCTTTAGTCTCTCCATCTGACAATGATTATTTTTTTTTTTTATTTCTTTGGTGCTGTGACTCGGATGCAAACCGAGGTTGCTGTGGGCGAAAGGCAGAGCACTAACCACTACACGATCACGGCCAGACAATGAGTTTTTAAACAGCTTTCTTGAGGTATAATTGATATGCAAATAACTGCATATATTTAATGTATACAGATTGATGAGTCTGGACATATGCATATAACCATGATACCATTGCCACAATCAAGGTAATAAATATCACTATTACCTCCAAAAGGTTCCCTGTGTGGCCCCCTTTTTGTGGTAAGAATACCTAGAAGGAGCTCTATCCTTCTAACAAATTTTTAAGTGCACAATGCTGTATGTTAGTATAGGCACTATGCTGTACAGCAGGTCTCTAAAACTCGTAAGTGGGCTCAGGGTAAAGATCAAAGCAAGAGTGTGGTAGTAAGGCCTCACCCTTCAGACCTCAGAAAGATTTACGCCTATGCCTGATAAATCATTTCCGTTTGACAAAGTGGCTTCTAAAAGTCATATGAATATTATCACACATTAGCCTGATACTCCTAAAGGAGAGAGGTCCGTCATAAAGTGAATTATGAATGTGACTTTTGGAGCACAGAAAGAATCTCCCCCAAATCATAAAAAACCAGGAAAATTATTTAAATAAATATACTATTAAAAATCCTACCAGGCTAGACTCTAAGGGACTAAAGAAATTCAAAATTAAATGAGGCTTCTTGGCCCACTTTTGAAATGCATATTGCAGACCAAGAGGGTTGCTTTACTGCAAACATGAACCATGTCATGAAAAATGAAGGAGAATCCAAAAGTTGGAAACAAGAACTATGGAGAAAGTTGGGCTAAGGAATTATTCCCAGGGAGCAAAAGTGGGACATAATCAAAGACCATTCATTGCTCCTAGATTACAGGGGCCAGAAACATGTGCCTAGATTTCAGAATTTCTCTGGACCAATTACCACTCTGTCCCTCCTGTTCTTCCCACTTTTTGAATGGCAATGTGGATTAGTGTTCTATTGCTGCATTACAAATTACCACAAACTTACTGCCTTAACACAAATCAAATTTGTTATCTAATTCTGTCTGTGCATAAGGAGTCTGAGTATACCAGCTAGCTGAGTCCTCTGCTCAGCATCTAACCAGGATAAATTCAAGATGTTGGCCAGGGCTGTGATTTCATCTGAGGCTCAGGTATCTCTTCCAAGATCATTGTTTGTTGTCAGAATTCAGTTTCTTCTGGTCATAGGATGAACGACTTCACTCCTAGAGTGATTATCATTTCCTGCCATGTGGTCCTTTTACAAACCAACTTCCTTCATGAATAGCAGGAACACATATTTCTGATGCTTCTCATTCTTCGAAAAGTCAGACCCACTCAGAGTAATCTCCCCTTCGATTAACTGAAAATCAGCTAAACTTAATCATAAGACATATTGCTCCTCACAGTCACAGGTCCCACCACACTCAGAGGGAGGAGATTAACTGGAGCATGTGTACCAGGAGGTGGGATCTTAGGGGCCATCTAGAATGCTGCCTACCATGGAAGGAGACCATTGCATGGGCATACGTGGGCTGCATAACTTGTCTTTTTACTTCTTAGATCTCTGAATGAAGAGCAGCTTCATCAGAAGTGCCTCACCTATATCCAAATTTGATGTGCTCACAAAATCATGTATCGTGATCCTAATGCCAGGATTAGATACAACTAGATTAGATAAATCTTTAAGGATCTTCAAAGGGAATGACAGCACATAGCACGTGCAGCACTGGAAACCACTGGGTCCAGCTGCACATCGTACTAGACTGTAGCAGCTGTAGCTCCCACATTGCATCCTGCTGCTGAGTTTGGATGTACCTGTGAAATTTCCTTCCTGTTTACACTGATTTGTGTCTCTTTAACCAGTGTACATAAGCAAATGCCACAGAAATGGAGACTTGTAAAGTGCTTGTGCTTTAGCCTAAAGATAAAGAACTGTAAATTTATGTGTAACTCTTAATAGTAGGTTCATTTTCGTAGCAGTTTGGGTTAGTAAATCTGGTACTTCATTTGTATTCTAATACTAAGCAAATAATAATAATATAGGTAATAGGAGAAATGTTTCTTACTGATTAGCAAAGAAATTAAAAATATGAAAAAGGGATTTCTAGAATAAACCTTGTATTATTAGATTGGAATTGGAGGATTTTAATATGTATGTGTGGTTTTTGATACATACATACATACATACAGATAGATAGATAGGTAGATAGATAGATAGACAGACAGACAGATTAGATTAAGTGAAACAAGCCAAGCACAGAAAGACAAATATTGCACGTCCTCACTCACATGTGGGAGCTGAAAAAGTAGATCTCACGAAGGCAGAGAGTAGAATGGTGGTTGCCAGAGGCTGGGAAGTTGGGGCAGGGGGATGAAGTGAGGTAGATTAATGGCTACAGGCATAAAATTAGAAGGAATAAGTTCTCATGTTCAATGGCCCAGTAGGGTGACTATAGTAAATAAAAATGGATTGTGTATTTAAAAATAGCTAGAAGAAAGGATTTGAAATGTTCCCAAGACAAAGAAATGACAGATGCTTGATGTGATGAATATCCTAAGTATCCTGACTTGATTGTTACACATTCTATACATGTATCAAAATATCACATGCACCCCATAAATATTTACAAATATATGTATCAATAAAACAATTAAAATACATACAAATACACATCTGCTAAAATAGCCTAGAGCCATTGACATCCCAGCAACAATAATAAAAAAAAAAAAACTAATACCCAGGTCCTGGTTACTAAATATTATTCTCTACTTACAGAAAACAAAGCTTCCTGGAGAAATTGCTATTCCAAGGGGGTAGAGCAAGGATGGTACAAGATTACCCTGGAATAACTTGCTGAGACAAAAATGAGAAAGTGCTCAAAGACTTACAGCGGTAAGTCAAAAGGTTATAGGAGCCTGCTTGAATTTCTTGTTTTTAAAACAATGGCAAAATAGCTATTCTATTCATATCCTATGGTGACGACATCAACTCCCCTAACAGAGTAAAACTTCATATAAAATATTAATTATGAAAAGAAAAATAATGTCTCTCTTATGATTGATTCTTAACATTTTAAAAGGCAAACACTATGACACCGTGGGCTACTATAAATGCTTGTTTTCAGCACCATTTTCAAAATGGATTTTTAGTCATAATCATCAGTTGAAGAAAGTTTGTTACTTCTTCCAAATAAACTGCAAATGTGACTATGTTCCTTGTCCTCCTTATAAATTATTTCAATATTTAATTTCAATGATAAAAATTGCAAACATTTCTACAGGTTTGTTTAAAGCACCTCATGCAAAATAATTTAATACCAACAAGAACCCTATCAATAATGTTATTATTTCCTCATTTGTAAAGATAAGGAAACTGAGACACAGTAACTTTTTCAAAATAATGCTGCTAGTTAATGGTAGAGTTGGGATTTGCACCAAGGTTATCTCATCCCTGATGTTAGGCTATTACCCATTATGATGTTCAGTTTTTAATAATTGTGATAATGATGTAATATCATCTTCCAAAAATACCCATAATTATCTACCTTTCCCCTAAAAACATAGGATAAAGAATTATTTGTTCCTTTCAAAACTTAAGTATACCAGAATCCTCATTTATTTATCATGACCTAATTTGCTTCTCTAACTATTGTGCACTTTGGAAATCCATTAAATCCACTCTCTCTCATCTAAAAAAAATGAAAAATGGCCTACTAATAAGAAAATGTTGCTTGTGTTTTTCATTCACTGCATAAATTATTATTAGCTGAACTTTGTCATGTCCCAGATCTAATGCAAAGGATGTTTGCATTATATCAATCATTACTTATAAACCCATTAGTAACAATACCACTAAATAATAATGAAAACAGTCTAAATAATATTATGCAATTGTTATGTTCTTTCAACGAATGTTGAAAACTCCTAGATATCTAGAGACATTTTAATGCAGAATATAATTTCATTTTCTCTCAAATGAATAAAGACAGTTTTAAAATAATCATAATTTTTCTGCAACTACTTTTTATGTATAGTATTCTTCAAACACACACGTTACATAATGTCAATTTTTGCATTGTTGAAACTAAAACCATCACAGCTTATTCACAAAATGTATATATACACACTGACAGTATAGAACTGTCAATCTATACTAACCAGAAAACAAGGAACATCAAGAAACAAAAGCATCTTCACTTTGGAAATTCTTTAAACCAGGCACTTACAGTGATTAGGAACACAAAGATTTACAATATTCTTACATGCATTGAAATCTATTCATTTACCAAATAATTATCTTATGAAAATTTTATCAGTGGGTTCAAATTCATGCATTATTAAGGAAGCAATCTTGTAAGAATCTCAACTGTTCATAACCAAAAATGTATTAGCTAAAATTGTCAGGGACACAAAGTCCTTTTCCCCAAAGGAGCACCAAGGGTAACTGGCATGGTCCTTACGGGGTTCATGCTAACTCTAGTTAATAATATATAATAATATAGTCTTTAAAGAAAAAACAAACAAACAAAATACACAACACTTTGTAATAAAGTCACTATTGTAAAATGCTACATAATTTTAAATCTATTTTTGATAGATTAAAACAAAATGTTTTGTTCTCCCTAAATGCAGTTATTTTGCCCCTGCATTATAAAAGGATAGCTTAAAAACTCCAAATAAATATATTTCTTCCTCTGATTTTCATGATACTCATACACATCCCATAACAAACAGTACTCCTGTACTATTTAAGTTTGTTTCTGCTGAGAATAGTTTTCCATTTCCATTGTTTAAAATTTGGAGAATTGCAGGAATATAATATCCAATAAATTAAAATTAACAATAATTCTACCTCTAAAACAAAAATGAACACTCATTTTAATAATCATATGTATGTTCAGAGTGCTTGTGAATGTCCCTGTCCTCAAATCAATACCTGTAGAGTTTACTCTCTTTTTTCTGGGACTTAACAGTTTATCCTATAGTGAGTTTCAGTTACTTTTGCATGACCAATCCTTTCACTAAGCAAAATCAGACAATTCACATAAAATATAAAACAAAACAAAATGAAAAACCATTTGAAAACATTGCTGAGCTGTTGATGCAATAGGACTTGAGCAGGGAAAAGATCACAAACACAAGGAATCTCTGAGAGGAGGCTAACATACTGCAGCAATATCTTCCTGCCAGATATTCACAGATTCCCGGCAAGATTGGAAAGTTCTATGTACGGGCTGGGCAGAGGATTTCTACAAAGAGGTGTAGCACTTGGCAAAGTATTGGCAGTTTTACGCAATTGCAGAGAAAAAAAAAAATTAGACGAGAGGGATAAGGATTTCATTGAGAAGAAAGATAGAGAAATAAATAAGCTCAAAATTATACGAGATTTCCTATCAAAATTTTTAAACTTTCAAGCACTCTAGGGTAAGAGACTCTGAAGCCAGGCAGAAATTTTCTAAAACTATTGCTGTTTTTGGAATTCTTGAGATGTGAGAAGACAAGAATTAGAGTTCAGCCTGCTTGGCTGGTGGGTGTCTAATGACTCAGTTAAAACTACCAGGAGGGCTCGGCCACAGAAGCCCAGAGATAAATCAGAAGAAAACAAAGACTGTCGAAAGCTGCTAATCAAGCTCCAGTCAGCTCACTCCCTACTCTACCCATTTTACAAAGAAAAAGGTGATCTCTCTCCAGAGAAATTTAAAACATCATCCAGAGTCTCTGTAAATTTCAGTCACAATGTCTGACTTTAATTTAAAATTTTATGTACTGTATACAATCACACATTGCAGAATGACAGGGATACTTCTGATGAATGTGTTGTGAGATGATTTTGTCATTGTGTGAACATCATGGAGTGTACTGACACAGAGCTAGAGGCATGGCCTACTACACACCTAGGCTGCACGGCATAGCCTCTCGCTCCCAGCTGCAAACCTGCACAGCACGGTGCTGGACAGAACACTAGGCAATCGTAATGCAGTAGTATTTGTGTATCTAAACACATCGAAGCATAGAAAAGGTACAGTGAAAATACGGTGTAGAAGATTTAAAAAATGGTATACCTGTATAAGGGCACCTATCACGAGTGGAGCTTGCAGGACTGAAGTTGCTCTGGGGGAGTCAGCGAGTGAGCGGTGAGTGGATGTGAAGGCCCAGGACATTACTGGGCACTGCTGTAGACTTTATAAACACGGCACCCTTAGGCTACACTAAACTCATAAAAAATATTTTTCTTTCTTCAAGAGTAAATTGCCCTTAGCTTACTATAATATTTTTACTTTATAAACTTTTTAATCATTTTTAACTTTTGACTCTTTTATAATAACACTTAGCTTAAAACATAAACACATTTTATAGCTCTATTTATATTCTTATAACACTTTTTCTATTTTTAATTTAAAAAAATTTTTTAAGCATTTTTGTTAAAAACTAACATGCACACACACATACACGCACACACTCACATTAGCCTAGGCCCACGCAGGGTCAGGATCATCCAGGCATCATCAGGAGGCAGGAATTTTTCAGTTCTGCTGTAATCTTATGAGACCACCATCACATACATAGTCATTCACTGACTGAGACATTGTTATGTGGCACTTGACTATATATACAGTGTGTGTGTGTGTGTGTGTACACACAAGCATTTCACAAAAGAGGATAATCAAATAAAAGACAAATATATGGAAATGTGTTTATTCATCATTAGGGAAATGCAAATTAAAACCACATCAATATATTGCTCAAACCAACAAAAATGGCCCCCAGAAAGCCTAAATATTTGGTGAGTAAGATGCTTCTGCACTGATGGTGAAGTTATAAACTAGTGCAGCTTCTCTGGAACATTATTTGACTGTATCTACTGAAGCTAATAAAAGGATCCCCGCATTTCCACTCCTAGGCATACACCTTACAGAAATGTATACACATGTTCAATGAAGGACTTAATTTTTATTAACATCATAAAGACTGGATGTTAATAAACATTGCCACACACAACAGGGATGACTCACAGACATCATATTGAGGGGAAAAAAGCTAGATATATGAGTGTATAATGTATAATTTCATTTGTTTAAAAGTCCAAAACCATCTACAACCGTAGAGGTAAGGATGGTAAGATAGAATGACTGGGGCCATGGAAGACCAAGGTCATGGATTCTGGGAATGCATTTTAGGTCACATGCATCCCCACTTATATTTTAGAATCATATTTTTAATTCCTGAAAAAAAGAAAGAAAACCTGATATAATTGTCAACATGATGAATCTAAAGATATAGTTTGGTTACAATTGGGTCTTGGTTGAATTAGTATGTTCTTTATGTGAAAAACCATAAAAGTATAAAATTAAGATTTATGTATTTTTCTATAATTATGTTTCACAAGGATAAAATTTTTAAAATAATGTCTTGCATATCTTAGAAGGAAGAAGTATTAAATAAAAGGTGATAGGGTTATTTTTGGACAGAGATAAAGGTATATTTTTCTCCTCCCATCACAATTATCTTCAGGATGTACTCTGGATACACAATAGATATAAGTGTAAAATAAAATAAAATTATTAAAAATCTCTGAAAGAGGGAATATTTATAAACTCTCAATATGACAGAGTCTTTGTATGCATTTTAAAAAGAAACACAATTGATTAAGATAAAAGCAAAAAATTTATGGAAAATAGTAAATGTACATAAAATTATAGTCCAAATCTGATTGTCAGTAATTCCACTGTTGCTATCCTAATCCAAGCCACTATCATAACTCATCTGACTACACACTAGCCCCATATTAGTTTCCCTTATTCCAATGTACCGTGTATTCCCTCTACAATCTGTTCTCCATACGACAATCTGAATAATCATTTCAAAATACAGACTGGATGGTGTCTCTTCACTGCTTAACAATCCTCCAGTCCTTACACTTAACATTATATCAGAAATCTTTTCTATGTTCCAAAATCCCCACGTGTTCTGGACACAGGACTCCTTTCAGGCCTCACACTTTGCTGTTCTTCCCCCGGATGACTACGCTGCAGCCACGCGGCAGCCTGCTCTGGGCTGTGGGCAGATGTCACCTCCTGACAGCTCTACGCTAATTCTCTCTAGAGAGCAGTTGGTATATTTGCATTTCCATCACTAAGAATAGGCTCTACACATGAGCACTCACTAAATATTTATTATTGATGATATTGCAAGACATACATCCTTTTGAGTCAGTTTCTATGTTTCTGTGATGTGAAATTCACAAAATTTTCATTTTCTTCTGTAATGAGACATTATTTCCCCTTAAAAAAATAATTGACTCTGACTTCTTTCTCAAAGTTGACAATTTTCTTTAAATCATCATATATTCTTTTCCTAAACTTAGATTCTAGAATCCTATTTTTAGGAAATGCTTCAACTAAAAAATGTTGAAAGGAAATGGCTTTATGAGAATAGTCACTTAAATTAGTAATATGGGTTAGTTTGTGTATATTCAATGAGGAAGAAAACAATCACGTTTATATCCATATTATGCTCTGAGATTCAGAAAGGTAAATCCAGTTTTAAGCATTCAACAGCCCTTATGACATTAAAAGGAAATGTTGATGCAATTACTGACTTTATGGTTCTTAACTTTTTCCTGAGGGAAATTCAATAGAAGAATAAAGGAAATACATTTCTAACTCTATAGGTTTTAATATGAACATTTTATCTAATTGCTAATATTGTTTAAGCACACATGTTTTTCATCTTAAAACACTGTTACCCACATCCTTCTGACCAAATAAGGGATTGATTCCATTTAATTATCTTAAATACTCTAATAAATGAACTATAAATTAAGTTCTTGTTCCTTTAACGTCTCTGGCCTTCTCTCACACTTATCTTCTCCTAAGGTCCACACCCACTTTCTTCTCCTGATGTGTTTCAATAAAAATATTCATAGCCATCGTTCCTCTTGATGTGGAGGCAGATTCCCCGGCAGTACGTGAACTGTTATTGGCCCTGGTGCTGCTCTGGCCCCACCTCAGCTTTTCATCAGTGACCTGCTGGCTGCGGCTGCCTAAACTGTCCTTTCGTCCCCACCGGTGAGACACCATCTGGACACAAAAACTTCCAGTGTGCAAAAGAGTAGCGGTTAGAGACAGTGCTCTTTAATCCCTCAGCTGTCCAGTGTAATTCAGTGACAATTTCCACACAGCACACCTATCCTTCTTTACTATTATTATTCCTAAATATCTTGTGAACTAGTTGTTTTACCCCTTAAAGGGCAGCGCAGAAGCAAATGCGCTGAGAGACAGACGGAGGAGCCACACCTGCAGGCAGGGAAGGAAGAAGAGGAGACCAATGGAGCCAGAAAGAAAGAGAACAGCTGCTCCTGTGTCCCTGCCGGCCCACTATTCGGAAACTGGCTGGTGCTCTAATTTTATCTTATTCTTTCTCTTCATGTTGGAAGAAAATTGCTACCATGAGTAAGTAGCTCAGTGTCTGGGCTACTAGGCCTCATCAGTAACACCGAAGTCTCTCCATCTTCTTCTAATTACTGACTGCATCTATATACCCTTCCCTCCCAACCCCCTAAATTTTCCATCTACAAAATCTGGAGAGGAATCAAATTTATTTGCTGTAACCCTATTTATCTTGGACTCTGATTACCAGGCCCATTACCAAGAGCCTAAACTTAAACTCTGTCTCCTGAAGTTCCTACTAGCGTGTGGATAGACCCCTGACTGCTATCCCCTATTCTTACTTTAGGTTGCATATCTTTAATGCCAGGCTGACATAAGACTGGCACATTCTATCACAAATCTGCCTCAGCAGCAGTGGAGCTGAAAATAAGGTTAAATTCTTAAACCCAGCAAGTTTGCTATGCCAACATCAGGGTCCTAATTTGAAAGGACTTGGATCCTGAGACATGAGCTCAAGAAACTGGGGTAGAGGTACTTGAAAATCCTGAAATCCCAGATTTCCTGCACTCATAGGATCTTCAGAAGTGGCCCACTGGTCAGTCTTTCAAGACAGCATGCCTCTCTCGGGATATATCTCTGCCTCCTTCCCTCCTGGCTATGAGATCAGCAAGTAGGATTGTCACAACGTAACCTGGTAAAGAAAGTGCTATGCCAGCCAAAGAAGGAATGGCACTATGTCTTTAAGGATCTATAGGACTTAGTCCACATATACTGGCAAGATCTAGGACAGAATGGATCTGCTACAAGCTAGAACAAGAGAGGCAGAACATACATCTGGTGAATTTTATCTACATGGGAGCACTCTGCTGTGAAGAGAATAAACACCCTGGTAAGGATGCCAGATGACAGTGAGATCACACTGCTAGGAAAGCCCTAGGAAGCTTAGAGAAGATAATGATCCACAGTAAGTAAAACAGAAATAATACAACTATTATGGCAAGTTGAAAAAATGTTCAAAAAACTTTCAAAACGTAACATGTTATAGTGGATATATCATGTAACATGAAGAACCTACCAACTGACCATGATTTGCAGGAGAGCCTTGAAGACACCAGGGTAGGAAGGGTACTGGCATTATTGAGAGGCAAAGTGGGGATGTTGTCTGTAGGCCACTTGGTAGGAGACACTGTTATAGAATCTATCATCTACAGAGCAAAGAGTATGGCATAAAGGAGGCATAATTATAGTGGTTATTCATCAGAAGCAAGTTGTCTGCGATGATTGCAAGGAATGGCACGGTCTGAGCTGCCAGCAGGTGAATGAACCTTTAGCAGTCTCTGGGGATGCTTAATAGACTGGCTTTCCTAGAAACAAGATAGAGAAGCAAATAGCAAAGAGATTTCTTAATCTACACAAAGGAAAAGAGGCTGGATGATTGGTAGCCAGCTGAATTTAAAGTCACAAGCTTTATGTTAATTCACATCTGAACCAGTTTTCACACTTTGAATTGATTAACTAACAAGATGACCAGGTCCCCAGAAGCGAAGGACCCTACATTTGAAAAGTCATGGCAAATACACACTGTAATGATTTTTTCCATCCTTCCCCCAGTGGGACTTATAACTATTTACTAGAGTGACTACATACACAGAAAATGGGGATAAGAACCTTGGCTTTGTCAAAAAGTCTCTGGATGCCTAAGGGGAACTGTTTCCATGAAGTGACACAAATAAGCAATTAAACATAAATAGCTATGACTGCTTCCCAGTCACTTTGGTTTCATTGTGCAATGAATCGCCAATCTGATCCTCAGGAATTAATGCTGTGATTGCAGAATGTGGGAAGGTTGCCAAGAAATGTGAACTGTCTGAGATATTTTTTACCCCGGATGCAAAATAAATAGCTACCCTGACAAAATTTCATAATTCTGGCAAGGGATATGAGACTTTTGGGTCAAATACAAAGGACTTTATTACTCAGGGCATAGTATTAGAAACCTCAAATCTTTTCAAACAGGGTGCTTGCAAAGCTGCCTAATCTTTGCCCTGGAAGGACACATTAGCTTTATCACAGGTCTCAGGAAATCCATGTGTCCTCTGCCCTGACATGAGACACTGTCTTTCAATGGTGTTCGTTATGCAAACATGCCTGAAGAGACAGTCCAGAAAACACAACATGATACGAGTCATACGAAATGAAAAAGACACATGGAGAATTATCTCCTAATAATTCCCAACTTTCATTTCTATACCATTTAACTACGGACAAATTTTATCATGAGCATACCATCTGCCAGCCACTCTTACTCTGATTAATCTGACTGACAGGGGTTGGGGCCAAATCAATTTGATTTGTCTTATGGAGCATTTAACTAAACCTACTATCAACAGGATTTCTAACAGCAAAATGCAATATTGACTTCAGCCTGTGCCTCACATTCCCAGCTGGTTAAACTCCGTAAAGCCAACAGTGCCTGCTTTAGAAAGCCAGGTGGCATTCTTTTAAGTTTTTGTATTCATTTTTCTACCCGGACCAAGGCATTAATTCAGGTACAGCAGGATACATTAAAGGTTGCCCATACTCTACCATGGACTGTCAGAAGGACAATTCAGCTGATACTAACCTGGATGGCTTCTATGACCAACATAGTATTTCCTTAAACCCTTGAAGGAGTCTTATTTATGATCAACTCTAAGGTGCAAGTCACTGTTTTTTCAGAGTGGCAAGTTAATGCCTGGCTTCCAATAAAAGGAATATACTACCAACGGCATACAAAGTACTCTTGGAAAGAAAGGTTGGGCGCCCCCAAGAGAAACTATTCCCATTGTCAGTTACTGCATAGGGCAGACAAAATGTCACTCAGCTGTTGGCAGGGACAAAGAGAACACATTGGAATGACTCTGCTCAAGCAGCTCCTCCAAAAACAAAGCTCAGAAGTGAACAATTTGAAGTGAACTAGAACCGTAGGGTCTACAGGCTGAGGCTGGCGGGCGGAGGGGTGCAAATTGGAAACATTGTTAGCTTGTGCTCCCCAACTTAGGGGCCATAAGAAAAAGCTTCTGGTTTTTGCTGTAATTATTGTAATGTCCTATATCTGTAGAGAGTAAAACACTGCTATTTCAAAAATAATTAGAAAAGTTTAATTTTCAGAAATTTAAATGTAACATAAATGCTAAAAATAATTATATCTCTGTCACATATAGCAAAAATTGCAATAGACTATCAAAAATTCACATATAAATTAGTCTGATTAAAAGTCACATTTTAAAATTAACATAAATACTTATTTTTCTACATATATTATTCAGTAATTAAAATGACAGCATGGGCAATATTAGAACTCTGATTTAATTGAAGGATGTTTAGCTGATTACAAACACTGTATTCATTTTTAAAAAATGAAATTCTAATTAGTTTTGGCTTCCTGTCAAAATCTGTAATTAAGAAAGTTGTCAAAGTCAATCCTATTATTCATCTTGATAATGAAATTATTTAAACATCAAACATGAATGTTCTATTAACATGAAGAGTGTAATTGTTGTTAACATTGCTCACAGGGCTTAATAAATATATCACATCAGCTACATTATCCACCTAAATACCTGTACACAGATGCTTGTGATTAACAATTTGTAAGCTTTTCAAGATTGAGTATGAAACTGGTATTATTTTACAGATAATATTTAACTATCTTGCATCGGTATGTGTGACATTTGTGGGCAATGTGGCTCTATACATTTTTCTTGAAAAGGAACTAAAATCCTTTTATAAATTGTAAAAATAAACTCCACTTACCTTATTTAAAGTGTTCAGTTTTATGACTTGGGCATACCTATCCATGAAACCATGCCCAGTACCAAACATCTCTGTCACTCCTGAGTTTACTCTGGCCTATTAAATTTTTTTTTTAACTTTTTTTTTGTTTTTTTTTTTAATTTCAAAATATTATGGGGGTACAAATGTTTTTGGTTACATGGATCGATTTTGTTGTGCTTGAGTCATGGTTATAAGTGTGCCCACCCCCCAGATAGTGTTCGCTGTACCCATGAGGTAGGTTTTCGCCCACCCGGTGAGGCTGGGTGGGGCTGGGTGGGTGAGCCTGCCCTCAAGCCCACAGAAGCAGGAGGGTGGCTGTCTGGGCAGGTATGGAAGGTCCTCTCCCTGGCTGCAGGGGAAAGCTACCGGGGCGCTGAAGTGGTCCAGTTGCGGTGGCAGGGCTGTCTGGGAGTCACAGTCCGGCTGTCAGGAGGGGTTCCCTTCTGCATCGCCAGCAGGCAGTGCTGGGCCGGGGCTGACCTGCAGGGATGCCCGGGGGCTGAGCCGGCCGTCCTGCGGGGCAGGGGCTCCCGTGAGTGGCCCTGGCTCCTACCCACGCCGCACGCTCCCCAGTTCCGCCCACACGGGAGCCCCCAGCAGCAGGGTCGAGTCCGGGGTACAGGCTCTGGCCTGGGGCCTGTCGTCGGTCACCGCAGGGCGGTCTCTGACCACGCCAGAGGTAAGTGGGCTGGTCCCCAGGGGCACTCGCAGGTTCCCTGTCGCTCCACTCCAGGGTGTGCCCTGCTCCGAGGGAGCAGCTGCGTGGGCAGGAAGGTCACATCCGAGCAGCTCTGTCCCCTGCGGGGCTTCACGGGGACAGGCCCGAGCGCGCTCCGTGGGGGCCCTGCTGCTGCAGCGGCTGCTCGGGGACCCTGGCTCCCGACAGCCAGGGCAGGGTGGGGACAGGGAGGAGAAGAGTCTGACTGTCGGACAGCTACTAGTGGCACTCGGGTCACCTCTGTCCCTCTCTCCTAAGGCAGCCTGCCCGCAATGGCCGGGCTCTGGGGTCACGCAAGTCCCCGGTGACCCACTGGCCCCGTGGCCGCTGCGGTCGGGCCGGACTCGGGAAACGCCCGCGCGGGAAGGAGCCCGGCGGACACCGCGGGGCAGAAGCGTGTGGCGGGGCCGTCCCGGCTCGGTCTGCGGCCACGCCAGCGACCCCGAGGGGGCGGCCTGGCGCTTTGCCCTCAAGAAGCTGCGGTTCACTGGCGCAGCGGCCTTGGTCCCCCGAGGGCGGAGAGTGTCTCCGGGGACGTGGGGGGGTCGCGCCGCCCTTCCGCGCCGGCCTCGGGTCGGCCCGCCGGCCGCTGGCTCCTCGTCCCGCCCCGCGCTGCTGCCTGAGGAGCCCCGGGCTCCTTCTGGCGCTTCCCCTGGGAATTGTGCCTGATGTGTGTTTCCTTTGTTTGTTTGTTTTGTTTTCTTGCCCTTTTTCATTTAAAACTTTTCCTCATTCCGAGACAGTCCCGCCGCTGTCTTCCCCGGCCGTCCTCCCCTCCTGCCTGTCTAGCGTTTCCTCCCAAGCCCCGCCCCCCGTTGCCAGGCAACCGCTAATCTGCTCTTCCCCACTAGACATTTGGTTTCTGTTTTCTACAATTTTATATGAATGCAAACATGGAGTATGGTTTTATCTGGCTTCTCTCACTGACCTTAATTATTGTGAGATTTTAAGATTCATTCATGTCATGTTATAAATCAGCAGTTAATATTTTTCATTGCTAAGCAGTATTCCATATATATATATATATATTTTTTTTTTTTTTTTTTTTTTTTTTTTTTTTTTTTGAGACAGAGTCTCACTCTGTTGCTCGGGCTAGAGTGAGTACCGTGGCATCAGCCTAGCTCACAGCAACCTCCAACTCCTGGACTCAAGCGATCCTCCTGCCTCAGCCTCCAGAGTAGCTGGGACTACAGGCATGCGCCACCATGCCCGGCTAATTTTTCTATGTATATTTTTAGCTGTCCATATAGTTTCTTTCTATTTTTAGTAGAGACGGGGTCTCACTCTTGCTCCGGCTGGTCTCGAATTCCTGAGCTGAAATGAACCTCCCACCTGGGCCTCCCAGGGTGCTAGGATTACAGGCGTGAGCCACCACGCCCAGACTATAACATAACTCATCGATCCATTCATATTTTGTTAGACATTTAGGTTTTATTTTGCTTTACTAAAGTTACAGTGCCATGAACATACATGTTCCTGCACAAGTCTTTATATGAATGTATGCTTTTCTTTAACTTTGACAAATACCTAGCAGTAAAATATTTGAGTTATATTTTCGGTTTATATTTAAAAATAGTAAAGAAACTTACAGTAGTATATTTCTATTTCTTTTCCTGTCCACCTTTATGCTGTTATTGTCATACATTTTCTTTCCAATTTGTTATAAATCCCAGAATACATTGTCTACAGTCTGTAGTTATTCACTTCTAAAAGAGGTTTAAATAATACAATAAAATCATATATATATAGTTATATTACCACTTCTGGGCCACTTCATTCCATTATATATATCTCAAGACTCCCACCTGTCATTATTTTCCCTCAGCTTGAAGAACTTTATCATTTCTTTGAGTATGGGTATTCCAGTGATAAATTATTTAGGCTTTTATTCTTTTGAGAAAATATTTTTTGTCAATTTTAAATGATTTTGGTGAGCATAGAATTCTAGGTTGATTGTGTTTGTTTGTTTTGCATTTTCTTTTATTATTCTAATAATGTTGCTCTATTACATCCTTGCTTGCATTGTTTCTGATGTGTGATACTCTGCCTTTTGCTCCTTTTTGTGTAATATCTATTTCTTTTCTTTTCTTGTTGTAATGTTTTCTCCCTATTTTATGAGCTAAATTGTGTCCCACAAAATTCATATGTTGAAGTCCTCACTCTGAGAACCTGAAAATGTGATTATATTTAGAGGGAGCATCTTTAAAGTAATTAAGGTTAAATGTGGTTACTAGGGTGTGTTCTAAACAAATATGACTCATATCCTTATAAGAAGAAGAAATCTGGGAGAGGGCTGGACAGAAAATAGACAGCGGAGTGCGGGAGGGCTGTACCCGCCTCACCAACGAGTGAGGTGGATTCAGCCCCACAGCAAAGCAGCTTGTTCTCCCCACTGACCTCCACACCCACTCAATCAGAGATCTGACTGAAGTAGGGGCAGAATCACCACGGGAGATGTGGAGCTCTGAGGACAGGTCAAGCCAATCTTCTGGGGCTGGACCCATCAGAAGCAGCCCCCCAACTGAGATACAAAAAACTCTAAACAGCACACAACAGTCTCCCCCTCTGGACAAAGGAAGCAACATACCTAGATTGTTTCACAGACTAAGAACAGAGTACAAAGCGTGCTGTTAGCCAGACTAAAGCTTGAGAAAAGATCTAACGATAGATCCAGATGGGAAGGGCTCAGTGGAAAAATATGGGGAGCACAAAGAACCAAACGGAAACCTTGCCCCCAAAGAGAAATACCAGCTCTCTTCCAATTGACATAAACCAGATTCAAAATACCAACATGTCACAGGAAGAATTTCAGTTATGGATTATAAATAAGCTGAATAATACAAAAGAAAAAAAATGGATAACCAACACAAAGAAACCACAAAAAAAATCCAGGATTTGGAAAAAAAATTCACTAAGGAAATAGAAATATTGAAGAAAAACCAAACTGAACTCCTAGAAATGAAGAATTTATTTAGGGAGCTACAAAACACAGTGGAAAGCCTCAAGAACAGGGTAGATCAAACAGAAGACAGAATCTCAGAGATCAAAGATAACTCTTTCCAATTAAATAAGTCAGTCACAGAGATAGAGCAAAGAAATAAGAAAAAAGATCAGAGTCTACAAGAAATGTGGGATTATGTGAAGAAGCCTAATGTGAGAGTTATCGACACCCCTGAGGGTGAAACAGATAATAAGCAAGGGCTGGATAAGCTATTTGAAGACATAATAGAGGAAAATTTCCCAGGCCTTGCTAAAACTCTAGATATACAGGTTCAAGAAGCTCAAAGAACCCCTGGGAGATTCATAGCAAATAGGAAAACACCACGCCACGTAGTCATCAGACTGACCAAAATATCCACTAAAGAGACCCTTCTTCGAGCTGTAGGGAGAAAGAAACAAGCAACATACAAAGGAAGGCCCATTAGAATTATGCCAGATTTCTCAACTGACACCTTACAAGAAGTTGGGGCTCCGTTCTCACTCTTCTGAAACAGAATAATGCCCAGCCTAGAATCTTGTACCCAGCTAAGCTAAGTTTTCTATAGGAGGGAGAAATTAAGACATTCTCAGATAAACAAGGACTGAGGGAATTCACCAAGAGAAGAACAGCCCTCCAAGAAGTACTCAAAAGTGAGTTTCACAAGGATCAGCACAAGAAAGACCCACGAATGTAAAACCACCCAAGAGCTAAAGATCAAATTCCAACCACCACAGTGGCTCAAGAGAGAAAACATAGCAATGAAGTTCTACCCAACAAGATGAACAGAAATCTGTCCCACTTATAAGTTCTCTCAATAAATGTCAATGGCCTGAATTCCCCACTCAAGAGACATAGACTGGGCCAGTGGATAAAAAAACACAAACTAAGTATCTTCTGTCTTCAGGAAACTCACTTAACCTGCAAAGATGCATTTAGACTGAAAATAAAAGGATGGAAATCGATATTTCAAGCAAACGGTAGCCAAAAGAAAGCTGGTGTGGCAGTTTTAATTTCCAATAACTTAGTCTTTAAACCAACAAAAGTAATAAAAGACAAAGATGGTTACTACATACTGGTGAAAGGCACAATTCAACAAGAAGACATAACCATATTTAATATATATGCACTCAACTTAGGCTCACCCAGATTAATAAAGCAAACCCTACTTGATCTGAACCAAATGATAGACAACAATACTGTAATAACTGGAGACTTTAACACCCCACTGACAGCACAGGACAGATCCTCCAAACAGAAAATAAGCAAAGAAATAGTAGACTTAAATAGAATGCTAGAACAAATGGGCCTGACTGACATCTACAGGACATTCTACCCGAAATCCACTGAATATACATTCTTCTCATCAGCTTATGGGACATTCTCTAAGACTGACCATATCCTAGGACATAAAGCATGTCTTAAAAAATTTAAAAAACTAGAAATCATACCATGCATCTTCTCAGATCACAGTGGAATAAAAGTAATAATGAACCCTAACAGAAACTCTCATTCCTACTCAAAGTCATGGAAGCTAAACAACCTTCTCCTGAACAACTATTTTATAAAGGAAGAAATCAAGTCAGAAATCAAAAGATTCTTTGAATTAAATGACAAAGGAGCCACAACTTATCAAAATCTATGGGACACAGCTAAAGCAGTCCTGAGAGAAAAATTCATTTCCATAAATGCCTATTTCAAAAAGACAGAAAACTTACAAATAGACAACTCAATGAATAGAGTCAAAGAGCTGGAGAAAGAAGAACAGACTGATCCCAAACCCAGCAGAAGGCGAGAAATTATTAAGATCAAATCAGAATTAAATGAAAAGGACAACAAAAATACCATAAGGGAAATTAATAAAACAAAAAGTTGGTTCTTTGAAAAGATAAACAAAATAAACACACCACTAGCTAGACTAACCAAGAGCAGAAAAGAAAAATCTCTAATAACTTCCATCAGGAACATGAAAGGAGAAATCACGACCGATGCCACAGAGATACATGACATCATCTATGAATTTTACAAAAATCTTTATGCACACAAATTGGAAAATGAGGAGGAACTGGACAAATTTTAAGAAACACACAGCCTTCCCAAGCTCAATCAGGAAGAAATAGAATTCCTGAATAGACCAATATCAAGAACTGAAATTGAAACAGCAATAAAAAAACCTTCCCAAAAAGAAAAGCCCTAGTCCAGATGGGTTCACACCCGAATTTTACCACACATACAAAGATGAACTGGTGCCCATCATACATAAACTATTCTCCAATATCGAGAAGGATGGAATTCTCCCCAACACATTTTACCAAGCCAATATAACATTGATACCAAAACCAGGAAAGGACGCAACAAAAAAAGAAAACTACAGACCAATTTCTCTCATGAACAAAGATCCAAAAATTCTCAATAAAATCCGAGCAAATCATATCCAAGTGCTTATTAAAAAAATAATTCATCACGACCAATTAGGCTTCATCCCAGAGATGCAGGGGTGGTTCAGCATACGAAAATCTATAAATGGAATTCACCACATAAATAGAAGCAAAAGTAAAGACCATATGATCCTCTCAATAGATGCAGAAAAAGCATTTGACAAAATTCAACACCCTTTTATGATAAGAATGCTTAACAAAATAGGCGTAAACGGGACCTACCTAAAAATGATACAAGCCATATATGACAAACCCACAACCAACATCATACTGAACGGGGAAAAATTGAAAGCATTCCCACTCAGAACTGGAACCAGACAAGGCTGCCCACTGTCCCCATTACTTTTCAACATAGTATTGGAAGTCCTTGTGAGAGCTATCAGGCAAGAGAGCAGAATCAAGGGTGTCCAAATAGGGACATAAGAGATCAAACTCTCACTCTTCGCTGATGATATGATGTTGTATCTGGAAAACCCCAAGGACTCAACCAAGAGACTCCTGGAATTAATTAATGAATTCAGTAAAGTCTCAGGTTACAAAATCAATACACACAAATCAGAGGCATTCATATATGCCAATAACATTCAATCGGAGAACCAAATTAAGGACTCAATACCCTTCAAAATAGCAACAAAGAAAATAAAATATCTAGGAATATATTTAACTAAAGAAGTAAAGGACCTCTATAGAGAGAATTATGAAACACTAAGGAAGGAAATTGCAGAACACGTAAATAGGTGGAAAACCATACCACGCTCATGGATTGGAAGAATCAACATTGTTAAAATGTCCATACTACCCAAAGTAATCTATAGATTCAATCCAATTCCTATTAAATCACCAACATCATTTTTCACAGATTTAGAAAAAATAATTATACGCTTTGTATGGAATCAGAGAAGATCCCGTATAGCAAAAGCAATTTTAAGCAATAAAAACAAAATGGGAGGTATTAATTTGCCAGACTTCAAACACTACTACAAGGCTGTGGTTCTTAAACCTGCCTGGTATTGGCACAAGGGCAGGGACACAGACCAATGGAACAGAGCAGAAATTCCAAATATAAAACCATCCTCATATAGCCATCTAATCTTTGACAAAATAGACAAAAACATACTCTGGGGACAAGAATCCCTATTCAATAAATGGTGCTGGGAAAACTGGATAGCTACATGTAGAAGACTGAAACAGGACCCACAAATTTCACCTCTCACAAAAGTCAAATCATGGTGGATAATAGATTTAAACCTTAAATGGGAAACGATTAGAATTCTAGAAGAAAATGTAGGAAAGACTCTTACAGGCATTGGTCTAGGCAAAGAATTTATGAAAAAAACCCCTAAGGCAATCACAGCAACAACAAAAATAAACAAATGGGACCTGATTAAATTAAAAAGCTTCTGCATAGGCAAAGAAACAGTCACGAAAATAAACAGACAGCCTACAGAATGAGAAAAAATCTTCGCATACTACACATCAGATAAAGGACTGATAACAAGAAGCTATTTAGAACTCAGGAAAATCAGCAAGAAAAAATCAAACAATCCTATCAAAAAGTGGACAAATGACATGAATAGAAATTTTTCAAAAGAAGATATAAGAATGGCTAACAAACATATGAAAAAATGCTCAACATCCCTAATCATCAGGGAAATGCAAATCAAAACCACAATGAGATATCACTTAACTCCAGTGAGAATGGCCTTTATTAAAAAATCCCAAATCAACACATGTTGGCGTGGATGCGGAGAGACAGGAACACTCATACACTGCTGGTGGGAATGCAAAGTAGTGCAACCTCTGTGGAAAGCATTATGGAGATACCTTAAACAGATTCAAGTAGACCTACCATTGGATCCAGCAATCCCGTTATTGGGCATATACCCAGAAGAACAAAAGTCATTCTATAACAAAGACACCTGTACTCGAATGTTTATAGCAGCACAATTCACAATTGCAAAGATGTGGAAACAACCCATGTGTCCATCAATCCACACATGGATTAGTAAACTGTGGTATATGTTTACCATGGAGTATTACTCAGCTATAAGAAATAATGGTGATACAACATCTCTTTGGTTCTCCTGGAGAGAGTTGGAATGCATTATATTAAGTGAAGTATCCAAAGAATGGAAAAACAAGCATCACATGTACTCACCAGAAAATTGGTTTCCCTGATCATCACCTAAATGTACATCGGGGAAGGATACCAACTGGATATCAGACTGAGACATGGGGTGGAGGGAGGGGATGGGTGTATGTCTACATGATGTGTGCGTTGCACACCGTCTGGGGAATGGCCATGTTTGAATGTGCTGACTCGGGGAGGTGGGGGGGGGATGTATGACTACATGATGAGTGCCAGGTGCACTGTCTGGGGAATGGACATGCTTGAGGCTCTGACTCAGGGGGATGGGTGGGACATGGACAATGTATATAACCTGAGCTTTTGTACCTCCATGAAGAGCTGAAATAAAAAAAAAAAAAAGAAGGAGAAATCTGGAAACAGACTTGCATAGACGGGAGACCAGGTGAAGACAGAGGGGAAAATGGCTATCTACAAGCCGTGGAAAAAGGCTGCAGAATGAAATCAACCCTGCTGGCACCTTGATCTCAGACTTCTACCCACCAGAAGGATGAAGAAATAACTTTCTATTGTTTAAGCCTCCCAGTTTATGATACTTTGTTATGGGAGCCCTAGCAAACTATTAATAATTGATCCCATCTCTAATGTTTTTTAAAATTTTTCCTTGATTTTGAGGAAATAATTTTGATGGGAGTAGGTGTATTTTTTTTCATGTCTTTTACTTAGAGTTCATTGGGCTTCTGATGATTGTGGGTTTACATTTTTCATCAAATTTGGAGTAATTTTGGCCATAACTTCTTCAAATTTTTTTGTGCTTCTCTCTTTTCTGCTTCATGGAATCCAAATACATGTATGTTGGGCTTCTTGAAATTGTCTCACAGCTCACTGATGATCTGTTTATTTAAGTATTTTTAGTCATTAGCTCTCTGTGTTTCATAGTGATATTTTTTATTATTATTTCTTCAAGTTTACTAATTTTTTCCATGACATGTAGGTAGCCACTAACTTCATCCATTAAATTTTTATGTCTGACATTGTAGATTTTGTCACTGGAAGTTAGATCTGGATTTTTTTAAATATATATTCTAAGTTTCTACTTATGTTAAATCTTTCACCTGGTTTACTGAATATACAGAATATGGATTTATAAATGTGTGTGTGTGCGTGTGTGTGATTTGCTGACTCTAAAGTCATTGCCAGTCCTGGATCAATTTCAATTGATTGATTTTTTTCCTTTTCTATTTTTACATGTCTGGAATTATTTAATTGGATACATTGTAAATTTTTGTGTGTGTTAGATATTTTATATTCTATAAATATTCTTGAGATATTTTTGGTGGATGCTTTTAAGTTCCTTAAAAACAAATTGATCTTATCATGTCCTGATGTTAAGATTTCTTAAGCAGATCTAGGGCAACATTTTGTCTAGGTCTAAGTATTCCCCACTGTTAAGACATGATATCTTTGTGTATTCTACCCATGGCTCCATAATTTACAAGATTCTCTAGTTTGAATGATAGAAACGGGCCCTGGTTTTAGCCTTGTGTGAGTTCTGAGTACTGTTTACTTTGATACTTTCATGTGCTTTTTTCCCATCCTCAGGTAGTGTTGACTCATCAGTATTTTATTCAATATCCAAAGAGACTTTCTGCAGCTATATGGAGCTCTGCTTCTGTGAATCCCTCTTCCTTCTACTTCTCTGCCTGTGAACTTTATCTACCATGGCGGCCCTGGATTATGAGCTCTGTCACTTCAACTCTGAGAGTCAGCCAAGCCCTGCCTAGGTACGTTCTCCTTGCACCACGGCCTGAGAAATCTTTCAGGGCAGCCAGCTGGGGAGTTGTTCCCCTTGCCATTGTTTGTTACCTGTATTTCAAGGATCACTCTCTTCTTTATTGCTTGATGTTCAATGGCTTAAATACCCTCATATCATATATTTTATTTTTTAAAAAAAATTATTTCAGTCGAGAATAAATCTGGGCCCTGTTTCCCTATTTTTTCCAGAATTAGAATGTTTGATAATGCTTATTATTATTAAGACTCTTGAAAAACTATTTTGCAGTAGACAATAAACCATGTATATTTTTATATGGGGAAAATATTTAAAGAGATTTCTTTAAATACTAATGATCTTTCAGGAGTAAAGGTCTTTCTAGTAGACAATTTCTACAGAACATGATGATGAACATGTAACCTTTAACAATTAGTACATATAGCGGGATCTTTGTGCTATTTTTAACGAACACCAGATGGCAGGAATTCTTGGGTGTATATAAGTATATTTTTTAAACTGGTTTTAACTTGAACAATATGCATGGCTCTAAAACTACTAAGAGACACAAAAATACAGTCATGTAATATAATTCTCTAAGATTAGAAAGTGCTTTCCACTTTTATATTAATAACATACTCACTGAAATATGCATGTGTAAGTGTTGCTTACACTGTCACATGCACGCTGGAAAATATGTATGTGAGTCTTTCCAGTAACTAGCCCAGTCACACTAAAGTCAAAAAGGGGCATACCACTATCACGAGCAAAAACACTAGCAATACTAAAAAAAATTACCCTAACAAAGTTTATGTCATGCTTAACCTTGACTGTGAGGAATGGGCAGCAGTAGTTCTTCAAAACTTTATTTTAAAAAACACAAAGGAATTTTAGTTACTTTATGTGTTAATAAAAGAAACATCCAATTATGAGTGTGTTTTTCACAAAAGTGGCTATATAATGCCAAGAGAAGGGAATGGTATCAGGAATGTGTCCAATTAAACTTTGAGTCCTTGCTCTTCTGTTTACTAGCTAAGTAAAATTGATAGGGTTACATTTCTGAGCCTGAATTTCTCTAAATTTTAAGATAAAGATATGGGAAATTAGGAATAAATATAAACAAGACACTAAGCACAGAATTCATATGTGTAGATATAGAGCAAATGTTATGTATTTTTAAATGATGTAAAGACATAAACTTAAATCCCACAAGAATGAACTAGAAATAATAAAACATGTTTTTAATAATAATAATTAAATCAAAGACTTCCAATGTGGAAAGAATGATGTAGATCTTTTTCCCCCTTTTACCCTGCTAATCACAATTATAAACCCTATAAATGAAACAAAAATAAAACAAGACAAAACAAAAGGAAAACTCCTAAAGGTGGCAAGAAGAAACCAAGGTGGTTTCAAACCCTATGACTAGAGAAACATTACAGGGAACCTTGTTATTCCCCCAGTAAACAGATAAATACCACTCAGACCTTGCTTATCTCAAACCCTGACCTAGAAACAGCAGTCAGCCAGGGAAGTTATTCTTCTGCCCCACTGAATGGGAAAACTTAGAAGAACAAAATACCACTGGAATGAGGGACTCCACTGGGAACCAAAGATAAGCCACAAGAGAAAGTCTCCTTTGCAGCCAGACATGAGGCTTCCCATTCCTACCAAGGGATTGTAGGGTGGGTAGGAAACACTGGCAAAAGACACCTTGTTACAGCATGTAGAGTTGGCAATAAGCATGTCCTTGGAGCGAAGACTCTCCTCCCTCACTCAGAGATACTGGCAAAGGCTTGTGGAACTAGAAAAAAAAAGATCAAGTGACAGCAAGTAGCCCTGTTCAGCAAGCCTCTTTGTCCTATGTGCTCAGAAATCTCTTCACTTGCTCAGAAATACCAAATAGGTCAGTGGGGCAAGCAAAAGGGGCCTGACTTCAACCAACAGCATGATCCACAGGCTCACAGGCAGGAGAGTGTCCTCATGTGCCCAAGGACATGGGGAAGCCAGAGGGCACCAAGAAGGGGGTCTCTCCATACCTCTCGTCATCTAGAGACACCAAACATCTCATCAGGGGAAATGCCATCTGCCCTCCCCGGCAGGATCAGTAGAGACCAGTAGGAGTACCAGGCAAACCAAGCAGACCAAAATACCATCCCAAAGACTGAAAATTAACCTGCCATTAGAAAAGCATCACAGCAAATTACATCCATATCCACATATGAACCTAAATAGTGTGACTACGTGCTAAAACAAAAGACTTAAATAGGATCTAGAGTCTCCTAACACAATAGCAAAAAAGTCTAGGATATAACAAACCATCATCCACACATGGCATACAATAATCAAAAATATCACAACTTGAATAAGAAAAGGAAATCAACTAACACTAACAAGAAGATGAATCAGATGTTGGAATTAACATTCAATTGCACTTTCTCTTAAAATAATTTTTTTTTAAAGAGAAAGTCTTAGCAAAGAAATAGAAGCCATAAAAATAAACAAATGAACAAATCTTTTATCTCCTTGGTTAAGTTTATTCCTAAGTATTTTATTCTTTTTGGTGCTTTTGTACATGAGATTTTCCTAATTTCCTTTTCTGATACTTCCTTGTCAGTATATAGAAACACAAGTGATTTTTATATGTTGATTTTGCATACTACAAGCTTACTTAATTTGTTTATTCTAAGCATTTTGTGGAATTTTTAGGATTTCTTATATATACGAGTATATCATTTATAAACAGAGATAATTTTACTTCCATCATTCCAATTTGGATGCCTCTTATTTCTTTTTTCTTGCCAAATTGCTCTAGCAAGAACTCCCAGCACTACACTGAATAGAACTAGAGAGAGTGGGTGTTCTTGTTTTGTTTTTGATCTTCAAGTTAAAGCTTTCAGTTTTTCACTGTTACGTATGATATTAGCTGTGGCCTTGCCATAGGTGGCCTTTACTATTTTGAGGTCAATTACTTCTATACCTACTTTGTTAGGCATTTTTATATCAAAAGTGAATATGAAAGAAATTAAAGAAGATATTAATAAATGAAAACTATGTTGTATTTATGGGTTGAGAAACTTAATATTGTTAAAATGTCCATACTTCCTCAAATTGATCTACAGATTCAATAATAACCCCATCAAAATCTCAATGGCATTTTTTTACAGATAGAGGAAAAAAAATGCCAAATTCATATGAAACCACAAAAGACCCAGAAAAGCAGATGTAATCTTAAGAAAAAAGAACAAATCTGGAGGCATCACACTTCCTGATTTCAAAATACGTTACAAAGCTACAGGAATCAAAATAGTATTATATTGGCATAAAAACAAACTTAAAGACTATTGATGAAGAATAGAGAGCCCAGAAATGAACCCACATAAATACGGTCAACCGATCTTTACCAAAGGTGCCAGGAATACACAACAGGGAAAGAACAGCTCTTCAATAAAAGATGTTGGGAAAACTAGAAACGTATATGCAAAGGACCGAAAGTGGATTCCTACCTGGCACCACACACAAAAATAAACTCAAAATGGATTAATGATTTAAATGTAAGACTGGAAACTATACAACTTCTAGGAGAAATCTTCTTGATGTTGGTCTTGACGATGATTTCTTGAATATGAGACACCAAAAATATAGAAAACAAAAATAAACAAGTAGGACTATTACAACCAAAAAGTTTCCATACAGCAAACAATCTACAAAATGAAAAGAAAACCTATGGAATGAGAGAAAATATTTTTGGACTATATAACTGATGAGGGCTAATTTATAAAATATAGAAGGAACTGAAACAATAGTAAGAAAACAAATAACCCAATTTAAAAAAAAAAATGGTCAAAAGACCTGAATAGACATTTCTCCAAAGAAGGCACACAAATGTCTACCAGGTATATAGAAAGGTGCTCACCATCACTACTCATCAGGTAAATGCAAATCAAAATCATAGTAAGTATCACTCCCACAAGTGTTAGGATGACTATTATCAAATAAATAAGTAAATAAATAGCAAGTGTTAGGTGAGAATGTGGAGAAATTATAACATTTGTACACTGTTGATGGGAATGTAAAATGATGTAGCCACTATGGAAAACATTATGGAGACTCTTAAAAATATTAACAATAGAACTACCATATCATCCAGTAATTCCATTCTATTTATCCAAAATAGTTAAAATCAGACCCCAAAGAGATTTCTGCACTCCTTATTCATTGCAGCATTAGTCACAATAACCAAGATATAGAAACAACCCAAATGTCCATCAACAGATAAGTGGATTAAGACGGTATATAAATACAATGGAATATTTTTCAGTATTGAAAATTGAGGAAATCCTGTTATACGTGACAACACAGATAAAACTGGAAGACATTTTACTAAGTAGAATAAGCAAGTCTCAGAAAGACAAATGTATTTTTCCACTCATCTGAGGCATCCAAAATAGTCAAATTCATAGAAGCGAAGGATACAATTGTGTTTGTCGGGGCCTGGGGGAAGTGGAAAATGGGGAATTGTTCTCTAATGGGTATAACATTTCAGTTATGCATGATGAATAAGTTCTAGAGATCTATTGTACAACATAGTGCCTACAGTTATTATGGTATTGTGTACTTCAAAATTTGTTAAGAGGCTAGATCTTGTGTTCTTATGACAAAGAAGGGGGAAATGAAATTTTTGGAGGTGATGAATATGTTTATCCTATAGATTGTGGTGAAAGTATGATGTGTGTACATCTATGTACAAGTTCATCAAGTTATACACATTAAATTTTTCACAAAAAAGCCTAAAGAAAATAAAATCTTCATAAAAGAAATTTAAAAATAATATATTTTAACTATTGTGTTATAAAAAAGAAATGAAAATCATAGATATAAATATTAAAACATAAAATTCTTACAGAATTTTTAGTAGAGTGGAGATGACTGAAGATAAAAATTAGTGAACTAAGGACACAGAAATATAGTTCTCCAATCTGAAAAACAGAGACAATAGAATAGTCTAAAAACTGAACAGAGCCTCAGGGCCCAGAGAATAGCAAGAGAGTCAACCTTGGTATCACTGGAATTCCAAAATAAGAGGAGACAGAGAGTTGGGCTGAAAGATATTGGAAAAAGTAATGGCAAAAAAACTTCCCAAATTTGGCAAAAGACATAAGACTACAGCCAAAAAGTTAAGCAGACTGCAAACACGATAAGCCAAAAAAGTTCATACCAAGAGAAATTACGGCTACACTTTTAAAAACTGAAGACAAAGAAAAACAATCTTAAAAGCAGCCAGACAGACTACATTACCCATAGAAAAATACCAGCTGGAATGATAGCCAAATTCTGATCTATTACTGTGGAAGCCAGAGGGAAATGACACAGTATTTTTCAAGTGTTTGGGTAGGAGATGGAGGGAGAGAAATCACTGGTAAATTCTACTACAGCCAGTGAAACTATCTTTCAGGAATGAACGGGCAATAAAAACATTCCCTGATTAAGGAAAGCTACAGAATTTGTCCCTGGGAGACCTAATCTTAAAGATTGAATTTCTCTTCAAACAGAAAGTATATGATACATAAGGCAACTTAGATCACCAATGAAGAAAAAAGGACAATGGAAATAGTAGAAATAGGAACACATATGTTAACCTGTACTTTCCTTGTGAGTTTTATCATCATATTTGATAATTGAAACAAAAAAGTTTAACACTGTCTGATATTCCAGATTGATATCTAAAAGTAGGAAAAGTAAAAGTATCTAAATGGAAGCCAGATCTGCACATTTCACTCTACAGTAAGTGGGAAATGTTACCAACGCATTGTTACAGGTGACATACATACATTGTAATACCAAAAGCAGCCATGATGAAAAATATACAAAGAGATACACTCACCAATTTATAAATCAGTTGATCCCACTGCCCAAAATGTTCAAATAACCCACAGGAAGGCAAGGAAAAAACATAAAATGAAAACCACAGGGGCCAGTTGCAACAGTTTATCCTTTACCTAGGAAAGATTATCTCCACAAGCCCCTATCCCTGGATACCTAGAAAGTTTACTACAGTGGAAGGCCCCTGAAATTTTGTTGGACTTATTTCCCATCATCTTTCACACAAATGCCTCATCAATATGTCTAGGATAGTTGCTAGTTCTTACTCACTATATCCAAGCAGTATAATGACATCAATTTATGTTGAAATATAGAAAGGCTACAAAACAGAAATAAAACCAGGATGCAATTCCAATATTTCTTTCTAGAATATTTTCTCTTACATTAGTGATGAAATTCTTTTTATTTTTCAAAACACAGACCAAAAATTTTCTAGGAAATGTTAGCAAGAGTTACCCAAGCAAAGTTAACCACCCGTTGTTACCCTGTATCCTCAAAAATATATAACCATAGGATGAGAACATTGGTTCTGTTGTTGTTTTCTTGTGCATTTTAAATATTGAGGGTTGAGCTAATTATACTTCAGAATTCAATGGAAAGCATTAAATGATGTGCAATTTTTTATTTATTAATATATATTTTATTAATATCTATATATATTTATTCTGTGTTTTCTTCCCAATGACCCTCATGTCCCGAAAGGCAATAATTCTAACAATTTGAATATATTACTTTATATTCATGAGTGTTATTTTGGGATGTGTTAACTTTTAAATTTATGTATATAGTTTTAATTTTATATGTAGAATAATATATATCAGACATGATATTTATATAAATATATATTATTTTTATGTATCTTATTTTTTCAAATATATGTCTATGCTTTATTCACATTGCATGAGTACATTGAATCTGTTTCTTGCAACCACTACATAACAATTCATTTTTCACATGTTCTGTGTGTAACTGATACACTCTACTAATAAAGGACAAATAGATTGACTGCAACTCTCCAATGTCACAAAGAATGCCACATTGTGTATCCTTTATGTGTCCTTTTATGGACCAGTGTTATAATTTCTTTGAAACATATACTGAGTAATGGAATAAATTATGCATATTTTCAATTTGATAAAATACTGCTAGATTGATTTCCAAGATGTCTTCTCCAATCTGTGTTCTCACTCTTATCAGTAGTGCATATAGGTTCCTAAATACTTAATTCTTCACATTTTTAATCTTTGCTAGTCTAATAAACATAAAGTAATATCTATTGTTTTATTTTGTTTTGCTCTGATTCTAAATTAATTTGAGCATCTCTTCATAAGATTTTTTGCTTTCTGGGGTTCATCTTCTGCAAACTATTTCTACTATTTGTCTAGTGGGGTCCAGTCTTTTTCTAGCTGATTTTCAGAAGTCCCTTGTATATTCCAATTCTTTCTCAGTTTTACACAATAAGAATAGTTTCTCAAAAAGTGTCACTTCCTGAGAATTCTGTCCATGAGGTGCTTTGTTTTATTGAACAGAAATTCTTAATTCTGATACATGCAAATTCATCTTTTCTTTGTTGCTATGTTATGGCTTGTACTTTGGGGTATACAGAAATAGTTTCTTGCCCTATGACACAATGATATCACCCTCATTGTCTGTACTCTTTATAGATTTATAGGTCTCAGTTAGGTCTTATTTCATCCAGAGTTCACCTTTGTATAGGCACACATTAGAAATTCAGTTTTATTTTTCTCCATTTAGTTTTTGTAATAGCAGTCAATAAAAATGTTTTCATATTCTTAGTATTGCTGTTCTATACGAATCCTATTGTATTAGGTATATTTATATTGGGGTTGGCAGTTTTGCCAGGCAAAATGGAGAAAGATCCCTATAACCTGTCTCTCCCAGTTGTTACTACTAAAAACTCTTAACATAATATGAACAGTAACTATGTGAGGACTACGAAAAGTTAACAACAGGTGAATCATGGATGAAGGAGAAATGTAAAATAATGACCCATATAGTTTTGTGTTTCACAACTCTTTTTCTCACTGTTCTCTTATTCTTCTGATAAGAGGGTGGGGCCAAGTCCCAGAACTGCATCCGGGGTGAACAAAGCAAAAACTCTAAGAGAAATCCTCCTCTTTCTCGCCAAAGGACTAAAAATGGGCCACATGAGCCAGACAATATGGAAGGAATCACATCTTCCCTTTTTGTTTTCTTTTTTTATTCTCATATATTTCTGTCTTCTGAAACCACTCCCTCAGAAGAACTTCATGGGAGTGCTCAAGTTCCTGATCCATTTCTCTCTTGCACTTCTCTTTGTATTTTTTCCTTCGTGGGATACCTAGTCTAGTGATTCAATGTAATAGACAAAATCTTTCAGTGCCAAAGTTATGAATCACTGGCTGTGCCTTGACCGCCAAATTCCAATTTCTGCCTCTGGCTAAGCATATTCTATTTAATCATATGTACGATGTCCTGTGGTCTAAGTCCACGTGCCAACCCATATCCTACATCTGTAACCAACCGCTGCCAGTGATAGTGACCAAAATACAGCGATGTTCCAAGTCATATCACTCTTGCCACTAATTCTTTTTATAGCTCTATGTGTTTCGGTGTGGAAATCAGGAGCAGACTGAGTATAGACTTGAGAAAGAAATTAGATAAAAATTTTGAGAAAAACTCTAAAATAGAAATTTCTTTTATAAAACGTGGTATTTTGAACTTCAATGGTTATAGTCCTTGCTGTAAAACAGGAAATACAAAGGCGTTTTAATTAAAAATTAATCCTTTTTTGTGCCACTGTATTTACAACTATGAGTTAAAGATGTCTTGCACTTCTCGGGAAGGCGCTTCAGAGTAAACACCAGTTGTTCCACTGCTTTTTTTGCATCTCTATTTCAACACTAGCTGTAGTAACTATCAATACGTAATTATAAGCATCCTAAAATTTATCCACTTTCTTCTGAATTATCTTGTAAAAACACCTGTATGAGTATTTTTTCACTTTTAACACTGCAGCACTTGAGAGTGAAGGGCTCAGGGAGACGCCCAATGCGACAGCAAGGACCCTCGGGGCAGACAAGGAGGGAGCAGCTGTGAGAAGAGCAAGCAAAGGGGCAGAGGAAGGTTGAGTGCGTACAGCTGGGAATCTGCAGCGGGTTTATGCCTCCGACAGGCTCTGTCATAGCAACAGACATCTCCGATTCCATCCGCACCTCCTGGGCACAACAGCACTATTTTCTCCCGAGACAGAGTGGATTCCAAGGTTGATCATTGCCACTCTCCCCTCCCACCACTTAGCAGAAAACTAATCTACATCTACTATACCCCATAAAATCTATTTCAAAAATGAGGATGTAAAACTTAAACAGAAGGAATAGATAATGAGAGAAATAAAGATAAGACAGGAAAGTAACAGCAAATGAGAACAGAAGAGCCTGTGTTAGGTCTGGTGTTCGTGATTCATTTATATAGAAAATATTTATGGAGTGTATAATATCAGTAAAAAAAAAACAGGGAAAAAATAGGAAAAGAAAACCAGCCAAGCAAAGGAGTTGTAAAATCTTGGGATTCCGTATTTAGGTGTGCTGTTTTGCCAGGTTGCACAAATAACAAGCTGTGCCAATAGACATATTTCCTGGAATTAAGGCAGGTTCAGGGCAGAGGTTTGGTAGACAGCAACTTTCTGTCTAACAAAATGTTCAGAAGTTCACAAATCTCCAGTCTCAGATCAGCTAAGAGCAAGAAATATAAGTAGAATTATCAATAAACAGCAGAAAAATTACAGTAACAATTTAAGTAACACATACTAAGAGATACAAAAACAGAGATAACCTCAAACCTGGTTAATCTGTGTTGGAGAGAGGACCACCAGGGCAGACAATGAAAGCAGATTCAAAGCAAACACCAACTTTCATGTGTGAAAAGGAGAAAACTGCTCCTTAGAGAAGAATGGAGAAGGGCAACTTCTTAACAATGGGGCCTCGTATGAAATTATAATTATCCAGAAAGATGATTACTGGTAAGAAGTTTCCAATGTAAATTTCCAAAAACATTAGCTGTGTAGGGTATTAATAGATGCAGTATAAAATTTCCCAAATCTGTGTTACTGATATGAAGGGGAAAAAAATACTCGGATCTGTAGCTACCCTGTTTCTGCCTCAGCTTGGCAGAACCACCGTTATCTGCTCAGATTCCACTTCTCTGCTGTGCAGGTTTCCCACAGGGGGAGCAGAGTGTCGTCACGGCCTCACTCTGTGAGTTTCTCTTCTCCGAGGGATCGCAGTCCTGTTCCCCCTGACAAAATCTGTCTCCTATCTTTTGTCCAGTTTCTGGTGCCACAAAACTCCATTATGGCTGAAGATAGATTTCAATTCAATTATGCTTTAAAGTCATTTTCTTAATGCAAGAAGATATAAGAACTATTCTTACGTACCATATCCAGAGAAATATTGTTAACACTTCTACCAAATGATAATAGTGAAATATTTTTAAGGGTATGAATGATATTCATTATATACTGTTTCTGTCAGCAACAAAAATGTATGTTTTAGTAAATGTCCATCGAAATAAAAAATAAGATTCAGTAAATCAAGTTATTTTTAATGCTTAGTAACATTACTCATCTGAAGATTTAAATTCCTTATTTTTGTACATTACTTTGTTTTTAATGTATTAGAGTTCTCATTCTCAGATTAATTATAATAACTTGACAGGTAAGCCATTTAGCCATGCTTCCATCAAAGATATCCATAAAGAAACCTCTACCATTTCTAGAACATTCACGTCTATGAAATGCTCTAGGTTCTATGGTTGAATTGATGCTCTGTTCAGATTTCCCCCCTAGTTTTGCAAATCTGCTGTTTTACTGGAAATGGATATTCACCCTTACATGAAATTGTTTACTGACTCTAATGATATTCCTAAGAATTAAGAAAAATTGCCTTCAGAAACCAACACTTTTCTCATAGAAAAATGGTATTATATCCTACTGCGTAGTACTTATTCTTGTAGGAGCTATAGGACTATTGCATTTACACAGAAAATACACCTAGCTCACCTTGCGCAACATTGTGTTGGAGTCATATCTGATTATGGTTACCATTTGTCCACTTTGATATTGCCTCAGGAACTGTAGATTGTGAAGTGTAGGAATTACAAAAATGTAAGAGTTACATACTAGCTGTTAGAAACATGAAGCTCAGCAGTTTCTCTAAAAGGAAATAGAAATATAATATTTTGAGGTTTTTGATAGAAATATTTAATGACACTTTATACTATTATTTTCAGTTTGTCATCCATAAATCTTCTAAAATCAGTTCTAAATCCTCTAACTTATTGCATTTTGTGAGGGTTTTAGGGCAGTAATTTCTTCCTCAATTGGCATTTAGTTCTCACATATCAAGGGGAAATAAAATATACCTTCAAGTTACATAATATGTAAGTACCGTTTTACATTTTGAACTTCGAATTATTTTCAAAATGATCGTTGTTCATCATACATTTATTTCAATCCATATCAGAAGCAGAAAAATACATAAGAATCTAGATATTTAAGACTGAGACGATGCAGTTGCACTGGTTAGGATATTTTGCAAACATGCTCTATTGATATTAAAGAAAGGTATGTGAATCATGGAAACAATTTCAACAATTATAGCTAATGGCTGTCTAAAGAATCTCTTATAATTAAGATTGTACTAAAATATGTGTCTCTTCTTGATAAAAATTCCAATTTATTAATTGAATACATTTTTAATTAAAAATATCAAGCTTAGTCACCCTTTTCCAAAACATGAACCTTCTGTCTTTAAAGATGAGTAAGAATGACAGCAGTTATTTTGATTACTTAGTGTCCAAGGACTGAATTCCTAAGTAATTCTTATCTAAGCATTTCAAATAATAACCCACAGCTCTACTGTGACAGAAATGCAGGCCCATGAGAAAAATCATGAGGGTCCAATTTGTACAGGTGTCAGCATCATAAACGTGTCACCATCTGTGCTCAGTGGCTGCGGACACTGCAGCTGTGACAGAGCCAACAACCTCTTTATTCACCTCTTCTCCATTCAGGTGTTTAAACTTATTTTCATAATCTTACTATAATCATTATAAAAATCACTTGGGGTGTTTAGAAAAGAATATAAATCATGGTAATGAAAGACTGTACAGGGCAGAAGCTATGGTGTCAATATGTGCTGCCGGTGATTCTTGTGCTCATGTAAATTTGAGGAAAGTGATTTAGACCAGTGGTCCTAAAAGTGCAGTCCTTGGATGAGTAGTGTTAGCATCACCTGGGAATGAGTTAAAACCGCCAGATTCTAGCATCACATCCTGAACCTACTCTAGCAGAAACTCTGGGGTAGGGCCCAGTTTTAATGAGCCCTCCCAGTGACTCTGATGCACACTGAGATTTGAGAACCACTGATACGACCAAACTAAACAAATGTGAACCACAGTGATTATCTCATTGGCTCCCATGAAATGCCATGAGCTATTTCTCTAGGAATTCACCTTGAATTAGTTCATAACCTTTCATTACTCTGCAAATGGAACGGGATTTTCCAGTTCCTGAATTGCATAAAGCCTGTTGCTTCACTTTAGATAGTCAACCTCATGCAACTAAATTGATTTTCTGTTTTACTTTAGTCATCTCTTAATAGAAATAATGACACTCTTCCCTTTAAGGAGTCAAGACACTTCACCAAATGAATTCAGCTCAAGAATCTATGATGTCTATTTCCAATTTTACAGAAGACTAAATAATATTGTTATAATTACTTATTAAATTGTCTTCATCATGCATACATTCATTTGTGGTGTTGTAGAGTAGGACTAAAACAATATTTTAGTTTGTTTGATGGTGACTTGTTTTTTGCTCTTAGCTAACAGCCAAATTCCACTTCTGTACACAAAGCTTGCTTGCTTATTGCTTGATTACGATAAAGAGCTAAAACCATGCTCAAATGCAGTTAAAAAAAGAAAAAAACCGCACCGCAGGTGGCTTCCTGATAGGGAGGCCGGCTGTGCAGGGCGAGTGTCCTTGGGGAGAGAATCTCCTGGGAGGGAATCTCTTGGGAAAGAGTCTCTTATCAAAAATAACTAGCAACAGACTCCAGCAAAAAAAAAAGTATAAAAGCTTTGTTTTTACCCCAGGGCGGGGTCCTGGTTCGTAAAGAGACCACTGCGTTGGTGCTCTGGGACTTGGACCCTAGCTCGAGCTAGTCAAAATAAAACTCCTTTGCCTTTGCAGCCTCAGTGACTCTGTCTTTCTGTTCCCGGGGCCGAGGGAAACCGGCTCTAACAGTTTTGATATCTTCAGTAATAATCACGAAAATAAATTAATTCCAACAAATTAATTCACCCAAAACAGCATATGTGTGTGTACGTATAAGGCTCTCTAGGTTTCAACAATGCCACTAAATGGTTAATATTTACTATAATGAAGATGTTATCAATAGACATAGTAAAAACAATCATCTTTCCATTTGCCTGGACATATTTTGACTGAATATATTGTAACTCATGTTAGGACAATGTGACAGGTGGGTTAACAGAATTTAAAGACTTTTAACTCTACATTCAGGGAGAGAGTTTATATTGGGGCTTTGCTTACAGTTCAGTTTACAGTTTTCTCCAGGGATTTCTTTGGGAATTTAGTTAGTTTGACTTAGTCCATTTGGACTGCTACAACAAAGTCCCATAAAATGAGTGGCTTATAAACAACAGAAATTTATTTCTTACAGTTCTGGAGGCTGGCTGGGCAGTCCAACATCAAGATGGTGGCAGATTCAGTGTCTGGCGAGGCCCTGCTTCATCTTAGACAGCCAACTTCCCGCTCTAAACTCACAGGGGTGAGAGACCTCTCTCAGGCCCCTTTTATAAAAGCACTAATTATCATTCATGAGGGCTCTGCTTCCATAACTTAATCACCTCCCAAAGGCCCCACCTCCTAATACTATCACCTTAGGGCTGAGGGTATTAATTTTGGAAAGACATAAACATTCAGACCAGCGTGGAGTTAATGTCCTGGTCAGTATCAGAGTTACATGTCAGGGTAAGAAGTTTGTGCTTTTGGATTAATCCCTTTTCTGATTTCACTTCCCTAAAGCAATAAACATTTGTTGAATATGAAGAAATCTATCAGCACCAGGAAAAATAACTTGTTCCCTAATTACAGGAACAGGAAATGCCTAAGTAGAGAGGATCTAAGGGTTGTTAAAACAATAAAACTATGGGTGCTTTTATGGCATTGCACAAAGATGTTAATACTTTCATTATAGCTTTCGCCACAGTCTAACTTTGTATTAGTTCCAGAGGCCAGAAGCAGCTACGTAATCAAATAGCTCTTGGTGCTTTCACTGCTATGACAGCTGCTACTAGCAAATCACACGTTAGGAAAAGGGAGTCGCGCAGGTTCTCCCACACACAGCTTCAAGTAGCGGCAGTCTCAATATTTGCATCCGTTAATCAGTTTAAGTGAGGATTCAGACTCCTGGCTTAAAATGAGCTACAATGGTCATTAACATTTCATAGAACTTGATTTTTTATATTATTCTATTCCTAGCTTCTCTTTCATTTTCTTCTTTCTTTTTTAATATTTTTTCTTCTCACTCAATAGAAAATATGCATTGTTTAACATGAAGAATGTCCAAATTATATCATAAAAGGGATTTAGAGGTTTATGTTTCTTCAACTAACAAGTATGGTATTTGTTGATTCATTTAACAAATATTATATTAGATATTTTCCATATAAAAAAGAAGCACAGCAAAAGTTTCCTTCTCTCAGAACAAAAGCAATGTTGTTTCCTAGATGATACATATAAAATATTATATAATTATTTTTTATATATATTGCAGGCTTACTATGTACCATAATTATATTAATATCATAGGAAATTGACTTGGCAAAAGACATCTGTGTGATGATTTCTGCCGTTGCATTAACATTTAGGATATGAAGTGGTCCCAATAAGATGAATTAATCACTCTTTGGTAAACTGCCTACCTCTGGGTACACTGTGGCTATTTGTGTAGAGAAATGCATAGCTAGACATTTGAATAAATGAAAAAAATGGCTACACAGAGAAATCTCTGTAATAATTTATCTACTAACTATGAGCCCAAGTTTTAGGCTCTAACCTCAGTGTTCAAATCCTTGATCCACGATTTAAGAGTTATACAAATTGGGAAGATATACAACTTCCCTAACCTCTACAATAAAGTATAATTATTTGAAAAGAATGTTTCACCATAGGAATTATTATTTTTATGATATCTCTCTGTATTTTCAATAAAATTTTATGAATGAAATTAAATTTTATATTTACATGAAAATGAATATTTTAACATGTGTCAGTTAGAATTACTTACCAATAATTATCCAATAGCTATCCATCTACTTTTACATGACTGTATTCATCTTTCGTTTCATCTTAGACAGCTGGGTTTCTCTTTATTCTCAGTTACTTTTCTGAGTTAAAGATTCTAAACGTTTTTTTAGCACTCTTTCTGTTGATTAGTCCCTGCTCTGAAAGACAAGAGTTTTACATCTCTCCTTGTTTGACTTTTGGTTCAACAATTCTACTGTAGATGTGGTTTTGCATTCTAACTAATGTGATTTTATCATATAGAAACAGCTTTTGGTTTATTTCTACATAGTAGTTGTTTCTTTTTTTTCTTTTTAATAAAATCATTTTAAAGAATAATTCTTATGTTTCATACATGAAATTTATAAAATGTTTCTTAAAAATGGCTGTACAACTTTTCCTCCCATTCCAAAGAGTTTGACTCTGTTAAGATGTATAGTGTCTGTCAACTCAAATCAAACATATTCTATTATCAAGCAAACTTGTACTCTTGAGTGACTTGATTGTTCTATTCTAATTAGTAACATTATTAGTCTCTTTAGCCTTTGAACATAAAGCATGAGAAGGCCATTCATTTATGAGATTAGCAAGTGGAAGGAAGTAACATTTATGAAGCAACTTTTAAACCAGGTAATATGCAACCAGGGTATATAAAGTTGTCTAAAGTGCCAGTCCTCCTAAAAAGACACAATACACTACAGGGTAATATATAAGTAAATATAATATACTAATAAGCAGCAGTATATTGGGTGTGAGGGATTTTAAACAGAGAAATCTAAGCATAAATCCCAACTGTATAATTTATTAATTGTGATACTGGGGCAAATTATAGAACTTCTGAAATTCTCATTTTTCTCAAATGCAATATGAAAACAAATAAGAACTGCCTCATGTGTCATATTTTTGGCTACCAATACAAAGTGCCACAAATAAGAAAATGTCATGAATGTTCTGTGGACAGTTTCATAAAAGCCAAACACATAGAAGTAAAGCTTGAGGAAAAATTGAAATAGTATGTTTTAAACTTTTTTTTTGTTGACTCTTCCAATCTATGACTATTCTTTAATCTCTTTAATAATGTTTTGTGTTTTTCTTTTTTTTTATTTTAGAATAATACGGGGGTACAAAAGTTTAGGTCACATATATTGCCCTTGTCCCCCCACCCCCACCCCGAGTCAGACCTTCAAGCGTGTCATCCCCTAGACGGTGCGCATCGCACTCATTATGTATGTACACATCCATCCCCTCCCCCCACATCTGCCCAACATCCAGTTAATGTTATTCCTAAATGTGCTGTTAGGTGATGATCAGAGATACCAGTTTGATGGCAAGTACATGTGGTGCTTATTTTTCCATTCTTGGGATACTTCACTTAGTAGAATGGGCTCCAGCTCTATCCAGGAGAATACAAGAGGTGCTATATCAGCATTATTTCTTATAGCTGAATAGTACTCCATATACATATACCACATTTTATTAATCCACTCATGGATTGATGGGCACTTGGGTTGTTTCCACATCTTTGCAATTGTGAATTGTGCTGCTATAAACATTCGAGTGCAAATGTCTTTTGTATAGAATGTCTTTTGTTCTTTTGGGTAGATGCCCAGTAATGGGATTGTTGGATCAAATGGTAGGTCTGCTAGCATCTGTTTAAGGTATCTCCATATTGCTTTCCACAGAGGTTGCACTAGTTTGCAGTCCCACCAGCAGGGTCTGAGTGTTCCTGTCTCTCCTCATCCACACCAACATTTATTGTTTTGGGACTTTTTGATAAAGGCCATTCTCACTGGAGTTGAGTGATATCTCATTGTGGTTTTGATTTTCATTTCCCTGATGGTTAGAGATGTTGAGCATTTTTTCATATATTTGTTAGCTATAGTTTTGTCTTATTTTGAAAAGTTTCTGTTCATGTTCTTTGCCCACTTTTTGATAGGGTTGTTTGATTTTTTCTTGCTGATTTTCCTGAGTTCTAAATAGATTCTAGTTATTAGTCCTTTATTGGATGTGTAGCATGCAAAATTTTTTTCCCATTCTGTAGGCTGTCTGTTTGTTCTTGTGACAGTTTCTTTGGCTGTGCAGAAGCTTTTTAATTTGATCAGATCCCATTTATTTATTTTTGTTGTTGCTGTGATTGCCTTTGGGGTCTTCATCATAAGTTCTTTGCCTAGGCCAATGTCTATAAAATTTTTACCCACATTTTCTTCTTGCATTCTAATAGTTTCACACCTTAAGTTTAAGTCTGTTATCCACCGTGATTTGATTTTTGTGATAGGTGAAAGCTGTGGGTCCTGTTTCAGTCTCCTACATGTGGCTATCCAGTTTTCCCAGCACCATTTATTGAATAAGGATTCTTTTCCCCAGTGTATGTTTTTGTCTGCTTGACAAAGTCTAAAAAATTGTCAAAGTAAAGAAAGGTTTGAGAACTATTGTAGTTATCAATATTTGCTAAATTTATATAGTAAATGTGCATATAGATACACAATAATAACAAATGTCAGAGTATCTTGATGGTAGTTATCTCCCTGGAAGGCAGGGGGAGAACATTATTTTGCATTATTTTCAAAAATGAATTATAAATAAATATATGTTTTTTCTATTAATATTATTCTTATTCTTTTGTTCATTATATTAAATATATCATATTTAATAATTTTAAGTTCTAATTTAAAATATAAGATGGTTAATAGAGAGGGACTGTGAAATTCACAATGGCAACCAAGGGTAATAACCAAATATGTAATATAGTATAGAGAGATACATCCTAGTAAAGTGAATGAGTCACATACTTATATGCCTTAGTCATCAATTGAATATCTTATTTATTTTAGGGTGTATTTATGAGTATTTCAGGAAAGTGGCTTGGATAGTGAGGTTAAGTTGCTGCAATAATGCTCCTTATTTTCAACAAGGTTCACCTTGTGCAAAATGCTAACATCTAGGTGTAGAGGCCAATATATTTCCATAGCAATAAATAACACCAGGAGAACTCTTCTAAGCTGGTACCAATTGCTTCACATTCTTTTTTTGCTGTATTGGGGAATTCTGAATAAATAATTCTATATGTATATTGCTAAGTAAACACTAATTAATAGATGTATGGATCTGATTATTGAGATGCAATCTGACACTCCTATTATGCAGAGGTAAGCATAGTTCCCACCAAAAAAATTTTGGAAACTGCCTAAAAATATAAGAAAATATAGCAGGAATTTACATGTAATGCAATAAGATTTATTCATTAGAAACCATCATGTAAAACTTTAAAAACAATAGAGAAATAAAATGCTAAGAGTACTAATTGATAAAAGCAGATCAATATCCAATATAGGCTTAACATGCTTTAAAAATGTTAGTAAACAAGACAGAAATGAACTTTACAAAAGGGTTAATTATAGCTATTTCTAATTGGTAAGATTGCATCCTTGTTATATTGTATTAATTTGTATAATTTCCAAAAATGTCAGTAATAATACTTAAACATTATAATCTAAAAAATCATAAAGTAAAGCAGCTACTATAGCTCTTTTAAAAGAATACAGAATTGACTTATAGAAAAATTACACTTAGATTTAAAACTTAGATACCACCAAAAGTTGATTGAAAAATAACCGGTAACATATTGAACTGCTAGAATTTTTAAACTATTTTTAGTGAGAAATGAAAGAATTTGAAATAAAGAATATAAACTCCAAGAAGTTACATCTATCTCACTTTATGAAAAATAGGGTAAGTATAGTAAATAAATTAAACAAAGGCTACAAGCATGTATTAATATATATATAACTCATATAACTTTCTGGGGCATCTGGGAGTTGCATATGGTCATTGATGAAACCTCAAATATTAACCATTGTCTTTCAAAAGAAACTAATGAAATGTTATCCATATATACTAATTTGATCTGATGAAAAGTCTTAATGACTATAATTATAATATGCAATTTTGAGCAACAAGAAAAAATTATTGCAAAATTTCAAGAAAAAATGTACAAAATTCAAGCAATTTATCAAATATAATAAAAAGATACAATATTGATGCAATAATAGAAAGCATCATAATAATTATAGTTAATTAATACAGAACTTTTAATAAAATGGGCACAATTCTAATAGGCACATTGCATACATTACTTTATTAAATCATTAGAATAATCCTGTGTAGTAAGTGTATTGTTATCCTCATTTTAGAGATGAGGAAAAAATGAGAAGTTAAGGAACTGTCTCACTGAAATGGTGTAGCCAGAATTCAAATCCAGCAGTCTAGCTCCAGGATACATTGTGGGAGATTATCACTTCATAGTCATGGACAGCACACCAAATTTCAAGATGTTTTTCGTAACAAAAGAACAGGCTTCTTTTATTTATATTTTTGTTATAATTAAACTGAACACACGCTAACTTTATTTTAATAATTCATGCATTGTTTCATAACCAATAGTAAATAAGCATTCATTTGAGAGATCACTTTTAGTAGAAGAAATAATCTATAATTTCACTATTATTTCTTTAGTGGAGAGCAATCTCTTGGCTGAAAGCCTGTTGCTTTTTTTATTGTTGTTTTTTAATTTTATTAATGGAAAATGCCCACTTTGGAACTAACATGCTAAACTTAGCCTTGTGTATGTTCAGTTTCTTTTATTTAGTTAGTTAGTTATTTTTCATTTCAAAATATTAAGGGGGCACAAATGTTTTTGTTTACATGGATTGCTTTTGTAATGCTTGAGTCACAGCTATAAACATCCCCATCACCCAAATAGTGTTCATTGTACCCATTAGGTAGGCTTTTTCCCTCTCCTCTCCTCCGTCCACCTCCATGCTTGATTTCCACTAAGTTTTCAACGCCTCTGTGTACATGTGTGCTCATTGGTTAGTTCTAGTTTAATAGCGAGTACATGTAGTGTTTGTTTTTCCATTCTTGGAATATTTCACTTAGGATAATCAGCTCTAGTTCTATCCAAATTGTTTCAAGGGCATTAATTCATTCTTTTTTATGGATGATTAGTATTCCATAGTACACATATATCACATTTTGTTAATTCATTCGTGAATTGATGGACAGTTGAGTTGGATTCACATCTTTGCAACTGTGAATTGATCTGCATTAAATATTGAAGTGAGTGTATCTTTTTGATAAAATGACTTATTTTCCTTTGTGTAGATATCGAGTGGTGGGATTTCTGGATCAAATGGTTGGTCTACTTTTAGTTCTTTGAGTAATATCCATACTATTTTCCACAGAGGCTGTACTAATTTGTAGTCCCACTGATAATGATAAGCATTCCTTTTTCTCTGCATCCATGCCAACATATGTTGTTTTTGGACTTTTAGTAAAAGCCATTCTAACAAAGGTAAAGTGATATCTCATGGTGGTTTTAATTTAATTTTCATTTCTTTGATGATGAGCATTTTTTCATATGTGTATTGGTCATAGGTCTATCTTCTTTTGAGAAGCTTCTGTTCATGTCTTTTACCCATGATTTTATGGGATTATTTATTTTTTTATTGCTGATTTGTTTGAGTCCTTTGTAGATTCTGGATATTAGCCCTTTTTTGGATGTGTACATTGCAAATATTTTCTCCCATTCTGTAAGGTATCTATTTGCTCTGTTGATTATTTCCTTAGCTGTGTAAAAGTTTTTCAATTTAATAAGTCCCATTTATTTATTTTTGTTGTTGCTGTGATTGCCTTTGGGGTCTTCCTCATAAATTCTTTTCCTAGGCAGATAGCTAGAAGAGTTTTTACTACATTTTTTTCCCGAGACTTTGTATAGTTTCATGCCTTACATTCAAGTCTTTTGTCCATCTTGAATTAATTTTTGTGAGTAGTAAGAAATAGGGGTCCTGTTTTATTCTTCTGCATGTGACTATCCAGTTTTCCCAGCACCCTTTATTGAATAGGGGTTCATTTCCCTAGTGCATTCTTGTCTGCTTTTTCAAAGAGCAGTTGGCTGTAGGTAGATGGTTTTATACCAGGGTTCTCTATTCTATTCCATTGGTCTATGTTTCTATTTTCCTACCAATACCATGCTGTTTTGGTTACCATGGCCTTGTAGGATAGTTTGAAGTCCAGTAATGTCATTCTTCCAGATATGTTCCTTTTGCTTAAGATTGCTTTGGCTGCTTGGGCTCTTTTCTGGTTCCAAACAAAGCATAGAATTAATTTTTCTAGATCTGTGAAATATCGTGTTGGTATTTTGATGGGGATTGTGTTGAATCTGTAGATTACTTTGGATAGTTTGGACATTTTAACAATGTTGATTCTACGGATACATGAGCAAGATATGTTTTTCCATTTGTTTGTGTCCTCTGCATTTTCTTTCACCTCCTTGGTTAAGTATATTCCCAGATATTTGGGGGCCACTTTCAAACCAGAGCAAAAAGTAAATGACAATGATTGCTTCCATGGATGGAGAGTTGCAGTTGAACCAGAAAGTTCTGATGGACACACAGTAGTGTGCTTTCCAGGTGAAGATCTTTATTTTTTATTGTTCTATAGCATAAGAACATAAGAGCTTTTTTTTTTTTTTTTTTTTTTTTTAATACAGAATCTTGCTCTGTCAGCCAGGGTGATATGTAGTGGTGCAATCATAGCTCACTATTACCCTTTTTTTTTTTTTCATACAAACAGGATCTCACTATGTTTTCCAGGCTGATCTTGAATTTCTAAGAGTGAAAAACAAGGCTAACTGCTCACTGAATTTGGGTGGTAAATGTTTACAGTAATTGTCTCAGAAAGAAAACTACCTAGTACATGAAAATAAGGGCCCATGACAAGTAGGAGTTCCACTTTGGGGGTTGACAAGTATATCACCACTCCTGTGGGAATCTAAACTTGTCATAACCCTCCCACCGAAAGAATGGATAACTGTAAATCCCAGCCAACTCATTGTACTTCGACAGAGTATGAATGTAAGGGCTACTTTTTTTTACAATACTACTGTGAATCACAAACCAATATGCCCTAAAGATTATGAAATCACTGTGGCATTCACTTTTGTAGAATGTAATTTTAGCTTGCAAATATTTGTTCAGTTTCTATTTTATTCAGTTTCTACTCTATTATACAGTACATTATATAGACTGATATCACGGAGCCTGGTGTGAAGTTTAACCTGATAATTGACACTCTTCTGTATGTAATGATGTCTAAAAGTAGCCTTGATCGAAAACCACTTCATTCTGTGTGAGAATTCTTATTCTGCAGAGCCACATGTTTAGTAATATTAGAATACATTTTCTCTATGAGTCAAATCACTCTAATGATATCCACTGTCAGAATTATTTAATGTTATTAACACTATTATTTTGTTTTAAATTTTTTAAAATTAACCTAGAGATATCATAGAAGTTTAAGTTATACTGCAAAAGGTTATTTTTTAAAAAAAATTCAAGCATTTTGAAATAAAGTAAGAGTACAGCTGAGAGAATTAGGAGATTGGAGGAAAAAAGAAGAAATTGTAGAGATGCACTATTTCCCTCATCTAAAATGAATTGTCAAAATACTTTAAAAGTTGATTCATCAAGAAGTGCATATTTGAGGATAGTATTTTAAGTCCTGATGATAATCAGTGAAAGGATTTCCATAAGTTGTTTGGTATTGAGAAGAAAGTTGAGATTTTTTTTTTTTTTGAGACATAGTCTCGCTCTGTTGCCCGGGCTAGAGTGAGTGCCGTGGCGTCAGCCTAGTTCACAGCAACCTCAAACTCCTGGGCTTAAGCGATCCTACTGCCTCAGCCTCCCAAGTAGCTGGGACTACAGGCATGCGCCACCATGCCCGGCTAATTTTTTCTATATATATTTTTAGTTGGCCAGATAATTTCTTTCTATTTTTAGTAGAGACAGGGGTCTCACTCTTGCTCAGGCTGGTCTCGAACTCTTGTCCTCTAGCGATCCACCCACCTTGGCCTCCCAGAGTGCTAGGATTACAGGCGTGAGCCACCGCACCCAGCTGAGATGTAAGTGAAAGAAATTTTTATTTTTTATAGAGATCAGAAAATTCTGTCTGTAAGTTACAATTAAAAAAGAGGAATAAGCTTGATATTTCCTATCATGATGGTATCATGAGTACCAAAATAAAAAATGGGTAAAAAATTATTTTTTCTTAAATGGAATTATACATAGGACAAAGCACTAAAATTTTTCACTTAATTGTAACATTTATGTACAGTTTGGTTTTTTAACTTGTGCATGTTATTTTTTAAAATCTAGTCATTTTGTAATAAAATGTCATTCCAAGAAAATAAATTCATATATACTGTATTATTTAAGTAAAAGCCCTTATAGCAATTGTGTTACAGAGTGGAATCTGGTCCTAGATTTGTTTCAACAGATTGCTGTGTTGATTCTACTCTTGAGAAATTTCCCATTATCACTAAATCAACATATGTGGGACAAAGGGAATATTTGTATACATATATTTTTACATTTAAAAGTCAACACTATATATTCTATTAAATATAATATAAATCTGTCAGTTGGATTTTACTTTGAACAAAGATTTATTATGCATCCATAAAATGTGAGACACTGGAAAAATAATCATATTTTATTTTTAGTGACATCAGCATAAAAAATATAGAGGTTGACTATAACTGCAAACAAAATATGTCCTCATTATGCAAAAGAAAGTTAAGTGTGTCTTGGTTTAGAAAAGAAAACACACATGCAAAATTAAGCCAATGTGCTTTTGAGTGAGAACAGACTTCCTTTTTGTATCAGAAATAGATGCTTAAATTATTCTAGAAACAAGATTATTTTCTTTTGATTTTCTTCCATTTAATTTTTTTGTTGTCAATGTCCTTTGACACCAGTTCACTGAACTACGAAATAACTATCATTTACGAAGCCCCTGCAGTCAAGATGAATGTAGCCACTTTGCTTTTCATGAGGAATTTCCATAAAAGTGTCCTCAATACAATGAATTAATATGCTTTCTCAATGTGCTACTGTCAACTTAGGATCTGAATTTGTTATTCTTAACATATTTTAATGGTGTTTTTTAACTGCAGTGTCTATTTTCTAAATACGCTATTTTTATTAGTTTCCGTTAAAACAGTAATGATGATCCTATATAAAATACAAGTTGGAATGTTTGAAAGACAGTGTGTAAAGAGAAAGCAGCATTTACTGATTCTGGAAGGATGCGAATTTATTCTCACCGTCAGGCTCCTCCCTTGCGCAAAGCCCTTCCACGACCCTTCATCAGGGAAACCGGCCGCGTAGACCAGACTCATCGCCACAAAACGCCACTTTCTTTCCCACACTCCTCAATATCCATTTGGCAAAGAAACACAATTATCTTTTCATGTTTTGTTTTATTGCTTCTCCATATTCAAGGTCACATAAAAATAGATAATTACACATTATCTCAGTTCCTTGGGAACATTTTAATGAATTTTTAGTAATTCTTCAGGTTTTATAGGCATATTAGGATAGAAACTAGATCGCTACCTAGTTAAAAATTAAAAAAAAAAACTTAGTAAGGATCACATATACCATAAACAAATAAACAAATAAAACTCCTTGCCTAAAAATTTTAATAAAAACTATTGTAACAAAATTAAATAATGTACTCATCTTTGATACATCCAAGGTTATTTGTTCACACGTGGCTTTTGCTCAGTCCTTCTGACTCTTTCTGTATTTTCTGTCAGTGGACCAGCCCTGGCCTATCCTATTTCCCCTTACTCTTTATTACTCTCACTTCAGATGACCTACCTGTGCTCTATAACCCTACTATCTATAATCCTTCACAAACTAGCAAAGCATAAACACTTTCTCAATGCCAGAATGCTACAAATGAACTGCATGTATATATAGAGAGAAAATATGGTGAACTTTTGATGTAGAACATTAAATAATTGTGCAAATGAATGCCAATTAAAACCTTGATCCCTAACTTTAGCTGTGCCTTGGCCCCATCAGTTATTTTCTTAACTTAACTTTGTTTTCTTGAGACAGGGCCTTGCTGTGCTGCCCAGGCTGGTATCCAACTCCTGGCTTCAAGTGATCCTCCCACCTTGGCCTCCCAAAGTGCTGGGATTCCAGGTGTGAGCCACTGTGCCAGCCTGCTCTTATCATCTCATGATTGAATTGCATTCACCCAACTCTCATTAGGTTAATAAAGTTTCTTAAAGCCTATAATTCTTTCTCCCCAACAAATGGCATTACTTCTTTGAATTCATTTCATTTAGAAAATTGAAAGTATCCAGAATGTTCTCCTTCAATATCCTGTCCGCTCACTTTACAAATGTTTCTACTTGTATTTCTACACCCATCTTTTTGCCCTTTCCTCAGCAATCCCAGGATGACCTATATTTACTCTATTATCCTTCATTCTATCTTCCTTCTTTGCTTCCAGATTCTTACCCTGTTAGTTACACCCCTCTCATGGATTTTCAAACCTATCCGTTCTTTACTGACTCCTTTCCCAATGCCTATAAATAATCTCTAGTCTTTCTCATATTAAAAATAAATAAGCAACAAAATTTAACACAAACCAACTTGTAATATTTTTATCTTGTTTTCCTTATCTCCTACCATATCCTTATTCAAATTGTACATATTTGGTCCTGATTCTGATTTTCCAATATATCTAATATATCACTCTATTGCACCCATCACTCTCTTAACCCATTGACAAATCCAATGGTTCTCCTTAAAATCCAAACATTTTTCCTGCATTTGACTGTGTTGTAAGAGATGTTCTACCTCAAAACTTTTTATTCCTTGGCTTCTTTGACAACACAGAGAAATGCTCTCTCTACTTTACCTTCAATTCTTTGACTATCCTTTCTTTGCTTCACTACCCCATCCATGCCTTAAATATTTGCTGACCTCCTGGATTAATTTTTCTTTCCCTCTGCTCTTCTGATGCCAGGCAATCTCTCTGGCTGATATTAACCACTTTAACTCCAGTAAGAAATATTGAAGGGGCATTTCTCACCATGAATCTGCTAAGTAAGGTCTAAATCTGAATCCAACTAGTTCACGTTGTGTGTGTATCAACTATTAACATTTCACATTGTAAAGAAAGAAAACTGCAAAGCTTTAGGACCAAGGCGCCCCTTCAAGAATGAAGAAGCTAATTGTACATTACTAACTGGCCCCTGAGATTCTTGTTTTCTGGTATGTATAAGAACTCTGTGTAATCCCACTGAATTTAGCTAGAACCTGCAAATATGAGACATCATGTCCATGACTAGTGTATGACAAAGGGAGATTATGCTGGATGGGTCTGATCTAATCAAGTGAGCTCTTTATCAGTGGAATACTTTCTCCCTCTCTTTCTTTTTCTTCCTTCCTTCCTTCCTTCCTTCCTTCCTTCCTTCCTTCCTTCCTTCCTTCCTTCCTTTTTCTTTCTTCTTTCTTTCTTTCATCTTTTCTTCTGTTGTTTTTTATTTTGGCATATTTACAGGGGTACAAATGTTTAGGTTAGATATATCGCCTTTGATTAGCCACTAGCCACTAGCCACAAATGTCAATTGAGCATTTGAAAGATAACTAGTGAAACTGAGAAACTGAATTTTTAATTTTATTTAACTTCGATTTTAATAGCCACATATGGCTAGTGACTACTGTAATGGACAAAACATTTAGGATGTGGCGTGGTGGCATTTATCCCTTTCTTTCCCCACATGGTGAAAATAGGCATTTTTCCGCCATCACTGTTAACGTGACAGCAGCGACCCCATTGTCAGAAATGTGGTGCATGGAGACACAGAGAGACCAGAGGTGAGAGCAAGAAGGGAGGGTGGCGCCTTAGCTGCTCTGCTCCTCTGCCTGCGTGAGCAGACGGAGGGGACAGTGGAAGGGACGTGGCGACAGCCCAGGCAGGCGGAGCACAGAAGGGCACTCATAGTCCCATGCTGGGCCCACTGTGGGGTGGCTGTAATTGAGGCATGTCATTAAACGTCACGTGATAGCAGACCCGCAGCAGCGATACACCTAAAGCACGAGGCCGCAGGACGTGCCCCCAGCCACTGCCCCACCGGCGAGCACCAGCGCGGTTTTAAAGCTCTGGCCGAATTACGTTGTATAGGTGGATCGGTTCTGTGACTGGGTATCATAATAATTTTTTTCTTTTCTTTGAATTTTTTACTTCTTAATTTTTTCTAAATTTATTTTTTTTAATTTTTATTTCCAAAAATTTAGGAGGTACAGTGGTTTTTTTGTTACGTGGGTAAATTGTATCATGCTGAAGTCAAGGCTTTCAGAGAACCCATCACTTTTTACGTAGGAGACAGAGAACACAAAGCAGGGCAAAAGCTGTAATCGATAACGGAGAAGCGACGCACACGTTAGCCTGCAGAGGGGCTGTTTGGTCATTTTGCAGCATGGACGGTGCTGTGTTTATCTGTGCTCGGCCGTGGTTGCGGAGGGTCTCGGTTTTATCTCGCTCCATCATTGTCACGGAATGACCTTGTCTGGTACCGGTGCTCGGGGAAACGGCTCCGCTCGGCTGGAGGACGCCCCGGCCTCGCCGCTAGTACAAGGTCGGCTCTCAGCTGACAGCTGAGGATCTACATTTTTTCCTTCCCAAAGGCAATAGTTGGATAAAAATAAAACCATTTTGGATTTGCACATCACTTATTTCAGATGGGTCAATAAACTGGCAATGTGCTGTTGGCGCAGTTTTCATTTCTGCCTGGGCCTTTCACCCAGACTTCTGACTCATGAGCCCAGCTGCGTCCTTCACGTCTTCCAAATCAGCGTGCCCTAAAGTGTTCTCGGGATCTGTGCCTCCAATCCGTTTCTCCAATCAATCAGAGATAGGCAGGGAATTATCTATCGCTGGTGAAGTTACCGATTTATGTTAATCAAGAATCCCATCTCACATCTTCACCAAAAATATCCCTCAGGCCACGCACCACATCATTCACCGCGTTCGGGCAACTCCAGCTCCAAGTCCTAAGTACTTTTGAATCTATCCTTCCTCCTTAAAACTATTGCTGAAGTGTGTGCCGGAAAATAACATTTAAATATACAAATACTTGCAATTGTCTCAGCTGTGTGCTAAGGAGGGTCCGAACTTAGTTTAATGCTCTGTCATTACTGTATTGAAATTCTTAAGTTTTTAATAAAAGGGCCCCAGGTTGTCATTTAGCCCCGGGCGCTGCATGTGACGTGCTGGTCCCGGCCGTGACGATGGTTTCCCTAGGCAGGCCACGAGGGGAATCGCAGCCGAAGGACGGCTCCGGTCCCTGCTGCGAGGTCACTTGCCGTGTTCTCTCCGAGGCCGTGCCCCCCGGAGCTGCCCCCGACTGTCGCCACAGGGCGGGGCCACCAGGCAGGGCTCGCTCTCGGCGTGGAGGGGCACCGCGTCTGCTGGCCCTGGGTCAGACTCCGCCCCGCAGGCCCCGCGAAGCCGCCTGAGACTCCGCAGCAGGACGGGGCACTTGCACCTAAACTTCCACCCTGGACTGCCTTGTATCATGGTCTGGAGCCTTTCTTTTCCTTTTCTGGATCCTTCCCTATTCTCTCTCACACAGGCATTTCCCCGGGGGCGGCAGAGTCCTTGCCTATTCGGTCCCTCCTGGTGTCTGCTCTGCCAAAGGTCTGGACCAACACTGCGAATATTAATATTACCTTCATAGATTTGTTCCTGGCATTATAATGAAATGGTACATTAACCTATTAACACAGTGCCTGGCACATACCACACATGCACAAGTGCAGCCAGTAATGATAATTGCAGTTATATTAATAGTCATTGTAACAGTTTCGTGGCTGAGATCTATATTTCTAGGACATTGCAACAAAGTAGAGTTCTTCTGCTTTTGTCTTATCTCCCACAAACTATTCTCCGTAACAGTTTCCTATGCCTCAACAATAGTCCAAATAGCCAATTAAGCCATGTCACTCATTGTTCTATTAATAGAATCCTTCAGTGATTTTCATGATCTCTGTGTTGCATGAAATTATGTCAGGGGATTTGATTTTACCTGACATTTTGCTAGAGGATTAAAAAAAAGCTCTATCAGTCCACAGAACCCAGTTCATGATCCTCACTCAGTGTGCCATATAGGACCCCTGTCCCTGGGTGTCAGCCCGCTCTCATCTCCCGCAATCCCCAGCTCCCACTGGAGCAACATCAAAGTGTTAGGCATTCTCACCACATGTGCTTCTAGACTCCATAACTTTCACAAGGTGTGCCCTCTCCCGGACCAATGTCTTTTAATCCTCTCAAGCCACAGCTCCATTAGTAAGCTTTCTTTCATGGTCACATTTCAGATAAGTGGCCCTCCTCTCAGAACATGCCCTATGAGCAACATTTCCAGTACTGCATTTAGTAATTTCTATTTTAAAATTTTTAATTATTATGGGTACATAATCACTGCATGTCTTCATAGGGTACATGTGATGTTTTGATTTCTATTATTTTTTATTTGTCTGTGTGCCCAATTCTTTAAAAAGGGTGGCAGACTCTTGAGATTAGATATTTATTATATTCACCCATCTGTCTTTGGATCTTCCTTGCCTGCCACAGAGTCCAGCACAGAGAGTGTGGACTCAGTACATGCTTTATCCAGAAAAGAAGGGATTAATGGATAAATCACAATTTAGTGCTCTTTGTAATATAATGAATAGAAGTCGTAGAATCTCGTCTTTTGCTTAAATAACTCTTTGCATGTAGGATCATGTCATATGCAAACAGAGAAAATTTTATTTCTAACTTTCTGATTTTAAAACTTTTATTTATTTTTCTTGCCTAATTATTCTTCCTGGATCACCTAGTACTATGAATAGAAGTGGTTAAATCAGACATCCTTGCCTTGTTCATTATCTTAGACAAAAAGATTTCATTTTCACTATTAAGGACAATGTTTGCCACAGGCTTGTCATATATGGCCTTTATTTTATTGAGGAACTTGTACCTAGTTTGTTGAATGCTTTTATCATGAAAAAGTATTGGATTTTGTTAAATTATTTTTCTGCACTTATTGAGATAATCATGTTATTTTATCCCTCATTCTGTTAATGTGTTATATCACATTTACTGATATTGATTTACATATGTTGAACCACTCTAAAGACTCCTCAGAGCTAACAAATGAATTTAGTAAGGTTTCAGGATTCAAAATCAACATACAAAATCAGTTGCATTTCTATAAACAAACCAACCATCTGAAAAAGAAATTAAGAAAACAACCCCACACAAATAGCATCAAAAACAATCAAATACTTAGGAATAAGTTAACCAAGGACATGAAAGACATGTATATGATGACTACAAAACACTGATGAGAGAAATTAAGGACACAAATAAATGGAAAAACTTTCATGTTCATGGATTACAAGAAGACTGGATAAAGTGTCCATAATACCCAAAGCAATCTACAGATTCAGTGCTATCCCCAGCAAATTTCTAGTGCCACTGTTTTACAAAAATAGAAAAGCAATTCTAAAATTCATATGGAAACACAAAGGCCTCAGATTAGCCAAAGCAATCTTGAGAAAGAACACAGCTGGAGGCATTAGACTTCCTGATTTCAAAATATATTACAAAGTTTCAGTAATTAAAACAGTGTGATACTGGCATAAAGACAAACATATAGACCAATGGAACAGAATGGAGAGCCCAGAAATAAACACACACATGTATGGCCAATGGGTGCCAAGAGTAAGCAAAGGGGAAAGGAGAGTCTCTTCAGCAAAGGGCATTAGGAAAACTGAATATCACAAGCAAACAAAGGAAATTTGACTCTTATTTTACAGCACACACAAATTCAAAATATATTAAAGACTGAAATATTAATATAAGACCTGAAACTGTAAAACTCCTAGAAGAAAACATAGGGGGGAACCTCTGTGACTTGACCTTGGCCATGATCTCCTGGATATAACAGCGAAAGCACAGGCAACAACAGCAAAAATAGACAAGTAGGATTACATTAAACTAAAAAGCCTCTGCATGGCAAAGGAAACAATCAATGGAATTAAAAAGCAACCTATCGAATGGGAGAAGTACTCAAAGACCATATATCTGACATGGAATTCAATTCCAAAATATAAAAGGAATTCCTACAACTTGATGGCAAAGAAACAAACAATGTGATTTTAAAAATGGTAAATAATCACAAAAAATTATAAGTGAGGTGATAGATATATTAATAAACCTGATTTAATCATTCCACATGATTTTTTTGAGATGCATACATCAAAAAAATCACATTTCATCCCATAAATGTATGGAACTGTGATGTCAATGAAAAATGATATTAATAAAATAAAATATATTTGAAAACGTTTAGGTTAAATAAGGGAAAGAGGTCCTAAATAAAGATGTCAACTGACTGATTAAAAAAAGGGTGAAGGAACCTGAATGGACATTTCTCCAAAGATGTACAAGTAGTCAACAAGTATGTGAAAAGACGCTCAACATGACTAATCATTTGGTAAATGCGAATCAGAACTATAGGAAATATCACCTCCTACCTGTCAAGATGGGAATTATTTTTTAAAAAGGATAACAAGTGTTACTGAGGATGTAAAAAAATTGCAACCCTTGTAAACTGTTACTGTAAATATAAAATGGTGCAAGAACTATGGAAAACAGTATGGAAGTTCCTCAAAATATTAAAAATATAACTTCCATATGATCCAGCAATCCCACTTCTAGGTACATACCCAAAATAATTGAAATCAGTATTTCAAAGCCATATCCTCACTGCCATGTTCATTGAAGCTTTATTCACATCAGCCAAGATATAGAATTAACCTAAATGTCCATCAACAGATGTAAGGATAAAGAAAATATGATACATACATTCAATGAAATATTATTCAGCCTTAAAAAGAAGAAAATCTTGCCAAATATGAAAAATGGATGAGCTTAAAGGACATTATACTAAGTGAAATATGCCAGTCACAGAAAGATGAACACTGCATCCCTCCCATACGAGGCATCTATGACAGTCAAACAAGCAGAGAATGGAACATGACTGACAGGGGCTGTGCCGTGGGCAAAGCGGGGAGTTGTTGTTTAAAGGGTACAAAGCTGCAGTTATATGAGGACAACAGGCTGTGGAGATCTGCTCTGCAACATGGGGTCTATAACTAGCAATAAGGAATTGTGCACTTCAAAATTTGTTTAGAGAGTAGAGATCTTATGTTAAGTCTGCTTACTACAAAAAAAAAAAAAAAAAGGACACAAGGAAGCTTTGGAAGGTGTGGGCAGGTCGATTATCTTGGTGGTGATGATGGCATTGTGGGTGTTTGCACATGACCAAACTCATGACCTTGTACACATTAAGTGTGTGCAATTCTTTGCATGTCAATTATACTTCAATAAAACTGATAAAAAATAAATGCTTATCTTAAGCAGAAAGGCACTTAGTTTTATATGTATCCAATTTCAAACAAATACAAATTTTAAATAAGTTTTAGTATAAAATATAATAAAATTGTACTTTAAAATAAAACAAATTAGAACAAATCCCCTTTTTTAACAAAAAGCCCTAGTTTTCCAATGAATAAGATTCCTAAGCAATAAGGGCATGACACCTTTGGGGAATTTCAAAATTATCTTTGTATGGCTGATTGAACTCATCTTTCTACATATATTTCTGTCTTCAAGTTTAATTTTCTTTGCATGAACATGAATATGTAAAAAAGTACCACCAGAATGATCCTCATTTTTATTAGTGTTTTTTTCTAAAGGCATTTTTCTTTTTGGACTAGGGTAATGTTTATAATATTGCTGACCAAACTTGACAATGTAACATGAATCTATTTTAAGAAGCCTATGTCTCAGAACAAAGATAAGTTGGTTCATATTAGATTTTCTTGATCTTAATAGAAGTTACTGGTAATCAAATATAAAACTTGTAATTAACATAAATATTTATCTCATAACTATTATTTTTATGAAACATTCCTAGGAAGAGTTTTCAAATGACAAACACAACTAGCCTTGGATTCTTATAAAATAAGAGAATATATTTATAACTTGTGGCCTCTAATTTTTTCCCATGCAATTTGAGTATCTTTTGCCTCTAATTAAAATTGCTTAATAAAATAGCACCCAGTAGAGGAAATACTATTCTATAAACTATAAAGTGCAGGACACAGATATTGATATTGGTGTTATAAATTGATATTACATGAATACACTTTATTTTCTAAGTATTAAACATTGCGATGTGCTGTCTGCACTACCTTTACTTGCTTGTCCATGAGTAATATATTTGCACCAATCCACTGGTATCTATACTGTATCCATTTCATTTTCTGATTAAAAGCCCTTAAGCTTGGAAGATGATTGAAGGGAGTGATTGTCAGTCCAGGCTACACGTTAGAAGAAATATAATGCATCCCTAAGGATCAAAATTTTAATCTCTGTATATTATTGCAAAAACAAATGGGTAAATTACCTATAACCATACCAAAATTTGTCTTAAATTATTTTCTGAAATCATGTTTTAAAAAAAAGTGATTTTATTCACATAAAATACAAATTATCTGATATATAATCTTAAACCATTTCTTGTCTTTGCTTACATGAGAGAAGCAAAAATATGTTTGCTGAACGTACCTGTCTAGCTACACTTCACACATTCTCTCAGCCCAAAACGACCTTCCATATTAAGACTGCAGATTTGCCTGTTCTAAATTCTCTGATGCTATCCCATAACTCCTATCACTTACAAGAGCCAGAGTTATCATGTGATTTTTAAAATATATGTTATATTCTGGAAACAAAATGTTGTTGTTGCAAAATTATGGGGTTTTCTGAGTGACTAAGAAGGTTCTATTTCAGAGAAATCATTTTTTCTCCTTATATCATCAAATAAAATGACATTGTAAGCTCCTATAGGGCAATGATAATATTGTATAAATGTATTTAAAAATCTCCAGCCTGTACTCAAAATACAGTTCAAAATAAAACTAAAAAAACAAACAACAATCCTCCAGTCTCCTCTCATGGACCAACAACAAAGTAATAAAGAAAAACCACATTGAATGTTATTACACATTCAAGGTATTTGACATAAATACCTTCAACATAACAATTTAAATTTAAATTCCCCAAAGAATGCTAAAACCCTATGATTTTGTGTTTTTTAAATAAAATACATAATATATATAGTATTGTGTTCTGAGTCACAAGATAAGTATTAAAAATTTTATATATTAAAAAAGAATTATTTATTATAAAATTAGAAGTAGTTTTTTTCTGTACCTCAGAAAGGATTTTAATATTAACTTTTTAACACATATGATTTCACTAAGTACTTTCTTGAAAAAATATAGCATATATATGACTAAATATTAATAAACATATATATTCTATATGCTATATTGAATAGCAAAAGATTATTACCAGCATGGTTTGGCCTGTCAAAATCCTCAGGGTATATCAACTTAAATTTCCATAAAAAATAATATCTTGTGATAGCTTATTGTCATAAAATAAGTTAAAATTATACAATCATACAGAAATTTCCCATTCATCTATTCAATATTATTGTCAAGAAATTAAACTTTAAAAAAATTGCTAAACAAGTTATCTTATTTGATATATAATTTAAGTGTTGATTATCAATACAGTTGTCAGATCTTATTTTTTTAAGCATTTTAAAGGTTTGCTCTAAGATACACAATATACGTGAGAGAGACAGAGAGAAAGTGCAAGCCAGATGAATTTTGCTCTGATAATGACAGACTAAACAATCCAAATTTGATAACAAACTAGAAAATCTGTAAAAAGATAAAAAATTGCTCAAGATCTGAACTACAAGTACAAGGAAACTTGAGATAAGATTTGCAATGCATTTTTCACAGGGTTCTCTGACCACTCAGAAAGAGACAGCTGAAAGCGTAAGAATCAGAGGAGAGGTTTTGGGAGACTGATGGTGTCCTGGGACTGGGGGGAGCAAAACTGAGGGTCGTGGGCTGCCAAAACATCTGTTGGTGTGATGGTAATCTTTCCACCTACACCCTGAGTCCTGTTGGAACTCCAGCAGGTCACACTACAGCTCAGAGTCAACCAAAATCAGACATGTCAATATGGAAAGTCGATCCAGCTTTGAATCATTTTAATCTCTATATTTGGATTAAGGGTATATCAGCATGACAACTGAATCTTCTCTTGAGGGAGGTGACACCATTTGATGTCCCCATTTATTCACAAAAGTTGCCATTTAGTAAAACAATAAGGACGCACATATGAAACTAGATAAGATTATCATGTAAACATATACGCAATAATAGAGAATAGAAATAGATCCACGGAGAGTTCAAATAATGAGCCTTCAAATATAGATTTTTAAAATGTTATGCTTAATCATTTCCAAAATATAAAAGACAGAATCATAATCTTGGCTAAGGAATACAAACCAAATCAATTCGAAGGTAGAACTAAAAAATACAATAACTAAAACTAAGAGCTTACTGTATGGGTTTAACACCAACTAGATACAGCTGAATAAAATTATTACACTAGTAAATAAGTGGAAGAACATAATCAGAATAAAATGGAGACAAATTAATGAGATAAAAATGTTAAAACAGGAGTAAGATCTAGGAGGTGCAATCATCTCAGAAAGGATCGCAGCACCAGATGAACGGGAAAGTGGGGCAAACTATTTTTGAAGATATCTTATGATTTTCTAAAACTGATAAAGAAATCAAACAACATCAAATCTTGTGACTAATTTGAAGCTGAAAAATGGCTACTTGCAATTCACAATCAATATCCACCTTCTAGATGCTTTGATTAGACCCCGTCATGATGCAAATGCGGAGGGAGCCTCAGTCATTGCTCGCGAGGTGACGTGGGGGCTTCAAGATGAGACCACAAAGCAGGCGACGTTTGCCAGGGTCCTCCGTACACCCAATCACCACGGGAGTTTGATTTGTTCAGTGTCCTTTGAGTAAAGAATCTGTGGTCTCTCCACTTTCACTTTCAAAATTACTACAAATCAGTCCCATTGACTAAGATGACTGTGACTGTGACTACACATTAGAGAAGTCTAATAATTTAAAAGACAGTGGAAACACTGAGTGCCTGTATTAGCTTTTTTTTTGGTAAATTCTTGGAGCAAACTTAGTAACTTAAAACAACACAAATTTATCATCTCAGTTTCCAGGTTCTGTGAGTCCTCAATCTGCCTCAGTTTGACTGAGTCCAGGGTCTCCCAAAGCAGAAATCAGGTTATCAGCCTGCTGCACTCTCACCTGGGACTAGGGAAAGATCCACTCCAAAGCTTTTTTAAGGTACTGATAGAAATCAGTTCTGTGGTTATAGGACTGAGGCCCCGGTTGTCTCGCCGGCCGTAAACCTGGGATTGATCTCAGTGTTTAAACGCTCTCTTGCCACGTGGCCTCCGTCTGGGCAACGAAAAACCTCCTGGTGTTGAAACTTTCCTGTGCATCAAATCTCTGTGACCTCTCTTCTTGGTACCAGCAGGAGAAAATTCTCTTAAACAGCTCGTGTGAATTGGGTTAAGCCCACCCAGATAACATAAATCTCAGGAAGGACATCCCATTACAATCACAGTTTGAGAGCTTATAGACCAAAACTAATAGGCCAATATCACTGACTATCATAGATACAAAAATCGTCAACAAAATATTAGGAAATTGAATCCAACAATATATTTAAAAAGATCATTCACCATGATAATGTAGGATCTATACTAGGGATTCAAGGATGGTTCAACATATACAAATCAATAAATGTGATACATCACATTAACAGAAGCAAGAAAAAAAAGCTATATGATCATTTCATTAGGTGCTAAAAAATGATTCAACAAAATTCAACATCTCATTATGATTAAAAAACCCTCAACAAATCAGATATAGAAAGAACATATCTCAAAATAATAAAGGCCATATATGACAAATCCACAGCTAACATTGTCTGGAACGGTAAATAATTGAAAGCCTTTCCTCTAACATCTAGAACAAGACAAGGATAGCCACTGTCACCATTTGTATTCAACGTGATACTGGAAGTCCTGGCCAGAGCAATTAAGCAAGAGAAAGAAATAAAGGACATCCAAATTGGAAATGAAGAAGTCAAACTAGTCTTGTTCACAGAGCATAAAGTTTTTCTAAGTATAAAAACACTGTTATAACTGATTAACAAATTCAGTGAAGTTGTAGAATACAAATAAACATACAAAAATTGATAGCATTTATATATACCAACAGTGAACAATCTGAAAAACAAATCAAGAAAGCAATCTCATTTACAACAGCCACAAAGAATATAAAATACCTAGGAATCAATTTAACCAAAGAGGTAAAAGATCTATATAAAGGAAACTATAAAACACTGTTGAAAGAAATTGAAGAAGACAAATAAAAATAGAAAGATATTCCATGCTTATGGATTGGAAGAATTAATATTGTTCAAACGACAATTCTAACCAATGTAGTCTACAGATTCAATGTAATACCTATCAAAACACCAATAATATTCTTCACAGAAATAGAGAAAACAATTCTGAAATTTATATGGGACAACAAACCCCCCGAAGAACAAAAGCAGTCCTGAGCGAAAGAACAGAGTTGTAGGCACCACGTTACTTGCCTGGCTCTGTCTCTTCTGCTTCTCTTTCAAGTCACATGTTTCTCTGTGACTTTAAACCAGTATAAACATAAGTTACTGGGGACTTTTCATAAATGGACGTGTAGTATACACCCTATATACGGATGTTTAAATCCAAAGATACTAAAAGTTTACTCAGTATATTGACATTTAGTCCTATTATACCTGAAATAAATGCTTATAATTTTTAAAATGTATTGTGTTTGCCTTTTCCCACTCAATCTTACTGTATGATTGTCTATGCTACTAAAAGTATTGTCTTTGGATACTTAGGATACAAAAATAATACTTAGGCTTCTCCTGAAAAGCGAAAGCATATTACTTCTTTTTCAATCATAGATGTATTCAATGTCACAAAATTAAGAATTGCAAATCATAGTTAAGTCTGATTAAAACAATTATTTTCACACATTTTAATCTAGAGAAACAATCAATTTTTCATGAAGCCTAAGACTCTCCAAATTTGGTTGTCATTTTCTTGCCACATGGTATGTGAGCTAACTTTTCATCTGATTTATCGTACATCAGCTCCAATAGACAATATACTGATATCACTTGTCTCAATCTATCAAAGTAAACATTGCATTTGCACAGAATCTGTACATAAGAATATTTTATGAGTGACTAACTCAAATCTCTGTTTTAATAGAATCAGAAGTGACACACCTGGTATGTGTTGGTAGCAATAAATTACAGTACTTTTCAGAAATGTGTTTTAGTAGTTGGGAGAATAAATTTTTAAATGACATGCAAGAAAAATATTTCACCAATTTCCTAATTATTTAAATTGCAATCTTTCAAGCTAGATTTCAAACAGCATAATCATCAGATGTTTTATGCATGGCTATTGAACATTATGAGACACACTGGAGCAGATAAAGATAAAAGTTAAGGACATTTTATATCAAAGTTAGTACATATTAAGACATATAACATCACAAAATATTTTATGTATGTGTTTTGTGAAAGCCCCTCAATAAATTATCACAATAGTTTCTTAGAAACCAAAATATTCCTGAGGACAGTCTTGCTGAAACTAGCAATATCTGAACTTTGTAAAACAAATTACCAAAGATGAAAAAGAAGTAAAATAATTTACAAAAAATAACTTAATGTATCAAAAAGATCAGAGCTTCACTGCTTGTTGATGCTTTTGCCACTGATATCCTTGACAAAGCCAAGAATTGTCCCAAGATAAAAAACATGACATAGAAAAAATAAAATAAAATAAACCCCATGCCAAGGCTAAAACTTTTCAGAACATTAGAGATATGATAACATATAGAAAAAGATAAATTTGTATCAGGAAAATCCAAAATATAAATGTGATATATTCAGAAAATAATTATTTCTAAAATTCTAACTACCAAAAAATTTACTCAAGAGAATGATAGAATCCAGTACTTAATGTCAAACAATTTAGCATAAATATTTGAAAAAACAAAGTTTTACTTATGTTAATATTATATTAATTACAAATATAAATTTTATTGGGCATAATTGCCAAAGTAAAAAAGAAAAGGGCTGTCCTCTTATCTCTACACTCAATAATTAGTGTCAAAAAATTTAGTATCAATATTTGAAAAAGCAAAGTTTTTATTGCTTTTAAATTGTCTAACTTCATACGTAGGATGGCATAGGCATAATATTAACTTATTAACCAACCCAATTCTGTGAGGAAGAGAGGCTAAGCAATGTCAGAATTGCAAGTCCTAGATAAAAAAGATGTTTGTAAACACATAAATCACTTTGAAATTTTCTTGGTGAGCTTCAAAGAAACTCTGGCGTGCACAGTGGTCCCAGCCAGAACAGAGGTCTGGAGTCCAGCACAGATACGTGTTAGAGGCTTCAGCGCATCCTGGTTTTTGAGTGTGTATTTGAAATGACAACATCCTAGAAATGCACTTCAGTAAAGATCTTTATATTTTAAAATGACTTTAAATTTTCCATTAATCAATACTGATGACTCATGTTTAATTGAGAATGTGCAAATATTTAAAGTTGCTCATAAAATGGTATGAATTAAATATCAAATCAATAGCCTACACTGTATCCTTGATTATACACTTCTTGACTTTCTTGTTCCTCTCTCTTTATAAAAGGGAAACTCTACTTACAATGCACTTACACCACAATTTGAAAGAAGAAAATAATTATTATCAAATATCACCCCACAGTACTCACACCTCTGATCCCCTCTTTAAAGTTACAGTCCTACAAGAGTTGCCTATAGTTTCTTAAATTATCTTAACACTGAAATGTGGAAAAGTTTATATCATTCCTGGACTATCATTTGTACAAAATTTTGTCAAATTAGAATGTATAGTGACTACAAAAAACCATTGACAAAAAATAAAAGCAAGTTTGCTTTGCAAAATAGCAATATGAATAACATGAATGACTCTCATTTTACAGACTTGAAGGGTAAAACCTTGTAGCATAAAACCAGAGTCCATTTTCTCTCTAGAATTATTGAGTGGCTTTATAATGTAATAATGTTCAGCTCTGGCCCTTGTTTTTTAAAAACAGCGGGGGGTGTGGTTATTGCAAGGAAGAATTACATTCTGTATCAGCAGGAACATTGGATACGATGAAATTAGGTCGCCATTGCAAGCGCAGTGTGACAACATATAAGCACCTAGTTGCATTTGAGGATCCTATTTATGAATTAAGAGTTTTTTAGCCAGGAGGCTCAGCTCATTTTTTTCAAAAAATATTTGCTGAATACTGGGAATGTGGCAGGCTTTTATCCAAGCATTTGGTTCCCTAGTTCACATTAGCGAGCACAAGTATTTCTACCCTGGTAGAACTTACAGGACAGAGTGGCAGGGGAAAAGTCATGGTAGAAAATAAAGGTGTATATACTATTATGTGGTAATAAATGCTATGGAATGAAAATGCCCCAAACAAATACAAACTAATAAACTAGAAAGTCTATTTACACAGTATGCTTCACATTACTTTTTTGCTTAAAGGAAGGGATAATTACACTTAATGTGAAGTGAGAGGAAACTATTGTATTTTAAAGTGCTTTCATATCCAATCTTAATGTTATTATAATTATTATTACTTGGAAATGAGTGTTCAGTAATGGGAGAGTACATGAGACTTTTACATGAAAGATATATAGAATTTGGAGGGGGGGGCAGAATGAGAAGAAAGGAGGGCATTTTTGGTGACCTAAGGCAAAAAATAACAGTTGAAAGTATATACATGGAAACGTGAGCAGATACGATCTATATATACAATGGGAACTAAGACTGGAATAATGTGCTAGATTAATAGATTATTTTACTAAATTTGAAAACAAAAGGACAAATACATAGAATGACTAAAATTCAATAAGTATAAATATAAAATCTCCTTTAATGAAAAATTATAGAATATAACCCATCTATTTATTCACTAAACAAATATGTGTTGAATGCCTGCCACATGTCAGAATCTGGCTATGCAATATGGGTCAGGTACACAACCTCACAGATTTATGGTATACATATAAATATTAGACATATGTAAGCCTAATGTGAAAAAGAATAAAGATAACTAAGGTATGCATTGGACTCCCTAGAAAGCTGCTCAGGACTCTGCGTGGATAAGCACGCATTTGGATATCAGCAGGTAGATTCTACCTAGTCTCTGCCTATAACCATTCTGCATATCATCTCCAAGTGTGGCCTCCTTATCAAAAACTGATAATGTTCCTGTGTATTTAGATTATGGAATGAGTACTTCTTCATCTTTATTTAAACTATCCTTCTCCCCTGAGATCTATTTTATCATTTAGTGAGCCCCTCTGACTTGTGCATCATTTGCAATTTTTCTGGCTGCAGCAGACACGGGTCTTTTTCTCTGCTTTTCTCAGTGTCCACTTATTACGATTTAGAAAACAGTTACCTCACTGCAATAATAAGGAAGAGGCCCTCCTCCCTGATGCTTCTCTCTTTTAAAATCTTCAATACTCCTTCTAGCTGTTTGCGTTACACATTTCAGTCTGAACTGAGCACTAAGCAGTTCTGTGGCCCATGTTCCGTGGGAAGGGTATTGTTTGCCTTCCCACAGTCCTTCCTCAATGATGCCTTCTGGTCTAACACTTCAAGGCATTCCTCTGGCTGCTGAAATCAGAATTAAAAATATTCTACTTGTGACTCCCTGCAGCTGCTTTCTCTGTTTATGTGTTGGCTACACAGGCCCAGATACGGTAAGCAGAAAGATACTTTAATTCAGGTCAATTTTCCTGAATAATATTTCCATATATTAATTTGTAGGTAGCTCAAGCAAAAGTAATATAAAACATTGGCACTGATTTGGGCATAATAAGAAATTATTTGACATTGAGTCATTAAAATAAATCACTTATAAATAACAACAGGGCTTTATACATTCCTTACTGTAAATAGTAAAATAGTGTCAGCTTTCAAAATTTATGTAAAGTATACAGAAAATAGAAGTAACCAAAGAAATCATAATTGTGTCGCAAGCTTATTATACTTTACTGATTTAAATTAAAGAACAGACATTTGAAATTGAAAAAAATGTATTTTATTTATTCCCCCCAAAGTTATTTCATAGGCCTTGAACAAGAATATCTTACTCTTCAACAAATTAGAAAAGTATCTGATATTTTCAAAATGTTGTTAAATTGAGGAAGTAGTTCTATACATTTTGAACAAGAATATTCTCTTCATTTAAAATTAATTCCACTAACTCCACTCTGGTACATGATTAGCTGAAAATACACTTACAATTTGAAATCTCACATAATAAAAATATTGCTTCCAGAAACAAGCACTCTGCTGGATATAAAACAAAGTTTAGCAGGGAGGAAAGACCGCTTTGAAAGCTACTCGCAGTTGGCATTATCGAATTAAAGAATTTCCAGATGAAGGGAAAGAGCACAGCCTTAAAACTCCAATAATGTCAATCTCCATAACAGAAAATATTTTACCTTTTCAAGTCACAAAAATACAATTAATCATCTTGGACTTCAAAAAGCAAATTGAGGCTGTTTCTCATGATTATGTGAAAAAAGGTAATAGCTGTGCATCACCCAGGTGATTCACTCAGGCCCTAATTTATCTCGTATGTTGTGTGCATGCAAAGTTTGGGATGAGATGGAATTCAAATAGAGGCTCTTAAATATAAGAATTCTGTAATTGTTCAAAAATATATGATGACATTGACATAAACATGCCCCAAATTATGCAAAAGCCCTAAAGTAAATCAATCTATGTCATTAAAATTTATATTGAATCCATTTATATTGCTTTACCAGGGGTCTGTTCAACGGGCGATTTACCCTCAAAAAGTCCATTAAATTCAATCACAGCATGGTACCTGAGCCCAGGGATCAACAGTTTTTGTTGTGAAGTATTAATGCGCCATAAAGATAATACTAGACACCTAAAGTTTAAGTATCATGAAATTTCCTAAATATAGAGGAAATAAATCAGCAAAATAAGAAGGTAAAATAAGAGAAAAATTCAACATTTAGAAATTGCCTTTAAAATGTCTGAAATCCTTTTCAGCATAGTTGTGGTATCATTTCTTCCAGCAAGAGTTCTGACTACGTCAAGGGTCACTTCTACGTGTTTGGATGACACATAGAGCCTCCCTGTTACCATGACATTTAGTCATACAGTATTGTCACCATCTGCTTGGTGTTTGCCTTTTCTGTTAGACCACATAAACTTTGAGCGTTGTGCCACATTGTTTCTTTGGCATAGATTAGGCTGTACCTTAAACTGTGTTTTGTTAGGAGCATTGCCCCTGACCTCTTTCATTAGGATACACTAGTTTGTTAATCACTCGAAGAGCAGCCTATACATTTTTTGTTAGTTTGTTTAAGCACATATGCTAATTAAAATTATGTATTAATTTTTTTGTTTGTTTGTTTATTGTCTGTCATCTCGTGCTCCCTGGGATCAGGGGTTACTTTTATGCTCTTCACTGCTTTATCCTCGGTGCCTGGTGCAGCGCCTGGAGTCAGTGCTCAGCAGCCTCTGTGTCATCAGTCGTCATATGCTCAATACGTGTGAATTAAATGTATCAATGACTTTCTAGCTTCTTTTTTGCGTGAAGCCTTTTATTTCAATATCATATACAGCACTATAAATTTATACATTATATAATTTCTGTATATAATTTATAAGCTATATAAATTTATGAATTATATGTTCCATATTTATAAATTATATAAAATACATATGAACATATATACAACAAATCATAAGTCAGTAAGAAAAAGAAAATGAACCCAATTTAAAAATAGGCCAAATACCTAAGGAGACATTTCATTAAAAAGATATTCAAAAATGGCCAATAAGTATATAAAAAGTTGCTCTCAGAAAAAAACAAATTAAAAGCTATAATGAAAGAACTGGCTAAAACACAACAGAATGATTAAAAATTAGATGACTTCCTATGTTAAATATTTATGTAAATATGAAGAAAATTAAATTTTCATACATTGCTGCTAAGAATGTAAAATTATATAACAATTTTGGACAACGTTTAGAAGTTTCTAATTAAACATATGCCTACTTTATGGTTCAGTGATTCCCTTTTTATGTGTATATCCAAGATAAATGAGTGTATATGCCAACAAAAGTACCTGTAGGAGAATGTTCCTAGTGTCAATTAATTAAAATAGTCAAAAACTAGAAACAATCTAAATACCTACTAACAGGCAAATTGATTAACAAACTGTAGTATAATCACACAATGGGATATGGGATATCATTTAGCAATTTAAAAAAACTAATTCCTGTAGCAAACAAAAGAGCTGGAAGTGGAAATACCGTTCGATCCAGCAATAGCACTATTAGGCATCTACCCAAAAAAGCAAAAGACATTCTATAATAAAGACATCTGCACCCAAATGTTTATAGCAGCACAATTCACTATTGCAAGGATGTGGAAACAACCCAAGTGCCCATCAATCCATGAGTGGATTACTAAAATTTGGTATATGTATACATTGAAATATTACTCAATTATAAGAAACGACAGTGATCTAGCACCTCTTACATTTTCCTGGATTGAGCTTGAGCCCATTATCTGCAGTGAGGTATAACAAGATCGGAGGATAGTCTACACATATACTCACCGTCAAATTGGTGCTAACTGACCATCACTATGGTACTCACATGGTAGTAATATTCTCCAGGGATTAGGGAGTTGGGAGGGATAAACTCACAACTAAGGGTCACAGACACAGTGAGCATTGTAGAGGGGAAGGGCATGCCTCTAAACCTCGCTTGAGTGAGGCAAAGACATAAAATGTAACCAGAAGATATTTGCACTTCAGTGTTTATTGCAGCGTTATTCACAATGGCTAAAATATGGAATCAGCTTAAGGGATTATCAAGGGATGAATGGCTAAAGAAGATGTGGTGTATGTACATGATGGAATATTATTTAGCCATGAAAAAGAAGGAAATTTTGTCATTTGCAGAAACATGGATAGATCTGGAGGATACTATTTTAAGTGAAATAAACCAGGCACAGAAAGACAAATATTTCATTTTCACACTCATATATGGGACCTAAAAAAAAAAATTGATCTCAAGGAAGTAGCGAATAGAATGGTGGCTACTAGAGATTGGTCAGGGTGTTGGAAAGGGGTAATGAAGATGTGTTGGTGAAGGAATAATTCCTTTAAATAGAAGGAAGAAATTCTGATGTTCAGTGGTACAATGGAGCATCTATAGTTGACAATAGTTTATTGGATTTCAGAATAGCTAGAAGTTTTCAAATGCTCCCAACATAAAGCAATGATGAATATTTCAGGTGAATCATGTCCCAGTTACCCTGATTTGATCATTGTATGTTGTGTGCTTGTATCAAGATGTAACATATACTGCATGAATATGTACAATTATTATGTATCAATAAAAAAATATTGTGTTACATGAAAAAATAAAAACATACAAACAAATATATAAGAAATACATATAATTCTACTTACTACAAAGTTCAAAAACAAGCAAAACAATCCGTGTTTTAGAAAAAGATAATGGTTGCCTCTGTAATGGGAAGGGGTTTATAAACTTGGAATTTGTATCAGGTATATGCATAACAAAAATATTCTCTATCTTGGTCTAGATGATGGTTAACCTGATGTGTAGACATGTAAACAGTTACATTAGCTTAACTAATGGGTATGACATATGTATCTTATTCTTCCAAAAGAAAAATAATAAGAAAAAAACTGATGAAGAGTAAGACAATGGAATTTTCCTTGTCAGATAATAAGATTTGTGTTAATAACTGAGTTAATACTCTAAGAAAAGAGATATAAATCGATGGAACATAAGAGAGAGTAGAGAAATAGCCTCGCTCATGTATAAATTACTTATGAAAGAGACAGTATTTCCAATCACCAAGGAAAGGATGGAATTTTCAACTAATGGTGACTGCACAATTGATTCTCCATGGAAGAAAGGAAGGGAGGAAAATGTATCCCTGCCTCAGATCCTACTCAAAACGATTACTAAGTGGATTATAAAGGTAAAGAAAAACAACAACAACAACAACAAAAAGAAAACAGAAGAAAACTTTAAAGTTTTTATAAATCTTTTATTTATATGGTGTTTACTCAATCAAGCACTGTGCACGAAGCACTTCTCAAGTGCTTTATATTGCTTTATTCACACAAGTTTCACAACAATCAACTTTATGAAGAACGTACTACTATTATCCTCATTTTACAAGTTAAAAAATTAAGACATAGAGGATGTATTTATTTTCTTTTGCTGAATAACTGCAAATTTATTAGCGTAAAAATAACATCAATTTATTGGTGCTTTTATGTTTTGTTTTTAACTGAGCCTGGAAAAGTTTTGGATTAGTCCTTTGTTAGGGGCCAAGAAATAAATGTAGAAACATTTAATGTACAATTTGAACTTTTTTATAACTATTTGTTTATGCAAGTGTTCTCTTTCTGGTTATATGTTAAGCAATATTTGAATTTTTTAATAAAATATTATCCTCATATATTCTTGTTCACATTTATTTCAAAAGGGTTGTCCTTAGTAGTCGCTTACAATTTTGTAAATCTCCTCTATATCTAAAATTAGGTAACCCCTTTAATATGTTCCTTGGTGATGTATTAGCTGCTTCTCTATAATATTCTTAATTATAGTTAGCAAATTTGATCTATTTTTCTGGCGTTTTGAAAGCACTAGCATTTGTTTTACTTGTGAACTTCACTGTATTCCTGTCATGATATCTTATCGGCTGCTTTTAGCTTTGTTATATTATCCCTCTATTATTTTTTATTTATTTACATCATTCTTTTTTTCTTTATTCAATTCAATTAAAAATTGAAAAATTTTTATTTATAATAAATGCATTTAATATTGAGTACCAATTTGTTTTTATGTCATAGGTTTTTATATTTCTCTCACTGACATTCATTTCTAAGTAGTGTATAATTTTTATTTTTTTCCTCTTAAATCTAACATAAAAAGTTTTCTATTCTTATCAATTAGAGGCTACAGACATTGTCATTTTTGTTGATTTTTAAATTTATTATACAGTGGTCAGTAAATATGCCCTAAATGATAACTTTTGGAATTTGCTAATATGTCCTATTCAGCTTACTATATGGCCAATATTTGAATAATTTGTTTGAAAAGAATGTATCTTTCTAAGTAAATTTTGCATTGTTTGATTCCAATTTCCTATATTCTTACTTTAGTTTCTGTTTTATTTATTCTTTTATTTAACAAATATTTATTATTATGTATCACATGGCAATGCAATTAGGAATGCAATTTATATTCTAATGAAGTGAATCAGACAAGCAAATGTGTATAGATTGTGAGAGTATTATAAATATCATAGTGGAAAATAAAGCAAATAATTTGGAAAGCAAGTATAAGGTGGTAGACTTGAGGTGTCAAATTTGCCATAGAGCCTGGCAGTGATGAGATGCAGAAAATGATATATGACCCTGGGTTTTTTCACTTATATATATATATTTTTTATTTATATAAATAATGATATAGAAGATTATAAGATTAGGCCTCATTAGTTTTTTAACTATGTTTCTGGTAATGAGGATTTAGTGTTATTACATCTACTTCCTGGATTACCACTTATCAATATGAAATATCTCTTTTTCCCTTATAATGTTTTGAACTTTATGATTACAGTTGTTCTCTAATGGGTTAGTAGTACCACATCTTCTGTTCTCGGCTAGCATTTGCTTAGTATATTGTTTTCTATTACGAGTTCACATAACTCAAGCATAGTGACCATGTATTTTTCTCTTACAAAAAACACATTCCTGATTTCACCATTTATAATCCACCCTGAGAGTCTCTTTTATTTTTTTATTCCAGCATATTATGGGGGTACAAAAGTTTAGGTTATATATATTGCCCTGATCCCTCACTTCCCCCCCTAGTCCAAGCTTCAAGTGTGTCCATCCCTTAGATGGTACGCATCACACTCATTATGTATGTACACACCCATCCTCTCTCCCCCATCTGCCCAACACCCAAATAATGTTATTCCTGTATGTGCTCTTAGGTGTTGATTAGTGAAACCAATTTGATGGTGAGTACATGTGGTGCTTATTTTTCCATTCTTGGGATAGAATGTCTTTTGTTCTTTTGGGTAGATGCCCACTAATGGGATTGCTGGATCAAATGGTAGGTCTACTCGTATCTGTTTAAGGTATCTCCATAATGCTTTCCACAGAGGTTGCACTAGTTTGCAGTCCCACCAGCAGTGTAAGAGTGTTCCTGTCTCTCCACACTCATGCCAACATTTATTGTTTTGGGACTTTTTGATAAAGGCCATTCTTACTGGAGTTGAGAGATATCTCATTGTGGTTTTGATTTGCATTTCCCTGATGATTAGAGATGTTGAGCATTTTTTCATATGTTTGTTGGCCATTCTTCTGTCTTCTTTTGAAAAGTTTCTGTTCATATCCTTTGCCCACTTTTTGACAAGGGTTGTTTGATTTTTTTCTTGCTGATTTTCCTGAGTTCTAAATAGATTCTAGTTATCAGCCCTTTATCAGATGTGTAGCCTGTGAAAATTTTTTCCCATTCTGTAGGTTGTCTGTTTGCTCTCGTGACAGTTTCTTTGGCTGTGCAGAAGCTTTTTAATTTGATCAGATCTAATTTATTTTTTTTGTTGTTGCTGTGATTGCCTTTGTGGTCTTCTTCATAAAGTCTTTGCTATCTTTAATAATTGAGTCTAGTAATAGATTTTGGTGGGTTTCTCCCCATATCCATTATGCTCTTCATCCTACCCAACAATACTCTAATTATGTCATGGCTGTGGTTTGGATGGGGTTGACCCTACCTCTACCTGTAAAGATGGAATCAGAGTGGTTTATGTGATTGATTCAGAGATGGCTCAAAATAAAAAAGAGGACAGGTAGGAATAATAAGATTTTGGATTAAAAGAATGCGATCTTCTTTTTGTATGTTAAAAAGGCACAATTACCCTCAGGAGTTGTGAGATCCTCTTGGGGCCCTGTGAGGAAGTTATGGCTGAGAGTGGAGACAACCCCAAAGAAATAGAATGGGAACTTGAACACTGAAATAGCAACAAATGGGATCCTGTGTATATCATTTAGGCCTTTTTTACACTTAAATGAAAAATATAGAGTTGACATGTTTAATTATTTCTTTTAAATGATATATAACTTTACAATTGTATTTTATGTCATTTATTTGTTTATTTGTCAGGTTGGATCAGTCTGGGGCCTTAGGGAGGGATGGGGAAGATAGAAAACATAAAAAGAAAAAATACACTAATCAATATACTCAGTGACTCCCATATAATGTAAATACAAATATATTTAGAATTTTTCCTGCTACTTTATTATGTGTTTTGTTCTTTATATTTTTAATTGTTTCTTTTACTCTACTATCTTATCCTGGATTATTTTTACTTGTAGTATACAAACAGCCAATTCTTTTCATTAAATCTCTGTGGGTAGTGAAACTTCTGGGTCCTAGAATGATTAAGAACATTTTTACCTTATTTCAAATTTTTGTTTTACACAGCACGTCTTTTCAGTGTAATTTTCCCTCAGCAAAACAAAGATACTCTGTTGATTTTTAGCATCTAAATTTGATAATTGTGTGATTCTCATTTGCACATCTTTTTTTTTCTGGAAGCCTTCAATGGGAAGTGTTTAATTTGTTTTACTTGGCACTTCGTGGACTCTACATTTTAATACATGCTTTTCTTCAATTATGTGAAATTTCCCTCTACCATTCCTTATAGTGTTTCTTTACCCTTTTACTTTTTCCATTCTTTCTGCCTAACCTCCCACTATAAAGACATTCAGATTTATGAATTGATTGTCTAAATTCGATAAATTTGTATACACATTTTCCATCCATTCATTTTTATGCTGCATTATTAGTAAATTACCTCATATGGTTTTCTAACTCATTTATGCTACAATAGGCTATATTTATTATTCAAACTACCAATAAAATTTTTTATCTTTGCAATAATACATATCTTTCAGTAACATGTTTATATATGTGTATATACACATATATAAAATATATATATTTTATTTCCAAGGACAAATTTATTTTTTTACGTTTTATTTTAAATTTACAAATAATAGTTGTATATATTTGTGGGGTGCAATGTGGTGTTTCAATACATGTACGCGTTGTGGAATGATCAAATTAAGTTAACATGTCCATCATCTCAAATATTTATCATGTCTTTGTGGTGATAAGATTTAAAATACAATCTTGCAGCTATTTTGAAATATATAATACATCATCATTAACTACAGCCCCCATGCTGTGCAATAGATCCCCAGCCTATTCCTCCTCTCTAACTGAAACAAGGCCTTGCCCAAGGCCACCCTCACCCCTCAGACTCTGGTAGCCGTTATTCTACTCTCTATTTCTATGAGTTACACTTTCTTAGATTTAATATATAAGTGAGGTTATACAGTATTTACCTCTGTGCCTGGCTCATTTCACTTAGCATAATGTCTCTAGTTTCATCCATATTGTCACAAATGACCTGCATTTTTAAAGGCTGAATAGTATTCTATTATGTATCTATATCACATTTTAAAAATCCACTTATCTGTTGATAGACACTTAAGTTGATTTCGTCTCTTAGCTATTGTGAATAATGTTGCAATGAACATGGGATACAGACATTTCTTCAACATACTGATTTCAATTCCTTTGGATATATACCCAGAAGTAGGATTGCTGGATCATATGGTAATCCTATTTTTAGTTTTTTGAGGAAACTCCATATTGTTTTACAAAATGCCTGTACTAATTTACAATACCACCAACAGTATACAAGAGTTTAGTTTTCTCCACAGTCTTGCCAACACTTGTTATCTTTCATCTTTTTGATAATAGCCAATCTAACAGGTGTGAAGTGGTATCTCATTGGGGTTTTAAATTGTATTTCTCTGATGATTAGAGATGTTGAGCATTTTTTCATATATCTGTTGCCCATTTATATATCTTCTTTTGAGAAATGTCTATTCAGGTCTTTTGCCTATTTATTTATTTATTATTATTATTTTTTAATTTCACAGGAATGCATATTTTTTAAATTAGAGTTATTTGTTTTCTTGTTATTTTGTAGTTTGAATTCCTTATATAATTTGGATGTTAGTCTCTTATCTGATGAATGATTTGTAAATATTTTCTCCCAATCTGTGGATTGTATCTCCACTATGTTAATGTTTCCTTTGGTATGTAGAGCTTTTTAGTTTAATGCAACCCTATTTGTCTACTTTTGCTTTTGTTGTCTGTGCTTTTGGGGTCACACTCAAAAACCACTACCTACACCAATATCATGGAGATTTTCCCCTATGTTTTCTTTTAGTACTTTTACACTATCATGTCTTATATTTAAGTATTTAATCCATTTTGAATCGATTCTTGTATAAGGGATGAGAAAAATGTCTATTTTTATTCTTCTGCATGTGAATATCTAGTTTTCTCAACACCATTTTTGAAGAGACTGCCTTTTCTCTGTTGTGTGTTTTTGGCACCTTTGTCAAAAATCAATTGAATATAGATATGTAGGTTTATTTCTAGGCTCTTTAATTTTATTCCATTGGTTGATGGATCTGCTTTTATGCCAGTGCCATGCTGTTTTGGTCATATAGCTTTGTAATATCTTTGAAATCTGATAGCATGATGTCCCCATCTTTGTTCTTTTTAGTCAAGAGTGCTTTGGTTATTCAGTCTTTTGTGTTCCATACAAATATTAGGATTTTATTTCTATTTGTATGAAAAAAACATTGGAATTTTGATAGGGATTACACTGAATCCGTAGATCACTTTGCATAGCAGAGATATTGTACCAATATTAAATCTTTTAATCAACAAATGTGGTATATCTTTTCATGTATTTGTTTCTTCAATTTATTTCATCAATATTTTATAGTTTTCAGTATACAGATCTTTCACCTCATTGGATAAATTTATTCTTTGGTATTTTTTGATGTTATTGTAAATGAAAATGTTTTCTCAATTTCTTTTTCAGATAGTTCATCGTTAGTGTATGGAAACACTACTGCTCTTTGTTAGTTGATTTTATATCCTGAAACTTTATTGAATTCCTTTATCATTTCTAATAAGTTTTTGGTGGAGTCTGTCAAACTAAGATAATTAAAATAATCAGAACCTATATAAAGAGAGTTTATTCAAGTGCAAATTTGAGCATGGGCTGCCCAGAAAGCACAAATTCCAAAAAATGGAAGTCAGTGTTTTAAAGTATAGATGTTTGGGATCATTTATATAGACAAAGTTTAGACAAACTTAACAGAATTTCAACATCTTTCTATGTAAGGCTTAATGCATAGTTACAGCTATCTGATTAGTTGAGGTAGTCTTTTTTGGGGGGAGAAAGGTATATTTAACCTTCCAAACTGAAGATGTAATAGTTATGGGGTCTTGGATGTCATCTGTTCTGAGTTAGGAATAGGCCAACAAAGGAGGGCATTAATCTATAACAAAGATTGGCCATTGGAAGGGAGAGAGGTTGGGTCTCTGGTCTCTCTTAGTTATTTACAGAACAAGAATGAAGAAGAGAGTTAATCTATAATCTAAAGAGCAGAATTAAAAACATGCTACATGACCTAGTCTCTAAGGTTTAATTTCTCCCTTGGCATAATAAATTCAGAGGGTTTAGAAATTTTATTTTCTTTTACAAGTCTTCAGGATTTTCCATATATAAGATCATATCTTCAGCAAACTGAAACAATTTCACTTTTTCCATTCCTATTTGGATGCCTTTTTTTTTCTTGTCTAATTGCTCTTTCTCAGACTTCCAGTATTATGTCAACAGAAATGCTGAGAGGGAGAACCCTTGTCCTGCTAATGATCTTAGAGGAAAAGCTTTCAGTATTTCACTGATGAGTATGATGTTAGCTGTGGGTGTCATATATGAACTTTACTGTGTTAAAGGAACATTGCTTCTATACCTATTTTGTTGAGAGTGTTTATTGTGAAAGGATGTTGAATTTTGTCCAATTCTTTTTCTGCATCAATTGAAGTGATCATATGGCTTTTGTCCTTCATTCTGTTAATATGGTGAATCATGTTTATTAATTTGCATCCTTGCATGCCAGGAGTAAAAATCCCACTTGATCATAGTGAATAATCCTTTCAATGCCAAGCTTAAATTTAAAATTTATTGTTTCACTTTTTCATCTTGATAAATTCTTATTTAAAAAATATATTAAGGAGCTAGTCATATTAACTGCTTAATTAATAATATTAGACAAAGAAAGGCAAATCATATTCTAATTGAAAATATCTTGTTTCATTTTTTTAAAAAAGTGTAGTGACACCTAGTATTTCGGCCAGAAATGGCAATGCATGCTAATGATATGATTTCTGAAATAATAACTGAAACTTCACTTACTACAACACAATTACTACCACAAGAAATAAATTTTTCAGTGATTAATATTTTATAAAATGATGTATATACTCAATTTTAGATATTTAACTTAATAATAACTGAAGATTTATTTCTAAAATAAAATTGGTTTATAATCATTATTATTCTTAATGGATTTGCTGTCTTAGGGAAGCTATAAGGTTGGTTATCATTAAGTTAAAACAGTCTTGAGTCTTTCCTTTACCTCAGAAACTTAGATCAAAATTCACTTTTTCTGAATGGCTACCTTTGAGGCATCATATATGTCTGATGGGGATTCCACACTATCGGGTTTAAGATCCATGAGTTTTCCTTGTAAGGAATCATTTACCACTAAATATGTATAAATTATCACAGTGTAAATTCTAACTCTCTTATAATTCCAATGCCCCCAAAATATTCTACACACAAATTGAATAAATATATATGATTGTTTTAGTAATGGCATTTGTGACATTTTCAATAATAATTAATTTTTTAATGACTTAGACAAAAGTAGCTAAATTATCATAAATTGTAGTTTTGTGGAATTTGAGATTAACAATGTTTTAAATTTATTTCTATAAAAAATGTTATAAACAAGTAGAAAAATATATAAACCAATGCTGCTAGTAGGAGTTACATTTGTAGGAAAGATGAACCAGCAATGAAAATGTCTTAAGAAGATTTAGCATGTACATTGAGCTAACAAATTCTGGTCAATTGTTTAATATTTAGTCAAGCTGTTTAAAGTTCATTCAATCTAACATTTATTTTAAAAAAGACCTTATGTTAAAGAAATTCCTTTGAGTTTTCTGTCACTCCACAATACATTTAACTACAGAAAGTAAAATAAGAAATATGAGTGTAAGTTTTTTAAAAATTCAAAATACTCATTCCTATTTATTTTAAAAAGTATAAAAGAGTGTTTACAACTTATATATTCTGTGTTTGATGATAAGGAAGTTCTACTGCAAAGCATAAGAAAGTAAACTGTCATGGTAGAATGAGATGTAGGAAATAAATAAATGTAGAGTTGTCTCACAGAACTCATAGGTGACATCCATTCAAAAGTAATAAAGATAAATATAAAGAAGAAAAAAGTAACAGAAAAGTGAAATAAACAGAAGTTTTATTCTTTAATATCAAAGACAATAAATGGAAAGACATTATCCTAGTAGCTATAAATGTAAACACTAAAAAAACAGTGAGTTTTTAAAAGAAATAGCATAAACTTGTGACAGAATTCTCAAACAGCTTTTTAGAACACATAGAAGAGAAAGAGTTGAAAGAGAAATTGAATAATAGAACAGAGAGAGAACATAACATATAGAAAATGAAAAACAGAAAAAAAAACTTTAGTGATCTTTTTTTCAATGGAAAAAATGAGCAAAATAAAAAGACTGGGTTATCAGTAGGGCTACAAAAATGATACCTGAGTAAAATCAAAATGCATTTCCTTTGAAACAACATTTATCCATTGCCAAAAGATGAGTGCACTTAATATTTTGTCAAAAATTTGATTTAAATTTATATAAAATATAAATTAAAATGTAGGTATATATTCATATATACACCTAGTTTTTCTAGTTTGTGTAACATTCAATGACTGCATATTAGTGAAATTTCCAGGTAAGAGAAATTAGAGAATTCTTGAAATAAATTATGGTCTGTATGTATATTTTCTATTTCCTTTCAGGAAAATATTTTGCATTAGTTAGACTAATCATTTTAACTTAGAACTAGAGTCACATTTGAATTTTTCAGAAATATTGTATATGTCCATGAGTGTGGTTCCTGGGACCAGATTCCCTGAGTAGAATCCTAGCTCAGCTTCTTAGTGATTGCCTAATTTGGTGCATAGGCCTTAAATTCTATATGCTCTAATTGCCTCATTTGTACAACAAGTATTATTAATACTATATTTCTTTTTTTTTTATTTCAGCTCATCATGGGGGTACAAAAGCTCAGTTTATATACATTGTCCATGTGCTGCCCATCCCCCTGAGTCAGAGCCTCAAGCGTGTCCATTCTCCAGACAGTGTGCCTGGCACTCACCATGTAGTCATACCTCCATCCCCTCCCCCCTCCCCCCTCCCCCCACCTTCCCGAGTCAGCACCTTCAAGCATGACCATTCCCCAGATGGTGCGCAACACACTCATCATGTAGGCATACATCCCCGCCCCCCCCATCTCAGTCTGATATCCAATTGGTATCCTTCCCCGATGTGCATTTAGGTGATGATCAGGGAAACCAATTTTCTGGTGAGTACATGTGATGCTTGTTTTTCCATTCTTTGGATACTTCACTTAATATAATGGGTTCCAACTCTCTCCAGGAGAACCAAAGAGATGATTTTCAACAGGGACATGGATTCAAAATTCAGTATGCTGGGAGTACTTTTAATGCATAAAAATACAATCAAAATAATAAAAAATAAAAAATGTACACATTATATTTTTGGTGGAACTCGATAATAGTCGACCCATACAGCCTGCAGTTTTAATGTGTCACAGCTAGAAAATGGTAGAAACAATGTGAAAGGAAGTTAAAAAAAAAACCAAAAAACCACAAAGTGAGACAAGGGAAGAAAAAATAAGAGGCTCTCAGAAAACACCAGCAAAAGTACACACACTAAAGGTGCAAAGAAGACACCCATGTACAAAATATTTATTTACTGTTTGCAGTAAAAGTTATACAAACTGGGATAGATAGGATTGTCTTCAGAATTTGAGAGGAGCTAGAGAATCAAGCTATTGCAAACCAAAAAATATTTTTATGAAGTCATCGGCATTTGAGGCATCAAATGAGAAGAGACACTGTGGGTTGTGAATACCAGATAGCCTGGAAGAAAGCACTCTCTCTAAAGGAATCTTGGCATAATGGCTTACCAGGAAAATTTCCACAGTCAAATATGACTAACAAAAAGGAAGTCATATAGCATACTTAGAAGAATATTATATGAAAAATGAATCAGGAAATTATACCTTTTTAACATTTAACTTTATTAATTTTTCTTTTCTTTAATTGTTTAAAGTATATTTTTTAATTTCAGAACATTGTGGGAGTACAAATGTTTTGGTTACATGGATTGCTTTTGTACTGCTTGAGTCAAAGTTATAAATGTGCCCATCACCCTGATAGTGTACACTGTACCTGTTAGTTATGGTTTCACCCATCCACTCCTCCCCCCTCTCACCTGCATGATTTCCGTTGAGTTTTACGTCCACCTACGCACATGAGTGCTGATCGGTTGGTTCCAATTAAATACTGAGTACATGGGGTGTTTGTTTTTCCATTCTTGAGATATTTCACTTAAGAGGATGGTCTCCTGTTCCATCAGATTGTTGCAAAAGGTATTAATTCATTTTCTTGTAAGCAGCTGAGTAGTATTCCATGGTATACATATACTACATTTTATTAATCCACTCATGATTTAATGGGCACTTGGGTTGATTCTACATATTTGTGATTGTGAATTGTGCTGCAATAAACATTCTAGTGCTGGTGTCTTTTTGATAAAATGACTTTTTTTCCTTTGGGTAAATATCCAGTAGTGGGATTGCTGGATCAAATGGTAGGTCTACTTTTACTTCTTTGAGGAATCTCTGTACTATCTTCCACAGAGTTTGCACTAGTTTGCAGTCCCATCAGCAGTGTAAAAGTGCTCCTTTCTGTCTGCATTTACACCAGCATCTATTATTTGGGGACTTTTTGATAAAAGCCATTTTCACTGGGGTCAGGTGATTTTTCATTGTGATTTTAATTTGCATTTTTCTGATGATTAGTGACATTGAACATTTTTTCATGTTTATTGATCATTAATCTATCTTCTTTTAAAAAGCTTCTGTTCATGTCTTTTGCCCACTTTTTAATGAGGTTATTTAATTTTTTTTTCTTGCTAATTTGGTTGAGTTCTTTGTAGATTCTGTTCACTGGCCTTTTATTGGATGTATAGCATGTGAATGTTTTCTCCCATTCTGTAGGTTGTCTATTTGCTCTGTCGATTGTTTTCTTGGCTGTGCAAAAGCTTTTAATTTAATCAAGTCCAATTTATTTATTTTTGTTGTTGTTCTGAATGTTGGGGTCTTCTTCATAAATTCTTTGCCTAAGCCGATATCTACCAACATTTTCTTCTAGAATTCTTAGGGTTTCATGTCTTACATTTAAGTCTGTTATCCATTTTGAATTAATTTGGGGGAGTGGTAAGAGATATGGATCCTGTTTCAATCTTCTAGGTGTGGCTATCGAATTTCCCTAGCACCATTTATTGACTAAGGATTCTATTCCCCAGTGTATATTGCTGTCTACTTTGTCAAAGATCAGATGGCAATATGTGGATGGTTTTATACCTGAGTTCTCTGTTTTGTTCCATTGGTCTATGCATCTATTTTTGCACCAGTACCATGCTGTTTTGGTTACTATATCCTTGTGGTATAGCTTAAAGTTTGGTAAAGTGATACATCCAGACTTGTTCCTTTTGCATAAGTTTGCTTTGGCTATTGGGGCTCTTTTCTGGTTCCATACTAGGCACAGAATTATTTTTTCTAGATTTGTGAAACATGACATTGGCATTTTGATGGGGATTGAATTGAATCTGTAAATCACTTTGGGTAGTATGGACATTTTAACAATGTTGATTCTGCCAATCCATGAGCATAATAGGTTTTTCCATTTGTTTACATCATCTGCAATTTCCTTCCTCAGTGATTCGTAGTTCTCTTTGTAGAAATCTTTCATCTCCTTGGTTAAATATATTCCTAGGTATTTCATTTTCTTTGTAGCTATTTTGAAGGGTTTTGAGTTTTTTATTTGATTCTCAGCTTGACTGCTGTTGGTGTATAGGAATGCTACTGATTTATGTACGTTGATTTTGTAGCCTAAGACTTTGCTGAATATTTATCAATTCCAGGAGTCTCTTGGCAGAATCTAAATTTCAAAATATTAAGGGGGTACAATTGTTTTTTTTTTAATATGGTTTATGGATGCCTTGTATAATGCTTAAGTTGGAGCTTTTAGTGCTCCTATCACCAAAATAGTGTTCATTGTACTCAATAGGTGGGTTTTTACCATTCAACCCCACCCACCTTCCCTGCTTCTTGGTTTCCAATATCGTTTACATCTCTTTGCACTCATGTGTGCCCATTGTTTAGCTCCTAATTATTAGAGAGTACATGTGCTGTTTGTTTTTCTATTCCTGAGATACTTCACTTAAGATAATCATCTTTGTTTACATCCAAGTTGTTGCAAAACATTATTTCATTCCTTTTTATGGCTGAGTAGTACTCCATGGTGTTTACACACACACACACACACACACACACACACATTTTCTTTATGCACTCATGAATTGATGGGCACTTAGGTTGTTTCCACATCTTTGCAACTGCAAATTGTACAAACATTTGAATGCAGGTATCTTTTTGATAAAACTACTTCTTTTCCTTTGGGTAGATACCCAGTAGTGGGATTGATAGATCAAATAGTAAGTGTACATTTATTTCTATGAGGAATCTCCATACTGTTTTCCCAAAGGGTTGTACTAATTTACATTCTCACCAGCAGTGTATAAATGTTCTGTTTTCACCACATCTGCACCAAGATCTATTGTTTTATGACTTTTCACTAATGGCCATTCTGACAGGGGTAAGGTGGTATCACATTGTGGTTTTAATTTCCATTCCCCTGATGATTAGTGATGTTGAGCATTTTAGATATACATTTATTGGCCATTTATCTATTTTGAAAAAATTATGTTCATGTATTTTGTCCACTTTTAATGGGGTTGCTTTTTCTTGCTGATTTGTTTGAGTTCATTGTAGATTCTGGATATTAGCCCTTTATTGGATGTATAATTTTAAAATATTTTCTCCCACTCTGTAAGTTGTCTCTTAATTCTGTAGATTAATTCCTTTGCTGTGCAGAAGCTTTTTAATTTAATTAAGTCCCATTTGTTTATTTTGTTGTTGTATTTACCTTTGGGTTTTTAGCCGTAAATTCTTTGCCTAGGCTGATGTCTAGAAGTGTTTTTCCTATGTTTTCTTCTAAAATTTTTATGGTTTTGTGCCTTACATTTAGGTGTTTTATCCATCTTGAATTCATTTTTGTATATTGTGCAAGATAGGGGTCCTGTTTCATTCATGTGCATGTGACTATCTAGTTTTCCTAGCACCATTTATTGAATAGGGCTTCCTTTCCCCAGTGTGTATTGTTGTCTGCTTTGCTGAAGATAAGTTGGTTTTAGATAGATGGTTTTATTTCTGGGTTCTCTATTCTGGTCTATGTCTCTCCTTTTATACCAATATCATGCTGTCTTGATATTATAGTATAATTTGTAGTCAGGTAATGTGATGCCTCCAGATTTGTTCTTTTTGCTTAAGATTGCTTTGGCTATTCGGGCTCTTTCTTGCTTCCAAATGAGGCATACAATTATTTTTTTCTATATTTGTGAAATATGACATTGGTATTTTGATGGGGATTGTACTGAATCTGTAAATCACTTTGGACAGCTGTTTCGACATCGCTGAAAGAAATTATACTTATTTGAAGACCACTTACCAAAAAATGCCAAAAATAAGCTAATATGGTTAATAGATATTTTGTTATAAACTTAAATATAATTTACAAAGTAAGTAGCTCTATAAAGATCTCAAGGAAAAATTCTGAGAATTCAGGCAAGAGATGAAGAAAACCGAAGCAGATAAAATATGAGCTGACAGAAATAAGGTATGAAATACCTAAAAAAATAGTCATAAAAACATCCAATTGAAAAAAGACGAAAGAATAATTGTTGCTATGGAAATCAAAGCAAGGGATTAAAAAATAGAAATAGAAGAAAAAATGAAAGAAAAAAAGAAAGAAAGAAAGAGAGAAAAAGAATCAATGAAATGAATCAAAGAAAAGAAGAAATAGAAATTTAAAATGAAATGTTAACAAAAACCAGAGAGGAAATTGTAGAACAATTCACAAAAAGAATCAACATATGCAAAAAACAGTCTCCAATAAAGAAAATCAAGCTATAATTCAATACAAAAGTATGTAAAATAAAATATGATTTAGTGCTACATACTGAAAGAGGTCACTATAATATAGGGAATTTTGAGGTTTAATAGTTAATGCAAGTACATGTGGTGCATGTTTTAACCAAAATGTTTGTACCCCCATAATATCCTGAATAAATAAAAAAATAGTTAATGCAAAGATATTCTACTAAGAGCTTTGTATTTTAAATATAATGTAAGGGCTTTTTCAGTATCCAAGCAGGAAAATCAAATCAATGTCACAGACAAAAATCACTCTAGGCTCAGATTTCTCCATTTAATTCTAGAACATTGGTGAATAACATTTATACAGCCATTAGAAAAATAAACTGTAACCCAATAAAACATCTTTAAGAAACAAAGACACTGGCCAAACACTAAAATAGCCACAAATTCTGAAAATATTTTTCATTTTCATCCTTCTCTAGGAAATGATAAGAGTATGGATTTCAAGAAAGATGATGAGGAAAATTATTATACAAGAACTAAGAGTGGGTATTAAATAAGCAGGCATGCCTCCTTTAATTGTGCTTAGTTTTATTGTGCTTGGCAGATATTGCAATTGTTACAAATTGAAGGTTTGTGGCCACCCTGCCACCAGCAAGTCTATTTGTGTCATTTTTCCAACAGCATGTGCTTACTTCATGTCTCTGAGTTAAATTTTGATGATTTTTGCCATGTTTCAAACATTTTGTTATTAATATATTTGTTATGGTGATCTGTGATGAGTTATTTTCGATGTTACTCTTGTAATTGTTTCAGAGACCCACAAACCGTGCCCATATAAGACAGAGAACTTAATTTGTAAGTTCTGTGTTCTGACTGCTCTGCCAACTGGTCATTCTCTCATTTTTCTCCGTCTCCTTTGGCCTCATTATTCCCTCAGACACAACGATATTGAAAACAGGCCAGTGAATAACCCAAGAGTGGCTTCTAGGTATTCAAGTGAAAGGAAGAGTCACACACCTCTCCCTTCAAATCAAAAGCTAGAAATGATTTAAGTTCAATAAGAAAGGTTTCTTGAAAGCCAAGATAGGCCTAAAGCCAGGCATCTTGCTCCAAACAGTTAGCCAAGTTGTGAATCCAAAGGAAACATTTTTGAAAAACATTAGCAGTGCTACTCCAGTGGACACACCAATGGTAAGAAAGTGAAACAGTCTGGTGGCTAATATGGAGAAGGTGTGAGTGGTCTAGACAGCAGATCCAACCAGCCACAACATTTGCTAGAGCCAAAGCCTTGTCCAGAGCAAGGCCCTCGCTCTCTTCAAATTCTACAGAGGCTGAGAGGGATGGGGGGTGGGGGGAGGGGATGGGTGTATGCCTACATGATGAGTGCGTTGCACACCCTCTGGGGAATGGTCATGCTTGAAGGTGCAGACCCGGGGAGGTGGGGGGGGGAGGGGATGGAGGTATGACTACATGATGAGTGCCAGGTGCACTGTCTGGAGAATGAGAACGGACGCGCTTGGGACTCTGACTCAGGGGGATGGGTGGGACATGGAAAATGTATATAACCTAAACTTATGTACCCCCATGATGAGCTGAAATAAAAAAAATATATATATAAAAAAAAAAAAAAAAAAGAAAGCTGCAGAAGAAAAGTTTGACTCCAGCAGACGTTGGTTCATGAGGTTTGAGGAAAAAAGTCATTGCCATAACATAAAAGTGCAAAGTAGATCTGCAACAAGTTACCCAGAAGATTTAGCCAAAATAATTGTTGAAAGTAGCTACAGTAAAGGAAAGATTTTTAATACAAACAATCACCTTCTATTTGAAGAAGATGCCATCTAGGACTATCATAGCTAGGGAGAAGTCAATGCCTGCCTTCAAAGAACAGGCCGACTCTCTTGTTAAGGCTAATACAGCTGGTGATTTTAAATTAAAGGCAATGTGAATTTACCATATTGAAAATCCTAGGGTCCTTAAGAAATATGCTAATTTTACTCTGCCTGTGATTTATAAATGGAATAAGAAGCATAGATCAGAGCATATCTATTTACAGCATGGTTTACTAAATATTTACTACTACTGTAGATACCTACTGCTCAGGAGAAAAAAATCTTTTTAAAATATTACTGCCCATTGACAACGCACCTGGTCACCCAAGAGCTCTGACGGAAATGTACAAGGAGATGAATGATGTTTTCACACTGGCTAACACAATATCCACTCTGCAGCCCATGGATCAAGAAGTAATTTTGACTTTCAAGTCTTATTACTTAAGAAATACATTTCATAATGCTATAGCTGTCATAGATAGTGATTCCTTTAATGCATCTGGGCAAAGTACATTGAAAATCTGGAAAGTATTCAACATTCTAGATGTCATTAAGAACATTTGTGATTCATAGAAGGAAGTCAAATTGTCACCATTAACAAGAGTTTGGAAGAAGTTGATTCCAGCCTTCATGGATGACTTTGTGGAGTTCAAGACTTTGGTGGAGGAAGTCACTGTGGATGTGGTGGAAACAGCAAAAGAACTAGAATTAGAAGAGGAGCCTGAGATGTGACTGAATTGCTGCAATCTTGTGATAAAACTTGAACAGGTGAGGAGTTGCTTCTTAGGATGAGCAAAGAAAGTGGTTTCTTGAAATGGAATCTACTCTTAATGAAGATGTTAACTTTTTAAAATGACTATAAATGATTTATAATATTACATAAAAGTGATAAAGCAGCAGCAGGGTTTGATGGTATTGACTCCAATTTTGAAAGTAGTTCTATTGTGAGTAAAATGCTGTCAGACAGCATCACATCCTGTAGGGGAATCTTTCATGGGAGGAAAGCTAACCAATGCAACAAAGTTCATTGTCTTATTTTGGGAAATTGCCACAGTCATCCCGAGCTTCAGCAACCATCACCCTGATCAGCGGTGATCAGACTTCGAGGGCTGCATCAACATGGAAGCAAGACGCTCCACCGATAAAATGATTACAACTTCCCGAAGGTGCAAACGATTGTTAGCATTTTTTAGCAATAATTATTTTTAAATTAAGGTATGCACATTTTTATACATAATGCTATTAAACAATAGACTACAACATAGTGCAAACATAACTTTATATGCACTCGGAAATCAAAATTTGTGTGACTAGCTTTATTTCAACATTCCATTCATTGTCATAGTCTGGAACCAAACCTGCAATATCTCTGAGGTATGCCTGAATTTAGCTCCGGAAATACGACTAAATCAAGCATGGAATTTAGGATTAGCAAGGAATAATATAAATGTCATTTTCTTAACCACATAGAAATAGCACAACTAATAAAATTAGAGAGAAAAGAAGGAAAAAGACAGTAGTAAGGATAGTGTATTTATTAATTCTTTATCTATAACAACTTAGACTAAAGGAATGTTATATAAAACTTACAAATCAGGCAATACTTTTATGAAATTATTAATAGTAAAAATAAAAATCTTAAAAGGTAAATTTAAAAGCAGAAATAAAATATTATTAAAGACATATACTAATTTTACAAATGCTCATGTAGAGAACAAAGAGATAACTGGCTTAAGAAGTAAGTTACTAGGTGACTCACTAGTGAAAGGCTTTTTACCAAGCCTGATGACAGTTAGAAGATGACAAAACAACAAATATGACAACCAATTTCTGCCATATGGACACTGTAAAGGGCTTACCTCTCGTGTTAGAGAGAAAACAATACTCAGGGTGGGTCGCAAGGCTGAGCCCACTCTCTGCTGTGTATAAGATCTGTTAGTCCCCCGCCCCCTGCTGAAGTTTTGCTTTGCACAGTTTCAGATACCTGCACTCAGTCCAAGAATATTAAATGGAAAATCACAGAAACAAACAATTCATAAGGTTTAAATTGCACACTGTTCTGTGTAGCGTGACGAAATCTCCTGCTGTCGTGGTCCCTGCCCCTGGGACGCGAGTCACCCTGCATCCGGCACCGGCGACTCGACGGACTGCTGTGGCGTCCCGGCGCCTGTGTTCGAGGGACCCTTATTTTACCTACTATGCTATTTTACTGCTATTGTCGTTAATCTCTTATTGTGCCTAATTTATAAATTAAACCTTATCGTAAGCACATAAGTATAGGAAACGGCAGTGTATACAGCGTGGTGTCTAGTACCTGGTGCAATTCAGTTTCCCACCCCCACGGGGGCCTGGAGTGTCCCCCACGGTGCGAGGCGCTCACCGATGACAATACGGGAAGTAAAAAACTGTGAAAGTTTATAAAGAAATTAACAAAGGGGTAGCAGGTCAATGCAACATGAGGAAGACGGGTGTGGTTTAACGCAAAATTAGCCGTAGACCTTCACTGTCTCCTAGAAACGCGTCCTTTGTGATGAGACTTTGAAGGGACCCCCGGCTAGCAGCAGCGTCCCCTTCCCCAAGCGTGGGACGGCGCGGCAGAGTGATGTCGCCTTAGCTCCAGTCTGTTAATTAGAAAACTCGTTGTAGCGATGATGCGAGTCTCTGAACGCCTCTGCGTACTGTGTGGAGCCCGGGGGAGCTGGCCTGCTAGGCAACAAGGGACCCGAGAGAGCGGGCCGGAGACCCCAAACACCTGACTTCCGGGAGGCGACAGGGGCCAGCGCCAAGGCAACCGGGGACGTGTCGCCTCTTCCCTGGCGGAAACCAGCTCGGATTGCCATGAACAGAAGCTTGCAGTAAATGAAGGCTGGTGTGGTTTATTACGCAGTAATAGAAGATTTATAACGCAGCGGCCATTACTTTATATTAGAATAGATGTAATTTAAGTAAAAGTATAAACTGACACTGACATTATATAATACCAAATTTATTCAAAATAAAGATATGAGCAAAAACAAGAGTTTTTGTCTCATTGATGAAAGAGAAGGGATCTGAAACAAATTATTGTTAAGAGATATTAAAGATTTTTAGTTCATGAGTAATGAATACAACAAAATTGAATAAGATGTGGAAGTAGCAATAAATATAATTAATTAAATATATCTGATTTATTAATATCCAAATTCAGAATCTGAATACAAAGTATGTTTTTCCAGGTATCCATTCAACATGTATGAAAATTGAAGTGTTCTAACATATTTCAATAATTCCAAAAATAGAAACAGTACAAATCTTTTCTGATAACTATTTAATGAAATTAGAAATTGATGATAATATTGGAAAGAAAAAGTCTCTTCCACCTGGAAATTTAAAAAGCAAAAGGATTCCCAACCTTGGAAAAAGAAACCAAAATGAAACCACATATAGGGAGATATATTTCATAAATCTCATATATAGAGACAGAAAAATCTAAACAGATATAGTGCCAAAGAACAGCAGAAAATGTTCTTAAGGAGTCATTCCCCCCACAAATGCTAGGCTCGGTTATCACCAACGTGGCAAGGGAGACGGGAACTGGGGAGATGGAAAGCAAAACTGTGAGGGAGACTTTTGTCTGTCTATCTTTTCATACTTTAATGTTTCTACCATTACAATGTATTAACTAGTTTATGTATAGACTATCATAAAGTCAAAATAAGTAAAGAGCAAAATTAATTACACACATGATTGTGTTGGGTGAGATTATATTAACTACTACAAAACAATGTACTTAAATCTGCTACTGGTATGTAAATACTATAGTTAATAAATATTAGTTGCATTTTATATATGTATTGAAAATCAGGAATTTTGCTGAGGTAGCCTCAACCAATTCATTTCACAACAAAAGTAATCAGTCTCATCAATTATGTGTTACTTCCTATTTGAGAGTTTAAATTCATTCTGTTTAAAATCATAGTCAATTGTCTCCTAAAAGTATGTCCCTACCGATCAAATGTAAAGGACCATACAAAACTAGAACACCTGAATATCAGGTTGTAAGTGAGGATTAAAAAGAAACAATGATACATTTGTATAGTCTAGTAAAATAGACAATGTTATATAATGATAGGTTGGACACTAAAAAAGGCATTGTTAAATCAGTTATATGTATATCCATTAATAATGCCTTATTTCTCTTGGAATTCATCCAAAGATCTAAAATTAGTTGAAAATATGCAATGTATAATACATTGAAACAGCCAAATAGTGATTGATTTCTTTTGAGAATTGGCCAAAACAATTAAACCATAAATAGCATTATGGAAAAATAGAGAAAAATATTTGAATATTATCTTAATTGATGAATGTTTTCCCAGCAAGGAATTGCTAAAGCCTTATACTCATTTTGCTTTTTAAAACCAGGTTTTCTAAAACTGTCCTTAAATTTTCTGTTTAACAAATTTTAAAACTGAACTTTAATATCATCTTCAACTCTGAAAATATGAGGTTTGTTGCCACCTTTACCCTTGCAAAGTAAACTACTAAGTATTTATGTGAAAGCAATTTTAACTTCAGTTTAATAACAGAGAATTTCATATATCTTTAGGAAAAAATGGCAAGTCAGCAGATAAGTTTGGTATTGCTGGTCCTTGATCTACAGCAAAAGCAAAGTTATGACTAGATTCAGAAACGCATTTGTTAGGCGCAGTCACTCTGGGATGATCATGGCTGCCTATAGAGAAAGATTGATTTTCCTCTAGGGAGGCTCTGGACATAACCATTCTATGAAACAAGTCCAATAATGTTGCAATACGTAATAAATTCAAAAATTATATAAGTTTTCTAGCCTCTGGTTATTTTAAAGTATCAATAGTCTAAGAGTAAACATTAAGTTTTATTATCTACTTTGCAAATATAGTAATAATATAGTAATTCCAGCCATTTCAGGTAACAAAATACATTTAGAAAAATAAAGTGTAAATATTCTAAATTATTGGAGTAAAAAGGAAGTCTATGATATTCTTCCATTCACAATCATATTGCATTAATTATGCACATAAATATTTATCTAAAAGGGTAATTTTATTTCCTTAAGAGTTCTACCCAGTTCTACCAGTTTTCCAGAAAGCAATCAATGAAACGGAGTACCTACCAGACTTTCCAGTGAAGTATAGTAGAGCCAAATTATTTTGAATAATTTGTTACATACTTTGTTTACTTATTTCATATGCCTTAACAGTGAGTTTCTAAATAAAACTATCATTTCTAAAGTATATTTTGCTACTTTACTTTTCCCTCCTTCTACCTCCCTCCATCATGAAGCGAATACAGAATTTTTAAAATAAAGGATAAATGCTCTTTATAAATTCAAAAGAGAGGAAAGGAATCATTTTGGCAAATTGAAGTCAAGTATGCTGGCTCATTTCAAGACCTGTTTTTCCTAGATGTAGGCACGTTTATTTGAGAGCAGTAAGTAGTTTTGTTGCGGTGATGAAGCTTAGTTTCCCTAAAAATTCTTAGATCAAACTTTGCTTTTAATCTGAATTTCCCATCTGTAAAATGTACCATCTTATCAGGAATCTGTGTAATGACAAGAAATTATAGTGAGAATCTTTGTGAGGAAACATCGATTAAAGATCATTTATTCTTATGCATTCAAAAGTCAGATAGGAAAATAAAGTTTATCATCATTAACTGGTATTATTTTGCTAAATAGCAATAAGAATATCAGATATGTGTGGACTACATACACTTTGCAAACTACCATGAAGAATAAGAAGAATAGTCAGCTGCTACTCTCTAACACCCTGCAAGGACCTACTGCTACTTGTAAAAGAGAAGATCACAAATATAGAAAAAATAATTTTACACTTTGTATGGAACCAGAAAAGATCCCATTTAACAAAAGAAATTTTAGGCAACAGGAACAAAATGAGAGGTATTAATTTACCAGACTTGAAACTATACTGCAAGGCTGTGGTTATTAAATCAGCTTGGTATTGGCACAAGAACAGGGACACAGACCAGTGGAACAAAACTGAGAATCCAGATATAAAACCGTCCTCATGTAGCCATCTAATCTTTGACAAAGCAGACAAGAACATACTCTGGGTAAAAGAACCCTTATTCAATAAATGGTGCTGGAAAACTTGATAGCCACATGTAGAAGACTGAAACAGGACCCACAGCTTTCACCTATCACAAAAATCAAATCACGGTGGATAACAGACTTAAACTTAAGGTGTGGAACTATTACAATTCTAGAAGAAAATGTGGGAAAAACTCTTATAGACATTGGCCTAGGCAAAGAATTTATGAAGAAGACCCCAACGGCAATCACAGCAACAACAAAAATAAATAAATGGGACCTGATCAAATTAAAAAGCTTCTGCACAGCCAAGGAAACTATCACGAGAGCAAACAGACAACCTACAGAATGGGAAAAAATTTTCACAGGCTACACATTTGATAAAGGCCTGATAACTAGAATCTATTTAGAACTCAGGAAAATCACCAAGAAAAAATCAAACAACCCTATCAAAAAGTGGGCAAAGAACATGAACAGAAACTTTTCAAAAGAAGAGAGAAGAATGGCCAACAAACATACAAAAAAGATGCTCAACATCTCTAACCATCAGAGAAATGAAAATCAAAACCACAATGAGATATCACTCAACTCCAGTGAGAATGGCCTTTATCAAAAAGTCCCAAAACAATAAATGTTGGTGTGGATGAGGAGAGACAGGAACACTCATACACTACTGGTGGGACTGCAAACTAGTACAACCCCTATGGAAAACAATAGAGAGATATCTTAAACAGATTCAAGTAGACCTACCAATTGATCCAGCAATCCCATTATTGGGTATCTACCCAAAAGAACAAAAGACATTCTATACAAAAGACATTTGCACTCAAATGTTTATAGCAGCACAATTCACAATTGCAGAGATGTGGGAACAACCCAAGTGCCCATCAATCCATGAGTGGATTAATAAAATGTGGTGTATATATATATATATATATAGATATAGATATAGATATAGATATAGATATATAATGGAGTACTACTCAGCTATAAGAAACAATGGTGATATAGCACCTCTTGTGTTTTCCTGGATAGAGCTAGAACCCATTCTACTAAGTGAAGTATCCCAAGAATGGAAACATAAGCACCACATGTACTCACCATCAAATGGGTTTCACTGATCATCACCTAAGAGCACATTTAGGAATAACATTAATCGGGTGTCGGGCAGATGTGAGGAGGGAGGGGATGGATGTATACATACATAATGAGTGCAATGTGCACTGTCTAGGTGATGGACACACTTGAAGCTCTGATGGGGGGGTAAAGAGGGGGCAAGGGCAATATACATAACCTAAACTTTTGTACCCCTATAATATGCTGAAATAAAAAAAAGATTATCAATAAAGCATTTTTGTGTTAAAAAAACAAAAAATGAGAGGGACTGTTTTAAATTTTTTTTAAAGGATCACATTTAATAAGAGAAACTCTTCCAAAAGTATTTAGAGTTTTATGCTAGTGAACAACCTGGTTTCTCATTAAAAATTGTCTGGGGAGCATTTTAAAAGCACTGACATGCAGGACTCAGACATAATGGGTCTTGGGTAGAGCCATGACATGGGTGCTTTTTAAAAGTTCCCCAAGTGATTCTCTTATGGAGCCTTTTTCAAATGAAAATTGCGCTTGCTTTATGTCTCTACACAGCATTTTCCATTTAAGCATCCCTTCTTGGTTTTGATATCCTGTCTCATTATCTAGAACCTACATACCTCACTACAAATCTCAGTATCAAAATCACCTGAGAGTCTCATTATTTGTTAAGTACTTATACTTCCTAACTGGAACTCAGAGATTAAAGCACTTACTATCTGATATGGATACTAGGAATATATATTTTTAATGAGCACCCAGTTGCTTCTGATGAAGACAATCCATGGAGATATATAGATGACATTAGGATTGTCGGCTTTGCTGTCATGAGGCTGGTACACTTGCACACTTGTTCCCATGTCACCATAACCATGATCATGGGCAAGTCGATGTGCCTCTCTCAGATAAAAATAGTGCCACCTCTGGAGTCCGTTGTGGGGATTACATTTATTGAATATAAAGCATTAAACACAATGACTGGCATATATATACATTTTCAAAAATGTTACCTCAAATCATTATTTACATACCTATTCAATTACCCTCATCTATCCTTCTGGATGCCTACCTCACTTACGCAGTTCAGTAAGAGTGTCAGAATCTGAATTTCCTATGAGGCCTCTTAGTGTCAGATGTTCTCAGTTATTTCAAGTATTTCTGATCATGACTTCAGTTATACTAACAATGATAAGCATTATACAATTTTAATATAAACACACATAATTATTAAATCCAATTTTGACTCCAGTGAAAATACTTTTTTGTGGGCCAGGAACATTCTACACAAATGAGGAAGCTACCGTGTGATGGATAGATAACCCAAAGTATATCAAGTGTAAGAAAATAACAGTACCTTCAGGCATCTTGGTTTAAATCGAGAATAAAGTAGCATAAGGGTAGTATAGAAAGTCACTTCACTTACTCAGAAATCCTGGGTTTGAGATATTCTGAGATTTATTGTTTGCATCCAACAAAGCTGAAATATAAACTTAACATACAAAGAAGCAAGCTTAAATGGCAGACTCTTTTCACGTACCATTCATAGGTGCACTACTCAGCACAGACTAACACATTTGGGAAGTATTCACACATTCGAGTTGGTTGGTCTCTTTCTTTTAGCAAGCCGATATATAATTGTCTTGACAGCTACGTGAATCATTGACCTGGTTATCTGTGGCCAGGGTAACAGCGTTTCATCTTTAAAAAATAATATAAGGTGGGACAAGCTGAACTTTGCTCTTTTGGGTTAGAGGCAATTTGAGATTTTATGGATTTCTTCTCTTTAGGTACATTTAGCATAATACCATGGAAGAGCACAAATAAGACAAAGAGAAGCTACAATTTGTTATCCTGTGAAAGGTCATAGACATAGAACAATATTACAGATTAAATGTTATTCAATAAATGTTTGTTTTTCAAATTAGAAAATTTTGTCATTTTCTAAACACAAGCCTCTAAACACATGGATAAATTAAAAATAATTCTATTTATTTCCTATTGGTTATACCATAATTTGCAAATATTAAGCTTTTCTGAATGGATTTGCCTTCTGCTTCAGAAAGAAAATAAATAAAAATCCAGCTAGGTGCAGTGGCTCCCACCTGTAACCATAGCTACTTGGGAGGCTGAGGCAAGAGGATCACTTGAGACCAGCCTGGATAATATAGTGAGACCCCACATCTAAAATAATAACAATAATAAATTAGCTGGGTGTTGTGGTGCATCGATGTACATCCAGCTACTCGGGAGGCCTAGGTGCGAGGACGGCTGAAGCCCAGGAGTTCCAGTCTGCAGTGAGCTGATCACGCCACTGCTCTCCAGCCTGGTGACAAAGCAAGACCCTGTCTCTTAAAAAAAAAAAAATCCTAAAGATCCACCTCTGGGTAGTCTACTTCATTTTCCCAGGGAAAGAGAATTGATAAGGATTGTGAATAGTTTTATCTCTAGAAATAAATATAGAGGGTTGGATACAGCTCAGTTTTTGATCGGTCTCAGAGGTAATTAAATTAGTGGATATAAGACAGAGGGGATGAGGCAAGTATTACAAAAGTTGATAACATGATTTAATGTTGATATTATTCTTAAACAGGAGTTAACATTTTTTAGGGGAAAAGTAAAATGATGTGAATGCACATTATTCATATTTTAAACTAGCAAACCATTTATTAAAGTGGACAGATGAGAGTTATAAAATAATATGCATATTTAAAAATATACTGAATCAGTCTATGGAAGAAAAAATGGAAATAAATGCAAATAGCAATGATAAATGTTGATTTGTTTGATCTGAAAATAACATTTGTAAGAGGATTTAAGGAAAAAAATAATAATTTTTATAACCAACAATATGACAAACTAAAGGCTCAAAAAAAATGTCTAGGTGCATCATACCTAAAAATATCCTGCTCTTGAAGTCAAAACTATTTTAATAATTATACTGCACTCATTCTCTCTGTTGTGATAACCTTGTTTTTTTATTTATGATGTTATTGATTTGTGTTCTCTTTCTTTATTGTTTAGTCAGTGTTTTGAGGAGTGTGTAAATTTTGTCGATTTTTTCAAAGAACCCACTCTTAACGTTTGTTAACTTTCTCTATTGTCCATGTGCTTTTTAAAAATTGAGTTCTATTCTTATCTTTATTATTTTCTTCCTTCCACATATTTGGGTTCATTTTGCTTTTCTTTCACTAGCTTCCTAATGTAGATCCTTAGGTCACTGGCTTCAAAAGCATTAAAGCTAGTATTTAAGGTTTCCCTCTATGAACTGCTTTCTTTACCTATATTCAGTGAATTTTGTTGGTTTTGTTTGTATATTCGCTTAAAAAATTTTTTTAATATCACTTTGTAATTTGCATCTCCCTATTGATTAGAGATGTTGAGCATTTTAAGGGCATGCCTCTAGCCCTGGCTTGGGTGAGGCAAAGTCATGACTTGTAACCAAAATGTTTGTACCCCCATAATATCCTGAAATAAAAAAATCACTTTTTATTTCATCTTTGCCTTGTGAATTGTTTAAAAATATGTTGTTTAACTTCCAGATATTTGAATTTTCCTAGATATTGTATTGTTGTAGATTTTTAATTTAATTTTGTCGTGGTAAAAACCCATAGTCTCTATGTTTTCAAGACTTTTAAATTTATGGAGATCTATTTTATGGCCAAGCATGCAGTCTCTCTTGCTAAACATATAATGAAACTCTCCTAGACAAACAAGGCATGGAAGTTCCTCACCATTAGAACTTCCTTACAAGAAATGCTAAAGGAGTTCTCCAAGTCTAAACAAAAAGGATGGCCAGGCACGGTGGCTCACGCCTATAATCCTAGCACTCTGGGAGGCCTAGGCGGGCAGATTGTTTGAGCTCAACAGTTCAAGACTAGCCTGAGCAAGAGCAAGACCCCATCTCTACTAAAAATAGAAAGCAATTATCTGGACAGCTAAAAATTTATACAGAAAAATTTAGTCAGGCATGGTGGCTCTTGCCTGTAGTCCCAGCTACTCGGGAGGCTGAGGCAGGAGGATCGCTTGAGCCCAGGAGTTTGAGGTTGCTGTGAGCTAGGCTGACGCCATGGCACTCTAGCCTGGGCAACAGAGGGAGACTCTGTCTCAAAAAAAAAAAAAAGGATGCTAACTAACAGCATGAATGCCTTTCAAAGTATAAAACTCACTTTAAAGGTAAAAATATATTAAAATTCAGAATACTCTAATGCTATAATGATGGTGCACAAATCACCTTTACCTTTAGGATTAAAGTAAAAAGACAAAAGTATTTAAAATAACTAGAACTACAATAATTTGGTAATGGGAACATAATAAATGAAGTAAATCGTGACATCAATAACATAAAATGTGGTGGAAGGAGATGTTAAAATGTAGAATTTTTGTGTGCGATCAAAGTTAAGTTGTTATCAACTTAAAATGGACTATTACAACTATAAGATAGTTATGTAAACCTCATGGTAACCATAAAGCAAAAACCTATACTAGATAAAGAAAAAGAAATCAAAGCATACCATTACTGGAAAAAAAAATCAAAGTACAAAGGAAGAGAACAAGAGAGAAAGAATGGACCAAAGAAACTACAAAACAGTCAGAAAACAATTAAAAAATATGGTAGTAGTAAATCCTTACCTATTTTTATGTTAAATAGAAATGAATTAAATTTTTCTATCAAAAGACATAAATGAAGAGAAAGCATTTGACAATGACAACATTCAATATCCATTGATGACAAAAACTCCAAACAAAATAGGTATCAAAGAAACTTATTTTAATACAGTAAAGGTCATTTATAAAAAGCTCCTAGCTAAAACCATAACCAATGGGGGAAACTGAAAACTTTCCTCTAACATCTGGTACAAGGCAAGTGCCCACTTTTGCACTATATTTAGTGTAGTACTTAAAGTCCTAGCCAGAGCAATTAGACATGAATAAGAAATAAAATGCATTCTAATCAGAGAGAAAGAAGTAAAATTATCTTTGTTTGCAGATGACATAATTCTATATGTAGCAAACCCTAAAGACTCCATAAAAAATTATTAACTAATAATAAAATTTAGTAAAGTTGTAGGATACAAAATCAATATTCAAAAATCAGTAGTGTTTCCATACAGCAACAACAAAATATCCAGAAAGGAAATCAAGAAAACAATACCATTTACAATAGCATCATAAAGAATAAAATATTCAGAAATAAATTTAACCAAGGAAATAAAATATTTGTATATTATAAAGTATAAAACATTGATGAAAGAAATTGAAGAAAATACAAATGAAGAGAAAGGTATCTCATGCTCAAGGACTGGGAGAATTAATATTGTCCAATTAAAAAGTCCACACCACTAAAAATGAACTATAGATTCATTGCAATCCCTATCGAATTTCCAAATCTATCTTTCAAAACAACAACAACAAAAAAAATCCTAAAAGGTATATAGAATAATAAAAAAACCCAAGCAGCCAAAGAAATCTTGAGGAAAAAAAAGGTAGAAAAATTAACTTCCTGATGTCAAATTGTATTAAAAAGCTATAGTATTGAAAACAGTATGGTAGCGGCACAAAAACAGATACACAGACCAGTGGAACAGAATGGAGAGCCCAGATGTAAACCCACACATATATGGTCAAATTTTTGAGAAGGGCACCAAGAATACACAATGAAAGAGGACAATCTCTTCAATAAATTGTGTTTAAAAAGCTGGATATCCACATGAAAAACAATGAAATGGGACTCTCATACCATACACAAAAATCAACTTAGAGACTTAAACTTAAGACCTGAAACCATAAAACTCCTAGAATAAAACAGGAAAAAATGCTTTCAGTTTGGTATTGGCAATGATTTTTTGGCTATGACACCAAAAGCACAGAAAACAAAAGCAAAAATAAGTAAATGACATTACATTAAACTAAAAAGTTTTTGCACAGAAAAAATGAAAGAGCAAAATGAAAGGCAACCTACAGACTGGGAGAAAATATGTGCAAACCACCCTCTTGATAAAGAGTTAATAACCAAAATACATGAGGAACTTGCTATGGTTTGAATGTGTCCCCTGAAAATTTGTGTGTCGGGAACTTGGTTGCCATGTGGCTGTGTTAAGATGTGGGGCTTTGAAGAAGTGATCAGGCCGTGAGGGTTCTCCCCCCATGACTGAATTAATGTCCTTATCTCAGGAGTAGGTTAGTTATGGCAGGAGTGAGTTCCTGCTAAAAAGGATGTGATCAGCCCATTTCTGTCTCTGGCTCATGTTCTGGTGTCCCCTCTGCCCCTTCTCCATGTGATAACACAGCAAGAAGGACCTCACCAAATGCCAACACCATATTCTTGGACTTTCCAGCTTCCAGAACTGTAAGAGATAAATTTCTTTTCTTTATAAATTACCCAGTCTATGATATTTTGTTATATCAATAAAAATATGAACTAAGAACTCATGAAACTCAATAACCAAAACAGTCATATAATTGGATTAAAAGATGGGCAAAGGAGCTGTCTTAGACTGTCTGTGCTGCCATAGTAAAATACCACAGACCGGGTAATTTATAAACAACAGAAATTTAGTTTCTTGTGGTTCTGGAGACTGGGAAGTCAAAGATCAAAGCACTGGCTGGTGAGAATCTGGTCTCTCTGCTTCCAAGATAGCACCTTCTTACTGCATCTTTGGAGGAGAAGAATGTCCATCTCATGGCACAAGAGACAGAAGAGCACAAAGGGCCTGAGCTAGTTCCCTTCAGCCCTTTTACAAGGCACTAGTTCATTTCAAGAGATGGGAGCCCTTATGGCATAATTACTGCTCACAAGGGCCCACACCCCAGCACTGTCACAATGGGGATTAAGCTTCAACACATAAATTTTGGATGGAACACATTCAACCCACAGCAGAAACTGATTATGTATTTTTTCAAATCAGACATACAAATGGCTAACAGTTGTATAAAAAGGTGCTCAGCATCACTCATCATCAGGGAAATGCAAATCAAAACCATAATGAGATATCATCTTAATGCCCTTTAGGAGGCTATTTTCAAAAAGACCAAAGAGAGCTAGTGTTGGCAAGGATGTGGAGCAAAGGATGTGGAGCAAAGTATAAGGATGCTTATACACTGCTGGGCAGAATGTAAAGTGATACAGCCTTTAGGGAAAACAGCATGGAGGTTCCTCAAAAGTTAAAAATAGACCTACCGTATGATTCACCCATTCCACTTCTGGGTTTATATGCAAAGGAGATGAAATAAGTATCTCAAAGAAGTGACTACAAGGGAAGGAGGAAGGAATATGGAAATGTTGGTCCAGTGGCACATAGTTTAGGTTATTTGGGATGAAAATATTCTAGTGCTCCAATATACAGCATGTTGACTAAAGTTAATAATACTGTAGCATATACTTGAAATTTGCTAAGAAAGTAGATTTTGTGTTCTCACTACATACCCCAAAAATGGTAGCTATGTGAAGAGATAGACATGATCATTACTTTGACTGTGGTAATTGGTCTACTATGTATATGCATATCAAAACATCACATTGTACACTTATATACAATTTTTATTTAAACATTAAGTTAAAATTAATTGATAATTCCAACATTTATACAATTCAATGTTGGTAAATACATTGTTTTTTTCATTTGTCACATGAATGTGTCCTATAATATTTTGTTTGTATGTCAAATACTTTTACATTGTACCCTGAATATCGTGAACTGTACACTGTATAGACTCCTGGTTTTAGTTTTAGCAGGAAGTATCCAAAGTTAGATTGAGAACAGAAGTTCTCCTTCCCCTTCCGTGTGTGGCAGCTGAGACTTCCGCGCTGTCCCCGCTGTCCCCGTGTGTCGCCGCTCTGTCCGGTGCGCACAGGCGGCCCCCAGGCCTGCCCGTGCCCAGCATGAGCCTCAGCGGGCGTGCGCCCAGCTAACCCCCGTTCTGGCTCCCTTTCCCCCCGGGGTGACGCAGTGCTCTCTCCCCACCTGAGAGGTGTCCGCAGACCGCAGCACGAGGACGGTCCCAGCGGGTTTAGAGACGCGTCTTTCCAGCGAGCGCCTCACACTCCAGCAACAGCAGTTTGTGCTCTGTTTGTTTTGCAAATGCACTTTCTTCTCATGAACCCATTTTCTCTGTCCAACATTACATTTTGATAAGAATTTCTTTCAAGAATTTGGGCTTTCTGGCCATAAGGCTCCTGGATAACAGGAAACAGAGAAACAGCCCCGAACTCCAGGGCTTCAAGCCTTTCATTACTCCCTTATCATTTTCCGATGAGAATAATGACAGTTGTTGACTCAGATCACAATTAGAAGCTTCAGACTTTCTGGTTCTGTGGTGTAGAGTTTTCAAAGTGTTAATAAATGAGAATATTCTATTGGAGCAACTCAAGTATTGGAAATTTCAAGGTTTGGTTTTTCCAAAGCTGTTGCTTAGACAACAGCTTCTTCTTTGGCCAAAGAGAAACCAGCGCCGGCAGCCCACGGGTAAGCGGACCCCTTCGAATTCTTCTTCCTTAAATGAAAGTCTGTTTTCCCAGAGTGCTCAGAAATATTTGTTATTTAAATGAAAGACAAAAAAAAAACAGTTATTCTTCTATTAAAATAAGCCCTTATGGAACTAAATAATTTGCTTCATTAAATTTTCAGCAATATATTGTTTTCCCCAAAACAAGTAGGAACTGAATAGAGAGACAAACCAAATGGGTTGTTATATTCTTGGAAATTACCTAAAATGTACAAAAGCAAGAGAATGACTAATAAATAAATTTCCAGCTAACACAGTCTCTGATTTGGGGTACTACTTTGAAATCTTAGTGCTTGAATTGTTTTTCCCCAAACTCCCCACCCAATATTTTGAAGTCCTAACTGCCAGTATCTCAGAATGTGAACTTACGTGGACAGAGGGTTTTTCCAGAGGTAATCAATTTAAAACGAAGTCATTAGGGTGCAACCTAAGCTGATGTGTCTTGTAGTCTTATGACAGAAGAAATTTTGACACAGAGGCACACATGCGGGGAGAACACCATGTGACGATGAAGGCAGAGACTGAGGGGGAGCATGCACAAGCTGAGGAAGGCCAGCCACTGCCAGCAAACCCCAGAAGCTAAGCAAGAGATTGCAACAGTTTCTCCCTCGCAGCCCTCAGAAGGACCCAACCCTGCTGACACCTTGATCTCACACTTGCGGCACACACAGGCTAGAAGTGAGACGGTAAATTTCTCTCATCTAAGACACTCGGTTTGTGGCACTTTATTACTGTAGCCATGGCAAACTAATACGGGAGCCTACAGACCTGGTTACTTTTCTAGATAAAGACACTTTGCTGTTAATAGCGTTTATTTTCTTTATGACATAATTAACTGCTATATTTTAGGAATAAAAGAATCCTTCAAAAGTTACAAACATCTCATTCAGTGTAGATATGCTTTTATTTGTAACTATAAGACTATTTCTATTTTTAGAGTTTTTTTCTGAAAATAGTATTGTTTTCATAGAAAAAAGATCATTTCTACATTTCATTATCACATTCTATGCAACATAAAATGGCAGTGCTATTTTGATTCTAACAATCACAAATCTGTACACATATTCAATTTAAAGGCCTGAGGGTCAGTAAACTATAAAATAAATAAAGATAAAAGTTCTCTGAACGAGAAAAACAGAGAAGTCAATGTGTGATGTTATAACAAACTAAAATCAATTACGCACCCACTTACCCAACACAAGGGATAGAACAGATAAAGAAAGGGAGAATTACCGAGAAAATTGTCACAGACTTGCAGGATGATCTTCAGGGGATTACCAAAATAGAATCATGCCCTGCATGTATTGATGCCACGATACTCTCCCCGTCTTCATCCTAGGAATGAGCGTGAATAATTCAGTCAATACTAATTATTACTGCTGTGTGTTTTAAAATATTTTGCTGGCTCAAAATATTTAAGAACAGGATGCCAGACCTACTGCCATCAGTAAGCAAATAAAAAAACACTTTTTTTGGAAGTCTAATCATTAATTTGTATTTGACTATGCCATTCCCACTTAAATATTAGGAACTCAACTAATAGATAACTCTATTATTTTTTGTTCCCATTAGTAATGAACTACAAAGCATAAGAGTGTGTGTTAACTTCAGACAATTATTTTCTAGTTAAAGAAGTAAGTTGTGTGAGAGTACCCGATAGAGCTGCAGCAGCAATAGGATGTAAACTATTTTTAAACATTTACTTTAACAGAAACCTTTTTGTTGTTTAAATCTAGCAGCTTGCCTAGACAGATGTGTTTATTCAATTTTCAGAAGAGATAGCAGCTGCTCAAATTCAAAAATAATAGATACGGGTAATTTTAAAGAGCAAACATGTAAGTTGATTTCCCAACCTTACTTTCTGCCAAGCAGCTGGGCAGCCATAAGGCACTAACCTAACTGGTGCCAATTAATCGCCATGTGTATGCAAGTCAATGCTGAATCCTGTACTGGTTCGTTCGGAAGCTTATACCATCAACGGACTCGTCAGACACACCTTAAGGAATGCTACAAGCATATTAGCTTTCAAATTATGGGTGACAATTCTTTTAACCTCTTACCACAAAAAGGAAATACATACTTTGCAAAAGTGTCTGCCTGTGGGAGTGCTGACTCTGCCTATGATGATCCGTCCCTCTAAGCCACTAAGATCTAGCCCTCTCTCCGGTTGCAACCATAACATTTGGGTAAGTTACAAAGAAAACAAAACAAAAAACTACTTGAGGACCATGAAAAGTAAACAAAAACAGGAGATGACCAACTTTGTAACCTGGAGAAGCAACCCAGTCACAGGTGAGCTTCCTGTTTTTATTTTTGTTTCTTCTTCTCTCACAGTTTTGCACCATGGTAGACAGTCGTTCAACATTTGCAGCTAAAACTTTGACAGGTAACCTAGATCTTTCTGTCCCAGGCAACAATGAAAAAAAGCTAGGATAGGCCAGATTACTCTATGTGGAAGAAATACTACAGGAGGGAGAGCCTGAAAAGAGAATCCAGCCTTTCTGTGCAGAAACTCATAAAATACCCAGCCTAATGTTTAAACCACACATTCTTTGGATAGACACAAATCAGTATAACAAAGGCTTTGAGGGCTGAATTGACATTTGAACTATCTGCAAAATCTCAGCCTAACCTGTGAACCTCACACACATGAGATAACCTCAAATCGGGATGGTAAATCTTTGGGAACAGAACCGAGATTTGAACCAACACACAAAGGTTGGTCTTATCGACAAATCAGCAAATATGTGAGCTAAAGATACATTTATTAATCATTCCCTTGTTTTTTTATATTTAGGTAATTTCCAAGAATATAAGAAACCACTTCTCTTTGTCTTTCTATACAATTCCCACTTGATTGGGAGAAAAGGAATATATGGCTGAAAATTTAATAAAATTGCAATTAATATCAGAAATAGTTCATTATCAGTAATAAGAAATTCATTGTTTCACAGGGGAATTGATTAGTATATAGAATTTTATTTTAATGTTTTATTTCTTATTTTGCAAAATTATATTTAGGATTCTTTATTTGAGAATTTTAATATAGCATGTACTTATGCATTAATACATAATAAAATTGCTCCAGTAACCTATAAATTCATTAAGTTCACTTTTTGTTTTATTCTTTTATTACAATTTTGAGAATTGGGGTGTGTGTGTATGTGCACACTTTCCCCTGACAGGAACCATTTGGATTGTGTTGGCTACGTATCAGTAAGAACATTCCAACGTGAATGGACAAACATCAAGAAAAATGGGAAGAATATGAAGATATTCAAGTGATGACTATAATTCCATCCTAAAAAAATTATCTGTATACCACAGATACAAAATTTTAAATAATCAATAACATTTCAAAATCATTAAAATTCTAACAATGTGTTAAAAGGAAGAAATGAACAAGAATAAGAAGGACACAAAACAAAATTAACCTAAATACCAGCTTTAGGCCGGGCGCGGTGGCTCACGCCTGTAATCCTAGCTCTGGGAGGCCGAGGCGGGTGGATCGCTCGAGGTCAGGAGTTCGAGACCAGCCTGAGCAAGAGTGAGACCCCGTCTCTACTAAAAATAGAAAGAAATTATCTGGCCAACTAAAAAATATATATACAAAAAAATTAGCCGGGCATGGTGGCTCATGCCTGTAGTCCCAGCTACTAGGGAGGCTGAGGCAGTAGGATCGCTTAAGCCCAGGAGTCTGAGGTTGCTGTGAGCTAGGCTGATGCCACGGCACTCACTCTAGCCCGGGCAACAAAGTGACACTCTGTCTCAAAAAAAAATAAATAAATAAATAAATAAATAAATAAATAAATACCAGCTTTATTAAGAGAGAAAAGTTTGTCTTCAAATTATGATAACATAAGCGGTGATAAACTGGCACTAATAACAGATCCTGGCTCAGAACAGGCCCATGATAAATATTTTATGAATAAAATCTCTACAGGCTGGTTTTATGGTTTGAATGTGTCCTGTAAATCTCATCTGTTGGAAACTGAGTCCCCCGTATTGAGAGGTGAGGTCTTTAAGAGGTGGTTGGTTCATGAAGATTTTGCACTCATGAATGGATTGATGGATTAATGGTTTATCATAGGAGTGGAACTGGTTTAAAATAGTAGAGACTAAATAAAATTTAGTTGTATTCCAAAATGAGAAAGTCCCTTTTCTGTAAGGCTGCCGGTGTCAATGGCCGAGTCACCTGCTCTGCCAGGCGAGCGGCGTCTGGACTTGCTTTGCCGTCGCGGTTTATGTCTCCACAGGCTCTGGCCGCGACTAGGGCCGGGGGGTCGGAGCAGGTGCTCCCGGCCTTCGCGCCCCGCGCTCACATCAGCGGCCCGGGAACCTGCACCTCAGTGTATGCATTTGGGGGTCTCTTTGTGTCCCCCTGACCTTAACCCCAGGAGGCCACATCCTGTGCTCAGCCCTAGGGGGCTGGAGGCCCCTCCTGACTCTCCTGTCCTGTCTCAGCCACGAGCAAGACCGCCCGCCCGCGTCCCGGCCTGTCTCTCCCGGCCAGTCCTGCCACCAGCAGTCGCACTCGCAGCCCGGTGAGCCCCTCCAGGCTCTTTCTCATTTCTTCTGTCTACCAGAGACTTCGGCAGAAACCCCCGTGCCTCCAACTTCGGGATGTTTCTGGGCCTTCCTGCCCCGTCCCGCGCAGCGGCCCCGCCGTGCTCTCCGCTGGCCCCGGGGACTCAGGACTTGCTCGCCCTCGCTGGCCCGCGTGGCCGCCCTCGGGGCAGGTGACAGGAGCTCCTGCTCCCAGGCCAGCAGGTAGCACAGCCTTCAGGGCTGCAGCGCCCGGGCAGGAGGGGCCTCTTTCCGTGGCCTCTTTCCGTGTCCCCAGCGTCGCACCCGGGCGCTTGCGGAGCCCCAGGACAGAGCTGAGCGCGGACTCCGCGGCCGGTCCCGGGAGGTTCTGAATCATCGGCCCGTCCTCACCAAACCATCGCCACTCTTCGCGATCCTTCTGCTTTTATTACCCTCATCGATCACGGCCTTTGCCTTCTCCTCTTGCTCCCTCACGGCTAAAAGTGGTTTTGGTCTCGTCTCTCCCAGGAGGGCGTTTACTTAACGGATCCTGCTCCTGCGTGTTTTCTCACGGCCTCGGCCCCCGGGGGACGTTGGGAATCTGAGACGCTGTCTGTCATCTCACTGTGCGCACTGGCGCGGTGACAGTGATGTCCCTTCCACGTCCTGCTTCCTGCGCAGAGGTAGAAGCATTCAAAGCAGAGAACAGTTTGTAATATTAAGTTAATGAATATATTTTAACCAAACGTAGCAGGCCCACTGAAAGTAAGAGAAGTATTTCTATGCCACCAAAATCAAGCAGAGTCTTTGCTACGTAATTTTTTTTTAAATATGAATTTGTCAGCTTGTAATTGTTAGAGAGATGTAAGTTTGTCTGTGCTGAGATAATCGTTCCTGGCTATCAGTGTCCAGATTCTGCCCACTACCATGGGACTGTATTTATAAAGCCTCTAAGCTAAAGATGAAAGCATATATGACCTTTTAATTAGCACCGTATGCATGGGAATATTCACAATTTTCTTGAGGCATTCTAAGGAATATATTTAATAATCATTCTGGAAAACATGTAGCATAGCTTATCAAAAATGTTTATGATTTTTTAATCTATTTTTTAATAAGTTGCTTCAAAACTCAGAGACAACAGCACTTAGAAAAAAATTTAAATTGGGAAAATAATGCATTAGCCTGGTGATTCTACATATAAAATTAGAATTTTAATATCTGTAAGGTCAGAAATGAGAACGAATATTTAAATATGCATGATTTTAAAATTAATATTTCAGAAGTTTGCGTTATCTGATGTTGGCTGTGGACTCTATCTGCTGACCACGGGTTGAAGATGATAAAAGTCAAGCGTCGTATGGTGCTTTCAATGTGCCAGGCACCATTCTCATCACTTAGCTGAGCTTAGAATAATTTTTAATTTTGGACCACAAAATTAAAGGAGGTATGTGATGTTACTGCTTCACATATGGGGAAATTGAAGAACAAAAATTTAATTAATGACCAAGTTCACACAACTAGTAAGGGACTGAGTCAGTCTACGCTAGCTCCGGAGTCTGTATTTTCCCATTATGCTTATTTGTCTCAAATTAGATAACATAATTATAGAGCAAAACTAAATCTATGAATTATGTATTAAAACAATGTAATTTCATAAGTTTTTGTGTTTAAAATGGTAGTTTTGCTTCTATAAATTTAAATATATATATTTGGAACCATAATCACTGATTTTCTTTAAATTTATTATATATTCGATATTCACTACAATTACTATTTTCTATCATAACAAGCTTTTTGTATCTGTTTTCTTCTGTTTTATAATTGCTAAATTTACTTGAAATCAAAGAATTTTCTTATCCACAAGGCTGTACTTAGGGTCTACTTACATACACAGAAAAAAATTGTGATTATAAAACCAAATATTTATTTAAAGTAATGTATTTTTATCATCATTTTTACAGTGAAATTGGAAATTTTCTAATAGTGCTACTCAGATGTGCAAAGAAGTGGTGGTTTATTCTAAGTGACCTAATTATCCCACTGTGTGCATTTATCATTTAATGATGTCTCAGGTTCTCCCAGCTTTAACGTACATTCTCATTTAAAGATATACAGAGATAAAGTAAAAGGACGGGGATCAGACCCTGCCCTGTCTCTCCTCCTTCCCGCAGTTTGAGTCTCACGGTGGCTCTTGTGTTGGACTCTGCTGTGCCCAGGGAGCCTTCTCCAGGACAGTGCCAGCCGTCTGGGGCTCGCTGAGGTGTGGTCGGCGTCCCTCTGTCCCTGGGGATCCTAGTGCTTTCTGCACCTAGAGTGCATCGCTGGGACACTCAGGCTGCTTTCGTTACTCTGCTTCTGGGGTGCTCTGGGGTCTGACTGTGGCTGTCCAGGCTAGACAGCCTGCCCGAGGAACGCAAGGCCACCGCGTGCCTCTAACCAGATCTCGGTGCCGTTCAATATAACCTCTGCTGTTCTGCTTCACAATATATCAGACGAAACGGCTCAGTCCCTGCAGTGTCGCATGGAAGTCATTAAGGTTAATCTGGCTGATCGTCTTCCTCCGCCACGGACACGTTCAGTACCTGCTCGCGCCGTGTCTGTGCTGACTTACCGCTGTTGACCGTCTCCTCCCAGGGTTCAAAAGAGGAAGGGTGACAAAACACTTCTGCACCCGGTTTTCCCTCAGTCTCTCCAACAGATCGAGTCATGGAGGACTCTACTTCAGAAAGACAAGGCGACGAATGACACGGTCCCCTCCTGCTTCTCCTGTCCCCAACTTCTCTCCTCTCCCTGTGACCTACAGTACCGAAGGGTTATTCAAGCATTCCTCCTGTTCTGACAGAAATTTTCTATCTATTGTCTCCTAATTCCTGATCAGTCATGATATTTGTCTGGATTGTAATAAAATTAAATGTCCCTCAGGGCATGACTAGGGGAAAAAATGCATATAGTTTTACCAAGGTCAAGCTCCAAGAGTTTGTCTATATAGATTCCACGTCCCTGAACGCTGCATTTTGTACTCTTGGACTGTCTGACAGCCATGCAGCAGCTCCTTAGAGGCACTGGCTGCCTCTGAATTTAAAAACCTTACCGGCCTCCTATGCAAAAAGGCAAACTAATAATAATAAACTTCAGCAAATTTCCAAAATTTATTTCTTTTACTCTTTTTAAAAACATGTAACATTTTTGTGGAAAAATTAGTTTGCTACATTGTAGTCACATCATTTTCTAAGACAAAGACCTAAAAGCAGCATAAATGTGTGGGCAATTTCAATGGTAATTTCTCTAGAGAGCCTTATTCAACAATGAAATCAGCCACGGTTACCATCACCATCATTAAGGCTCAACACAAATACTGTTTTTATCTATGCCATAGTAAAATAATATCTTTTACCAAAAATAAATACATATAAGAGAGCTTTCTAATAAAAGAAATTAATTTTACTTCAGTTAGCAAGAAGATCGAATGAAATAAATATCACATGAGGTTAGATGCTTGGCAACAAAAACGTTCTCTTTGCTAGTTTTATATCAGTTTTAAATGGAATGATATAAAGATTTATTTATCAGAAACAGTCATCGCTACTCCATCTATTTGTATATCAATTCACTAATTCATTCACTATATAGCTGAAAGGCACTACCGTGATTCAGACATAGTGCTAAGTAGAAAACTCTGGGTGCTTAATCAGTTCATAAGTGAAGCATCTCACAGAAAGTGATTGATCTGAAAAAAATATCTTGACACAAAAGGCAATAATTTATTCGAGTTTATTATTAGATATTTATTATGAACCAATCATGCGCCAAGCACTGATCGGCACGCTGACAATGCAGTTATGAACAAGTAGAGTTGAACCTTGAAGAAATCCCCAGCAGTAGTGGGTACACACTAAAATAACTTCGTCTTGATCTACAGAATTTACTTAACTTCTGTATTGATTGAATTAAAGATGCAACTTTTAAGTGGTTGTATCCTTAATTCTTCTCTCACCCCTATCCACTGGAAGAGTCTTACTCTCTTAACAGGTGGTCTAAAATGTTAAGAGGGTTCCTGTTAGTGTGAGAAACACTTTTGCTGAGAAAACGCCTTGGTAAACCTGTGTTTCTTCCCGGAGTCTTTATGGGATATCTGAGGTTGTCAGGTTACAAGCCTTTAGAGAAGGAGGTCAAACTATTTAACAATGCAACGGGCGAAAAAATGATTCAGGAGAGAGATATGAAGGAAGACCTAGAAAGATGGAAAGAGGTGTGTTCAACATGACATCTCTCATGAAATAGTAAATATTTAAGTTACTAAACACAAATAGTATTTTGTGTGACTGTACTGTAAAAACTAACGTACAACTCTAGAGGGAAAAAATCTAAATTTTTCATGTGCTTTTTTCATAATCTTCAATATGCACCTCTCTATCCAGAAGAACTCATTATTAAAATAAAAATGGGAATCCTTTCAAACTTACACACACACACACAGAGCTTTGTATTTTTGTTGATACTGCTTTTTTTAATAAAAAACATTTATTGTTTTACAAATCGTTTGTTAACATAATAATATATTTCCTGTATGTACATCAATACACATAACTTTAATACAGTATTTTTAATATTATATTGCCTGCCACAGAATAATTATACCACAATTCATTTAACTATTCCTATATCAGAGAGTATTTAGGTTTATATAAAGTATGGATCTTTACAGTTTACAAAATCTATCCTAGATCATTTAATCAGAAAGGGATTTAATTCATTTAATGGAATTATATCCTTACAATTTCTTTGGAGGTATATCAGAGAAATAGACTTTGTACTAACTGCCCAAAATGTTGGCTCCATGGCCACAGTATAGACAGCTCATAAATTTTTACAAAATCAAATGAAGGACACTGAACTAGATATATTCCAATAGCATTTAGACATAAAAAAAAAAAACTTTCATGGATGATTATAAACCTTAGGTAACTTTCTCAAATGCAATCTAAATGCAATTCAGAGCATATATAATATTTGCACATATGAAAACATAATTATATTAGCACCTGCTTAAGCTACACATATAAAACTCTTAAACTGATCACCTTAAGACTTTTAAGATGTTTCAAGATTATTTTTCTAATCAGTGCTAAAATAAGATGCTGCTTTATTTACTAATCTACTTTTTCTGTGTTAAATTCCTTATGGTTTTAACAAAAAAATTTCTCATTTTCTGAAAAAGTTTTAAATACAGAAAAATTCTGAAGGAGTGTTATTCTTATCATGCTTCAATTAAAAAAGTAAACCTGGAAAGATTTATCTAATGCAAGTTCAACTATTACTTGTGCTATCTTAAAGTCTTAATAATACAAAACTGTTCTTAATGCATGTCTAAGAGAATACAGTATGTCAGCTACCCACTTCTATTATTTCAAGGAGATGTAATTAAATTGGATATCAACTCTTCCTGCTACCTTTGACTCATTTCTAATTAACACACTTGTACCCAAAAGAATCAAAGAAACACTGTGGCTGAGTGCATCTTCTCATTAAGAGGATTATTTGCTTCAACTGAGTCAAGAGTTGTGTTCTTTAATCTCCAAAGGAAAAAAATTATGCTATCAAAATGATTTAATATGAAGGATTCAAATTGCAATTTAAAAATGAATACGTGGGACCACTAGTGAACCAAATAGAAAAGTATTACAATGAACTACCAGGACAGGAAGATTGATGAGGATTCTTACTCATCTTTTCTATTAAAAAATTGATAGCAAATAATATACTGCCTTCTTTTCATATGGGTTAAAACCAAAAGAGATCTCTAAATTGCCTATAATAATATTTGAAGAAAAACATTCAGTATGTTATAAATAAGACACATAATGTATTCTGAAAGTGAGTCAATTTAACTAAAATTAAAAGATTAAATGCATGAAAAAACATCATTTTTAAAAAATTTCAGAATATTATGGGGTATAAATGCCTTGGTAACATAAATTGCCTTTGCACTGCCCGAGTCATAGCTACCAGCGTGCCCATCCCCCAGACAGCGTTAGGTGTGCGTTTACCCATCCCCCCCACCTGCCCAACACCTGATGAATGTTACTTCCATATACGCCTAAAAACCATCATTTCTAGAGTTATCAGTCTTTAGTATCATTAAAAATATATATGTAACTAAGTGAACTTTACATTCCAATTTGAATATGATGTGCACAATATTTATTTAAAAGTATAATGAAGGAAATTAAGTGACTAAACACATCTGGGGACCCAATATGAAATATGTGCATTTGTGTATGCACAATTCGTATATCACAATGTGTCAATGGCAAGTATGACCAACTTATGTTGGGACTCTAGAGGTGTTTAGTGTTAGCCCAGGTTTGAATTCATTGGTCACTAAAAATTCACCATTTCCAATCAGACTAGCTAAATCTAAGTGACCTCCCATTCCTATACAAGCATCTCTATGTTTCAGATTAGGTGGTAAAACTTGACTCCATTCTTGTAATTGAAGGCAGCTTTGGGGAGTGGAAATATTTAGAGTTAGAATTTCAACTCTCTTACCTAGTAGCTGTGTTTGCTTGATTCCATTACCTAATGTTTCTGCCCTCCAGTCTGTTCATCTATAATAAGGATAAATAATACCCTACTTTAATGTTGTTCATTAAAAATAACTAGAAAATTGTTGGGTACCAACTGTGTGTATAACACTGTGCCTTGTGGACATCCTACAGAATTATCAAAACAATTATTTAAAGTCATTATTAGCTCCACTTTATCAGTGAAACCTGACCAAAGTTACACAGATAGGAAGAAGCAAAGCCAAGATCTGAATCTTTATTTTTTCCTCCAAAGGCTATTCTCTAAACCACTAGCAAAGTAAGAAAAGTATGACATTTTCTTAATGTAGTAGAGGTGTTTGACTAATGTTAGCTATTATTATACTTTTTTTCTTTTACCTTAAAAATTCTACTGGTATTTCTTCATTTAAAACTAATGGCAAGTCATTGCAGTAAAGGATTTTTTAGTTGGAAAAAAATGGTTCTGCTAAACTTATAAAAGTCTAATGCTGCCTCACAGCAAAGGATTGACTATATTTGATTGTTGATTATGGGACCTTCCAACTAGCCTTAGCTTTCTCTGTAGCCAATTCTATAGAACTTATTTTAAAATATATGAAAACTCAGAGAGTTGCTTTCACCTGTGTTGATACAAAATAAAATCTCATAGGAAGTTATGAAGTTCATGAATTATATCAAGAAATTCATATTTTCAAAGGCTATTATCCATTTTCAAAGTGGATTAAAATGTTTCAAATGTTTTATGCTGTTTTGTTTTCAAATCTTGTTCTACTGAGCACGTAAAAAATTAGAAAACAATATTCAAATGGCAGTTGTGGGAATTCCAATTGCAAAGGCATTTCTTCTATTTTTATTCATCACCGGTAATATCCCATGCAAATATGGCTTAATATGGTAGAAATCATCATTATGGGAATTTTTGGTAAAAATTATCTGTTTAAGCAAGGTTTAGGCACAAATTGCCTATAAAGGCCACAAGATTTGGACTAATTAGTGATTCACTTGGATCAGTATGACTGAGATATTAGAAATTCAAAAAGGTAAGGTTCAGTTATACATACAGGTATACATGTATGGAAAATGTCATTTATTATATTAGATAAGGGATTTTTGTCCTCTATTTTTCCATTGTTCTATTTCAAGTATCTATACAATATATATGCTTAATAAATATTTTTAAATGAATTAATTTATTCAAGAAATAATTATCTACTACAGGAAATGATTATAGATATGAATGAAAAACAAAAAGTACCTTATTAGGAGTATTGCAGAACAGGACTTGGAAATATCTGGAGAGACTGTCATTTCATATTGCTGGGGAAAATCACAAGTCACAAAATTGAGTACAGCTTGTTTTCCTAGAATTTGCAGTTCCCCCTGGCTTCAAGAGTCTAGAATTTCATGCTTCTGGGGAAAAATTATAATGGAGTCAATGAAGTAAAACATAGGCTAAGATATCACTGTGACAGAAAAAAAGTCCCATACACGCCTCCCAGTCCACACCTGTGTCCTGAGAGTACAGAGATTTTGAGACGTGTCTTGGCAGTGGTCAACAATGCAGGGCTCCAATCCAAAGAACAGGAAACCCAATAGTGGTTTCTGGCCCTTTGACACTGATTTTGGTCCCGGAGAGAGTGAGAAATTTGAGGGACATAAATCTAACAGAAATATCCAAGAGATGATTGTGATAACTGATAGAACTGAAAGGAACAAGAAGAATATTAAGATGCAATAAATACTTAAGCAATGATACTCTAAAACTCATTGAAAAACATGCAAAGTATAGGCCAAAGATGAAAACCTGGGAAATAGCAATAGCATAAGAAAAATTGCTCACCATCATTTGTCATTATAGTAATAAAAATTAAAACAGCAATGAGATGCCCCTAAACACCCAATCAAATGACTAAAATGAAGAAAAGCTTTTAAAGAAAATATGGAATAACTTGAACTGTCATACTATTTCTTGTGAGAGTGCAGAATGATACAGCCTTTTCAGAAAACTGTAGCAATATCTTTTCAATTTAAATATAACACTACTTTATACTCAGAAATTCTTTGCTTATACATTTTCTCCCCAACACCAAATAAAAGTATATACAGTATACACAAAAAGATTTGTATCAGGATGTGCATAAAAACTGTAGTCATTACAGCACAAAACTCGAAAGACCCCAGCCGTTCATCAACAGGAGATCGAGTAAATAAATTTTGTGATATATTATGCTGGAATAAAAAGGAAAAAAATGGCTAAATCATGGCATACCATAGGTGTAGCTCAAAACATTCATTTAATCAAAATCATCTAGCACAAAAGTGTACACACTCTATGATTTCATTTAAATAAAGTTCAAGTACAAAGAACTAATCTATGATAATAGAAATCACAGCAGTGCTTACCTCTGGGGAGAGGGTGACTGATTGAAAACAGGCAAAAGGAAAACTATTACAGTAATGGAAACACTCTAGATTTTGAATGGGGTAGCAGTTACATAGGTGATATAGGGGATGCTCAGAGATAATTAAAAAGTGTACTAAATTTAAATTGTATGTAAAATTTAAGTTGTATGTAAATTGTAGTTAAAAAATAATAAATAATGCAAAGATTAGGAGGCAAAAAAAATGAAAAGAGATATTCACATTTTGAAATAAATTTCAATGGTAAACTTTGCCAGTGTACTATCTCTAGAGTAGTGTGGATAGAAGTTAGAATACAATAATTTAAGCAATGAATAGTAATTTATATTGATGAATTAATTCATTCATTCAACATTCATTTAAAGAACACACATTTTTTCTGAACAGTGTTCAAGCACTGAAGATACAGTAATCAAAATTCCGCCCTTACAGAACTTACATTCTAGTAGAAATGGATGCAGAAGGAATGAATAAATAAATGGATGAATAAATGAATAAAATAATATATTAGTGTTAGTGCTGTGTGTTCTCCAGAGAAACAGAGCCAATGAAAGAGAGAAAATTTATTATGAAAATTGGCCCAAATGATTGTGGTGGCTGAAAAGCCCCAGCATCTGCAAGCTAGAAACCCCTAAGAGCCAGCGGTGTGATTCAGAAGGTGGATGTCCCGGCTCAGAGAGACTTTGACTTTCCTTTGCTTTTTGTTCTGCTCTGTTCCCCATGTGCTGAAGGACACACGTCCACTTAGGTGAGAGCAGGGCTTTGCTCAGTCCACTGGTTCAAATGCTGATCTCTTCTGGACACTCCCTCACACACACACACAGAAATACTGTTTTACCGGCTGTATGGGAATCCCTCAGCTGGATCAAGTTGAAACATAAAATTAACCATTACATGCTATGAAAGGAATAAAGTGATAGGAGAAAAACAATACAAAAAATAATATGAAACTGAAAGTAAGGTGGCCTTTTAGATAGCTATCTGTTCTTTTGTAAATCAGTTAACTTCTGGAGACCACATTTTCTCCTTTTTAAAATGAAAAAACTAATTTAGAATATCTTTAAATTCTCTTTCCACTCTCAAATCCTGAGCTTTCATTCCTCCATATTGCATTATGCACCCTTTACTACAAATGTTTGTCTGTTTCTATTTGTCCTGGAGAATATTTTAAGTTGCCAAAAATCAATTAGTCTGACTTCTGTTATTATTAGAAATCATTAAATCTAATTCTAAATCGTATTTATTTTAAAAGATCAGGACATGAATATATAATAATATAGTGTTGTTTCATTTTCATATGCCTGAAAATAGAAAAGAAAAACCTTATCATGCATGTGTGCTCAAGTGTATGTTCACGTATGAAGCATTGTCAGTAAGGCCCTGTGGACCTTCATTTTGAGAGCAGCTTTCAAAAATGAAGACAGAATTCTAGAAGGATCTACTCACATCCTTTGCCATTTGATGGAAATGATGAGCCCATTTATTCACAAATTCTCACAATTAGTATTATACCAAAAATAAGCCAATAAGATGTTCATATTAGTCAGCGATGCATAAATGGAAAGTCTTTGTTGTTATTTTAGTAAGTGACTAAAATAAATACTTTTTTGTAAGAATAAAAAGCATCAACATCTTGCCATAATTTTCTTTGAAAATTGTTTAAAGTTTTGAAAATAATAATCTTTTAAATCATTGTTGAATTACAAAGACAATTTTGCATGTGTGTTGTCATATAAAAATGGAACTATTGAAAATTAGCTTATAATTAACACAATAACGTAGAAGGAACTGGCAACAATATATCCATAACTTAATTTTTATTCAAATTCTTAAAATCTTTTATATTAACATTATACTTTTTTTCTTTGCTTATTCTAGCTCCAGGTTCTCATGTGAACTTAGAAATCAGTAGGTTCCATAAAACTATTGCATATATCTCAATAATAGGAAATATTTTAACAAAAACATGCACACTCTATGTCTGCATGACCTTCAGCTAGACGATGAACTATTGAAATAGGCAGCCCTAATAGCTTCCTAATTAGTACTTTAAACCAGAATTTTATTATCTTCATCCTCTGAATGCCTGCATGGACATGCTGTTTACATAGTAGCTTGCCAACATCTTATAAAGAAGTGGCTAATTTGAACAAAGTGTTATGATATAATAAATACCATTACATGAACTCATCTGAGAATTTTCACAATGAAATTTTATTAAAATGAAGAATCTTTTTAAGTAATTATAAGGGTAAATTTGCTGATTGATCCATGATTAAAATAATTGTTTTAGAACAAATATAAATAATTTCAATTTTCATTTAACATACAAATATTGATTCTTGAGAATGTCCTAGTGTTCCACCTTTCTCTAGTTAACTTTTAACAAAAATGCTTCCCAAAGTAGATGAAAGAACAGCTATTATGCCTTTTTATCCCCACAGAATCAGGCACTGAGGAACAAAATATGTTTAATGGCTGAAAGTAATTTTCTGACTGTAAAAATGTGCTGAAATATAGTAAAGCTAATGGTAAAAATCAGGACTGAATGCACTAAGGGTGGTTTAATAGATGTGGTATTCTTTTTTTTTTTTTTTTGATTAACAGGTACCTTTGATGGTATCATTTAAAAAAAAAGAAATTGTTCCCACCTCACCTCATCTTCATTCTCCCTTCTCCTCTCCTACCTCCTTTCGGCAAAATGCAAATTAAAATAAAATTCTATCGTTTTATTGGAAGAATATTTTCTATACAAGCTGAAATTTAAAACAAATCTTGGCTATCTACCCCTTTTGGTCATTTGGAAAAACATCCACCTTCTAAAAAATTGAAGTAAATTGCAAATGTGCTAAGTAAAATTAAAGTTCAATTCCACTCAAACATTAAATTTCAATAAAGAACTTTGTAATTAGAATAAGAAAATAATATTTTGAATTTGCCTTTGACCTGACATTGCACACATTATTTTTGACAGTCTATTCTGAAATTCACTTTTGATCGAAAATATAGAAAGAAAATACTTTCTCACAAGAACATTTATTAATAAGTGAAATCCGTGCCTGCATCACAGCTCTTTATTTTCTAGCATAGGCTCGTATAAGGCAACCTTGAAATTTTCCAATAATTCCTGAGTTGAACTGAAGTCAGAACAATTCTGATGTTCTCTAAACAATATGTCATTGTTAGCAATACCTAGGTCTCTGACTTAAGCCAGGACAAGGAATGCATTTTTAAATTTCAAGATTCTCCAAGAAAATCATATTCAGTAGAATCTGCAGTTTTCCTGCTTTTATTCCACTGTACAAGTCACTAAAACTTTGGCACTTTACTGTATCCTATAGAAGACTCAAAAAACAAGAGCATCATTCATTTAATGAGTGTTTAATAAGTGTTTATCAGGGGCTATTAATTGTGCTTGTAACAAGCACTAGGGATATTGTAATGATAAAAACTGATATGAATCGTGCTCCTATGGAGCGTACCCAGGAATATGCAAGACAAGATATAATGAAATAAAAAAAGGGGGCTGGGAGAATTGTTATAAAGAAAACAATCACAGTCATAAAATAGAGATAACAGATTTGGAAGATATTTAAGGAGGGAAAAGCCAATCTGTGCAGGCAATATCTTAGATGAGACCTGAGGTGAAAAAAAAAAAAAAAAGCCAAAGAGTATTCCTGAAAGAGAGAAAGTGCATATAAAGTCCTAAACTGGGAAACCGAGAAAATCAGGAGTTCCCTTTTAGATATAACAAATTTGAAGAGTTTATGAAATATTCAAGTGAGAATATTGTAAGCAGTTAGATAAAAGATCTTGAGTTCGGTGCTGAGGTCTGTGCTGGGTATAGACGTTTGAGAGTCATTACCACACAAGACTATCTTTAAAACCTTGGAGCAGGATGATATACTGAGCAGATGACAATGGTATACTCCAAAATTTAGTGATCGCATTGTGGAAAAGAAAGTAGTAAAATGAGTCTGTAAACGAGTGGCCAGTGGGGGGGTTGAGGGGGAAGAAAACAATGAACATAAAAGATAGGAGTGTTTTAAGAATGAAGAAATAAGTGACTTTGACAAAAGTTGCTGTTACATTACCTGATTTCAAATTATGCTACAGATCTGTAGTAACCCAAACAGCATGGTGCTGGCATAAAAACAGACACAAAGGCTAATGGAATAGAATAGAATACCCAGAAATAAATCCACACATCTACAGTGAACTTATCTTCAACAAAGCTGCCCAGAACATACAGCAGGGAAAGGACAGTCTCTTCAGTAGATGGTGCTGGGAGAACTGGATATACATACAAAGAAGAATGAAATTAAACCCTTACAAAAATCAAATCAAAGTGGATTAAAAACTTAAATATAAAACCTGAAACTTTGAAACTACTAAAAAAAAAATTGGGAAAACATTTCCGGACATTGCTCTGGGAAGGGACTTCTTGAGTAATACCCCCAGAGCACAGGCAACCAAAGCAAAATTGGAAAAATAGGATCATATCAAGCTAAAACCTTTTTCATAGCAAAGGAAACAATAAATAAAGGGAAGAGAAGCCACAGAATGGGAGAAAAATTTGCAAACTACCCATCTGACAAGGGATTAATAACTAGAATATATAAGAAGTTCTAACAACTCAATAGGAAAAAAATCAAATAATTTGATTAATAAATAGCTAAAGGATCTGAATAGACATTTCTCAAAAGAGGACATATAAATTGCCAACAGGTATAGGAAAAAATGCTCAACATCATTAGTCAGCAGAGAACTGCAAATCAAAACTACAACGAGATATCATCTCACCCCATTTAAAATGGCTTTTAGCAAAAAGACAGGCAATAGCAAGTGCTGGTGAGGATGGGGAGAAAGGAAAGCTCTCGTACACTGTTGGTGGGAATGTACATTAGTGCAATTAGTTATGGAGAATAGTATGGCGGTTCCTCAAAAAACTAAAAATAGAACTCAGATATGACCCCCTAACCCCAGTACATCCAAAAGAAGGGAAATCAGTCTATCAAAAAGATCTGCACACCCATTGCTATTGTAGCATTATTCATAATAGCCAAGATTTAGAATCAACCTAAGTGTCCATCCACAGACGAATGGATAAAAAAATTGTGTTACATATGCATGGCAGAATATTATGTAGCCATTAGAAAGGATGAAACCCTGCCATTTACAACAACATGAATAGAACTGGAGAACACTGTGTTACGCGAAGTAGGCCAAGCACAGAAAGACAAATCATGCACGTTTTCACTCATATGTGAGAGCTAAATATTAGAACAATTTATCTCCAAGATACAGAGAGTAGAGAATGATGGTCAGCAGAGGCTGGGAAGTGCAGTGGGGAGTGAGGAGCATAAAGCAGGGATCGTTAATGGGTGCAAAATATAGCTAGATAGTTAGATAGAATGAACGACATTTGACAATATAAAAAAGTGACTATAATCAGCAATAAGTTAGGGTATTCTTTAAAATAACTAAAAGAGTGGAATTGGAATGTTCCACGAACGTAAAGAAATGATAAATGCCTGAGGTAATGGATACTCCAATTACCCTGATTTTATTACTACACATTGTATGTCTGTACCAAAACGTCACATGTGCCGTATAAGTATATACAAATATTAGGTACCCATAATACTTAAAAATTAAAAACCTGAAAGTATAAAAAATAAAAAAATAACAAGGCACTATATGATTAAAAAAAAGTTGCTGTTAGGTAAAGTCTGTTAGATAAAGTCCAAGATAAGAGAAGAAAAGCATTTCAAAGCATTGAGTAACAAAACCTTGGTGGGTTTGAGGCCATATTGAAGTGAATCCAAGAAGGAATTTAAACTTCTCTTTCTAGCAGAACAGAAGACTAGAATCTCTGCTTGCCCTTCTTGCTGAAAACAACTTTAAGAAATCTATAATAGAAGGAAAAAACAAAAGAAAACAAATAAACAGACAAAAAAACCCACACACCAACAAGATTCCAAAGAACAAGAGCCAGAATATAAAACAGCAGACTAGGTGTGGGATATATACAAATTGTGTACTATTGTCTCAAGATTTTTAAATCAAAAAATAATCTAAAATTTAAGAGATTATTAAAAAGATAATAAAAGCATCACATGTACTCACCAGAAAACTGGTTTCCCTGATCATCACCTAAATGCACATCAGGGAAGGATACCAATTGGATATCAGACTGGGATGGGGGGTGGGGGGAGGGGATGGGTGTATGCCTACATGACGAGTGCGTTGCACACCCTCTGGGGAATGGTCATGCTTGAAGGTGCAGACCCGGGGAGGTGGGGGGGGGAGGGGATGGAGGTATGACTACATGATGAGTGCCAGGCGCACTGTCTGGAGAATGAGAACGGACGCGCTTGGGACTCTGACTCGGGGGGATGGGCAGGACATGGACAATGTATATGACCTAAACTTATGTATCCCCATGATGAGCTGAAATAAAAAAAAAAAAGATAATAAAATTTAAAAGATGGAAAACAGTAAGTATTGGTGAGGTTGTATAGCCACTGGAATTCTCATATGATATTGGTGAAAGTGTGAGGAGGTTTAACCACTGTGTAAAACTAACAGTATGTACTAAAGCTGAGAATGTGCATGTCCTATGTCCCAGTAATTCTACTTCTACTTCTAGGGCACACTCAGCAAAAATGCAGATATAAGTTTGCCAAAAGATATATACAAATAGCAACACTATTTGGAATAGCCACAAGCTAATAGAAACTATGCAAATGTCCATCAGCAATAGAATTGTGCACACACAATAAAATACTATTCGCCCATAGGGATGAATGAATCATAACTGCAGCAAACAAAATGGAAGAATCTTGCAGAATAATGAAAAGATAAAAGTATCCAGAACAAGAGTCATTTATTGTATAAAAGTAGCCAAAACTGACCCTGTGTTATAGCAGTGAATAAAGTAGTTCCCCTAGGACCAATAGAAGTGTACAAGCAGATTTCTGTGGAGCCAATAATGTCTTGTCTTTTGATCTGGGTGTTGGTTACAAGTGCAAATTCAATTGTAAAAAAATCAGCCTTCTTTGCCCTTATAATATTTGTACTTTTCTATATTAAGTGATAATTCAGTTTAAAAATTTATAAAATCTTGAAAAGTAGTCAGAACAAAATGCAAAGATAATTTAAATAATGAGATTTCCAGACACAAAGAACCAAGTATTTCAGTATGCTTAAAAAAGTTAAAATTAAAATTTGAAAATATGAATTAGGAGCAAGAAACATTCACAAATAACCAAGCTGAGTTTTTTAAAAGTACCAAGTAAAACTTATACAAATTAAAAAAAAAAATCAAGCAAAAAAAACTACAAATGTTCTGAAGGATCTACATAAAAGCAGCCAGAAAAATAAAAATTAACTGGATACTTGTGACCTAGCACTACACATTGGACACTTGGAAAAAAGGGAAACCAAACTCAGTAGAGTAACTGTAATACTGCTAGCTTTTAGAGCCAGCAAACATATATTGTAGCAAGTGTTTTCTGCAAGCATTTCATTAAAGGTAATGTTAGAGGATACACTTCAGATAGAATAAATGTGACTTCAAATAGAAGACCTGGCATTTAAGAGGGAATTATGAGCTAAAATAGTGTTCAAAATTAGTAAAACTACACCTCCAAAATGAGAACTTGAGAAGAAAAAAAAAGTTCATATAATCAGCCACTTTGCCTGCCAAAAAAAAGGAAAAAGAAGAAGGAAAGAAGTGATAAAGAAAAGAGTAGAAAAATAAGATAATCATACAATGGCATCCACATAGTCCCAAATTGGTCAAAAACTTTTTTAAAGCAATACTAAATAATATTCAGAATGAAAAGAAATTAAAAAGATAATAAGAATATTGCAGAAAGACTTATGAAAATAAATTTAAATACTTTGGTGAGATAATTGCCAAATATAACTCAACAAATGGAACACAGAAGAATGAGAAAGCCTTGATATTTCCAACACTTTTAAATAAATGTAATTATTTGTCAAAAGTTTCACAATTAAAATTTCAGGACAAAACGTTATCTTTGGTAAGTTTCTACCAAGTATTCAAGGAAGAAATAATTCCAACCTTACAAAACCACCTTCAGAGAATAGGATAGGAGCCCCAGAACTCATTTAATGGAGCTAATGTAACTTTGAAACTAAAACTGGTAAAGTATAGATTAACAAATTAAAACTATCAGCTTCTCACTCATACCATAAATGGGAAAATGCAACATAAGATGTAAATAGTCTGCATTCATTAATATAAAGGTCAACTCATCAAAACCAGTTTGAAACCATATTGGTTTATCAGTAAATAGGCACTTAGTGTAATCTATGCACATTAGCAGATTAACAAATTAAAGCAAAAAAAAATCAAAGTAACCAATATTTGATCATAATTAAAAATTTTCTGAAACTGAAAGAAAAATGAGAAATGAATGGTGTATATATTAATGTGTGTGTGTGTGTGTGTGTGTTTTTTGTTGTGCGTGTGTAAGCAAGTATGGCTAAAATACAAATACATCACACACACACAGAATTTAATGTTGTTAACATTGAATATATTCATTTGAAATAAGAAACTTTAGTAAGCCTGGTTTTAAGGCAAAAAGGGAAGCCAAACATGGCAGTATAATAACTTTAATACTGTTAGCATTTAGAGTCAGCAAAAATACAGTGTAGCAAAAATACAGTGTAGCAAAAATTCTTGGTCAAGGGTAAAGGAAAAAATAACTACAAGGATGGGAAAGAATGACACTAGCCATCATTATTATGACACAGTATGATTGCTTACATAAAAATATGGCAAATAATATGCAAATGAATGTTAGAATTAATGAACAAATTTGGCTTGTTTCTGAGCTCCATAAGCGGTACATACAAATTAAATGGCACTTCTGTACACTAGCATCATACAATGTGAAAATAGAGATAAAGGATTTTTCATAAATAATAATAGCCAGTATTGTAATCTTGCCATCTCCACCCAACTAGATAGAGTGCAATGGCAATTAACATGTAAAAGTGGCATATTTGCTCATGTGGTAGAACGTGACAATGACTGCAAGTCTAAAATCGATATGGAAGCAACAAAGAGCCAAGTATATCCAAGACAGACAACTTAAGTGGGCGAATTTGCCTTACTAAATATCAAAATTTGTAATAAAACTCATATAAAGGTAGTGCAATGTTAATTCAGTGATATAAAAACATAAATTTCTAGAAGAGAATAAAAATGCCATAATGAAATCCACACATTGATGAAAACTTGATTTATAACCCAGCTTGTATTATTGTACTTTGGGAAGTTTGGGATTTTTCTATAAATAGTACTAAAACTATTGATTATCATATCTGGAAAAAAATTAAACTTGACTTTTATCTCACATTCTAACAGAAATCAATCTCAGATAAATTAAATATTTACATGTGAAAAAAAGCCCTCTACTTTTATACTAAAATACAGGAGAAAATATTTATGGAATCAGGATAGAAACAGATTTCTTTTAAAAAATAATTTCTTAAAGCACATTAAGAAAAAGATTAATAAATTTTACTATATTAGAATTAAGAATGTATGTTAAGTAACTTCTCAATGAAATAGAAGCTATAAAATAGAATAAGGTATATGCAATATATAAAATTAATACTGGATCACTATTTTGAATATATAAAGAATTACAAATCAATAAGAAAAACCCAAACAACCAAATATACTAATAGAGAAATAACATGAACAAAGAATTCACTGATAAGGAAAAATGTACAGTAATTAAAATACTAGATTAATTTATATAAACTTCAAGAAAAAATAAAAGATAATACCAACTATTAATGAGGATATAGAGCAGCAGAAATTTCTTAGCAACGGTAGTACTGGGGATACTACCCCAAAATATCCCCCAAAATATATAGAGAGATACAGAGATACAAATATGGAGAGAGAAACATATTGAGCGATATAGATATAGAGAGATAGGGATTAAATATAGTTATAGATTAAATGTATCCAGGCACTGACAATTTTCTATTATACCACACAGTGCATGAGTTTTTTCTATTGTTATTTATTTAGCAACGAATCTTGCAACTATTTTGAAAATATCAACAGCCTTCAAAGATTCCAACAGTAGATTAAAAGTATTCTGTAGCACCATCAATGTGCACACATTATTAAAAACCAGCTGTTACAAGATGTCATTCTTTCTATCTAGTTGGATTTTGAAAGAAAATAACATAACTTCTATTTGGTTACTGATTTTTTGCATTTATTTTATTTTACTTTATTTTTGCATTATGAGTTCATTGGTATCTTTCCATATAAGATTCATGGTAGCTTCCCTAACCAACCCATTATGTTTTATGTTGAAAGTTAAATCAAATAATATAGTAATTTTATTGTTCTTTCTTCTCTTAGAAATTTTAAATATTGAACTTGGCCCAGTATCACCAAAGGTAAATATTAATAATCATATCTTTAATTTCTATCAATGCACATTTTTCTAGATATAGTAGTTATACGACCATTTAAAATAGCATATAGCATATTGTGCCATCATGAAGAAATAATGACTTAATGACATAGTTACACATGTCATTTCAAAGATATTTTCTATGTAGCAGAAATAAATGTAATTATGTTTAAAATTTGATTCATAAACTACCTGAAGCAGATTTATTGATTCCATTGGATTCCAAAAACCTTAGCGTGATAACTCTAGTCCTTAATGCCATATTTGATTATGTCAAGTAAAAAGATTAAATATTGGTATAATTATAACAATCCAAGTTCTCTTTTCAAGGCTAAAATTTCAGAGCAAGATAATTTACATGAGTTAATAAAATGCTATTATAATAATAGCCTGTACTTACTGAACACTCAGTGTGTACCTGACAGTGTTCTAAGCTCTACATGCATTACCTCAGTTAATCATTACACCTGTACAGCATGCTCATTTTAGAGATGATAATCTGTGCTGAGGCACAGAAAAGTTATATAATTTAGCCAAGTCATCACAGCTCGTACGCTTTCACTGCACTGAAAGGATCTAGAGTTAGTAGTATTAAGTGTTGATATTTAGTATTGTGAAAAAAAATAGCATGAGTTTTGGTGGTCAGACTAGCTGGGAAAGGAGACTGTGTGTGTGTGTATCTGTGTGCGTGTGTCCACACACATCCATGTGTGTGTTTGTGCACAGTAATAGACCGACTCGAACTAAACTTGCCTCTGAAAATGAAAAGTAGAAATCAGCTCAGTCAGGTAAAAATGGTGTCTCTGGAAGGCCAAATAAGTAGTCAGAATCAAAGAGATCCATTCCGAATAACAGCCTGTTCAGACAAACAGTTTGAACCAAGCCACTGAAAGTCTGGGAGCCAGAATGACGCGGAGCTGCCAGGTGGCAGGTGAGAAGCAAGACCCTGAAGTGGGGTCCGAGTTCTGCACAAGACGGCAGCCACGGAGCAGCAGGGAGAGAAAAGCTGTAAAGGCAAGAGAAAAGACACAGAACGTAGAGCGAGTAAACAGTGCCAGAAATAAGGGACAAGGTGGAGCAATCTCTTTGAACTTGACAGAGGTAAAAAGAAAGTGTGCAATTTAACACTCAGTTATCAACTGGAGCTTTTCCAATAGCACTTTCCTAACTTCACATTTTTCCTAAGCCTGCTAATTTGCTTATATAAATTTAAATATGCAGATAAACAATAATCAAAATTATTGAAATAAATGCCATTATTTATCATTTGCTGGGAAGAATAATATGTTAAGTGCTTTCCTTATATCTTCTGACTAAATTCCCAGAAGAACTCTTTCTGTAGGTTATTAGCCACCAAAGACAACATAGTAAATAAGAAAATTGTGATTCAGGTTCAGAAATACAGTTTCTCTCATAATGAAGACAAGAGAGGAAAATTTCTGGATAAGAGCAATTGGTTCTTACCAGAGAACTGACTTAATTGAAACTATTCACTGTATGAGGTAGGAATAGTGTTAGATGTTTTCTGTATTGTGTCTAATTTAATTTTAACAGTGGTCATATGGCATAAATATGGGTATATCTTTCCCCAGGTAACTCAGCTAAACTTAGTGTTCCAGGGGTGGATGTAATACTGACATGCGATCAACAACACACAAGTGTCTAACAGTATTATTAACTTATCTAATAGTGTTATCAACACAGAGATGGGACTACAAGAAAGCTGTAGTTCTTCACAGTGGATTTACTTGAATAGTGGACATTTGAACTTAGTTCCCTTTGACATCAGTTTTTTTCTTTGAATAATCTGATTAAGTGATAAAAACTTTAGCCTGTTTTGTTATCCCTTCTAAAAGAGGAAACTGATAGTAACCTCTGTGTTCTCATGCAAGTACATTTTCACAAGTAATATTAACTTATAACAAAAATGGTAAGTATCAAAACTAATTTTCTAAAACAATACACAATTTTTATTCAATTAAAAATCAGGGCTCCTCTTGACCTCATAGTCTTGCACTAGGAGGGCATACTTATTTTGGAATTTCATCTATAAATTGCTTACCTTGGAACAGGAATGTCCGAGATCTGGAAAGGTGGGAGGAGGAGAAAAGCGTCTGAATTCCCACGTGGCAAATGGGAAGGGGCATCCCGGGCAAATTGGCAAGAAGGCGGATGAATGTCGAGCCTACTTTTCACCATTATGCTTTGCTTGGATTCTCTCAAATTTCCTGGGGGCTTCAGGCAGAGTCCCCAAGACTCCCAGATCCCTATTGCTTTGGCTTCACTCTGTGCTGTAACAATGTCAGCCTGTGTCAGAGCAAATGATTTACACCCCAGTGATCTGATTTGTGACTGCCTTTTCTCCAAGATTCAAGAATATACTCGGATCTAGAACTTCTTAGCCCAATAGCTTCTACCTAATGTGCAAAATAAAGTACCCCTCACAAAATATCAACTAGTATGGCATTCTTCTGCAGGATTATGACCACCCAGTTAGCCAATTCATTGTTTACACTGCAAATTGCATTTATATTTTAGTGATCTTATTTCGAGTGTCAACAATCAATTTGTCAATTAATTTAAATTCAATTAAGTTTGATTTTATAATTTTTAACTCTTAACAAAACAATATTTAATTGCAATAGTCTAATATTCAGGAAACCTCTGTAGGGTTTTGTTTGGAAGAAGGAGGCTAAACTTTGCAGAGGAAATACAGACTCAAATGTCAACAAATTTTCATCTCATCATGCAAAAGTCCTATGACATTTTCAAAGTAATACTATCATAAACCAGACTGGGACATGTAAACAACATAGCCACTTTCCTTCATGAGTCAAAATTTAAGCTTAAAATCATATGAATGAACTATTATTGAATAAGCTAGTTATATATAGATACATACATAATTATTAGATAGATACTATAAGGTTATATTTAATATATAACTATTATATACATCATATGGAATAAATTAATGTTAGCTTTTTTCCATATATTCATTTATAACAAGTCTAAGAATCACCTTTATATTTCATATTTTTTCTACAAACATTTTTAGTAACTGCTACATTTCAAAAATTTCGGAATAATGCAAAGAGGATCAAACCTAGAACCCCTTGTCTTCCTCATTAATCTTTGCCCATACAGGTGGAAGAAAGTCAATTTCAACGCAGTATGACAAGAGCTATAGTTAATCCATGCATCGTGCATTATTAATAGCACTACAAATTATGGACAACTAAGTGATAGGAAGTTCTGAGAAGTTTCATAGAAAAGGTGGTATTTGAGTTGTGTGAAGAATCTTCTAGAATAATGGAAAGAAAAAACTACTGTTGGCAGAGAGACCGTCTCATGTGTGTTCGGAGCTGTCTTGAAAAGAGCTATCAGATTTGGCAACTTTGGTCACTGGAAAGTTAGACTTAATAAGAGAAGGAGATGAACGACCACCGCTGGAGGAAGCAGGGGTTCCCTGCTGACATCCAGCAGGAAACAAAGTGAAAGATGGAGGAAACAGAGCTAGTTTAAAGTTAAAATAGCATCCAGCAAAAACTTAGTTTATGGTAGGGAAGGAGCACATCTCTAGGCATAACTCACAAAATTAATGTGAATTTACCTGAACAATTACTTTAAAATGATACCTGAGGCAAAGGAGAAGAAAGATACGGTGAGTGGTCTGGCTCCAGGGTGAGAGAGCAGAGCAGGCCCTGCCTGCGGCAGCTCCACGGGCTTGAACAATTGCTTATTCTAAGTCTCAGTTTCCTCACTCATAAGATTGAAATGCCATTGCCAGCTGTATCATGATATTGTGAAAACCAGAAGCCATAATGTAAAGTGCTTTGAAATAAACCTAGTATGTTTGAGGGGTTCTTATACAATGTCTAGAGCTGAGGAAACAAAGGCAAGCGAGACTGCGTCTGCCCTCAAGGAACTCGCAGGGCAAAGGGAGACAGATGCCTTGACAGGGAGGTCTGACACGGCAGGGTAGGTGTGAATTCAGAGGCATGTATACGGCATTATGTGAACACAAAAGCAGGACATCAAACTCAGCATGTTTTACTCAGAAGAAAGGCCCAGGAGGAAATAACCCTGAGCTAAATCTTAAAATATAAGAAACAGTCAATGAAGCAAAAAGGAAGGGCATTCCACAGAGAAAAGCCAGCACACACAAAGAAATAAAGTGGGAAAAATGCCCAGATAAGAGTTTCCTATCGCCCTGCGGCCCAGAGTCGGCAGCAGAAGCGCCTGGAGGGAGAGAGAGGCTGCGGGTTCCCGAGGCTCGTGCCTGCCGGGCGGAGAGCCGGGCTCTGTCAGGTGGCCAAGGGGAAATTGCTGGGTGCTATTAAAGTCTGACATGACCAGATTTTTAGTTCAGAGAGATCACACTGGAACAAGTACAGAGCATAAATTTGAGTGGGATAAGAAAGGAGGTAGAAAGAGAAATTACAAATGTTTGATTATAGATAATTATATTTTCAATAACTTAATGTTTGTGTAGAACTTTATAGATTTAGAACTGAATTACATTAACTCATTTTGAGATGCATCCTAAACAAGTTGAATTAATCCAACATTTCAGTTAAGAAAATTATGACTTAAAAAGCACCTTCTATTAATCCAAGACCTTAGTAAGAGTAATATCAATAGCATCTAAAGCATGAAGGGCATGTTCACTGTCAGACACTGAGCTAAGAACTGGAAATAAATTAATCCACAGAGAGACGATACTCCTGCCTTCAAAAACATGTCATCTCCTTGTTCAAACCTCTTGTTTTCCAGATAGTTATGCCAAGGATCAACACTGCTCACTAGAAAAATCATTACTGCTACTTCACAGAAAAATAAACTGAAACATACATGTAAGCCACTCACATAAATTCCCAAAGCAAGGTAGTGACAAACTGGACCAAAACTGGCATCTCTTCATTGAGTCCAGGACTGACGCTTTCCCAAGCACATACATGCCAGTGCTGACTTCCAGGATCTTGTTTCTCAGACTGTGATCAATGGAGCGAGAAGTGGAGCTTGCAAAGTGTTTCCACATAAACACTATTAATATTTCTTGTGATACTCTTATTTATAATGGAATGCCTCACTACCTTTTTTCTCAAATCACCTTGAATAATTCACTTACTGTAGCAGTTGTGGTCCTACTTGAGACCTAGCTGAGACTGAGCTTGACACATATAATCAAGGTTTAAGGGCGTTATCCTCATTTCTGCATTAAATAGATTGGGAGACAACACTGTAGGCAGAGAAGCCAGTTTTCATATAGGACACTAGAAGCACTGACAGTAATAAATTCCATCCTCCCTCCATTGAATTTTGAACAGTACATAATTAGGAGACCAAGGATAAAGGACAAAAGTGGGCCTACCCCAAGTTCGTGTGAAATACCTTTATGTGACCCCACAGAGAGACTGTGGAAGAATTTTGAAAAAACAAAAGCCCCACAATTATTCTAGTACTGGCTGAATTTGTGTATTTTATAAATGCAACTCTATTTGTATGCACGTCATTTTATTGCTACATCATCATTTTATTGCTACATCATGAATGAAACAGCTAATGGTGTGGAGTCACACGAACTAGCTACGAGAAGTCCATGAAGCCCATGAAGTCCCAGTTGCCTTTCACACTCACGATCCTTTTAAAAATGATCACCAGTAAGGACACCACCAAGAAAGTGAAAATACAGCACAAAAAAATAGGAGAAAATGTTTGCAAGCCATGTATCTCATAAGGGCTTAAGGGCTTGCATTTAGAATATATAAATATAATATATAAAAACTCATACAACTCAATAGTAATACATAAAAAATATCCCCGTCCTCTTACATACCTGATCTTTGCACTTGGGCATTTCTCAGGGATCAGTCTTAGTTTTGTCCCCACTTTACTGTGTGAGGAACCTCCCCCAAGCATTATCTAGTGGTTGCTAATGTAGTCCTGTTTTAGTCCACTGTGGGCTGCTCTAACAGAATACCACACACTAGATAACTTATAAAGAGCAGAAATTTATTTCCTCACAGTTCAGAGTCCAGGAAGTCCCAGATCCAGGGGCTGGCGTCCAGCCAGGGCCTTCTTGCTGCACTGTCCTGTGGTGGAAGGCAGAACAAAGAGAGGGAGGGAGAGAGCACAAGGGATGAACTTGCCCTTTGATAATGAACCCGCTCCCAGGGTAACAGCATTAATCTGTTCATGATTGTGCAGCCCTCATGGTTTAAGCACCTCTTCACAGTCCAGTCTCTTCATACTGTTATTAATACAATTGCAATTAAATTTCAATATGAGGGCCGGGCGCGGTGGCTCACGCCTGTAATCCTAGCCCTCTGGGAGGCCGAGGCGGGTGGATCGCTCGAGGTCAGGAGTTCGAGACCAGCCTGAGGGAGACCCCGTCTCTACTAAAAAAAAAAAAATAGAAATAAATTATCTAGACAACTAAAAGTATATATAGAAAAAATTAGCCGGGCATGGTGGCACATGCCTGTAGTCCCAGCTACTCGGGAGGCTGAGGCAGGAGGATCACTTGAGCCCAGGAGTCTGAGGTTGCTGTGAGCGAGGCTGACGCCACGGCACTCACTCCAGCCCCAGGCAACAAAGTGAGACTCTGTCTCAAAAAATAAATAAATAAATAAATAAATTTCAATATGAGTTTTGGAGGAGACACTCAAACCATAGCAACTCCAGTTGCTAACACACTCCTAAATGATACTGCTAGCCTAAAATTCTCTTCTGAAGTCTACACCTGAAAAACAAATACTTCCTGCAAATCTGTTCTTAGATATTATATTGGAACTTCAAACTTAAAGAAAATTCATCATTTTCCTCTCTAAAATGTGCTTTTTGTAGTACTGCATATTTTATTTAGTAAATGGCACCAATTTCTACGCACTTGCTCTAGCCAGAGTCTCGGGAGCCTCCCTGAGTGACCTCCTTGTACCCCACCCCACCCCCTCCACCCTCCACCCCCCCAGCTCCTCAAATGTGACGGAGCACGACCCACAACAGCCAGCTTCTCACCGTACCGCCTCCAACATCCCTTCCTGTGGCACTGAAAGCACCTCCTAACTCTGTTTCCTGTTTCTGTACTTGTTTCCCATGCCCCACAAAACATGCAGAATGATTCTGTAAAAATATTTCACATTATATCACTTTTCTTCACAAAACTCTCTAATGGCTTCTGATATCACCCAAAGTAAAAGTCACCAAAACAAGGTTTTGTCTGTTTCTATTCACTGCTATATTCCAAGTACCTAGAATAACGCCTGGTACGTATGTGCGCTATATAAATGTTTATTGAATGAAGAAAGAGATTTAATCTATCCATTCACAGCCATCTCCACTGCTACCATACTGCTCAAGAAACCGTTCTTTTTCTTCTGCAATTTTGGACTAAATTGTTAGCTTCATTGTAATTATAATCATCAACTTTGTTCTTCTACAATCCATTCTCCATGTTTTAGACAGATTAGTATTCTTATATGCAAATCTAAAAATCCATTCATTTCTACTGCTCTTAAAATAAAGTTGAAATTGTAACCATGGCCTATAAATACCCTGCATGATTAGTCTCCAGTTTTTTTCTCTGAAGTTACTTCATACCACTCCCCTCTCGCTACATAAACCCAAGCTACACTAGACACCTCTGAAGTCCCAAAATGGGTACATTGTCTCTCTCTCTCAAAGGCATAGTTTCTCTGCCCTCCCTTCTGCAAGGCTAGTTTGAGCATGTCCTTCAGAATCTATATTAGTTTCAAATTCATCAGGGAAGTCTTTCCATACCCTGCAGACAAAGACAAATATTCTTGCACTTATTCTCTTATGGCATCCCTTGATTCAAATAAGGTACAATTTAATGCATTAATCATCAATAGATTGTTATTCCCACTAGATTATTTTCACAAAACCAGGAACGTGTATAGCTAGTATACTGCATTATCATAGTGACAAGCACAGTTCCTGGAAATACAGGAAGCACTCAAGAATCATCCAAGACATGATGTGTCTAGAAGAGCACAGTCCTTAGAACTGGGTAGACCTGATTTGAATCCCAACTGTGTCACTTACAATCTGTGTGAGCAATTTACTTACCTGATAAAACTTCAATTTCCTCATCTATTAAAAAAGGAATAATGTATTCGTGTTAAGTGGTAATGATAATGATAAGATCTAAGATGTCATGTGAAAATGTGCCTGCTACAAAGTAAATAACAATTATACTAATATTTAACTATTAACTAAATATTAGACCAGATTATACATAGTAGCAATATTTTTCATTTTGTGATGTATGAAAAATTTAGTCTAAAATCTAGGCCCACCTCCTACTACACAAATATGTAACTTTTGGCAATTTGCCAAAATGCCTCTACTCCCAGTTTATATATTTATAAATAAGTACAGAATTGTCCATCTCATAGAACTGTTTCAAGAATTCATTTTGATGTATGTATAGTGTGACTGACCATAACAGGTGCTCAATAAACAAGAGGAGAAATAGAACTAGAATTAAAATTAAGATTTGTAGAAAGGGATAGGCAGATCTGTGTGCACTCCTCATTAGTCTAAAAGCATGATTCATTTTAGTTCATTCTAAAAGATATATTTACATATAAATGTGCATATATTATGCATACGTATGTATACATATCCACAAGAAATTTAAGTATTTTTTATATTAGCTTGTAACTACTTCAACAGAATCAAACCCAGTGCATGCAATGCCAATTAACTGCCTCAGCAAAGTAACATCTCCCTTCCCAAATGGGAATCCATGCCACTATCCCAGTCATTTGCAACCTATTTATATAGATTATGCAGAGTTGTACCAATATAACTTTTATTAGTAGTTTGAATAAGCTGTAGCTCTTCAGGCCTCATCAATGATTGGTCATCCCTTTAGAGATGCAAACTATTCAACAAAATTCTCAGGTATAAGAGAATTCTGTCACATGTGGTTGTTTATGTTGAAACCCCACACACACACAGGGTAAAGGAGATAAATGCACTTACAAGTTGAAATATGCATCTTTAAATAACACCTTTAAAATTTCATTTGTGAAGGCTAGAAAGTATAAATTGAAACTTAGCAGTGGGAATGGCTTTTTTTCCCCTTGGTTTCTGCTGTGCTGAGACCTTATAGGGCTTTTAAAAATGTTTTTAGAGTGGTCCATGATTGATTACAACACATACCCCTGCTTAAATAGAGCACATGGTCAGTGAGTCCTAAATATAAATCAAAGTCCTATTCATGCATAAGAAATTCATGCAAAGAATGCATGCAGACTACCAATAGGATTCATTAATATATGTGAAGGAAGCCACTATAGATGCTAAGGAAATTCTAAATTTAAGGAGTTCAAAATGTAAGACAAGTGTGAAATGCAGAACATGAGTTCTGGATGAAGTCCTTTAAAATATATATATATATATATTTATATATGATCTAGTCCTGCAAATGTTGGCTGGAGCAATTTGATTAGAAGACAGGTTTCTTCTTCCCAGGCACTTTCTGTCTCAGCAGTTGGTCTCTAAGGTGCTAAACAAAACTATATTTAAAATAATAGAATCCTTGCAGACCTACATTGAAGAGTTTCTCTGGTTTCTGTCGAGCTCTGTGAAGGAACAATAACCACGCTTCTGTTCCATTTGATTCTCAGAGAGATTCTGCACATTTGGGGAGCTTAAATCTACATGAACCTGACAGGGAGACTGACAGACTGATGCATTATTTAAACAATGGGCATGTATGACACTAATATCAATTCACAGTTTGCACTGTATCTTGCCACTCACTTCACATGGATGAAAAACCACTGGACACGTGTTGGCAGCCACAGGGCGGTACTCTGCCTGTGCACAGTGCCGTGCTCACTGCGTCGCGGCCTCATGCTGTTTTCATTCACTCTTTCTTTCACCCGGTAAAAATTCATTAACTTTCTGCTAGTGCCAAGCTCCGTGCTGCGCCTCCAGAACGCACGCAGTTCCTGCCTACCAGACACGTTTTGTGGTGGAAGGCTTCGCAGGTGATTTACGAGCACGACGGAAAGACACAGAAATCAAAGTGTTTGCAGAGGAGGTGGCGAGGCTCTAACCGAGTGTTGCGGGAGGAAGCACCTGCAGAAGGAGCAGAGGGACACACAACACCGCGGCAGGTGGGCAGCGGCCACCTTCCCTGGCTGTCCCTTCTGCTGAGGCGCTGGACTTGCTTCCCGCCTCCGTGTCTTCGCACCACCTCTCCCCTCTCTCGGGATGAGGCCTCCCCTTTCACACGACGTTCACTCTCCCTCATATTTACGGTTTAGGATGCATCTTCCTTCCACAGGGAAATATGCCTTACTTCGCAGACTGCATCAAGCTCTGCTCATATAGGTGCTCTATAATTCTTCTTTGCATCACTTATTACGTTTGTAAATCTACAATCATCCTTACTCGTTTAGAAACTCCTTAAAGAAAAAGATCATGCCCATTTTGTTTTTGCTCTACTCCCCGCTCCCAGCTAAATCCCCTGGGTCAGAACAGGTTCTCATTTAATCATGGCTGAATAAGAAAACAAAACTGAATAAATCAATCAATAAATTACTGATAAGAACACAGAATATATAAGAAGACAGAGTAACAGCTGAGGAGTTCAAGGAAGGCAGAGTTCAGATTGTGAAAATCTGAGGAGTATCTTGAAAGCTAAGCATATTAATTAAATTTAATAATTAAAAATTTAATCAGATATGTGATCCTACTTGTCTTTTAGAATGATCCCTTTGACAGAAGTGTAGAGGATGGAAGGAAAGTTAAAAAAGAAAACAAAACTAGCAACAGAAGGGCTCCCGCTGGACAGGGACCTGAAATCAGTACCAGCGGCAGGGAGAGCAGGGCGAGGGATTCTGAGAAACAGACTCCCAGGGAAGGAAGAGAGAGGAGGCGGGATTCGCTTTAGGCTTGTGCACTGAGGTGGAGATTGGTTATAGCCACAGAAGGAAAAAATATAGGGCAAGAATACACTGGGCAAAAGAGATGATAAATTCAGCTTTATACACTCTCAGTACAAAGAATTGAAGAACCAGTTGGCAAGGGTGTTTATGGTAAAGCTGGAGTTTTAGAGAGTATGTGTGTACAGTGGGTAGTTAAAACCAAGGATTAGGATGACATAATCCAGGGAAAAGGCAAAGGGAGAGAAGAGTGACACAGACAGGGCCTTGGGTACGTCGTATTTTAAGAATTGAGCTCCACAGTTGCAACTCACTAAAGTAAGAGGAGGACCATAGGAACAGAAAGAATACGGAGAACATTATGGCAAAAGGAAGAATATGATTTTAATAAGGAAAGAAAAGTTAAAACTGTTAAATACCAGTAGTATTTAAACACTAAATACTAATGCTGATACTAGATAAGGTGATATCAAAACACGAGCACCCTTCAAACAATAATAGAGGCTTTTTTGCTTTGCCTGACTTTCTTCTACTGTGTCTTCATTCATTCGTGTAACATATGTTTATTAGGAGCCTGCTAAGAACAATGTATTTTTGTGGGTGATGAGAATGAATCAGTTAAACAGAAAAAGTTTCTATACTCTTGGAACTTATATTCTTGTCAGTAGTTGGCCTCATTGTGGGTCATATGCCAATAGGAAAAATGTTAATTTAGCATAGCACGTAACTTCTATCTTTGTTTTACCCATCATGTGCCATGATACCACATAGTTCGTAGGAATAAATGTCCCCCACCATTATCCAGGATGGCCTCTCAGGCTGGGACTGTGCTGTACAGTGACGTCTGGGTCAGCCTTCCTTCTAGCGCTTTTCAGACCAGTCACTCGCAGGATGGTGCTGCCGACTGAAATCTGCTTGATCGGATGATGAAAATGCTGAGGTGGCTAGAACCCAGCGCATTAACCAATACCCTGCGGTAACTGTTGTTCAACCTGCTTGATTTTAGCTAATTATACAATTATTCAATACATTTGGTAGTCATATTTACAAGGATGTCTGAACCGTCTTCCTCTTATGAAAGTAAACAGAAAATAAAATGCTTTAAAACCTGTTTCATAAATCTGCTAGCTAAGCAGACACAAAAAATGACTACCTAGAGGATGTGAATCTATACAGAAAATATTCCTTTATGTTTCTGAAAAGTGGGGACATCCTAAGAAAATCTTGCTAAAAGCTAGGACCTGGGCCCAAAAAGAAGCCTGAAAGTTAAGTTTCGATTGAGCAGATAGAACTCCAGAGAGATTTACCTCCCAGGGGGGAGTATGTTTCCATTTCAAGGGGAGTAAGACCTGGGACAGGAAGACAACTCCTGATTGTAGACACGAAGACACTAGTCTTTTCTTCCTACTGAAGAAATGTATTTACATTCCCAAGAGTGAAGAACCAGGATCCTTCCCATTGTGTCCCTAAGGACACTCTCTTTCTCTCTCAAACAAAAATAAAAGAGGGGGCAATTACCTCCCTTTTCTGTACAAATGCCTAGTCTCATTTTGGAGGTTCTTCACCTGCAATAGTCCCCACTGTGTGTAGGATCACATCTAATTCTCATTGCACCACCCTAGGAATGAGAATTTGGGCAAAGAGCAGTTGGTGTAGTTTTTATTTGCTATAAGTAAATAGTAACATGCTTTGCTCCAGAAACATCATGTTGGCTTTCAGGATAATATTAAATATAGATATTAAAAACTTAGGAGAAAATAACATATATCACTTTGGGAAACTAATGTTAAAACATGTTAAATTTAGTGGTCTCTCAAATATCACATATTAAGGGACAAATCACCAACCTTTTAAAGGAAATAGATCAGTTTTTCAAAAGGCTCCAGCATACACAATGGAAAAACAGACTAGATAAACTACAGATTAGAAACTATGATATTTTGAAAATAGTATAAATCACATTTCCTTACACTAACTTTAACTATGCTCCAACTTTTCTACTTGCTGTTTCATTTGGATGAAATTTCTTACTGAATAGTTGGCTTAAACTCATAAGGATGGGGTAGAAAGAATGTCTATGGAGAGAACCTGTGACTGCATAGATTGGTGGCAAAAACTGAGATTTAGTCTTAAGAATAAGTAGATTTATTCAGGTCTCCATAATCCTGTTTCTTTCTGGCAATCTAAAAAAAAAAAGTTGGATAACAAATAAAGCAATTTAATTTTCTTATTTCATTTCATGAAATTTGTTAATTGTTTGTAAACTATTATGGTCAAACTGTTACTAATGAAAATAGGACTAAATTGACAAATTTAAAATAAGATGTCTATGGTATTTCTATGCCATTCTCTTGAAAAAAAATCTACATTTCTCACTTTGTGAAAAACAGTAAGACATATCTTTGATCAAGATGTAGAGGAGCTACATGAGACAAAATCCTTGTCTCCTTTCAGTATACAGCTACTTTTGCATTCTTAAGGGAGAGAAATCTAACTAAGCATACAATAGTTGTTCTCTGTGCCACACTAAGTCTGAACTACTCTATACAACTAACTCCTTTGGTTCTATTAGAACTTAGCCAGTACAGAAGCATAAAACGTTTCTAAAATAAAACATGGAAATAAAGATATAGGCTCCAATGGGACATTCATTTCCATTACAAACTTGAGTATTAATAAAACCACAACATGAGTTTGTCCCAAAACTAGTCTTGGGAAAAGTAAAAGCTTTATCAGAATTAGCGTAGAACTAGTAACTATTTTTTTCAGCAGGATTCATGGTATACTACCCTAAAAATCTATCAGGAATATCTCCACAAACTCTTAAATTACTTTTACTTTACTTCTCTCTCTCTTACCACCGCCCCCCTGTAGTGTGTGTGTGTGTGTGTGTGTGTGTGTGTGTGTGTGTGCATAAAATGATAAATTTTAAAAAAAGTAGTCCTTTGGCTGACCGCCAGAGAAACTATGCTTATAATATAATTTTACAGGATCAGCTCTGGATGTCTTTGAGAAGCTGCTCTTATCTTGCCAGAAGTACTCCCAAGATGTACATATGACCAATGTCTCTCCAACCATGACAAATAGTGATAGGTACTACTAACTAGGCAGTGTACTCTGATGATTCATAATAAGCATTTTGCCTGAACCAAAAGAAACTGCTTAACTTCTTTGTTATAGTTCAAATAGAGGGAATAAACTATGGTTGACCTTTCTAGGAAAACAGACAGCAGGTGAGAATATACTATAGCTAATTTGGTGCTTTGTATCACACTTAGGTCTATGTTGCCCCTTGGAACAAGAAAACAAGTTAATAAAAATAAATCTAGTTTAGACACTAAGTCTTTTTACTAATTTATAATAATGTAACCACTAAGAGACAAATGGATGTTTTTGACTTTGTATTGTATAATCTTTGCAAAGAGCTCATTATATATGAAATATACAATTGTATAAGTTAGAAGACATGGAACGGGGAAAACGCCAGAAGACAGCAAATGCAAATGCTCACTCAATCTGATCCCTGAGACATGAACATTCTGCTGGGTGTGATTTGCTAGATTGAGTTCAAGGATGCTCTGTTTTCACTTCCATGGCCATGACTGACACTGATGGATTTTCAGGGCAGAAGAAAGGTCAGATAACTAAAAGCCTCTGCTCTCTCGATAGTCTTTAGGGTTACAGTGCTCCTCTGTGCTGGGCATTTGCATTGACAGCTTTGCCTGGACTTGCTACCAAAGCTCCATGGATTAATTTTTATGGAGTTCTGGCCTAAGCCTACAGGAACCAAATGGGATTTTTAAAAAAGATTTTAGCTTGATTTTCAGTATTTTGTGAATGGGCCTTAAATTTTAATAAAAAGCCTACAACTGAACTTAGCAGAACTATAGCTGTACCTTACTATCTTTGTCAGAGTAAACCAAGGGAATATGACTTTCATTTAACCTTAAAGAACAGTTCATATGCCTGCTCCAGGCCAACTGACCCGGAAGTGATACAGAGTCTAACGTAACATCAGCATTATGTCTTCCATGAATCCAGAATCTGTTCGATAAAATTTAGCACAAGTGGACAAAGAAATACAGACAAGAATGGGCATTACAACATTTATTTCAAAAGAAATACAGGTAGATATTATATCTCTAATGTATTGTTAAGTAAAAAGGCAAAATACCATCTATCATGTGACACTATTTTTGTAAAATTAAATACACATGCACACACACACACACACACACAGAGGACTGGAAGGATACAGGTGAAATTAGTAATAGTGGACACCTCTAGAGAGATGATACATGTTTTACTTTGTAGTACCTTTTAATTAATATGACAGGATATATAATATTTAACTGTATTGCTCGAGTTCTATTTTTTAAATTGGGTGCTTATATGAGTACATACCATTTATTTTATTAAACATGTTTTATGTATTAACTAATTAATTAAAATCCCAAATTTTTCTAAAACAAAGTAGCATTGTACTAGGCAATAAAATGCTATGTTTTGATAGTCAATTTTAAATCTATGATTATTACAAAATAGTTATTTTACTGAGTCACAAACTGTAGAAGCCTCAAATACTTATAGTATTTGAGAAATATGTAGTAGAAAAACTTGAAGGTCTCTTTTTACTCTAGAATCAGCAATTCCAAGTGCTTAATCTAAAATCTTTAGGAGATATCTTGTAGTGTGAGCACTAAGTAGAAACAGTGAAAGAATCCTGAATTAATCTTGTTCCTCTTTAAATTGGTAAAGCACTAAAAAAATTATAATATGCCCACCATAATTTTTTACTGTGCTGTTTAGATGAAATACATTTTAGTTTACTATACTGACGACTAAGAATGTACGCAGAGCAGTTAAGCAAATCCTTAGGTTCATATTTACACATCGGTACCTCCAGAGGATTTAGTCTTTCCTTTACTTCTGTCTTTTTTCTTTTTAGTAACCAAAAGAAATAAAAACACAGGCTTTGGAAAGAAAAGTTACAAGAAGGGATTTGCCTAGTGTAAGGTTATCTCCCACTCAACAAATCAAATATATCTTTTGACAAAATACTGCTAAATGAGTCTTTTTTGAAGAGAGAATAGAAACAAGCTAATTTCCAATCCTAATACCTGATTTTACAATACTATTAAATAATTTCATTCATTGTGTATATCTGCTTGCCTTATAAAGCTGAAATGATGTTGAACTATTCATTTTTTAAATTTTATACTCCTACATAATGACCTGCATCATGCAATGTACTTTCATGGTTGATTTCCTTTTAGTGCTAATCTCCCTTAGCTAGAAAGGATGGCACAGAACCCATTTGCCAAACATTTTTGACTTAGCTATAGACCAATGCAAAATTCAAAGAATAAAGTCCATGCCATGTTACATATTATTAACGCTAATAGTGATACCATCCACGTTTTGTTTCACGGTGTAGCTCTTTTTCTATGACATACAAACTGCCAAAGACCAGGTCCTAAATGTACTCCTTACATGAGAAGTTTTGAAAGAAGCCCTGAAGACTTGGCCAAGGAAAAAAACATTTAATGGACATGTTAATGGTCATTTCCAAGAGATACGTATGTATTTACAACAAAAAGCAAAGGGATTCTACAATACTGACTTAAGTATTTATGTCTGGGATTGTCTCTTTAATTTAGGGGCCATGAAATAGTCTCCTGAAAGATACACATTTCTTTTGTCAGGTTTTATAATGTTAAGTTCTTTATTATTACTATTAACATAGGAGTTGTTTTTCCCCTCACAATTAGCTATTATAACCCGGCATTAGAAGCCACACAAACTAAGGCATAAAATTCAAAGTCTATCTGTTTTGCTTAAGAAAAGTTTTTCTGTTTCCTTAATACCACTTATAAACCAAATAATAGCACAGACCCGTTTTTAAGTAAATGAATGTAAGAAACAATCACAGGATGTAATCTATTATTAGGGATACATTTCTAACAAAAGACAAAAATGGAACAAACTGGAGATAGTTCAAGCCATTTACACTTAGTCCTCTGGGACAAAAATGGGCCCATTTGCAACCATGCAAAGCAGCGGCGTATAAGCTGATGGGAAGATGCACGCAGATGCCAAATGGGTGCATTAACCCCCCTTGGCATGGTTAATGTAGACATGCCCTTAGGGATCCTTATAGGACCCATCTGTTCAGTCAAGCATTTGCTTAATTGTGTCAAATGCTTGGCAAATGCAGTGTCAGTTAATAGATAATAGATATGTAAATGCTGTTTGTGTTCTTGTACTTATGCCCAGGGGCTTTACAATAAACACATCACATATTTTAAAAATAATTTTCTGTTGGGGATAAAATGATAGTCTTGCTGGCAGCAGCAGTCCTACTCATGATGGTTCAAACTTTTCCGATATTCAATATTTTATAACATAATATTATCATTTAGGGATTTTGGCTACCCATCCATTTTCTGACAATTTTGATTACTGTAATTGTTATTTACCTATGGTCTTATGAAGAGAAATAGTATCCTCATGCCCCTGCATTATACATGTGTCCCCAAACATACACTAAGCAACATGAGCAGTGAGGAGAGCACCCAGCCCAAAAGACCCTAAGGGGCATGAGGCCTTGGAAATTTACTTGACCTTTTTGGGCCTCAGTTGTCTCTTAGGGAACTGGAGGATAACAAGTTTGGTCCCGCAGGGTTGTGGAGGATTTGAAATATGGAAGCACTGAGCACATAATAGACCTTCAACAAATTCCGATTCCCTTTCCCACTTCACATGCTCCATCACTCTGCAAGAGCTCAGGTTACGAGTTCAGATGAGTTAGACTACCTCTTGCTGTAAGCTGTTGGTGACGCCACTAACTGACAAGTGTTGAGAATTAAGTTCTTAATATCCCCTTTCTCCTCTATGATGCAAAACTATTATCGATGACACATTTGCCAACTCTGAGGGAAATGACTGCCAAAATGTTTTAGTAGATGTTAGATTGACAGTTCGGAAACAGAATAGTCCTTTCTAGGTTTTATGACAGGAAATCCTTACAGCTTCTTTTCCACCTTTAAAATATCCTTTAAGAATCTCTTTTTCCTGTACTTTAGACATAGCTAGAAAATATTAAGCTCATATAGAAGATAAAACCCTTAAGCGGGGCATGACAATTTCTGCAGGCGTTGTGAAATAATGAATCAATTTTGATGCTGACGGCCCATCTGCTAGGAATAATTTTTGTGTCGGTTTGTATTTCCTTCACACTGACCACATCGCTTCTATTCTCCTTAGATGTGGAGCACAAGTGTTGCTTAGGAAGAGTGAATTTGCACAAAGACCGATGTGTTACCGGGTAAAAACAAAAGAGAGACTCAAATTTCTTCCCATTTAAGGCCGACAGCCCCGGGCTCTCCGTGTCGGGGGCAGCGGCGGCTCGGACGGCCCCGCGTGGCGCCCCCTGGCGGGCGGCGCCGTCACCTCGCTACGTGGACGCCGAGCCGCGCGCGTTCACCGAAGGCCCCGGTGCTTAGGCTGACACCGGCGGGAAGGCCTTCTCCTCGCACCGCCGCACCCCCTCTGTCCCCTGAGGAGCCACTGCTAAACCAGGAATGTCGCCACCACAGCTGTGGTCAGGGCCGACGTGAAACAGGGCGACCGTCAGCCCCAGCGCCTGGATGGCGGCCACGACACCGGCCCGGCCGCTCGCAGGGGAGCGTCTCCAAGATGGCGGCCCGCGGGTCACGCGAGACTCCGCGCCGTCGCGCGAGAGCGGGTGGCCCGCGGCCTGGCCGGCTGGGGCTGCCGGAATGTGACGCCCGGCGGCGAGGCAGGCCCGGCTGCCTGGGGTTCTCAGGGGAGTGACAGAGACGGAGGGGGAGCCGGAAGATCTGGGTGTACTGTGTGTGTTAAAAATGCCCTTCTAGATTTGGAAGTGGCATCAGTGGGATAGTCCCTCTACTGGGCTCCGGCTCCGGTAGTGGCCGTGTCATCCTCTCAGAAGGTCCCTGGCACAAGCTAAGGACAAATGGCCGACACCGCCATTGGAAGCCCTTTGGGGAATGAGATCATCCCAGGAATTTTCACCCTAAGAATAAGAAAAAAGACATATTTCTAGTTCTGAAATGGAGTTTGGGGGTCAGGTTAATGTTATACTAAAAGATTATTAAATCAGGATTAAATCACATTTCCAGTTACAGATAATGATGAAGAGTTAGCTTGCGTGGGTTACCTGGCATGACATAATGAACCACTCGGAAGTGTGGTGCCGGAAATCTGGCAGCTCCATTGGTGCCGCTGGGATACTCCTGTCACCTGGGATCCTATCAAGCAGTTTTGGGCTCGAGGAGCCAAGATGACCTCACCTTATTGGGGAGCATGTGAGGCTATTTTAACAACCCTCTTATGATTGTTGGAATGTTTTTGTTCTAGAGGCTAACTGTTTACTTGACACCACCTCACATCTTTCAGAAGTCTTAACCAAAGGTCTTATAGACACGCTTTTATTACATTTATAGCCCTAGGTCTCATTTTACTTTAATCAGGTTATATTGGCTGGGGAGACTAGGAATAAAACATAATTTTATTTTCCAGCCAAATACAAATTGGTCCTCTTTTATTTCTTCAAAAAATCTGTTTGAAAACTGTACAATTCTATTTTTAGATCCTCTCTTTCTTCCCACATCTGACCAGATGATACTGAAAGAAGCCAGTTGGCATTTTCAACATACTCCATGAAAGCTTCATTAGACAGATCCAACAGTTCTAACTAGCTTCTACTTCCAAATGACCACAGGCAACATTTTGGCCAATTTTCCTGCCAACCCATAACATAGATTGCCTTTCTCCAGTCTCTGATGGTTTTGTCCAGGATTTTCTAGTCTCTAATAGCAGCTTCCTTGTCACCCTTCTAGCTTCTTCCTGTCTTCAATTTCCAAATTCAAGGTCATATATTTTGGGCTTTTAATATAGCAACATTCCACTTATATGTACCCATTTCTACATGCTGCATGAAACAATCCCAAAAGTTAGTGGCTTAAAAATATTGCTAACAATAATGCATTATTCTCAAGATTTGATTGTATGTTTCTTCTGTTGATCTTGCCTGAGGCCACTCATACTTGGCCGTAATCATCTGAAAGCCCTGACTGGCGCTGGAGGGTATCTGATGACCTTATTCACAGGTCTCTGGCCTCAGCTGGGATGGTTGCAATGGCTGTGACAGCTGGCCCCCTCCGCCTACGTGGTCTTCCATCATAGGCATCTTTTTTTTTTTTTTTTTTGAGACAGAGTCTCACTTTTGTTGCCCGGGCTAGAGTGAGTGCCGTGGCATCAGCCTAGCTCACAGCAACCTCAGACTCCTGGGCTTAAGCGATCCTACTGCCTCAGCCTCCCGTGTAGCTGGGACTACAGGCATGAGCCACCATGCCCGGCTAATTTTTTTTGTATCATCATAGGCATCTTTATAGTGAAAATGGGAGCTTTTGCCTGAGTCTATCACTTACTCTGTAAGTTTGCAGTAAAGCATCTGGTAGTAGGCTTAGGGCCACTATTTGTCAAAAGAATCAGCAGCCAGAAAAAAGTGCAGTATGACACAGTAGAGAGTGAGGAAAAGCTGTGACCTGGCAGGTCCCTCTGCATTTGTCCTTCGCTACATCTGACCACCACAAACTTCAGAGAATAATAGGCACTGCTTCACTTCTGCTTTTCAAGTCACATGCAATTTTTTCCCTAGCAAACTTTAACCTGGAATCATTTTTGGAAAAGAACTCTGGGAAACGTAGATCCCAGCTTAACCAGGCTGAAACAGTTCAACCCACCATATTTCTCTCCTTTAAATAGACTTAGTTTTTCTGAGTCTCACTTCTCTTAACTGAAAAAAATGAATGTTAATATTGTAATAATTAGGGTCATTGCAGGAAGCAGATTTGAAATACTCAGAGGTAGAGGATTTCCTGGAGTTACTAATTATCGAAGTTGGACAGGGTTTAGGGAATCATAAAGGGCTGTGAAAACTCCAGAAAATAACAACAGTGGTACACTACTTTCACTTCTGGGTGTGAAGGGGAGAAAAGAGGCAGTGGTGTTAGAGAAGACTAAAAATAGCTTAGAGCCATACAGTAGAATTGTAAACATAGAATGCAGCGGCACTCCCAGAACTGCAGCCAGGTAAAGAACCAGTGAAGAAAGAAATCCTGGTGTATAATCTTCTGTCCCCCATTGCTTGAACCCCAGCAAAATCCAGTGTTCAAGAAACTTGGATGATGCAGTCTCTAGGGTTAGATGCTTTTCTGGAGAATAGCAAAGGAAAAAAATGCAGGGAATGGATGTAGGCAAGAAAATGGAAAAAAATGGGCGCAATCCATTTTTCTCTATTCAGTAGATTTGCAGCAGGCCTAGATCCTTGGTTTTATGGAGCCATATATGGGATTAGAGGTGAAGGAGATAAAGGCTTAATACCAAATATATTGGGAGGTCCAATGGAGACTCCTGCATAAGACCAAGGTGATCTGAAGGTTCTCTCAGATAATGATAGAAAACCAAAAGACAATTTTTTTATATGTCCTCTCTTTTCTCAGCCTGGGCTCTGAGTACAGAAAAAAGTAGAAATCAAATTCTCCCTGAGAATTCCTTAGGAAAAAACCTTCATTCAAGGACTTATGCCTAGAATTCATCTTACTTATGTGACCTGTAAAATCTTGAGGCAAACATTTTGTAAACTCGTCTTAGGCTGGTGATTCTCCCTAGGAGCCTATGAGAAGCAAACCCATATCCTTGTTGGATGAACTCACCTTAAACTCAGGATTCAAATTATTCTCAAAATTAAGGTTTAAGAAGCATGAATTCACAATCTCACATTAATTTCAAGCAGTAGCAAAGAGGCTGCCATGAGCAAGAGTCCACATGGAGGAGAGCAGTAAGTATTCTATAGAATCAAAGCTATAGACTGAAGATATTGGAATTACCAGATATAGGCTTTAAGCCTATATCTGCAGCAACCATGGAATTGCGAGGAGAGACTGTGTGATCCCAGAGCTTGGACATTGCATGTGGGATTTCCCTCCAAGGAGAGAGATCGAGAGACTGAAGAGCTGGCTTTATTCCATTCAGATTCTTGTCTTCGCCTGCCCCTCTCCTCCCATGCAACCCAGAGAGCAGTTTGAGCCAAGAATTCAGCAAGCAGCCACCTCTCCCCAGCGGGTGCATCCTCCAGCCCGAGCTTTCCACGAAGCACGAGGCCGTGTCTTCCCCCTTGAGGGCCTGCAGGGGACCCGGGAGCTCCCCGCCCGCCGACATTTCTTGGAGACACACACGAGCAGGTCGGACACACAGGCTGGATCCTGTACCCCCAGACTCGAGCAGGCGTCTAGGGGACACAGGGAGAGGTTTGGGCGTTGGACTCAGGAGGCGAGGAGCCCACGTGGGCAGAACTGACGGGCGAGCACCATGGAGGGCCAAGCCGCGTGACCTGGGGAAGTGCGCATCCCGCTCGCAGGAGAGCCGCCCTGTGAGGTTAGGGAGGGTCCTCTGGTGGGGGGATCGCAGCCACGGCCGGTAGCAGCCAAGTGCGGGATGCCCAGGCCGGCCCGTGGGCACAGACGCTGCAAGGCAGGGCTAACGCGAGAGCGCTGGGCCTCACTGCTGACACCTGGGCGGGACCGCAGCCCCCTCCCGAGGAGCCCTCCAGGTCTGGGGAGCCTGTTTTGACCCTCCTCACAGCAGCTCCCCCCAGTGGCCAGGAAAATGGCCTTTGAGCCCAGGTGTGGCTCAAAGCACTCTGTCGGATTAGGGAGGGTCCCCCAGCAGGGAAGATACCGCCCATATCACCATAGCAACCAAGTGTGGGCTATTCAGGCACATCTTGTGCAATCAGACACTGGAGGATCAGGGTAATGCAAGAGGGGTGAAGCTCAATGCCCAATACCAATACCGATAGCCAGTGGAGGAATTGCGGCCCCTTCCTCACGAGCAGTCATCCTGGCTTGGACAGCCAGCCTTGACCCTCCTCTCAGTGGCTCCCTCTAGCAACCATGAAAACAACCTCTGAGCCTTGTTGGGGCTTTGCAAAGCCTTCCAGGCTCATATAACCTAACCCAGACCAGCCTTGCTCCCTACCCAACTCTGCTGTGGTGGAGATCAAGCTGTCCCCTGGGAGCTACAGGGTCCCTCCCAAAGCCTGGGCCATTCAAGTGCTCCATGGAGAAACTAGAGCTTATCAAAGGCACAAAACATCTCTGCAGTTGGCTCTTTGCTGAAAGCATCAACCACTGACAGGGAGAAGAACTCTGAAGCTCATTACAGCATGTAAAACCCAGTAAAGCAGGGTGTGGCCGAGTCTTACTCAAGTATCACCCACCAGCTCAGAGATTAAGCTGGGGATCCCAATACAATTCATACTGCTGGGAAGAGGTGAAGAAAGCAGGACAGGAACAACCTGAGGCGAAACCGCTTTTTAGAAGAGAAACAAAAGTTATAGGCACCTTGATCTGTGCGGGGGTTTCCCTCCATCACTGCAGATCTCTGGGCAGATTGGAAAGCTGATCAGAGGAGGTGCAGAGACATTCCACTGCAAAGCAGGTGCAGCAGAGATCTGGTGCCTGCCAATCCCAGGTTTCTGCAGCCAATGCCATCATGATTTCTCTGGCACATGGGCATAGGTCCACTTAAGACCCAGCCTTTCAGCAATAGCCTTTGCATCACCCCTGCCAGGCCAGGGAGCCAACAAACACTCCCCAGTGTCATGGCCTGTGACTAGGGGCTGAGCATGCATCCTCCCTGGTGTGGGAGCCGAACAGCAGAGAATCCCCAGACACCATGACAAAGATTTTGCACAGCTAAGGAAACAATCAATAGAGCAAATAGACAACCTACAGAATGGGAGAAAATATTCACAAGCTACACATCTGATAAAGGGCTAATAACCAGAATTTACAAAAAAACTCAAGCAAATTGGCAAGAGAAGAACAAACAACCCATTAAAAAGTGGGCAAAACACATCAACAGAAGCTTCTCAAAAGAATAAAGATAAATGGCTAAGAAACATATGAAAAAACACTCAATGTCACTAATCATCAGGGAAATGCAAATTAAAACCACAATGATATATCACCTTACCCCAATCAGAATGGCTTTTATTAAAAAGTCTAAAAACAATAGATGCTGGCATCAATGCAAAGAGAAAGGAATGCTTATGCCCTATCTATGTGACTGGAAATTAGTACAACCTCTACAGAAAACAGTATGTAGATTACTCAGAGAACTAAAAGTAGACCTACCATTTGATCAGCAATCTCAGTCTTAGGTTTTTTCCCAGAGGAAAAGAAGAGTTTCCATCAAAAAGACACCTGCACTTGAATGTTCATTGCAGCACAATTCACAAATGCAAAGATGTGGAATCAAGCCACATGCCCATAAATTCATGAGTGGACTAATAAAATGTGGTATGTGCACACCATGGAGTACTACTAAGCCATAAAAAAGATGAATTAATACCTTTTGCAACAATCTGGATGGAGCTGGAGACCATTCTCCTTAGTAAAGTATCTAATGAGTGGAAAAACAAACACCACATGTAGTCACTATTAAATTGGAACTAACTGATGAGCACACATGTGCACAGAGGGAAGTAAAACTCAGCAGAAATCAACCACGAGGGAGAAGGAAGGGGAACAGGGGAAAAAACCTACTTAATGGGTACTGTGAATGCTATTTGGGTGACGGATACACCTATAGCTTGGACTCAAGCATTATAAAAGCAATTCATGTAACCTAAAACATTTGTACGCCCTTAATATTTTGAAATTAAAAAAAAAATAGAACATAGGGAAACAAAACAAAGGAAGAACTTAAATGAAGACATAAAGAAAAGATTATTAAAAAAAAAAGAATGACAAATAGACTGACAACAAACTTTTGGAAATAAAAAGGTAATGTAATGAAATACTATTTTCAATGAGCTAAGAGAATAGATTATATTATCAACCTGAAATTCTATACTCAGAAAAGTTGGCTTTCAAAAGCAAGAGCAAAATAAGGACATTTTTGAAAGAATGTAAACTGCCAGGCCTTATAACCAACAGATTCACACTACAGGAACTCCATATGAAGATATATTTAGTGGAGAAGAAATATAACTCCAGATGAAAGGTTTGCAATAAAAGAAGAAATAATCAAGAAATAAAATGGTATATATGAATATTTAAAATTCAGAATGAATAACAGTAAAAAATAATGTCTAATTTAGCAGATGAAGCCAAGTTGAAGCAATAATTTTGAAAAAATAATATCATATGAAGAAAGGGAGTTGATGAATAAAATTATTCATGAGGAAGTAAAAATATTGATTGAATCTATACAGTGTTAAGTAAAATACTAGAAAACAAGTGTATATTTTCACACTAGTAGTAGAAAAAAAAATGATATAGAAGAGAAATCCAATTAACCCAAAAGAAGAGAAGAGAGGGAAAAGAATGAGAAGAAAAGAGAAAGGAAGGGAAGGGAAAGGAAGGGAAAGTCAAACAGAAAGTAGCAAATAGATTAACAAAAATAGGTCCAAATGTGTCAGTAATCACAGTATAAACAGATGCAATTCTTCAATTAAAACACTGAGTAACAAAACACAGCTATATTCTGTTTACAAGAGCAACACCTAAAATATAAGATAGTTATAATGATAAAGCAAAAAATGGTAATTATATAGTAAATTTAAAGAGCACACAAATTCAGAAAACAAGATCAAACGTGTTATTCTAATACTTAGGACAGTATTAACTTAAAAATTGAAGGCAAATATATTTAACTTCTGAAAATGGCTCCACAGAGCAGTGGGGCTGTGGGCACTTGCTTTATTCCTTCAGATCTGTTTGTTTTAGCCAATATTCTTTACAGATATGTTTATAATTACAAAACAATGAAATAAAATGAAACTAAGTCGTCTCACTTTGGGACTAACTCATAATAGTTCAGAGAATTTTAATTCCCTTTCCTCTGCTTAAGGGAGTTTAAATTACTAATTAGGATGTAGTATTCTAGCTGTCCCGAATAATTAAATGTTTTCTAATATTTGAAAAGAACATTATAGGAAAAGAGTAAAGCGTTATTAAAGACTAAACATTCATTGCTATTTTAGCCTAAGACTTTGAAATAATCACGTGGGCTTTAAACTTTTTGATAAAAGTGAAAAAATTAGGTAAGTGATAACAATAAAAAAGGAAAGAGAAACATTAAAATGGGTATAATTTGTTAATCCATCACTTTGTGCCAGCAGTTTTACTGTATTATTTCATTAGTTTTGACAGTGCTCTGAAGTGTATACTATTATTATCCTCATATTGCAGATGAGGAAACTTTTGACACAAAGAATGTAGTTAGTTCCCTGTAAGCTAGTAAGTGGTTGAGCAGATATGCATAATCTAAGGGAAAAAACCCAGACCTGCCATGAAGCTCACTGTAGCCGTAAGATGTCATCTTCTTGTTGTAGTGACAGGTATGACATCATAAGAAGTAACTACGTATTCATCAACAGCCTAGTATGATAGTGACCTACATAGCATTGAAATATCCCTTACCATTGGTAAGCTCAAGATTTTTTTTCAAAGCATAGAGGTGCTTCTCCTCTTCTGATCCCAAGGTTATATATTTTAATCCTAACCCTGGGTTTGTGAAATGTCTTTCATTTCCCTTCTCTTCTTTCCTTTCTTGTTGATAAACTGACATTAACTAAGGGAAACATGAGAGGTTTTGGAGACTGATTGGTAGAAACATGAGAAGTAGTATTTTGACAAAGATTATTAAAATATCTCTACCACTCACAAGTCCACAAATCCTAATTAGGGAAGCTCAAGCTAAACTTACAGGTCACAATTTCTCTAACTCTGAAGTTGTACTCCTATATCTAGACCCATGCTTTTTACTCCAGGGAAATCATGAAATCGTTATTTGAATTCTACTTCAATTATTTGTTTGCTGAGAGTAATAGCACCTGAATATTATTTCCCAAGCAGTGTATGACAAACTGATAATTCAAAGCCGAGAGAGAGAGAGAGAGAGAGAGAGAGAGAGAGAGAGAGAGAGAGAGAGAGAGAAAGGGAGAGAGACTGATTTTCCATTAATAAGCCTAAGCTGTTGAGAGTGATGGAAATATGAATAATTTAATCTACAAAGTCTTTCTGTCCACCTTTAAGAATTTGGATGTAAAGAGTTTGGGAGTTCCACAGTTAGTTTCCTTCCATTTTTAATCATCTCCTACTAGTAGCTATAGGGGATAGTTGCTGTTGATGAAACAAAACACATAAGACATGATTCTCATCAGACTTTCTGGTTTGATATTTACTGGGGGAAAATGAAAGACACAGCCAGCAGCAAGATCAGGCACTCGGTTCCTCATTACCTTTCTGTTCTGAAGCAGCATAGGGGAATTTAATAGGGCTTTTCAGACATCAGATTTCTGGAGAGGAACCCTGGTGCTTGAACTATGGAGATGTTTAAGTTTTATGATTGGGGAAACATCAGCCTCAATCCTGGTGAGAACAAGGCTGGGATCCAACAGTAGTAGGACTTGGCAAATCACTGACCGTCCTCCTAGTTCCATTATGTTATCATTCATCTGCTCTGACAGCATAGGCCCTTCTGCCTTCAGTCAATTATGCTAGAAACAGAGCCTGAGACAAAGATTCTTGAGCAAATGATTTATAGAGAGACTGCTTTCAGCTGAATGATGCACAGGAGTGGGTGTAGGACTTACCTGAGGAAGAAGCTGAGCAAATAACTGGGTTCCAGTGAAGTCTACCCTGAGCCTGATGTAATGGGGCACTCTGGAGTATGACCAGTGCTTCAGGCTGTCACAGCTGGAGGTAATGGGACTGAAGATCTGTAGCCGGTATCTATTAGAAACTGGCTTTTAGCTGCCTCTGGGGGAGGGCTTTACCTCCCTGGCATTTCTGGGTGAATCATTTCCTTTAGTGGAGGACAGTTCTCAGTACAAGGATAGAACTGTGAGCTGTTAGTAGCCAAAACTCAAGCAGCAGGAAGCTGGAGGTGCTGGCCTGGTAAAAGATCCGGGTGGAACAGTAATGTCATTGCCTAATGATGAGGTCCCAAGATGGTTCGATGGGTCCGCACACCCCACTGTACCAACTGCTTCAACATCCTAATGTGGTACATATAAGACACGCTTTTGTCTCCACTTCTCATCTCCATCCTTCAGATTGTTCATATCCTCCCTGAATATTCTTCCTGCCTTATACACTAAGCGGTCAGTTGATTTCAGTAGGACTGGGAAAAATATCCTTTTCATCACACTTGTTTCCCAAAATAATAATAATAATTCTATAGGGAAGTCCAAGGTGGTAATTCTGCTGATTAACTTGGTCTTCATTGGATTATTTCCTTTACTAGGGAGTGGGGAATGATGGAAGTCATATGGCTAACGGGGTTTGGGGCTCCTTCTTCGTGGTTCCCATTTAACTGAATTGTGTAGCACAGTTGACACATCAAGCCATCTCATGCAATCCACACCACTGCAGGTAAACTTTCCCACTCCTGAGGGAAGCTGTTTTCTGGTCCCTTGGTTTATTTCCAGCATTCCATGTTGGATTCTAAGACAAATGCTCTGGTCACAGTAACTATTCAGTAACACAAAGAAAATGGCCGGATAAAACACATGTTGTTTGCTGAACAGCATATTGGAGAAAATCAATAGAAACTGGAAAAATAGCAGGTGTGTCTGCCCCACTATCATCCACCTCAGTATGGCCCAGTACACTAGTATTCAGCAGGACTGGAGGTGGATTCCAGGAGAGGAAGCTGGCCTTTGAGTAGTGGAGATTTTTGAGTTGTACAATGGGAGAAGAGCCAGTTCTTCCACTAGCTTGATTGTCAGGCAACAGTTGAAGCCTGGAAACTGCAGCGTGTCCACATAACAGAAACTTCTCATCTGGACCAGTTATAGCACTTCGGCACTCACGGTTAGAGGGGCACTAGCTGGAGTGCAGTCTGCACGCTACAGCTTTCATGAGATAGTGGGAAGGTGACCCCATCCCTTGCCTCATTTCACTACCATTTATAATATTTTGCTATCCCATAGGATGTTAGAGGAGGCCTATATTAAGGAATCAGTCCTGAACAAGTTAAATCTTACTTTCATTTTCATATGGTAAAATTGGGATATTTTTAAGAATGTGATCTCTGTCTTCCTCAAAAGAAGAAACTTAGACTCATAAAATAAGCCAGAAGGACTTCAGCAATCATCCAGTCCGATATCCACATAGCACAGTTAAAATAGAACTTGCAATGGAGGTAAAATACAAATTTTACCATATTCTAAATGACTATGTGTTAGTTCATGTCCTTTGCAAAGCAGATGCCAAGATGTGATTAGAGGTGCAAGAGCTGTTTTTTGGGTGGAGGGTGCTGGCCAAGGATAAAGGGGAACAAGCAGGAACACGCGGGACAAAACATTCAAATCATCATGCAGGTCTGACCCTTGTGAAATGAGAGAGGTAAAGAAGGGCTGGGTGGGAAGAACCTCGTACCCTAGTGCATTTCTAAGTCATTTTCAGCCAGGATGGTAGGATGTGCTCAAGCAACCATTGTCATTATAGGTAGATTTACCAAATAAAAATATTGGATGCTTATTTAAATTTGAATTTAAGATCAACAAGAAATAATTTTTATATAAGTATTAATATTATACATACTTGCACAAAATTACTAATTTTTTTTCCTGCATTTTATAGGGCAAACTTAATTGCAGGAATTCCCTGTCAGGAATGAATGGACTAGCACTAGTGCCCCCTGTGCCTAGTCATTGCCTGAGAACGACCAGAGCACAGCCTGGATGCAAACATGCAACTGAAGAGGCAGCAGATGTGGCTGTCAGCCAACTCTGCCCCTCACAGTGGGTGGTCTTGAAGGAGATTTGAGCAGCATAACTGCACAGCTGCCACAGGATTGCTGGAGAACACACACAAAGTCTCGGAGCACTTGATCATCATTCCCTACAGTGTAGACACACCTAGTGGTCTAGCGCCCGACCCTTCTCTGAAAAACCCGGGGGGCAAGGGATAGGCTGGCTACCTGCTGACGGGTGGGTCAAGAAGGACCTGACTGTTGCGAACAACCTAAACTCACTGCGTGTGGCCTGGCAAAAAAAATGCATGGGTATTTTCCTTGGACCAAGAGAAGGCCAAAAGAGAGAAAGATGCCAGTGTAGAGTAGTACTTCCATCATCTCGTCTGATACAGTGACTAAACCTGAAACAGACAAAGGACATCATCAAATGCATAAGGCTCATTGTTCTCAACAACAAGCCAGAGACGCATCACTTGCACAAGGAGGCACAGATGAGAAGTCCCAGGGATGAGGTGTCACCAAAACCAAACGAAAGCCCTCTCTGAGTCGATGTGCTGTGGCAACAGCCAGACCCTGTATCTCAATGGTTTGCAATAAGAAAATGTGTTTCTTGCTCTTGTCACATGATGGCTGTACAGTATTTTAACTGCAGCTTGGATCGACTCTAAGACTTTGGAAGGTATTGTATCCCTGTATCTTTTCATTTCAGAATCCAGATTGAGAGTGTGCTATTCTCACGGCAAACAGCAAAGTCTTAAGGGATTGAAGCCTCTTCTCGGAATTGCCCCGTCTGCCCTTTCTAGTATTCAAAGCCAGTGGTAAGGCCAAGCCCAAAGCCATCAGGAAGAAGTGCCTCTTGGGAGGCACCAGGAAGTCCCATGGCAAAAGTCACAGATAAATAGTCCTGTCCCAAGGAAGAGATACATATTTTGGAATTGTTATATGTTGAATTGTGACCTTCATCTCCAAAAAGATGCTATGTTAGAGTCCTAACCCCTAGTACCTTAGAATGTGATCTTATTTGGAAATAGGGTCTTTATAGACATAATAAAATTAAAATGGGGTCCTTAGTGAGTTCTCTAATCCAATATGACTAGTATCCTTACAAAAAATGGAAATTTAGACACAGAGACTCACACATGAGAATGCGGGGTGAAGATGCAGATCTTCACAGGAAGAGATCATGATAATGTGTCTGCAATCCAGGGAATGCCAGTGGCTGCCAGGAAACCACTAGAAGCCTGGAAAGGAGCCTAGAACAGATTCTCTGTCTCGGTGCCTAAGAAAGAAACAATCCTGTCGACACCTTGATCTCAGACTTCTAGCTTCCTGAACTATGAGAGAATAAATTTCAGTTTGTGACATTTTGTTACAGCAGCCCTGACAAACCAGGACAGGAATAGTAATCTAATTTATCACATGTGACCAGGAGAAAATGTTACCTGTTAACATCTGCCAAGTCCGGACTCCCTCAGTCAGGTCATCTCTCCCAACCGCGACAAAGGATGCCCCTTTGTCCTCTGACACCCCGGCTCTCCAGGGCTCAGTACCAGTCCCAGTGCTGGTTTAGACCGGGGCTGGAGGAAGCCCCTAATTTACATCAGAGTTAGAGTCTTGTTTATGTATAAGAATGGACAATTTGTTACCGAATTAAGAGACTATGTTTTGTGACTTAAAGTGGCCAGAAGTCTTCATGATCCCTAACTGTAGTCAGACATGTCCCGGGCTCTCCTTGAGTGTTCTATTCAGGGGGAAGGGAAAAATTAGGCCTCAGAGTAGCTTTAAAGAGACAATGGGAAACCAAAGCAAAGTAGCTATAATTATATCCAAGAGTTGTGCTTGTTTGAAGAAACACACACTCATTTTACCAATGAAGAAACTTGGACTTGGGGAATGTAAATGAGTTGCTTAAGGTCAAACAACTAATTAGCAGCAAAGCTGGGACTGGATCCAGATTCTTCCCAGTCCCTGTTTAATTTCCACTAAGCTCTGCTGACTTATCTTGTAGACTGAAGAATTATTTTTAGACTATCAGAAGTGTCTTTATTTTTCATGCAGTCACATTGGAAAACAGTTGGGCAGTTCCTCAAAATGTTAAACATAGAGTGACCGTATGACCCAGCAATGCTACTCTTTGTTATAGATTCAAGAGAAATGAAAACATATGTTCACAAGACTTGCATACAACTATTCATAGCAGCATTATTCATAATAGACAAAAGCATGGAACCAATCCAATGTCCATCAAATTATGAACAGATAAACAAAATGTGGTCTACCTCACAATGGAATATTATTCAGCATTAAGAAGTAATAAAATGCTGATACATGCTATATGGATGATCCTTGAAAACATTACACTAAGTGCAAAGACAGGTCACTGAAGGCCACACATTATATGCTTCTATTTATTTGAAATGTCCAGAATAAGCAAATATGTAGATACAGAAAGTAGACTGGAGACTGTCTATCATGGCAAGAAATGTGGGTAACAATGAATGATTTCTAGTATGCCTAGGGTTTCTTTCCAGGGTGGTTAAAACATTCTGAAGTTACTGATGATGGTTGCACAACTCTATGGATATACTCAAACCCATTAAATTGTGTAATTCAAATCAATGAATTTTACAGTGCATGAAATATATCTCAATAAAGACATAAAAATACATTTTTACCTAAAGCAAAATTATTCTATATTTTAACATATTTTTTTATCAAGCAAAAAGAAACATTGGGATTTTTTTACTAATTCAAATGTTCTCACAATTTGCTCCCTTTTGCTTTAAAATTTGGGCAAAACCTTAGAACATACTCAGCAGAAAGTGTGCCATCTGGTTCAAAGATTTGTGAAACTAGAAACACCAAAAATGAAGCTTATCAGGAAGAAATTGCATTGAGCTTTTCACACTAAGGCCAGTATTTTCACTGCTCTAACAAATTGTAGTGAACCTGAATTTATGTCTTGTCCTCTTTACTAAATCAGAAGCTCATACATTCATGTCTCATAACTAAGTCTTGAACAACCTTACTCCCAGCAGATACCATTCATAAGTTAAGACTTAAAATGTGATACTTTACCATTAGATGAAATAACGACCTTTAGATACCCAAAAGAATGTGGAATGGCAATTCTCTCTCCATTCCTTTTTCCAAACACTGTTACAATCACACGAGGGTACTATATAATCTTAAGTGTAATTTTCAAAATATCATATCCATTTCTTAATCAAGTTATGAAGATTAACTCTTCTTTTTGTAATTTGGTGTATCTGTAGATATCAAAATATGATGAACATAAATCACAATAGTTCATGTTTTACAAAATATAACTACAAAATTTAATCATTGGTGATAATTTAACCTTGTAATGAGACTTTAACGGCTTTTATTTATTTTTTTAGTGTCTCTGTTACAAACACATTTAGGGATAAGGTCACCCATGAAAAGCCTTTAAATGATTTTGCAGGAAATCTTAGTGACAAAACTACATAAAATATACAGAAGGTAATTGACAAAGTAGACTTAGATGTTATTCTAAAATAAATAGAGATAATGTAAATAACATTCTTGATTCAAAATACTTCACACTGTTATTGCAAAGATAGTTTTGCCTTCAATCTGTCTGACCCTAAGGCACCTTTAGGCATCATTGATCATTTTTACCTTGGTGAAAGTCTTGTTTCTCTTGGTTCTGTAATCCTATACTACCTTTTTTCTAAGAGTGCACTTCTCTTTCCTTTCATTTTTTGCCCTTACATTTTCTCTCCCCAAACCATGAAAATTGGAGCTTCCTAATACTGGAATCTTTTTTCATATTTCAAAGTATTATGGAGGTACAAATATTTTTGGTTACATGGATCACTTTTATAATGCTTGAGTCATGGCTACATGTGTGCCTGTCACCCAGATAGTGTTCATTGTACCCGTTAAGTAGGTTATTGCCCGCCCCCTCCTCCCACTTGCTACCTGCTTGATTTCCGTCGAGTTTTTCTTCCCTCTATGCACATGTGTGCTCATCAGTTAGTTCCAATTTAATAGTGAATACATGTGGTGTTTGTTTTTCTATTCTTTAGATACATCACGTAGGACAATGGTCTCAAGTTCCATCAGAATTGTTGCAAAAGGCCATAAATCACCCTTTTTCATGGCTGAATAGTACTCCATGGTGTACCTGTAGCACATTTCATTAATCTACTTATGAATTTATGGGCACTTGGGTTGATCCAGGTCTTTGCCTTTGTGAATTTTGCAGCAATAAACATTCGAGTACAGGTATCTTTTTGATGAAGTGACTTTTTTTCCTTTGGGTAATACCTAGTACTGAGATTGCTAGATCAAATTGTAGGTCTCTTTTAGTTCTTTGAAGTATCTCCATACTATTTTGCATAGAGGTTATACTAATTTGCAGCCCCACCAACAGTGTAGAAGTGTTCCTTTCTCTCTACATCTATAGCAGCATCTATCATTTCTGGACTTTGTAATAAAAGCCATTCTAACAGGAGTAAGGTGATATCTCATTGTGGTTTTAATTCACATTTCCATTATGATTAGTGACACTGAGCATTTTTTCATATGTTTATTGGCCATTTGTCTATCTTCTTTTGAAAAGTTTCTGTTCATGTCTTTTGCCCACTTTTTGATAAGGTTGTTTAATTTTTTTCTTGCTAATTTCCTTGAGTTCTTTGTAGATTCTGGTTATTTGCCTTATATCAGATGTATAGCTTGTGAATAATTTCTCCCATTCTATATGTTGTCTACTTGCTCTATTGATTATTTCCTTGGCTGTGCAGAAGCTTTTTAATTTAATAAAGCCCCATTTATTTATTTTTGTTGTTGCTGTGATTGCCATTGGGGTCTTCTTTATAAATTCTTTCCCTAGGCTGATATCTAGAAGAGTTTTTTCCAATATTTTCTTCCAATATTCTTATGATTTCATGGCTTATTTTTAAGTTTTTTATCCATCTTGAGTTAATTTTTGTGAGTGGTAAGAGATATGGACCCTGTTTCATTCTTCTGCATTTGGCTATCCAATTTTCCCAGCACTATTTATTGAATAGGGCTTCTTTTGTTGTCTGCTTTGTCAAAGATCAGATGGCTATATGAGGATGGTTTTATATCTGGGTTCTCCATTCCGTTTCATTGGTCTATGTCTCTATTTTCGTGCCAATACCATGCTATTTTGGTTACTATAGCCCTGTAGTATAGTTTGAAGTCTGGTAATCTGATGCCTCCAGATTTGTTCCTTTTCTTTGGATTGCTTTGGCTACTTAGGCTGTTTTCTGTTCCAAATGAAGCATAGAATTAATTTTTCTAGATCTGTGAAATATGATGTTGGTATTTTGATGGGGATGGCATTGAATTGGTAAATCACTTTAGGTAGTATGGACATTTTAACAATGTTGATTCTACTAATTCATGAGCAAGATATGTTTTTCCATTTGTTTGTAACATTTGTGATTTCTATCCTCAGTGCTTTGTAGTTCTCTTTGTAGAGATTTTTCACCTCCTTTATTAAGTATATTCCCAGGTATTTTTATTAATATTTTCTTTGTTGCCATTGTTAATGGTACTGATTCTTCAATTTGTCTCTCAACTTGACTATTATTGGTATATAGGAATGCTACTGATTTGTGTACATTGATTTTGAACCCTGAAACTTTGGAGAATTTATTTACCAATTCTGGGAGTCTCTTGGTGGAATCTTTGGGGTGTTCTAGGTATAAGATCATATCATCAGCAAAAAGTGATAGTTTGACCTCCCCTTTCCCAGTTTGGACAGTTAATATTCTTCTCTTGCCTAATTGCTCTGGCTAGAACTTCCAGCAATATGTTGAATAGAAGTGGTGACAATGAGCACCTTATCTTGTTCATAATTTAGTCCACAAATTATGGCTCAAAATATCCAAAAAAATAGAAATTATACCATGTATCTTCTAAGATCATAGTGGGATAAAATTAGAAATCAACACCAAGAGAAACAACCAATTTTACACAAAGTCATGAAAATTAAGGAATCTCCTGCTGTATGATTATTGGATCAATGAGGAAATGAAGATGGAAATCAAAAGATTCCTTGAACTGAATGACAAAGGAAACTCAAGCTATCAAAATCTGTGGTGATTCAGCAAAAGCAGTCCTAAGGGAATATTCAAAATCTTAAATGCCTAAAATAAAAAGACAAAAATATTACAAATTAACAATCTAATGACACATCTCAAGGAACTAAAAAAGGAAAAGCAAATCAAATCCAAATCCAGCAGAAGAAAAGAAGCAACTAAGGTCATAGCAGAAGTAAGTAAAAACAAACAAGAAAATAATACAGAAGATCAATGAAAGAAAAAGTTGGTTCTTTGAAAAAATAAACAAAATTGATAGATATCTTGCTATATTAACCAGGAATATAAGATAAAGGACCCTAATTAGCTGAATCAGAAATGAAAAAAGCGATATTACAACTGATACCACAGAAATACAAAATATTATCTGTGAATACTATGAAAATGTCTATGCACATAAACTCAAAAATTAGAGGAAATGAACAAATTCCTGGAATCACACAACCTCCCATGACTCAATCAGGAGGAAATAGGGTACCTGGACAGACCAATGATGAGCAATGAGATTGAAGCATCAATAAAAAATTTCCAACCAAAAAAAGCCCCAGACCAGATGGATTCACAGCTGAATTTTATCATACCTACAAAGAAGAGTTGGTACTCATACTGCAGAAATTATTCCATAATGCCAATAAGTAGGGAATACAACCCAACTCATTCTGCGAAGCCAGTATCACCTTGATACAAAAACCAGGAAAGGACATTACAAAAAAAGAGAAAACTATAGACCAATATCCTTTATAAATATAGATGCAGAAATTCTCAATAAAACACTAGCAAATCAAATTCAATAGCACATCAAAAAAGTAATCGACCCTGACCAAATGGGCTTCATCCCAGAAATGCAAGGATGGTTCAACATACGTATGTCGATAAATGTGATCCACCACATAAACAGAAGCAAAAATAAAGATCATATGATCATTTCAATAGATGCAGAAAAGCTTTCAACAAAATCCAGCACCCTTTCATAACAAAAGTCCTCAGCAAACTAGGCATAGAAAGAACATATATCAAAATGTTAAAAGCCATATATGACAAACCCACAGCCAATGTCTTACTGAATGGGGAAAAGCCGAAAGCATTCCCCCTACGAATTAATACTGAAATCTTTAAGAGATCTCTCTCTCTCTCTCTTTCTCTCTCATATGCTATCTTGAGTTCTCTTTAAGCAAAAAGTCCTCAGAGTATAAGAAAATGAAAACAACAGATGAAAAAAGAACAAAACCACAAGGGGTAGTAAGAGAAGTATAATTTGTGACATTTTATAATATGGTAAAAAATAAAATGCTAAAATACTAAAAATAGTATTTTTTACTGATATCATTTAAGAAGGTCATAATAAATGGGAGTATCATGATTTGAGGGTTGCAACATGAGCTTTGCCTCTGATAGCCTGTCACTCATGTAAAATTCAGATAAATGCTTATTAGGATTCTGTGTGTATGTGCTTTTATATGGTTTAAAGCAATAAATAGTGATATCATATCTATTCCCAGAACTCATAGCTAAAATTCACAACTGAAAACAAAAGGAATTAAGTAATGCTTTCAATGTCTAGTGAATTATTATTTGGACACAGCCCTTACAGGACTTGTAGAGATGCATCATTTGAGCAGAACTAACACAGTAACACTCACCCCTGACACACACACACATACCACCCCACTCACTCCAAATCATGATCCTGTGACAATTTCCAATATGAGTCAGTGGATGTGGTTGTTTAGGTGCCTGGAACTTCTAAAAAATGGTGAATGTGGCAGAAAGATAGGGTAGAGCAGAAAGAGAGAGAGGGCCCAGTGGAAAGTGTGTATTACACCAACAGATATGGTAAAAATACACAAGTTTCCAAATGCATCAAGTGTCCACTGCAGAAAGTGCCTGAGAATAATAAGATCACCAAAGCGTTCTCTTAAGAAACAGCGCATGTACCACTGCTCCCTAAAGGAATGCTTTCCCAAAACCCATTTGTTTGGAACTCTCAAGTAGTGTCTTAAAGATTTCCTCATACAGCTTTTGCACAGTTTTTGCAGTTTTTATTCCTATGTGTTTTCTCTTTTGTGTTGTTATGGAAAATGGTGCTTTTGCTCTTGTTATGCCTTCTACCTGAATATAGTTTGTATGTATTAAAACTACCTATTTCTGAAGTTAATTTTGTATCTTGTTGCTGAAAAAATTTGGTATATTGTTGTCGTAAGTGCTTGGTAGATTCTCTCTGTATTAGTTTCCTATCAATGCTGTGACAAATTACCCTAAAATTAATGGCTTTAAAGTAACACAAATGTATTCTCTTATAGTTCTGGCAGCCAGAAGTCTGAAATCAGTTTTACCGGACTAAAGTCAAGGTATTTACAGGACTGGCTCCTTCTGGAGGTTCTAGGGAAGAATCTGTCTCCTTACCTATCTTAGCTTCTAGAGGCCATCCACATCTTTGGCTCACAGCTACCTTCTTCTATCTTCAAGCCTACAGCGTAGCATCTTCAAATGTCTTTCTTTCTGATCTTCTGCTTCCTTATAACATCGCCTTCTATCTGACTCTGGCTCTGCTCATGTCCCGCAAATAAGGGCTCTTGTGATTCATTCAACTCACCCAGAATAACCTTCCCATCTCAAGAGTCTTAATCACACCTGAAAAGTCTTTTTGCCATAATATCCCATATTCAGACATTGCACTGATTAGGCTGTGGACATATACGGGAGTCATCATTCAGCCACCACACTCTGATTTCCAGGTATCCTATGTTCTAATTTACAAACAGAAATACTTTGACCTCTTCTTTTAAACTATATTTATGCATCTACTTCCTAGTCTTTTCCAAATGCACTGGCTAAATTTGACAGTAAAATATTAAATAATTATAGTGATATTGAGCATCCTATGATCCTGAAATTAAAAAAACTGCCTCCAGTATATTTACATTAAGTTGTATGCTGCTGGATTTGTGGGAGATAGATAGCAAGAAGAGAGATAAAAGAGTATATTAACATTTGTTTTAATTAGTGCTTCTGGTGAAAAAGTGTTGAATCATAATATATGTGCTTTCAGCATCTACAAAATGGCCATATAATTTATACCAATATATTTATGTGATAGATAATTATAACAGCAGATTTTCTACTATTAAAGTAATTTTAGGTTCCTAGAGTCAATCCCACTTAAGCATATGGGTTTTTTTTTTCACATTTTTCAATTCTAAGTGGTAATATTTTAGAATTTCTGCGCAATATACATTGAGACTGGTCACTAGTTGCATGTAGATGGTGTGTGTGTATAAATGAAAAAACTTTAGGGGATTTTCTTTCTTTTCTATATTATAGAACAATAAAACAGTATTATCTTTTATTGCTTCTGTGGCTTTAAAATTTTCCAAATAAAAATTTGGGAAAAACATTTTCCTCATGATAAGATTCAAAAGAAATCTTCTTTTGATAATTATTTGGCCTTTGCTATTTCTTATTTTGCATAACTTTGTAGTGGTTTATCTCTTCTCTTTTTTCTTTTGAAGAAGCAGCTTTTATTGATATATTTTTTGAGGGGGACTGTAGCTTCTCTGTTTTCATTAATTATTTTATTGCTATTAATTTCTTCCTTTTTATTTATTTTGGCTGGCATTGTTTGTCTTTTGTTTAATTTTTGAATTCTAAACTACATTTTTTAAAAAACTTATGGATATAAGTTTTTATGGCTATATAATGTTCTTTAATCACTGTTTTAGTTGTCATAGATTTTTATATTTTTAATTGATTGCTAAATATTCTGCACCGTCAATTTATATTTCCCCTTTGATCCATGATCTGGCATCACCACTTTGGCTGGATTTAGACTCAGGCACATGATTTGGCTAGATTGGGTATTTGTGCAAAGAGAATGTGTTTCCTTTTGGACACATGCTGCCCTGTAGCAAGGTTTGGTCCTCAGAGGTTGGGCTGAATTTCAGTCCCCATTTATCACGATGGCTAATGCACTTTGTGCAGGGCACAAACTGCAAAATCATCTATGGTGTTTTAGATTTAACCTCATGTTATATTCCAAATAATCTCTGTAGGTAATTTTCTCACCTGCAAACAAGGTAGACTTTCAGTGAGTGTGCAGAAATGACCAGGAAGGGTAAAAAGGACAGAAATGAGGAAGACAGAATGTGAATTCCTGGGGCCAAGAATCTCAAGGTGTCAAGGTATACACATCACATAGAAAAGCATAAACCTAAGGGCAAACAGACTGAATTCAATCAGCAATGAGTGATAAATGACAAAAATTACCCAAAATATTGAATAATCTAATTAATAAAAGTGAAGATGTGCTTACCTGGTCTGAATGTCTGTGTTCACCCAAAATTCATATGTTAAAATTCTAACCCTAAAAGTGATTAAGAAGTGGAGCCTTTGGGAAGTGATTAGGTCGTGAAGGTAGAACCCTCATAAATGGGACTAGCATTCGTATAAAGCAGAGACCCTTACCCCTTCCGCTATGTAGGGGCACAGAGAGAAGTGGTCAGTCTGCCGCCCAGAAGAAAGCACTCACCAGAACCTGATCATACTTGCACCTGATCTCAAACTTCCAGCCTTCAGAACTGTGAGAAATAAATTTCTATTGTTCATAAGCTACCTCAGCTGTGGCCATTTCTTACAGCATTCCTGATGAACTAAGACCCTGAAGTGGAGCATTTAATAGGTCACACATATATCCATTCATGGTGGTAAAGCAAGTGTATAGTACATTCTCCCAGAACATTCAAGTATACATGTACTGCATGTTATAGTTGTTGCTCAACACTCTTCCATACAGATTATTAGCGTCTCTCATCTTCAGTTTCAACAATATATTGCTCGATTAGTTTTCATAAAAGGCATCTTATTTTTTACCTGAGAGACTTTAGAGATAATGAAATTTTATCTCCTTTCTTCTTTATAAATTCCCTTCAAAAAGAAACCTTCAAGAACTCCATATCATATTATTTTGGGAGTAATAGGGCTATTTTTGTTTTATAAAACATAAGAAGTATTCTAACACAATTGCTCATATTGCTTAAATGCATTTCAACCAATTTTTGTCTATTTTGTCTTTTTCTTCAAGTAACCTGACAATCCAGTGTCAGGATGTGTACCTCAGTTTTAAAGACAATTCATGTCAAGGATTTTTAATGGGATTTCCATTCATTTACCACTTACGTCTTTGTCCCTCCAAAGCTAGTGCTGTGCCTTTTTCATGTTAGAGCATCACAAAATATTTGTTGATATTTTTATTGAAGTCTCTGCTCATAGCCATTAATACCTGATTATAGTCTGTTTACTTGGACCAATTTTCTATATACTTGTGTTATTGTTTGTTTGCTTGCTTGCTTTTGAATTGACTTACTGTCCTTTTGGATTCAGGAAAGAAAAATGAGCAATGGTAAAAAAAACTGGGGTTTTATTATCAGTGGTTCTAGGAGGATCCATTATTCAAATCATCTTCCACCCCTGATTAACTGGAATGCCGTTGCACTGTTAGTTATGTCATTGTTTAATAACTGATACACTGATAGTAATATCTACTATGAGTCATCCACGTTAGATATTTTCCTAAAAGCTATTTTTTTTGGTGGAGAAGGTAAAGAGAATGTGAATGGTCTGGATATTAAAAAATGGAACTAAGGAAAAAAGTACTACAGAAGACTAGAAAAATGTTTTTTAAAATCATTTTTATGTTTCAGCCAAGGTATCTGCAGGAAGAAATGGCACACTGAAAAGCAATAATTAAAGAAAGTACAAAGAAGAGAATATTTACAAATCTGAGTGGAGGATTAAGAAAACCAATGGCAAGAAGTAATTACTGTCCCTAGGTCTGAGGAAACTGGGTGAAGGGGAATCTGTATTGATCTGCCAATAAAAAGGGCCACAGACTGCATGGCTTAAATCACATAAATTTATTTTCTTGCAGTTCTGAAGGCCAGAGGTCTGAGGTCAAAGTGTTGGCCTGGTTGGTCCCTCCGGAGGGTCACGAGGGAAGGGTCTGCACTGACCTCTCTCCGGTGCCTGTGGATGGCTGTCTTCTCCCTGTCCCTTCACATAGTCTCCTCTTTGCACATAAACGGACCCAAAGAGAGCTCTGGCTATAGGAGCGTGGCCGCTTGAGATGACCCTCAAGTAAAGAAATAGTGCCTGGTGCTGGCAAACCCCAGCTCACTAGGGAAACAGATAGTCCACCTCTGGGCAAGTGCCATCCTCTGATCTCTGAATGCCTACCCAGCCAGACCAGAAACACAGAGCAAACAGACTGTTTGACTCTTTCCTTAGAGGCCAGCCTTTTGGGGAACGGACAAGTAGGAGAAGGGTAGATCTGGGGTGGCCAAAGAATACCTAGTGCATCCTACCTCAGGAGAGTAACTCTCAGGTCAGAGTGAGGAGAAGAAGGGAAGAACAGTTTTACACGTGAACCTTGTGGGATAGCTTTTCAACTTATAAATGTCCTCTCAAAACCAGATTCTGAAATGCCGTCTTAAAGATTAGACGAGTGTAGTTAGAATCTTCCTGTAGTGAGAATCACAGGAATAGTGAGCCACAGTTACTCATGAGAGTCTTTCTCTTACAATGTTGGGCTAGAAAAAAAAGTTGTGATCTACCATTTTGGGTAGAATCTGTTCAGAATGAAGTTTTATTTAAGCACAAACAATGTACTATCTACGTGACATGATTGAAGAAGACATCTATGAACTGCTACCCAATCCTCTTCACAAGATTTCAACCCCTAAAATTCCGGTATTGGAGAGTTATAAGTTATATTAGAAAATTATATATATACATATATGTATATGTGTATATATTCTATTCTCTACATTAGAAATAGGGAATAAAAGAAAAACTTTAGACAAATTAAGTTTAACAAAGTTTATTTGGGCAAAGAATGATTGATGACTTGGACAGATGGTTTAGAGAGCTCTCTACCCAGCAGCATGAGCAGCAAGGTTGTATAGGCTGAACCTAGAAACAAAGTAGAGACATCACCTGACGGACCGCAGCTGGGCATCTGCATGACCGGGACTTGGCGTGGTGGGACAGTGGCCCTGTGTGGGCCTGCTCTGAGCAGTTGGCTGCCTGTGGTTGGCTGAAGCTCTGCTCTTAGGAATTTATTTCAAAAAAAATAAATCTAAGTTAGGTTGTGGTTTGTCAGGTAGGAGATCAAAGTACAGAGACAGTCACATATTAATGGCCTCCTCCTTATTTACTATAATAAAAGCAATTGAAGTTTACAAAGATTATATATAATATCTCAATAATACAAATATTAATTATTGAGTAGAATGAGAATTCAAGACTTATTGCTTCTTGTCTAATGGTTTATGATTTTTTTTAAAAAAAAAGTTATTTACTTTTTTTAACCACTGCTAATTTTACTGCCCAAAACCCATGCCAACAAAACATTGTGTTGTTTAGGTAGGTCCTCCTGATATGGCCTCACTGAGCATTCTCTACACTTCTTTCAGCTGCACAGCAGAGTTTTCATCACCTTCAGAGTTAATACCGGCTCCCCGAGACGAGGACTGTGCCTGCCTTGTCCATCACAACCCCTGTGCACAGAGCCCAGCGTATCTGGTGAATGAATAGATCATTCTTGAGAATTAGTATTACTTCAAACCTGAGCTACCCCCAATGTTATAATTTTGGATAAGTAATAAGATCAATAATGAAAAGGAAAAAAAAACCGAGATATTTTAAATGTTTCTTATAACTAAATCTAGAATAAAAAATCATATAACAACTACATGTATATTATACCGTAATTCTCACAATCCTAGTTCCTCTGAGTTGTCATACTTTAACAATACTTTCATATATGTATAAACATATCCCTGTCCCCAATTATAGGTATTAAATTGTGATAGTAGGTTCTTCACCTCATAACCATATTTGCAAATGTGGCTAGAGGGTAATGAATTATATAGTCTGTTCAATAGCTTATACTTTACACAATGCTCTCCAGTAAAGCTTTTTGCAACTTCTTAAGTGAATCAATTTAAATAAATGAAGAATTTTAAATAGGTTAATTTACTTGGATATGTTAAATCTTGAAGACAAGTCTAGGCTAGGACCCCACTTTCAGTTTATCACTAAGCTTGTAAGTGTAATTTCCATAAAAACAAATTGCTACATGTTTCAGCTTGTGTGAGTGATTCAGTTTTCCATAATGTTTTTATTGTCACAGTTGGGAACTGTACAGACTACTTCATTTCAATTATTAGAATCTTTGTGACTGTTATTCTGCCCACAAGGACCACGGCAAATGCTCTCTGCGTGCACACGAAGTTGGATTCTAGCTAGCAGCTGCTCATTGTAAGGGAAATGCTTCTGATGCCCTTCGTTCTATAACAATTAAAACTCTTGGCAGCCAAGAAGGCTGTTTTCCCCAGTCTGTAGTGTAATTTTTTTCATTGTCAATTGTTTCTCGGCTATTTTGTATATATACTTAATTGTCTCAATATGTTTCTTTAGTAGAAAATAGCAGATTTAAGTTACCTATAAGAAAATTGTTTTACTTGACCCAAGCTCTGGGTAATAATAAAATAGAGGAAAGCTTCTAAAGCAGATGAAAGTACTCCTGCAGCCCTTCTTGTGAACGCTTCTCCTGTCCCTCTGTGAGGAAAAGCTGGGCTGCTGCTACTGAAATTGTATTGTATTTTACATCTACAACTCTTTATAGGATGTGTTAATATTTTTATAATCATAGCTTTTGATGGAAAGCCTCTCGCCATCGACAGAAACATTTTAGATACTCCCATCTGACCTAAAATTATGAGTATCAGTAGGAAACACTCTATCCTTAGCTTCTTCTCCCCTGATACATTCATGCTGAAGCTCCGCCCTCAAGAATGCCCTTGTGGAAGGGAGTTTGTCCCCTGCACAAAGTTATGACCCTGGGGTGGAGGTGGACTCCCTAACCTGGGGCACAGGTAAGAAGACAAGTTCCCAGATACTGCAATTGAAATGGGAAAAATATTTTCCACCTAAACAATCATAGGTTTAAGGTTCTATGACTGTATTTGCCCAGGTGCATTATCAACTCTTGTGGACTAGCCAGAAATCTTAATTATGAGAAATACTATTTTTCCTCTGAGAAAATTTGTTCCAAGTTTCTAACGACTCCCATGAAACTATCTTTGGAATTGAAATGCCCAGAAGTTGCAAACATGCTGTATCTAGTTTCTAAAATTACTTATTTGGTAAACTATATATCTATAAATTAAGATTAAGAGGATTTCCACTAATTTCCTACATTTCCTTAATCTTCAAATTCTATATACTTATAATCAAATTCATCAAAAATTATAATGGCAAAAGGTGAAAAGTTTCTTCCACACTTACCTACCACTCTTATGTCTTGTGCATCCTTTCAGAATTTCTTTATGTATTAACAAGAAAATGTAAAGATAAGTTATTTTAATCTTATTTAAGCAACCCATACACACTATTATACATATCACTGTTCCATTTGGATATGTGTGTGTATTTGTGTGTGTGTGTGTGTGTATAGGGAGAGAGAGAGAGATTGAGAAAGGGAGAGAGAGAGAGAGGGAGTCTTTATGTCATGTATCTATGTCATGCAAATGACGTACATATAGTCCTTATTGGTGAGTATTATAGTCTTCAACAAGCTTTTGCTAATTCAGACATTGCTGTGTGGACATGACTGCATAGCTTTAACATAAATTCTTGTTAGGTCTAAACCGGAGACACAGAGTCCGAGAATATATGTATTTCTAAGCTTTTTTAGAAAGTATCCAATTGGTCTCCACAGAAGCTTGAAATTTACAGCCCACTAGCATTCCATGAGGGTGTTTCCTTCCTAACAACACAACACACCAACAGAGGTGTTATCATATAGTGTGATTGTTGATTACAGTGTTTTTTATGTTGACAATGCTCATGATAAATAGCAGAATAACCATTGTCATACCGAGGAAACTGAAAACAGTGCCTTTCACATTCTTGAGTATGGGTTTCCCATGTATATTTATGAGAAATATTTTTAATAATTTTAGAGAGAAAAGGAAAATGAGAACCTTTCCTGAGAAAAGGATATCAGGCACTGGGCTAATTGCTTTACAGATATTATCTAATTTGATTATTACAAAAAACCTATATAATAGTTATTATTGTTTACATTTTACAGATTAGAAAAAGGAGGACCAGGAGACGTCCAGCAACTGAATTCAGACTGCGCAGATCTCGAATGGTGCAGTCCGATCCGTACCTGCATCAGTGCGACTGCAAAGTGTGCTCGTTGCATCAGTTCGTGATTCTAAGAAGGGGTGAAAGGGCACTGTTTCTATACTATAGGTATTTTTCTTATAGTACAAGCATTTGGAAATGAATATTTGACAGTATTTATAAATCACGTGTTTCCCTCTCAGAATAGCTTGTGGTGCAGAAATGCTTCCATATGCTAGAAGTTTGTTGTGTGCTTTTGATGAGGGAGAGAAAATGTCATTCTGTGGCTTGCCTGCTTCTAATCACTCAGCTACAGCATGTATAAATTTAGAAATGGTATTCCCACAGAATTAACTCCAAACAAGTTTCCATTCCTGCTGACCTCATGTGACTGATAAAGTTATGCATGAAATGTAGTGTTGTCACAAAATAATGTATCTCTGGACTTTATTCATTATTTATATAGGTAAGAGAAATTTACTAAATATTTAAATTTTCAAATTCAGATACACTTAAATTCTGAACTTGAATCAACAAATATGTAATACATAATAAATATGTTTATTTTGTTTTCTTGTTACCATAACTCAACATTCCAACTTGATAGCTATATGACCTTTGAAAATTGTAACTAAAAGTACTTGGAATCAATTTTTTCCATCTATAAAATGGTATATGTACAAACCAACGACTGCTTTGAAAATTCAATGAAACGATATACGTAAACTACTTAACACGGTGATTTTTTTTCAGCAAGTGGTAATAATGGTCAGCAGCAAAGTAGCACCACACGGATGTCATGCAGCAGAATTGCTCAGGGTCGACAGTCAGGGGACTGAGGTTTATGTCAGTCTTGGCTCTGCCTGCTTTTTACCAACACTAAACTTGAATAAGCCACTTTAATTGAAGCTCGAATTCCTCATGTATAAAATAAATCAGTTTGCCAAGAAAATCTCTAAAACCATAAGTCCAATTAAAGGCAGTTTACAGATTTCTTCTCACTCCAAAGAACTTAGGCAGGTTTTATACTTTTCTCTACCTTGAGTCTTTTGTGTAAGGAAGAGCAATATGTTCCATGTCTCTCATTTATTTTGTGTTAAGTGGCTTGCTACTTCCAATATCCATTCATTCTCAGAAGCATTATCAAAAGCTTAGGTCTACAGTCTAAAATCTCCAGATTAGAAGACAAGAAGACACCCATGAGCAAGAAAGATCTCTATTCCTTAATCCTTTTCTTCTGGAAATGTAAATGCCTTCTGGACAAAGAAATATATCTTCTTACAAGATACTTTTCTGTATTTCTTGTTCAAAGTATAATTGTTTTATACAATGGACAACATTACATAAACATCTACGCTTATAGTTTATCAGTGGTTTGGAAAAAATTCTAGATATGAGCATCTGATTTTAAATATGTTACACTACTCCAAAATCCATACTATATTCATATTTTCAAATTATATTTTTTAAAAAGATATTTTAATAAAATAGAAACAGTCCTCAAAATAGATTCTACACTTTCTACTTTTTTCATGGCTCTGCTTTTGCTGAATTTTGCAGAACCACTTAGAGTCACAGAAAATTAACTTACCAACAATTTTGATAAAAAGATGCTCTTGCTAATTATGATAATAAAAATGTGCCTCATGTTTGAATTCTATAAAATAAACAATAATGTTTTCCATCATAAACACATATTGAATACTTACCACATACAGGATACTCAGCTAGATTCTATAATGAATACAAAATTATAAGATATTGTTTATAGTTCTAAACACTTCATAATCCAGACATGGTATAAAAATATTTAGAAAAAAATAAAAGTATGTGGCAATTACTAACATAGATATAAAAATCATAATGAACAGGACTATGAGATGTGCAAAATAAACTCCTTTTGGCTATAAGTGATTTTGGAAAAAGTAAGTATTGACTGATTCTGGTAGTACATGTTGGATTTTTTTTTGAGCAGACAGAGTATAAATGTTACTATATCATGTAAAATTATAATGACTTTATTTTCTCAGTTTTAGTTGTTCAATTTTTGTGTATTCCCTTTGTCCTCTATATTCTATTTAAATAAATGTATTAATACATGGTTTAATTTCTGTATTGTTTTAAAATATTTCCATTAAAGTCAAGGATGGTGATCATCATTTGCTTTTGGAAATTTGCCCAATACAATAAGGGAGTTCTTAGAAATAAAAGAAGAAAACTGCAATTATTTGCATTTAATAGGCTTGCTTCCCAAGTAAAGCAACAGAAACAGGAAAAATTGATCAATTAATCAATAGAATCAATCTCATTGATAAAAAATTTGAATACATTGAAAAGTTTCTTGATGCAAACATAAATAATAAATTGATAAAATGTGAAAAAATTCCATCCATAAAAGAAAGCAAAATTCTAAAATGATATAGGTGTAATCTTAATAAGAAACATGCACACACACTCCCCAACTACACTTGACTCTGTTGTCTCATATCTTGTTTTTGTGACTGTGCTGAAGATACCAAAATGCAATTGAGAAAAGTGGGTAAGTGGATTTGAGGGGGAGGGGAATCACAGGGAAGCCAGAGCCTGTGGCATCCTTGTGAGAAGACACAAAATGTTGTTGAGAAGTAAAAGAGGAATCCGCTCAATGTCCTAAATCCACCTCTCCCTTGACCCCACATTGTTTATTACCCTGAACTGAGACTAAGGTGCAATTCTAAATGATTAGAGTTAACAATTGACATTGCTTTTGTGAATTCTAGCATTGGAGGTTCCCGAGGCTTGCCAGGGAGCTTTGAAAGAAGAAACTAGCAGACCAGAAATCTGGGTGGTAAGGGAATGAAGCCTGAAATTGTGGGGTAGGGACACCACAGGCAGCAGCATGTGCCATGGAAAGATGCCTTCAACACCAGCGAGGCGGGTGGCTGATAGATTTCCAGACATACTGAATAGCTGCCAGGATTGTACATGTGCAAAGGGGTTAGACTGAAGCAGAGAAATGTTCATATAATCAGTCATCTAGACCTTCCTGTAAAAATATCAAGGCCACACCCCCCACGTCTGCTTGCCTCATTCAAAATATCCATATAGAAAGGCTGCATGTCTGCCCTTGTCACTGTTCTCCTCTCCATGGGTGGCTCGGACAGTGGTTAGCTTAATGTTTGTGGCAATAAAAATCAAGATGGGCCTGGGTCAATGTTTGTTTTGTTGTTATCAGAATGCAAAAACAGCTAAGTAGTATTTAGGTATGAGTCAAAAAGAATAAATTTGTTAGACTTGAGAGGAGTTTGCCAATGGTCTAATATTCAAAATCCAAACAATAAAAGAGAAAAATAGTTATGGTTAATTGGATTCAGTTTGGAAATAAAGACTTGACATCAATGAAAAGAAAATAGAAAAAATGAAAGATTTTTGGTTTTTGGACTGACAAACACATAGAAAGTTTAATGAAGAAACATAAACACCCAAAAAAAAAAACCTACAAGAGATCATTATCAAGAATATATCTCAGTACAAATTCCACCATTAACATGATAGGAAATCTTATGAAAAACCTCACGTAATTTTATTGAACAAATCAAAAAATAGACTAGTTCCTTGAAATACAAAATTTAATAAAACATGAAAAGCAAAATATATGAATAGACACATCTATTAATATAAAAGAAACTGTATTTATGATTACAAATTTACCCAGAAAAAATACCAGAGTCAGAGACTTAGATAATTTCACTGATGAATTCTTTCGAACATTTGTTGAAAAAATAGTACTAAGCTTAATGAGATTCTCTCAGAAAACTGAAGAGGAAATATTTCTAACAAATATGAGTCCAGCATAACTTTGGTACCAAAACTGGACAGACATCGAACACACACATGCACACACATAGACACACACACATAAACACGCACACATAGACACACACACACACATAGACACACACACACTTTTTTAAAAGTTGAAGCAACCTTGGATTTCTAAAATAAACTCCACTTTTTTCATGATTGATGGTATATTATACTTTAAATGTGGCTGGATTTTATTTGCTAATAATTTATTTTAAAATTCACATTTATAAACATAAAGAGTATTTCTATAAGAGAGTGTGTGTATAATTCAGCAAATTAAAAAAGAAGAAAATATCATCATATTGCAGGTCATATACTTCATTTTAAGAAGTACAATGAACCAACAGTAAACAAGATAACATGGTCATATTATAAAAATGGACAAATAGATCAATGAAATAGAATAATATTCATAAACAGATGGGCACATAATCCCGTCAATTGTTTTATTATAAAGGTTTCAAAGTAACTAAGGCAAATAAATTTTATTTCAACAAATTTTACTGGATCAGCTGAAGAAAAACAGGACATTGACCTTAATATTTAAAAATAACTTCAGATAGATCATAAACCTAAGCATGAAAGCTGAAACTATAAAGTTTCTCAAAGAAGCATGGATTAGGGAACAAAAAAACTGTAGAACTAGAATTACTAAGAATTTAAAACATCTCTTCAAAAGTTATCATTAAGAAAATGAAAATGCAAACTGCAGATTTGAAGAAATCACTTGAAATACCTATACCTGACAAGGGGATTTTATCTAAAACATATAAATAACTCCTACAATTCAATAATAAAGAAAAAAATAATCTGATTTAAAATTGGGTAAAATGATGGGACAGACACTTCACATAAGAAAACACACATATAGCTACTAAGCACAAAATGCTCAACATCATTAGTCATTAGGAATTGTCAGTTAAAATTACCATAAATAACACTTCTGTCACTCCAAATGGGTAAACTTTCAAAGACTAATAAAACCAAATACTTGTGAAGATATGAAGTAACCATACTTTCAAACATTGATGGTGAAAATACAAAATGTAACAATCATTTTGAAAGAGCATTTAATAGTTTATTCTAAAGCTAAACATATACATGTCCTATGACCCAGCAATCACTTATAAATAGTTATCCCAAAGAAATCAAAACATAAGTCCACAAAAAGACTTGTATTCTCACATTAAGAATAGCTTTATCCCTAATAGTCAAAAACTGGTAACATTCTATCCTCTATCAACAGAAGAATGAAATATACAAATTTTGGTATATTCATAAGATGGAATACTACTAATCAATACAAGGAACAAAATGATGATGTACAAAACAACATAGGTGAATCACAAAAATATTATTTAATACATTAAACAAAATCAAACACAAAGGAGCACATGCTACAATATATAATTTAGATGACTTTCTAGAAAAGGCAAAAATAATTTATTACAATAGAAAAGAGGGGAAGAGACATTAATTAGAAAGATTATGAGAAAACAGTACATTGGTAGACATGTTATATATCTTGATTGTGACAAATCTCATAAATCCATGTACTTTTTGTATGCAAATTATGCCTCCATTTAAAAAATCATTTTAGATGGTATGACAAAAAATGAGAAAAAGTTAAATAAAAACCAAAAGTAAAAAAAAATTGTGGGCCAATGAGACAAAATGAAATATTTTGTGTAAAGAAGAAATATTTAGGATTAGAAATTGTTAGATATATGTTCTCCTAAGTAGGAAGATAAACTTTTTTTTTCCCATTGAAGATGACCCAGGAGTAAATTATAGGGTTTTGTATTATAGTTTTAAAAGCATGATGTTAATAGGTGCTAAATACTAACATGAATTAAGATAGATTTTGTATGATTCATGGTAAAAATGTTTTACCTTTCAGAATGTAGACAATTTACAATTTAGCTCTCCTTGAAGTTTTATACTCAATACCAGAGTGCAGGTTGTTACTTCTAAAGTATGATGTCTCTCTTATATTGATACTGAAACAGGTAGGAAAAATTCTGCTTCATATTTGTTTTAATAATATTAATCTCTGACTTGGTAAAGATAAGAGGCTAAGGTCACAAGCTAAAATATGGACAATTCAGGGTAAAATTAGTCAAATAATATTTAATGTTTCTTGAGATTACTATGTGACCATTTCCTTTTCTATCCTTTTCTTTATGCTATTATTGCATAAAACAATTTTTCATGGCATAACAGCATCTATACTACACATGGGATGAGATGGAATATGTATAAACTCGATCTCAGTGATTCAATTTGATTACTTATTAATGGTAAGCAAAATAATTTGAAGATATTTAAGATTTTACAAGTCCCTAACTTTATTATCTATTTATGTTTTGGTCTCATATTCTCTTTTTAAGCTTATTTCTTTCCACTTCCCCAACATCTGCTTTACTTACACATCCCTTCACTTTTCCATAAACACTCCAAGGTCTAGCTCACCTTAATGAATTTCATCACACACTTTCTTCTACAGAAAACTTTTACTTTCTCTGAACTCCCATAGCATTTTACTTATTTATTTGGTTAGTTTTTAGTTCTCTTTAACAACATACATTTATTATTTCACAGTCTCTATGATTTGAGAGTGCTGGCACAACTTTGATGGTTTCCTGTGCTTCATGGTCTTTCACAAAACTATATAATCAAGTTGTTCACCAGGGCTGGGGTCTCATCTGAAGGCTTGACAGGGAAAGTATCTGCTCTTATTAACAAGGTTAAGTTCCTTGAGTGCTGTAGGACTGAGGGGCATTAGTTTCTTGGTGGCTGTTGGCTGGAGGCCATCCTCAATGCCTGCCATGTGGAAATCTCCCACACAGTTATTTGCTTTATCAAAGTGTGCAAGTTCATTTTAGTGGAATCATGCCTTATTTGTCCTTGTTCTGTAACTGGCTTATTTTACTTAGCATAATGTCCTCTAGGGTCACCCACATTGTTGCAAATGGCAGGACTTCCTTCTGTATTAAGGCTAAATAATATTCCAATGCATGTGTGTATATGTGTGTATACATATATGTGTGTATATATTACATTTTCTTTATTCATCTGTCCATTGACACTTGGGTTGTTTCCACAACTTGGCTATTGTGAATAATGTTGCAACAAACATGGGATTGCAGATGTAGTGATTTTATTTCCTTTGCATATACACCCAAAAGTGAAGGTGCTGGATCTTATGGTAGTTTTGTTTTTAAATTTTTGAGGAACCTCCATAATGTTTTCCATAGCTGCAGCACCATTTTAAATTTCCACCAACAATGTATAATACATAGGTTCCAATTTCTCCACATCCTTGGCAACTCTTGTTACCTTTTGTTTCTTTGATGATAGTCATCCTAAGAGGCATGAGATCATATCTCATTGTAGCTTTGATTTTCACTTGTATGATAATTAATGATTTTGAATACTTTTTGTATATCTGTTGGCCATTTGTATGTCTTCTTTGGTCATATGTCTGTTGAAGTCCTTTGCCCATTTTTTAAAATCAGGGTGTTTGTTTTTTTGCTTCTTAGTTGTAGGAGTTCCTATAGCATTATAAAGTTAATACCATTATACGTAGCCTTTAACTATTAATATATTATGTTCACTTATTATGTCTCATGTTTTAGTCATATCTCTGTAATTAGATTTTAATCTTATTCAAGACGTTGTTATATATATTTATATAACTTAGTCTAATGTATATGTTTAGATATTTAATAATGTATGTAATTGACATGTTTTTAATTTTGCCCTTCAAAGACCAAGTCATGTTGGGGTAGGACAGTATAGTGAATAGACTATTGCAATAGAAGCAAATACACATATTATGGACTTCTCTGTCACAAAATAGGTGGACTTAGTAAAACAATTTAAAATTTTTCCATTTGGTTAAACCAGATGGCAGTAACAGCACCAAGTATGCCTACCTTAGAAAAAGTACTATGAATATGTACTTCTAAAGGATGCAACATTTGCCAAAAATTATTTTAAATAATAATTGATTGGAAGGAGAGAAAAACAATGAGAAGAGGATAAAGAGGGAAAAGAAGGTGGTTGAGAAGGAAAAGCGGGAGGGGGAAAAGGAGAGAAGGAGGAGGAAGAAAGCAGAGAAGAAAGAAGAGGCCAAGGAGAATCAAAAGAGAAAATTTTTTTTCTCATGAAGTTACTATATGAAATTATTTTTAAAAAGCTGTAATTTTAATATAATTCAATGGACTTAATATTGTTTAATCATTCAAGTTGCCAAATTGTCAGAAAGCAAATCACAGGATAAATAAATCTGCCTCAATGTTTTTAAATTTAACACATCATACATTTCCTCACCATGTTACTTTAAAAGGCTAATAAACCTGCACTTTATGTTTAAAACATTAACTGTAGTAAGAAGAATTCCAAAGACGGCTAACCCCAAATTCCTATCCTCTGGTTATTCAGTCAAATACTAATTTGTAAATATGGCTTTGTAGATGAAGTTAACATTATGGACTTTACAAGAGGAGGAGTATCTTCCATGATCCAAGTGATCCAAATTTAATCACAATAAACCTTTAATGCTGAGAACTTCCTCCAGCTGAGGCAAAGAGGTACAATAGAGGAATTCAGAAAGATGGGGCTGAAGGAAAAGTCAGAAATATTCTAAGTGTGAGAGTTACTGGCTCTAAGTTGAAAGGGATGTTGTGTAAAGCCCAGAAAGAGGCCTCTAGGAGCTCAAGGAAATCATAAGAAGGAATACGGGCAGCCTCTAACTAACATTCAGCAAGGATACTGAAAACTCAGTCTTGAAAACACAAGGAACTGGAGTCTGCCAAAAGTCTAATGAGCTTGGAGGCAAATTCTTCCACAGAGCCTCGTGTAAGGAAAGCAACCCTGTGGAAACTTTGATGTTAGCCCCATGAGACTCATGTTGGACTTCTCATATTCAGAACGGCGATAACAAATTTGTATTGTTTTAAGTCACTAAATTTGTGATAATTTGTGAAGGAAGCCAGAGAAAATTAATGCACTCAAACTACATTTCTGGACTTCAAGTGAAAGAAAACAATTTCTATCAGAATATCTAACATAGAGGTCAAACTATCACTCTTTGCTGACAATATGATCTTATATCTAGAAAACACCAAAGACTCTGCCATTAGACTACTGGAATTGATAAATAAATTCAGCAAAGTCTCAGGTTACAAAATCAATGTGCAGAAATCAGTAGCATTCCTATATACCAACAACAGTCAAACTGAAAACCAAATCAAAGACTCAATACCCTTCACAATAACAACAAAGAAAATAAAATACCTAGGAATATATTTAACTAATGAGGTAAAAGACCTCTACCAGAAGAACTACAAAACACTGAGGAAGGAAATAGCAGAGGATGTAAATAGGTGGACAATCATACCATGCTCACGCATCGGCAGAAGCAACATTGTTAAAATGTCTGTACTACACACAGTGATCTACAGATTCAATACAATCCCTATTAAATTACCAACATCATTTTTTGCAGATCTAGAAAAAATAATTCTACGCTTTGTATGGAACCAGAGAAGACCCCATATAGCAAAAGCAATCTTAAGCAAAAAGAACAAATTGGGAAGCATCAATTTACCAGACTTCAAGCTATACCACAAGGCTAGTAACTAAAACAACATGGTACTGGCACAAGAACAGAGACATAGACCAATGGAACAGAACTGAGGAGCCTGATATAAAAATATCCTCATATAGCCACCTAATCTTTGACAAAGCAGACAAAAACATACTCTGGGGAAAAGAATCCTTATTCAATAAATGGTGCTGGGAAAACTGGATAGCCACATGTAGAAGACTGAAACAAGATCCGCACTTTTCACCTCTCACAAAAATCAACTCATGGTGGATAACAGGCTTAAACCTAAGGCGTGAAACTATAAGAATTCTAGAAGAAAATGTTAGAAAAACTCTTATAGACATTGGCCTAGGCAAAGAATTTATGAAGAAGACCCCAAAGGCAATCACGGCAACAACAAAAATAAATAAATGGGACCTGATCAAATTAAAAAGCTTCTGCACAGCCAAGGAAACTATCACGAGAGCAAACAGACAACCTACAGAATGGGAGAAAATATTCACATGTTACACATCCAATAAAGGGCTGATAACTAGAATCTATATAGAACTCAGGGAAATCAGCAAGAAAAAAATCAAACAACCCTATCAAAAAGTGGGCAAAGGACATGAATAGAAACTTTTCAAAAGAAGATAGACTAATGGCCAACAGACTTGTGGAAAAATGCTCAACATCTCTAATCATCAGGGAAATGCAAATCAAAACCACAATGAGATATCACTTATCTCCAGTGAGAATGGCCTTTATCAAAAAGTCCCAAAACAACAAATGCTGGCATGGATGGGGAGAGATAGGAACACTCATACACTGCTGGTGGGACTGAAAACTAGTGCAACCTCTGTGGAAAGGAATACAGAGATACCTCAAAGAGATACAGGTAGAACTACCATTTGATCCAGCAATCCCATTATTGAGCATCTACCCAAAAGAACAAAAGACATTCTATAAAAATGATATCTACACTCAAATAGCAGGTGCTGCAAAGGCAATATACATAACCTAAACACTTGTACCCCCATAATATGCTGAAATAAAAAAATATTTAAAAAAGAAAAGAATATCTAACATAAAATCTATTTTTCTAAAATTTCTGAAGCACAAGTTCTAAATTTTATGATTTTAATCTAAATTATCTATTGGTTCAAAAGAGATAATGATTTTAATCCAAAATAATGGCCACATTATGTCTGTTCTCATTTATGTGGATATAAACATCTTCTTCATTAGAGGGAGAAGTAATTGCCTGATATTGCAATAACTGCACTGAATCAAACTTATATTTTATAAGACATCATTATCTCTTACAAAATGTAAACAGAAAATGTGAGGAAGCTCATTGTATTTGTATCTTAGAAAGCTACATGAGCTGCGGACCAAACACTTTAAAATGGCTTGCTTGGTGGGTCAAAAAGGCATGTGGCTATTCTTGCATAATATAGAAAGACCATTGTATATATAGAGATAAATTCTTTCAATGTGAAAAACATGTCACTTTCCATGTGGCTGCTGGATTCATGAGCCAATTATGAAATCTATTGTGTGGATGTTTCTTCCTAGTTATCGATGTAAGACCAAGAATCTTATTTCAGTATTTCATTTCCCTTCTGGCCTGGGAAGACATTTTCATTTACACAATTATTCTTGGTTTTGTATCCTCGGAAATAAAACAAACAAAAAACAAAAAGGGAAAATGTCTGATGTTCATAGCTTTTGGTGTAACCTTTATAAGTGCAAAAGTATAACCAAACAATAGTGCACCCATTTAGGTTTTAGTAACATCAGAGAGACTATTGTTTGTACACATTTGATAAAACATAATATAAAATAGTCACAAGGAGTCATTTAAAAATATTCAATCAACATTAATTAAAATGATTATTCACCTAATGATCTGTAGATATTGATACTGAATAGATACATTGCAGGTGGTTTGATTTATTTTGAATTCCATCCAAATACTATGTTTCAGAAAAAAAAAATCACTTACGGTAAAAATAATTTACCATGTGGTTCCTATAAACAAGACCTTCTATCTGTTGCATGACAAATATTTAATTTTAATTTATTTATTAGTTTAACAAATATTGAGTTCCTTTACACCAAGTACTATTCTTGGTGTAGGGTTACAGCAAAGAACAAATCAAGTGAAGTCTGTGAGGGAGTGATAATAAGAATAAAACGGGTGAGTGAGCAAAGTGCAGTGACAGCGGATACTATTTTAGTTAGAGTGTTTTGAGGAGGACATTACAGGCATGGTAATGAACGGAGGGAATGAGTCATGGAAATGCTTGGGAGTAAGAGCTCCAGCCACCAGAGACCCACGGGAGTGTGACTGGCCTGCTGGAGACACAACAGAGGACAAGAGACACCTTCCTGAAACAATGTAGCCAGGGAAAAGTTTGAAGGTTACAGTAGAAGAAATAGCCTGAGCCAGACTCCACAAGGCCACAGCATTGCGAGGGTTTAGGACTCTTTTATAAGTATGATAAAAATCATGGCAAGTGTTAAACCATTTACATTTTAAAAGCATTATTTTGACAGCCCAGTGGTAAATAAATTGATGTGAGAATGTTAGCAGTGAGTTTACTAAAGTGGACTTTGTATTAATAATAGTCCAAATAATTAATGATCATGACATAGAAAATTATGGTAACTATGAAGGTGGTGGAAAGTAGATTTGGGAAAGGTTTTGAAAAAAGAATGGGTAAGAGATGTTGTGGATTATATATAAGGAGTGAGAAAAGGGGAGATTCAAGGTTGTGTCTAGGGTTTTGTTCCCGGAGCAACTGGATGAATGGTAATGCAATTTATTGAGATGGGAAGAATTGAGGGATGGTGTATCAACACACCAGTATTGGACCTGCTGCTTTCGAGCTGCTTATTAGACAACCAAATGGAGATACCAACTGAATATATGAATCTGGAGCTCAGGAAAAAGGTATGACCCGAGATATAAATTTAGGAGTCATTAACCTTTAAATTATTTTTAAAACTATGGGGCTAACTGACATGACTTAGAGAACAGATTGTGACAGAAACCAGATGAGGCACAAGTTGTCAGTCCTGAGGCATTATAATGTTAAAAGTGCAAAAAAAAGATGAAAACATCATTAAAACATAGGAAAGAAACCACCAGTGAAATAGAGGAAAAACAGGAGTGTGTGGTGACCCCGAGCAAAGTAAAGAGTTTCAAGAAAGAGAGAGATCAACTGAGTCAACTATTTTTGAGGGTAATTTGTGGACTGAGGATAGAGTTTTGGATTTGGCAATGACATCCTATTTCAGATGTATGCAAAATAAAGAAGTGGAGAAAGGAGTACAGATATAGAGCAAGAAGACTAGGGGTAGCCTCCATGACAGTGGTAAAAGGAGACAGATTATTACTGTGTGTGCACGGAACAGGAGGAGCTGTCTGGGTGGTGGGTGGCAACAGGGGCTGGTGGCAACGCTGACCCAGGGAAATCGCTGTGCAGCTTATGCTAAGTAATCTATGGGAAGTGAAGGGATTGTTTAAAGACAAACTTAAAGATATAAGGAAATTTTAGTTTCTAGAGAGCACTTTGGAAGTTTAGAGAGGTCAGAGCAGTGGTCCCCGGCCTTTTGGCACCACAGTCTGGTTTCAGGGAAGACAATTTTTCCACGGGTGGGCAGGCGGGTGTTTAGGATGATTCAAGTGCATTATATTTATTGTGCACTTTGTTTCTATTATTATTACATTGTAACATATAATGAAATAATTATACAACTCACCATAATGCAGAATCTAATGCCCAGGCTGACCTTGAAGGAGGTGAACTCAGGCGGTGATGAGAGTTATGGGGAGCGGCTGTAAATTCAGATGAAGATTCCCTGGATCCCCACTGCTCAGCTCCTGCCGTGCTGCTCCACGCCAGGGGCTTGGGGACCACAGGGCCAGAGAAAGGTGTGAAATCAGGTCAGTTTGCTGCATGAATAGAGCCATATGGGGATAAAATTCCAGGTGATGAAAAATGATGTGAGAAAGTTGGGCTTTTTTTGATGACTGTGGTAAACAAGGTTATTCAGCATTATCATCATGACCTGGTTATTATTGGATAGTGAGCTCCAATCCCAACTTGGGACTGGCCTCTTGGGCAGTCTGTAGCATTATGGCTAGAATTACTAGTAAGTGAGGAAGGATGGGGCATTTTAGGTCTCTCAAGGAGTATGGTAAGCTCTGCTGAAAGTACAGTTGAAGCCAGACGGAGGTATTTGATGTGACTTTTTAGAGAGCAATATAAACATAGAGCGTGTGTGTTTGTGTGTGTGTGTGTGTGTTTCTCTTTATTCAACAAATCTATTTTGTGTACTCTCCGTGTGCTGGATTCTGTGTTGGGTGCTGGAGACATAACGATGAATAAAACCAACATACTCCCTTTCATTTTAGACTTATTTACCTTCAACATGGCCTAGATAGATTCCAAGATCTACTTATATGTTAAAATCTCTAAATAATAAACTGTCTCTTAAAAATGCTACAATACCAACTTTATTCTCACTTTAAATTAATCTTAGAAAATACAATTCCCAAATAACATCTGACAATTTTCAATCTATAGATATCAGACCTTGATTTTAAATGTTTCTGGCAGTCTTTTGATTTCCCACCAAATTGTATATATTTAAATGAAAGCCAATATCTTAAAGTCTGTGAGATGTTAAGTTTCATGCTTATGATTTCTCTTAGTACTATGTTTCTTATATCTATAAAATTTCTACAAATCAGAAATTTTGTTGCATTAAAAAAATAAAATTGTGTTTAAAAGATTTTGATTTATAAATAAAAAGACACTCACTTGCCTTTTCTGTATCTCCTGAGAGAAAGCTAATTCAACAGTTTAAATATTCTCTCCAGGTATCTAATCCTTAATAAATTGGTTCAAGAATTTCCTATTTGACATAATACCCTTTCAAAGGGACAAGATTGCTTAATTTAGGCAGCTTTAATTGGCTTTATGACTATAATTTCTAGAAAGCATTTCAAAATAGTTACCTTGTACCTTGGTTCTTTATAAAAATCACAAAATACTTTCATTATTTTTCAGACTTTATATCAGGCTTGCAAGTGTATTTGGAGTTCAATGAGGACTCATATTTATTATCCTTAAATAAAAAAATTATGTCCACAAAAATACATAAAGTGGTAATATATTGGTTTGTTTCTAAATACCTAAAAGTTACTTTTCTCTACAGAGCCTGAACATTTTCTATGGTGGGTCTAATATCTCATTGTCATTGAAAAGTAAAACATTTAAAAATAATCAAAGAGCACACTGCATCATTCATAATTTTAAATTCATCATCACATTTTTGTAAATAAAAAAAATAAAGCCATTTCATCACTTAAGATTTTGTTCCCTTTGAAAGCAAAAAATTGGAGTATTCAACAGATCAGACTTACGTGGAAAGGAGTCAGGAGACATTTGTAGAAAATTGGATGTGATCCAGACCACAATGACCTCAATTGTAATTGAAAAATTCACAGGAGACTGATTACAGAAGTGGGAAGTTAAAGATATGGAAATTACACTTGATAGACATGACACAATTTTAGCTAAGAATAAGGAGAGCACTAAAGGCTTTAAAAAAGGAAGGTGATGGCCTGGAAAACAAGCAAGGAGCATGTAGCATCCAGGCTTTTTTCCAGAAAGAAGGATTTTTTTTTACTTTATGGAAAAATATATTAGTATTGCCCCAATTTAATTACTCACTGAAGACCAATGTTGTACACTATCACAAAATGTAGAACTTTCAAAATATCTGAAAATGACTTTGTCAGTTAAAATTCAGGTGAATAAGATTTAAGAACTTCTCTTTTTGAAAAACTACATTGTTGAGTGTGAAAGAGGGAAGAACATGAAAGAATTTATGTTTGAGAGTTCACAAGTCAACACCATTTGCACATCTTCAATGTTATATATTCTCAAATATTTGTGATTTGGAAGTGAGCTCTATTGTGAACTGTTAACTTCTTGACGGAAATCACAAAATCTTATTTAATTTCTTAACAGTTCTCCCAAACGTCACTGGCAATTCGTCTTTTAGTCTAGAGCAATGACCCTTCTCTGCCTTCTCCACTTGACCTTTAAATGCATAAATGCTTGAGAGCTCAGCACTTCACCCAGAGCTCTTCTGTATTTCCAGGATGATCTCATTCTGTCCCACAGATTTAGCACTCTCTATACTTGTAATCTGAAGACTTTCAACTCAGACCTCTAGCTCTAACCTCTCTGTTGAGTGTGAGACTCTCACGTACAATGGTATATAACAGCCTACTACTCAGTGTCTTCACGTGGAAGTCAAGTAGACATCTCACAGTTGATATTGCCAAAACAGAATTATATCTTTATACCCAATCCAGCTAGCTCCCAAGATTTACCCTTTTCAGTAAACACCACTGTCATCTAAACACCTGAGATAAAAACTAGAAATTGTCTTTGACACTTCTCTCTCTCACACACACTCCATAATAATCTGTCCATTAATATGTCATATTAGCTGTATCTTTAAAAACTACATAGAAAATTCTTACCATCGTTTTTTTACCATCTTTTCCTAGTCAAATGCTCTCTGTAGAACACTGCGGATCATTGATCTTTAAATATTTAATAGAAGTACAATAAATTTGGTAAGCACTAGGGTTCAAATTATATCCCTAAAGACCTAAAAGCTGAACCTTTATTCCATTTACCACATACTCTGCATGAACACATAAGCCAGTGGAGGAACTACAAAAAAAAAAAAAAACACAATTTCAATATATAGCATGATGTGTTAGAACAAAGTTGTGATTATGATGCTATAAAAACACTCATTTTTTTAAAAGAGTGGGTAAAATTTTCCAGTTAGGACACAGTAAAAGATATCCAGTGAAGAGAAAATTGTATTTAAAACAGCTGAGATATGGGAAATAGCATTTTCACTAGCATCAAATTTGGGCACAGGATTCATTTGCTCATTGAATATAGGTATTGAGTGCTACTGCAGAATAAGCCCTGTTCCAGACACTGCGGGTAAAAGATACACGAGGACCCTATTCTCATGGAGGTTAGATTACAGAGGGAGGAGAAAGAAATTAATTTATTAGACAAATACATCCAGGTACTGATGAGGTGAAATAATAGTGACCTGAAGCCAAGGGGTCTCTGTGAGGCTGGCACTTAATTGGGGACCAGAAAAGCAGGAAGAACACAGCCCCATACAAATCTGAGGGAAGAACACTATTTGGAGGGAGGAATAGCTACTTTAAAGGCTGTAAGCCAGGAATAAAATTGACTTGTTTCGGGACTGTGATGAACGTCATTGTGCTTGAGTACAGTGAGCCAAGGACGGTACGGTGCGAGACAGAGTCTGCGAGCGGGAAGATGAAGTCCCTCTTTGTAATGCAGATACTTAGAGGCTATGGTTTTCAGTTGACTCTCAGTGTCATAAAACACTTTTTCATGATTGGAACATGAGAGTGACATTATTTGTTTTATATTTTGAAACTTAGGTAAAGAGGCAGCTTATGGCAAAATTTATTTCTGTCACATACTCACTATGGACCCACTGTGGCCTTGAGCCACGTAGCTTTTATACTTGGGATCCAGACTGAAGGAGAAACCCCTGCCTAAGATGTCACTGTTCTGTGACAAAGGAAAAAGAGCAAATGGCACACCAGAAGATGCCATTAAAGACTCCTCTCAGAGGTGACCTGTGTCACTTTTATTCACATTCTAACAGCCAAAGCAAGTCATGAAGCCAAGTCTAAAGAGTGGAGTGGGAAATTATAATCCGCTACTGAGAGGGGCAATAAATAATTTGGGGCAATAAAACAATCATTCTTGTTGTTGTGAAGCATTTTGGGGGTACAAATAGATGGTTAATTAGGGAGTTAGAATGGAAGCAGTGAGCCCAGTTAGAAGCAGTCTGCGCCAGAGACGAACGTGGCTTGCCTCAGAGTGACAGTGGAGGGAATGGCCAGAAACAGACAGGTACCGAGTAGCTTACGAAGGCCACGCTGACAGGGCTGGATGGCGGACTGAGTGAGGGTATGATCATGAGGAAGAGAAAACATCAAGGACAGTGCCATGTTTTTAACAGGAAAAGTCATCTTGCAAGGGCTCAGTTGAATGTTGAAATATAATAATATACACAAGAAAAATGTCAAACAGGTTGTGGCCCCTGTTCATTCAGTGACAATCTGAGACACCCACCTAACCGTTTCACACGCCCCACACTGGTCTGGGGGTTCTCTGCTACCTTTGGGCCACACTTGGGTATACTTCGCAACACCACCTACGGCTAAATTTTCTAGACATGTCAAACAATCATTCTCATCCAAGGTGCTCCTTATTCCCATGCTATTAATGAAAACATGGATACAGGTTCCCTCTTTTATGGGGTCTGTTGCGACCTGCAGACCTGTCTTTCGCCTTCTGCAAAACTGAGGCCAACTCTTTCCTAAGTACCTCTCCACAGATGGTTTCTATTTTACGGATGTGTTTACTTCTATCTCTCAAAATATTTCTAAGTCAAGATTTTGGCCACAGAGACTCTGTTTCTCTTTTCAGTCATGCCAAATACTCTCCCCTAACGGTGCTAGTTCAGAAGACCCTGCCAGCTAAAAGAAGCAAATGGAAAATTTTAATCTTATGGAGAAAGTTATTAAATCTAAATTAGCATTACAAAATAAAGAGAGGAAATGTTTTCTATTGGATTTAATAATAGGGAAATTATTGATGAGAGGTGTTTCAGGGGAGTGATTGTGCGGGAAGTCAGAGCGCAGTTGGTAGAGATTTGAGTGAGATCTAAGAAAATGGAAACATCAAGGAGACTGAAGAAATAAGACAATGAAGAGAAAGAGAACCATAGAGTGCTAAATAGAGGAAATAAATAGAGGAAATTAAGGTGGTCATTGAAATGAATTCTTATTTTATGTTATGAATATTGAACATATGCAATATATTTTCCATATCAAAAATCACACCTCATGTAAATTTTACAACTGTTAGAACTGTTATCTTTTTTCTACAATAAATATTTATTCTAATTCAGTATTGTCCCAAATAAACATCTTAGAAAAAAAGCACTTTCAGCATAAACTTGGTGTTTTTTTTCAGAAGACAATCAGCCCTTCAAGTAAAAAGCAGTGGACAGAAAATAAACCAACTACCTAGTCATCCCATCTAACAAATTGCTTAATCTAAGCAAGAAGCAATGTCTCTACTTCTTTTATAATCCACAAAGAGTAATTCTTTTTGTAATCCATAACTAGTCAATTTAGATATCCTGAGGTTTACCTTAATTTTCCCTCACACCCAGTGCACATGAATCAGCTCAGAATAGGTCACAATTACTTCCCACACTTTCTTTAAATGTGCTCCTCACTGTCCTAGACCCCAATCTTCTACTGAAAATATTATTTTGCTGTGGGGCAAGTAAACTTTATCAAGTGCATAACAAACTGCAGTGAATAGGTGTCTCATGATTTTGGCAACTTTGTAAGAATTTTAGTGTGGTGCGTTTTATGATTCACAATTTTATCACAAGGAAACTCATCAATTCTCTTGTGAGTTAATTTTATATAATAAATGGAGATGGGTAACACAGTTTAAAATAGACTTCCTTTTAATTTCTGTCATAAAACGTATTTATAAAACTGATACATTTGAATTAGGATTTAATACTAAGACCAGCAGGACTGTATTTGATATATTCATACTCAATATGTGAGAATAACAGTTAAAACATTTTAAGCAAGTAACACTGAATGATACATAACACAATCAATACAGCAATCAATACAAATGATTTTTGGGTGACTAGTTGAAAATATGATAAGCAAGATAAACTTATTATCCTTCTGGTTCTAGCAATACTCTTCATTTTAAGATGAGCACCAATAGGTTTTATAAGAAAAAGAAATTATGTTATAATCAGAATAAAAAGCAACAGGTTAGTTTATCAATATGTACCTCTATTAGAAGACATAGAGAGAGTTAATAAAATCCAGTGTAAATCCTTAACAAAATTGGTTTTCAGTTAATGGTCATGTAAAATGGGGGCCCATTTAAGGAAAAATCAATGTGCTGACTTGCTCTGAGCCAGTTAGCTGTGACTATAAAAGCCAAGTATGTCCCTCAGTTGTGATACCTCGCCTTAACCTTAGCTAAAGAAAACTGTATATGAAAACAACAGAATCAGTTGAGGAAAAATCCAAACCCATGATATAGAATAAAGTATAGTAAACATTAGTATGTATTGGTATACATAGAAATACAGAGATAGAAATATTATTACTCAATACATATTGACTGAGTTTGAATAAATGAATAATTATTTCTTTTTTAAAAAGGCAATAAAGTCATAAATAGCAAACAGTACACTCAGATCACTAATGAAGTCACTTTTTAAATTTTTCCTCAGTGTTCCTTATGATTAATATCTCTAAAAGGCAGTCACAACTGAAGCTGAAATCTATCCGTTGCACTGCTTGTTAGCACTTTTTGTGCTGGGTGAGTAGAAGGAGAGTCACACGCTTATGACTGAAGGGAGTTTCTTCATTACCTCCACTCTGAGTCATTACCTCCATGTCAGCACCTCCCTTTCTTTAATATGAAAGTGAACAATTGTTAGAAGCTTCTAATAAATGCGTCTCTTCAGTAAATACATTTTTAAAACCCTTAACAAACAGGTAGTTCGTGTTTATTCTTATTTCTAAGGAAACTTCATTCCTGATTCCCTGTTTCTCTTAAAGTTCAGTAATTCCACTCAACTCCTGTAATGTTTTAATACTCTCTAAGCAAGCAGTCACTGAATGTACAGACCAACCAGCCTAATTCCGTAGGACTGAGTTGAAGCAACAGAGCGGCTGTGACCGTGATACAGTTTCACACCACTAGTTTAAATTTGTATCATACAACATCATAAATCCAGACTAAGCAACATGAATGCCTGTCTCAATCACACATTGGATTCACTGATCTCTAGATTTTAGTGCTACCTATATTACCCAGATATATTTTTCCAAAACAAATAACATAATTTATTTAACAAAAGTTGTCCTGACTCTTAATATGTGTTGCAGATTGAATCCCTGCTTGTGTTCTCAAATGGCCTTAATTAATTCCATCTAGGTCTTGAAGCTATAATGTTTTCCACAGTGTGGGCTCTTTCTTGATACCTATAGTGGAGTTGTGTCCTCCCTAATTTAAGAATACCCTCCTTTATCCACAATCTCTTTTTCTTACTTTTGCCACTCATTTCTAAAATTGTAGACTCTACCTGGTAAATGTATTTCTTTGCTATCAATGCAGTTTGTTTTCATGTTCAACTTTATGAATGGAAACTACTTTTTATAAATGTCCTTTGTTAAAGGAAGACATATTTAACATTTAGCACATGGCAAACCGCCTTGAGGTGGTTGGGAACTTTCTCCACCCCCATTGACAGAAAACTAAAGACAAAGTCAAGGTAGATCAAAGCTCCAGAATTCTATGTATATTGTCCACTCATGTGTTTGAAGGTCTCAGATTAGTGGTTGCTCTAGGAAGTTTATATTTTCTCTGAAACATAAATCATAAAATATTATAAATATAAGAAATTGAGAAAAAATTTTAAAGACACCTTATTTCACTCTCTTCATTCACTGGCAAACTTGAAAATTGAGTGATTCATACCAGCTACTCCCATTTCTCACAGTTCCCATTTCTTAGTGCTCTGCAATTCAACTCTCAATAATCTACTCGAACAGCTGCCATAAAGGGTCCATTGATCTCCTACTTTCTAAAACTAAAAGCTTTTCTTTACTGATTCATCTTGGCCTCTGTGTAGCATTTAACACATCTAGCCTTTTTGAAAATGTCTCTTCCTTTGGCTTCTGTGGGACCAGACCACCCACTACATTTATTTCCTCACAGATCATTAGTTACCTCCCTTCTTACTCCACCTGGCCTTTGTACTCTTCATATAGGACTGTGCGTCAAGGCTGCCTTCAGCCACGCTCAGTCTACATGTCTTCCTCAGATCACAACAAATTTTGCAGCTTCACCTTTATCTCTGCCACGTGACATACTAATGCAAACATACACATATTCGTACACGTATGTTTATGTACACATGCATGCATGTTCATAAATGCATGTACATATATTCCCACATATGCATGTGGATATGACACATTATTTGTGTGTATGTGAAGATCTCTGTGTACTCATAGAATCATAGAGATCAATGAATAGCTCTGATTCTGATGTCTCTTCTGATCCCAATTATCTAACAATCTGCTATATGTACTTACCTTTACGTTCTACCACTCCAAACACTACATATTTAAAATGAAACCCATTATTTCCTCTTGTGGAACTTCCTTATTTCTGCCATCTTTTAGTTGTATATAACTCATCTTTTTTTTCATAATACAGCCGATTATTTTGTAACCTTCTTTACCACATTCTAAACTAGGTTTTTATAAACCTATGCCACCTGTGTGTATAATCCTGTTAGTAGGCATTTTAATTTTAATTTTTCCCCAATCTGAGGTAAAATATGATATTTAAAGCATTATGAAAATAATTTAATTGTAAATAAAATATTGAGTAGGCAAATGAAATTTGAAGGTGTCAGTTTTCTTTTTTTTTTTTTTTTGAGACAGAGTCTCACTTTGTTACCCGGGCTAGAGTGAGTGCCGTGGCATCAGCCTAGCTCACAGCAACCTCAAACTCCTGGGCTTAAGCGATCCTACTGCCTCAGCCTCCCAAGTAGCTGGGACTACAGGCATGAGCCACCATGCCCGGCTAATTTTTTTGTATATATATTTTTAGTTGTCCAGATAATTTCTTTCTATTTTTAGTAGCGACGAGGTCTCACTCTTGCTCAGGCTGGTCTCGAACTCCTGACCTCGAGCGATCCACCCGCCTCGGCCTCCCAGAGCTAGGATTACAGGCGTGAGCCACCGCGCCCGGCCTAAAGGTGTCAGTTTTCTTGGCTACTCAAACCTAAAACTTTCATAAGCTCTTCATAAGAGCTAAAGTAGCAAGGAAATTTTTGTCTGTTTATTTTTTCCACTGTTTTCCATCATATGTTATCTAAGGCAATAATAATATTCTTTAAATTCCCCATTGCCTACATTGTGGACATCAAATTCAGGCCCTTACATAAGATATTATATATGCATAACAATTTCTTCTCTAAGGGTCTTTTATTTTTCTTCATCTTCTTTACTTACAAAAAGTCACTGCATCTTGCCTGGAAGATGATTTATATTTATTTCTGGGCTATAATCTCATCATCTATGACTAACAGATTTACCTTGTTAATTCTGGAATGCCCCATTTACAAAGATATCACAAATGTTTTTTTTTTCTATCTTGATATTCAAAATCATGTGAAAGTGAAAATAAAAACACATTGCTCTACTGAAAACTCTCATTTCTTTCATTAGAGAAGATTAAATGCTTAGGTGAGTTTACTTAAACTACCCACACCCTGTAGACTTAGCAATACAAAATCAAAATACTACTAATAACATGGTAACTGGAAAAATAGGTAAATAGGATTAATTACTCTGCCTCACATTTCATTTAGACTGCCATACAATTGAGATTATTGTAATAATTGATATAATGATCACATTGAAAAAGTATCAAAATGAAGATAGCACCTATAAAGCTAGTTTTAAGTTATAACTAGATAGAAGTAAAATCAGTATTGGATGAAAAAATTTAATCAGTATGAACTTATCTTCTTGAGCAACTTCATGGAACATAATTTCTAGTCTCTTCTTTTAGTTTTCTGATTGTGTTTCTCCTATATTAAATCAATTTAAAGTCACCACAGGGGATACTCAGCCTTCATTATTATTGTTGGATGACCTTTCCCCTTCTAAATTTCTTCTCCCATTTGTTATTGTTCTTCCTCTTTTCTTCACATATGTAATGAAACTGAAGATTGTCTGATTATATAATAAGAATGTCAGTGTCAGAGGCAACATGGGGAAGATTCTGAAATAAATTTTGAACTATCTAATTTCTTTCTTTATATAGGTTAAAAAAAATTGAGCCAACCTCATTTTTAAAGATGAATCACATTTGCCTGGGGTCATCACCAAACCTCACCTCTCTGGACAAGAAAAACTACTTTAGCAATTACTAAGTGGAATATAGAGAATCATACATCAAGAATTGCCTGTGTAATAATGAAAATTGTTGATTGGATTTGGCAAGTGATATGTAAACCTTATTTAAAACAGTCACCTGCTTTAAGGGCTGCTTATCCCAAGGGATACTAATTGAAATGTTTTAAAGAAGACATAGTCTGTCAAATTGGAACTCAATTAGTTCAGATGAATCTATAGCTTATTTTTATATGTAAAATAAAAATTTCACTTCTTCTAGTAACTCTATATATTACTTTGTAGTACATGTAGTGCAATATGAGTGAATGTTAAATAAGAAAAATAATTATAATTGAATGTAGATTGCAAACATTGGATGGTAAAAAGCAAATGATATTCAGTATATAAATAGATACTAATAGGAGAAGTTTACTTAATTAGTTTACTTAATTTTATCTAGGCAATATTGCTTGAAATTAAAACTTTAATTAATGTAATTACTAGTCCACAGGCAAAAGAATATTAAAACAAGATATAATTTTTCATTATAGGTTTTAAATCAGCTCCTTTAAAAAAAATTCTGCTGTATAGTTAAGAAAAATGTCAACTCATACATTATTATAAAAATATTATCTATTTTCCATAGTTAAAAACTTATGCTATATCCATTAAATATATATATATATTTTTTTTTTTGAGACAAGAGTCTCGCTCTGTTGCCCGGCTAGAGTGAGTGCCGTGGCGTCAGCCTAGCTCACAGCAGCCTCAAACTCCTGGGCTTAAGCAATCCTCCTGCCTCAGCCTCACAAGCAGCTGGGACTACAGGCATGTGCCACCATGCCCTGCTAATTTTTTTCTATATATATTTTTAGTTGGCCAGATAATTTTCTTTCTATTTTTAGTAGAGACGGGGTCTCGCTCTTGCTCAGGTTGGTCTCGAACTCCTGACCTCGAGCAATCCACCCGCCTCAGCCTCCCAGAGTGCTAGGATTACAGGCGTGAGCTACCGCGCCCGGCCTATATCCATTAAATATTACAGAATAATTAAAGGAGCAAGTTATAAATGTTCAAATGTGCTAAATATCAGATGTATTGAAGAAATTTAATTATAATTCTTTGCCTACTTATTATTATATTACAAATGGAAAAAGAAGTTGCTTATAAAACATTAAGATTCCTTTATCATCTACTACAAAGCCAGGAATTTCCATATTTAAAATAAAGTCTATTTATAAAATCATATGTCAGCAGTTATTCAGCATCAAAAGTAGAAGATATTCAAGTTATTTGAAGTTCTTTTCATTCTTGACCCATTTTAGAAATAATGCATAGGTCTAGGAATAAAGGATTGCCTTCAAATAAAAGGATTAAACTTGACATGTGAAAATAAATATTTTTGTATGATATATGAGAGTAGCTCAGCAAAACAAATTAAATATTTATTAGATTTCAGAGATTAGTATTCAGAAAATTCTTATATCATTGAAACTACTTATAGGATGGAAACTCTTAAGCTGGATATTTAAATATGGATTTGCAGTGGGTACGCATTTCACCGTTAGCATCTAGTTCTATTTTAACATCAGCATTATAGACTCAAGACGTTCTGAAATTCATCTACAATCTCTTCTTATGTAGTTTCCTAAAAAATATTTTATATTATAACCCACTGATATTAAATCTTTAGGAAGTTTTCATAATTCAGGTTTTGGGCTTTATCTGTACAAAGCCAGAAAGTCTGGAAAACAACGATGCGGCAAAGCTGCGCGGGTCCCTCCCCAGTCCGGCTTCGGGATGTCCTGAACTTGACCTGCTGCGAAGCAAATGCACAGCGCGGAGGATGAAAGGTTTAGTCAGGGTGCAGGTGTCTCGGCAGTACGACCTACGCCGCCTTGCTGTAACTTGTGATCAAGTTCACCACAAATGCATTATTCTGTAATACTGAAAAAAAAATTTATAAATATCATTCCAGTACTATTAAATGTTTTAACCCTTAAAAACTTTATAGCTGTTATTTTAAAAATTAGGAAATAGGCACATAAAAATAAGTATTTTGCCCAACCTCACGTAACTATTAACAGTATGTGACAGAACAAGGGCTCGCACTCAAGCAGCGACTCCAGAACAGAAACTCTCTTAGCTTATTATGCTATTTGCTTTACATGCGAGACTTTCTCAGTGTTTTAGAGGCGTTTAGTTTGGATTCAGTGGGTTGGGTTGTATAAAAATATCTGCCACCAGCAGGCATTAAATTCTTTTTCTTCATTTCTGTCCCATGACTTCACATTGACCTTCATGCAAGATTTCATTTTCATTTGCGGGACGCTCTTCCACCCTGAGCCAGTTGGCCCTCTCCGTGGGTGGCCTCCATCCTCAATCCGAGGCTTTCCCGCGAGTAAATGCAGCAAAAAAGAGCATCCGATTCTTGCTGATAATCTGGCTCCAAGTCAGTTTCCTTTTACACGAAGAGTCACAGGCAAAGATTTGTAACAAGTCATCTTCATTGCTGATTAATCAAACCCAGGTATAATTCTGCTCATAGTTTATGAATAGCAGATTTAAATTTAATTTTTATTAAAAGAAAATCAGATCTCTTTCTATTTAAAAAAAATTAAAAATACAAAGGGCAATCCAGATAAGTAGGAAGTTTTATCACAACCCCAGGATTAAACTGGATGTCTCATCTTCAAAAGAACAAGATTCTTGGTTTTCTGTGATATTTTAAAGTTCATAAAAAAGAGATGGAGAATGAAAGACAAAATGGGCAGTGGGAGGTATTGGTGGATGAGACACCAAGATGACTCATTCTGCATGATGTAGATAGAGCAGACCAGAATTTGGTCCCTTGCAGACTAATATACCGTGTTCCATGGGGCATTTTCTACAGTACTTGATAAGCAAATCTGCAATTATGTCGACAATTTTTCACTTTTAAAAACTTCTGATAATTTATTTTTATGAAGACTATTTTTCTTATTAATAAAATAGAAAATTGAGATAGGCTATAAAGACTCACAACGCATCTTTCTTAATATTTAAAACATCAAAGATTCACCAACCTACTTATCCTCATTCTCTGCAATAGCCACTAGCTTTTCAGGGGAAATCAATTACCATTTCTGTATTTCTTTTCAATTGACTCTGACCTTCCATGCTTGGAGATCCCCTCCAAGAGCAAACAGTCTTTCTGGATCTTTCAGCAACTTAGTCCCTGGATAACCGCAAGTTTTTATTTTTAAATCTTGCTTTCAGCAGTTCCACAGCACTAAAGTTAATGGCTTGCTAAACCCTTAAACACCATTAAAAGCAAGAGCCTGCACATTTGTCTTTTAACTTTGTGCCTGTTCTACTTTCCATTCTTCTTTAAACATTTGTGCTTCTACAAAGTCTCAGCGGGCAGCTGCTCCCCACAGGCTCAATCAAGTGTCTCATCCACTGGTCTCTCCAGCAGCAGATTCAATACGTTTATTTGGACAAAATTAGCCCTTGAAATATGTGGTGAGTTCCCAATTTATCCAACGGCAAAACAAAAACAAACTAACCCAAAGACTAAATAGTCTCTTGTATTCCCAATCTTAGAAATATAATATCTATCAGATGGTTCTTAATAACTTTTTAAGGAATCAAAACTTTGCAACTCTGTAAACAAGGAGAAAATTACAAGATATGCCCTTCATATAAAAAAATAAAAATAAAAATGTTCTCTTTCATCTGTGTATCTTTGTATTTCTTTTGAAACTTAAATTATAGGAAAGCAACAAATATTCTGTATTACAATATTTAAGTAATAAGCTTATCTTATAATTGATAAATTTCACCCAAATTTAAGAAAGAGGGCATTTCGTATACCAGGTAAATATCAAACTAATGTAAGTCAAAGCTGTTTTCATAAAATATCAGCACTACTGATAACCCATAATGGACTTACTGTTACATGGAAATCTTCCAACTGTTCAACTCCTTACATTGGAAGGATTATGTGTAACCTGTACCATGTCCAAACACACACAAGATGGTGTTGGTATTCCTCACACAGTAAGAAAAAAATATTGGAAAACACACACACATTAAATAAGAATACACACATAAGAAATAAGTATAGAACCACAGAATCTTAATTTCAATTAAAATTAGCAGACTAGAGAAGGTAGTACACTGTAGTTTATGTCATTATCATAAAGAGAATATGGTTAGTTTCCATGAATTTTATGACAACATGGTTTCAATCAGACCCAATATTGAGTTAATAGTTTTTAAAGCAAATATGTTATTTTCCTGGATATCTTATCTTTTCTTGAATGTCGGATGCATAATTAATGAAACCAATTCAAGTACAGGATCTGCAGTACTAAGAATAAATTGTAGGATACTATTCATCTCATCAATCTTGATATAAGTCACTTTACATAGGACAAGGCCAAATCCAGGCTGCTCCATTGCTCTATGAATGAGTTAATCACTTTACAAAAAGGCAGGAGAGGGGTGGGTATGGATCAAGAGGAAGAGGGAACACATATTAAATCTCAAATGTCATTCATCAAAGGATTTGATTCTAGAGCCATGCTTTATTGAATTTTGTCTACCTTCTCCATACTTCTAAATAGAAAACAAATACGAGATAATACCTGACCTCAAGATTCCATCACAACAACTCTCACTGAAAATGCCAACCTAATGTTTGGAACCTTGATATATAATTCTATTACTTCTGATTTGTATTCTTTGCTAAAAATTCATTTTAACAATATGCTATTTTACCAATATATTTTACTGTCAATAATTAAAATATGTTCCCTAATGATGGTAAATAAAGTTTGTTTAAATTTGTTTAAAGTAGAAATGAACACCAAAACTGGCTCCCAGTGTGCATGCGGATCGGGGAGGTTGTAAGTGCATTATCACCACACTGTGCAATAGAGAGGATTATGTCAATGACACACTGGTAAGTCATGCTATCTCCAACTGCCAGTCAGTCTGACCTAGCAAGGTGCTTCTGTCTGTCACAGCTACAAATTTCTGATGGTAAAGATGAAGCTTGGGACTGTAATGACATTCAAATTCTGTGTCATCCAAATAGACACATTTCCAAATAGCCTCCCAGTTGTTATGGTATAAAGAATTTTCGTATACTTTTAAATGTGTTATATCCATTTAGCTATAATGTCACTTTATCTTACAACAAAATGTACGGCCCCCAACATATCATCTATGTGATTAAATACAAGGTAGGAAGTAAATCAAACAAATCTTTCCAAAAGTGTATTTAAATGCTGCAGTTAGTTCAAAATACGATACTTTCTTGATTACTAAGCACAATGGATTCCTTTTCAGAGTTCATAAAAGGCTGCTAATGGGAGCAAGGGGAAGGCTAAGCAGGTGACTTTGGTTCTCCTTTTACTACGATTTATACAGAATTTTGAATAGGCTTCATTTGGGGAAGAAAAAAAAGGTTTCTATTGCTTGAAAAAAGTTTGAAATCCTCTGCATCATATCACAACTGCTATTATTCCCTTTGTAGAGACTTGAGAGTAGACAGGATAAAGCAAAGCTTAACTGACAAGAACAAGAATTGAACCTAGAAAGAACTGGGGATAAATAAAAAGTTCAAGGTCCACAACAACTCAGAATTTCCCGAGTAAATGGGAAATTTAGTCATCATTTTATTATTATGGAATCTCACCCTCACTTCTACCATAATTCATCTTGTCTTATTAGAATATGAGATATAAGCATTTAAGACTGTGCCTATTTATAGGTGTTTGCTTTTCCTGTCAGTGGGAGAGTACTGGTATTATCTTTTAAATACATCCTTAGGGGTTTCGGTTAAAATTGGATCAAGTACTGTATAGCCCATTTGTGACATTACATCAAAATTGTGACTTGTTAATATTTTCTAGCTATCATTATAAGAGGCTTCAGGCTACTAATTCTCCAACATTGAAATAAGAGATTTTTTTTTTCCATTAGGCAAACCTTTCTTCTTCTAAAATAAAATAACCGCATGTCTAATTGCTATGAAGCGCCATATAGGAAGACAGGGCCGCCGTGCTCTGTATTCCACGGAGCACAGAGCTCTAAGGACTATCAATATTATTTTAATCATCCCACCGTAAAGTTTTTGAAAGTATTCATACATTTTAAAAATACTTCTCTAAATATTCTAAAATATCCTATTAGCTTATGGTATTACAAATAAGACTAAAACGACAAAGCTGTAATTTCTACTGAAAAATTGCTTTTGAAATTGAAAAATGATACCTTATGCTTTCATTATTTGCTTTGGATTTCTGTAGCAAATGCTTTGTGAGAATATAAGATATTTTCATTTTTAATAAATTTTAACTTCATATTATAACACATCACAAATGAATAAGCAAGTTTTAAAGACAACCAACTAGACACCTAACCAATTGCGTTTACTCCGGATCACAGAGACGTCTCGGGACTATAGACGCGAGCGCTGCCCCGCTGGCAACGCTCCAACGCGGTAATGGCATTCAGCCTGCGTGCATCCCCGTGTGGTTTCGTTTAACTATGGCAGACTTCCTTTGCTGCCCCACACTGCTGTGCTGTGATTTTATACACCAGAAACAGCTGCTGTGTTTACTAATAGGAAAAGTTAAAAAAAAATTATATCAGTGTATCAAATATTATAGAACTCTTTTAAAGAAAAAAAAAGAGCTCTTAGTATGCATTAATATTTGAAATAATTACAGTTATATCTCAAAGGAGATTTTAGATATAATTTTTTCAGATGTCAAAATCAGGAAAAGTATCTGGAACAAAATTTCTTCTTATTTTCATTATTTGTACTATGGCTCTTTTCAAATATTGCATAATTCTTAAGGACACTCCTGAAAAATGTAATCTAGAATATATCAAAATAGGCAAAATTAGAAATAAAAAGTAGAATTTAACAAGTAGACAAGGGGCAATATATAAAATGGACAAATCTGCATAGTTATTTTACTTATAAATCAATAATCTGCATTAATTTTAACAATATAAATTTAAATTAATCCAATAAAATAGCTTAAAAGGTAAAAATGTGGCAGAAGATTGGATTTAGGAAAATAATAATTAAAGAACATTCTGTCTCCCCATCGTGTCCAGTCCTTTAACACACGCACACACACACACACACACACACACATCCATAAAAAGACCAGAACTGGAAAGATTTAGTACTGTATTAGATCAGACTTAAAAAACAAAATTATAGCAATTCCATCATTACATAAAATTTCTCAAGATAATAGAAAATGATTAAAAGTCATAAATGAATGATTTTAACACCAAAGCTTGATGAATCTGATGTAAATATTTAAAAACTTATAACTGAATCTTTATGAACATAAAACAATATCCTTACATACTGAGGATACCAATGCATTAAAAGAATAAAAGCCATGGCCAATACACTTCTTATCAAGGAATAAACAAAAAATAACTTTGATTTATCTATGTCTTCCATTTCTTTGCTTTAATCTGTCTTTCATGTTAAGAGCTTTCCCAGACGTCCAGGGACTCGGGATGTCTTCTCATATTTAAGGCAGCAGTGAAAACAGAAGGAAACTCCATGCTGCAGAGCCGAGACGTTTTGCCGTACTGGTTTTATCACGGAGTGATCATGCCGGGTCACTCCAATGAGGGGGACACTGAACAACATGTTTGTATCTTTTTCTTCTGGGCTGGTTAGATTTTCCCAAAGAAAAACATCTATCAATTCCCTTCCTGGAAAGTATAACCTTAGCCACCAGCACTATGAAAGCCTAATGGTGAGAGGGGAATAAATGATTAACCCTGCAGTTCATAGAATGTACTTAATTGCCCATTATTGTATGGTGCCACTGTCTGGTACTCACCAGTTCAAAGACATTTTGGATTAGCTTCTTCAGACAATAAACCTCTAGTCTCCTGCCAGCGTGCACGCATGTGTGTGTGTGTGTGTGTGTATGTGTGTGTGTGTGTGTGTGTCTATGAGAGGGACAACCTCATTGGCCACTTACCTAAATAAAGCTTCAACTTATATCCCTGTGTATATAACCACACCTACTTCTCATTTCCAGAGGGACCTGGTGCCATTGCTCCTAAGTATTTAATGGATTTATGCAGCAAATATGTTTGGTTTCTTGTATTCTTTCTGTATTTCAACTTCCTCTAGTTTTCTTAGTTACAATTTATGTTTTAGAATTTCATTGTTGCTATTTTCTCCTCTTCAATTCCTTTGTCTTTTTGGATTTGATTTTTTCATATTTCCTTATTTTATTTTTTATATATTTAGTGTTATTTTAGCGGGTTTTTTTTCCCCCAAAGAGATAGAGAATTACCCCTTGTGAAATCTCACTTTTAGATTATGGTTTGCCTTTAATATTGCAGATTCATACATGGAATTGTCTTGAGAATCTGAAGGTATTGGCCAAACCCTAAGTACGTTAAAGTGTGCTAAAGTGTCTAGCTATTAGATAATTGCAAATGCATTAGCAACATTCATGTAAACAATAACATTGCTATCACAAATAGCAGTGTTTACTGAGAATGCAAGTGCAGGAAGTACTAAGAGTCTGTATCTCCAATGACACAATGACTGAGGAGGCAAAACCTATCAGAATCAACATTTTTAGAATACTAAAATCTAATAACAAACTTAGCAACAACCAGGGGGGCACGTAATGCAGAAAGAAACTGCTAAATTTTGGCCAAGAATGTTGTGGCCTTTTATTTACTTACCTTATGTCTTATTATTTAGTTATAGGCAGCCATAGAGATGGTAGCCCACGTTCCTTGTGATGATTTCCAATGCTAGAGTAGGGAATAAAGACCTTGCTCTCAAGGAATTATCATTGTGCATTTTGACCTGTTTGGTGGGCTTCCTGGGGAATCTCCTCAGAGCTTGTCTTAGTTTCATCCCCTGTGAAACTCTGTCAGGGTTAAGGTGACCTACAGGCAGCATTTGTTGAAAGCATTTAAAGGCATATCCAACCTACAGACACATAGGGCAACATACAACAGGTGGAGCAAGCAGCAGAAAAATCAAGAGACCTAGGAAGGAATGGTCTGGAGAAGGAGACACACTGGCAATAAAAGTTGGAGAGTCTCTGCCTATGCCAGGAGTGCCAGAAGGCCACACACATTTCCAAGGCTAAATGTGTTCTCAGAAAAGACATGAGAAGACCCTAAGCTTTCACCTTTGGCCAATCCGTAGGCTCTGGTTAAACAAGAAGTGAAGGCTAAGACAATTTAAAATGTCCTGGCTAAGCACTGAAGGATAGAACATTAACATTTGAAGAAATAATGATTGAAAACTTCTCAGATTTTATGAAAGGCATAATTCTACACATTCAAGAAGCTCAATGAGCTTCAAATGGGATAAACTCAAAAATACCCATATCAAGATATTATATTCAAATTGTTGAAAGACAAAACAAAGAGAATCTTGAAAGCAGCAAGGGAAAAATGATGTGTCAGGTATAAAAGGTGTTTAACAAGATCAACAGCCAATTTCTCATCAGAAACCATAGAGGCTACAAGCCAGTGGGATAACATTTAAAGTACTGAAAGAAAAAATTATCAATGAGAAAGTACATATCCAGCAAAATTAAACTTCAAAAAAAAAAAAAAGGAAAAATAAAGACATTCCTAGATGAACAAAAGCAGAGGAAAGTGTCAGCAGGAGACCTTCCCGATAAGAAATGCAAAAGGGACCCTTCAAGCTAAAAATCAAAGAGCACTAGACAGCAACTTCAGACCACACGAAGAAATAAAGAAAACAGGTCAGGTAACTACACAGGTAAATGTAAAATGCAGTATTGTTGTATTATTGATTTGGAATCCTTTTTTTCTTACATTACTTAAAACATGAATGAATAAACAATAATTATAAAAACAACATAAAGAGTAAAGGGTAGAGCCATCTAGAAGAAGATATTGTATTATCAAACTTAAGTGGGTATAAATTCAAATTAGTTTCTTATAAATTTATCAATTGTATCCTCATGTTAACCACTAAGAAAATAACTTTTTAAAAAAGTACAAAAAAAAATGAAATGAGAAGAGGATTAAAATGATTCCCTACAAGAAAAACACAAAAGAAGGTAGTAATGGGGAAAAAACCCAAAAATATATGATATATCAGGGAAAAAAGAAAACTGACAGAAGGAAGCCCCTTCTTATCAGTAAAAACTTTATATGTAAATGTTTTAAATGGCCTATGACCCATTTCTGGTCAATTAGACAGGAAGTGTGTTGAGTAAGACTTCTGAGAAAGTATCCAATTTTCCCAAGAAATAGATGGAGGAAGATAACCTCAGCTATCTTCCTAGCATGTTGCTATATCCAGATACAAAGCTTGGAATTGGTATTATCATTGGGAAACCCTTCTGAGGTTAAAGTCAGCAAGCAGAGGATGGGGACTCATAGAAGACACTTGTGCTACTTCTGATGTGAAAGAACACATCTCCTTATTTTTGAGTCAGGATTATTTCCTGTCGAAAGTATCCCCCAAAATACTATTAAATTGCATATTTAAAAGACAGTACAAGAAAATCTAAACAATAGACCTGAAATATGCTAAGACACTGCCAGTTAGGAAGGTATGTGCTGAATACATTTGGTAATCAAAAATGCAGAAAATCTTGAGATATGCCTTTCAAAGTGGCTACCTAAAATACAGTATAATTGGGGGCTATATTTATTCACACAGCATAAGAAGAATATTTTGTGCCATCTGTATTTTATTGTTTTCTAATATGCCACATTTCTTTTTTTCATACATTCGTATGCCATGAGATTAAAAAAAATCCTGCAAAAAGAAGTTTGCTGAACTGGAACATGGCAAATTAATGCAGTATCTGCAAGTTGGGCTTTCTTTTCGCCTCTCCCCTGATAAGCACAGCTGAGCATGTTTCATAGGTGTGTGTTTGATAGGGGGAGGGAGCCTCACTGGACTGGGATTTACAATGTGAGCCAGTGATATGAATATATAAAAATTATACAGACTTTTACGAAAATCCACACATGGGACTTGGATTGAGAATTTTCATGATCTGTCCTCACTATACTTAACAGCATAGCATGTAAACATATTTTCTAAAGAAACCATGAGTCAGAATGCTTTCTGTTTTCACAGAATTAACATAAAATCAATGGGAGATTACAGAAAGGTGTTCCTTAAAACTATTACAGAAATCACTTTTAAGAAACAAATGTATTTCAAAAACAAGGCATTGCTGTCTTCAATCACTTATAATAAAGAACCTTATGAATGTATGATTCTGTTTTAGTAGAAATGCAACCCCAGTAGAACATTCTCTGCCTAAGCATGATCAATTCTAGGGAATCAATTATTAGTTGATTCCATTTTAAAACAAAAAATGATTAGGCATCCTTGCAAAAAGATACTATATACTTAGCCAAAATTAGTTGGGCTTATAATAAAAACTTCTTTCCAAATTTAAATAGCATGTACATTGGTAAGTATTTGAAAATATCAAAAATAGAAAACACAAGAATATCAAAATAACAATGTCAAAGAACTGGAAAAGAGGCTTCTCTATCATTATCTTTTATCTTTATTTTTTATAAGTGATAATCACTTAAAATTTTAAGTGATTAAAATTAAGTGATTAATGTCTTGGCATGATACAAACACATGTTTTAAATAGGAGTGTTTGCCAACTTTTATAATGACTTGGAAGTTTTAGTGCTTTGTTTGTAAAATGATTGGAATAAAATTAAATTTCAGTCGTGAACTCAATTCCATTGTCTTTACTCAAGTATAAATTCCCATGACTCCATTATTAGATTCAATATGTTAAATGAATATTAAAAGAATAGCTTTAAAACAAACAAAAATGTGGAAATTCAGAGCAGAAGCTAATGCAACCTGGAGACAGAAAATCACACATCATAAATGTAGAAAATCCTTTCAATGCTCTGCTTCAATGAAGCCTAAAATTCTAAGAAATAAGAACTGAATTATTTAAATAAAAGTTCTATTGATATTCTAAACTGCTAGAGTTTGTTAATTAAATATTAATTTTATTTTAAGAAAGTGTGCTAATAAAAAAAGTTGTTAAAACTTTCACAGGTATTCCACTTTGCTGATTCCCCCAGAATTAATAGCAGCCTGTGCTGGAAAAGTTTTTAATAAATTAATGCGTACTTCTCTGTAGTAGAATTTTCACTATTAGCTAGTTTGGAGAGGTTATCTCCTTTAGCTCTTCTGAACAATGAAGAGTATGGCTTTGGTTTCAAATGCGATGTCCAACCACAAAAGCCCCATGATTTTGTGAGCATTAATAAGTTAAATACTTAGTATCTCATGCTTGTGTCTATGAACCAATTTTGAAGTGCATTGAAAATTACTAAAGTTTCTGATGAATGAGAAGACAGTTCTAAAATGGGGAATTAACTATTATTTTGAATCAAAAATTAATCAAATATTTTATTTATCTCAAATTATTAAGAATAAGAAACACCGAAAGATAAACATGATTTTAAGGCAGCTGTTATTTGTTTATTATTTGGGGCATCCTACAAAGTTAACCTGTGCTACAAATACCCTTGCTATTTCATTAATTCAATCTCTTTTACTTATCTTTTAGTGCTATTGAATAAATACTGTATTTCACATCTCACTCTTTTACTCCTTTAATTAATGATGCTGTATCAACGATGGTTAAATTCTTTTTAAAAGTCAAACCAAACAAGCACCCATGGTCATTTTAGCCTCACCTGTGTACAAGCAACCTCTAGTAGTAAACAGGAAAAGCAAATGAAGACATATGGCAGAGATTCAGTAAATGAAATGTACTAAAACACACACGCAACAGGGAGTTTTCAAATGATATCAGGTCAATCTGTCTGAGAAGTGGAGCAACATGACAGGGAAAGTCACTAAAAATATGTTATTGATCCCAGCAATACTTGACTGAAAGTGTGTGATCACGTCACCACAAATCTAGTTCCTTCATTAGAAAAGAAAGCTCAAAGTCCATGCCTTAATATGAAGGTCAATAGTGGCATTTTGTAATGATAATGATTTTTGCTAATTGTTATAGATACATAATTGTACATATTTATGGGGTACAAGTGCTATTTTGAAACATGCATACAATGTGTAATAATCAAATTAGGGTAAACAGGACACACATTACCTCAAATATTTATCATTTCTTTGTATTGGGAACATTACAAATCTTTTAGCTATTTTGAAATATACTATAAAGTATTGTTAACTATAGTCATCCTGTTGTGCTATCAAACACTAGAACTTATTCCTTCTACCTGTTTCAACGAAACTTTCATTATCTCCTCCCTACTTCTCTCTATGCTTACCAGCCTCTAGTAACCATCGTTCTTCTCTGTACCCTCTCTCCCTTCACGAGATCAACTTTTTTAGACCCCACATATGAGTGAGATCATGCAGTATTTGTCTTTGTTTTTTTGTGACTGGCTTATTTCGTTTAACATAATGACCTTTAATTCCACCCATGTTGCTACAAATGACAGTATTTCGATCTTTTTTATGGCCAAATATTCCATTGTATATATATACCTCATTTTCTTTATTCTTTCACCCATTGACGGACAAATTTGAGTGATTCTATATCTTGAGCATTGTGAATAGTACTGCAATAAACACAGGAATGTAGATATCTCTTTCATAAACTGATTTCATTTAGTTTAGATATATATCCAGTGGGTGTGTCTGAGAAGTAATATAATTGATCTAATTCTAGCTTTTTGAGGAACCCCCATACTGTTTTCCATAGTGGCTGTACTAATTTTACATTCCCACCAACAATGTACTGGTATTGCCCTTTGTCCACAACCTCTCTAGCATCTGGAATTTTATTACTTCTTCGTAGTAGCCATTTTAATTGGGGTAAGATGATATCTCATTGTGGTTTTGATTTGCAATGTTGAGCATTTTTTAATATAAAATAAAAGGGCAAACATAAAAAAGTTGGCCCTTTTTATGTCTTTTGAGAAATGTCCTTTCATATCATCCACTCATTTTTAATGAAATTATTTTTTACTGAGTTGTCTGAGTTCCTCATATATTCTGGTTATTAATCCCTTATAGGATGGATAGTTTGCAAATAAAATCTCCCATTCTACAGATTGTCTCTTCACTCTGTTGATTGTTTCCTTTGCTGTGCACAAACTTTTAAGCTTGATGTAATCCTACTTGTCTAGTTTTGCTTTTGCTGCCTGTGCTTTTGAGGTCTTACCCAAAAGCCTTTGCCAAAACCAATGTCCGGAAACATTTTCCCAATGTTTTCTTCTAGTAGTTCCATAGCTTCCGGTTTTACCTTGAATCTATTTTCATTTTATTTTTGTATATGGTGAGAGATAAGGGTCTATTAATAGTTTCACTGTTCTGCATATGGATAGTTCTAGTTTTCCGAGAACTAATTATTAAAGTGACCAATCCTTCTCCAGTGTATGTTCCTGGTGCCTTCATTGAAAATCAATTTGCTGTAAACATGTGGATTTATTTCTGGGTGTTTATTCTGTTGCATTGGCTGGTGTGTCTGTTTTAATGTTAGCACCATGCTGTTTTGGTTACTATAGTTGATAGGGTATTTTGAAGTCAGATAGTGTGATGCCTCCAGGTATGTACTTTTTACTCAAAATTGCTTAGGCTATTCAGGATTTTTTGTGGTTCCATATGAATTTTAAGATTGTTTTTCTATCCTGTCAAAAATGTGAGTATTTTATAGGGATTACATTGAGTCTATATATCACTTTGGGTAATGTAAACATTTTAACAATATTAATTCTTCCAATTCATAAGCATGGGATATATTTCCATTACTTTGTGTTCTTTTTAATTTATTTTATCAATATTATATAGTTTTTATTATAGCTGTTTTGTACTTCTTTGTTTAAATTTATTACTAGGTGGTTTATTATTTTGAGCTATTGTGAGGAGATTATTTTCTTGATTTTTTTTCACATTACTCACTCTTGGTGTATAGAAATGCTACTGATTTTTTATGCTGATTATGTGTCTTACAACTTTACTAAATACTGAATAAATGTAGTTAGTAAACAATCATGTCTTTATGTTTCAATCTTGGTAGGTTGTATGCCTCCAGGAATTTATCCATTTCTTCTAGGTTTTCCAATTTTTTGGTATATAATTGGCTCATAATACTCTCTAATGATCATTTATAGTTCTGTGGTTTCAATTGTAATGACTCCTTTTTCATCTTTGATTTTACCTGTTGTGTCTTCTTTCTCTTTTTCCTTAGTCTAGCTAAGGTTTTGTAAATTCTGCTTATCTTTTCCAAAAATTATTTTAATTTTATTGATCTTTTGTATTTTTTTAGTCTTAATTTCATTTATTTCTGCTCTGATCCTTATTATTGTCTTCTACTAATTTGGGTTTGGTTTCCTACTGCTCTTCTAGTTTTTTGACAAGCATAAATAGTTTATTTGAAGTTTTTCTACTTTTTTAGATGTAGGTATTTATTGTTATTAACTTCCCTCTTAGAAGCATTTTTGCTTTATCCCATAAGTTTTGATATACTGTGTTTCCATTTTCATATGTCTCATGATTTTTTTCATTTACTTTTAATTTCTTCATTGACTCATTTATTGTTCAGGAGTCTATTCATTAATTTCCATTAATTTGTACAGCTTCCAATATTCTCTCTGCTATTGATTTCCAGTTTTATTTCTTTGTGGTCAAAAAAGTTAATACTTAATAGGATTTTGAATTCATTAAATTAGTTAAGGCTTGATGTGTAACCTCAGATATGGTCTATCTTGGAAGATGTTGCATATACTGCTTAGAAAAATGTATATTCTGAAGCTTTTGGTTAAAATGTTCTGTAAATGTCTGTTAGGTCCACGTGGACTAGAGTGTAATTTAACACCAATATTTCTATGTTTTCTGTCTGGATGATCTGTCCATTGCTGAGAGTGGGCTGTTGAAGTCACCTAGTGTTATTTTTTTCCAGTCAATCACTCCATTTAGGTCTATTAATATTTGTTTATGTATTCTGATGCTCTCGTGCTGGGTGCATATATATTTACAGTTGTTACATCTGTTTGCTGTGATAATCTCTTTATCATTATATAACAGCCTTCTTTGTTCTTCTTTTTAAACCACTATTGGCTTAAAATCTATTTTATCTGAACATAAGTATAGATTTTCCTGTTCTTTTTTGGTTTTCATTTGCATGCAATATCTTTTTCTATCCCTTCACTTTAGTCCGTGCACAACTTTATAGGTGAAGTCTCTTGCAGACAACATATAGTTCAATCTTGTTTTATTTTGATAATCCTTTCTGCCACTATGTATCTTTTGATTGGAGAATTTAGTCCACTTACATTCAAGGTTTTAAGGTAAGGGTTTTGCCATATTTTCCACTCTTGGGGGGGCTGTTTTATAGATCTTTTCTTCCCTTTTTCCTCTCTTGCTTTCTTCCTTTGTGATTAAGTGATTTTCCCTTGAAGTATGTCTTAATTTGGGGAGAGTTTTTGCATTGTGGTTAACATGAGGTTTACCAAAAAATCTTATAACAGGTTATCTTAACCTTATAATAACTTGATCACAACAAAAAGTATCAAGAAAAAAAAAATACTAAACTTTGACACACACTCACACATTTTGAGTTTTTCATGTTTCAATTTATATCATTTTTATTCCATATGTCTTAACCAATTGTGGTAGTTATTGCTTTTAACAGTTTTGTCTTTTAGTCTTCATATTTAAGAAATAAGTGGTTTACTTACCACAATTACAGTATTAGAGCATTCTGAATTTGTTCATTTTCATACTTTTACCAGTAAGTTTCACATCTTCAGGTGTTTTCCTGTTACACATTAGTGTCCATTTCTTTCAGATTAAAGAATCCCTTTTAGCATTTCTTGTAAGCCTGGTCTCATGTTGGTGAATTCCCTCAGCTTTTGTTTGTTTCAGAAAGTCTTTATCTCTCCTTCATTTCTGAATGATTGCTTTGCTGGGTATAGTATTCCTGGTTGGCAATTGCTTTTCATTTTTATTTTTCCTTTGGCACTTTGAATATAGCATCCCATTCTCTCCTGGCCTACAGGGTTTCTGCTGAGAAATTTGCTGAAAAACATATTAGGACTCCCTCTAATGTGATTTGTTTCTTTGCTCTTCCTACTTTGAGTATTGCTTCTTTGTCTTTAATTTTTGCTAATTTCATTAGGATGTGCCTTGGGGAATTCTTCTTTGGGTTAAATTTGATTGTGATCTCTGAGCTTTCTATACCTGGATGCTATCATTTTTCTTTAGATTTGGGAAATCTTTATCCATTATTTCCTTAAATATGCTTTCCAGGCTGTTTTTTCTCTTGTCTCTTTTGGAAATTCCAATTATGCAGAGGTTAGTTTGCTTAGTGGTGTCCTATAATTCTTGTAGGCTTTCTTCACTTTTATTTATTTATTTATTTGCTCTGCTAATTGGGTAATTTTATATGTTCCTATTTCAAGCTCACTAATTCTTTCCTTTGTTTGATCAAGTCTGTTGTTGAAGCTTTCTAAAGAAAGGCATTACAAGAAAGCCATAGTTCAAAACTATAATCCAAAGCTTGATAGAACATAGCACATAAAATCCAAAACTATATTAAAAGGATAATATCATGCCTAAATAGTATTTACTTCAAGAGTGCAAGTTTAATTTAATATTAAGAGCTCAACTGATAATAATATGTATAAACATCGGGTTCAGAAAAAGTATTTGATGAAATCAAGCATCCATTCCAGATAAAACTTCTCAACAAACTGGAATCAGAACAAACGCCCTCAATTCAAATACAGAACGTTTGCAACAAACCTGCAGCACACACTGCACACTGTGGTGAAAGACTGGATGCTTTGCCCTCAAGAGCAGGACTGCTTTTACCACTCCTGTTCGTCATTATACTAGAGGAGCAAAAAGGCAAGTAAAACAAATAAAAGCACCCACACAGAAAATAAGTAAAGTTCTTTTTATTCGCAGATGACATAATCATATGTGCTGAAGAAAAGTTAACTCTAGAAAAAAACTAATATGTTTGTTTAGCAAGGCAATGGATATATGATCAACATATAAAAATTAATTTTATTTCTATATACTAGCAACTACTGAAATTTAATTTTAAAGCATCACTTACATAGCATCAAAATATGAAATCCATAAAAATAAATATGAAAAAAGATTTGTGAGACTGATATTTTGACCACTACAAAACGTTGCTGAGAGAAATTAAAGAAGGCCTAACTAAAAAAAGACATACCCCTAATTATGGGTTGGAAGATTTAACATTGATAAGATGTTCATTTTTCCCTTACTGATCTCTGACTCAAGGCAATCCTAATGCAAAACTCAGCAAATTTTGTGATGTAAACTGGCAAACTGGTTCTAAAATGTATAAGGAAATTCAAAGAACCTAGAAGAGACAAAGAATAGCCAAGAATAACTAAAACAATTTGAAAAAATTGGCAACGACAATATTGTACTTGCATACAGATTGACAAATAGATCAATAGACTCACACATATGGAGAACTGATTTTTAACAGAGTTCCAAAAATAATTCAGAGAATAAAGGATAGTCTTTTTAACAAATGGTGCTAGAACAAGTAGATATCCATATGCAAAAGAAAAAAGTTGAAACCTTGATACTTCACACCAAATACAAAAAAGTTTGAAAATGTGTTTTATATCTAAATATAAAACTAAAACTCTAAAACTTATAAAAGAAAACATGGTAGAATATTCATTTCCTTGGAATAGGCAAGAATTCTTAGATATGACACCAAATACACAATCCTTAAAGGAACAAATTTATAAATTAGACTTCTTCAAAATTGAAAGCTTCTCCTCTTAGCTTCTCTTCTTCAAAAGACACTGTTTAAGAAATCAGAAGAAAAAACAAGCAGAGACTAGAGTCACATGTTTGATAAAAGGCTAGAAAATTCAAAGACCTCTAAAAACTCAAGAATAAAACCAAAAAACCCAGTGGGAAGGGTAATGGTGAAAAGATTTGAACAGATATTTCACAAAAGAAAAAAATACAGAAGAAAAATAAGGAAAAAAGATCCTCAACACTATTAGACATTAGAAATATGCAAATTAAAACCACAATGAGCTCTCCCACTATGCACATATTAAAATCTAAAATTAAAAACATTGACTATTTCAAGTATTGATAAGATTTTGGAGGAACTAGAACTGTCATACACTGCTGGAAAGAACTGAAAATGATGTACCCATTTTGGAAAAGAGTTTGGCAGTTTCCTTGAAGTTAACCCACGCACGTACAATATGATCTGGGTACCACACTCTTAGGTAATTGCCCAAAAGAATGGAAAGTGTATGTTCATGCAAATACAGTATCCAAATGTTCATAGCTGTTTTAATTGTGATATACCAACCTGGAAACAACTTAGCGTCCACTAGCTAGTAGATGGATAAACACATTTCATCATATCTATACAATGGACAGCTATTTAACAATAGAGGGAAATAAACTGTTCATACATGAACAAAATGGATGAAGCTTCACAAAAGTATGGTGAGTAAAAGATGCCAGAAACACTTCAATAAGTATATAGTGTATGATTCCATTTATTTAAAAGTTGAAAAAATACAAATTAACCTATTGTGATATAAAGCAGATTGTGGTTGGCTAGAGGTAGATGAGAGTGTGGGATAGAAGTGATGTATTCCAAAATACCTTAAGGAAACTTTTTGGGGTGATATATTTACCATCTTGACTGTGATAATGGTTTCATGGGTGCGCCCTCATGGTAAAACTCATCAAATTGTACACAAATATGTACAGTTTGGGTTTTGAGTATATTTCAGCAGAAAAAGGAGACTCAATACACAGATCAGATTTTCTATTATGGCAAGAGAAAATTGATCCCAGTTTCTTATTTATTTTACAAAAGGTATAATCTGGACTTTGAAAATATAGTTAATAGGAACAATTTAAATTTAATAAATAATAATATATGTAAGCGAAACAATTTTCTGTAATTTTTTTTTCTTTTTTCCTTTTATAGGATATGTTTTAGTATCATGGAAATTAATATTTTGGGAAATAAATGTTGTTTCTATTTTCCCATGTTATCAGATTTCTTTCAATTTTATGAGTTCATTTTTTAAATTATATTGCACTATTGACAGAGAAGAAATAAAAACTTTAAAAACTATAAAAGTACTAAAAATATGGAATAATATGCCATAGTCAGGGTAAAGAAAGCATTTTAAGTCTTATACAAACATTCAAAATTTTAAACTAAAAATTTGACTAGATAATAATTAAAAGCTTAGAAGTAGAATCCTTAGGAAATTAATTTTTAAGTAGTATGAAGTAGGAATGTAAAATCTTTTTCTATAATTCTAATTATCATATAATAAATTCTCACAAATATTTGATTTGTTTTCCAAACTCTTCATTTTGCTTAGCCAAATTTGTTTGTATTTATAATTCTTCAAAATCTTTTGATTAATATATTTATATAAAAATTCATGTTAATTAAAATTATATTCCAATCATTATTCACCTGGTTCAAAATATTCATTGACACCTTATTCACCAGATAAATTTTGTTATTTCATTTTCAAGTTTTATTTAAAAAACACTGCTTTGAATTTTATTAACTGTAAGTTAAGTAACTGATTAGAAGGAATTGATGTATTTAATAAGTTTTGTTTTTCTAGCCTGGAGCCTCAATTATTGAATTTTCCCTTTTTTATTCAATGAACTAAAGAAATTTTCTTCATATTGTCATTTCACATATAAGTAATATTAGCAAATGTGCTTGCATATCATATAAAATTAAAAAATGACTTTTGGCAATTTACCAAAATTAAATTTATTGCCACCCTTCCAAAAAAAGATGACATCATCAGAGAATACTTACATGCTTCCTACGCAAAAACCAATCCAAAGAATTCTAAAATGTTATTTTAAAAATAACAGTACTATTGTACTGTAATTTTATGTACTGAATTCTCTGTAGGCAATTATTTTTAGACAGAAGCTCTTTCATGTCACCACATATTTACTGACATGTTTGTGGAGAAAAACAAAATTAGTCTCTTTACATTATTTTTGCACTTTAAATAATATCGTTTTATCTCCCACACCACCTAGCATAGTAATATATAAATAGCACTGTAAAACTCAATACTATTTCTCTAAACATAAAACACACAGAAATTTCTGTGATTTTTTTCCCAAAGTATGTAGCCCTCTGCCGCATAGATTGATGAAGTAAACACAATCTCTTCTCTGAAAACCACCTCCTGGGAAAATAGACTAACCATAGCTACAATCGTTGCATAAACAAAGTGTGTAACTCTGAAATGATACTGTGGCAAATATCCTCCAAAGGCTGAGAAAAGCAATTGCTGCCTGACTGATCAGGTGACATTTCCCTACTTGAAGAAGTGGTGTGAAAAAAGAACTTCAAAATCTGAACATTAAGTTATGAAATTTCAATCCTGTTCCTTATTTTCCCCAGTGATTCTGAAATTTGTTTTTATTGATATCTCCAGTAGAAAAAAGGTATTTTTTTTTCTTCCTCTGACCTGCAATATCTCTAGCCATATTGTATAGTGTCATTTTGCTGTCATTCAACACACAGAACCAGATGTCCCCTTGCTCCCATTTCCTACCTTCCATTGTCCTCATTGCAGAGTTTTCACTTATTCTTTGAATGGGCCCAAGGCGCTTTCATTCCATCAACACTTGTGTTTTATGAACATTCAGGGACGACAGCAAGACAGGGCACGGTATGAGGGGACAGAAAGTAAGGCATCGTGTTCTGAAATGTGAAGTCAGCAATATGTTGAGAAACTGATAGGTGGAGCTTAGGGAAACATTTACTCTAGTGTTCCAAGAAAAGGAGAATAGAAGCTGATATATATTATTTAGGAAGACTTTCTTATTAAAAAAAAATAAAAGCAAGAATTATGAGCAGAACCAGTAGATGTTTAGCTATCTAAATCCATTTCTCTTTCTTTCACAGTAATAGAGTCTTAACTGAGCATAGAGTTGTCTAGCTAAATCAGACATTATCCAGCCTCTCTTTCAGCTAATGGTGGTAACGTAATGAAGTTCTCAACAATGACAGGTGATGTAAGTGGAAATTATGCTTATAACGTCTGCGTAACTATCTTAAGAGAAAATTACCTGGCTTTCACTTCCTTTCTTTTCCCTTCTCTCAGATTGGAACATGACAAGGTAGTGGCCCAGCTTTGACTTGACAGATGAGAAAAACGTATTTTGATGTGAATAGATGGAACTGGGGTTCCAGAACGGTCCCCTCAGGGACAGCCTCTGTAATCCTGAATAAGTACCCTCTAAATTGTTATGTGAGAAGAATTACATTTTTATATTATCTAAGCACTATATTTGAGGGTCTTTATCTTAATAGTTTAGCCTTAACTTTAACTTAAATAGAGGTTTACATACAAACCTGACATTTTGCTCAAAATCAGAAAAAAAATTATGTTTACACTCAAATCCACAGGCAGACTGAGTCTGGTCTCTCTTCATTTAAGAGAGATTAAAGAGGAAACCAAAGCGGGGAGGCATAAAAAAATTCCTGCAATATTATATATAAAGGAAAACAATATTTTAAAACATTTCATACCAAACACTAAAGAAAAAACTTGGAATCATTTGCATATCTTATCAGAAAAATATAAAATAAAAAGTTGGACTACAGGAAATAAAATAACACATGAATGGAAAGTAACAAACTGGCATATAAACTGAAATGAGAAGGCAGCTGACTTAAAAGAAACTGAGACTGTAAGAAATCTAAAATTTTAAATCATATTTTAATCTGCTTATATGAAGTTTTAAAGAATTAAACTCTAGGTGAAAAAATAGAATCAATTATGCAGAGTAAAATGGACAATGAGATTAAAATAATTCAGCAAAATAGGTATTTTATAAGAAACAGAAAATTGAAAAAAATCATAAATATATATGGAAGAAAACTCACTGAGTTGAAAGAAAAACACAATGATAAGCATAATATTTTAAATCACAAGATTAAAGAACAAATTTCTACAAATATCCAAGGAGAGGGGAAAAAAATGGTCTATTTACCTTGGGGGGGAAAACAGACTTTAATAACCTTCCACTACATCCATAAAAAATGTTTTTAGTGACATTTAACAGAAAGAGAAGAATATGGCAAATACACTCACACACACGTATATAAACATACACACTTAACAAAATTATTATTTCCATTGAAATTCTATTCACTTACATATTTCTGAGCAAAGGCTCAGAAAATATGCTATGCATGAAACCTATGAAAATTATTTCAAGGTATACTCCTGTCAATCTGAAAATTAATCAAATCATAGATTTTAAAAATAGGAAAAAGAAGACTAGAGTAATCATTTATACCAGTAAAGTATTTTTTAGTTAGGAAAAGAAAGAGAAACAAGTAAAAGAAATGAGATGAGGATGTGTTCTTAAAGATCACAACATCAGTAAGAGTTGGAAGACAGGGGGAACCAGTGATAACTTAAAAAAACATCTGAACCCCCAAGTCCTACAAAAGGCATAATGTTCAAACTAATGTATGGTGTACAAAGACATGTTGCTGTCTGTGGCGTTTCCGCACAAAAGAAATCTGTCAAGCTTATGCACACACACAGAAGAAACAATATATATTTGTAATGTTGGGAATGTGATATGTTCATGAATTAGACCTGAGAAAATGGCAGACTCTGAATAGTTTGGTATCCTAGGTGGTTCTACATAGCTAAGTGACAAATAACAACTTAAAATTTTGAAAAATATCTTTTTATGTATTATTTCAAGAATTATCAGCAGTTGACAACAAGCTGAAAAAAGATACTCTGTTAACTCTTAAGTTAAATATGTCTCTCTCTAAATAGATATTGTAAATATGGTAAAATATTAAAAGAGAATAGGATTACTAAAAGAGGATGCAAACAATTTTTAAATGGTATACAATAATCAATAAAAGATTAACAAGGTTTCAAAATGAATGTTAGTGATAATTAAGTTTCTAATTCTGCACAAAGGGCGGCCAAAAGTAACTGACATTCTGCAGATAACCTAATTGTCTTAAAGTCTAGGCAAAAAAGTTAGATTGATCTGAAGATCTTAACATGTTTTGGTATTATATTTAAAATTCTGATTACTTCCCCCTCTTGAAGCATTCTCTTTCCTTTCAATTCTGGTAGGCTACACCGTTCTGGTTTTCCTTTTTCATTTTTCTTTGCCCACTCTCCTGCTTCCTTCCCATTCATAGCCCCTGGACCAAATCGGGCCCATTTTTGTAAATAAAACTTTATCTTTGTAATTTTTTTTTTTACAAAAATCAACAACCCTGTTTATGTTTTAACATATTGTCTATGTGCTTTCACACAACAATGGCAGAGTTGAGTAGTTGCAACAGAGATTGTATGGCCTGCAAAATTTTAAAATATTTACTGTCTGGCCCTGTACAGAAAAAGTTTATCAGCCCTATGCTTGAGTCTTGCCATTCTTTAGTGTTTGTTGCAAGTCTTTCTCTATGTGCTCTCCCTTATCATTAAATCAACTCTGATCATTTCATTATGTTCACAACCCTCAGGGCTACAGCTGTAGGCCAGACCTCTCCAGGTAGCTTCCTACCCCAATGTCCAACAGTCTTCTGGAAACATCCACTTTCACTGTTTCCTCATTCTCAGTATATCCCAAAATAAACATATCATCTTCTTTCCACCAAATCCTGATGTTTCTTGGCAAATGCAAGCACTATCCACCTGATTTTTAAAATAAATAATAGGGGACCATTTCCTGACTCCTCCATCCAACAGATCATATGTTCACTTACTCCTGTCTGCTGCCCATACTGTATCAAATTCTTCTAAGTATTTTCCATGTACTATTCTAGCCCAAGATACCATCATCTTTTCTCTGGTTTACTAATCATCCTTTAATTGACATGTGTGCACATGGTCTTTCTTTTCTCCAATCCTTTCTTTACACCATACCAACATTACTATTATTTAGACATAAAGATTGTATGAAAGACAGGTCATCAAGGTGGCTGAATTGAGGTGGCCAGTGTTCATCTCCTCTACAAAGAAGGACCAAAATAACAACTAGATAACTGCACACCAAATTGAGTGTCTAGGACAGAACACTGGAATTCAGCAAGGAAGTGCTGAAGACCCTCCAAGGCACAGGGACTCAGGATGGCAGCAGGGAGGGAAGTGGAGCACGTGGCCAGGACGGGCTGAGAGCCAAGAGGGACTCCTCACTTTGGGGGTTGGGGGGAAGGAGCACAGGAGATGCCCAGAAGGCCACATTCCCCCCATGGCTGCCTGAAATCCCAGCTGTAGGAGGACCCCACAGTCCTCACAGGCCCTGAGTCCAAGGGAAGGAGCTGCCATGAGTCCAAGTGGCTGTTTTATTCCAAAGAGGGAACCCATGCTAGGTCCCACCACACACTCCCTGAGACTCGGGTTGCTGCAGTATGGCGCCATTTTGAGAATGGAGGCACTACCGGAGGGCATCTTGCACAGGGGCCAATAGCCTTTGCCTCTCCTCATCTCTGGGGCCTCATCACCATCCCACCACACCCATGCAGAAGGCTGCAGGGCCATGACCCCAGCTGGACGCAGAGGTGCAGCTGCGAAACACTCACTTGAGCACATGCAGTGAGTGGTCTACACTCTGGTGGAAAAGGTGGCCTTGCACAACCAGGGAAGCTGCCCTAAAGACAGATGGAGACAATGATCATGCCCCTAGAGTGTGAGGGCTGACTACACGGGGCCTGCCACCACTGGAAACCTCAACCATCCAGCGGTGGGACCTCCATGTGACCCAATGTGCCCAGAGGCCTAAGGATCCACCTACCCATGGCCTGTCCCAGCAAGAGAGAGAAATAAAGGACAGACCAATTGGAAAAGAAGTTGAATTATTCTCTTTGTAGAGGGCATGATCTTATACATAGAAAAAACTAAATATTCCACCAAAAAAACTGTTAGAACTCATAAATGAATTCAGGAAAGTTGCAGTATACAAATCAACATACATAATTATTAGCAATTCTATACACAAATAATGAACTAGTTGACAAATTAAGAAAGAAATCCCATTTACAATAGCTATAAAAATACCTAGTAATAAATTTAACCAGTGAGGTAAAAGACTTCCATAATTAAAACTATAAAACACTGATGTAGGAAATTGAAGAGGACACAGCAAAATGGAAAGACATCCCACGTTCATGGATTGGAAGAATTAATATTGCTAAAATGACCATATTACCCAGAGTGATCTACAGATTTAAGTAATCCCTACCAAAATACAAACAATATTCTTCACAGAAAGAAAACAATCTTAAAATTCATATGGAATCACCAAAGACAGTGAATAGCCAAAGCAATTTTGAGCAGAAAGAAAAAAGCTGAAGGCATCATACTACCTGACATCAAAATATACCGCAAACCTAGAGTAACCAAAACAGCATGGTACCGGCCTAAAAACAGACACATAGACCAATGGAGCAGAATAGAAAATCCACAAATAAATCTGTGTAGTTATATTCAGCTGATTTTTGACAAAGGCACCAAGAACAAACAATGGGAAAAAGACAGTCTGCTCAATAAATGGAGTTGGAAAACTTGATATACATAAGTGTATTCAAAAGGGTATTTATTCCTCAGTTATTTTTTGTGCATCAATCTTGCAACCAAATATTGACAATAATTCCTGCCAATTTTATTTGTGGAAAATTAATTGTACATGATGGGACTCTATAATAACAGGCTCTATTTTATGACTTCCCTAAGGAAATATTGGCCAGGATATGGTTACAGAAGGGGGGATGAATGAGGAGGAGGGAGAGGATAGAAAAGTGGCTCAGATTTAAAATACAATGAATCCCTAATTTATCTACTTCAAAAATCATAGATAAAATGGATAGAAATGAAAAAATCATGGTTCCATGTCATTTGAAAAACAGAAATGTTAATTTATTATGTTTACATAAAATAAAAGGAATTTTGTTTATTACTACCTTCTTACATTAATTCTAAGCTTTATTTACTTTTTATTTAATTTTGTCACCAGAAATAATCGAAACTAGTTTACTAAGTCACATACCATTCATCTAATGCTAATGAAGTGTAAGTAAGGAGAGCAAGTAAGGAAATATGCAAAGAAACACACAAGGAGATGGTTAATCAAAAAAGATAAAAATAGCTTGTCTGAGCACCTCTTATATCATGGCAAAGTAAATGTGAATATACATAGCTGAAACATTCCAAAAATATACATCAGAGATAACTTCCTTATGTCAGTGTACTCCCTGAGGTTTCTATTTAACTCATAATATTTAGGAGAGTATTGAAATTGTACAAATATATCCACAGATCTAAAATCAAAGGGGTTTGTATGGCCCTGCATCCCTGGGGTTTTACACTTGGTCTGGGTGAAGATCCCAAGTTCATGCGGATGTTCCCCCTGCTATTCTCACAGAGTTTTATTCCCTCATTTCTCCTGTCCCTCTCTCCCCTCTCTTGCACCAAACAAAAAACTCTAGTATTAGCTCTAGGATATTCAGGCTACAAGACAGACCAGAAGTCAGTTTCCCAGGCTTACTGTCACTCTCACTGGCCCAGGTTTCAGGCCTGCTCAGATAACCCTACCTAAATTTAGCTAAACATATAGACTCCTGGCCAGATGCAGTGGCTCATGCCTGTAATCCTAACACTCTGGGAGGCCAAGGAAGGTAGATTGTTTGAGTTTAGGAGTTCAAGACCAGCCAGCCAGAGAGAGACCCCATCTCTACTAAAAAAAAAAAAAAAAAAAATAGAAAGAAATTAGCTGGACAACTAAAAATATATAGAAAAAATTAACCAGGCATGGTGGCGCATGCCTGTAGTCCCTGCTACTCGGGAGGCTGAGGCAGGAGGATCACTTGAGCCCAGGAGTTTGAGGTTGCTGTGAGCTAGGCTGATGCCACGGCACTCACTCTAGCCCAGGCAACAGAGTGAGACTCTGTCTCAAACAAAAAGAAAAAAAAAAAAAAACATAGGCTTCTGATACATCACATTTAGATGAAAGATAGACACTGTGGTTTGATATGATTCTTGAAGAATTTTAAAAGTGGGTCAAGACTGAACAGTATATTTCAGTTTTAACCATGTATACAAACCATAAGGGGGGAATGGATTACAAGAAAAAGAAACTTTGAAGAATGAGTTGTGGATATGTATGCAAAAAAGGTTACCCTTAATGTACATTAAAGAAGTAAAATATGTATTATGTATAAAATTAGGCTCTAGAAAAAGAAATGTAGGAAAAATAAGTCAAAGAATACAATAGCATCTTAGCTTATTCAACATTACCTATTAAAGCTTGGAATTAATAAAGCAGTAGCAATGTGCTAAATGAAAGTCTCTTACAAGAGAAGTTCTTTATTATCATTTGCAAAAGACCCTAAGGTTATATTTAAAAGTGGGATTAGAAACAGAAATTTTGATAGATCAATGTAGCATCTTCTATTTCATGTCCCTCTGCAGAACAATTAAGGATTCTGTTATTAACCGTCTGCTAGGTTGTGGCTTTTATTTTAAAGGAAACTAAAAAGAACAGGACATAGCATTGCATGACTGTATTTGAGCCATCATACGCAAGAGAGTTTGCTTATGTTAGAATGACAGGTTTTTTCCATAGAGTGCTGGTAAAAGAGGCTTGCAAGTGAGCTGATAAATTATGCTCTATGCTTAGACAAATGGGTCAACCCCCAAATCTCTCATTAGATAAGGTTGTGATAGTTACGAGGTTATGAAAGTTGTGAATAAGATGAGTGCCAATTAAAATGCTCAAAAAGCTAAAAATAAGACCTTCTCTTTCACAGCGGCACACTATAAAGGGTTTTGTCTCTCCTTAATTTTCAAAAGAAGAAAAATGGAAAAAAAAAAAACACAAGAGTTAAGTATTTCAGCTTTAAAAATGAGGCTTATTCTATCATAATTGGGACATGAACTACTTAGTAGAAGACTGTTCATACATTTTTAGAATGCAAGCTATTTTTTTTCAGTGACAACCTTTATGGAATTTTCTGTGAAAGCTGCTTCTTACTTTAAACAAAATATTTTTAAGTAATAATATACTATATGCCTCAGGGGATAGGAGAAAGAATAAACTATTGGGAAAAGAAATCCATCCTTTGCATTTTATTAATAGCCTGTTCAGAGAATCATTTAAATATACAGAAAAGGGAAAAATCCTTTAAATAAAAATATATAATCACATTTGATCAAATAATCAAAGTATTTCTTAATCTTATATTCTTTTGCCCTCTGCCCTTTAAAATCAGGGGCAGCTGTTTGTTAAGTTTTACTCTACTCCATAGACCTTCACAATAGGACTTTCGAAGAAATCTGAGTGGGGAGTTCTATATAAAGGCAAGGTACCCTCAACTTCAAAATTATTTCTTTCAAGGCGTCTCTCTATTCTAATTATTAAGGTAAATGCCTGAAATAAAAATTGATGCTTAAATTCTAGTTTAATTTGTAGATGGCAGCTGAGGAAAAATACCAAAGTAGTTTTTTATTCTTAAATTGATTTTTTTAAAAAGCAAAATGTCTTTTGATGCCCACTCTCCATTCAGAAAATTTAGAATTATAAAACATAAGATCTGGAAGGTATCTTAGAGGCTATCTAGCCCAAATTCTTCATTATGCACATTAAATGCACCACAGTCCAGGAACAGGGTCTGACCAGAACCCTGACTCCTACCTCCACAACCAGACCCAGAAAACGGGGGGACCCACAAATGCACAGACCTGGTCTCTGGGCAACTGAGGTGCGTGGGAGAAGCAGCATTTGATCTCCTAGGAGAGGGGAGCACACTTTACAGCCGGCCACCTTCTATCTGAGAGGCAGAAATGGGAAAGGCTGAGATCCCACAGTTGTGCTTGCAGGTGTCCCCATATTCCTCCTGCTTCCACGGCTCCGCCCTTGCCTTCTACTGTGCTCAGTGCCCCTAAGTCGAGAACGCCTCTGCTACAAGTTCTCCAAAGAATAAAACTCCTCTCCCTTCCTGGGGGTGAGGTAGTCATTCGGCTGCACGGAGAAGGGAGAGCGCTGAGGCTCCAAGGATTCTGCCTGCAGACTGCGGCGGTCACCTGTCTCCGGGGCCTCCTCTGTGTCCTGCTCTCTGCAGCACCTGGCACCTCCCTCCAAGCAAAGGGTCCTCTGGGAACCAGGCGTGAATGTCGCCCCCACCTGCCAGGTCCCCGCATGTCCTACCCTCTGACACTGAAAACACATGCATTGTTACTTCCTGTAAATGCCATTCCTCCATCCTCTTGGAAAATAGTGTTGAGATACCTTAAACTCCTTTTCTGTCTTCCCTGTTATTTTTATCCCTGTTGGTTAATATCATTTTTTCTTATCATTTTCATTTTAGTGTGGTTTTTATAAGACAAAAAAAAAACACGTATGATAAATTAACAAGTTTAATGCTCTGTCTCTTAAATAGATATATATTTTTAAAACTACAGACATATAATTAAAATTATATGTGGACTAGAATAAAAGCTCCATGAAGATTTTGAGTATTCTGGCCACCACTGTTTTTCCAGTATCTAGAACAGGGCTTGATCACAAATCACTCTGACATAAATACACACACATGTATTTACAAACTTGGAGTCAATTTCTACGTGAAGTATTTTTACTCTGTATATTTCTATACCATGTTATCTTTGCTGATATTTCATTGATATTTAATCTTTTCTTAAATTTCCATTGAAAAATATCTTCATAGTATTCTACTGAATGGGAATTCTGTAAATATAGCCCACATTATTACTAAAAGCAAAACTTCATTCTATGGAAGGATTTGGAAATAACTGAGAACGTGTGTAAGGATGTGTGTGTGTGTATAGCCACCGATTTAAATGGAAAACAGCTTCTCCTTGTTTATCCCTAGCAGTGGAGCTTAGTTTCTCTGAAGATATATAGAATCACTCCTAGAGATAGAAAATCTGTATAATGCTTGAGGTTTGCGGTAGAAAGCAGACCCTGTCTCGCGCTGCACGGCACACGCTCGCTCTGCGGCAGGTGACCGCGTCCTGCAGAAGGGGCCTCCGCACGGTGACCGCGCAGACCCCAGCGCGTTTCATAAAGTAAGCACCACGTGAAGTCCAGTAGGGATAAACTGAAAAGTATGTCTTTTTCCCTCCTTTAAGTAACTTAACATCTTTTATTTTTAATGGGTTAGAAATCCTGGAAACATTGTATTTATTGACATCTTCAAATTTATGATTAACTGGAGATACATAGTATAGTCCATACTGAAGATGAATTCTCCCTTTTTAGTATTCTTTCATCTGATTTATCACTTTATCTCTCTTTTCCTCTTATTCTGCCTTCTTGATCACCTATCTTCCTAGCTTTTTAAATATTTCTTCCTTTTTCTTTCTCTTCTGTCTTCTTTCCATCTCTTATTATTATTATTATTATTATTTTCTTTTAGACAGAGTCTTGCTCTGTTGCCCGGGCTAGAGTGAGTGCTGTGGCATCAGCCTAGCTCACAGCAACCTCAAACTCCTGGGCTCAAGCGATCCTCCTGCCTCGGCCTCCCGAGTAGCTGGGACTACAGGCATGCACCACCATGCCCGGCTAATTTTTTCTATATATATTTTTATCTGTCCATATAATTTCTTTCTATTTTTAGTAGAGACGGGGTCTCGCTCTTGCTCAGGCTGGTCTTGAACTCCTGAGCTCAAATGATCTGCCCGCCTCGGCCTCCCAGAGTGCTAAGATTATAGGCGTGAGCTACCGTGCCCGGCCTCTTATTATTTTTAATAATGAAACTCTTTTAAAAAAACAGACTAAATAGGCAAGTTTGAGATTCATGCTCCAAAAATTATATCACTTTTGTCTTTTGTACATAATGCTTAATTTGCTGAATAAAGATTTATTACTCTGAATTTCAAAAAAGGACCATTCAAATAAAGTTGGAGCAATCTGAAACCATAACAGAATATGGGATTAATTTCAATGCTACTCATGCTGTGATAAATATGTGGTCACCTACTACCAGGAACAAATAATTAAATGGAAAACTGCATCTGTCTTTCTCTTTCGTTCTCCACAAATCACACATATACATTTTCCATGTGTGTGTGTGTGTGTGTGTGTGTGTGTGTATGTGTGTGTGTGTGTGTGAGAGAGAGAGAGAGAGAGAGAGAGAGAGAGAGAGAGAGGAGGAGATCATGGACTATTTAGTCAAAACTTTTTACAGAAGAGGACCTTGGGCAAGTTACCAATGACTCTCAGTCCTGCTTCATACAATGAAGACATTTATACTTGCTGCTCAGGTTGTGATCACACCATTTAAATAGCATCATACACTGCGTTGTTGGTTTGGCACAGAGCCTGGTAAACACTCAGCCGGGACAGAAACTATCCACCAAACCCCATGTCCTCTCCTCCCTCAGCGTAGAGGAAGACCACAACTGCCAGCTGCCCTTGAAGACAGAGAACCACACGCTACTGAAACTCTAGTGAATGGACTGTGAGCAAAAGTGACAGGCACCGCTGCTATTTCTGGACAGTAAATACTTACATACATCACTCGCTCTGCTCTTTCTCTTTCAGCTGGTGATGAAGCTTGACCTTGCAGTCCTGTCATAAATACAGCGTAGATTCCCATGGCCAGGACTCCCGAATGACTGTGTGTGGCAAACACCCCTCTAAGTCTTACCCTGCCCAAGACAGTGTCGATGTTCCCTCAGCTAGACTAAATTTTAGTCAGTGTTCTTCCCGACTGTACATCCTTGACCTCCTTCCTCTTAGAGCAGTTACTTTAGAAAGCTCACAATTATAAATTTTCTCTGCTCTTTTGAAATGTATATAAATCTCCCAGCCTCCTGCCAGTTTTACAATATAAGAAATGTCTTTCCCAAGGACCTGAACTAGCTCTTTAAAATATAAAGATAAAAGAAAAAGCACCCCTATCTCCCAGTCTCTGTAGGAACCTAACTTCATGGGCAGCCAATTAGCAAACACAGAGAATATTTGCAAACTCAGGAGTGACTCAATGTGCTCAACACATTCCATTAACCAACCTCCCTTCCAACAATCCCCAGTACTTTCTCACTAGCTTAGCCCAGAATCAAAAAGCCCTCATGCTATCTCATTCAGAGAAGTCAGATTCAGTCTCTCTGTAACCTATTACAAGAGTTTTGAATAGTCTTTCTTGCCTGTTTAACTTCGTCACATAAAATTTTTGCTTTGGCATCTCCAACCAACCAGTTTTTATTATTATGTGAGAAATAATATCTATTGTGTTTGAGTTATTTCAAATACTGGGAGCCTGTGTGCAATACAGACACGGGAAACTTGACTGCGGTTCTGTAGTGACAAAACCCTGAGACGCATCGACACAGCTGGTGACAGGGCTTGGCGGTGGCAAGCTGAGGTCGGCAGGAAAACAGATTCGGCAGGCTGGTGGGGGAGAGCACTGACGTGAGGAGTCAGAACGTTGGTAAAATTCGGAGAACTCTGAATGCAGACCAGTTACCTACTTTGGGAGGCTGGGTAATTAGAAAGAGCTAGAATGTTATGGGCTTTGTTTATTCCTTGCTTCTTATATCAAGGTATTACAATTAAGAGATTAGCTCAGGAAAGAGCTCCTCCCAGCTTGGGAACAGAGATACAAGTGAATAGAGTCCAGAATTTTGAGTTTTTAAGAGTTGAAAAGTTAAAAGCTCTATAATCCGAGAATAGGAAATAAGACTTAAAAAGCAATTGGATGAGAAAAAAATCCCTTTAACAGTTTATCAGAAGAACTCACCCCCTGAAGCACACCATATTATTCAAATAACCTCAATGACCATTTCGTTGAAAAATAAAAAATAATAAACAAAAATGAAAGAGAAAAGAAAGACAGACACTTCTTTTGTTCCTAAGCCACTGCATATTCTTGGAGTCCAGTTACCAGAAATTATATAGCAACATTAGGCAAACCATATGGGCATGCTGATAAGGGCAATCGGGACAGATTTTTCATGTTCATAAATGCAGTTGGTACTAGAGAAGGGTCCTGTGATTTTGATCTAAATCCTTAGCCCAGCCCTGCATGAGTCCTTTGGTAATTCACTTAATTGTCTTTGCCTCAATTTCTACATTTGTAATGATTGTTGGAATTGATCACTTAATCTCCTTTTATATGATTTTTGTACTTCACAATACAGGCTGGTAATGACTATAAGAAATATGACTAAAGGAACAGGATTCAAAACTATGGTCAATTATTTTCATCCCATTGATCTGAAAATTAAAGGACGTCTGCTGCCTGGCAGGCAGCTTCGGCCAGCTGAGAAAGCATTCCAGCTCACACAGCACGTTAAGCTGCTCGTGGATCTAAGGAATAAGAAGCACACAGACACGCAGACATCTCAATAGAAAGGCATATTCCACACTATTAAAAAATCTTTAAAATATTTTTTAAAGCAGAATAGCATAGCAATTTTTTTGTCTTTTGTAGCGAACCAATAAGAACATGTAGCATTTCTTTGATCATTGTAGCATAATATTTGTGTACAGACCTTTGCATTGATTGGAGTCGTGCTAAATTTCACAGAGAAGCAATCTAGTTCTTACAGAGTTGAGTGGCCTAGATATTAATAAGGATATACATACTAATGATGATGAACCAGCTGTCCATGGAAAAGCTGATTTAGAGCGTACTCAGTTTTATCATTCTGACAGCTCGCATGGGAAAACATACCATATTCGCTCCCGTTCCTTGTGCTAGAGTCAAATTAGAATTTCATTTAAAGATAAGGAGCCAATATCATAGCATTTTACATTCTCATCTTTATGACCTACTTATTTTTAATACTTGCTGTTAAGAGATGAGCATTCTTCAACATCAGATGGGAGTGGTTTTATGTCTCTCTCTATTTTCTATTTTAGTGATTTTTTTGAAATAAAAATTTCTTCTCTCAAGCACACATTCTCTAATACATACTAGATCATCTTTATTCTCTTGTTATTCCATTTAAAAGTTTTCTGAGAGGGACCTATTTTTATATATTTTTTCACACTTAGTATGACTTTCTTGTATTAAAAATATCATTCCATAGTGTGTCATTCATTTCTAATTAGTGGTAGATAATTAATTTCTAATTAGAAATAGATAACAGTAATATATCCCTCTGTGTATAATATTTTAAATGACCGTAATATCATTTTGATTAGAAGAAAATATTATAAATCTAACTTTTTAGTACCCTCTTTGGCAACTGAACTAAAAAGACAGAAATTATCAGACTATATTAGGATACAGAGATTAGAGGCAAAGAAAAAGAAACTGAGTTAAGATTTCAGACATCACTTTTTCTTGGAAAATGGTATTGTATCAGCACTAATGTTACTTATAACAAGGGCCAGGTAAAAGCTAAATTTTATGCTGCATGTTAATAACTTTCATTCTGTGAATTCTGTCCACTGTCCACTTTCTTTCTACATGATACAATGCCCTGGAGTTACCCAAGAGCTTGTACTCCCACCTTAAAGAGATATCTCCCCACCTCAACTTATTCTGCAAAGCATCCATGAATCCACACTACATGTGACACCAAGACAGGGTTTACTGGAACAAAACTTATCAGCAGAGACAGAGTGCAATACATGCGGTCTCCTAAGCTCTCATCCTACAGCTTAGGGTGAGCACAGAGAGTCTGCAAATACCATGTCCAACAACCCTGTAGAGAAAGGTCCAAACCCGTGATGTTCTGCATGTTTACAGAAACAGGTGTGCATGGCAGGAGGGAGGTGGAACATTCCTGCCACACAGGAGCAACAGGAAACGGCTGTGCTCACAAGGTGGAGACGGCCATGGAACCCAACGGCTGGGATGAGCCTAGGTTTTGTGGAGTCAACTCATCCTGCTGAGCCAGCTCTTGGTGAGCCCAGCAAAGCAGGGGAGGAAACTAGCCTCCAGGGTCCTCTACACTGGCTTTCTCACATCCCTATGAAAATTTTCCTACCTTTCCTTCTGTTTCTCAGGGTCCTGATCTTTGCAAGAGAAATCATAAGTCAATGATGGCCATGTATTAAAATGTGGTAAGATTATTATTAGTATTGTAAAGGGGTAATGGAATACTCATAGTCATAATCATAACCTTCATGATAACAATACAATAGCTAGTGCTTATTGAATCCTTACTAAGTTACCAAGCACTGTGCTAAGCACTTTATAGGCATTAAATCATTCAATTTAATCCTTACAAGGATTCCATGAGATAAATACTATTATTTGTTCACAAACTATACGGATATTAAAAGGGTGCATTAGTAAATTAGAATTGAACTTAAAGGTAGGGAATTTGAACATTTTGGCATTCTGGATAGGAAAGACACTTGGGTAGGATATACATCCTTTTTTGTTCTACCTGAATCATACCAATTCTGATCACTTTTTATTAATGTGAGGAGGCACAGATCAGCTAGCTTTCCAGAAATATGCTAACGTATCTGGAAGTAAAGGTATGAGGAACAAATTTCTGTGTCCTGAAAACTAAACAGAGAGATGGCAGCCCTCATAAATTAACCACAGCCGATTTAAGCAGATATGCACTGTAGGGAAAGCACAAAACAATATCAAATAAGTATTCTCTTCTTCAATTTTCAGAAGATCTGTCTTCTGAAAATGCATAATTCATGCATCTATCAGGTCACTTTCTTGTCAGCATCACAAAGGGAAGCAGGGAGGAAGGGCCATTTTCATACTAATCAGTCAAAGAATATTTACATTACAGCCAACTGCTGTTCTTTAAATGTGCACACTTGCTGCAAAAGCCTAAATGTCTTATGAGTTATTAAAGCATCGAGACTGACTTGGAACATTGGCATTTTTAAGAGCAGACTGTAAAAAAATTACCATTCAGTTCCCTTTACCCTTTTCTCCCTACCATTAGCTCTCCGTTTAACAACCTGAGGTCTCTCTAACAGGCCTTTGATGCCTGTATTCTTTCTGCCACTTTTGCAGTAACCACTTCGGAATCTTAAAGCTGAGAGCAGTCGCCCTCATTTGCCCTTCTCTTATCCAGCAGCAGATCGCTACTTAATCCCCATCTATTTTTAAAAGGAGTTCACCGGTATGTTTTAGATGGAAGAAAAGAATACTAAACACTCTAATTGCCCTAAAAGTACTATTTCCATTGTCAGTTTCACCTTAGAAGTACAGGAAAGACCTCAAGGCCTTGGGCTAAGATGGATATAGCACTGTGATCGGCTGTCCAGCAAATACTTGGTTTTCATACATACTCAAACAATAAGGTCATGCACAGCAAATAACAGAGTTAAGAACAGATATCCTGATACTTTATTCTCTTCTCAAAGACTCCAATTCAAAGAAACACAAAAATCGGTGAAACAGACCTATTTAAACTTCTAGAGCCTCTTTTTTATTGATACTGTAAGGTGTTCTTTTTGCAGCCTAGTTGCATTTATTCTGTGTGTCAGGGAAAAGGATTCTTCCCAACTGCTTTGGAAAATGACGCCACAGTTTAATAGATGTCACTAGCACAGAGGAACTTTCACGATGTTGTGACTAAATTTTTATTTTCTTAATTGCATGCCATTATTTCTAATTATGTTTGCTGGTATGGTGCTAAGTAATTATGTCCCCTTCTTCCTGTTAACACCTTTCAAATGTTAGTAGCAGCTATGTCCCTCATTAGTTTTAGCCGAGAAGGCTATGTATATTTAATTTTGCATTATTTTCCAGATTTGTGTCAAATTTTTCTCCTCTTCCAAGATGTTTTGCTCCCTACCTGCGAAGTGCTTCTGTGTTTTAGGGCATGTGGGTGCGGTTTTCACACCTCTGACCCCTTCAGCCCGCAATCTTAATGGTGATTGGCATTGACTCATTTTTACTTTTTTACCTGATCTCTAGCTAAATCTTATATTCATCGCTCTATAATTCCTCCTCGCCCCCTCTCACCTCCGGCTGGATTGTCTTAATATCCTTTTCAGAAAAGGTCAATTTGGGAAGAATAAACTGAAGTCAAGCCATTACCAGAAAAATAAGAGTGTGAGGTAACAAGACCTTAAGCTACAGTAGTGGCACTCAGAAGAACATCTAACATTGAAGAGGCCAAGTTTTAGTCACATCCCCTGAAATGATGATGTCACTAGACTACTGGGGGCAAGAGCCTATCAGAAAATTTTCCTGAAGACATAATTTAGAGCCATTATATATTTTTCTAGTCTTTCTTTATATTTTAAATAGGTAACTGTAAATACTAAAACCACTTGTGTTTTAGAAATGAAAGACAGAAGCAATTTTAAAGTCAACCCCCGAATGAGAGCTGTGTCTCACATAGTCTGTAGGGAGCCTCCCGGATAAACAGGCAGGATACCCTCGCGAGGTTTATGACTGATTTTCTGTGTTTGCAGACAGAGAGACGTGCAATTGAAAGGTGATACCATTCAACATGCAGTTGATGTTCCTCTTTGGGGGTGTGTTTTCCATATGTATACCATGGAGTACTGCTCAACTTAAGAAACAATGATGATCTAGCACCTCTTGTATTATCCTGGATAGAGCTGGAACCCATTCTACTAAGTGAAGTATCCCAAGAATGGAAAAATAAGCACCACATGTACTCACCATCAAATTGGTTTCACTGATCATCACCTAAGAGCACATTTAGGAATAACCTTAATCGGGTGTCAGGCAGATGAGGGGAGGGAGAGGATGTGTGTACACATACATAATGAGTGCGATGCGCACCGTCGGGGGGATGGACACACTTGAAGCTCTGACTGGGGGGGGGGGTTGGGGGGACAAGGGCAATATATGTAACCTAAACTTTTGTACCCCCATAATATGCTGAAAAAAAATTTAAAAATAACCATGTAGTTGAAAGCGAGAATGGTCCTAGAATTAAACTCAAACATGGAAGGCATCTGAAGGAGGATTTAATCCGATAGGTTTTTGTTAAATGGATTCCCCGGATTATATTCCTCAGCACACGTGAGAGCGAACAGGGGCTACCTTACTGGATTTTGGTTCTAGGTGTTAGTTCTTCCTTATGTGTAACCAAAATCCACGTCCTCATAGCTTCTGTCCGTTGCTTCTTGCTCTGCCTCCAGAGCTGCCGCACGAGGGATGTCATTCCTCTTTTCTGTGGCCCTTTTTCAAACATCCGAAGGCGGCCCGCGCAGGCCTCCAAAGTACTCTTCCCTTAAAGATGAATAACCCACACCCCCCCAGGTTCCTTATCTCGCAGTTGGCAAGTTGTAAGTACCTTCGCTATTCTAGTGGATTTCCCATAAATAAAATCTAATTCAAACAAAACGAAGCCAAACAAACTTTTTAAATGCAGCACCTATAACTCCAGGCCATAGTCTAGTCCATAAAGAACTTCAGATGACCAAACCCCGCGCCCCCATCGCGCCCGCTGCCCTTCCCAGCCTCTGTCCGTGCGATTCACGCTGGGAAACTAGGTGCAGGGTTTTATCCTTTTCCATACATGTGTATCTACCCTCATTCTTCTTCTTTCTGTAAATAAGGCCCCGGTGCCAGCTTGCTTCTGGGTGATCACAAACGAACTTTCCGCAAGCCCGAGTCACGGAGCAAACGCCGACCAGCGGGAAGACTAGGCAGGTGACGTCTCGGCCCAGCCTGGCGCTCACTCACCTTTAGGCACTTCGGGGGCAGGTCGCCGCCTGTGACGAAGCCCCCGCACTGTGCAGCCGTCCCCCAGGCATCTCAACGTCATCCTTAAGGACATGAAGCTAGATCCGAATACACCACGTCTGCCACACTCCTGTGACCGATCACCCCTTGCCCAAGATGTAAAAGCATTAGGATGGCAGGTCTGGGTTTTGCTTTTCATCCATATTATAAACTCTATTAACTGTTACAGTACTGTGTGGTTTTGAATATTAGAATATTTTTTAAATCATTGATGCTTTTTATATTTCTGTTGGAATCTTTTTGTATATATTACATTAAGTGGATTTTCATTAAAGTATTGATTGTATGGCCTCTTCACTATCTTATTACCTATTTTTACCTTTTTCCATGATTCAACTATACTGAGAAACTTTATTGTCAGTAACGTTCTGACCCCCTTCATTCTGCTCTCCTTTCCAAGTGTTCCGATCATTCCACTCATAGGTGGAACAGACTCGAGCAGAAGCAGCTCGTTGAGGGACCAGATAATCCACCCACCGTCCTTAAGTAAGATAAAAAGCAGAAATGCAGAATAATGGGAATGACCCTGTGCAAGTTTCTATAAAATAGAAAACTCAAATCAATAGGTATTTACCAAATGTCTGCACTTCAATGCTGTGAGCTAGGAACTGCGGAGAATATAAAATATGTAAGTGCTGTTTTGTGAGGAAAGAGAATGCATAATCACGTGAAGAGAGGGAAAAATGCTTAAATAACAGCCCCAGCCAATTATAAAAGAGATGTCACTAGGCGGAACATGATTCATTGCTAGATGAATTATTCAGACAATAAATTTTACAAGAGTTCAGGAGAGGGAGTGCTCACTTCAGGCTGGGGTGGTCAGGTCCATGAAGATAAATGTGAGCCAGTACTGAAACTGGATAAATGAATAAACTTTAACCAAGAAGAGGGCAGAGGAGAGGACACTTTCGGAATCTGGCACAGTGTCAGTAAAAGCGTTTGCTGGAATGACTGGAGTGTTAGGCAAACTTTTTTGGAAAGGTTTTCAGAAACTGTCAGAAAGAAAGGAAAGCAGTCAGTAAGTTCTTGGAGAAACTAGTGACATATTTTTGGAAAGAAGATTGAGAAAGCTATTTGGAGAGAGGTGATGATTTGTGAAATGGCTTGGAATGGGAGCAAGCAGAGAACATGAGCTGTGGTAAGTAGGTGATCTTGTCAGCAGCATAGTTTGGAGTGGCAAAAAATGAGAGACTGGAAAATAAGACAGAGGCAGAGAATACCATTGGGCTTGCATGAACAAATGGCAAAACAGTCTTTTACGCATCACCCTTTGGCTTTTAAAAATAAATGCCAAAATAAAAGTTGCACAGGGATTGCATAATTTTCTTATCCGTCTGGTTGTTGAGATTATAGCTATAGACACATAACATTGAATAGACTATTATTTGTGTATCTGATATTATAAAATCCTTCCCACCCCCACCCCATGGAGAGAGTTAGTGTGAAATCCGTTCTGTGAGCCCAGGGCCAGTAAGGTTTTGTCTTCCCCAGACCGTGCTGAAAGGAGACATGCATCCGTGGAGGATCTAAGTCAGTCATCCACAGCGGCCGGGGCAGGAAAGACTGCCAAGTCTGGAGTGCAGAGCAGAGCTGGGAAGGACGTAAGCTTGGCAGCCCAGTCAACAACAAAGCACACAGATGTTCTAGAGAAAAGTCTGGAAGAATTGTTGTGGCCCATGGCTATAATGATGTGTTTAAAACACTGCAAATGGGAGGACAGTGTTGTCTGTGTGGTAATCTAGTCCTTGACATTCAAATTCAGGTGACACTCTACTGGACCACGGAGCATCCACAGAGCACCTTTGCAACCCGTGCAAACCTCTCGCGTTGCCGCATAGCTTCGCTCATGTTGCCGAAGGTCGTCCCGGGCGCTCTTACCTGGTGCTTACTTTGAGGCCACTGTGTTGCTTCTTCCCTTCTCCGATTTCCCATGTGCACGAATCCTTCTGGGACTAATCTCGCCTCCCTTCTAACTGCTCTACCCTGCAGGGAACTCTGCTTTCTGAAAGCTCCTTCCTGCACAATTGTGTCCATATCACAAATTTTGTGCCTATCTTAGGCTATCTCATATACTGTTATCAACCATTTAATTATAAGGATATTCTGTTATTTAAATTGTAAGCTTCTTGTATTATATTTTTATTGCTTTAAATATCTGTATGGTACCTAACAAAATGTCTTTTCTCATACATTTATAGACACATAGTAGTCTAATATGTAATTATACATATGTACACACACATATACACAAACACATACTGCTTTTAATGTGCAGTATCTCCAGATATCTCTAAGAGAATGTCCTGTGTAGAGAGGAACATGATTTAGTGATAGTGTATAAACTCAACAAGGCTTTATTCTTCCCCTCACTTTAGCAGTTCAATCACAAATAATTATTTATATAGTGAGGTAGGTAGACCATAATTAAGTGTTCATGAAATCACTTCCTTTACAAAGTGTCTCTAAAATGGCACTCCTGATAATCTTTCCCTAAGATTCTCCACAAACACATTTTAGTTACTAGATTCCAGCTAAGAAAATAGACAGCTTTTCAATCAATACTCTTAGAAGAATGTCTCCCACTGATGAATAAATTACTGTAAAAGGCAATAACAATTAAATTCCCCACAGTGTACAGAAGTAACTAGTCAAAGAATGAATTCAAATTACTGCCAAAAGATTTTGTATAAAAAGTTCCTGTCCTAGTCCATGTGGGTTACTATAACAACTACCACAGGCTGAGTGGCTTATAAACATCAGAAATCTACTATTTCTCAGACTTCTGGAGGCTGGGAAGTCCAAGATCAAGGTGCTGGCAGATTCAGCATCTGGTGAGGGTCCACTTCCTATTCATAAATGGTCACCTTTTCTCTTGTGCCCTCACATGATGAAAGGGTATAGCATCTCTCTAGAATCTCCCTTATAAAGGCACTCATCTTGTGTCTCCACCCTCATGACCTAACACCTCTCAAAGCCTCCACCTCTTAATACTATCACCTTGGGGGTTAACATGCAAAATGAGTTTGGGAGAGACCAAATTTGGGGAAGAACAAATAAACATTTGTTCTAGTGTAGCTCTACAAACCCATAGCAAGAATAATATATATTGTGTGTTTCTAATGATGAGGTCCATAATATACATTTTTCATAATATATTCATATACCCATTTTCCCAGTAGGCCTGCTTTTCTAAACCGTGAGGAAGCACACATAAAAAAGTCAAATGAAAACCGTGTGTTGAAACTGACATGACTAACAGAGGCATAGGAATATTCTGACACTTGCAAGCTTTGCATCTTCTTAATCATTTTCCATCTAGAATAGATGGGACACATTGGACAGGATGGCAGGGAACCTGCCACTTATCTTTTAAATTAATATGTTCCTGTGTTATATAGAACACTAAAAGAAGCTGATTATTTAAATGGTAGGACTAAAGTAATTGTTATGTAAATGTCATATCTAATTATCTACATTATCTTATAACTAAGTAAAATTAGACTCTTTTCTAGTATTTGAGGCAAACTGAAGCAACACAGTATCAGGGGAAATCTTAAGTCTGATGACAATAAAAAATATCTATTACAGACAATTTATTTTATGATAATGAAACTTATTTTATGATAAAGGATAACCAAAATATTTAATAACCCCAAGTATTTTCGGGTGTAAAAGGTAATTTTTCATCACAAATTGGGCTGCCTTTCACTATAGTAGTGTACTACTCTACCACACTGTCTTAATTGCTGTAGCAATTCAATAATTCTTGATTTCAGGTAGTGTTAATCCTCCAGCTTTGTTCTTTTTCAAAGTTGTTTTGGCCATTGTAGATTCGATTTTTACATTTCCGTATGAATTTTAGAATCAGTTTGCCAATTTCCTTTAAAACTTAATGCAATTTTGATTAGGATTCCATGTAATCTACAGATTAATCTGGAAAGAATTGACATCTTAGCATTATTGACTTTTCTGATTCATGAACACAGTATATCTCACCACTTATTTAGATAATTTTATTAAAAAATTAAGAATTTTCTTTTTAAGACTATGCCTAGAATGTGCCTTTTTCCTTAATTCTCTTAAGAACTTGATAAATTTTTCAATATGCAGATTTATATCTCTTAATATTCTCCTAATATTTGTTGTAATTAAAGCTTTTCTCTATGCATTTATTTTTTTGTTCCTGAAGCTCCCAGCCTGCCTCGGTGTCTCCTCCACACCCTCACGCCTTCCTGGTGAGAGCCACATTCCGCAGTTCTGTGCTAAGCTTTGAGCCCTCCTTCCACATGATTTCCCAGGCCACGGATTTGGCTTCTGATTTTGACGTTTTTATTATTGTTGTTATTAGTTTGAAAATTATATTTGGTACTTCTAGGAAGCCTTTTATGTGTTTTGTTTTGTAATTTTAGGTTTGATTCTTATATCCCTTCTAGTAAGGCTGCTTTTTCAGGGGCTTTCTCTATCTAAGAAGGGCTTTTTCTATCTGTCCCTTCAGATGCGTTGTGATTTTATTTTGTCTGATCATCAGGTTTTAGGTCCAGTGGCTGGAGCACTCGCAGCAGCAGCTTTCTGGCGAGAATGGTGGGCTGTGGGCTCTGCCCTTGAGGAATGCAGTTATTAGGTTTTCCGTCCTAAAACAAAGTTAAAGATTCAAGAGAGCAATTGTATGGTGCCTCATGGCAATCATCCTAAAGAGAAAGGAGGAAATGATATTTAGGGAGAAAACGTTTCTTTTCAAAAGTGAAATTACAAGTCAGAAAGAAAATCTTATTCTAACTCCAATATTTAGGAATGTGAATATTAGCACCTGTTTCTGCTGTGTGGATGAATGACCTCAGCTCAGCACAAAATTATTTGCTAGAGGGTAAAAGAAAAATCAAATTAAAGAAAGATTATTTGCATATGACACTCAAGGTTATGATAAGCAATATTTTACTATTTGTACTTTTTAGGTTTAAATTTGCTTAACCAGAAACCCAACATTGTTGTTTTGAATACTCAACAACTGAATTTTATTTGGCATATCCAAATGTTTTCAGTCATACCCCTCTCCAAAAACAAAAGAAGAAAAATTTATCAGAACTCGTCTCAGCAAGAGAAAAACCAGCTTTGCTTAGTCTTTTCACTTTTAACACATTTCCATTTCCTTTTAGCTATATTTTGTGACTCTTCTTTAGAAGAAATTAGATTTTTTTAAAAAAGTATACTAATCTTTCTTTCTCTTTCATTCATTCTTATTTTTTTTTCTTTTTGGAACTAAAGAACTTCCTTCTAAACAAGTCTTCAAATATTATAAAACAAGAATTTAGGCTAAATTTGGCATATTGAAGAGATGATGCTCAATAATAAGAAAGCAAACAACCCAAGTGGAAAACAAGCCAAAGACTAACCCACCAAATAAGCCTATGGAAAAATGCTCCAACTCATGTGTTATCAGGGAAATACAAATTAAAGCAAAAATAAGATGCCACCACACACCTGTTAGAATGGCCAGAATCCACAACACCAAAAGGCTGACGAGGAGGCGGAGCAGCAGGAACTCCCATTCACCGCTGGTGGGAGTGCGAGACGGTACAGCTTGGCAGTTTCTTACCAAACTAAACATACTCTTTCCATACAATTCAGTGATCATACTCCTTGGTATTTACCCCTAAAAAGCTGAAAAGTTATGTCTACACAAAAACCTGTGCAAGATGTTTATAGCAGCTTTGTACATAATCTCCAAACTTGGAAGCAACCAAGATGTCCTTCAGTAGGTGAGTGGATAAACAAACTGTGACACATCCACACAATGGGATATTATTCAATGTTAAACAGAAATGAGCCATCAAGACATGACAACATATGGAGGAATCCTAAATGCATATTCCTAAGTGAAAGAAGCTAATTTGAAAAGGCATTGTACTGTATGTTTCAACTATATGACATTCTGGAAAAGGCAAAAGTAAGGAGGTGGTAAAAAGATCAGTGGTTGCCAGGATTAGGGGGAGGGAGGAATGAATAGGTTTGGAGCATTAAAAATACTCTGTATGATACTATAATGGTGGACATATGTCATTCTATGCTTGCCCAAACACACAGCATATACAACACAAACAATGAACCCTAATGTAAGCTATAGACTTTAGGTGATAATATATTCTGGATACAAGACTTTTATAAGATACATGATTTTCAAATATTTTCTCTCATTTTTATATTTTTCATTCTCTTAATAGTGCCTTTCAAAGAGTAGTTCTTAGTTGTTTTTTAATATATTTTTTCATTTCAAAATATTACAGGGTACAGTGTTGCTGTTACACAGACAAATTGCATAACGCTGAAATCAGGGCTTTCGTGTGTCGGTCACCAGTATAGAGCACATTGTACCAAACAGGTAAGTTTTTATCCCTCACCTCCTCCCATCTTTTCCCCTTCTTAGTTCCCGATGTCCTTTACACCACTTTATGACCATGTGTACCCGTTGTTTAGCCCCTAAATTGTTATTGAGAACATGTGGTATTTGTTTTTCCATTCCTGAGATACTTCGCTTAGGATAATGGTCTCCAGTTCTATCCAGTTGATATTATTTCATTACTTTCTATGGCTGAGTAGTACTCCATGGTACTACTGAGTAATACTCCATTCTTTATCCACTCATGAACTAATGGGCACTTACAGTGATTCCGTATCTTCGCAAATTACAAATTGTGCTACAGTAAACATTCTGGTACAGGTGTCTTTTTTGATATAATATTTTGGTAGATACCCAATAGTGGGATTGCTGGATTAAATCATAGGTCTACTTGTAGTTCCTTGAGGTAACTCCATACTGTTTTCCACAGTGGTTATATTAATTTTCAGTCTCACCAACAGTGTATAATTTTTCCTTTTTCACAACATCCATGCCAACATCTATTGTTTTTTTGATTTTTTTATAATGGCCATTCAGATAGGGGTAAGGTGGCATCTCATTGTGGCTTTAATTTGCATTTCCCTGATTATTAATGATGTTGAGCATTTGGTCAAATGTCAACTGGTCATTTGTATACCCTCTTTGGAAAAGACTCTGTTCATATCTTTTGCCCACTTTTTAATGAGGTCATTTGTTTTATTCTTACTGATTTTAGTTCTTTATAGATTCTAGGTAGTAGTCCTTTGTCAGATGTATAGTTTGCAAATATTTTCTCCCATTCTGTAGGTTATCTATTTACTCTGTTGATTATTTCCTTTGGTGTACAAAAACTTTTTAATTAAGTCTCATTTATTTATTTTTGTTGCTGCTATATTGGCCTTTGGGGTCTTAGTCATAAGTTCTTCATTTAGGCCAATGTCTAGAAGAGATTTTTCCTGTGGTTCCTTCGAGAACGTTTATGGTTTCAGTTCTTACATTTAGATCTTTAATCCACCCTAATTTTTGTATATAGCAAGAAATAGAGATCAAGTCTCATTCTTCTGCATGTAGCTATCCAATTTTCCCTTCACTATTTATTAAATAGGGGGTCCTTTCCCATGTATGTTTTTGTCTACTTTGTCAAAAATCACTTGGTTACAGCTATATGGTTTTATTTCTGGGTTGTCTATTCTGTTCCATTGGTCTATGACTTTACCATTATACAAGTACCATGCTGTTCTGGTTACTATAGCCTTGCAAAATAATCTGAAGTCAGGTAATGCAATACCTCCCAGATTTATTCTTTTTGCTTAAGATTGCTGTGGTTATCTTTTTTGGTTCCATATGAAATTTAGGATTTTTTTTCTAGATTTGTAAAAAATGATATTGGTATTTTGATGGGAATTGAATTCAATCTGTAGATTACTTTGGGTAGTATGGATATTTTAGGAATGTTGGTTCTTCTATGAGTGTGGCATGTTTTTCTGTTTGTTTGTGTCATCTACAATTTCTTTTGACAGTGTTTTGTTAGTCTCCTTGCAGAGATCTTTCACTTCCTTGGTTAAGTATATTCCCAGGTATTTTATTTTCTTTGCAGCTATTGCAAATGGTATAGCATTCTTGATTTGATTCTCATCTTGACTGTTATTAGTATATAGAAATGCTACTGATTTATGTACATCTATTTTGTAACCTGACAGTATGCTGAGTTTAACTATCAATTCTAGGAGTCTTTTTGTGGAATCTTTAGGGTTTTCTAGATAAAAGATCATATCATCAGCAAGGTAATTTGACCTCCTCTTTCCTGGTTTGGATATCCTTTATTTCTTTCTCTTGTCTGACTGCTTTGGTTAGGATTTCCAATATTATGTTGAATAGAAGTGGTGACAGTGGTCACCCTTGTCTTGTTCCATTTCTTAGAGGGAATGTTTTCAACTTCACCCTATTCAGGGTGACATACATCAAAAAGACAGAAGGACCACAAATTAACAACCTAATGTCACACCTCGAGGAATTTGAGAAAAGAACCAACCAAACCCAAAGATAACAGAAGAAAAGAAATAACAAAGCTCAAAGCAGAACTAAGTGAAATGGAAATCAGAAAATACAAAGATCGATAAAACTAAAAGTTAATTCTTTGAAAAGATAAACAAAATTGATAAACTACCAGCTAGATTAACCAGAAATAGAAGAGAAAGGACATCAATAACCTCAATCAGAAATGAAAAAAAGAGATATTGCAACTGATACCACAAAAATACAAAATATCATCCATTACTATTATGAAAACCTCTATGCACACAAACTAGAAAACCTAGATGAAGTAGATAAATTCTTGGAAACACACAACCTCCAAAGCCTGAATCAGGAAGGAATAGAAATCCTGAACAGACCAATAACAGGTAGTGAGATTGAAACAGTAATTTAAAATGTCCCATAAAAAAAAAAAAAAAAGCCCTGGCCTAGAGAGATTCACAGCCAAATTCTATCAGACCTACAAAGAAGTACTGACACCCATTCTACTGAAACTGCTTCATATTATTGAGAAAGAGGGAACTCTCCCTAACTCAGTCCATGAAGCCAGTATCACCTTGATACCAAAGCCAGGAAGGGACACAACAAAAAAAGAAAACTATAGACCAATATTGCTTATAAACATAGATGAAAAAATCCTCAACAAAATACTAGCAAACCAAATTAAACAGCACATTGAAAAGATAATCCACCATGATCAAGTGTGTTTCACCCCAGGTATGCAAGGATGGTTCAACATATGCAAATAAATAAATGTATCTCACCAAATAAACAGAAGTAAAAACAAAGACCATATGATCATTTCAATAGGTGCAGAAAAAACATTCCATGAAATTCAGTACCCCTTCACAATATAAATTCTCAACAAACTAGGCATCGAAGGAACATACCTCAAAATAATAACAGTTATATATAAAAAATCCACAGCCAATATCATACTGAATGGGGAAAAATTGAAAGCATTCCCTCTTAGTTTTGATAGAGTTCAATTTATCATTTTTTTATTTTATAAATCATGTTTTTAGTGTCATGTCCAAGAAATCTTTTCCTAACTCACCATCACAAAGATTTTCTCCAGTGTTTTCTTATAAATTTTTTTTAGTCTTAGGTCTATGATGCATTAATCTTTATTAGCATGTAAGATATCAATCAAAATTTCTTTTAAATGGATACCCAATTGTTTAGCACAATTTGTTAAAAAACTATTACTTCTCTTTTGAGTTGTCATTGCACCTTTGTTGAAAATCAATTGACTGCATATAAGCAGGCCTACTTCAGAATTTAATTCTGTCGTATTGGTCTATACATTTTTCCTATATCTCCACAACCACAGTGTTCTGACTCCTATAGCTTTAGTGGATTAGAAATCAGATACTATGAGTTGTCCAACTTTGTTTCAAAATGGTTTTGGCTCTTTTATTTTCTCTGCCTTTCCATATAAATTATGATTTGAATTGTAGGCTTCTACAAAAATTACTACAGGAGTTTTAATTGTATTAATAATTATATTAAAGTATTCTCATTTCTTATTTCCTTCTATCAGTTACTGAGAAAGGAATGTTGTAGCCTACAAACTATAATTCTGGTTTCATCTATTTCTACTTTAAATTCTATCAGTTTTTGATTAATGTATTTGAAATACTTTGTTAGGTATATACACATGTATTATTTTATATTTTCTTGGAAATTGACTCTTTTATCATTATGCAATGTCCTTTTTTATTCCAGGCAATATTACTAGATATGAAATCTACTTCATCAAATTTTATTGCAGCTTCTCCAACTTTCTTTTGAATAGTATTTGCATGGATTACTTTTTTCCATCCTTTTAGCTTTAGCCTATCTATGCCTATATATTGTATTTACGGTGGTTTTCCTATAAACACACATAGTTGTATTGTACTTGTTAGCTAATCTCACTATTTTTTAATTGATGTGTTTAAATCTTATAAATTTGTTGTAATTTTTAAATGGTTGGACAAACTTTCTAATTGTTGTCTCTTTGTTCACTCTTTTCTGTTTTAAATATTTTTGTCTTTTCCTTCCTTTCCATTAAACATAGTTTATGATTCTGCTTTATCTATAGTATTGGCTTTTTATAGTGTTTAAAAAATTTAGTAATTGCCCTAGGTTTTGTAGTATACATCTTTAGTTCATTGGTGTCTACCATAAATAATATAATATCACTTAATTTGTGGTATTACAATCTTAAAAGATTATATTTACAATTCTATCTATCCTTAATGCTAGTTTTATAACCTATTTATTTTCATATATTCTATTAACACATATGACACTGTGTATTTACATAGTTGGTTATGTTACAGAGTAGCTACATATTTTTTACAAAAAGAATTGCATACCTAACTTTCATTTATTCCGTTTCTAGTACTCCTAATTTCTTTTCATAGGCCCAAGTTTCTTTCTGCCTGAAGAACTTTAACATTTATTGTAATGCAATGAATCCTCTCGGTTTTTGTTTTCTGAAAAAGGAAAAAAAAATCTGTATTCTCTTTTAGTATTAAAAGTTATCTTCACTGAGTATGGAATCCTCAGTTGACAGATGCTGTTTTTTTCCTTTCAGCACTTTAAAGATTTCAGGGTATTGTCTTTATGTCTGAGTTTCTGATGAAAAGTATGCTATAATTTGTATCCTTTCTTCCTTTTTTAAGTGAAGGTTCTTTTTGTCTGGTCACCGTAAGATTTTTTGTCTTTGTATTTATTTTTTAAAAGTTTGATTATTATATGCCTAGCATTTGTGTATGTGTGTTGTGTTTTGATTTTGTTTTGGTTTTATTCAGCTTATTTTTTGCTGGGCTTTTTAGACTGTAGTTTTGTGGCTGTCACAAAACTACAGTCTAAAAAGGAAAGAAGTTTTGGAAGCTTCTTGGTCATTTCTTCTTCAAACATTTCTCCTGCGCAGTTTTCCTCCTTTTTTTCTTCTGGAGTTCTATTTATACCTATGTTAGACTATTTGATATTGTCCCATAACTCTTGCATGCTCCATTTTCTCTCTTTCTTTTTTTCTCCAGTGCTTCAGTTTAGATAATTTCTTCTGATCATTCCTCAAGTTCACTGATTATTTCCTTGGCTGTTTCAAGTTTAGAAATTATAATACCTGTCTAAGCTGTTTTTCCTATTATTGTGTTTTTGGTTATATAGCATTTCCTTTGAGGTTTTTTTAACATTTTTTATCTCTCTGCTGAAATTACCCATCTGATCATGTATATTGTCCACTTTTCCACTAGATAATGTAATATATTAACAATAGTTATTTTAACTTTTCTTTCTGATAAATTCCATCATCTATGTCAGTGGTCCCAACTTTTTTTGGCACTTTTTGTGGCACCAGGGCCCACTTTCATGGAAGACCACTTTTCCATGGACCAGGGGTGGTGGGGATGGTTTTAGGATGATTCAAGCACTGATGTTTATTGTGTGGTCAAACCTCTCTGCTAATGATAATCTGTATTTGCAGCCACTCCCCAGCGCTAGCATCACCGCCTCAGCTCCACCTCGGATCATCAGGCATTAGATTCCCATAAGGAGCCACAACCTGGATCCCTCCCATGCTCAGTTTATAGTGGGGTGCAGGCTCCTATGAGAATCTAATGCCATCTCTGATCTGACAGGAGGCGGAGCTCAGGCAGCGACGTGAGTGATGGGGAGCGGCTGCGAATACAGGTGAAGCTTCCCTCACTCGCCTGCTGTATACCTCCTGCCCTGTGGCCCAGCTCCTAACCCGCCATGGACCGGTGCCGGCCCACGGCCCAGGGGTTGAGGACTACAGCTCCATGTGACAGATGCAGTCTTAGGAGAAGCAATATGATAAAAGAAGACAGTGTTCCTACTCTCAGGGTATCTGCATTTGTACCAAGTCCTAACAGGACTTTAATTATCAATCTCACGGTCTATAAAATGAGGAAAGTATTGCACCTTTGGCGTAATGTTGTTGTTTGAATTAAATATAATTCCTGTACTGAGCTTAGCCTATCCTCCTGTAGACAGAGCTTACTCAATAAATGATTAATATTTCTGAGATAATAGGACCCATCTCACTAATTCCATAGATGGTCAGAGGATTTTCTAGAATTTTGTCTCTTTATTTAAAATATTATTATTATTTTCCTTTAGTTTTGATCTTCTTGAAACTGAATTTTACTCTTCTATTTTGATCTATAGACAATTAATGGTAAACCTATTAAGAGAATGAATTTTCTTCTTTCTATTTGTCTCTCACCAATGTCTTTCCTTAAATCACAATGTTTTAAACAAGCAGAAATATTAAACCAGCTAATTAAATAATATGCTGTTAAGTAAAATTACATATAATTGTGACCTTATTAATTTGGTTTTTAGCTAGTTCTCTTTAGCAAGAAAATATTCTTTCACAAACTCCGTTTTGGGGCTCAGTTTCCACCATGGATATAAAGCTATCTATTAAAAGGATCTGCTGTATAAAATTTGTATTCAGTCAAAAGGCCACACTCAAGGAATATAAAACTCCTGTGTCTGTGGCCTCAGGGGTTTTATATTCTCTTTTTAGCCTACCTTTGGCTTTCAATATTTATTAAAGTGTTTAGCTAATTTTTTCTTACCAATGTCCAACAATATCTGCCCCAGTTAAACAAATGGTTGTTTCCTGTTTCTTTCTAGAGATGCTTATCTTTCCTTAGATTCTGCTTGAGTTGGTTGTCCAAGATCTCAGTTCTCTGAGAGGTTCAAGAAAAACTGTGATTTTCAGAATGTCATGTATTTCTTCTTGTTTTGACATTCTGAGGTACTTTTTGGCTTTTAGCATTCTGAAGGGAAGCCAGAAGTCCAATTCATGTCTTGTTCATTGTAGGCTTAGTATACTTTCTAAAACATATTGAATTCCTTTGCCTGTTAATATCCTTCTAAGATTTCTCATTGTTTTTAGGATTGGAAGGAAATTTCTTAACATGGCCTATAATTCTCTACAGCCTCATATATTACAAATTATCCTTTTGCATATTACAGTTCAGCATATTAATTTATTAATATGTTGATTCATTCCTTTTCCTTTCTCTACCTCTCTCTCTCCCATTCACTCTAATTATTCATTCTTTCCCATATCTCATCTTTCGCATTTATTGTTCCATCTGCTTCAAAACTGCCCTACTGCCACCAAGAGTCCCTTCTCTGGATAATTTTTATGGGATGGACCCTTTTCAATATTTTTACTGATTATGGTATGCATTTTTTTCATCTTAAAACTCAGATCACTCCAGGACAGATTTTTCCCGCCATTGTTATTTCTTAATTTTGTGCTTATTCTTTGGGTACTATTATCTTTTCACTGTTTTCTCTTATAAATTGAGAATTAGTCATTACCTGGCTATTTGTCTTTATTTCATACACCAGAAATGGTGTTTTGTTTTGTCTCTTTTTATGTTTGTGGTGACTTTCAATAAAATTTTATTTTAGAGATATACTTTGATATATATAAAAATATTTCTAAGTTACTCAGTATCCCTTCAGTGTATATAATGTCAGATGGAACTAAAAATATACACCATGTACTCGATATGTACAACCTCAGTATAGACGAGACTAAACCAGAGGTCATGCCTTGCAACATATGTCACAAAGATTAAGTCAAAAGAATTTCAAAGCCAAATTACAATATCCTAGAATATGTTGTTTTAGTATTGTGTGATTCCTAGAGATAGTGCTTATGCTCGGTGTATCTTTCAGGTGTTAATTTATTATAAAAGATATTTCCAAAAGATGGACAAAATATAACATCTGAATAAAATATATTTAAATAATTTTAGTTTCACTTACACACACTTTAAAACCTCTGGATTTATTGTATATTTTTCTCATATATAAAAGTCCAATTTGTAAATAGAGTCACATACTTCCGTGTACACTGCTTGGAACTATTACAATTCAAAAAATCATTTGTGAACCTTAGGACTATTAGCTCAGACTTAAGCCAAATAAGATATTTGTCCCAAGGTAAAAAAAAATGCTTTTCTCTGCCTTTCACTTAGTTTAAAATTTCTATTAGTTTTCAATATTTTTAGTCTGCCTTCCACTAATCACAGGTCAAAGGAAACACATTTGAATTTCTCACAACCCCCTTCCCAGCTGTTTGGGAAGGTGCTAAACGACTCACAGGCCACACACAGGATGGATCCAGACCCACAGAGGCAGCAGGTGGGAGCTACTGGTAGCGTGGCTCCAGAAGCGATGGACCAGAATGTGAAAGTCCTTATGCATAAACCATGATATGAGGGAACTGACTTAATCTTGTGGAGCTTCACTTTCTTCATCTATTAAATGGGCATAATACTAACCATATCAAAATGTACTTTAAATTAAATTTTTTAAAAAATCAGCCATTGTAAAGCCCTTAATATAAACTTGCAATAGACTTTACCTTCTACTATTATCACTGGCTACTTGCATGAAAAAGATGACATTGTCAGAGTAAGGACATCACATATATGACAAATGAATATTCTCTTTAAAGCACAGGAGCCTATTTTTTGTTATTTATAGCCACACTCATTCTTCTAAAATTTTTCTTAGAAAGCAATTCTTTGTTTATTGTCAAAGAAAAATTGTGCCAGATGAAGGTAAACAGAGAAGACTTTATTCAAGACTATTACAACAAGGAAGAAAGATTAAACTCAACTCTATGAAGACAAAATGTAGCAGCATTTTTAAGCGCTGGGATGAGCTAGTGGAAAAGTACTAGAGGATATTAGCAGGGAGGTTGGTCAAAGTAATGGTGCCATCTGTGTGCTACATTGGCACTTATCAAAGTCAGGCTTCTACCCTCCCAGAGAGACTGGGAGAGGGGGGCCCTATCCTTCCTGATGATCACATTTCAAAGGGATAGCTCTAAGGTCCTTGAGAATAACATTCCTGAGTTGTAAAAATGGGAACAAATAGTAAGAAAGTGCACATCTCAAAGAAACAGGGAAAATATTAACAATAAACAGTTTTTTAAAGGAAATGCTTTAAGAAAAGAAAGATCAGGAGCCTATAGTCAGAAGAAACCTAACTAAAATTTAGTCAGGCTGAGAGGAACATTAAGGATGTCTTGGCCAGTATTAAATCCAATGATCCACCCCAAATATTCCACTTTTCAAAATATTATGTCTTTGCTTATTGAAGTTACATTTAGTGTCCTGAGTTGGGAGCTGTAATAATTAGCTATTACTGGTAATCAACCACCCACAAGCTCAGTGCCTTAAAACAACAATTTATTCTTGCTCAGGTTCAGCTGATCCAGGCTGGTTGAAGCTGTGAGTTCAACTGAGGATTAGAACCACGCGGACAGGGCAACAGCTTCCTGCCAAAGGCCTTCCCAGGGCACTGGCGGAGGTGTAAGGATGAGCCCACTGTGCACACACAACCAAGTCTCGTCTTAGATCACGTCTCCAAATTTCCTTTAGACAAAGAAAGTTACATCTGATCTCACAGTGAAGAACAGCAGAAGTATACTCTGACCACAGTGCAAGGGGCGATTGCATGAATATTTCTATATAGGAATCCAAAGTAGTATAAGAAGTTTCTGTTTCCCCATTATGGGTCCGGCCAAATTAATGCAGAATCTCTAGCTGATGATGGCGTCCCATATTTTTATATTAATAGTCTGATTGATTTTTTTCACTTCATAAATATCTATTAATCCCTTATCATGTGACAGGCACTGCTTTGGTTGGTGGGCATACAATGGTGAGCAAAACTAGACATGGTGTCAGGCTCAGTGGCACGACCAGCCCCTGGTGAGGCTGAGGCGGGAGGACTGCTTGAGCCCAGGAGTTCTGGGCTGTAATGCGCTATGGCGATCAGGGCTCTGCACTAAGTTTGGCAACAATATGGTGACCTCCTGGGAGTGGGGTCCATCTGGTTGCCTAGAGAGGGATGAACTGGCCCAGGCTGGAGACAGAGGTCGTGGTATAGCACCTGGGAACAGCCACCACACTCAGCCTGGCCAACATAGTAACACCCATCTCTAAAAAAAACAAAAACAAAAACAGAAAAGAGAAAGAAAAGTAATAAAGAAAAAAAAAAAGCTAGATATGGCCTATGCACTTAGGATACAATTTGGCAGGAAAAATAGAAACAAAGAGTCACACAAAAACACAGAAAGCTTTTACCATGAGCAATGCCTTGACAGAGAAATACCTGGTTCCATGACAGCTTACAATACAGAAATTTAACCTAGTCAGAGATACAAAGAGAATCTTTCCTGAGTATGTGATAATTTAACTGAGATCTCAAGCAATTAAAGGAATCCATAGGATGGTGGGCTTATTATCGCAAAGACTTGCAGAAAAACAAGTGCTCCAGATAGAAGAAAGTACATGCAAAGCCCAAGGGTAGCACTTTACAGAAACTGAAAGAAGTACAGTAAAACTGGGGAATACAAAGCATATGGGAACATAATTCTACTTTAGACTAGTGCTGTCTAATAAAAATATCATGCCAGAGATTTATGTAGTTTTAATTTTTCTAATAGCCATATTAAAAAGTAAAAAGAAACAGGTGAAATTGAAATTAACTTTAATAATGTATTTTATTTAACCCAATATTTTCTGAAATTTTATCATTTTAACATGTAATCAGTATAAAATATTAATAGTATATTTGATAGGCTTTTGTCATATGAAGTTTCTGAAACTGTGTACTTTACACTGAGCCAATCTCGATTTGGACTGGCCTCATTTCAGTAGCCGGATGTGGCTGGCAGCCACCGTGTCAGACAGGACAGGTCCAGACCATGAAGTTCCTCCCAGGCAGTTTTAAGAAGAGTGACCTTTGTCCTCGTCACAAGTGACAGGACACTGAATATTTTCCGCCTGGCATGTGTGGCGCACGGGCATGGTGGTCAGATGGTTAGATTTGTACCAGGGACTGACCACTGGCTGCCACGGGCCAGAGAGAGAGCTGACCAGATTTGACAGATGCGCAGGTGCTAAAGGGGGCTTTGGTGGATGAAACATGGGGGTTTAGCACAGAGATCCTTTAATTTCCTGAACCATTTAACAGGAACAATAGGAGATTTTCAGTCATGGAAGAGGATGGAAATAAGCTCAATCTGAGACAAGCTGAGTTTGGATTATTTTTAGACCATTTAAAAGTAGAGAAAAAGGTAGTAGCTGGCTACACCAATCTGGGACCTGGAGAACACGGGGCTAGAGATACAGTTTATGTCATTTCTCAACAACTGGTGAAGCCATGGGCATCCCTAAAGTAGCCTAAGCGAAAAGAATACAAAGAGAAGTTGTAACAGTTGACTTTAAAAAGAGTGTAAGTGTCTTCTATTGTTTTCTTAGTCTTCAACTGCTTAATTGAAAGCGTTTTCTTGAATTAGTGTTCCCATTAAATCTCCCAGTGTGGAAGTGTGATGACAAGATGGAGGATAAAATGAAGGACTCTGGAATGCCATTCTGTTTCCTTACTTAATGTGGAGATACTGAACATTTAGCATATGCTACATCCTCCACTCCTTTCAAGAGTGATTGCTTGAAAATTGCCTCAAGGTATTCCGAAACCAATACAGAATAAATCTCATAGCTAAGTGCTTTTTGCATGCCAGGGCAGGAAGAAAACATAGAAGGATTAAAAATAATGGAATTAAGAAGGAAAAACATGTTCTTTTTAATGAAAAGTAGGCAATAGGCTTTTTACAAAAAGCAATAAATTAAAACATAATTAATATCAAAGTATGAATGGGGATGTTTATGCTTTTATTTTTTGGTGAAGTGCAATAAGTGAGTGAAACTCAGGAGGCTTAGTTTCCATGTTTCCTCCAATGTGATTCATTTAGTCTTTTAAAATTATGAACATCCATAGGCCCTAAAACTTGCAGAAATCTGGAGGAGATGGTAGGTCCAGATCTCCCACGACCCCTTTCCTTGGCCTTCGAGAGTCCACGTCCCCGTAGGAAGCTGTGGGGACATCAGCCTACGGCTACGCTCCCTAAGTCAATGTGGAGTTTCACCCAGACACCACAGCGGACCCTTCACCCTAGCCATGGTTCTTGTTTCCTGTTACCAGTTCCCTCAGATAAAAGTGACAGAATACCTAACCTAACCCTAGTTTGTCAACAAAAGGAATATATTATTTCACATACTTGAAAATCTAGGCCAACAGGGCTGGCTCTACACACAGCTTCATCAGTATCTCAACAGATGTCATCGGGACATTTGCTTTCTTCTTGGTTTCTTATCCTAGAATCCCCATTTTCAGATCTGCTTTCTCTAAATGGGTGAGAGATTATCACAGAGAATTCAAATCCTTTCCTTTTTTTTCCACAGGAAAAAGTGTTTTCCAAGAAACAACCAGAGAAACATCGTAGGATTTGCTTGTCAGTGCGGAAGGTCCCTTGGCATTCTGAAATTTATAGAGGAACTGTTAAGTCCTGTTTTATTATCATTCTCCAATTCATAAAATCATGTCCTTGCACACTTAGAAATACTATGAGATGGCATTGCTTTATGGCCTGTGTCGCTGCAGACGTACTTTAGCTTCTTGTTAGAACACTTTCGTTTGTTTCTTTAAGCATAGTACAGAGTAGAAGAATTAACATTTTACTGTTATAAGTCTAGCATTGTGATATATGTGAGGTGTGAGCAAATTTAATCAAACTATTACCCAGATTAGCAAAGAAAATGTGGCAGCTATATTTTTCCATAACTGGAAAATCCATAATCAGTTATGATCTGATCATCCTTTTCTCACAATTCTTTCCCTTTAGAAGAAAAGAAACTTAAATTTGCCAAATTAATATTATCTCAGTATCTTCATACTTAAATATTCTATGTTGAGTCAGTCAATCCAAAATGTAATTCATCCTCAGTGCTCTTTTAAGTAGTTTGTTTTTAAGAAGTTTTCTCTTTGTAAATATTCCATTTTTCTGACTTCCCTTCTGCCTCACCTCCTCCGTCATGCCATCAGAATATATGGGTACAGGGTTACTTACATGACCTCAAGTGGCAGTAAAGAATGGGTCTCGAATTCTTGAATTCTTGAGTGTCCTTTGGAATATCAGTGGCTGCTGTTAAATTGGTTGTCCTTGCCTAGTCCCAGAATAGTGCCAGTTAATGTGCTCTGGGTCCCACTCTGTGCCCGTTTAGGTGTGAGTTAAGACCACTCCAGGAGAGCCCATGGTGCATGGCGCTGCCTTTAGTCATAACGTCAAGCAAGCAAGGCAGCCTCTTTGTCCTGACGCCAATGCCTCTGTCGTGCTCAGGGGCCCATGGGGAACTCCTGCGCCTCCTGTCCCACACACGCAGGTCACAGGAAGGCAGGAAAGCCATCGATCGCATCTACCAGGACACCACTGCTCACAAGTGCAAGGTGACAAAGGGCACATTTGTGGCCTCCTCCCAGTGTGCTATAGAAGGAGCAGTCATGATCTTTTTATTTCAAATTTCCCCACAAGCGATGCAACAGCCTTGCCTCCCACCCCTCATCCAACGAGCTCTGGCATCTTCATCCACTCCTGCTTCCCTTCAGCGTTGCCACTTCACCCTTGCCTGACTCAATAAGCTCTTGGCATATTATTTCTCACTAGCAAGGATTTCTGTCCTATCTTATCTTCCTTTTTCCTAGGTCATGTTCAGCCTTAAGGGTGGTAGGGTCAAACTTTCCATACTGAAAAAAACTTGATCTAACTCCCTTCTTAATATGAACAAAAGAAGAGGAAATACCTTCTTCCTTTCCCCAAGACATATTATACACACACACACACACACATATATATATATATCACATGTATGTACATATACATTCTTATTTAATATTTCTTACTTCCTTTCGAATTACTATTCTCATTTTATATATAAGCAGAGAAAGTTTAAGAATCTTGCCCAAGTTCCTCCACAGCTGACATAAGGCTGGAATTCTGAAATTCAGCCTGAGCCTGTTAATTTCAAACCTGACACCCTTCTCACTTTGAAGCGCAGACTCGTTCAAAGAACATTCCCAGTTTGCCCAGTGACTTTGCCTCCCAACACCTTTTGGAAGAATAGTTTGAAGACACACTAGCTAGGATTGAGATTCGACTCATGCATAGAGAAGTGGTCATGCTGACAATTTTGCAGAGTCTGGTGTAGACGTGAGTGAGTAAATGACTGAAATGGGCTCCATGTCGTACTCAGAGAGACGTGGGGGCCTGGTGCTGACCTGCCCTGCATCCTGCCCTGCGTCACCAGGTGATGCACTCTTCCGTTGTGTGTCAAAATTTCCTCAGACCACCTGGCATTTGGACTTTCCTCTCCCTAAAGCCAGTGGTTTTCAAATTGCTTTAATTCTCAAACAACTTTCATGATTTTTGCCATATCCCAATCTGAATTTTTTTACTATTTAATTAATATTTGTATTTAATTAAAATTTTTATGTTTGAACAAATTTATTTTTGAGACAAACTAAATATTACTACTACAGAGGGAAAACTGGCAGCACTTCAAATAAGTATGCAGTAGCCATTAATATAAATATACTGAAAAGAAAGTAATGTTATTGCATTTCAAGAAAATTAACAAAAAATGAAACTCAAGTAATAAAGCAACTTCTTAAAGGAAAGTGAGTTTTCTTCAGTAAGAAGAATACAGCTGATAATAATTAACAATGAATTTGTTTGGTTAATCTTAGTTGTGATAAAGATATGGAAGATAATGCCATATTACTAAAATTATTTAATTTATTTATTTGTATTTTTAGAGATGGGATCTCACTATGTTGTTCAGGCTGGTCTCAGACTCCTGGGCTCCAGCAATCCTCCCAGCCTGGCCTCCCAGAGCACTGGAATTACAGGTGTGAGCCACACGTCCTGGCCCAGATTATTTTATTTTGAAAGTGTGATCTAAACCAGCAACCTAACCCAAAGGAGTCCGTGGGTTTGAGCCACAAATCTGACCTTTTCACAATAGCTTCTTGCAGTCCTGTTGCTCCCACTTACAAACCAATGAAGCGCTACAACTCCGCATCAGAGTCTGCTGAGTGCCTGGCTCTGTGGCTAGAGGGAGGCTCCGTGTTCTTCTAAAGGACATGCCTCTCCCTGGCCAGGCCACAGAAAGCCACCGCAAGGTGACACTGAGCAGGGCCTCAGTCTGGCTGCCTTGCTGCACTCCACTCCCACGCCGGAGTCAGGTACGGGGGACAGACTCCTGGTTAGAAAGGAAACAGCCCTGACTCGGGCTGGGGGACAGGACATGTGAGTGAAGAGCCCCAGAGCCCGCGTCTGGGCCCCCCAGGGCACTGGGCTCTCATCTGGTCAGAGCAGGGACCAGGCTGAGACCTAAGCGGTCACGGGGAGTTGCAGCACAGCCGCACGTACTCATTTACAAGAACTCCTAGCACTCTCCTTATCCTTAAGACCAGTCGCTGTAATCTCCGCAGTAGGACAAAGTCACGAGACAGGCCAGCACTGTGCATAGACGAAGCCCGGCGGCACTAGACTTGCCCTTCTGCTGCCAGTTGTTTTCTATCCTTATTTTTTAGCAGAGGAGTCTTTTCGGGCAGAGAAAGTGCTCCGCTGTGCCTCTTGAATATCTCTTGAATACCTCTCTCCCGTGGAATAGAGTGGTGGGGTTCAGAAGAGGCAGCAGAATGCATCTGACCTCAGTGTTTGTGGGGAGGGGAAACATGGTGAACTGTTATGTGTCCCTCTCTTCAGCCCCTAGACAAAGAAGAAAAAAAATCCACCTAATGTGTATCCAAAACCTATTGTCATAGCCTTTGATGTAGCCTCTCCAGTTCTACTGTCTATGGACACGTCTTCCTCCCCACTAAGTTGCTGGTCTCCTGCCAGCACAGCAGGGCACCCGCCACCTCGCCTGCCGCTGGGCGGGACCCCCTGCTCCAGCTCCGCCTCCAGGGTGCCAGGGATGTGGGTTTCCCGCGAACTCTCTCAGTCACCTGTCAGTGATTCTCCCATCAGTGAGCCTTCTGCAGATTCATCAAAAAATATCTTTTGTTATTTCTAAACATACTAACCTGGATATATAACTTAAAATATAATTAAAATATTTATCATATTGCACAAAATTATTTTTTGTGTTAGCAATGCTATGCACATCTCAACTAAAAATTAAGACTGAATACTTACAGACAATTAGTATTTTTCTTTTGGAGATGTGTATATTTGTGTGTGCAGGGTGGGGACAAATGTGTTTGTATAAAAAAAAATTGGTTCTACCTGAATCAGGAAGAATGTTTATTCTCTACCTCATAGTTGCAATATCATAGATGTTGAAGAGAACCAGACTTGCATAACAAAGCCCAATCTGGAAAGTTCTCTTAGTCCTAGAGTGTTAAAATGAGTGGGGAATGGCATGGACATGAAAAGGTAGCTGTCCATTGCTCAAGTCTGTTCCATACTTTCCATCCACAGGGATGAATACGGCCCTGGAAAAAGTGGAAGGTAACCGTTATTGGAAGGACAAGAGAGTTTCCACAGGAGTCCTAAGAATCTAACTTTTGAGTTTAGAGTGCTATTTATAGCTGTTTCAGCTATTATCTTTTTATTTTCAGAAAGAATTTATAATCTGTGTTCTCTTCTAGGACAAATGTGTTAAATCTTATGTTTAATTAACCTTTATTCCCTGTATCTAAGTTGATATTGTCTATTTGGTCATTACATCTCTGTAGACAAAGGAGCAGATCTGTGTGGACTGCAGTAAAACGCACTTGAAGCCAATTTTAATATAAGGTTGATTATTTAGAAGAGAAACCCTCAGAACTATTCAAGACTGCCAGACATTTGAACAATTGACTGAAATATTAGAACTCAGAGAGATTCAAGATTACACATCATGAGAAAAGAACAGGAAGTGAACTGTTGATGAATTTTTTAATAAACTTTTGATTCACTATTTAGAAGACATTTATTTCTACTAGACTTCAATGAGAAATTAACCCAATATATCATTTTAATGAATTTATGACTATAATTGTATATCTATGCTATTTACTAACTATAAATTTAATATATATGATGCAATATAAATGTAATATGGAAATCCAATTTTCAGGATAAGTTTATGTGGTTAGTGCAATAACTACTAAATTCCTGCGATATCAACAGCACAAACTGTTCCACTAGGCATTTTAGTTTTCTTAGTTTTCTGTTGCTGGAGTTCAAATGAGTAGCAAGTGAATTATGAATAAATTTTCTAATAAACTTTTGATTTACCATTTTAAATACTGAATTTACCTGGGTAAAATAACACAGATTTGGCATTATACAAATACCTTTACAAATAGTATATTTTATTAGCAGTATATAAAAGTGTGCATCAAGATGTCTACACAGACAAAAACAACCCATGTTTCCCCTGACAGTCTACCTCTACCCTCCTAAAACCACAGGATAACATAATACGCTCAGCTGACCTTTCTTCCGCCAGCAATAGGTCTTCTGTGCTGTGAGGCATCAAAACCCCGCTATGCTCAGACACCAAGAATGCAAGAGCAAAGCAACGTGGCAACTGAATTCCAAAAGGCGGCAGGTAGGATCGTGAACTGACATATGATCTTGGTTTGGGGAGAGGGAGGATATATGGACTGTTCTACCTTTGACATGGTCACGGGGGAAGAAGCAGCCTCCAAGAAATCAGGGAAGAAGAACAAGATTAATGTTTAAATAATTTATAAAGGTCAAGTGTAGGCTAGGCAGAGAGTTTAGAATTCTCAGAGCCTGGACGTAAGAGGTGCCTGTACTCACTCCCCAGCCCTTTCCCCAGGGCTTCACCAGTGCTCCTGAGGAGGACCGGAGGCAGGCACAGCTCGAGAGTGCCTCTCTCCCTCCATGGCACAGAACCCACAACTACCCCAACATTTTATGGGTTTTTCTTGCATACCAAGCAAAAGCTGTACATCACTGTGGGAACGGCAGGGAAAACCTATGTTCTGTGGTCCCAGAGATAAATCCGCTATCTCTTGTGGAAGAATAGAGTCAAAAGCTTCCTGATGTTGAGGTGGAGCAGAGGGTCCAGGCAAAGGACCACTGCTGAAGTGAAAAAGTTAAAAGCAAAAGTCATCTGCTTCAGACAGGAAGAAAATATTTGCAAAGCACATGTTTGACCAAGAGAACCACTCCAAGAATACAAAAAACTCTTACAATTCAATTCCATCCACCCAATTAAAATAGTGGTCAAAAATATTCAAACAAATGCTTCATCAAAGATACATGACGTCAAAAATAAATATATGAAGAGATGCTCGTCATGATTAATCATTTTTTAAATATAATGTGATCTCTGCACACCTACCAGAAAGGATAATTAAAAAAAAAAAACCTGACAACTGTCAAGATGAGCATTTCAGCAAGTAGAGATTCCATACATTACTGGTAGGAATTTAAAATGTCATAATCATTTTGAAAAAGTTTGCAGTTTCTTATAAACATATTAATCCACAGAATGTGTAATCCCCTTCCTACAATTTATCTAAGAGAAATAAATACTTGTGTTGAGACAGAAATATCTGTATAGCAGTGTTTACGGCAAATTTATTTATAATTGCCCCACACTGGAAATAATCCATATATCAACTGTTTAATGGATAAATTAATTGTGGTATATTCATGCAGTGGAAGGCTTACTCAGCAATAAAAAGGAAAAAGCTACTGATATATCCAAATACATGGATGAATTTCCAAAAGCATTATGCTAAGTGGAAAAAATGTTAAAGTATCACATATAATTCCATTTATAAGACCATGGAAAAGGCAAAAACTAAGAAGAAATAAATTAGACCAGTAGGGACGGAGAAATAGTTTGCCTGTGAAAGAGTACAAAGGAACTTTTTGAGGTAAGTGAGACATTCTATGTTTTGATTGTGGTAATTACATTATATACACATTTGTCAGACTTCATTGACCTATATACTTGAAAATGGTGAAAATTTTATTTTGTGTAAATTATACCTTAATAAAAACTGAAATTAACAAATAAGTATATGTGAGGAGGAGAAAATAGTCTTTCAGACATTAGGAAGAGCATAGAAAAATCTAAAAATGTAAGAGCAAGCTGTGTTATAACGCTTCCGCTCATCCTGTGTGGCTGAAAAATGGAGTGTGAAGGTGGGAAAAGTGAGAAAACTTGGAAACGTGAGAAGATAAGTAATGAAGGACCTCACACGCCACGTTAAGGAATCTGGACTTTTATTTATGGCAATGAAGTTATCAGCAAAGAAGAAATATGAAATCTAAATTTTACAGTAGTTACTCAGGTCAAAGCATGGAGAATAGACCTAGGGGATCAATAATAGGGTCAGGACAATTTGTGTAATAAAATACTTGACTTTGTTTTTGATGTTTGACCGATGACAAATTTCAAGTCGCACCTTCCCCTTTTCCCTCACATCTGGGCCGGCTGGTACGGAATCCCACATTCATTCCCTGGGTGCCAGGAAGGAGCCGAAATCATGCGAGTCCCCGGCCCCTCGAGACAGCATAACCCAGCCAGCCCCCTCCCTCGCTGAGGCCGTTTTCGTGCCTACTTGGGAAGCTGCCTGCTCTTCTTGCAAAGCCTCGTTATGTGAGTTACAACACTGTTCATATTTAGTGCATTCATGTGCGGTACCATCGGTCTACACTCAAACCGAACTGTGAATGGGGGCTTGATTCTGCCTCCCAGGAGGTGAACACAACTCGTGAAGAGACTGCTGGTGTCCCTGGGACTGAGGGCGACGCAGGAGGACACGGCGAGCCGAGCAGAGAGTCCGGAGACGTTGAAGAGGTGGAACTGGGAGACCCGCATGTGATGTGATAGAACCTGCAAGAATGTCTTGGGCTGTCATACCCGGGTGGATCATGATTTTAGTTTCAGATATAAGGAACAAAAAAGGAGGAACATGACAATATTCGGTGTCAAACATTTTGAGCTTACGGAGCCCACGGGGTACCTAAGGAGAGATACAGAGCAGGTGATTATATTGACACGCACGTGTCTGTAACGGAGAGGTCTGAGTGCTGCAGTCAGGGCCCTGCCCGCCACCTCTCAAATGCCCCCGCCGCCCATCCTGCCCCCGTGCTGCCGAGCGGCCGGCTTTCGGTCCCTGAGGGTCTCCCGCATGCTGCACCCTCCGCAGTGCTTGTCCTCCAGCGTTTGCTTCTCAAGATCCACATCAACTTAAATGCCACCTCCCAAGGAAACTTTCTCTTACAGCTGCCTTTTTAATCTCTTGTCCTCTTTTTTGTTTCCTATAAATTACATATCCTAATTTCAAATTGCTTTATTTTATTTAAGCTTCCTAAGTTCACAAACTGTCTAGTTTTCTTTCTTACTGTCGTATTCTCATTGTGGACACAACGCCTACGTCTATCTGGTAGGCTTTTAATAAATATCTTGGTTAAAATTGGCAACCTATACTGGGAATGCAGTAAATATTTCTTAAATCTAATTTTATTTTAATAACATAAAATTAAATGAGGATTAATTTGTTTCTTTTAAAATAAGTCTGTTTTGATATTCTAAAGATATTATACACCACAGTTATATGTAGAAAACCAATAATTTGATTATCTTTTAATTAATAATAATTTCTGGTCTAATATTCATGTGAGTCTTAAAGAAATCAGTGTCAAGTCTCTTTAAATTTCAACTCCGAATCCTTGGGCTGTAATTCTCAGCACAGGGCTATATATAAACCCCTTAAAATCAGCCACTTGCAAGATTCTGAGGCAAAAACTGACTTGGGAAGAATAATTCACACTTCTGACCTAGCAACAAGATAAATCTGCTTTCCTAAAAGCAATCAGTTTGGACATACAATGGCCATTTTTTGTGGGCACCTTTACTTCTTTATGTCAATAGATCATCATCTAATACCTCAAAATATGCTACTTTTCAAGTAATAAACATGCACTAATTATTTTGTATTGCCCCATAACATTTTCTGCTACTTTTTTTTCCCTAGACACAAACCTAATTAGTACATATTCTTGAGAGGTCTAAAGTAAGGAACTTTATTAAACATTTCCAAACTTCTTCCTGAGCTAGTAGAATAGTGAGCCAAGTGAATTTCAAGTGACATTAAAAATAATCACAGCAAAAGGCTTGAGAAGAGGAGATGACATAGTCAGCTTTAAATATGTATATCCCTACCACATGCTACTCATACTTGCAAAAATTGTAGAATTGCTGATTTGCTAGCATTACTCTAACTACTTACTACATTCTTGAGAGTAATGGGTGCTTAGTGACCACAACTTCCACATATTCATCTATTTAAAGAAGACTAAGTGGATTATAATCTTATATCTAGAGAGATATCTCTACAACAGTTAAGAAACAGAGACTTGTGTAGCAGCATCACTGTAATCCACAAATATGGTCAAATTTTCGTTTTGTGGTAAGTAATCTAACAGGAAAGAACATGTAAACAAGTCACCACTGAAATAAAATCATGTTAAATTTCAATGGCTCAAAAGAGGGTTAAGAAATTCTAAATAACAACAGGTCCTTGCCATGTTTAACGGTACTTGGTTTCTCTGAAGGCTCACGGCATCAGCTTGTGCCTCAGTTTCACTGGGCTCCTTTAGAGTAATCCGTTTGTACACTCGAGATACTTCTTAAAGAAATTTCTCTATTCAACTAGTCATGATTTTCCCCACTAATATGCTATTTTCAATTGTCTTAATTCTGATAAAATTCATCATATATGATAAATTATAAGTTAGTCCTATACTGAACATTAATCTGTGAACACGCTCCCTACATGCAAAGAAATACCTTACAGTAGCAAATGCAGAACCTTCTATAAATAACAGGAATGTTAAAAGTTAATGAAATCAGAAAGAATATGTTCAAAGGTTAGAAAGGATTTAGGAGTTGTGAAAGAAAAAGTATAGGTGAATAGCAATAAATATTTAACTAACATTTGTCACCAACGAACATAAATTGGGCCTGAGCAACCTTATGGTTTACAATGACTTCCTTAAAAATTAGTAGAAAAACAGAAGCCAGGGCTGTAGCTCACATTCTTTTAGAATGTGTCAATGAATCAGAGGTTTTCCTAAAAAATGCATCCAAGGAGTCAAACGTTATTAGCTATAGTGATTATTATTTGCTTTTTTACTGTCTCCTGAAATTTTAAAAAGATATACAAGTTTTTTAAGGAGAAACAAGGATTAGATAAAATACTTGATTGCTTATTCAGAAAGGTTTATTTTTATTAATGCACTTTATTTTCTGTCTAAATTCTGTTTTTACTGCTCTTACAATTGTCTCTGATAGTAAATAAGTTAATGAGATTTTTGGAAATATAATTTCATGTTTTTCTTACACATTTTTCTTTTTCTTTCTTTCCTTTTACTGTTTCTTTTGTAGTTCTTATAGTCTTGTTTCATTAAGCACTTTGAGCCTAAATATTGTTTGAAATAGAAGTGTCAGGTGGCATGTCCTTGTCGTTTACTCCACAGTGAGCACACACATTCACCCTCCTGGTCAGTCCCAGGCAGGCTTATGAATTACTTCTTTGTCACCCACAATATTTCTTCTTCATTTTTTTCTCTTCTTCAGCCCCCAAATCCCTCACACTGATTCTGCCAGTAACAACCACTCCCATCCCAGACTCGGTGGCCCTGCGTCCCATCACTATCTCTTAAGCAGCTGCTGTGCTCATGAAAGTGTAGGTAACAATGCCTGATAGAACAAACGTGGTGCTTTTTACCCGTGACAGCCACATAGTAAGAAGAACAAAGGTTTAAACTAAAGGAACTAAATATACATTTAATTATTAATTTTTAGAAATCAGTGAGCCAAGTAGGCAATGGGTATGTTTTAGGTATTTAATGGAATGTAGGAGAAGAGGTGAACTGGAAGTTCAGGATGTATGATGATCCTGAAAACATTAGCTGCATTCTGCTCCCAATTAATCTGCCTAGAAGACAAACACTTCTTTCAACTTTGTGTATTGCTATTTTTCTGTGTAACTAATAGAGTAAGAACGACCCCAGCACCGTCCCTGTGCCAGAGCATCCGTATACTAGCCACACTGTGAGCCAGTTAGCGTTGTTTTGTTTAGTTGGTTGTTTTGGTGTTATTATTCCTTAAAAAATAATCAATCCAACAGGGAGTACTATATTTAATAACACAGATTGATAAAAATTTTTCCACAATAAAATGGCCAATACAGTTCAAGCAACACCTCGGAAATGCCTCCATCACCGTAATTATACAGATTTAATTTCTGTGGCAGGGATAAAGCTGTGGTGAAATAAAATATTTCAAAAATTCAAATTTGTTATGGACCAGTCTTCATCTCAATGCTCTGAGACATTCAATTGATAGTTCAGTCTAATCAGAATTCTTGAGTATAACAGGCCTCTTTTATCACTCATTTTATATATTGCCATGTGTAAACCTAATTATTATGTTATTTGTTAAAGTTTCGACAAGTCTGTAAAAAGATTGAACTCACATCAACACTAACAAATTCAGGGTCAACATCTGTAGATAGTTTTCAAAATTCTTTAACACAATGTCAATTGAGGATGGCTGACTTTAGACATGTTTTTATAAATGGTATATTTTTCCATCTAGTTTCCAAGAAGTAATTTTATTCTCCAAAATACTTTATATTCAAGTAAAATATTACACATTCTTTTTTTTCTTTTTTTGAGACAGAGGCTCCCTTTGTTGCCCGGGCTAGAGTGAGTGCCGTGGCATCAGCCTAGCTCACAGCAACCTCAAACTCCTGGGCTTAAGCAATCCTCCTGCCTCAGCCTCCCAAGTAGCTGGGACTACAGGCATGCACCACCATGCCCGGCTAATTTTTTCTATATATGTTTTAGTTGACCAGATAATTTCTTTCTATTTTTAGTAGAGACAGGGTCTCGCTCTTGCTCAGGCTGGTCTCAAACTCCTGAGCTCAAACGATCCTCCCGCCTCGGCCTCCCAGAGTGCTAGGATTATAGGCGTGAGCCACCGTGCCCGGCCTACACATTCTTTTAGATGTAATTAATTACTGTCTGGATGGCATTCTCTCTTTGGAAAGTCTGGGGCATCATTTGTGAAATTACCATCACAACGCATCATTCACATCTTAGAGACATGAGAATATTAATGTACCTCGGAATGCCCCTTACTAACCTGGGAAGCCAATTATTCAGAAGCATGATCTAGAAATTAAAACATATGGCTTCAGCATCATCAAATGTATTTTTTATGGAAACAAAATGTCACTCAGATCAAAACTGAATACTTAAATGTAAAATCTTGAGAAATAAAGAGTAATCAATGGTATGCTTTCCAAATATTATTAATAACTTAAGTAGTCATAAAAATACCTTGAGATTTATCAAAATATACGAAACCACTAAGTATTTCTATAACCTGACATCTTCCCACATATTCTACTTTTAAATTTTAATTTGTTGCAGAGTATATGCATAAGTTACAGAAACAGTTTTGCAAAGTTAGAGTTTAGAATTTAGGAAAAACTCTTGTCAAAATATGGAATACCATAAGGTACTGGTAAGCACAGAAGTCTATTACCATGCTTGTATTTTATTATCATGATTTTGTAGCAATGATGAGTGTAAATCTTATTAATGGGCTCTATGTCATATCATCATCCCTTGTAAATACACTGTTAGTGTCAAATGAATCCGGTTCTCTTTTTGAGACTGTATGCACGAACAAGATTTGAAAAACATTTTTCTTATGCCATAAAATAAAATGGTCTAAACATAAATAATTAGAAAATATATTTTTAACTTTTAAGAAATATAATTCTGATGATTGAACATTACTAGATTTTTCCAAACTGAAAATTAAATAGATTTTGAAATGTGTGGGGCTATCACAGCCTTCGCAGGCGGGAGACAGTGACCTGACATGTAGCCAGTAAACGATGTAATCAGTTTAGAGAAGCTGCCTGTCAGTCAAGCCAAAAGCACCCGGATAGGCACTGTTTTTGACTCCTAAATAAAAGTGGAAACAAAAGTAGGTGCCAATGCCCTATAGATGTCCACATACTCAAGGCCAGCCACAGCCTGAGCGAGCATGCAGAGAGTGACATTCAGACAGAGCATGAATTACAAATGAGATACCCATGTCTAGTTCTGAATTTTCCTCTCATTAGTGTGGAAGTCATGGGCAATACCTACTTTTCTACGGTTATTATAATTACAAAGTGAAATAACCTGTGAAAGTACTTAAATATTAGAACTACAGCACAATATAAGGCATCTATATTCTGTGATTAAAGTATATTGAATGAACAAAGTAACTGCATTCATGCACTTTAGAACCAAAACCTGTTTGACACAGAATTTATGCACAAATAAATCATGCTCATTCACACACATTTCTATCATCTTCCACATCGTCCAATTAAGAGTAAAATATTTCATAGTTTAGGGTGACCTAGAGATTTGCTGTGATCACATGTTTACATCCTTTCAATTACTGACTAGTGTTCATATTTGCAAACAACAGAATCCAACCAGCTAATTAAGCAGAAAATTGTCTATGAAAATATATCAAGTAGTTTTCATAATCTCTGAGAGGGCCAGAGAATTAGTCTTATGTAATAATAGCCGGAAATACTAGCTAGCCTCAAGTCCAAGCACAATACAGAATTGTCCTATAAAACACCACTGCTCTACCCCCTGCTGTTCAAGACCTATAATATTTAGAACTGGGTAGCAAAAATTTACCAAAGCTGCCCCAGAAAAATGGTATGTAAAGAAAAGCATACTTTTAATATTAACAGTAGCGTATTTTAATCCAGACATTTCATATCTGTGTGCCATATATTAATAGTAGGCACTAACTAGGTGCATCTCAAGAGATTTAATTAGAAATTTAAACAAGGGCTTTAATATTTCATGTTTTATTATGTGACATTTTAAAAGATATCCAAGTTTTTTCAAAGTACAAATCACCAGAATTCTTTCAACCCATTTATTATTTTTTTTTGAAGCTCAAATCAAATTTTCTATTTAAATTATGTGAAAGGTTAAGACTACAAACACAAAAGCTGCAAGGTGATTAATATAATAAGCATCTTATTTACAATAAAAGAAATGTTGCAAATATAAAATAAATTCCCACTGTCTGGGAAATGGACACACTTGAAGCTCTGACTCGGGGGTGTGGGGGGACATGGGCAATATACATAACCTAAACTTTTGTACCCCCATAATATGCTGAAATTAAAAAAATAGTAAAAAAAGAAGTGGTATATGTGTATCATGGAATACTACTTAGCCATGAAGAATGATGACTTAATACCTTTCACAACAATTTGGATGGAACTGGAGATCCTTATCCTAAGAGAAGCATCTAAAGAATGGAAAAACAAACACCACATGTGCTCATTATTAAATTGGAACTAACTGATGAGCACACATGTGCATATAGGGAGTAAAACTCAATGGACATCAAGCAGGGGGCAGGCAGAGGAGGGGATGGGTGAAAACCTACCTAATGACTAGAGACAATGAACACCATCTGGGTGACAGGCACACTGTTATCCTTGACTGAAGCCTTACAAAAGTGATTCATGTAACCAAAAACTTTTGTACCCTTGTAACACTTTGAAGTAAAAATAAATATATCTTTTCTCTGTAATACCCAAACTAACCCAGAAGGATTTGAAATTAACATTTATGCTGTTAGAACAGTTGGACAATGTGATTAGTGAGGTCAGATTGTTTGGAGAAAAACAGGTAACAAAATAATGTAATCGTGTAAGTCATTTTGTCTAAGGTATCCAGTTCTGTACATCTCAGAGTTTTTCTTCTCTTAATTGTATCTGGAAAAAGAATTATTATGATTGGCTACATTTGCTTTGTGTGGTTTTGTACCATTTATAACATTAAGGTTAGATTTTGAGATGGAAATTTTTGCCTTAAATTTTTAGTGAAAATGAGTAATTACATTCTCTTTCTCTTCATAACAACCTATTTATTTTTTAAAGATGGACAGTTACAATACTAAGTGAGAAATATTTAGAGTAAGATCACCAGTGAGCAAATGCGGTAACAGAAAATTATCAATTATGCTACAAACTCATATCTTAACATACGGTATTCTATGTGAGAGATATAATTTGCTGACATAAAGAACTTCCAAGTTTGCAAAGACACAAAAGTATCCTCTTGTAAGACAGTTAATATGATTTTAACAAGCTACCAAAATAAGAATATTTGTAACAAATGAAATGTCCCGATCAAAAGTTAAAGAGAGTTAGAGGAGGAAGAGGGGGAGGAGAAAGGAGAGAAAAGAGAAAGAAGAGCAGCCTTCTGAAACCCAAAATCATGAGAAATGGATTTAAGTACCTCTGCTGCTTCTGCTCTCCATCCGGATATATTTTAACGCTTCCTCCTCTAAATAGAAAAGTCCCCCAGGGCATAAGCACGTTGTTGCAAGTTGAGTAAAACTCTCCCTTTCAGTTCATTCCTTGCTTCAATACCCAGAGCAGTTAGATGAAATATCTTTACATCTCCCGGAAAAATCTGATATGCAGTGATTTGTAAAAGGAGATCAACTTTTTTATAAAGTATATTGTTTTCCCCTGTGTTTTTCCCTGACACGTGGTCTGAAGTTTTTCATCTTTCCTGATAAAGGTAGAATTATAGAGTCATTTAAAATTTTCTTTAATTATTCTCCATTTTAGGCAAAACTACTCCTCCATTCTCCTTTATGAAGTATGGATGTAGCACTTTACATGCACAATGTTTTCAGAGACAAGGAATCGTCTTTGCTGCTCAAATCCCCAGTGGACCAAAAAGCATTAGTAAACGTATCTATATGTTTGTAAGAACAGTTTAGGAACTGAGAATCTTAATCTGATTAGGAAAGTGTACCCATAATCAAAATATATTAACTATGAGTTTAGATCCTAGTTGATCATGGTTCTTATATAAATAGCGTAGTTCTCACATCACTCTTACATAAATAACATGATGACGGGAGATCATGGTACTTTGTGAGAAACCTGCATAAATGCCTTCATCCCAGATTAAATCTCAAAGAGAAATGGCAGAGAACATTCAATCACATACTCAAGTTAAAATCTTTGTGTGAACTTTTAAATTTTAGGTAAGTAGAAAAAATAAATCCAATTTTATAAAATTAAAAAATATGAATTCAATTTTTAAGGAATTTTAATAGGCTAATAGTTTGCCTGTCCTCATCATTCACTTTCTTAAATATTCAAAAGTTGCCTTGATCATTATTTTTTTATTTTTTTCTCTACAATGCCAGTCATGATATGGGTTTTCCTTATACAAAGATAAAAAAGTAGAATGGTGACTAAACATAGTATAATATTGTTAATAGAAGCACTGAACCCAAAAAAGTTTTAATAACAGGCTCTAGTTTTCCCTTATCCAGGACTAGATTCTTCTTTTAGTATAACACTTTTAAATTGCATGAGAAATATGTTCTTAATTCAGAAAGCCAATACTAATTTGAGATAAGAAGATAATCTGAAAGGTCTCATCAATTCACTTATCGTCATTAAACTATATTCCAGGTACTATTTTATTGCTGGAAATAAAAAATATATAAAATAGAAATTATCCTAATCTCAAATTTAAAAGGATTTATTCAAATTAACAAAATTTCTACTTTAAAAGACATGAGTGACCTGGTTCTAAGTGAATGACATCGAGGAGTTAGAGAGCAACTGTCATTAAGGATGAGAACATGAGCAGGGAAATATAAAGCGGTCACTCTGGCAAACCATAATCTTTACTCTTGAATCCAGTCCCAGCAGATCACAATTACTACACCTGTTTCCAATTTGGCACTCTATTTTAAGCAGAAAGTTATTTAATTCGGTGTATCACTTGACTAAGCCGCTATTGGAAGAACAGAAAAACTAGGCTCAAGGCAAATCCCTGATTTCTTTTTCTGATTTGAATTTATTGCAAAATGTGAATTGAGTCACCTTTTACCCTCAGCCCCCTCACCATCAACACATACTTAGCATATTGGATGATATGTATATAAACTATGGATATTTGAGGCTTACTAGTGTAAGCCTCCAAGTAGAGAATAAAGGAATATCTCAGACAGTACGGAATTTAAAAACTCCCAGCAGAGAATCCTTTTTAAAACAGTAATTTCCTTATAATTATTGAACAAGCATATATTTACTTGACAATATGTGATAAACACTAGAAATACAAATACCAATGCACAGTTAAAGGACTCAAGGAATTCATTGTCTCTTAAAGGGGACAGACGAGGAATCCAGTAATTCTACTGAAGTGTAATAAATGCTATGAAGGTTGACATCACAAGGTATGAAAATGGTACAGAAAAGACTTCTTCATTTCTATGAATATCTTTCTTACATGTTGCTTGCCTTTCAGCAATCCAGCTGATACTGAATTACCTGACTGGACTATCACTCACAGGCATAATTGTCATTTCCATGATAATCATTCGCCACCAGTCACTAAGTTTCACCTAGCCCTGTTCTGCTTTGACTCACAGGGACCTAAATGCATAACACAATGACAGGCTCTGTCTGCTGGACGAGTCTTTTCGTATTGCCTTGGAATATAGCAACAACCAGACAGTGAACCTGAAGACAGGAGGGCAGCTGAGAAAAAAAGGTCTGCAGGGGCAGTCCACAATAAGCAGGTGTTACCAGGGGTATTGCTGTGCAGACTGCAGAAGAGGACTTGGTAGCCTAAACAGAGCATTGCTGGGAGCAGATACCTAAAAGGAGGGAAAAGTGTCAAGTATAACTTTGTTTACTTTGAAATTTGCCCCACCAATGTGTTTTTATTTATGCTATTAATATGTTAATATTTTTAAAATGCAAGACTTATACAAAAATCCTCAGCTAGCTACTGTGTATTCTAAGAGACAAGACAATTTCTCATTAACAACCACTTATTGCTAGAATTCCCACTAAAAATCGCTATTAAATTGGAAATTTTATCTGAGATAATGAAACCTTATCAAGTAAGTATCTTTATTTGACTAGTCACTAAATCATGTCAAATGATCATAGGGAATGGAGGTAAGAGTCCACACACGGAGATGGTCTTTAACAGGGATTTGAGACAGAGAGGGACAGAAAGGATAATGGGAGAGTTGAAGCTTAAGCATCTGAAGTTTAAAAGCTCTGCAGGTGTGCAAAACAGAAAGAAGGGGTGTATTTTTTGCCACAAAATAATCTGAGATTCAATTTCTGTATATCACATTACTATCACTTTATAAAGAGGTTTGGATAAGAGCCAGATCATGTTGCATTTAGTAGAATGATTTTGCATAGAGTACTTTTTTTTATTAAGTCTCACTAATTATTTAACATATAATCTTTTCTCCATTGCTTCTTTATTCCCTTGCTCCTTGCATGGTGACAAGATATCCCAAGAAAATGACTTCCTGATAAGCAATAAATATAATTGTGAAGATAAATATCACACCTCAAAAGTCTTCCATTTTAATGTAAACTAGTTTTTTACCCTTATAAATGCTTATTGTTCTCCCATCATTCCTTCTGTTAAGACATAGGTTAGATTTCAAGTTCAGAATATGTGCAAGATATTTTAACACATGAAAAATACTTGTATAGGAATTTGTTTACTGCTTCAGATTTAATTTTAGCTTCTATGGTAATATCAGTGATTAGCTATGTGAATTGCTATTAAGTGTAGCAAGCCTGATATAAATATTTCCTAAAGCATAGCAGCAGAAATACTAAAATGAATTATTCAAACCAAGAATTACAAAGAGAGGGCCTTTTCTTGCTGATCACCAGTGGGTAAAAGCATATTCACCTCAGTTCATCCAAATGAAAAAAGAAAAAAGAAAAAGTTCCTTAATATTGCCTTCAGAGTCGTTCTAAATGTTAAAAGAATAAAAGTAAGGAAATAAATAATTTGATGTAACTATACCTTTAATTTCTCTGTAGGAAGCTAAACTCAAAATCAAGATATAAAATCATTTAGGGGATATTTTGACAAGGATAAACCTTTAGGACCAGAGTTCTCTGACAAAAAAAGCACAGAGATCTCAATTTGCAAAAAGCCGCTGAGGTGTGAAATGTGTCTTTTGTTCCCAGAAGCCTCCCTTCCGCTGGTGCAGAGCTCACTCGGTACCATATATCTTGCATCACCTTACGTAAAACAATAAAATGTGTGAGTGTTCCCTACTTTAAAATTATCCAGCCATGACTATATTAATTGTGAAGCTTCAGTGACTTTATTTTCACTTTGAATATTTTCTTAAATTATCAGCTCAGGTGTTTTCATTTGGCGGTTTTTTATTAGTCATACACTTAACCGTAAATCAACGGGAAATGCTACTTTAGGAGAGAAAATGGCATGAATATCTCACATATTTACTCAGCAGCCAGTTGACAGGTGTGGTAATTTCATCGGTATTTACTGTATATTCTTCTGCAACAGACAAAATATATTTGTTTTCACAATTCAGTATAATTTAGTTTTATATGAATGCAGTCTTATGAAATATCACAGAACAGTTTATGGCAAAAAGTACAAAGGAAAGTAAACTTTTCCTCACTCAAGTGTAATAACTTTAACAGAAGGGAAAGAACAGATAAGAGCCTATAATCAAGAAGAGGGTGAAAGAAGGAAATATTCGGATTCACAAATTGCCCCAAATTGTTGGTGAATAAGAGAGAAACAAACCCATTATGCCTCTTCACCACAGTATAAAACAGAATGTAGTCAGTGAAATTAATCCTGCAGATTAGAAAGGCTGGGTGGACAGCAGTGGCACCGTTTGCTGCCTAGGAGGCCTTGGGAAAGCCACATGGCTCCAACAGGACTCAGTTTCACCATTTGTAAAATATTAAAGAGTCTTTGTTTTATGTTTTAAAGATATTACAAAGCTTAAATGACTATCTAGCAATACAATGTGATACATAATAGGCTTTCTATAAAATGTGTAAATACAAATATTATACCACTAACTTTTTCTGATTTTATTTCACTTTTTCCTTTCTATTTAAGTAATCCACATCTGTACCTATGCACTTAAGGTTAATAGCTGAATATAGGAAACATTGGTTCCTGTTTGCATTTTGTGTTAACTCTGGGTATTTTTTCCTAAGACTTCTCTAGTGAAATATAGTCATTCATTTCTGTCCATGAGCTTGGGTCTTAAAAGTATAGTGTTTGTGATTTACATACACACTTACGTAAACCTTGGTAATTATCTAGACTCACAGGATGGCATTTGACAGTATAAGATACAAATATTAATTTAAGCAAACCAACAGTAATTTAATAAACATTCTAACAGTTGCCTCGTATTAATGAATATTAGTCAAGATATTGAACCATATTAGATCATAGAGCTGAGGAAGGAGAAGAGATAGGGAGAAAATGAAACAAAGTCAGGAAAAGGAGATCATCTGCAGGATGAGAACATTTAATTAATAGAGAGCATACAATTAATAGTTATGCTTTAATTATTGTAATTATCTTCATATTATGGAAGGAACACTGGCTTAAGAGCTAGATGATTACAGTTCAATATCTTCCACTATCAGCATGTAAAGTTGGTCAATTCTGTTAATATTTTGCAACTTAATTTTTATCACATATAAAATGGAAATAATCATCTGTTCTGTGGACCCCATAGAGTTGTTACATAATTTGAGATAATGTATATGAAAGGTACGTGAAAATGGTTTACAAATAGTAAACAGAAGACAATTATAAGTAATTATATTATTGGTATCAGTGATGTTGAGGATTTTTCCATGGGAAAAATGGAGAGGCCTCCTGTCACTTACCAGTGGACTCTCTCATGGGGAAGTGCCACATAGCAGAAGAATGAGCACAGTCTAAGAGACCCTTCCGCCAACACAACTCGTTGCACATCTTGTAATTTTGGTTTTTTCATTTACAAGTTAGAGATTATCACTATTTAATAGGGTTGTAAATTGTAACTGAAATACCACTCATTAATGGTCTAGCAGAGTACAAAACTTATAGAACATTCTCTTTTTTCAATCCTTCCATTTTACTGTTCAATTCCAAAGCCAGAGCCAAGCAAGAGCAAAATAATAAAGTACTTTGCCTTCAGTGACCCAAATTTTTCCCCACTCCAGGTGAACAATCGATTATGCTACCCCTAGACCTTGACCCTTTGGTAATCACTTAGCCTCCTGCATTTAAGAGTCTATTAAGTCATCACTCAACATTTACAGAACACCTATTACAAGCCAAGGACAAAAATGCCTAAAATATCTCCTGCCCTTGATGTGTTCTCAATAAAAGCAAAGAGGTACCTAAGCATTCTAGACAGACGGGAAAGTCAAGTCAAAACTAGATTTCTAAGTCATGACGTGAGAATATGACACCACTCATATAAAATCAAACCTTTTCTGGTGGACTTCCCTAGTAGCCCTTCAGAACAACCAAATAACTCTATAGCTTATATTTCTTTACACTTTTGATGAATTTAAGTATGTATTGGGTCATATTTTAATCAAATATATTCCTGCTATTGGAAAACTCTGTTTGGATCCCACTAAGCAAAAGAATAATACAGGTAGAGAAATTTAAAATCATATTTGAATGTTTGGTGGTAATAATCGAGGTAGCTTTTCTTCTCAGTCATCAGAAAGAAGGAAAAAGTCTAGCGGAGGAAAAAAGGCACTAACATTGATCATGTGATTTAGGGACAGAGTGTGACGCTTTAAATTTTGTAATAGGGTGATGAACTTGCTGAAGTTAGAAAGAAATAATCATTTCACTAATTTTTTATACATAGGACATAAGTAAGAATAATTTTTTATGTAAGTATCTTTTCTTAGTCACTGTCGACATTTCAATAGTTCTGGTCTTTGATTTTGCTACCTATTCATTAATAAATGGCAAATTTCAGAAAACTTTTATAGTAAGTGAGAGAAACACAGAAAAGGGGACATTTGAGTGTGAATTTCCCAAGGATTAATTACACTCAACAGGCTGCACATTAATGGCTAAAATGTGAGAAATTAGGGGTGTATCTCAAGTGACAGAATGACTTAGAATTCTAAGCTGCTTTAAAGCTTCATAAACTGAATAATGGCAACACATAGGAGCTGCAAATTTCAAGGGAACTAATCTAGGGTCATATGAAGAAAATTCTAGCATAAAAAGGACACATAAAGAGCTAATTCCTCGTCTTTGATTTAAAAGAAAAGAGATTACCATGGAATTCAAACTCTGGAATAAACTTATTAAAGGACTATCATGTTAATTCCATTGTATTAGTATATATTGGATTCTGATTTAATCTTTATTTTTAAAAAGCTTCAAAAGACTATTAATAAATATTGAACCAAGCTCATAAAGACTTAAATGTAATGTATAATATGGACTTTTAAAAAATAATTCATCTTCATATATTTGTATGTAGATACAGAAAGAACCCTATATGTGAACCTATATAACTTAGCATATACATATAAATGCAAAATTTAAAAATATAATTTATTATCAGATACTATTACTTTCAAAATATTTAGCATAATTCCAATGGAAATTTGAGATAATATTTTGCAAGCAAATCTTTTCACTTCATTTGCTCATTTCCTCCTGACCTTATTACTGGTAGAATATGTAAAATTAAAATATGAATTATTCTCTCATTTTACTTCCTTATTACAAACAAATTAAAGTATAAGATTTGGTTTCAAATATGGCTTCACATAACTGAAACTGTAAACATAGGAAGGAAACATAGAACATTGCTACGCAGTACAGCAGTGTGAAGACGCATAGCTTCCTACCGATGCAGTAAACAAAATTACTCTTTTGATATCTGTACCCGTATGGGTCCTTTTGTTTGTTTGCTTGACTCTTTTGTTTTCTTTCTCTGTTTTCTTACTTTTCCTCCAAGAAGTTCTTCATCATTTTGTCTTCCAATTTTTTATTTCAAAATATTAACTAAGGAAGTACAAGTGTTTTTATTACACGGATATTTTGTATAATGCTTAACTCAGGGCTTTTGGTGTGCCCATCATCACAATAGTGTTCATTGTACCCAAGAGGTAAGTTTTTGTCCCACCTCCCCCTTCTTGGTTTCTCATGTCATTTACATCACTTTGTGCCATATGTACCCATCTGTTAGCTCCCACTTATTAGTGAGAATGTGTAGGTGTATGGTTTTCCATTCCTGAGATATTATGCTTTGATACTTCACTTAGAATGATGGTCTCCAGGTCCCTCCATGTTACTACAAATGACATCATTTCATTCCTTTTTATGGCTGGGTAGTACTCTATGGTGTATGTATATGTATGTGTGTGTGTGTGTGTCTGTGTGTGTGTGCATGTATGAGTGTATGTGTATCACTTTTTTTTTTTACCCACTCATGAACTGAAGGGCACTTAGGTTGATTCCACATCTTTGCAATTATGAATTGTGTTGCGATAAACATTTGCATGCAAGTGTCTTTTTGATAAAATGGCTTCATCTCCTTTGGCTAGATAACCAGCAGTGGGATTGCTGGATCGAATAGTAGTTCTACATTTAAGAATCTCCCTATTTTTTTCCGTAGAGATTATATTAATTTGCACTCCGACCAACAGTGTATAAGTGTCCCTTTCCCTCTGCATCCACACTAGCATCTATGTCATAATAAAGGACATTCTGATAGGGGTAAAGTGGTATCTCATGATAGTTTTAATTTGCAATTCCCTGATAATTACTGATGTTGAAAATTTTTTTTTTTTTTTTTTTGACCATTTGTCTATTTTCTTAAGAAAAACTTCAGTTCCTATGTTTTGCCCACTTTTTGATAGGGTTATGTTTTTGTTGCTGATTTGTTTGAGCTCTCTGTAGATTCTGGATACCAGTCCTTTGTTGGATGTATAGTTTGCAAATACTGTCTTCCATTCTGTAGGTTGTCTCTTCACTCTGTTATTTTCTTTGCTGTGCAAAAGTCTTTTAATTTAATTAAGTCCATTTATTTTTGTTGTTGTTATATTTGCCTTTGGGGTCTTAGTCATAAATTATTTGCCTAGGCTGATGTCTAAAAGAGTTTTTCCTACATTTTCTTCTAGAATATTTATGTTTTCATGCTTTACATTTAAGACTTTAAATTAATTTTTAATTTAATTTTTAAGTTCATTTTTGTATATGGCAAAAGATAGGGATCCTGTTTCAGTCTTCTACATGTGGCTATCCAATTTTCCCACCACCATTTATTGAATAGGACATTCTTTCTACAGTGTATTTTTTTGTCTCCTTTGTTGAAAATCAGTTGATTGTAGTTATATGGCTTTATTTCTGGGATCTCTATTTTATTCCACTAGTGTGTTTACAGTACAGTGTTGTTTTGGCTACTATAGCCTTACAGTTTGAATTTAGGTAATGTGATGCTTCCATATTTGTTCTTTTTGCTTAGGACTGCTTAGTTTATTCATCTTCTTTTGTGGTCCCAGATGAAGTTTAGGATTGTGTTTTCTAGTATTTTCTGTCTCCGGGAAACACATCTAACCCACAAGGACTCACACAGACTCAAAGTGAAGGAATGGAAAAAAAATGTTCCACACAAATGGAAACCAAAAACAAGCAGGTGTAGCCATTTTCCTCTAAGAAGTTCTTTCCAAGATAAAAATATGAGTAGTAGACCTGACTTTTCAATTACAGTGTTCACAGAATTCAGGAAAGATTCTGTATTTATGGAACTCACCTCCATAGCAAAAATTTGTGAGTTTTTTCCCAAAAGCCTTCTTAGGATTATAAAAAGAAAAATCCAAGTGTCAGTGGATTATTAAAAAAAAAATCATTGCTCAATTTAAGGATTTTCTTCTTCCTCTCCAAGTTGGGAGGTGAGGCTTATAGACCATCACTCATGTGTAGAGGTGGCAGTGACTATAAGGCTCATGTCACTTGTGGTTGTTTCAAGAGACCAATAACACTTGTTCATTTTCTTGGTATCTGGTGTTGGCACTGATGGATGGCAACCATTTCTGTAATCACACATTTAGACTTCTCACAGATCCCTCGAAATAGCTATCACTCTGATGTTTTAGCTGTGCTTACACATAAATGCACACATCTTATCTGTCCATTTGCTTACTTCTGTCAGCTTCTTCCTCATTACTAGGGCACACAGAAATGTTCGTGTCTACGCCATGCCATTCTCAGGCTCAAGAAAAACTTCTAGGAGAATCATGTTTCCAATCTGTTTGTTCTTTCCCTTATGTTAGGGCTGTTGTACATATCCACAAAGCTTCTATCTTCAAACTCTATCCAGAAAACAAAATTCCAGAGTTTCATACTCTCTCAATTCCTCCAATTTAAATGCCTTCTCTTTTCTTTCCATTTCTTCCTTTCCTTGTACCCCACCCCCAGAGAATACTAGAGGCAGGGAAAACAGTTAAGATCTCTCTTACCTACTTATTTCTTCAAATTAAAAAGCTTCTGCATACCCAAGGAAACTATCAACAGAGCGAATAGACAACCTACAGAATGGTAGAAAATATCTGCATGCTATGTATATGATAAAGGGCTAATAACTAGAATCTATATAGAATTCAGGAAAATCAGTAAGAAAAAAATCAAACAACCCCATTAAAAAGTGGGCAAAAGACACAAATAGAAACTTTTCAAAAGAAGACAGACTAATGGCCAAGAAACATATGAAAAAATGCACAACATCTCTAGTCATTAGGGAAATGCAAATCAAAACCACAATGAGATATCACTTAACTCCAGTGAAAATGGCTTTTATCAAAAAGTCCCGGCCAGGCACGGTGGCTCACGCTTGTAATCCTAGCACTCTGGAAGGCCGATGTGGGTGGATCGCTCGAGGTCAGGAGTTCGAGACCAGCCTGAGCAAGAGCGAGACCCTATCTCTACGAAAAAAAAAAAAAAAAATAGAAAGAAATTATCTGGCCAACTAAAATATATATAGAAAAACTTAGCCGGGCATGGTGGCGCATGCCTGTAGTCCCAGCTACTTGGAAGGCTGAGGCAGTAGGATTGCTTAAGCCCAGGAGTTTGAGGTTGCTGTGAGCTAGGCTGATGCCACGGCACTCACTCTAGCCAGGGCAACAAAGCGACACTCTGTCTCAAAAAAAATAAAAAATAATAAATAAATAAATAAATAAATAAATAAATAAAAGTCCCTAAACAACAAATGTTGGTGTGGATGTGGAGAGATGGGAACACTCTTACACTGCTGGGGGGACTGCAAACTAATACAACCTCTATGGAAATTAATACGGAGATACCTAAAAGAACTCAAAGTAGAACTACCATTTGATCCAGCAATTCCAATATTAGGTATTTACCCAAAGGAAGAAAAAGACATTCTATAAAAAAGACATCTGCACTCAGATGTTCATAGCAGCACAATTCACAATTGCAAAGATGTGGAAATAACCGAATGTCCACAAACACATGATTGTATTAGTAAAATGTGGTATATGTATACCATGGAGTACTACTCAGATACAAGAAGCAATGGTGAACTAGCACCTCTTGTATTATCCTGGTTGGAGCTGGAGCCCATTCTTCTAAGTGAAGTATCACAAGCATGGAAAAACAAGCACCACATGTACTCACCATTAAGTTGGTACTAATTGATCAAGCTTCTTTGCACATATGCACATATGGCATTCACAGGGCATTAGGCAGGTGGGAGGGGAGAGGAGGTGATGGGTAAATTCACACCTAAAGGGGGCGGTGTGCAATGTCCAGGGGTTGGGCAGGCTTGTAGTTCCGACTTGGGTGGTGCAGAGGCAGTATATGTAACCAAAGCATTTGTACCCCTGTAATATGCTGAAATTTAAAATGAATGAATGAGTGAATAAAAGAAAAAAAATTCTCTTCCAAATTTCCTCTCCTCCTCCAACATGAGACTCAGTTATACCTTATATTATGTTGGCTGCAGAAGGTGCAGCTTTCCCCTATTTTCATATATGGTCCCCAATCTTCTTTTTTGTCTCATACTTGATATTTTTTATTAACTTTATCAAAGCATAATTGAAGTACCCAAAGCTACATATTCAAACTGAACAATGTCACCAATTTTGACAGTTCTGCTGTCATGAAACAAGCCATGGTGCTTTTATGAACTATCCAACAATAATCTAGCCTCTTTATTTCACTGGTTATTATGAGAGTCATTTTGAGGAGGAGAGTAGAATCCATTATCAAATGTCTCAACATTTTCTAAATATTAACTCTCAATCATCCCATCTAGACTGTGTACAAACATTTTCAGAAAATCATTAAAGTTCTAAATTTGTAAACTACTTGGGGCTTATCCTCTAGGCAGGTAATAAACATTAAAACACAATCTAAAATAAATTGTATGACTGAATTAATACGCTTTTGGTGCAATTACAGCGTATCTATTATTTCCCATATAAAAGACATATGTTTAAGGGTTCAAATATACTCAATGATTTTATGGTAAAAGATTATAATGGCCAAATTGTTCAACAGGTTTCTTCTGTATGGAATTATTTCACACTCAATCCTAATAAGGTTAAGTAAAAGTTCTTTATGTTCAGGATTAGGATCATTAATTTTGGTTTTATTCCTCTATTGAATCCATCATGCTTTCAGAAAATTACTGTTTTCTCAAAATAGAGCTACCAATTATGATTATGAACTATGAGTACATTTGGTTAAAGAGAACAGTGTACTAAAGGATACTTCAGAAATGGATCATAAATTTTTCTTTTTAATGTCTAAAACTATAATTTTTTAAATTTTTTATTTTTAATTTACAATTTATTTTTAAAGTATATTAACAAATTTTTCTTAAAAATATTATTACTCAACCAGAAAAACCTTTGTACAATGGAAAGAAATATGTGTAAAGTCTAATCACAATTAGTCAAAGAGTAGGTTCATTTTCTAAATCTTGGATTTGTCTTCATTTTACTGAAGCTGCTGTTTTGGAGACTGTAAATCAACGGAGCAGGAATGCAGCTAATGACCAGTTATTCCTGTCACTAAATCCTTTAAAGTAAAGGAAAATAGGAGTGAGTTCATCTGACATAAAGAATTGAAACTAGCTTTGGGGGAAATTTTCTTAAACTTTGAAGTGTCAATTTGTTTGTTAAATACAGAGTTTTCGATTTCATATAGCTTATCATAAAATTGTTCTTTCTGTTCTATTTTCCAAAAAAAGCCGTAATTAAATAAACTATTTTTAAGTGTTCTCAAAGCATTTCTTAGTCAATTCAATTCTCCGGATAGCTATTACTTGTCCTCTATTTTCTAAATGTTTATAACTTTGGAGATGAATATTATCATCAATATTGAAGATGATAAATGGATAGATGATAGATGGATAAATAGATCAGACACAACTCAGAAAGTTATTCTCGGTGAACTTTTAAAACAGTGGTGTGGTGGTGGGGATGGTAATGATAGCTACCATTTTATTTAATGCTCACAATCTTCCAAAAAGTTTGCATTTGTCTTATTTCATTTTAACCACAACTTAATGAGTCAGTCTTATTCCACTTGTCCTATAAAAAAGACAGAAAAGGCTTATAGAGTTTGATTGTCTTACGTACTTTGTGTGTGACTGAGCCAGAATTTAAACCCAGACCTACCAGACTCCAGATATAGGAAAGCCATGCTATACATTTTCTTTCAGATTACTTATTATCTATGTCATTAGTGTTCACTAGGAAGGAAATTATGAAAATCCATTTGTATATATTAATCTTTTAACTGAAAAACACAAAGAACTCTCCCCACTTATGTTTTTAGTTAAGAGAATAATTTTTGCCTGGCAAAATCTAAGGGTCATCCTCTCCAGTTTCCAGTGTTTACTTAAATGACATCTGTTGGACGCTTCTCCTTCTCTGCACAGCGTCTCTGACACCCACATTCAGACACGGGGACCCTGGCGGACGGTCTCAGAGCCTCGCTCACCTCACATTTGGAGCACACCCGGCTCCAGCTCTCGTTGACAGGATGACCTTTTTCTCTTGTGAGCACTGGCGTGAATGATACAGAAAATACTACTGGGAAGATTCAATGAAAGACAGTTGGCACATTTTAGTCTTTGGAATTAAATGTCTGTAACACGAGGGATTAAATAATTGTGAAGGGAACCGTAAAATTCCTGGCTCTCTCCTATAGTGAAAACTTTGTTTTTCAGATAAACCAAATAATGACAATTTTCATACTAGAAAGCACGTCTATTTTCTTTTCTCATAAACAGAAACATTAGCCCCTCCAAATGTATGCATGACAAATGAACTTTCCTCCTATTCACTTACCATGCTAAGATCAAATAAAGGAGAAGCCTTATAACAGAGACTTTGCAAAAGAGATGACCAACTGACACAAGCCAGCCTCTCCCATGGTGGAGAAAGTCTTTATTCCCTGAGAATTTTTAGGATCAAAAAATGTGAATTTTTCATATGGGCCATGAGAAAGTGAAGGCTTTGAGAGGGAGGATAAGGGAGCTCAGCATTATCTGACATCGTCCTCAAGAGGCCTGGCTTGAGGGCACAAACACAGAAAAGAGAAGCTGGAGGAGTCCTATCAGATGTCCTGGGAGCCAAGGGACACGTCTTAAATGACCACTCAGAAGAACTTGTCCACAGCAGCCGTCCCAGAGGAACTGCAGATACGAGATCTCCAGCAAAGGTATTTTTGTCTGTAGAGAGGCCAGGAAGAGATAGAAAAAAAAAAACAGAATCAGTATTTCCCATAGCCAGAGAAAACTAACCAATGACAGATGGGTTTAAGTTAATAGAAACGATTCCTTGTCTCTGATATCTCCTCCTTTCCCCTGTTTGAAATCCTGGCGGAGTGGCAGTCAGCCTGACACGTGCAGACAGAGAGCAGAAGCGCTAGGTGACAAGGTAGACAGGAGTCTGCTGTATTCGCCTTTTCCACCTTCTTCCAGCTGTGACAGGCCTGAGCCTGGGAGAGGAAAGAAGCTTTAATTTTAAATAAAGAAAGAAGGGTTTTAGTCTTACATTGGACTGTATGATAATTGATATACTGAAATTTTTACAGGAAATAATTTTTATGGTAAACAGTTCCGTACAAGTAATCAGAGGATTGCCGATTAACTATAAATGATCTTCCTCTTTCAACCACCAATTTCCACCTCCCCCCACTTAATAAAACCACCACCGGGTCTGCCCAAGAGCAGGAAGAAAATTAGTCATCAAGCAGATTAAATGATCCAAAAGAAAACGAATCAAAGTATTTTCTATCTGTGTATCACATGTCCTGCTTGTTTACACTTTCAATTCTTGAAATCCCTTCAGGACACTCTTAAAGCACTTTACAGGCTACTTTTTCATGAATACACTGTGATGGAGCACGTGGGGAAGTTTGCCTAGAGTGAGATACCTATTTTAAACTGGGACTATACCATGTTTTGTCTGTATCTTCTCCAATTCCTGTATCTCCCACGTGCTGCGCCTGCTACATAGAAGAGTAGCTGGCAAAACAGGTAATGCAAATTAACTGACTACATTACTGATCTTGTTATTCTAATTAGTAATCTGCAGAGCTCCTATGTTACACTGAGGAACTGCCAGAAAATGGAAGAAAACCTCTCTCTCTCTCTCTCTCTCTCTCTCTTTCTCTCTCTCTCTCTTTCTCTCTCTCTCTCTCAATCAAAAAGGATTAAAAAGAATCTGTGCTTTATGAGTCTTAAGTTGGGTTTGTCATTTCACATGACATTAGCACCAAACCCTTCCCTGTTCACTCTGAAGTTGCCATCGAAGAATACAGGAGCCACACGAAGACGGTTTTCATTGAAAATTACTGTCCATGTTAGGAAGAATTGACTGAGCTCCTTTCAGTCGAATTTTTTAAGGTTTTGGAGGAAAAAAATGTTGTAAGTTGGGAATACAAGCTGTCTAATGTGTAGCCAATCATGAAAATTTATGTGTTTTTCCTTCTTTATCTAAAACTCAATCATTAATGCTCAATTAAAAAGATTTGATTCAAAAATATTTTTCAAGTATTTATTGGCATTAAAAAGTAAAAATTAGAATTTTTTGTTAGGAATCTTAATCAAAATTTACTTACAGTTATACATACGATGTTTCCCATGGTTTGGGGATGGAACCCAATTACACAATTACATTCTTTGAGAATCATCTATCTCAGTGGTGCCCAACCTTTTGGCACCAGGGACCATGTTCATGGAGGACGATTTTCCCACAGACTAGGAGAGGGATAGTTTCAGGATGATTCAAGAGCATTACATTTATTGTGTACTTTATTTCTATTATTATTACATTGTAATATGTAATGAAATGATTATACAACTCATCATAGGTTGGGGACCTCTGATTATCTAAAAGGGATAGTGGTCGAGTAAAAAGTTAGACTTGAACTCCAGGCACCCGAAGCCTTGTCCTAGGTTTGTTATTAATTAATTCTGCAACTTTGAAAATCAGGTACTTTTGCTATGACTCTTGTTTTATTGAATTTATTTTTATAAGATTACTCAGATCCTCTAGAAATAAAGGAATTAAACAATTCTTTCACCCTCAGATTATAAGTCTAATCAATCTTGTCTACTTCATCAAGCTCATAAGAAGGTCAAACAAGAAAATACGTGGGAACAAATTTATAAAAGTATAAAGTGCAATAAAAAGGCTAAATTCATGCATGCATAGTGAATACATTTTGCAAATGCACTTTACATGAATTATTTTGCTAATCATCACAACAACCCAGATAAAGTGAGTACTTTTACAATCCCAGTTTCACAGAGGAATACAGAACTACACCAAGGCCACATAAGCAGCAACTAGTTGCCATGGAATCAATAGCAAAAAGTTCCTTATCTAGTCCCAAAGGAATATTGATGGGAAAAGTAGCATATTTAAATTTGTAAATTAGAACAATAATTGTGAATTTAAAATACATAAAATGCTTTACTCTTGAAGTTTGGATTTGTGCCCTTCATACAGTCAGCTACATTGTCTTGAAAATGCCACTTAAATGATATAAATAAAAATTGTTTGATTCATTAGGAGGATAAGCCAATAAATTTACTATTTCCAAGTCTCTAAAATATAAAATTTCAATGTACCTGCAGAAAGAGAACTAATGATTAATAGACAATAGGCTTGATGTTGAGAGATGTGAAAGAAGAGTAAATCCACTGCTTTCGAATTTTGAATCTAATGGAGTATGGTTTGTGACTTGGAGGATGCCAAAGCTAACCACATATAATTGGGAACTGAAAACAAATCCAGGAAGACACATTTTGTTGTTGTTGTCCGTAGGTATTATCTTGATATATATAGATTTCTTCAGAAATTATTTTTGATGTTTTTGTTTGTTTTTGTTTTTCTAATGCTATTACTAAGGTGGTCTTCCAGAATGGAAATACAAATGGGAAAAACATTCTCTCATTACACAAAAGTTTTTTATAGAATTATATGATTTACCTACTGGATTATTGCTATAGTTCCTCAAACTTACTTTGGTAATTTTTCCCAAATCTCCTAATGATTCCCCTGTAGTCCCATAAACTAATAAATCAATCTCCCAAATAATCCTTTATAGAAGATTTTGTAAATTTCTTCCCTAAATTCCTTCATTTCTCTTCCTTACGATTTACACTGATGACAAGAAAACTCAGCTTCAAAAGATTTTCACATTTTCAGAAAGAGTAAAAAGACTGCATTTCCCATCTTGACGAAGAGTTCACAGGCCTGCAAGAACTGAAGAGCTGAGAACAAAGCCCTGCTGTTTTGAAAATTGTACAGGAGGCCCAAACACGGTGTGTCATTTGATCTTGTCTGTTGTAGCGTTGTTCTACATAGCTCTGTATAATCCTTGAGTTCATATTGTAGCCCTTTCTTCCACATTACTCTATAACACTCATTATTACCATGCATTCTTATGCAATACATATAGGCATGGTTGGGGAAATTCAGCAAATGCTCAATGAATTGAACACGGGCTATCATAACCTTTCAGTAGAAATCCCAAGGAGGCTGTATTAGTACCAATGACACCAATAGGAAAATCATGCCCATGAGGATAATGGAATTGTCTATTTGCAGGTCAATATCTCAGATTTAAATTAGATAAACATGGTGATCCTATTGATCTTGACTCACTTAGATGACAAACAAAATGAACCAAGAGCACAGAAATTGGATTGACTTTTTGTAAGCTAACTTAGCATTTCCTCACTAAAATGTCAAACCTACTGCCTAAAAGTTCTAAGAAGCCTGCTATTTTTATGGATTTCACCTCAGCAGTGTTGCTAGTTTTAGGCTCATAATACTATAACAGTGAAAGATGGAATATTATCACCTAATACACATTTCAAAAGCCTCTACAAATACCATTAGTTACGGGAGGTAATAATCCAGGTTTTATTGTGTTTTATATCACTCTGAAGATAAATGTAATGTTTTATAAGTATATTAAAATTTCATATTCAATAGAGTTTTCAGAATAAACAAGCCCAAATTAATAGACCTCTTCAGAGTAGCATGCAGGTGTCTCTCTGTCCTACTGACGTTGAAAGTATGTGCGTGACAAGTGGTGACGATCTACAATATCATAAAAGCCCCCAAATTAACTATGCCATTAATCCAAAGTACTGAGTCACACAACCACCACAAATATTATGAAGAGTTATACTCTTTTGGATGCATAAATTAACACAATCTTTCCTTACATCTGTCTGTGGTAAGGAAACAGTAGAATGTAGATACATGTGTCCAGCTACAAGTTTCACTCAGAAGATAGGAACTTCCCCTGTACTGCCTAGCAGAGAAGGAAAGCTCTATATCAGAAAGCTCTACGAGGGACTCAGCAGGATGGAAATTTCCTCAGCCGGCTGAGTGGACTGATTCTGGATCCTAATCCTGATTCCCAGTCCCCATATACCAAGCAACAATGTTGATTAGAAGAGTCAACACGAAATTAGGGAAAATAAGGGAAAGCACTCCAACAGGATTCTTCTCCTCTCTCCTTATAACAAGCCAAGGTTCAGTGACAACTTCCCCAAGAGAAATAAAAGACAGTTAATAAGGACCCTCCTAGGAAAAATAAAAGACATCCAGTTGGAACCACAAGAAATTACTTTCACAGTATCACGTAAGAACAGGTGAGTTGTATTAAGTCACTGTCTTTTAGGGTGGTTTTTAGGCAGGATTATTATGAAATGGAGGTGGGGTGTGAGGGAAATAGAATGGAAGTGGATATACATGGGAGTAGAGGGGCGTCAAGGATGACCCCTAGGTTTCAGTAACCTAAATAGGCCCAACCACGCTTTTTTATTATGATAAAAAAATCAAATCTACCTTTCCTTCTTTCTTTCTTCTCTCTTTTTATCTTTCATTTTCCTTCCTTCCTTCCTTCCTTCCTTCCTTCCTTTCTGCCTTCCTCCCTCTCTCCCTTTTTTCTAGATCATCAGCTTTTGTTATGAAAATTAAACATGCATTATTACTTCTGGAAACTGTGCAGAATCACCGATCTGCATATAATTAATGACTATAGGTGACCTGGGTGAATGTTTCTAACACTTAACAGATATACAACTAAAATAAGTCTGTCTACGAGGCACTTATACTGTTGCATTAGGGTCATTTTGCATAGCTGGAAATACTGAAAAATGTTTTCTTCTAAAGCCTGGAAATAATGGTACTTTATACGTGCACTTGTATACATCATATGTATATATAATATCTTATTTATTCTTCATAATGACCTTGTAAAAATAGCTATTATTTGAGGTTTTATTAGTAAATAAATTGAAACCAAGTAATGAGTACATTACGAAACTGATCTGCAAACATGGATTTTTGTATTTATTTCATAGCAACAGATGATGGGTTGCTAAAATAAAAATTTCATGTCTGTAAAATAATTCTATTTTAAATAAATAAAATAGAGATATGTACATCCCTTCTCTTTTCAAGCTACCCCTTTCATATCCCACATCTCTTCTCTTAGACAAACAATAGTTAATTCCCATTAAGAATAAGGCCCTCTTTTCAGAACATTCACATTCCCTATCATATTAGTTCAGTATGGATGATGAATGTAGTCTGATAATGTTTTTGTTGCAGTTGTTTCATTTGTAGAGATATTTTGCCATTTCATATATAAAATAATTTCAATGTACAGTAAATACAACGAAATGAAAACCAATGAGAAGAACTGGTGAGTGTGTGAATGACAATGAAGATTTAGACATGCTCCAGTTTTTGCACAGCTTAGTATAAATAGCAATATTCATTGGTGAGAATCTCTCTTAACATATCTCCCATCAACCATATCAAACTTCCTCTAAAGCATCTTTTTGTTATTGTGCTATTACTTCTTCACATAAAAAGCAATAGTTGTGTTAAGACTCATGCCCCCTATATTAAAGATGATCCCACATCTATAATTCCATTACAAAAATGCACTGGTGTTTTAATGCCAGTGGCTTTTAGATAATTATGTTTCTAACACAATTAAATTTATCAGCATAACAATCCATTCTGCAAAATAGGAAACAGGCAATATTTACATCAATGCTGCTTTGAAACGGACTCTTCCCTTCAGGGATGCAGAGCCACGTGGTCTCTAGTCTTTTCTCTTGACAGGTTATAAATAGTCCTAGAAGTAACTGTTTTGATGTTGCCTTAAAAACCAGGGGGTGTGAAAAGAAAGAATACTGGGGCTACCTGCATTTTCACATAAATTTTGCTATCACATTTGACAGTTCAATTATATTGTTGTTATTTGCATTTCTCCTGTTACTTCATATGTTAGAGTCTTAGCTAATGGCTTTCCATAAAGTGATACTTCATAGTGTTTTTTTGCTGAATGAAACCTTATCTTCGTTTCCTGTTATGATAGATAAATTCAATCAACAACAACCACATGTTCAGAACTTTGAAGTTTGTTTGTTAAAGTCAACAGTTTCTGAAAGCTTATATTCTTGGTTATAAATAATACATGTCTGCAAATCAAAGAGCATTCCATAGCAGAAAGGGAATTTAGAGAAATGACTCTGGAAGTTTACTGGGGAAAAAAAGAAATTGTGTATATATTTCAACACAATTTGGGAATGCTTATATACACTCTCCCCTAGGACTTATTACCTAAAGATTAGAAAAATTCCTGTCATGTCTCATCCCTTCTCAAACTTTTCCACTGCAGAATCCGAAGAAAACATCATAGAAGCATACATTATTTGAGAACTGTTTGTGCTGTTTAATAAGTGTTTACTGCTATCATACTCTAGCTAATATGGCAACATGCTATTTTTAGTCATATTAAGGGATGACTAGAATCACCCCTAAGTATCATGTGGAACAAAATAGAAGAATCTGATCTGAACTGGCCAAATAATATCATTGAATTTCCCTTTAGATCAGCCACACAAGTTGGCTTTTCATAATACTTTTGCTATATTTTTGTGATACTGAGGAAATAGTAGAAAAGCCTAGAATGATCCCTTCCAGGTCCTTTATTATGCCAAGAAAAAATTGCTGGATTCTAAAAGTTAAGCATGAATTTAGTACCACCTAGAAAATTTACAAAAACACAGATTACTGGATACTAACCCATGAATTTCTGAATCAGGAGCTTTGTGGTGGGACCCAAGAATTTGTATTTCTAAAAACTTTCCAGGTGATGATGATGCTGGTTCGAGGCCACTGAAGGAGAGAAATATTGTGAAGAGAATTGGGCTCTTCCCCAAAGCAGCTTGGTTAATTCCCTGATTCCAGCCTCCTCAACAGACATTCTGATCAATCTTTGTGTTCTCCCCTCCTTAAAATGACTCCAAAGAAAACTGAAAAATTATGAATTTGGTCCTATTAATGTAAGAGCTGAGGATAAGTAAAGACAATTCTCTTCTCCTGGTCTGAGAAAACATTCCATAGAAAACAGAAGAAATATTGCAATGATTAGGAAGAAAAAACATGGCCTTAATTTGGAAGAATGAGCTTCATGAATATAGCTGGTGAGAGCAAAGAGTGACTTAGGTAGAACACCCTGTGAATCACGGAGGCAGCATGCAAAATGGCTAGACGAGGGAAGCCACGCTGGCTCCCAGTACGACAGGAGACATTAAGCTTCTCCCAGCCTGGCACACATCGTGGATATGCAACAGCAAGTACGTAGATTCTCAGGTGGGTATTGTTCAGGCTGTGAAGTATGGATGGTCAAAAAGAATCACTGAAGCACCAAATAGAATTGCATAGTATTTCAAAAGCATAATTGAATTGGGTCTTAAAAGAAAATCCAGCTATTTATTTATGATTTAAAATAATAACAACTATTCAATATTTTTAAATGACTTCTATCTAGCTGAAATTAAATATGTTTGTGTTTCTATCTTGCAAAAAAGTTAATTATACTGCTATCCCATTCTCAAAAGCCTGTGCATACAGAGTTTGCAGGTCTTCTTTGGTCGTTGTTATTTTTGTTTTGGGCAGGATAATATCTATTTATTTATGTTTTAAGTATTAAAACAGATGTGTATATAACATCTATGTAGCTAGTTCATACTTTATTTCCAAAAATATATCTCGTAGGTCATCAATATGTAAATTTTGATGGTTTCTGGTTCAATAAGTTTGTGTAAGTGCACACTAATGCAACTCTCACTTTTGATGATGTTAAAGGAGCTGTCAGTGTTTCTGAGTTTTGGGCAGTTTCCATACAAATGAAGAAGTTGGTATAACCACTATATTTTTCATTGAAGTGTTCTGCAGATGTTAGCAAAAAGAAAGAGCCCCTTGAAGGGGATAAATGTGTGTTTTAAAGTGTATGTAGAACGATGAGGCCCCAGACAGGCACAGGAATCAAACAGATTTTAAAGCAATAACATTTCTACTTTGTCTGTCAAATCCAAAAAGAGAGTGAAAAAGACCCAGTAAATAAAAAATCTGCACCTAAACTAAAAGCCTTTACACATCTCTTCTCTATGATATGCATATTTTGACTGTCTAGAAGAAAATATACAATAGTCTGAAAGGAAACCATATGTGCCTACATATTGGTATTTCAAAAACAGAATCAAGTTTTAAATAAATTAAGTAATCCTTATATGACCAATCAACTCTTAACAGATTAAAGATATTTTAGAAGTTAAAAACCTTCCAAATAAATTTATTTCCAGGATATGGAAAGATTTTACATAATTTAATTTATTCTAATAATACAGAATCTGAAGTTAAGGCAAAAATATTTATTACTAATTATTGCTGCAAATTTCAGTCATATAAGTAGTTCTAATATTATGTCATCCTGTTGAATGAGAATTTAGTCAATAAAACATTTTTGTATATTATAAAATTTTTTAAAAGGTATCTAAATTATGATATCCTTTCATTTTGGCTGATTAGAACAACTTAGAGTGACAGAAAAACTTGGACTCTGAAAATAGGTACCTTGATTAATTTCTAATGTCTTTTATTTCTAGGTAGAAGTCACTTCAGTTATTTGAGTTTAAATTTCCTCATGTTTATAAATAATAGCCCCTGTCTGCCATTATTTCAAATAACACTTGGGGTAATAGATGCAAAATTAAATTTGTAAAGTGTAACACACTAGTTTATTAAAAAAAAATCAGTGAACTTAAAGTCAGAACATTAGTTTCAAGTCCTATCTCTTTTAGCTTTGTGAACTTGGAAAAGTTGTCATGTTAATCCATGAAATGCATTCATTCTTCATACATGCAGTTCTCAAAGTGTGGCCCCAACCTAAAAGAGCAGCATCACTTGGAAACTTGTTAAAAATTTAATTTCTCAGGCCTTACTCCAGATTTCCTACATTAAAAACTCAGGGGATGGACCTATCAATCTGTGTTTCTGCAAGCCCTCCATGTAATTTTAATGCATCCTAAAGTTTGAGAACAACAGCACTAAGTTTTCTTAGTGCTGAACAAAGGAAACAGTAACTTTGGTCTCCAAAGGTGAACCAATTGTGTCGTTAGAGGAACATTATTAGAAATCACCTGGGATCTGTATACATATGTATGTATATACATATATACGTGTGTACGTGTGTGTGTATATGCATACATTTGCCCACCAAGTCTAATTAAATCAGAAAATTCAAGCACCTAGATTTTTTAAAGTTTGCAGTAATGTGATGGTGCTAATTATTTCCAGAGATGTTACAGGTGACCAGAATACCCGGAGTTCCCTCCAGTTATCTTCAACTGGTTACTTGAATCATGTCCATTTCCATGGCTATAGGTTCCTTGGAATCTCTGTCACTTCAGTATTTCTCTGCCAAAGTGCCCAGAAAAATGCATATGGAGCCTGCGGATCCTGGAGCCAAGAGTATTAAGTATTACACAGCCTTTTCCTCCCCCCCCCCAACATGGGCTTCAGACACTGACCTGGAACAATGAAAAGAAAGAAACTCATGGGCTCTTCTCTCCTCACTTGTGCCCTTTCCTTTAGGAACTCAAAATCCAGACAGGCAGTCTTCAAGGAGCTTCTGCTTTCTATTATGGAGTAAAACTCTCCTTATTCAAAAAAGGACAAAGCCTGGGAATGGCAAACACTCATTTTCACCACTACAAATGATCTCGCAAGACTAGTATAGCCAGCTAGGTTAAGGCAAATACCTAGGGAAATTGGTTTTGTTTTGTTCTCCATTTAAGTGTGCAAAATTTGATGGACAGTATGACTGAACAGACTGAATGCCATATTGGACCGAAAATGTGTTTTTAAATTAAATTAACTGTATTTAATTATTTAGGGGAAAAATGTTAGCTCTATAACAAAAAAAAATTAAATTGATTAAATTGTCCAATGAACTGATCAGTTAATTCACCTGACATATTCTAGTACTTCTCAAATTCTGTATAAAGCTCACAGGCGGCAAGGATATGAGAAGTTGCCCAGCAAACCTGGCACGTAATACTGGAGCACCAACTGCATGCAATGATGTGTGAGCACAGTTAAAACAAGGAGATGATATGGAATATAATGAAGGATTTAAGTGAATTAGAGAATCCTCATGTCTGTGTCAGCCACTATGAGCTTCACCACTAATCCCTCCCCCACCTCTGTGTGCTCATGTTAAGCTTCCTTTATCAATATAGGTAATACATAAATATTTCAACTCTCTGTAAAAAAAGGGATAATGAAGTAGTAGAGTGACTCAATCATAGAGCTTATCCAGGATGTAAAGAATATTATATTTGAACTATCAGGATAATTGAGGTCAAAACATTATAGTAATAATTGCTTAAAGCCTTCATCTCATATACATGTAAAATAAACATCAATTTCACGAATGTCAACACCAATCCTGTTAGCAAAAGAGCAATGTTAAATTAATATGGTGTCTTGTGAAAACATAGGTGACATTGATGAACATCTTTTCTACTATCTCAATGAGGAAGTCAAGAATATAATAGTGTAAACACTGTGCACTTACACACATAGTCATGTGCTTCATAATGACGTTTCAACCACGGACTGCATATGATGGTGGTCCCATAAGATTATAACGGAACTGAAAAATTCCTATTGCCTAGTGACACTGTAGTCTTTGTAATGTCTGTCCCAGGGAAAGGCATTACCTTTTCTATATTTAGATTTGTTTAAATACACAGATACCATTGTGTTATAATTGCCTACAATAGTCTGCATAGTAACACGCGGTACAGGTGTGTAGTCTGGCAACAACAGGCTATACCAGGTAGCCTAGGTGTACAGTAGGCCATACCATCTAAGTTTGTTGTGTAAGTACACTCTATGAGGTTCACACAAGAATGAAATCACCTAATAAGGCATTTCTCAGGACATACCTCCAGTATTAAGTGACACATGACTGTATACCACACACACAGATTGCATTTGTGACGAAATATAAAAATAACTTGCTTTTCAACAAATAGACAAATATAGATGAATATACAATCCATGAAAATCAAACCTTCATTCAGTAAAACTTCAACACATAAAGTATTCAAAAATTTGTACCAAATATCTCAAATATTAGTCCTGATAATATACTATAGGCTAATATTTAATCTTCTCTAAAGGAAATTAAGAACATTTTAATAGCTAGGGATGATTAAACAGTCTGATGTTACATAAACATCACTTAAAACTTCAGAAAAGAACTGTAGCATTTAAAATTGTTGGTGTTTTTTAGAAAGAATCTTGAGACTTATATTTACCTATATAGTATACACCAATATGGCTCCAAATTCATGGGATGATATTAGCCAGGTGGTATATTTAAAATATTAAGGATTATACACACAATATCTATCCAGTTAAAACTAGATACCAATGAAGTTATTATTTTCATTGCTTTTTTTAATCTAAATGTGTCCTCATTTTAATATTTTTATTCTGCATTCTAATTAATGAAGCACATTTATAATTATAAGACTGGCAAAAGTCAAAAAAGTTTAATAGCATACAGTATTGGCCTGTATAAAGAGAAACTGAGGGTACTACCAAATTTGACAACTTCTATATAACACAATTCAGCAATCTCCATCAAAATTAAATATACATACAACTTTGACACAGTAATTTGTTACAGTTATTTCTCCCACATATATATTATATATATACAGATCTATATATATACTTCCAAATTTGCAACATGAACTATGTACAAGGATAATCATTCCCAACTAGTCATGATAGCAAAACACTGGAAAAAAATTTACTGCCCATTAATACAGTTTTGGTGTATGAATTATTCATTAAAAAACAATATGCATCTGCTAAAAGGAATAGCTCTAAACATATATAAAATAATTTCTAAGATATAATAAGTGAGAATCAACCTTCATTGTCCTAACAACAGGTATCAGATATAACAGTTTTTGTGCACAAATGAATAAATAAAATATACCTAAATTCATAGCTAATTTTGGAAATATACATATGGAAAACAATTTCAAGATTTCCCTTGGAGGAAATATAGATGGCTGGAGAAAAGCAAGAAAGTGAAATGCATTTTTTTTAATTTCATACTTTGTGTAAATTTTAAATTTTATATCATTTATGTACATTACATGTTCAAAAGAAATTAAATTTAGAGAGGGGGGGAAAATTGTCAATTAATTTTTTCTGATTCACCACTCAGAGAAATGTAATACATTTGTGATAAGTAAAAGCTTGGCATTAGTCTTCATACATTACTGTGTGTTTACGTGTGTATGAACTGAGTTAGATACTGTGTTCATTTTATAAATGAAAAAATTGAAGCTCAGAAGTATTCAGTAATTTTCTCAAAACAACTAAATAGTAGAGCCTAAAGCTGCATTCAGTTCAATTAGTATCTGACTCCAAAGCCTGTGGTCTAGCCACCATATTGCACATTCTCTTTAGAGACTAGTCACAACTAGATATCTCTACATCTTAGTTTTGAACTTTTAAATGCATATTCAATGACAAATTGCCAGACTTAACCTTTCTCTCTCCCAGAAATGCACTGTTTCCAATCGGTTATTTTAAAGCACATTCCCCCCGCCATTTTTAAAGTTCAGCTGGTCTTGCATCAGGTGGAACCTTGCAGCCATTAGCAGATCTACTTAGAAAGCCTTTTTGAAACATTGGCCTTTTTACTTTCTGAATTATGCTACTTTTGCTTTAAAAACCTCAAAAACAACATGTCAATTACTGGTTATTGACTCACAGTAAGAGGAAATGAGTCCTGGTTGATAGTGCCAGAAATTGATAGTTTCACATTCTGAACTCGGTTCGTAGCTTTACTAATTCTTTTTTGAAGTGTGACTTTTATCAAGACTCTTAACCCCCAGAAATTTCATCTCTGACAGGGGAGCTGCAGTCCTCCATAGGATATTATGAGCTGTCATTAATTAATGCTTTGTAGAGCACTTTGAGATTTGGTTTGAATGGTGCTACATCACTGCGAAGTATCGGTAAGCCACTTAAAAATCAAATTGTCACCTGCTCCAGGGACTCAGGCAAAGCCTGTAGTTTGCTGATAATGAAGTCGGTGCTTTTGTATGTTTTTTTGAAGTTAGGGTGGAGTTTATTAGAGCAACGTTTTAATAAGGCTATTTGAGAGCCTAGCAGAGTAACAGAGGTACATAAACACTGCCAGCTCTCGATTACTTGACCAGATCAATTGATTTATGCATTAACTGTGGTCAGAATGGGCAGCAGCCCGTTTGCCTGGCCAGCTCTGCTTGATGGCGGTGGCAGTGGCTGATCCCTGAAGGACCTGTCAGGAAGCAGAGAAGGCGCGTGGCCACGAAGGGAGCCCGGCTGGCTGCCCTGGGCATCCGCGCTGCCGGGCTTTCTTCACGTCGCATCTGCTGTCCTGTCCCGGCGCGGCCAGGGCCAGAGGCCAGAACCTCGGCGAGTGTCCCCGAGGAAGGGCAAGCGAGTGACTCGCCTGCTCTCAGTTCTACCCGGCCACAGACCGGCTCTGAGCTTCTCCAGAGAAGGGAACTCTCAGACTCCGAGTGCCTCCCCCGAAGTGGACACACAAATGTGTCATTCCACCTCCACCGCGGCCTCGGGAAACAGTGTTGGCTTTGTGCCTCCCAGGTGTGGTTTCCGCATGTTCACGCACTAAAAAGACTTCACTGTTGTGAATAGTGACTAATATCTAAAAAGAATATTTTCAAGTGTATTTTGAGAAAAAATTCAAAGCAAATTATTTCAATAATATTCAATATAATTCAATAGAAAATATTGAATTATAATCTCTATTTTTGTTGCCTTGGTATTTTGTTAGTGTCTGTGTCCCAGTTGTTACACAGTTAATTTCCCTGTAGAATAAGACGGCTTTGTCATACCTCCTCAGAGCTCAGAGTCCGCTTTGTGACCACAGTTGTTTACTTTAGTCTACTCATTGCTTCTCAATTATGAAAGAGGGGTTTAATTTAAGGAAACTAAAACAAAAAATATTCAAAAATAGTTCTGATTATAAAAATATTTGCCCATTTGAAAAATTTAAGAAAACAATTTTGCTCGAAGTTACTGCCAAAATTAAAAATATAACAGGAAATGAGCAAAAACATGTTCAACCTGGAAGTAAGACCTTAAATTAGTCAATAAATATTGAAGAAGCATTGCTGGTAAAATTGCTTTAAAGAAATCACGGAGAAATTATGTTTTAAGTAGTCTTATTTTATTGAAAGCTTTCTTTTAATGTGAGAAAATTTGATGTATAGTAATAAAATATAATTAAATAAAATTAACATTCAGAGATTCATAAATTTCTACTGAATATAGCATTAAGTCTTTACTGAAGATAATATTAAAAATGGTATGAGTCTGGAAATAAATAATTGCCAATCAACATCAAATAGAAAATTTTGGTTGTATTTTTTTCCTAGATAAAAGAGAAATTCTTTAATACTGCCTCAGAATATACTTATCTACATTTCCCTGTATTTTTTACTAGAAAGCATGTCAGCTAAATCCCAGAAAAAAAATTGACATTTATCCTACAATTCTACCCAGTCCAATCACAGATTAGAATTACCAGTGAACCTAAGCAACAGAGATACAGCACACCCTATAACATGAGAGTAAAAGTAATGATCCAACATTCAAACTAGTTCACAGGAAAAAATAACAAGAAAGAGGGTTCAACAAATTATTAAATTTCTTAAAATGTAAGAAAGGATAGTTATATATAGGATAGATTTTAAAAGCTAAACCATATATGGCTTGTATTATTTTTAGGTAGGTCCCATTTATGCCTATGTTGTTAAGTGTTTTTATCATAAAAGGGTGTTGAATTTTGTCAAATGCTTTTTCTGCATCTATTGAGAGGATCATATGGTCTTTATTTTTGCTTCTATTTACGTGGTTAATTACAAACTAGTGCAACTCCTATGGAAAGCAATATGGAGATACCTTAAACAGATTCAAGTAGACCTACCATTTGATCCAGCAATCCCATTATTGGGCATATACCCAGAAGAACAAAAGTCATTCTTTAACAAAGACACCTGTACCCGAATGTTTATAGCAGCACAATTTACAATCGCAAGGATGTGGAAACAACCCAAGTGCCCATCAATCCACGAATGGATTAGTAAACTGTGGTATATGTATACCATGGAGTACTACTCAGCTATAAGAAATAACAATGATACGACATCTCTTCAGTTCTCCTGGAGAGAGCTGGAACCCATTATACTAAGTGAAGTATCCAAAGAATGGAAAAACAAGCATCACATGTACTCACCAGAAAACTGGTTTCCCTGATCATCACCTAAATGTACATCAGGGAAGGATACCAATTGGATATCAGACTGGGATGGGGGGTGGGGGGAGGGGATGGGTGTATGCCTACATGATGAGTGCGTTGCACACCCTCTGGGGAATGGTCATGCTTGAAGGTGCAGACCCGGGGAGGTGGGGGGGGGGAGGGGATGGAGGTATGACTACATGATGAGTGCCAGGTGCACTGTCTGGAGAATGAGAACGGACGCGCTTGGGACTCTGACTCGGGGGGATGGGTGGGACATGGAAAATGTATATAACCTAAACTTATGTACCCCCATGATGAGCTGAAATAAAAAAAATATATATAATAAAAAAAAAAAAAAAGCTAAACCATATGTTATTTAAAGCAGAAAAACAAAGATGAGAATTAAATGATCAAAATAAGATCAAGCAAGTATTAAGCAAAAATATATTATTAAAAAGGTTAATATTCTTTGTTAATATCAGATTAAATAGACTTTGAAACAAAAAGCCTTACAAATTATGGTAGATTGAAAATATATCCATGGTATTTTACAAATCTTCACCTCAATAAAAGTTTATTTCCCCTTCTCTGGACCAAGGTCCTAATGGTGGAGGTGGCAAGAAGTGGATGGATTTTGCACTAAATATAAAGTTAGAGCCACAGGAACTTATTACAGATTCGATGTGGTGTGTGAAAGAAAGAGGAGTCAAAGAGGATTCCAAGATTTATCACTAGAACAATCAGAAAACTGGAACTGGAATTGCCAATAAAGGAAAAATCTAAGATAGGAAGTGCTAAGGAAGAAAAAAACTTAAGTTTAGAATATTTAACATGTTCCCTAATATAATTTATCTTTAAAAATTCTAACTTGAAAATAACTATAAAACCCAAAGTAAGTATAGTATATAAAGCATAACAGAAAAAAAAGGAAAGGAACGTAGAATATATCAATAGTTACTTACCATGATAGAATCAATGCAAAAAATTTTATTTCAATAAATGTAAATTGCTTAAACTACCTTTGTAAAAGATCAAGAATGTCAAATAAGGTTAAAAGTATGTACTATGCACAAGAAAAATCAATGTTAAAAACTCACAAGATGATAAAAAATGTGTAAAGTATGCCCCAAAAATATAAATACAAAGAAAACACAATATTAATATAATATAAGCTAAAGTGGTAATTAAAATTAAAAGCATTAAATTTTTAAAATTGTTGCTTTAAAGGAGTCATGTTCTGTTGATACAAAGTTCGAACTATGGTGATTATACTAAATTAATGAACATTTTATATAGTAACATTGCATCAAAATGTATACAAATTGTCTTTGACTTTCAGATGTTGGACTTTAATAAAACCCACACTTATTTTTACACACTGACATCCAAACTCTTTCCCACAGTACCTCTCCAATGATGCTTCCAAGACACTGCTGCAGGGATTCTAGTCTTTGCCAGCATTGGTCGCATCAGTGTTGAGACGTGAGCACTTTTAACAGCACCAATTTCTGGTTGAAATGGGACAGGTCCCTTTTACACGTACAGCATTTTCTGATTGCTTAACCAGCATTCCATGGGAACTGCAAAGCAGTCATGAGGATAAAGAGCAGTGGTCATCTTTTATGAGCAAAATTATATTTTAGTCTATAGATTATTGAAATGCTGATTTTTTTTAACTTAGTAACTCAAAAATTTGCTAGAAGCTAAGCTTGGGACTTGGGGAAAACAGTATCAAGTGTTTATGCTTAAGTTAAAAAATATTCTATTTACAGAAGTAGTCATTTGGAATTTATGTGATTAATCGGCCTTGTAAGCAGCCAAATATGTTGAACATGTCACACGTCCTTGGTTCTCCTGTAGGAGGCCCAGACTCTCGGCCAGGGACCGCACACGGGTGTGCCAGTCGCTGCGGGGTGGAAGGAGAACAGGGATGACTGTGTCCCGCCCGCCCCGCACCTTAGCGGCTGGTGCCAGCTGCCGCGGGTTCTCTTCTCCCCAGCTGCGGTCACTGCCGACGCTCACACGGTAGCTGACACGTTCTTCTGGATCCCACAGTGAGGAAGATGACACCAAGCAGAACCCCCCGCCAGCTCGTAACAGGCGTGGTGGATGGGCAAGAGATAAATTGTTGTTGTTGCTGTCAACGTGTCCAGACAGCAGAGCTTCTGTTTTGAATCAGAAGCCAGATCTGGAAAATCGGCCCCAGTGCAGATGGTTGCCGGTGACCGGCCCTTTCCGGGACTCCAGCTTATTCGGAGTCACTGAATGACGCCAGACGCACTGCAGGCGACACAGTGTCACCGACACGGCAGTGCGTGCGCGGTTGCGACCTTGGCGGGAGCCCTGGAAAGCGTTCGTGATACATTGGGGAAAATATGCACATTCACTTCTTCTGCTTCACTTAGTTTGTGTTTTAAAAAATTAGAATTTGCTGTGCCCAGAATGTAAATTAACTTTAAGTGACAACATTTTCTACTGATCTTTCCTTAGACTTTTATCTTTAAAAAAGAACCTCCAACTTTATTTTACTTTTATCCTTAATTACTCATTGGACCTACCATAATTAAAATTTAATATAATCTAGAAAGACAATGGTCTCTTATTTTCCTTTATATCTACCTTAGGTGTTAAAAAGCATTCTGTCAGGAAGCTATTAAGAAGAAAAATATTCAGTGTCTAAACTGTAAAATAATCAGGTATACACACCCTATAGGATCCAAACCAGTTGACTGTTCTAACAAGCTACATCGTATACCAGCTTGACAGGTACTACAGACCTCTGCTGTCTTGTGTGACTCAGGTTTTTTATATTACCCTATAACATTTTCAAACAATATTCCCTTCCATTTTATTCTCAAAATTCTGAAATGGTTAATGTATATGCTTTTACTATATTTCTGCCATTAAAGAACAATGTGACACAGAAAGGTAAGATTTCTTGGCCAGACACACAGAGAAATAAGATTTAACAGAGGGGCACAAAGACCTAACACGATAGCCATGTGATTTCTAGTCTAGCTTTTCCATCTTACGCTGTCATTATACACCTCTTGTTATTTGTTGTTTTAATTGTATTATTTTTTACTTCACAATATTAATTAAGGGGTACAAGTGCTGTTATTACATGGATATCTGGTATAATCTTAAGTCAGGGCTTTTGTTGTGCCCATCATCAGAATAGTGTTCATTGTACCCAGCAGGCAAGTTTTATTCCATACCAACCATGCCCACCCTCCATCTTTGTTTTTCATGTCCTTTATATCCCTTTGTGCCCATGTGTACCCACCTGTTAGCTCCCACTTATTAGTGAGAACATACGGTGTTTGGTTTTCCATTCCTGAGATATTTCACTTAGGGTAATGATCCCCATTCCCTCCATGTTGCTACAGATGACCTTATTTCACTCCAGTTTCACATCTATCTGATTCCAATCCGACCCATATGTGTATGACCACATTCAGAATTCTGGTTTTTGACACCCAGACAGCTGTATTTCTTCGTCCTCTTGCCTTCATGCCTGTTTCCCAAATCAGTGATCAGGACTTTGAACTTTTGGGCTTCTGTGAAAGAACTACAGCTCTGAACTTTGTCCCCCTGAATCATATTATCTAATTAAGAACTTTTATTTGGTTCCATTCTCTTAACTTAAACTTTGCCTTGAGGCGCAATAATCCATTGAGAATAATTAATAGATGTGGAAACCAGGCTCAGAATTTGGTCTTTGACACAAGGCTGAGCTTTAATAAGCTAAGGGCACCAAAAGTTTTCTGAAATGTTCCTTATACGCTATTACTATTTAGGTTTAAGAAGCAGTTTTCTTTTCAAGTTTCTTAGAGCCTCACATTTCAGAGTGTCCTATATTCTTTTCATCACTGCTTAGAAATTGACTAATTCTTTCAAATTCCACCTCTTTCTTACGATACCATATTAAACATAGCTAACAGCACACAAAATAAACTAGCAATATTCTGTTTTTAACCTTCCTCCCAAAGCCAGAAATTAATTACATACATGACCTGCTCCCATGATGCCAGAGGTGTCTAGTTTACCGTAAGATTTGCCCCTTAGTAGCGTGACTCAGTATCTATCAAGCCTCTAATACATGCTGTCCTCCTGGTAAGCTAATGACCCACTTTTCTGGTTTTTTCTCTTGTAACAACACCCAAATTCTAAAGCTATATTTTTGTTGGTCTATAGAAGTGTCTTTTTCTTAATGGATTATAACAATTATTAATAGTTTGGGTATATGAACCTACTCTGTAGTTTGCCCTTTTTACTTTTTAATGGTGTCTTTTGATGAAGAGAAGCTTTTTGTATCAGTGTAGACCAACTTACCAATCTTTTCCTTTATGATTATTGCTGCTAGTGTCCTATTTCAGAAATCTTCAAGTCATAAAATTATTCTCCTATTATTTCTCAAAGATTTATATGCTTACCTTTTAATCTGAGATGTACAATTTACTAATTGTGTGTGTGTGTACTGACTTTGTAACTAGATACGGTGCGAAGTAGAAGATTCATTTTTTTCCTTGTGCATGTCCAATTAACCCATCGCCACGTATTAAAAGACCACCTTTTCACTACTCTTGTGTAGTGCCACCTCGGTCATTAAGTTTCCATATATGCACGGGTCTTTTTCTGGAGTTTCATTCTTCTATTTGTCTATTCCTATGGCCTATAAAAGCTACACTTTCTTAATTACTACATCTGTGTAGTAACTCTTGATATATCTGGTATAATAAGTTCTCCTTTATTAACAGTATTCAAGATTGTCAGCTATTTATAGCCTTCTGAATTACCATATAAGTGGGCAGAATCTACTTGTTAATTTTAAAATAAAATAATTTTCTTGCAAGTATAAAGATTGAAGTGAAACTATAGGACAATTTGTGGAGAAATAACATCTTTGCATTATTTGGTGTTCCAGTCCATGAATATGATATATCCATTCCTCCATTTACCGAGGCTTTCCTTTATTTCTCCCAATAATGTTTAACGTTCTCTTGGTAGAGGCCTTAACTTCTTTTATAATAAAGAATTTAGAAAGTATCAGCTTTCTGAAGATATTTTAGTTCCAAGTTCCTACTCCCTATTTGACCAGTGTTTTGTCTCCTGTCCTCTGAATTACTATTATTATCTAATATTTTTACTGAATTCAGCAAATGACTCTAGAATGATAGATTCAGAGTCAATTTCTTTTCATCTCTCACTTTATTTTTTCTCTCCAGAGAATTTTCCTTGCTTTCCTGCAAGCTTAAACATGCCATTACAAGTGTGTTTGGTTATCATCCAGATTTCCTAGCTTTTAGTAACAGAAAAAAGTCAACAGGTTTCTGAGCTATCTAATACACCACAGTGTCAAAAGTGGAAGTCATCAAAAATGCCTTTGCCTTTCATTTGGTATCTTTGGATATTACTTAATTTTTGTTTTGTCTTCAATTTGAATTACTTTAAAAATAACTAATTTTAAAAAGTTAATGCCTATACAGCCATGTTTGATCCCCTAAAATAACGATTTCTACATGAGAAAAATGGAGGCTTCTATACCTATTCTAGAACACAAGTTTCATTTCTGCTGTACTGTTTGTCCTTTTGTTATGCAAAGCATAAAATCTTATATATGGGAGCTTTTATATAACAGCAATGTTCAATGTGCTTTTCATTTATTTGAGCCAATAAACTATTATAAATTATATAATTCTAGAAATATAAATGTTATTAACTGAATGGTTGTTTCCCCAAAAATTCACATTCTGAAGTCCTGATTCCAACGTGATGGCATTTGGAAGTAGGGTTTTGGGGAGATCATCAGTTCATGAGAGTATGTCCCTCATGCAAATGATTATTACCCTCCTAAGAGAAATAAGAAAAATGATCTCTCTCTCTCTCTCTCTCTCTCTCTCTCTCTCTCTCTCTCTCTGCCATGGGAGAACACAGATGTCTGCAAACCAGGGAGAGACCCTCCCCAGACACTGGATCTGCTGGTGCTTTGATCTCTAACTTCCCAAGTTCCAGAACTGTGAGAAATAAACAGTGTTTAAGCCATCCTGGTTATGGTGTTTTTATTATAGCAACCTGAACTAAGACACTGAGGATATAGTGAGTAAATGGCTTAACTGAAATTGCCTAATGAACGTATTCAGACCCTAAGGTAACTATACTTATAAAACTTTCCCTATTCACTCAATAGTGAACCTTGAGGAAAAAAAGCTTATTGTAAAAAATTTAAAATTCTCAGATAAACCTATATTATGGTTATAATACCAATAGCTTTATAAGTAAACACCATTAATTATATGACTGTAATTTGCTTAAGTTATCAATGTTTAACAGTATACATAAATATGCTGAATTATGTTTAAAAAATTAAATGCACTGTCTTCATCTGCCAGTTTCTGACTCCTGATTTCTCTGAACTGAATTAAATTGAGCACATCAAACGCTGTGACAGACACCACAATCAATATTTAGACACTACCCAGTGCCTATCAGACACTGTTGTCGCACTAACAGGCAACTTCATTAAAGGCTCTGAAAATAATATATCTGGGTTCATACTTGCCAAAGAACCTCCTCTAATACTCAGTAATAATAACGGGAGGGAAGTTATCATTTAAATAAATTATTGTTAAATAATAAAGGCATAATGTCATTTATCTGTATAAAATGTGACATCAGTTGAATAAAAAGGGCAAATTAAATAACTGAGCTCTTAAGAAATAATTGAAAGTCACACAATCTTTCAAAAATAACCTCAGTTTCCCTGCCATAATATTCACCCTTTCCAACATTGAAATTTTCCTTCCTAAACTCCCCATTAAATCCTCCCTGAGTACTCGAGACAGTCTTTGAACCCATATTGATTTCATTCTAACAAAAGTACTTTAAACATTTCTCTTTTACCCTTTAGTAGAATAATCTTCTCTACAAAAAATATACAAATACCTGTAGAACCTTTGTATAATACGTAAATATAATTTTTTCAAATACATTTCTGGATGGTCTATAAAATATTAGTAATCACTAGCCCATTTAAATATTTGAATCACAAAGAACTACCACACTATGGCTTGAATGTGTCCCCCAAATTCCATGTGTTGAATCTTAACCCCAATGCAACAATGCTGAGAGGCAGAACCTGTAAAGGGTGACAAATGAATGAATGCCATTGTCACCGGAGAGGGTGAGCTACTGCTGGAGTGGCTTGCTGACGAAAGGATGAGTTTGGCTCCCTCCTCCCACCTCGCCCTTGCTCTTTCACTCTCCTGCCCTGTTGCCATCCGTCATGGGAAGGCACAGCAAGAAGGCCCTCGCAAGATGTGGGCCCCTCGACTCTGGACTTTTCAGCCTCCAGACCTGGAAAAATAAAATTCTTTTCTTTATAAATTATCCAGTCTGTGGTATTCTGTCATAGCAACACAAAACAGACACAACATAAAGGTACTTAGTACTCAAATAACCATTTATCAGGAAAGTGTGCTAGAAAATGAGTTATTGTATATGTATTCTGACTCTAAGTTACTTTAAGTCATTTGCCTAACATCAGAGAAAAAATAATATTTGCTTTAATAAAAGAACACTTTAGTACTGTTTCCATATTTTCAAATAGTTGGTTTGGATGGATAATCTGCTTTCATTCTGTTTTATTTTTTTCTTTCACTTTTATGTTTCTTTAAAATGGATAGGAATTATCCTTCACATTCTGTTAAAAAGTAATGATTAATACACTCCTCATAATTTCAAAAGAGTCCAAATATTTACTTATTATCAAAACAAAATTCAATGTATTTTTTATTATTGGCATAGATACTTTTGTTTCTTTTTTATTTTGATTGTTTCCTTGAAAAATTTATTTTATTTTATTTTATTTATTTTATTTCAGCATATTATGGGGGTACAAAAGTTTAGGTTAGGTACATTACCCTTGTCCCCCCTTCCCCTCGAATCAGAGCTTCAAGCCTCTCTATCCTCTAGAAGGTACGCTTCTCGCTCATTATGTATGTATACACCCATCCCCTCCTCACCCCCACATCTGCCCGACACCCAATGAATGTTATTCCTAAATATGCTCTTAGGTGATGACCAGTGAAACCAATTTGATGATGAGTACATGTGGTGCTTATTTTTCCATTCTTGGGATACTTCACTTAGTAGAATGGGTTCCAGCTCTATCCAGGAAAATACAAGAGGTGCTATATCACCATTATTTCTTATAGATGAGTAGTACTCCATGATATACATATACAACATTTTATTAATCCACTCATATATTCATGGGCATTTGGGCTGTTTCCACATCGTTGCAATTGTGAATTGTGCTGCTATAAACATTTGAGTGCAGATGTCTTTTTTACAGAATGTCTTTTGTTCTTTTGGGTAGATGCCCAATAATGGGATTACTGGATCAAATGGTAGGTCTACTTGTATCTGTTTAAGGTATCTCCATATTGCTTTCCACAGGGGTTGCACTAGTTTGTAGTCCCACCAGCAGTGTATGAGTGTTCCTGTCTCTCTATATCCACGCCAACATTTATTGTTATGGGACTTTTTGATAAAGGCCATTCTCACTGGAGATAAGTGATATCTCATTGTGGTTTTGATTTGAATTTCCCTGATGATTAGAGATGTTGAGCATTTTTTCATATGTTTGTTGGTCATTCTTCTGGCTTCTTTTGAAAAGATTCTATTCATGTCCTTTGCCCACTTTTTGGCAGGGTTGTTTGATTTTTTCTTGCTGATTTTCTTGAGTTCTACATAGATTCTAATTATCAGCCCTTTATCGGATGTGTAGCCTGCGAAAATTTTTTCCCATTCTCTAGGTTGTCTGTTTGCTCTCATGACAGTTTCTTTGGCTGTGCAGAAGTTTTTTAATTTGATCAGGTCCCATTTATTTATTTTTGTTGTTGCTGTGATTGCCTTTGGGGTCTTCGTCATAAATTCTTTGCCTAGGCCAATGTCTATAAGAGTTTTTCCCACATTTTCTTCTAGAATTCTAATAGTTTCACACCTTAGGTTTAAGTCTGTTATCCACCATGATTTGATTTTTGTGAGAGGTGAAAAGTGTGGGTCTTGTTTCAGTCTTCTACACGTGGCTATCCAGTTTTCCCAGCACCATTTATTGAATAAGTAATCTTTTCCCCAGTGCATGTTTTCATCTGCTTTGTCAAAAATTAGATGGCTATATGAGGATGGTTTTTTGTCTGGATTCTCAGTTCTGTTCCACTAGTTTGTGCCTCTGTTCTTGTGCCAATACCAAGTTGATTTAATAACCACAGCTTTATAGTATAGTTTGAAGTCTGGTAAATTAATACCTCCCATTTTGTTCTTGTTGCCTAAAATTGTTTTGCTAAACAGGGTCTTCTCTGGTTCCATACAAAGCATGACATTATTTTTTCTATATCTGTGAAAAATGATGTTGGTAACTTAAGAGGGATTGCCTTGAATCTGTATATTACTTTGGGTAGGTAGCACAGACATTTTAACAATGTTGATTATTCCGATCCATGAGCATGGTATGGTTTTCCACCTGTTTCCATGCTCTGCGATTTCCTTCCTCAGTGTTTCGTAGTTCTCCCTATAGAGATCTTTTATCTCCTTAGTTAAATGTATTCCTAGATACTTTATTTGCTTTGTTGCTATGGTGAAGGATATTGAGTCTTTGATTTGGTTCTCAGTTTGGCTGTTATTGGCATATATGAATGCCTCTGATTTGTGTGTATTGATTTTGTATCTTGAGACTTTACTGAATTCATTTATCAATTCCAGGAGTCTCTTGGGAGAATCCTTGGGGTTTTCTAGATTAATATCATAGCATCAGCAAATGGTGAGAATTTGATCTCTTCTGTCCCCATCTGGACACCCTTGATGCAGCTCTCTTGCCTGATCGCTCTCGCAAGGACTTCTAGAACTATGTTGAATAGCACTGGGGAAAGTGGGCAACCTTGTCTGGTTCCAGTTCTAAGTGGGAAGGCTTTCAATTTTTCCCCATTCAGTATAATGTTGGCTATGGGTTTGTCATATATGGCTTGTATCCTTATTAGGTAAGCCCCATCTATGCCTACTTTGTTAAGCTTTCTTATCATAAAATGGTGTTGAATTTTGTCAAATGCTTTTTCTGCATCTATTGAGAGGATCATATGGTCTTTGTTTTGCTTCTATTTATGTGGTGAATTACATTTATAGATTTGCATATGTTGAATCATCCCTGCATTGCTGGGATGAAGCCCACTTGGTCCTGATGGATTATTTTCTTGATAAGCACCTGGATTCGTTTTCCTAGGATTTTGTTGAGAATTTTTGCATCTATATTCATAAGGGATATTGGTCTGTAGTTTTCTTTTTTTGTTGTGTCCTTTCCTGGTTTGGGTATCAGGGTGATGTTGGCTTCATAAAATATGTTGGGGAGGATTCCATCCTTCTTGATTTTGTGGAATAATTTCTGCAGGATAGGCACCAGTTCTTACTTGTAAGTGTGGTAAAATTTGGGTGTGAAACCATCTGGTCTGAGACTTTTCTTTTGGGGAAGGTTTTTTATTGCTGTTTCGATTTCAGTTCTTGATATTGGTCTGTTCAGGAATTCTATTTCTTCCTGGTTGAGCCTAGAGAGGTTGTGTGTTTCTAAAAATTTGTCCATTTCCTCCACATTTTCCAGTTTGTGTGCATAAAGGTTTTTGTAGAATTCATAGATGATATCTTGTCTCTCTGTGGCATGAGTTGTAATTTCTCCTTTCATGTTCCTGATAGAGCTTATTAGAGATTTTTCTTTTCTGCTCTTAGTCTAGCCAAAGGTGTGCCAATTTTGCTTATCTTTTCAAAGAACCAACTTTTTGTTTTATTAATCTTCCATATACTTTTCTTGTTGTCAATTTCATTTAGTTCTGATTTGATCTTATTGATTTCACTCCTGCTGGGTTTGGGGTTGGTCTGTTCTTCTTTCTCCAGCTCGTTGAGTCTATTCATTAGGTTGTCTATTTGTAAATTTTCTGTCTTTTGGATATAGGTATTTATGGAAATAAACTTTGCTCTCAGGACTGCTTTAGCTGTGCCCCACAGATTTTGATAACTTGTGTCTCCTTTGTCATTTACTTCAAAGAATCTTTTGATTTCTGTCTTGACTTCCTTGTTTATAAAATAATTGTTCAGGAGAAGGTTGTTTAGCTTTCATGACTTTGAGTAGAAATGAGAATTTGTGTTAGGGTTGATTTCTACTTTTATTCCACTGTAATCTGAGAAGATGCATGGTATAATTTCTAATTTTTTAAATTTTTTAAGACATGCTTTGTGTCCTAGGATATGGTCAATCTTAGAGACTGTCCCATGAGCTGATGAGAAGAATGTATATTTAGTGGATTTTGGATAGAATGTCTTGTAAATGTCAGTCAGGCCCATTTGTTCTAGCATTCTGTTTAAGTCCATTATTTCTTTGTTTATTTTCTGTTTGGAGGATCTGTCCTGTGCTGTCAGCAGGGTGTTGAAGTCTCGGGCTATTATGGTGTTGCTGTTTATCATTTGGTTTAGATCAAGTAAGGTTTGCTTTATGAATCTGGGTGCACCTAAGTTGGGTGCATGCATGTTAAGTATAGTTATGTCTCCTTGTTGAACTGTACCCTTCACCAGTATATAGTGACCATCTTTGTCTTTCATTACTTTTGTTGATTTAAAAACTAAGTTATCTGAAATTAAAACCACCATGCCAGCTTTCTTTTGGCTTTCATTTGCTTGAAATATTGATTTTACCCCTTTATTTTCAGTCTAAATGCATCTTTGCAGGTTATATGAGTTTCCTGAAAACAGCAGATACTTGGCTCATATTTTTTTATTTATTGTGCCAGTCTATGTCTCTTGAGTGGGGAGTTCAAGCCATTCACATTTATTGAGGGAACTGAGAGGTGGGGCAGATTTCTGTTCATCCTGTTGGGTAGAACTTCATTGTTATGTTTTCCCTCTTGAGCCACTGTGGTATCTGGCCTTTGATCTTTAACTCTTGAGTAGTTTTACATTCATGAGTGTTTCTTTTGCTGGTCCACGTGCAACTCTGTTTTGAATACTTCTTGGAGAGCTGGTCTTGTCTTGGTGAACTCCCTCAGTCTTTGTTTATCTAAGAATGTCTTAATTTATCCTTTGTATACAAAACTTAGCTTTGCTAGGTATGAGATTCTAGGCTGGGCATTGTTATGTTTCAGAAGAGTGAGAATGGGGCCCCAGTCTCTTCTTGCTTGTAAGGTTTCAGTTGAGAAATCTGGCGCTATTTGGATGGGCTTTCCTTTGTATGTTTCTTGTTTTTTTTCTCCTTACGGCTTGAAGAAGGGCCTCTTTAGTGGATATTTTGGTCAGTCTGATGACTGTGTGACGTGGTGTCTTCCTATTTGTAATGAATCTCCCAGGGATTCTTTGAGCTTCTTAAACCTGTATATCTACGGTTTTAGCAAGGCCTGGGAAATTTTCCTCAATTATATCTTCAAATAGCTTATCCAACCCTCAGGTATTATCTTCTTCACCCTCAGGAATGCTCATAACTCTTATGTTAGGCTTCTTCACATAATCCCACATTTCTTGCAGGCTCTGGTCTTTTATTTCTTTGCTCTGTCTCTGTGACTGACTTATTTAATTGGAAGGTGTTATCTTCGATCTCTGAGATTCTTTCTTCTGTTTGATCTACCCTGCTCTTGAGGCTTTCCGCTGTGTTTTGTAGCTCCCTGAATAAATTCTTCATTTCCAGGAGTTCAGTTTGATTTTTCTTTAATATTTTGATTTCTTTAGTGAATTTTATTCCAAGTCTTGCATTTCTTTTGTGGTTTCTTTGTGTTGGTTATCCATTGTGTCTTGCATATCGTTGAGTTTTTTATGATCCATGTTTGAAATTCTTCTGTCATTTTAGTGTTCTGAATTTGGTTAATGTCCATTGCTAGAGAGCTGGCGTTCCTCCTTGGGGGTGTGTTTTCCATTTGATTCTTCATACTTCCAGAGTTCTTTCTCAGAGTCCTTCCCATCTGGATCAGTCGTTGCTTCCCAGCTTTCAGTTTTTTATTTTGAAAGTAACATGCCAAGAGCAGGCTCTGTTCCAGTGGATGCTATAGGGGCAACGCAGTTTGCAGCTGCTGCCTGCCAGCCTGAATGTGTGCGCTTCTGTGTTTGCTTGCTCTGTCACTAGGGGGAGCCGCTTATATGTTTTTCAGGGTTCTTCTACCATAGTTGGGAGGCTGCTCCTGGTTGGAGGGGTTACTTGGGGAGCCTGTTTTGGCCTCTTGCCAGGGTTTTTGTTTCTGGCCGCAGATCCCACTGTTGGCAGCCATCCGGAGGCAAGAGTCCAGCCCCAGCATTTTGGTCCAACCGGATGACCAAATCCAGTCTGACGAGTAAAGTGACTGGGCTGTCAACTTGTAATCTGTGCCAGGGCCCCATGGATTCATGCTAGTTGCAGAGAGAGAGTGACTTTTCTTGTCTCTCCCTACCTCCAGAGGTGGCACCTACCACTTTTAGCGTGAAAGATGCTGGCTAGGGGGAGGGTTGGTGCCACAGTCTGCCCAGTGCCCCAGAGCCTGTAAGTCCCATGGGCCATAGCCTCCCCCACCCCTGCACCTGTAAGTCCCAAGGGCATTCGTCTCTCACAACTGGGGAAGCACCAGAGTTCACACATAAAAAGGGGTCCAGCTATTTGACCGTAGGTCATGTAAGGGCAGAGCTTGTTGCAAGAGTCCCTGGGCTAGGGGAAGGGAGCTGCCCAACACCGTATCGTACCACAGCGGCTGGGTTGTGGACCTGGAAAAGGATGACCGCCCACCCACAGAGTGCTAGCACTGGGGGCAACTGTTCAGTGGTTGGCAGTGCCCCATTGAGGGGCTGAGTCATCAGGCTGCCCCCTTGTCTCTTTTATGTCACCCCCCCCCCCGCAATCTCACACCTGTCCAGCAGCAGCTCTCGCTCTTTCTGATCCACCCTGAGCGGGCCTGTTAGCCTGCGGCAGTTTCCAGGTTAGAGTCCCCTATTTAGTGTTCAGCTCCGTGGATCTGGCCCCGCTTAGTGGTGGAGACAATTTATGTGTCTCCTAACTGCCTCCAGCAGACCAATCCCTGCCCAGTGCAGTCCTGGCACAGAGCTCACATCTCCCGTGGTGATTTTGCACCGACTTCAGGCAGGTCCCTGACTGAGTGGGTGTGGAGGCCAGTGGGGAAGCAAGACGTTCTCCTGTGGGACTGATCCCACCTCACTAGCTGGCAAGGTGGGCACAGCCATCCCACGCTCCACTCTCTATTGACTGTCTTGCACTCTCCAGATTTTCGCAATCTTACCTCCCATCCACCTTTTCTTTTTCCTGCTTTTTGTGTTCCACGCTGATTCTCTGTTGATTCACAATGCTGTTCTTGCAGGGGAGCGATCCACCCATGTGTAGCAGACCGAGATCTATGACTTCCTCTCTGGGAGCAGGAATCCAGGAGGCCACCTCCACTCAGCCATTTTTTTCTTCCCCCGGTTTTGTTTATAGATGGAGGAACTCCAGTTTTAGAATAGTTAAATAACTAGTTTTTAATCTAAATTGTTTAAGTTAAAAAATACTTGAAACTGTCAAATTCAAAAGATATGTTGGCATAATGTTAAATGTTTAAAATATTTTTAAATATCAAACTTGATACAAAAAAATAAAGCTATATAAATTAACCCATTAAGGCAGGAGAAAATTAGGAGGTGGATGAGGAAGGAAGAGAGACAGGGGAGACGGGAATGGACAAAGGAGGGGAGGGGACAAAGAAGAGAGTACAGGAGAGAAAAGAGGGAGAGGGTGAGGAAGGCAGAGAGGAAAGAAGGAAAGGTACAGAAGGTAGGCAGCTCACTGGGATCACCTGAGTATCACCCACTAAAGAGACTATTCTGCTTTAAAAATATGTCATTGACTCTGGTGTACATCAAATAGAAAAATTAATATTTTCAGCATAAAATTTATTTATATCCTATACTACCTGACCCCTACCCTGCCCACTTACTAGCCTCAATTCTTACCACTGTAACCCCTCAACTCAAACCATATCAAATAACCTACAATTGGTGACTAAACCAACCTTTTCCAGACCACTGGGCATGTGCTATTTGCCCTTCCGTGCAGTCATCCCTTTTCCTCCCTCTCTACCTCTTTGTTTTCCGTTCTCCCTTCTTTAATCTTCTCAGTCCTTCAATTATGCTTTAATATCAGGTCTAATCTTGACTTCTCTTGTGAAGTGTTCCCTGATCTGTCTCTCTCTTCAGGAAATGTTGGGTCCCTGTTCAGTGCTCATTTGGCAACTGTTGCAAACCTTTGTTCCAGCACTTAACACTTGCACTGTGCCGTATGCAAATATCAGCTTTGTAAGTGTTGGGACTGAATCTTACCCATCACTGAGGTTGGGTACACTTCTAGATTCTTAGGAATTAAAAGATATCTATTATGAAAATTAGATGTTAATTATTGTAAGACTGGACCAATAAACAAGCTTAATTATGAATTCAATTCTATTTTTTAAAAGTCACATATAAATTAATTATACAATTTTTTCTGAGACAGAGTCTTCCTCTCCCTCTCCAGACAGGCTGGAGTGCAGTGGCACAATCATAGCTCACTGCAGCCTCGAACTCCTGGTCTTAAGCAATCTTCCTGTCTCAGCCTCCTGAGTAGCTGGGACTGCAAGTGCGAACCACCAGGCTCAGCTAATTTCTTCTAAATTTTTTGTAGAGACAATATCTGGCTATGTTTCCTAGGCTGGTCTTGAACTCCTGGCCTCAAGTGATCCTCCCACCTTGGCTTGCCAAAGTGCTGGGATTACATTTGTGAGCCATTGTACCCAGTCTGCAATTGATTTATATTGGCCAAATTTGCTTGATAATTTCCAATACTTTCTTACAGTTTGTTGACTATAAACCTAAACTAACATTTAATTATTGAAAAATGAACTTTTCAAGAAGGAACAAGAATGGTGTGAATAGGAAGTCTACAGAGAGTTCACGAAGTTCACAACATGCCAAATCTGTATGAAATAAGGCCTGTGGGGCTCAGGGTGCTGTTGCTGCTGAGCTCGCAGAAGCATTTGCTAATTAATCTGAGCTTTAGGGATTTTCAAATGTTGGCAAATACATTTAAAATTTTAAATCTGTTGTTTGAAGGGGCATTCCCAAATAGAGGTCATTCTATTAAAAAAAAAAAATGTTTGAACTCAACTTCCACCTTTTATTTGGTCAAATGAGCACAACAAATATTTATGGAAATATAGTTTGATATCAAATAAAGCTTGTTTAAAAGCTCTAGTGAATATGACATGAAATCTTTGTGTATAATGATTTGATTATGCATGAGTTAGCTAGTAGCTATAATTTAATTTTTAAATTTCTTATATTGGATATTACTGGGTTTTGTAATATTAAACTGGGACTGGATGTGAGCAAAGCATTTGTCACCATCTGTCTTAGAAAATACACATCTACCTTTGGGTGTTTACTAGGCAGCTACAGAACCCTCCGTGTAGCTTAGGACCAAATATAAATAAAACAAACAGCTAAAGGACAGGAAGCAACATGCAAACTACGCACTATACGTAAATGAGCTGAAATACATTTAGCTGGTCATCTCTAAACCAGGACGTTGGAAAAGGCCTGGAGGAATTTTAGAGAGACACAGCAAAAAGAACTTTGGGAAGAATAAGTGATTTATGAATTAGATTAAATCTTTAAATGTGTACACCTTAAGTAAAGGACATCTAACTTTGTGATAACCCATTACAAATATTGAAGAAGCATACACATCAACAAGAAAGGAAAATATTCCCATGGTCATAAAATAAAATATAAACCATTTAAAGATAATACAACCAAACTTTAGCAAAAGCTAGAAGAAGTTGGCCCAAATAACAATCCTTCAATATAATTTTAAAATCTCTGGAGGGCATAATAGTGTAAATAAAAGACTAAAATATCACTTTAAAATTCTAATTTAATATAAAACATAAAAATTATAGGTGGTTATCTATGGAAAGGACTTTGGAAGTTGTCTTTTCAATATCATAGTCAATTCTTAACATGTTTGGAAATACAGCTTGAAAACTACAAAAGATAGTAAAATAATCTACAAATTGTACTCGTACTGGGAGAGAGGATCTCTACTTAGTATTGCCATTAATCCGCTGCTGGCAATAAGATTTTTAAATAGATATAATGGTTACAATGCAGTGAGAAACTCCTACTCGCCCTTCAGAACACAGGACTTCCTCCCTGGCCCCACTAGAGCAGGTTACTCCCAATCTGCCGAAAACACACACAGAGAAAGCCAAGAGCCCTTAGTCTCTTCACACACAGCCCTGTGCTCATTTCTGTCACAGCACTTGCCACACTGTTTTGTAATTTTTGACTGTCTTACTAGTGTGCCCCTCTGAATTTAAGTTCTTTGAATATCATGTTTTTTATCTTTTTAGTCATAGTACATCATCAAAAGCCTGATAAACCATTAGGAATTCAATAAATGGTCACTTAGACCAGTGGTCCCCAACCTTTTTGCCAGCAGGGACCGGTTTCGTGGACGGGGCAGGGCGCGGCAGTGGCCAGGCGCCTGGGCCCGTCTCGGGTCCCCCGTCCGTCGGGCGGCCTGCACCTCCACATGCGCATGCGCACTGTGCACCGGGGTATGGGGTCCCCTGCTGAGGGGGAGAGGGGTTCAGAACCGCAGATTTAGACTGAAACTACGGTGGGACTTTGGAGAAGCTGAGCTCATTGGAAATCACAATATTCAGAAAAAGTCTTAAGAAAATATTAGCACATGCACAGATTCACAGACAATAAGCACAATTCAAATTTTAGAGGTGAGTGAGGAGGATATTTCACATGAAGAAATCATAATTTTTTTAAAAAAAGTTCAGACGTCTCTAAATTTTTGGAGTCATTCTCAATCTTTAGCTACCATTAGCATGGATAACTGGCTAAACTTTACAGAATTCATCAATCGTTCAGTGACTAAGTAAAAAGAAAACTTTTCTGAGGATTTAGAAGAATTCATTTTCCCTAGCTATTTATAAGATAGTGGGCACAATTATACATTCAGCTTTGACAGGATATTTTCCATATCCCTCCTTCCTTTGCTATCCATTAAAGATACGGATAAAAAAAGGTTAAGACAAGCAACTAACAAAGAAAGAAAGCCCAACCGAGGGACCCCAGCCAGGTCCCTGTCATGGTCCGCGTGTCAGATTTGCTGTATCCTGAGCTTCCCAGAAACACCCCCTCTGATGGCTCTCACGCTAGTCCTGTACACTATTCCTCGTGTACATCTGTTGAATTCAATACATTCTCCATAACTCCCCAATGACAATGAAAACACAAATGTCACTACAGTAGAATCCATATTGAGGAATATATTAATAAAAAATCAGGTCAAGTGGAGAAGTGATTAAGGAAACTGGGGGAATAATTTTGTCAATTATTGGACATCACCATGGTGCAAGTTTGGAATCAGTATAGGAAAGAAATTTCTAATCCTTAGAGCTGTTCAAGATGAAACAGTTTCGGAAAGTAATGAACTCCAGCGACTAGACGTGCTCAAGCAGAAGCTAAATGGCCATCTGTCAGGGAAGCTGCAGAAAGGAGCCCTTCACTGAGTAGGAGGTTATGCTAAATTATCTCTAAGACTATTTCTAACTCCTGAGATTCTATAATTCAATGAAGTAAAGCTTGAGGAAAACCCCAAAGAACCATTAAATAACTCTGTATACCCAATATGTATATCAGCAGTTAATTTCAAACCAACCATTAACTTCATCTAAGCATTTAATTTGTCTCAGAAATTTGAAGAAAATGGTAATAAAAAAGGAAACAGAAAAACCCTTTGCCTGCATGAATGATCTATTTAAATGGTTTTCAAATTGTGCTTTTCAGATCTCCAGAGAACAGAGGGAATCCTGGAGCTCCTTCAGAGGCGGCCCTCAGGAAGGCAGAATTGGAGGGCACAAGGGAAGGTTTCAGATACTCCAGATCCACTGTGACCAAGGCACCCCTACCTTTATCTCTTTATATATTGAAATTCTAAGTAACTTATATTATTTGAATAATAGAACTTATGACTTAGGAATTTTGATCATAACTAAAATAGCTCATGTGAGAAGAATATAATTTCTGGTTAAATCAGCATTTTTAAAATAATAGCAAATAACTAAACATTGCACGTCCATTGTGAAAATAATAGAAAAAAGGTTCTGCCTCATAGTCAAATAATTTAAATAGGCCATCTAAGTGACTATTTCAAAAATTAGTATTTTGGCCCACTAGAATGTATGAATCATAAATATTTGAGAGTGGTGACAATTCTATATTTTGTTCATTGATATATTTCCTGAATCTAAAACAATGCTTGGTAAAAAGTCAGTGATCATTAAAAGCTTATTAAACTAATTAAAATGTCATAGTTTTTCTAATTTAGGTAATTTTAAAAATACAGATGATCTCCAACATACAATGATTCAACTTATAATTGTTCAACTTTAGAATGGTGCAAAGGTGATATTCAGTAGAAACTGTACTTCTAGTACCCAAATAACCATTTTGTTTTTCAGTTTCAGTGTAGTATTCAATAAATTACATGAAGTATTCAACACTTTATGATAAAAGAAGCTTTGTGTTAGATGATTTTTCCCAACTGTAGGCTAATGTAATATTCCGAGTACATTTAAGGTAGGCTAGGCTAAGCTGTGATGTTCAGTAGGTTAGATGTATTAAATGCATTTTTGATTTATGACATTTTCAACTTACTGTGGGCTTATCAGGAAGTAACCACACTGTAAGCCTAGGAGAATCTGTATTACACTGAGAGTACTGCTTTTAGTTCAGATGTACAAGTTCACAAAAGATCATCACTTCTGTCTCAATTCTGAGAGAACTCTAGATATAATAAAATATTATGTATCTGTACGTAAAGAACTACAGAGAGTGTTGAGATCTTCTAGAACAATAGTGGCCACTTAAAGCCTGGAGTTTTAGCTAATTTCAAGGGTGCATCTAGAAGGCGTTAGCCATCTTTAAGCAGAAAACTTTTGCTGGTAAAAAGAAGAAATAGCAGAATTATAATAGCCATGCATTTTCTTGTATAGTGGATAGGAATCTGAAAGAATCTCAACCACTGGGTTTGTCCTCTTTTTCCACTAATTTTACCCCACGAGACATTTGCAAAATAAGTGATATTTCAGAATACCAACAGAAGAGCTAGACAGAGGGTGATCTTATAGTCTGATGATGCAAGTGGAACCAGCCTGATCCCATCCCTAAGATTTTTGAAACTAAAGGTGATCTGAAAACCACTAACCAACCTAGATTCAATTTAACTTCTCATTAGATAAAAAATATCAATCTCTTACTCTATCAAAGGAAAGTACAAGATCTTTCTAGAAAAAATAATTATCAACTTCAGTTTTTATTGTTCTTTCATACATAATCCATAGCATATAATAAAAATTTATGAGACCTACAAAATGATAGGAAAATGTTACCCATAATGCTGTTAACCAAAGTAGATCCAGCAATGACCCAGACCTAGACATTGGACTTAGCAGAAATTATGTATGTGTGTCAATGTATATGAAATATACATACATATATTATGTATATATATTTTCAAAATCGATTAAAAAGATAATTCTACAGAATGATACCTCAAGGAACTAAAAGTAGAACTACCATTTGATCCAGCAATCTCATTACTGGGTACATACCCAAAGGAAAAAAAGACATTCTATAAAAAAGACATCTATACTTGAATGTTTATAGCAGCACAATTCACAATTGCAAAGATATGGAAACAACCCAAGTATCCACCAATATATGAGTGGATTAATAAAATGTAGTATATGTATATCATGGAGTTCTACTCAGCCATAAAAATGATGAACTACCTATTGTATTATCCTGGATGCAGCTGGAGCCCATTCTTCTAAATGAAGTATCACAAGAATGGAAAAACAAACACCACATGTCCTCACCATTAAATTGGTACTAATTGGCCAACACTAATGTACACATATGAGAATTAACATTCATATTACTTCAGGCAGGTGGGAGGGGCGCAGAGGGGGTGGGTAAGTCCACACCTAAGGGATGAAGCGTGCACTGTCTGGGGGATGGGCACGCTTGTCGGTCAGTGCAAAAACAATTTATGTAACCAAAGCATGTGTACCCTGGTAATACTCTGAAATTAAAAAAAGAAAGAAAACAATCTACGTAAAAGATTTAATAAAGTGCTGAGCATAGAATTAAAAAAAATAAAAATAGCAAATCTAAAACAAAAACCAAAAAGGAATGCTAGAACTTAAAGAAATACATATTTGAAATAAGAATATTGTTGCATGGGGTTACAACAGGCTAGATACAGTGAAACAAAAGAGTAATCAACCCAAAAAGAGGCTAACAGAAATTATTCAAATGGAGCACTGGATAAAAACCAGAACAGAGCCCGGTGTGTATGTGTGTATTTAACATATGTTTACAGTGGAGCCTTAGATTGAGAGGAGAAACAGAACATGGAGACAAAAAAATTTTTGAAAAGATCATTACCATGATTTTTCCAATTTATCAAAATTCAAGAAATTAGTCAACCCATATATCCAAGAATCTCAGTGACACTCCTCCCCATACAGGATAAAACCAACAAACAATAACAACACACCCATAGGCATATCAAACTCTGAAAAACAAAAATAAAGGAACTCAAGAGTGGCCAGGAGGAGGGTACATTATGTTCAAGGTGACAAGAATAAAAGCTAAAAGGGAAGAGAATTGCAACTTTTAAATGCTGAGTGCTGAGAGTAATAAAAATGTCCATCTTGAATTCTAGACCCAATGAAAATATCCTTCAAATATGAGAGCAATTAAAGAAACTTTCAGTCAAATAAAAGCTGAAGTAATTTTCCACCAGATAGCTATACTTCTAGAAATTCTAAAGAATGTGCTTCTGCCAAAGACAAATGATCCAAGATAAAAGCCCAGATGGCAAAAAGAAATAAAGTGAGCCAGAAAGGGATAATAAATGGATAAATATAAAATATTATTTAAAATTTGTATTTAGAAGAAAAGCAGACATAATAATACATGTGGTATGTAGAGCACAAGGAGGACTGAATTATATGCCAACAGTAACACAAAGAACAGGAGTGGCAGTAATTCACAGTTTTTATGTTGACTGCAGAGTAGAATAATAGTAATTCAAGATGGACTGTGATAAATACTTAATCTCTTGGGAAACCACTAAGAATATAATACAAGGACAAATAATAAAAAACTCAATGGAAGAATAAAGTAGAATACCAACACATTCAATTAATTCAAAAAAAGGGAGGACAGGAGGCACCAAAGAAATGGAGAATGATACAAGCAGAGAAAAAATACAAAGTGAGTGGACTGAAACCTAAATATATTAATAATCATATTAAATTTAAATTAAAATATAGAGATTATATATTACTTTTATAATTATGTTATTTATAAGAGCCATACTTAAATATAAGAACATGGGTGAAAAAGCTGGAAAAAATAAACCATGCAAGCACTAATCATAACAAATAAAGTATGGATATATTAATAACACACAAAGTAAATTTGAGTACAAGAAGTATTGCCACAAAGAAGGATATTTTATAATAATACAACAGTGCTAGAATATAATAACAATGTCCTGGATTTTTTTTCCCCCATCACTTCTTTATCCTGAAAACAATACTGTATGAGGTTCAGGGCTGTTTCAGCCTCCAAACAAATCTCCTACTGAACATACAAGACCATGGCAAGACGTTTGAGACATGTTTAACTCTCTTCAAAAGTAACTCTGAATTATCTCTTGTCTTTTACTTAGAAAATGGTTTGTATTTAGTACTTATAGTCTTATCCAAATTAAAGCTTTACTGAATTTTAATTCTTAGGATAAAGTTTTGTAAATAAACCTGATTTAAATAATAGGCTATAACTTTATAGATCTACCAGTAAACTAACTAAGCTCAGGGAGTTCAAAGATGAATAATTCCTGTTATTGAACAACCCACAGGTTAATTGCAGAGACAAATAGGAGAGTAATTGCAATCTGTTTGAAAGGCATGCAAGGGTTTTCCAAAGAAGCTGCAGGCATCCAGGCAAAGCATGGAATCCACGTCAGACTGTGAGAGGCCGGGAGGCGAGGGGTGTGCAGTGGTGTGACAGCGCCCCTGGGACGCCACGCAAGCTGGAGCAGAGCACCAGGCGTGGCTAATCAGCTCTGTGTTATGTCCTGGAATTATCCTATGACTGTTTTTAATTAAATGAAGGATAAATTTAAATACCTCATCTGAATGCAATATGCTACAATAACATCATGCAGAGAAGTTGTGAGTGATATAAAACAATCTACTCAAATTCTATTTAACTTGCTGAATGTACACTCTGAATGTACACTTTGTCATCCTCTGTCACAATTCCATCTTCATACCTGCAAATTACCAGGAAAACAAAATTACATAAATCATATTAATTTTGAATTAGTCAAATATGCTGTATTTATTTATTTTTAACTTTATTAATAGCCCTAAGAATATATCAAAAACAATATGTACAGAATTTTTAATAATGGTTCACTCTTTCACATAATAACAAGAAAAAAGGAAATAGCATGGATATAATAGATATATGTATAATTCAAAATACTCAATTTAGTTAATAAATTCATTTGCTAATGCAATTATGCATTATAATGGCTGTTTGAACGTAGGCTTTGCCATTTGTTCTTGTTCACTATTTTTGAAAGAATAAAAATAACACCAAAATTGTCAAAAATATGCAAAGAAATGATAGATGAGAAAATTTGACATATATACAGATTATGTACTGATAAATGATATCTTAAATACAATATAAATGTATCCATTCTATTAGATTGGTTAAAGACATTGCTACCTCAATTCCAAGTATATTTATAAGTAATATTGCTCTCAGATGTCACACCAATTTGTACAAGTCTTTATGAAAGTTGTCTTAGAGCTGGAAACAAGTCTTGCATGTGTTCAAACCTACCACGAAACCTGGTACATTGCTTTCAATAAGGTAAATTTTCAACAGTTTTTTCACTACATACTTGCTACACACTTAATTAAATTTGCTCACATTCCTCTTAACATTTAATATTTTTACTCTATGATCTTTCTGTACTGAATAATGGATACATTCTTTAAATCTTTCTTTCAGTTTATCAATTCTCTCATAAGCTATTCGTAACCTAACTCACTGAGTTTTCAATTATTTTTTTCATTTCTATAACAATTTTTTTCTTCAAATCTCCTAATTTTATATCATCTTTCTCATTACTCAGAATTCAATCTCTTTTATTTCTTTAATCTACTCATTTTGTATTTTGTCTTATCATTCCTATATCATACTACTTTACAAGCCTAATTCTTCTGCCTGCTCTCCTGCTCATTCCTATGTGTGGCAGCCTGTTTGTTTATTTTGTGACATTTGACAGTGAACTCATATTTCTTGGAACTTTATCTTCGAGATTCTTCAAGGCTTCATGTTAAGGTGGCTTCTTCCAGAGAAAATATGTATTTGATTTTGCCACACAATAGCACATCCAATTAAAATTAACTTTTTGGCTTTAATGTTCTAGGATCAGCTACCCAGGGGCATGAATTCATCACTGAAGGCAGTGGAGCTGGCTACCGAATATGTGGAGAGGTTATTGTTCTTATTCATTGGCTGACAACATTAAGTGGGCGGCTTAATTCTAGCTCACCCTGATTGTCACAGACTCAAAGTTGCGTTCCTCTCAGATTCACATGTTGAAATCTTCACCCCTAGTGTGATGGTATTAGGCGGTGGGGGCAGGGCAGAGCCCTCACAAACGGAACTAGTGCCCTTATAGGAAATGACACAGAGCTTGTTATCACTCTCTGCTCACCACCATTTGAGGATACAACAGGACTGTCGGCTACAGACAGGAAGAGTTCCCTGCCAGACGCTGGATCCGCCAGCACCTGGTTCTTAGACTTCCCAGCCTCCAGAACTGTGAGAAATAAATATTATTTAAGCCACCTAGTCTATGGTGCTCTGTTATAGCAGCCTGAAATAACTGAAACACTTACCTTGAAGAGATGCTTTATATTTGTAACTGGAGTTGGGGTCAAGGAGAGTGTATTAGTTTTCTAGGGCTACCATAACAAATTACTCCAAATTTATTGCCTTCAGACAATGCAAATTTATTATCTTACAGTTCTAGAGTTCCAAAGTGTGAAATGGATTTCATCTAACTATAATCAAAGTATCCAAAGAGCTACATTCCTCTCTGGAAGTTCTAGGGGAGAATTCATTTCTCTGTCTTTTCCAGCTACCCAGATTCCTTGGCTTGTGGCTCACTCTCACTCTCTCTTCAAAGCCGGAAATGCCTGCTCAGGCCTTTCTTGCATTGCATATAACCCTGACTCTGCCTACCTCTCCCCGGCTGAGGGCTCTTGTGGTGACAGTGAACCCACCTCAATGATCCAGCATCATCTCCTTATTTTAAGATCAATTAATGAGCAAACTTAACTCCCCTGTGTCAGGTAACATAACATGTTCACAGGCTCCAGGAATTAGGAGTTGTACATCTTTGAGTGGGGCCAATATCCTGCCTGTTACAGAGGGTATCTATTAGAGTTCTGTCCTTGAGTGGGCACTTAACTTTCTCTGCTGTCCTGTAAGCCTTGAGAATCACAAAGAGTAAAGTTCAATTTTGTGAGATTTGTTAAGTGCCTTCAAGGCTAAAAGTGACTTCAGAGCACTTTAGGTCCCCCATTGACTTAACATTTACCTTCATTTTGCAGATTTCTTACAGTCTTGGCAGCCCACAGATGCATTTAACACTGTAATTTTTTATAGTTTTTCTATAATTTCAGGTGTTTTGGAGAAAAAAGTTGGTCAGGATAACTTGTCCACTGTACTACCATAAATGGATAACATAGCAATATGATTTTTGTAAAGACTCTTCCCTGTTAATTTCAGCTAAAAATAAAATTTAATAACCAAATATAATTTTACTAAGGTTATTTTAAATGTATGATAGATATGTGATATATATAATAGTGATCTTTCCATCTTTTTTTATCTAAAATTATTTTTCATCAATTATTTTTTATAAACATAGGTTAATCAAAGGATAATTGTGTCTTCCAGCTATTTCCTGGTTGCCAACGATTTGCTCAGATACTATCATTTCACCACCGTTTCCTGACATATTCCTTGACAAGTAGAAGGGGCTCTGATTTCTTCAATTTAATTCTACCCCATAAATTTTTAATGAATACCTCTCTATGCAATTAATTTAGGACTAAAAAGGAGGCTAAATTAACATAGAACATCAGCTTTTCCCCCAAGGAACTCTGAACCTAATAGCAAATACAAGTAAACATAGTCAGGTTATAGTATAATATGTACAATGATAAAAATGTTTCTGGATAAAATGGTAACACAAAAAATAGAATTATAAACTACATTTGGGTATAACAGGAAAGAAATTGTGAAGAAGGAAAAGGCTAAACTGAGTCTTTAAAAATAAGTTTGCCAATAAGAGAAGAGAAAAGTCACATTCCAGGAGAAGCTAGAGGATGAGAAAAAGCAAAACGTGAATTTCAAATAGTTCAGCCTAAGCTGAAGACATACTGCACTTTGCAGAGTAGTGAACAATGAATTTAGAGAAAACGAGGTTTGCAAGGTTCATATCTTAGAAGGTATTAGCCACGCAAAGCCTTTTAAAATATTTTGCCTATCATAGTTCACAAACCTAGCTGCTCATCAAAATTTTCTGTGTGAATTGTCACATATGTGGATTACTGAGCCTAATCTCCAGACATACTGAATCAGAATCACCTTGGAGTTAACAATTTTAATAAGCTTCCAGATAATTCTGATGTAAATTTTATCAGTTAGGATGCTTTGAGCTGCAGACAACAGAAAACTTAAGAACGCGTTTAAAAAGGCGATGTATTATCTCATATATTAAGTAGTCCCGAGATAGGATATCTCGATCATTAGATGATTTAGTGGCTCCATGGTGTAAACAAGGATTTAGATCATTTCTGCTTTTTGCTTTGCATGTTCCAGTGTGTCAGCCACTCCTGAAACGGGCTCGGGGCCCCAGGCTCTTTCTCTTCTTGTGGAAAAGGAAAAGCACAGCAGAGATGCCTCTGCCAACAGGTACATCCTCATACTGCATTCAAAATTTCATTAGGTAGCCACCCTGAAAACACTCACTGTCACGGGCAATAGATTCACTGTGACAGCTAACCAGCATTCGTCCCATGATGCTGAGGAGAAGCCTGGGCTTCTGTGAAACAAATAGGTACACAGTATCTGGAAAAATTAAAATCAGAGTTTTGATATAATAAAGATGTGGAATACTGTCCGCTGTTGGGCAGACAGTCCACAGTGCCCACCACGCAGAAGATCACTGAGCCAATACTGGGGACCACCACATCAACAATGTTAGCGGTTCAAGTTAGAGATAAACATAACTAGGTTGGTATGTTCAGAAAAATCAGTAGGCATTTATAGAATGATATAAGTCAGATCCTTTCTGTTTTTCAAGTAGAAGAATAGTTACTAGATTATTTCAGTAAGATAACAAAAAGATGGTAATATTTTTACCAAAGAGAACAACATTGGTAATTAACAAGGGAGGATATATCTTGTTGAATTGTGCTTCACTTAATTGCACTTCAAAATATTGCTTTTTTTTTTTTTTTTGACAAATTAAAGGTTTGTGGCAACTGTGTCAGGCAAGTTGATTGGCGCCATTTTTCCAGCAGCAGGTGCTCACTTCATGTCTCTGCATCACATTCTGGTTATTCTTTCAATACTTCAAACTTTTTCATTATATCTGTTATAGTGATCTTAGATTAGTGATCCTTGGTATTACCACCGTCATTGTTCTGGGGTGCAATGAACCACGCCCATACAAGACAGTGAACTTAACTGACAAATGTTGTGTGTTCTGACTGTTCTACAAACCTGCTTTTCCCCCATCTCTTCAGGCCTTCCTGTTCTGTGAGACACAAAATACAGAGAGTAGGCCAATTAATAACTCTACAGTGGCCTCTAAGTGTTCAAGTAAAAGAAAGAGTGACATATCTCTCGCTTTAAATCAAAAGCTCAAAATGATTTAGTTCAGTGAGGAGGCATGTCAAAAGCCGAGATATGCCAAATACTAGGCCTCTTGTACCAAAGAATCAAGTTGTGAAAGCAAAGGAAATGTTCTTATTGGAAATCAAAAGTGCTGCTTCTGTGAACACACGAATAACAAGAATGCAGAACAGCCTTATTACGGATATGGAGAAAGTTTTAGTGGTCTAGGTAGAACACCAAACCAGCCACAATATTCTCCTAAGTCAAACCCTAGTTCAGAGCAAGGTCTTAATTCTCTTTAATTCTACGAAGGCTGAGAGAGGTGAGGAGGCTGCAGAAAAGTTGGAAGCCAGCAGAGGTTGGTTCATGACGATTAAGAGGCGAAGCCGTCTCCATAACATAAAAGTGCAAGGTGAAGCAGCAAGTTCTGTTGCAGAAGCTGCAGTAAGTTTTCCAGAAGACCTAGCTAAAATAACTGATGAAGGTGGCTACACTAAACAACGGATTTTTCAATGTAGACAAAATAGCCTTATATTGGAAGAAGGCTCCATCTTCTTTCATAGCTTAAAGGAAGTTACTTTCAAAAAGTCAATGCCTGGCTTTCAGGTTTGAAGGACAGACTGACTGTCTCATTAGGGACTAATGCAGCTGATGACTTTCAGCTGAAGACAATACTCATTTACCATTCTGAAAATTATAGGTCCCTTAAGAATTGCACTAAATCTACTCTTCCTGTGCTCTGTGAATGGAAGAATAAAGCCTGGATGACAGCACATCTGTTTACAGCATGGTTCACTGAATATTTCAAGCCCACTATTAAGAACTACTACTCAGAAAAAAAATATTTCTTTCAAAATATTACTACTCATTGACAATGCACCTGGTCTCCCAAGAGCTCTGATGGAAATATATGATGAGATTAATGTTGTTTTTGTGCCTATAGATCATTGATCAAGGAGTAATTTTGACCTTTAAGTCTTATTATGAAGAGATAAATTTTATCAGGCTATAGCTGCCATAGATTCCTGTGATGTGCCTGGCAAAGTAAATTGAAAACCTTCTGGAAAGGATTCACTGTTCCAGATGGCATTAAGAACATCTCTGATTCACAGGAGGAAGTAGAAATATCAACATTATCAGGAGTTTAGAAAACCTCTCATGGATCACTATGAGGGGTTGAAGATGTCAGTGGATGAAGTGCCTGCAGATGTGGTAGGAACTGCAAGAGAACGAGAATTAGAAGTGGAGCCTGCTCGATGTTATGAAAAAAAAAAGAAAAAGTGGAGGTATAACTGAATTGCTGCAGTCTCATGATAAAACTTGAATGGATGAGAAGTTGCTTCTTACGGATTAGGAAGTGGTGTCTTGAGATGGAATCTACTCCTGGTAAAGATGCCGTGAACATTGTAGAAAAGACAGAAAAGGGTTTCAAATATTATATAAACTTAATTGATAAAGCAGTAGCAGGATTTGAAAGAATTGACTCTAACTTTGAAAGAACTCCTGCTGTGGGTAAAATGCTACAAACAGTATTTTGTAGAGAAATCTTTTACAAAAGGAAGAGTCCATCGATTCAGCAAGTTTCCCTGTTGTCGCATCTTAAGAACCTGCCACAACCAGCCCCACCTGTAGCAACCACCACCTCCTCAGTCAGCAGCCGTCAGCATCAGAGCAAGACCCTCCACCAGCAAAACCATCACGACGTGCTGAAGGACCAGATAATCGTTAGCATTGTTTAGCAATGAAGTGTTTCCTAATTGAGGCATATACACTGGGGTTTTTTAGACATAATGCTACTGCCTATGTAGAAAAACTTTCATACACACTGAGAAGCAAAAGTGATTGTGAGACTTGATTTATTGTGATATTTTCTTTATTGCAGTGGTCAAGAACCAAACCCACAGCATCTCCAAGGTGTGCCGTAAGGAGGCGTGTGAGAGGCTTTGTATCAGAGCATAACCAGCAACGCTTCAGCTGCCATTGAATTTTCGTGGTAATGGAGGGAAAGGAGGTGAGCATTTCTACTAAGTTCCTCACTGGCTGCATGGCTGGAGAATTACCCAAAGGATCATCAATAACTGATAAAAGAAAATCCATTCTAATAAGAAGATCATGACCATAAGGCCAGTAAGGACCAAGCAGTGGCCATGAGCAAGTCACTACTGACAGTGAAAAAGCAATTTTAACACAGCCATAAATACAGAAGCCAAATAACAGTAAACCGAGACGGACTTGGGAAACTCCAGATGGTGAGGTGGACGATCTTCTCAAGCAGGTGGCTGTGAAGGAAAGGAGGGCAGCTGGCCGACAGCCGGAGCTGGTCAGCTGGAGGAAGGCTGTAGTTGGGTGCTGGTCACTCAGTCACTCAAAGAGAAAAGCCAACAGGTAGAGAATGTTTTAAAATATAGGAGAAACTAGATAATTCATGGAGCCAAAATCTCTGAGGACACAGGTGGGCATATGAATAGAAACGTAAGTAAAGAGACATTTCTCAGGGACTGGCAGAAGGGCCCTTTTCCATAAAAACTAAAGAGGGGAGGTAAAGATGAAAGCAGATATAGATGAATTTGAAGGTTGAAGTGAAGTGAATTAAGGTGATTGAAGAACTTCTGAATGAGGTACGAGAATACGCCCTGAAGGAGAGAACAGTTGGGGCAGGGATCATGTGACACGTGATTAAAGCTGGAATGTTCTCCACAGGTGATGGAAGAGAAAGCAGGCCACAAAAGCTGTACGGGAACTACTGAGTGGGCCAGAGTGTCCAGGGTAGAGTTGAAACCAGCAACGACCTGTATACCCATCCACACGTTATGGGAATATTCTCAGAAAGTTTCGAGAGATCCAAGTGAAGTATCAGAGGGGGCAGATGATAGATTGAAAATATCAATGTGGATAAAATGGAAGGACCAGAAGCTGTAGCATTAATAGTTCAGGGTGTTGGTGAGAGTGTATTGATAGAAATTCACAGCAGAGAAAGAAAGCCGTGTGGTCTAGAAGAAGTTGGAAGCCTGGTGCTAAAATGTGAGTTTGTGAGGAACCTGAAAAATCAGAAGCCGTCGAAGCACGAGTTTACATGAGTAAGGAAGTGACAGATCTAAAATGATAGGAGACTGTAGTATTATAGACTGTCTCTTTTCCCGTTAAAATTTTCCACCTCTCATTATATTTACGTAAGGCCTTGAACTTAGAGCAGCTAATCTGAAAAATTTTATTAAAAGTGGTAATGGCTCAGAAAAGCTTTAAACATTACTTTAGAATATAATGCTCTTTACAGTTGAACATGGTCTTTTGAAGCTTTAAGCCAAAGAAATAAATAATGTAGAGGTTCTAGGCCTAGAGCAGCCGGGACACACCGGGCAGGGCCACCAGAGGCACCTTCACTGGAAACGCTGGTGGCTTCCACCTGCCAAGACAGGGCACTGCTCTTCTGTCCCCCACTTCCACGAGCTAGGAAGGACGCATCAGACACTCCGTGCTCAACACATCACTTTATTAAAAGGAAGAGTTCTACATAAGAGAAAAACTGAGATGAAGGTTTGTATTGTGACAACACTAAGGAATTTTTTTAAATAAGCAAAAGTTGTATGATAGAAACATACGATAGAAAACCTCACCTACAGTTCTGGGAAAGTCGTACCGAAGTTAAATCTTCTCGTCACTGTCATTGGGGTAGTTCTATTCCCACTCTGGGGTCCAGATGCTGCACATGTTATTTGCATGTTACCCTACTCTCTGGTAGACTTTACTTGCCTTTGAAGATAACGTGTTGCAAAGCAGTCACCCAGGAGTCCATTGTCTTAGTTACCAGAGCTGACTCTCGCACACCCAGCTGCATCCTCACATTTCCCCAAGGCAGCGCGTATGTCTTTGCTGTGAACACGCTTTCACGTTCATCGTGCTCAGGTACCTGAAGATCAATATATTTACAAAGGTTTTCAGTGGGCTGCAAACATGCTAAAATATAATACAGACAAGAAAACAAACAACCAAAAAAATCCACCAAGTTTCTACTTTAAAGTAGTGAACCTGGGCGTCAGTGACAGGACGGGGGCACATTCACATTCGGGGGTGGCACCCTTCCTGTCAGCGTCTGCAATGGGAAAGCACCGGCTGCCTTTTCTAAATATTTATTTAAAGGTATATTGGACATTTAATATGAAATTGGGCCATATCTGGATATAATTTAAAAGTGGCCATAGCATGATTAAAATTCTGTTGTCGGAGTATTAAGGTATAACTTTTAAACTTCCTCTTTTCTTATTTTCATGTTGTAATTTTGCTTTGCTTCACAGATCACATAAATTTCCCACTTACTAGAGTGGACACATATATAATAGGACATACCAAATCAGTATGTCTTCTGTGATGGTAAGTCAAAATAGAAGTTGCCAAATTTTTACGTTACGAATCTTCATCTGAATCAGAAGTCCAATAGCAAATCTGAACGCTCAGAGCATTACTTTGACTTACAAAATTCTCCAGGGAGCTCTGGGCCCATAAATCAAAAGAGATTACATTGGAGTATTTTCAACTGTGACAAATATAACTTTGTTCCAATCCTTTAAACATTATTTAAAACATAATGGCACTCATATTGCCATACTCAGCAGTCTTAAAGGTCAAAAAACTTTTGAAATTTCTCATTAGGACTATTGTAAAATAAATGTAAAAAATTAGTGTAAAGCATCAAATATATTTGAAACAGTTCATTTTCAAATTTATTCAGGACACACTTATGATTAAAACATTTTTCTACACAATTAAGAGAAAGAAACATAACTCATACACAAATATTAAGAATAAATTAGCTTCTTGCTAATAATTACAGAAGAAAGATCCTTTAATGTACATGGGACAGATATGACAGGCAGATTTCAGAGCTTTTTCTGATACTCTCTCTAATGCTAATCAAACTTTGATCATTCTCTATGATTAAACCTCTTTTACGAGTGGATATCTTTCACTTTTGATTTGATTAATCTAATCAATGTAAAGAAAATCAAGTTTTCTCACAACTAGATTTGATTATTATTTATTTTTCATAAAACCAATAAAGTCACTTAAAATAATCTAAGAAATTTGGTCAAGTAAACCAAGCTATAATTTCAGTTCACTTTCTTTGAATGTAAAAGAGAATATTAATGATTTATTCCTACTTCGAATTAGAGCTAACTAAAGCTTTTATAAGTGCTTGATATTAAAAAATTCCAACATGTATCACAGTTAAGTGAGAAAAGAATAAATGAAAATGCATTTTTCTAAGGGGAAAAAGCACAGATTTTGGAGTAAAATTTACCTTGGTTTGAATTCTTAACACTGGTATTTTCAGACATGTAATCTTAGACAAACTACTGAAACTCTTGGCCTCAGTTCCCCGACTTTTAAAATGAGGACAATAGCCCCTCTCAGGATAGGCATCATGTGCATAAACACATAACAGCATGTCTCAAGTTTCATTAGCAAATGAAAGTTATTATTTGAGCGTAACAAAGTAACCGTGGATGAGCTAAAAACCCATACTTACCAGGTTTTTGTACCCAAATGTACGAAAGCTGGTCTAAATTTTATGATTTAGCCATTGGGCTAAATGATGAAGATGTTTGCCCCTGAAGAGAAACTGATATTTCCACCATTGATTACCCTGTGAATAACTAATCTTGATGGTACAAGAAAAAGCAGAGGACTGAGAAAGGAGAAAAGAATCAATGTCTCCAGCAAAAGTTCAGATTATGGGAAGAACTGAAGTGTTTCTGGTAAGAACAGGGAGGAGTCCAAGCACTAGTGACAAGTGGGGAGACGGCACAGGAGCCCCAGGGCTCGGGCCTACTCAGGCAAAGCAGCATCACACGAGTAAGGCAGGCATGGGGGGCATCACACGAGCAAGGCAGGGCATGGGGGGCATCACACGAGCAAGGCAGGCATGGGGGGCATCACACGAGCAAGGCAGGCATGGTGGGCATCACACGAGCAAGGCAGGCATGGGGGGCATCACACGAGCAAGGCAGGCATGGGGGCATCACACGAGCAAGGCAGGCATGGGGGGCATCAAACGAGTAAGGCAGGCATGGGGGGCATCACACGAGCAAGGCAGGCATGGGGGGCATCACACGAGCAAGGCAGGCATGGGGGCATCACACGAGCAAGGCAGGCATGGGGGCATCACACGAGCAAGGCAGGCATGGGGGGCATCACACGAGCAAGGCAGGCATGGGGGGCATCACACGAGCAAGGCAGGCATGGGGGGCATCACACGAGCAAGGCAGGCATGGGGGGCATCACACGAGCAAGGCAGGCATGGGGGGCATCACACGAGCAAGGCAGGCATGGGGGGCATCACACGAGCAAGGCAGGCGTCGGGGGCATCACACGAGCAAGGCAGGCATGGGGGGCATCACACGAGCAAGGCAGGCATGGGGGGCATCACACGAGCAAGGCAGGCATGGGGGGCATCACACGAGCAAGGCAGGCATCGGGGGCATCACACGAGCAAGGCAGGCATGGGGGGCATCACACGAGCAAGGCAGGCATGGGGGGCATCACACGAGCAAGGCAGGCATCGGGGGCATCACACAAGCAAGGCAGGCATCGGGGGCCGGGTCTGCGTGTTCAGGTGGCACAGAGACGGCAGAGACAGCAGCGCTACAGAGTCCTCTATTCTCAAAAATAAAGAAGACAAAATAATAAAATAAGACATACCATATTAGAATTCTATTTCTCTTAGTAGCAGGAGAAAAGAAAGGACACTAAATTTTTTAGATGCTTCCTAGATAGATGTATCAGGAAAATGACTGAACATCTATTTAAACAGGAACCCAAATTTTAAAATATTGTTAAAAGTTTAGGAAACAGGGACATACAGCTGGTAAGTGGTGGAGTTTGAATTTAACTCCAACTTGGTCTCTGAGTGCTTTACTCTTAGTCCTTACATTTAGCCTGCAAGTCAAAATGAAATCACACTTCCTTCAACACCAATTACAATGACCAAATTAGCCAGGGGTCCAGAACTTCTTTTGGAATTCCATACAACAGTGATCCATGAATCAATCCCCCACTTAGGTGGCCTCATGACTACCATAATTTCCAATACTCAGGTATAGACCCTTCAACGATCGATCTTCATACAGGCCCAAATAACCGTGTGTGATACATAACCTTGAGTTTCACTGTTTTACTTCTGGTCTAAGAGCAGAGGCCATTCACCACCACTCCAGATCATTGGTCATAACCCGAGAGGGGACAGGACTGGGTAGTGCACCTGGCAGGCCCGACACTGGGTTGCTGCTGTCCCCATCCCTGGAGGAAGGTCTCTGATGATTTATCTGGGTCAATCTCGCAGTGCTACCCTAGTCAAGCTTGCCCACCAAGAGACATACGAACCCTGGGTGCCACAGCTCTTGGTCTTTCTTACAACCCTTTCAGTTCACATTTGTGTGATGTTTCCTCTAAGAAGTCCAGAGAATCAGAGTGCCCGGATCAGGAATCCATGCTGTGTGATACAGAATTAGAAGTGTGACAAGATAACCTACATCTCTGAGTTGAGTCCTGAGGACCCATTCAAATTCCATTTTTTCATATGCTAAGTTCTGTGATGCTGCTTGAAAAACCATGGCTAAATATAAACTATATCTTGGTATATGGAATTTGGTAGTGATCCTACCTGTATCACTTTAGACTAATTGTCCTAGAACCATTCAAGACTAATTTCTTCTTCCCTCATTGATATGAAATTGCATGCTTACCATAAAATAAATTACAATGTTTCAGTCTTAAATCTGTTTATGTATAAGAGACTAAATCTAATAGTCTCTGTTTAAACGCCACTGTTTAGACTACTTTGTAAGTAATCTGAGAACACTGTTAATGCCAGGTGGGATCTTCTCAAGCCATTCAGCCTTTCACAAGGCTACAGACTCCATCACTTGGTATATGATTTGGAAATATACAAGGTTCAAACATAATGAGGAAAGTAATTAGAACATAGGCTTAAAAGTTTTCTACTTAAGTTTTTTTTTATTTTAATGTGTCTCATTAATTTCATATTCAGAAATCTGATGTGTACTTTTCTGCCTTCACCACTACTAATAAAAACTTCACACTACGGTTTGCGTTTGAGATTTGATTGGATGTAATTGAGTTTCTCTGCCTTGCATAATCAGCACAGGAGAGGGCACTGACAGTTTTATCACTCTCAATTCTCTTCTAAATTATGCAGATGCTATTGGTTCTTTTAAATAGTCCTCAGCATCATCCCTTATAAATTGCTTAGAAACCCAAGACTGATTAACTATCAGAATGAGTGAATATGCTGGGAACGGCATTAGCTAACCATTATGCTCAGCTGCTTCTCAATTAGCCTAAGATAGACTCCAGCCCACTCAGCTGTGCAGCCTTGGATAAGTTCCTTAATTGCTCCATGCTTCATTTTCCTCATCTGTAATATGGGAACGATAATAATAGTATCCACCTCATATGATTGTTATAAGGATTGAATATGTTAATATTTGTAGAGCATTTAGAAAGAGGTTTGTACACACTAAGTACTATATTACTCTTTGTATCTAATTGAATTTATCTTTAATAGCCTGTGTCTTCTATTTCTGCACCCATGTTACTTTCCACTCCATCCCCATGTTCCTGAGTATTCTCAAAAGTTGCACTGTATCTCAAAAAAGGATTTAATGATGTCATCAAATCAAAGTATGTCTGCCCAATGAGGCTCCTCTTATTGTTCCTCCCATGGTGTATTTGGATTTAAAAAAGGAATAAAAATATTACTCTCTAATTGTCTTAGTTTATTTTGTAATGCTATAACAGAATACCTAGACTGGGTAATTTGTAACAAACAGAAATTTATTTCTCAAGGTTCTGGAGCCTGGAAAGTTCAGGATCAAAGGGCCAGCATGTGGAGAGCGCCTTCTCACTGCATCTTAACATGGTGGGAGGCATCACACGGGCAGGAGAGAGGAGGGAAAGGTGCCAAACTTGTCCTTTATAAGGACCTCACTCCCTGGACAACAAACCCACTTCTGCAACGGTGACCCTAATCCATCCCTGAGGGCTAATTGCCTCTCAACACTGTTGCATTGGGGGTTAAGTTTCTAATACATAAACTTTGGGGGACACCTTGAAACCACAGCACCAACATATTAGTGAATGTTTAGAGGGAGGTAGGTAGCAGAGGAACTGTGTACACAGAAGGAACTTTCCAGCATTTTTCACAAGCTATCACAAAGCAGCTACTAATTATAAGGCCCCTGTAACTAAAGATACAAAGGTCAGAGGCAGGAAGGTCAATTTATATCACTTACATAATTCAATAGTATTTCTATTGGCATCAAACAGAACGAACTTCCTGAAAAGCAACTCTGGGGTCTCCGGCACACAGTGAAAGTCCAAGAACCCTGCTAAAGTATATACCCAACATACCCTTTCTTGGGGCCAGTCCCCTTTCAGCCAAGCCAGCCTGACTCTGCTCAGAAAGAGAGACCTGTATCACCAAAGATCACTGCTATTTCCAACATATATTGACAAAATGGAGAAACAAATAATCCCACAGCCTACTTGCTCAACTAAACCAGAATTACTCAAAAACTCAATCCCATCAGACAGCAACTGAGCTGTGAGAGAGCAAAGTTTTCATTGCTCTCCCCAAACTCCAACTGCTCCCTGGATTCTCTCAAGAACCAGAGGACCGTGAAGGTCAATCCTTGGGGAACCCTCATGTCACATGTTATTCTTGGTCACCCCTGAGTTATCTAACTCCTTCCACATTCTTCTATATTTTTCTCACCTGGATCAAATTCTCATTTCCTTTTCCTTTCCCAAACCTTTCTATAGATAGTGTCTTGCGAATTCTTGGTAACCAGCCTTTCCTCCTCAGCTTGCCATCTCCTCTCTCTCTTTGGCACCTAGTTGAAAGCTGAGCTCCCCTTAGGGACACATATTCCTTTTTGTCCCTCTCATGTGGAAGCTGCTTATCCTACTGAACGCTGAGCATTTAATGTACTGCTTCCAGATCATTCTATCTCTATTCTTGGTTAAAATGCCTATTATTTTCAGGCCACCCTGCCAGAATGCTTTGTCAAGGTCATCTCCTGACCTCACTGCCCAACTCTCCCTCATTCCTCAAGTCCTGAATTTCTTCCTGTTCTCCACACCCGTCAGCATCCTTCTGTCTTCATCCTCTTGCCTGGTTACCCTACCTTTGGAATCAGTCGCGTCAGCCCTACCCACGCCAACGTCCGCAACCCCCTTCTTCCTTCTGCTCCATGTGTTCCCGGCAAACGCCACCAGGGCCCACGACACATGCAAACCTGGGGGCGCCGTCAGAGGAAACGGCAAAAGCAGGCAGTTCGGTGCCTCCGCAAATCCATGAACTTCCCCTGGACACGAATGCTGACCAGAAAGTCTTATATTTTTCCAGAGTCGTGTCTCCTTATCATTTTTTTTCTCAGTAAAAGAGATTATTCTAGAATTTCTGCACATTCCTCTCTCTTACTACTTCTCCTCACTCTCAACAGACAGTCTTGACATCTTTAGTCAAAGAAAATAGGAGATGCAATATAGCAAATCGTTAACTTTCTTCCCTTAAGCAAGTGTACCCAAAGACCTAACTTGTATTTTGCTACTTTCAGCAAGAGACATACCCCTGTCCCTCCTTGGTGGTCTTTGATTCACCTTTTAAGCTTTATTTGGGGCAACCCCTTGTAACCGGCTCCATGAACAAAAACACCTTTTTGTAGTTCTGTTATGCTTCAAGTGCCCAGGCCGGTAAGATTTGCTGACCAGAACTTTGTACTTTTGTCTCATTGATCCCCTCCCTTTTGAGCTGTTTTTCAGAAATGGTGGACCCGCCTTGCAGTAGTGAGAGAAATACAAAGCCTTACACGACCTGATGGCTCAAAGAAGTCGAGATAAGCGGCATCCCACCGCAAACCGTGCCCAAGGACGCACGGAGCACTCTAATCCCCACAACCCACATGCACACAAAATCAAAAGGATAACATATTACCCCCTAGCTCATCACACTACTAGTCTCTGCCCTGGGAGGGGTTCATCTGCCATTTTTCGCTCCTGCCATGTCTGTGCCAGTGTGATTTCTCACTGCACCGTGTGCCTTCACTCCACCCCAAACACGCCACGATGCTCACTCCCTCCATGCATCATTCATTTCACCTCAGAAAACCCGCTGACCTCGTCAGACAGAGGGTGGATTTGAGGCAGTGCCCCCGCCTCCCAGCTGATATACTACACAGTAAACTTCCTTTCTTCCTTGACAATTAGCAATTGGCTAATCATCTCAGCAATTGGCTTTCCGTGTGATGAGCAACTGAGCTCAGAGGGGAAAAACTCCTTCCTACAGTACAACCAGGTCCACTGCCTGCCCTTCAGGAGGAAGCCGGTACTCTGGGACAGCAGGGGTCACAGCGGACAAAGAGTTTAGTATCACAGGTGCCATGTGAGCGTGGAAGGAATTTCTCAAACCCATCTCAAGAATTTGGGAGAAAGGGTTTTTAAAGATAGCTTGGTGGGCAGGCACTTGGGTCCGCTGATGGGCTGCGTTTCGGGTAGAATCCTAGGGGTGTAGAAATTGTCTTCTTATACAGAGTCAGCTCGTGGGTGGGGGTCACAAGACCAGGTGAGTCAGCTCCTTGGTGGGGGCCACTGTTGTGGGTGGGTCAGCCGACCCACTGGAATGCAGGGCCCGGGAGAGACCTGTGAGGGTCGTGGTTTCTGTGGGAGAATAAAGAGAGCTCAGTATCTTTATGATCATCCACTAAATGACTGCTGAGTAGTAAGCAATCACAGGGAAGCAAACTAGGAAACCATGGCTGGTTGTGCACGTATTTTAACTGTGCCTACACCTTTGCAGAGTTCAGGCCCTACCACAGCTCCCACCTTATGGCCCTTTATTAATTTCATGAAGGGCAGTTTCACCTTTGTGGGTTCCCTCACCTTGGAAAACTTAATCTGCCTTTTCACTCATTAACCAAAACATGGGTGGAACCACCTTCAGACAATTTGGCATTTCAAGTCTTGACAATTAGCCTTTACATTCAAAAAAAGAGACAAGATAAATGTTTGACATTTGAAATCTACCCAGGCCCTGGGTGGATTTGGGGTGCGTGAGCATAAGCACAAATGCAGGTGCTTTGGAAGCTGAAATAAAACCTTTTCTACATACTCTGAGGTGTATCTATCCCCACAGTAGAGCTGTGGGGACATTGCTTCAGGCTAATAATAATCTAGGAAAACTGTGAAAAGGAGCCTGACCTAAAGAGGGGCTGAAGGACCAGGATTCCTTTCTTCTCAAGAGAGGGGGCTGCCAAAATGGCTGAGATAAACCTCCCAGCAGTACTGATGGCTGCATTTTCAAGCTGATTCCGAGGAAATCAATTATAATGTAAGGCGATCTGACTCGAATCCTGAATATTCGGAAGACTGAGGTTTATTCTTTCTATTCTTACTCTCTCATTCGTTATTGACATTTCAAGGCTTCATTCATTGATCGTTTTTGTTTTTAATATTTTTAACCTCTATCTCATGCAGTCAGCGTCTAAATTTGCTCATCTCTTAATCATAAAATAAAAAAGCTATCCCTTGAAATTGCATCTCCCATCAAATAATTGCCCTATCCCTTTCTAACCTTCACGGCTAAACCTGTTCAAGAATTACTTTCCTCATGGTTTCCATGTTTTGAGACCCGACGCATTGAGCTGTGGTTTCCTTCCTCACCATGGCCACGGTCCTGCTCACAAAAGCGCCAGCTCGTGGCTGACTACTGAAATCGATTTCAGGCCCCATCTCACTGACCTCCGCAATATTTTTACTGCTGGCTGTTCGTCTTTGTTTCTGAAAATCCTTCCTTCTCTTAGCATCTCTAAGTTGTGATTCTTTTTCCCTCTACTTTTCTAGCTTTTTCTAAGGCTCCTGTATGTATATTCTCTTCCTCAAACTATTCCACAAACATTGGTGTTCCTCAGGGAATTTCCTCGTGTCCTTTTGTTCTCACTGTACACTCTTACTGGGTAATTCATTCCTTCTCCTGGATTCCATTACCTTTGTCTATGTTCTAGTGTTGGTGTTGCTCCGAAGTCCATGTTGACACTAAATCCCCAACACAATGAGATGCAGAGGTGATTAGGTCACGAAGCCTCCGCAGCCCTTTCTGTCCTTCGTCCTTCACCACGTGAGGACACGATACTCGTCCCCTCCGAGGGACACAGCGACAAGGTGCCCCCTGAAAGAAGAGACCAGGACCTCATCAGACACCCAACCTGCCTGCTTGATGTTGAACATCATGGCCTCCAGAACTGTGAGAACTGTAAGTTTCTGTTTTTGATAATTTACCCATCTGAGGCATTTTGTTACAACAGCATGAATAGGCTAAGGTATGCTTTTTATGTGAATGAGTTCCAAATCCCAGCCCGTAGCCCAGCTATGCCTCCCGAGTCAGGTGTGTGCAGGCTATTACCTGAGTTTAGATCCCTGCTCCCCCACTTACTATCCATGCAAACTTAAGAAAACTACTTAATACTTCTGTGCCTTAGTCTCATCTACAATATAGTAATACTAGTAAATATATAAGTAATGCACCAGAGGGTTACAGAGAGAATTAAATGAGCTATATATTATTTCATACTAACTACCACTAGTTGGGTATCTCATTGTAACTTTGAATTTGACATGTTCCCCATATATCACTGAGAGACTCCCACCTCAACTGAAAACTTGAGACTGGTTCAGTTACTTAGGGCAGGCAGTGCATGTTTAATACATTCATTGTAATGAGCAAAAGGATCAAAAGATGTTGAGTTCTCAGGATAATTTTTCTCTCTTTGGCTTTAAATCTCTTGATATTCATTTGTGCTTTGGATTCAATTTCTCTTGGAATTTGTTTTCTTTTGTATTTCTCTACAGAGTATTTGATTCCCATTTACCTGGGAAGTTGATCTAAGATTTCTGCCCACTTGGAAGATTTGCTAAACCCTAGGAAAAAATGATCCTTCTTTCCTTAAAAAAATTTGAGTCAATCTTTCTTAGAGTCTCCTTGATATCTAGGGTAATATATAAGGCATGTGCTTAGTGACAGGCCTAAGAGAAAGGTACCAAAGTGACTGTCAGTCTGATCATATGTGGAGGCACAAAGAAGATTCTAGTTGCTCACGGTTGGACCAGCATAGCTCACCCTGAGACTGTGCTGGAGTTTGGGACTAAACTGAGGTTTCCTCTATCCCTCCTTGTCTTCTGCAAGAGACCCTTTCACATGTCCTGTGGGTCAGCCACAGCCTTAGTAAATGCTTGTTTGAAGATCCTCAGATTGAGGTCTTGGCCAAGTATATTTCTATTCTTTGCACCTTTCGGTACACACAGTCCTTCATGATTTTACTATCATCTCTCTAAAACATCATCTCTTACTATTAATTCTCTTATATTTTCTTCAGAAGCCACAGTAAGCTAAGCATTATGCCATAAAAACTTTGGTATGCATATATATACATATATATACATTTTTTTTTTTTTTTTGCCTGTAAGGCCCTTCATTTCTTTTGCTAACTTCATTTCATCTTGCTACCTTCTGCTCACCCTTTAACATTCTTTTTAAAAATATCCTATGGGAAAACCCTGACTTCTCCCCCCCCCCCCCATTCCCTGTTAGGTATTCCTCCCCCCCACAGTTAGTTCTTCCCATGTAAGTGGCCTGCTAGCACGTGCTCAGTGACTGCCCCTCCTGGGGTAAGGAGGCCCCAATATGTATCATTTATTAATTCCCAGGGAGGAAATACGCCCACCACGGCCAATTTCAAGCTAACAATGCCACGTCACTGTGGATTTGGGAAGAGATGAACACAAATGGTCCCTGCCAGTCTGTGCAAGCTGCCACCGCCACACCACCCACACCCGCAGTGACGTCGCACCGGTAACTGGAAACCAGCCTTGGTGCAAGTATTTACAATACAAAAATTAGCAAATGTTACATATTAAGACTCCCCCCCCCCCCGAAAGCCAGTATTTAAACTCTGACGCGCACACCACTGCAATTATCCGTCTGGGGCAGTAGAGAAGCAGCTGCCAGGGAAGCGCGGGCTAGCCGGCACAGCACGGGACAAGCACGGCGGCAGCGGCGGGCGCGCCCAGGCCCGCTTGATGCCCGCAGCCGTGGACTTCAGTGGAGAGGGTCGGCGCGGGCGTGGGCCTGCGTGTCACACACGTGTCTTTCCCCGGTCGTGTCTAATTGCTTCAGGAACTCTGCAATGATAAATATAGCAGAGTTGAGGTTCTTTCAGCTAAAGGAGGGAGGAGCTCGGGAACTCAGGGCGTGATTATAATGGTGAATCATAGAATACATGCTCGGTACGGAAGGAAAGAGAGCATTAAAGGAGCATGCTTCGTGATGCTTCACGGGCTCAACCGACTAGAGATTCTGGTGGAGACAAAGAACGGTTGGCACAGGAGGACGCGTGACAGTGAACCGGACCGCTAGAAGCCCAAGTTTAGAGACTCCATCTTTTTACACTGCATCTTGAAAAATCAGGATGATGCCTGCCATATGCAGAGCACTCGATATGTGCTTATTATCCACATGGATACATAAGTGTCCTGAAGAACTAGGTCACAGACTGATGTAAATTATATAATGACTGGTGGCCCCAACTGCTGAGAGTACTGTCAACAGACAGCTTTTGGCTGTCGGCTCCTCCAGGGATGCCCTCAGTGGCAGAGAGCCACTTCATCCAAAGCCACACTCTTCCAGGGTGGCCCAAAGCCAGTGAGAATGTGACGCAGGGATAAAGGTCCAGCCACTGCCGCCCAGCACAGATACCTCTGAAAGGCTGTTTTAGTCTGAGAGCTCCCACGGGGCCAGCTCAGAGTACTGTCAGGACCGCATTTCCGCTGTCCTCTCCCTCTGTCAGACTCTGCTTCCTCTCCCTCTGTTCCGTGGGGACCTACCCCACAGGCACTCCCTAATAAACATCCTGCACACCAAGCCCTGTCTTGGAGTCTGCTTCTTCCTAATGAGTCGAATCTAATCCCTTGCAACTTCATTGAGAAAGGCGTTTCCTAAGATGGCAGCCTGCACGCACTATGGTATTTAAGCTCCAATTTGATGATTTTAATTTATGTAATTCTAGTGTGTGTGCACTGACATCCTCAATGATCGATAGATGCTTGCAGAATCATATTCATTTTTTTTTACTAAGAAGCAAAAAACTAGAAAATAAGTAAAGAAGTAGCGCTAGAAGGGAACTTAATGGAAACATTTTTCTTCCAAATACTTTAGTTCATCTAATTGTTTCAATTTATCTTCTTGACTTTTTTCTTTTGAATAATGACATTGAATAAGAAGTGGAATTCACATTATGCAGGCATGAGCTTAGTCCATGTAATATTATTTTTATTATTATCCATTTAAGAAATCTATTAACCATTTTTGAATTTCATAGCCAAAGGGTAGTATAATCTGTTGATACCCACCCCCCCCCCAGCCATTGCACAAAACCTACTACACATTCAATGAATGTCTTAATCACAGATCTTTATCTATCGGGAATTAAAAAGGAGAACCTCTATTTCATAAGACAATTAAACCACAAGTTTATTTTTAGCATGGCCTACAAAGAAAGTAATCTTTTTTATTAATGGCTCAAATATCAAATACAAAAGGCAGGTATAATGAAGTCATTTTTTTATATCTGACTGTCATCACAAGTGCTACCTGACATTACTCCCATGGCATGAATAAAAAGATTTAAGTGAGAAATTTCACCTTTGGTGTGGTACAACAATTTCAAAGTACAGCAATAATATTAATCCATGCAACTGGTTTTGCACCACAAAACAAATACTCTGTTAAAATATACAAGCTTAGAAAAGATCTTTACAAAAATGTTTTCCATATAGGCAGATGATTCCAGGACAAGCGAACAAATAGATAAGTAGAGTAAAATATGGATTAAGGACTATATTTCTCTAAAGTGTAAGGTCATGAAACAAGACTCACTGAATCACAAAACAGGAAGTGAAAGAGCCTTGGAGACCAACGAGGCCTGCAGATTTAGGGTGCAGAGATCAGGAAAAAGAGCTTGTTAGTGGCAAACACAATTCCTAGACTATAGCCCAGCACTGCCCAGTAGAAATATAATGCAAACCACATACGTAGTTTTAAATTTTCTAGTATCCACAATAAAAATAGATAAAAACGAACATGTGATATTAATTTTATAATAGTAATATGCTTTAACTCAATATATTTACAATGTTATCTCATCATAAAATCAATACAAAACATTATAAATTAGATATTTTATATTCTTGTCAACAATATTGTCTTCAAAATTCGTGTGTCTCTCACGTGTATAGCACACTCGAGTCTGGACCAGCACATTGCAAGTGCTTACTGGCCACATGCACCTCGTGGCCAGAGTCCCGGACAGCGCAGGTCCGGCCCAGCCTGGCAGTGTTCCCAGTCCCCGCACCCACCGCCCACTGTGAGGGCAATTTATTCGCAAATAATTTCCTCCCACTGTCAACAGCCAGATCTATTCTAGTCCATTCTCAAGAAAATAAAAGTTATCTTGTGCTATTTTAAGTGTGTTTTTTTTAAAAAAATGTTTTATGAATTCTAATCAGGTGGCATTGCTTTAACATACAGTGTTTTTATGAATAAATATATTTTAACTTCCTACCTTTTGAAAATGCTTATGAATTTTGTATCCTTGTAATTTCTTCCTTTGGAGTTCAACTGAAGATACACCACGGAGGCAAGAGGTACTTGCTTCATTTTATAAGCCACTCTCATTATTGTTCATTTACTTTTCAGAGACCACTGTCAGAGAGAGCACATTTGAGTCAGAATTGCTTACACTGAATTGAGATGGTCTTGAATCTACAAAGTGAGACTAGAAGAGTTTTCCAAAGAAAACATGGTCTAGGAGTAAGGTGATTTGGTACAAGTTAAAATGTTATAAGCACATGGGTAGCTAAGTAAGAGTGCTTCTTACCGTTAATATTCCAAAAGTTTACATACCACTTTCATTTGGCTGTGATAACAAAGGAATAAACAAACACAAAGGCCATTTCAAACGTTGTGCTGACAGACGAGTAAAAGGGAAGAGTGTATGAGGCCATCAGATTTTGCTGTCTTCAATATCACGTGTCATTATCACAAATGGAAACTACAAGCTGTTATATGTTAGATATTCTAATAATTTTACATGCATGATTTTATGTTTCATGATCAGCATTGTAATAATTGCCTATGCACATTATTTTATGCATTCTTTATAATAAAACTTTAAAAACATATAGTAGAAATTAATGCCTGTATTTTAAAGATGAGAACATTTACTTGAGAGCTTAGAAAATGTGTCCAGATCATATCAAGGAGGAAGAAATCAGAGGTATATTTTCAGAAGCAGTATAAGGAATAAAGATAATTCAAAGTATACTATTTCTCTTTCAAATCCTTATATTTACAAAGATGATGATGCACAAATATAGCGTTGGGTATATTGGCAGAATCGAGTGGTTTAACAAAATAAGTATGAAATGTGAGTGTTTACACATTTGTTGTGGGGATTAGCTGATATAAAAGACTAGATATTAACTTGAAACATTATACAAAGTTCCTTTGAACATAGCACGCATTACATATGTGTTAAAATAAAAGGAACTAAATAACTATGTGCTCAAAAACCACTAGATACCATATATCCCTAATAACTGTCAAAATTTTAAATAGTCCTCAAAGGAGACAACGATGCAATGGACATGGATCTGTTGTACGGTGATGTGATCAGTCCTATCGGCCTCACGGTAGCATCAGCAGGCTTGTTTCCGCATCTCGTCCAGGACAGCATAAAATTTTCAAGGAGAAATATTAGGCAAACACTTTCTCAGAAACGCCATCACAGCTACCATAATTCTTTTCTCATCTTTCTAAATAACCTATTGTGATATGGAGACTGAATCACATAGCTGAAACTAGAAATCATGATGTGCAATGCTAGCCCAGTGCTATATTCAGAAACACAGAGAAGGGGAAAAAAGCATAATTAAGGAAAAAACTATTTTCAATGAATACTCTTTTCCAAATTCAATCGTCAACTTTCTTTGTATTGCCATTACATTTAAATAAAGCATCTTTCCGGATGTGTTTTTTAAAGGTTTCCTTTTTTGTTCCATTGAGAATGTGCTGCTTAACTCAGTCATGCTGTAACACATTGAAACTCAATAAAAGTACATTTTAGAAAGGCTTAGTGAGATTATAGGCAATTGAACTTTACAAGCTTCATTTTATTTTAATGCAAATTACCATTCACTTTAAAATGCATATTTTTCACCTTATTAAGCACATGATTCATTTGAAAAAAACAGTTGTGTTCATAACAAGGCTAGGTATATAATGAAATGTGATTTTTACTTCTTAACACAAACATAAATATATTTTTGCATGAATACATTTCTGGATCTAACTTAATAAACTCTAATATGTGGAGCAGAGGAGGCCACGTCAGGGCATGATTGTTTTTCCTTGATTCTTTGCAGGGCTGGCTCTTTCTCAACCTTCAGGTTCTCAGCTTAGTGCTAAATGGCAATTCTATCAGATTAGGCCTCCTCATTACATTCAACCACATAGTCATATTTATTTTATTGAGAGTATTTATGTAATATTTAATTACAACATCTTCTGCTACTAGAATGCAGGCCCTCAGGAGGTAGGAAAATTCTAGGGCAATTCACAGTTAAATTCTGAGAGACCAAGACCTTGCCTTGTCCTAAGCAAACATTCCTGAATGAACAAACTGTGAGACAGAAATTGTCTTTTATTATTTTTGAGAAAATATTATCAAAAACACTAAATATTACTCAAAATTCCTGGTTGCTTCTGTTTCATATAATAAATCAAATCTCAAAAGAATGCTTTTAATAGGTTTTCACATTTATTTGTTAGTTATTATACATTAAGATCCAAATGTATCTGTTTCCCAAATAACAAATGGAATCTATTTTTAAATTTTACACATTAATTTTATGGTATAAATTTGAGGTTTTTAAATGGTTTTAAAGACTTAAATTGTCCTATAAAAAAAATGGTTATTTCTTCTTAGAGTTTTTCAGAGTTCTCTACAAGTTTTGTTTAATTGAACATTTTCCCTTTTGAGTGAATTCCAAATGAGGTATATTTTTTCTATTTTTAAGCAAATGTCAATGTCTTTATTACTTTGTTTATTCTTCAAGAAATTAAAAAAATCTGGTGATCTCATATGACGATTAGGTCAATACAAACAGAATGAGAATATGTCTTGTATGGAAAATGACATGTAAGTCACATCTTGATAAGATGATTGAAATCTTTTTAAAATTCTTATCATTAATTGAAGAATAATAATTCTATAATTTATGGGGTACAATGTGATGTTTTGCTGCATGTATACATTGTGGGATGACTAATTTAAACTAACTGACATATTCCTCACCTCACATAGTTATCATTATTTTGTAGTGCAAACATTTAAAATGTATTCTTTTAGCAATTTTGCAATATATAACACATTGTTATCTATGGCCAGCAGGCTGTGCAGCGGATCTCAAGAGCTTATTTCCTCTAACTGAAATTCTGCACCTTTTCACTAACTTCTCCCCATTGCCTGCCCCACCTTCTGGTAACCACCATTCCACTCTCTTTTTCTGTAAGTTCAAGATTTTTAGAACCATCACAAAAGAATCTTTTTATGTCAGAGCACATACATAAGCCCTCTGGTATCAGTCCTCGTCATTCCGCGTATCTAAGGGCACAAACTCCCCGGGCGGTGGGGGGGCACGTGCTCTGCTCCACGCTGTGCTGTGCCCTCAGCAGGGCAGTGTGGGCACAAGGGCAGCATCTGGCAAATGATCTCAAGTGTATTAGCACAGACTTAGGTTAAAAATGTAGCTTCACATTACTTATTTAGGAAAAAATATAATAAACAATGTATCAATAATAATAAATAATGCCAATCTTTGGAGACCACATTGCTAGCAATAAGTAAACTCTCTTGAAAACAGTATTACAATAATAAGCCACAAATTAAATTTATATTAAGCCAGTTTGTTTCACTCTGTTTCAAGACTTAGTTTGCATAATTAAACCTGGCCTGCCATATGTGATCAAAGAATAGATGGCAAGAGAGAAGATATAGTTTGTTATTAATTTATCTCCTTTACTAGAGGAAAAAAATCACTTGTAACAATTTTCTGTCAGTAGATTTATCATCCTATATGAACTGTAAAACATAAATATAATAGCGAGCTGTCACCAACTCAATTCTAAAATCATTTATCATGTTTCTATTTTGTGCAATGCAGTGTACTGGATGCAAGAGATATCCAAAACTCAAAGTGATCAAATCCTTCACTTACCAGGTCTTACAGTCTATATGGTGTGATGGACTTGTATAAAAGATGCAAGAATGAAATAAACTAAGTACAAAAGAGTCATTCTGTGGAAATAGAAAACACAGCAACTGATTTTAAAATAGCCTATCTGAGATAACTACACATGAGGGATCTTCTGGGATAGACTGTCAATAGAGAGAAAATAAAATTGCAAACTGGAGAAAAAGACTAAATAAAGGCAAGTAGGTATGATTTTAACAGGAAGTTTTATGGAACAGCAGTAACTTTGTGGGGCCATATTATGGGCTAAAGGCCAAACAGAAAAGTTTGAAGACATCACATGTGTTAGGATCATGGAGTGGTCTGAAGGCCACACCACAGAATCCGAAGTGCAAGTTCTTAGCGGCAGATGGGTGCCACTCTAAATTTATGATCACAAACCTCAGCTGTAACATATCTTGCCAGTCAACTCTCTCCCATTCTCCACAACAACTATTCCCAGCCTTCTGTTAACTACACTGAAATCTACAAGCTTTTTAGACTTATTTGATGAACCTACTTCACACACACACAAAAAAATACAGGAATCATCAGAATGGAACTTCCAACCAACACACCTACTCCTATCTGCACTCCTTTTCCTTACTTCCCATTTGTACAATGGAAGATACAGTAGGTTGAATTGTATCCCCAAAAAATTCATGCACAACCTGAAAACCCTGGAACCTAATGAACTGTAATTTCTGCTTTCCAGCAAAAATATAAATATGTTCTTTATTAAGAAATAGGATCTCTGCAAATATAAATAGTTAGGGATCTTGAGATGAATTCATTCATGATATAGGATGACTCCAAAATACAATATGTCTTTATAAGAAAGGGAAACAGAGAGACACACAGAGGAGAGACAAAGAGAAGGAGGCACAGATGTGCAGACAAAGGCACGACTGAAATGCTGAGAACACCAAGGATTCCCGGCAAGCATCAGAAACTAGGAGAGACGCATAAGACAGTACCTTCCTCCAAGCCTCCGGAGGGAGCCAATCCTGCCAACACCTGGATTTCAGACTTTGGCCTCCTGAACCATCAGGATAAATTTCTCTTGTTTTAAGCCACTCAATTTATGGCAATTTGTTCCAGAAGCCCTGGGAAACTAATACAGATAAGCCCAACGAATATCTAAGCCCAAGGCTTTCGTAAGCCAACTGCTACCCTGGATTACCTCAATTCCTGCCTCTTAAAAAGAGAGACTCCAACTTCATTTCAAATAGTATTTCTTGTTTCTCTGTTGGCTCCTTCTCTAATCAAAGGCCCAGACTAACTTTTATACTAAATATAAATTCTATATATATATTCATTTATATATTATGTGTGTATGTATATATACACACATATATATTCAGCATAGTAGATAAGCAGTCACATCATCCGAATTAGATGAGAGAATCCTTACAGATTATGTAGGCAGAAAAGTTGGCAAGGTTAGTACCTATCATATAAAACATTACGTAATCTGGTCACAGAAATTCTTCATCATATTTCTGTTTAATTTGATATATAATTTCTTTTACTCAGTTGAGCTAAATGGGAAATGATCACCAAAGGAACCTCACTTTCCAACTAAAATATTTCCAGATACAGCATTACTGTTTAAAGAAAAATTCAATATCGTAAAATATAATCTTTTCCAAGTGCCTTTCTTTAAAAACATTAGATGCACTTTATACAATGGTTGGTATTTTCCAATACTGCCATAAATTTAACACTGATTTAATCTTGAAATATTTCTTGACTAAGTGCAACCTGCAGTAACATTGTCTCTCCCTCTGAAGCCTGTTTACTTGATGCTGGTGCACGTGTGCATGGGCGGTGGGCAGCAGAGGGCCCTTCAGGAATACTGAAACAAAGCCAGTAACTATATCACAGGAAATTAAAATGTCAGCAAAAAACTAACTAAAATATTTTTGCAAAATAAATTTAAATAAATCCAATGTCTCTCAGAAAAAAAATATCACATAAACTGTAACTTGGCTAAAATCTGAGTTATAACTAATATTTGCATGCTTAATGTGTACCAGGTGTTATTCAAAGCCTTTATACATATTCACTCACTTAACCATTACAGCAAATACTGAGAGATGGACGCTAATTATTCCTTTTTATATGTGGCCATAGCAATAGAGAGGTTAAGTAACTTCCCCAACAAACCTCAGTAGGAAGTGTTGGAACCTAGGTTAGAACATAGGCAGCCTGTTTCCTTAACCACGGAGGAAAGTTCAAAGCAATTGCTCATTCCAGGAAGCAATACCTGGGAAGAATACCCGAATGAGAACCCAGGCAGTTCCGTTAAATGCAGACTAAAGGAAAGCTAGAAGATGGCCTGATATTTCCAGGAGAAGGATGCATCAAGCTGATGGCTTGATATGATCAAACATTAAATTTCTAGAGTTACCTCATCTTGTTCTGATTCCTGCTCACCAATCAAGAGCTTGATTTTAATTTGGCTTCCAATATCATATGTCAGGAGATGTGTTGGCAGAGGAACGGAATATAAATTCCATTAACAGGTTTCTTTCTCATCAGAAATGAGTAAATTGGCATTCTGGTTTCATACACCAGTCTCATGAAAACTACATTTGTGTGTGTAAGCTCTCTTGCGTCTGACCAGCACTGGCAGAATGACAAAGTCATGTTTCTGAGGTGCAGAGCTGAGCTCAGACTGGGATGGATGTCAAAGCAGCGGCCAACTGTTCTCTCTTTTGGGTAACTCAGGAAACTCCGTTAGTGATACCCACTACCTTGACAGGGCTCCGCCCACCTCTCCACAGCGCTCTAACCGAATCACATGGTCTAAATCAGAGAATTAAAGGATTAAAAAGTTCAGGGTTTGAAGAGATTTTCGAGATTTCCTAGTTGCTATCTGGTGCTTGAATGTCCTCTGAAATGCCACTTTCAAACAGACGCTCAATCAATGCTTAAAATCCCCTGGAGGTTTTCACCATCTCTGAGGATTCTCCTCCCATGGTACGGAGAATGACAGATTGGAGCCAGGTCTGCTTCCTTCACACCTGCAGACACAGTGAGGGACATGAGCAAGGCCTACTCTTCCTCCACATGACAAATCTGCAGTATCAGAAGAAAATTCTCACATCCCCAGGGGTCTGCCCTTCTCAGAGCTAAGTTTCTCTTCAAACAGTCTTCAGTGGCCAAACTGTTTATCTTTTCTATCCACTTCACTTTCTGGTTTAAATCTGTTCCAGTTAAACCAAACACCTGTGAGTTCAGCAAGAATAGTTTTGTGAAGTGACCAGTGCAAAGAACATTTTCTAGAAGATCTAATTCTACTAATGGACTAAAATTGCATCAGCACTCTTGAGGGCACATAATTAAAATGAACAGAATGATTGTTTTTCTCATACGCTCTTTCTAACCCCCACCTTCCTCGTGCACCTTTATTTTTACTTTAGTAGTTAAGCAGGTGGGACTAGACAAATGCATGTAGATATTTTTGTTTGATGAGGTCAATAACTAACACCTCTTTTGTTCTCGAGAGTTTAGGATCAATTGAGAAAAACATGTAGAACAAACAGTTAGAGATCAAAACATCAGCTCTATTGCTCATAGAAGCTGAGGGGAGGAAGTAAAACATTCATGCATCAGCAATGGGCTTCAACACAGATTCCCAGAATGAGAATTCTCTACCAGAGGAACAAACTCAGGCCTCCTCACTCAGAGCAGAGAAGTGAACCAAACTGTGTGCTTCCTGCCAGCAGCTACTGTACAAAATAATGAATGGCAGAAAGGGCTGAACTATACAAACCCAGCTCTTCCCTCCAGTATTTCCAATTAGAGTGTGAAGTTAAGAAAAGCCAGGGGGTTTCAAGGTTGCCTCAGAGAATTAGAATAAGAACACCACTCATATTCCCCCAGCTTAGTTTCTGAACACATAAGGCTCAAGCATTATGTCTTTCATCAAACGGGGACGTGGCCATGGTGGGGTTATGTGACAGATCTCGTAGAACCATGGTCTTAGTCAGTCTGGGCTGCTGTAACAGGATGCCACAGCCTGGGTGGCTCAAACAACAGACATTTGTCTTTCATGGTGTGGAGGCTGGCAACTCCAAGATCAAGGCACCCACAGATTTGGTGTCTGCTGAGGGCCTACTTCCTGGTTTTCAGAGGACCCCCTTCTTTCCGTATCCTCACATAGAGAAGACAGAGATCACTTCCCTCGTGTCTTTTCTTATAAAGGCACTATTCCCATTGCTGAGGGCAGCGTTATCATGACCAAGCACTCCACCTCCAAACACTATCACATTAGGGATTGGGCTGCAACACGTGAATTCTGGGGAACACAAACATTCTGTCTACAGCAGCCATCCCTCTGCTCCCAACTTCGTGTGAACCTTCCCAGGACGGTACTACGGATGGGACAGAAATAGCTGGAAGGCAAGGCCCCGCTGGGTCCTTCTCCCCCGCGGTGTAGTGTCAGGGCTTCTCTACATGGTACCTCCGGCAGGATAGCCGAACTGCTCACATGGTGACTCAGGGTTCCATGAGGAAAGCAGCAGAAACTTCCAGAACTCTTAAAAGCTAGACCTAGAACTGACCTCGTATCACTTCTACCCTATATTACTGGTAACAGTCCCAGAGAAGCTTAGATCAAGTGGAGGGACACAGACCCCATATTTTAATGACAGAAATGCCAAAGAGTGTCCACTTCTCTTTAATCAGCCACAGTCTACCCTTAGCCACAAACTGCAATTCCCCCATTTGCACAACACATTCATTCACTCCTAAGGCCCCGCAAGCTTCATCTCTTTACTGCGTTAGGTTCAGGCTTAAGGTCCAAGATCTCATCATCTAACTTGAGAACTGCTATAAAAATGAGGCTTCTGTGTTATCTCCTGGAGTTTGTTTCCTCCCAAATCAAAGACCTGCGAACTGAGTGACAAGGTACCTGCTGGTCACACACCTAGCAGACAATGAAGACAGAAGATTAGGAGAAACAAAATAAAGTCTAAATAAAGGTCAAGTGTTGTGTTCCTGGGTATTTCCTTCCTGTCCACTCTTGGCGGTGCTCTAGAGGCCGGGTAGACTCAGGGTTTTAGTAGCTGTATCCTGAGCTGCCTCTCCCAGTAGGGGTGTAGGTTCTTTACCGATTCAGTAACTAAATTGGTTCAACGCCATGCTTACTCCTCAAAGATCATAGCACTGACCCAGCTGGTGGGAAGTTTAGAAAACATGCCATCTCTGCCTCCACAAACTGCGTTCCCAAAATAAGCACTTCTAAGTGTCTCTCTAAAGACCACAGCAAAGACTTGCTGGTACCGAGTAAAAGAAAAAAGTCATTTCTAGTTTTGGACTCTCCTGCTTTCCAGTCTGTGTTAATAATCCAGAATTTAAACTGAATTGTTTGTCATACCCGAAATGAAAATACCCACCAGCATCTACAGGTGGAGCTGCCACTGCCCCATTTCCTCCCCTCCCATAAAAGAACAAATTCATTGTGTAAAACTTGTCAATATTGTGAACTGTTCAATAATTTTATATATTCAGCATTTTTTCTCACTGCTCATCTCACAGATCAAGTATTTTTTTGTCTTATGCGAAAAAAAAAATCATGTATGTACTTACTAGGAATATACGGTCGCTGATCAGAGATTTCAAGATAAAAGGATAAGGGAAAACAGATTGTCGCAGTTCAAACCTGCCTATGTGAAGAGGCGGCAGTCGGGGGAAGCAGCGAGAGCTGAGGCAGCTGCGGTGCGCGATTTTCCTTGTCATCTGAGAGCGTCCTCGCTGCGCTGCGCGGGGCGGTCACCTCCCTGTCGCTGCAGGTCCACGGATCTCAGTAGGACGGACAAGCGCCCGGCTGTCTTTGCCGCGACCTCTCCTCACGTGCACTGCCTTGCCTACCTCTCTGGCCCAGGACGAGCTGCTGGGTTTATTCTGGGGGCGCCCTTCTAGGAGAGCTTTTCTCTGACACATCGTAAAGGACGCGTGTTTGATGTTTCCCCCAGTCTGAACCCTCCTGCGCTGCACACGGAAGAACTCCTCAAAGTTTCCCGCACGCACATGGCACCCGGCATTGGGGTCCAGCAGTCATAGCAAGTGCCCTCTTTGAATGCATTCCTTCAGTTATTACACCAAGGATTTCAAAGTGAGGGAAATGTACTACTTGGACTTAGACTACCATTTTAAATAAGAAATCTATACTTTTTTATAAAAACTCACAAATTACGTTTAACAACTCTATATTTCACTAAGCCTTTATGGAAAGTTTATATATATATATATTTGATCCATTAAAATTTTGATCCATCTCTAATCTGGAAGTCTTTATTCGCCACTGTTCCACCAAAATAATCAATAGCAATTCACCAATCTCATCTGCAGGTTCTGTGTGCTTGGTGAGACAACTCACTCCCTTTAGGAGCAATAAACCAACATAAAGCACCAATGAGTCCTCTAAATCCTCTCAGCTGTTTGGGGCTTTATTTTCCTCTTATCAACATACTCTTGGCCTTAACAATTTGACAATCAGTCTCCACGGCAGAACAAAGTGAATCAAACTAAAAGTTTAGTAGTTATGCTTTCTCATCACCAATATACTATCACTGATCTCTAATCACAAGCCGTGTTTGTCCTTATTCTTCTGACTGGTAGAAAATTTTAAAAATCTGTTTTATTATTTTTAACATTTCTGTAAGCCTCTTACCATTTAAAAATTTCATCTTGATTTCTACAACATCATTCTTATAATATCAGAGCACAGTTCCACCCATATGCTACCTCTCCATTCAAAGTTTGCTCATATTGCATGACATCGTTATTCAAAAAAGTATTTATTCAGTTAAATTAATTTCATCAAATGCCTCATAATTTTTTCTCATCTAATTAATTTGTAATATATTTATTGAAATTCCATTTTTAAAGGCTTCTCTGGAATCTTTACCAACATTTTTCTAATATCATCAAAATATGCCTCTTAAAATCTACAGTCACACCTCTAGCCTGTGCTCCTCCCTCTGGCTTTTAGAAATTTTCAGATATCTAATATATCACTGTGGCCACACACAGTGGCTCTTATCTGTAATCCCAGTATGCTGGGAGGCTGGAGCGAGGATCACTTGAGGCCAGGAGTTTGAGACCAGCCTGGGGCACAGAGTGAGACCCTGACTCTACAGAAAATAATTTTACAAATTTTTAAAAATTAGCTGGGCATAGTGGCATGCAGCTGTAAGCCTGGCTACTCAGGAGGCTGAATGAGGAGGATCGGAGTCCAGCAGTTCAAGGTTGCAGTGAGCTATGATCACATCACTGCACTCCAGCCTGGGTGACAGAATGAGACTTTGTCACTAAAAAAACAAAACAAAACAAAACATTCATTTGTGCCTTTCCACTCATTCTCTGGTTTACCATGCTCTGGTACAAGATACTTTCTGAGAAGTGAGGATATTTGAATGGAACCTTTCAGAACAAGGCCTACACACAAGAAAACTATTAATAAGTTTGGAGAAACCAGGACTCACCCTTCCCAACATAGCAGGCCAGTGCAGAGCTGCCAGCTGACTGCTTCTCCCCAGCCTGCAAGCGTCTCAGAGCGAGCACCATGGCATCTTCCATGATTTCGCCAAATCCATACCGAGTCACCACACCAACAGCAGGCATCTAATTCTTGTGCATGAATTGACATAACATTTCCATAAAAGAAAAATCTAATTTATAGTTCCATGTTATATATTTCTATACAGTCACCTCAAATGCTTCTTTTTGAATTCTATTTTATTTGCAAATATTAGTGCTCCTTAATTCTGTAACCTTGAATTACTTGATAAGAAGATCAATAGAATTACATCTTTGTCAAATAATAACATATGAAAAATGTTTTCTGAGTATTCTCAAAATGAGGAAAATAATAACTCCAGAATTTTATTCATATCTCTATTTTGTTTCTGTTTCTGATTCCAGAGAAGAATTAGGAGATGAAAGCAAAGAGATGAGAAGGAATGAAAGCTCCATCCTGAGACGTCTTTCATCACATGTTTTTTTTGCCTCTTGAATTTCCTTTTTAACCCCAGAATTACTGAGGTAAAACTGGCAGATGAAAATTGCGTATGTTCGAAGTCTACAAATTATTTGATATACATATACTTTGTGAAATGATTACCACAATTATTTTGTTTCAGTTTGTATTTTTAGAACAAAGCCTATCCCTTCCCACCTCCAGAATATGCACATCTGCTCAGAGCCGAGTTGCAGCTAGCAGTTTTCTCATCTATCTAGTCTTCACGTTCTGAAAACTGGCAACATCGCTCGATTTCCTTATCTATCTGTATGTTTGGGCTGCTGTTCTGTCTTCTGTTACATAACTGTCTCTTAGATCCTAAAATGACTTCAAGAATTCATTTTACCTGAGTGTTCTCACTCTGTCATTCCTGTCCACATTTCTACTTGCTTTTCACAGCGTCTTATGAAAGTAACTATCCAGTTTTCTTATCCTGGCACCCACCAGACAACACCTGTCCTGTTGCCCCCTATAAATTTCCCTAGGATACTTTAAGGCCCTAGAACATAATGTTGAGGGGCAAGACATCAACCTCCAGGTAAAGATAATGGCAACACCATTAATTTTTCCAAGACCCAGCAAGAAGGGTTCTTGCTAGAAAATTTTCAGAAATCATTTCTTCCTCTATACTCAGCTTCACTAAGCCACTCTCTTCTCCTTTCCACTCTTGTCAACACCCAACAAAAGAACATAAAATCAAGTTAATAGAAAAAAATTACCCACATTTGAAAACCACAAGAAAAAAATGAAGCTACATTTTAAATGGTAAATGTGGTTTTTAAAAATTGGAACTTTTTATTTAAGATTTTAAAGATCATTAGGTCCAGGCTCTGGTCTCAATTTTTTTTTTTTTAAACAGAGTCTTGCTTTGTTGCCCTAGCTGGAGTGCAGTGGCCTCAGCCTAGCTCACTGCAACCTCAAACTCCTGGGCTCAAGTGATCCTCCTGTCTCAGCCTCCCAAGTAGCTGGGACTATAGGCATGCGCCACCATGCCCAGCTCATTTTTTTTACTTTTATTTTTTGTAGAGATGGGATCTTGCTCTTGTTCAGGCTAGTCTTGAACTCTTGGCCTTAAGCAAGTCTCCTGCCTCAGCCTCCCAAAGTGTCAGAATTACAAGCGTGAGCCACCATGCCCAGACCTGGTCTCAATTATTTACCTATTTTATATTATACTATACCACAACCATACAATGTCAGCTGAATAAAAATGCATGATTTGGCTTGATTTAGTGATATGATGTAGACATATCTAAGCCAAGTTCACCGCATCACGACGTCATCACACTCTCCATTCAAAATTAAAACAACACAAACATAGGAATTCAAGAACTAAAGAAACCTCCATTAACATTTGGAATGTGATTTTTCCATGGCATTTTTCCAGAGTCTGTGGATACAAAGTCAAGAGGCAAATCTCAGCAGAGGGACGAAGGAAAGGCAGTCGGCTGGGGCCTGTGCACCCGACCTTGAGCTGAGCCCCCAAGCCACTCCAACCCCGCCGCTGGGCAGGTGTGGGCTTGGCCAACGGAGGATGCCACATTAAGGCTACCGGAGCGACTTGTCACCGCGAAGCAACAGAGCTGAGCCAAAGGCCAGCACCTTCGTGATGAAAGTGCAGAAGCTGCCGAACCAACATTGAAACCACGTATTTTCAGATTTCTGTTCTTTGGGTAATTCGTAGTTATTTTTTAAATCATTTAAGCCACTGTTGTTGTTTTTTTCTGGCATGCTATTACTTACAGCCCAATTTTCCTAACTAATAAAAATCTGTCAGTCAAAACCACAAGTTGTTACTTTGCGATAGAAATGATGATGAAGTTTTAAAATTAAAAACTCAAACAATAAATAAATATTTAGTAAGAAATAAGCACATATGAGCTGCTTTATGACCTGACATGTAAAAAGTCAAAACTGAAAGACGGCATTACATATATATTTCGCTTACGTTGCCTGTGTCTGCCTTTTAAGGAGGAGAGCTACTTTCGGAATATGTCAAAGAATAAAAGGCAGAATAACAAGAAATGGCCTGAGCCATTTATTAAGGTAATGAGTTTTTTATATTTGTCATTATTATCGACAACATAGAGAGTGCCTTCTATAAGTAAAATACCAAAAATATAAACAAAGATGTATGAGCCATGATTCCTATAACCTAAAGGTTCATAAGGGAACGTTCTAAAGGAAGACACTAAAAAAATAATAAAACTTACAATGAATATATATTTCTAAGTTCTATTTAGAAAATGCTGGGTATACACTAGGTGCAGGAAAAAGTGTTTTTTCCAGTTTGAGCTTTCAAGATAAATGATAAAAATAATAAGAGTAGGTACTTATATTTGAGAAAGGAGAGATGAGTAAATGCCTAAATAAAGCAATGACAGCTGTGCCCGTAAATCCCCTCTCTTTGTCAGCGTGAGCAGGATAATGTAAGATGTGATTCATGTTATTTTGATATCGCTATTTGTATTCAGTGAACTCAGTCTGATTCCATAAAAACTGCAGTAAGATGTCAATTTACATTGTCCTCAAAAGCATAGATTTTATCATTTTCATTGTTACCGGCCTCAAAATACTACTACATTTGATATTATTATAGAGAGAAAAGATACAATTTAAATGGAACTTTTATTGACCAAATTCAAACTTAAAGTTCTGGCTTTAATTCATTAACATGTTTTAATTAAGAAATGTTTAGAAAAAATAAACCACATACTAAATTCAGGCAAACACAGCAGAGCGCACAGTGGTGTTGAGAAATTTGATGTTACTAGGTTTGCCATATAAGACACAGGAGGCAATACTTGCAACGTGTGTATACCAAAAAATATACCAAAAAATTATTTAAAGTTTATCTAAAATTCCAACTTTGCTAGGTACCCTGTTATTTTTATTTTGTTTTATAAATACGACAGCCCTAAATAACAATGAATTTTGGTAAAAATTTCACTTTTCCTCTATTATTTTGGCACCATTGAGTCACTTCTTTATTAAAGTAGATATGTTCTAATGGTCAAATCATCAAACATTTATTTCCACCCTTTAGTTAGGTACCAGGAATTGGAAATACACAGATGCTGAAGACACAGTTCCTGACCATAAGGTGTCCCCTCCCTGTGATGGGCAGCAGTCACTGGACTTCCAATTCCTACCTTGTGCCACGCTGAGGATGCGTCTGTGAGTCGCCTCCGTGTCTGGAGGACTCGCGGCCCCTCTCCCTTCCCGCTGTTCTGCAGTCTCACCGCTCTTCACCAGTCTGGTCCCCAAAACATGAGGGCTCTGCGTGAACACACGTGTTGCCATATGTTTGTTTATAGACCTAAGATACTGTTTTCTGTCCTTGACTCTAACATTAACTCTAACATTACCTCTAATTAATAAAGACATTCTATTTAAAGAAATTTAATTTGTTGTGCCTATCTTTTCTCTATATTCCCCTTCCAAGATCTGCCATTAGACCACCTAAACCACTTGTATCACCAGGTATTCACAACTGCCCACTAACTCTCTCCTTTTTCACATTTTCACAGGAGGGAAACATCAATCAATCTCTCAAAGAAATATGAATGAAAAGTCAAGATCACAGAAAAAACAACTCAAAGAAGCAATTTAGATGTTAAACCTTTATGCTTCTCAGACTTCTTCTCTGATGCTAATTTAATACCAAATTCTAGAAAGCAAAGTTCTTCAGTCAGTTTCTGTTCTGGCCTCTACATTGGTCTGTTCCCCTCGATTCTGGTTCTATCACCCCTGACTGCAGCAAATATTATTCTTACTTGGTAATAATATTCATGTTCTTTAGTCAATTAAATGTAGTGCGCTCAGCCTTGCAGGCTTCCCGCAACTTTCTAGCCTCCCTTTCACAGCAAGCGTCCACGCTGACTTCTCAGATCTGGGAAAACAGAGAAGTGGGCAGTGCCAATAGTGCGCATTGCAGAAAGAAATAGATCAGAAGTCATAATCCAAGACTCAAGGAAAAAAAACTTTGAAGAGACATGCCAAGAGAAAATCTAGGAAGCATGAACTGAATCTTAACTAAATTGTCTTGGGAGGGAGAAAAAGGAAAGTCAAGAAAAAAAGGAAAATGGAGAGGAAAGGAGAGGGGAGAGGGGGGTGGAGAGGAGAGGAAGGGAGAGAGGAGGGGAGAGGGGAGAAGAGAAGAAAAGATCAAATAAAATCAGGAAATGAGAAAGAAATTTAGAGATAATAGACAATAAGAGATGCAGGAAGGGAACAAAAGGAGCATGTAATGGCCCTGACACACTGAATGTCTGTCTGCCACTTTGTTTCCACCTTTTGCCACAACTTCAGAATCATCCTCACTCACAGCACTGGCCAGTCAACCTGCCTTCCCAAATGTAGCATGTTTCTTCACACCGTGCATACTCTGTTCCCTCTGTGTGCACAAACTCTTCTTCATCCCCTGTCTTCACTTGGCCGACCCACTGCTCACCTGCAACTCCACCGAGGCACAATTCTCTCCAGGCGGCACTTCCAGCCCACCTGCCAGGCCAGCTTCCCACACTGGTCTCCAGGCTTCTACCTACCCACAATGTTGCCACAATTTATTTAACTGTCCGACTCCCGCTCAGTTGTACAATAGTTGATGGGAGAAGCTATAACTTTTGCTCTGTGCCTATCATAAGTATTCTGGAAACATAAATTCTCAAACAAGTTGTGTTTAAAAATGTGGAGTCAGCAAATAAATTAATGAGTTAATTAATAGTGGGTTGGATCTGAATCAACCTGTCCATTGTACCTTCCCCCTAATTCCCTCCATGATATAAAGTATGTAGGTGCCATGCTATGTTTAAATTGTGATCAGCTAATAGGAAATTACAGGGATATCACGATGCTATTTGGAGCCGGGCATGGTGGCAGATGCCCAGACTCCCGGTGACTCAGGAGGCTGAGACAGGAGGATGCGGGAGCCCAGGAGCTCCAGGTTGCAGCCAGCTGTGATCAAGCCACTGTGCTCCCACGTGGGTGACAGACCAAGAACTTTGCCTTATTATGTTTTGTGAGAAATTGAACTAAAAGACTTCACAACTGCTCTGGTCATAAGACGTAACTCAAGTTTTCCTGAAATTTCTTTTAGAGAAAAGACTAAAATTTTATTATTCCCTATCAATTTAAATTGTAATTTCTCAGATAATATGAGCCACCATTAATGATTAGTTAATTCAGTTTACACTATCAGAGGACCAGGTACATGCCATTGAATGCAATGCAATAGCAGCAATCCAAGCAGAGCAGATACCAGGCTAAGATATGCCAAGTTCAAACAAAGAAGAAAGCTACAAAGATAACATATTTTATAGCCTTTTCTTTGGATGAACAGAAAGTTCAATTCCTAAATTTCTAAAAAAAAAACCCTGAGACATCAACAGACCAATTTATCTTGGATTTGGTTAGTAAAAACAAAGATGGTTGTGAGGAACACATTTCCAATATTGCATACGTTCTCGGGTGGAGGAAAGGCATGAACGCGCAGGACAGCAGCGTTGCAGGGCAGGCTGGCCCTGCTGTGCCCACCGCAGGCACCCACGCCAAAGTGGCTGGCAGGCTCTGCCCCGCCCACTCTCTCTGTCTCTCTACATTCCTGGACAATAAAAGCCTTCATAGGACTTACTGAGGCTTCCTGATCTAACAAATACAGACAAAACTCTACCCTGTATTTCATGACAGAGATTTAGACTATTGTTTTCCTCCCTCTAACTGGCATCATCCATTATTTAGGATGATTTCTTAATATTTTATCCATGTGTATGTATCTGAAACATCTTTCCTCAACCAAATATATTACACACAATATTCCTAAATGATTTTAGGCTGACATTTTTAGCTAGAAATCATCTTCTCTTTGGAACTTTATTTCATCAGGGAACGTTATTTAAAATTTAAAGACTTTCAAAAGTGACAAACCAATGAGATAACTTTATGAATAATACCTTAAATCAATATTTGTATCTTTTCTTTTGAAACTGAAAGATGAAGCTGTCACAGCTGCGTTAATTTCGAGGTCCTCTGGGACGCAGAGGGCAAAGTGGAATTAGTGCGGCTGTGTGTCACTTTCCTATTGTTGCTGTAAGAGATCACCACAAACTAAGTGGCTTCAAACAACAGAAATTTATTATTTTATAGTCCTGAAAGTAAGAAGCCTGAAGCAGACCCTACTGGCTAAAAGCAAAAGGCGCCTGCAGGCCCCGCGGGAGACTCACTCCTGCTGGCCCGGCCCCGGGGACACCGCTCCGCTTCCGTCGCCGCCCGTCCTTCCTCCCTCCGCTTCCTCGCGTCCCGTCGCCTTCTCTGACCATCCTGCCTCCAGTAAGGACCCTGGTGACCACACTGGGTCCATCCAGATATTCCAGGATAACCCCCATCCCCAAATGCCTGATTTAACCACATCCACAAGGTCCCCGTTGTCATATATAATGATGTCGTCATAGATTCTGAGGATTAGGACGGAGACACCTTCGGGGGCCGCTAGTCACCCCCCACAGTGTGTAAAGCTTTACTGCGGGAAACGGCTGCAGCAGGTGAAGAAAAGGGAACAACCAAACAACAGCGGGCACAGCCGGCAGCCTGCCAAGTGGACAGTGGCAGACAGACAAAAGATAATAATATCTTAAACAGTCAATGGCCCTGCAAACGTGGGCAAGTATTTCAGAATAGCCAGATGCAGGCTGCGTACGGGGAGCGATAAGAAATAGCGCAGAACAGGTGAGCTGGGAGCAGAACGTGACAATCCTTACCACACCTTGCTGTGAAGTGAATTTATTTAATCGCTTCTTGGTAGCCATTTAAATTCAAGGATAAAAGTAATGTTTCTGGGTGAGAATTAAGGGAACTAAGAAAAACAAGTACTTGAAGTTAGGACACCATAATTTCCTTCAAAGTTAAACTGAAGGAGTACCTGCAGAGAAGGACAAGAAACTTCTTAGGAAAAAAAGGAAAAAAAAACATCATTTACACAAATTTAAAGTGCAGAAATCACTGTGTATAATTTTAGCTTGAATAAGTTTGAAAGGAGCAACCAAATGATTCACTCACCCATAAGAATATAAATTTCAATAAAGCATTCAGAGAATGCCTAACTGTATACAATGCCACTTCCTACTGCACTTTCTAAGAAAGTTTTTTTTGGGGGGTGCGGGAAGTATCTGAGTAAGATGCCTTTATTATAATGTGTAATTATTTTCTCTAAATTATTCTAAGATATAAGGATGTTCCCCAAAAAGATCTTTTCTTGTAGTTATTTTTAACCTTTATAGCAAATAATAATTTGATCTTATATTCAACTTCATGTTAAAGCAACTCCTAGATTGTGATAGTATAGCTAGATTTTATCCCGGAATAGAAAATAACCTGACCACACATTAGGACTTATTTTCTAAACAAAAGCTTTATAGCTATCACTCCACAGGAGACTTTACCCCATTATTAAAATGAACATACTCAGTATTTTATAAAGTCAAAAGAGTCATTTCATGTCTTTCTTTAGAATATTATAGGATATATAGAAACAGTACACATGACTATTTCATACTATGGTCTCTGACCAATAATAAAAGAAAAAAAAATTCTTACATTGGAGATTAAATTTCACAAGTAGCATTTTTGTGAACAAGAAAAAAAAATACAGCGAGCAGCCAGCTGAACTTTTAGGACCATCTCCTGGGGCAGAAATGAAGAGGACAAATCCCTTCCCCAGGAAAGCCATCTGCAAATGGCTCCCTGAAGAAGAGTCACAGTGGAAACAAATATTGTCCTCAGCAAAGTCACCCTTATATTCCTACAATATATCTACTTTATTGAGACTAACTTAAATTCCCCTTAAATATGCTTGGTTTAGTTAACTTTTGTTGGTTTGCCTGTAAAATTTCAAACAACTTCAAAAACTTTCAGTACAGTCACAGAGCAGGAAGGTATGTGTGACTACATTTACAAGGCTTTGTCTAGAGTTAGGCCTTTGAGTAATATAGTATATTTATGTTTATGTTTTACATAAAATGAGTAGTTCCTAAATAAATAGGAAGAAGGCAGGAAATGTATTAAATGACATTTGAATGTTACAATTCTAAATAAATATGAATATACACATAGAAAAACATACATACACATATAAATCTGTTTGACCTGGTCACCTAACTAGAAATGATAGTAAGAAAGGAAGGAAGATAGTAAAGACAGTAAGAAAAGTGTTGGTTTCCTAGAACTGCCATAACAAAGTACCCCAGACTGAGTGGTTTAAACAACAGAAATGTATCATCTCGCAGTTCTGGACGCTAAAAGTCTGAAATCAAGGTTTCCTCAAGGTTGATTCCTGCTGAGGGTTGTGAAGGAGAATCTCCATGCTTCTCATCCAGCTTCGGGTAGTCCCAGGCATTCCCTGGCTGTAGACGGGATGGTGTTTCCTCTGTATCTTCTTATCTTCCCTCTATGCGCCTCTGTGCCTGAATTTCTAAGGACAGTAGTTATATTGGATTAGGCCCCACCATTATGACCTCATCTTAACTTAATCATCTGCAAAGATTCCCTTTCTAAATAAGGTCACTATCATAGGGAACGGAGGTTAGGACTTCAACATTTTTGGGGGGGACACAATTCAGCCCTTAACAGATGAAACGTCTTTTGTGGATATACACAGTAAAACAGACAGAGCCCATTAATAGGAAAAACTAGGTCAAGAAAGTTCTCTCTCTAATAATACATTGAGGACAAAAATGAGCCCTAAAAAGATCTTATCTAGATCAGCTTGGCAATAACTATTCTAAAAATTTATTCTGTTGAAACTAATATTCTAGGGCAAATTGGGAATGTTGGCTGTTGACATCAGAATAATACCATTTTTTAAGGCATTTTAAAAAGACTGTACTTGGTTAAAAAAAAAAAAGCTTTTAACTGTGATTATTCAAATAAATAATTCCTCACACCCAAAATAGCTTTGTACCTAAAGTTTGAGGCTCATTAAAAATGAGAATTTGGCTTTTGTTCTCTTTTCTTCTAGTTTGAGCCATCTGTGGTTAGGAATGGCTATCAACAAAAATATTAATGACTACAAAATGTCTGTAAAATGATCCTTAGATTTTTAGCCTATTAAATAATCAACCAAAATGTTCAAGTGTGTCCCATAACAAGAAATTAATTTAACTAGCACCTCTATTCGGCTCTTGGAGATCTCTTTGACTGCTTAGCGGTGGGTTGAACTGTACACCCCAAAAGGCATGCCCACGTCCCTCCCTCCCTGTGAACACAGCCTTGCTTGTGAAGAGGGTCTCCGCAGAGGTACCCAAGCCAAGTTGAGGTCACACTGGATTAAGGTGGGCCTCAAATCCAACGTCTGGTATCTTTGTAAGAGAAAGAAGGGGATTTGGGCACAGAGACACAAAGGACCCTCCCAGCGAGGAAGGCCACCGACTGCAGAGGCGGAGTTTGCAGTGAGGCAGCTGCACACCCAGGGGCGCCAGTATCTCCAGGAGTAGCCAGAAACCAGGAGAAAGGCCTGGAACAGCTTCTCCCTTACAGCCTCGGGAGGAACCAACCCTGCCAGCGTCTGGATTTCGCACTCGAGCCTCCTGAGCGGGGAGAGAGTAAGTGTCTGTCGCTTGAAGCCAACGAGTTCGTGGCATTTTTTTAAGGCAGCCCAAGAAACCTAATACACTTATTTTTGAACTCAGGCTGTGCCGTGGGGGGCACACTTGGTCTACACCCCAGTGTGGAGCCGGCTGTCAATGGCTCGTATTCAGGAGAAAACTCCAGTCTCAGCTGTTTAAAGGAGAGGGGCTCCGTGTAGACGGAGCAGTTCTGCAGTCGGGCTGGCGGGTGGAGACGCCGAGGAAACTCCCCCGCGATCGCACCGCTGTGACGATTTTCCTGCAGAACGCTCTCTAGGAATGTTTATAGTCATTAAAATAAAATTTGCCTCTTCTGAATGAACAACATCATGCCTCTAGAAAGCATGTATTTTTTTGTTCATTATTCATTCTTTTAAAAAGATTAACTTATTTTTCAGTTGACAAATAAAATTATATATATTTATCACATCCCACATGATGTTTTGAAATATGTCTACATTGGGGAATGGCTAAATTGAGCTAATTAACACGAGCGTTGCCTCACATACTTATTTTTTGTGGTGAGGACACTTAAAATTGACCCTCCGTGATTTTCGTGTCTACAACACATTGCTTTCAACCATAGTCACCATGTTGTACCAATAGATCTCTTGAATTTATTCCTCCTATTTAACCAAAATTTTGTATCTTTGATTAAAATCTTTCCAACCCCCTTGCCCCTGCTCCTGCCCCCCCCAAATCCCTGGTAATCACCAGTCTACTCTCTGCTTCAATGAGTTCAAACTTCTTTCAGATTTCGCATATAAGTGAGATCATGGAATATTTGTGTTTCTATGCCTGGCTTATTTCTTTTTCTTTTTCTTTTTTTTTTTTTTTACGCATCCTAAGATTATTTTTTATTTATTTATTTATTTTTATTTCAGCTTATTACGGGGGTACAAAGTTCAGGTTATATATATTGCCCATGTCCCCTCCATCCCCCCGGAGTCAGAGCTTCAAGCGTGTCCGTTCCCCAGACAGTGCGCATCTCACTCATCCTGTAGGTACACACCCATCCCCTCCCCCCACCCCCTATCCCCCCGAGTCAGAACTTCAAGGGTAACACCAACTGGGTATCGGACTGAGGAAGGGGATGGGGGGAGGGGATGGGTGTATACCTACAGGATGAGTGCCATGAGCACTGTCTGGGGAATGGGAAGCATGTATTTTTATTCTAAATGGAATCTTAGGACACTGAATTAAATTTAGTAAAAGGCCTGGAGGAAGGTAGCGATGGGAATTGAGAACCCATTGCCAATGCTCTTCACAGTTGTCCTCAGGAAAGCAGGCGTGCGCCCAAGGCATAATTCTGTAATGATTTAAAATTATTTGAAGCATTCATGACACTCCTTTTGAAGTAAACCAATATGGTTTAATGGTTTTATTTATTATACTGATCAAATATTTTGTATTTTTTATATTTTATTAAATGAACTTCACAGGATTTATTGGTCATGCTTCATATGACTTCTCTGACTTGTGAGAGAGCGCACTGAAGTTTGTGGAGTGATCAAGTGGCTGTGACTGAGGTCACCAACAGTTGAGTGTGTTGTGAGCCTGGGCACATTTTGTTCCCTTTTGCTCCCCAAGGCTTTGGCCCCGTTAGCTTCCTTCTCCGAGGTCAAGCCCGGAGAAGACACAGAAGCCTTAGAACAGCCCAAGACAGAAAAGCGCCACGGATCCAGCTGCGGGAACAGCGGAAGTGTGAGCGGTTCTTCAGAAGCTTAATGAACGCGAATTCCATGGAGTTCGTACATGAAAATAGTAAGGTATAAAAGCCACAGTGTTACTAACACTGCCATGTGTGAGCAGGTCTAAAAGAGCCCGGCTGCGAGTTTTCAGCCTGAGAATGTTCAGTGCATGAAGCTGATTGAGCCTCCCGAGGCTCACGTGCCCCTCAGGGAAAGCAGCAGTTCTCGGCTATTCCAAGTGCAGAATTCTTTCTCTTATTTCAGCTTTTTACCAACTTGCATTCCTGAGGGTCATATTTTAAAAGTGGTGAGCTCCTTTACACTGTCTATTTTCCATAATGCAGGATCCGTCTGACTTCAACAGGATCAAGAGAAGTCTTATTTTCCACCACTGACAAGGAACCCAAACCAACCGACAGGGCTTTCCTGGGCTCAGGTTGCGGACTCTGTATTCCAGCAAAAAAGGCAAACAAAACCTGAACACACGGGACATACCTCAGAGGGGCAGGTCCTGGTTCTCAGATGAAGGCCAGCCCATCATTCAGGTCTGAAAAGAGAATTTTTGAGGAGGACTTTCTATTCCTTTTAGGAGATATAAGAGGAAGTTGGTTCTGGAATTCACATCCAAAATTTCAACACAGTTGATGGTTACGAAAGAGGAAATGACCAATTCATGCTGGGAACTAGAGGGCAGAGAAAGGCGTTATTGCTAAAACACTTAAAAGAACTGTGTCCCTTTTAATGACAGAGCAATCTTTGCAGTGAGCCAACAAGACACAATTTTTATAAAGGTAATTATAGGTTTCATTACGTGTCACTGTAATCTTAAAGAAGGCCTTGATGCATGTAATGATATGCAGATATCTCTATTTCATATCATTGTCTTTGACTAAAAAAAGAAATTGAATCTTGTCAGAGTAATCAGATGTCTTGGAGGTGAACTTTCACAAGAACCTTACTCATTAACCAGTGTTTAAATAGGCTTTTGGGGAAGTCCTCTGAGTTTGAAATGAAGAAATGTTTTTTTCCCTCTAGTCTGCAAAAAACCACTTTCTATAAAGGTTACCATTTTCCCTGATTTTTGTTTTTATTTCAAGTCTCAGTCATAATTCCAAGTTTCTTCCTCAGTGTTGTCAGGTATAAGAAGATCTGTCTCATTCTATTCACTGTAACTGTTCAATTCATTTTAAAAAAACTAGTACTGACTTACTAAGAAAAAGGTTTTTCTGAGGGAAAGAGAAAATGTCCCTCTTTTATGTCACTAACTGATTAAGAGATCAAGGGCACAGCCAGCCTGACCCTCAGGTAGCCATTATAATTCAGATTCCACAAGCACATTGATTGTCAATAGTTTATGTCCAGCCGATGAAACTTAGCCCGTACCAATTCCTCTCCCCAGAAGCAAAGACTGAGCAGAAGTTAATATAAGTAAAAATCTATTATTCCTGGCGGATTGCCCTTATATGTGATGAAGAAAATATCAGTGCTTTGTAGCACCCAACCTTACCCAAACCTTGCTGATTCTTTTTTTTTTTTTTTTTTTGAGACAGAGTCTTGCTCTGTTGCCCAGGCTAGAGTGAGTGCCGTGGCATCAGCCTAGCTCACAGCAACCTCAGACTCCTTGGCTCAAGTGATCCTCCTGCCTCAGCCTCCCGAGTAGCTGGGACTACAGGCATGCACCACTATCCCCGGCTAACTTTTTCTATGTAGATTTTTAGTTGGCCATATAATTTCTTTCTATTTTTAGTAGAGACAGGGTCTCGCTCTTGCTCAGGCTGGTCTCGAACTCCTGAGCAATCCACCCGCCTCAGCCTCCCAGAGTGCTAGGATTACAGGCGTGAGCCACCGCGCCCTGATTCTTAATATAAAATAGACTGAAAAACAGTCTGTTTCACAGGTTTGAAACTGTTGTTTTGTGAATGTAAAATATCCAATGTATTCATCAGTCGCCAATTTACAGTGTATAAAACATTGGCTTTTTTAAGGGTATTGACTTAACTCCAAGTCCATCTAGATAGAATCTCATCAACAGAGTCCTGGAGGCCAAAAAATTTGCAATGACAAAGCAATCATCATAGCACCACGATGATGTAGGAATCACTAGTAAGTCTATTTTAGTCATGAGAAAACTGAGAGAAAGAGAGGTTAATTAATGTAAATAAATCATGAGTAAGTAGCAGAACTGGTTTGGAATTGAGAGGGCCTGGCTTAAGAGTCTGTGCTCCTCACCACCACACTTCACTGCCGTTTAACAATTAGAAGGTCAATAATGCCTGGCCTTTGCAAGAGCAGACTAGAGATTCACATATTTTTCTGTTCTCAATACTGTGAAAATTTCTTTAAATCAAGTTCTTAACCATCTTGAATCCACGTGTTTTTCTTATTCTGGATCTGCCATCATCCCAAACAACAAATTTATGAATTATTTTACAAAAGAATATTCCTCAAAATATGAAACAGGTAATTAAAAAAACTATGTCCATCAATTGCTGAATGGATAACCACACAACAGAACACTACTGTGGAATTGAAAGGAAGAAACTGCTAGTACAACATCCATACAAATCAAAAGTATCACTGTCAGTGAAAGATATTGGACACAAAGGGCTACGTATGGCACAAGTCTATTTATATGACAGCTTGGAAAAGGCAAAGTTATAGGGATGGAAATCAGAATAAGTTGCCAGGGCCTAGGGATGGATGGAGGTATTGACGACAAAGGGACACTAGGGAAATATGGAGGAGTGATGGAAATAATCTATATCTTTATAGTGGTGGTGGCAGTATGACTGTATCTTTTGCCAGAACTTATAGAACTATTAGTTGGTGGAATGTACTACATATAAATTATATTTCCCAAAACTTAACTTTTCAAAAGTAATAATTATAACCCAGAACAATTTCTAACTAGCCAAAATACTGTTTGAATATATCCATTTGTCATATATTATGAAAGTTTTCGTCATGAGCACTCACACATATTTGACACTGAGAATTCCACTGGCTCCTACAGATCCAGCTTACATCTGCGAACCGTGAGAACGACGGGAGGAGAAGGTGCATTTGGCCGACGTGGCCGCTCACCGTCTCCTTGTCCACTACAGTGAATCTACAAGTACGGCGAGTAGTCATGGAAGCCAACAGATACACCTAAGAATAGAAATCATGGCCAAAACTATATAAATAGATTGCATTGGCTAAATGAAGTCGTGTACTTACACATGCAGTAAGCCTATAATTAGGCCGGGCATATTTAAAAAAGGAACAGTTTTTGTGTCAGTCCAGATAGGCTATTTTTAACCTACAATAACAAAAACAAAAAAATATTAGTAGCTTAAAACTATCAAGTTGTATTGTCTATCCGTCCTGCATTTCATGAAGCCTCTGCTTACCCACGTCACTCAGAGATCTATGCTAATGAAGAAACCGTCATCTCACATGTTGCCAGCTATGACGTCAGAAGGAACAGAGAGCACGAGGAAGTGATGGGTGAGACCACCGGGACTCGGGGACGCGGAGTCTGAGGCCGGGGGAGGAGAGGAGGGGAAGGAATTGCCTGAGCAGGAGCCTGAAATAAGGGCAGATGCTAACTGCCTAGTTGGGGACATATCAGTGACCTGGGAGGACAGCACAGCATGCTCCAACCACAGAGCCTGAGGGGTCTCATGCATGAAAAGCCACAGAGAGGCCTGGCATGACAACTCCTCATGGCTGTAGAGGAAGATTGCCATATGTCAGCCCGGAGAAGGGTCTTAGGCTTCCATTGTTAGCACACTGGGCCCAGCGCCTTCTCTCCCTTTCTCTCCAAACGCCCCAGTTAATGTAAGACCAGCCTCCCAGTGGAAAGCCTGTGGTTTCTTTGTTCCTTGATCAAAGGGGGTCACAGCTACTGAAGTCAGAAGACTCATATCCATGTACGTAGCTTGAGCTTGGGATAAAATTAGTTAGTTTACCTTGATCAAAAGTGTTGTGCCTACTGAAGAATTATGTGGTTTTCACTTCTAGAAAGGAGAGGGTTATTAGCTGGGACACCTTGTGACTTTGGGGGAGCCCCGAGACTTTTGTTCATTGTATTCCATGATTTTTTCACTGAGATCATTGCATTTTGTGGCATGGCAAAGAGAATAAAAAGCAAGTGCTGGGTTTCCGTCAGCACCACCTTGGCACCTGAGTGCTGGTGGTCCCAACTTCCCCACACTCTTAAAACTATTCCTGCGTCTGTGACTCTGTTTCTTTCATCTCTTGCAACACATTCTGCCCGGGGACCCTATCATTACTGGGGATGTCACAAACCCCCGATAAGGAAGCACTTAATGAGATTTAAAACTTCCTATCAGAAGCAACACCATGACCTACACTCATGTTTCCTTAACCAAAAAATTTCTTGGCCAACCCTAAATTCAAATGAGTGAAAAAATACAATCTTGTCGATAAAAACATTTATAGTTTATGACAAGCCAATTATTTTCTTAACCCCAGGTATCTTCTTTAATTTTTAATGTTTTCTTTTTTAAATCAGCTTTGAAATATAATTCATATACAATTAAAGTGCACCAATTTTCCAAATACAATTCAATGTGTTTTTAAAAGTATATTTTTTTATAATAACACCATCACAATAAAGAACATTTCCATCAACCCAAAGAGTTCCCTATGGCGCCTTTGTCATTAATCTCATATCCCATCCCTGGCTCCAAGCACACGCTGATCTACATCCTGACACCATGAATGGTTTTCCCTGTTTTAGAATTTCTTATTAAAAAAATCATATGGGATTTAGTCTTTTCTATACAGCTTCCTTTACTAAACAAAATGGTTTTAAGACCCCCTCAATGTCATTACATGCATCAGTAGTTCATTTGTTTCTATTGCGAGGAGTCTCTCATTACATGAATATACCAAAATTTGCTTAGCTATTCGCTTGCTGATAGGTATTTGGGCTGTTCCAGTTTTTGAACTAATGAATAAAGTTGCTATGAATTTTCATGTACATGTATTTGTGTAGACATTTGATTTCATTCCTTCTGAGAATGAGGAATTGCTGAATCATATAAGTGTGTGGATAATATTATGAGACTTTGCCAACGTGTATTTCGAAGCAAGTGGGTACCATTACGCATTCCTCACTTGTACGAGCGTTCCAGTTGCTTTACATCCTCACCAGTGTGCTGGTAACTATGTAGTAGGATATCACTGTGATTTTAATTTGCATCTTCCTAAAAATTGTGATGTTTAGCAGCTTTTCATCTACTTTTTAGCCATTTGTATGTTCTCTTTGGGAAATCATTCAAATCTTTTGCTTATTTTGTTCTTGTCTTATTATTGAGTTTCACAAGTACTTCATATATTCAGATACAAACCCTAATTCAAACACAAATCATTTACAAATATTTTCTCCAAGTCTATGGCTCACCTCTTCAATTTCTTAATGATGCGTTTCCAAGAGTACAGTTTGTTTACATTGATAAAGTTCAATTTGTCAACTATTTCCTTTAGAGTTTTGATTTAGCTGTCCTAAATTTAAAAAATTTACCTATCCCAAAGTTGTAAAAAAGGCCTGATTTTTCTTCAAGAATTGTATATTTAGCTTACATACTAAGGCCTACGATTCTTTTTTGTGTAATGTGTGGTAAGTTCGAGGTTTATTTATTGTTAAGGTATTCAGTTGTCCATGCACAGTTTGACTTTATGATTTTAACTGCGTTCCCTGGCTTTTTATATGTCACACTGTCATTATCATTCAATTCCATGTATTGTCTACTATACATTTTGGCTTCTTTTTTGAGCTACAGACTGTTTAAAAGTGGTTTACATAATTTTCAAGTATCTGAAGATTTTCCAGATATCTATTAGTTATCTATTTCTGATTTAATTCCATTTTTGGCTGAGACTATTAAGTGTATGATTTCGGTAGTTCTAAATATACTAACACATCTTATGACCTAACATATGTCAATTGTCATGTATGTTTCATGTGCATATGAAAATATTTATTCTGTTGTTTTATTGTGCTCTCTTTATATATATGACCATATTTGACATATAAGATCAAATATACATAAATATATGGATCAACATATAAATATATAGAACATATATTGCTCTCTACATATGTATCAATATATACATTTATATATTTATAATATTTATATAATTATATATAAATTTAATCATGTGGTTGATAGTGTTAATTAGGTCTTCCGCACACTTACTTTTCTATTTTTTACATGTGATTTTTCCCTCCCCTCTGCTATTTTCCAGCCACCTTCTGAATTAATTGTCCTTTAGTATTTTATTTTATGTCCCCTATAAGCTTATTCACCTTTTAATTTTTTCAAGTTTTTGTTCTAAGATTGACCATGCAGAACTTATCACATTCTAACTTGAAATAATATACCACTTCACATATATTGTAAGCCTTAAATATAATACTTCAATTTCCCTTTTTTCTGTTGTACAATCGTCACCACAACCTTTACTTTTATGAGTGTTACAATGTTATTATTTTTACTTTAAACATTCAGTTATCTTTTAAAGAAATTGAAAAAATCAACCATTTCCAATGCTTTTCATTCATTTGTGTAAATCCTAGTGTCCATCTGATTATCATTTTTCTTCAACCTAAAGAACTTCCTTTGACATTACTTCGAGTGTACCTCCGCTGAAAATGAATTTTCTCAGTTTTTGTTTAAAAAAGTCTATTTTGACTTCTTATTTGAATAATATTTTCATGGGCTAGGGATAGTCATATTTTTTCATTTCTTTCTCTATTTCAGAGATGTGGTTTCATTGTCTTTTAGCTTGTACTTTTTCTGATGAGCAGTCTGAAATTTTTTTTGTCATGGTTCTATATGTAATGTTTCTTCATTTCTGACTGCTTTAAAAAATTTTCCCCTACTTACTGATTTTTAACACTGTGAATATTGTGTGCCTTAGTATGATTCTCTTAGTGTTCATGCTGCTTGAAGTTCTTTGTGAAGCTCAGATTTATGGGCTTATAAATCTCACAAATTTGGAAAAAAAGGTTGGCCACTATTTCTTTTAATATGATTTTTGTTCCTTCTCTCTCCGCTCCCTTAGGGATCCAATTATATGCATGTTGGGCTGCTTGATATCATAACACAGGTTATTTGTTTTTTTGTTTTATATTTTTTCCTTCTCTGACCTTCAGTTTGGATACTTTGTATTGCTATGTTTTCAAGTTTGTTAATCTTTTCTGCTGCAGTTTCTCTAATCTGTTAATTTCAACAACTGATGTTTTAAAAAAATTTAGATATTGTATTTTAAAGCTGTCTTAAAGTCACTGATAATTTCATCAATCTCATCATTATTAGTTCTATTACTGTGATAGACTTTTATGTTGCTTTTGGGTCACATTTTGCTGCAATGACTTATATCAATTTTTATTAGAAGCTGTATATTATGAATATTCAAATAGGATTTTTTTTTGTCTTTCTCTAAACTGTTGAAGTTCATTTTGTCAGACAGTTAAGTGTTGAGAGAAAAAAATACTGCGTGGAAAATGCCCTGGTGCAGCATCCCAACTATTTCAAACACATTAAATTTAACTAACTGATGGTTCTTCCATCCCCCACCAGATAGCTCTGACGAATGTAACTTTACCAAGAAGTCTATAGGAAACAGCAGGGGATGGCCTTACATCATGTGTCTTCCACAAAAACACCTGTTAATACCTCCATATGTTTTCTCTATCCCCATTTCTATGGCCTTAGCTCAGCCACCAATACCTTTTCAGCCACTTTCTGGGTAATAGGAAAGAAGATTAAACAGACCCAATTTAAAAATCATGACACTTCTTTTTTTCTCCTAACAGATACCTTAATTGACTTCATTGGGACATCCTCCTAGCAAGAGCCCAGCCAAAAGGGAGACTGTAAGATTTAAACTTAACTCTGCTTCAGTCACTATGATTTTTCTTGTTGGACTGACGTGGTACTAGATCCTGCAGACAAGGATCACTTGATTCAGTATCCTGCTCTATGCATTCCTCTGCAGTGGCCCACTGTAGGAGATACAGATAAATCTCTGTAGGATTTGTTTTAAAAACACTTTTGTCCCTCTTGGGGGTATTATTAATAAAAATATACCTTTGTTTCCTTCTTTTGCACCTGATTTTTCCAACAAAGTTCTGAGTATGAGTGATCAGTAATACTACCTCAGTCCTTGGAAGGCATTCAGAACAGCCTTAACTTACTACACAAGGTTGTTACGGACAGCAGAACTTTCTCAGACTTCCTCCTCGCAGGCCAAGGTGTAGATGTGCAATCACTGGTAACTTCTACCTGGATTAATTTCTCAGGCCAAGAGGAAAGGTTGACAGAGAATCTAGGAAGAAAGTCTCATTGCTTTCTAAGGTAGACTCTTATGGTTCATGGAGATTTGTTTAGCTGTTTAGGGACAAGGTTGAGGTCAAAATTGCAGGATGACATCATCCTGCTACTTGAAGTCCTACAGATATTGGCCTTAGGTAAATGCTCCATGAGATAAACAGACTGGATTTAGTCCTAGACTCTATGAGCTACATTAATCAGAATGGCCAAAAGAATGGTTTATTCATGGGGAAATTTACCAGAAAACAAAATAGTATAGAAATGATGGTAGATATTGTTAGGAGGCAATTATTCATGGATCTCTCACATTTCTGCATATATTGTGTGCAAGGCACTGATTGCTCCTTGTTTCATATTATTTTTTCAAGGATATTTTAATAGCAATCAAACTTGGAAGCTAGAGATAGTGTCTTCTTCTGAAGCAAAAGGTGGAATCCTCACTGCACAGTAGAAATATCTTATTGCCTTTCATTATAAAAGGTTCTGATTTTCTAAGGTCTGAGTTCCTTTCCTGTAACACAACCTACTGCATATGGAGGTATCATTCAACTTTCTTTGCATTGCCTGTGGGAATTGGGACTCAGGGAACCAACATAAAACTACTGATACTCTGGGTACTGTTATTTTTGCAAGTAAAAACTTTCCTTGTCTCCAGTAGTCTTGTGTCTCCTGCCAGTTTCCACAAAACTATGGCAAGCTAACTTGTTAACATACAAGTAGGGTAAAATTTCACTCAGACCCTTCAGAGTTCTTGACTCTAAATTACTTGCAAATCACCCTAATCTTTTCAAGATTTATTATTTAAGCTTTCTTAGTGTGTACATACAATAACCTCAACTTGATACCAAGTTTAGCCCTGCTACTATATGTAGGACTTCTATAGGTTTTCTATCAAATGCTGGGGTGTTTAAAGAAGTCTTTTGACTCTGTCTGGTGGGAACACAGATGTCTCCCGAGCGTGTGTCAGCTGTGCCTTCCTCACAATCACTCTTTGCTCAGCCTTGTGGAATTTCCTTCTACACAAAGACAAGTCCTCTTTGCTGGATTTTGGAGCTCTCTATGTAGATCCAAACTCTCTAACGCTCTTTCCCACAAATTCTCCCTGATTACTGTCTCTTAAATTCAGCAAGACCTCCAGATCTGTCTGGCTACTTCTCCCTGCAGTGCAGCCCAGAGACTTCCTCTTGTCAAAAAGCCAGGGCAATAGTAGAGCCCAACATATTTTTTTCCCTTCTATCAGGGATCACAATTATGTGTTGACTGTTATTGTCTGCATCAAAGAAATGCCTCAAATATTTTCTCCAGTTTTCTAGATGCTTACACTATGATGACCAGTCCTACACAGTTAAATCCTCTATCAGAAAAATCCTTAGTATTTGAACACTATGAGGTGTGGATTTCCCCTTAAATATTTTCTCCAATCATTGATCTATGTTTTAAATATAGAATCTGTTTTATAATTCCATTTTGTTGTGGATTCCTCCCCTCCAAATGAAAAATAAACACAAAATACAATTTCTAAACTTTCAGCATTAACATTGTTGCTCTTGCTGTATGTTTAGGCTCAAAAATTATGGCTTACATTAAATATCCAAGCATTCTTTTAAACATGAATAAGCTTGCCATCTAAAATTAATAATTTGCTCCAGTTCTATGAATAATCCACATTCTATGCTCCACCAATAATTTCCTTATTTTCTTAAGCCAAAATGAAGGAGTACAAATTTAATTTAATGCTCTGTTCAGTCTAGACACACTCTATTGAATTCCACATTTAATTTTCACAGAAGTAGTGCTAAAGCTTATGCTTTCATTAATTTACCAAACACTGTCTCAGAATCCCTGACATGGTACTGTCTATATATTATTAAAGGGATACTAGAATGCCTGATTTCATCTGCAATGAGCAAACAGAAAGAAGTATACATTCTTTCTTTTTTTATAAACTGAGTAGAGAAGAATATACTTCATTTGACTACAAATATGTAACTTTTAACTCTATCCAAAGAACGCACTCACCAGAAATTTAAATCCTATTTAGTGGGAGAATGATAATGAGTCTCTATACCATATTACTTCACAAAACAGTGTCTTTAAGTGGAAATACTTTGTCAGACCCTATCATTATCAAAAATCGCTGGAGATTATCCTGTTGAAAATGGTCATATCATTTTTCACAGCTGTATATTCCAAAATCTAAGATTAAAACATAGCCATTTGAGCCAGGGTAGTGACAAAGGACTATCATCAATGTCAGTTGACAACTCTAATATTTTTTTCCATACATCAAATGACTCTCTTGAGGGAAAAAAAAAAGTCATCTATGCTTCTATTTTAACCATATAAGCATATATTTTTTAAAACCATCTACTATATTTTTAAAGAAAAATATAAATGCTACCTGAGATTTTTAAAATAACTCCATGTGACTACCTATTCAACAGAGTGCCTGAAAGACAATTACTGCATAAATGGGAATAATGACACTATATATCCAATACCCATTTTCACTGGACAATAATACTGAGGGTGAAAGGGTACTCATCCTTTTGCTGTTACCTGGCAAATCTATACCTAATTGTTTGAGCTATTGCAGGTAGTTGCTCCAGGCTCCTCTCTCAGCCCTTCTTACACTCAGAACCAATCTACTGCTCATCTACAGCTTGAGCCAAATCCATTTTGCTACAAAAGTGAACAAAATATGTTCCCTTCGTTCCAGTATACATCCCAGAAAGGCTCTATATTGAGCATGGGAAGATCATGTAAGTGTATTATAAAACCGACAAGGAAAATTTAAATCTAGATTCCAAATATCTGGGTTTCCAGAGTCCCTTCACAGATGGCATCCTCCTGGGATGACTCTGTAACCCTTAACGTGATGTCATAATTTATCCCCCAGAGAGTAGGGTATCTTTCTACCATGTTCCTATTTCTCTCCTGCAGACTAGCAGACATTTGTCTCCTTAGCTGCTGCTGGATTCATGGATATACTCTCTACCTAAATAAACTGGAGGCTGAGATATAAAATAAAAATGACATTTTACTTAACTAACTTTAGAATATTAATGACTAAGAGAATAACTAATATCCTCTGACCAGTACAGTGTCAACCTGAATGTGCTTTTGAGAAACCAAAATATAAATTGAAGATTACTTGATGAGCACAGAATCAGAACCAGAAAAGCATAACATAAGAAGCAAATGCTTAATGACTTCAGACAACCTATAGCATCCCCTCCCAACAACAGAGTTCTACTAGACACTCAGATAAGAGGCATTGAAGCTTCTGATGAGAATATTCTCTTTCCTCAGCACGCCTCGGGTGGGTTTTGTATATGTCTACATCCCTAACTCTGACTATTCTTCCATTGCTGGCCCATGCTTCTCCTGAATGACAAATATGTTCGCTCTTTAAATAGATTATTGCCTTCAAATTAGTTTAGTCTCAAGTCTAGCTTTGGCCTGAAAGCCATTATGTTTCCTAAAGGTGATTTTGAATCTCTCTCTTCTGCTCCATTTTACATTGATTATGTAATTTACACCTTGCAGAAAGCATTCTTAATTCCACGTCTGTGGAAGGACTTTGTCAGTAAGAGTTTATATTCAGTCAAAACACAGAAGGAAACAACAAACTATTTACTTCTTAACCTTCCTATCTCTACCAAAGGTGTTTGATTTCTGCAAGAGTAGCCTGTTATAAAATAGAGGTGTCATCTAATTTCTTGGTGTTATACCTGTATCTCTTGCTTGATTTGGGCACTAGGCAATGAGGCATTATATCCAGAAACAATACTACACAGTCATTAACTATTATTTAAACCTGAATGGATCATGAGGAGAAGGAAGAAGTAGATTTAACAAAGAGTAAACTATTCATACTCTAAACATATTTTAAAGTTTCCTTTAGAGATTTTTAAATCTTTTTAAGCCTACTAATGTTCATTCAATTATTTCTTCAAAAGCACCATTTTGGTATTTGAAATACAACTTTCAGTGTAGTGGAATGAACCCAAACCCTGCACAAAAAGTCCAAAAATCTGATTCAAGATTTTTCTTTGACCATTCACTAAGTACCTTGAAAATTATCTGTCTCCCAGGCAGCTGAAGTTTTTTCTTACTATTTAAATGGAGAAACTTTTACCAGATGGCACCTATATTAATTTTAGTTATTGACACTATGCAAAATGGAACTTAGAATGAAACTTGCTGAAAACTTAAAAATAAGTAGGAATAAATGATAGCAGTTTATAAAGACAAAATTTGTTACTTCACTTTCCCACATTCATCCATCTATCCATTCATTACTTAATTAAAATACATATTTCATTAGAATCTAGACAAATATTTTTTATGGAATACCCTTCTCCTACTGGCCAGCAGCCAGTGCATGTTGTCGTACATCTTTATTCCGAACTGAGGCTGCCCCCCCAGGACGCTTCCGCCTCCCCACACGCCTCCCCGTTCACGCCCTTAGCCACAGGCCTTAGCGCGACTAAAGTGTTAAGACATAACCCTGTTTGGCATATGGATTAAAATTAAAATAAAGGTAGTATTTAATTTTTCAAAAATGTCTTATGCTAATAGTGACTGTGGAAATAGAGCCATAGATATATAGTCAATTGATTTTCATCTACATGGACAAAGGAATTCAAGGCAGAAAGAATGCTTTCAGATAAATGGTGCTTGAACAACTACATAACTATATGGGAAACAATAAATGCCTCTTAATTTTTACCACACATAAACAAAAATTATCCCCAGGTGGATCATAGATCTAGATGTAAAAGCTAAAACTTACATATATATGTGTGTGTGTGTGTGTGTGTGTGTGTGTGTGTGTGTGTATACACACACACACACATACATAGATATATTTTTTTAAGAAAACATAAGATTTTTGCAGCCTGCAGGTAACCAAAGATATTTTAGATATGACAAAGAAAGCACAAATCATAAATGAAAAATATTGATAAAATGGTTCAAAATTTAAAACTTCAGTTCTTCTTTAAACACTGTTAAGAAAATAAAAGGTAAGCCACTGACCAGAAGAAAATATGCTACAGATATCAGAGAATTTTAATCCAGAATATAGAAAGAGCTTTTACATATCAAAAATAAGAATATAAACACCCAATAAGAGTAAAACATTTCAATGGACACTTTGAAAAATAAGAAAAAGTGGCCAAAAGGACATAAAAAGATGTTCAGTGCTACTAGTCATCAGAGAATTGCAAATGAAAATCACATGAGATGTCTCTACACGTCCACTAGGAAAACTAAAATTTAAAAGACCAACAAATACCAAGTATTGGAGAGGATGTACAGCAACTAGAATTCTAATACCTTGCTGGCAGCAATGGAAAACAGTAAAACCATTTTAAAAAACAATTTGACAGTGTTTCACAAAGTTAACCATTCCAGCTCTCAGGTATTTACCCAAAAGAGATGAAAACCTATCCCCATACAAAGACTTGTACATAACTGTTCATAGCAGATTTATTCATATTTGCCAAAATTGGAAGCAACTCAAAGGCCCATCAACAGTGAATGTATAAACAATTGTGTTCACCCACACAATGGAATATTACTTAGCAGTAAATAACAAGCTACAGATACACACATGAATGAATCTCTAAAATATTTAAGATAAAGAAGTCAGACACAAAAAGTGAAGACTAGATGATTCCATTTTTATGGAACTATAAGAAAAACAACATAATAAGTTGTGATAGAGCATAGATCAATGGTTGTCTAAAGCCAAGGATTGGGGATGGAGATTAACCCCAAGGTCATTGATATGTTCTATACCTTCATTGCAGTCATCACTACATGGTGTATACCTTTGTCAAAATTCTTAAAGTTTACACTAAAAATGAATGCAGTTTATTTTATGTACATTACACATAAAACAACTAATATTTTAAAAAATAATTTATCCCAACCAAAAAAAAAAACAACCTAATTTAAAAACAAATCTAAGATGCAAAGGAGATATGTTGGAGACTAGGCTGGCTTTCTTTTTCAGAATTTGCTGATCTTTGCCCTAAATCTCAAAATTTTCTTTGATTATTTGAGTAAATAATCAGATCCTATACTCTTTAAAGAAATACTGTCTAGAAATCAATTTAAGATCTTGCTGTTTGGCATGACTGAAAGCCCTCTGGAGACAAGTTAAAAAGTGATATATATCACTGATATATTTACCAAATAGTAAATATGAAATTTATTCCATAATTTTAGAATACAGTTTTTAGTCAAATATAAAATGTATTAGATAAATTGTTAAAATTTTGAAATATTTATGTATATACTTACGGAGCTCCAACCAAATGACTGGAGTGAGAACAATAATTTAGACTGTTGAATCTTTGATTTAAGATAGAGCAATTCTGAGTAAGGTAACAAGCTTATTTTACATACTACCAAAGGGCTTGTTTTCAGTACATCAGTACAACTTTATTCTATAATGTAATATACTCCATTATTTAAAAATTATAATGCATGAGCTAGTCTCATATCATATTTGATGTTGTATAGCATAGATGCAATGAAATATTTATTAAATATAATGAACTACTGCATCAGCTTTCTATTGCTCTATAACAATAACTCCAAAATACAGTGCCTGAAAACCACCACCATTTTATTTGTTCACAATTCCATGGGCCAGCAGTTTGGGCTGGGCTTGGATGGGTAGCTGTTCTACCAGTCTCACCTGGGGTCATTCGCACAGTTGTAATCACTTGGTAGCTCAGCTGCAAGTATTAATAGATGGTTTTAAATGGCCTCAGCCGTTATCGAGCAATTGGTGCTGATGTTTCATTGGACCTCTCTCTCCCAGGGTCTCCCTCCCTCAGGGAAGCCAGCTCAGCGTCTCCACATGCTGGTGACAGGGTTCCACAAGAATGACAGCAGAAGCTGCAGGGCCTTTTGAGACTTAGGCTCAGAATTTCCACATCACTTCTGCTCTCATCTATTTTTACCGTGGAGAATGGGGGCTGTGCTCTCTAATGTAGCAAGAACTTCACACACACACACACACACCATATACACACACACACACACACACACACACACACACACAGGACCATGTGTGCAGGGAGCAGTCTGTCTCTGTGTCATCTGGGTTGGGAAGAGGGGAGACTTAGGTTGTAAAGACTAAAATCTACCCCTTTACCCCTAAAGGAACCTCCTTCAAAAAGCTATGAAAGGGAAATTCATAATAATCATGACATGTTACAGATTGAATATAAAGATACTATAAGAAAGCTTTTATAAAAGATAGTATCAAAATTATCTACAGTGGAGAAATATGGAAGAGAAAAAATATTACAGTGCAAATGAAATTTGTGATTGTATGTTCTACCATTTAAAAATAAGCAACTACCAATAAACAGAGACTAAAAACTTGCATGCAGGAACTCAGTGTGGAAATAAAATAGAAGAGATGTGAATTGATAATTTATAAAAGGAATTGAACACAGAAAACAGAAATTCATGTAATAAACATAATAACTGGAGTTTGCATGGAGAAAAATACTACAGAAATCACAAAATGGTCATGAGTGAAAAAAAACGAGCAAATAAAGTAAACACAAGTATAAAAAGATAGCTATGTAAAGGATATGTAAAACAGTGACTCAACATACATATGCTTAGACTCCTCAAGGCAAACCCAAAAGTATGGAGCATAAAAATAATTACAATTTATAATTCAAAAATAGTTCCATGAAATAAAAGACAACTTGAATCCATCATTATTAAAAAGGATACATAGCAGAAAAAATAGAACTGAAACTTTCTACCTGAAGAGATAACCTGGTAACGTTACTAGAAATTAAAACAGGAATAGAAAAATTCTTAACATTATAACACACTGATATGCCACCTAAAAGGCAGGATTACGCTTAATGAAGAAACTCTAGAGACATTCCAAAAGAAGTCAAGAACAAATCAACGCCCACTATCACCACTGTTATTTAGCATTGTATTGAAGGTACTAGCCAACTAAAGTAGACAAGAAAATATAAGTATATAAATTGAAAAGCAGAGGTAAAATTATTTGCTGATAAAATAATTATGCTTCTTTAAAATCAAAAGTATAAACTGGAAAACTACCTGAGCAATGAGAGAATTACTAACACAGCAGGATAAATAATTGACATATAAATTTAATAGCTTCAATTAATGAAATCAACAATGAATTTAAATATAGAGATATAGCTAGAGAGAAAGCTCTCATTTTTTTATGCCAAATTAAAAGGCAGTCAAGTGAAAATTAAAATTTTAAAGAATTACACAGGTATCACATAAAGAAAATATCAAGACACTCTGAAGGGCATACATGGTCTTAGATGCTGCCCGTTGTGAGAAATTAATCAACTGTTCTAAACTGATTTCTAAACTAAGCCAATTTTTACAACAAATATCAACTAATAGTTTTCTTAAAAATTAAACAAGATTCTAATTCTATTCTAATATTCCTTAGAAATAACAAATGATTCTAAAGTTCCTATGGAAAAAGAGAGAATTCTGGTTAGAGTAATGTCTGAAAGGAGGCGCACTGAGGGACAGCCGCTGCCTCTCTGCAATGCACGCCGCGTGGCAGCGACACGGAACAGAAGGAAACGCACAGGGATAGAGCCAAACATGTGTCAAAAAGTCATGTTTAATAAAGGTATTTCAAATCATTGGAGAAACTTTAAATTTTTCAAATTTAGTACTGAGATACCAGGTAGCCATTTTGTAAAAACAAAGCTAGATACAAGTCTTACACAGTTCACCAGGAAAAAATTTACATCAATGTTAACAAAGAGTTAAGCATAAAAATTAAAGGATAAATGTAGCAATAGATAAAATGGGAGAATTTCTTTATAACTGAGAAGTGAACCTACCATCATTCCCTAACCTTATATTAAACAATATGGATGGATATAATTTACTCTTTCTGTACTAAACAATATTGGGACCAGGCAAAAACAGCTTATTTCTGCAGGAAATAAGGGCTCCTGAAAGATAAGACTGTGACCTTACTTAGCAAGAATGACAGCTTGTTTACCAAAGCTCACTTCAAGATCTTCATTTTGCTATACCCATCAATCCAAAGCAATTTTGTCATATACTTTGCCCAATCTCAGGCAACTCTCTTCTTGTATGAATGACCCTAAATTCACCCATGCAGGCCCTAAAACATATATATATATATATATATATATATATATATATATATATATATATATATACTTTCTGCTGATTTCCTCATTTCGAGATACTACTTTACTCTGTCAGGTTGGTGTTCTCCCTTACTTCATTAACTGAACTAATTAACTTAACTATACTTGATTAACAGATTTTTTTTCTAGTTGTCTTTTGAAGAGTCAACATTCAACATGCCTTAAAATCCAGAAGCACAAAAGATTGATAAATCCACAAAAGTAAACGAAAAACTCATACATGACAAAACACCTTAAGAAAATTTAAAACACTGAACACAAACTGGGAAAATATTTGTGGTAAAGGATTAAGTTCCCTAACATGTAAAGTGAACTAGTAAATGAGAGGAAGAAAAAAAAAAAAGAATTAAAAATCCAGTAGAAGAATATGAAGAAAGAACATGAATGGTTTTCCAGAAAAGAAAATACAAATGCTTTTTAAACATATAAGAATACCCAGCTTCACTCCTATAAGAAATGTACAAATAAGCTGAGAATATGACAAGGAACTGTTTTTAGATAAAAGGAACACATGAGTAAGGTGAGAATAAAAGTGGGCTGGGAATTAGAAGCTTAGGTTCTAGTTTAAAATTTTTCAGGGCCTGGATAATAATCACTGTATTCAAGCATGTGTTCCTCTATGTATTTGTTATTATAATACATTGTAACCAGATAATACTATGAAGCAGAAACTAAAAGTTAACCCTTGAAAAATGCAGGGTTAGGGGCCCTGACACCCTCCTACCCCCATGCAGTCAAAATCACACAAGCAGCTTTTGACTTCCCCCAAACTTAAGTACTAATAACTTACAACTGACCAGAAGCCTTACTGATAACACAAACAGTTGGTTTTTTAACATATATTTTGTATGTTATATGTATTATATACTGTATGCTTACAATAACCTAAAGAAAACATTAAGAAAATTATAAGGAAGGAAAATATATTTGCTATTCATTAAGTAGAAGCAGCTCATCATAAAGGCTTTCATCCTCATCATCTTCATGCTGAGTAGGCTGAGGAGGAGGAGGAGGAGGAAGAGGGGTTGATCTGGCTGTCTCAGGGGTGGCAGAGGTGGAAGAAAACCCACATATGAGTGGATGCATACAGTCCAAACCCATGTTGTTCAAGAGTCAATTGTATTTTTTTATTTTATTTTTTTTATTTCAGCATATTATGAGGGTACAGATGTTTAGATTATGCCTATTGCCCTTGTCCACCCCACCCCCAGTCAGAGTTTCAAGTGTGTCCATCCCCCAGACGGTGCACATCGCACTCACTTTGTATGTATACACCCATCCCTCCTCCCCGCTCCCATCTGCCCAACACCTCATGAATGTTACCATATGTGCACTTAGGTGTTGATCAGTTAAAACCAATTTGCTGGTGAGTGCATGTGGTGCTTATTTTTCCATTCTTGGGATACTTCACTTAGTGGAATGGGCTCCATCCAGGGTAACACAAGAGGTGCTGTATTTCCATACTGAGACAGCAGAGTAATCAAGTGAGGGCTTTACGATCAGATTGCCTGGGTTTAACTGGGCTCCACCACTTCCTAAGGCAAGTTACCTACCGTCTCTGTGCATAACATAGGGTAATAGTACCGACTTTGTGGAGTTATAAGTTGAGCAATATGATATGATACATGCAAAATTTGGTTTTTATGCCTATTTCGATGATTTGCCAAGTACTAGGGATACAAACTGAGGAAGACAAATTTCTGTGCTCAAGCAGCTCACAATAGGTGGCAGAGATGGATGATCGCAACAAGGCAACTTACTGAGTACCACGCAAGGCAGATACGAGACATCCTAGGAGCACATCCGAGAGCCGCCCTACTCAGCGCAGGCAGCGCTCAGAGAAGGCACCTGAGCCAGGAAAATCAGCAGGAACTTCCCACACAGAGAATGAACGAAAGGGGTTTCCTGAAAAAAAGAAAGAAAGAGCCCGTTGCACCTTGCACTAGGTTTCCAGCAGGAAGCCAGGCAAGGCAAACGGTGAGAGACGAAGGCAGATGTGTGGCTGTGAGAAGTCTCAGTGGCGTGGATGCCCTGCGGCCGGCTGAAGCAAAAGCAAATTAACGTGCACCCATGAGAAAGCGTCCCCACCCCCACTGCACACACCCATCCTCTCGCTTCCCGCGCTCTTGCCCACTCAGATGGGTAAGAGAATTTGGATTCACCCAAAGATGGAAAGGAATGTCAAACCATACAGGAAAGATGGAGGGTTGGGGAGAGCACTCTTTGGAATGTATTTATACTGAATACAATTTCATTAAAGTTTGTATTCAGAGGAAAAAGATACTATACGGCTTGAAGAACAGAAACTACCCAGTATCGTGCAGAAGGTTTCACCTCATTCTCCTAGGCGATGTCTGAGGCAAAATCTCCCAGAATATTCTGGGCTGACAGTTTATAGAAAAAGCCCAGTCTCCACTCTAGTTCCCTTCTGCAGTATTCTCTCGGAACGCCTGGGTTTCTTCATCCCCCTCAACTCTTGCATATCCACACTTCCTCCTTCAAACCTGGAACGGATTCTTTGTAGTCCCACGACTTCTGCTTGTCCACTAATCCCCCTGTTTGTGTTCACTTCGTCCTCTGGACCTGAAACTTCTCATCTTCCATTTTTCTTGGGAAATTTCTACTCATCCTCCTTGGATTGCCTCTACCATAAAGTCACTCCTCCTCCGGTCTCTGCCTATACTTTTCATATATGTGTGTTACAGACTGTTTTATAATTAAATGTGAACCTTTCTGTTTTCCTCATTTACTGAGGGTATGTCTTATTGTATCTTCTCCTCCTAGCAAAGGGTTAGGCACATAGAAAACAATACATTCTGAGTGAGGAAATGAATAAACGAGTGACAAAATAAACTATAAAACTATAAAATAATTCCATACCCTGTATAACAACAAGCAACATAACAGAGCAACAAACTTTTAATGAAAGGAAAAGTAGATGTATGAAAAAATTGCCGAAAAACTCAAGAAGGGGAGGAGCAAGGTGGCCAAATAGCAATCGTCCCTCTGTAAGAATAACAGATTCAAAAACTATCTATGCAACAAAGTACCTTCTGAAGAAATAAAAATCAGGTGAGCAACCACAGTGCCTGCTTTTAACATTGCATCAAGAAAAGACACACTGAGGTGGGCAGGAAAGGTGTTTTGCGTTGCCTATGCCTGGTCTCCCCTGTCTCCCAGCGAGGCCATGCCAGCGCTCCAGTGGAGAGAGAATCTGTGTGTCCAGGACAGGGAAAGTGAAGTGACTGTGGGACTTTGCATTGAAACGCAGGGCCACCTTGTCACAGGGGAACACAGGACAGGGCAGAATTCTGCTGGTGGCCATGGAGGAAACATTTAGAACAGCCTGGCCAGAGGGAAATCCTCCACCCTAAACCCGAGTTCCAGCTAACCCTGATACTGGCTAAGAAAAAGTGGCCTGCAGCTTGGAATAAATTCACGAGGCGTCAGGCCAGGGGGGCACAATTGTCCTTGGGCAATTCCTGCAGCTGTTCTGGCTCAGAGCCAGCGGACTTGGGGTGCAAGTGACCCAGTGAGAGACCAGCAGTGGCAGCCAAGCCAGTGTCCACATCACTCCTCTCCCGCATACAGGCAGAGCAGCTCAGGGAGAGTCTTTTGCACTTGGGGAAAGGAAAGGGAAGAGTTTAGAGGACTTAGTTTTGCAACTCGGGTACCAGCTCAGCCACAGTAAAATAGAGTACCAAGCTGACTCCTAAAGCCCCTGATTCCTGGCCTCAGTTCCTGGATGGCATTTCTAGACTCACCCTTGACCAGAAGAAAATATGCTGCCCTGAAGAGAAGGACCCGGCCCTGGAAGGACTCACCACCTGTCTAAAGAGCCCTTGGGCTTTGAATAAACATCAGAAGTAGACAGGCAGCAGTCACCACAGGCTTTGGGTGAGACTAGGCTGGCTTCAGATATGACCTGGTACTGATAGAATGCCCACAAAGGAATGCCCACATCATTCCTCCCCCAACTCCAGCAACCCAACACAGAGAGTGAGGGAAGAGAGTGAGAGACTTTGCCTGGTAATCCAGGGAGTTCTCCTACATCTTACCCAAGTCCACTGAGGTGGTACGACTAGGAGTCTGCAAGAGTCACAGCATTACTGGACTTGGGGAACCCCCAGGGCTGATATGGCTACAGTGACCAAACATTTAGCTCATAGCCCTTGATTCTCTTTGGATATCTGTAAAGACTTCTCAAGAAAGATGTATTCAAATAAGCCCAAACTGCTATATTAGAATTAATACCTTACTTGTCAATGCCTAAACACTAAGAAATATCCAAAAGCATCAAGAACATCCAGGAGAACATGACCTCACCAAACAAACTAAATAAGGTACCACTGACCAATCCTGTGGTGATGGAGACATGTGACCTTTCAGAACATTCAAAAGAGCTGTCCTGAAGAAGCTCAATTAACTTCAAGAAAACACAGAGAAGAAATTAAGAAGCCTATCAGAGAAATTTAAAAAGACATTGAGACAATTTTTAAAAATCAACCAGAAATTCTGGAGCTAAAAAAATTCAACTGACAAACTGAAAATGTATCAGAGTCTCTCAACAACAGAATTGATCAAGCAGATTAAAGAATTAGTGAGCTACAAGACAGGCTATTTGAAAATACACAGGCAGAAAAGAAAAAATAATAAAAAAGAAGCATGTCTACAAGATCTAGAAAATCAACATGTTTTAATTTAATCAGGTCCCATTCGTTTATTTTTGTTGTTGCTGCAATTGCCTTAGGGGTTTTCTTCATAAATTCTTTGCCTAGACCAACGTCTGTGAGAGTCTTTCCTACATTTTCTTCTAGAATTCTAATCGTTTCCCATTTAAGGTTTAAATCTGTTATCCACCGTGATTTGATTTTTGTGAGAGGTGAAATCTGTGGGTCCTGTTTCAGTCTTCTACATGTGGCTATCCAGTTTTCCCAGCACCATTTATTGAATAGGGACTCTTGTCCCCAGAGTATGTTTTTGTCTATTTTGTCAAAGATTAGATGATTATATGAGGATGGTTTTATATTTGGGTTTTCTGTTCTGTTCCACTGGTCTGTGTCCCTGCCCTTGTGCCAATACCAAGCAGTTTTAAGCACCACAGCTTTGTAGTATAGTTTGAAGTCTGGCAAATCAATACCTCCCATTTTGTTTTTATTGCTTAAGATTGCTTTTGCTATACGGGGTCTTCTCTGTTTCCATACAAAGTGTATAATTATTTTTTCTAAATCTGTGAAAAATGATGTTGGTAATTTAATAGGAATTGCATTGAATCTATAGATTACTTTGGGTAGTATAGACATTTTAACGATGTTAATTCTTCCAATCCATGAGCATGGTATGGATTTCCACTTATTTACGTGTTCTGCAATTTCCTTCCTTAGCGTTTCATAGTTCTCTTTATAGAGGTCCTTTACCTCTTTAGTTAAATATATTCCTAGATATTTTATTTTCTTTGTTGCTATTTTGAAAGGTATTGAGTCCTTAATTTGGCTTCTGCACAGCCAAAGAAACAGTCACGAAAATAAACAGACAGCCTACAGAACGGGAAAAAATTTTCGCATACTACACATCAGATAAAAGACTGATAACAAGAATCTATTTAGAACTCAGGAAAATCAGCAAGAAAAAATCAAACAATCCTATCAAAAAATGGGCAAAGGACATGAATAGAAATTTTTCAAAAGAAGACATAAGAATGGCCAAAAAACGTATCAAAAAATGCTCAACATCCCTAATCATCAGGGAAATGCAAATCAAAACCACAATGAGATACCACTTAACTCCGGTGAGAATGGCCTTTATCAAAAAATCCCAAAACAACACATGTTGGCGTGGATGCGGAGAGACAGGAACACTCATACACTGCTGGTGGGAATGCAAACTAGTGCAACCCCTATGGAAAGCAATATGGAGATACCTTAAACAGATTCAAGTAGACCTACCATTTGATCCAGCAATTCCATTATTGGGCATATACCCAGAAGAACAAAAGTCATTCTTTAACAAAGACACCTGTACCCGAATGTTTATAGCAGCACAATTCACAATCGCAAAGATGTGGAAACAACCCAAGTGCCCATCAATCCACGAATGGATTAGTAAACTGTGGTATATGTATACCATGGAGTACTACTCAGCTATAAGAAATAATGATGATACGACATCTCTTTGGTTCTCCTGGAGAGAGCTGGAACCCATTATACTAAGTGAAGTATCCAAAGAATGGAAAAACAAGCATCACATGTACTCACCAGAAAACTGGTTTCCCTGATCATCACCTAAATGTACATCAGGGAAGGATACCAATTGGATATCAGACTGGGATGGGGGGGGTGGGGGGAGGGGATGGGTGTATGCCTACATGACGAGTGCATTGCGCACCCTCTGGGGAATGGTCATGCTTGAGGGTGCAGACCCGGGGAGGTGGGGGGGGGAGGGGATCGAGGTATGAATACATGGCGAGTGCCAGGTGCACTGTCTGGAGAGTGGGAGCGGACGCGCTTGGGACTCTGACTCGGGGGGATGGGTGGGACAGGGACAATGTATGTGACCTGAACTTATGTACCCCCATGATGAGCTGAAATAAAAAAAAATATAAAAATAAAAAAAAAGAAAAAAAAAAAAAAGAAAATCAACATGTTTATAAACCATTTATATCTTGAGTGGGAATAGTAAATAAAAACCTATCAAAAGTAATAACTATAAGTTTTTGAGAGATAGATAATATAAAAAGACATAAATGGAAACAATAAAAACTTAAAAAGTAAGGTGGGAATGGAGTTAAAGTGTAGAATTTCTTTTAGATTTCTCTTTGCCTGATTGTTTATAAGCAGAATTAAGTTTTTGTATGTTTAAAATAATTGGTTATAAAATGTTTCTTGCAAGCCTTACAGTAACTTCAAATCAAAAAACCTACAACAGATACAAAGATACAAAAATAAATCAGTAAAAAGTAAGAAATTAAAACACACTCTCAGAGAAAAATCACTTTTAACAAAGGAAGACAGGAAGGAAGGAAAGAAGAAAGAACACACACACAAAAAAAACAGTAATCAAATAACAACTTGGGAGTAATAAGTCCTTGCTTATCAATAATAATATTGAATGGAAATGGTCTAAACTCTCCTCCAATCAAAAAACACAGAATAACTGAATGGATAAAAAAAATAATATAACCTAACTATATATTGTCTACAAGAACACACTTCACCTATAAAGACACATATAAACTGAAAATAAAGGAAAGGAAAAAGATATTCCATGCAAATGGAAACCAAAAAACAGCAGGAGCAACTGTACTTCTGTCAGATAAAACAGATTTCAAGACAAAACTGTAAAAAGAGACAAAGAATGTCACTGTATCATTATAAAGCAGTCAATTCAGAACGGAATATAACAATTCTAAATACATATGCACCCAACACTGGAGCATGCAAATATTATCAGAGCTAAAGAGAGAGATAGACCCCAATACAATTATCACTGGAGACTTCAACACTCCGCCTTCAGCATGGGACAGATTATCCAGACAGAAAATCAACAAGGAAACACTGGACTTAATCTGCACTATAAACCAAATGGATGTGGAGATACTTACAGTATGTTTCATCCAACAGCTACAGAATACATGTTCTTCTCCTCAGCTCATGAATCATTCTCAAGGATAGGTGATGCATTAGGCCACAAAACAAGTCTCAAAAAATTCAAAAAAAATTTAAAATCGTATCAAGTACTTTCTCTGACCACAATGGAATAAAACCAGAAATCAGTAACAAGAGGAACATTGTAAACTATAAAAATACATGGAAATTAAGCAATATGATCCCATATGACAAGTGGGTCAATGAAGAGATTTAAAAGGAAATTTTAAATTTTCTCAAAACAAATGAAAATTAAAACACAACATATCAAAGCCTATGGAATACAGCAAAAAGCAGTACTAAAAGGAAAGTTTATAGCAATATGTACCTACATCAAAAAAGTAGAAAAGCTTCAAATAAACAACCTAATGGTGCATCATAAAGAACTAGAAAAACAAGAGCAAACCAAACCCAAAATTAGTAGAAGAATACAGATCGGAGCAGAAATAAATTAAATTGAAACCAAGAAAACCAATACAAAAGATCAGCAAAATGAAGTTGGTGTTTTAAATAAACAAAATTGATAAACCTTTAGCCAGACTAATAAAAACAGAGAGACGATCCATATAAATAAAATCAGAGATGAAAAAGAAGACATTATAACTGATACTGAAGAAATTCAAAAGATAGAGACTATTGTGAGCAACTATATGTCAATAAATTGAAAAACCTAGAAGAAATGCATAAAATCCGAGACACATACAACCTACCAAGATTGAGCCAGGAAGAAAAATAAAACCTGAACAAACCAATAACAAGTAACAAGACAGAAGCAGTAATAAAAAGACTCCCATGAAAGAAAAGCCCGAGACCTGATGACTTTCACTGCTGAATTCTACCAAGCATTCAAAGAAGAACTAATACCAATCCTACTTAAACTATTCCAAAAAATTAAGGAGGAGGGAATACTTCTAAACTCATTCTATGAGGCCTGTATCACCCTGACACCAAAGCCAGACAAAGACACAACAAAAAAAGAAAACTATAGGCCAATGTCTTTGATGAACACAACTGCAAAAATTTTCAACAAAATAATAGTAAACCAAATTCAATAATATATTAATGAAATTATTCATCTTGATCAAGTGGGATTCACCCCAGGATGCAAGGATAGTTCAACATACACAAATAAATCAATGTGATACATCATATCAACAATAAGGAAGGACAAAAAAATATGGTCACTTCAACTGACACTGAAAAAGCGCTCAATAATCTTCAACATTCCTTCATGATAAAATCTCTCTAAAAATAGGGTAATGAAGAAACACATCTCAACAAAATAAAAGCTATATATGGCAGATCCACAGCTTGTATCATTCTGAATGAGGAGAAATTGAAAGCCTTTCCTTGAAGATCTGGAATAAGACAAAGATGCCCACTTTGACCACTGTTATTCAACATAGTGCTGGAAGTTCTAGCTAGAGCAATTGGGCAAAAGAAAGAAAGAAAGGGTATTGCAATTTGATAGGAAGAAGTCAAATTATCCTTGTTTGCAGATGATATGATCTTCTATTAGGAGAAAACTAAAGACTCTGACTGAAACTATTAGAACTGATAAATTCGGTAAAGTTACAGTATACAAAATCAACACACAAAATTCAATAGCATTTCTATATGCCAATGGCAAAAAATCTGAAAAAGAAGCTCTAATAAAGTAATACCATTTACAACAGCTCCAAATAAAATAAAATACCTAGGAATAAACTTAACCAAAGAAGTAAAAGATCTCTATGATGAAAATTATAAAACATTGATGAAAGAAATTGAAGAGGACACAAAAAATGGAAAGATATTCCATGCTCATGTATTGAAAGAATCAATATTGTTAAAATGTCCATACTACCCAAATCAATTTACAGATTCAATGCAATATCCATCAAAATATCAATGACATTCCTCACAGAAATATAAAAAATAGTCCTAAAATTTATATGGAGCCACAAAAGACCCAGAATAGCCAAAGCCATCCTAAGCAAAAAGAACAAAACTGGAGAAATCACATTACCTGACTTCAAATTATACTATAGAGCCATAATAACCAAAACACCACGGTACTGGCATAATAATAGACACATAGACCAATGGAACAGAATAAAGAACCCACAAGTAAATCCACACATATATAGTGAACTCATCTTTGACAAAATTGCCAAGAATATACATTGGGGAAAGGACAAAGTGCAAAAAAATACAATTAGATATGATCTTAAAATCAATTAGAGATTATATATCTATTGTATTAAAGTAATATATAATAGTTTCAAGAGGACAGAACATCTCATGATATTTGGGGTATTTTAACTTCCTAAAATATGGAAGAAATGAGAGGGCATCTAAGCTTTAGGAGCCATATTATTCTTTCTTTCTTTTTTTTCTTTAATTTTTTTTTATTTCAGCATATTACACGGGTACAAATGTTTAGGTTACATATATTGCCTTTGCCCCACCCAACTCAGAGCTTCAAGCATGTCTATCCCCCAGACGGTGCACACTGCACCCATTAGGTGTGTATATGTACCCGTCCCCTCCTCTCCCCACCATCTGCCTGACACCTGATGAATGTTATTTCTATATGTGCACTTAAGTGTTGATCAGTTAATACCAATTTGATGGTGAGTACATGTGGTGCTTGTTTTTCCATTCTTGGGATACTTCACTTAGTAGAATGGGCTCCAGTTCTGTCCAAGATAATACAAGAGGTGCCAGATAACCATTTTGTTTTGTGGCTTAGTAGAACTCCATGGTATACATATACCACATTATATTAATCCACTCATGTATTGATGGGCACTTGGGTTGTTTCCACATCTGTACAATTGTGAGTTGTGCTGCTATAAACATTCGAGTGAAGATGTCTTTTTTATAGAATGTCTTTTGTTCTTTAGGGTAGATGCCCAGTAACAGGATTGCTGGATCAAATGGTAGTTCTACTTGTGTCTCTTAGAGGTATCTCCATATTGCTTTCCACAGAGGTTGTACTAGTTTGCAGTCTTAATTCTATCATTTAGAAAATATCACAACACTTTTTATAATACAACTACTTCATTGTACTTTTTTGTACATTACCTCATGAATTTTTAGGTAGAGAAAATGTCTGATTGGTAGAATTTCAAAATTTTTAAAAAACTGCAGAATACATTCAATACTTCACACAGACACACAAATTTTGAAATTTGAAGTGGCACTGGCTTTTCAAAGAAAATTTTGTTTAAAAATGTGTGCTACTACTTCATTCCAATGTCATAAGTAAATCCATGAATTTTTAGTGATCTTTGAAACAGCCAAGAGGGAAGGCCGAAGCTCCTATATTCACTTTTTCCCTTAAAACCCAACTCACGTGCCCTCTCTCTTATACATCTCATTTTCTATTACTTTCTGGGAAGTTTTTTCTTTCTTTCTTTCCTAAGGGTTTCTCTCAAACTCATTGGTGCAGCTCAGAATTCTTAGAGTACCAATTACATACAGAAATCATTTTTCTGTGTCCTTCAATGAAGGACTTAGGAAGGAGAGAGGGAGAATAGAAGGAATGAAGGGGGCAGCTTCGACAACTGTCAAGACACCAAGAACTCATTACCACAAAGGACACGGTCAGAGTCATATTAGTCTATGCTAAAGAGAAACAGGAAAGAAAGGAATCCAGTTTTCTTCCTCTATATTCCTATTTCGACTTCTGAGAACTTTGGATATATTGCATGTGAAAAAAAAATTGCATCATAACTAATTATTTTCTTTAAAATTATATCAAGTTATATCCATGATAACATGAGAATAGGATGCTAGTGTCAAATCTTCTTTTTTCCCTCCATACATGCATTATTTATTCCAAATAGAAAAGTACTAAGTGCAAAATTTTAAGTTTGTTGACAACAGAAATCATGCATTTATGTACTCACAATTTTCTTAATCCACATGATACCTTCATCAATGTTTGACACATTCTGACCTCAAGATATATGTAAGTATGCACATGCATATGAATATCATGAGAGAAATTATATTCATTCTTGATAATTCCCACTGTGTGTAAGAAAGAGTAAATACTGGTAGTCAGTAAGTTCTTTGTTGGCACAGCAGGGTGAAGAGAATAGGGATACATGATTAAAGAAATGAGAAGGAGTTAAATTGCTGTGATTTCAAAAGGGAGTTAGAGACTTAAAAAGAATATCTGTTGGGAGTTGGTTGAAAAGAGGAATGAGATACAGGAAAATTTGGGAAAAACAAAATATCTAATGAAAATGTCATAAAGTTCCTCGTTGTTTAGCCAGTGACATATATTTTTCTCCTCTCTCACCTTAAGAAATCTTCATTAAAATCTCCATTACTCAACTGTGTTTGGGGAATAAATTTGTATGAGGAAGGTAAGGACATGGGACATCGGTTGTGATTCAAGCATGAAAAACACAGGCTGTAAGCAAAGACACATAGGTGTTCCTTCATTACCCAGTTTTTAGAGAGATTTTATCATGAGGAATGTTGAAGTGCCAATGTCTTTTGAGTTTTATCTCACGCTGTATTCCCTGCACAGCATTACTTCAAAGTACATATCGAGATTCTACCGGACATCTACAATGGCAAAACAAACAAAAAACTCTCCACCTCCAAAAGTGACAAGTTTTTTGTTGAAAAGCTCTAATGTAAAAAAAAAAGAAATAAAAAAAATTGGTTATATTTTGGCAAAATCCAACTCCTTGTAGCTACCTCTTAGTTTATCCTCTGCAATTAAAGAGAAACAATATGCTTCATCTTTTCAAAAATACAGCAACACAATTACTATGGTCCTCAAGTCTTTGTAATTCATAAAAATTGTTTTAAGTTTTTCATAGTTTTGATCAGTATTTCCAGAACATGAGCTCTTGATGAAGACCATCAGAAAAGTGTACAACAGTTTTATTAATTAGGTAAGTAAGACCACACTCTATGCAACAATAGCCAACACCACTTTGGGTGGGGAACCTGCGGCCTCAAGGCCAAGTGTAGCCCTCCAGATCCCTGAGTGTGTCCCCTTGACTGAATCCAAACTTAACAGCTTGGACTCCCTTGATTTGTTCTGTAAAATTTGGATTCAGTCAAAAGGCCACACACTCAAGGATCCAGAAGGCCACATGTGGCCCCAAGGCCTCAGCTTCCCCACCCTACTTTTGCCCAAGAAGATGTACATTCAGTTTTGACCTTAAAGCAGAAGGTTCTCATCCTATCAAAAGAGGTAGAAAATAGTCCTCAACATTGTCAATAACCCAGACCACAGAGTAGACAATAACTTCAGGATCATACGGACTGAAAATAAGACATTTTCAGAGAAATAAAAATAGGAGCTGACAGTATAGCATGGTGGAAGAGTTCAGACTAATGCAGATGACATTTGAGTCACACATAGCTACGTGAGCTTGGGCATGTCACTTATCACCCTAAGTCTGTTTCCTCCTTTGTAAATATGAACAAAAACAATGGCATCTGTCCGGTAGTGTGCTATTGTTTTAAATGAGAAATCTACAAAAATCGCATTTTATAATTTTTAAATATAATATTCAACATACTAATTCATGTAAGTTTCTATTTCGTTATCTTCACAATATTCAACATAATTATCTATTTTTTCAACTAAGCTCTGAGCTTCTTGGAGATAAGAACTCTGTCATATTCACAAATATATAAGCACTTATTAATCATTTCTTGAATAAAGTCAACTTGGAGCAGCTATTGTTATAGGATACTAGAGTTTCCTGCAATAATAAAAAAATAATAATAATTTAAAAAACCCATTAAAGACCAGTCAGATAGTAAAAGCTCGGGATTCATAAAATAAAATCATATCTTGATATGAACTGAATCATATTTAACCATACTGAATCTAAAAGTTTTTTATCAACTCCTTAATGAGGAATAACTATAAGTATATATCTATATTAGATTATATAACATTATTATTCAGAATATGTGCTGTCCCTCCCCACCTTTGAATATTTCTCTCACTGTGGGAAAGTCATTCATCCCAGGGTGTTGAACTCAGCCATAAAGTATGAAATACACACAGAAAATATGTGTTTCTTCTGAGCCAAACCTTAAATATTGAAGCTCCAGATTTGCCATTTCTTCCCCTCTGTCTAGAGACCAGCAACAGCCGAAACAGAACCATTCAGTCAGTCTGGGTGTTCAAGAGAAAATAAAATGGAAAAAATAAAAATCCCACTTATGTTAGACTGTGAGACAAGAAATAAACAAACTTTGGTATGCTCAGCAAACGGATTTTAGGATTGCCTGTTTCCAAAGCATAACTTAGCCTAAACTAACAGAGAATAGCAAAACCTCACAATGTGATTTGTATGTAATTGTGTATAATTACGTTTAATTTTATGGAAAATGCCCATAGTTTTCCTTGTACCTATAGTTTTTATTCCACATTGTGAATTCACGCATTTTATGCTAGTTCTTCAGATATTTTCATGAAGCATTTTTTAAAAACTGTTACAGACATTGCCAAATAAATCATATCCAATTATTGCCAATCAAATTTCAGTATGTGGGTGGGTATTGGGTGAGGGACATATTAACCGTCCCCTTTAGAATGTGTTCAAAAAAGATCTTTTTTTCTGGGTATGCTACCAACCTTCAATAGCAACAGTATATGATTACATGTATGCCTTATCTTGTTTCCAAAATGAGAAAAGTAGGTTTATATAAAGATATGGAATAGGACAAAAAAAATCACCATAGAATATGATACATTTATATTCCTTTTAGTTACATATATAACACTTCTGGAATCATAAAATATAAAATTTTGTAGAGGTTTATAAATATTTTCTCAATTCATTATAAGATCTACATTGGTCTTACCAACCTCCATTCTCTTCAAAGTGAAATGTCTTGCATTTTGTTCTGTTAGCAATATACAAGACAAAAATCATTTTAGACTAAAAAATAACTAATGATAATACACTATATACACTAATTCAAATCAGCATAGTAAATTGCATTATGTGATACAGTTGAAAAGTGGAGAATTCCAGTTAAGTATCTTATAATAATTATATTTTTCAACATAAAAAACCAATGCAATAAAGTATATTTTACACAATTATTTTGAATACAGTTTTATGTTTCTTTGATGACACAGAAAAACTTAATAATTTTTATGGTACCTCTGAGATATTTTGTTAACATCATTCATCATTGTACTGTAAGCATGCAAAATTCCAGTTACCAGAATGTGTTCTGAATTGAATGATTAAAAAGCAAAATAAAAACTATAAAACGAAATTTTGCTATATTGTAATTACTAATCAGTTACTATAAATATTTAGAGGCTGAAATGATGTAGAATTTAAAAATGGTGTCCAAGGTAAGATGTGTTATTTCCAAAACATTGGTATTTTTCTATATTTAAAGCTTTAGTTTTCTGGAACATTCTGTTCTTGCCAGAGACATGTCTTTTCTGGTTCATAAACATACAAAAAGGAATTTGTTTCATTTCTCTTCTCAACGTCACTCAAATAAAAACATCAGCCAAGAATTGGATGAAATGCTCTGGTGAGGAATCTTATAGTAAGATGAAATCACTCAGTGAATTGTGTGATATTTCACAATGATTTGATTTTATAACACTGGATAAATCCAAATGAGCACAGGAAATCCCATAGTATTACAAACTTTTCTCTGGGGCAGTTCTACATATTACCACTTTATTGCAGAATGAGAACTTGCACAAACTATTGAATTACAGACAAATACACTTGTGTGATTTTTACTGGCACTTTCCTAATTTTAAAGAGGAAAAATGTCCTTATAAAATATTTTAATGATCAAAATAGACAAATATAAACAAAAAAATTGAGACTATCTTAAAGAATTCAATGGTGTCACAGACTAAATCTAAAAATCTTTATCCAGACATCATAAAATTGTCAAATTTCTGTCTTCTTGATCAATCTGTCACACATGACAGAAATCACACTGACTTGTTCAATGATCTATATAATGATTACGGACCAATGTCAACATACCTTCCAGAGTCTGTTATTATTAGCAACACCGGTGCATTTGATAGATCATATATAATTAAGCTATTATTAATTTTTCCATTCTAGTTATATTTTCCCTCCATCTCAGCATAATCAACTTTTTTTCATATATTCCTATCAGTTTTAGTATTCGGCACAATCCAGAAGATGGCCGTGGAGATTACATTTTATTTATGTTTTTCACTTTCCATACATTGTGTTTTACTATGGATGAAATTAAGGCAAGATTCCTACTAAAATAGAGGAAGGCATGGTGCATCCAAACCCCCTGGGCAGGCAGGGGCTCCTTCAAAATACATTGTCTTTCCCAGAATCTGATTCGCTTCCCTGAAGGAGGGTGACGATTTCTTTCCTTTCCCCTACTAGCAATCATTGCCGTTGAGGTTGATTTTCACTGATGGCCATTGTTTCATATAGCTCTTGTGTTAGGATAGAGAAAAATAGTTGAGGACCACAGTTCAAAGGGAAGCTCGTGGCACTTCTCCATCCACCCTCTGTACCCTCTAAGGAGGGTGACGCTCTAAGGAGAAATAATGATGCTATAGTTGAACAGGTTTCAAAACATTATATGGATCACCATGCGAAATTAATAGTCATAGCTTATCGGGAATGATTGGTGCTCTTCAGATGCTTGTTTTCCTCTCTCCAACAAAGCAAGGTGTGTTAGCCCTGGAGTTTGGATGCAGCTGCCTTGAGAACCATCTGCTCCCCATCCCTCAACCAAGGAACACTTGGCACAGGTGGTGTTCATCAGCACATAGGTAAATGACTCCTGACTTCTTCTGCTTGCCATGTGACTAACTGATCTCACATCAAAGTAGTCACATCTATGTTTCAGATTTAGGTTCAAAGTGTGGAGAGAATTCTTCAGCCTGCTTTGCTTCTAGGCTGCCAAGGTTTGAATTCCTTCTCCTCTCTCTAGCCACATATTCTCCATCCAAGATTTGGTTGGTCTAAGCATTCACCAATTATTCAATCCTCAGTGATCATTTCTAACTTTAGGATTTCTAGAGAAAGTGTTTTTCTTTTACTTATTGGCATGTAGTACATACTATTTTTCATTAGTACATATAGTCTAGGATTACAAATAGTAGGGCCCAACTAGAATCCTAAAATCACAAAATACATCTGATACACAAACTAATTCATTAACATGAACATAAATACTAATCACAACTAACATAATTATACTGTGAGGAAAACAGAAGAAAAGAAATGTAAAGCTCATCTATTACATATACTGGCTAATATTTTTTAAAAGGTATTCCTCATCAAAACTTCATACTACATAGTTTTACTCTAAACCAAAAACAAGGGCCATATTTTGTCATTTTTTTGTATTCTAACAACATATAATAATTAGCATTGACAACATTAGTACTTAATTATTTATTGTCTTGTTCATCAACCACAAATATAAGGATTATTTATTCAACAAAAATTTATAAGCACATATTTGTACTTATAAATTTTAGGCTGTGTTCTGGTTACAAAGTTATAAGAAAAAGTATAAAATATATTTTTATAAAAATAACATTTATACATTTAAAATTATTGACAGAATTACAAGCCACTTTGATGTTTAGAGCTGTTAAACTAGGAAATAGTCTTACATTTCGCATCATAGGTGCTGCTTCTTACAAGTTTACAGACTATTCACAGTTCCTAGATAGCACAGGTTTAAATACAGAGATTAGTTTACTAGATGCTCAGTTTTAAATGTTTTTCTCAATGAAATCCAAGAGAAACCAACTCAAAGATACCAGAAAAATACTTCAGGAAATGAATGAAAAATTCACTAGAGATTGACATATTTAAAAAAGAAACAAATGGAATTTTGGAAATGAAAAATTCACTTAAGGAAATAGAAAACACAGTGGAAAGTTTTAGACTAGACTAGGCAAAAGAAAAGCTTCAAGCTGCAAAGCTTGAAGACAACTCTTTTGAATTAACTCAGTCAAAAATAAAGAACAGAGAATTAAGAGGAATGAACAAAGCCTATAAGAAATACAGAACTATATAAAATGGCCAAATATAAAAATAATAGGCATCCCTGAAAGTGAAGAAGAAAACGCACAAGGGCCAGAAAACCTATTTGAGAGAATAATTGGGAAAAAATTCCCTGGTCTTGCTAGAGATTTAGACATCCAAGTACAAGAAGTTCAACTAACACCTGGGAGATTCATTGCAAAGAGGCAATTACCAAGACACACAGTCATCAGACTGGCCAAAGTCAACAGGAAGGAGGAACTCCTGTGAGCCATGGGGTGAAACAAGTAACTTTTAAAGGAAAATCCATGGGACTGACTGGAGACTTCTCAACTGAGACCTTACAAGAGAGAATAAACTGGGGCCCCATTTTCAGTCTTCTTAAACAGAACAACTGCCAGCCTAGAATTTTGTATCCTGTAAAAGTAAGTTTTATATATGAAACAGAAATAAACATTTTCCCAGAGAAACAAATGCTGAGGGAATTTGTCAAGACCAGACCTTCCCTGTAGGAAATACTCAGATCTGCATTATACACAGATCAGCACAGTGGGCCCTACCAGTGTAAACCACCCGAACCCAAGCTCAGAGCTCACACAAAACAACAGACAAGACGTAAAACAGAGCAAGAAGGTGCCACCAACAGGATGAACAGAACCCACATCTCAATTCTATCAATAAACATGAACAGTGGGAATGCCCCACTCAAGACACACAGTCTAGCTGAATGGAGGAAAAAATATAATCCAGGTATATGCTCTCTCCAGAATTTCCAAAGAACTCAGGCAAATCAGCAAGGAAAAAACAAAGAACCCCATTATAAAGTGGGTAAAAGACATGAACAGAAGCTTTTCTAAAGAAGATAGACAAATGCTCAATAAACATATGGAAAAATGCTTAACATCACTACTTATGAGGGAAATGCAAATTAAAAACACAAAAAAATATCACCTTACCCCTGTTAGCATGGCTTTTATTAAAAAGTCCAAAAACAATAAATGCTGGTGTGGATGCAAAGAGTAAGAAACACTACTACACTGCTGGTGGGACTGTATATTGGTACAACCTCTGTGGAAAACAGGATGGAGATTGCACAATAAACTAAAAGTAGACCTACCATTTGATCCAGAAATCCCACTACTGGGTATTTATCCAAAGGAAAAGAAGTCATTTTGCCAAAAAGACACCTGCACGTGAATGTTTATGGCAGCATAATTCACAATTGCAAAGACTTGGAATCAACCCAACTGCCCATCTATTCATGAGTGGATGAACAAAACACACACACACACAATTCAGCCATGAAGAAGAATGAATAAATGAAGCCCTTTTGCAACAAGTTCAATGGAACTGGAGACCATTATCCTAAGTGAAGTATCTAAAGAATGGAAAACTAAATACCACATCTACTTGCTATTAAACTGGAACTAACCAATGAGCACACACGTGCACAGAGGGGAAAACTCAGTGGAAATCAAGCGGGATGGGATGGAGGGGGGAGGAAGAGATGGGCAAAAACCTACCTAGTGAGTACAGTGAATGCTCCCTGGATGATGGGCACACTTATAACCCTGACTTAAACATAACAAAATCAATACATTTAACCAAAAACATTTGTACCCTCATAATATTTTGAAATAATAAAAAAGCAGGGTATATATAGCTCAATAAATAAACATTGACTATAATAATAATATTCCAATGAGAAAACATGTTGGCTTCTTCAGATAAAAATTGTATGACCATTAAATGCCTTTCTTTAGCAGAGTCATCATTGTAAAATTCTATAACCAGAAGCCAATGGTTTTATAACCAGAATTACCCAAAGCAAAGGGAATTACCTGATCTCACACACAAAACAATCCTGGCATAAAGTTAAAGGGTGGCGTTATACAAGGCCCCACTACATCGTATTAAAACAACATATAAGGTGGAACAAGAGAAGAGAGTCATATGCTATTTCTGCATCCTATCTTATGACATGCAATTTGAAATTTGAAATGGGATTTGATGTGTGTCAATATAGTACCAGGAAGAGGAAAAGCCATACTCTATAACAAGTTGCAGGAACCAATAACAGATATAAGCGTAGATATTTTTCCTGATTACTACAAAATGTTCTCTGTCAAATCAAGATGATTTCCATTTTGACATGCAGGTAAAAATTCAGGTGACAAAATGGTAGAACAGCTCTGGAGTTAAAATCAGAAATTCAGCTTTTATGTTTGTTATTTAGTAAGTGAATTAAACTCTGTGAACTTCGTCAGTGAAGTGAGGATGATCATACCTAACAAAGTTCTCATGAACATCCCATGAGATTGTATGTTGAACTTGCTCCATGAAACATAAAGCATCTTACTACATATAAATCATCTCAGTTGATTATCAGTTAGGTAGAACAGAGTTTTAGTCAAAATTATATAGATTATTTCTCAAAAGTCTTGCTGTATCCAGTACATGCCAGCTGACTTCACAACCTGGGAAGCTAGCTCGTTCCCCACCACCCTGGGGGATGTAAACAAGCCCCAGACCTGCCCTCTTCCACCCAGACACACAGCGTAAATAGCAAAGTAAAGGGGGTCCAGGAACTCTCCCTAGATATTTTTTTACTGCAAAGTGGTCAGTGTATTTTAAATAGACCTTTTTTAAGGGCAATTTTAGTTTCACAGAAAAATTGAAAGGAAGGTATGGTAGTTTCTATGTACCGCCCACCACCCTCCCACACACAGCCTCCCACGTTATTGCCATCTCCTACCAGGGTGGTACGTTTTTTACAGTAGATGAAGCTACACTGACACATCATTATCACCCAAAATTCACAGTTGACATTTAGAGTTCACTCTTGCTATTGTGCATTTCATACATTTCATAGATTTGGACAAATCTATAATGATGTGAATCCATTATAGCATCACAAAGAATAGTGTCACAAAGGTATGTTTCACTGCCCTAAAAACCCTTTGTGCTTTGCCTATTTATCCCTATCTTTTTTTTTTTTTTTGTAGCACAGAAATCTGAATCTAGAAGTCACTGCAATGCCTTGCCTTTGTTTTTCCCCAACAGCACACTATTTTCTTACTTTAAACATCAGCTACCATCATAACTTTTATTAAACTGCTATAAGAAATGTTGAAAAGTCATGGAGCAATTTGAGGAAGCATTTGCTTTATTTTTTGTTTGCAGGGTTTTATTAATTAAGGGTGTACAAATGTTTTTATTACATGGATATCTGGTATAATGCTTAAGTCAGGGCTTTTGGTGTGCCCATCACAATAGTGTTCATTGTACCCTGCACATAAGCTTTTGTCCCACACTCACCCTCCAGCCATCCCCGCCCTTGGTTTCTCATGTCATTTATATCACTTTGTGCCACGTGTACCCATCTATTAGCTCCCACTTATTAGTGAGAATATACAGTGTTTTGTTTTCCATTCCTGAGATACTTAGGATAATGGTATCCAGTTCCAACCAAGTTGCGGCAAATGACATTATTTCATTCCTTTTTATGGCTGAATAGTACTCCATGGTGGGGTGTGTGTGTGTGTGTGTGTGTGTGTGTGTGTGTGTATACACACACCACATTTTCTGTATCCACTCATGAATTGAAGGATACTTAGGGTGATTCCACATCTTTGCAATTGAGTATTGTGCTGCCATAAACATTCACATGCAAGTGTCTTTTTGATAAGATGACTTCATTTTCTTTGGGTAGATATCCAGTGGAGGGATTGCTGGTTTTAATGGTAAGTTTATATTTATTTGAGGAATTTCCATATCGTTTTCCATAGAGGTTGTACTAATTTACAGTCCCACCAACAGTGTATAAGTGTTTCTTTCTCTCTGCATCCATAACAGCCTCTGTAGTTTATTTTTTTTTACTTTTTAATAATGACTATTCTGACAGGGGTAAGGTGATATCTCATTGTAGTTTTAACTTGCATTTCCCTGAAGATCAGTGACACTGAGCATGTTTTCATGTTTTTTGGCCATTTGTGTGTCTTCTGGAAAACTTCTGAGTTTATGTAATTTGCCTACTGTTTGATGATCTTGTTTTTTTCTTACTGATTTGCATTCTTTGTAAATTCTGGATATCAGTCTTTTGTCATATTTATAGGGAATATTTTGTCCCATTCTGTAGGTTCTCTGTTCACTCTACTGATTATTTCCTTTGCTGTAAAGAAGGTTTTTAATTTAATTAAGTCCCATTTATTTATTTTTATAATTGTTATATTTGCTTTGGGGGTCTTGGTCATAAATTCTCTGCCTAGGCCAATGTCCAAAAGAGTTTTCCCTACATTTTCTTCTCAAATTTCTACGGTTTCATGCCTTTTTCTCATGGATTTGTAGACTCAGTATCGTTAAAATCTCCATACTGCCCAAAGTGATTTATAGATTCAGCACAATCCCCATCAAAATACCAGAATATTTCACAGATCTAGAAAAAAATAACACTAAGCTTCATTTAGAACCAAAAACGGGCCCAAATAGCTAAAGCAATCTCAAATAAAAAGAACAAATCTGGAGACATCACATTACCTGACCTCAAATGATACTACAAGGCTGTAGTAACCAAAATGGCATGATACTGGCATAAAAGCAGAGAGAGACTAATGGAACAGACAGGAGAACCCAGAAATAAAACCATCTACCTACTACCAACTGATCTTTGACAAAGTAGACAACAACAAACTCTGGGAAAGCAAGCCCTATTCAATAAATGGTGCAGAAGAAACATGATCTTGGATTAAAGCATTTACATGAATTACAAGTTTGAAAGCTGCCTTATCCAAGTATCTCACATCTAATTCTGTCATTGCTGTCATTTGGGTCATTCAAAAACAATTAATTCTTGATCCAGTCATGGTCACTAAAATAGATTCCTCAACTTAAATGTTTTATGTACCTTACTAATTTGCATGTTAACAATCAACATATACAATCTATATTATTAATATATGGAATTTGAGATTCTATTAAAGACAAATGTAATTTCTTTACCAAGAACGGTTAAACTAGTTCATTTGCCTTATTTTAATCAGAATCGAGCATGTATGACAAGCTGAGGCCAATCACTGCTGCTCAGGGGGTTGATGGAATATATTTTTTCCTACCACAGACTGTTTGTTTTTTCAGTTCATTAGGAGGCTCTCAGGAACACTGCACATACACTGGGTGTACTTTATTTGAAGCAGGGAATTAACACATTGCCTCAAGGTTGAGTAAAATAGCTTTATACAGGCCTCTCCCCACACTCCTTATGCTCATGTTCCCTGCTCAGAATGCATTTTAGTTTGTCAATCCAAGGCATTTTGCTGAGAATATTTAACACAGTGTTTGAGAAGATGAATGTATGTCCTATAGTACAAGCAAGAATACAAGACCCTCCCCCAAGAAAAGCCACAGCTAAATCTATTGTGTGATAAAGCACATCAATGTGATGTTTTCACTAAAAAACAGGCTATGAGGAGGGTGGAATTAAGGTATCATTGCCTTAGAAATATATTTAACAAACAAGGGTAGTATTATCACTAAAAATGGCCAAAATTGAAAGTTTAATACAAATGTTTAATTTATTATGTACCAGCTTTTTCATCTATAAGCTCAGAGGAAAATATTTAATATTCACAGGACTTCACTTAAAAAATTGGCCATATGACATGGACAATGTATATAACCTGAACTTATGTACCCCCATGATGAGCAGAAATAAAAAAAAAAATTGGCCATTATGAATTCTAGAATATCATTCCAATTCTTGTTATAAAAATATCCTAATTATTTGATGTAATATAATATGATGTAATTATCTTTCCAGAAATAAGACCAGAGGTTAATGGTGAAACTTTCACTCATCTTTGTGAATTTTAAGTTTTTGTTGGTGTTGTTTTGCTTCAACATTGAAATAGACATGCTTAAGCTTATTTTAGTAAGCTCATGTTTATAGTACATGATAGTAATTTGTTCTAGAAAAGTAATTATTGCTTTATTATAAAGCTCTTATTGAATAATGCAAAAACAATGGTTGATCTGATTGATATAATCAAGAATTCAAGGAAGACATATCAAACCAATAGTACAAGATTAAACATAGCATTTAATTAATCAGTTCTTTAATATAATTAGTTAATGCAGTTAGAAGCAAATAGTTCTATCCACAAGTAGTCTCACATTCTCTCTTGAGAAGCAAAAATTATATGAAAATTATCAAATCAGCAAGATAATATAGCTACAAGAGATATATACACAGGCAGATAATAGGAGAATCAAGAATTGAAAAATGACAAATTGAGAAGTGCACAAAACAACTATAACATGAAAACTCAAGTTAAGAAAACCACAGCATTGGATGTAATATGATATAACCCTATATTCTTCAGTAAATTCCACTAATTATGTCATGATGTCTCATTCAACAACCACCACCAGTATGTGTAGGATACTGTGCTAGATGCTGACAAAAGCAATGAGAAATGGCCTCTGTGTCCATAATATTTGCTGTATTATAGGGATGACAAATGAGCAATAAAATACAACACAGCATCACAGAAAACGTGACGGGAGTTCATCCATGTTTCATGGTAGCCTCCAGGAAGAAACGAGAGAGGAGGAAGGAAGAGAATTTTGCCTATCTATATCTTTTACATTTAAAAAATGATTTAGATTCAATCAAGACAAGAATGAGAGGAGTGTATGCCCGGCAGGTACATTATGGATGGCAGAGAAAGGAGAGTGAGAGCTGAATGTGTGTGGCTAGTCCTTAAGGCAGAGGGAACACAGTAGAAGGTACAGACAGAGGGGTCTTCAAGGACCAGACATACGTGTTACCTGTCAGATGGCAGAGCTGAGACTTTATCCGGAAAGCTGAAGAGCACCGCTGAAGGAGGTCCAAAAAGTTTTGCTGTTTAGTAAGATGTCTCTGGATGTCTTATGGAAAATGAAATTGACAAGTTTAAAACTGAAGACAGGATAAGACTCAAGATATAAACTCATCAAGACAGGATTAAGTAATGTCAGAAAGGAATGTAACAAATTCAAAATTGTTAATTTCTAAAGCTTCAATGCTTAAATTAGCCATCTAGAGCCCTTGGCTACTTAGAAGTAATTAATAAAACTCGAGTATTTTTAAAAAATTTTCCTTTGGAATAGTTTTAAATTTACAGAAAATTTGCAAATATAGTTCAGAGTCCTCGTGTACCCTTCACCCAGCTTTCCCTCTTAAGTGTTTCTAATGAAAAGAAATCAGATGTAGCTTCCTCCACAGCTCTCTAGTGGCTCTGTTTAAGATGCTAGTGTTTTCGCAACTGCAGAAACTAAAGCACCCAGAGGAAAGTCAGGTCAGCAAAAGAGCAAAAGGAGAATGAAAATCTCTAATGAAGGAGATAACTATGTTTTTAAAGGAATTTTCAATATGGCATCACTTATCCAGATATTACTATAATTTAGATGGATCAACTAATTCTAGTTATATGTGATCTGTATTTTTTATTCCATACTCTATTAATACATATTTTAGTTTCCTTGTTTTTATTCAGTAAAGTAGGAATTCATGAGTTGACTCCAATTTCTCATTATAAATCTCTAAAATTATTCTCAGAATCCCACAGAGAAAAAACCTAAAGCTATATTAGTTATATAAACCAAAGAGGTCAAATAAGGATGCCCCTGGACACACAGATGTCCTGAGCGAGCATCACGAAGAGTCTGATTATGATTATATAGGATCTCACAGCACAGGGTTTCCCATATCCATTCAGTTTACATTCTGAATGGTTAATAAAAACCTGAACAATTATGAAAATTAATATAACTGCTTCAGAATTGCTCTAATCAGTAAAGAAACACTTAAGCATTATGAAAGTTCCTGTCACAGTTCTGATTTATAATTTTTCTGTATTAATTAAAAGTTGGTTTTAATCCAAGTATCAAAGGGAATGAAGAGAAACAAACACTTTAGAAAATTAATAAGGTCATTTAAGAAATCCTGTGGAAAAGTTTCTGGAGATTGTTGTTTGTGAAGCTTTTTTCTAATACTTTTTTCAGACAGAAAGTAAATATAATGTGCACAACTTTTCAAAATTTAAAATGCATACATTATAGAAACACTTTTCTATATGTATCATTCACCTCAATTTCTTTTTTCAAATTGGTGTCTACATGACAATTTTTATGTTAGAAAATTGTATTTCAAGCAATCAGCAAAGTTCAGACTTGGAAAAACAGAACAAATAACCTGGTGTGATGGTTAATTTTATTTGTCACCTTGTCTGGGCTAAGGGACATTCAGACAGGTAGTAAAATACTATTTCTGAATGTGTCTGTGAGGGTGTTTTCTAGAAGAGATTTGGAATTTGAATCAGTAGACTGAGTAAAAAAGATCCACTCTCATCCACGTGGGCAGGCATCATCCAATTCCTTGAGGGCCCAGATATGACAAAAATGGGGAGATAGAGCCAACTATCTCTCTCTCTCCTTGAGCTGGGACATCAAAGCTCCTGGTTCTCCACCCTTCTTTGGATCTCAGCACCTAGGACACCTAACCTCCCACCCCCAGACCTCCCAGCATTCTCAGGCCCTCCAGCGTGGACTGAAGAATTGTCATCGGCTTCCCTGGGCCTTCAGCTTGCAGATGGCATTACCTTGTGACTTCTTGGCTTCCATAATCCCATGACCTAATTTCTACAATAAATCTCCTCGAATATAGACCTATCTATCTATCTATATACTCTATTGTTTTTATTTTTCTACAGAATCTGAAGTAATACACCTGGTTTTATGAGTAACAACAACTGTAAAAAGGGAAGGAGAGAGGGAAGGGGAGAAGGGGAGAGAAAGAGCAAGAACAAAGTAAGGACTCCCACTTTCAATACTTCTGTTCAACACAGTACTTGGAAGTCCTAACTGGAGCAATCAGACAAAAGAAAGAAATAAAATCCAAATTGGAAAAGAAAAAGTCAAACTATCTCTGTTTGCTGAGGATATGATTTTATATCAAAAAAAAAAAAATCCTAAAGACTCCTCCAAAAGATTCCTAGATTAGACAAACAAATTCAGTAAAGTCTCGGGTTACAAAATCAATGTACACAAATCAGTAGCATTTCTATATACCAATAATGACCAAGCTGAGAATCAAATCAAGAACTTTATCCCATTTACAATAGCTGCAAAAGAAGTAAAATACCTGGGAGTATATTTAACCAAGGAGGTGAAAGAGCTCTATAAGGAGAACTAAAGAACATTGATGAAAGAAATTATATCCAACATAAACAAATGAGAAAACATCCTATGCTCATGGATTAGAAGAATCATTATTAAAATGACCATACTGCTCAAAGTAACCTATAGATTCAATGCAATTCCTATCAAAATACCAAAAATACAGTATTTTTCACAGAATTAGAAAAAAAAATCCTAAATTTCATATGTAATCAAAAAAGACTCCAAATAGACAAAGCAAGCCTAAGCAAAAAGAACAAATCTGGAGTTGCCCGACTTCAAATTTTACTACAAGGCTATAGTGACCAAAAGACCATGGCACTGGTATAAAAGTAGACAGACAATCCATGTAACAGAATAGAGAACCCAGAAATAAAGCCAAATACCTAGAACCAACTGATCTTCAACAAAGCAGACAAAAACCTGCATACTGGGGAAGGGACACCCTATTCAGTAAATGGTGATGGAAAAATTGGATAGCCCCATGCAGAAGAATGAAACTAGATCCCTACATCTCACCACACACAAAAATTAACTCAAGATAGATTAAAAACTTACTCTTTTGGACATTGGCCTAGGCAAAGAATTTATGACTAAGACCCCAAAAAGCAAATACAGCAACAACAAAAACAGACAAATGGCACTCAAACTAAAAAGGTTCTGTACAGCAACAGAAAAAAATCAACAGAGTAAACAGATAACCTATGGAATGGGAGAAAATATTCACAAACTATGCATGTGACAAAGGAACAATATCCAGAATCTACAAGGAACTCAAATCAGCAAGGAAAAAAAACCAAATAATGCCATTAATTAATGGGCAAATGATATTAATAGACATATCTCAAAAGAAGAGAGACAAATGCCCAAGAAACATGAAAAAATGCTGAACATTACTCATCATTAGAGAAATGCAAACTGAAACCACAATGAGATACCACCTTACTCCAATCAGAATTACCATTAAAAAATATAAAAACAATAGATGTTGGCAGGGATGCAACAAAAATGGAATGCTTACACACTTCTGGTGGGAATGTAAGTTAGTAGAACTTCTATGGAAAACGATATGGATCTATCTCAAATTAACTAAAAGGAGATCTACTGTTTGATCCAGCAATCCCACTACAGGGGATCTACCCAGAGGAAAAGAAATCATTTCATTAAAAAGAGATCTGCATCCATATGTCTATCACAGCACAATTCACAATTGCAAAGATATGGAACCAACCTAAGTGTCCGCCAATGGATGAAAGGATAAAGAAAATGTGGTATGATGTGTCTGTGTGTGTACGTGTATACACATATATGCCAGCCATGCTACTCAGCCATAAAGAAGAATGAAATAATGTCTTTTGCAACAAACTGGATAGAACTGGAGGCCGTTATCCTAAGTGCAGTATCTCAGGAACAGAAACCCAAATACCATATTTTCTCACTTATAAGGGGGAACTAAGCTATGGGTATGCATCATCATACAGAGTGACATGATAAACATCAGAGACTCAGAAGGGGAAGGGTGGGAGGAGGGTAGGAGATTAAAAATTACAGTGTGCACTATTTGGGTAATGGATACACTAAAAGCGCAGACTTCGCCACTATACCATCCATCCATGTAAGAAAAAAAACCACTTGTACCCCCTAAATCTATTGAAATTTAAAAAAATAAAGAGAACAAGAGATTGAGGTGGGAGAGGCAGAACCTATTAAAAGGTAAGATTAAACTTCAGATTAAAAGACAGCCAAGAGATATAACCAATCGCAATGTATAGACCTTATCTGAATTCTAATTCATACAATTTAAGTATTAAAATACATAAGACAATCAAAAACTGTGAACAATGACTGGACATTAAATTTTATTAAGGAATTATTAAGATATAATATTAAAGTACAGTAATAAAATGTAATCAAGACACCATGTATGTTTTGTCTCTATTGTTTAGAGCTACATACTGTAATGTCCACAAGTAAAAATGACATGATTTCTGGGATTTGCATAAAAATAATTTGGGGATAGCAGAGAATAGGGTGGGTATTGATAAAGCCATATTGGGTGTGAATTAAAAGTGCTTGAAGCTATTGACAGAAATACAGAATTTGCTATCTCCTCTACATTTTTAAGTTTTTGAAGTTTTCCATAATGAGTATTTCAAAATGTATATGAGTACCAGTTTTGTGACTGACTAAATACAGAATCATTAAAAAAATTAGTTAACCCTCTTTGAGTTTTGTTTCTTCATTGGTAAAATGACAGAATCCAGTTTAATTCACATTCATTCAAAATATATTTCTTATAATATTCATTCCAACTCAAATGTAATTTTTAACTTCTCAATGGGCATCACAACCGCTGCCCATCATCCACCACCTCCAAATGCCATTTTAAGATCAGTTCATCCACCGATTTGTTTGTTTAGTTGTTTATTCATTCACTGAGTGCCAATCCGCATGCTGAAAATAAAGATGAAAAGATGAAAATAAAGACACTGCATTTTGGTCTATGGTCCAGTTGTGCATAAAATTAATACAATTAATACAGCGAAGTAAAACTCATAAACTAATATAGTGTGTAAGTTAAGCTGGCCTTGTTTTTTTAAGGTATCAAAACAAGATTTTAGACACTCGCCTTATTGCCCCCAAAGCCTCATTCCTAACAAGCGTCTCTTCTCTAGACGCGGTCGGCTCGCATCCCTGTGGGCCAAGGAAGAAAGGGGTCCCCGTCGCGAGGCTGGAAAACACCTGTGAACTTCAGGGCCGGATTCGGGCACGAGTTGAAGGACGTGGAGGTTCAACAGTGTCGCCTCTGCTCTTTCGTTCTCCCGCCCCCCCCCCCTAGAAAAACGCGACACAGATCCGCAAGGAAAGCGACAGAAACGCCGCGGAGGGAAGAGCTGCTGAAGCCACAGACCGCGACCCCAGCGCGTTTCTTCCTAGCCTCGGCCGGGCTTCCAGGTCCCCTCCTTTCCAGTGGTGACAAACAGGGCGACAGCGGCGCCTGACATGCAGGGGTCCTGGCCGCGTCTCTACGGACTGCACGGAGGACTCAGTTGTTCACACGGGGCCACCAGCAGGGCTGTGGCGCCCACTGAATCGAGGTGGGCGCGGTGTGGTCTCCCAGCACGTGGCACTCTGCACCCCGGGCACCGGCCTCTCCTCTCTGCGTCTCTGTCTCCTTCCCTCCCACACCAACCGGACTGAAACCCGATATGAGAACCTTAAATGTTTGCTTTACAGAGTTTTTCTCAAATCACTGCTTGTACACAGTAACAGCCGCTGATTTCGTAGACCTTGTTGCAATGCAAAACACTCAGTTAGAAAACCAAGAGCCATTACGTCATCTTCCATAAAGCTGGCTTTCTCTTTTCTATTTTAAGAAATGTTTCCTCACAATGTCATGCCTTGTGGGTGGGGACAGACAGATGTAAGCAGATGCCTCATTGAAAACAGTGTGTGACAAACAGATGTCAAGAACTTGCGAGCGCTATTGAGGCGCAGACGTCGCAGGCCGGAATCCACAGGTGCGTCGGCGCCGTCCGCTCACCTGCGGTCCGCGCTGCAGCGTCTCTCTCCCTGCCGGCGCACGGAGGGCTCCTGGGCTTACGGATATTTCAGTTTGTATCATTCCTCACACTCTCATGCAGGTAGAATATTTTGATGATTTTTTAAAAGCTTCTTTTGCCAGAGTAGCAATAATTAATTTCTACTTCATTACTATGTATAAGGCAAAGAAATACAAAGAAATAAGTACATTGTGCCCATTAATTTCTATTTTAAATATTTTGGATGCTTGTCACTGATGTGATTCTGTTCGCATTAGCTTTCCTTGACCCCTAGACTCCACCAAACTTTCCTGTTTTTCCTTTTGATTAATCTCTGCCCTGCCTCCATCCCAGTCCCACCTTTTGCCTGGGCTCCTGATTATTTAACATCTTGCTACTTCATTAGTAACGCATATGTAATACTCTCTGAGCTGGGTCATCTATTGATATGTAGAGCTGGACTAAGAGAATAGAATTAAGTTGCTTTGGAACACAGAGAAACAGTTTCCTAAATCCACAGTCACAGAACCCTCATGGATGTGCAGTTTCTTTGTCTTCACTAGCAGTTCTCATACTTCAGTGTCAAATCACAGATTGCTGGGCCACACCTGATTCTGTACGTCTGGGGAGCACCTAAGAATTCGCATTTCTGTTAATGACAAGCTTCCAGTTGAAGCTTATGCTATGGGTCAGGACCACACCTTCAAATTGCTCTAGATGAATCTTTATGATTATTGTGATTCTCTCTGTTGTTTCCATCTAACTTAATACATAATTCTATTTCTTTTCCTGTATCTGGAAGAATTCAACGGATTCTAACCAAAAAAAAAAAAAATACACAGCCTATCAAAAATAGTAAATAATAATGTTCTATACAACTTTAATTTCAAATAGCATATATAGTTATTGACAGGGTCCATAGTAGCAATGCAAAAAAAAATCTTTATTTATATTTTCTGTTTCTAATTTTCCTATTAAATATGTTCTATTTTATAGGTAAGCAAACTAGAGTTCACAGAGGTTAAGAGAGTTGCCCAAGGCAAATCAGCTAGTAAATGGAACTAGGATTTAACGTTAGGATTCCTGGATGACCCTTCTTATTGTCTTTTCCTACTCAAAGTATGATCCTCAGGCCACCACACTGCCCCCACCTGGGACTTGGTTGAAAACACAGACTCAGGTCCCCCTTCAGATGTGCTGAATCAGAATCTGCATTTTACCAAGATGCCCAGGTGATTCTTAAACGCATCATAATTTGGAAAATACTATCCTACATTACTCTGCTTCCCTAAAAACAAAAAACTTAAGTGAACTTCTTTCCCCCACCAATGTGAATACTAATTTTCACTTTTTAGTACAATTCTGAAGCTTTCTCAGTCTGGGTGAATTTCAGGAATTATACGTGTGTATTTTAATGTCTTCCAAGCCAAGGGGCAGGCTCGATTTTTTGTTAAGATCTTATGTATATCTAGCTATGTGGAGAGTGGAGATGGATACTAATGTCTTCAAATCATTTTAATTTTAAAAAAATAATAAAAAAAGACAAATGTTATTTTAACAGTAGGTTAAACAATTTTGGTTTTTGCTTCTTAACGAGGGTATTTCATTCCCCAAAGCACCTCACAAATGGTCACAACCCAAAAACATCTGTTCACTTGTATTAAACTGAATACATACAACTACTATCTATTTTTGAGAATTTTACAAATTAAGTATGACTGGATTAATCCCTATTTTCAAATAAATTCTTCAAAGATCAGCTCTGTGAAATTTTTATTTTAACAAATGCTATTTTTCAAGCTAAAATACAGACTTAGGCTAAGCAAAACTATATCAATACCATGCCAGAAAACTTCAAACAGGCATGGAGATCTACAAAGCAAATTAAATTTTCTGTTACTATCTCAGACTCATGACCCTCTCCCTCAACCCTTCATCTAAAATTGCCACAAATGTTCTGTAACTGGGTCAGGACACACTTGCTTGGGGGAACAAAGACATATTAAAGAGCATTCAATATGTCTCAGACATAAGGATCAAGTGAAGCAAATGTAATATCCTGTGACAAGATTCAAGCATAATTTTCTGCTGTGTCCAGCTTTCATCCTCAATTGTCAACATGTGACTGTCTTCCCTGACACTCATCAGGAATGGCTTCACTAAATCTGTGCAACTTGTTTTTATGCAATATTTGTTTTGGTTTTATATACAGAAGTCCCCCATTAGCTGGTTTTGATTTCCATGGTTTCAGTTACCTGAATTCAATCTTGGTCTGAAAATATTAAATGGAAAGTTCCAGAAATAATTTATAAGCTTTACATTTTGCACAGTTCTGAATAGCATAATGAAATCTCAAGTCATCCCACCCCATCTCGCCCAGGATGTGAATCCTCCTTTTGTCCAGAGTATCCACTCAGTAGACTCTACCCTCTCATTAGTTGCCTGGTTATCAAATCGACTATGGTGGTATCGCAGTGCCTGTGTTCAAGTAACCCTTATGTTACTTAATAATGGCCCCAAATTGCAAGAGTAGTGACACTGGCAGTTGAGATATGCCAAAGAGAAGCTGTAGAGTGCTGTGCTTCCCTTCAGTGAAAAGGTAAAAGTTCCCAACTTACTAAAGAAAGAAAAAAATCATATGCTGGGGTTGCTAAGATCTACAAGAAGAACAAATTTATCCATGGAACTGTGAAGAAGGAAAAAAATCTGTGTTAGCTTTATTACTGCACCTCAAACTGCAAAAGTTACTGCCGCAGTGCATGATAAGTGCTTAGTTAGGATGAAAAAGCCACTAAATTTGTGAGTGGAAGACAGGAAAAGAAAATGTGTTTCGCCGGAAAGCACCGAGCCTGTACAAAGACTGCAGCAAGGGACCCCTCAACGCGAGTGACACCGAGCCACTTGCTGCAAGTAAGGCAGGGCCACACAGAGTCATAAGCAGGTTTGGACTAAAAGATAAATACAAAAATTGTCAGAGAGAGTGTGTCTGGCGATGAAGAAGCTGTTGCCACATTTCTGGCAGTGTCGAAGAAGTTGATCAAGGAGAAAAGATAACATCCAAAGCAAATCTTCAACTGCACTGAAACCAGGCTCTTCTGGAAGAAAACGCCCAATAGAACTTATATCCATAAAAGTGCAAAGGAAGCACCAGGACATAAGACTTGGATGGACAGATTCCCTGTGGCTACGTACGTGGCAGTGCCACAGGGCGTATGACAGAGCCAGGTGCAGCACAGAGTGAAGAATCCATGTGCTCTCAAAAGCAAAAATTATCTGCCTGTGTTCGAGCAGCATAATCAAAAAGCGTGAGTGGCAGCCACCTTGTTAATGGAACATTCCATCCACGCTTCATCCCAGAAGCAAGTGAAAAACACTTGGAAGAGAAGGGCTGGAATGTAAAGTCCTATTACTAATAGACAATGTGCCTGGCCATTCTTTATCTGTTTGCTATGAGAATAAAAGTGGCAAGACTGTAATTTTACCTCCAAATACAACCTCATTGCTTTAGTGTCCCCCGCCCCCACCAGGGCATCATTTGGTTTGTCAAGGCCACACGCACCTGCCTGGCACTTGATCGCATTTCACTGGCATTGGATGCAGACCCTGATCCGTACGTAAAGCAGGGCTGTAAATCATTCACTATTGCTGACACAGTAACGTTCATCACAGCTGCAATGGATGAATTAAAATCAGACACTGTAAATGCCTGCTGGAAAAACTTGTGGAGTAAAGTTCTGAATTCCTGGGGATTGAGGGAGGAGTCAGGAAAACGATTCAAGCAGCAAAACAAGTTGGTGGAGAAAGACTTGCCAACATGCTCAGTGAAGAGGTGGAAGAACACATTGAAGGCCATCAAGAAGTGTTAACAAATGAAGAACTGGAGGAACCTGTTGAGTCATCTACAGAGGAAGAGAAGACAAAGAATAAATGGAAGCAAAACCAGAATGTGCACATTACAGAAATCTGCCACAGTATTTCAAACTGTGCCGACACTGAAGGATGGAATTAGGGAACAGAGTCCCCCAGTGGGATGCAGCGTGGAAATCACCCGTGTGACCACGGGAGGATCACAGCCACTGCGGCAAGACTGCAGGAGAGACACAACAGCTTCTGATTACAATGCTCTTTCAAAAGTTTTTGTTAAAAAACAGTCAAATATTAAGGAAACCCAACCATCAACATCTTCTGCTTTTGACATCCAACCACCACCATCGGCATGGCTCAATGATCTAGGATCACCTGAAGCAGACGAGCTTCCTTCTGACATAGTAGGGAGCTCAGTGGCAGCCTAGGACAGTGTCACAGTGTTGCCATCACCACCTCGTGCGTCTGACCCCACCAGCACTGATCACCTTGTGTCACCAAGCAGCAGCATGGGCACAGCAAAGCTATTCTGAGACACCACATTCACAACTTGTATTAGAGTATATTGTCATAATTGTTCACTTCATTATTAGTTATTGTTAGTCTTTTACTATACTTAATTTATGATTTAAACTTTATCAGAGTTATGTATGTATAGGAAAAAAACAGTATTCTATGAAGTTTCGGGCATCCATTGGGTGTCTTAGAACATATTCCCCACAGATAAAGGGAAACTAACTATGTTTATTTGTCTTGTCGAATAAATTGGTCTTTCCATGTATGAAATTTGCTTCTCAGTTCTGATGGCTTTTCCTTGTGATTATAGCTTGATTTTCCTTAGCTGCCAAACTAGTACGGAGTACTTGCCAAATTTACCACATCACATGAAGCCACAGCAAGGTAAGCACTTGAAACTCAGCAGGCGAATGCTGAAATGGCTGTTCGCAACCGTGAACTTCCTCAAGGTCAACAGGGGAAGGGAAGCACAGCACCAGGCAAGCCCAGTGTCAGCATCCCTGGCACCCATGCCAGTCGCCAGCACCTTGCTGCTGGCATGTTCGGCAGCTGCTTACGTCAGATGTCCCGGCAGCTGCTGTCTGTGACACAAATGTGCACCCTGCATGGTCAGTGATCCAAAGAGTCAATAGGAGGAAAAATGCAAAAAAATATTATAATCAAATTATAATATAAGCCTTTAGTATAAAGTAGCAAGACTGATTTCATAAGCCAAAGAAATAGATCTCATAACAATATATTTAATAGTTAATAGGTTATAGATTTTGATGCTTATAAATACAAGTGTAGATATTGATACAGATACAAATATAGATTAGGTATGCCACATTGAATTAAATTTGGCAATAGAGCTTGCCTATAACCATTTCCATGAAATTTTTCTTGATAATACTCTTTTGGTCAAAAATAAAGAATGGACACGCTTGAGGCTCTGACTCAGGGGGATGGACGGGACACGGACAATGTATATAACCTGAGCTTTTGTACCCCCATGAAGAGCTGAAATAAAAAAATAAATAAATAAATATTAAAAAAATATAGAAGCTAAAAAAAAATTAAATTTCATGCATTCCTTTATCAAAAGTATGAAGAGAAAGGAACCAAAGATAAAATTAATAAGGTTCAAGATAATTTGTAAATATTACCGTGCAGAGAAGAGTGAATGTCTTAGTCCATTTTGTGATATTAGAATACTACAGACAGGGTAATTTATAAAGAAAAGAAATTTATTGGCTCACAGTTCTGGAGGCTGAGAAGTCCAATATTAAGGCATTGGCAGGTTTGGCAATTCTGATTCCAAGACAGTCCCTTAAATGCTTTGTCCCCTGGAGGGGAGGACGGCCTCACATTCACCTGGAGGAAAGGCAAGAGAGAGAACCCACTCCCAAAGCCCTTTTTATCACGCTGCAGCAAACACACCCAGATTTCCATCTCTGACACTGTCATCAAAGATGTTTTGTGATGGGACACAATGGTCACCCATCGTGATGTTAACCTCAAACGGTTGGCAGCGTGCACGGAATGCAACTGGCTTCCTCTGAACAACTTCTTACGTATACAACATTCTTAATTTTACTTAAAAATTCTTTAATCAATGTATATTTTCAGTCTATATCTGTGTTTAACTACCTGATATGGAAACCTCAAACTTCGGCTGTTTTTAGGGCCTCCCAAAGGTATCTCCCTAAAACAGAAAATCCTTTTCCACCATGGATTTGATTTACTTGTTTACTTCTAGACTTCAACCGCATCCCCCTGTCCATGATATCTCTTAACACGTGTATTTCTAAACACAGTCTGGTCCTCCTAGTGTATCTTTACCTGCAGAATCTTCTCTCTTCTCTCTCAGTTATTTACCCTGGACTTTCTGCAGTGCTGTCATGTCTGTCTCAGGGTGCAGCTCCCTGACTCCAGGCAGCAGGACGACACGATATCCCAAGTTAAAAGTTCAAAATTATAAAACCCGTAGTAGAGTCTGCAAGTAACATGACAGTGGTAAGCCATAAGGCTAACCTCTGTTAAACTGAATGCTAATAGCTAGTCAAATGTTCTGAAAACAATGCTCTAGCATTAATCAATCACTGATGGTTCCAGTAAAGATTTCTATGGTTAGACCCTTGGGAATAGACTTTGACATCAATAAAGTGTACTCACGGGTGAAGAAGAGGATTCTTGTCGATTAAAACTGAGGCGCGAGAGTTTTCCATCGGACTATGTACAAAAGGAAATTTACCTCCTTTGACATTTCTGGAGAAGCCTTCTACAGGCCACTTCCTTACCCCATCAGTCAACACTGCTTATAAGTAATTGGGACTGTCTTTATTCTCATAATCTTTAAGTCAAAAAAGCAATGGTTTTCAATTCATCCCTATGTTAATTCGTGTTAGTCACCAGAGGCTGCAATAATACGTAAGAGGTTAGTATCAGATTAGCCTGGAGTAGAGCACAGGCTATTTGTATTTCAATCTTTCATGAGCAGTTTGCTTGATTCTAGCACAAATTTATAAGTCTGAAAAGCATAGTTAAACCATTAGTCCCATGCTGTGGTCTCATTCCTTCCACCTAACTCTCACCTCTTACTCTAAGTGCTAGTGTGTACGTGCACGTGTGTGTTACTAATAAATAAGGTGAGAGGAAACTTTTTGGAGGTGATGAATATGTTTATGGCATAAGCGACAGTGATGGCTTCATGTATGTATGCTTATTTCCAACCTCAACAAGTTGTACACAGTAAATATGTACAGTTTTTGTGTGCCAATCATACTCCGATAAAGTGGTTTCAAAAAAATTCCTATTCTGCTACTTACTACTTCTGTGACTACGGAAGATTGTATTTTCCAAAGCTGGCTACAGCAATATCTACCCCCCGCCATGCTCTTCACACACTGCATCTTGATGTTCCGCCCTTAAATGGTGAGCTACACCTCCTCCCCTCGAGCATGGCAGAGCTTTATGAAACCTCAAACAACAGAGCATGACGAAAGTGACGCCTGCAACTTCCGTGGCTTGATCATAGAAATGGCCTACGCTTCTGCCTTGCTTTCTCGGAACCCAGCTACCAGGCTGTGAGAAAGCCCCAGCTAGCGCACGTGAGGAGAGCACAGGGAGGAGCCGTGTGTGGCTGCTCCTGCCGAGACCTGGCTAACAGCCCGGCCAACAGCTGCATCAGCTACCAGATGTGCAAGTGAAGACACCTGCAAAAGATCACAGCTAGACAACTAGTCACCCTCAGCCCTAGACACCATGTCCCTACTGGGCCCATCCAAAACTCCCAACCCACAGAATCTGCAAGATTAATAAAATGGCTGTTGCACACCAATAAGCTCTAGAGTGGTTCACTGTGCACCAGTATTAACTGGATAGTAACCTGGGGTGAGGTGCATGGTCTCACTAACCTTAGCTTTCTCCTGTCTTTCACATGGGGATGACGGACCTACAGCACAGGGCTGGGGTAGACGCTGCCACAGGCGGCGATATTCAAGCGTCTCCTCCTCGCGCTGGCTGGGGGTCTGCGTTGGTCTGCTCCGGAGACTCTGTGGTGCTGATGGTGATAATGCATAAAAGGGAGAACAGGAAAAAAGGAAACAGAATAAAAACACCAAAGACTCCTGAAGAATAAAAATATTATCTACAGAGAAATTTTAGAAAGTTTTGCTGAGAAACATATTTTAGGATACAATTTTAGAAAGTTTTGCTACGTGTCTTAATGCTATGTACCTTGAAAACATTTCTTAGTATTATCAAGGCAGCTTTAGGAAGCTCAGACGTTATTTTTCAGTGATTTGTATAAATGTTTATGTTGATTTTAGGTACGACACTGTGCTCAACAGTCCTGAAAGCATGGCCCAGAGGATCCAGTTTTACTTGAGATGCACCAAAATAAACACAGTGCTCCTTATACAGTTAATAAGAATCTGACAGGATCTCAAATAATAAGAACCCAATGATAGAATAACATTTAATCATTAATCATAGGTCTGACATGTAAATTCTTAGCATTTTCTTAGTCACATAATATTACTTCATAGTACCTTGCTAGAAAACATAACATTGTATTTAAATTTCATCCAACATTATTTTTTACATCAAAAAAATAGGTCATTTTAATTCTTTGAAAACACAAAGGTTCTAAAAGATCTCCCTCTGTCACCTGGGCTAGAGTGCAGTGGTGTCATCATAGCTCACAGCAACCTCAACTCCTGGGTTCAAGCAATCCTCCTGGCTCAGCCTCCTGGAGCAGCTGGGACTACAGGCATGTACCCCCACATCCAGCTATTTCTTAAATTTTTTACAGAGTCAGGGTCTCACTAAAAACACTGTGCACGAGACAAGAATAATACAAAGAAATATACACATTGCTTACTTCCTCGAAAAGCCTACATTCTACTTGTGAAGAAAAAGAGTAAGCATATGAATAAGCACCTCCCTAAAGTTTAGTTTATAAATTAGTAAGAGAATAACAAGTCATAATAAAGTAGAACAATTATAACAACATACTATAATAAAAGTAATGTGAATGTCTCTCCCTCAAAATGTCTCAGTGTATTGTACCACAGGTAACTGAAATCTCAGAAAGCAAAATCACTCATAAGGACAGACTACTGTAAACCACAAATATATGAGGGCCAGATTATAATTTAAGCCAAGCATAGAAGACTTCTCATAGAACATGTGAAAAGAATATAGATCACAAGTGTTACACACTCAAAGTACTGGCTCAATTCTGGAAAGATTTGGAAACATTTCCCATAGATCAAAGTGCTAAGCAAAGTACTAAACAAGTGAAGGAGAAATAAGATTGGGTACACAGAAAGAAGGGGAAAAGGCATTCTGACCCGGATATAAAGCTGAAAAGCTATTTTTGGTGTTGTCTGGTTGTTTAGTTTGCTTAGCTTTGATTTCCTTTCAGTAAACTGGCTGTGGCAGCGAAAACATGTGTAAGAGAACTCAGTAATAAAAGTGAAAAAGGCAGATAAGAGTGAAGCTGCAGTGAGTCCAAACCGTGCCGTATAGGCATCAAGGAATGAGTAAAAACTTAGAAAGAAACAGCGAGATAAACTATCTTCCAATGCCTACTCTGAAGGCACTGTGCAGGATGGCTTGGAGGGAAAACTGGAAGCAGGGCAACTTGCTATCAGTTACCTTCAAGTATGTGATCATAAGGGCATGAATCATTCAAAAATCATAAAAATTTAAAGGCTGGGAGAATATTTTGATATCACTGAGTACAGTCCCTTGATTTAGAAATAATGAAACTTTCAACAAATCCCATGACTACATGAGCCAGTAAGTGGCAGATGTAGACTAGAAACAAAATCCTCAGATTTTCATTCTACTTCTCTTTTGATCCGATGAAATACCTCCTAACTAGACATTATTGAATATCCTGAAAATTGACTATATCACCTCAGCCTTCATCTCAACCACCAGATCTCATTGGAAGCCAGGGTTCATGGCACTGGAAGAGAATAGCTTGTAGTATGTCTTTGAATTCTCATGTTCCAGAATTTCTCTGTAAGATAACATCACATTTATGAGTTTACATTAGAATAATAGTAGCACATTTATATGGACCTTGTCACAGTGTAGCTTATATAAGTCATAACTGGAATTTTTTGGCCTAATAAATTCAGTATTGAGACAGGGAGTAAAATTACTGGTTCACTCACCATTCTTGAGAGTTAAGGACAGATCGCAGGCAGGCATTCAGAAGGTGTCTACACAAGACCACTTCCCCACATTTTATTACATCTCAGCTACTTACATACGTTCATTTCTGCTTCGCTTCTGCAACGTGTGTAGGAGTCAGTGAGAAGCAGAGGAGGACAACGGAAGTGGAAGCTCAGCCTGTGCCATGGCTGCAGCTGTGGAAACTACACCAGTCTCCACCGCAGAGCCGCGAAGCCACTCCCGTCTCCCAGAAAAGCACACGTCCGTGGTACTTGGAGTGCATCACAGAAAGGCTTTCCTGATCAATTCTGGATGAATGAATAGGTTTAGATTAAGAACGATTCTATAATTTCAGGATTCAATGCAGTTAAATGTTTTTGTTTTAAATCTTGTTCTCTGTGTGTCATCTGCTAAATACTTAATGCTAATATTGAGCCAATTTATAAATAACTGAGATTTTTATGCTGAAAAATATGTTTATCTTCTTATAGCAAACATGAGGCTGTTCAGTTGAACGACTGTGGCCAAAGCTAGGGCATTACTGTCAATCAGTTGCAATATCCCCAGTCGTTCCCAGTGAATAGTATGGACTTCTTAGAAATAGGTATCTTAAGCTAAACTCATAATATTCCTAAATTAATACCATCAATGTCCCAATTGACTATGTTACAAAAAAGAAAATAAGTTTGTTTAATCAAAATGTTCAAATGGTGGAGTTATAAACATTATTTCACTCAATAGCTCATATTCTTCCTGGCCTATCTCCCAAATGAAACCATTGTGAAATGCAAACAATTCGTCACTATTGTATTTATTTATACACTTATGTATATATATTGCATGCATACATGCACACCTTGACATGTTTTAGAGATACATAATCTAATAACATAACTTTCCAAACTTGTAGCACTTAAAAAATGTAAAAGCAATTTCATAGTCACTATTTCTAGAACCTCTCATGTGGACACTGTTTAAAAATATTATCAAAATTACTTTTTTTCTCTAAGTCAACTAGGTGCTGAGTATGTGTCTTTGACTACGTCCTCCTACACTTTTTAACTGTAAGCTACTTCACATTTTTACCATTGCACCAAATAGAAACAATCCCCGAATCAGTCCATTGTAAGATACACTCAGACAGTAACATGCTCGAAGATTCAGAGGGAAGGGCTTTCTAAGGCTTCTTTAAACACCTAAAATACAGAAGAAATGATTTCAACAGTAAAAGAATCAGCAGGGACAGGAAAATGCCAACTCTGATTAGAAGCCTTGAAAGTACTAACTGCAGCATCTCAAGGTAAAGCAGGATTTTCAATAACTCGCCCTGCATCACAGCGCTTGTAAGTGGTGAGAGGTGATTGGAGGGGAAATGGAATTTGACCTCTTCTTAGTGAAGTAAAAGGAGAAGTTCATCCATTGAACTGGAAGCTTTTAGTGGAGTTACTGGAAGACAAAGCTACGTGTTGAAAGGCACAGAAAGAGCACAGCTTCACAGTTTTGTCAGAGAAGGCGCTTCAATCAGTTCAGATTTGATTGAAACTCAAAGAATTCCTGCAGAACCACTGAACAGTCACCTTTAAGATTCAAAATTTCTCATAAATTTCTCTTTATTAAATTCAAGACACACAGATCATTGCAGAATGAATCAGGGCCTTCAGAAAACATTATGGCACTGTGCAGTGTATCAAAGCATATTAAAAACTATCTCTACAAAAGAAAACGTAAAAACGGAGTTTGTGAGATGTTAAAATAAGTGTTTGCCTTGCGTTGAGCTGCCCACAAAATACACTCCTTCCTTTTGCCATGTAGCAATGTTTTCTTGTTTATTTTATTGAAAATTACTTATGTTAGAAAGTCTCAGGTAGACCTCCCATGGGCTTATTTGACTTGCTCACAAAAGACCCAGTTTTTAAAAAATGAATTTTAAATGAATGATGGTGCTGAAAAGGTAACATCCTACAGGTGGTAAATAAGCATTTTTTTCTTTATGTTTGTGATAAACTGTTAGTTTCTTTTCTTAAAGTTTTAACACCTACTTAGGCTGTCTTCCCTTTATCATTGTAACCAGGGTAACTTCACAAATCAAAGTTACTAGAGGGGAGTAATGGTGTGTCAACCTACATTCTGTACCTTGGAACTAATTTGCAATTATTTAAAAGGAAGAACCAGTCTGCCTCTAAAGAATCTGATGTGACTCATCACTGATTCATTTCTTTTTATCCAGAGTGAGTGATGCGCCAAATAGGCAGTAAATAAATACCTGTTTTATGAATGAATAATAACAACGGAGAGGCAGATAACTGAATGAATCACAGTACTACTCATCATTAAAATACATACATTCACCAGAAACCCACTAAGGACCCACATAAATGTCCTATTCTGACAAAAACACTAAGAAATAAAAGAATAATAGTGTGCATGAAGGAAGTGAGCAAACAGGAACTAGATAAGTACTGTTTGCGTGTGGTCGTCAGAACAACAGCTTCCCAGAGATGTCCGTGTCCTAACCCTTGGAACTTGTGGCAAAAGGATTTATTGAATTAACTTACTACATTAAGGATCTTTTTTTTTCCCCTTTATTTGAACTTTATTTATTTATTTTTTTTAATTTCAGCTCATCATGGGGGTACATAAGTTTAGGTCATATACATTGTCCATGTCCTGCCCATCCCCCCGAGTCAGAGTCCCAAGCGCGTCCGTTCTCATTCTCCAGACAGTGCGCCTGGTACTCATCATGTAGTCATTAAGGATCTTGAGACAGGAAAATTATCCTGAATCATCCAGGTGGACCCAATGTAGTTACCAGGCTCCCCAGCAGCAAGGCAGGGGTGCAGGGGGTCAGAACCAGAGAAAGGGCGTGATGCTTACAGCAGGAGTCTGGGTGAGGCCGCTGGCTCTGCAGAGGGAGGGGCAGGCACCAGCCCAGGAACACAGGCAGCCTCAGGAGGCCAGAAAAGACACGGAAGCAGAGTCTCCTGGAAGCCCCCGATGAACACCATCCTGCCAACACACCGACTTTAGTGAAATCCATCTCATACACCTGAGCTCCAGAAATACAAGACAAAACGTTTGTTGTATTTCAGGTTTGTGGTCGGTCGTTACAACATCAATAGGAAACTAATACACTGGGCTTTTTTTGCTTAATTTCTAAATCTGTTTTCAATGAATGGAATATTTTTCACTTAAAAATAACAAGAGTGCGAGCAAAAGAACACAAATTAATATGTGCAATTGTCTACCCAGTCTATTTTACTGCTCATCCAATCAGGTAAGAACGCAGAGAGATGCAGAGAGATGCGCATGAGATACATCTGGCTCACGGTAAGGGGAGAATCTATTCATCCGTGACTTTTAAGCCAAAGTTAATTACGCTGGAAATGACACCTTTCCATCTGAAAGTTTTCTATCTTGCTATTCAAAAATGCAGTTGTTAACAAAGATTACTTCAGATTTTTTAATTTAGAAATAGCTGCTTTTCTTCTTTGTCAGATCCTAATCACAAGGGAATTCATAATTAAAAATAACTCTAAACCTACAAAGATAGAAAGGCAACAGTCCCACATTTCATATAAATATGCAAATTTTCTTTATGGCTCTTTTAAATGAACCTGCTTTCTCCATTGTGCAAGGATGATAAGTGTCCTATTGCACTAATAACCTTTCAATATTATTAACTATGTTTTCCTTTTATGTCTAAAATAAGTACCTGGTTGCTGGTTAAGAAAAATCTCTTGAGAGGAATGGCTGCTAAATGGTGTTTGTTTCTATAAACACAAAATATGTCATTAATCCAGTTTTATCCCAGAGAGGATAGTTGTTTACATGCATTATGGTGATTTTATTGTATCTTATTAAGGAATAATGGCAAACTAAAGCAACTGCATTAACAGAGTCTTGTAATAAAAAGTAACGTTTTTGCTATTCTAATTAGTTACCTTCATTTTATGAGAGAATGAAGCCAGAGAATGGTTACATTTGAGTCTTTAAAAAGGAATGCCTTCCACTGGCTTTTAGCACAGGTGTGCTAAGCTGCTATGCAGGGCTGTCAAAAGCAAGGCCAGACATGAGCTGAAAAGAGATGGTCACATCTCAAGAGCTTTCCCAAAAACAATATGCCAGAAAAAGCCTCCCATCAAAAATTGTATATTGAACTAATTGCCCCCTTGTGTAATTAACTAGCAATGTAATTGGCTACTTGCCTTGTTATAGGACCAAATATATGCATAATTAGTTGCATTTGAGCAGTTAAGAACCTGTGGATTTAGATTCACATGTGTAAAAACAGTAGGTGCTTTCAAAAATTTGCTCTCAGCAGTTTGCAACTCACTTAAAACACAGCTATGTATGTATTTTTAACTTATCTTTCTTTAATAAATATATCGGGTGTGTCAATGAGTTGCTTTTCCTTCCCAACACCTGCTACTTTTCATAATCTTTACCATTCTCTATGAATGAATGATGACATCAACCCTGTTTGCTGAGAATCTTTCTGTGAACAAAAATATGGGAAAGACATTTGCATGGAAGCAGTTACTCTGATCATTATAAATGGCAGCTTTCTTTTCTATAAGCTACAACTATGACGTTGGATTCTTATTCTTAATAAAGTGAAGGGTTGACTCCTGTTTTTTTCTACCTCAACAGCAACAAGCCATTGATCTACTGTGAGATTTGCATCATCTCGATGGCATCCACAGACGTTAGGTGCCACCGAGCCATGATATGCTGGAGCCAAAGTGGAATTCACTTCAGCATCTGGATAAATCTAAGGGCTGTAGTTTATATCTTAATTGTGGCCCGAGTAGAGGCTAGTGGCTCTCTAAGGAATCACGAGTCAATGGGTCCACGCATGAGTGAAGTAACGACCCAGTGGTCCTCTCAGGAGTATGGAGAAAAGGCGGGGTGGGGGAGAAAGCTGGAGTGGATTAGGAAAAATGGCCTAACAGAATTGAACGCAGAAATTGTTTTGGTACGTTCTTGGCCAGTAACAAGCAGGTGCTATTATGTGTGAGTACAGCACTGTTTACTACAAGTTCCTGTAGAAAAAAGTTCAAGAGCAACTGTCAACTACCTGCGGAAAGAAATTGGGCCTGGTTGGAATACAAATTGTGTGTGTGCGCGTGTGCGTGTGTGTGTGTGTGCGTGCGTGTGCATGTGTGTGTGTGTGCGTGCAACTGGAGTCTCCACAGCACAGGATCTGAGTGCTGCTAGGACACAAATACGAAGTCTGTGTCTCTCTTGTTGACAAGCCTGCCCCCAGGCACCAAGCACAGTGCCTGGTACATGTAAATATTTGCTGAATGATGATGGATGTGTAACTAATTCAGACAAATGAATGAATGTACAGTAAATGGCAACCGTCAGCTCTTCAAGACCACCAGAAAAATCAGCTTTGAACAAAGCTATAATTATTATTAGACCTACGGCAGTCTCCATAGAGCAAACAAAGTGAAGTTGGGGCATTCCCAGGTAACGTGATCAGAGTAGAACTCACTCCTGATCAAGTGACTCAGTTCCTAAAGGAGAGCTTTTGTTTTGGGTGAGGGGCCTTAGCTGAGGGGACTACTAAGTCCCTATGGCTTCGGATCAGGCGTCTCCGGTTGCTTTGCACCGCACGACTATGGCTTGTAAAGCCTAAAATATTTACTGCTGGCTCTTCACAGAGAGAAATCGCCAACCTCTGATCTAGTTAGATAAACACACAGAAGTTTTGTAAACTGCTGTTCCATGAAGAACAAATCTGAATACTACTTCTGTAACAATTTTTCTCAGCTCGTTATATACTGTCACAAAGCTTTTTCTTCGTAAATATCATTTTATTCCTTTTTCATGTTTATTTTAAATGTGATCTGCCATCAAGATTCCAAGCTCCCTTAGCCACCTTTTCCTTCATTTCCTCAATGAAAAAATCATTAGGGCCCAATAAATTTGAAGCAACAATGACAAAGAGTTTAATGTATATAAAATAAAAAATATAACACTTAGCTGTAATATATCTAAAAGCATCTTACTATACCCATAGGTATGCTTTCATGTACCATACTTTGGACCCATTATAATGTATATTAAATGAATTGTTAGAGATAAATATTTGCTCCTCAAATGCTAATTTATTGATGACTACTCCTAACTTACCCTCATAGTGACAAAGTACCAGCACAGTCATTGAATGAATATTTATCTACAATGAATATTCATTTCATCCATATCTTTACAAGGAGCTTCACAACTGACAAGGCAATAAACAAGCTTCTCCACGCCCGTTTTAATTCTGGCTTCACTTGCTTTCTCCACACCAGGGCTTAAGCAGGGTAAATTCGGTGTTTGTGGCTTGATTTGGGAAGTGTTAGTCTAATCTGTGTCCTACATTAGCTCTCTTAAACACAAAATATAACTCCAAGAACAGTGATTAATTAGTTCACAGATTTGCCATCTGCTTCATTCAAGTCTGACAAGGTGAGAAGTGACAAATTTGGACTAAAGAAAATGAATGTTAATGAGGTTGTGATTCTACCCTTTGAAACAAAAAAAGAGGGGTGAGCCTTCTCCGTGAGTCAGTGGTACGCTGATAAATGTCTCACACCGCCTTTTTCCAGCTTTACTGAGGAATACTTGAAAATTAAAAATTCTGTAGATCTAAGGTAGATAACTTGATGTTTTAGTACATGTATAATATATATTATAAAATGATCATAATTAAGCTAATTAACGTATCCATTAGTTACTATTTTTTGTGTGTACTTAAGACCTACTCTCAGCAAACTGCAAGTATATAATTCAGTATAACAACCAAGTCACCATGCCGTACACACGGCCTCCAGAACTTATTCATTCTGCAGAGCTGAAACTTTGAACCCTTTGACCACATCTCCCCAATCCTTCCAGCTCCCACCTGCTGCAACCACCATTCCACTCTCTGCTGCTGTGAGTTTGACTTTTTCATGTCCTGCATATAAGTGAGATCATACAATATTTGTCTTTCTGTGCCCGGCTTATTTCATTTAACATAATGTCCTCCAGGTTCAACCATGTTGTAAATGACAGGATTTCCTTATGTTTTTAAGGCTGAATAATATTCCATTGTGTGTTTATACCACATTTTCTTTACTCATTCATCCATTGACAGCCCCTTAGATTTTCCCCACATCTTGGCTATTGTGAATAATGCTACAACAGACAAGGGAATGCAGGTATCTCTTTGTGATACTCATGTCATTTCCTTTAGTTATATACACAAAAGTGGGATCGCTGAATCATATGGTGGTTCTATTTTCAATTTTTTGAGGAATCTCCATATTGTTTTCCATAATGGTTGTGCCAATTGACATTCCCACCAACAGTATACAAAGGTTCCCTTTTTTGCACACCCTCTCCAACACTTGTTATCTTTTATACTTTTTGGTAGTAGTCATTCTGACAATGGCGTTTTGAAGTTTGGAAGGGGGGACACGATTTGCTATGTTTGCCTATTTTTGAATTGTAAATATTCCCAAGGCAAATTTCAAGCTATCAACCTGATGTCACTAAATGAAAAGTTAGAAAGAGACAGTAGAACATTATTATATGGTTTCTCCTATACACAAACACATGTAAATAAACCTAAGATCATAGAGGACAGTAAAACATAATAAAATAATTAGGACGTGATATGTTTTGAATCTATTACATTTATTAAATATAACTTAATTATAAGTTTATTAATTTTTAATGGCTATATTTAACAAAATTCCTAAAAATTTAATAATCATCTCCTACCAGCCAATACAAGCCACCTTTCATGAGCTAGTATAAGCCTTATCTAGCATACCACTGCTATGAGTCTATATTTTGCAAAAAATATAACTATGCTGATTTCATTTTTTATGAAAGGCAAACTTTATTATTAATAAAGTTTAAAACAACTCCTTCACCTCTCACTGTGTCACAGAGACACACAAACACATGCATACACACAGTCTCATTGAATTTAACATCTCTGGAATAAAGACTATATACCCAGTGGTTGTCACTATGAAGCTGAGAATCAATGGGCAATTTGCAATGTCAGCCCCATAAAGGGCCGACTGTAAGGTATCATTACTTTCTACTTTTGATTGAGAAGTGTTATATATCAGACTGCAAACTGCCATGTAAACCTCTCATGAGTCAAGAGAAGAATGTATTAGCAACTTTGCATACTGAGCACATAACATAATGCCCCAGACTTCCAGACTTAGCAAGTACTAAATAAATTCTTGCTAAATGAAAAATTAAATGAATTGATGAATAACTGTTGCTCTGGAAAAAAGTTTCCAAATTATCCCCACCCAAATTTGTAGAAACAAAATATTCAAAACAGAACATAGCTAGTTCCTTTGGAAATTGTCAATGGAAATATTTTACCCTGCATCAGTATAGATTTCAAAAAACTTTAGATACTAATAAATTTTTAAGGATTTTTTAAGATTCTATATACTTCAAATGTTCAATTTAAACATTGAATTTCCTAGGTAAATCAACAAAACCCACCATTGTCCAATATATTGAATATTTTACAGTCACATAGCACTTAGAAAAATACCTCATATATAGTAACTGTAATAAACTTTTGAAAGAAAAATCTTTAATCTAGTTAACAAAGCACTATCATTGTGTCATCACATTACTAAACAGGAGCTTTACAGTTTCAAAATATTTGTCATAGAAGAGAAAAATAAAGATGTAACCTGATCAAGTTCTTTTGTCTAAAAATAATGCTCAATGGATTTGATCAGGTCATAATCAAAAGTTTTAGAATCTAAATCATTTTTGCCCCTTTTGAAGGAAATTGGCTTTCAAAATGTTTTTGAATTCTTATGAAGCAAAACTCTACTTAGTCCTTTTCTGCAGATCAGAAATGAGGAGTCAGGGAAATGATATTTTTGTTCTTCAGTAAATATTGAACATGAGAGACTGTCAACCAGGGATGGGTTTCTCAAAGGAAAAGCAAGAACAGAGTCATTGATTTTCTCAACCATTCAGTGGGACACACAAAAACAATTGGTGGATAGAACCCTGGACTCTGAGGTCACAAATCCACAGTAGGCCTTCCAAATATCACGGCAATGCTTGCTCATGCCTGTTTGGGGAAGGCAGATTTTTCATCTCCCTCCCCAAGAAAACCTCCCAGAAACCTGATTTTCTCTTTGATTTGTGCTTCTCTGCTTGCCCTGAGCTTTGCCCTTGATTTTATCTACCCACGACATTAGCTGGTAATAATTGTTTTCCGTACAAATATCTGCTTCCATCTCTGACAGGCCATATTCTCATGCCATTTCCTCAAATATGTTCTGAAAAGTTTGATTAACTGTTTAAAGCTGTAAATCCTTAAGGGAAGAGTGCTGGTGTTATTTACAATTCTACAGTGCTTTAGCACTGGTACTGTACATAAGCCCTTAAAGGTACCATTAAAATTAATTGAACTGGTAGAATGGGAAAGTATTCCAACATTCAAAGAGAAGGACCATCTGTTGTCAAAATAACTGCAATTCCAACTGAAATAAAGGAAGCTTTCTACAACCCGAATCTAAGCCTGTTGAAAGCATTTCACAATGTTATTCCATTAAGATTCCCTTAAGAATAGAAGTAAAATTCATCGTATTCAGAATTTAAAATAAGAATATGATTCCATAAAGGTGACATCTATTAATCAATGATATTTGGGTACAGTAATTTAAGAAGATGCTTTTTTACCTTTCTATGATACAATAACATTTTTATTACTTAATTCACAAAGCTATTAATAAAAAATTTTGAGATGGATAATTAAGCAAAGAACTGTATGGGTTTGAGAAACTTAGGAAGTAGAATCATATCTTATGCTACTGTACTGTTGTCTACAAAAAGTTTACGTACAGTAATTCACCCAAATACTAACTGAGCGTCGATTTTGTGGTAAAATATGGAGCTTGAGATAATATCTAAGATTGCTTTCATTTTCAAAATATTATGGTCTATGAGCTAGGAACACATCACATAGACTCATTCCTTCTATTAAAAATCACAGGACTGACACATTAAAAAATAAATAATAGGATTGTTATCTAAATTTTAATAATTCACTTGATATGGTATCTTCCAGGACCTGGCTGAATTACCCTTTTAGTCAATTGTCTAATCTTAATGAAGACATAACTGAAAAGTTCTGGCCAGGCACCGTGGCTCACGCTAGTAACCCTAGCATTCTGGGAGGCTGAGGTGGGAGGATCACTTGAGGTTGGAAGTTGGAGACCAGCCTGAGCAAGAGTGAGACCCCATCTCTACAAAAAATAAAAAAATTAGCCGGGCATGGTGGCACATGCCTGCAGCCCCAGCTACTCAGGAGGCTGAGGCAGGAGGATCGCTGTAGCCCAGAAGTTTGAGGTTGCTGTGAGCTATGATGATGCCACTGCACTCTAGCCCAGGTGACAGAGCAAGAGCTTGTCTAAAAAAAAAAAAAAGAAGGAAGGAAGGAAGGAAGGTAAATAAATAAGTTAGTTAGTTCTATGTCAAATGAATATCAGTAGTGCTGATAAAAAGTGGCATTTTGGGTATAGCACTTCAAACTGCTTTTATATACATTATTAAATGTTATGTATATAAAACCAACTTATGAACATGAAAATTAAAGATCACAATCCAGCAACTAAATAATAGAACTGAAATCATTTGACTAAAGGCCACCAGTTGCTATCAACACTCCTGCATTGTATGTGTCATTGTCCTTTACAGTTCTTCTTTCAAAATCCTTATTGTCATAAATAATGGGAACCTACTTAAAACTGGTATGTTACCTGGTTTGTTAAAAAATATTGATTTTTTTCCTCTAGATTAGGGTAATAGTTTTCAAGGGTCTATTTTAACAATAATAGTCTAATTTTAAAAACCGTTTTATTGAAGTCAGGAATTATCATCAAGTGAATGTCTAGGTAACAACCACCCAAATCAAGAAAAAATGCCCCCCAAGAACCTTATCTGTGTCCCTTCCCAATCATCATCTCTTTTGTCCTCCCTAAAGGGATCTATGATGACTTCTAATGCTTACTATAATTGGAACTTCATATAAACTGAAATATGCAACATGTATTATGTGGTTGGGCTTCTTTGCTCAAAAGCTTATGCAAGATTCATCCATGGTGTTGCTTGTAACTGTAGCTTGTTCATTTTCATTGTGTGTGGTATTCTGTGAACATACCACACATTACTGATCCATTTTGAGGGATATTTGGGTCATATTCAGTTTAGAGTTAACATTAATAATGATATTGTGTTCATTCTTACACAAATATTTTTGATGCATATGTGCATACATTTTTCTTAGATGTATATGACGAGGAACAAGTATATTTCTGGATTGTTAATTTAAAGTAAGAAAGTTTACTACACGTAAGGGCTTTTGTTCCTTTTGTTAATTTATATCTTAAATAGATTCATGAATTCATGTGCTTATAGTAAATGAACTAAATGAAATCTAAAATCATAATCATAATTTAAACAGATAGAAGTTAATCCAGACAACAAGAATTCTTAAGCAATAACTGAGTTGGAAAAAAAAGTATGCCTGCATTTAAATCTGATTCTAAGGTGTTACTGACATAATCTTAAAATATAGTTGTGAAGAGCCAAAAATTAAAAATAAACCTATAAGTTTCTTGAATTCTACAGTAGTGATTTCAAATTATTTCACAATTTTTCAGAACTGCCTCTTTAATTCTTACAATTGAAGTAAACTTTATTTTGGTTATATCCATTATTTGCTATAAATTTCTTGGACTTTTGGTTTTTACATATGCTGAGTTTTAAATAAAAATTGTGCTTTTAAGTAAAGGATTTTTCCACCTAGAATAATCAGAATCTTTCTTACATGTACCTCTAGAAGGTCTCTTTTACAGTGTACTGATAGTACAATGGATGGCTGGAATAGCAAATTAAAGATTGTGACAGATGAAATACCTGTATGCCTTAATCATTATAAATTCCAACCACAAAGAGTTTCTGAAAGGAATTGCTACTATTAACATATTCTGTAAGAAATCCCTACTTCAGGATTATATCAGTTAAATTTCAGTGAATCTCAACATTTCATTCACAATCTATGAGAATAAATTAGTTTTAATGATCTGTCAACCAAAGCACTTAACTATTATTAGCCTTTTTCTTAGCCTGTGTCCAATGTTTGGATTTCCGCTGTTAAAACAAATGTACGGCTGAGGCTTTTTTTTATTGTAAGTATTTTATAGTAACTCTATTCATTATCAATAGACAAGTGACTATTTTTAGAGATTCTATAGCTTGCAAATGTGCCACATAATACACAATTCTTACTACCCACACTGTAGTTGCAGCAACTTTATTCATTTTTAAAAAATTAACACTTATTTTCTAGAATGTAGAACAAAATAGAAGAAAAAGTCAAATTTATGCAGATATGAAAACATCTGATATTTTCAAAATCATGATAAAAAGCAATGGATATGCCGAAATGGTAAGACCAGGTTTTTCAAGTACTGCTTGAGAGAAGTACTACCACTTAACTGCAGACACTCTAATTAAATTAAGTGATTCATTTTTCTGAGGTGCTGTTTAAACCCGAATCCCCCATTCACACGATGAGCAAAGGCTTCATGGATCTCCAATTACAGTGACCTTGCTCACCCGTGATGGAGAATTGAGTATAATGCAGCCTTAGCAATAGCCTGCATTATAATACGGACAGGATCAGACATGACAGAAAATTGATAGTTTTCCAGATAGTTTAGGCCAGTCGCAGAGTGATCAATCAGACTGTTGTACAACTGATGACACGGAGGTCAGATAGTCTGTATAACCAAGTTCTTTTCACCACGCTATTGTTCGCCCAGGTAATTCAGTCATTATGACAGCCAAAAATTTGTGATTGATAAGGTGATTTTCAGTTCATTGCTCACACAGACCCCATCAACTCCGCTGTTTACCACTCAGTACATTACTTTTCCATTTGAAATGAAACTGTCACTAAGTAATAATTTTTGAGGCCAATTAGCTTTAACAGCTACTCAGCAGGAATGCTGGCTGCAGTCACCCCCGCGGCTGAAGCTCAGGACCACATTAAGTCACCTCCACACGAGTGTTGGTTTCGTAATAATTCAGTAGCAACAGCAGGACAGAAGAACTCTACTGACACCACCGAGCTTTCCAGTCAGTTGTGCAATGGTCACAGGGAGAATTCTAATCTTTACACTGAATGGTAAAAATCAAAATTAAGTTGAACTCAAATAATCCAGGTCTTCAAAACAATTTCAGTTGGAACATGGTCTAAGGGTGCCTTTCAGTTACGAACATTTCCTTAAGAAGATACCATTTAAAAAGAATTTTAAAGGACTCCTATGTTAGAAGATGAAATACGGTGGAGTTTATTCCCAGCACGCCAAGTGTCGGGAGGACGGGCATCCGCGACAACAGCGTGCGCGGCCCAGCGACAGCACACAGATCAGCACGGGGACAGGCAGGACACCTGGCCACAGAGGCAGGCAAGGGCTTCAAAAGCAAACTGCGAGGCTAAGAGCGCAGCGTTAAACTATCCTGCCAATGGATTCTAAGCAAGGAAGAGATGTGCTGAGAATGCGGTTTTAAAATATCGCCCCCCACGTTGTGCAGAAGAGTGATGGAAGCGGGATGTGTCTGCATGTGTGTGCACGTTTGCACACCTACGTCCAGGAAAGAAGAGGGTTTGAACAGAGGGAGTAACTGGGGGTAGTTAGCAGGATTCAGATAAGAAATTAAAAAGTTGAACAGATGAGAATTAAGAATCAATTAAATATGGACAGGTTAAATAGGATTCTAAAACGACATCTAAATTTCTGCCTCAGAGGGAAATACCTGCTCAGATGGAGACATGAAAACTATGAAGTACCTCGACATGGAAATTCCTACCGGGCGGCTGCAAGGTAAGAACTTGACTGACATATGAACAGGTAACTGTCAGCAGACAAGTGAGAGCTGAAAGCACAGAGGTGGACAATGTCACCTCAGGAAAGTCTATAAAAAAGAAAACCCTGGAAAACACAGATAAGACCACAAAATACCAAAATGGGGAAGTGAAAGATCAATAGAGGTTGTCCAATCATGTAAGTCTTGCTGTAACTGTAGGGGTAGGAGGTAATTAGTCATCTGACAGCCAGAAATGTCTGATCAGTTAGCTCATCATCAGTTCTGCATCATCGGACCACTGGCACGCAGTGAAGGGCGGGAGGATTTGAGGTCGGTGGGCACACTGAGCAGTGTCAACACCAGCAAGAAGTAGGGCGTCATTGAGACATGAAATGTCTATGTCTAATGACATAGCCATTAGCTATGTCAATGTGGAGGTCTTTGTTGAATTCAGCAGTGATGGGCAGGCCAGCATCCTGATAATTGAGATGGGTATTTGTTATGGGTTCAGTTGGGTCCCCCCAAAAGATATGTTGACCTCCTAATCTCAGTACTTCAGAACATGGGCTTATTTGGAAACAGTGTTGTCACGATGAGATCATAATAGATCAGGTCTTAACACAATATGATTGGTGTCCCCACAAGATGGTGGCCATGTGTAGACACAGACGCACAGGGAGAACACCGAGTGACGACAGAGGAGACTGGAGCGATGCAGCTCCACAGAGGAACAAGGAGCAAGGATTGATGCCACCGGCAGAAGCATGGAAGATTCTTCTCAGAGTTTCAGAGGGGACATGACCCTGCTAACAGCTCTATTTCAGACTTCTACCCTCCAGAACTTTGAGAATCAATTTCTGTTGTTGTATTAAGTCACCTAGTTTGCAGTACTTTGTTACAGCCGCCGTAGGAAACCGATACAGCACTCAGCTGTGCCCAAAACTCAGCCCTAGGGGAAGGGACAGTTCTGAACCCGAGTGTCCTTCAGTAGCTCTCCCATGGTCTCCTGGGTATTGGATGATGTTGGTCCTGTGGTCTGATTGCAGCCAAGGGCCTCAGTTAATTCAAGTTAAATTGAGAAATCACTTTTCTTTGTATTTTTAATCACATGATGTCAATAAACAGGTTAAGTGGATTTATACCTTAAAAATATTTTTTTTTTCTGGTCCTGTGCTTTGCTTAAACTTTTATACATGCAAGGTTAACTGAATAATTAAAGTTATTTCCTGGAAGATTTAGGTCATAAAAATAATTAACCTGAATCATTTAGGTGATGAATTTAAAAAAAAAAGTCGGGGGGGAGAACAGTATTTTCTCTTGACCTGTATATAAAAGTGCTTCAATTTTCATAAGACTTTTGAAGCAAAGACACAGGTCCATTTTAAAAAATAATACTGAAAGATCCCTATAAAGAATATGCACTTGGAAAAGTTGTATTTTTCTTTTGAATATATCCATTAAGCCCTCAGATGTCTCACTTTTCACATATTTTTTTTTTCATTATCACTGTTGGTCTCCTAGCAGTGCCGAATATTATCTCTCTCTTTTTTAAGCTAGTATACCATATCTCAAAGTTCTTAGAATAACCTATGTTTTATGTTTGCATTCTTTCGAGAGAGAAAAATATATATATTTCAAGAAAGAAAAAATCCAGCACCTGAGGCAAAATGTAAGGGGAGCACACGCCAACAAAATCTAACTTGCACAATAAATCCATTCTGTCAGATCCTTGACAGGCAGGTTTATGTTGACCTCTGGAGAGAGAGGAAAGGAACTGGTGTTGATAGGTTATACAGAATAAAAAATAAATTGGGACACAAAATAGCAACATGGATTCCCGCCCCCATCAGGACACTATGTTTATTATTTTTATTTCATTATGCTTACAAAAGCAAATGAATTTCCCTTTATATTTTCTTAAGAGTTAAAAGATGAATGTTCCTTTCTTTACAAGATCCATGGAAGCTGAGAACACTAATACTATAAATGTTTTAATGCTTGATTAGGGTTCTGGCTTCAAAATGAAAAATGTTTTATTTGAATCAATAAAACCCCCAAGAAAGTGGTACATCCTCTCTTTTCTGTAACATACAAGTGGGGTTATATTGCACCAATCTGTTCACTCTGTCAAAATCCTTGAGGATTCATTTGAAAGGTATTATCTAAGCATATCTTATAAATTTGCATTCTGTGTCCACTAGCAGATGCGTATGTACCCTCTGCTGTGTTTATAATGTTGCAGGGACTTAACGATACAAAACATTGTCACACATTACTGCCTTTCTTAAAGAAACAAAGCGGGGTCCCAGACTTCTTTTAATCTTCTTAAAGTGATTTAAAAAATGTAGCTATATATATAAACAAATCTGTATTTCCCAAAGCACTCCCACCACAAAAATAAAGAATAAAAAAACGCCTAGCACGGTACTACGCACACACGCACAGCCCTGTGGAAAGACAGAAGGAGTCAGGAGGGGGTTTGAAGCGAGGAGCATTTTGCATATATGACATTTCCAATACCCTTTCAGTGAAGGACTTGTTCCTATCATTTTTTTCTTACATAGCAAGGTCATGACACAAAATATGAAAGCAAATCAGTAGGTGAGGCACGATGTGGCTTTCACTCCCAAGCGAACGCTGCCCCCGCGGTCTGCGTGTGTTCGGGACGCCAGACACGCGAGCGGCGCGCCGCCCCGTCCGCCATCTGCGGTTCCCGGGACTCCCGGCAGCCGCTGCCCACGTGGCCACTCGAGCGCCCCCTAGGGGACAGCCCTGTGCTGGCGCTGCGATGGTCAGAGACGGAAAGACGGTAAAATGCAAACGGTACAGTCCTCATGAGGGACACAGAGGAAAACATTCCAGTGAGAAGACTGCTTCTTTGAGCAAGTTGGGAGATCAAGAAATACTACGGGGAAGAGGTTACAGGATTTAAAGATACATCAAGGGAGATAAAAGAGCATCTTGGAAAGAAGGAATCTCCGAAAATGGGGACTATGAGAGTATCCACTTCACAATGATCGAGAGGCTCAAATAAGATGCATTATATGAAACTACTTTCCAAAATCAAATTTTAATATGATGATTAGAATTCAGCTGAAATGGCAGGGTGGGGTCTTAGTGCTTAGACTTGATAACCCCAGTAATTTTGCAGTTTGTTCCCAATACCAATTAGAGAAAATTACCTTTCAAAACTTTGTTTGGGTAAAGACCTATTTGAAAAAAACTATGAAACTTTATTGAAAGATATAAATGACTTCTAGGAACTTGAGAAATAAATACTAATATGTAGCATTCTTCATATTAATTTATAAATTTAATGAAATTCCCATAATTTTCAGAAATTGACAAGAATCATTCAAAAATTAATCTGAAAATATAAAAGGACAAGGATTTCTTTTAAAATTTTGGGAAAAAATGTCAGTAAGAGAGAATAGCTACCTCACATGTTAAAACATAAGTCCATAATAGTTAACCTTATAAGGCTGGTCAAGAATAGCAAAGGAAATTGTATTGAAGAGAATAAAAAGAACAGAAATAGACAAACATAGAACTAAGTAATCCACATTTGATAAATCTATCAATTCAAATAATTTGGGAAGGAAGATGTATCTATCAGTAAATTCTGTTACATCAGTAGAGTTCCTACCAGTTGTATCAACTTCAGAACAGACAACATTAGTGGTTTGCAACTGATCTAAAGCAAAATCCACTAAAGGCTTACCTGAAAGAACCAATCCCTGGCTGAAGAGCAGGAGAACTTACCAATCAGCTTTATGAGCACATGCCACCACCAGACAGCCTGGGACATCTTGGCCCAGAACATGAGCATGTATTCTGCAAGCACAAACCCAGTAATAACTCGACATACCAGAGAGCAAAACCCCAAATAAAAAGGTATAGATGAAAAAGAATAGACACACATTTTTAAATACATATATAGTTATACATATAATTTTAAAGCAAAATTCAGAGCTGTAGATATTGCTGAAGATACCTTTGGAAGACAATATCCCAATGGCATTTATCTACCTAGGGATAATGTTGCCAGCGCTCAGATAAACCTTCCCACCCAGGTTACCCTGGCTACTGGCTACTCACAGGGACTATGATAATGGAAATCACTAAAGAATATTCTATGGTACTTCTGTGTATCCTGGTTTTTCCTTCTCCTTCAAGTTCTCTTAGGGGCAGGGACCTTGTTGACTTACTTTTGGGTCTCCATTCTCTACGAGAGAACCTGATGCCTGGTTGGACAAAATAAATACTTAACAAATATTTGAATTAAACTTGAAACTGTATAAGACCCCTAACTATGTTCTTACATATTTTCTGCACAATCTCAATCATTTTGATATTTATCTTTTTTAATTAAAAACTTTCTTTTTCGGCTTCACACTTTCCAGAGAGTACGCTGATGACGACTGACAGAATTGATTGCTGCAGAGAAACCACCGTGTGTCGCGATTCAAGCCAATAAGCAAAACTCTCAAAGAAAGCCTCGAAGATCTTCAGGCAACAGGGCTGCCTAGACAAATATTGTAGGACTGCAACAATGAAAACAATATTAAAACCTAGCTATGTTTTCTCTCTCTCATTTCAACAACTACTTAAATGTCTATAACTTGCCCTTCACCGGTAGTGAATACACACACACACACACACACACACACACACACACACACACGTGCACATACACACATTTAACCCTTTTGGGTTTCACAGCAGTTAACAAACTTGTACCATTTCAAATTATTCATATAAAAATGATGCTGTTTGTTTGTTTGTTTTGAGACAGGGTCTCACTTTATTGCCCAGGCTAGAGTGCAGTGGCGTCATCATAGCTCACTGTAACCTCAAACTCCTGGGCTCAAGTGATCCTCCTGCCTCAGCGTCCTAAGCAGCTGGGACTACAGGTGCGCACCCCCACACACAGCAAATTTTTTATTATTTATTTTGTAGAGATGGAATCTCTTGCTATATTGCCCAGGCTGGTGTCGAACTCTTGGCCTCAAGAGGTCCTCCTGCCTTGGCCTCCCAGAGTGCTGGGATTATAGGCATGAGCCACTGGTACCTGGCCAACACTGCTAATTTAGTATTTTGAAAGGAAAAAAATAAGCTCTCTCTTCAATAAAAATAGAGGTTTTTAACAACCAAGAGATATAAATTGGTTTTCTCATATTCTGGTCACATAATGCACCCCAAATATAAGATTTTGTAATGTAGGCTTTTAGTGAAAAGAATACATCTCAAAAACACTAACTTTCTTCTGAAGTAGCACAGAAAATATCTAATAATTATCACAGAAAACTATCACCTCACAAAGCAACTTCAGCATGCCCTGACCCCTTTCTCTATGATTCCAGAACTATGTCTCCTGTCACTTGATTTACTCACTGCCATATCAAAAGCCTATGATAATTCTTACTCCTCCAGAGCTCTGAAAAAACGGTGGAAACATTCTACTTCAAAGAGCCACTGTTGAAAAAGCATAGGGCCACCACAGAAGCAAACAATCAGATCTTTCTTTATTTCCTTCTCTGGGTGACTGATTAGAGAGCAGTATTACAGCAACCGTTCTAAAGTGCTGACCATGCACCAGATACTGCTGTGTATGTGTGTGTGTGTGTGTGTGTGTGTGTGTGTGTGCATACACATGTCTCCTCTTAACCCTCAGAACAACCCCATAAGACTGTTATCATCACCAACTTCATCTCATGCATGAGGAAATTGGAGCTTATGGAGTTAAGATCACAGAGTTAATCATTGGCCATGGCTGAAACCTGGTTCCTGGGATCCCAGAGTCCACTTGATTCACACCAGCTCTGCTGACCCCCCAGGGCAGGCCTGCGAGCAACCTGCCTTCCAAGACAAAGCACAGGGATTATTTTCCTCTATGCTTCATTAAATGTACATGCATTTTGATCCAGGGATTGAGGCATTTCTATTTTTAGATGGTTAAGTGGCTGAGGATTATCTCTCCTGCCAACATGATATCCCCCATGTGCCTTGTATTGAATAAACTTATTAACAGTAAATTTTCCTCAGGTAAACTTGAGCTTTCACAAAAATAGCTGGTATTCAGGAACGATCACCTTTAATGGGTTTAAGTCATGGCGGATACATACAACTGGATATTCGAGGTGTCTTATTACAACCTGAGAGATGGAATCTCTTTGACCAGAGTTTTACATCTTCATCTGCTCTTATTAAATCACATTAGTAATTAGAAGATTTCCATATCAATCCCAGAGCCTGGGCAGAACAGGATCATTCCTACATTATTTCCTTTCACAAATTGCAAATCTGGCTCCTGTTTTAACTGCTGGCTCATTCAGCTGATACTTTTCTATGTATCTTTTTAAAAAGAGAGAAGAAAAAGAAACAACTATGACACCACCAAAGCTTACAAGGGAAAATTTTTTTTACTAGGAAAAACAATACGTGCATGTAGATAAAACAGCAGACACAGTTTTGAATATGCAATCAAAGTAGCCGATTGGCATTGTGCTTGACACTTCATACATTTTTGTCTCTATATTTTTGTTGAATGCCTACTAGGTGCCAGACGTTGTTTTAAGCACTGTCCTAAGGTATACAGGAGGAAGAGGAAAGACAAAGTTTCTTAACTCCATGAAACTTACATTTCACAGGAACAGGAAGAAAATAAACAAGGAAAAATATATGTAAGATAATTTCGGGAAGTGGTGAGTGCTGTGAAGGAAATAAACAGTGTGATGAGAGAGTAACAGCGATGACTGCGGCCCCCACGGGGCTGTGGAGAACAGAATGGCAGGTCTCACCCCAGGAGTTGCCTTGGAGCTGAGATCTGAAGGATGAAAAGGAGCCGGCCACTGAGGGGCTGGGGACGGTATGCCACGCATCACTTCATGTATTCCTCCACGTGACCCTGTGAAATGGACACTTTAGAGAAGGGGACACACTGCACAGTTAAGAACACTGAGCCTCCCGGAAATCAAATGATTCAACCAAAGGCACCCGCCAAGGTACCTGTCAAAGATGGAGCCACAGCTCATGGGCAAGGCCACTGCCCTGTCTCTTGCCAGTTCTCAATTGTAAACACATCTGCCCAACACGAAATTCATGGTACTTTTCCATGTCTAGTTTTCCAGACTATTAAGAAAAAAAAAAATTGAATGATTCAAAAATTGTTTACCTCATCCCTTGGGTAACTATATCCAAAAGTTAAATTATCACACAAATGAACTGTGGGGATTTAACTTTAAACAACCAAGACTATATAAACAACTAATATAATGAAACTTATAATTCTTGGTTTTCGGGTGTTATAGTTCTGCAATCTTATTAACTCTATTTGCTTTTTATTGATTACTATTAAGTAGTCTACAATATAACAAGAAATAGCACACATTTAAATACTTCATAAATGCAATTGTTGTCATCTATCATTTATAATGTGGGGGGATACACTATAAAGTAACTATTTAACTGTATAAATGTTTATAAGCATTTTTCTTTCATAAACAGCTCAGTTTATGTGATTTATGAAAAGAAAGCCAAGGTAACTAATTTCTGGTATACTAGGTAGGACCACTTCCAACCCACTGGTAAAATCAGTACTTGGTTTTGAGAACCCTCAAATTATATCTTCAAGTACTTTAACAACAAGAATACAGATTTTTAAAAGTCCGTAAACTATTTCTCCTGTACCCACCATCCCACCTGCCCCCCCCACGGACATACACAAAGACACACACCTGCTCCTTCCTCCCTACAGCCTAAACTATTTCGCTACCACCAAGAAAAGGAAGAGGAAAGAGAGGAGAGAGTGGCCTCCGGCGTCTCTGCCGTTGGAAAGATGAGAGCTGTAGAAAATGTAGCAGCTAAACTGTTCAGCACACAATGCAACAGTGACAAAGTGTGGGAGATTCTGTGCCGGCAGAAAGAAAAGGGAAAAGCAGCACCGAGGCCTCTGGGGATGAAGAGCCCCTTCACAGCTCCCACGGAGGCACTCGGGCCCTGCGACAATCTTGTCCCCCCTCTGTCTGCCATCTGAATTGAGACTGCGGTCCGAATGCACTAGTGGAGCTCTATTATTCCTTTTTGTTCCGTCCTCTCTAGCATAAGGACTTTAAAGTTTCATATTTTTATAACTGCCATTATAGCTAGTTCAAGAGAGTCAAAGGGTGGCGCGGAATAAGGTGTGTAGACAGAATTTAAAGTATTTCTATAATGCTAGACTCACTTTCTGTACATTCCAGTGTCCACTAACGAAGGGTGTCTGCAAAAAATTTCAGCAGTTCAGCACCCGCTCCCCGAAATTAGTGGAAGGTTCCTGCAGGGCAGTCACTAAACTGCCCAGGGAAACTGAATGGCCCCATACACGGGTTATAGAGACTGACTTTCCCACAGGTGCACAAGACACCTGTGGGTCAAGGTGTCTGAGGTTTGAGGAGAGTCAGTGTGATTCACTCTATGTGCGTGGGTCGTGTGCTAGGGGAGCTCTCCACTTACTACTTCATTGTAACCCTCGCACCTGTACAAACTGGGAAAAAATATCTACCTCCTCTGAAGTTCAAGTTCCTCATTTGTAAACATTGAATAGTACCCCCAATATTGCTGGGTTATTTCTATGATGAAATAATACACATAAAATGTTCAGTAAAGTCTTAACAAAGACAACAAGATGAGATCTAAATAGAATATTTAAGTTGTTAAAAAAGAAATGACTTTCTTATTTTTCTCCTTCTGCATTTAGAAAGAAAACAGTTAACACACCTGGTTAACCACAGGAAGTTCCTGGGGGAAAGAAGGCAGATGACTGATATAATCTCTTTGTCAAGAAGATAAATGAACCTTGAGCAAATACAGGAGTGATGATTTGCTACAAGGAGGATCTTATCTATTGAAGGTTCTCAACAGGATGCCCATGGTCAGGAATTGCTTGTAGAAAATAAACCCAGCATTAATGGATCCATGAGAAATGACTCCCTGGAATAAGTCACATACACTGGGGTCCTAGACCTTTTCTTTCTCTCAGAACCCACTATTCCACTTTCCACCCCCATCCCTGAAATGCACTTTGGAACTATGCAACGCGTCGTGGCAGGGCCAAGGTCAAGTCAGACAGAAAGCCACAGGTGACATTCGTTACTGTTAGTCCACTTTTGACACTAGATTATTAACTATAATATGTGTCCATCCAGTCCAGTTTTCTATTTTTAGTATTTACAGATATTTTTTCACTTATTATTTTTCAAAAAGAAAATATTCCTATATAAGCGTGTCCAGTAATGTCAATTTTTCATTTCTTTAGAAAATTTTCCACGGTTACAGCTCAATGTTCTAATTTATGTAAAGGAGATTTTGCAAATAATGTTTCATGGATAGAAACATCTATGGATTTCCATGCATGAATTTTGACTGCTTCCTAAGATACCTGAGCCCTAAAACTTGTGAAACTAGAGAAAATTATTTTAACATTTCTTTGTCTTCATTTCCCAACTGAAAGAACACAAAAAATTCTGCCCCTATTTTCTAACTTCACAAGGTTGCTTCAGAGTGTCCTAATGACAGATCATAATAATTGTTTTTAACATGTCAATGAGCACTAGCACATTAAAACAGAAAATTTAATGTAAGCTACCGAATGGATCATTGAAATTACTAAAAGCAGTACACTGCTTTATGCAAAGTTTTCTTACAGATATTACTTAATCCTCCAAATAGGCCATAAGGTAGATATAATTATCTTCAGTTTGCAAATACGTAAACTGCGGCTCAGTGAGGATAACTGGTCAGTCCCAAATTTCAAACGAAGGGATGTGGGGAAGAAAAGTAAAATAATCATATTAACTAAATGCTACTATTACAAGAGCCAAGCGGAGAGTATTTGAACGGGCCAGACTACGAAGGTGTGAGGCTTTGCCCCCCTCGCAAGCTGACCAGGCAGCTGCAGCTGGGGCTGCGGGCATAGACAGTCCTGGGTCGAAGACAGGAGAGTTCATGTCAGCAAGAGCCGGAGCCACAGTGCCAGCGCTCACCCTGGCTCCCCAGGTGGTCAGGGCCCAACTCTCAAGACAGGTGGAAATGCAAGAAACTCGTGGGGACGTGGGGCGTTGTCATAGCGCCCTTCCATTCGCTGACAGTAATTTAACCGCAATTATAAGCAAACAACAGGGGTGGCAAAAAATGACACAGACCTTCACCCACTCTGTAGCCTTTCAGGGCTCCATCTGTAATGGATAAACAGGCGACCATTTTTGGCACTGGAACTCAGGAAGTGTTTAAAATGTGATTAATAATTTTCTGATAAGATGAGCAATCTGAGGACTCTATTGAGAATGTTCATAGAAATTGATTGAAAGATGCAGACAATACAAGCTAAATTAAAATATCAGCATTTTACTCATGCACCCTGTTTGACACTTTTTTAAAGACCAGATACCTAAAAAAAAGTTTTAAAGAATAGAATTTTCCAGCTAAAAACAAGTGTGATTTTTCTTTACCAGGGTGACTGTTTCTAAAGCATCACATAGAGAGACTGCCCTAACTTGCTGTATTAGTTCCCAACAGATGAAATTCTCATTGAGCTTAAATGAAACAACCTTGAGTTCACCATAATTAATCTCTATATTTGATATGTTCCTTTTACTTTCTATGAGCAAGTAACAAAAGAAGCTCTAATTAAAATCCTAAATGTGATGCTGATATAAAATATCCATTAGCAGATAGGTGGTCTATTTATAATCCCGTGAAAGCTGCCAGAATTACCCTAATTCTTAGTGTTAAATGACAAGATTAGTGGATGAGTCCTTGCAGCTGATGGCACATTAAATGGCTATGATTAAAAATATATATATGGCCGGGCACAGTGGCTCACACCTGTAATCCTAGCACTCTGGGAGGCTGAGGCGGGCGGATCATTTGGGCTCAGGAGTTCAAGACTAGCCTTAGCAAGAGCAAGATCCCATCTCTACTAAAAATAGAAAGAAATTATATGGACAGCTAAAAATATATGTAGAAAAAATTAGCCGGGCATGGTGGCGCATGCCTGTAGTCCCAGCTACTTGGGAGGCTGAGGCAGAAGGATCACTTGAGCTTAGGAGTTTAAGGTTGCTGTGAGCTAGGCTGATGCGATGCCACTCTAGCCCGGGCAACAAAGCGAGACTCTTTCTCAAAAAAAAAAAAGAAAAAAAAAAAAAAAAATATATATATATATATATATACGTACACACATATATATATATGTATAACAACAACAAAAAACTAGCCTCTTGGTTCGACTGTTTTACAGAAACTGCACCCACTGGCACACTGTGGCTCTTCTATTGTTAGTCTAAACCCTTATAAATATATTTTTCAAATAATTCTAGAAAACACAATTTTAAAGTTCCACTCATTAGGTTAGATGTTCTAAAATGTGGTTAAAACCCTATAGCAAAATAGTCTTCTTACCTAAAGTAGTAGATTTTCGCAGAGGTGACCAGGACAGTTGGACAGTGGTGCCTTGTACTTTTAGCTCAGATCTCTTCCTTCCTGTGCCATGATGCCTGGAATTTCACTAGAAGTTCATTTCACTGAATTATGATATTTGAGATCTAAAAGTCTCATTTAAAGATACCTTCTCAGCAGGATAATCAGTCACCAGATTGTAAAAGAACAAGGCAGGTAAATTTTTAGAAGTGGTAAATTTTGAGTGAAAAACAGTAGAAAGCAGATATATGGCAGATGCCTTTTTCTTTCTTAGCCATCAACTATCCATGCAGATAAATCTTCAGGAATACATGACTGAGATCTCAGTAATTGGAGAACATAGCAAACGGGGTCCTCTATTGAAATGAACATCCCTTTACTCTGTCCATAGAATCAGCAGGGGTGAACAGACAAAGAACCACAGTAAAGGAAAATCAGATAACACAACCAGAGTCAACAGATTATAACATAAATTCTCAGCTGGAAATCGCCAAAGCTTCACAACTAAAGCAACTAGGAAACTAAGCAGGCAGAGAAGCAGTTTCACAAAGCACACCCGATGAGAATATTCTGTGGGGTTTCCAACAGCATGAAACCATGAGGCAAAAATCATGAAGCTGCATGAAGCATCAGGGTCAACATGTGCATAAAACAAATGCATTTTGAGGATGGAGGGAACCTAGAAAGTCTTGTCTATATGTGATCTACATAATAGTTTCTATTGAAAGTTTTTTATGTACATTAGGGACATAATCTTTTATCCCGTATTTTAGATTATTTCAGAATAATAGAAAATATTTTTTAGCATTATCTATGTGCCAGGCCCTGTTCTAACCACTTTAAATATACTACCTCATTTATGCCTCACATCATCCTAGGAAGGTAAATGCCATTACTGTAACCCCCCACTGTGAGGATGAAGAAATTGAGATCCAGGGATATTGAGCAAATTCCCCAAAGACAGACAATTAGTGAGATGGCTGGGTTCAAACTCAGCCACAGTGGCTGCAAAGCCCAGGGTGTGATGGCCAAGGATATGATTCCCTGTTCAAGGAATGTTAGAAATAAAATATTGACCATCAGTAGTTCATGAAGCTAATTACTTGAGAAAATTTATTAGCATGTGTACTATTTGAAATGCCACATACACAGATATAAATACATATGTATGTAAATACCTATACATGAACTTACTTCACCCATGTCTTTTCAAATATAAAGAGTCCATTTTTCTTTAAAATCAACAGATGGTTCTAAATAGATTCTTGTTATCAGTCCTTTATCTGATATGTAGTATTCGAAAATTTTTTCCCATTCTGTAGGTGGTCTCTTACTCTTGTGACTGTTTCTTTGGCTGTGCAGAAGCTTTTTAATTTAATCAGGTACCATTTATTTATTTTTGTTGTTGCTGTGATTGCCTTAGGGGTCTTCTTCATAAATTCTTTGCCTAGGCCAATGTCTGAAAGAGTCTTTCCTACAGTCTCTTCTAGAATTCTAATGGTTTCACACCTAAGGTTTAAGTCTGTTATCCACCGTGATTTGATTTTTGTGAGAGGTGAAAGCTGTGGGTCCTGTTTTAGTCTTCTACATGTGGTTATCCAGTTTTCCCAGCACCATTTATTGAATAAGGATTCTTTTCCCCAGAGTATGTTTTTGTCTGCTGCTTTGTCAAAGATTAGATGGCTATATGAGGATGGTTTTATATTTGGACTCAGCAAAATCAGTAAGAAAAAATCAAACAACCCTATCAAAAAGTGGGCAAATGACATGAATAGAAATTTTTCAAAAGAAGATATAAGAATGGCTAACAAACATATGAAAAAATGCTCAACATCTCTAATCATCAGGGAAATACAAATCAAAACCACAATGAGATATCACTTAATTCTAGTGAGAATGGTCTTTATCAAAAAGTCCCCAAACAATAAATGTTGGCGTGGATGTGGAGAGACAGGAACACTCATACACTGCTGGTGGGACTGCAAACTAGTGCAACCCCTGTGGAAAGCAATATGGAAATACCTTAAACAGATTCAAGTAGACCTACCATTTGATCTAGCAATCCCATTATTGGGCATCTACCCAAAAGAACAAAAGACATTCTATGACAAAGATACCTGCACCCGAATTTTTATAGCAGCACAATTCACAATTGCAAAGATGTGGAAACAACCCAAATGCCTATCATTTCATGAGTGGATTAGTAAAATGTGGTATATGTATACCATGGAGTATTACTCAGCTATAAGAAATAACGGTCATATGGCATCTCTTTTGTTCTCCTGGAGAGATTTGGAACCCATTCTATTAAGTGAAGTATCCCAAGAATGGAAAAATAAGCACCACATGTACTTACCAGCAAATTGGTTTCCCTGATCGTCACCTAAGTGCACATTTGGAAATAACACCAATTGGGTATCAGACAGGGGTGGGGGATGGGGGGAGGGGATGGGTGCATGCCTACATGACGAGTGTGATACGCATTGTCTGGGGAATGGGCACGCTTGAAGCTCTGACTCTGGGAAATGGGGCTGGGGAGGGGGGAGCATGGGCAATATATATAACCTGAACTTTTGTACCCCCTAATAAGCTGAAATAAAAAAAAGCAACAGATGGAATTCACTTGTACCCACAAATTTAGGCTTTGCAACGACTTCATAAAGATGCAAAAGCTTCAAAAAATTTTTCTGCCAGTGTGTAAATATCAAGTATTTTCTTTACCAACTCTTTAATACACCAAGGATGCACTGTTCCCAAGACAGACGTATTTGTACATATATATATCCTGCACCTGGCACACTGCAATAATGTCAACTGTGTTTACTTCAATAATTACCCTCAAACAAACACATGTAGTGATTTTATCTGAATGTCAGCTCCCACGTGGCACTTTCTTTGTCTGGCTAAGGCCTTGAGGAAGTAAATTAATGGATCAAAACCTGGGAAAACTCTAATCCAGCCCTTGAAACATTAAGGAGATCTGGAATTTCTAAGATTTCCCCAGAGGTATTACTCTTCTTCTTTTCAAATAACACTCATAATAAAACGCCAGTTAAATCATACAAGGAAACTTGGTCATTAGAAAGACAACCTCTTGCATACCCCAGAAACCAGTGGAAAGTTACTACTGAAGTGGAAATAAAATATTGACTTTTATAATTTTTATGCAGATCAAAGATGAAGCAGCATGATTCTCCTTATCAGTACGGTGGTTCTCAACTTTGGCTGCATCTTTTATACCTCAGAATCTCTACAAAATACAGATGCCTAGGTCCTCTCCCAGAGATTTTGGTTTAATGAGGCCTTGGTGTGGCTTGGGCATCCTGGATGCTTTGGAGACCTCCGAGGGTTTCTCATGTCTAGGCAAGGCTGAGAACATTGCTCTAGAACAGTCACGTGGACGTTGTGAACTTAGGTGCTACAGGGTCATTAGCTATTACACTGGGGGTCAGAAGTAAAGTATTAATAGACAGCCGGGTGAAAATCACTTACCATGACCATGACTAACATTTTGAAGCTTGCACTTAGGTTTTCTTTAAGCAAAAGTTTGAGTGATATGGGTTCTCTTAATTTTATTGCAAATATAAGCACATTTGGTCTAGTCCGGTAAACCATGAGTTAACACTGCTCCCTGACACCTCGGCCACCATGTGCTCTGCCCAATCCAGTTGCGTGGCAGTCCCCAGCATTCATGTCACTTCTGCACAAACTGTTCCCTACAGATCTAAGTTTTTGAAGTAGTTTTGAATGTATGTGTCTGCACGAATTAACAGTTACCAGTATTTATTTTTGTCACTATTGTAAATCGTACTTGCGTTATCCAGGATATATTCTTAAATCTAAGTGCAGGGGTGGGAGAGGCTGCATGAGACGGGACCCCAGCAGACAAACACTCCAGCAAACTGTAGCTGTACCACCTGGACCGTGCTGCCTCCTCTGACCTCCCAGGACAGAGACGGTTGACAGTCAGGGTCCTGTCTTCCCTGCTTTCTATCTAGGTAAACAGACACCACTTCTACTCACAGCCACTGGCCAAAGCAGCCAAACAGTCTACCAACCTGACAGTGGGCTGGGGATAGTGTGAAAAATGCAGTACTTTAAACAGCGGGGCATGGCCACATTGATAGTTGGTGATGGCTTCACAAGACCAGAGGAGGGAATCTGCGTGTTTCATGGCTCATAATCAGAAAGCTGGAGAAGATTGGATTTTAGTTAGATCAATTAGTACTATCATTCATCTGTAGCACGCTAACTATGTGCCATAATAACAAACACTGAAAGACACACATCATTTGAGGCAAAAACATAATAAAATTAACATATATTTGGATAGTTATAAAATTATCTATGATTAGAATATTACGCTAAGTGGGCTCATCTGGCCAGTAGCTTGCTATACAGCACCTCTAAGCCCATCCCAGCTAGCTCACGCCTAGCCTTTGATAACAGTGGTAGAGCTTGGCTGTATCATTACACATCTCTCAATACCATTATCCGACAACTTTAAGTACATGTTCCACTGTAAGTAAATTTTGTTTACCAGAACATGTACCCCCACTGATCTAATCACTTTATTATCAATTTCTGTTTTAAAGATGACCTCAAAAAATCCATTCCAGAGCCTTTCACTATTTATTCATTACCTTGCTTACCTGTTTAGTCTATTTTTGATAGCAGAAAAAGTATTCCAAAAATAAAAATAATATTTTCTTTTCTGGAATATGCTCTTAAAATAGAAAATCTATATCTGATGCACGCCTAGAGTATATAATTTTGTTCTAAATAGCTAAATTCAATGAAAAATTTCTCAAAGTAAAGGGCTTTGAGATTAATATATTTCAGTGTTTTAAAACAACTTCAGCTCTTCACCACAAACAGAATTAAACAGTTATATGAAAACAACGTATCTACAATTTTTTCTGCATACGTATTTAGATTGGCCATTGAGACTACTGGTATCAATCCTTTCTCTTTTTTTGACATACCTTTTAAGATATTTTGTTGTGATATCACTCATTTGATGTACATCTAGATAATTTTATTGTGTTTTTACATAGAAGTATTTTGTAAATAATCAAGGGTGCTATTTAAATACATACAATAAAAATAATCCATGCATATGATAGCATTTCAAAGTATTTTTAAAACAGGAGTTCATCGTATTCTTCTCTATTGGGTATATAGGATATTAATAGCACAAAAGTACCTTGCACCTTATAAAAATGGAAGCTGGTATAAAATGCAATGAAATAAAGGGAAGAATAGAGAAAATATGTTTGATATAACAGTAAAAGAAATCTCATCTTCCCTGATAAATTAGGCTGAACTTTTCATTTATCTCTTTAACTATTTACAGGTCTAATGTGTCTTTCTAATTTTATTGTGTGTTTTCTTTTCAAAGGAAACACACTATGTTAAGAATTGCATTACAATCATAATTAAGGTAAAAAAAAATTCTGGTTGTATGCTCGTATGTATTTTTCTATTGGGGTTCTTTCCCTAAATGAACCAAATAGTTGTGCTCTCCAGAGTGGAAAACTGACAACTCAAGGATAGCCCAATGGAAGAGAGGTGTAGTGCAAGGGAGGGGGTTGATCCAGAAATCCCGCTTACTGGGTATTTGGCCAAAGGGAAAAAAGACATTTTGTAAAAAAGACACTTGCACCCGAATGTTTATAGCAGCACAATTCACAATTGCAAGCATGGGTTTGTGGAGCTTCTATGCCCTCTCAGGGTGCACCACTGTCCTGGACCTCAAAGGGTTCACCAACCTGGAAGCCCCTCAGATGATTTACTGATATATTGGAATACATGAAATGCCAGTGCACAATTTGGGAAGTTGGTCAGATTATTAAAATTGAAACATTTAATTTTAATATAAAATTACCTATGGCTAGTGAACATCATGGACTCAATAAATTTTAAAGAACCTGTGGAAAAGCCATGGGTTTATTAGTTTCCATACAAAACAGATTTTCTGATGAGGAAATGAAAATGAAAAGAAGGGAATTTTTCTTTAATGCACAAAATCATTAGGACTTGGAAAGAAAGAAAAAGTATTTTCCCAAGTACTAAGGTACTAATAAATGTTTGATGTAGTCTATTTTGCCTACTTTTTATAGCTAAAGTATAATTTTATTTTTAAAAATGTCTTAAATATGTCTTTCTCCTCAAGTCTTAATACAAAAATATCCCTTTGAACTACATTTAAGGGGTCATTTTCCAAGGTACTCAGTTTGCAGAGTAGGGTAACACAGATGTGTGCTGTGCAGTGTTCCGGGTGAAAATATGGACAGTAGAAGGTACAGCAATGAAATGAGCTTCATGAAGCTCCTAAAAACATGTTGTGAGACCTGACTGAATATAAGACTGCTCACTGAGTCAAATGTCATGTTCTGTTTGGATTCCAACTGGAAATTAACACCTCTAAAGAACTGTAATCTTCTAGCTCACTATAAGATCTACACTCAACATGTTAGCATAAACCACAAATTCTCCCATGATTAAATTCAAACCCAATTAGCCTTTTTCATTTGAATAGAATAAACAACATCTTATTTCAGTTTAATACATGTGTTGCACACCCCTCCACTTTGGGATTAGTTGCTATTCCATGGCAAGATGTGTTTAATTTCAAAAATTTCTTGCTCTAGCCAAAGCCTGCCTTTATCCTACATATCTCTTTCTCTTTTATGGTAACTGTTTCTTTTCTCACATCTCATCTTTCTCAGTATTTGATGTTAAGAAAGGTATTCTTCTTGCTCCCCCATTGTCATCCTTCTGATCTTGAAAAACCTCTGCTCTTGGAGTCTGGTCAGCTATACCACAGATATAATACCCCTCTATCATTGCTTTAGTCATGATAATCTCAAGCATTTTCCCTTCTGTCATGAAGAATGGCACCCTAGTCACAGTCTTCCATCCTACCATTGTCTTGGAGACACTAACATCCATGCAAGGGACAAATTCAACATACCAAACAAATGTATCCATTTATTCATTTCTTGGCAGAGTTAAGATGAAGGAGTAAGGCACTTGGACAATCCTTTAAACTAAACTTTATTCTCCAGTGTCCATGGAAAAGCAAAGCCAAAGCTAAAATACAAGGATATGATAAAATAATTTAAGTCTTGCCCTTTGACCTTCCAATGATGATTATTTATGAAATATATAATATTAAGACTTAGAAATTAACAAAATTTCCAAGTGCTCAGAAGTAATCAAAACAAAAATCCTCATCGTCACACTCATGCTGCTTATATTCTAACATGGAAAGACAGAAAACATCATGGATAAGTAAATTACATAGTACATTACAAAGCTCTAGGTGCTATGATAAAATAAAAGACAAAGTAAATCACAGTAAGGGTGGTCAAGTGTGCCAGGGCAGAGGACCAGACAATTGGGTAGATTGCAACTTCAAAGAGAGTGATTAAGGTAGGACTCAGTGGAAGGTTTGCGAATGAAGATTTGAAGAACGCGAAATAGTAAGTGGATTAATAAAATGTGGTATATGTATACCATGGAGGTCTACCCAGTCACAAAAAACAATGATGATCTAGCACCTCTTGTATTATCCTGGATGGAGCTGGAGCCCATTCTACTAAGTGAAGTATCCCAAGAATGGAAAAACAAGCACCACATGGACTCACCATCAACTTGGTATTAACTGATCAACACTTACGTGCATATATGGTAGTAACATTAATCGGGTGTCGGGCAGGTGGGAGGGGGAGGAGGGGATGGGTATATTCAAACCTAATGGGTGCAGTGCGCACTGTCTGGGGGATGGACACGCTTGAAGCTCTGACTCAGGTGGGGCAAAGGCAGTATATGTCAACTAAACATTTGTACCCCAGTAATATGCTGAAATAAAAAAAAAAGTTACATATGCAACTATCCAGAGGAAGAAATTTCCAGACCATGGGAACTGTCAATGTAAAAATTCTAAGCAAGGGAACTCCTAGGTTGCTTAAAGAACACCTCGTGGCCGTGTGTGGTTAGAAGGAAATGAGTACAGGAAGTAGAAGTCAGGCAGTTAACAAAGTTAATGGGGGTGTGGAAGGAGGCAAGTCAGGCAGGGTCTTATAGGTCGTCGTAAAGTGGCTCATGCTCTTAGTGAACCAGGGAGACACTGCAGACTTTGGAGTGGGGGAGTGCCTCGGTCTCGCTAATGTTTTGAAAGGATCACTCTGCCATGTCGAGAACACACTGAAGGAGCAGGAGCAAGAAAACCCATGAGGACACCACTGCTATAACCCCAAGGAGAGGTGACACTACAGAATGGTGACAGTGGTGAAAAGAGGTCAAGTTCTGAACACATTTCAAAAGTCAAGCCACAGAGATCTTTTTACTAATTGTATATGAAGTGTGAGAGAAAGACAAGAGTTCAGGATGACCCATGCTTTTTGATCTGAGCAGCTGAAAGAAATGGAGTCACTATCATCGAGTTTGGGAAGGCAGAGTAGATTTGGAAAGGAAGAGTAAGGGATTTAGTTTGGGACATACTAAGGTTGATTGTTTACTACATTTCTAAGTGGAGTTGCAGGCAGTTGACTACACGAAACTGGGATATAGGAAAGAAATCTGGACTGATAAATCTGAGCTGTTAAGGAAACCCAAAGATAAGTTTTAGTATATGTAACTTTTACCTTAAGCTAACATTAATATATTATCACATAATATGCCTCACCCTTATACTTTGTATAATTTGCAAAATAATTCCTGCCCAATGTAATAATCATTAAATGGAATTAGCATTTAGCATGTTTAAGTAGAAAATCAAGAACAAAACATTAACAATTATAATGAAAAAATTAAAAATAAAAAACATTCTAAGTTTATCTCAATTGATCTTGGCTATAAATCTCTTTCATCAGGGGCCAAAACTGGGCAAAATGTAACAGTACAGCTAATTTTGATTTCCCTGCAGTTGGTCATTTACATGGAATAAAAATCTGGACCAATCTTTTAGAGCCAACATGCCCAATCTGGCAATGCATCTCTATAATGACTATTTGAAAATTATCCTGCTAACATGATCAATGAAAACTCTCAAGGCAAATAACTCAGACTTAAAAGTAGCATTATTTATAGAATATTTATTAGCTTTTTAACTTAAAGTTGTTTTATTATTTGTTAATGGTGTTATTACAATGTATTTTCCTCATTGTTAGTTGGAGGGAAAAACCTACCCTATTTGTCCTAAAATATAATACAAAAATATAGTACAAAATATAGTACTAGTGTTGATTAAAACTACTTTATATTAATACTACTCCCTTACCCCTAAAAAGTAGAACAGAAGGAGAGAGAATCCTAAGTCACTCTCTAATGAAAAATAGGACTGATTCTTGATGGGGAAGGAAGAAAACAAAAAAGGACATATTTTTTTTTTTTGCTATTATATGCTCATTGTACAAAACTAGTAAGTAATTAAATGAAACAGAATCAAGAACTTATTATCTGACATGAAAAATAATGTACCCATTTTGCCAAACAACCTCAAAAAACATCTTATTCCTTGAAAAGGTAGAAATATGCTCAAGGAACATTCAACAAAATATCAGAAATCCAGACTTTGTTCTCAAAAGGTCATTTATGTTTTTCAGGAAACATTTTAAAAGGCACTGATAACAAAACGGACAACATTCCAAACGGTAAAATTGGATCTAGAGGTCTTGTACTTTTCCCCAGTTACAGTTCAGAACAGAATGTGAAAGGAAAACATTACTATATTAGAAAATTTTGTATTTGCCAGTGATTCAAAGTAATGAAAAGGCTAAATCTGGCCACCTGAGAAATCTTGCTTTTATTAGAGTATTCTAGTTTGGTAAATTGGAATTTGAGGCAGTTTATCTTCAATGCAATAATACTGGGTTATATGGAAACATAATAAAAGGTGGTGTTTCTCCTTTTCTGTGAGCAACTCGCTTTTGAGGTCTAAGTAACTTGCTTCCCATGAATTATGCAGTTCCTATTGTCCTGTTGGTGTAATGGAAGAAGGCAATCACCGCCACAGGATTCACTAATTCTGGGAACTAAAGGCAAAGCACATTTCCTTTGGGATTTGGAGAAGGGCAGAGTCTGTTTTAGCTACACTGATTTCACACAACCTAAAAAGCATGACCATTTAATTATTGGAAAATATGCTTGAAGAAGAAAGGTACCATAGCGTTTCAGGAGATACAATTTTCTAAAGAACCACATACTCAGGTGTATAAAACTATACATATATTTTTTCCTATAATTAAACTTAATTTCTACCTCCACGCTTCATTTCCCCTGAGAGCAAGAAACTTTCTCTAATCACTTCCAGATAAACCTGTCCATTTTATTATCTAGGTTTAAACTTAGCCAAGCTTGAGATCTTTTTCCTCCTTTTCCTGGAGTGATTTTGGGGTAGGTGGAGTGTATCCACTTCTGAGGTTTGATCTGTCCTGGCCTGCTGTCACCGAGCTGTCAATCAATCACATCATCACAGCTGTGCTTATGGCCACAACTGTCACTCCCCCGACCGCGCCCTCCCATGCTGGAATCCACGGAGGCTGTTACGGCCCCATCCGGCCTCCAGCGTGCACAACCCAGGCTTCCGTCTGCGCCTGCGTCTCTGTGCCACATCTGTGACACTGCAGACCACCAGCTCTGAGCACCACCTCCACGCTTCTCTGCGCCCATGGGAAATGCTCAAGTGTTCTCCCCCTCCCACTGGAGCACTCTCAGGCCGCATTCAGGCCCGTCCGCCTGGTCGTGCCATCCAGTCATCGCTGCTCTGCTCCGTCTACCTGCAGTGGCTCAAGTCCTCCTCTGCCACACTCACAGTCTCCCAGGCAACCATGGCAGGCTGCAAACTAACCCTCTCTTTTCACAGTCCTCATGATCTCAAGAGGTCAATTGTCTCTTCTCCCCGTGGTTTGGAGGTAAATGTAGAGCCGTCCATACTAGCATCTCTCATGCTCAGTGGCCAGACTCTCCTCAGTTTACCAGTAATTGAAGGCCTTCTCTAATCCCACTCGGCCAATACACCCTTTTCCCATGTCTTTCCTTTCCTAGACCCGGTTGCAGGCTTTAGAAGGGAAGAGCCAATTTTGTAACATCAGGTCCTGTGGTTTCTCCACGGAATACATTCCTCTCCCCAATTAGGACAATGACAGCCTTAATCCCTGTTGCTTAAATGGGTCAGGATAATTGGATTTAGAAGAAAGAAAACAATATATTTAATGTTTCATACATCATCTTGCTGCACAGATGTCTTCTCTATCAATGTAACTTATTGATAAGAGCTTCGAGGTCAGGTAAAAAATATTTTCTGTTCTAGTCATTTATTCATCCAATGAATATTATATACCCACTAAGTGCCAAGAAGCATGGTCAGTACTAGGGATAATGATGAAACAAATACAGGGCCTGTCTTCATGGATCTCACTGTAATAAAGTCACAAAAGTAAAGGCATAGTCATATACTGTGATAATGCTCTTAATCCTGTGTTGGGTCTAGAGGATTTCCATAACAACATGAGAACTGAAGAATAAATTTGAGTCAATCTGGTGAGGACAGTAGCTGCAGAGGTGGAGAGCAGAACCTTCGTGGCAGAGAGGGTGCGGAGAGCCGGGGCAGTGAGACGAGAAGCGGCTGGAGGGTCGCTGGGGTCCAGCCACGGTGCCCTGCGGGAAGGGAAGACACGGAAGTGCCTCACCCGAGAGAGAGCGATGAGATTAGTTTTGCATTTTGTTTTTTCACAAATCTCTGGCTACAGCGTAGAGGAGAGAATGCAGATCGTGCTCTGCACTAGCCTTGTTTCTCCGTCTGCAAAACAAGGGCGACGGGAGGGTTTGTCATGAGAATTCAGTGAAATGACGCACGTAAGGCACCTGACACAACGCCCGGCACAGCCAGTGCTCAGTAATGTTGCTGTGACAATGATCTGGGCAGAATTTTATAAAATGAAGATCCAGATTATCACAGTGCATTAAGAAGAAAGATAATAAGCGTCATAGTCAAATTTCCATATTTATATATATATATATATATTTTATTTATTGGCCCTGAGTTTCTTATCCCATCTGAAACTCCATTTCCTCAGGCAGAAATAGGGATAATTCCTCATATTTTATAGGACTGTTATGAAAGAAATACATTAATATGTGTGAAAATGCCCAGCAAAGACCTGACACAGTCATCTTGAGAGAACATTTGTTTTCTTCCCCTCTCCCCTTCCAGAAAAATTAACTCTTTGGGAGCTATTGGGTACATTTATGCAGTTATTTTATGTGTAAACTTTGCTAAATTACTGCTTGCTTATACTCATTGAGAGATTATTGCCCTAAAGTATTAATTCCACTTCCCAGAGTGCCTACCTTACTCTAAAACTTTACATGGCTAGAAAATAGGGCTCACTATAAACAAGGAGATAGAGAAGTAAAATGAGCTTTCTCATCTTCAGCAGGAAGACAGTCATCTACCTGAAATAGAGTGGGAGGATGAAAGGATTAGGGAAAAAGTGGAAAAATTTCCCTCTTACCATTTAACTTTTGGCAGACTCATTAGAGCAGTGTAGTTTTTGATATGCATCCTTTTTGACTTATATCTCTCTGGAAAACTTGTTTGGGGGACAATTTACGGATGCTGTCAAAGTGTTAACTAGTTACTAGTTTTATGAGGAGCATATGCCGCGTCCAGGAGAGAGGGTGAATACTCAAATTCTTTAACTACAAACCTACTTTTCTGAAAGAGACACTGTAATTGAACAAATGGGAATAAACTCAGTCATACCCATGGCCTTTCTGGCCAGCCTTATCCTCTATAGTATAAATTAGTGTGCCGTGTGCACTGCGGGTTTCCGCGTTGGCTCGTTAAGAGGTGAGTGGCTTGATGGCAGCAAGGCTGTAAAGCAGACAGCGGCGATCCGGCTCTCACAGGTCTGTGGGCCAACGCTGAGCATAACCGAGGAGGAAAAGGCCACTCACCCCGTCACTCAGACATTTGCCCCCCAAATCTCAGAGGCTGCTTAAATTTCAGGTTCGTCCTAGGAATGTGGGTCAGTGCCGACATTCACGGCTATGAAACCAGGGCAGGAGATGTTAGTGATCGTCCAACTCAAACCGCTCATTTCACACATGAAAGCACAGGAGTATTTGCCCAAACGCCTGTCCTGTGCAAGAAAAATGTAATATTGAAACAAAGATAATAAACCCCCATCAAAATAACTAACCAAGCTCAAGTAAGACAGACAACACCACAAGATTTTCTTACCTACCCTATGCCATATTCACAAATCTTCAAACCAAATCTCTCAAGTATTACCATTATCACATCTTCAGATTTGAGATTTGTCATCATTAAAAAATATTTTACATTTGCTGAAATTGGGATGCATCTTACATTTGTTAAGTGCATTTAATACAGTGGCTACTTTCTGTACCATTCGTTAGTCAGTGGTGCATCTGTAAAGCACTGACATCTAGAAGTCAAGGAAATGCCAATTTTGTTTTACAGGTAAGAAGATCGAGGTCCACAGGGGTCATAAAACTTACCCGTGTGTATCCACTAGCATGTGAAATACCTGGAGCCCGAAGGCAGACTCGCTCGTCTCCAGGTTGTTCCCTGAGTTGCTCCACATTCCTCAACAGGCCTGGAAATTCTAGTTGGTGACAGAACCCGTGTCATCTGCACAGCACATTCATCACCGCTTGCTCAGACCCGTCCCTGCTCTGCCCACTGCCCGAGGAGGTTTCTTGGGGGCTCCCTTTTCCTACTGAGGGGCAGCCATGCAGTCTGAGCAGCGTAAGTCAAGGAACACAGTTTTATTCATTTCATCATGGCAGTCGCTTCAAAAGTGAGCAAAACCCAGTGGCCCTCAATAGAGACAGGTTCATGTTGAAACAGTCAGAGTAAAGCTCAAGAATCTTGTTAGGTGAGTGTGGGGAGCAATGGCTTTCCTACCCCGAATGCAAAGAAAGCAGCATGGAGCCCCGATTAGTGCTGGCAGTTACCCTGAGGACGCCAGCCTAGGATGCAAGCAGACACACGACAGAACGCAGAGCTGAGACAATCACAGAGAAACCGAGTCCAAGCCAGTATATTAGTATTAACCCAGGCCTGAACCCTGACCTGGCTCCAAAGTTTTCGGTGATACGACCAACAGCTTGTCTTTATTCTTTAAGCTACTTTGAGTTAGATTTTCTGTTATGCGCAACAACTGAAAGGCTCCTACCTCTTATGTCACCCAGAGTCCAACCTAAAGTCCACCCAACGTCAGAGCAGCACCCACTTCAACCAAATCTTACATCATCAAGATGACCTAGTGCTCAACTAAACCTTAGACTCCGTCAAGCCCAAGCATGTAACTACACTACTCAACAGAATTTTAGTGAGCAAATGTGCCACCAAAACATCAATGTATATTCTAGCATGCAGCCTGTCTATGATTTTAAAGAAAATAATGGTGAAAAATCTAATATGTATCTTCAGTCGGTTTCGTTTATATAACAAATAGCCAATAAACTTATCACACTTTCACACAAGTCTTATCACTGTATAAATGCAAACTACTTGTCACAGTCTGTCAACAACAGTGAAAAGGGCCAACTGTGGATAAAGCCACCCTTGGGCACCACACGCTGTTCCCCAACTTGCCCACTGCCCTGTCCAGACTCCCGCAGTCCCTTGTCCTCCCCTTGTCCGCGGTCCTCGGAGCTCTGCCTGGGTTCACTAGTCCCAGACAAACCCCTTCTGTGTGCTCCTCTTCATCCTCTACTGAAACAGAACTATTTTGTGTTCCACTTTCTTGAAACTTCGCTTTCAATATCCCCAGGTATCAAAAACTTTACATCACTTTTTTTGTTCAGTGCTCTAAAGTTACCGGGAGACTGTTTCTAAGCAATCCCTTCTCCTAGGCCTCCTCACTCTCCCCGAGTATCTGTACTTATTTTAAGAAGGATCATGTGTACATAAAAACAAAATGCTTATTTTCTAACTATTCAGTGACCGTATCGCCGGAAATCTTGTTACGGTTCGAAGCGAAGCAGCAGCAGAACCGCGTGGCCGGGCGAGGAGCTGCCGGGGAGGAGGGGAGGCCTCTGCCTGCCTCAGAGCCAAGCGCTGTCACCTGCGAGTGGCAGCTCCAAACACCAGTGATCAGCTTGGATCTCACTCATCAGCTCGGCTCCCACATTTTTACAATCTTACCTATAAAGGAATTATAGATATGCCAACTGGAGACCTTTTTAGTCAGATTTGCTGATGTAAAAATGACTACAAATTGTCAGTGACTTAGTGACACGCATGGCTTTCCTGCTCCTGTCGCTGGAGGCCGTGGGTCACCTGCTGCCGCAGCTCCAGTCCGCTCTGCTGGGCTGTTTGCACCAGCCCTACAGGTCTTCCCAGTTCAGGACACAGATTGAAAGGACAGTTCTGTTGGGGACATGCTGTTCTTATGGCATAGAGAAAAAAGAGCCAAACATTCAACTGCTCTTTAAGTTTCTGCCAAAAGGTGTTATAATTTGCATTTCATTGGCCAAAACAAACAGCCAAGCTCAATTTCAGTGGGGAGAGGAAGTAGATTCCTCCCACAGTGGGCAACTCTGCAAGTCACATGGAATTCGGGAGAATATCTAATCTCTCAGAAGGAAGTGAGGAATAAGTAATTAGGGCCAAAAAATATGATCCACCAGAGAAGACAAACCTTTGTACCCTGATATTAAGCTTAGTTCCCTGCGGCAGGCTAATTATATGTCCCCTAAATCATTCCTCTTATCCTCCATGGCATAGTTGGGCTATATTTCCCACCTCCCTTCTGCTTAGATTGAGACATGAGGCCGAGTCTGATAGATGAAATGTGAGCAGAACCCTGGAAGCCACTGGTAGGTGTGGCCTGCAAAACGCTCCCAACACAAGGCCCTCCACGCTTTTTCCCTTTAAGACCCAGAGGAGCCCAGAGCTATAGGTGGAAGGAGCCAGAGTCTCCAAGTCAGGGGTCACCCTGGTGGTGGTGGTCTTTGTCATGCAGAAGAGAAGCCCAAAAGAGCCCACACCACACACCCATTTGCAAAATAACCTTTTGTTGTGTTAAGTCAATGAGGTTTCTGTCACCCCACCCTCGCCCAGGGGCCTATTCTGGCTACTTCAGTGCATAAATCAGGAGACTTGCTCACCTTTTCTTTTAACTTTCACATCCATGTTAAGGAATTGATGTTTTATTTTTCCATGAACTATCCCAAATTATATTACTTCTTCTTTGTGCATTCTATTTAAGTTAGTAGACTACACAAAGAAGAGACTGCCAGATGGCAGAAGAATGTTGGCCATATATTCAGGCAACAAGAGATCAACAGATCGGTGATACCATCCAGAATGACACCAGTGCCTCTCCCCAGGACCTTGTGTGCAAGTTCCATTTCTTACCTATCCTAAAATGTTGTTCATTAAAGAACAAAGCTAGATTCCCAGTCCACTTTCTCTTCCAGAAATTTATGTCTCCTCTCATAAGGAGGAAGCACATCAGCAAATTGTTCAGTTACCTTAGCAAGCAATGGCTAGATTGCTGTAAGCCCTCTCATATCAACTAGTCGCACACTTTTCATTAAACAGTAAATGAAGACTGAGGGAAAACATTATTCCTTACTACATCATCACAAAATCCTTTGAGATGGCAGAGTTAACATCAGAGTAGTTAAAAATACCGCGTAGACAGCCAGACTGCCTGTTCTCCCACCTACCCCACACCTCCTCAACAGGTAACCCGGAGAAAGGGATCTACCTGCTTCAGTCTCTGCATATATTAATATAAAATGGGGATAATAATAGTATCTATCTCATGGCTTTGTTATTAAAATTAAATGAATTGATCTTTGTGAAGCATTTAGTATAGAAGCAGGCCCATAGTGAATACTGGATAAGCAGCAATTAAATTTTTCTAAAAATTATCTCTATTTTAAAGTTAAGGAATCTGAAATTGGAACTATTTTTCCAAGACCATGTGGTTAATAACTAGAACTCAAACTGGGATCTTTTAACTCTTTCAATTTTATGTTCTGTATCTTATGTCTTTAAACATACTCATAAGTACCAAAACCTAAACAAACCAAGGGGCTGCTGATTCAGAAACATTACTATTATCTTCTGAGCTAGCAAGGTCCGATTAACATGAGGTACCTTCAGAACTCAAACCACAGGTGAACCACAGGCCTGAAAGTACTTCTTTCAGATTTAGCTGTTTGTATAAAGAGGGCAACTGACTCACTCCGACTCTGTAAATCAATGCTCTTAAGAATCTCTCTGGGTGGAGCTAGGAAGTCCTAAATGAACCATGTAATGAAATGAAATCCACTGGAAGAAAAGTATTTAAAATAACAAGTCAACCTGACTCTATTCTAAAGCTAACAACATTAACGTGATTACCTGAGGAGAGAAAGAGTCCAATCCTCATTCCTCCTCATTTCTATAGTTCTCTTCTGGGGAATCTACTTTGCCTCTTGAGGCTCATAAGTATGTTTCAAGATGAGAAAGTATATTCATTCTTTTTAATATAATCCTTCTCTCCCCAAAGTGTTTTCCTTTGAGAATAATAAATTTCCTGTTGGAAATTGAGTCTTAGCATAAGGCTTCTCAATTTGCTAAGAAGGGAAATATATACTATGAAAGTAGGTACTAGAGCAAGGCAAAAGCAACATCTCTTAAGCCCAGGGATTAACAGAAATCAAGAATTGCCTAAAGGAAATCAGGTAATTAGGCTAATGGAAAACAAAAATTAAATGCATTCAGACTATATTTTCTGGCCCCTCTTATTAAATATCCTTGAAGATCTTTATTGGTAAAGAATCTGTTTACCATCTTTCTACCAAGTGAAAGAAAAGCAATTCTTACATATCCAACCTCATCATCTCTTCACTCACAAATTTCCTCCCAAATCAGGTTAACAGTTCTTGCAAAGCCTGTGCTTTCTCTTGTCTCTTACACATAGTTTTATCTGCTCATAGAATCCCTCTCCCTGACTTATCATCTGATAATGTCTACTCACCGTCTGGGTGTTGGTTTAAACATCATGTTCCTCCATTATCCACAACCACCACATCCAACCAATGTCTTAGGAGTTTGGGCAATAATCTCAAGAGAGAGGGAGGTGATGTCAGCAAGATGGTGGGAAGGTGGTAACCCATTCACAGCCCTCCACGGCAATAAGAACCTGGCTACCATCCATGGACAAAAGTGCCTTTGTGGGAGTTCTGGTACTGAGGTAGAAAGTTGTGACACCCTGGTGGAGTGCAATCCTGCAGAGGGCTATTTTGAGAGGGCAGGCCCACACCCAGGTGGCAGGCTTGCCAATGGTAGTCCCAGCTACAGACAAGGAAATGGCCTCATCCTTGGCTACAGCCGACTTGGCCTTGGTTCTGCCACCAGAAACATCTGCTAAGGGATCCAGGAGTCGTCACACACAACTATGCTTCAGGTGACAGGTCTAATGATGTCTGTACCAGCTGTAGACCCAGAAGCAGCCCTATAGCTTGGCTCTAGCCCTTCACAGCTGAGGTCTGAGAGAAATCCTGCCTATGCAAGGACCCACCAAGTGACCCACCCCCTTCAGTGCCCCCAAAGGCAGACCCACATATCTCAGTGTTACGGAAGATTTTGAAATGGCATGCCCATTGTGCTCCCAGATGCAGGCCTGCCCAACATTGGTCCACCTGCAAATCTTGAAGCAGCCCTATGTCCTCTCTCTAGGCCTGTATATCCAGGATCCCAGAGCAGTTCTACCTGCCTAGGAACCTAGCAGGATGCATGTCCCCTTCATGGCCCAGAAGCAGGCCTGCAGACCTCAGTCTTGGCTGTGGCCCCAGAAGCACCCTGTGACTTGGCTCCAGGCCCTCCTAGACACAGTCTAGATCTAGTCCTGTCTACCCAGGCACCTACCCAGTAACCCAGTGGGAGCCCTCCCCAGGACTCAGAGGAACCATACCCATCTGTGTCCCTGGTAACAGGCCCACCAACCACAAACCTCACTGCAGCCCGAAGAGCAGCCACATGGCCTGACTCCAACTCCATTTGACTACAATCCCAGAGGCAATCCCACTAGCACAAGAACCCTACAGAAGATCTTTACATTCTGAAACTGATCTGTAAAGACTGGAAAATGTGTTCTTTCTCCCAAATGCATAAACATTAACACAAGGCTACACAGATAACAAAGAATTAGGTAAACATGACACCACCAAATGAAACTAATAAGGTTGCAATAACTGAGTAAGAGAAATAAAGATATAGGCATTGTCTGATAGAGAATTCAAAATAATTACCTTAAACAAGTTCAAAGACATGCAAGAGAACACAGACAACTAAAAGAACTCAGGAAAAGAATGCATGAACAAGAATAGACGTTTAATAAAGAAATAGAACCCACAAAAAGGAACCAAACAGAAATCCCAGTGCTGAAAAATATATACACATACATACACACACACACACACACACACACACACACACACATATATATACACACACATTTTCTTAATCCACTCATGAATTGATGGGCACTTAGGTTGATTCTACATCATTGCTGTTGAGAATTGTGCTACAATAAATACTCGAGCAAAGATGTCTTTTTGATAAAATGACTTCTTTTCCTTTGGGTAGATACCCAGTAGTGGGATTGCTGGGTCAAATGGTAAGTCTACATTTATTTCTTTGAGGACTCTCCATATTCTTTTCCATAGAAGCTGTACTAATTTGCTGTCCCACCAACAGTATATAAGTGTTCCATTCTCTCTGCATCCATGCCAGCATCTACTGTTTTGGGACTTTTTAATAATGGCCATTCCAGCAGTGGTAAGTTGATATCTCATTGTGCCTTTAACTTGCATTTCTCTGGTGATGAGTGACATTGGGCATTTCTTTGTGTGATTTTTGGCCATTTGTCCATTTGCTTTTAGAAAACTTCTGTTCATGTCTTTTGCCAACTTTTTAATGTGGCCATTTATGTTTTTCTTGCTGATTTGAGTTCTTTGTAGATTCTGGATGTTAGCCCTTTATCAAATGTATAGTTTGTGAATATTTTTTGCCATTCTGTCGAATTACTCTGTTGATTATTTCCAGAGCTTTTTAACTTAACCAAGTTGCATTTATTTATTTTTGTTCTTGCTGTATTTTCCCTTGGGATCTTAGTTACAAATTATTTGCCTAAGCCAACATCTAGAGGTTCTTCCTGCATTTTCTTCTAGAATTTTTATGGTTTCATCCCTTACATTTAAGCCTTTTATCCATCGTGAATTAATTTTTAAATATGGCAAGAGATAGGGGTCCTGCTTCATTCTTCTGCATGCATAGTCAGTTTTCCCAACACTATTTAATGAACAGGGCTTCCTATCACCAGTGTATGTTGTCTTCTTTGTCAAAGATCAGTTGGTTGTAGGGAGATGGTTTTATTTCTGGGTTCTTTTTTCTGTTCCATTGGTCTGTGTCTCTACTTTTACACAAGGACCTTGCTGTTTTGGTTACAGTAACCAAACTATAGTAGTTTTGTAGTATAATTTGAGGAGTGGTAATATGATGCCTCCAGATCTGTTCTTTTTGCTTAAGATTGCTTTGGCTATTCAGGCTCATTTTGGTTCCATATGAAGTGTAGAATTATTTTTTCTAGATCTGTGAAATATGACGTTGATATTTTAATGGGGATTGGGTTGAATTTTTACATTACTTTGGACAGTACGGACATTTTAACAATGCTGATTCTACCAATCCATGAACATGAGATGTTTTTGCATTTGTTTGTATCATCTGCGATTTCTATAATCATTGCTGTAGAAGTACAAAGGATTGTAAGAGCCTAGCATGAATATTTATATACCAACAAATTGGATAATCTAGAATAATGGATAAATTCCTAGACGACCTACCAAGAATGAAACATGAATAGAAAATCTGAACATACCAAAAATGAGTAAGAATATTAAATCAGTAATCAAAAATCTCTTGACAAAGAAAAGCTCAGGACCAGATAACCTGATGGGTGAATTCTACCAAGCATTTAAAGAAGAACAAACACCAATTTTTCTCACACTAATCCAAAAAATTGACTAGGAGGGAATGCTTTCAAATTCACTTTATGAAGCTAGCATTACCCTATTGGCAAAGCCAGATAAGAACATGACAAAAGAAAACTATGGGTCAATACCCCTTAGGAACATAGATTCAAAAATACTCATTGAAATACTAGCAAGCCAAATGCAACAGCACATTAAATGATCGTATATGAAGATCAAGTTGGATTTATCTATTTGATGCAAGGATGGTTCAACACATGCAAATAAATAGGTTTTATATACCATATCAGAAAAATGAATAAAAATTATATAATCATCTCAATATATACAAAGAAAGCATATAAAAATATTAAGAATCCTTTTAGGATATGTACTCTCAAAAAATTAGGTATGGAAGTATTACATCTCAAAAGCCATATAGGAGAAGTCTGCAGATAACATCGTACCCAATGATGAAAAGCTGAAAGCTTTTCCTCTATAATCAGGAAAAAGAAAAGGGTGACCACATTTGTCGCTTCTATTCAACATAGTACTAGAAGTCCTAGCCAGAGCAATAGGCAATGAAAAGAAATAAAAGGCACCCAAATCAGGAAAAAAGTGAAATTGTCTGTTTGCAGATAATCCTAAAGACTTCACCAAAAACTTTTAGAACTAAAAAATTCAGTAAAGTTTCAGGATACAAAAGCAACATACAAAAAACAGTTGTTTCTATACACTAACAACAATCTAAAAAGGTAGTTTAGAAAACAAACCCATTTACAGGCACATCAAAAATAACAATAGAGGACTAAATTTAACCAAGGAGGTAAAAGACATACCTTGAAAACTGTAACACGTTGAAAGAAATTGAATAAGACATAAACATATGGAGTGATATCCTATGCTCATGCCTAGGAAGAATTAATATTATTAAAATATCCATACTACTCAATATGATCTATATTTAATGCAATCCATATTGGAATTCCAATGGCATTTGTCATAAAAACAGGAGAAAATAACCCTAAAATTTCCATAGAACCACAAAAGACCCTGAATAGCCAAAACAATCTTGTGAAAGAAGAACAAAGCTAGAGGCATCACATTTCCTGATTTCAAACTGTTCCAAAAGTATAGTAATCAAAACAATATGCTACTGGCATAAAAATAGACACCCAGACCAACTGAACGAGTAGAGCCCAATAATAAACTCATGCATATAAGGCCAACTAATTTTTGACAACAGTGCCACAAAAACGCAATAAGGAAAGATAGTCTCTTCAAAAAATGTATATCCACATGCAAAAAAATGAAATGGGACCCTTTTGTTAGACCATATACAAAAATTAATCTGAAATGGATTAAAGAATTAAACATAAAACCTGAAATTGTAAAATTCCTAGAAGAAAACAGGGAAACAGCTCCTTGACATTGGTCTTGGTAATGATTATTTGAATCGACACCAAAGCACACGCAATAAAAGCAAAAATAAGCAAGTGGGATTACATCAAACTGAAAAGCTTCTGCACAGTGAAAGAAACGGCAACCTATGGACTGAGAGAAAATACTTGGGAACCACATATCTGATACAGAGACAATACCCAAAATATATGAGAAACTCACACAACCCAATAACACAACAAAAAATCTGATTTTAAAATGGGCAAATGTCCTTGCTATGGTCTGAATGTCCCCAAAATTCATGTCTCAAAACTTAATCACAAATATGGTAGTATTAGAGGTGTAGCCTTTAGAGGGTGATTAGTAATGAGAGTGGAGCCTTTGTGAGTGGAATTGAGTTATAAAACAGGCTTACCCAGCATTTAGTCTTTTTTGCTCCTCTACTCCTCTGCCATGTGAGGGCACAGCAATAAAGCCCACACCAGCCACTGAATGCTGGTGCCTTGATCTCGTACTTTCCAGAACTATAAAAACCCAATTTCTTTTCTTTCTAAATTACTCAATCTGTGGTATTCTGTTATTCTAGCATAGATGGACTACATACCTGAATAGACATTTTTTCCAAAGATGACAAGAAAAAAAAACAGGCTAGCAGAAATATGAAAAAGTGCTCAACATAGCTAACCAGGGAAATTTACATTAAAACTACAATGAAATACCTCCTTACACTTGTTAGGATGGCTGATAACAAAATGACTAAAAATAAGTGTTGGCAAGAATGTGGAGAAAAATTGAATCCTTGTGCACTATTGGTGGGAATGTAAATTTATTAAGCCATTGTAGAAAAAAGTGGAGATTCCTCTAAAACTTAAAAATAGATCCAGCAATTCCACTTCATATCCAAAGGAAATGAAATCAGCATCTTGAAGAGGTACCTGCATCCCATGTTCACTGCAGCATTATTCCCAATAGCCAGGATAGGGAAACACCCTGAGTGTCTACTACGTACGTGTACACATATGTACAATGAAATATTATTCAACCTTAAAGAAAAAAATCCTGCCATTTGCAACAACATGAGCCAGCCTGGGGGGCCTCATGCTGAGTGAAATAAGCCAGACACAGAAAGACAAATACTGTGTGCTCTCACTTACACGTGGAATCTAAAACAACTCAAACTCATAGACGCAGAGAGTATAGCATGGTAGCTACAGTTAATAATACTGGGCTCTTAATATTTATAGAATGTATTAAAATTTAGTTGATCAATGGAATTGCATATTCAAAAAATTATTAAAATGTGAATGTCATGCCACTTAAACTTAGAGTGAATGAATTGGAAAAGAGTGTTCCAAAATGACAAAGTGTTTTAGAAATTGTATTAACTTCAACATGCAACTTGCCAATTCAAAGAGCTCATCCTAAAATTATGGAAATCAAAAAAGCTGTATATAATTTAAGCTTTGCTTAGAGAAGACATAAGAAAAATAAAGAGAATGTTCTCATTTTTTATTAATGTGTGATTTTTCTTCTAAATTCTGCATTTTTAAAACTCTGGTTATAACTGATATATGCTGGGGATAAAAAGCTCTAATATTTTTATACTTTATGGTTAGCAGTGTTCAAAATTCTGGAGTCAGACTCATATCTAAATATGTGGCCAGTAATATTGCCTGGTTTTCTATTGCTGTTTTATACATCTGAGACAATCAAAGAATAAAATAAAAAATCTGATGAGAGGGCCAGAAATAACCTTTCATGACAACATCTAGGCCCCATATGATTTGTTTCCTGAAATTGAGGTCCTACGTGACAATTCTGTTTTTGACCTTGTAGTCATTTGAGGTTTTATGTCTGTACTTGTAATGAGTTGCCCAGCCTTGGTCTTGGTCTCCTCTGTTCTATGGCATGTCATTATCTCTTTCTGGTTTATTTTCTTGTTCTTTCAGTCTATGATTTGCTAGGGCTTGTCCTTTTAAACCACTCTTTTGTTATCTGACACAGATAGCTTTTTTCCAGGTATTTTCTGTTCACAATTCTACTTTCTACTAACCAGAGAAAATGTCAGCTGAAATATGTAGGTGTGTTTTCTCCTCTGATATGGAAAAGAAGAATATTTATAAGCCAGATCAACTAAACAGATCCGGAAAAAAAATCTTTTCTTAAGAAAGAATGAAAATGTTCTGAAAATTACCTGTAAGTTTTTCAAATCAGTAAATACAGAGAGCATTTAATTTCTGAATATAATGAAACTATTCCCCAGTTGTGCACAATGATAGGGAATATGCATTCCTGTTTTAATAATCAGCTTAACCAATGATTGTTATAAATACTGAGTGAGTTGGAATTTTTATATTATAGGACTATTTTAAAAAATAAAAACAACTTCAAATAGCACTGAACATAAACTGATCTATCCCTCTGATCTAGAAGTCACTTAAGCATCCTGAGTTCTTTCAGTAACTATTGTGAACATCAAAGTTCCTGCACTAAAATAAAAAATGTATTTTTTATTAGAGGCTGCTGCTTTTTAAGATTTGAACAATTGGAAGTTGAAAGAAAATTTAATCTAGACCTTATCATTTTCTACCAAGATTATATTACAACAGCTTCCTAATCAATTCGTGCAGCTTTATAGTCTTTCTCTTCCTTCTGACCTATCTTCTTTAAACACCACTTTTATCATGTTACTTTCTAAAATCAAAGCCTCTAATAAATAGTCCCCTAGTTTATATTGTATCAGTTCCTATTCACTTTGTCTACTTTTCAAAACCTTTAAAAATTGATCCTACTTCCCAACCTTATTTTCCAATTGTCCTCAAATCACAGTTTAGTATGTTATCAACCAATTTAGTGGTTATGTTTTCTAATATTATTCACTGTGATTTATTGTAAAATAGACCCCCAAACCAGCTCTTTTCTACTTATATGATTCATTCCCCAAAACAAGAACCTGTCACACATTCATTTTCTCCATGACGCCAGACACACTGATGAACGGGGAAGGAAGAGAGCAAACTGCTTTCCTTTACCGATGAGACGCCAGGCACTACCGATGAGGCTCTAGGCCTTTGCAGGCCCATTAGACAATGAAACATGCAAAGCATTTGGCACAGTGCTGAATATAAGGGCTCAATAAAGGTTTATTTCTATTACTACGTTATTTAACCCCCCAATAAATTTGTAAGAAGATACAAAGGAGGGAAGTGGAGCTCCGAGGGCAAAGCTCATCCAAGTTGACACACTAACAAAGGGCACTGGAGTGGAGTCCTTCCCAGCAAGTGGCAGAAACACAACTCAAAATGGTTTAAATAAAAAGTCATTTTTTATTACTTCAAAGGGTCTGGAAGTAAGTGACTACTGGACGGGTAAACTCAGCAGTTCAATAACGTCATCAAGGACCAGGTTGTCATCGTCTTGCCACTCTGCCTTTCTGAGGGGTCAGCCGGACCCTCAGGCTGGCTCCTGTCATAAACCAAATACAGAACACGGCGGCAATCCCAGCCCAGACACCCAAGCACGGGAACGGCCAGAGCAGAACTGGCCTTTCTAAGCCATGAGGAAGCATCCCCGGAACTCACCGGCGGCTTCCCCCGCTTCGTTGGGGGATAAAATGAACGATGGAAACACGTATAAAGCAACGTAGATGAATAAAACGATGATAGAAAAACAGGCAAAAGGACTAGCCAATGAAGCCTGAAGTCATCACCAGAGAAAGGGGCCAGTAGTGGTTGGCTCCAGCACACAAGTGCCTGCCACTCTGGGGGCAGAGAAGCAGCAACTGCCTCTGAAGCATGTGTGGAGAAGGACAAATACATGAACCAAATCCGAGTTCTGTTTTGCAGGAGGTAGAGGAGATGTATACGTGGATATTGGGGGGAAGAATCAGCAGGGTTTGCTGTTGCTATGTTGCCTCAGAGTAGCAACTGTTAAATGAATTGACTAACTGAACATACAAATATCTATAGCATTACAAAGAAAGACAGGGGGAAGGGAGAGGACAGTCGACTGGTCAGCTAGAGTCCTGTTAATGATGGTGTGTGTCCCTCCCACAGGCTACGGGGGTAGTTACTGAAAAATCACAGATCCACAGGAGGGTCTGCGAATGCTGGACAGACTTTCAGGGATAAAAATGATTTGAATCCCGACAGGGAGCTGATAGTAACTATGTTCAAGGACTAATGAGGTTGTCAGGTACCTGAGCTAACCAAGGAACAAACACATCACAAATGGCTGGACAGGAGGCATAACTAACAAAACAATTGTTTCTTAATAGCTAAGTTACAAAAGATGACAAAATTTAATTAGTTTCTTTCTTGAAAATAGAAAGCTATTTTCTGCAACTACAGATACAAACTGTTTCCTCTAAAAACAATGGCAGGCCAGGCGCAGTGGCTCACGCCTGTAATCCTAGCACTCTGGGAGGCCGAGGTGGATGGATCGTTTGAGCTCAGGAGTTCAAGACCAGCCTGAGCAAGAGCGAGACCCTGTCTCTACTAAAAAAGTAGAAAGAAATTAGCTGAACAACTAAAAATATATACAAAAAATTAGCTGGGCATGGTGGTGCATGCCTGTAGTCCCAGCTACCCAGGAGGCTGAGGCAGGAGGATCGCTTGAGCCCAGGAGTTGGAGGTTGCTGTGAGCTAGGCTGACGCCATGGCACTCTAGCCTGGGCAACAAAGTGAGACTCTGTCTCAAAAAAAGAAAAAAACGATGGCAAATAAAAGAGGACATTATTTAATTTTATTAATTCATGCCTAATTTTTTTGTTGTGAGCTAAAAATCCAAGAGATAACATAAACAAAGGTTAATTTAAATAGTCATTATCACTGAAGAGGTAACAATTTTAAAAATTTGAGCTTACAGGTTTGTACAGGTCTGGGATTCAAGGGATATGTAAAAATGGTCACTTATATAAGAACAATCTGGGCCTTTTCCACAGAAAGAGAATCCCACGTATTGAACTGGACCTTCTTCTAAATATTATTCCAGATTATTAAAACGTGTGCAATCTAACTTACACCATGAGTAGAAACGTGGCTGTGACGTCATCCTCTTGTCTCTAGAGCAAATGTGGGATCCGAGGGGCGTCGCACCACCCAAGGCACCGCGAGGAGAGAGCACCGCAGGGGGACAGATCTGGACAGAAACCCCAGCTCTGCCCCTCTCTGGCTATGCCACATGGCTCACTTCCTAACACCCCCATTTCAGTAGTCTCATCTGCAGAATTAGAATAATAGATAATAATACCAATTTTTAGAATTTGGAGGAGAGTGCTATAAGATTAAAGCACTCAGTGCCTGGTGCACACAGTGAACCGTCCGATCAATGTTAGGTGTTATCGTCATGTTGCTAATTCTAGATCACTCACAGGATCCAATGCTGTAAGGTTTTCCTGTGAGAAGGTTTTGGTTACATTCCTCGACAAGAGGTGGAATGAAAGAACAAAAAGTTCTTCCCAACCCTTCAATATTAAGCAGGTCAGGTTGGCTAAGACCCAACAGCCTGACGGTGACCCCGTGACAGCAGGGCTGGGGCCAGAGGCAAGAGAGGCGTCCCTAGACACACACTGGCCCCCAGGCGCCCTGCACGGTGCTCAGCGGGCCGAGGGGAGCGGGTTTACCGCGTGTCCTTATGCTCTTCTGCAAACAGCTTCTCATGTAACTGGCACCCGACCCCTCCAGGCCATCTGCATCTCTAGAGAGCGACTGAAGGCTGGGTTTCCGAGTATTTTTGAGAGAGCTACAGTACCTTATTCATTTGTCTTACTCCGTTTTCTGTTGCTAAAACAGAATACCTGAGACTGAGCGATTTATAAAGAAAAGAAGCTTATCTGGCCAACGATCCTGCAATGGGGGAAGTCCAAGCTCAGGCAGCCCATCTGGCGAGCGCCTGGCACTGCTTCGACTCATGGCAGAAAGCGGAAGGGGAAGCCGGCGTGCACAAAAAGGGAAAGCAAAACATGAGGCAGTCTCGCTTTGTCACAACCCACTCTCACAGGAACTCGCCCGGTCCCCGGAGAAGGAGCCCAGTCCCACAGAGCTGCGTCAGCCACTCGTGAGGGCCCATGACCCCAACCCCTCTCTCAAAGACCCACCTCCAACACCCTTACGTTGGCAATTAAATTGCAACACGAGCTTTGGGGGAGACACTCAAACCATAACAGCATCAAGGAACAGTTCTTTCAAAGAGCTTTTTTGCAGCTTCTAGACACATATTAAGCAGTACGCTGCGCAGCGTTTTCGTTGATGCCCAGCATTCCTGTGTTGGATTTGAGGAAGGAACCTGGCGTGGGTTTCATTTGGCTCCGGAAAACACAGATTATCTTAAGGAGACACAACAATGTAGACTGAGCGCAGCATTTCTCCTGCTGTGAACTGAATTCAGGGTTAGCTCACTAATGCCCCAAATGCATTTTCCTAAGTACCTTTCTGACCCCGCTAGAGACAGCCCAGGAGCTACGCACACTGAGCTTCTGAGGACCGACCTCGGAATTCCACAAGTTCTGAAGCTGAATATGTAAATTACACACCAATAATAACCCACGATTATTTTAAGTCATGTTAGTTATGGGCTTGTGGAAACTTAGCAACATGCAATGACGTTAATATAACTGTGTCTATACAGGGCTAATGAACTGTGGCAAAATTTTCAGCCAACATTCACTGCCCACAGAAATGTTTCCAGTAGTGTCTCCTTATCTGCAGTCTTGCTTTCCGTGGTTTTAGTTACCCATGGTATAGCACAGTAAGATATTCTGAGAAAGAGAGAAACTACATTCACTTAATTTTTATTACAGCATATTGTTATGATTATTCTATTTCATTGTTAGTTATTGTTGTTAATCTTTCTGTTCCCAATTTACAAATTAAGCGTTACCATAGGTATGTATGTGCAGGAAAAAACACAGGACGTAAAGGGTCTGGTGCTCGTCACGGTTTCAGGCATACACTGGGAGTCCTCGAACGTATCTCCCACGCATAAAGGAAGGCTACTGTAATTCACATTTTACTCTTCTCTAACCAGTCCATTACCCAGTGTTTCCATTGAACTCCTTAGTGAATGTTTTTCAGCTGTAACCTAAAATCCATACAAAGTGGATTTTGAGTCACACTATGATTGTCCACATCCCTGCTTTTGTATTCAGGTACAGTCATCCTTGGTATCTATGCAGGATTGGTTTCAGGACCTTCCTTGGATACCACAGGGACGCTCAAGTCCCTGATATAAAATGGCACAGTATTTGCATATAACCTATGCAAATCCTCCTGTACACTTTAAATCATCTCTAGATTACTTACAATACCTAATACAATGTAAATGCTATGTAAATAGTTGTTACACTTTATTAGGAACTAATAACAAGAAAAAAATCTATACATGCTCAATACAGACACAACATTTTTCAAACATTTTCAATCTGTGGTTGGCTGAATTCATGGATGTGCGACCCATGGAGACAGAGTGCTGACTGTGTTTGCATATAAATGTCACTGAACACTTCCAGAATTGGAGGGGAAAATCATACCACATTTATTCAATTTGTTTGTAAAGAATGCATGAATGTGAATTCATGGTTCCTACTACCATTTTAAAAAGTAAATCAGGATTTTTTTTTTCTATGTGCAGCTTCCTACTTCTGCCACATTTATCTTGCTGGGAATCACAATAACTTTTTGTTGAAGCAAACTATAAAGAAAATTACACAAATCAAAGAGTAGAGCTCAATGGATTTCCACAAACCAAACCCAAGTAACTAGAACACACACTAACAAAATAAAATAGCAACAGAACAGAACCAGCACCATCCCCCCCGCCCCTGTCTCCCAGAAGCCTTCTCAGTTATGCTTCCTCTCAAGGGTCACTAGTATCACCAAGTCACCGTAGATTAATTTTGCCTATTTTTGTATTAAATTATAAGGAATCAGACAATATACACTCTTTTGTATCTGGCTTTTTCCCCTCAACATTACATTTCTAGGAAACAATAATATGGTTGTGTGTTGCAATAGCTGCTCATTCTCGGTGCTATAGAATATTTCATTGCGTGAATATATCAAGAATTATTTACCAATTTTACTGTTTATGGGATGTTGGATAATTTTCAGCTTGAATAATGCTACTGTAAACATAATCATAACAATACATATTTTCTGGTGAATACAAACACATTTCTCTGGGGTATGTACAAACAACGGGCCCTGCTGAGCCATAGGATATTCACGTGTTCAGCTGCAGGAGAGGACGCAAAACTGTCTTCCACCACAGTTATTACAACTCGCAGCGGCAGATGAACGTTCTATTTTGCACATCCTTCCTACGACTGTATATTTTTCCCCAATCTGTTTTACCTCACTGCAGTTTTAACCTTCATTGTATGACTAATGAAGCTGCTACCTTTTAATACATTTACTGCCTATTTAGATATCCTCTTTTGTAAAGCTGAAGACTTTTGTCCGTTTTTCTTTGGGTTTACTGCATTTTTCTCATTGACTCCTAGGAGTATTTTACGTATTTTGGATCGGAATCTATTGCCGTTTATGTACATGACAAATATCTCCTACTCCTCTATACTGCTACTTTTCACTCCTTGACTGGTGTCCTTTGCTCAGTGAAAGTTTAAACTTTAATATATACCAATTACTTGTCATTCATAGATTTTTTTGTGTCCTATTTAAGAAATTTTTGGCAATGACAAGGCCAGGAAGATATTCTCATGTCTTTGCATAGGTTTCTTGTTTTACTTTTCACATTTAGATCCATAATCTGGAATTGATTTTCAAGTCTGAATATTTTTTCTATGAATATTTAGTTGGCCCATGACCATTTCTTCCCCACCACATGTCAACGCTGCCCTTGTCACAAGTCAAGTCCAGGTACCTGGTGCCTGTTTCGAGACTTTCTTCTCTGTTCCAATAATTGATGTATCTCATATAATACTATACTAGCCTAATCACTACAGCTTTGTGGTACCTTCATACCTACCAGTATAAATTCTCCAGGTTTATACTTCTTTTAAAGATTGTATTGCTATTCTTACACTTTGAATTTTCATAAATGATAAAATTAGCTTATCAATTTTTATCAAAAAAATCCCATGAAAATTATGACTGCATTAAATCTATTGAACAATTTGCAGAAAACTGACATTTATGATATTGAGTATTCTAGTCTGTAAACACATTTACCTCCACTTGCTTAAATCTTCTTTAATTTCTCTCATATTTTTCATTTCATTTTCATTAGTTTTATTTCTAAGTATTTTACTTATGTTATTGTAAATGATATCTTTTTTAAAAAAATGTTTCAATTTATAATTATTTTGTTAGTATACAGGAATATAATTTTTTGTATATTGATCTCATTTCTAGCAATTTTTCATGCATTCTACAACTTTGTAAACTCTCCAACTTTCTACACATATAATCATGTCTTCTGTGAATCATGACTATTTTATTTTTCCCTCTCTAACCTCTGAACTTCAAGAGAGCAGAATCATCTAATTCAATTCCTTCCCCAGCCAGGACAGAAGGATCTCATTATCTGCCTGGCAGAATTTCCTTACTGCAATGGACAAGTGAATACGCTGTGTCTTTCATTCTTTTCCCTTCAAATGGGAGATTTTCGTAGGGTCACCCTGGCCCTGCGCCCCCACAGGGTGAGGGTGCAACAGCGGGTAACTTGGTTGCCAGTTTCTAGTCAGTTGCTGGACTGAGGAGAGCCAAGTCCAGGCCTGAAGGAGCCACTGCATCTCCGAAAGATTCCAGCTTTGAGCTGGATGCAACAGCTGGATGGGCTTCCTCTGAGTTGCTTCCCTTGGCGAGGGGACACTGCTGTGACACTGTTGTTTGTCCCATATTCCTCATTATTTGTTCTTTCTCGGCCGCTGGCCACGCCTGGCTTTGTTCTCATCACTAAACCACTCTTCTCAGCCCCGCTTTCCGGGCGCCTCCTGAAGGCAGCCCTTCCCCGGTTCTCACGCCAGGCCTCCTCTACCTTTGTCCTGTGCCTCCTCCCTGTCATCTGACCTTACCCCTAGCTCCGAGTACTTCATTTATGAGATTTCTAGCTTTATTATTTTTTTCATCAACTTCCAAAGTCTCCTTGCTTGAGAGCTCTTCCTTGAAGAGCAACCAGGATTTCAAAAGCCATCTATCCAATATCAAAATCATTGTTCCTCACAAGCTGTCTTCCGCTCCCCGGAGTCCTGAAGCCGGATGGGAGAAACTGGCCTGCCCTGCTGCATCTGCCACTCCTGGTGCTCCCCCCCACCCCCCGCCCTCACCCTCAGCCACGGCCCGTTCCTCCCTGTGTCGCTCTGCGAGAAGTTTCAGACCATCGGGCATTCTGGCACATCGTGAAGCTCTCTGTGTCTTTGAGGTCACAGAATTCCCAGTGCCGGACACTGAAGACTCTTACTAAACTCTGGCGTTTTTTCTACTCTGAGACTTCCTTCCTCCATTCCATTTCAGTAGGGTATTCTAACTAAAACTCATTTTTCCTCCTATTCTGCCTATATCACACTCAATACAAGTCTAACTCATTTTCTGTAGAATGCAACCTCCATTAGATATTCTGATATTTGCTTAATTGGCTTGCCCACAACTACAGCCCCTCCCCAGGGGAAAATGTAAAAACTCCCGACCTCCTCGGGTGTGACTCTTCCCCCTCCCATTTCAGAAGTCCTTCAAATCCTTACAATTTGCAGAGGCTTTGAAGGCTGGAGGAAAATCTAATTTCCAGCTGGAAACTTCATAAATGAGCTTCTTTGGCTTTCCAAGCTTACAAATTCATAAAATGCTCACAACTGCTCTCACTCAAGGCCTGCATCAGCTTGGATAGTATCATGCAAAAAAACAGCACCCCTCCTGCCTAACAACGACAACAGGCGAGGGCACTGATCTTTCTTTACTATGTCCTGTCCTGAAGTAGGAGTGACGAGGAAATTACATAACACAATGCAAATCAGAGTATTCTAAAATCCTCTCTCCAAAGATTTGGATAGCCTGACAGTTGCTCTGATCTTTCTCCTTCATCACTAGCTCCCTTTTGCTCTCCTAACTCTTGCTCTGTAAAGCCAACCCTGCCATATCCACTGGCTGGTCCTCCCTCCTCTTCCACGCTGTGCTGCCCACACCTGACTGTCTTCAAAGATGAGCACATCCACCATCTGACCTTCCTCACCTTGCCCAGCCTCCATCTTTCTCTGACTGCTTGGTAAATACATTTTTCTGCCCCTTTGCAAAATTTGCAAGCAGAAACTGACTGACAGCTTTATAGCTGCCACATTCCAGCACATTGTTTTACCAACAAGAGGGGCTCCACAAAATTTTTTAATAACATAAGCTGTTATAAAAACACTTCAATATAGGCAAAAAGTAGGGAGGCTTAGAATTCAGTGTATTTTAAATGAGTAAAATTTTATTCCATGTATATGTGGAAATATTTATGATGAACAAAGCTATGTACACAATCTATTTTCTTTCAAATGTTTATTCAATTTTACTTACTTCCCATAATCTCGGTATTATGGTATACTCACTCTGATTACTCACAGGGCTGGTAGGAGGTACGGCTAATTAACATTTGCCAAAAGCTCTGAAATTCTTAGCTAAAGATATTTTATGGTCCCCAAATCCCTGTATTTTATTCTCTAACAGTAAAATGGTCTAGTTTGTCTGTTTTTACTGAAAAATGAAAGGACATAAAGAATGGAAGTACATAAAAGACATTGTGAACACTGAAAATCTAGGAGGCATTTAGTCTTCAGGTTTTAGAGATATTCTAACACAAATTTTGGAAGTGTATTTAAACCAGGGATGACTTCTGAGTTATGGATCAATTTCCTCGAATTACAGCGTAGGTAATGGCACTAAAGTCAACTGTTTTCTCATATGAAGATTTTTGAAACCACACTGAATAAAGGAGCTGCTTCTCATCAGTTCACATAATGGTTAATTTTAAATATGCACATCAGTGCAGTGCTTTTATAAAAAACAATAACCTCCAATAAGGTGAGTCAGATGCTTTTCTAATTTAACACTGCAAAATTTATAAATTATCTGATACAGTTTAAGTACATATGCATATATCTTAACACATATGTATCTGATACATGTAAGGCCCACACATGCACACCTACAAATATCTTTATAAGAATCAGACCAAGACATAAATATAATAGAGAATTTATGATATAGATATTAATATATCCAAATAGATATTATCTCTAAATAGAGCAAAATCATTTTTATTGAGTACAATTATAAGTAGAGCTATCCCTAGTCAAAATAAATAACATAACCTCTCATTTCATAGATATAGAGAAATAGAAATAACATTGCAAATATAAACATCTAATCGATAATGTAGAATACGGACAAATTCAGGATACCTACTCCCATGGTGGCTTCTTGATCAAATATAACATTTTGGAGATGGGTATTTTCATATTTCTTGATGTGAGTCATAAATTGGACCATAATTAATCCTCAAAACAATGCAACTTACATAAGAGAAAGAAATAAATTCAGTCAAAACAGAAACAGTTTGTGTCTCACACAGTATACCAAGAATCCCATAGATCAGAAACAATTATTTTAGTTGTATATTTCTAGAAAACATTGATTTTAAAAATATTTTAATAAGAACAGCCTATAAATTCATTGGGTTATTGTTAGAGACGTATATTACTTGCATATGTGATACCCAATTTTAAAGGCTTGATTGCTACAAATGGACGATGCTCTCTGATCCAGCTGCCCCAATTCCCACCCCCATCACAGGCTCAATTTTAGTTATTGTCTCTTCCTAGTGTTCATCCCAGTCCACTTAAGACTGGCTCTTATGGGGGATAGAGATAAAATCCTGAAATGAAGCACCAGAAACGTCTGCCTCCCTTCATTCCTGTCCCTCTCCTAGTTGTAGCCACACTAATGTGATCAAGTAGTTTCTTCTGTTTCCTGATTTCTGTTAACAAAAGAATAAAGGAAGAATGTCCTAGTCCCTTTATCTCTTGACAATCTTTATCTTAATCACAAACTCAAAAGCTTTTTTGAACCAGATTCGGTTTTTCTCTCTTAACAGACTTACCAAATCTCAATTTCTTCAAGATGCAATTGAGTGTTTCTAGCCTTTACCCATTTAAGTCTTTATAAAGCTTTACAAAGCTACTTCCAGCCTTCAAAGACTGACGCTGCCAAGAGGATCCTCTAATCCAGCCACTCTCAATGTGTATTACACAGACATTTGGTTCCATGGGACAGCAATATCCCAGGTTCCAGATGGAAAAAATATTTCTTTACTGCAGGAATTCTCAGAGATTTTAACATGTTAATGTGCAGTGTGATTCTTCAAGAAGAATAAAAGGAAGTAGCATTTCTCAGTGTGATTATGGGGAAAAAGCTCTTATTTCACAGAGCATCTCATAAGAACAGTGATCCATGAAACATCCTAAGGAAAACGCTATTTTAGGCAATTATTCTAAAACCAAATACACTGGTATGTCTACCTCCCTGCTGTTATATTTCTCTTTTACACTCAGCTGGAACATTTAATCCACAAAGGCAGACTCAGCTCTACCCTTAGCTGTAGACACTGGCAGAGTTAAGATGATTCAACATCAACTCATCTCACTTCTCTTCCTGACATTTCCTGGCGCGCTAATCCTGGCCACTGGGCCCCTGCCAAACTGCTGAACTCAAATCCAGCTTCAGAAACGGTTTCTCATCATGCTGTCTTCTACCTAAGATCCAAACAGAAGCTTTCTACAGCACTGGAGCTATGAGGTGCTCTCACCATTTCTTCCCAACGTCACGCCCTGCCCGAGAGGCAAACTGCATCTTAGCTCCAAGGCTGGAGCCCTGCCTGGTGCCCACCGGGGTCTGGACCTCCATATAGAAAGGCCTTCTCCGCCTCTGCTGGGTGTAAGCGGTGCTGGCCTTACCTGTGTGGGCAGGTACTATGACAGCTCGTGCAGCCCCTGCGAATGGCAGGCTCCACTTGCACGTCTCAGCCTCAGCTCCAGAAGTAGGTCTGTACCTAACTCATGTGTAACTGTGCTGGGCCTGCCTAGGTCCCTGGCCCCACCTCTCCCTGATCCAATCTGTCCTGTACCTTCCAAGCCCGTGTCACTCTTCCAGCATGAATGGCGGGGGGGTCGGGGCAGAGAGGAGGGAACAGCAAACACACAGAAAAAAGACAATTCCAAACTTTACCTGTTACACTCAGTGGAATATTTCCTTTTTAAAACTACACTGGTAATTTAAAATAAATAAGTAAAAATAAACTGTTAACTTCAGGAAAAAAAAAAAAAAACCTACACTGGAAAAAAACCAGTCTCAAAAACTGTGGCACCATTAACTATCACCATGCCAGAGGTGGCCATAAAAAGAATATTGCTCAAAACCTTTTTCTACAGTAAAAATGTCCAAATTCTTAAGACTAGTCTCAGTTTAAAAAAAAATTCATCAGTTTGGAAATGTACTAGAAAAGGCTCCTAAAAGGCCTCCCACATCTTCCCCTCAAGGCGTGGGGGCTCGGAAACAGCTGTCACAACCTCCTTCTAATCCAGGGCCCGCCATGTTACATGAAAATAATAATACTTTTGAAACTCTAAAGAATTACCTAGGAAAATTGCCTCATATTCAGTTATATAATTATGAGATTTAAATTTAAATCTTCTCTGAAATATTTTTACACGTTCGCCACTCTATTTTAAACCCTCCTAAATCAGGGACCGATTTCTAGGATGAGACCACGTGGCAAGCACAGCTTGTTTGTCCCAGGGATATTGATCAACCAAAAAGCATTAGAAAAGATCCTCTGGCCTAAAATATGTTACCTTTCTTAAACTAAAGTTAGCTTTCATGGCCACTTAGTCCTAGCCCACGAGCACAGCGACACGTGGCTGGTGTCATGGGGACTCACCCAGCCCTCTCACAGACGCCCACCTGCCGGGGTCTGCCCCTCGGAGTCTGCAGGGCTGTTTCCCAGAACCTCAGGGAGCTGCTGACAGGCAAAAAAAACCCAAAAACCTTCGCCTCCAGAGAAACCGCCCCTCGGTGACTCTCAACAGTCGGTATCTTGACACTGTGACTCCTTCACATTACAGGGAGGGTCATTCTGAAGCATATTTTTTGCCTCATTTTCCAAAATTTGCTCAAGGGATTGAGTTCTGATCACCCACTATGCTGGCTCAATAATGCCCTTAGCTTGTAATTAGCAACTCTATTTCCCTGGACTCTTGTCCACGTTTCTTTGAAAATCGTCCCATGACCTTTGGCTTAAGGCTAAATGGATTCTATCTCACTTGCTCAGGTATGCCTGCTGTCAGCTAGTTCTTCCGTCACCTACTTAATTCATGGTGCCCACACGGTCGTCTGGGGCCAGTCTGCTGCACAAGTCCTGATACATGCCTGTGCTCCTGGGGGGTGTTTATTAACTGCACAACTTTTTGCTCTTAAAAGTGTCCCGCTTTTGGTGATAAATTATATAGTCACGGTATATGGTCCTACTAGTCTGCCAAGCCTTTCAGTTGCTAACCTTATAAACATGAAAGCTTATACCTTGCTACGACCATCAATGTAGTCTTTTCTCTTTATGCCTTCTTCCCGAAATTTCTCTATCTCCTCAGTTTGGGCTTTACCTCCGATACCTGAGAATTTAGAATACCCGAGTCCTGGTCCAGCCGACTGCACAGTTAGTAACATTGCCTTACCTGGGAATCTGTTTTATGGTTTTATGTAACACATGTAGAGTTGGTTTTCTTGTTACTATTTCCAGGATAGAAACTTTTTATCAAGTTGCATACTTTTACTATAACTCAAATGATCTAAGCAGTGAGGCAACACAGGGTGCCCATGGAAGACCAGGAGAGAAAAGGGAAGAATCCAGCTCTCTGTAGGGTGGGGCGAAACCCAGGAGTGATGGCTGACATGAAGGCGCAAGATCTAAGGGAAGGTGACACAGAGAGGTTCTATTTGAGTAGAAAAATAAAATAGTATTTTAAAATCCTATAAGGTGGTATCATTAGTAAACCTCTCTTATATTCATTTTCAAAAATTAAAAAATAAACTAATTAATCTGTATGAAGGAACAGCAATAATTTCACAGAGGAAAAAACAGTTGATCTGGCTATCGGCTAATGAGCAGGAATTCTGTCTTTTTGGTGAAAAATAAGCGGTGGAACACTCTGGCTCAGAGCCACGAAGATGAGAGAGTGTGTGGCTGTGTGGAATTTGGTTTCAAACTATTACCTGGCACACGGGTATAAGAGCACCAAGGACTATTCCACAGCAATGTACATAATTACATTTGACTAAGGATGCTTCAGACCTACTTTTTCTGATTGCCTTCTTTAATTGGGAAGACATAATTTTTAAAATCTGTGATGTTACTAATTTTAGCTTTTGATTCTAATAAATACAAATACTCAGCGCATGCCCACTGTGTCTCTTATTAAGAGAATTCTTAAGAGACATATATCAAAATGTGTTTTAGTAAGAATGATTCAAAATAATTATGGAAATAAATATCAATATGCCTTTTCCATGCATATTATTTGTTGAGAAACATGAAGAACCAGAAACATACAAGTAGTTTTTATTCCATGAAAGGTGCTGGCCTGAAGTATTAATACATATTATTACATTATTTGTAATTTTTTCATTTTTATTTCCTCTAACACAAAAAACACAAAGCCTCCAAATTGCAGAAATAGTTGAAGCAGAAGATTTCTGAGACTAGGACATCTTTTTAAAAGTTACCTAGATAATGCAAAAGAAATCCAGAGAGCAGATCTGGCAGGGTTAGTTGAAAGGAATAAAAAGCTTAGTATATTCAAATCCAAAAAAAAAATCAACTTTGTGTAATACTGAAACTCTAAAATAAATCCAGTTCCCAAGTTTGGTTTAATTGATCATTTTCAGTGAATGCTCCTAGACCCCACCTGACCACCGGCATGTCACCAGCGCTGTTTAACCAGCACAGCACACAGGCGCACACACACACACACACACACACACACACACACACACACGCCACTTCCAGGCCTGGCCACACTCTCCCCCTCTACAGTCTTACACCTTCGCTCTGTCTCATTTGCCACCAGCCAGATGCAGGAAATGCAGGGAGGACTCTGAAACCCTGCAGTGTTACAAAGAATCCACCTAAAAAGAGCCCAGATCCTAGAGCAACTGCACGTCACAGAATCTCCAGCCCAACCCCAACGCATATAGTATTACAACTTGTGTAAAAAATAAACTTCTACTTAGTAAAGCCACCATTATTTACCTGACACAAAGTGTTTCTGCATTTTAAATTTTGGCAGTTAAGATTAAATTGCCCTTGTAGGAGATTGAGCCAATTTACACACTCACCAAGAATATACTGGAGAACATGTTGAACTCCTTAGACCACACATATAATTTGGATAATATTTTTATCTTCACCAATTTCATGGGTAAAATGGTATAATATTGCAGCATTGATTTGTATTTATGAGCATAATCATCTTTCTGTATTTATAAAAGCTATATTGATTTATCTTTTTATTTTTCATCTATGTTCTATGCCCATTTTCTACAGTGTTACTAGTTTTTCTCATTGACTTATAAATGTTTATAACATGGAAAAACAGAATACTATGTTTGTGTGGCAAACACTTTTCCCACTTTGTTTGCAAAACCAAAAAAGACTGATACTTTTTATCATAGAAAAAGTTATAATTTCTTAAAATTTTTTAAAAATTTTAAACTGACAATAATTATATGTATGAGGTACATCGTGATACTTTGTTGTATGTTTCAAGATGGAATGACTAAATCAGGCTAATTAACAAATCCATCACCTCACATACATTTTTATGGTAAAAACATTTAAAACTCTACTTGCAGCAATTTTGGAATATACAGTGTATTATTTATTGTAGTCACCATTCTACACAATAGATCACTAAAGCTTATTCCTCCTGTAATTTTTATGAATGCATTTATCAACCTTGTCTCCCATGGCTTACACATTTTGTGTCATGCACAGAAAAGCTTCCCTCATTCAGAAATTATTCTAATATCTCACATTTTCTGCCAAATCTTTTGTCCCCATTATCTGATGCTGCATAACAGATCTCTTCAAAACGCTGTGGCTTAAAACCACCACCATTTTATTACTGTTTCTCATGGTCCTGGAAATTGACTAGCTTCATCTGGTTGGTTCTGGCTTAGGCCCTCCGGTACGGTTGCAACCAGACAGTGCCCGGGACCTGAGTCATCTCAAAAGCTCCTTCACTCGTGCATTTGACAGATGATTCCACCTGTTGGCTGAGAAATTTCCCTGTGGCTCAGCTTGATGTCTGGTTTCCAAAAAGTGTCTCAAAGGAGAGAAAGGGGAAGCTGCCTGTTTCTTATGGTCACATTATATTTGCCAGGCAATGACAGGGACCAAATTCAAGGAAAAAAATAGAGCTTCCAGCTTTCGATAGGAAGAGTGCAAATGAATATCAGGGACATGCTTTAAAACTGCCATATCTTTCATGCCTTAATTTTAAAAATATAATCAGCTTTGTGGAAGTATAATTTGCCTACAGTTCACCCATTTCAAGTATACAATTGGATGTATGGTTTGGAGTTACATACAGAATTACATAGCATGAGGTCTTTTATGTCAGGCCTATTTCACTTAACATGGTGCTACTGAGATTCATCCATGTTGTATGTTCAAGGGTTCATTTCATCTGGTGCCAAGCAGTGTGTCATTTTATAAATATATCACAGCTGCCTTATCCATCACCAGCTGATGAATATTTGTTCCTGTCTGGGGGTATCGTGAATAAAGCTCTGGTGAATATCTGTGTGCAAGTCCTTGTGTGAACACGTATTTTTACATATCTTTGCTAACTACATAGGATGTGGATTACTTAGTCATATGTAAATATATGTTTAACTTTTTAAGATACTTTAAATATTTAAATAACTGGCCTGCCAGGAATTCTTTGGTGTAAAGGGGTATATGTCATTTTTTTCCAGATAGCTAGTAAGTTTTCTGAGCATCCACTGATTAAGGCTTTCTTTGTCATTTGAAAATACACATTTATTATATACTGGCCCCACTATGCATTTGGGTCTATTTCTGCACTTTCTCCTTTCTTGCACTGGTGGATGCTGACGGAGGTGAAAGTGCTCATGCTTCTAACTCGCAGTGCTTTGAGCACTTTGAATGTGTTAATACTTTAATCTCCATACCAATTCTATGAGATAAATACTATCTTACTATCCAGATGAAAAAATAGGACAAAATACAAAAATATCAAATAATTTTCCCATGATCCCATAGGCAGGAAGTGACAACGGCAGGGTATGAATCTAGGCCCACATGGGCAACCACTGGGTGCTCTTACACACCAATACCTGCACAGGTGTGTCACTGCGTGTCATCCTATCAACAATAAACAATGAATTAAATCCTGTCTGAAGGACTGTCCTGTCACATTTTTATTTCTCCACATGAACAATGTAATTAGCTTGGTTCCCCAAAAATTCCTCTTGCTATTTTGATTTGCATAAAAATGTCTATTACTTCAAAGAGAACTGACCCCTTTTATAAAATTGAGTCTATTAACATTTCTTTCCATTTTTAAATTTCTTTCAAAATCAGGAATTGTTTTCTGTGTCAAGTTGCATTTGATACACTTTCTTCATGTGAGACAAATTTGGACATACAAAGTGTTTACTATTAATAATTTACATATCTAACAGTGTGAAAAATGCTGCAATAAACGTGAAAGTGCAGACATCTCTTTGACAAACTAACTTCAACTCCCTTGGAAATATACCCAGTAGTGGGATTCCTAGATCATACGGTAGTTCTGTTTTCAGTTTTTTGAGGAAACTCCATACTGTTTTTCATAATGGCTATACTAATTTACATTCCCACCATGAGTATGTGAGTTCCTCTTTCTGTTCATCCTTGCCAACATTTGTTAATTTTTGTCTTTTTGATAATAGCCATTCTAACTGGGTTGAAGTTATAGCTCATTGTGGTTTTGACTTACATTTCTCTGATGATTAGTGATATTGAACATTTTGTCATATAACTGGCCATTTGTATGTCTTCTTTTCAGAAATGGTTATTCAGTTCTTTTGTCCATTTTTTTCACCAATTTTTGCTATTGAGTTCCATACATCTTCTGGATATTAATCCCTTACTGGGTGCACAGTTTGCAAATAATTTCTCTCCCATTCTGTAAGTTATCTCTTCACTCTTGGTTGTTTCTTTTTCTGTGCGTATGCTTTTTAGTTTGGTGCAATATCATTATTTCACTTTTGTTGCCTGTGTCTTGATGTTCTATCCAAAAAAATTCTTGTCATGAAATATTTCCCTTATGTTTTCTTCTAGTATTTTAATGGTTTCAGGTATTTAAGTCTTCAATCCATTTTTAGTTGGTTTTTGTATATGATGAAAGGTAAAGGTCTAGTTTCATTCTTCTGCATGTGGGTATTCAGTTTTTCCAGCACCATTTATTGGAGAGACAACTGCTATTGCTGTGATGTATGTTCTCGGCAGCTTTGTTGAAAATCAGTTGAATGTAAATGTGTGGATTTATTTCTGGGCTCTCTATTCTGTTCCATTGGTCTGTGTGTCTGTTTTTATGCCAGTACCATGCTATTTTTGTTACTGTAGATTTGTAGCAGATTTTAAAGCCAGATAGTGTGATGCCTCCAGCTTTGTTATTTTTGCTCAGGATTGGCTTGGCTATTTGGGGTGTTTTGTGGTTGCATAAAAATTTTAAGATTCTTGTATCTATTTCTGTAAAGAATGCCATTAATATTTTGATAGGAATTGCATTGAATCTGTAGGTCATTTTGGGAAGTATGGACATTTTAGTAATATTAATTCTTCTAATCCATGAACATGGGATGTCTTTCCATTTATGTCTTCTTTAATTACTTTTATCAATGTTTTACAGTTTTTATTGCAGAGATCTTTCACCTCCTTGATTAAATTTATTCCTAATTATCTTAATTTTTTGTAGCTATTGTAAATGAGATTGTCTTCTTTTCATATAGTTCACTTTTGATATATAGAAACACTACTGATTTTTGTATGTTGATTCTGTACCCTGCAACTTTACTGAGTTCATATGGAAAATAGTATGGAGGTTTCTCAAAAAATTAAAAATAGAACTACAATATGTTCTAGCAATTTCACTACTTGGCATATAACCAAAGGAATTGAAATCAGTTTATCAAAGAGATATCTACACTCCCATGTTTACTGTAGCACTATTCACATCATCCAAGAAATGGAATCAACATAAATGTCCATCTACAGACAGATGAATAAAGAAATTGTTGTATATATACAGAATGAAATATTATTGAGTTATAAATAAGAATGAAATCCTGTCATTTGTGGCAACACAGATGAACCTGGAGAATGTTAACGTGAAGTGAAATAACATTAACAATATTAAGTTAAAATATGCTAGGCACAGAAAGACAAATACCACATGATCTCACTCATGGAATTTTAAAAAGTTTATCTCATAAAAATAGGAAAAATAGTGGTTATCAGAGGCTGGTGGGGGGGGTTAGTGAATGGGGAGAGGTTAGTCAACGGGTACAAAGTTATAGTCAGATAAGAAGAGTAAGTTCTGGTGTTCTATTACATAGTGGGGTGACTATAGCTAAAAACCATGTACTGTATATGTCAAGATAGCTAGGAAAAGGAATTTTGAAAGTTATCACCACAAAGAAATGATAAAGGTTTGAAGTGATAGATACACTACCATGATCTGATCATTATGCAAAGTATACATGTACTGAAACATCACACTATCTCTCATGCACACATACAATTACATGTCAATTATCACCAAAAAGTTTAGAAGTGTTTACCCTCATTTTCTTCAAGGACGATGACTGTATTACAGTCTTAGGGGAACTGCAATCCAAAGACCATCATCAGGAACATGGTGAACAAAGCTGTGAAGCAGGCAACGTTTTTAACATGTACATATTTACACACTTTTCTCAGTCTCTCCATTTTTTATCTGAGCACCCCACCATTGGATCCTTACTTTGCACTCAGTATTACATTTTCCTTCTACCACCTCATGCTATTTCCATCCCACTGATATTCCTCCAAATCTCATTCCTTTTCCTCTACAAAGTACACAAGGTGAGAGCGAGCTTATTTCCCAAACCCACCCATGTTAATACACAGATAAGAGAAATCTAGAACAGAAGCCAACCTCAGGAAATGCAAGTATGTGTAAATGAAATCTTTGTCATAGCAATGCCACTGCTTTTATAATCTCACCAGGATATAGGAAAGAATTTCAAGTCATCTAAGTGGGGAAACAGAGAAAATATTTGTAGGCAATACCTACAAATTTTGAGGCTATACCTCAAAGTTGTCCACACTGTCTGCACCTACAGACAGGCTCAGTCCAAACTTCCTTATACCTTTCTATAGCCATGAATCTCTTAATGAAGGGGATACATTCTGAGAAATGCATCATTAGGGGATGCCATTGCTGTGCAAACCTCATGGTGTGCTTAGACAAACCTAGAAGATACAGCCTACTCCACACCTAGGCTACATGGTATAGCCTGCCGCTCCTAGGCTACAAATCTAATACAGCAGTTATTGTACTGAATATTGTGGGTAGTTGTAAATAGTAAGTATTTGTATATCTAACCATAGAAAAGGGACAGTTAAAAAAAAGTATAAAAGATAAAAATTGGTACACCTGTATCAGGCATTTACTGTGAATGGAGATTAAGGGATTGGAAGTTGTTCTGGGTGAGTCAGTGAATGAGTGGTAAGTGAATATGAAGGCCTAGGACGTTACTGTACAAAACTGGAGATTTTATAAACACTGTCCACTAGACTACAATAAATTTACTTATATGTTTTTCCTTAATAATAAATTAACCTTGTCTTATCATAACTTTTATACTTTATAAACTTTGGTGTTTTTAACTTTTAACTCTTTTGTAATAACACTTAGCTTAAAACATGAACACATTGCATAAATCTACAAAGTATTTTCTTTCTTCAGGTCTTTGTTCTATAAGGTTTTTTCTATTTTTAATAATTCTTAAATTTTTTTGTTAAAAAGACACAAACATACACATTAGCCTAGGCCTACACAGGGTCAGGATCATCAATATCACTGTCTTCTACCTCTGCATCTTGTCCCACTGGAAGGCCTTCATGGGCAATGACACGGGTGGAGCTGTCGTCTCCCATAATGACAAGGCCTTCTGGATACCTCCTGAAGGACCTGCTTAACTGTTTTTGTTTTATAAGAAGGAGTACACTCTAAAATAATGGTAAAAAGTCAGTTTGTTTACACCAGCATCACCACAAACACATGAGCAAGGTGTCGCATTACAATGGTATGGAAGCTACTGGGCAACAGGAATTCACCAGCTCCATTATAACTAATTATAATTATGGGGCCACCATCATGTATGCAAGTTCATTGTTGACCAAAATGCTATGCGATGCATGACTGTATTCTCTTTTCTACATTTAGGCAAGAAACACAGCCTTATTCTTCGTAAAACCAGCAATTTTTAAATTCCCCCAAAGCAGACTTCCATTTGTATCACAGAGCCAGATAATCCATTTCACCTAATGGCTACAAAGAGAAATGTTTCTCTAACAAGTGTGTTAATTCATATTAAATCAGTGCCTTCTCAGAGGGTTCCATTCACTTCAGATCAGATGCTGCATCTTCCATAAAGATCACAAATTTCACACAGAAAGATGATACATTTCAAAGTGCAACACACACCAAGAATCATAAAACAGATTACACATTTCAAAATAAAATACTAAGAGTCATAAAACAAAGTGGATTTATCATGATCTGTGATTTAAAATAAACAACCAAACAAAAGTCTTCCTAGGAAGTCACTGTCCCTACGTGTTATCCTACACAAATGTGTGTGACATCTCTGACCCACATCAGTGAAAAGTGGCTATAACATTATTGAATTGGTTTGTCCTTCTTGAAAACCATTTCTCTTGGGAAATCCTTCAACATTAACTGTGTACCTTGAAATTTAGGGGTGCATGCTGTCTGTCAGAACAGTTTTGTCCTGTGTCAAAGCCTCATTGTAAGATAATAGCATGTGCTATGGTCTGAATGTTTGTGTCCCCCAAAATTTGCATGTTAAAATCCTAACCTCCAAGGTGATAGTATTAGGAAGTGGGGCTTTTGAGAGGACATTAGCTCACACAGGCAGAGCTCTCATGATTGGGATTAGTGCCCTTATCAAAAAGACCCCAGAGGATTGCCGTGCACTTTCTACCATGCGAGGACACAGCAAGCATCACCCATGAAGCAGAAAACAGGCTCTTACAGGACACCAAATCCGGCTCCTTGAGCTTGGACTTCTCAGACTCTACAGCTATAAGAACAGTGGGAAATTTCTGTTGTTTATAAGCCACCCAATTTGTAATATTTGTTTATAGCAGCCGGGACAGACTGAGCATGTTACAAATGGAGGCCACGTTAGGGGTCATACACTCTGATGGCTTTAAACCCAGTTATTCTCTGAGCTAACGGTGAGGAAACTGAGGTTTGGAGTGACTTACCACACACGACACACAAAATTAACACAGGGCTCACATCGACCCCGATGCTTTGATTCCTGTGATCGTTTCTTCCTGCTGCTCAGGAGCCTCTGACAGACACTGTGCTTCGACTGGTTCAGAGACAACATGCACAACATGGAACACCTTTCCTAAAACGCCTGTTTTCCAAAATGAAAATCCACCACTGTTTTATTAAAACACAATTGAGTGGTAGCTTTTTCTAACAGAGCATTTAGTCTTACTATGTTTATTTATACTGAATGTCCAGGGATTTCAGGATCAAAAATGCAACATTTAATAATGAAGTATTATCAGCAGTCTTGATTCTATCTATACAACAACAAAAAAAATCTGGGGAGGGGGACAAATAACAGTAACCTGCATGCACTTTATTTGGATCCTTTTAAGTCAGGAGAGGAGGAGGAGAAGATTCCTAGTTTGACTGAAGGGACAAGAAAGCGGAACTCACCAAAAGTCAAACAGCCACATCGCCATTGCTATTTCCTTCTCAACTGCAAATTGCAGGACAAAGAGAAGGAACGAGACTGGAATTTTCCTCCTGAGATTCGATACACCAACAAACCAATTGTCAACGTGCAAACGGTGCTTCCGCGTGCACCAAACATACGATCGGTTACGCTGCATCATAACAGGTTTTACCTAAGACGTTCAGACGCAGAAAAGAAATATTTTCCAATAAAGACCAAGAGTGCAATAACAATGCGGTCCTCTGAAAGAGCTCCATTTTGACAAATTATAAATGTGCGTTTATCTTCATTTTCTAAGGATAGTCTGATCTTTGCACATTAGGAAAATATCTACTAACCCTCACGATGAGTCATGACATCCTGAGTGTATGATTGATACCTTGTAAATGGTTGATAAACCTGTTTAATCCTCCATCTATGTCTCTTAAACTGCCCCACTCACCAGGACAGTCACGCTGTCTGCTTTTACTCCGTGACAATCATACCCCAGAATTTAAGAAGCACGACTTTGCTTTTGCTGCTCGGTGGCCCCTCCTCGGTCTCTCCCGCCTCAGTCGGCGGCTCCGTCTTCCCCGCGCTCGGACCGAAGCCCTGGAGAGGCCTCGGCCCTCCTTTCCGTCACAGCCCGCACGGAATCTGCCCGAAGCTCTCGGGGTTTCTCCCGGGAAGCTCAGTCCCAGCGCCGCCCGCCCCGCCGCCTTCCCGCCTTCCCGCCGCCTTCCCCGCCTTCCCGCCTTCCCGCCTTCCCGCCGCCTTCCCGCCTTCCCGCCCCGCCGCCTTCCCGCCTTCCCGCCGCCTTCCCGCCTTCCCACCTTCCCGCCTTCCCGCCTTCCCGCCGCCTTCCCGCCTTCCCGCCCTCCCGCCGCCTTCCCGCCTTCCCGCCTTCCCGCCTTCCCGCCTTCCCGCCTTCCCGCCCTCCCCGCCGCCTTCCCGCCCTCCCGCCGCCTTCCCGCCTTCCCGCCTTCCCGCCGCCTTCCCGCCTTCCCGCCTTCCCGCCGCCTTCCCGCCTTCCCGCCCCGCCGCCTTCCCGCCCTCCCGCCGCCTTCCCGCCTTCCCGCCTTCCCGCCCTCCCGCCGCCTTCCCGCCTTCCCGCCGCCTTCCCGCCTTCCCGCCTTCCCGCCTTCCCGCCTTCCCGCCGCCTTCCCGCCTTCCCGCCTTCCCGCCTTCCCACCTTCCCGCCGCCTTCCCGCCTCGCCGCCTTCCTGCCTTCCCGCCCCGCCGCCTACCCCCTCCCGCCGGCCGCAGTCCGCCTGCCACGCGCAGGTCCCGCCACGTGTCCCCGGGCTAACAGCCCCCTCGCAGTTCCCGTCCCAGAGAGTCCCCAGGCGGTCACCAGGCCGGCGAGGACCTGGTCACTGACCGGCGTCTCGGGCGCCCTCACCCCCCGCGGGCGGCTCCCCAGAGGCGCCGAGCCCGCCGCCCGCGCCTGACACTCCTCGGGCTGCGACGCTCTTTCGAAAGGCGTCACCCGGATGCCTTCCTGTCTCCCTCAGTGCCCAGAGTCAGCCTTTCTGGCCGATTTCTACCTCTTCATAACATCTCTCCCCTTCCAGTACATTCCATGTCGGCGCCCACCCTGACGGCCAGGCCCCCCTCGATGGCGCACGAGCTCCCCGAGGGCGGGAGCTCAATCTGCAGTCGGAAAACGCGGCTGCGCCCGACACGCTCGGCAAAGGGTTTCCCCGCCGTCCTCGTCTCTGCGTGGATGCCGCCCACGCCGAAGTCCTCTGTTTCTTACGTACGACTCGTATCCTAATATGTATCTCTTCGCCTGCTAGTGATGGCCTCCCGCGCTCCCGCCAGAACCAGACACTGAACACTAACACAAACTCACGTCCGGCCACAGCGCCGCAGGCCAGCAGAGGCCTGTCCCCCAGGGGACGCCTCCTCAGCAGCCAGGGCAGCCTGGTCTCCAGCTCTGTGCCCCGGGCATCCTGTTGTCTACGATTTTCTTATATCTGTATCAGTTTATAATAAATAGTGTAACATTAATATAAATCAGAAGTCTACAGCTTTTTGCTGTGAGAAGCCAGGTCGCCCGAGTATCTGATGCAGCTACTCCACTCGGCCGCCGCGGGGAGAAAGAAGCAGCCACACGCAGCACAAACACTGGCAGGGGTAGATCCCGCCTAAGAACCGTAGTGTGCCCAATGCTGATCTAAAGTGCTTATTAAAAATTTGGTTAAACTATTGGATTATATTTTATTGTTAATTTAGTAAAATTTTATTAGCTTTGACAATGACTTTGTAAAAAGTACAATCTGATTTGTGGCAAAGGAAATCCTTTGGTTTAACAATCTGAGAATAGCATGTTCATTGAGTGGTAGTCACAAAAATACAATTATTACAGTGCTATTTTTAATAACAGAAATTTAAAATAGAATGACTAAAATATATAGATCTGCAAGTCTAATAGCTGTAGCACATAAAGTTCTGTGTGAACTACTTAAATCTATCAGTTTCACAAATCATATTTCATTTTAATGCCTACTTGTAATGAGGACAAAGTCATACTTAAGAAAAACGTAACTAAAGGGATAAAACACCTAGTGGTTTCAAAATCCACTTGACAGTTTAAAAAAATCTCTCATTCATTTACAATAACTTTTATATAACTAATCATCAGGAAGTTTTCACATTATCAATCTTTGTTACCTTCTGCAGTCATTTGTAATAAGCATGACACTAAAATCATATCCCTGAGTGTCACTTCCTACCAATACTCAGAAAATCAGGATCAACGTTAATCATTCTAGACAAATCTCATCGGTTAACTTTTTTTTTTAATTAATGACTATGCTTTACACAATGGGTATCATGGCATTAGATTTCAGTGAAGCATTTGATATAGCACCTCACAAAACCTTCATTTAAAAATTCATTCAAATTCTCTTTGATCAGATGACTCCTAACAAGGACTGCAAACTGTCAAGAAACATGACAGGGTGGAGCAACAGTCTGTCACAGGAGGAAGGTACCCAGCCTGGTGCCCAGTGACTGGTGCTCAGCCAGCTCCTAACATTTTACTGACGACCTGGAAGACAGTAAACAGAGCCTTTTCTCTACATTTGTGCATGAGGACTTAAAGAAATTAGTGAAACCAGTGAATAGCCCAGAAAATACAGAGAGATTGCATTAAGATAGTTTTGGAAACACAACTGTGAAATAATACAAGTTAATCTTTTCTGAGATTATGTTATTCAATGAAATGAGCATAAAAATAGAAAAAAGAAATTTAAATGGAGTTCATTAAAAGATAATTTTCTATTTCAAGACAGAAATAATTGTGCCTGAACAGAAAAACATCTGAAAGAGAGAGATCTCACGGCAACATCTGCGTCACTGATGCTGGAGATGCGAGAACGTCTAAGGCGCAAAACCTCATGATTCCCTCGTCGGAGACAAAATAATTTGCTACAATTATATAATAGACATGTAAAAATTGTATCACTGTATTTTAAAATTATAGCAAAGTGCTCCTTTGGTTTAACTCTCACGTGGCAAATACACTGTATTAAAACTCTGAGCCCTTTGTACAGATTCCTTTGGATTTTATTAATGTTCGTTTTTGTCCACTACAAAGAAATGCCATACCATGTTGTCCATGTTGTTTCATAAGCCTAATCATTCAAACGTAAATTGCTTGGCAAAAATTGCCCACATTGCTGGATGTAAATTAAAATTACTTTTATAAATTTACTGCTCGAATTATCTGACAACTGCTATTATGTTAATCTCATTGCTGAAAACACAAAACAATTGTAAATTTACTTTCATTGTAACGTGGTAATTACTCTACATGTTGTTCAGGTATTGCTACTACATGTATAGGAATTCATTTACTATTTAAAATCTATTTAAAAGCCAAAGATTTATCTCTGGCGAATGACGTTCCTAACGTGGGATTATCTCACTGCAGACTGAAATCGGATAAAGACCACAAACTACTGTGACTGTCATCATAACAACAGAATCCGTCCACTGGATCAAAAACTAGGAGGAACCTGAGATAAAGCTCAAATTCTCAAAGACATTCTTTAAGTGTTAAATTTTCACACTGAGATCTTTTATTTTTAAGCAAAATTATACAAAAAAACCTAAATATGTATAACAAACAAGACTTCCAGTTCCTTGTCTGACATGACATCACTCCTATCTTCATAACAAAAAAATGAAATGACAAAATAAAAATTAAAAAAAAAAACCTGATAATCAACAGCTCTTCTGAGATCCATCAGAAAGGTGAGGTCACAGGGCAGACTGCTCCCCTGAAAGCTGGAAAGACAGGCAGATGCAGAGAATCACAGTTTACTGGGAACAGAATCCCAGCTGTAGAAGCCTGCGATGGAACCAATGGGACGCTTGAGAAACCGTAATTGACAGGTCCCTAGAGGCTTCCTGTGGACTAGTTTAACTCGCTATTCCCACAGAGTCAAAGACTCTGAGGAGGCCTAGTTGGGGGGTTCTGTACCCTTTCCTGAGGTTCTCATTGTGACACTGTGACGACAAAGTCCCTTCCAGTGTCCAGCAAGAAGAGGGAAAAAGTAACCACTGTGAAACACAACCAGAGCTCTCTGTTCTCCTTAACAGCACCTGCCCTCAAGGAAAACTACTTGCCAGAGCCCAGCAACCTGGGAGCAGGAACTACCCAACGTCAGCTCCCTCCAGCGTCGCGCGGGAGAAGGAAACAGGCAGCCCAAACCTACCCCCGCCGACACCCCAGGGCCCTCAGTGTGGGGAAGGGAAATAGCCGACTGAGGCCCCGTCACATAAGACATTTCCCGCCCCCTCGCCCTGCCAGACCCTATTTAAGAAACTCTAGAAAAACCCAAAGACAGCAGGGATGACAAAAACAAGGACACTGAAGCAAACTTTAGCATCTGACACCACAGCAAACAATAAATAAGGCATGACTCTTTGCCAAAAACATAAAACCTCACACTAAAGGCCCATCTATGTGAGTTTCCTTCACCCAATACTTCATGTCTGCCTTTCTACAGAAAATCACAAGGCAAAAAACACAGTCTGAAAAGACACAACAAGCATCAGAACCACATTCCGATATGACAGAGATCTTAGAATTACCAAACCGGGAATTTGAAATAATTGTGACCAACATGTTAAGGGTGCAAATGGAAAAAGTGGACAAAATACAAAAACAGGTAAGTAATGTAAGCAGAGAAATTCTAAAAAAGAATCAAAAGGAACAACTAGAACTCAAACCACACTGAAGGACGCCTGTGATGGGCTCGTTGGCAGACTGGACACTGCTGAGGAAAGAGTCAGTGAGCTTAAAGACATGACAATTTCCAAAACTGAAGTACAGAGACAAAAAAAAGTAAAATACAGAATATCCAAAAACCTGTGGATTAATTACAAAATTACAAAAATTACAAAATTACAATTACAAAAACAAAGCATACCTAAATGGGAATATCAGGAAGAGAAGAAAGAGAAAGGAACGGAGGAAACATGTGAAGTAATAAAAGAACCCACTGTGGGTTGAGGGCATGGGATCCTCACCTCCCTCTAAGTTCCCACAGAAAGCTCCATCAGAAACACTGATAGAGGGAATCTCGTCAGAACAGCATTCCAAGTCAATCCCTGAAATCCTTTCCCTCCTTTGCTTCATGCCTTGCTTTCATACACTAGGGCTTCTACGGTCTTAACTTGTCAACAACTAGACAATAGGCATCTATATACTCTATGGCAGCAGTCCCCAAACTCTTTGGCACCAGGGACCCGTTTCATGAAAGATAATTTCCCACTGACCAGGGGTCGGGGACGTGGGGAAGAGGGAATGGTTTCAGGATGATTCAAGCATATTACGCTTATTGTGCACTTTTTTTTTATAGGCAATTGTTTTTACCTTTTTATTGTTTTTTTTCCTATTTAAATGCCATTTTAATCCTTATTTTAAGTGCAATAATAATTTAATACAATAAGCTATATACACACAAAGCCTTATATCCTGAATTACAAAAGTAGTCTCCACAGACACAGCTGGTTTCCATCAAGTACACACGTCCACAACGAACCAGGACTTGCGAACGTGTCAGTAAAGCACGACCCTAAGTGTTCATCTTGCCATCAGACTCATTCGGTTTTTCAGCACTGCCACTCTGGCACTTCATTTCTGTTATTACATTGTAATATGTAATGAAATCATTATGCAACTCACCAAAATGCAGAATCTAACGCTGATCTGACAGGAGGCGGAGCCCAGGCGGTGATGCCAGTGATGGGGAGCAGCTCTGAGGACGGATGGAGTTTCACTCTCCGCCCACCACACGCTCCTTGTGGCCTGGCTCCCACAGGGCTGAGGACAGCAGCTCCAGCGTATACACCTGTAGTCTCTGTTATCCTTATGGTCAACTGCAACAGCACTTATTTGTAACATAATGTATTCATAATAAATCCATATGCTTTTCCCACATTAATCAGAAAAGAAAATGCCATGTTTTAATATTTAGTTCACTTATGGATACTTGATTAACTTCATAATTGTGACAAAGATAACCAATGGCTTTTAACATGAATAATGCTTGTATTTCCACTAACCTACGATTTGCAGATGATTTTTATTTTTTAATAAACTTTTTATTCTAGAATAGTTCAAATTCTAAAACAGTTGTGAGATAGTACATATACATTCTGTGTGCCATCTACCCCGTGTCTACTATTATTGGCACCTTCCTTAGTAGGGTACATGTGTCAATTAATGAGCCAGTATTGGAGCAACATTATTAACTAAAGTCCATACTTTATTCAGATTTCCTTAGTTTCATCCTATATAATTTAATTTCCTTTTTCTATTCCAGGATACCACGTTGCATTTAGCTGCCCAATCTCCTTAGTTGTTTTGTGGCTATGGCAGCCTCAGACGTTCCTCGTTTGGGGTAACGTTGAAAGGTTAGAGCACTATGGTCAGCTGTTCTGCAGAATGTTAATCTGCTGAGGTTTGTCTGATGTTTTTCTCATGACTAAACTGAAGTTACAGGTTTTTGGGAGGAAGATCACAGAGGCAGAGTGTCATTCTCCTCACCTCATGTCAAGGGTAAATACTATGAACATGACGTAACCATCGTTCATATCAATCCTGGTCACCTGGAGGAGGTGGTGTCGGGCTTCCCCACTGTACAATTACTTCTCCCTCTTTCCATGCTGAACTCTTCAGAGGGTATTACGTGCCGCCTACGCTTAGAGAGTGGAGAATTACAGTCTACCTTCTTGAGGATGAAATATCTACATAAATTATAAAAAATTCTTCTGCATTACCTCTTCTCTCTCATTTACTCATTTATATGGATTAAAGAGTATTTATTTTATGCTTTGGGTTATAACTTCCATACTATTTCAGAGCTCAAATTTTTCCATCTTTGGCTGCTAGAAGCACTTTCAGTTGCCACCTGTGTTGATTTGACATGTTTCCATCTTTGTAAGTTTTGAGAACTCCCTTTGCCCTTCTGGTACTACAAGATGCTCCAGGCTCGTCTTGTGCATTTCTTGCCCCAGTCTTAGATTCTGACATTTCTCCAGGGAGCTCTGGTTCTTTTAAATGCAGAATGGTATTAGTAACCAAGACCTAAACACTAGGGGTGCTGGTTGCTATGGGAGTGTCATTGTTTCCAGTCCCATTTAGCTGACAAAAGAAATGTATGTACACTAACTCATGCATATGCACATATTTATAAATGTCTACATGTAAACCACATGTATGTGTATTAAGCTACACACAGGCATATACTATTTCTCCAGTTCTAATCCATTACCATGTAAGTCATTCCATCCTCCTCCCCTTACCTGTAACTTCCCACCACCTCAATGAGAAACTCGGTCCCCATCACCTGCCATATAGGCAGTTATTCAACCCCATGCACACGTATAGCAATACCAGAATAGTTCACGCACCCACTGGAAACAACTTCATCAACTGAAATGCTGACTATTGATTTAAGATTTTTAGATCTTTTTAAAATACATTTAATGCTTATTCTTTTTGGTGTGTTAAGGTGTATTTTATTGTCCCAAGTGGGGGATCTGCCTTGGTGAAAACAGATGTTGCGTATGAGCATCAGAAAATCCATTCTCCTGTTGTCAGAAGAAGTGCTCTGTGAATGTCACTCACGTCAATCTCACTCAGTGCCCTTCAGGTCATGTGTATCCTTACTGATTTTCTTCCTTCTTAATTTATCAATTACTGATAGAGGGATGAAGTCTCCCATTATAACAATAAACTTGTCTGTTCTTTCAGTTTTATCAGTTTTTGCCTCATTCTGGTTTATTTAAGATCATGTTCTCTAGGAGAATCGATACCTTTAACAAAATGTAATGCCACTTTTAAGTCCTCATAATCTTTGCCTGCTTTGTCTGAAATGAATATACCTACTCCAGGTTTCTCCCAATTACTGTGAGGATGATGTGGTTTTTTCTACTGTTGACTGGTACACTTAGACCAGGGGTAGGGAGCCTGCGGCCTTCTAGGTCCTTAAGTAAGAAGGACTTTTGACTGAATCCAAATTTTACAGAACAAATCTTTTTATTTCTATTAATACATTCTTGTTCATCTTTTATATTTTTATTTTTAAAATGAACATGTTTAAAATACCAAAGAGTAAAATAAGATTCAACCAAATAATCCTCTCAACTTGACCAGCATAATTAGAATATTAGTAGCCATAAGGGCTAAACTGACGGCTGCTACTCTCATGATTTAGTTCTCTCTTCCCCAACTGACTGGAGCCACTTCCACACGAGGCTGGTTGGCAGGAGTTTACATGGGTCGAGTAGGCCGGTCTGTTACCAGCTTTTGACAATGGTGCACTGTGTTTCTGTTTGAAGTAGAATTTGAGAATAGTTGCACAGATCTACAGTATTTTTTAGTTCTGTCTGCTTAACAGCCCATCATGTCAAAGAAGATCAAGAGACTGCCAAAGAAAACAGATTTTTTAATGAGAATTAGGAATTGCAATATTATTTTGTTTCTGCTAAAAATAAGATGATTTGCTTGCTTTGTGATACTGCAATATCAACATTAAAGAAATTCAATGCTCATCAACGTTATAACACTCATAAGGACCACAAATATTTTAGAGGAAGAGCCACAAAAGGTGGTACTGCAAAAATTAAAAAGCAAAAGCAAAAGCAAAGACAATTCTCTCAAGCAGCAATAAGACCCAGAAATAATGCCACTGAAGCAACTTATAAAGCAGCTTACATACTCAGGGGAAAAACAGAAGCCATTCAAGTGATGTACAAATTGTGAAAGAATGCATTGTCAAGGTTGTAAGGTGCTCAGACCCCTATGACGTTTGGAAGTAAAAACAACTGTCTCTTTCAAGAAGAGCCATAACTGATTGGTATCATGAATTAGCCTTCAACTTGACAGAAGACCTTCGTGCAATACTTCAGAAGGAAAATATATATTATTCAATCTCTTTGGATGAATCAACTGATACTACTGATTTGGCACAAGTTTTATACTTCATTTAGTTCATAACAGAAGATCTTTGCTACGAAGAGTTACTCACCTTGGGCACTCCTGTAAACAAAGCATGGGGAATATATATCCTCAACAACTTTCAAGATAAATGTTGTGAGGTTGGACTGAATTTGATAAATTTAGTTAGTGTATGCACAGATCATGCACTTTCCATGACAGGAAAACATGAAGGGTTTATTGCACAGATAAAAAAAGTATTAACAGATCCAGATGCTCTCATTTCTTTTCATTATATCTGTAGCAAAATCTCTGTGCTACAGCTACTATTTTAAGTGACATTTTGCAACAAGTTATAAGTATCATTAACTATGAATATATTCATGTAAATGCAACATGGCATCGTCACTTTCATAACATGCTAAAGTTGAAGGATGAGGTAATCAGCATGGATTAGCTGTATCATTCTAAAGTGCATTAGCTATCACAGGGACAGGTGTTAGCCAAAATTTTATTTCTGTGAGAACAATTAAATTTTATGAAGAACAATCAGCAATGTGAACTATTGAAAGATTTCTAGAGGAATGCAGCATTTCTGTGTGATATCATGTCAAATCAAAACAACTTGAATATTTCTTTGCAAGGTAAAACTAAGTCTGTATATGATATGTGGCAAAAAAAATAATCCAAGTATTTTTTAAAAAGCTATCTTTTTTCAAAATGGTTCTTCAAAAGGAAATTTTGGATGACTACTTTCCCCATTAGCAAAGGTCATTGATGACCAGAATGATATATGTAAATCATTTGAAGGATACACAGCTGTTGTGACCTACTAATTGGAGAATACCATGAAAGTTTCACTGACTTTGAGAATCTTGTCATCACACTCAGATCAGCATTTCAGCCACACCTAGCTGATATCACCAAGGCACCTAAAGAACTACAGATGGAATTAACTGAGCTCTTAGTAGATGACATTTTAAAGTCATTGTTTGATGCTAAGAAAAATCCAATTTAAATATGGAAAAATACAGAATACCCACACCTTTGGCTACATGCCTGAGAAATGTTTTCTTGCTTTCCAAGCACTTACTGCTGCAAATCTACATTCTCCTGCCTAACTCAAATCAAGACACCCTTAAGGTCACAAATGACTGACACCCACCCCAGAGGATCAACTGAAACTGCGGACTTCCATGCTGCAACCAAATATTCAAATGCTTTCCAACAAAAAACAGACACAGCAAAATCATAAAAAGGTTAACTTTAAAATTAGTTTTCTTTTTTTGAAATTAAGTACGTGTTTTTTTTACAAAAATAACATATATTTTTAAATATATCTAATTGAAGTTTCCTGAATGTGGCCTTATTTGATTACAGCTAAATTAATGTGGCCTTCCAACATAAAAAGGTTCCCCACCCCTGATTTAGATCATTCAAAATTAAAATGATTACTGATATATTAATAGATTAATATCTACCATGTTTGTAACTGTTTCCTATTTGTTTTGGTTGTTCATCCCCTCTCTTTCTGACTTCTCTGGTTTTAATTTAGCACGTTCCATAATTCCATTTTATCTATTCTTTTAGCATATCACTTATATTTCTGTCTAAAAGCTTTTAGCAGTTGCCCTATAATTCACAACATGCATTTTTCGTAAACTAAATCCACCTCAATAGCCCTGGATTGCTCCATGTGTACCACAAACACCTTGGGGTATTCCCAGTTCCTTTTTCCTATCCCTTGTGACATTGCTGTCATTCATTTTACTTATCTATATACTATAATCATCTAATGCACTGTTACTATTATTGCTTTAAACAGTTATATTTTAGGTCAGTTAAAAATAATTAAAATGTTTTACCTTCATTTATTTCTTCCTCAGTGCTCTTTACATGTATTCAAGTTTCTTGCCCAGAGCATTTTACTTCTGCATGAAGAACATTTTTATCATTATTATTTCAGAACTTTTTGGGAACACAAGCGTTTTGGTTATATGAATTGCTTTTGTACAGTTTGAGTCAAAGTTATAAGTGTGCCCATCCCCCACATAGTGTGTACTGTACCTGTTAGGTGTGAATGCACCCATCCCTCTCTCCCACCTGCTTGATTTCTAGATTTTACTACCGTATGTGCGCATGAGCATTGATCTATTAGTTCCAGTTTAGTAGTGAGTACAAGTGGTGTCTTTCCATTCTTGCAATATTTCACTTAAAGGATGGTCTCCAGTTCCATCCAAGTTGTTACAAAAGATAATCAGCCCACCATTTTTTTATGGCTAATACTCCATGGGACATATATACTGCAATTTATTAATCCACTCGTGCTGATGGGCACTTGTGTTGTTTCCACAGCTTTGAGATTGTGAATTGTGCTGCTATAAACATGTGTGCAGGTGTCCTTTTTATAGAATGTCTTTCTTTCCTTTGGGTAAATGTCCAATATTGGGATTGCTGGATCAAATGGTAGTTCTACCTTTAGTTCTTTGAGGAATCTCCATACTACTTTCCACAGAGGTTGAACTAGTTTGCAGTCCCACCAACAGTGTATAAGTCTTCCTTTCTCTCCACATCCACACAAGCATCTGTTGTTTGGGGACTTTTTGGTAAAAACCATTCTCACTGGAGTTAGGTGATATCTCCTTGTGGTTATGATTTGATTTTTCCTGATTATTAGAGAAGTTGAGCATTTTTTGTTTGTTTGTTTGTTTACTGCCCATTAGTCTATTTTCTTTTGAAAAGCTTCTATTCATGTCTTTTGTCCACTTTTTAATGGGGTTGTTTGATGTTTTCTTGCTGATTCACTTGAGTTCTTTGTAGATTCTGGTTGTTAGCACTTTATCTGATGTACAGCATGCAAGTATATTCTCCCATTCTGTAGGTTGTCTATTTGTTCTACTGAACTTCTTTTAACACTCTTTGTAGGACTGACTTGCTGGCAAAGAATTCCCTCAGTTTTGGGTTCTCTGAGAGTTGCTTCTCCTGTACTTTTGAAGAATAATTTTGCTGGATCCAGAACCCTAGGTTGGTGGGGGTTTTTCTTTCAGTGTTTCAAAGATTTCACCAAACTCACTTCTTGCTTATGTGGTTTTTGATAAGAAAGTCATTGTAATTCTCATTCTTGTAAAGTGTTCCCCCTGCCCTCGTCTGGTTTTTCAAGATTTTCTTTTTGCCTTTGGTATTTTGCGGTTTGAAAATGGTATGCCTACCCTGTGTGTATTTTTGGTATTATTCCTGCTTCGTGTTACTGGACTTTCTAGATCCATGATTTTGTTATTAATTTTAGAGAGTTCTCAGCTATTATACTTAAAAGAATCCACCTGCGTCATCCTTTTTCTTCTCTATTAGATATTCTCATTACATATATCTTATACCTTTTGATACCACAGTTCTTAGAAGTTCTGTTCTGGGTGTTTACTCTTTCTTTTCAGCTTTGGAAGTTTGTACTGACCTATCTTCAAGCTCACTAATTATTTTTACCCCTTCACCAAGTCTATTAATGAGCCTAACAAAAGAATTCTGTGACAGTTTATTTCTATTATTTTGATTCTTTGACTTTTGATTTCTTTGCTTACATTACGCATCTGTCCTTGAATGTTGACTACATTTTCCATTAGAATTCTTAACATATTAATCATGGTTACTTTAAATTCCTTGTCATAAAATTTCAATAACTGTCGTATCTGAGTCTGGTTGTGATGCCTGCTTTGTCTCCTCAGGCTGCTGCTTCTTGCCTTTGACAAGCATTTTTTTGAAAGATGACGCACATCGGGCAGCAGGAACTGAAATAGACAGCGAGAGTGTGAGGAGTGACGTTAACCCGCCCGGAGCGGGGCTGCGGCTGTGGGTGCAGAGGTCTTAGTTCTCCTCTTCTCTCGGCTTCGGGCTTCCCTGAATGGTCCTGCTCGCAGTGCGTCCTGCAGGGCCCTCGGCTGACACCCACCCTGCTTCCCCCAGGGCCCGGTCGCTGCGGCGGTACGTGGTAGGGGAAGGGAGCGCTCGCTGTTGACTAAGTGACAGACGTCACTGCTCTTCCCCGGGCCCTGCCAGAGCCACGCGTGGGTCTGCCACTGTGGAACCTACAGGTTCCTAAAGACAAACCCTGACGCTGCGGGGGACTCCTCTACGACTGTGGCCCTGGGATTTTCTCTCTCATACTCGTCAACATTCAGCCTCTAGAAATTTGCCAAAATTTCCGTCTAAGTGTTCCTGCCAGCTTAGTGCTCCAGCCTGTGATGCGGATAAGCGGATCGCAGCTGCGACTCCCAGTGTCACCTGTCTCTCCACATTTCATGGTGGCACTCTGCAATCTCATTGCTCTGATGGCTCTAAGAAAACTCATTAGTTTGTCCACCTTTCTCTTATTGAAAGGACAGCAATGACTTCCTTCCAAGTTCTTTTTATGTCATAGCTCAAACCAGCAAGGTTTTCAGTTTTTGCCTATACTCAGTTTAGCTTCCAAAATAGGATAGCTCAAATAAAATGTATAATTAACTTCCTTTTTCTAGCTGGAAAGCAAAGTAAGCAGCATAGTACACTATGAACTAAATAGTGTAAGTTTTAAAGACAGATTGCCCAGTTTCAGAACTCAGCTGCTCTAAGCCTCAGGGGTCTAATCAGTAAAATGACGATAATAAAGTGCATAACTTACGAGTTTGCTACAAGGAAGCACAGTGCCTGGCACATAGCTTGATAAATGGTGTTAGTGTATTAAAACATGGCAGATATTTGAATTACTAACTCAACTCCATAGCAGCCATGTCAGTTTAAGAGTCAATAAACCCAGTTAAACCTGGAGAAGAGCAATCAAAGGTGTTAAAAGAAAAAATGAGAAGTCTCTGTTGTACATGCCATTTATATTCCACATCTAAATTATGACCCAAAGCAAACTGAAAGTGAATGGAAGAGGAATAGAAGTTTTTTTCCCCAAAAATGTTCCAATCCAGCCTTAACCAATTAATGAAGCGACAAACTAATTTGACAATTTCTCCACGACTGAAGTCTTGGGGCCACTGCAACAAGAGGAAAGATGAGCAGACAGGAGAGATGAGTCTGTCTCACTTGTGAAACTTCTCTAGCTACTGTCCTGGGTTCAGATCAAATATATTAATACCTCCCAGAAAATTAGATGCTAGGAACGCAGAAATCTATCTTTAATTTTATGAAGGAAAAGAGAAAGCTGATGAAACTGTGTGACAATACATCTCAAGTAGGTTTGACACCTCCCCCTGCTAAGGAATGTCACAGCAGGAAATTGACAAGAGTCCCTCAGGAGGCTCTCAGAAAACAGCCGGATTTCAAATCCTTGCAGCTGAGACAATCAGGTACATAGGCTTCAAAACAACTTGGTGGGCCCAGGAGGGTTTAATATTCCTAATGAGAGGGCAAGAAGATCTTCTCCAAGTCTGACAAGAGCTACACCCTGATCAGGAGCCGTCTGCTTCGGGGAGGATTCGAAGGTCAAAAAGCTTGCCAATTAGCTGAGAGAGTGGTACTACCTCTGTGCATTACGTTGTAGCCTTCACCTACATTAAGAGGATGTATAACTTTTGGGGGTGTCTTTACAGCTTTTTGTCAACCGCCACACAACTGTACCTAGGCAACAATTTTGCAGCAGTGTAGGCTACACCAGGGTGATGACAATCATTGAGCCAGAAAAACAAAAACAGTACTTCTGTGGCTTGACAGTCTATGGAAAATACGGTTTCCTCCAATGTCTCCTCGCACACCACTAGGCAGTCCCACAATGGTCTCAGGTGTGTCAGGGGGTCTTTGGCTGATCCCTAGTTGCTGTCTCTGTTTTCCTCATCCACTGTGTTGGCTGCTGCTGACCACGTCAGAACTCATCTCATCGTTCTCCTCCTAACAACACCTTGAAGGTGCCGAATTCCCCATAATGCTGATAGGTCAAGAAGGTTAGCATGCAGCTAAAACCACAAACAACTTCTGTGGTTTCCATGTCAATGCTGTTTCTCCACCACAGTGATGATGTTCGATCCAAACAGCGTACCTCAAGGCCCTTTTCAGTGGGCTCCTTCCTGGAGCTGCACGAGCATGCTAGCAAACAACCTGGAAAAGATGCTTCCTATATTGAACATGTCCCTTCTTTTGAAAGTGGGGTCTTCTCATTTGGAGGACACATACAAGTTTCTTTCTTTAGAATGAGGGAGCTCCTCAAAAACCTTCAGAGCACCCCGTTGGAATTTGACCTGGAGACATGCCCAGGGGAGGGAGAGGCAGGACCAGGGGAGGGGAACCTGCAGCCTTCTGATTTCAAGATTGTTCTTTTTTAAGCATTAAAGGGGGCAAGAAAAGCTTCACCTTTCTCTGCTGCACCCCTTTTAATAAAAGGATTTTTCATGTAAAATTTGGATTCAACCAAAGGCCACATTTAAGGACCAGGAAGGCCGCACGCTTCCCTGGGGGGCCACACACGGCCAATATTTCTTCATCTGAAATACAAACACATACCCCCATCTCACTGCATAGGAACTAAATTGAAGTCTATCTGCCCTCATATTAAATGTTGACATTATACATGTTTTTTTCGTTCCATTTAAGACATGGTATTTGTCAACTAAAAAAATCAAGTTTTTAAAGAATGAAAGCTGGTTTTATTCAGAAGTCAGGGCTATAGCCCAGGAGGCGGCTTTCAGAAAGGTTCTGTTAGACTGGCCTGAGACTGTTTCAGTTCATGGCTTATACACAGGTAGGTGGGGGTTCAGTCTGTGTAGAATCACATCGAAGTTTGGGTCAAGGAATACGTCTGGTTACAGATTACAGAAAAGTAATAGCTAAGCCCATCAGATGTTATCTTAGGTGTAGGAAAAGGCAAGGTAGAGTCACTTAGCTTGTAAGGAATAGAGTGAGATGGCAGCCACGTGCTCTGTCATCCAAGCACCCTGTTTTGTCGTCAGAGTATTCTGGAGGGCTGTATGTTATCACAGAGTTGGGGGCTTTGTGAAATTATTCTGGCAAGCAAAGACAAACAAACACGGCTTCTTATATTTGCTATTTTGTCTCACATTATAAAGCTTTTTTATATCAAAATATTAAGGGAATACAAATGTTTTAGGTTACATGGATCATTTTTGTAATGCTGGAGTCCTGACTATAGGTGTTCCCGTCACCCAAACAGTGTTCACAGTACCCGTTAGGTTGGTTTATTCCCCTCCCTGCCCCCACCTGCCCCATTGCTTTCCACTGAGTTTTACTTCTTCTGTACACTTATGTGCTCATCAGTTAGTTCCAATTTAAGAGTGAGTACATGTGGCGTTTGTTTATCCATTCTTGTTATATTTCACTTAGGAGGGTTGTCTCCGGTTCCATCTGGATTGTTGCAAAAGGTATTAATTCATCTTTTTTATGGCTGAGTAGTACTCCATGGTATACACATACCACATTTCATTAATCCATTCATGAACTGATGGGCACTTGGGTTGATTCCACATCTTTGCAACTGAGAATTGTGCTATAATAAACATTCAAGTGCAGGTGTCTTTTGGATAAAATGACATCTTTTCCTTTGGGTAAATACCCAGTGGTGGAATTGCTGGATTGAATAGTAGGTCTACTTTCAGTTCTTTGAGGAATCCCCATACTGTTTTTCATATAGGTTGTACTAATTTGCAGTCCCACCAACAGTGTAGAAGCATTCCTTTCTGTCTGCATCCATGCCAGCATCTATTGTCTTTGGATTTTTTAATAAAAGCCATTCAAACTGGAGTAAGATGATATCTTATTGTGGTTTTAGTTTGCCTTTCCTTTATGATTAGTGATGCTGAGCCATTTCTCTTTCTTCTGAAAAGCATCTGCTCATATCGTTTTCCCACTTTTTAATAGAGCTGTTTATTTGTTGTTTTGTGTTTTCCTTGCTGATTTGAGTTCTTTGTAAATTCTGGTTATTAGCCCTTTATCAGATGTGTAGCTTGTGAGTATTTTATCCCATTCTTTAGGTTGTCTGTATGCTCTGTTGATTGTTTCATTAGCTGTGCAGAAGCTTATTAGTTTAATCAAATCACATTTATTAATTTTTGTTGTTGCCATGATTGCCACTGGGACTTTTTCATAAATTCTTTGCCTAGGCCAATATCTAGAAGAGTTTTTTCTACATTTTGCCCTAGAATTCTTATGGCTTCATGCCTTAGATCTAAGTCTTTTATCCATCTTGAATTAACTTTTGTGAGTGGTGAGAGGCAGGGGTCCTGTTTCACTCTTCTGCACGTGGCATCCAATTTTCCCAGCACCACTTATTGAATAGGGCTTCTTTTCCCCAGTGCATATTGTTGTCTGCTTTGTCAAAGATCAGTTGGTTGTAGGTAGATGGTTTTATGTCTGGGTTCTCTGTTCTGTTCCATTGGTCTGTGTGTATTTTTGTACCAATACCATACTGCTTTGGTTGCTATAGCCTTGTAGTATAGTTTGAAGTCCGGTAATGTGATGCATCCAGTTTTGGTTTTTTTGCTTAAGATATCTTTGACTATTTGGGCTCCTTTCTTGTTCCAAACACTGCATAGAATTATTTTTTTTCTACATCTGTGAAATATGACTTTTGTAACTTGATGAGGATTTCATTCAATTTGTAAATCACTTTGGGTATTATGAACATTTTAACAATGTTAATTCTATCAATCCATGAGCATAATATATTTTTCCATTTGTTTATATCCTCTGCAATTTCTTTTCTCAGAGCTTCACAGTTTTCCTTGTAGAGATCTTTTACCTCCTTGGTTAAGTATATTTGTAGGTATTTTATTTTCTTTGTAGCTATTGTGAATGATATTGAGTCTTTAATTTGATTTTCAGCTTGATTATTATGAGCATACAGAAATGCTACTGAATTATGTACACTGATTTTGTATCCTGAGACTTTGCTGAATTTATTTATCAATTCCAGAAGACTGTTGGTGGAATCTTTAGGGTTTTCTAGATACAAGATCATATCATCAGTGAGGAGTGATAATTTGACCTCCTCTTTCCTGATTTGTACATCTTTAATATTCTTCTCTTGCCTAATTGCCCTGGCTAGAACATCCAGCACTATGTTGTACAGGAATGGTGACAGTGGGCATCCTTGTCTTGTTCCAGCTCTTAGCAGGAAAGCTTTCAATTCTTCCCCATTCAGTCTTTGGGACACAGCAAAAGCATTCCTTAGAGGAAAATTCATATCCTTAAATGCCTACATCAAAAAGACAGAAAGAACACAAATTGATAACCTAATGTTACAACTCAAGGAACTAGTGAAGGAAGAACAAACCAAATCCAAAGCCAGCAGAAGAAAAGAAATAACTAAGGTCAGAGCAGAACTAAATGAATTGGAGGGGGAAAAATATACAAAGGATTAACAAAACAAAAAGTTGGTTCTTTGAAAAGAAACAAAATTGACAGACATCTTGCTAGATTAACCAAGAACAGAAGAGAAAGGACCCAGATAAGTGCAATCAAAAATGAAAAAGATGACATTACAACTGATACCTATGCACATAAACTAGAGAATGTAGATTAAATGGACAAGTGTCTGGAAACATACAACCACCCAAGACTCAACCAGGAAGAAACAGAACTCCTGAACAGACCAGTAACAATCAGTGAAATCAAATTAGTAAAAGATGTCCCAACAAAAAAAAAAGGAAATGGACTAGATGGATTCACAGTTGAATTCTATCAGACCTACAAAGAAGAACTGGTACCCACAGTATAAAAGTTATTCCATAATATTGAGAAGGAAGAAATCTTCCCCAATTAGGTCTATGAAGCCAGTATCACCCTGATACCAAAGCCAGGAAATGACACAACAAAAAAGAAAACTAGAAACCAGTATCTCTTATGAATGTAGATGCAAAAATCCTCAATAAAATACTAGCAAACTAAATTCAGCAGCACATCAAAAAAAAAAAAAAACCCCACCTGTACCAAGTAGGCTTCATCCCAGGGATGCAAGGATGGTTCAATATACATAAATCAATAAGTGTGATTCACCACATAAACAAAAGGAAAAACAAAGACCACATGATCATCTTACTAGATGCAGAAAAAGCATTTGACAAAATCCAGCAATGATTCATGATAAAAACCTTCAAGCTAGACACAGAAGGAATATACCTCAAAATTATAAAAACCATATATGACAAACTTGCAAGATTATAAAGCTTTTAATTGTACTTATAAACTAAAGCAAATTAAACAGAGGAGAAGCTACCTATCATCAAATATTTGATAAAGCCAGAGAAGAGAGCTTTGGTTTCCCTTGGGTTTGTGTGTGTTTGTTGTTATTATTGTTTTTTAATAGTGACCTATAGTAAGACATTTTTGTTCTGAGTGATATTAAAACCTAGAGATATAAGAAACCAATCATAACTTACTTTTATTATCATTTTAAGTATAAAGTTGTATAACATAATACACCAGTAAAATAGTTCAACTACAAGGGAAGTTTAAAACCATGTCTCATTTGACAGATGAGGGAACTGAGCTCCAGAGAAATAAAGTGAACATATACATATTCAAAGAATAAGTACCAAGAACTATTTCAGAGCCAAATGTAAATTATTTGTGATGAAATTCATTACCTTATAGGATAAAAGGATAGTAAAACATTAGACCACTATTAGAAATACTGCTATTAATTACATTTAATCACTCTTTATCCCTTCTATATGAAATGATTCCAACACCTAAAGATGTTTCTTTTTCTCTGTAAGATACTGCAATATCTATGAGACCTCTCTAGAGGTAAAAGCATATTCCATTTTACTCCAGCTTTTATATCAGAACTCACAGAACCTCATAACTCTTTTCCTATAGGAAATACAATTTTATAGCAGTCTTCATATTATAAATGGAGCTGTTTAATTTAGAACCACAGAATGATCCCAGTGTGTTCATAGCACATTTATTGAATTTATAACTATAATGCTTTGGATACATATTTGCCATGTATTCTATTGATCCATTGAAAATATTTTCCTTCTTAGAACAGGCACAAGAAGGCATTCATTAAAAAAGTGAAGTATGCCTTATACTTCAAGTTCTAACACTAAATATAATGGACTGGTGACATTAATAAGAGACCAAACCAATACCTGTATTTTATTATTAGGTGTCTATGACTGAATTCAGTTGTCCTTTTTTATTGACACCTTAATGATGCTGCCTTTGAACTAGGGTAAAAATGCCCATGAGGCACATGAGTACTTTCTAAATAGTATGTGGGAATGGTCAGTTTAAGGAAATCAATTTCCAAACCTGCCTAACCATTGTACTTGTCCTAAAATTGATTTGCCTGCACATTTTCTAAAGTAAAAGCATCATTCAGAATCAACTTTCTTCCATCTTCATCCTTTTTCTGCTTTACAAAAGAAAGGAACAGCATCACCCTGGTGTGTGAAAACAAACAGGAGGAAATGTTGAAATTCTGGTGGTGCATGTTAAAGTGAAGAACACCCATGACATCCTACAAGTGAGGTGTGTCCAAATGTTTTTCTTTTAACAAAATTGAAGGAGGACCCAATCAGCACTGTCAGTGACCATTAAATACATATTTTGCTGATAAATGACCATGATTTTGGCCATATAACTTGAAGAGTCAAAGTAGTGTGTGACATTGTTATAAGAAAACTTTGATTTCCATGGTTCCTTAACATTTACATCCATAAAAATAAAAAACAAGATTAAAGTTGAATCTAAGACCTCCCTCAATGTAGTAGTAAATAATGTCCAGCCACAGATTTATAAGCTAATTGGAAAAATCAGATCCATCCATTTTCTTAAGATGTGCATTTAATATCCTTATTTTTAATATTTTATAGTTCATCCACATTTATATTTATGTTCTTTTGATCAATTGTGTACTAAAGACAATTGGAATCATAATTTAAACCAACTCAATTTTTTAGCAGTTAAGTCAAAGGAACTTTTTAATTAAGTTTGGAATGATGAATGAAAGACTTAAGAACAATATATAACCCTAGGATAATTATGAAGGAAGTTTGTGAGCTCAAAGTAGAAAATGGAAAGTGTAAAATTTCTGAATTTTACAGAAGAGCCTGGTTGGTCAATTTTAATGGATCAAGGTGAGAACCAAATCATTAGACATAGTTTCAAATAGCTGAAAGATACTGAATATTCCCAACACAAAGAAATGATAAATATTCAGGAAGATGGATATGCTAATTACCCTAATCTCATCGCTATACATTATATCTATCAAATGATCACTATGTACACCATAAATATGTATATTATATGCCACTAAAAAAATTAAAAATCAGACCATTTAGGTAGCAGCAGATATATATGTAAAGAAGCGATGTAATAACGTTATTCTTAAATGTCAATATGGGCAGAATACAGAAAATTACATTCTTTGCGACTATTTAAATTTATGATAGGAAAGTTGGAATGTCAACTTACAAAGGAATAAGGAGCACTTAGTTTTTCAAAATGCTTTTAGGAAACGTGATTAAAAAATGTTTGGAAACCATTCTCTTAAGGGAACATTCGCGTCCAAAGGAGAACCAGTCAATAGATTTCTAAGAAACACATTCAAATTTCTCAATCATTGGTTTGCAAAACACTTTCTTCACTTGTAATTGTTTGTTCATTGTCCACACACCTGGAGCTCTGAGAGGGTGGAAACCCTGAGTTACCTGTCCCCTGCACGTAAGACGTCCCGGTATTCAGACACAGCATCTCCGTTAAAAGCACTGAATTGTATTTCAGCACATTAAGATAGTAAGCATTTTACTTCCTACTTCATTTTTGTTTAGAAAAATTGATAAAATGCTCTGAAATAGAAAATCTAAGAGTGTGCACTTTGGCAAATATTCCAGATCACTGTGAAATTTTCACACATAATGCATGCACGCCTATCGTCTCAAAAGGAAGCAAGTGAGAATGAGACAGAACATGGATGTGACTTCTATTTATTCAATGAACATTTAGTGAACACTTCCTAAGTGCCAGACACTATTCTAGGAACTGGATATTAGCAGCCACAGAATAAATCTGTCTTTATTTATAATCGAATTTGCTTGCACAATTCCTTGCAGCAATTGAATCAACTGGAAAAACAGTAGATTCCATAAGAATTTGCTGAATAAAAAAGTTTAATTCTATTATTTGGCTTGCCATAGTAGCTGGGCCACTTACTAGCACATTCCCAAGGTACTTTGTCTTATATTTTGGGCTTTCTAGGTAGAAAAAACAAGTTTATAAATTGGTCTGGTATATTCTGTCATTTTTATTAATTTTAAATTTATTTTTTTACTTTATGGAAGGCACAGCATTTCCCTGCCTCAGTTTCCATGAGTCCAAAATATGAAAACACGTAAGGATTCGCTACTTACCTTACTTTCTCAAAGTAACATACAAGATTAGAAAATGTCCGTTGAATTAAGGCCATAGTTATTTTGATTAAATAATTTATCCAAACATTTAAACATTGAATTTTAGTTCTTCCAACCTGTTGGAATTCTTCAGAAGGAAATCATGTCACAATAACAGAACCTTAATGAGTTTAGTCATCTAGTTCTTCATAACAGTTTTTTTGCAATTTAGGACTTTTGTTGAAGGTGTTCCTTTTTAAGTTTTCCCTGTTCTTGGCTCTAGATGGATTTAAAGCAATATTACCACCAAATCACCTACCCCTAATTACTTTTCTTACTATCATGTGCAGGTGTTTTCAGAGCCTCTTCTTGTTTACGTTAAAAATGTCACCAAAAGACTTTTAAAAGGTAGGTTTCCCAATGTTCTCAGAGAATCTCTTCCACATCACAATCCTATGTCCATAAAGTGGCTGGATTATGCTCTTGCATGTGAAAGGTTGGACCACAGAAATTAAGTTCAGAAACAATATTAAATGCACTACTGAAGAAATCAGCATCATCAAGCATTGTTCACTGATTGTATGTGCTATTGATTATGTATGCAAAACAAATGTAACAGAAAAAGGCAATCAAAGGCAGTTTAAAAACTTCACAGGCAATTACAGAAAAAAATAAAAATCCCAGATTTTTTTAACTCATGTGGTAGTCTTTTAACTTAAAACAAGAAATTGTAAAACAATCATTTAGAATCCTCAAGACCCAGCAATAAAGACAGAATTGGGTAGAAGAGAATATCAAATATAAATTAAAGGCTCTTTCCCCACCAAGCTGGGTGTATCCCTGATTTCAGAGAAGCACAGGCAAGGTGTGCATGGAATTAGGGATGGAAAATGTATGATTGAGGAGAGAGGTGAAGCTTGTGATTAGAAGTCATGAGTTTCTACATGTTACTGTTTTTATCTGACATGATAAAGTATTATCAGTATTTGTGAATATGAAATATTCAACTAGAATTTAAAGATACTTTCTTTTAATATTTTATCGATAGATATTTGTACATATTTATGGAGTACATGTGATATTTTGATACATGTATATAATGTGTAATGATCAAATTAGGATATTTAGAATATTCATCACCTTGAACATTTATCATTTGTGTTAGGAACACTGCAAATCTTATCTTCTAAGTATTTTGAAATACACAGTATATTGTTAACTATAGGCACCCTACTGTGCTGTCAAACACTAGAAATTACATGTAAAAAAAACATCACATTATTAAAACTGAAGCTTTAATAACTAAATGAGATATTGGTTTTTTTACTCTATTGTTAATTCTCTTGGAATTGTTGCAAATAATTCAGTAGTGAGCTCATATCCATCCATCTTTTCATGTGTTCTACCCATATTCTGTGTAAACACAACTTACACAGATGTAATTTTTTAGAATAGCAAATCCTTCTACTCTAGTGCATTTTTTCATTCTATCAAAATTTTCTCTTGCAAGAGTGAATATTATCCTTATTTATTGCTTTGTGTTTTTTTCTTTTTTTTCCGCCTTCCCTCTCTCCCCTACTCCTTTAGATGCTGCTGCATGTCACAGCAGCTTCCAATCCCCCCAGGATGTTGCCACTTCCTTGGGGAAGTCTTCCTTGAAAAGTTTTGGGAAAAAAATTTCAGAGTATTTAAAATTTTTGCATTTTGTTGCACATCTATTATTATGGTTATTCTAGTGATCTAAAGGCTTTCCCACCTCCCCCCAGCTGCCCCCGCCCCCGAGAGCTCTGACTTGTCCCCACTGTGCACTCCAGAGGGAAAGTTTTCTTTTTACACAATACATTAAAGATGTGCTATAAGAAATCATCCATACTGAGAAGTGTTGGCTGCTTTCATGGAAATCCCACGTGCAGAAAAAATTGAAAACCCCAACAAAATGATGCTTTGTCTTACAGATTTGAGGAACAATGGTAGGAAAGAGGATTTGGTACTTAGTTGAAGCAAACCGCACTTGCACTTTTTGCTTAACCAGGTTGAAGCCTAGAAATTGGGGAAAGGAGGAAAAGGAGAGGTAAGGAAGATTTCCACGTAAAGAGATCACCACCAGACAAAACCCAGAGTCTACAAAGGTTTGCACCATTCTCTGGACTCTACAGGCATTTCTGATCAAGCATAAGAAGTGTGCTTTGTTTTTTACATATTATTTGTTGCATGTGTTTGGTTTGCGGGTTTCCGGTGAAGGACTAAACTAAGAAGACATGGCTCAGTGACAGTTACACTAGACTGTAAGCACTACAAGGGCAGGTTTGCAGTCAGTAATGCTCAGCATTATAGCTTTGGTACGTAACAGTATGCATAGCATACAATAGGCGCTCAAGTATTAGTCTGTGACTACATATTGGAGCAAGGAGACAATCACATTTAATTCTCAAAAAGTCAAAGAGAATTATACTTAGATTAATGCAAATACCCTCCTCCCACCAAAAAAATAAGGTTTGCAGGTGCCATCCATTTTGGAGATGGATACACAGCTCTCCATGTGAGAAACCACCAGGCAGCGAATGTGCCCCTGATAGATGCACGAGCACGGAACTCATGCTTTCACAATGGAACAGTACACCTGTTCTAAGCTGAAAGAGAGCCTAGAACCTTCAGGTGCTCTTAATTTACAGAAGAGGCCACTGAAGCCCAGAGCGGTTTGGTTATTGGTCCAACTTGCACAGCTGGTTAGTTGTAAAACTAGAACAAGAACACGGGTCCTTCTCCTCACGACCCAGTCAGAGATTTAGGGACTGAAGACCTCATTCCAATGTAAATGGGCATACTGAATGTTTATAAGTCATCTGAGTATTTTTGAGCATGAGTTAGTTTTTAACATTAAGAAACTGATGTTGAATGCTTTCAAAGAATAAATTCTTTCATGTTAAGTTTTGGCATAAAACTGGAAATTATTTTTTTGAAGTCTCAATTCTTTTAAAAAAGGCAAACAAAAAGGGAAAAAAATCTGTTACTCTACTGACCCTGCTTAAATAGGCCATGGTTATTTCCTTCCTTAAAGTGCAGCACTGTTTACCTTCTGATGGTGTTTTTCATACATACATGATTTTTTGGGAAGGAACAAATTGGTAATTATCTTCACTAATGACATGTGCAGCCATTTCAGTTAGATTTTAAATGGGCCACGGCTGGCATTCATAAGGCCCATTGAATATACGCCTGTTAGGTACAGTTTAATGGCTTAATGCTTGATTCATGTTTTTTCTCTGTGGTTGATTCTTATTGCACATTCAGGGCAATTAGAAAATTTGGTTTTCCTTCCTGTGTGTATATAATCTCTATTCAAAAAGCTCATATTAGCAAAATAAAAGTCAAAATTATACCTCAAAAGAAAAAGGAGGATTATATCTCTGATGGTGACAGTTCTCAAGATTTTGTTTAAATCCATTCAGTTAAAAAAGTAAACTCTTGTTTAGCATGAGTCACTAACAAGTCATAATAATTATCATGTGCCTCAGAAGATTCCTGCAGCATTTGAAAAACCATAGCTTTTCTGAAGTCCAAACTCAAATTGGCAAATGGTGTTGATAAATTAATGGAGAAAAGCTTTCACTGAGAATAAATTAAAAGCAACCTTGAAAATACTACATTATATATTCTCCTACAACAACCAACAGTATATGTCATGGTATTAGAATATGCTTCTCATTTTTCTTCAAATTTACATACCCTGAGTGAGGCTACGAATGCTAATAATAAGTCCCTGATTTCATAGCATTTAAATTTTCCCAGGATCAGTTAATAACTTCAAAGAGTGAGAATAATCTTGTATAGATATGTACATATAAAAAATATTTTCTTATACTTACAAAGTCAGACACTCTTTGCCCATATTCACACTAAGTTTTGCAGCTTCCTTTATGATTCAGAAGTTATTGAGTTGATGAACAGTAAGATCTGAATATCTGGCAGGTGTAGATTTTGCATGTTACTATATTTACTTACATAATTTTCCTTTTTCTGATATTCTCTCTAAAAGAGAAGGAATTAAGAGGAAATCATATGAGCATCTAACTCTACTTCACACTTTAGATTCTCACTTCCACTTTCAAAAGAAGAGCAACTCATATCATTTTCAACGTTAATCAGAATGTAGGTTTACTAATGTTTTCTCTTCCTTCAGCAATTTTCCATATTCCTAAAAAGTACCTCCTAGAGTGAAATAACACTTTAAATGAGCATGCCTGTTTATGTGTTAAAGACAGATGGAGAAGGAGAAAAAAGAGGGATAATTAAAAGGAGATGGAAAATATATTGACATTTAAATGTGCTTTCCTTTCAAATGTTCATCCTACATCCCTTCCATTGGTGCTAAGATGAAGGAAGTAGTGCAGATATTGCCAGTTCATATCTGGTATTTCCTACGGGCCCACGAAAGAGTTGACAGTCTGCTTCCCCAGCACAGGGTAAGAACAAAATAATGTCCAGGCAAGGAGGGGTGAAAACCAGCCAAAGTTAGCAGTGAGTTTTGTCTCTCAAAGTTAAGGGCCAAAGATGACTTATTTATGTTAGTCATTTGTCACCCTATGAGGACACAGCACATTCTGATACCACAGCGTGTATTAGCAGTGTGGTTGCTGTCTACACATATGTGTGTGTACACATACATGTTATGCACAGATTATGAGTATATACAAGGATAGAGACATAGGAGAAAATAATGATATATAGACTGATAGGTAAGAAAGATAAAGATATATACAGACGAGAGAGACTTAAAGAAAAGATCTACATATTAGAGTAAAAGAAATAATCTGGAAAGGACAGGTCCTGTGACAAGGTCTGAAATAAAGACAATCATATGAGTGTAAAAGCAAGATAAATTTCTAGTCTTATATTTGGTGTGCATTTTTAAAGAGTTTGTAGCCAAAGAAAGAAAGAACAGTGTGCAGAGATGCACTGGGAGTGTAGGAGCCAGACACGTGTGTTTGCAGAGTGTGCTTTTGTGCAGTTTAGGCCCAGGGCAGTCTGTTCTTTCAAGTCATGTAGTGGTCAAACCCGCGCTAAAGTGACACGCTAGCCAGGCTCCTCTATTATATAAATTGCTTTTTTGGAATTCTAGACACTAACCAAAAGTTGCACAAGAATTGGCTGCTTAGGGCCTTTTCCACTTCTTCCTGTGTCCTACTTTCAGCCAACTGCAACCCGTTGTCTTTTTTGTCTTTTTTGCAAACTGGCCGTTTTAGGTTATGTAGGCAAGAAACCCTGCAGTTTGAATACCGGGAGCTAAAAAAAAAAAAAACTAAGGAAACAAAAAAAGTTTAACAAGATACAATCATCAGATTATATCACTGCAAGAACATTTTGTCAAGGAGTAAAAAGTCATTTCCCTATTAGTGTCTACAATACACAAAAATGGTAGATATCATACCCTGATGTTGCTGGGAACAAAACGCAGACAGCAGAGAAAAGAATTCTTCTCTCCCTCCCAAACCATTCCTGCAAAACTAACCACCCCCTTTACAGACCCCCTATCGCTCTGCTAGCTCAGGGCCACGGGTTTTAATGCTGTCACAGGTATCTCTGCCATAAGGAAGGTCCACCCCTAGACTCCTTTGTCCTGTGGTTCCAGTGACCTGCACCCACATTCCCCTTCGCTGGCGGCCACAGTGGGATACGCCAGCCGGGAAGCTGAAACAAGGGTGCAGGACGGACCAGCTGAAAACCCCGCCCCTCACCTCTAGCTGCAAACTAGGTGTTTCAGCAGGTGCGACACTGCGGTGCCAGTCAGTACCTGCTCCTGCAAACTCACCAGAAAGGGCGAATGCCCCCTGCGTTCCCTGGGAGTCAGCGCCTGTCCCTTCGGCACAGCCGCAGGCTGACGCGGTCACTCCGCAGGGACCGGCCAGCGGGCGGGCAGGAGAGTCGGGGGCGGACGCCGCCCGGAGACCAGACTGCAGGAGCAACCGGGCTCCCCAGAAACTCACTTCCTCTCGGAACTCGCCCCGCTCTGGAGGCCAGACTTTGGGACGGGATCCGGGAGGACAACGAGCGGAGCCGGAGCTCCCCCTCCGCAGCCGGGACGCCGCACCTTCCTCCCGCCGAGCTTGCGGGACTCCGGCAGGCCGCGCTCATGGCAGAGTTTCACATACGTTTCCGTGACATGTTTTGCTTCCCTTTAACTCAAATACATTCAAGTTTCCTTTTCCTCAGGTTACCTCAGCTTTTGTCTTATCAGTACGTATGATTCTTAACATCCGTGGCGTTGAATGTCGTCACGTCTATGGGGGTTAACAAAAGATTCTCCTAACCAAGTGCAAAATGGAGAAAGATTAACCTCTGAAAGTTAAACTTTCAAATTCCGTTCAGATGTCCCTCCAGTGAACACTCTGCACGCTCAAACACGCACACACAACTTTCTGCATCACCCTGTGGACAAACCACACCCGTAGTTTCTGCCCTGAACTCTCTGAGATGCACTGCGGGTGTGGACCACACGGCTCGGAGACCCGCGGGAGAACCGCAGCTCTAACTGGCTGTGAAGCAGGATTTTGCTCCGCTAGACACTTGCACTGCGGGCAGCTCAGGTAATTGTCAAGAGACTGAGTTCTGGAGTCTGGGAGACACAACTCCCGTGTTCCCTCACGCCACTGAAACTTAGGGTAAGATTTTCATCTTCTCTGAGCCGGTTTTCCCTTCTCTGTAAACTGGTGACCACAGCAGTATCCGCCCCTCACTGGATGACTGGGAGTGTAAACGAGATGACAGACATAAATGACCATCATGGATTCTGGCATTTAATAGACATCCTTATGAATAGACATCCTTAACAATACGTGCACTAGCTGTGAACACATTTCTCATGGTGGAAAAAGCAAACCCTTTGTAGTCAAGTAGACCCGACCTTCAGGACCAGCTCCGGCACTGACTGGTTAAACGACCTTGAGCAAGTTACTCAAGACTTCGCTATACCTGCTTCCTTCTCTCCGAAATAGAGCTACCAGCAGGAATGCTGTAAAGATTAGAAATGAAGATATGCAAAGTACCATATAGCATCAGAATATTATATTATTATAATTCCTCAGTAAAAGAAATGGATAAAATGACCAAAACATGATCCCGGATGGAGACAACACAGAGCAGACTGCCAGCCACCTGATCCGCTCTCCGCAGTTTTGAGGCCAACCAGAAAATTTGGAAGTCATCTCCTTCCCCACCTCCTACAGCACCGAAGCTTGTCAATTCTGCCTATAAATATCTCTTTAATCTGTCTGCCTCCTCATTTTGAACCACTGCCACCTGGCACCGACTCCTGTCATTTGCTTTTTCGGCCACTGTAACAGCCTCTCAGACTCCGTCTGGGCCCTTCTCCATACAGCAGCCAGAATGATATTCTAAGTAACAGTCCAGGCACGGCACGCCCCTGACTAGACCTCCTCAGCAACTTCCCATTGTCCTTGGGATAAAGTGCAGACCTCCTCGTGGGATCCCAGCCAGCATCTACTGCCTCTCCCACTATTTCTCAAGTGAGCTAAATGCCAAACATTCTGAATGCATCATGCCCTCAGCTCCCAAATTTCATACATGCTCCCTCTGACAGCAGCTCTCTCCTAAAACATCCCTCTACTCCCAGCTGAAATGCCAATGCCCCTGGGAGGGTGTCTCTGACTCTACATGAGTTAAGGACCCTGCATGCGAACCCCAGATGCTGCCAGTGCACCCCTGCCTCGGCCAACACAGCCTCCAGCAAAGTTTATGTACGCTGTTTGGGTAGTTTCGTAAATTGACACGGTATCTACTGAGAATACAGATAAGTTCTTCCACTGTGCATGCCGCGTTCAGTCAGCATCAGCACAGCACCTGGCCCATAGTAGATGATCGAGAAACGTTTGTTAAAACCAATGCATTCATGTGCAAATGCACGCTTCAGTCGTGTGTTCTGTGTATTCTGCACGTAACTTGAAGAGAAGAATCACATTCTAGTCTTTGACAGGCTTTTAATTTTTTCATTACTTCTGAGGGAAGGAAAAAAAATCAGAAACAGCTTCTAATTTGCTCCCTTTTCTGAGAAGTATAAAGGCAAAGGACAAATTAAATTTTAAGACTCTTCCTCTTTCCTCCTCCCAACACTCCAAATCCCACTTTCATCGTTTCCTCAGAGGTAGCAACTCCGAGCTTTAAGCAAATATTTTTAGATATAGAATCTATAACTTCTTGAAAGCTGGTAATGAGAAATAAACATAAAAGGAAATGTCTCTTGGGCTCAAACTCGCACCCACTCGCACCAGCAGCTGTCGGATCTGGAAGAGCCATCCCTGCCCGTGATCCCCTGAGCCCAGACGAAGAGGCTTCTACCCGCACCTGGAGCGCGGCAGTCCCCTGTCGCTGGCAGGAGCAGAGAGCCAGGGACGCCAGGCAGCCGTCTGTGTCACCCAAACTAAAACCCACCTCTGGAAAACACATGATAACATTCCCTTAGAGAAATATTAGATCTGCTTCGCCGCTCTTTCTGGCACATTCTATCGCACTTTGCCCTCCTCTCTCACTAACTGGCATGATCACAAACTGCTCTTCCAGTGGGAAGCAGGCAAGTCAAATGCCATCACGGTCACTCTGCGTCTCCTGCAGAGGGGAGGGGGGCCTTGTGCACGTGGAAAGCTCATCGGCTCCTAATGGGATGGAGCGATTTCCAAGGTCACAGGAAGCACGCAGCTGGAGGTGACATATGCACCCAACAAACCACGGAAGAGAAGGAGCCTGGGCCAGCCCCTGCTTTGCCTGGAGTCCTGTGCCACACTCTGGGGCCATCCAGCAGACAGGCTAGCTCTGCCACGGAGCTGGCCGGGTCACCGGTGTGTGGCTGCCTCCACGGCTTCCCTCACCCGGGAACAACACCATTTCCAAGAAAATGTTTTTCTTTGATTTAAAAACCAAAGGACTGAAAGACATTTTGTCTGAAGTAAAGCACTGATGAGACTAATAAACATAATTCGAAAGAAACCTGCATATTGGAATTTTTATCTCCCATCCCCACCTCCTCTGGCCAAGCTTCTGAAATGTGCTCTTCTGAAAGGATCCACGTGGCATTTTTTTCTCAATAGCCCCACGAAGGAGAAGAAAATGACATTTTCACAATGGCAATGATGAAAGCCGAGGTGAGAAAATTTTTAAAATTCTGGCAATTTTTCACATTCACTTCAACAGACAAGTAAATCCAAATGTAGAAAGAAGTATAATTTGACAAATTATTTGTTAGTACTGGGAACATGAAATTTCTATTTGTGAACTGATAATGTTTATTAGATATGTTTCCCACTGCTCTGTATTATTAATTTATACTTTATTATTTCTTGGGTTACTATGGTTATGTTTTGCTTTATGGATTTTTAAAGAGCTGATTATGTAGTTTTTCAGTTAATTAGGTCACTTTGTAATATGAGACTCTAAAAGGCACTTTGAAAATAAAGGAAAACATTTCTTATGTGAGATGACAATCAAGTAAATCATTTAATAATTTCATTTGTTGGAATGAATACAAAGCATTATCAATTGCTTCTCATAGTTGGATAGGCTGCAAAATATAGAAAGATATAGAAAGAAACGTAACCCATGCACACATTAATGTGATCTAAGAAATTAGGATTCAGTTATTACAATAAGAGAGCATACCATTTAGCTAAAAATTATAAACACACTTTGGGGTGCCAACCTAAGCCATGGCCCCCCTACCTTAGAAACTGCCTCCCCCCACAGCCCTCACTAAAAGCGTGAATCTGGTACCCCGTCCCAGGACCCCACCCGTGGGCCACAGCTGACTGAACCAGGGATGGGCATGTGACTCAGGAACGTGATATCCACAAGCTGGACTGTGACACTTACTCTCTCTCAAGAGTTTAAATACATTTAAGACACAGAGACGAGAGATACTTATAGCAGATGTACACGTAGTTGGAGATTGGAAGGGTATTTTGGGTCATGTGGGTTCTGATGGGTAAGCAGAGAAAGCCCATCATGAAAGGGATGCCAGAAGAATGGCAGAGACATCAAGACAGAAGCAGAGACTGGAAAACACCTCCTTTGAAAACGAGAGCAAGGCGGGAAGAACCGCTTCTGAGTCCCCAGATCCAGGGACACCAGTACGGTGTGTACCCACACCCCTGTGTGGCACAGGACGCAGGTAGGCTTCATTTTCTTAAAGCGTTGCTTTTTCCCCAGTAAATTTCCCCTTCATTTCAGCTAGATTGAGTGAATTCTTCTTGCTTGCAAACAATCCCTGATTAAAACAGCACATACACAAATTCCTGCATATTAAGAAAGTAAACCGGCTGGGCGCGGTGGCTCACGCCTGTAATCCTAGCACTCTGGGAGGCCGAGGCGGATGGATAGCTCGAGGTCAGGACTTTGAGACCAGCCTGAGCGAGACCCTGTCTCTACTAAAAATAGAAAGAAATTATCTGGCCAACTAAAATTATATATAGGAAAAAATTAGCCAGGCATGGTGGTGCATGCGTGTAATCCCAGCTACTCGGGAGGCTGAGGCAGCGATCACTTAAGCCCAGGAGTTTGAGGTTGCTGTGAGCTAGGTGATGTCACGGCACTCACTCTAGCCAGGCAACAGGCGAGACTCTGTCTCAAAAAAAAAAAAGAAAGAAAGAAAGTAAACCTTTTCCTGAATGAAGCTGTTTTTTGAATATTAAGGGCATGTAAGAAAAAATTCAAGTTAGATTCACATTGGTACTTGTAAACTACAACACTGCCCCGAACAGAGTAGAAAATTTCAGAATCAATTTTCATCCTTTTCTTTCGTATCACTTATAAAAACTGAACATTGATTAGTGGATCAGATCATGCAAAGATGGATCCAGTAATGTGATCCTAAAGCAGCTCACTGTGTAGGGGGAGAAAGCTGTGACTCGTAGCATTTGATGATTTCTGTGGTACAAACGTGCCCACTGGGTCCGGTTTCAGACTCCCAGGGTGGCATCGCTAACAGGGCACTGAGAAGAGCCTCGCACCCGCAGCTTTCCCAGAGCTTGTGCAAGCTGCTCCTCACGCCACGGGATGGATTCAAGTCAAAAATATTGCAAGTCAAATAACTAAACTAAAAATTATGGGTTGGTTCAGTTCACTTCTCAGGGACGCTGAGTAATTAGCCCGCGGTCACACAGCAAGTGGCAGAGCCTGGATTTCAGACCCAACAGCCTGGACAACGGAGGGAAAGCAGCGCCCGAGCCCCTGTGCTGGTGAGCTGGGCCGGACCACCGCGGCGGCCCGGCCGGGACAGCAAGTGGTTCCGCGGTCCTCGAGGCCAGAAAGCCCAAGATAAGGCTCGGGTGGGTCTGGTATCCGCGGAGGGCACTCTTCTGGTTTGTAGAGGGTGTCTTCTCGCTGTGGAAAGAGAAGGATCTCAAGTCCCTTCTTTCATAAGGAACCCGACCTCATGACCTACTTACCTCCCACAGGCCCCGCCTCTTAATCCCATCACATCAGGGGTTAGGATTTCAATCTATGAATTTCAGGGGGACAGAAACAGCCCATAGTACTACTAGTTATTAAGTCTTTTATACCAATATCTTCTATCAGGTAAGCCCTACACCCCCGAAATTACAAGCTAAGAACAAGCAATGTAAACTAAATATACTTAGTATTCAGTAGTCAAGATTTTAATTTCTATAAGGTCTTATATCAAAATCCAAAAACAATGAAACCTATCGGTTTTGGGGGAATCAAGATACTAAAACTAAATATATGGTACTTTATCAATTGCTAATTTTTAAGTATAATTTATACCCATATCCCTACCACCCCTCACAGTTCATCTGTTCAATAAACCCTTTGCATCTGTATGTGTCTCACGAAGAATTATTTAGCATTAGTGAGCATGTCGTGCTTGTTTTTACATACTACTTTTCCAGAACTATTCTCACACTTCTAAATTTTACTCAATCTTTAAGACCAAGAAAAATGAGAGCCCTTTTCCAGGTAAATCATAGCTGTCACCACAGGCTACAGTCACTTCATGTTTACACTCTGACTTTCCAAGTAAACCTTAAGTCTCAGTGTCTAACGCAGTGCCCGACAGAATGGGTGTTCTACGGATGTCTATTAAATAAATGGATGAACCTATTGATTGAAAAATACTTGATACCTTTTCTATAAGGAGAAATAAGGCCAATATTTTCCAAGCATAAATGAATAGGGTGGGGATGAACCATCTCAAATCAGCAAAAATGGCTGATTTTCTTATTTCAACTACATAAGCTTAGAACACAGGAACTTTTAGTACAAACACTGTATTCATTTTCAGAGTCAGCAGTTCCTCTCGCAGCTTCCCCTGACAGCACCACGGGTCTCGGGTCTGCAACGCTGCTGCGCAAGCCCAGCCTCCACCGGGGGGTTCTTCTCACGGGGGAGAAAGGTGTCTGGTGGGCTTGATGTCAAGGAAGGGTTAAATTCACCCACTGCCTTAAAATGATGCTCAAAGACATCACCGTTTAATAGTAACAGCTGCTATTCTATAATTATACAAACTAATTTTCCGAATAACATGCCATAAAGGTGTTTGTATTGGGGGAGAGCAGATGAAATAACAAAAATATCAACAAGAAGTTATTGTTTGCCACCCTGTTTTACAGACAAAAAAACTGACCTTCAGAGAAACTAACCTGACTTAGAAGACCTTGAACCTGGGCCGTTTTCACAACCCTGTAGTCTTTTAACATCTCTGCATTTTGCCTCATCTTACTGCCTCCCCCCCTGTCTTTCGCTGCCGTCTGCAGACAAAGGCAAGGCCAGCAGGAGCGGCAGAGGCTGCACTGATGGGCGTGCTGCCCACCAGTTACTCAGGTTCACTCTTGACCTTGAGAAAGTCAATTTATTCTAAGTGTCAACTGACCAAAATTGAAACAGAAATTCTGATATCTTTGCTAATGAGTCTGATTAAAATAAATGAGTACCCTGTGTAAAAATTTTGTCATTCTAGTCCAAAATTGTTGGTAGGGGCTAAAAGTGTGATTTAAAGTGATCAGAGTTTTGAATTAGTCTACAATCTGAAAGAATATCTATTAATATGAGGGATCAATGACTGTCATAGATACAAATAAATACATCTTTTTAATTGTCTGCTTATAAGTAAATATATATACCAGAAGACACCAAACTGATGTATTTTTACTGTCTTTAATTTATTGGATGTGGAGCTCCACTAGTTCCTATTTCCCTGATCTGAGCAAAAAACAGCTATGTCTCAGAAGTGAGAAACTCGCTCTGTAAAAAAGCAGATATGAAATGTTTTCATTTTTATAAATGACTTGCCCGTACCGTTCTCTATTATATATTAAATGGCTCCTCTGATTTGAAGAACTTTCAAGCTGAACCTACGAGCCTGCAGTACTGCCCAATATAAACAGCCATTTGACAGAATGAAAGAAGTCATTCCATCTTCTCTCTAATCTTTATGCTTCCTTCCCGGCCCCCTTTCCATTTACAACACAGGATGGACTCGGACTGCTGGTCTCTGCTCTTCCACAACGCGGTGCGGCTTCCAAGGCAATTCCATGCATTACAGAGCGAGAGGAAATGAAAATGGGCACCACCAGCTGATTAGCTGCCTATCAATATATTTAGATCAGCTTAATTTTCCCCCACAGAATTCAGAAATATTGAAAATGCCCTCGCGTGAAGCTCCTAACCCGAATCCCTTAAGGAGAGCGGAGAAACACCTTTCTATCAATTCTTCCGGACTCACAAGGCAAAGCCAGCTCTAATTCAAGCTAATAAAAACGTTGCAGGCATGTGGGAAGCTAGAAGGCTAGAAAACTCGGTCAAGCAAGTTTGACTTTTAAAGCTACAGAAAATTTGAAGAACTTAGTGGCCTAATAAAATGCCTGCCATCAGGATTGTGTTTATGTCCTTGAAAATGCATTTTGTGATGACACAGATAGTTCCTGCACTTGAGTAACTGCATCTGTGCTTCCACCTCGCTTTGTCAAGGAATTTTTTTATTCCCAAACCCTGCTTGGATCAATAGCAGCTCAATATCATTCACGACTAGTGCAGAAGTGTTCCTTCACTTCTCTAGGCTCCAAGACTGATATAGACGAGAAGGTTGGCTTTAACCCTATTCACACATGAGAGATTAAAACAAAACTTTACACCACAAATTCAGGTGGTACAATTGCAGCTGGACTCCTGACATTGTTCACTCGACATTTCCCCCCGCACAGCTTGTCTGTTGCATTTCTGTGCTTGTTTTAGAATTTCTCCATTTCTTTCTGAAATCCCCACACATATCCTCTTACTTCATGACTCATCTTGAACTGTTGTTTTTTTTTTTTTTTTTCCTTAAGGGATATTGGCCATCCAACCTGAGCTATCAGAATTTTTCATCTATCCATGTAAAAACCTTGTTCTACAATTAGCCATCCTGTTTTCTTCTTCCACTTCAGAAGAATTTTCCCTCCTTTCTGGAATTAAACCCAGTCTAATCCCAGCCCTTTGCACGTTTTCCAGAGTCTTGCTTCCTGAGTGTTCCTCACTCAGTCTTTCAATTTATCACTCACTCTTCTTTCCTTTTCTTCTGTATTAGATCCATGCCCAATTCCCTAGTCCCAGTCCTTTCCTTGACCTTGAAATCATTTAATGTCACTATTTTATCTCTCTTTCCTTGCATGTATTCCCTTTTTATTACAAAAGTGTAACCATTTTTCATTTAAAGATTAGAAAACACAAAAAATTAAATGTATGCTTCATTTACTGATATTGATCACAAATGCCTTCCCAGGTCAATAGAAGTAAATCTCTATCATTTAAATGGTTGTATCTTACTTGATTATATGAGCATTTAACTAGATGGCTGGTGTTGGCTATTTAAATTGGGTGTTCAATTTTTATTATAAACAATACTGCAATACAGTTTTTTTTCCTGCCTTCGTCTTTGCACACTTATGTAATTATAACCTTACAGTATGTCATTGAAGAACCCTGGGAAACCTTTTGACAGAGTGGTAGAATACATGTCGGTGGACTCTACTTGCCTACTGTCAACTCAGCTCTTCAACTATTTGTAATAGGGGTTTGGTTACCACTGCTTTAATGAAATTGCTCTTTCAAAAAGAATTGTGACATTTTAATTATCAACTAGTTTTCACCCTAGTTTTCATCATTTTTGATGTGTATGTATGATTTGGTCATGGCCATTCCTTTCAGGAAACTCTCTCCTCCTCTAATAAATTTCCATGATGGTCCACACAATCTCAGTTTTACTTCTATCATCCTTACTCCTCTCTTCTGCCCACTTGTCTTCTTTCTTCTTCCAAAGAAATACAGGAAGTCCACATTTCTCTCCTTAGAGTTTCTTATTTTATCCTCCCTAAATTCATAGTCCTGCCCACTCTGTTATAGCTGTCACCTCTGTTTAAATTTTCCCCAAATCTATTTCTTCAGCCTAGCTTCTCCATGAATTTCCTACTTCCTCCCAGATATATTTACATAAGGATGTTCCACTGATAACAAAAAACTAACAGATTTAAACTCAGGCTCTACTTATGTCCTAACTTGCTCTTTTTCTGGATTTCCTATTGCTATTAATATCTCCATCAACTTTAAAACTTCAATTTGAGCTTAAATTTCCCATCTCTCTCCAAAAAAAAAAAAAAAACCACCACCGCACACAGCATTACTGGTTCGCTCCAAGCCCTGCTGGGCACAGTTATGATATCCAACTTTTATTCTTTAGCACCTTGGTCAGTGGAGGGAGTATCAAGAGCCCTGTTTCCTCAGCAGACTTGTTATCTCAAGCTTACCTGGGACTAATTGGATTCAGATGACTGTAAGGTTGTTCCTCTGAGACTCTCCTTTCTGTGCTCACCCTTCTCGGCATTCTCGCAGGCTGGCAAGAAAGCGTGGCCAAAGTCCAATAAAAGGATTATGGAAAACCTGGGATTCCTTGAATTCTGGGCTCCCAGATCAGGGAAATAGGAAGAATGGTAGCTGGGCTACATGAACCCCAGGGAACAATTTTGTTCTAGTTTGACTTTCATTTTGATGATTTTTGCCTTTCTGTCAAAGGCAGGAAAAGAGAGGACTCTCAGTCAAGGAGAGAACAGCAGCAGTGACACGAACAGCAGCGTTGGCAGAGCTGGCGAAGGCGGCTGCTGGGTGGTGGAGGATGTGACAGCACTGGAAACCGCGGTGACAGCCTTGGGAGAAGTCCCAGCCGCGGCGTGGGTGGCCGTGGTGTTGGCAAAGCAGCAGTGTGAAGCGTGCAGGGGACAGGGAGACTCCGGCAGTGGCCCTGCGAAGGCCGCGGTGGCGGCAGAGAGGGCCGCAGAGGGAAACCGCAACGGCAAGGCCGGCAGCAGCGCATGGTGTCCCACCACGCCAGCGACCCTCTGCCGTGTGTGTTCCCTGAGACACAGCAGCACCCTTGCCTGGCCCCGGGCAGCACCCAAGGACAGTGAGAAAACAAAAGAGATGCTGAGATTCCAGAACATTAGAACGGGCCCAGGAATTCCAAGGCAGGTAGTGAAATTTCCTCAAAAGGAAAAGTCAATTAAGATGTTGAAATGAAAAGCGACATTTAACGTGAGATCGATACAGCAAGCTCTCGGTACAGTGCAGACAGTGAGGGTTGTGATTGGGATCTACAGAAAGGCAGGTTTGAGAGGGGCCAACACACACTGCCCTTCCCATTCAATTGACTTGATATAAGAATATTCCATAGGCTCCAGTTTTCTGAAAATAGCTTTTCCTTTGCAAACCCTTTAATAAATATTCAGGAGATGGAGTTCATTGACAATCCCCCCAAGACGTGAAGCTAATTAGCTGCTGATACCTAAGCTTAGCATTTTAGCTCTCTCATACCATAAAGGATTCTTTTCAAGGTGTTTGTTTTGAATGTAAAAGATAAACTGGAAGAAGTATGGATTAAGACCTCAAAATTGTCCTCTCAAAGGGCTCTCTTCTTTTTATCAAAAGACAAAGGAGATAAATAGGAAAAAATCAAACTATTTGGGGGGCAAGGGAAGGGGTCCTTGAAGAATCAAGTATTTTTCGCTGGTTTTCATGCTGTCAGCACTTTAAGCTGCTAATTTTCCCCCCACAGATTTTAAATAAGCTCATCAAAAACCTAGAAGTCGGAAAACTTTAATAACTTAGGGATCAGATTACTTTTCTCAAAGCAGGATTTCATTCTACTCACTCAGCTTTATTTCTCTACTGTGTATTACTTCCAAAAACGTGGTCTCTTTGGGAAGCAGACTGCGGTTGCAGGTTTGCATTGCCATTTGTACTTAATCCCCAAAATAAACGCAAGAAATTGCTGTAATATGTGCAGATTGTATTGCAGTGAAAAAGAAAGCCATTCATGTGGGATACTAATTTGTTTCATAACCATCCTTCGTTTACAATAACAGATGATCTTGTTCATTGATCACCATGGCGGCCTCTTCCACTCCACCCTTAAGGCACCATCAGAGGGGACCAAGGCAAGACACGCTTTGCAGGAATGTGCCTCTTCTTTTCTTTTAAGGATGAAATTTGGAAAATTAGCTTGTCTTCACTTTAGTTTTCTCATGTGAGAAGAGTTCTCTAAATTGAAGACCCTGAAATGAACCCCACAGAGACTAAAGTCCTGTGAAAATTTAAGCATTGAGTTTTGAGCTTAAGGAAACTGCAGACTGAAGTCAGTGAGAGGATATTTCTTACTAACATCCAATGTTTGTTCTTTATACTGAGACTTCAAACCAAGGAAATTCATTAGTTACCACACTGTTATGAATCTATATAACCCACAATATATAATGAGTGTTTTATATGAGACTGTCAGTGATCAACCCCAATGAATACAACTAGATAAAAGGTTTAAGAAATCAAAAAAAACACCATAACTGTTTGATTGATGGAAAATAACCAGTTAGCTGACTTTTTTTCCCTTACTAACTACCAACCACTGTCATATAGCACTAGCATCAGAAAACTCAGTCCCTTTAAAAACGAACAGAAATTTATAAACACACCCCAAACACTCCTATGTCTTTGCAACTCAAAGAGTGTATCGTTTTATCTCAAGGGAGTTATACTTGTATGCAGCAGTTCTCCCGCTAAACACTCAGCTGCAAAATAGCACCGGAAACCTACAAACCTGGCAGTGAGCAGAGTCTTCTCACATCAGTGAGGGTTTTCTAGAAGTCAGCAAAAATAATTTCATAAGAACTTTTTAGTTTTGCCAAATATTTTATCCTATTTCCTTTTTTAGATAATGGAGAACCACTTCTCTTACCAGCAAATTTATGTACTGTGACAAAATGTTAAAAAAAAAAAAAGAATGTCTCCTGCTGTCATTAAGTCTATCCTCCGTAATGCTTTTAATTTTTAAGAGTTTTGAGTCCTTTGTGATTTGCTGAAACACAGATCTATCAAAATAAACTTGAGAATTTTTACAGTGCACTTGGTAGGAGGTAAAGCTTTCTGTTCTCCTACCTAGAACTGGCATCAAGAATTAACGGTGCACCAATTTGTCAGATGATTTATAACCTCACTAGGTTTTAGTCTTCATTTAATAATATGCTGCAGCCGTGCAAGTCCTCTTACACACAAGCCTGTCTTTCTGAGCTCTGTGGGGATGTCACACCTGCTCAAGAGGGAGACACAGTGTCTCTAAGGTAGGGGTGTCTGTGTGTGCACATGAAGAGAAGGACAGGAGACAGACAAAAAGGAAGAGTCTTCAAGAACGGATGTTAGATTCTGATGACAACCTCAGGGACATACATGCTTTTTATTATGATTATAATTCATGCATTTTTAAATAATTAAAACTTCTCTTTTCTCCCTGTTTGGTCTTATTCTATTGAAGTCCTCCTTTGTCACAGGCTCTGAATCATACTTCTTTAGATTTGAATGTTGGTACAATTATTTTAAAAAGATGAATACCAAAACAAATTTTTTACTTTTTTAAACATACACACAAATTGTTTACTCCTTCAAATTGGTCATCTGGGGGAGATACTAGGCTTACTGCCACAATGCAAGCAGTATTCAAAAATTCTTTAAAATCACCCTCTGGCATTGCCTTTGAAGTACATACCATATTCTATTTAATATTCTCAACGGGAGCAAATTTTCATTTTTTGAAGTTATCCTGTGAATAAATTTGGAGATCCTATTCGATGATAATATTTGGAAGTTTTTTAATAAGATTCACTTTAGATGTGTATAAGAAATTACAGATTTAGCTATTTATGAAGTATATCCTATGTGAAAGCCTGCATTAAAAAAATTGAACAGGGAGTCCTTGTTCCAGAAAAGCTTACTGTTTGGAGGGAGAGACACACAAATAGATCGTTTTAGCATCATGCTTTATGCTGTGCACTCCTGCAACTCGAGGGCTGCTTAGTTCAATGCAAAGGCTGAGGCTCAATGTGAAGGTTTCCTAGGGATGAAGTTACTTAAACTGAGACTTAAGGGATGAATAGAAATTAGGCAGATGAAAAAGGGCAGAAAGGACATTCTGAGCACACATACAAAAATGCATAATTAAAGGCAGCTTGATAGGTGGTTAAAAAATAAAACATTTTACAAGAACTGTAGCATAAAATGCAAAGGTTGGTGAGGACAGAAAGAATAGAATAGACCAGAGAAGTAAGCAAGGTGTAACCTGTGGTGCTTTTTGTTTGGTTTGGTATCTCTTCCTAAGGTGTTCTATGAGGAAGCCAGGAAATCATAAGGTCAGAACTGCATTTTGAATGATAATTCTGAAATGATCATTCCCTCGTATCCAGGTTATGGGAAGATTACCAGACATTTTTTCAAAAGAAGACACACAAATGTACAACAAACACATGAAAAAAATGCTCAACATCACTAATCAGAGAAATGCAAAATAAAACCACAATGAAGTATCATTTTATACCAATCAGAATGGCTATTAAAAAGGCAAAAAAAAAACCAGCTGTTGGCAAGATGCAGGGAAAAGGGGGAACTCTTACACACTATTGGTGGGGATAGTGCAGCTTCTATAGAAACAGTATAGAGATTTCTCAAAGAACTAAAAATGGAATTATCATATGATTCAGCAATCTCACTACTGGGTACCTACCCAAAGGAAACCATATCAAAAAGATACATGCACGCATACATTTATCACAACACAATTCACAATTGCAAAGATATGGAATCAACCTAAGTGCCCATCAACCAATGAATGGATGAAGAAAATGTATTATCCAAATACCATGGAGTGCTACTCAGTCATAAGAATGAAATAATGTCTTTTGCAGCAACTTGGATGGAATTGGAGGCCATTATCCTAAGTGAAGTAACCCAGGAACAGAAAACTAAACGCCACATGTTCTCACTTACGAGTGGGAGCTAAACTGTGGCTCCGCAAGGACACACAGAGTGGTACAATGGACACTGGAGACAAAGGGGAGGTGGGGAGGGGGATGAAAAATTACCTGTAAGGTACAATGTACACTATTTGGTGTTGGGTACAAAAGCCCAGACTCCACCTCGGTACAACATATATATGTACCAGAATTCAACTTGTATCTCCTAATTCTAAAGAAAATAAATTTAAAAACAAAAAGAAAGGATGAGAGCAATGATAGTGACAAAAAGCACTAAAACATAAAATTAGCAGTACATAATCACTGATTTTACTTGGTGGTGAGGAGGAAAGAGAGAAACTTCCAGGTTTATGTCATGAGAACTGAGACAAGGACCAGGAGTCAAGCACATTTAGTAGGGTGAAAGAAAGAGATTGGGAAGGGTGTTCTGTGAGGCAGGTTTGAGTGCTCAAAGCAACGAGAAAGTACCACCACCCAGAAAGAGGTGAGCCGCCCAGGAAAAACACAAAGGCATTACCATATAGCGTGTCTACTTAGAAACGGAAATAAAGAACACTACTGCCTTAGCATTTGGGTTAAGCAAACAAAGAACTAAGAAACATCTGCTAATAATAGTAAACATCCATATTCAGAATTGAAACTGAAGCTAAAATCAATGAGGTTGAGATAAAAAAGAGTATGAACTGGATCAGAATAAAGGTATTTTTCAGAGATATATCAGCCAAAGGGAGTCACCAACTCCCTGGTGAAGAAATATCAGCTATTAATACCAGAAACATTTAGTACATTGTGTCAAGATAGAATTATATGTGTGAGTATGTGTATCCATACTTTAGTTACCTATAAAATGTATGGTTTAACATTCTCAAGTCATATTTTGTTGTCTTTATTTTATAACTGTGTAAAAACAACTTCTCATATTAGTATGTCTAAATGTATCAACACAAGAAACTCCAAAACAAAATTGTGAGATGCTTGTGGCCAAAGAGAAAAGACAGGTGAACACTCTCACTTTCAGCGGATCTTCCTAGGTTGCAACTTGCCACAGAACACTGGCTGAGCAAGTGGCACGCCTGCCTCAGTGGCCCAGAGTTTGCAATAATATTCTGCCAACCGTCTGATCAAAGAACAGTGAGGAAAAAAAAAACCAAAAAGTGGGGATTTAGTTAAAATATCTAAATTACGAGCAGTTTTCCTATCAGTGCTTAGTTACTGATTACGGTTTAGCCGTTAACGCATTTGCACAGCACTCATGCGCAGAAGCACATCAAAAGCACTTTTAGTTTTTAAAAGCTTATATTTTACAGGCATTGAGGAGTCAAAATAGCATCTACCTAAATATAAATTTAGAAAAATATGAATATTGAATATTCATATTGACTATATTTTCATACATAGTATGACAGGCTATCAAGCCACTTCAGATATTATACTTAGATGTGTATTTTATAATTATATTGTAAGCAAAATGCTTTCAGGAAATAAAATAAAAATTGCCTGTAAAACTAAAAGCTAGTCCTTTAAAAAGAATAAAACAGGGAAATCTATATATATCTAAGGAAAAGCAAAAGCACATATAAACAACAGGAAAGAAAAGGGAACATACACCAATATATTTGAAAACTCTGTCAATGTAGTGTATTTAGATATACAATTATTTGCAATTTATGAAATCTTGAAGTTCACTTGCAGGACACTGTGGGGAAGAAGCACATGTTTTCTTCCTGCCAAGGTGTCAGGAATAACCACATCCCTGAAGAATTCTCCAGTGCTTTCTGAGAACCGATGCCAAAAGCCTACGAGAAGGTAAGACAACCAGAAGAGAACTGCTAGGATGAACCTGTCTGAACTGAGATCAGCATGAATATGCAGGTGTTCTTTTCCATCCACGAACACCTATGGATCTTTATGTTCTTATGATGAAACGAAGGGGACCTGCAAAAGGCTGCTACAATGAGGAGAGTTGCGTGAACTATTATACATAAACGCCCACCAGCAGTTACTGAGTATCCACTTCCATCATGCTAATTGATATCACATGGTCCCTCAGGACTCTCGGGTTTTTATAATCTACTAGTGTCTTTCTCTTTTTCCCCAAGATTAAGGGCTTAATACGAGATAGAAATGATGCTTAGCATCTTACATGTACGATCTCATTTAATTCTTAGAGAAGCTGTTATTACCCCCATATCACAGATGTGTACAGACAAGAACCACAACCAGGTTCAGTAACTAGACTTGGTAAGTGGTGGAGTCGTGTCCCAGAGGTAAGCGTAACTTCAACCTCAGGTCCTTTACGCTACGCAGTGTCCCAAAGCTGAGGTCAGACAAAGGCAGACAAGGGAAGAGTAAGGGACCTACACAGCCCTTCTCTTAGGATTGTCGTCCCAGAGCCCCTTGCCCTGCCAGCGTACCTGACATAGAGAAGTCATTCGTTAACACTAGTTCTCATCTCCCTTCCTTTTTAAGGTGAACAGTGACATACAGAATCTAATTTTTCACAGTCTGCTTGCTTGCTGTAGGGCAGATTCCTGACCACCACCCCCGAGACTCTGGTTCAGTACGTCTCAGGGATGGCCAGGAACAGACACAACCGCCAGCACAGAGGATTCGAATGTGACTTACCTCCACACAGGGAGAAACACTAAAACAGAGGATTGAGCCTGGAGGCAGACAGGTTTGTGATCTAGGTTTCTCAACTGTCACATCTTTACATAAAGAGAAAGGGCAAACAACCGTTAGACCAACGGAGAATTACTCCGGACATAAAGTGAGTCAAGTTTCAATTCCCAGACCACAAATTGTTATGCAATATTGATGAACAAAGTAAAACAGGTAATTTGGAAACAGTTTTCTAAAGTGTTTCTAAAAGAAATGTGTGTCTTGCCTATCCATATATGTATAGAAACCAGAATGAGAAAAATAAGTATATTTGATGCAATATACAGCCTCACAGTAGTTTTGCCTTTTTATATTTTTATAAACTCTTTCTAGCCAGAAGTAGTTATAAAAAGAATTTCCCAACTCTTTTGCTTCCACCTTCTTATCTCAAAAATGCCATATGGCACTAAGTAAGATAACACATAGGAAACACGCAAAACTTACCTAACAACAAACGCTGCTATTCTGCCCCATGTTCACTTCCCTTCACATGGAATGTAGTCATTGAAGAGAGGCCATTTAATCAGAAACAATTTTTAAGTCTTCAACCATTATACATATTGAAATCAAGTCCTCCATCGTCAATAATGCAAGGCAAATAATTATTAATATTAGCACTTATTGTGTATTACTACAGATTCACTAATTGCAGACTAAACAAAGAGGATTTTGAATTTTGATAAAATATACACATAGCCAACCACCAACTCTTAAGATGAAAGGAGGCTGTAAAAACTACAGAAAGGTTGGAATGTTACAAAAGGAAAAACAGCAGGTTCTAAAAAATCAGAGCATTTGCTGTATCACTTTTTATTAGAAAAATGCAATTGAGAAAAATGCTGTAAAAAAGAGTCTGGTTGCAGCTAGAAAAAGGAAAATAACAGATACTAAGGGGAGATAAAAAGTATGCAGAAGTTGCCATAAAAGGAAAAAATTATGAAGAAAATGTCTCCTTGGAGCCTGAATGAAGAAAATATAAAAGACAAAGCATCAAGTCATTACAACACTGTAGAATGTGGAGAATCACTTTGTTATGGGCTACGAGAATGGAAGTAAGTGACCCATGGGTATTGGTTCATCTTCCTGGAACTGAGATAACCTTTTGTAAAGTCTTCACGCCAGGGTTTCCACTTTCATGAAATAAGGAAAAGATTATTTCTAATGCTATTTCTTATGCAAATTATTTGACTTTTCACATAAAAGTCAAGTTTCAGATTTAATGACTATATTACTCATTTCTTCGATGTTTAGGATAAGATCTTCAAGGACCCATGAGCTTTACTGGATCACAATCCCTAAAAGAGATTTATGAAAGATCTTATCTTACAGTGATACTACTAACTCTATAGAGGACAGAAAGGAAAAATGAAATGGCAGGAAAATAGAATTCCAGCAAATCCACTCTGAGTAGAAGAAAGGTGACCAGACAGTAGTTAGTAAGGTAGGTAGAAGGGGGAGAATTCATTTGCACATGTTGATGAAAGTCTGTCAAAGAGCAGAAATCATGTCCTTTGGGAGTAGATGGATGAGCTCCATCCCAACGTCCACTTCACACAGCGTCCCACAGAAGCCGGGAGGTGTTAAATGACCTCCAAAATCACATGGCAACTAATGGTCACAACTGGGCCAACCTATCAAATGTCCCAATTTCAACTAAATAGTAACTTTTTTGTAAAATGGAAAATAGAGAAGTTGGGTAGAAATAGATTAGTAATCAAATGATGATAATACAAGGTTGAGAAATGCGAGAATCACACAGAACTGTGTGCTGCAGGGCTGCAGAATGCAAAGGACAAAAGGGTCACACGCAGCGGAACAGCCAGGAATGTTTCTGTGAAGTAGGTTCCACACAGGCGGCCTTGAAGGCTGGAGAGGCAGTTTCACAGTAGGTAAAGGAGAAAGAAGGAAAGCACACTCCAGGCAGGGAGAGCACAAGTGGGGCACAGAGGGAGAAGAACAGGAATATTTAGAACACAGCAAGTAGGTCAGTCTTGCCAAACTGGAGTGAATGCGCTAAATAAAAACCATTAGAAACTTTAAGAAAATAAACCTGATAGCCGTGTGTAAGGCAGATTGGGCAGGGAAGAGGAGGAAATATGGAGAGACAGCTCTACCAGTCATCCAGGAAGAGTGATGAAGTGAAAAAGCCAAGGCCCTGTCTAAAATGATGCTTGGTTAGGAATTATGCAGTAAAATACCTTTAAAGATTCAGAAAAAGATTTCCTTAAATGCACTGAATAATGGGACGGATAGGGGAGAGTGAGAGCGCACCTGTTGCTGGAGTCTTTATGCATTGTCTACTAATTACGATACCTCGAAAGCTGTAACGAGAATCACAGCCAGTAGCTCCAAATACACACACATCCTCCCTCCCTCTCTCTCCAACCTCAGAGCTGGGTTTGGGACAGAGTCTGTGTACCAAGCTACATTCATTTTTCAGGTAACCAGAGACAGGGGCTCTAAGCCAGTACTTTTCTTAGAATTCATAGCCATACCTTCGAGAAATCAGTAAGTCAGGAAGTTATTAGGCACTGATGATGGTCCGACGCATGCTGGAATGCAGTGCTTCTAATGTAGCAAGACTCCACACAGGAAGAACACTGGTCAAAAGGAACACTATAAACTGCAGCTTCATGTGTTCTGAATTGGCAAATGTCAGAAAGAGAGTCAGCAGGGGGGAAGGAAAGATGCCTCAAAGCCAGGAGAGATGCACTAGCTGGATACCCGAAACACTGCAATGGGACCAAGACACGGGAAAGAGAATTTGTACTAACACCTAAGTGCTGGGTTTGCCACAGTTTTTTAAACTAATAAGCTCATAAGAGAGGTTTCTGTCCAGAACATACTATGACCTCACTTGAACGGAAGAGTTCTTATTTCCTAGGCTTGTGTAACAACATGCTACTGTGACGATCAGTAGTCTTACTGCCATAAGAAAGTGCAGTCTATTTAACAAAAGATCAAAAAAAGTACTAGTAATTATTTTAAGAACATAAGCAGAAAATTTGGATTATACATGCACAAGAATTAGAATCTCTTTTTAAAAGACAAATTTGATGACTTTGTAAAACAAAATATGCCATTCATAAGAAATTTAAGACAAAATACAAATGCAAAGTAAAAGTTAAAGGTAGATCAGATGGAACAAAAAAGAGTATGACAATATTTTATCAGAAAAGTGAAATTCAAGGTAAAGATGTCATATGCATAAAGTTTGTTTTATGTTAATAAAAATGCAATCTATAAAAATATGTCCTGAATATCTAGATATGAGATATCGTAGCATTAAAGCAAATGCTTTTTAAAAGCTGATAGAAACACGGTAATGCAAGACACGTCATCCTCAGACATACACCAAGTGCTCAAAAAATTAAGATGTAGAGGATTATAAAACTGCAATTAATAAGGATGATTTAATAGATACTAAACTTTAATATGTCTAATTTTAAGTCCTACAAGCACTGAATGTACTTTTTAAGGGCCTATAAACATTTTCAAATATTATTTATGAGTACAATAAAAATGCTAGCTCAAGAAAACTAAACCAATGAAATAAAGAGGCTGTAATCAGACCCTAGTATATATGAGAAATTATTATATGACATTATAGTACAAAGTGGCACTGCCAATCTGAGCAGATAAACTGATAAATGGACAACTAGTTAATCATGTGAGGAAAATAAACTATATTCTCAATTAAGTTTATATACAAAAATGTTTAAGTTATGAAAAATAAACATAAAAATACTGTAATAAAAATAAGTGAATACACTTATTATATTGGACAAGAAGTTTCTACGTAAGACAATTTTTAAAGAATCTTTAAAAACAAGATTTATATATTTGGCTACATAAGGTTTGAAAGCTTCATTTTCCAATAAAAATCAAAATTGAGAGGCAAAATGTAAACTGACACAAAAAAATAAGAAAAAGTATACTTAGTATATAAAGAGCTATCATGAATCAATAAATTTCCAACTATCCCAGTATAAAATGAACATATGCAAAGGCAATTTACAAAAGAATATTAATAGAAAAACCAAACCTTAATAGTATAGTATTTGCAGAGAAGCAAATCAAAACAATTAGATTTGAATTTCATTATATAGGTGGTAATGAGTCTATATGTTCATTTCCAAATAATCAGAATGCAAATCTTTTTAGGAATCCAAGGATCAGTTCTGAAATATGAATCCAAGGCCTTGAAATTCAAATACCCTTTTTACACGTAAATTTCACTTTTGTCTAAACATATAACAATCTGAATATAAGATTTTTTTGTAAATTGTATTACTTCTAAAAAGAAAACACTACCAATAAACAGCTAATAGTATTTTGGTTAATTAAATTACAGTACACTAATAAGATGAAATAACCATTAAAATGATGTAGAAAATACTTAATGTCAGGAAATATATATTCTGAGACTATATATAGATATATACACATATACGTGTGTATGTGTATATTTACACTTAACTTTTGGTAACTGTGAAGTGAGATAATACTATTTCTGGTTTAACATTATAAGAATTCATTTTCTTCTTTTGATTTTTCTGAATTCTTGCACAGTAAGCACATAGAAGCAAAAGAGATTTTCACAAAACCACCTAAATATTTCAAAATAAGGTCATGCTACTTCTATGTAATGAAATGCTATCCAAGCATTAAAACTGTATCAGAGAAATGTTTAATATGGAAAAACATTTATGAGATATTAGGAAAAATAGGTAAAATCATATTGCAAGATAGCAATTTTGTAAGAAACAACGTGTACAGATAGAAACATTTCAAAACAGCCAGATGGCTATACATAAAAATATTAATGGCAGTTACATCTGGATTGGAGAGGTTTTCTAGCTACAGAGGCTCTTTATGCTCGACAAGATATTCAACAGTGAACATTACTTTGGCAATTATTTTTATAATAAAAAAAGATTTTATAAAAGGTATTTTTAAAGTACCTAAGTTGTTTAGTAAGGCTAAGTAGGACAAAATAGACTTAAAGACTTTCAGCTAGTTCTGAGCTTTTTTATATAAAAATCATACTTTTTAACCAAAAGGTAGTAGAACCCCTTTATTAAAATCTAGTGAGACACAAAATAAAAAATAACAGGCATTATGTTAATAGTATTTTTATAAGTCCTAACTTAAAATAATTATAAAGAAAATGAGAATGATATGTTACTGTTCTGGTGATACATTATCGAATTGCTGCTGTAACAAATTATTGCAAACTTAGTACCTGAAAACACCACAAATTTATTATATTACAGTTCTGGAGGTCTGAAATGTGTCTGACTGCACTAAAGTCCAAGTGTCAGGAGAACTGCATTCCTTCTGCAGGTTCCTCTTCTTGCAGCATTTCCATCGGCCTGCTTCCCTGCCTCGTGCCCGTCCTGCCTCCACCTCCAAAGCCAGCGAAGCCGGCAAGTCTCTCTCACGTCGTATCCCTCTGACACCGATTCTTCTGCACCCTTCTTCCACATTTAAGGATATTTCTGATTACACTGGGCCCACGTCCAAAATCCAGGAAAATCTCCCTATTTTAAGGTCAGCTGATAGCAACTTTTTTTCTGTCTGCTACCTTACTATCCCCTTGCCATCTAAGGTAACAGTCGTTGGTTCTAGGACTTAGGAGGCAGACATCTGCAGGAGGCCATTATTCTATCACAGATGACTATGAATATTTGCAATCAGTGGACATTGGTTTCACTAATTCAACAAATATTTATTGAATTCTTGCTAAATGATGGAAACTATTCATACATTGGAGATTAAAAAAGCTAATAAAATAGAAATAATTCTTCAAAGAGCCATTACAGACTTGTCACAGTATTAATATCCTCATTTTCCATTTATTTCTTTTTTTTTTGCTGTGTATTCATACTATACAGAAAACATTTGAATCAGACAGGTAAATAGTAAAAATGACAAAACACTGCAACCTCACAATTGAGTCACTCATTAAAGAAGTGTTTATTTCCCATGAACCTGGAACCCTGGAACCAGAGATAAAACAAACAAGAAATGGTCTCTGTTCACTTGCATTGATTTAAAATGTAAAGAGTTATGAATAACAGGAGATTTGTTTCAAGTTCTGGCAAGAGAATTTAGTATGTATAAAATACCAATCAAAAATGTATTATTCTGGAAAGCCTATTTTGTGTCAATGAGCAGTATTTTAAGAAATATATTTTAAGATTATATGTTGACTTTTAATAAAGGTTTTTATTTATATACACATATGCATGTAAATAGCTGTACATGTATTTAAATATATATTATATATGCACATATTGCTTAATGAAAGCTGAATCAAACTCCTGAAATAGCTCACTACAAATTTCCTATCACAGAATTCACTTTGAATACCCCAACTTTATTTAGATGGAATAAGCTTATTCTAATATTAAAAGGAGAGTTTCATATAATGTTAAAGTTTTCATACTTATTTCTTTAATTTTTCTAAATGTGTGATCTTCACTAGAGCTGGCTCAAGATTTCCTTCTTCTGGGATGAGGACTGAGAATTCTAGAAGAGTGAGATTCTTCTAGCTTCTAACACTTATAAATAGCATTTTGAAGCAAATCTTGGTAAAAGATTTGCTATATCCCTTTAGCTCTCTCATCAGAACATCTTTAACAAGGTCAAAAGAACTTATACCAGAGAGTTCTGTGTGTAGAGAAAATATCCCCACGTACTGGGTATGACCCGACAGGTCGGCGTTGAGAAGGGGGGTGACCAGCTCATTTCAGTCCAGCCAGACTTTCTACGTTTTAAAACTCAACGTCCTAAATCCAGGCAAACCCCTCTGTCCTGAGCCAACCGGGATGGTGGGTCACTCTAATTCAGTCCCTGGGCATCATGAGATGGAGGAGAGAGAAGAGGGAAGAAAGCAAAGTGCAGTCGCCGCTCTCAGTGACCAAAGGAGAGTGGCCCGCACAGCAGCGCTGCCCCTTTCTGCCTCGAGCAAGACGCTCTCAGTAAACCCGGGAGGGCTGCCTGGCCAGCGGGTTGGGAAACCCGAGGATCACTTTCTCCAGCTCTTTTCTCTACGCTGTGGACTGGGCTGAAAAGAGGGGCCCAGTGCAGTGGCTGGGGACCAGCAGGGACGGGCGGGCCAGGGGGCTGCGGGACATTCAGGTCAGGACCCGCAGCCCGCAGGGGCCGATTTGAAAGAGGCCAGCTCAGTGGTTCTGCCAGCTGCGGGTCTCCCGGGCAGAGAGCCCACGTGGCTGGAGGTGTTGCCTCAGATCCCAGGGGAGACCGAGCACCCTGTACTCGTGGGCTCCAGTCCTTCGGCCTCACCGCGAGCTTGCGCAAGCCAAAGCCTCCCCGCCCCGGTCCACAGCGAAACCGACAGAATGAGCATTCTTATCTAAGAAAGACTGATCATCCCAACAGACTGCTAAAATTACTAGATTATGCTAACCTTTATGATCAGTTTATAAACAAAGCAAACTACATTCTTCTGCATTATAGCATGAGTTTTACGTGTGATCCTGCTAAACTCATACAGCTACACAAAATAAAACAGCTGACACTACAAGACTCCCCAGTCTGAAGAGGCCACCCAAAGTGAGTGAGCTTGGTCTGGCTTCATCTTCTATCAGCAGCAAAGTTTTCCGGCAGTTATAGTCAGTCAGCAAACACTCAAGTGCCTTCAGGGTACTTACTAGCATTATACTCAGTTCTTGCTTTACATGGCAAAGAAAAAAGCTCTTGTCCTTAATTAGTTTTTTGACTAAAATAGGGTTCATCTCCAATCTCCTTCTCCCCTTGGATTTTTTATGTCAGGCTTTTACTCATCGCACTGAAACTAAAAGGAAAAAAAATATCTTGCTGAGTCACAAACCTACTCAAAGGCTCCAGCAGTCTGGCTGCCCAAGAGACCTTTAACAGCTCAGACCCCTTTTGAAATAGCAGTGAATCTCTTTAAATCTAGAGGATTATGTTTTTGAAAGATTGGAATGGGGAAAATCCTCTTTTTAAAAAAAATCCTCCTAAGACACCATAAATCCAATAGTCAGTATTTTCGCTTGATTTACTAGAGTCAAGCTGTTTTATATTACTTAGTCAAGATACATGTTTACTTATTTTTATAAAATATATTCTCCTAGAGATCCATGTGTCAAGTATATTTTCTTCTGTTCAAAATTGTAAATTAATTTTTTAAAACCTTTTGGAAATACACTGATTGCAGAGCCAGAGCTGTTCCCCTCACATAACCATGCTTTCGCGTCCGTTCACCCATTCTGCGCAGCTTGAGCACGATGACAATTGCAGGCAGCCAGATCACTTTTGTCACCAAAAAGAAAAATGATTACTCTTATAACAGAAAGAAATAAAAAGGAGTCAGTATCCAGCTTATTCCATCCAGAGAAGTCAAACTTGTATTTCCACTTACCAAAAAGTCAATAATTGCTGACACGATCAGGAGGTTGAGAAAAATCACATAGTGATGTCTGCAAAGCACACCCACAAAAAACAAAGAACTCAAAGTTTTGACACTACTAACGGATGCTCACTACAAGAGGAAACTTTTGCTGGGCAACACTAACAGATCATGGTACCAAGACCAGGTCTATGTGACCCGGACAGCTCTGTGTAAGGTCTAGCTGTGCCATCCAACCACCAGCTTGCCTAGATGCCGGCTAACGCTGGCAGATGTGAGTGCAGCAGGGTATTTAAGGTTTGGATCTAGGAGAATAAAATAAGATCCAGTGGTTGAACAGAATTAGAAAAGTGATGGTTAAACCATTTCTGTAAGATTATGAAAGAGTCATCTCTATATAGTCTTCACTTTTTTATTCAACAAGACACATATGATAATGGAAAATTTATATGTAAGTGGAAGTTGTCAGGGAGTCATTCTAATAGTGAGCAAACTTAAATACTTTAAGATAAAAGATTTGTAGGTACCTACAAGGTATATATATATATATATATATACAAACAGAATATATTTGAGAAAAATGGCTACCTCTTTAAGATATATGGTAAGTTCAACATAAATATTTTTTAACAAATCAGAGTCTTATGAATAAGACTATTATTATACTAATAGGGATATTGTACTAAGCCCTTTTATAAAAATGAAGAACCTACAGTAAAGAATGAAACAAATTTTATCTCTATAGGTTTGTACCATAAAATATTAGGTTGTTTTGCTGCAAGATATGCAATTATCCAAGCAGGTATGTGAAGAAAATCCCCAAATCTTATCTGCTTCAAAACAGGGTAATAGTCAAAGCATTTCAGAAATGTCGCTTTCTGTCCTGCTCTTAATATTAATAGCATCCAAAAAGATTAGGACAGTCATTTTTCCCAATTCTACATATAAAAAATTTATTTAGGGCTTCAAAATACCAGACAGAAAGCATGTGGATTAGCAAGGATGAGACTATTCATACTTAAAAACACTGAATTTTTATTCACAAAAAAAAAAAAAATTCCATCTTTTCACTTAGAGAAGTTTATGTGTGTAAGGGTTTAAATTTTAAAGTGATTCTAAGGATCTTTGCTCTTGTACGTCCTTTACTCACTCATTTGCTTATTTGTAGCTGCTCTTGCAGACTGGCATGGAGAAGCAGCCTGGGACAGCTATTTATGGAAATTTCATCTTTGTCATTAAAACTCTGAGTCTTGCTCTGGGTCTGGTGGGAGGCGCTGCAGTGGAGGTGGGGCTGTATGGAACAGAGCAACCGGGGACTGAACACCGTATTCCGGGTGATGGCAGGAAATAAAAAGGTCAAATTTGAAGGTGTCACAGGCAGACAACCAAAAAGGTCCTTGAACCCAGGTCAGCCACAGACAATCGGCAGAGGGTGAGGTTTTGGCTCATGAACCAGAGCAGAGCCAGGGAAGATTTCCTACGGCATCCGTTCACACGGGAAGGTGGTGGAGTAGAAATATTTCGTGGGGAACCTGAGGCCTCGAGGCCACATGTGGCCCTTCAGATCCCCAAGTGTGGCCCGTCAACCAAACCCAAACTTCAGAGAACAAATCCCTTTTAATAAAATTTGGATTCAGTCAAAAGGCTGTACTCAAGAATCCAGCAGGCCACTTGTGGCCCCAGGGCCACCTGTTCCCCACCCCTCTGGCAGCCAGGCTGCTCTGGTCAGGCTGAAGCTTGCCGTGTTTGACCAGAAGGCTGCAAGCTACCACCGCTCCACACTACTCACCCTGCCTGCCCTGTTCTCTCTATTCCAGGGAGTTGAGTTTTTCATTTCCCTGACTTCCTGATTCCCTATCAGGGTCCCTTCAAAGCTCTCTGTCACGTTTTGTTTCCCTTAAGCCCCATTTCCCACATTCCTCCTCCTTTGACGCCTTCTAACATGTTTAGATGTATACTTTTGTTTGTGCGTGTTTTTAAAAGACTATTTTTGTGCCATGTACATCTATTTGAATTTACATAAATGGGATTTTGCTGTTTACTTCTGTTTCTGCCTTTTCACTCAGAACCAGTTTTAAGCTCCATCCCCCTGCCCGTTCATCTAACGTCGCATTGTGTAGAGCTTTTGCTCGATTCTCCATTAAGGACACCCACAGCTTAGCCCCCGCCCTCCCTGTGCCTGAGCCTCTCCAGTGCTCCCCACCACAAGCCATGCTGCGACAAGCAGCCTCAGACATGGGCCCTGTGAATCTGCTGAGCAATGTCCACGGGACACACGTGCAGATGCAGGTTTGGGTTGCAGGGTACCTGACAGGACAGGTATGACCGGTAGTATGCGGTTGCCATATCAACCAACTCCTACCAGCACCATGTGAGAGTTTTAACATTCCCACATCCCTTTAAAAAAGTCGGCATTGTCTAATTGTTGGCACTAAAAAGGGTCAGCAAACTATGGCCTGGTGGCCTGCCATATGTTTTTTATAAAGTTTTATTGGAACTCAGCTAGGCCCATTTGTTTACATGTTGTCTAGGCTGCTTTCATGCTACGATGACAGAGTAACAGGGGTAGTATGGCCTGCCCAGCCTAAAATAGTTCCTATCTGGCCCTTCAAGAAAAAGCTTTATGACTTACAAGCGACATTTCATTGTTGTTTGAATGTTAATTTCTCTGGTAACCTGAATGTGGCATCCCTTTGTATACTCGTTGGCCCCTTTGGTTTCCTCTTTTGTAACTTACCAACGTGTACCCTTTCGGACTTTTGTTGTTGACACGCAGAATAACTTATATTCTAGATAATACCTCACTAATATTAAGCATTGCAAGTTTTCCGCCCTGTCAGCTGCCTATTAACTGTGTACACGGTGACCTTCATGAAAGGGAAAACTTGCGGGGAGCCCGGACGGCCAACTGGAGAGGCCGCTGTTCAGATGGCCGCGGCTGGAGGGTGAACGGTGGACGGAGGAGCGCGGAGAGCGGCTGCGCTCGGGTGTGGGTGGCCGGGAGGACAACAGGGGCGTCTGGAGACGCGACGGAGCAAACCTGCCGAGCTGAGAAAGGAAAAGATGGAGAAGACAGCGGCGCCGGCCGAGTCCGGAGAGAGAAAGGGCAGCGCGGCTTCCCCTGCCCACACGGTGCCTTCGGTGAGCATCGGCAGGAAACATCCGGGGGCGTCCTCCCTCCCGCAGGGTGACCGGCGACCCACAGGAGTCCGGGTGTTCCAAGGGGACACTGTTCCGGAGAGTGTCGAGAGAGACTGAGTGCCAACTACCCCCCTTCCTCCCCTGCACCCCCTCCAATCTGGGCATTAGAGAGTGGACCCCCCCCCCGTTGCAACCCCAGGCTTCCCTGAACTGAGCGGAGGGGACAGCCGCATCCGCGGGGGTGCGTGTGACCGGCCGTGCGTGACCTTCCTGCCGCGGGCACGAGTGACCGAGTGCGGCCGCCCGGACGGCAGGCGGGAGCCGGCGCCCTCCCCGACGCGGCGCAGGGACACGCAGGTTTCTGTCCCGGACACGGGGCGCAACGAAACCCTCACGGACCCCCACCGGGGGAGCGAGGAAGGGTGCCGAGGAACGGAGCCTGTGGCCGGCCCATCGCCCGCCCCCCGAGGACCGCCGTACCGGATAGGGGTGCGCACTCAGAATACATTAGCACGGTCCCTGGTTCCCACGACAACTGTGCCTCAGGTGCCCGGCCGGCTGAACAGGGGCATCGCCCTCCCCCGACTCCCTGCAGGAGGGAGCGCGGCCTCCTGTCGAGGCCCCTGTGGGCAGAGGGGCTGCCGCCCTTGGCCGGCGGGGCAGGGAGCTCGCCCCACGGGGAACCACCCACCCGCCAGCCTCGGGGACGCAGGGGACGAGGGGGCGTCCGGAGCCAGGCCGGGGCAGTGGGGGAGCTCGCGTGAACTGGCCCACCGCGAGGCTGCTGTGCAGGTGCAGGGTGCCCACCCCAGCCCACCGAGGAACTGCTAGTGGACACGAGTGGAAAGAGCCTGGCCCCAAGCCTGGGCTCGCAAGCAATTAGGCCCCTCCTTTGGGAAAGGCCTACCAGCCTGCAGACGGCCCTGGACATCTCACCGGTGGCTCCCCTGGGGCCGGATAAGCAACCTCTGGTCCCACTGAGGCTTGGCAAGGCCGCTCCGGCTCTCGCAGTCCGCCACCGTTTGTCTTGGTCCCCACCAACCTCAGGGGGGTTAGAGATCAAGTCCAGTGTTTGTTCACTTTCTGCTTGGATGATCTGTCCATCTCTATCAATGAGGTGTTGAAGTCCCTGGCAAGTACGATGTCGCTGTTTATCTCTTTGCTTAGATCTGGCAAGGTTTAATTTATGAATCTGAGCACTCCTTTGTCAGGCGCATAAATACTTAGGATTGTTATGTCTTTCTGTTGAACTGTTGCCTTGATCATTATATAGTGACTGTCTATGTCTTTCTTCATCATTATTATTCTTATTCAGCAGTCCCCAAACGTTTTGGCACCAGGGACCAGTTTCATGAAAGACAATTTTCCCATGGTGGGTAGAGCTCAGGTGGTGATGCGGCACAGTTGTGAATACAGATGAAGTGCAGCCGGTTCCTAAGTTTCATGGAAGAAAATTTTTTGATGGGGGGTTAGGGGAGAAGGAGGCAGAGCTCAGACAGTGATAAGAGCCACGGGGAGCAGCTGGAAATACAGATGAAGCTTCGCTTGCTGGCCAGCTTCTAACCTCCTGCTGTGCAGCCTGGTTCCTAACAGGCCACGAACTATTACCAGTCCACAGCCCAGAGGTTGAGGACCACAGCTCTTATTGATTTAAATTCAATTTTATCTGATATAAGAATGGCTACACCAGCTTTCTTTTGGTTTCCATTTGTGTGGTATATTTTTTCCCATCCCTTCACCTTGAGTCTGAATCAGTCCTTGTAGGTTCAATGTGTTTCCTGGAGACAGTAGATACGTGGCTTGTATTTTTTTTATACATTGAGTGAGCCTATCTCTCTTGAGTGGAGCATTAAGACCGTTCGCATTGATTGACAGAATTTATATATGGGATGCTATTCTGTTCATCCTCTTGATTATACCTCATTTCTTTCTTTTTTTTTTTTAAAGTCTTGTACTATTTTTATATGAGCTCTGAGCTTTAGCTTTTGGGTGGTTTTACACTGGTGGATAACTATTGTGCTGACCCATGTATAATGCAGTTCTGAGTATTTCCTGCAAGGAAGGCCTGGTCTTGACATACTCACTCAGTGTTTGCTTGTCTGGAAAAGTATTTATTTCTCCTTTATACATGAAACTTAGTTTTACAGGATACAAAATTCTAGGCTGGCCATTATTCTGTTTAAGAAGACTGAAGATGGAGCCCCAATCTTTTCTCACTTGTAAGGTCTCAGTTAAGAATGTTTATAGCAGCACAATTCACAATTGCAAAGATGTGGAAACAACCCAAATGCCCATCAATTCATGAGTGGATTAGTAAAATGTGGTATATGTATACCATGGAGTATTACTCAGCTATAAGAAACAATGGTGATATGGCATCTCTTTTGTTCTCCTGGAGAGAGTTGGAACCCATTCTATTAAATGAAGTATCCCAAGAATGGAAAAATAAGCACCACATGTACTCACCAGCAAATTGGATTCCTTGATCATCACCTAAGTGCACATTTGGGAATAACACCAATTGGGTATCGGACAGAGATGGGGAGTAGGGGGAGGGGATGGGTGTATACCTACATGATGAGTGCGATGCACACTGTCTGGGGAATGGACACGCTTGAAGTTCTGACTCAGGGAGGATGGGGGGTGGGGGAGGGGATGGGTGTATACCCACGTGATGAGTGCAATGCGCACTGTCTGGGTAATGGACACGCTTGAAGCTCAGACTCAGGGGGGATGGGGGGGCATGGACAATATATATAACCTGAACTTTTGTACCCCCATAATAAGCTGAAATAAATTAAAAAAAAAAAAAAAAAGTCTACAGTTAGCCTGAGGGGTTTTCCTTTGCAAATTGCTTGATATTTTCACCTTACAGCTCACAGTAGTTCCTCCTTTGTGTTAATTTTGGGCAGTCAGATGACTAGGTGTCTTGGTGATTGTCTCTTTGCAACTAACACTATTCCAGGTTTTAGTTGAGCTTCTTATACCTGAATGTTTAAATCTCTAGCAAGACTGGGGAAGTTTCCCTCAATTATACCCTCAAATAGGTTTTCTAGCCCTTGTGTGCCCTTTCTTGTAGGCTTTGTTTATTCCTCTTAATTCTCTGTTATTTTTGACTGAATGAGTTAAGTCAAAAGAGTTGTCTTCAAGTTCCAAAATTCTTTCTTCTCACTGGTATAGTCTATTCTTAAAACTTTCCACTGTATTTTGTATTTTCTTAAATAAATTTTTCATTTCCAGAAGTTCCATTTTTTTAATACATTGGTCTCTTTAGTGTGTTTTTCATTCATTTCCTGAATTTTCTGGATTCTTTGAGTTGGTTTCCCATTTTCTGTTGGATTTCAATGACCTTCCTTACAATCCATATTTGGAATTCTTTATCTATCATTTCAATATTTTCATTTTGGTTGGTATCCATTGCTAGAAAGCTGGTGTTCTGTTTTGGATGTGTCCTTTCACTCTGGTTTTTCATATTTCTGGAGTTCTTTCATAGATTCCTTCTCATCTGGAACAACTATTGCTTCTTATTTTTGGATTTTCTTTTGTTTAGATGAGGATCCCTCCCATATGGTTGTGCTTGTAGCATATGTTGGGTAAGAAGCTTTGGCTTTGCTTGTGGATACTTTGATGGTGATCTACGTTCTGGATAGATGCCTTGGTCATGGATATAGTTAGTGTGGTGGTTTTCTCAGGCCTACAAAGAAGACTTGGTTCCCACTCTGCAGAAATTATTCTGTAACATCAAGAAGGAAGGAATCCCCCCCAACTCATTCTACAAAGCCAGTATCACCTTGATACCAAAGCAGGAAGGACACAACAAAAAAACTACAGACCAATACCCCTCATGAATATAGATACAAAAATCCTCAATAAAATACTAGCAAACAGAACTCAATAGCACATCAAAAAAATAATCCACCATGATCAACTAGACTTCATACGTAAATCAATAAGTGTGACTCACCACATAAACAGAAGCAAAAACAAAATCGTATAATCATCTCAATAGATGCAGGAAAAGCATTCAACAAAATCCAGCACCCTTTCATGATAAAAACCCTCAACAAACTAGGCACAGAAGGAAGATATCTCAAAATAATAAAAGCCATATACGACAAACCCATAGCCATGTTACTTAATAAAGAAAGGTTGAAAGCATTCCCACTAAGAAATGGAATAAAAGAAGAATGCCCACTGTCACCACTTCTTTTCAACATAGTGCTGAAAATCCTAGCCAGAGCAATTAGGAAAGAGAAAGAAATTAAGAGTATCCAAATTGGAAAAGAGGAGATTAAACTATCACTTTTTGCTGATGATATGATCTTGTAACCAGAAAAACCCAAAGATTAAACCCAGAGACTCCTGGAATTGATAAATTCAGCAAAGTCTCAGGCTACAAAATCAATGTACAAAAATCAGTAGCATTCCTACACACCAATAACAGTCAAGTTGAGAGTCAAAGAAAATAAAATACCTACAAATATACTTAATCAAGGAGGCAAAAGATCTCTACAAAGACAGCTACAAAACACTGAGGAAAGAAATCACAGAGGATACACTGGAATCCATTCCTCTAAGTGAAGTATCCCAAGAATGGAAAAATAAGCACATGTACTCACCATCAAATTGGTTTTAACTGATCAACACCTAAGTGCACATATAGGAATAACATTCATTGGCATCAAGCAGATAGGAGGGGAGAGGAGGAAATGGGTATATACATGCATAATGAGTGCAATGAGCACCGTCTGAGGGATGGACACACTTGAAGCTCTGACTCAGTGGGGTGGAGACAAGGGCAATATACATAACCTAAACATTTGTACCCTCATAATATGTTGAAATAAAAAAAAAGAAAAGAAATCACAGAGGATACAAACAAATGGAAAAACACATGCACATGGATAGGTACAATTGTTAATGTCCACTCTACCCAGAGTAATTTATAGCTTCAATGCACTCCCCATCAATATACCAATATCATATTTCACAGATCTAGAAAAAATAATTCTATGCTTCATTTGGAACCAGAAAAGAACCTGAATAGCTAAAGCAGTCATATGCAAAAGGAACAAATCTGGAGGCATCACATTACCAGACTTCAAATTATACTACAAGGCTACAGCAACCAAAACAGCATGGTATTTGGCACAAAAATATTAATAAAGACATAGGCCCAATGAAACAGAACAGAAAACCAAGATATAAAACTATCCACATACAGCCAGCTGATCTTTGACAAAGCAGACAACAATATACACTGTGGAAAAGAAGCACTGTTAAATAAATGGTGCTGTAAAAATTGGATAGCCATATGCAAAAGAATGAAACAGGATCCATATTTCTCACCACTCACAATAATTAATTCGAGATAGATAAAGGACTTAAATGTAAGGCAGTAAAACAAAGAATTCTAGAAGAAAATATATGAAAAACTTTTCTAGATATCAGCCTAGGCAACATATTTATGAAGAAGTCCCCAATGGCAATCACAGCAACAGTAAAAATAAATGGGACTTGATTAAATTAAACCCTTCTGCACAACTGAGAAAATAATCAACAGAGCAAATAGCCAACCTACAGAATGGGAGAAAATATTCACAAGTTATACAACTGATAAGAGACTAATAACCAGAATCTACAAAGAACTCAAGCAAATCACCAAGAAAAAAAAATCGAATAACCCCACTAAAAAGTGGGCAAAAGACATGAACAGAAGCTTCTTTAAAAAAGATAAATGGCCAAGAAACATAATAAAAAATGCTGAAGGTCACTAATCATGAGGGAAATGCAAATTAAAATGCCTGAGATATCAGCTTACCCCAGTCAGAATGGCTTTTATTAAAAAGTCCAAAGGCGATGGATGCTGGCGTGGATGCAGAGAGAAAGGAACACTTATACACTGTTGGTGGGACTGTAAATTAGTACAACCTCTATGGAAAACTGTATAAGGATTCCTCAAAGAACCAAAAGTAGACCTACCATTTGATCCATCAATCCCACTACTGGGTATTTATTTACCCAAATGAAAAGAAGTCTTTTTATCAAAAAGACACCTGTACTCAAATGTTAATTGCAGCACTATTCACAATTGCAAGGATATAATAATAGAATCACCCAAATGCCCATCAATTCATGAGTGGATTAACAAAGTGTAGCATGTGTATGCCATAGAATACTACCCAGCCATGAAGGAGGAGACTTAATGCCATTTGCAGTAATTTGGATGGGACAGGAGACCATCATCCCAAATGAAGTAGATAAAGGATGGAAAAACAAACACCACATGTGCTCACTATTAAATTGGAACTAACTGGTGAGCACACGTGCAGATAGGGAAGTAAAACTCCATGGAAATCAAGGAGGCTGGGACCAGGGGATGGGCAAAAACCTACCTGATGAGTACAATGAGCACTTTTAACCCTGACTGAAGCATTATAAATGTGATCCATGTAACCAAAAATATTTGTACCCCTATAATACTGTAAAATAAAAAAAGTTCAACTATTTGCTTTCTAGTAAAATAATTTTATTTAATCAGAAATTGTCTTTAATTAGGTACTTGTGTTTTAAACTTTGGTATCTAAGAGACAAGAGATAATCAAATAAAATATGTAAATATTGTTTCACATACAGGTAGTAAAAATAGCCATTTGGGGTTTGGTGAACCCCATAAAATTTTGCATAGCTTGACAGATCTGCCCCTCCTTATCCTTATTTCTTCTCTAGGAGTTGACTGGGGCCACCTTGTTCTATTCCCAATTAGTCCTGTGTAACCTCTCGTTTCTAATCATGCTACCTATTTTTAGGAGAGACAGTCTTCATCAGGCCCATTGCTTTCCTACACATCATGCCAAGAATGCAAGGCCCTGACCCCTCTCTAGCCAGTCCGTTTCCCAGGGCTGTGTTTGCAGTGAGCAGCCCTGACAGCCGAGGCAGGCTCTGCGCCCGGACAAAGAGCAGGTTTTGTTTATTGCTTCTGTAAGGGCGGCAGACTCCCCACACTCAGTGTTCCTTGGCCACAGTGCAAACCCCCTGTGTGCTTAGCATGTACCTGCCCTATATCATTATCACTTCTATAGGAATTGGGAGCACACAAAGACGTGATGCCCTAGCGGCTTGCTATGTCATGAGCCATTAAGTTCTTTTTCTCTAACTCAGAAGTATTTTATTTTTTGTCAACATCCATGAAATAGTAACAGGGAAAATCAAATCATAGACTCCAAATCTTTGGAAATTAAGTTTCAATTTTATTTTTAAATAAATAATTTTTAGATTTTATAAATCTATTTTTAAAAAATCTTTTTAAAAACCCTGAGAATCTGGAATAAAAAGCATTATAGAATATCCTTAAATGTTTAGATCCTTTCATTGTCTGCTAAATTTTTTAATTTAAAAAATGTTTAATGATTTTTAAAAGACCTATCAATTTTTAACTATACCCTTAATTTCTTTTGTCTTCTCACTTCCTCAACAGAAAAGGTGCAACTTTAACAAGGCTTTTTAAAAGTAAAATAAAGCCAAAATCAAAACCTGAAGGTTTTCTTTCTCTGAATGTGTTTGAGTCACAGGGGTATATATGATAGTTCCAAAGCTCAAAATTCTATGCTAAAAAAATCATTTAAGCCAGGAACATGATTCCTGGGGCAACAGTACAAGCTTAGAAGGTGGAAATGTCAGAAAAAAAATCAATAAAAGACTGTTGATAAAAAGATAGGTTTTAAGATAGGACAGGAAAACAAGGGAAAGGACACTTGTTGAAGGCAAATAGGAAGCTGATCCAACCTTGGCAGGTGTCCACAAGGCCAAATGTTAAATAAATGGAGTCCTGCAGAAAAGAATGTACCAGAGAGCAGTATGTTTTCCAGATGGGGGTTTAGTCCAGAGGGGCCTACAGATGCATGAAGAAGCATTAGAACTTCTAAATGTTTCTTACAATATGAATAAATGAATACAATTACTGTGTTAGCTCATTAACTTAATAAATAGCTTCTACTAAAGAACAGGACCTACTCTAGATTAGGGGTTAGCAAATACGACCTACTGGCCAAATCCAGTCCACGATCCTTTTGTAAATAAAGCTTTATTGGGACATAGTCACACTTAAATGCTTAGGTATTCTCTGTGCCTGCTCTTGCACTCCACCAGAGCTGAACAGCTACGGCAGAGACCATCTGGCCCACCGAGCCTAAAATATTACCTGGCCCTTTATAGGAAAAGCTTACTGACCTAAGCTCTTGATGACAGACATACCACATGATCAAAATAAGTCACACTTTCCAGGAATTGACACTCTAGTAGGGAGCAGTGAACAAGTACATACATAAATATGTTACACATTTTCAAGTACTGAGAGGTGAGAGTATTTTTATATTAACCTATTTGCTATATCATACAAATATTTTAAGGTAATTTATGTTAAAATCTCACTTTTAAAAGTTGTTTTATAAATGCTGTTTCCATTTATGATTTGCCTTTGTTAAGCCAAACTCTGATGTAATGCATTGAGAAAAAACTTTCATGGCCCAACTTGCTACCTAACATTGAATTAGTCTTTATTTCTCAAATAAACTTTCCCACCAGTATAAAACTTTAAAATTCTCTTTCCCTTAAATGACTGACCCATGACAGGCAAAAACAAGGGAGGTGGATCTAAAAACATATGTACAGGATGAGAATCCCTTATATGAAGTGCTTGGGACTAGAAGTGTTTCAGATTTTGGAATATTTTCGTATACATAAAATTTATTTATGTTTCATATACATTTTATATACATAACCTGAAGGTAATTCTATATAATATTTCTAATAACTTTATGCATGAAATGAAGTTTTTGCTGCATGTTGACTATGACCCATCACACGAGGTCAGGTGTGGAACTTTCCACTTGTGACATCATGTCAGTGCTCAAAAAGTTTCAGCTTTTGCAGCATTTCAGAGTTTTGGGTTAGGGATGTTCAACCTACACGATGGAAGTGTGGGTAAGTGTTTGTATAAAGACAGAGAGAAACTAAATCTGTATCACAGAATCTTAGAAGAGAAGAAGCTTAGAGATCATTTTGTTGGACAGTTTAAGGAAGAGGTACTGAAATCTCAGGGAGGCCAAGCTGCCCTGGGTTCACCGAGCTTGACAGTGTCAGACACAGGCACTGTACTGCGGTCTTTCGTCCCCAGCAAGGCTTCGTGCCAACACAGCCACGTACAGGCACAGTGGTGAGCCACACTGCCGGCCTCTGTCCCCAACCATACATTGTCTGAAGTATTAGGAGACCCGAGCTCTAGTCTCTATTTTACCACAAACTGCTTATGTGAACTTGTAATTTTTTTTAATTACTTACGTAGAAGTTTCCTCATTCACACGGAATTTCTCAGGTCCCTCCAAAACCGAGGTCCCTAGAACAGAAACACTGCAGAGCACAGGGTCAAGAGCGAGGGCGCTGGAGCCCAGAGGCCCAACTTCAAATCCCGACAAGCTCCTCACTCGCATTCTGCCCCGAGCCCCTTTTTTAAAACAAGGCAACAACTGAATCTTTCTCTGGGATTCCTGGGGGGATTAAATTAGTTAATACATGTAAAATACTTAAACAGAGCCTGGCATATATCAATGTTAAGAAACAATGTCGGTTCCTATTATAATTTTTTAAGTGGTATGAGACTGAAAACATGTAAGGTAAATGAATCCTAAAGAGGCTCACGTACAAACTGCCACTGTGCCAACAACTTGTCACTGCACCAACCTGCCGCTTTCTAGTCGTATGTCCAGACACGGTGTAGGAACTCCCTGTATCAATTAGACTCCTCCAAGCAAACACACAACTTGCTGCAACCCTGGCAAATGAGTTCCAACAAATGAATTCCAAATTCACTCAAAGGGACTTTGTTAATTAATAAACGTTTTTATTGAAAAGTCTGCTTTATGATCACTGCTCCGAAGTCTGCTGGCTGACGATCATTTTCAGGCCAGGTGTGTGGGGGGTATGGTAAAAGCCACTTAAACTGTAAATATCAGTGCAGAATGCAGCTAAACAATTGAATATCCCTGACTCCCACAGTGGAATCCAATATAAAAATACAGAAATAAATTTCTAAAATCTATAATAATGAAAACGTTGATTATACTGCCAAAACAGAACCTTCGAAAAGATCAGGTCAAATGTGCAAAAGCCAAAGACAGCACAAGGAATAGAGTAAATTGTGTGTCTTGGAAAATACAACATAACATTTGAAGTTGTTTGTGCTTTTTTATAGCTATGTTGCCTTTCCTTACCGGGCACTCATAAAATCAACAAACTTCAAACTCAGCAACTGAAGGGCTCTCTTTATCCACTGACCTCTGGACCTAGTATTCTTCAATAAACACAGGGGAACAGCACATCTAAATGAAAAGACTTCAACATTACAGAATTTTTTGCGGGAAAGAAATTGAACATTATAATATTTTTTCCTGGGCATTCTGTCATTGCTGGTTGAATTCCTGTATGTTTCTAGCTAATGGACAAAGAAGAAGCTGTCACTGAAAGCTCATGCCCACCACACACAGTTACGCACTCCACTCTAAGCTCTCAAAGCTGCTTCAAGCTTTAGATCCATGGCTTTTCACTATGGCTATTTTGCAGGAAAACATTAGCAACATTTGTTATCAATAGCAATTCCAAACCCTCTGTGTCTGAAAAACTCTTTAATAATGCATTGCTTCCTAATGATTTTACCAACAAGACAGGCATTGATGAATTTCAACTCAGGTCTGGAACAGCACGGTCCACAAGTTAGTATTGAACACTGTTCTAGAGAATGGCCATATTCATTAGGAGTCCAAGAAAGTCTCTCATTAGGTGAAGAATAATGGCTTTGGCAGCAATTTTCAAGGCAGGTTGAAAATATCACTTCCAAAAGCAAACTTTTCCACCAAAATGGTAACCAGTTTGCTGTAAAATTGATTCTACTCAAAATTAACTATCCAATGCACTGGTTCATGATCATAGAAATTGGCAATTGTGGTTTTAAAAGTAAATATTAGCTAAAGAATATAATAACCCCTTACAGAAGCATAATATTCCATGTTATAATTTGACAATCATGAAATGCATCAAAGGATATCATAAAACAGATCAATATTTCCATTATTAAACATTGAAAAGGAAAGGGAAGAGTAATACCTGCATGCACATCCGTTTTCATTTGAAGACCCTATTAAAAACAAAGCTGACAACTTTTCAAGGATCCTGATACTTTTCAGAGCAATTTACTAATTTTCTACTTTCACTTTCTTTCTGGAGGCACCTTTAGATGGTCACTCAGATTGAAGACCTCATAATGTGACTATTTAATCACTAAACCGGCTTTCTTTTTAACAGTTCATAGTACTGATGAAGAAAATTATTATAGTTTTAAGTCATACTCTCGGCCTCTACATAATCATATTGATTCTGGTTGCTTTTCCGTAAGTGCTAATCCAGTTTTCAGAGATAAAGAAAAATGATTTCCCATGTTTTTAAGATATTGCATATCCATGTATTACAGTTCTTTTTTTTTTTTTTTTTTATTTCAGCTCATCATGGGGGTACATAAGTTTAGGTTACAGTTCTGAATAAAAATAATTGCACCATACAAAATCTATTATTGTATACTATTTATGTATGTACCACTTAAGACAGACTGTTGGCTAAATACACATTTTATTCCCATTATGCATTCTGCTAGGAACCTGGGAATTTAGCAAGCATCACTCTTCTTCCTTCCAACTCTCTCCCTGTCCTAGGGGATGGTGAAGGATGGAAGAGCACAATAGAGTAATATAGGAATACAAATGTATATTCTTTCCGGCCCAAAGGAAGCGTTGGCAACTGAATAGACTGTAACTAATTTCTCCTGCTCCATATTCCATGGAGTTCAATTTGAACTTGCTAAGAGTAAACCTGAGAAGCTACCTTTTCTGAAACAATAATATATTTTGTAATTTAGGCCACAATATCTTCAGGCACAGATTAAATGTGAAAGTGAAGGGTATATATCATTAAAGTTTGTTTTTAATCTTCCTTACTCCTCACACTTCGCCTTATTGCAGATGAGGAATGCAAAGTGTGTCTTGTGGCACCTGTGAAAGACCTTGTGGAAACCACAGTAAGTCACGCTTTTGTACACCCATCAAATGTTAAGCAGAGTGAGAGGGAACGTGAATGAAAGAGAGAGAATGGGAATAGGGTGTCCAAGGAAAAAGAAATACAAAAGCTGACTCAGAATAAGGAACCTAAATGAGAAGGACTAAGGCTTTAATGTTTTCATAATTAACACAGCTGGGCTATAATTTGATTTTTATTCTAATGATGCCATTTAGCTGTGCCTTGAATATTAAAAATGAGCAACATAAAATTATTGATCACTTATAAATCATTTCCATTTAGGGTTTATTTCTTGACTCATTTTAAAATAGGTTTTGATTAATTAATGCAAAGTTTTAAGAATGAAAGGCTAGTAAAAGACAACCTGGAGAGAGGAAAATGAAATCATTTTATACTCTAATCCAGTAGCGTTCAACATATTTATATTCCCTGCAGTGTTTGTGAAAATTTCTGATGTGAGGGCTCTAACCCAGGCCAATTAAATCAAAAAACTCTGATTGGGTGCAGGCAACTGCATTATTTTATTTTTAACTTTTCAGGTGACTAACATATATGTAGCCAGAGCTGAGAAACACTGGTAACAATCAATTGCATCATATCAATTTCTTTTTCAGATAAGAGTATGAAGTCAAAGGAGGACATCCACAAAAGTCTTTCAAACGCATCTACATGTATTTTCTGAAAAACGTTTGCTTGGAGGCAAAAAAGATTCAACAAAAAAATTCAACATTGGAGTAAACTTTAGTGTGTTTGAGCCTTGATCTCATGAATATAAACCCGTTTGCAGCAATTTTAATAATTACTTGCTTTATAAACGTCTGAGAATTATTGATTTCAAGTTTTACTAGATATTTAAAGTGTTTATATGAAGCAACTCTGAACACTGAACTTTGTGTCTGGTACATGTGTTACCAATATTTTAAGAAAAGCTGGAGAAGCAGAGAGTAAAGCTAGAATTGTATGAAATATTTTAGTTCTACATAAAGCACTCTCCAAAACAAAGCTTCCTCTGCCTTCATCTTGAAGATGTCACTGGAGATGTATCTAGTTTTCTCCTGACTCTTATTCCCTTCTGCCCCCCAAAAAATGACCTTGCAGTGGTCTGTCAAAAGAAAGACAGGGACTCCTAAAAATGGGCTCAGTCCCAGCTTTGCACAGCGCCTGCTCATCTCTGTCCTCTGTAACCATCACACCTGACGACAAGCAGGCAGTGGGCAGCCCTGGCGTCAGGCTGCCTGTCCAGTCCCAGGCTGATAACTTGCTAACTCTGGATCCTTGGGAAAATTACATAAAGTTCCCTCCTGTTAACTCATCTAACAAATGAGTGTAACAGTTCCTGCTCATAGGATGTTTGCAAAGGTAAATTTAACTTGTAATGCACATGCAGCACCTAGAACCGTGCTAAGTGGTCGGAAAGTGTTACTCATTATTACTGTTGCTTGGTCATCACACAGGAATTGAATGAATAAATGGATTGATGAAAGGATAAATGAAGTTTCTTAACAAAAACTATTTAGTCTTATAAGGGGTGCCTATCAAAACAAATTATTCTCTCAGGGTCATAGTCACTCACTTCTAATGGGAACTAAGGACAACTTACAAATGGCAGGATAATCCTCGACAGTTGAGACATCCGGAGACACTGGCCAGAAAAGTGCCAGGAATCAGTCTCCTGTATTTCTCTACTTTAAGTGAGCCAGCCCTCAGGTGCCTGGACAAAGCCAGACCTTCCCAAAGAATTGCTCAAGTAGCATAATGTCCAGTGCCTAAAAATATAGAACCCAAAGGCCTGAAGAAACCAGAAAAATAGCTTAACACAATGGTAATAGTCATGTTCTCAACTCTTCCTTCCAAGACTCTTAACACATACCCAAATTAAGCTGTATAACTCATTGTAGAAGTGTGCATAAGGTACAGAAAATACACAGGAACAATTCTCTTAGCGTTTTCTCAGTGTCCAACAGATCATTGCAAAAGCCTATTCACTTAACGACATTCACATTTAACTATGTTCATGGTCAGGACAGTGAGGGAAAAAAAAAAAAAACCAGTCAGTTTCAAATTGTCACTGAATACTCAGAGTACTTCAGTAATTCAGTGGCAAATTTTTACAGGAGTTATGATACTGCCATCTAAGAGCTCATTGATAGAGTCCATCGTGGCAATTATTACTAAACATAACCCAGAGGACAGATTTCCATGCGGCTAAATGTCCACTCTGCTGCATTCAAATAGCCAAAGGGCACGGAAAGTGTATTCCAACATACTTACATACTTAAAGCACTTCAAAGAGCATCTAATTTTAAATTCACAGCACACTTCTGAAATTCTTTCTTGTACTTTTCTCTTATTCTAAGACTATTCTGTCTCTTCAAACCTCTTTCTCCTACTCTTGCCCTAGAGTTCTGTCCCCTTCTCCCATACAATTGACGTAGAGGATCTAGCCCCCGCTTCCTTTAGTTTTCCCTTTATTTGACCTATCATCATCCTAATTCTCCAACCTGGCAGCTGGCCAGCCAGCAGGAATTCCTTTTCCTAAGTACTCTGGGATTTGGAAAGCCAGGAAAGAGAGAGAAGATTTAGATAAATGGTTGGTATCAGTACAATAACATTCCCTCAAGTATTGACAGAGTGCATTTCAAAATTCAAGATTTCACTTAAAATATATCAACTGAATTGTTAAATAAGTTTAGAAGAATATAAATCAAGTTTAACACTATCACCAAATGGATAAGTTTTTCTTTTTTGGCTTAATGTTTTAAGTTTTTTTCCTATAGTAACAAAAGTTTTTTTTCTTCTTCCTTTTTAATTTTCAATGTGGCATCTTAAACAGTTTTAAGTTTTAGATTATCAGGACATTTATATAAAGTCCTTTCTCTCACTTGTCTTCCTGGACTCTTCTGTATTTTGCCATATTTTTATTTAACCAACAGCCTCCCTTCATTGAAACAATTTATTCATGCTTTAACTTCTTAATTTTTCAAGTAATCTCTCACTTTTCTTTAAATATTTTGGATCCGAGGAGAATGGGAAAGTGTGAATATCTTATTTCTTCTCTCCTCCTCCCCCAGAGTTTATTTTAGGTGTTTGTCTTCCTTGCATCTTCAAGAATAGATGGTCTATTTGTGCTCATTAGCTAACTTCTGATTGCTTAGCAATTCCCTTAGGCTAAGTAAAGTTTAGCCTTTTCTCCCTGAAAACTTTGTGTGTCTTGCCTATTGGTGATCTTTATACCACAATGGGTAGAAGAGGGGAGAGATGACAGGAGAAAGGTGGATCCAAAAATAAAAGTCATCACCAAAACAGGTTCTTTTCCTTCAGATGTTGCCCTGGTATGTAAAAGCTCCAGGTGGCATTCCTAGTATCATAAAATTCTCAGCAATGCTTCTGACCTTACAAAAACCCAAGGGGGGGCCAAAGTTTGTAAGTTGATTCAGGAGAATTTTAAACACAGGGTGCAGAAAACAAAACAGTATACAGTCTTTGAAGCCTAAAGTGATCTGGTTTTTATTTTCTTAAGTTAATGTTTGGTTCCTTGCAGGGCCCAGTTTTTCCTCTTATCCAAAGCAGTTCTGCTCTTATTTCAAAGCCGCGCTTCTGGGCATGCAGTCATGGCTGCGGGTCTGTCTGCTTCACGCAAAGTGTGACTGTGGTTTGTCGCATTATGGAAAGAAGATACGTCTATGTGGAGGAAATATTATTTTTATATAGGGTATTTTTTCAAACACCATCCTCCTCATTTTCTTTCTTTCTCAGTGCTATACAAAATATATTCATTTGGGACATTTTGGCTCAATGGAAATAATTCCAACAAATACCTTACATTATTACCATGAAGTATAGTGAGGCACTGAATAATTTTAGGTAATCCTGCCTGGGAAGAAGCTGAGACTCAGATATTCTGACATATGGAACCAGGTAACACCTCTTCCCATAAGAAACTTAGCTGTTTTGTTCTGTTTTGTTTTGTATATACTATTTCACACAGACTAGGAAGTGTGGAACCACATAGAAGCAAGATTTTAACCAGGTCCGCTATTAGGTTTTAGATGCACCTGAAGTACTGGGGCAAGACTGGGAACACAGAGAGCTGAGCCAAACCAGAAAGACGGGCTAGAGAAATGAACAAGGACTCTGAAATCTCAAAGCAGTGTTGGCGACGTGGCCAGAAGCACAGATTGGTAGGTGGCTGGAACTGGAATCTGTCTTCCCCCAGCTGTACTCACAGCAGGTGGACACTCAGGTAAATAAAGGATCTCAAGCAGAATGAGCTGTCCTACCACATGCAAACGCTTCAGGGGTGCAAGCAACCCTGCTGAGAATCCCCATGACACAGGAGAAATCAACGTTTGTCATACTTCAGAAAAACTGCCCAGTACTCCCAGCACCAAAAGAGTTGAGAGCAAGAGTGACTGGATAGCCACATGTAGAAGACTGATACAGGACCCACAGCTTTCACCTCTCACAAAAATCAAATCACAGTGGATAATAGACTTAAACCTTAGGTGTGAAACTATTAGAATTCTAGAAGAAAATGTAGGAAAGACTCTTACAGACATTGGCCTAGGCAAAGAATTTATGAAGAAGACCCCAAAGGCAATCACAGCAACAACAAAAATAAATAAATGGGACCTGATTAAATTAAAAAGCTTCTGCACAACCAAAGAAACAGCCATGAGAGTAAAAAGACAACCTACAGAATGGGAAAAAATTTTTGCATGCTACACATTTGATAAATGACTGATAACTGGAATCTATTTAGAACTCAGGAAAATTAGCAAGGAAAAAAATCAAACAACCCCATCAAAAAGTGGGTAAAGGACATGAATAGAAATTTGTCAAAAGAAGACAAGAAGAATGGACAACAAACGTATTAAAAAAATGCTCAGCATCTCTAATTATCAGCGAAATGCAAATTAAAACCACAATGAGATATCACTTAACTCCAGTGAGAATGGCCTTTATCAAAAAGTCTCATAATAATAAATGTTGGCGTGGATGCGGAGAGATAGAAACACTCCTACACTGCTGGTGGGACTGCAAACTAGTACAACCCCTGTGGAAAGCGTTATGGAGATACCTTAAACAGATCCAAGGAGACCTACCATTTGATCCAGCAATCTCATTATTGGGCATCTACCCAAAAGAACAAAAGTCATTCTATAAAAAAGACATCTGCACCTGAATGTTTATAGCAGCACAATTCACAATCACAAAGATGTGGAAACAACCCAAGTGCCCATCAATACATGAGTGGATTAGTAAAATGTGGTATATGTATACCATGGAGTATTACTCAGCTATAAGAAATAATGGTGGTATAGAATTTCCTATCTTCTCCTGGATAGAGCTGGAACCCATTCTACTAAGTGAAGTATCCCAAGAATGGAAAAATAAACACCACATGTACTCACCAGCAAATTGGTTTCACTGATCATTACCTAAGTGCACATTTGGGAATAACACTAATTGGGTGTTGGGCAGATGTGGGGGGGGGAGGGGATGGGTGTGTACCTACATAATGAGTGTGATGCGCACTGTCTGGGGGATGGACACACTTGAAGCTCTGACTCGGGGGAGGGGGGGCAAGGGCAATATACGTAACCTAAACTTTTGTACCCCCATAATATGCTGAAATAATTTTTAAAAAAAAGTGACTGGGGTAAAACAACAGGGATTTTTTTTTTTCCTTTTTAAGGTGAAGGGAGAAGAGCTTACTGAGAACTATGAGAAATAGGTGGGGCCAGAGAATACACAGCAAGACTGACAGATCCATGAGGTTTGTGAGAGACTTCTCGTGTCTGAACAACTCCCAGAAACACTATCTTTACCACACAGGTTGCTGAACCACAGGGGGCCACACGTGGACATGACAGAAAGGACTGAAAGTCACAGAGGAAACCTAAACTTTGTGCTGGATGTGTAGCTGGATCGATTTCCAGATTGCTCTTTGGGGGAAGGAGTAAATGTGTTGTGTGTATGGGAAAAAGGATGCCCACAGGTACTTGGTGGCCACAGGAAAGAACTGGGGTAGGGACAGAACGGCCCTCTACTGAAGACTCAGGCCCCCATTCCAAGATTCAGAGCTATTCCAAGGGCTGCCTTTCCCAGCCCCGTCTGGCATGAGCCCCGTCACTGGGGAGTAAGCGGGACGTGTGGACAGGGGTGATGCACAGAGCTTCTGCATTCGGCCCAGAGTAACTTCTAGTACAATTCTCCCCCATCTGCCATCTGCAAATCTTTTATGGAAGCAATGGTTTCTCCATCCTATGTCCCTGAATACTCTATCAAAGACAATTACCACCCATTCGCTAGTGCCACCAAGGGAATTTTTGTAAGGAATAAATAAATTTCACCTGTGTTAAGACACTGAGCTTTCAGAGTTTATCGATTAGAGTAGCTAATATGAATGTAACCAAAACATTCCATAAAGCTGGGTTTTTAATCACCCAGTAATCCAAAAAGTGAGCAGGGGGTCCAATCTATTCTACCTGAATAAATATGAAACAGCACGTTAAATCACAAATGATTTTAATACACAAATTTTAAACATAAGTCATGTAGGAATTCTATATCCAGCATTACAGAAGGACAGATAGCCTCTGACCTCATACCTTTAATATGCCAGATTTTAAAATATCTTTAAATTCATGTGATCTGGCAAGAAAGTAGGAAAATCCTCAGAGACAAAAAATGAGAAGAATGAACAAATCTAGAGAGAAACTAAGTATTGAAACCAACAGATTTCCAAAAATCATCTGCACATCATTTGAATTTAACTTGCTAAAGGTGATATTGAAAAAACAAAGCTACAGGCACCCAGAAGATGAGAATTCGAACCACAACCCTCCAAACAGCTGGTGCTCAGAAAAGGCAATGCCTCAGTGACAGAGTGAGCTACATAAGCAAAAGCACCCATGGAGGAAGACAATGAAGAAAACTGGCTGACAGGACTTAGCCCATGGGCGGAGGGAAAAAAAAGTCACACGAGAATTCCTGATAATAAAGTTAACTTCATAACAGACACGAGATCAGACTTTATATTATTTTTATGGTCAGAAAATCTCAAGTGGGAAATTAATTTAAAGTAGTCCAAATTGTAGTGCCCTCCAATGCCTGACAAGAGACAAGCACAAATCCTCTCTGGAGGAATGACCTTGACCCCAGACCTCAAAGAATTCCCACCAATAAAAGTCTCAGCCAACATAAGCTAATGATCAAAACACACAAGTCACAACAGGAAACAGGCCACTGTTAGACTAACAAATCAGATCCACAATAACTGTAGGTACTTAAGTTATCCAACACAGAATATAATATGTGAATGATTTTTTTTAAAAGAGGAAAAGGACAGTATTCTAATCAGTTTGGGCTACTATAACAAATTACCATAGACCAAAAGGCTTAAACAACAAATATTGATTTCTCACAGTTCTGGAGGCTGGAAATCCAAGATCAGCGTACCAGCATGATCCCACTCTTGATGAAGCTCCTCTTCCGAGTTACAGAATCACACGCTTCTCCTTGGCGTGTGCACGCAGAGAGAACTCCTGCCTCCTCTTTTTGTGAGGGTTTAATCTCATAAGGGCTCCACCCTCATGACCTCACCTAAACTTAATTACCTCCCAAAAGGCCCACCTCAAAATATCATCAAATTGAGATTTAGGGTTTCAACAGATGAATTTTGGGGTGGGGCAAAGTTAACACAAACATTCAGTCTATAGGAGACAATAAAAATATATAATGACAGAATGAGCAACTACCAAAACTGTGAACCAGTAGATTTGAAAAGCTGTAAGTAGAAATGAGAAGTATAATATTAAAATTAGAAACTCAAAGGATGGGTTCAATAGTTTGGCACAGCAGAAAAGTTAATGAGCTAGAACAGCAGTCCCCAACCATTTTGGCCCCAGGGACCAGTTTCACGGAAGACAATTTTTCCACAGACTCAGGAGGGGCGGGGGGCACAATGGTTTCGGGGTGATTCAAGCGCATTAGACTTACTGTGCAGCCAACCCTCTACGCTAATGACAACTTGTATTCGCAGCCGCTCGCGCTCCCCAGTGCTAGCATCACCGCCTCAGCTCCCTCCGATCATCAGGCTCGAGCATGCGCAGTTTACGGAAGAGCTCGAGCTCCTGTGAGCATCTAACGCGGCCACTGATCCGGCAGGGGTGGGGCTCGGGCAGCCACACGAGCCACGAGGAGGGGCTGCGAATGCGACGCTTTGCCCTGGCCGCGCTCACCTCCGGCTGCGCCTCCCAGGTCCCAACGGGCCGCGGACCGGGACCGGCCGGTAGCCCGGGTGGCTGGGGACAGCAGAGCTAGAAGATAGAGCTAAACATTGAATGCAGAATGTAACACAGACGAAAAAAACCACGGAATCTAAGGTATTATAAAACACGAAGTTCAGACTGAGAAGGTATAATAAAGATCTACTTAGATTTTCAGAAGAAGATTCTAAAAAGAATAAAGAAGTATTAGCAGAAGAAATACTGGATAAATGATGAAACATGCCTCAGGTTTCGGTATCCCAGAAAATCTTAAGCCAGGTGAATAGAAAGTCCACATATATACTCAATGGTGAACCAAAAAGAATTAAAACAGGTCTTAAAAGCAACGAGAAGAGTAGAACAATGAGACTGAAAGCTGACTCCTCAAAAACTGAAATGAAAGGTGGAAACAGCTGAAAAAGTGTTCAGGGTGCTAACAAAATATAATTCTTAACCTCCAAAAGATTTGACAAGGATAAGACAACTGAAAGGACAGTCTCTTCAACAAATGGAGTTGGGAAACTGGATATCCACATGCAAAAGAATGAAGTTAGATCCTTATACCACATACTAAAATTAACTCAAAGTGGATCAAAGGCCAAAACATTAACACCCAAACTATAAAACCTAGAAGGAAAAATAAGGGGAAATTCTCATGACATCATATTTGTCAACTATTTCCTGGATATTATACCAAAATCACAGGCAGTAAAAATAAAAACTTCTGTGCATCAAAGGACAAAATTCAATGGAGTGAAAATGCAACCTATGGAATGGGAGAAAATATTTGCAAATCATGTATCTGATAAGGGGCTAATATCCAGAATATATGAAAATACACCTTTAACTCTACAAAAATAGCCCAATTAAAAAATTAAGGACTTGAATGGAAATTTCTCCAAAGATAAATATGAAAAGATGTTCAATGTCGCTAATCATTAGAGAAATCAAAATCAAAATCAAAATGAGATATGTCACTTCCATTAAGAATGCTGCTATCAAAAAAACAAAACAGCAGTGTTGGCAAGAATGGGGAACAACTGGAACCCTTGTACACTATTGGTGGAAATGTAAAGTGATACATCCATTATATGGAAGGTATTCCTCAAAAAATTTAAAACAGAATTACCAGTACCAAAGAAAATTGCCACCCATTCACTAATAGCACCAAGGGAATTTTTGTGAGGAATAAATAAATTTCACCTGTGTTAAGACACTGAGATTTCATAGTTTATTTATTACAGTAGCTAATGTGAACGTAGCCAAAACATTCCATAAAGCTCAGTTTTTTCCAGCAATTCCACCTCTGGGTATATATACAAAAGGATTGAAAGCAAGATCCCAGAGAGAGATTTGCAAGCTCGCTCGTGTTCACCGCAGCACGATTAACAATAGCCAAGAGGTGGAGAAAGGCCAAGCGCCCATCAGCAGATCAATGGATAAAACCAAGTGTGGTACATACATACATACAATGGGATATTATTCAGTCTTAAAAAGGAAAGAAATTCTGACACATCCTACAACATGGATAAACCTTTAGGGTACTATTTCAAGTGAAATAATCCAGTCAAAAATGACAAATACAGTAGCTCCCCCCCCCTTATTCTCAGGGGATACATTCTAATACCCCCAGTGGATGCCTGAAACCATGAACAGAGCTGAATCCTATATATACTCGTCTTTTTCCTATCCATACATACCTGTGATAAAGATTAATTTATAAATTAGGCATAGTAAGAGATTAACAATAACTAATAATAAAACAGAACAATTATAACAATATGTCAGCATCACTGCTCTTGCGCTTGGGACCATTATTGAGTTCAAGTACGGGTTAATTAAACACAAGTGCTGTGGTATCCTGACCATTGCTAGGATCACCGAGATGGCTTCTAAATGACTGATGGGTGGGCAGCGTATACCGCATGGATACCCTGGACAGAGATGATTCACGTACCGGGAAGGATGGCACAAGATCTCACCACATCACTCAATTTAAAACTTATAAATTACTAATTCATTTAATATTTTCAAACCACAGTTGACCATGGGTAACTGACCCACAGAAAGCAAATCCACTGATAAACAGGGACTGCTGTACTGTATGATTCTACTTATATGAAGTATCTAAACTAGTTAAATCCATAGAAATAGAAAGAAGACTAGTGGTTGCCAGGGGCCGGGGGCAGGGCAAACAGGGAGTTGTTTAACGAGTGAAGAGTTTCAGTTTTGCGAGATGAGAGTTCTGGAGATTGGTGGCACAACAATATGATACACTTAAAACCACAGAAGCATATACTTAAAATGTTAAGATGATAAATTTTATTTTTTGCATTGCTTTTACCACAATATAAAGTTTTAATAAAACTAAATATGTATAGTCACGTGTTCCTCAACAGGGATATGTTCTGAGAAATATGTCATTAGGCTATTTCATTGTGCAAACATCACGGATATACTTGGCAAACCTAGATGGTGCAGCCTACTGCACACCCAGGCTCTGTGATGCAGCGTCTTGCTCCCAGGCTGCTGCACTGATACCATAGGCCATTGTAATGCAACTGCATTTGTGTATCTCAACATATCTGAACGTAGAAAAGGTAACACATTGCACTATGACATTACGTGGCTATGCTAGGTCACTAGGAGACAGGAATTTTTCAGCTCCATTATAATCTCATGGGACCACCATTGTATGTGAAATATGTCATTGACCTAATGTCATTGAGTGACACATGACTATACAATTTTTAACCTACAATTCAAGAATGAGTAGGGGAAATTCAGACAGTCACTCAAATATTCTTTACCAATTATCATTTTCAGTTGGTGTGTTTGACACCTAAAATTTATATAGAAGATGGACATATATGTTTTTAAGAATAAGAACTCAGATGAGCCCACCATTTTGAGAAACAGAGTATCATCAGTATCTCTGAAGCTCCCTGTGTTCTCCTACCCAAGTGCATCTCTCTCCTTCCTCTCTCCCTTCAGAGTAGCCACTATACTCATTTTCATATTATCGGCTTATTGCTCTTTATAGCTTAAACTCACATGAGTTTTCTATCCACATGTTTTTTGTTTCAAGTACTTTTTGAATTTTATGTAAATGAAATTTTTATACATGTTTTTATGCAGCTCTTTGCTTCATCCTAACATATGTAGTGGTAGTCCACCTGTTTTCACACTACATATCATTCCATACGCATACAGTTTATCCACTGTAAATGCAGATGTGCATTTGATTTGTGTCCAGTTTTTTGCTTTCAAGGATGTTGCTACAAACATTGATGCAAGTATCTCCTGATGAATACGTGAGTTTCACCAAGCAATAGAGCTATGTCTTAACGTGTGTACTCATTTTACCTTTAGGAAATGCAAAACTATTTTCCAAAGTGATTTTACAATTGACACTTCAATCAGAAGTGTAAAAGTTCTCATTTTTTGAGAGCAACATTTCTGCTTAAATTATCTAAAAACTTGTCATATTTTTCCTGCAATGTGGGAGGTCTATGTTGTGTGACTACAAATAATTCATTTGATGTATTTCTTTACAGTTTGACATTGAATTTTCATTTATAAATAGCCTTGTCTCCCCTACATGTACAAATTTTTCCAGTTCCAGGCTTATACCACTGATTTCATAAGTTTTAACTACCATGAATATATTCTCCTGTGACATTTTAAAATAAGAATTTGTTTTGTTCAAAAAGTCATAATTGGGGCTTAAAAATGAGTTTTGTAAAGACTGATCATTATCCTATAAGAAAAAAATAAAACTTACTGCAGCACCACACTAGGTTACCATGTAGTTTAGATAATGGTGCCTGCTTACACCCCCAGCCTGGCTGTGTCGGCCTGCAAGCCTTACCCAGCTGAAGATAGAACCCAGGCCTTTGGGTTCTAGTCCTGACTCTGCCTCTAAGTACCTGTACAACTTCAATCAACAGATTTCACCTCCATTCCTTTACTGGTGAAATAAAGTATTAATAAAATAATCTCAAAGCTCCCTTCCACCTAGAACACTCTATAGTTCTATGATATTATGTCACCAGCTGCCAGCAGGTCCTATTCATCCGATGAAAGTTTTTCTTTGCGGGATGTTTGCCCCCCATCCTAACTGAATGCACAGGGACGGGTGCGCAGTCACTGGTTTCCAACAGGGCCCCCTACTCGCTGTTATATCCCAATCAAACATTCATGTTGCTTCCCTAGGCATGAAACTCTTGAGTTTTCAATCCCTGATCTACAGCAAATATTCGTATCCACTGGGAAACAATAATATTTGCCACAGTAACAGTCTTTAGAGTGCACCTTGTAGTCCACAAACTGTTTTCATGTACATCATTTGATCTGTGACATAACGCATCCCAATGATCCTTTGACCATGGAACATTTAGGGAATCTCCCCATTGTGTAAATATTAGCAAAACAAGTCATCTTTTTAAATAAGCCACAAGCACAGTCTCAGACATGCAGTAACTGTGGTGCCTCACTTCACGGAGAGGGCCCGAAACTCAGAGTACCAGCTTCCCACTGGCGACCGGCACGATAAGCCGGCTACCGGGAAACGAAGAGGGATCAGATGCTCCTCACCAAGTGCCTCGCTCTGCCCAGAACCACTCTGAAAACCTCCTCCCGACAACGCGGAGGAGCCAAGCTAAACACGTGCTCACAGGGGCAGCCAGGAAACAACCGGGACACCAACATCCACCTCTTGGCACGAGCTGCTAACCCTTCAACGACATTCCCAACTTCTCTCCATAGGGAAGGAGAAAGCTCCACATTTCAGCAAGTTTAATGACATATCCCAAAACATACCTTTCCCAAATTCATAACCCCTGAGAGAAGCCCACATATGACATTAATATTTGCAACTTGGCACTGTCTCAAAATGTAGCCTTTCTTGTGTTAATGTGTTTATTTGCTTTTAAAAGATGGTCTTGTTCACCCACGGGCAGTCAAAAAACACAGTATTGTCAGCCAGATTGGCTGTAACATTATAACCTTTACTATATCTGCTGACATTCTGTTTTTGTTCCCAGTCCAGATGTCATGTATAATGGAGAATATTCTCTCATTATGTGCATTAGCGTTTAGGAATGCCAGCATAATTCAATGAACTGCTTGATATTTGAGCAAAGGATGTTTTTGGAAGTTATTTAAATTTTCCATTAACCATTTACAAAACAAGGCATTCACTACCTAATTTCTCCTGAGCTTTCCCTAGATACAATGTTCAGTTATGCTAAAATAATATGGTTTGCTATTAATTCGATCAGCTGAAACATACCATAACGTAGTAGTATGAGGCTGTTTTACCATTTTCCTGAAGAAAAAATTTGATATTAGAAATTCTAATCGTACATCTCCAACTCAAGATGCAGGAAGGCTTTGCAAAACTAGCCTCAAACCATGCAACAGAGCTTTGGAGACAAAAGCAAGAGCCACCAATTTTCTGGCTCCATTAAGGAACCCCTACTCATATTTCTCCAGGCTTGTTGGGAGCGTGTCAGAAAAGGAAATACTCATTTTCCACTTCCCATAAAATTCACTCCAGTGGAGATTTTGCCCTCACCACTGTTTGAAAACCATTCTTTCTAAGTTAACTAGTGGCCATCCTTTAGCCAACTCAGTGGTCAATTATCTTTCCTCTTCCTATTAAGGTCCTGCAGCATTTGACACAGTTGGCTTATTCTATTATCCCTGTATTCTCCATGCCTCAGTCAACCCCAATCTCCCCACTAAGCTCCAGACTCAGGTACCCAACTACTCTGCACCTCCACCTAATACACATTTCAGATTAATATGTCCAAAAAATAATTCTTGACTCTCTACCCTAAAGTCACTTTTTTCCTGGTTCTTCTCCATCTCAGTAAATGACACCATCGTCCACTCACTGCCCAGGGTAAAACCCTAGATTCAGCCTTGATTCTTCTATATTTCCACACCTGAAACCCATCCACCAGGACATTGTATCAGTTCCACCAAAAAATACACCCAGAACATGACCACTTCTTACTACCTCCACCGCCATAATTTTAATTCTGGACATTGAAAACTCTCACTTAAACTAACAGCCTCCTGGTGGGTTCCCCATTTCCACTATCATCTTCAGAGGATCCATTCTCCAGGCAATAGTAGAATGATTTTTATAAAGCAAAACTGGGTTGTATTATTCCCCTACTAATAACCATCTAATACAGCTTCCTCTGAAAGGAAAATCGAACCAGATCTGAATCTAAGTCGCTAACTTGAACCCCTACCAATCCTCAGCTTGTGCACTACTCTCTCCACCGTAAATTTCTTTCTTGTCTTCAAACACATGAATGTCATCCCCATCTCTGGCCTCTGCATTTGCCATTTCCTCTGATTCTATCATTCCTCCCCAGATCTCCACATGACTGCCTCTCATCATTTTGATTTCAGCTCAAATATCATTTTGCAGAGAAACCTCCAACACCAACCTAGTTAAAATAACCCCTTACTTTCTTTTTCTTTGTAATTTTCAAACCCTTAAAGTATGCAGTTCATTTGATTACTTATTGCCTGTCCTGCCAGAGAATGAAACTATCATTAGGATCTTGTTTTTTATACCATTGTATTAGCAGCTTATAGGCCAATACCCAGCACATAGTATGTGCTCCACAGATGAAGGAATGAATTAATAAACATCTGAAAATGTTTCTTAGAGTTCATGTTAAATTGATTTCATAAACAAAAATTATAGTATTTTCTGGAATCCTACAAAGCCTAATTATGTTAAAACACTGGAAAAGTCCAGAAAAGCATCTGTTGCATATGAGGAAATGTACCTGAATGCCCAGTCCATAAGTGATAATTTTCAGTTGTTGGCTGTCCTATCTTCCGTAATCACCCTCTGCCCATTCTGAACAAGATCAAGAGGACTTAATTGACCGTAGGCGCTAGCTGTGAATGTTATGTCCTTTTCTAATGCTAGCTCCCTTCTCCTACTCCCAGGACCATCTTACCGTTCAACTGTATGGTTTATGGACAACTTGTCTGATTAAATCCTCAAGAACTTCAACATATTTACCTAAAGCATTTCTAGTTTTCACGTCATCTGGTGCAATGGGTAAAGCTGGACCAAATGGGGCTCATTCCTTTTAGTTCTCGGAGAGCACAAACGGCACAAGTCTAACACACAGCGTAGACAAGCCCAGACTCTGGGGTCAGAGCACCGAGGCTCAGAACTTGGTCCAACTATTTCAGCCTGGGCAAGTCACTTAATTGCTCTGAGTCTACTTTCTTCTCTAAATTAGAGGTAAGAATAGTAGCATAGCTCACAGGGTTACTGTCAAGACTGATGAGATAACGTATCAGAGTTCTCAAAAACACTGAATTGGGGTCACCGAGAAGAGGCCGGGGCTGTGAGCCAGAGCTAGACACAGGCGACTGGCATTCAGCATCAACTCCTGCCCTGCGTGCATTCCCACACTGCAGAGGCTGGAACGTGAATGCTGCACCACCCAGACACCTCTGCAGCCAGGGCTCTGGATGCAAATTAAATGCCACCAATGCAATGGGCTCATATAAAATTCGGTTGCAGGACTGCAGCTATGACAGTATGGACTAAGCCAGCCTTCTTGTCTCAACCCTAACTCCTCCAGCTCTTCCCCATTTCATGAGCACCTCATCATCTGTATTAAGCCCTCCTCTGTCTGAAACACCTAATGTGGTTCTTGAATCCTATACTGAAATGTGATATATATTTAATAATGACAAAGAGTAACATGAATGGAGTACAACTGTATACCAGGCATTGTCCTAAGTCCTGACATATATGGATTCATTTAACCCTCTAACAATTCTGTGAGGTAGATCCAATTATCATCCTGGTTTTGCAGTGAAAGAAACTAAAGGATGGTGAGATTAAGTTAACTTGCCGCCAAAATTAAGCAGGTAAAAGTGGCATCACCAGAATTCAAACCCAGACGGTCTGGTTCTGTGGCATTTTCTTCCCCACCTCTCACAGATACGACAGCTGATGATCACTCAGCTTAAAATAGCCTGACCTTCTTCCAGTGCACAGCTATTAATTTCAGGAAAAAAAAAATCAGCGGTAGCTCTGAAAAGAACCTGAGCATTATTTGGTCTGACCCTCTCATTTTGGACATAAAGAAATCAAGGCTCTGAAAAGTTGTACGATATAACCAAGCTCATACCATTGACAGATAAAATCCAGGAATGGAATATAAATTTTTTAACCCCAAATGCATTATCTGCCTGATGCTGACATTTTTTTTCTGATTTTTAGCATTTCCATTTACCCCTAAAGATTTGATTACTTGATTACTGCTGATGTGTATCTGGAAAAGTTTTCAGCTTCAGAAGTCAGCAAGATCCTGGGAGACTTCTGTGGAGTTTTTTAAATAAAGGGAAAGAGAAACTGTCCACAGAAGGTGAAAAAAAAATCTTATTAGTATTTAATAATTCATTGTTTACCACTGACACTTCTGTATTTTCAACTGCATAAAGTCTGACTTAGAGTAAAATTTAACTTTTGTAATTAAATCACTTCTACTTCAATTTTCTGCTCTCCTGTATGGCAAAAATTGTGTGAAAATTCAAAGGGTTACTGAAGTCTTACATGTTCAAAGAGATGTAGTACAGGTCTTTGCAACATGTGCAAATGCAGTATGCATTTTCTGGCCTCTGATGATCGGCAAGATGTGAAAAACTTGAAGACCCATGGGTGAAAATGCCACTGGGCATTCATGTCCCCAAATGTCTGATTTCAATGATAATTAGAATGTAAAAAATACATTAACATTTTTACTCTAATAACCTTAGAAAAAAGAAAAAATTAAATCAAATCTATAGATTCTCATAAGATTATCCTCATTGCTGCATTGTAGAAATGACTTTTAAGCGATTTGGATTTTGAAAACTCTTAAAAATAAAACTAGGAACTGACTTTTGGAGGTTTTATTTGTGTTTTACATTTGTTTATTTGCACAACTTTAATCTCTTGGATTGGAATTCCAAATCCCTGATAATTAAAAAGAGAATTTTCAGTGAGATAACATTTTCTCTCTCTGCCAGATTGCCCGAGTAGCAGCCCAACCGGGCAGCAGCAATCATGGAAAATGATGCACACGAGTCCCGGAATAGTAATAAAAATGCCAGCGTGTGTTTATTCCTCAGCAGTAAATAAAATCCCAATTATTCACACTGCCCAGTTTCCCTGAGGAACCCCGTCCTCCTGGCAGCTCCAGCGCCAGCTCGCACAGCAGGGCTGCAGGTGAGATGGAGGGACAGGTTTCCAAAATGTCCTCAAAGGGGCTGGCTCCTCAAACCTCCTAATGTGTCCACAGAAATACAGATAATCGGGCAATTTAGACGATTCTATACATCAGGCTGTTTGATTTATTTTTAAGTAAATCGATGAGGTTTTCGTATGAGGTCTGGGTTAAGAAAATCACTGATTTCCAGGAGAAACCATGATATTAATAGAAAAATTCTGACAATAGCTCCCAACTTTTCCATTAAGTATATTTTTTATTAACTTCTGTGACGGTTCTTCTTAGGCATTAACTGGACTGGATGGAGGCATAGCTGAAGCACTGGCGAAACGCCGTTTCCGGGCGTGACCGTGAGGGTGTTTGCAGGGGGACGACAGGTGCGTGCACTGAGGCAGAGAGACCTGCCCTCGGCGCGGAGGTCCGGACCGAACAAGGCCGGGGAAGGAGAATGACCGCCCCTCCCGGCCCCCACACCCCTTCCCTGCGCTGCCCGTCCGGCCACGTGTCCACGCAGCCAGACGGGCCTCGCCAGAGGCCGCACCTCCCTCTCGGGCCTCCCAGCCTCCGGAACTGGGAGAAATACGTGTCTATTTATTATAAATTAGGTGCTCTGTGATATTCTGTTATAGTATCACAAAACGGACTAAGACAACTTCCTTATATTGACAAATTAACATCACGTTTAACCACCAGAGTTTTGGATTAACAAGAGATTAACAATAAAATCCCAAAAGCAAAAAAACAACAAGGGCGGCGGGAGCGTATTGTGGCTTTACCGGCACGCACAGCGAGATCACGGGAACGCCTGATTTCCGTGAGGCTGGTGGATGCCAGAAACAATTCGAGGACCCCTGGTGTGCCCTGGAAGCCCCTAAACACCTGAAATACCTGAACTGTGGAAAAACCAGAGCTTTTTAATAAGAGCAACAATTAAGGAAAGAAATACTCAAATCAGCACCAGAAATTAAATCACAATGAACCCTCAACCTGAACGACCGCACAGTCCTTGTCTCTTGCTGCCAGCGGCTCAGGAACAAGAGGTGCTCCCCGTCGGCAACAGCCGTATTTGAGTGGTTAAAAAAAGTCAGCAGAGCCGTGACATTCTACTTGAGAGAGGCCTTTCACCTGTTAAAATGGAAATGTTATGTAAGGCAGCCCTTAGAACCAGGAGGCATTGAGAGACCCGCCCTACCCCTCGGGCAGGCAGCATCTACAGACAGAAAAGGGAAGTGACAGACAAACAGCTCTTTGCATTGGCCTGATTTGAGCATGATCTAATCAGTTGGCAGCCTGCGAGGAACTGAAGTTTGGATGCTGGGACTGGCTGGGACTCAGCTACTTAGTGCAGAAGTACACTCCTGAGTTAGGCTTTCAGTTAGTTTACATACTAAGGTTGAAGTTTGCTGCACAGGCATCTTCAAGCCAAATTTAGTTTAACACACCTATTAGATTAATAGCAGATAATACCACCGCTCAGCAGTCTAAAGTTCCTTTCTGACTGCACTGCTTCTGGGGCCTTTTTTTTTTTAGACAGGCTCTCGCTCCATCACCTGGGCTAGAGTGCAGTGGTGTCATTATAGCTCACTGCAACCTCAAACTCCTGTGCTCAAGCGATCTTCCGGCTTTAGTCTCCCAAGTAGCTAACACTACAGGCACACACCACCACATCTGACTAATTTCTCTATTTTTTGTAGAGCCAGGGTCTCACTGTGTTGCTCAGTCTGGTCAAGCAATCCTCCCACCTTGGCCTCCCAAAGTGCTGGGATTACAGGCGTGAGCCACCACGCCTGACTTGGGGCCATCTTTTCATTATGACATTAGCCATTGGAAACGGAGTGACCTAAGGATGAGTTCCATCAGTCTTTCAGTGTTTAATTGCTCCTTCCAAAATCTTATTCTTTACTGTAGAAGAATTCACGTGTACAACCCCAGTTCATATATTTAGCAACTTGTTCTGTTTACTGTTTACTCACTGAAGATCGAGGAGGTAAGCACTCTGATGCTGTAAAATAGGCAGCAGTTTCTAAGAACTTAGTCATCAGCAATAGTCACTGACTTGACAGTTGCATCCAGAGGCAGAGTTCAATGGGTTCCATTTACATTCTGACAGGCTACTCATTAACTGTATCAACAACCACCTCTTGCCAACGAAAACTATAATTAACAGTGTGTTGGCAAATAAACTGCCAGCAAGCATGGTTAAGTAATTGCAGGAAGTTGAAATGCTTGGTTTAGCTCTTTATAACTTATAGTAAACAATCATTAAGTTCAATTGACTACATACTAAAAGCAAACAAAATTTTTGCATTTGAGCATTTTACCTTTTCCCACCATTGGCCTATTTCACTCTTCTCTTTCTTGGGTCAATTCTTTTCAGCATTAGATCTACCATTGTATTCACCTCCTCACTGCTTTAACCCCTGTTTCTATAGCTTTCATTGTCACCTTCCACAAGGATGCCTTCTCTCCAATGTGACAGTCACTCTTTCAAACCAACCCCAACAGCCATCTGTTTCTCACACCAAGTTTCACTATTCCCTTCTCCCAGTCTCTTAGCCTGTAAGACACCATATATTTCTCCAGTCACTCTCACTGTGGTTTCTCTGACTCTCTGCTGACAACCCCCTTCACTGCACAGAGTCACTAAGGGAATCTCTACAAGTCGATCCTGGCCCATGTTCTCTCCATCTTTTCCCAGTGTCCCTCCAAGTATCACGGGTAGCCAGTCTTCTCACCACATGATTATCTTCATCCTATTCCTTCCTTGGACTTTGAAACAGACATTGCTCATATGTACCTTGCCCTTACACTGTGAATTCCTAAAGGGATAGAGTATTTCAATCTGACAAATAGGAACTTAAATATTTACTCAGTTGACTTGGAATCAGACTCTGGTAACTTGAAGACATTCTCTGAGTGCAGGGATCCCCTTCGTTAGCTAGTCTCAGCACATACCTGCATGAAATGACTAATACCTCAAACTTCTCTCTCTCTTGGTTCATAAATTCACCCATCAAGGAATGTGAGATCAATGAATTATGTTAACAGGTAAGAAGTTAGTTATGTTACTGTACAGCATTAATAAGGGAAAAGTCTGTGCTACTCTGATTAGAGAGCAAAGCTTTCATAGACTAGAACTTAATTTTTCAATCTACTGTTTTCTTCTAGAAGTGAAACTTACAAGAATGGGTTTGGAAACTATGAATATGAAAAAGGTTTTAAACAATAACTGTAATAGATGCCATGAAAAAGCAGTCAGAACTGTAGGCTTACATGACCCCATGCCAGTAACACTTGGCCTTCCTTCCTCCCTGCCAGACACTAGTGAGTGTTTCAGAGAAGACCTCTGCTCTTGCCCTGGCAGAGCACCTGCTCTAGCGGAGAGCATACACCTCCTTTCCCGTTCACACAAGGGAGTTACTCATACAAACACTTGCTACCTAGACAGGTTCAAGGGCAAGTGAGAATTTTTACATGAGTGTTACTGTTTATGCCCGCCCAATCCTAACCGTGAACTTCCAGAGCAATGTTGAGTTTCTGGACCTTATTGAGGGTCAAGTCTCATTTAGAGGGAGTTTTAACTGAGCTTCTAGGGGAAGAACTTAGAGGCTGCAGCAAGTGACATTGAGCCATCTGAGCACTCAGAATAGATGCATCAAATCTTCAGAAAGCTTAAAACATGAGTCTGGGGTGAGGAGCAGGGGAGAGGGGACGTTACATACATGCAAGAAAAATACGAAACAGCTGTGGTAAGTGGTAACGGGGTCCAACGCGGTCTCCAATTCTGAAACTAAAATGCTTCCCATATGTCATTGCATATTTGGGGCCTTTTTAAGGTTAAAATAATTCTTGCTGTCATTAGTGTTATTTTATAATTATGTAGCATAATAGCTATACTATAGCAACAACTCCCATATATTGAACATTTCACCAAGTGTCAGGTACTATGCTCTTTAAATGCATTTCTATTTAATCCTGGCAACAAGCTTCTCTGATTAAGTAGATTCTATTCATTAACAAGTCAATATATTATTCACTTAAATCCTTATTGAGCACCTTCCACATCTCAGGTCTATGCGATATCAGAGATCTAGACTATAGACAGAATTCAATAGGACTTCTTTAGTGTTGTAGGGTTTACAAAGTGTACTAACATATGTTTAACCTTTTGTCTTTGTAACGAGTAGACAAAACATATTGATCTATTTTACTAAGGAAAAAATTGATACATATGCAAAGATGTTAACTGAGCCCAGTGAAATTTGAACTCTGGTTTTCTGACTACAAATCAAGTGTTCTCATTCCATTTTTACAACCATGTAAGGTAGGTACTATTCTTCTCCCCATTTACAGAGAGAGGCTTAGCGACATGAAATAACACGTATCGTGCGGATGTAAGAGCTGGAACTGCAGCATTTATCCATCCACTTCCAAAACTTGCACTCGATCACTGCCACAGGTGAGTTAGAACAAATTCTTGCTTGAAACATCTATGTTCAACATTGAATGTTGAAAAAACTTAATGAGTGGGTGAATAAATAAGAAAACTACCTTAATTCACAATGATAAACCAAGAATTCTACAACCATAAATTTATGTCTCCCAGGGGTTAGGAAATCAACACAAGAGTTAAGAGCCAAATACTAAATATATCTGAAGAGTTATAAATCTGCCAGCTTCTTTGTTAGAAGAATCCAGTATATTTTTAAGGTTGCTAATAAAATTAGAAATGTTAAAGTTTATGTCAGTGAACTTATACAATTTTTCTAGTACATCTATAAATATGACATTTTTTCCTTGGGATTGTATAAAAAAATATGTGCTGCCAAACTTTAGATTGTGTAAGTCATTCTAGACTTTCTTAAATTTTTATGGACAGTTTATTCTGTTTTTATCCTTGTTCACTCAAAGCCAGGATTTTGAAGATCTCTAATTCTGAAGTGTTAAGCTTTAGCTCTACTTGTGAGAATCTTATAAAAAAATCAAAAGGAAAAATTCAAACTTCTTCAAATTGAGTTACTGGTTTATTGCCTATGTCTGTCTTGAATTTTTGGTCTTCATACCCCCTTCTCATGTTAATTTCTTTTTAATCAATTTAGACAAATTTGATCGAAGAGACAAAAATTTGTGTGGTATGTAGCAAGTAGACAATCATTTTAAGTCTTCTAAAAACTCAGATAACATGATGTGCCAAAGAAAGTAGCTGAGTCTTTTCATTGTTTTCAATTAGTTTTGCAATGTAGACTAAATCTCTCTTTTAAGATAATGCATTAATACTCATTTTCCCACAAGTAATAATTGACATCCCCTTAAGTCCCTGGTTTGTGAAGTGCTGCTGTTGACTTTGTTATCACAGATTTATTCCAGTGTTCAAAGTTAACGTCCTGACTGCTTCTGGTTTCTAGTGTTAAGATGGACAAACAATATAATTAATTGTGTGCAATTTGTAATTCTCCAGAACCCATTTTAAACCCTGTAAGAAGACAGGTTTACACGTATAGGATATCAGCATAGAGATCAAAGATTGTTTTTCTCTTTATGTCACCCTTGTACACTGTTAAATGCTTTGTAAGTGACAGGACAATTCCATTTCAGGGTCAGAATAATCAGAAAGATGTAAGACTCCAAAAAAGGCTTTTTGTTAAATAAAGGAGGAGAGAAAAAAAGAGGTAACAAAGCCTAAAGATCTAAAGGCCGACTAAGGCTACTGATCTTTATTTAGTAAGCATTTTATTAAATAATCCCACAACTTTAGATTTGTGTCATTTCTGATGAGTTTTACAAACATTTCCTTTGTGTCTCACAATCATCCCAAAACTTAATATCAAATACAAAATAACCTCATACTGAATTTTCAATGGTTTTTGCTTCCCTTCTCTTTGCAAAAATATATATACAAGTATAAAAACACACACACAATATTCATGATGCTGCACCTTTCTCAAAGTTGTTTCCTAGTCCTGAAAAGCCTTTTCTCTGGTGGACCATTTGGCAAATCCCTACTCATCCTTAGAGTTCTTAAAGGCTGTATTCTTTGAAATATTCTGACTTCTCTACCACTTAGATAATAAATCACTGCCTCTTGCGCTGCCGTTACCTTGTGAGCACGTATCTACCATGGTGCCTACCACATGGTGTTGCAATTATTTATCCACATGTATTTGGGTGAAAATATGCTGGTTGTCATGAAGTCGGGAAAGTTTCTGCCATCACAAAGTTTAGCTATGACAAATCTCAGTTTACAGTCTCAGGTGACCAATGACTCAACTTTCATTTCTCCACCAATCCCCTCCCACAATTAATCTCAGAAAATTTATCATTTTCCCACAAAGTTTTCCCCATAGTTATATCTAATTCCAAGTTCCTGGTAAGGAACATGGGAGCTTTGTCCTTAGGAGTCATTGGTTTACGCTTGCATCCGCTGAAACAATCTTGTTCTGGTCTTAGCTTGGTCTCTGCCCAAAAGATCCCTCCAGGTCTGGCAACATTCCCCGCTCCCTTCATGCCAGGCCAGTCTCAGTCATGGGCGATTCTTTTATCCCCATCTCATGCCAGGTGATAACCTACAGGTCACATTTGGTAGGCCACCAAATTGGCTGCCTGGGGAAGGTCTTATGATTCATGGTTTATATCCTATTAAAGAATCTTATCGAGTCTCTCAAATCTTACCCTCAGCTCCTCAAACTGCACATACTGATTAATATGTACCCTGCTGATGCTGATTTGTTTCTGAATCATGAACTTTTACTGTCTTGCATGTAGGACAGTTTAGGCTGTGTGTTGTAGTCCGTAGCAATGATTCTAACCTCTGTATCATACTGTCCAGTAAAAAAGGACAACTCTGATATGAGGAGTCCTCCCATCCCTTCTCCTAGACTTTCTTATAAAAGCACTGTAACTCGTGACAGATTCTGGAACATGCCCAGCTTCGTTGGTGTGCCTTCCCAGGTTGATCATCACGTTGGGCTTCCAATAAACTTTTATCAAACTATTTCTGCCTCAACAGACAGCCTTAACTGCAGTTGATACAGGCAATATGGAACTTGGTTCTTCACACTTTCCTGAGCTCTCCCTGGAGGACAGCAGCCTAAGTTCCTGTCGCTAAGAAATCCCTGAAACCTCTCTAGGCTCCTGTCATAGCCCCTTACCAGGGAGTAAGCAGAAGGTAAGCACTGAGAGCCTTTTCGTAGACCCCCCAGAGTGTATCTTCCTCACTTCACCTCCTGTCGTCCATAACCCAAACTGGAAAATATTTACTTATTCTTGGGGCACAAATCCTTAGCTATTAGTCATTTTTTTCTATAAGTCCCCAGAGTCTAGATTTGAGGCTCTGGAGCCTCTTCTCCACTTTCTGGAGAAGTTCTTCTCTGAGGCAATAAAGAGCTTGTAGTCAAATGGTTCCAATGCCGGAAGTGTCATGGGTAACTGGAAGTAACCAAGGGGAAAGTAGTGTCCTGCCCTACCTCTAGAACAAAAGAAAACAGATGCACAACTAAGCGTGCTTCCCTTGTGGCAGTCTACACTGGCTGACCTGAGGCCACAGCCAACTGGCTCCTGAATGCCTGAGTCAATGCTCAGACTGGGAGGACACAACGCCCCTTCACTCTTCATCAGTCCAGTTCTCCTCATTCAAAACCTTGCATTGGACTGAATGTTTGTGTCCCCCTAAAATTCATATGTTAAAATCCTAAAGCCCAATGTGATGGCATCAGAAGGTCGGGCCTCTGAGAGCTAGGGTGTGGCATCCGCACAAATGGGGTCAGTGCACTTAGCCACAAGGCTCCCGGGGCCCTCTTGCTCCCTCCTACCACGTGAGGACACGGGAGGAGGCGGCCATCCCCGAAACAGACAGCAGCACCCCCCCCCCCCCCCCCCCCCCCCGCCCAGACACCAACTCTGCCGTTGCCTCGTCTCAGCCTCCCAAGCTCCAGAGCCTGAGAAACGACTGCTGCTCCGGCCGCCCAAATGCAGACGGACCTCCACTAACCCAGGAACGGAAAACGAACACCACACGTGCTCCGTAATAATTTGGAACTCATTGATGGGCACAGAAAGGAGTCAAAGTTGTTGGAAATCCAGAAGGGGAGCAGTGGGATGGGGGGCAGGGGTCAAAACCTACCTAACAGGGACAAGCAACGCTACTCGGGTGATGGCACATTTACAGCCCTGACTACAGCATTGTCAATCTATCCGTGTAAGAAAAACATTCATGCCCCTTGATATATAGAAATAAAAAATAATTGCAAACACAAACTTGCAACAAAAAGTGTTTGATTTTGATTTTTCAAAAAAGACAGACAGACAACGCGGCTACAAGCGGCCTGCGGTGGACGCGCAGCCACAGGGCGCAGTGGCCGCGGGCTCAGCCCGTCTCCGATTCACATCCCACTAGGCGTGAACTCAGACCACTCTTCCAACATTAAAAAAATCACTTATTTTCATAGGTCTATTCCATACAGTATCCTCAGTTACTTAAGTTTTTCAGTTTTACCAAATCAATGATACATTCCTATTAATACCTAGGTTTGCTGTGATTATGCAATTGGTACAAAAGGTATAATTACTTTCTAAATAACAAAAAAACTTCCCATTTTAAGAAACTTATAAAAATCAACATATTCAATTAGAAAAAATTTTAGTAAATTCTAAAGAAAATATCTGATAATCTGAAATAGCCACTTAAAGATAGGAAAAGTTAGCACTAAAAGCATCTTAACACACCTGATACAGATTCTCTCTGCCTGTTACTATTTTCAGGATGGTGCCCTCAAGTCCTCCCCTGAGTCACATTCAAGTGCTTGGAACAGTTTTTTAAAACAAACTGAGGATACACATCACTTCCCCAGGTTACTAGACCATTCTGGTTAGGTTTTCCTATGGTTGTACTCTTACAATATCTAGATTTCTTCTTGGTGACACACCCAACAATTATCATTACTTATTTTTAATGAGATCCCTGTCTCCTTGGCTCAAGGATACCTTAATCTATTTATCAGGACACTACTTGATACCATGGAAACTCAGTAAGTATTTGTTACATGGAAGAAAGGGAAGCATTTTGAAGGCAAAAGGGAAGGGGTAATGAGTAAGTCAATAGCCTTTAAAATGTCCAAAATGTAATTGAACTTTTAATTTTCACTGCCAGTGAAGGCCAAAAATTTACAGTTTTAACTGAGTACCCTAGATGATTCTTGTATACACTAGAGTTTGAGAACCACTAGCTCAGGAAAAGATCTTTGACGTTTCTCTTGGGACTAAGTATGCTGTATTCTCTAGAAGCAAGCTCTTTCCTTTAACCCACTTCAAGCTAAATATATTTTAAGGGAGGGACAAATTCCTTCAGGGAAATTTATTTAGGCAAGTTAATTTAGGGAAAATTAAATAACACAAAGGAGATGATATGCAGAAGTGAAGTCCAAAGCACACTTCTATAAAAGTAAGTGACCTCCGGTAGGCTTCAGAGTCTGAAAGTCTACTTTACCATGTGACATTATACTAAGGGTAACTACATGTGCCAGTTACCCATGACAGCCGCAATTCATTCCTGTTATGCTGCATCCTGGAAGTTTAGCATTTATTCAGGATTTTTACATTTTAAGTGAAATATTAATAATTGCATTAAAATAAACCTAAATGGGTTTAGTACAATTCCACTGGCACATGCCTCCTCTGCCATGGTCATGTCTAATAGTGTAGGAGATGAACATGTAATGAACAGTGTTTTCACTGTAACACAGTTTTATAAAACCTGAAAAGTAAACAGGGATAAGCCATCTCTTTTCTTGGCCTTTGTCAGATGCATTGGAACTAAATCCTCTACTTAGAGGACTGTGTGCAAGCGCTTGCTGACAACACGAAACGCACCCAGACAGGAGAGGCAGGAATAGTCACCTTCCTCTGGTCATCACAGTGGGAAGACGACGTGTTCGACATGCAGCCCCTGCCAGCACCTGCCCCACCCGGGTGAGGGTGGCTCATGCCACAGTCGGTGTGTGATGCAGAAAAGGCGGCTGCCGACTGGTGGGGTCAATGGGAAAGATGAGATACCACAAGCCAGAAACGTATTTAAAGTGCCTGAGACATAGAGGCTGAGTAGTCCTGCTACACAGAGTGAGAAAATGTAGTCTGAACACTCTTGCTACAGTGGTTTCATCGTCACTTATTGTAAGGTGTAAGTCTATGACCTCAGAGGGGTGGAGTGGTAACTTTTTTCCTGTTGATAAGCCTTTTCAGCATTAATCACTTCTAAAAAACACTAGGGCATGACTAACATAAATCTAGTATTAAATATCCATTTTACAAGAAGATTAATGATAAAGTATGACTTTCACAAAATATCAGCATTTACCATCCACCTTGAGGGCTACAGTGACATTACCACAGGAGAATCAGAAGAAATAAATCTGCAGAAGAACTGGCGTCAATTTCAAAAGTTGGTAACTACTTTAATAAATTAAGCTGTGCTGAGGGGCGATGATTTAACACCTTTAACTGCGAGTTTACACACCATTTTGTGAAGCAATACTTTCCATTTAGATCAAATGCTATTCTTCTAATTTTTGTCTATATTTAAAAAGGAAGCCATAGTTTTTAATGTGTTAGTTTTGGAAAGAACCCAAATGTCTATCGAGAGGTGCCTGGATAAACAAACTGTAGTATGTTCACACAATGAAACACTATGTAGCGGCACAAATGCGTGGACCACTGACAAACGCAACGTGGGAGAATCTCGACATCATTATGCTAAAGCAAAGAAGCCAGGCCACAAAAGTACATACTACTTTTGTGTGTTCAGACATGGGTATGAAATTCTAGAAAAGACCAACTTAATGTATAGTGACAAAAAGATCAATGGTTGGCTGGGGATGAGGGTTAGTTACTGGGAAGGGACACAAAGGGGCTCCTTGAAGTAATGGGAAATTTTAATATATTTTTTTTTCCCAAAGAATATTAAGTGAGTACAAATGTTTTAGGTTACATGGATCAGTTTTGTACTGCTTGAGTCCTGGTTAGTAGGTATTCCCGTCACCCAAATGGTGTTGATAGTACCCATTAGGGTGATTTATTCCCCTCGTCTTCCCACCCTTTGCTTTCCACTGAGTTTAACTTCCCTCTGTGCACATGTGTGCTCAAATGATGCCACTTTGTGTCTATATCATTAGCAATTATCTAAAAGTCAGTTAATTCTAATCATGATTCAATTTTTCATTCAATTCAAAGTAGAAAAGTAAAGCTTTTGGAGAATCATCTTAGATAAAACATTGACATTATGAATGCTATTTGAAATTCAGTTAAAAGTTAATACACATAAAAGTATTTGTTGTGATATGATTATAAATTTTGTTGAATATAGTGCTATGGCAAAACAATGTTCTTACTGAAGTAACTTATAAATAGAAATATACTTGAATTGGTTGCACTGCCTACATGATTTGTAACTGCATTTAAATAAGCTGCAACATTCTACCAATTAAGATAAAACCTTTAGTTGTAAAAATTTATATTTTAATACAATTTGAAGTAGACGAAGGGTCAGCAAACAACAGTCTACAGGCCAAAACTGTCCTTTCATCTAATTTTGTAAATAATGTTTTATTGCAACACAGTGTAATGGACAGAATTGAGTCTCCCAAAAAGATATACACTCCAATCCTAACCCTGAGGAGCTGTGAATATAACCGTATTTGGAAATAAGTCTTCCCAGATGGAATCAAGTTAGGATGAGGCCCTCAGGATGGGCCCTAATCTAACGACTGGCGTCCTTCTGAGAGGGGAATCTGAACACAGAGCCAGGCACACGGGGAGAACGCCGTGTGACAGAGGCCAGGCTGGAGTCACGCCGCCGCAGTCAAGGAAGTCTAAAAACTGCTGGCAACCACCCAAAACTGAGAGAGAGCCACAGAACAAATCCTCCCGCAGAACCTCTGGAAGGACCCAACCTTGATTTAGGACTTCTCACCTTCACCAGTGTGACAGAATCATTTTCTGCTGTTTGAAGCAATGAATTTGTGGCACTTGGTCACCATGGCCCGAGGACACACAGCCACATCCGCTTGGCTACTAATTGTCTATGGAAAATTGAGTAGTTGCAACAGAGACTGTCACATGGCCTGCAAAGTCTAAAATATTTGCTGCTTGGCTCTTGGCAGAGCAATCTTGACTCTTGAGGTAGAATATCCGAATCACAAAACGCTGTTGATGCGGCTGATGTTAAATACAAAAATACACTTCAGCACATATTTTTAATATCTAAATTATGAACATGAGTTTGTTTTGATATACATAAATATACATTTTTAAGCAGAATCTTAGTTTTGAAAATGGTTTTTAAATAGAACTATGTATGTCATAGGTCCATTAATGTAACAATTTTATTAATAAATTTTTTCCAAGTTACATGATTTTAGTTATCTTAGGGCCTCCTTTCACTCTCAAAATGTATGTTTGTTCAATAAATTACACTGTCTTCTGGTGTACATGGGGTCTCTGTTTTCTCATCTATAAAATAAGGCAAACTAGATGATGTTGCAGCTTCCTTCCTGGGGTCACATTCTGCGGAGGCTGATCCAACTTCATTTGATCGGTGAGGAGACGGAGGCCCAGAGAGGGACAGGATGTTTCTGAAGCCAAATGACACAGACGCAGACGCAGTGGCTGCGGAGCCCCAGAGCCCAGACTTTCAATTCAGACATACTCTGCTGTGCAGCTTGTATGTATAAAACCTCTAAGGATCTTTCCATCCAAAGCTGTCTATAATTATAACAATTAAAACCAAACTTGACTCCAGGAACAACTGAATATTTCCATCTCATTATAAGTCTCAAAAACTGACCTTCTATGACAATTCTTTGTTTCAGCAATTCTATTCTAAAAATTTTAAAGATTTAAATAAAATAAGCATTGTTTATTTCCCCAAGCTCCAAAACCTATCACAGAGTATTTCTTAATTTGGGCACTTTATATTTTAACGGAAATGTCTGAATCATATGCTCAGCTAAATAGTCTGACAATGAGGTCAACATATTCTGCCTAGGATTCTAAACACATAATTAGAAATACTTTTATCTCAACAAGCCCAGCCTTAGTGCATCCTACAGATGAACTAATTTAAATCATCTCTAACATAAGAAATCATTATCAGGCTTATGTCTTCTTTCTGTTCATTCTAACCTTGCATGACAGGAAATGAACACTGAGTAAGTTTAATCAAGGAACACTTATTAAACTCTAGGTCAAAGCCTTTTTGGGGAAAATATCTAAATAGAAACACACACTCTGTCTTTTTGGAAGAATTATTTTGTCTGACACTCTGATACAAAAAAATTTAGTCCAGCAGAGTAAACGTGAATTTATAAAAATATATAGGGATCCACAAAGAGATAAATAAGGGTAGTAAAATTTAAAAATAAATAAAATTTTAAAATAAAATGTCCATATATCTTATTTAGAAGCCATAGGTTTTGTACTTAACATTTGTTATACCTATATTCTGGCTACCTCTTGTTGTAAAACAAATTTAAGGACTTAGTGGCTTCACAATCACTTTTTAATTATATCTTATTGTTCTGTGGGATCTGTGTTTTAAGCAGAACTCAGATCAGCCATTCTCTGATCCACATGAAATCGGCAGGGGCTACTAGAAGGCACAGGCTGGCGACGCACCGAGCTCGAGGGTCCTGAGACCCTCCCTTGGGTACACAGGCTGGCACCTCGACGGGGAGAGCTGACGGCCCGGGCTCAGCCTGGGTTGCTGGCCTGAGCGTGTGTCCTCTCCGGGACTGAGGGACTTGCACTGCGGCTCAGGCCTCCCAGAGACCGTGTTCCAACAGGGCCAGGCAAAATTCTTAAGGTCTCCAATGACCTAGCATCTGAAGTCCCTGTCACTTCTGTCACCGCTGTTCAAGCAAGTGATTAAGATCAGTCCAGACTCAAAGAGAGAGGAATTAGACACAGCAGTAGAAAGAATTTGTGGCCATCTTTAAGTTTCCACTCCTACTTTGTGCCTCCTACAGATTTAAGGTAGCTTATTCTTTTAAAGTGAAAAAATATTTAAAGACATTTTTCAAACATCTAAAACTTACAAAGTATGCTCTGGTCCCTTCCTACGTTTCTGACCTTTCTCGCTCATGTCAGCGACTAAGATCTTCCATACAATGACAAAAGTGCAAATGCACGCAGTCTGGTTTCATCCTTGATTTCAGGGTGAAAATGTTCAATATTGTACTTTAAGTATCATGTCTCTGTAGGAATTTTGTAGGTACTCAGATTAAGAAAGTTTACTCTGTTCCTAGTTTGCTAAACTTTTTACTATGAATATATATTAAAATATAACAAATTCTATTACTGCATTTATTAAGATTACATGATTTTTATCATTTACTCTTTGAACATGATGCATTACATTGATTCCATTTCCAATATCAAGTTAAAATTAAATTCCTAAAACAAACTCAACTTGGTCATGATCTATTTATGTATTCTATTAAAATAGCATTTTGATTCAAGTTATAATATTTCATTTAGGATTTCTGCATCTGTGTTTATGATGGATTGGGCTGTAGTTTCCCTGTTTTCCAATACATTTGTCAGATTTTGCTAAGAGTTTATTCGGGCTTCAAGGGGAAAAAATTGGGTTTGTCTTCTTTTCCCATTCCTTCCTTTTCCCTTCCTGAATAATTCTGAACAATTCAGTGCTAAAGTCATTAAGTGGGGCAGAACAAGGAAAACATCCTTGGTAGCTGAAAGGAGTCTATCAGAGCCTGAGCAGACTGAGGAGGGTGCCCGCAGGTAGAGAGATCCAGCACAAGGCGTCAGACTGTGTAAAAGGAGGAAGTGATCTGCGTGGGAGGGTCGCCAGCACAGGTGCCCAGGCGCAAGTGGGTCAGGTGGTGATCCCTGCCGAGAGGCATCTCAGCGCAGGAGAGGGATATCCGAGCAGGTGTGGAGAGCGAGACTCCCACACGGGGGCGGCCCAGTAGAATAAAGGACGTGGACAGCCCACCTGCAGGGAGTCAGAGCCTGAGCAGAGTCGAGAGGGCACCACCCAAGGGTGGCCTAACGTGGGGTGTGGAGCGGATGTTAAGTAACGCTTACGGGAGGCCATCATTGAACACTGGCCTCCTGCACGAGGCCCCAGCAGACCAGACCAAACCAGAATAGAGTCACTTGTCCTAAGTGTCACATGATCAAGCTCAAGTTTGAAATGGGCCAGTTTAAAAAAAAAAAACAAGAGATTCCATCAACCTGAGTCAGTGTAATAAGGAAGTCGCTCTGCTTTATTCCTGTAAGGAAAGTAACCTTGAAATGACCTCTCTAACTTTTGTTCTGTTTCTGCTTTCTTCAGCCCTTTTCTGTCTACAAAGCCAAACTGCTATGCTCAGCTTCTCACAACACTCCTTCTAGCTTGTAGACTGAGATGTTGCCCTCTTTCATTGCAAATAAGAGCCAGTTAAAATATTTAAACTAAATTTGTTGTAATTTTGTCTTTTGGCACAAAGCACGTGAGGATGCACACGGGCAGGAGGTGCGAGGTGTGAGCAGGCGCTCGGTGGGCGAGGGCGGCAGGTGCGCGTGGGCCAGCCTGGCACGGGGCACCCATGTGCAGACGGACAGACGAGTGGGTCCAGGTGTAGGACAGTGTGGTGGCAGAAACGGGAGACTGGCTATGCACGGAGGTTTGACCAAATAATACGTACATTAAAGATGACAGCCCCCACACTTTTCATTACCTGAGAAATTACAACTAGGCAAAGGGAAGAAACTAGAATGAACCAATGGTGTTGGGTTGGACTTAGATATATCTGTATCAATATGAAATTATGATTTTTTAATATAGAAAGATGGGGAAAACACAGATGTAGGTATGTGTACATCCCCCAAAACACACAAAAATACAAATACATATGAAAAACATCCACACATGTATTCACACACACTCCCTAGTTCTACACACAGAGGGCCTGGGACCAGTAACAACAACACCTCAAAACCAAGTACCTAGATTTTTACTTCTAAATTCCATTCGTCTCCAAAAGAAGCCAGATCTTTCTGACAAATAATTGAGCTCAAGGCTAGGACAAGTCCAAGATGAACCTAGAACCTCTCGTTGCCCCAGAAAGAAATTGCTAAAGTAATTAAGGAGGCATGTCAAAAGAACACAAAAAGCCAACTTCGAGGTCAGGACGAGGGTGAGGCAAGAGAGGGGCCAGGAGGGAAGACACCAGGAAGCTGTCATGGCAGGACCGCAGCCCTGAGCCTGCCCCCGCCCCCTTCCTGGTCCGGACCCAGCTGAGTGGGCAAGTCAGGGACAACTTGAACGTGCAAATAAATGATAGTAATAAGCTATTAACCCACTGAGTAAAACAGTAAACTATAAGCCCATGTTAATATAAATAATTGAAAGTTCAGTGAAGAATGAAATATTTACATAGTTTCAAAGTCCCTTCCCCACGAAACATTCGTTAATTTCAAAAGGGAAAAGAACAGCTTCACAGCGGGGACGCCGGGCGGGCATAACACCTTCGTCAGAGCAACGTGAATATCCCCCGCGACGGGGAAAAGCAAACTCCTGCACGTGCTGAGAGGGCGGGAAGGACCCAGCAGGGCCGCCCTGTCTGGTTCTTCCTCTCGCGGGCAGCGCCTGGGGCCAAAGCTGAGGCCTGAGCTCTTTACCAAGTCTCTCCTCCTCTGAACCCTAAGCTCTAATTCTGGTCCATTTTGCCAAAGTTTTTTTAATTTTTGACATTAAATTGTTCAAAATATTTTATCTTTTAATTTCTAGAAGCCACATCTGTTCTATGTCCCCTTTCCTTTTGCTAATGTAATTTCCATAGGCTTTCTCTTTTTCTCTTTGATCAACTTTGCCCAAGGTTTGTCACTTTTATTAATGAGTTCGAAGAAACAATTTTTAGCTTATTGATCCTTTTTGTGTTTTTTGTCTGCCTGCTTATTATATCCTTATTTCTACTTTCCTTGAGTTTACTCTATAGTTCCAACTTTCTAAACTGGATGCTTAGCTTATGAAATCTCAGCCTTTCTGCTTTTCTATTGTAAAAGCACTTAAGGCTATAAATTTCCATCTAAGTACTGCTTTCATGGCATCCCACAAGGTATGTATACACACATACATATATATAAATATATACTTTTACTGCTCTTTAGTTCTATGTATAGTCTAGCTTTCATTATGATTTATTTCTTGACTTCTAAATTATTTAGAAGCATTTTTTATTTCCATGTATGTGGGAACCTGAATCAGTTAGGAAACAAGCTAAGCTGCTTAACATAGCCACCGAAAGTAAAGTGGCCCAAAAAAAGGTTGAAGCTGATTTCTCACTCAGAGGTAGGCAGGAAGGCCAGCTCGAGGTCACTGCCCTGCCCGGGAGCCTGTCTGTTCTGCTGTCCCCCAGCCCGCACTGTGCCCCACTCCTGTGCAGGGCCAGGCCGACTCCCCATACTCCGTCTGCATCCCACTCCGTGGGCAGGAGCAAGAGAAAAAATGAATTGAAAGCCATTTTCTTTTTAAAACTAGGCAAGTTGTCACCAGGAAGTTGAACCAAGCACACTTGCGCTCCAGACCTAGCTACAAGGCAGGCAAACCACCATGCTGCCAGCCACACCTTGGCAATTGCTAGCCCTAGCAGAAAGGAAGGAGCAGGGACACTGGGGGATTATTAGCATTTTCTGCCGTGGGAGTTTTCACAGTTATCTTTGTTAGCCATTTTAACCTAATTACGTTGTGGTACAAGTGTGGTATGTATAGTCACAATCATTTGAAATATATTGATGGCAGGGGCTCCTCCTAAATGGTCAGTTGATGTAAATGTTTCCTGTGTGTTTGAGAAGTGTATGTGTTCAATTGTGTTGTTCAGTGTCCTATACGCGTCTACTAGATCAATATTGCTAATAGTGTTGTTCAAATCTTTTATGTCCTGATATATTGTCAGCCTGATTTAACAATTACAGAGATAGTTCGTATTAATTAGAGCCTCCCACGACGATGAAGGTCATTATTTTCTTAGTGCTTCTGCCAATTTTTGCTTTCCATATTTTGAAGCTATTAGGTATGTAAAAGTTTAGAGTTGTTATATCTTCCCAGGGATTTGAATCCTTCATCAATATGGAGTGTGATCCTATCTTGAACAATTTTCTTTCTGTCTTAAAGACTGTACTTTGTGATATTTGAATAGCTGTACCAGCTTTCTCATTAATGTCTTTTTCTATTTCAAATATTTCTGTATCCTAACATTTTAATTGTGCCTTTTATAAACGGAGCTATATTTTGTTTTTCCTTTCAATCAGTCTACTAATTAAAAGTCAAAGGTCTTTTAAGTGGAGAGTTACTATATATCTGTAATTATTACTAATACATGGATTCATTTCTAAAATACTGATTTCCATCTGCTTCTATGTTGCTTTTTAAAATTTGGTTTGAGTTCTGCCCTTTATTTCCTTTTTCCATTAGTTGTTTTATTCTATTTCTATCCTGTCAGAGCTGCCCTAAAATAATTCAATAAGCATATATTTTAAAAATTTAGAATCCATGTTTTTACCTTTTCTCCTTGATAGTAACTCTAACCTACCAGCTTTAACTCTGGTCTACCTCTTGCCTAATATGTGATTTCTGCCCCTATTTTATTTTTAAAATTCACAAATTAGACATTTTATATAATGTTTATAGTTAGCATTTGTTTACAGATGTCTTTCCTAGCCATTTTTTGCATTTCTAATGCTTGCTTCTCAAATCGTATTTTTTATGGAGTACGTGTTTTAGATATACTAAAAATTGAAATGAACTTTCAATTTTATTTGTCTAGGAAATATCTTTAGTTTTCCCACATTCTTAAAAAGTAGTTATACTTACTGGCTATATAATTCTTTTCTCTCTCAGGTCTTTGAGGCTATTTCTGTCTTGTGCTTTGTGTTGTCGTTGACTGGCCGGCAACCACTCCATCCTTCCTCCTTGCTCCCCTTTCACTGATCTGTAGTTTTTCTGCCTAATGTCTAGTTTTATGTGTCTGCTTATTTATCCTTCTTGGAGTGTGTTGGGTTTTCTGAATCTGATGTTATCTTTCAGCAATTCTAGAAAATTCTTAGCCATTACCTGTTCTAATAGTTTGTGTCCCTTATTCTCCTTACTCCTTCCAGAATTCCAATTACAAATAAGTATTAATAAATATAATTTTTTATTGCTTTGTCTCTTCATTTGTTAAGTCTGTTTTTGGTCGATTCTTCAGCCCTACCTAAACTTTTAAAAATATTCAATAAAATTTCATTTCAATTAAAATTTTTATCTCTATAAATTCTATGCAGCTATTTTACTACATGGTCATTTTTACAGACTATTTGATCATAATTTAGATATTCCTTCTTGTTTCTTTAAACATAATATTCAGTTTATACTGCAAGTATATAAATTCTAGTATTTGCAAACTTTGTGATTTTCATTCATAGTTTGCTGTTTCAGCTAAATTTGTGATAGCTTCCTTCGTTTCATAATTGGTCTTTCACAGTACATTGTAAGTTTATCTTATTTGGAAAGTTATCATTGGATGTTCTTGAAGTCTAGGTTGAAGATGCATTCCTCAAGAAATGTTTTGTAGCTTTCCCTGGGCATTTAGGACCATACCTACGCCGTTGTGAGACAATCTTCCATGAATATTCTCACATTTCTGTGTCGTCTGGGCTTAGTTAAAAAGTTGATTAAATAGCAAACATGCTTTGGGAGCTACAGATGGAGTATGGCTCCAAAGAGATTTAGAGACTTATCTCCCTCTCTTTGCTTACATTCAGAGTAAACTGTTTTGTCACTGTTCCCCCAGCCCCCCAGGGAAGGACGGGCTACTGTGCCAGCCACCCTATATAGGCTCTGATTCTCACGATTTGGGGGTTCATCTTCTGTGATACAACCATGCTTCAGGGGAATGTCAGGCCACCAACACATCATCCTGTGGGGACTGTGGTTTGAGGAACCCGTGCTAAAAGCTGTGTAATATGCAATCTGTTCTCATCCAGAGTCCTCATACTTCCTGTTAGGTCTGTGGATAAAAATCTCTGGCAGGCTAACTTACTAGTTTGCAAATAGGGTAAAATCTCAGACCTTGCACAATTTCAGATTTACTATAACCTAGGACTACTTTGAGCTAAATTTCCAGGTTCAGATTCTTTTGCGTAACACAGATAGGTTGAATTTTGACTCTACTCCTGTAAAGGCTTTTGCTTAGGAATCTGCAGTATTGTTTTTTTTTTTCCATTTCCCAGAACCAAAGCTGAGAGGGGGAAAAAAAAAAAAAGAGGATCCCTTTACTATCTCCCTTTGTGGATCAGGTTTTTGTTCCTAGTTAACTAAGAATGTTACTTTTTGTGGATTCCAGCTTTATCTTAGAACATCTACCTTGTATGAACCCCAAGCCTCCAGTCACCTACAATGTGGCACATTAAATTACAATTTCTAAGCCATCAAGAATAAGCAGCTATCCTTCCTCCCCTCTTTGGTTTCTTACTTTATCACAATTTATGGCCTTTAAGAATTTTCCTCACTTTTCTACCAGTGTTGTGTGTGTGCACATACATACAGTTACATACGTGTATCTCCCTTGTATATCTTGCCTTTTGTCATTCTATGTCACTTTTTAATGCTTTTAACCATCAACCATTTTTATTACTATTGTAATTACCATCTGATTTCGTTTGGTTTGCATCTACCTGGCAATTCTTTGCCTATTCCTTTATTACTAGCCTTTCATCATCATTTTACTTATGTTTTTTGTAAAGAATATTAATTTGAGGTACGTCTAAACTGAAAATTTCACGTAGGAAAATTTGACCTATTCCTATGTATTGTTGTATGTGAAATACTTGACTTTTTGCCTTTTATTTTTGTATTTTTAACTTTTTTTCCTTCTTATTTTTTCCTGGTCAAATTGCTTCTTGTTCTATCATTTCCCCTTTCTCTGAAAATTCTGACAAAGCTTATTTTACTAATTATTGACTGCCTGCACTGATAATCAAATACATATAGCTCTACATTATTTGAAACAAGATACCAACTTTTCCCCCACGATGACGTCACGTATCCTACACTGTGTCCTGCTATTTTTCTTTCCTTTCCTCCCCACTTTAACAAGATAATGTCTTCCTCTCTCCCTCATCCTTCCCTTCCCCTAGATACTTTGAAATTCTTTTGTTTCCTGTCTTACGTTCACGTACTGGGTTTTGCAGGGATGGTTTATTGTTACTAGCATTTCCTTCCAGTATCCCCCTACTACTAAGTTCAGCAGCATCACTTAGCACTTACATTGTACCTTTTCCATTCATTTTTCTTTAATTTAAAAACTAACACACATTCTGATTGTTCTGCTTTGTTTCTCTGGCTTCTGAGCCTCCCCTGGTCGCATTCTGAGGTTTCTTCCTGGCTCACCGAGACTCAGAGCTGGTTTCGCAGTTTCCCAGGAGGCAGGAGACCCGCGAAAGAGCCGGCGGGACAGGAACAGACGAGCCGTCTGTCCCCTGCCGAAGCATCTGGAAGAATCCTTCGTGCTCTCGGGTCCAAGACTCTCCGGTCTCCACGGCAGGGGAGACCAGCCCGTGCACCCCACTCCGCGTGCTCTTAAGTACCAGGGATCACGGATGCCGGAGGTCCCCGCACGCACCGGCTCGCGACTGCGGTGCCCGGGAACCGCCACCGAGCACGCGGCTGGGGACTCGCGCAAGCCTGTCACCGCAGGGGGGGCATTCTGGGCCCAGTGCGCATCAGCCGCCCAGTCACCCTCCAAGGTACAACCCTGACTTCGCAACTGCTGCACAATTATCCTATTTTAAATCCTTTACAGTGTCTAATTCTCTTCTAAATTATCTTCTTTACTTGTCAGTTTGTCTATTGTGGGTCTCCTACCAGAATAAACACACCATAAAATAATGAATGTGTTGACATCAGTGACTAAAGCAAGGTGCATAGCATGTGCTTTAAAAGCATTTACTGAAAGGATTAAGGAATTTACTTCCCTCATGCTTTCTACCTCTTGGCCCTAAAAACCCAGATAACACTTAACTGCATTTCACTAATAGCTTGTAGCATTATTACATTTTCCCTCAGAGCATCATCTCAGATGTGTCAAGAATTCTTACGGAATGCCTCCATTTCAAATGCCCATTTTAGATTTAAACACATATATTTAGCAAGAGTCATTGCTCACAATGTTTTCCTTTCTTCCTTATTTCCCCTATCTTGAAATCTGTTCTGAATTGTCATTTGATTAAATTGCATGCCTTAGCATTCTCTTCAGATAGGATTCATGACACGTGCTGAATCCTCCCAACTCCAAAAATGCTCCCATTTTACCCTCCCAGATGGAAGATGTCTCAGCTGCACATAAGCCTGCTGGGTCACCAGCCTGTCCTTTCAACTGGGTCTGATGCTGTTTCACGGCCTTCTAACTCTTTGTATTGTAGGTGAGAACGTGAAGCCCGACGTTAGAATAATTCTATTTTCTTTGCAAGTAATATGTTTTTCTTTGCAAAGAGTGTACCCTTTCCTCTTCAGCTTTGGAAGTCAAGACTTCACTTAGAACAGCCAGGCTGACTCCTGGTAAATACAAAAGAGCTAGTGAGCGCAGAAGTGGAAAGGCAGTGTGCAGTGCACTGCTGCAGGTGTTTGGCGCCTGGGAGAACCGGACAATGCACAGGGGCCTGCGTGAGCCAGCGGCCTGGGTTAAGGGCACAATTTGGTAAAGGTGCCCCCACCGTATCGCAGTTATGTGTCACTGAGAGGATGAGAGCAGGAATCAAGAAATATCTTAAGAAAGTTCATATCAGTATCTGAAATTCACAAACAGAAGTACATAACAATGCATGCTGGAAGGAATAATTTAACTCTAATTCAACTTGTGGTTCTGGACTGGCCACACCAGCTCCAGGCAAAGATGTGTGCTCAGTGTGCTAAAGCAGTCCAAGGATAAATAAAATTTAAACTGTACTGAAAACGTAATATACAAAGTAGTAGAAACATTATACCGAAATTATCTAAAGCCTTTTCCTGATTATTGCCTTCAGTTTTGATTACCTCAAATCATAAAGGACATAACAAATAAAACATTTTCCCGAACAGGCAGTAAAATATCGTATTTGATATTGTAGTGTTCAGCATTACAAGAACATTAGTTGAGAAATTTTTAAAAAGCATCTAAAAGGACAAGGTAGATTCATAGAAAATACATGATATAAGAAAAAAATTCAGGAAACTAATTTTTTCTAATAAACAGTTTTCAGTGAGCTTAAATCACAAAATGAGACCTCTGAAAATGAAAGCTTTTATATAATCTTTTACAGTCACTGTAGAACAAGATTAAAAGCCAATAATTATACCATGTAGTAGTTTTTAAAGAAATATACATAGTTGCCACAGCAACGATTCTTTTTCAAAATGCTTCATAATTATATAATAAACTGAGAATGTAGTCACTTTTCTGACAATCATGGTAAAACAAATTGTAACCCCGCATTTGGGTTTCCCCCTAAATTTCACTGACAAATACACATGTAAACCGCGGCATTTCTTCTCATTTTAACTGCCTTGATTCTCCAGAGAAAATACTCTTTGCACCAACAAAAAAAAAGGTATATTTGCTTACATTGTTTCCATGTTCCCAGCTGATATCACTAAACTTTCTGCAGTCAAATAACACTAAACATTTATTTGACATTTGCCACTTGTATTTAAAATGGGAACATTCTGACTCCATTGAACTATTAATATGTTTTATCCTCTATTTCGCAAGAATTTTAGAGGCTTGTCCTGACATAGTTATAGAAAGTGCACTTTTTAAAATACATTATCTGCGACTCAACCACAATGATTTATTAAAGTCATCACCAAACATACTCTTATGGGCAAAAAGGAAAAAATGCTTAAAATGCAACTCTTGGCGGCACTGGGCTTGGCTCTAAGGTGTGCTGACCGTGACACTCCGTTCCCCTTGCCCATGGAGATGACTCCAGGTAGGATAAGAAAAACAATCATCCAACTGGTTTACTTCCTCCCTCCTCCCCATCCTCTGCCTTCATTTCCTTCTGTGATTTCCAGGGTAATTTTTCCTGACGGAGTTAGACACAGACAATCCCTGAATAAATTAACTAAGAACGCAGACACCAAAAAAGACAGAAAAGCAAACGCTTCTGAGAGGCACAGCACCAGCAGGTGCAACTCACGTCCGTATTCCTGACTTCTCTGCATTTAGAAGAAAAAACACTACCAAAAGCTTTTAGAATTATCCACCAGATAATTGCGATAGAGGAGTATAAACAGGGTCAATTTCAATAGTCATTTCCTCAAGTGCAACTTTACTGCCAAATTCTTCCCTCCCAGGAAATACTTTATGAATAGCAGATAATGAGCTGTTTAGAAAAACAGTCTCTAAGGAGCCAACCATGGAAGTCACCAGCATTTAAGTTCTCTTTGTCTTTCCGTGTCAGAGACTGAGGAAATCTGGCTTTGGAACCTCCCTGTCTCAGGGGGCCAGTGAGGAAGATCTGAAGTGGTGACACCTGTCACCCTGCTGCGACGGGGAGGAAGACTTTTGAAGATAATTGTGAAAGGTTCCCTAGACTTCCGTTTCGAGCAGAATGACAGACTCCACACCCTAAAACCCCACCTGATTGAAACAGCTAAAATACGGGATAGAACATGTAAACATGCTTTGTAAAAAGCATTGCTCAACTGGCAGAAAAAATCTACAGGCCCCCAAATAAAGTGTGACTGAGAGGTGAGCGAGTGCAAAAGCAACTGCCCCCCACAGCTGCTTCTGCCGAGCTCTGGGCCCTCCAAGCTCCCCACGGACAGCTGCCTGGGGCACCAGAGGGCAGATTCGAGCCAGGGGCCCGCTCCAAATGGATACGTTCATAGAACACAAGTTTTCCTAGAAAAGGTGGAATTTCAAAGCTCACTCATCTCTCATTGAAAAGTTACCAAAAAATATGAAAAGGGGATGTTAGTTTCCTATAGCTCTTCTAACAAATTACCACAAACTTGGTGGCTTACAACAGAAATGGGGTTCAGAAATCTAAAATCAATGTATTGGCAAGGCTGTACTCCTTCTGGAATTTTCAGGGAAGAATCTGTTTCTTTGCTTGCTATGGACTGAAATGTGTCCCCCACCCCCCCAAAAAAAAACCCAACATTTTGATCATATTTATAGATAAAATATTTAAGAGGCAGTTAAGGTTAAGTGAGATTAGAAGGGTAGGGCTCTCATCTGACAGGATCGGTGCATTATGAGAAGAGGAAGAGAAAGGAAGGAACCATGTACCAAGGCAAGGCCGTGTGAGAACTTAGCTAGAAGGTGGCTATTGACAAGCTAGGAAAAGGGCCCTCACCTGGGGGCAGCAATAAGAAATGAATATAACCCTTTTCATACTTTTTTGGCAACTTGATCTAGGACTTCTAGCACCAGAACTATAAGAAAATTAATTTCTTTGTTTAAGCCACGCAGCCTCTGATATTCACTGTGGCAGCCCAAGCAGTGCTGAGACTGCTTTTGTCAAGTTCTGGAGACCTGCTGTACTCCTTGGCTTGTGGCCCCATCCTTACCTCGCTCCCACCTCCTGTGTCCCTTTTATAAGGATGCTCGTGGCTATACTGGGCCCACCCAGGTAACCTGAGATAATCTCCCCATCTCAAGATCCTTAACATGACAACATCTGCAAAGTCTGTTTTGTCGTATAAAATGGGATTAGGACATGGACATTTTAGAGGGGGTGGGTGTGGGCACTATTTAGCCTACCACAAGATACCAAAGAGGAAATTGGCTATTTGAGTAAAGGGAAAATAAACCTCCTTTGAGATTAGCGGTCTTTACAATGGCTTGCAGCTTGAATTCACTGTGTCATCCAAAACAGGGAGTGCAGTTGGAACCAAGTGGTCCCAGGTGGGCAGCAGCTGCAATTGACTGCGGTAGCAAATGCACATCCTCTTCAGAGCAACAACCCTCACTCCATGCCCCAAAGCATTTCTCTAGGAAATATCTAGGAAAAATAAGCAACCTACAGACAAAAATCACAAACTACATAAGGAAATGAAGCATTAGAAATGAAAATCTGCAGAAACAACATTCAGCAAAATCAGATTAGCAAAGGCCTCAAAATATAAAACCATATTTACTATGTTAAAAATTATATATGATAGGCTGGGCACGGTGGTTCAGGCCTGTAATCCTAGCACTCTGGAAGGCGGAGGCAGGAGGACTGCTTGAGGTCAGGAGTTGGAGACCAGCCTGAGCAAGAGTGAGACGTCCTCTCTACTAAAAATAGAAAAATTAGTTGTATGTGGTGGTTCGTGCCTGTGATCCCAACTAATCAGGAGGCTGAGGCAGGAGGATGGCTTCAGCCCAGGAGTTTGAGGTTGCTGTGAGCTAGGCTGAAGCTATGGTTCTCTAGCCCAGGTGACAGAGCAAGACTGTCTCAAAAAAAAAAAAAAAAATCATATACGATAAAAAAAGAGACCATAAAAGAATGTCTTAGCAAAAGAACTACATTAGGCTTCAAAAAAGAATTTCAGAAATTTTCTTAGGAACAAAAATAGAACTTCTAGAAATAAGAAATATAATTAAAGTTTTTAAAAGAACAAAAATGCGACTTCTAGAAATTAAAATTAAAATTTAAAACTCAATGAATGGCATAAACAGATTAGGTAAAATTGAAGAAAAAATAATGAACTATAAAGGGAATGTGAAGATATTACACAGAAAGAAGACCAAAGACAAGACACACAAATTAAAATGGTTAAGGGACAGAAAGAATAAACTAGTAAGTTCTAAAATTCATTTAACTGGATTTTCAGAAAGTAGATAGAATGGAAAAAAGTTTATGAGGCGTTGGCTGAGAATTCTCTAGCAGTCTTGATAAACACAAATCTTCATATTTAGAATGGCAAAAGAATTTTAAAAATCTGTAGATACACAATAGTAAAATTTAAGAAGATCATAGAAAAACATCTTAGAAAAGAAAGATCATCTTCTCTAAGCAACAGTCATTAGAGGCCACGGTTGACTTCTCTGGAATAATACTAAAAGCCATAAGGTAGTAGAACTATGTCTTAATGTGCTGAGAGAGATAAATGCCAACCTAGAATTCTATAATCAATAAAATAAATTTTCAAGAATGAGACCAAAATGAAGACATTTGCAGCTAAATAAAAACTGATACTTCATCAATAGATTCTTCCTGAATGAACTTCTAAAGATAACACTTCATGAGGAAAGAAAATGAACCCAGCTATAACATTTAAGATGTAAGGAGGAATGGTAACAAACTGGTAAATATATGAGTAAGCTATTAACTATTTTGGGTTGTATAAAACAATAACAATGATTAATCTGGGGATCAGGGGGTCAGGATAGAACTAAAATATTGGGGAAATTGTGTAAAGTTGGAAGGAGGTGGTCCTAATTAGAGCCTTGATTTGAGAGAAGGGTAAAGACATTACCTTAGTTTTTCTTGAAGGTGCATGTGAAAATATTTAATAAAACCCCTTTAAAAAATAGGCATAAAACAAATTCTTAACAAGAAAAAAATACAGGAAGATTAAGGGGAAAAAAATCAGGCAAAAATAAAGAAAGGAATAAAAAGGAAAGAAAACACTGAGATAAACAGAAACCACATAAGATGGTGGAAAGAAATATCATATCATTGATGACAACAAATATAAACAGACAGTCCTCTAGTTGAATGACAAAAATTGTCATATTGCATTAAAGAGAAAACTCAGCTAGGGTTGATATTTCAAATACTTAATTGGTATCGCACAGGTACTGACCAATCAGGATGGATTTGCCAACCAATAGACCGGCACTGGTCCTAACCGCCATGTCCATATGGAATTGTACTCTCAGCCCTGCTTCCAGCCACATACTCTTTTTACAAGTCACATCTAAAACACATGGACACATGAATGGTGAAAATAAATTAAGTGGAAGAAGATAAAGACACTCAAAAGAAACTGGTAAGTCATGTTAGTATCAGAGAAAATAGATTTTAAGACAAAAGAGCATTACTAGAGCTAGAGAGCCATTATGTAACCAGAAAAGGAACAGGAGTAATACTGTTGGCGTTTTTGCCTTTTCACTTCTTGTTCTTCCCTGAAACCAAGCTAGTCACCCACTGCAGCTGGTAATTCGGCCACACGCAGAGTCCGGGGTTTGGAGAGAATTTATCATTAACTAGTTGATATATCCATGAGTATTTCCATTTGTTATCCTTGTTAGTCTATTTAGTGTATAAAAGGAATTTGGGGAATTTTAAAAATTAGGCTGCCATCATATTCATGTTACACTCACTCATTTTGAAATTACTTCTTTTCTACTTTCCTGTCAGATCATCTTTTCCAACAGTTGTTTTATTGCATTTGCCCCTCACCACATTTATGTCTTTCCAGGGTAGCACACCAACCTATATGAGCTGTATCTTTGATTAAAATGTACTCCTTGGGCTCAGAATTGAGGTGGACTGCCTAAAAGTCCTTGGCCCTATTGAATCAGGTTCCCAGTTCGTGTGCCCACCAAACAAGGACACACTGCACTCTGCTCTTCATAAGATAAAGTGAAATCTCAGAACTAGAAGGGAAAAACCCAACTTACTCTGCTTATAGTTTCAATAAAGAAGAAAACTGCTTTATGTAGATGCCAGCAATTATCCTGTATATTTTATTGTAAAGCAAGCAGCCAGACCTGGGTGGTTAATGTAATAAAGGGAAATGAAATAAATCTATCTTGTTATTATCTTTCAGATCCTAAAGATCTGCAAAAATTGTATGGGGGAAAAAGAATGTCAATCAAATAATTTTCATGGGGACATGATAATGCCCAAGAAGTGTTGGGAAGTTCTAGAACCATTAAATGCCTCTGTTTGCTGTATCAATCGTACGTTACCCACCTAACAGAAAGCTCAAAATGTTTTTTTTCACATAACAAAGTGGAAAGTTTTTTTAACTTTTGGAATTATGTTAAGTGACAAATGATTATTCTAAAATTATTTTATAAACAACTATTGTTTCACTTCATAAAGATGCATATTAGAGAAAAACAGGAAATGTAGAAATTAATCTATAACGACAGAAAGCAGGTCAGTGGTTGCCTTGGCATGAGGGCAGAGAGGGATAGTGAGAGGGTTACAGAGAGGCACGAGGGACTTCCAAAGGTAATGAATATGCTCATTTTCTTGAGTGTGGTGACAGTTTCACAGGTATACCTATGTCAACTTTTCAAATTGTACCTTTTAAATTTGTGCAGTTTATTGTATGTCAAATACACTTCAGTAAAGTCACTTTTTGTAAGAAGGGAATGATAGAAATGTACTACTTTGTACCCACTACTAAAACAATGTCCAACAACGATCATCAGTGGAAGACTGTACCTGGAACTACTCAATTTCAGCATCACCAGAAGTAGGACAACCTACTGTGGCCTCTTTATGAAACACCCAGAGTCATTTTTGAATATTCTTGGCCCCAAAAAATTGTACCTAAATATAATCAAGCCTTAGTCTAGAGCTAACTTCCATTTGTGAGAAATAGAGAAATAGAGAAAACAAATAGAATGTCAAAGGGAAGCAAAGAGACAAATCTGGAATGTGGCACATTCTGCGGAATGTGACCCAGTTTCTACACAAATCAATGACATGAAAGGGGCCTAAAGGGGAAAGAGTTTGCTCTAGATTCAAAACCAAAAACATTTAAGGGACTGAACCAAATGCAACCTGTGCAATTTATGTTGAGTTAGTAAGTTATGTTCAGGCAGTACTTCCCTAGCCTTCGGGATGACTGGAATAATTAGATTGCAGACCGGGCATTAGATAATATCAAGGAATTATTGCTAGTTTTGTTGAATGTGCTATAAAATGTAAGAAAATGGCCTTATTTAAATGCATTTTAAAAGACATAGGAGTGACTAACATGATAATCTGGGATTTCCATGAACTTCAAAAATTTAAAATAATACTTCAAAAATTAAAAAAAAAAGATAAATAAATGTGGCAAAATCTTGATGACTTTCACTGATCAGATAAATCTGGCTGATGGGTATTTTTTACATTAATACTACTTTTGTGTTTGAAATGGGTTTGGAATGGTTACATTTAATTTTAATGAAATTAATCTCTTCATGAAACTGAGCAGAATTCAAATTATTTGAATCTTTACAGAAAATATATAAATATATGCTGCCAACTAAATTTTTATATTAACATTTTCACTGACTTACTATACAACTGAAGAATATTTGAATTGTCATTACCATATCCAATTGGTATGATTACCTGATAATAATTGTAGTGTGAGCACAGGAGTAAATAAACTTAGCTCAATCATTGTTCGTAATGAGCACAGCAGCATAGTGTTCAACAAATGGATCCTCATGCATGTCAATAGTAACAGCTGCTCCCACTTTTTTTTATGAGCTCCTATTATACACCAGATACTGTTCTAAGCCTTTTACATCTATATATAGGCTGGAGCAAAACTAATTGCAGTTTTAGCATTGTTGACATTTACCCTTTGATACTGGAATACATTCTTAAATAAATGTGGTTATCTTATACATCATTTTAATGCACATTTCTCACTTTATTTTTTTTGCTAAGGACTTATTACTTGTTACTTATTTCATGTTTATTTTAAAATAGACTATGGAAATGACGTTAGACAAAAAGCAAATTCGAGTGATTTTCTTATTGAGTTCAAAATGGGTCGTAAAGCAGCGGAGACAACTCGCAACATCAGCAACGCATTTTTGGCCCGGGAACTGCTAACGAACATACAGTGCAGTGGTGGTTCAAGAAGTTTTGCAAAGGAGATGAGAGCCTTGAAGATGAGGAGCGCAGTGGCGGCCATGGGAAGTTGACAATGACCAACAATCATTGGGGGCAATCATTGAAGCCGATCCTCTTCAACTACACGAGAAGCTGCTGAAAAAGTCAACGTCAACCATTCTACAGTCGCTCAGCATTTGAAGCAAGTTGGAAAGGTGAAAAAGCTCAATAAGTGGGTGCCTCATGAGCTGACAGAAAATTTTTAAAAAATCATCGTTTTGAAGTCTTCTCTTCTCATACGCAACAACAGTGAACCATTTACAGTCAGATTGTGATGTGCAATGAAAAGTGGATCAACATCTGAGAAGTATGCTCAGCAAGTCGGTGAGAGGCACTGAAAACTGCAACGCCTACAGCTGGTGTGGGTCACCAGAAAGGGCCCAATTCTTCTCCACGACAACGCCCGACCGCACATCGCACAACCAACACTTCAAAATTTGAACGAATTGGGCTACGAAGTTTTGCCTCATCCGCCATATTCACCTGACCTCTCCCCAACCAACTACCACTTCTTCAAGCATCTCGACAACTTTTTTTTTTGCCCGACAACTTTTTGCAAGGAAAACGCTTCCACAACCAGCAGGATGCAGAACATGCTTACCAAAAGTTTGTTGAATCCTGAAGGACATAATTTTATGCTACAGAAATCAACAAACTTATTTCTCATTGGCAAAAATGTGTTGACTGTAATGGCTCCTATTTTGGTTCATAAAGATGTGTTTGAGCCTAGTAATTATGATTTAAAATTCACAGTCCCAAATCGCAATTACTTTTGCACCAACCTAAATATTGTTTCCAATTCATTCTACAACCTTAAAACTTGCTATTATTATCATGGCCTTTTTACAGAAGAGAACACAGGGTCAGAGAGTAACTTGCTCAAGGGCACAGTTCCCTAGGTATTCTTTCTGAATACAAAGACCAGAATCTTCCCACTACGCCTAAAGTAAGAATTCTGCCAAACGTTATTCCCTAGAAATGTACACATATTGATTATGCAGATTATAATATGATCCTTGCCAAAGAAATAACAAAGATGACCAATATGCAGATTGCTGCAAAAGGTTCAATGCACTTTGATACATTTTCAAGTTGGTCCAAAATATTTCCGTGAGGAAGCAGAAAGGTGATGAAAGGATACCACCTTTATGTAGTATTTATCAGGTGTCCTTGTAGCTAGTCCTTCCTGGATTCAAACCCCAATTCTGCCACTTACAACCTAACTGATCTTTGGCAACTTAATGCCTGTCTCAGTTCTGATGTCACTCAAACATAAATAGTAACAAATGATTAAAGATGGAATACAACGAAATATAAAAAAAGCTCCTATGGGACACAGCTGGCATTCTAAATGTGAGCACCCTTCTCACCCACACCTTTTACGATTTGTGCACAACTGAACCAATCCCAACCACTCTGAGTGGTGACCCTCACTGCCGCGAGCAAACGGAACCACACGTTGCACCGTATCTTGCTTTTCTTGGCCCAAGGCATGGTTGCCCTAAATGCTTCCACATAAAATTCTATGTTTTAACCTAAACATTATAAAAAATCAGGTTGAACTGCTGTTCAAGAGTTGCTGACAAGAGCATCAACATTTCCCTTCCACAAATGTCACTTCAAAAGCTGCTCCAGGGGAGATTCACCCTGCCCGTGCCCTTCCCACTAGCAAACACCTCGGCTAACCTGGAGAGACTCGGCTGCACATTGGCCATTTTCACTGAGAATCCAGATAGTAAGCCTAGAACATTAAAACCTCACAACCACTTGGAGGAAGCCTTAATTAAATCCTCTTTAATACGCTATACGCTTGGTAGCATCGAGTTCTGGTATCTAAGATTGAACCTATACATATCCTTCCAAAGACCTCTAAATGTTTTTTGAGTTAATATTCAGATCACATTAATGATCACAGGGAAAACACCCTGAGGACAGAGAAAAACACAGCACTCTGATAGTTAGATCCAGAAAGAAAATTAAGGTATGTCTTTTTAGAAAAATACCTATGAGCTGTATTTACTAGTAACCAACTATGATGCTCAATTTGGCCAAAGAGTTAAACGTAAATCACTTTAAAATAAATCTAGGGCATCTACCTCTCATCTCTAAAGTAGTACTCATGTTCAAAAGATGCTAAATTTTCTACTTTTAATTAGTTGTCATTTTGAAGTCAACCTCTAAACAGCATGAAAGGGATTAGCTCACAGGAAACTGAGTGTGACAAAAATCAAGACAAAATGCCACCTTCTTTACTTTTGAAATTCCCAGTCCTTGCTGCCGTACTTGGAGCAGTGGGAAGAAGGAGATGAAAGGCAATTACAAATTCCCCTTCCACTGTCAATAAGCGTCTCCATTTTTGCAGCTCCAGTAAGCTGGCCACCAGAGGTTTATCTTGGGAGAATTAAGACCTGCTATACATACTAAGTAAATCTTACAAGTTCTTTAAGGGGTGCTCCAGAGACTTAGATATGTTATATAGCTCTAACAGCTGCCAATATTTATATTTGAAGTCATCACTCACTGAGGATTGAAACAAACCAAGAAGATGGGAAAACTTTCTGAATTTTAGACAATAGTTAGGATTAAAAAGTGTGCATATTATATGAATGAATACCTCAAAATGAATAGAAGCCTCTGTGGATTTTTATAGACTTTGAAAATAAGAAAATATGTCTACAGTCATACCACCCTGAATGTGCCCGATCTCATCAGATCTCAGAAGCTAAGCAGGGTCAGGCCTGGTTAGTACTTGGATGGGAGAAAATAATCACATGTATAACCTTAGTTCTATACTGCAGAGAGCAATATGAAGACAATGGTGCAGAAATTACATTAAGAAATGATTTAGGGAACAAATTGCGTTGCAAACCATATTAGATGAAGAAAGACACCTCTTTAAAACTCATGCACTGAAATAGTGGCTGTCAACTTCTATGTATATAAAAATATAATGGGTACTTATTAAAAATTTTCAATCTTGGAAGGCAGCTTAAGCAGCTCTGATTTAGCAAACCTTGAAAAGAACCTTGGGAATCTGAATTTTTGATATACACACTAAAGTAATTACAATGCACATGGTCTGAGAACAGTATTTTGAGAACACTTTGAAAGAAAAAAAACAAAAACACAAACTTGACTCTCAGTGAAACTAGAGTACAGATAAAACCCCAAACTTCAAACATACATAAAAGGGCTGCTAAAAGCAGTAGAGATCAAGCAAAGGTGCCTGTTTGAAGAAGTGGAACGTGGAGCAGAGGCAGAGCTCTGAACCAGCCATCACGGCCCACTTCTTAAAGCTGAAGGACATAGTGAGGTGCAAAATTGAAGTCCCTTTTTTGCAAAGAAAGAGCAGGGTACACAGGTAAGCACCACTGGACTAGATGTGGCTCTGAGCAGCAGAGATGAGAGAGCTCCTTAGATAAGCTCTATTTGTAAGAAGTAACAGCTTCTGGAGTGAAACGGGAAACTTTGAATAGTAGTGAAAAGTTCACCAACTGCCTATTTACTTTGACTTGGGAAAATTAAAGTTTAGACAAACTCACAAAAAAAAAAAATGCCAGATGAGGAAAATTCCATCTAGTTTAGGAAACAGTCTTGATGCTTCCCCAACTTAATCACTTTCAAAGATGAGTAATCAAAAAGCAAAACAGGCGCTACTGGAAGGTATCACCCCAAAAAAGAAACATGAAAAACAAATAGAGATATAACCTTACCAGAAACTGTTGGCCTGGAAGCATATAAATATGGTCACCAAACCTTGAATATTCAAAACTTCAACAATTGCCCTTATGAAACAAGAGCACAGGGCAGAGATGAAAGAGCTCCAGGTATAGACAGAGGAAAAATTAGGAAGAGATGAAACATAACTAGCAGAGTTAGCAAACTGGGTGGTAGGGGGTAACCAGGGAGGTAGTACTTTAATGGAACCATGAGAAAAGTAAAAGCAAAATCACAGGGATTACAGGGAGGAGGACAGTTGAAAATACAGCAAAGGATACAGGTAGAAATGAGAGAGTAAAATGAGATGGAAGTAAATGTTTTAAAGATTTAGAAATAAAATGACAGTTATAGAGGAAATACACATGCATAACTTACTATCCAAAGGGAGAAAATGAAATACTAAAGAACACTTATTTAGAAACAATTTAAGGAAAAAAATCCTAAAATTACCAAAAAAAAAGTTATACTTACAGGGGATATCATGTACAAAGGAAAATTAACCCAGAATAATAAATATGAGGAGAAGTCTAGCAAAGTTTGTGTATTTCAAAGATAATGAAGGAATCATTTGAGCAGCCAAGCAAGAAGTGACCAAGTTATCTACCAGGGTAATAAAATCAAAGCTTGGCTTCAGTCTCCTCCACAGATATATTCAACTTAGAAGACTGTGAGACAATTAACACAAATTCTTGAAGCATGAATCAAGAATTTTATACCTTGCCATATAAATTTGTTGAGTTTTTGCTTATTCTAAATAAACATTCCATTTTATTGGACATTTGAATAAATATTTTCTGTTCTTAAAGAGGATCCCCCAAGTTACTTAAGCTTCCCACAACCCAGATATGACACCAACACAAACTACCGTAAGAATCCCACGTTTTAACATCTCAAGCACACACCAGCTACCACTGACAGCATAATGGTTTCTTCTCTCCTGCCTTCCAAATCTCCCCTGGAAGCTTCTCATTGGCAAAACCAAAACAGAACCCTGCTAGCAAGGGAACCTGGGAAATACAGTCAGCCTCCAGGGGCTACCACAGATAGCCGCAAAAATGGTACAGAAACACTCAAGAGCCCAGTAAAATTAGGTCAGCTACTTATAAAAAGATCAGAGCCCTAAAGAGATTTTCTTCCTCTTATTGCTTCTTTATAATCACCCAAAGAAGCATTATCAATTGATGAATTAGTATAGTTAAATCTTTTAAATTATATGCCACTTAATCATCTAATGCATAAATTCATGTTTAAGATTCATTGCAAGTATCAGCAATAAGAATAAAAATTTCAGTGACAGCTTAATCATTCTTAAAACTAGGGGCATGTAACCATAAGAGTGGACAAGTGGCACACAGTCATGTAGCAGCTACATCTCTTCCCACACCTGCCCCTGAAACCCACCACGTCATTCTTTTCCCCTGATACTGAACAAAATCTCAGGTAAAACCCAAAGCTGTTCCAGTTACTCTTAAACAAAAGTTACATCTAGTCTCAAGGACATTCTCTGTTCAGTATTTACATTTTCCAGTCTCACGTAATAGTCAAAACTGTAAACTTCATTTAAAGTTAACTTTCTTCCTAAACCTGCTTTAGCTCTTTGTCTACTTTGAGCCAGAAGCCAACAATGGCAAAGGGAGTGGCAAGGTAGTGTCTTTATATCCAAGGCTTGGGGTTCCCTCCTCTTCACGCTTCAGAGCCAACCGTGGTTTCTGACTTCTGCAGGGTTGGCACAGGGGGAAGGAGGGCAATGGAGAGTTGGGGGGAGGGGGAAGGACGGCAGGGAGCTGGGGAAGGAGAGCAGTGGAGAGTTGGGGGCTACTGGAGAACCCTGTTCCTCTATTCGCAACCCTTCTGACACCAAATGGTTTTCCACGACAAGCAATTTTCCAGTTCTCTGCAGACACCAGCTGGGTGTCCTACGATTTAATTCAATTCTGACACTAACTACCCAGGGAGAGTACAAACACCACAGGTTAAGGGTTCAGTCCCACAAGTGTCTCTCCCCTTCAAATGCCAGTCACAAGTAGTGAGTCCCCAGGTTACACACTTTTGTCTGAATGGCTACAAATCAAGGTTTCCCACAACCCCTTCCTCAAGTTTGATAATTTGCTCTAATGGTTCACAGAACTCAAAAGAGCACTTACTGTTACCAGTTTACTCTAAAGGATATTATGTGAGATACAAATGAAGAACCAGATGATGAGGCACGCAGAGCAAGGAAGGGGCCCAAATGCAGGAGCTTCTGTTCCTGTGCAGTTTGGGTTACACCACCCTCCAGAGCCAGGAAGTTCTCCAAACCCCTTCACTTAGGGTTTTTATGGAGGTTCCAACCCTCTAATCATGCCTTGGTCTTTCCAGCAACCAGCCCTGCCCTGACGCTGTCTAGTGACTCCAGCCACCAGTCATCTCATTAGCACGCAGACAGGCACTCTGAATACTCTGGAGATTCCGAGGGTCTTAGAAGCTCTTGGGTCAGGAATCAGGGATTGAGACCAAATCCTATAATAAAAGATGCTCCTATGACACCATCACTCTGGAAATTACAAGGGTTTTAGAAGCTCTGTTCCGGGAACTGGAGGACAGAAACCAAATATATATCTCTTATTATATCATAGTGGCACAGCTCCCTCTGGGCTTAGTTGGCATTTAAAGCTTCCATTCTCTCGTGGAGCACATTGTGAGTTCTCTGGAGACCTTCCCAGCACTAGGAATCTCTCACCGACTTTTCCGTTAATGTAAGTAATGCCCCTCAGGCAAGGTGTTTGTGATGTCATCACCATTTGAACCTCCTCTTGGATAACAGCCCTTTAAAAATAGCCCCAGGCCAGTATCTTTGCCATGCCAGAGTGGCAACTGTGTAGGAGTGGGTCTGAATATTTCCTATTAAAGTGGCCTTCACATTTGAAAACAGAAGTTTAAGATTTCTGTTGAAATAGGCTTTCTGAAGGTTTTACTTTTAAGATTCCAAATACTTGAAGGCTTTTAGGTTGGTGGGAATGAGGCAGAAAAGATGCCTAAGAAGGATGTCCACTGGTCACCAGTCACCAGTAGCAGGAGGCTGTGGGGTCTCTGGGGACAGAAGCTGGCAGGAGAGGTTTCGTGTCAAAGAAGTATGCAGTGTGGATGCCTATAGGACCCTCAAAAGAATTCATACACGTGTCCCACAGTTGGGCACCGGCCTTACAAAGGCCCTCAGTGGACAGCAAGTTATCCAGGAAAGCAGGAACCAGTTACACAAGATGGTCTTTCTACACACGCCCGTCTGCATGAACAATGTACACACACATACGAGAAATGACAAGTGAGAAGGCAAAGATATGCTACTAGCCAGGCAGCACCCACCTCCCCACTCCCACATGCTAAAGTTGCAGGAGAAATAATAAGACAGACCCTGTTGCCTCCCCACGCTAGGTCCCCCAGTCAGTGGTGACAGCAGAATAGGTGAGATTCAAATTGGGTAATGCTAATCATAAACACCGCACTTCTGTGACGGGCACTGCTCTAACTGCCTTATGTGTATTAGCTAATTTCATCCTCGTGACCCTATGGAGTAGATGCTAGAGTCCTTCTATTATGAACAGGAAACAAGAAAGCCAAGGGGGAAAATTAAGTTTCTAGCTCTGGCTTAGGAGTCTATGTTCTTAAATACCACCCTCTAAAGGAAAAGTCCAAGTCAAGTTCTAAACAAGCAAGACTGGATTTTTACAGACTAAGAACAGTCTGGAAGCAAGGAGACTTGCCCAGGATGTCCTTGGGAGACAGGAGAGGAAGATATGATTAGAGAATGTGTGAAAAAGAATAATTTCATGTTGAATAGAGACACGTCCCAGCCTAGACAGCAAATGGACAGAAGCAGCATTACCAACACCTGCTTTGCTCTTGTCATCCCAACAACTGCAGTCCAATTCTGAAGCTGTTGACCATGGTCCTAAATTTACTGGGCCACAACCAGCCTCCATGGCTGCCTGAGTCTCCCCCTGCAGCCTGTTCTCAGGCTTCCTTCTTGCTAAGACACTTATTCCTATCCGGACTGTTGTCACCTTAAATCCTACCTGGACTCCAGCCAAATGTTTTTCACCTCTCTGGAGCTAGAGCCCATTTCCTCTATGCTATGTCTAATTTCAAGGCCTTGCCTTCCTCCAAACTGCTCTATCTTATTACTTAAACTTTTATTTATTACTAAGAGCCAGGGTCTCGCTCTGTCACCCAGGCTAGAGTGCAGTGGCGCCATCATAGCTCACTGCAGTCTTTGACTCCTGTTCTCAAGTGATCCTCCCACCTCAGTCTTCTAAGGCGCTGAGATTACAGGCGTGAGCCACTCTGCCCGGCCCTATCATTTTTCTATCTCCCATCTCCTTCTCAATTCTAAAAATTCTGAATCTACTATCCATCAGTCTGAACTTTAAAAGTAGTATAGAACTAGAAGTTAAGACAAATTTAGAGGTCAGAGATGACTCAATCTAACTCTCAGCTCTGGAATTCAGCAGGATTTGTGAGCAGTAAATAAGAGCTCCCAAAAGACCCCCCAAGACTCAATATGTCAGGCAGACTCCACAATTCCCTACGCTTTTGTGGTTATATCAGAAGCAAATTTCCCCTAAGTACATGATGCACCTTAGAGCATATCTCCAATACAGAAAAGACCCAGCTCCTCAAGATTCTTAGGTTGTATTAACACAGCAAATATTTTAAGAAATGAATCTCCCCCAATGCACTGACACACAACATATACACACCCAAGTGCACACACACAGTGTTTACTTTTTTGAGTAAAGTATGTACAAGTTCTTGGAAAACTTTACAGGAATTATAGCTTGTTTACTGCTGCTTGAAACAGAAAAGCATGTCAGGTCTTCTTAGAAGGAGATCCCCTTGAGACACCACTGAAATTGGTTTCTCTGTTTCAAAACCATTCTTCTGATTCGCTCAGTCCCATACCCCTTCCTACCAAAATCCTTCGTGACAGCTCAACCCTGACACCAGCACGTGGTTCCTAATTCAGGACACACTTGGGGTGTTTGAATTTGCATAACCATGTCAGGAAATCTTTCCTGTAAGGACATGTACTGGCCTCATGGCATGTTTTCGTTAATGTAACACCAAAAACGTTTTCCCGCAGAGCAGAGGCAGCCCTGTCCATTAGAAAACAGGTCGCCTGGCCACCCCACTGTGCCCCCACCATCAGGAGGAAGGCAGAAATGACTCAGCATTCAGCATGGACTAAAATGGTTCAGAAAACTATTTTTCAAGGCGAATGCCAGTACGCTGATAGCTACGTTTAGACGTTATACAATACCTGCCAGATAAGCATATTCATCGTGCAGCTATCAACTGGTGCCAAGCAGTTAAAATGGGTTATGCACTGGCCACATGGCATTTTATAATGCTTTCCAGATAGGCTTCATCATAAATAAGGCAGACATTAAGATAAAACATTGGCAATATCACCTTAATTGTACACAAAGAATAAATATTGAACATGGCACCCACAGCTAATAATAATTAGCATTGCCAATTTAGCAGAGAATTTTAGCCTGGCGATTTTGTTAATTACCATTTGTCAGGCTCTAAACCCAAAGGGGTGGGGAGAGTAGACTCTACTATTCCTATTTGAATGGAGAATGGGTCAGTGATAAAGATCCTTTTATTTTCACGTGTGCCCTGCAGGTCCTGAGCTACTAAAACTGAGATTCTTGAACGCGTTGGTTGTCGCCACATGATCTTTGTGCCAGGCAGTGGATTGTTTCCTCCATCAGAAGTGATCAAAGACATAGCTCTTATCTGACAAAAACTTTTGCCAGTATGACATAACTCAGCATATGACATAATAGTGTGCAAATCATCCAAATATCCACGTAGAAGGAGCTGTTACTCCTTTACATTTTGAGCGATTTTCACACACATTCACATCTTAAAATATCTCTAAAAATTGCCTTTTTCCTGAAAATAATGATATATACCTATTAAGAGGAATAAATATTTTCTTGGGAAAGATGTCTATTTAGGTATTTGCCCATTTTTTAATTGGTTATTCTGCTATTGAGTTGCATAAGTTCCTTGTATATTTTGGATATTAACCCCGTGAGGGCTATGTATTTTCGTCTAATCCATAGGTGTCCTTTTCATATTCTTGATTGTTTCCTCTGCTATGCAGCAACTTTTTAGTTGGAGTCTCACTTGTCTGATTTTTGCCTATGCTATACTTTTAGTATTAGATCCAAAGAAATCCTCGCCAAGACCAATGTCATACAGCATTTCCCCTACAGTTTCTTTGAGAAGTTTTATAGTTTCAGGTATTACTTTAAGTCTTTAATCCATTTTTAGCTGATTTTTATGTATGGCAAAGAATCCAATTTCATTTTTTTCATGTGGAAATTCAGTTTCCTTAATGCCATTTATTGAAGAGATTGTCCTTTCATCCATTGCATGTTCTTGATGGCTTTGTCAGAGATTAATTGACCGTATACATGTGGGGTTATTTCTGGGCTTTCCATTCTGTCCCATTGGTCTACGTCTGTTTGTTTTTAGTCCAGTACCTTATTGTTTTGATTACTCTAGTTTGGTGACATAATCTGGGGTAAGGGAAGGGTGATGCCTCCGGTTTGCTGTTCTTGCTCAAGATTGCTTTAGCTATTCCAGAACTTCTGTGGTTCCCTATAAAGTTTAGAATTGTTTTCTCTATTTCTGTGAAAAATGCCATTGGAATTTTGGTAGGAATTGCACTGAATCTGTAGATTGCCTCTTGTAGGGATGCAGGTGACAAGTTTTTGACAAGTTGCTCAACATCACTCATCATCAGGGATATGCAGATCAAAACCATGAAATTCCACCGCACACGTGTGAGGCTATCATCAGGACGGCCGTTACCAAAGTCAAAAAGCAACACTGAGGATGTGGAGACAGACAAGCCCTTGTGCATTGTCAGTGGAAATGTAAACTGGTATAGCCATTATGGAAAACAGTATGAAGGTTCCTCAAAACATTAAAAATAGAACTACCGTATCATACAGCAACCTCACTTCCTGGTATACAATCATGCATCACTTAATGACAAAAACATATTCTGAGAAATGCATCGTTAGGAAATTTTTTGTGTGTGGACATCACAGAGTGTACTTACATGAACCTAGATGGTACAGCCTACTATATAACTAGGCTATATGGTATAGGCTACAAACCTGTACAGCATGTTACTGTACTAAATACGGCAGGCAACTGTAACACAATGGTATTTGTGTATCTAAATGTATCTAAGCATAGAAAAGGTACAGTAACTATACAGTATTACAATCTCATGGAACCACTACTGTATATGTAATTCATCATTGACTATCATGCAGCGCATAGGATGCACAAAGGAAATAAAATCACCATCTCAAAGGTAATGCACATTCATTGCAGCATTATTCCCAATAGCCAAGATATGGAAATAACCTAGTGACCATCTGTGGATAAAAAAATTGTGATATATATACAATGGAATATTATTCAGCTTTAAAAGCGATAACTGCCATTTGCAACACATGGATGACCTGCAGAACATTATGCAAAGCAAAATAAGCCAGACACAAACAGATACTATATGATCTCACTTATACCTGGAATCTAAAAAAAGTTGAACTCATACAGAGTAGAAGGGTGGAAGGAAAATGAAGAGATATTGGTCAAAGGATACAAATTTGCAGTTATAAGATGAATATGTTCTGGAGACCCAACCTACAGCATGGTGACTATAGTCGATAATAATATATACTTGAAATTTGCTAAGAGAAATCTTCAGTATGCTTATCACAAAAAAAGTAACTACATGAGGGGATGGATATGTTGATTAGTTTGATTGCAAGAGTTAAACATTTTCTATTTATAAAATTTGGAAAGTTACTTTACTGGTGTTAGGTAAATATCCAATATATATATAAATAAAGATTAACATATTCTATTATTTGATGGTCACTACAGTTCCATTAGCATTACCAGGTAAACAACAAAATAACTTACCATTAAAAGTTGTCTGTTTGGATAAAGTGAATATAGCCATGCCTAAATGAAAGAAAACCTATTAAAAGCATTCTGAGGATCACTTCGAGGATACAACTATGTATCTTGATCTACTTGGTTCATTTTCCACTAATTTGTAATTAACGATCTAAATAGATAACAAGCCTTTAGAAGACACTAAGTGTGTCAGCCTCTATGGCAAAGGAAGTGCGTGCTTGGACAGTGTCTGTTCTAGAAGTCCTCCCATCAGAAGAGGGAAACAGAGGAAGCTGCTCCAGCTCGCAGGTGCTCTTAGAGGTGACCTTGTGAGAACAGGGATCTAGACCTGACCCCTCCCACCATCACCCAAGCCGTATGGGTGGGTGACTTGTATGTGAGCTTCATGCTTGAAGCAGGCTTCTGCAGCTAACATGGGTTCATACGCTCGCAGGTCGCGTGTCCAGCTGCTTGGTAAGCATTGCGTCTTCACCCTTTGTTTCCCCAACCTGCTTTCCCCTCTTACTGACCACCACACACTGGAGCGAGGTAATTAGACTTAGAGATAAATCAAACGTCGGACCCTAAAAGCCTTCGCCCCTGCCCCCTACCGAGATGACCTGCTACACCATCCTACTACCTGCCTGGATGGCCAGACTCACATTTCTGAGGTCAGAATTTTCATTCATATTGGGAAAATTCAAAGACAAATCAATGGTACAATCAGACATAGAACGTTTAGTCATCAAGCCTATGATATACATGTTCAAAAGACAAAGATATTTTAGTCATTCTATTTTCCTTTGTATTACTGAAGAAAATGCTAAATTGCCAATACCTATTGTTAGGATACGTGACCCTTATGTCTAACATTAAAACATTTCCTGAAAAATGTTCCTTTCAGGCAAGATTTTATTAGATCGCTTAAATATCCCTTGAAAGGATTAGTATGCCTGAGTTAGCGCCGGTATACTACTACCTAGGAATACTAGGATAGCTACACTAAGAGCTTAAAATATTTTACAGTGATTTGTATATGAGGTAGATGAAAGAAATGATTTAAAATGTATAACTAGAACCCACAGCTTGTTAGAATAAAGCTTCATACCCCTTCACCATGTTAAAAAAAATCTAATTGGGAACCATTAGGCTGGGTCGGCTCTGGTTCTCTCAGTTCCTTTGCCCAGCATAGCAGTACCGACCAGAAATCACCAACTACGCTCTAACCAGGAACTCTCCGCTGTAATCTATCAACGGTGTTTTCTTTGTGTTGCTTCTGCAGCCACTTCAGAGCAGTACCCCCTCCTCCGCGGTTTTGTCTTCCATGGTTTCAGTTACCCACAGTCAACTGAGGGCAGAAAATATTAAGATACTGAGAGGATTCAGGTAACTTATTACAATGTATTCTTATAATTGTTCTATTTTATTATTAGTTGTTGTTAATCTCTTACTGTGCCTAATATTTAAATTAAACTTTGCATTAAAAAACACATATAGAGTTTGTGACTACCGGCGGTTTCAGGCATCCAATGGGGGCCTTGGGATGTACCCCCCCCAAAGGGGGACTGCTGTGCAAAACTCCCCTCTCGCCCTGGCAGCGGAGCACTGGCCGCCTGTGGATTGGTGGCGCCGCAATTCACGAATCACTGAATGTTCAAATAAACTCTTTAAAATTTAGATGTGCTTAAGTTTTATTTTAGTCAACCAGTAGAACACACAGCTTGGACTGAATTATAGTGTGTGATGTTTGAACAAAATTGCCATTTCTGAGTAGGAAGTACAAAACAGATTCACTACTTCATACATAAACTTTTAAAAAGCGGAACACTGTATTAGAAATGTTAATTAAAGATTCAGACTGAACTCAAACTTGAGACCTAGGAGTTAAGATCATAACTATCTCCTAATAAAGCATCACAATAAAAATTCATAAAATAAGAATGTAATTTCTACCTCAAACTTCTAAAGAGTTCTAAAATGAAGAAATAAATGGCAAGTAATGGGAACCATATTCCTAAAGACCCAATTATTTAAAAAAAAAACAAAGAACTTATGACTGACTCGTGTATTTAACGAGCCCAGGAGTGGGGGGATCTAGGGTGTGCTGTGGAGATGCCCCTTCTCTCCTCGCTTCTGTGTGCGGCTTGTGCTTTCCCGTGGGCTTTCCCAACACGGAGAGAAAGACGTCAACGGCAACTTCAAGGGCCACAGACGACCAGTTCTTGCTGCAGCCTCAGCAGAAACAGGGCATCTTTTCCTGACCCTTTCAGTAAAGATCCAGGGAGGACTGAGTTAGCCAGGCCAGCAGGACATGGCCCTGTCCTCTCCAAACCACATGAGCCAAGAGCAAGCAACGTTATGATCTTCCAGAGAGAAATCGGGTCCTACCACCAAGCAGGCAAAATAGCTCATTTTGATTTCCCCTACAATTCCTGGATAATAACATGAAAAGTCCTCAATGTTTGAAGCCAGTCTTCTACAGATATCAAAACAAAGAATGAAAGATTTATTTAGCCACACAGCAGAATATAGAAAAGCCTGTTTTAACAGTCTGATTGAGATAAAATTCACATACCATACAATTCTCCCATTTAAAGTATATAATTCAATGGTTTTTAGTATATTTACAGAGTTATACAACCATCACCACAATCAATTTTAGACCATTTTCATCACCCCCAAAAGAAATACCATTAGCAATCACTCCCATTTCCTCCCCTCCCCACAGCTTCTAGCAAAAATCTACATTTTTGTTGATATACCAAATAATTGCACATATTTAATATATGCAATTTGATGATTCTGGACATATGCATACACCTTTGAAATAACCATAATCAAGGTAATAACACTTTCGGAAAATTTCTACACAACCCTTTTTTTTTTTTTTTTTTGTCATTCGTTCTTTTGAGGGAGTTCTGGTAAAAACACAAAAATGAGATATATCCTTTTAAATTTTAAGTGCACAATACAGTATTGCTAACTGTAGGCACCATGTTGTACAGCAGATCTCTAGAACTTACCTTGCATAACTGAAACTTTATACCCATTGAACAGCTCCTCATTTCTTACTCCCTCAGCCCCTGGTAAACACCATTTTATCCTCTGCTGTGAGTTTAATTATTTTAGAGAACTTCATAAGTGGGAACACACCTTCTCATGTTCCACATGAGGATTTAGGGAGGTTTTCACATCTAGAACTGCAAATATGAATGGCCCATCCACAAGAATTAAATCTGAGAGAAAATTATCTGTAGAATTCAATTGTCTATTAATTATAAATTACAACTAGACAAGGACATTTCTTCTCCTATGTCTTTAGCTGTAAATTATATTATTTAGCTTATTTAGTTTTGTACCTATTTTAAGACAAGCACTATGCTTGATCTGTCCTTTTTCCCCTCATGTAATACTTTCTACTACAATATCTTTGAGCTATTTATTATTTAATAAATATTTATTGATCTGCCTTGGTCTTTAACATCCTAGAAAGCAGCCGCATTTTGCCAGTGCTGCAACTCCTGAACAGCAAAACCAATGAACTGGGTCTCGTGCACTAAGCCAGCCAATTCCACCAATGACAATTCTTTCAAAACAACTTATGTAATCACCCTCAGCATCCTCTTAAAAATCCCTACTCCCCTACCTATCTTCAGAACACAATTTGGCTTCTAGCCTTATCTGTGTCTCTCGAGTTGCAATTCCTAAGACCTCAATAAACACCTCGCCTTACCACACTGCAGTCTGGTCTTTCTCCTCTTTTTGGTTGACAGGCTCCATAAATAAGAGAAACTACATGAGGAAAGGAGCAAGCTTTGTCAGTATAGTCGCATCTGCGTTTCTAAGAATTATATAGGTCTTCCTTCAAAAAATAAAATGATTACTTTCTCTTCACTTCACACATTTGTTTCTTGAAAGTTTGGAGGCTGCTTACAAGACAGAGGTTTAATGCATTCTTACTTGTTTTTGATGTCACTTTAACAGTGTTGGGAGCAAAATGCCAATTGTACTTATTTTTTATAAGTGGTTTCCATTAAGATAGTACAACCATAGTACATTTTATTTTTCATTTTTGGTCTAATACCTTTACAATATATACCTAGCACCATAAGACAGTTATTTAGCAAATTATTTGTACTCCTAAGTGTTTTTGCAGATGCTTCCTTATACTTTTCTAAAACTCATTATTTCCATTTTCTCACTTGACTTTCAACTGAGATCTAACTTTCTCTCTTCAGGAAATCAAGTTTAGATCAGTCTGTCTCTCCCTATTCTAATTCACATGTGAAAATTGATGCTATGTAGAAAGATCAAATCACAAATTCTTTTTTTTTCTCCCCTCAAAAAAATCAGAAAACCATATCACAGTCAAAAGGCCAATGAATCTGTACCCCTAACATAGGTTGGGCTCTTGGTACCCGTCTGCACAGACGACAACATCGCTGCCTGGAGTGCTGATGAGCAACGTGGACTCAGGGGCCACGTGGATTTAGAGCACGGGAAAGGACACCCTGCCTGGAATCTGCTCCTGTGCCCGTTTGAAACTTTACGTAAGAGACTTAATCCTTCAGCCCAAGGCCTCGGACAATGGGAAGAAAACACCCACCCCCCAGACCAGTTGAAGAAGGAAGAAACTAAAAGGGGAGTTAAGACTGCAAAGCACTTCATTCCTCCCACTTAGGCCAACTCTGACTGCCCCTTTATTTATATCCGTGAAAAGAAATCTCAAATAGCCAAAGCACAAGAATTGGGGGGCTGTGTTCAGTAAAACAAGATATCACTAAAATGGCACATGAAACATGGCAGTACCATCCTAAACTTTCTTACACGTTTTAATTTTCTTTCCAATGAATTACATGGACTTACAATTTATATAGATAGGTAGGCATATAGACAGACATAATCTTTAAAAACACCTTCTCATATGTCCTAGGAAACAATTTTACTTTTAGCTTCTGTTTTCTTCTTCCCCTTACCAAATAGTGCCACTTACGATGGTCCTGTGCACTGTTCTGCACCAGTAAGTTGAAGTTGACAAATGCAATTGGATTATTAGAAATCTCATTTTCCCTTGATTATATTACAATCTCCAACCCATGTCTCCAGATATGGCATTTAAATGAGTTTGATTAGAATTCTAAGGGTCATAACCTGTGAGTCACATTCTTATTTCCAAAACGTGAATACAAACGAGTTAAACACTGATGTCTACTTCTAAAACATCAGCAAATACCCCCAGTGAGTAGCCAAACACCATAGAAAACCGTCATCGATCTCACTGTTCAATATTGTTCCATGTAAAAATGAAATATTAAGAGCACAATAACGCAGCCTATTACAGAAGAGCATTCTGACAGGTAAGAGAAAAACGAATCAAGTCATTTATTCAAAAAGTCATATGAAGTACATTCTATTCCATATGGCTTTTCCAAATATATCCTAAATTTGAAGAGAACAATCCATTTATTTAGGTGATTTCCATCATATTTAAGAAGTTGTATGAAGAAATGCCCTAAGGAAGCTGCTGTTAAAGTTTTTAAACCAAGTATCTCTATTTGCTCTCACCAGAATACTAATGATAAAATCTGAAATTTGCTAGTTCCAAGAACTCTACTAATATGCATCTTATATGAGTAGTTACAACATAGACCATGCGTCCTGCAAAGCCAAAAATGTTTCCTATCTGGCCCTTTACAGGAAAAATGTGCTGACCCCTGTCCCAAACTAAACCTAAAGACTTAAAGACTTCTTAAGATCCTACCTGCTTCATTGCTTTGTTAAATGTTAGCTTATTCTGTTACTAAAGTTACAGCATTTAAATTCTGCAGCTGAAATTTACTTATTAAGAATCAGCAATCTCCTGTCATCTCTCAAATTTACATATTGCTCACACAAAAAAAAATATGTTTACGCACAGCCCTTCCCTCTTCTTTATTGTAAACCTACCTTTTAGGTACCCTGTGATGTAGGTCTCACATGACTGTTATAAGAAAGTATACGACCACCTTGGAGCTATTGCAGCTGTTTCCTATTACCTAACTGATTAGATAATCACATTTTACAGTCTATTTTTCATCTACGTAGCTAGTAAATAAAGCTCTAAATTATAGTCACTAATCTCACTTGAAGAATAGAGATCCATTCATGTTTGTTCCATGAAAGCAGCAGGTTTCTGGTCCAACAAGCTCTTAGAAGACAAAAGGCCAGCACTAACACCTTGCAGCAGTCCCCAACCTTTTTGGCACCAAGGACCGGTTTCATGGAAGACAGTTTTTCCACAGTTGGGGGTGGGTGGGGACGGAGCTCTGCAGCCTGGTCCTCACAGGCCCCAGGCCGGTGCCGGGCTGTGGCCTGGGGCATTGGAGGCTGCAGCTTTAAGGGACTGAGGTAGCACATTAGAAAGGAAAATTTGGAATAGCTGTTGACAATCTTTCCATTTACTCCCTTCATCCGAGCAGTTGAAAAACTCCTCCAACTGCCTGCACATCCATCTTTCTACTTCCTCTCTCTTTCTTCCTTTTCCTTATTTACTCTTTCCTTGTCTCCTGGAAGAGAAGAGAACCAGATTATTAGACAGGAGAAAAAAAGGCAGCAATAGAGAAAAAAGAGAATAAGGTTAGCTCCTTCTCTGCTTCTACTCCAGCCCCCCCCATTCTATCCCAAATGCTGATGTTGCCATATATTTTGCTGTCAGATAAATTATAAAGTCAACATGAAATAACATCACAAAAAGCAGCAAAATGTCTCAAAGACTTCAGCCACATGTATTATGTAGTCTCACTAATTAACACAAAGCCTAAAGACTAACACACTGAAGCAATTAGGTCCAAACCAAAAGGAATTCATACTGTTTTCAAACTGGAAAGTTAATAAATATGGAAATCCTGACCTATAGCTCAAGGATGTTGTCACTATTCAGATTAATGTTTGGGTCAGGACAGAATGAAACAAAGTAAAAAGGGGTACAGTATATAGATTAAGAATATTCTAGAAGAATCATTGAAAATGTAGCAAGATCTTCAGGAGAAATGGCCTTTGCCTCTAGCAATAAGGAAATCTCTGGGACCTTAGATAAGATTTTTGCCACACAGCAAACGGAGAAGTTGGATATTCACACCCATGGGAAATATAAGTGGAAACGGAATCTTCAGATCCGAAGGACAAAGATAAAAGCAGAAAGCTTTGAAGCATGAAGACCCGCGGCTCCGTCGGCTCCATCGTGTCCTTGTCCCTTTATACTGCTCTATCCCTGTGAAACGCAGCTGCCCTAATTAAAAGCAGTAATTAAAAGAGACTCCGAGAGGAAACAAAGGAGGATGGAAGGAGGAGGAGAAAGGCAAGGGCAGGGAGAAGAGAATACGTGCAAGAATGAGCTAGACGCTCTGGGAGAGAAGGCAGAGAGCTGGCTGGGAAACAGCCTTGGAGACAGTCCCAGCAGAGAAGTTTTAGGACAGCGGTAGCACAGAGAGGGAGGAACACTCCGCCTAGGCACGGAAGGGGAAGCAAGCAAAGGACAAGAACCAAGGAACCCATGGAGGGACCAGACTGAGTGAACGAGAGCCGAGGGTCCGAGAAGACCCTGTGGAGAATTCGTCACCTGGAAGCGGCCGAGGCGCGAAGATGAAAGAGGAGAGACCAACCTAAAAGCAGGGAGCTACGAACTAGTTGGTGTTTAGGACAGCACCAGAAATTGAAACCACAGTGAAACTATTAGTATATTATAAAAAATTCAAAAGAGGAAAAGTAATAAACTCATTTTTAAGAATCTAGGTTCTGTGAGAGGGGAGGATTGGGGCCAGCTGAAAGCAGCTTCATAACTGGCTATTCAAGGGCAGTGACAGGGAAAAGGATCGTCAGGTGTTGAGAATTGTGTTCTTTTAACATGCTCTGGGGTACAAAGCATATTTACTAGTCATTCTACCTGCAGCAAGAGAAGAATAAGAAATTACATTGTCTGTTATTACTGTGTGCCCCAAGTAGGGACTCATTAAATATTTATTGGTAGAATGAACTCATCTCTTTTATTAATGTTGTGAGATAAATATCATGGATTAAAGGATATTTGAAATCCCAGAGTTTTAAAGAGGCAACTAAATCTACGGCAGTAACAAAAAAATATATATGCTAAGATATTTCTATTTAAAAATGGACTACCATTTGTTGAATTTCTACTGTGCGTAGAACAAGATCCTAAGCATTTTATATATTTTCTTTTTTAAACTTCAAAGCACACCTGCAAGATGGATGTTATTCTCTCCAATCAACAGTTTAAGAAACTAAAGCTCAAGGGATTTGTGTGTTACCCACTAGCCAACAAGGACCTTTGAGGAATGGATTATCTCTGCCAGAGTATAAACCTAAGGAGGACAAGGGTTTGGGTCTATTTTGTTCCCTACAGTTTCCTCTTAGAAAAACGCCTAACACAAAGAAGAAAGTGAATAAGTATTTATTAAACGAATAAATGCCTATTTATGATCAGACAACTGAATATGACTAGGGAAAAAGAAGTTATGTAACCTTGCCAACTGGTCTCATTTTAAATTCATGATGATTAATCTCAAAAGTGGGCTCCTAGCCTTGACATAGCGATCCAAGTTTTTTCAGTCCATTTTTTATATGTGGTATTTAAAACCATGAGTCAGGATGATATCACCTCTAAATGAATGTATAATAGAAAAAAAGAAAAAAGTCAATGTTTACAAGCCTGGGAGATAAGGAAAACCCAGAAAACGACTCAGGAAAAGGAGACGGTGAGACAGGGCAAGATCCAAGGGAATGTGGAATCCCAGAAGCAAAGAGGGGGAGAATGACTGGCCAGTTTCCCTAGGAAGCAAACTGTAAGACTGAGATGTGCATGCAAGAGGTTTCCTGGGAGTGTTCTCAGGGTCAGCTTCTGTAGGGAACTAGGAAACACAGGACAGAGGGAGAACCAAGATGCAAGTGCAGCCGCGTCCTCAGCCAACCGTGCGTGGAGCTCAGAGGCTGGATGGCCCTGGAGAGTCGCCCCCGCCTCCCACCCCACCTTGAAGCAAGAGGCCTACAGCCACCTGTCACTGGGCGCACCTGGCCTCAAGGCCACAACTGCTAACCATCCCATACTTCCTTTTAACTAGATGCAGCTCACTCTTGGAGTTGATCCCCACCTGTGATCAGCAGATCAGTAATTAAAGTCAAGTCACGGTATAACCTGGTCAGACAACTGCTGGGCCTGCTAAAAGAGGAACGGGACTTCACGACAAGTTCACTCTTCTATTTACCTCGCACCACAGGCCTAGTGACTTCCCTCCTCCGTAGCCATCTGTGTCCCTGGCCATACTGCGCCTGCACCCCGTGCCCACACCCCGCGCCCGCACCCCACCAGCCCGCACCCCGTGCCCGCACCCCACCAGCCTGCACCCCTCACCCCGCGCCCGCACCCCGTGCCCGCACCCTGTCAGCCCGCACCCTGCCAGCCCACACCCCGCGCCCGCACCCTGCCAGCCCGCACCCCACACCCATACCCCGCCAACCCACACCCCCGCGCCCTGCCAGCCCGCACCCCGCCAGCCCGCACCCCGCGCCCGCACCCTGCCAGCCCACACCCCACCAGCCCGCACCCCGCGCCCCGCCAGCCCGCACCCCGCACCCGCACCCCGCCAGCCTTCCCGGGAAAGCTCATGCATCAGACAGAGCCGCCTATTCCACCTCCACTGCGAGGCCTCAGTTTCTGGGGATTTTGGCTTCCGAGTTCAGTATCATTCTCTCCAACACCATTTTGGTCACAATTCTTGGCGAATTCGACACGCGCAAGGACGCCCCCTGCAGCACCGAGCTATTCCACCTGCGGACTGCCCGCCTTCCCAGGAGCCTGCCTCCGCCTTCCCAGCCGCGCGCGTTCGCAGCCGGGCGAGTTATCAGCGCCAACCGCCGGGCCGACCCCGTGCCGGGGTGCAGGGGAGCAGCCGCAAAGCAGAGGGGCATGGACGGAACCGGGCAGGCCTGGGGAAGCCGGCCACTCAGTCTGCGGGCCGCTGTCCCCCTGTCATGCCGGGGCCTCCGGTCCGCACGGCCGGCGGTGAGAAAGGGAAGCGGGACTCACAGTGGAGCAGAGAACCTGCTGGAACCACAAGGACGGACTGAGGCCCGGCCCAGCCTCCCACGGCCGCCGACCCCGACGACGCGGTGCCGCGCACGACGCGCGCACCCCCTTCAGCAGGCGGCGGGACGGGCGCGGGGCCGGCCACGCCAAGGCGGACCTAGGGGCGGCCGCACAGCCACGAGCTGAGCCGGAGGACGAGCAACCGCGCGGGCACCGGAAGCGCCGCTTCCCCGACCTTCGACCTTCGACCCTTGACCTCCGTGGCGTGAAACCAAAATGGACGCGGCCGCCCTGCGCTCCCTGAATACAAACACGGGCACGGAATGCTGGGAAAGTTCGGCTAGACCAGACTGGCACCTCGCAAAACCGTCGTCCCGTCCGCGATGTTCATTCGAAGCACTGTGCTCTCTGGCAGCCAGCTCCCCTCTTTCCAGCTCATTCCTTCTAGTAATCTGTTCCAACAGCTCCTTGGCCCCACCAGGACTGGCAGTCCCTTGGTCCTTTCAAGCTTTCTCGCAGTCACTATATGCTCCGTTTGCTCTGCGCCCAGCTATTATTATAACCACTCCCAGTAATTACAGTAGACCCATGCTTCGCGACCCTTGCTCTACTCTTAGCACGTTCACCTGCTGAAACTCCATCACCCGTGGTTAAATCAACTCTGCCGACTCCTCGCCTGCGCCTGCACCTCCACCTGCACCTGCACCTGCACCTCCACCTGCACCTGCACCTGTGCCTCCACCTGCACCTGCACCTGCACCTGCACCTGTGCCTCCACCTCCACCTGCACCTGCACCTGCACCTCCACCTGCACCTGCACCTGCACCTCCACCTGCACCTCCACCTCCACCTGCACCTCCACCTGCACCTGCACCTCCACCTCCACCTGCACCTGTACCTCCACCTCCACCTGCACCTCCACGTGCACCTGTACCTGTGCCTGTGCCTGCACCTGCACCTGCACCTCCACCTGCACCTGCACTTGTACCTGCACCTCCACCTGCACCTGCACCTCCACCTCCACCTGCACCTGCACCTCCACCTGCACCTCCACCTGCACCTGCACCTCCACCTGCACCTCCGCCTGCGCCTGCGCCTCCACCTCCACCTGCACCTGCACCTCCACCTGCACCTCCACCTGCACCTGCACCTCCACCTCCACCTGCACCTCCACCTGCACCTGCACCTCCACCTCCACCTGCACCTGCACCTCCACCTCCACCTGCACCTCCACCTGCACCTGCACCTCCACCTCCACCTGCACCTGCACCTGCACCTCCACCTGCACTGCTAAACCATTACTGGGGAAACAACCGCACGAGCCTTCGCACCAGCCTTCCTTTAAGCACACTAACCATGAATACATTTATTCACCTTAAGTGCATTCTGAGCAGTCGCCAGCACCCTACTATATTTCCTTAGTTCATTCTCGGACACTGATAGATAGCTGTACCTCCTATCTTCTCTGCTTCATAACTTCTATTCAAACTTCAAAACCACCTTCCCCCTTTTTCATTCTCAGTTCATGACCTTGCTACCTATTTGTATCCATTACCTGTTGCTGCATAATAAAACATACTAAAACATAGTGGCTTGAAACAATAGCCATCTTATTTAAATCACCACTCTGTGACTTCATAATTTGTACTTGGCTTACCTGTTCTCAGGTGGGTTCACTCACATGTGTGAGCGTCAACTGAGACAGCTGGGACAGCTGAGGCAGCTGGCACCTCTCTCTGCACATATTTTCATTCTCCATCAGGATTCCCAGCATGGGAGTGGAAGCTGCAAGGCCTCTTACAGGGTTAGAACTCACATAACATGGCTTCTGCTACATCCCACTGGACAGAAACATCACAGGGCCAGCTCAAAGGGCTGTGGTAATAGACTTAACCTTCTGATGAGAGGTCAATTTTGTGGCTGCATTTACAATCCACCTCCCTGATTAGTCATGAAAGGGCCAATCTATCACAAATGGGGACAGAAAGCAAAGAAAAATAGAACAGAAAGCAAATGAAACCCTGAATCTATATTTTTATCTATTTTATCAGTGTTCTCATATAAATACAGATAAATTTATTCAATATTTGTGCTACTGTTTTTCACTTTAAATATTGATTGAATCACATGCTAAATGTTCTGTGTTAGAGGATTAGCAAACAATGGTCCACAAGCCTAATACAGACTGTAAACAAAATTTTTGTAAATGAAGTTTTATTGGAAATAGCCATGCTCATTCATTTATTTATTGTCTATGGCTGTGTTCACACTACAACAGTCGAATGGTTGCAACAGAGATTGTATAGCCCACAAAGCCTAAAATATTTACTATCTTGACTTTTATAGAAAATGAAATTGCCAACTTCTGCTCAGTGGCCTTTTTCCATCTCTGAAGTAAGCCAATTGATTCTACAGAATTCTAAGAGACAGAATGTCCATTATTCAGATCCCACAGGTTTATGCAAAGGACTTGCCTCCACGCTTTACAGACTCACCCTTTTATGTTCTAAGAAATTTCTTTGGTAGGCTTGTCAGCTTCCGCTACATACAATGAAATATTTATTTCACATAACTATGGAACTAAAAATCACTACAAATGACACAGTACAGCCACCTTTTCAAATGGTACTAAAACTTAAGTAATGCATAAGACCATCCTTTACTTTATCTCTAGTATCAAATATTAGTCAACATTGAAGAGTAAAACTTAAATATGGCTCTTAAATATTATTGTACTTCGGAGTCATCTGAGGAGGCTGTTACAGGGCTGATTCTTAGGTCCCATCCCTCAGAGACTGCAATTCAGGAAGTTTGAAGGATGGCCCACAAACTGCATTTTTAAAAAGCACTACATTAATTTTTGTGATGGTGGTCTAGAGAACTCACTTTAAGAAACTCTGAACTAATGGGGTTAGAAATCAGAAATAAATGGGGTTTAGTTAACCATTGCTTTTACTCCTTTACTTTCTAGAGAAAAACCAAAAGTATAGTATGTATTCTCATAGATTAACAGGTAAAGAATCAGTAATATATCACTTCCTTAAGCTAGGCACAGAAGGGCAAATACACACAATCTCACGTACGTGCGGGAGATAAAAGGTTGATCTCACAGAAGAGAGTGTCTTAACAATAGTGGTTACCAGAGGCTTGGGGAGGGGTGTATATGGGCAAAGGAAAGACGGAGATCACAGGGTACAAACTGTCAGCTAGACAGGAGGAATAAGGTTTAGTGATCTATCGAGCAGAATGGGGACTATAATAAATAATGCATTGTATATTTTGAAATCGCTAAAGAGTACATTTTGAATGTTTTTACCACCAAAAAATGATAAGTATGTGAGGTGATGGATAATTAGCCTGATTTACTCATTCCACAATATAAACATATATCAAAACATCACATTTACCCTATAAATATACAAAATTACAATTTGCCAAAGTTGTATATAAATATTTAGATAGATAAATAATTTCCTTAGAATTCTCACTAGGGTTTAATAAAAAGCCATTGTTGGGCACCTTGGATTCTATTCCAAAAGTTCACTTTGTTCAACTTTCCTTATGCTCTTCTTAACAACATTGATTATATCTTTATTTTATCAGCATTTTAAAATGACTAAAACTATTGGACCCTATCCGGCATCCCAGAAGGCACTCTGCTATTTCCCCACCTTCTCCTTAAAACCCTATTTCAACATCATTTGCTGAAATTTTTCTTAAAAAAAAAAAAATGTAATGGAATGGAAACAATTGCAATTAAAAGATGAGACTCATCTAATGTGGGAACAATCTCAGAGCAAAATTCTTACCTGTAACATGAGTGGATTATACCAACTGCTCTTTGCTATACCTTACAAATTTGACAGTCTGTGATTTTCTGTTCTTTATATTTATGTCAAGGCTTTAAAAATCAATTGCAAGTATTTACATATAATACTTATTTGGGGAATAAAAGTAGACAAAAATGTTATCCTATCACCAAAACTATTGAGCTTATCTTTAGTAGGCACCTATATTAAAAAATAGGAAAGTATACTTTAAATTGACACCAATAGGGGAAATGGTATTCTTTTCTTCCTTTGAAATCTGTGAGTACATGTAAAGTTACATTTCGTTACAATTTCGGTTTTATATGACTATATCATTGTAATGTTCCTGGTGAAATTTGATGATAGTTCAGGTCTTCAGTTTACCTATGAATAACTGAGATGCCCTAGCTGGATGGATTCCCACTCCTTGTCTACTATTTTGCAACTACCATAAATAATGTTCAGGCAGAGTTATATGGAGGAAAATGAAAAATTTTGTGCAGTCCCTTTGATAGCATAGATCAGGAAGTCCTAAAATTGTTCTCCTTTTTTATTATTTTGCATTTATATAGCCCCTTACATGTAACTTAAGTCACATAAAAATTGGAAGCACTGAATTGATGTCTGGGAGAACCCTAATAGAATGTAACTCAGAATGAAGTGTAGAAGAAAAACAATGTTCCTTTTTGGGGGTTTTTGTTGTTTTTGTTGTTGTTGATGTTTTATTTTATTTACTTACTTATTTATTTATTTATTTATTTATTTATTTATTTATTTATTTATTTATTTATTTTTGGTCACTATGATTTTATAAACAAAGCCAAATTGCTTTTTGTTGTTTTTTTTTTTTCCTATTTGTGTGCCCATATGCACATGCAACAAGAAACCCAGCGATTTCCAGCAATGGCATCAAAGAGCTTATATGTCAAAGAGACAAAGCAATGATAGGTCCTTAAAAGTAGGGATGAATAAGAGCCCATGGCTCTCTGAGCAGGGAGTCCTGAATACATGTAATAATAGCAACAGTAGGAGTTGCAACTTCAAATTTATATAGTGCTTTTTAAGTAGTAGACACTATCTGACTATTTTACACACATTACCTTATTTAATTTTCAAAAACACTACACCCCATAAAAAAGTATAATATTTCAGTTTAGTAGTGAGGAAACTCAATGTTATGGATTAAGATTTTTGGTCACAATTTCATTATTAAAAAGATGCAGTTAGGATTCAAGAGCAAATGTGGCCTTTGACCTCAAGGCTAACTTCTCCACTCAAGTACTGACTATCTTCTTCTTTTAGAGAATTGCTTCTCATCTCCTCACTCTCTAACCCAATCTCATATCTTCTCCAGATTCTCAGTTTATTTTTAAATGTTTCCATTAAAAACCTATCAGACTCTTCAGACATAGTAGGTGCTTAACAAACGGCTGTTCTTTTCCTTTCCTCCCCACTGTCAATAATTACTCTTCAGTCCTCACTCTGCTCTCTGTTGTCTGAAGTGGAAGCTACATGGCTGAAAAACATATTCCCACTGAAAAATGAATGATGAAAATGGATATTAATGTGTTATCTTGATTTATTTTAACAAAGGACTCCTGAAAACACAATGCTCAGTCTAATGGATTCATTCAAGATTCTGCAACAGGCCAGTGGTAGAGATATCTGGGGGTAAGAAGTTCTTAGGGTGACGAATCACCCCAGTTTGCCCCACCTGAGAGGTTTCCTGGAACATGGGACTTTTGGTGTTAAAACCAGACCCAGGCAAACCAAGATCCCTGCTATAGTTTGAATGTTTGTCCGCTCCAAAACTCATGTTAAAATTTAATGTAACAGTATTGGGAGGTAGAATCTTTAAGTAACAGTATTGGGAGGTAGAACTTTTAAGAGGTAATTAGGCCATGAGGGCTCTGCCCGCATGGGTGAGCTTAACACCTTTTAAAAAGAACTTTCAGAAGTGGGTTCTCTTTCATCTTACACTCTTTTGCCATGTGAGGAATAGTGCTCAAGGTGCCATCTTGGAAGGGGGAACCAAGTCCTTACCAGACACCAAACCTGCCCATGCCATGACCTTGGACTTCCCAACATCCAGAACTGTAAAAAATAAACTTCTATTCTTTATAAATTACCCAATATCAACTATTCTGTTAGAGCAGCACAAAATGAACTAAGACAATCACTCTATCCTAACTCCTCTGAATAATTACAATGATATTCCCTGAGGGTTGGTCTACTAGTGCAGAAAGACTCATATATAAACATTAGCTGAGGATAAACTTTGAGAAGTACACATGATAATATAAATGTGTGACACAAAGACAAAAGTAAACAACCCAAAAATACACTTTTAATATAACAAACCAAATTTCACCTTGAAATAACTCAAGAGGACCCTGGCTGTAATCATGAGGGTTCTACACAATTACATTATGCAGTGAGAGTATATTCCCACCCCCTAGCCCCAGGTTGATTTCTATGGAACTTGACACTAAAATATTTAAAATTTGTTTCATATGGATAAATTTACTCAAAACTGAGTTTACTAGCATCACAGCTATGAGCATGCTTCCTTTCTCATAGCATGAGGACCTAGGGAATCCAAGGTAGTTGTTTACTTTGACAGAAATGTTCAGTGATTTGTATTTCAAGATAAACTGTTAAATTGAAGCATTTTTTATAATTTTATATGTGAGAAACCAGTTAAGAATTTCTCTATAGGAGAGCTACCCTTAAGATTTTATAATATCTGTGTTCTATGTCTTCTAGAGATTCTGGTTTCACACATTATACGCCAATAAAAATGGGAAGTAAAGTTTTAGACTAAGGCAATAGGCAATAGCACTGCCATTTTTTTTTAACTTTCTTGAACCCTTTCTCAGAAAATTATAGCACCTGATGGCATTTAGAACTTACATTTTTTATAGACCTAAATTTCCAGGAATAACATAACATAAGTATATATGAGAAAATTTAATGTCCAATTTAAATAATAAAATGTCTATACACATACATCCTACTGTCTTTCTTATAAAAAGAATTACATGTTTCACAAACGTTTTTTTCAATTCTGTGAGACTCTCTTTCCTAAGTCTGATGATAATTGGGGAATTATCAAGAAAGAGGTATAAAAGGAAAAACTAAGCAATTTACTACCTATTAGTGTATTACATTTTGTAGATAAATGATATTGCACCATCACTCCCAGCTCAGCCTGGATCTGTGCACAAGGAAGGGGTAGACAGGTGGGGCAGAAGGTGAAGGGCAGGGGAGTGGAGGTGAGCAGGTGAAGGGAAGGTGGGAAATGTGGTCATTTTGGGTCATCCAGGTTGTGGTACCACTTCTTCCTCACCACCATCATAATACTGCAAAGGCAGTTCTATGCTATCAACACTAACAGTCAATAATGGGCCAGGGAAGTGGATTAAAGCAAAAATATGGAGTTCCTTATAGCTAATATTCCCCTGTATCATTTTGTGAGAAAATATAGTTATTGTAGCAAATTAAGTTTTCATCATCACATACTAAATGTTATTATTTACTAGATTTCTAGTGAGTAATTATGGTTTTTAATTAAACAATAACCCATAGAAAATTAAAAAGTATAAAATTAATGGAGTAGGAGCAAAGGGCAAATGATATAAAGAACCTCTTTTATTTCTGCCAAAAGCACATCTTCTCTACTTTTGATGAGTTAGCGTGCCTCATTCTCCCATTCTGCGCTCAGAGATTGAGCAATATGGAAGGAGGAAAATGAATCGCAAGTCAGAGTAGCAATAATGCCTTACACTTATATAGTGCTATCCACATGCCAGGCACCCTAAATGCTTTACCTAAATTAATAAAAGTTAATATCTACCTCATTAAAGAGCCACCCCGTAAGGAAGATATTATTATTATCCCCACTTTACAGACAAGGATATTAAGGCAGCAAAATCTTGAGTAACTTTCACAAGGTGATATATTTAATAAACAGAAGAACTGGACTTTCAACATAGATATCCTAGCTCCAGATTCTGTGCTCTTAACCACTCCCATCTCTCCAAGGAAAGAAAATGGCTATGCACAAGTATAACAGCAAATTAAGACAGCTAGAAGGTGGTGGATGAATGCATGACCTAAACAACATGCAGCAACATGGATGATCTCAGACACAACATTAAGTAAAAGAGGCCAAACAAAAGAGCATATTCTGTATTATTTGATTTATATTATATTAAACATATAGGATTATGGTGTGTGTGTATGTATAGATATATTACTATATATACTGGTATGTATTACTACATAGACTAAAACATAGCAATATATTAATACATACTAATATATTATCATGTATAGCATACTATTAATATGCTATATACTATTTACAGTATATTTAGGTATATATAGTATAAAAACTGTATATAATATTAGTATATAGACATATACTATATATAAAATATACACTTCTTATATGGTAAAACATATAATATATGACAGCATATATAGAATTATTCCATTTATATTATATTAAGCAACAAAAAACAGGCGAAGCAAATCTCCGCAATTACAAGCTGGGACAGTGGTCGTCCGTGGGAGTGAGGAGTCGTAGCTGGAAGGAACTACAAGGAGGGCTTCTGGATGCTGCTAGGTCTGTTTTTCGTCCTGGGTATTGATCTTATGGTGTGATAATTTGAGAAAATGAACCAAGCCATATACTTATGATATGTCCCCTTTTCCACGTGTGTGTTATATTTCAATAAAAGGTTTTAGAAGGGAAGAATTGGAGCTTGTAGTTCATCTCAAATAGAGCAGGGAGCGGCCCTCTCCTCACTTGTATCAACGCTCTCTTTCCGTCCCCTCCGAAGGCAGGGGTCCTGCTGTGTCATATCCCCTACTGTACCTTTCCTGCCTTTCTTTCTCTTTTTTCCCTTTAATTCTCTCTTGCCAAAAAAAATCTAAAAAAAATAAAAGCTATGTTTAGTTTCTTGCACTAAATAATAATTTGAATGTTCAGCCTCACTTTAATTCAGAGGAAAGAATTACAAATGAAAGTTAAGAAAGACAAAATTTCTGAACCATCAATAATTAAAGAAGTTGTCAGTGACTAGAGAGCTTTTGCCAAATATCAAGACTGATGTATAAATCCATCATAATCCTGTAAGACTCTTTCCTTGCTAGTGCTGCTCCATCCAGAACCAGAAGCGGGTGGGAGGGGAGGTAGGGTTGGAAATTGGGATTTTTCCAGAGTTCAAAAGAAAAAGAGAAACCCAGAATCCACAACTGAAAGCTTTTTAAAAAGCATAGAAACTATGATATTTGATTTCATGGCTCCAAAACTCTCAGAACATTGGTTTCCAACAGGATATAACTTTCTCCAAACTGCCATATGGGCCTTTTGAGCTTGAGACATCTAATAATGAGAAAAATAAGGAAGAAAACACACCACATTCAGAGATTGTTTCTAATGGAAACCCAGTTTTGACAACTCTACCACCTGCTTTATATCATTAAACTGAAGGAGACTATGGACAGGAAGGGAGTGGAAGAGAGACATTGCTAATAAAATATTTAAGAACATCAGGAAGAGCCATGTCAGGCTTTTAGTTTACCCAGAAAGAGCATCTTCCTAAAGTATCAGTCAACTAAGATTTACTGTATTAATAAAATCACCTTCAGATTATAAAGGTAGAAAAAATGCATAAAATGTAGAAAGATAACCTATTTTTAAAATCTAGAATGAAAGGACAAACGTTCGAGAAGAAAAGGCAATGACAAGCATATTACTCTTTGTGGCTGCAGTATTTACTTTGCTTTCATCATTCACAGGTGATAGGTACCGAGTACCAGTAACTGAAAATCATCCAGGAGCCATATTCTAACAGAGCTGGAATTTCCACACCATATACAATGTTACATAGGATTTAGTATGCCTTGAAACAAACAAACGAACAAACAAGCGGGGACAACTACATAGTTAATGTCTGAACACTACCTCCTCCATAATTATTGTTGCTATAGGAGATGAATGATTGATTGCATATGATGGAATTTACCATCTTTCAAACGTGCATTTTCCTGTTGAACACTGAAATAATGATGATCCCAGAGAGCCAAGCAGATTGCCCAATCTATCAGCATTTTTCTCCGTGTTTGACTTTCATTCCTCTGCATTTGATTGCTTCTGAAATAATGGTAGCAGAATTGAAAATGCTTTTTATATTCCCCAGATGATATTCATTTGCAATAGATAAGCAAACGCAATTTTCCCTATTACACTAACCGAGGAAAGACACCCCCATACATTAGAGCACTCAATAAATACAGGGAGGAGATTCCACTGGGTACACCAGCCCACTCAGGAGAGGGGGAACCAAGGGATGCAGGGCAGCTAAGCAAAGTCTGTTTTCATTCACACATGCCAAGAAAGTGAGTGGATATCCCACCTAGGCATTGGATATATATTTTAGCCTCATTCTGGGGCCTATTTTCTACCTAGGAAAAGTGGGATAAGCACAAATCCTGGGCAGTGATTTTGTACTAATTTACAGTGACATGAGAAGCTTGAATTATCTATCATTTCAGCACATTTGAGTTGTTAGCTCTGTCTGGCATTGGTTTTCTTACAATAGGACTTCTCTTCCTGCCCTCCCCTTCGCCTCACCCACATGCCAAACCAGTCAGCTTCTGAACAATGGGAAACTGTTTTCTTTGTGGCTTTTCCCTCTTAGCACTGACTGCGGAGGGGTCTGTGGAGCAAAATTCCTGGGAGTTTTGCAAGGAAATGTGAGCCTGTCGACCTCATCTGCATAAACTCCCTCTTCAATCCCACATACTTTGCTTTTGTGTCAGGTTATTTTAAACAAGAAAATAATATGAAGAGAAACTGTTTTAAAAGCCCAACCTGAGGCTTCTTTCACTTCATATTTTGTTACTTTCTTTTTTTGGCAAGAAAAACTTAATTATGTAAAGTAGCGACAGCTCACCCAGATCTTTCACTGATCCACAGCACAGATAAGCAATTTGGGGGAAGTTAAATATTCAGTGAAGACGCGGCTAATCACCACCCCAGGAACAGCCCAGAAGGAAGATTATTCTAGCACTGTGGACGCACCGCCATTTGCAGAGCTCTGCGAACACTCAGAAAGGCAGAGGCTTGGGAAAAAATAACTCTCAAAGGTGAAATTGTAAAATTTACACTCTTTAATAAATTGTACCATGATAATAAAGGTGTTATAATATTCTTAGAAATTAAGGGAGAGGCTAGTCTTCCTACAGTTTTTTAAAAAAAATGCAAAGGAAATGAATCTTACATGAGATGAAATCTCTACAAATTAAACCATTTTGCTGAAAAATATCTGTGTATATACAATGCAGTGTTCTTTAGAAATAATAATTAATACATTCCAAGGGCATTTCTAACTAAAGCCAGATATCCTTTCTTCTATTTTTGATAAAATTCTTGGCAAACATGGTCTCAGGTTGCTACCTACATGAGCACTATCTTACTTCATCACATTATACTTGGACCATAAATTATGATTAGAAGAATTTCCTAGCCTTGAAGTTCAATTTGTTCTGCTTGGGTAATTTTGTAGTTTTTTAAAAAAATGCATCCACACCTAAACTTAAAACAGAAGTATAAAATTTAAAAGCCCAATGAAGGTGTAATGAATAGTATAATAATATACATAATACATGAATGAAAAATCAAGATACTCAAATACATCATTTAATCAATATTACTATAACTTTTATAACTTTAGATGCCCTTTGACATGTCTAGGAATAATTAATCATATATTTGCCGCATTCATGTCAGATCCTTCCTACACAAATTTTTGAGATAATGTGGTTTTTTTTTTTTGAGACATAGTCTCGCTCTGTTGCCCGGGCTAGAGTGAGTGCCGTGGCGTCAGCCTAGCTCACAGCAACCTCAAACTCCTGGGCTTAAGCGATCCTCCTGCCTCAGCCTCCCGAGTAGCTGGGACTACAGGCATGCACCACCATGCCCGGCTAATTTTTTCTATATATATTTTTAGTTGGCCAGATAATTTCTTTCTATTTTTAGTAGAGACGGGGTCTCGCTCTTGCTCAGGCTGGTCTTGAACTCCTGACCTCAAGCGATCCACCCGCCTCAGCCTCCCAGAGTGCTAGGATTACAGGCTTGAACTGCCACGCCCAGCCAAGAGAGATAATGTGTTTTATGAAACGCTATGCGTTGAGACTTAACCCCGTTTTCAGGGTCTAAGGTTTCCATGGTAAACTCTGGCTCCGAGCTGCGGCTTCCTTGTGGTTCACTCTCACTCTCACACCTTGCTCACCTACCTACCCCAGGCAACCTCCTGTCTCTGCTGTGAACTGAACCAGACACAGAACTCATTTTCTTTTCACTGATTTCCACCAGCAAGACAACTGCAGTGTCACTGAAAGTTGGGGGAGACAGCGAAGCTTTACTTCCAGAAGCACAAACTGAAAAGCGAACATTAGAACGTGCTGTTCTAAAATGTGCTTTGGCAAACAACAGTCCTTTCTCACTTAGTTTCTTCTCTTCTCTCACGGGTGCTCTCTCCTTCCAAATTCCTAGTCATTTTTTCTGCAGAGTGGTTTTGGCCTCCTTTTTTTCCCTTTCCAGTCTTGCACTGCAAGCTTCCCTTCCTATGCTCAGAAAAATCAAGATATTTTTCTTACAAAAGACAGTTCTTACCCAACAGAGAATCCAGGTATCTGCTTTTAAGATAACTATTTCACCCCACATTTATCTCATTTGATCTCAATTGTTCCTTGTTTTAGGCAGAACTGATATTGTTATCATTCCCATTTCACAAACAGGAAACCAAAGTTTGGAAAGATAAGATCATTTGCAAGGGCCACTCAGCTTAGGGGAACCAAGACCAGAACTCAGGTCACTTGTGCTCTGGATGACCCCAACCCACCCCACCCCCGCCTCCTCCCAAGCCAAGGGCCTGCTCCTCAATGAACTGCTTTTCTCTCCTCTCTCTCAGATAAAGATTGGAATTCGTCAAAAAATATGTCACGTTACATGCTTAGGAAATATAACAAAGACTGATTAGCTCAGTGGTTTTCAGTGTTGTCCCGGGATCCCAGGTATCAGCATCCCCTGGGAATTGATTTGAAGTGCAAATTCGTGGGCCCATTCCATATCTGTGGAATTAGAAACCCTGGTCTGGGGGCCAAGCAACCTGGGTTTTAACAGTCCTCAGGTGATTCCTGCATCCTACATTTTGAGAACCAGAGGACTAGCTTTTGGTCAAACCAGTCTCTTCTTCTTCTTAGGAGAGAACTAGACTACTTTTCCCACACACCATGGACGTAGCCAATGGAATATGAACAAAACCAATGTACAATTTACAGGTTTGGCCCATAAAAACCTTCTAGGCCTGACACTCTTTGACACTCCCCTTCTGCTGTGTTGTTGCAAACAAAGGTGGTGACCCTGAAAGGTGTGAATAGAAGATGGTGACCCTCCAGGACACAAGGAGGCTGGATCCCTGAAGTACTGCTTAATGGAAAGCCACCAGTTGATCAAGAATACTCACTTTATGTAAAGCCACTGGAGGCCTGATTGGCATTTATATGTTATATCTGCTAGCATTATCCTAAGTCAAGGGTTATTTTGAGTGGGCTTAATTCCTAGGATTCTATGAGAGAAATTAAGGTATGTAGGAGGTAAAGTTACCCATGCTAGCCTTGTTTGCCTGTCTCCTGAAGAAAGAGATCAGGGAAAACAATTCCTGGGTTCTAGAACAGGATCAAAGTTGACATATGAGTTCCAGTTGGCTAAGGAGGGAGGGGCAGGAGAGGAGAAGTGAGAAAAACAGATGCTCAGCTGCTCGAAAAAGAATCGGGTAGAGGCCCTAATAACAAGAGCACTGTGCCATTTCTCATGTAAATTCCAGATGTATCTATCCACCGGGGAGAGAAATGGACTCGTGCAAATAAAATTCTTCAAAGTCAAAAAATTTAGCATTTGGGGCTGCTCTGGACACTAACAATTATCAGGTTAAATTACCTCATTTTGCAGAGATTTGCCCAGGATTCTTAGTAGTAAAACCAAACCATGAACTCAGTTCTCCCAACTTCAACTTCAGGATTCTTTTCTATCATCTAACATTTTCACCATTTTATTTTAAACTGTAAGGCATTCTCTTTTTTTTTTTTTAATTCTTATTTCAGCATATCGTGGGGCTACAAAATTTAGGTTACATATATTGCCCTTGCCCCCCCACCCCTCTGAGTCAGAGCTTCAAAAGTGTCCATCCCTAGACAGTGCGCATCGCACGCACTCTCTTATAAATATCGTTTCTTTCTCTTATATTTCACACTCAGCACTTACTACTGAGGTTAAGTGCACGGAATTTGGCTCTATGTCAATGTTTTTAAAATTCTGACAGCTTTATTGACTAGATTTCTACAATAATAGGGGATTCATTTGTCCATGAGAAGCTACAGGTAGAGAAAATAATCCCCAAACTCTCTTTTTTCACGAAAGAATGTGCAAAGCCCAGACAGGACTGAGAAATGGAAAGGCCGCTGGCCTAATGGGCCGCTCGCGGAGACCTATCGATCCAGCACCACACTCTGCAACATCTCGCCGAAAGAGAGAGTGTGGCAACAGATAAAAGATGTCAGAAATGTGTTCATAAGTTTCCAAAAGGGACTGTGACAGTTAGTGAAGCATCTCTTTAATGATAGTCCCCAGGAATATACTGTCAAGTATTCGTCTCAGTAAGATCAAGGATGGCAACTCAGACATTTCCACTTTGGAGTCACAAGCAGTTTTGGTATCCAGGCTTGTTTGTTTTCATATTCACTTACATTGTTGTTATGTGTTCCTAACAAGAAAAGTTAAAGAAATAGAGGCTTTTAGAAAGTCCTTTACAATGATAAGGATTTATACCATCAGGCATTTGGGCTTCCAACTCTATAAGGGGGTGAATAGATCAAAATTAAACAGATAACGCAGTATAACAGTAGCATGATATAGGGTCTAGGCACATGGACTTGAACTAGAATGCCTGGGTTCAAATCCTCATTGAAGTACTTACTGGCTCAGTCTTTGGGAAAGTCATATGACTTATTTGTACCTCAGTTTCTTCAACTACAGTATGGGGATAATTAACAGTATCTACCTCATAGGATTAAATTAGCTTGTATTTTTAAAGTACATAGAATAGTGCCTGGCACCTAATAAGTAGTATCAAAGAGCTTTTAAATAACTCACACCTTGGCAGCTGGGTTACCGTGGGCATAGCAGATTTAATTACTGTTTAAATGCTTCTGGGCAGACAGTCTCACAGGGTAAACTGACTTGGACTCTCACCAGGTAAAAAGATAAGAATGGGCCATTTGGTTTGTCCACATTAAGAGAGGTATCTTAATATTTTCAGAAAAGTCTTCACATCCTACTAATTTCCTCAAGGGAAACAGTGAAAACCAAAGAACAATTCATTGTTTTATGTTTAAAGACAGAAAATATGAGATCAATGTTCTTTATGAACAGAGATATTGAACTTCAGGTTAGCTAACCTCTGCCCGCAGTGGGTTGCCTCAACCACCAATTACTGTGTATTCAGGGAGTGCAAACCAATTAACCTGAGAGACAAGAATAAAAAGATAAGTCTCATGAAAGAGAAAAACCATACAATACCCTCTGAAATGATTATTTCCTTTGTGAATTGTAATCTTTATTGATTCTCTCATTCTCTTTTCTCTTAGGGTAGCTAATAAAAAGTTGACCATATAATATTTTTCTATAAAACTAAATGCTCTTAAATGATATTAGAAATAAACAGAGATAATATGACTACATTAAAATAGCAGCCAGAATGATGTACCTCAGGAAGCGAATAACTAAAAAATATGATGAGAAATAAAAAAGAATTAGAGATTAAAACAAAAACGAATTACCCAGCTAGAAATGGAAAAAAATAACTACAATCAGGAACAGCTACACAATTTGTGGAGGCCAGTGCAAAATGAACAGGCAGAAGTCCTTGTTCAAAACTTATTAAAAATTTCAAGATGGCAACAGCAGAACATTAAACGAAGCATCCTTCTACGTGCAGGGCCCGGTGGAAATGCACCAGTCTCCCTGTCCCATGAAGCTCACCAGGGCTACAAAGACATGAGCCTATGAGTAAAATGAGAAAAGATAAAGATTAGCACATGGATTCTGATGAAAGTCTAGAAACATTTAAGGGAATGGAAAGGGAAATATTGGGAGGCCTGATGAAAGAGATTAGATTAAATGAATGACAGGGAAGAGAGAAGAGTAGGAAATAAAGATGAAAAAAGTGAACAGATAAGAAAGACCAAAGTGAAAAGACAGACCTAAGTCAACTCCACGTGCCAAAGCCATGTTAAAAAGATGGACCAAAAGAAGCAAGTCCATATTTGGGCTCCCAAACCAAGTAACGGACAAGTCGGCACTCTGTGCCTTCCTGCCAAGGAAAGGGCCATTCCAGCTACCCGAGGAGCCTCATTAGAAGCAGCAGAAGAGGGATGGTGAACAGGGCAATGACTGAGTGTTATATAAAAGTTCTTTCAAAGTCCTTTGACTACGAAAACATCTAAATGTGGGTCAACCTATTTTTTACAATAAAGAATACGTCTGACAATTGAAACCATACTATCATAACCAGCTTTTCAAATGACAGAAGAGATGGTAGGGCACTTGAACACGAACAGACAAAATGATTCATTATGAAGCACTGCTTTATGTTACACAAAAATCAGCAGTTAAATAGCTATTATATATGATAGCTAAAAAGGATTACCAGCCACTACAGACAGCCAAGAAGAACAAAGAACAAATTCACAAAGCAGTGAGTTCATATTTCTATTGTGAACAATAATCAAAACAATCAACTGCTGTTTAAAGTGCATGCTTTGATATTTAAAAAAAAATTCCAGCATATACATGTGTATCAAATCCATTATCTTGAAAAATTATACTTGCAGCTCAAAAAAGCCACAATTGCTCGAAACATTTTTCTTCATGGACAATTTTTAACCTGTAAGAGATTTAGGTTGTTTGGTTTTTTAAAATGAAAATCTGGAGAGGAGGCTGGATCAAAAATTATAATATTAAGAAAGTGGTTTTCTTTGTGATTCAAACCAGTTCTGAAGGTAAGACAAAAAGAGAAGTCACAAAATGTTTAAAAGCGATGACAGTATTATGGAGTGAGTAAACAGTCTTGCTCAAAAGGTTCGTAAATGTATAAGTCTATGGAATCAGAGAAATTTAGAACTATAAAGACTATCTAGTCTGGCTACAGCTTCCTATCAAATGGATGAAGAGACTGAGGGGTGGGTAGGTTGACATTTCCCTAAGGCGATACAGCTGGCTGGGGAGAGGCATGACTAGAATTTAGCTCACGTTTTTTCCCACCCAGTAGTCTTTCCACACCACCAAGAATATTTGCCAAAACCATATGACCTTCTAGAAAGTCACTGAGAACCACAGGTATCATCTACAAACATGCTGAATCGTTACCATCTCCGGAAGGCGAGTCAGTCAGCCCTGGTTGTCATGGCAATGACTCTTCATACTCACAGCCTGGTGATTACAAATGTGAAGTGCAGCCGACCTAGACAGGAATAAACCTTATTAAAACAACGTTCTAAAAATGCCACTGCTTACCTGGTCTGCCCGTTCTGAGTCCCAGAATCTCAACTGCAATTGCCGTGTAAGTTCAATTCAGTCCAGACATCTATATTTAATAGTATTGGGAGATAGTCTTTGTCTGGAGACTTTAGGAGAAAAAAAACAAAAGTGATTGAGAATAACTAAACCAACATAATTAAAATTGGAAAGGTTACTATGTATGCACTAGCATAATTACACACACAAACACTAAGCAGCGAGGTTCTAGTATTAAAGCCCCTCGCTAGGAATTCGTGAAGCTCCTAGCCTCCTGCCTGTTTTCTTCGTTCTCTTAGGGTCCATTTTTTCCCTAACCCCATGTTGTTTTTCCCCATGTGAATATGTGTTGTTGTGACCCATCTTTTGTATGACTGATACAGGCTGTATGTCTACAGTCACTCAGAATTCGAATTCAAAATAAGAGTCATGTTTCACTGTTTCCTAAGGAGACGTTTTGCCTCTACAGTGCACTCTGAAAAAGCAGCCACTAGAAATGTGTTTTCTTTTCTAACCTGAAAATTTCATTCTCTAAGTTTCTGCCCAACTCCTCTTGGTGATGAGAGAAATTTCTAAGTCTAGTCCACTCTAAAAACTGATCCCCCGTAGGACAGAAGGAGGAATCCTTATGAGACTCCTTAAGTAAGCACCACAACCTAAGATTTAATCCTTCAAACATTCCATGATGCACATAAGTGGTAATCAAACATTTCAAATATTTATGCAATTCTGTGTCAGTGTGATTCTTTCCGTATGTTTTCTCAGGGCACATTCGTGTCAGATAGCTGGGCATGCCGTGTTTGTGTTCTACACCACCACACCAGCTCTCAGAAGAGAACAGTCGATCCCCACCTAAGATCCAAGTTTTCCGAGACATTCAGTACCCCCAGGACTGACGTCTTGTTACCTTTCCTAACTGGCCCATTTCCTCCCCCGCCCTCCCCTACTCGCTGTGCTCGCTGTGACTTCGGATCTATGCCCAGCAAGCCTGCTCATACGCGCCCCAGTTCTGTGAACGTCCCTTTGCTCCTGTGCTTATCTAGAATTGTTCTCTTAGCTGTTGCAGGGACAGAAAAGGAGTCCGAGTCCGTTAGATCCACATTATTGCTTCTACACCATTTATTCCACCAAAAGTTTTCCAAACCCACAGCTCCTTTGAAGTTCTGCCATCTTGCTATGCCACCCACCCTCTGGCTGCTCCCTCCATGGACCTCATTGACATGGACCTCCCATTTATTGAAGACATTGCCACCTGACTCCCTGCACCATTCGTCACTCCTCCACACTTCGGCAACCATATGGATTATTCATCAGAAACCTTGCTTTTCCAGTTCTTTGATTTCACCTTCATACACTTCTCTTCCACCTTAGCCACCCATTCCTGCTATTCCAACTGATTACAATTGTTATTGCCGATAAATGCATCAGCACCAAAATCTCCATCTGAAACAGCCCACTTTGATCCTTCTCTTCTGTCTCACTCTAGAATGTCTGCTTCATTAATTCCACTTCACTCTGCTATCCATCCATAGCCTCATCACCTTTTCACCCCCACCCTGTCTTTGCTTTCCTTTTCATTCCAGCTAGATTCCACAGTCCACGACTATACTAAGGTCACCAACAACTTTTTGTTGCCAAATCCTTGCACACTGTTTTTGTTCTTATGACATGTCTTTGTTCTGCAGCATCTTTTGATTGTTACACTGAGTCCTGCACTTTTAAATACCATCTATGATAACAACTTCCAAATTTATACATAGATCAAAGTCCAGACCTCACCTCACCCCTGCCTACTTGAAAACTCCTCTTGAATGTGTGATAGGTGTCCCATGAGGGAAAAATATAGCTCTTCCCCCAAGTCTTTCCAATTCAGGAAACAGAACCCAAATCCACTGAATCATTCAAGCCAAAACCAATGACTCTTCTTTCCCCATACTTTCTAATCCACCAGGTCCTGCAGGTTCCAGGTCCAAATGCACCTCAAGTCAGCTCCCTGCTCTCCATCCATACTGCACCGTATTACCCCAGGGCTCCACCATCTCGTCCCGGGACTGTTCCAGAGTATCTGGATTGGTTTTCTGTTTCATATCATTCCCACAACACCAGCTACCCACACTCCATAAAACAGTCAGATATTTTAAAACGTAAGTTAGATTCTATTATCCCTTGCTTAAAATGCTTCATTGTTATCTCCTTTCTCTCAGAATAAAACCAAGTTCCTGACCCTAGTATCCCTTTCTTCAGCCTCACTCTACACAATTCTCCCCCTCATCCACAATAGTCCCAGAAAGGCCTTCCTTCCTGCCTGTGGCTTGAGCTCACCAAACCTTTTTCTTCTTCTTGCCCTTTGCATTTGCTAATCCTTCTAGTTGAAACGCTTTCTCTCCCTCCCCTCGTCTACCCCATTTCACTTGAGTGATATTCTTATTCTTAACATTTGGCACAAATGTCACCTTCTCAGAGAAGCATTCACTAACCTGCATCTAGAATGGCTTCTCATACCTACTGTCTATCTCATCACTGTTTATTTTTCCTAAGCCCTAATTATAGTCTGTGATTATCTTGTTCATGTACTTGCTTAGTTTTTCATTGCCTTGTCTTTCTCATTGCAGTTTAGGCCCACTGATGTCAGGGACTCTGACTGTCTTGATCACAGATGAACTTTCTGGATCTAATGTGTTGGCATACTGCAGGAACTCACTAAAGATCCCCTGAAAATGAGAAGGAATTTGTACTTCATACATTTTATCTGGAATATATACATTGAGGATGTTTGAGGGGAAAATTGAGGATATGGTTTAAATTTTTAATATACTTTGTTTTGAGAATTATGCATTCCCCCTGATTTTTAAAGTTTTAGATTTAAATATTGTTGTAGTGCTGTCTTTTATTGTTTTTGTTTTTTAATTTATTTTAATAGAAAAATAAAAATTGTATATTTGTGGTACATAACATGTTTTGAAATATGTATACATTGTGAAATGGCTAGATAAAGCTAATTAACATATGCATTACCTCACATACTTATCATTTTTTTGTGGTGAGAACTCAAGTTCTACTCTCTTAGCAATTTTCAAGTATACAATATATTATCAATTATGGTTGTATTGTTGTTAATAATATCTTTATTTAGCCTGTTATTTGCTTGGAATGTTTGGATGTTTCTACTACCTAGATTTAGATAAGCACTTGAAAACCCAAGCAGGTTATATAATACATTAATATAGTAATATTAATATTAATAACTAACATTTTCTAAGAGTTTACTATGTGCCAAGCACCATTCTTATCTCATTATGTATACTAAAGACATAATTATTAATATTATACCTATTCTATGATCGAGCAATCATCACCACCATTGAAGTGGTCACAAGTAAGGGAGCATTCTGCAATTTTCTCCATTAGGACTTGGTAGTAATATTGTTAGGAATGACTAAAAATCAGTACCAGCATCTCCTTTTCACAATTACACAAGATGAAAAGGCTTTCCTGAATCTTGATTTGAAAAGACTTCTGTTCTTGGCATAATGAAACACATACTGTATTTAAACCAATAAAGCAAAATGTTTAAATCAAATATTTAACTGTTTATTTATATGCCTTTTACATCTCTAAGTATAATAAAAGCATCCTTTGCTGGGAGGCTTCCCTCCATTTCCCCTGGGCCCATGTCCTGCTGGCCCAGCCCACTGACAAGGCTGCTGGATGGCCAAGAGCAGTGCCGTGGTGTTGCTCACTTTAGGACAGTGGTCCCCAACCTTCTCGGCACCAGGGCGGGTTTCCTGTGAGCATGTAAGTTTTTCCACGGACAGGGCTGGGGGGGAGGCAGGGATGCGAGCGATGGGGAGCGGCTGTAAATGCAGACGAAGCTTCCTCGCCCGCTCGCCCTCCACTCACCTCCCGCCCCGGTTGCGAACAGGCCACGGACCAACACCGGCCCGGGGATCCGGGGTTGGGGACCGCAGCTTTAGGACGCCACGCACTGAAGACTCGGGCCAATGCGGGACGCTCCGACTCCCTGGGCGTCCGGCGGGGCTGGGCCTGGGAAGCGGGGCTCGCTCTCCACGGTGACTACGAAGGGCGCGGACTGCGACACGGAGAAAGTCAAACTGTACCACTTGAAAGTAATGACGTTTTCCGTTTTATGAAACATATGCCTATATGTTGTCATTATATTAATGGATTTTTACATTTTGAAAGAAACACGATTTTTTATATTTTGCGTCTTCCCAAATGGTCTCAATTATTATGATTTTAATAAATAACTTTGAAAGACTAACAGATGAAATTTATATTACAATGTAAAATTAATAAATGATTGTGAGGGGAAAAGAAAGAATGCATTTTTAAGTTTTGGGGGTTTTTTTGTATACAAAGAAAACTGTCAAAAAGCATCTGGCTCCAGCAAAGGAACAGTGGATCTTGGCAAAGCAGCAGGACGTCAATGACCCACGCCGCGCCCCAGAGTGTGTCCCTTGTCACCCTCCGCCCTGAGCCGCTCGTTCCTGCGCGTCACCGAACCGGCCCTTCACGGCCACCGTCCCCGCCACTGCGGCCCCTCTGCGCGGCCCGTCACCTGCCCGGGGTGGCGAGGCTGCCGGGCCTGCCCGTTCCACCCAGGGGTGTCCCGGACCTGAGCGTCACTCGGGCAGGCGCCACCACAGGGGAGCACAGTCCCTGCCGTGGGGCTGTTAATGACATTAACCGCCGGGGAGCAGGAGATACTGCATAAATGCTTCCACCTCCCAGGCGCCAGGTGGGACAACTCTGAACGACACGCGATAGACACCTGCGAAGATCCCGGCGACATGGAGCACCAGCCGGCGCGGCAGTAGCCCCTGGGCAACTCAGCCTCGCTCCGGCCCCTCCTCCCGGCCCAGCGGTCAGTCCCCAAACGCACGTGGGTGCAAATTTGCCTTCGGCTCTGCTGTCAAAGGAAACCAGGCTAAGACATAGTCTTTCATTTAAAGAATTTCTGGGTTGGAGGAAAAGATTAAGTTATTCAACTCATAACTAATTTTGTATGCAATGTTAAATTTATAAGTAATTACAAAGATGTTATGAAATAAAATGCACATTGGTATCTTAAAACACAAAATTTTAAAGAAATTTCACACTTCCAGGGGTCAGCATAGGAAACCCGCGCAGAGGGGCTGCAGCGGCGGCGGGGACGGTGCCCGCGAAGGGCCGGTTCGGTGACAGGGCAGGAACCTTTGTCTCAGGGCAGAGGGTGGCGAGGGACACGCTCTGGGGCGAGGTGTGCGGTCGTTGACGTCCTGCTGCTTTGCCAAGATCCACTGTTCCTTTACTGGATCCAGATGCTTTTTGCCAGTTTTCTTTCTATACAAAAAACAAAAAATTGAAAAATGCATTCTTTCCCCTCACAATCATTTATTAATTTTACATTGTAATATAAATTTAATTTGTTAGCCTTTCAAAGTTATTGAATCCAATATTGAAACCAAATAGTTACTGTGATAGACGCACAGTACGTCCCTCCAGTGTGACAACTTGTGCTGGTGCCTCAGCGTTCACGGGCCAACTGTCACCTCCTGCCTGAATCCCAGGGCCTGGGGGCTTTTCTCTGAGGCTTCCAAAAGCCTGAACTGCCCAAGCAAATGGTGGGACAGAAGTTTCTGGAATTAGTCCTTTTGGAGCAGCCTCAACCAATGACGGGTGGGAGTGCAAGATTAATACTCAGCGTGCTGGATAGATGATTGACAGATGGATAGATGATAGATATGTGATAGATAGATAGATACGAACATAGACGTATAAATACAGACACTCCTCAGGCCAATGCCATCAGTAGGAACTGGTTTGATAATATACTTTATACCAGCTGCCGTTCCTTTCCAGTCTCTCTTCCCCACTTCCCTACTGGTGTTTCCTACACTTCTCAAATAAATTATTTTGCACTAGGAATCTGTCTCAAAGTCTGTTTCTGAGGGTTCCCAAATGGAACAATTTTGTTGGTATACAAATCTGTGAAGCACTGCCCTAGGTCATATGCAATGAGAATGCTGTTCTCTATGAAACCGGTGCAGCACTTTTGCCCACTAGTGTTAAACCGGCTTAAACGATAGCTAAAAATGAGAAGTCAGACCTTAATTCACAATAGGACCTGTGAGAAGAAATTCAGTAAGCATGTCTGTTTTTAAAGTACGCTGCCTGGGTGCCTGTGTGGCTTAGGGCTAAATTGGGGTGAGGTTTTTTTAATTGGCTATGGTGGGTTTTGTTTTGTTTTGTTTTGTTTTGTTTTTACAACTTAGCAGTAAATTTTATTCATACTTCTAAAAACTGCTTGTTTCAAAACATTTTTGGCAAAATAACATGAACTCTATTTTCTTCTCTGTAGAATAAATAAAGAATAGCTAAATTTGATTTCAGCTACTTTCTCGATCTTTTCATGATGGTCTCTTCAAATGTCAAACTGCTATCTGAGGCATATATTTTTAACATTCCAATATCATAGTGAGTTACTTAAGATCTCAATCCTCATCCTTCTCCACAGACATACCATTTTTATGAAAGATAAAATCGAATCAAGGAATTAGCCTGAGGGAAGGAGATGGAGGAGGTACCTGGCCTAGGTTTCTGCTACCCAAAGTGAAAAGAAATACATAGTGTCCTCCTTGGAAATTGCCACATTAAATTTGGTTTTAATGAGTTCTTCCTCATTGCCAGTGTGTAGACAACATTATTCTTTGAAAGTTTTTTCATCTTCCTGCTAGCTATATCCACAGACTTCCTCAGCTTCTAAGAATAAAGAACCAACACGAGGCAGCCAGAGCAGCAGGGGAGAGATGCCAAAAGCATGAGTCTTCCAAAAGATCTTATCCAAATCCAGTGATTTAAGATGGACTTGGACGAAGGTATGGGATGGGAAAATAAGAAGAAAAAGTTACCATTACTCATTGGAGAGAAGGGACTATCATATGGATGGTTCTGGGTAAATCTCTAAGAAAAATATCCACAGATATTTACTGGGCTCTTTCTATGTACTGTGTCTTGTAGTAGCTCCCAAGAAATCAATATTAAATACTTTATATTTATTTAATAATCCACAAAAAACTGACACTTTAGTGTAAAAGCAGAAAAAACAAATCCAAGATTTCATTATAGTGTTATAAATGCGGCCACTGAGCTCTTTCCTTGGGTCCTACAAGAGCTCGAGAGCCTCTCAATGAGCCTGGGACTCAAGTATGTGAGACAGATGTTTCCCTACCATGTCGTTATGGAAAATCCTACTCTCCTGCCTCCAATCCCTCCAAAACTCATAGCAATTTAAAGACAGAATTTTTTCATTCTTTATCAACATAGTTGAAGTTGATAATTATAAGTGATATAATGTGATTGAAACAGAACATTTAACAAGAGAAAGTAGTATCAGAGAATATAACCTCATCACCCTTACTGGGATATTCTTACCTTAAAGTGTGAAATTTGACTTATCTATCCTGGCAACAACTTTTCTTTTTGTAGACTTAGCTACACAAGTATTTCAGAAATATTAGTGAGAACAGTGTTCTCTTAGGTTCTGCTTCTCCTTTGCCCCTAGTTCACTGAAAACCTGATTAACTTTCTTCTGTGTTTAAGCCCCTCCAGCTCAAGCACAGCCTCTCCCTTTAGTTCACGGAACTTCCCGAAGGCACAGAGGTTAAGCCACGACTTTTAACAGACGCCCTGCCAGGTGCCGCGGGGCCAGTTCGGCACCGCTGGATCACACGACCACCTCGCCAGACACAGCACCAGGCACCAGAGATAAAGAAATGAGGGACTCTTCTGCCACATGGCCGAGAGAGGCTCAGACACGTGTGTCCCACAGCGTAAGGGCTGTGCTGCGACGGGGGCACGTGAAAGACGCCAAAGGAGGAACATGGCCCAGAAGCAGAGGGCAGAGGCGACCGTGGACGCCTTCCTGCAGGAGGTGAGACTGTAAAAGGAGTTGAAATTCGCTGTGCACAGAAGGGGCGAAGACACTGGCGATGTGCTGCATTCCTTTCTGTCTGGAAAGGCTCCCCAAGAACCTCAGCTGAAAGGTGACACAGAAGTGGACCACAGCTCACGTGACGACGGCTGGGACGCTATGCAATCCCCTGAGCCAGGGCGCTCACTGGAACGTATGAAGGGCGGAGGCGGCCGTGAAGGCCAAGACCGGCGAGGACTGCGAGTCTCCGTCCAAATGCACGTCTCCCTGCCGAGTTCTACCTGGGCGGTACCACTTGCAGAACAAAGGTACTGAGAGGCTTATAACCCTCTTGAGAACGTGAAGCTCCAGCTAGCAACATAATTTACTAATTCCACAAAGGTCAGCAAAAGAGGCTTTACAAAAATACAGTATTTAGAATTTTACCTATTAAAAACTGAAAAGTAGCCCCTTATGTATAAATACGCTTGCCCCACAGTTAAGGCAGGGGCTTGACCCACAAATGTGTGCACATGTTTGAGAGGACATAGAAGTACCTGGTAATTTTTTAAGAATGTAAATAACTATATATATATATATATATATATATATATATATATATCTTGTGTTTTAGGTTAGTTTTTGCAAGACTAGTTATTAAATCAGTCTTCTTTTGTCATAGTCAAGCCTGTGGAAAGTACAGAGGGTCCCTGACTCACAATGATTTGACATCATTTTTTGACTTCACTATGGTGCAAAAGTGATTCGAATTCAGTAGAAACTGTGCTTTGAATTTTGAATTTTGATCTTTTCCCAGGCTAGCAATAGGTGGTACAATGCTGGGCCAATTCATCTGACACAAAGCCTATTTTATAATAATGCGTTAAATATCTCATGTAATTTATTGAATACTGTACTGAAAATATTCTGAGCACGTTTGAGGAAAGCAAGGGTAAGCTATGATGTTCAGTAGATTAGATATATCAAATGCATTTTTGACTTACAATATTTTTAACTTACAATAGGTTTATTGGGACACAATTCCATTATAAGTTAAGGATCATCTGTATAAAGGTGAAAAGGTTTGCCTCCTGAGTAAGAACAAGACATACAAGAACCAAACAAATTATAGAAATGGCAGTATGCTTTCATCTCTTCGTGGGCAATAATTGCGTTTTAATCAACATACAATATCTAACTGAAAACTATTTACAGCCACACTCCGCAGAGGATGTTTCAGTCAACAACAGACTGCATACACAAGGATGGTTCCATAAGATTATAATGGAGAAGAAAAATTCCCAGCCCCTGGTGACATCAAAGCCATCCTAATGTCGTAACTCAATACGTTCATTACCTTTTCTATGTTCAGGCATGTGTAGATACACAAATACTTACCACTGCGTCACAGTTGCCCACAGCATTCAGCGTAGTAACACGCTGCACAGGTTGTAGCCAAGGAGCCAGAAGCTGCACCATGTAACCTAGGTGTGTAGTAGACAACACCATCTGGGCTTGTGAAAGTACGCTATATTATGTTCACAAAATGACAAAATTGCCTAACGATGCACTTCTCAAACTGTACCCCCTTCGTTAAGCAAAGCATGACCTATATTTGTTTCTTGGCAATTGGAGACTAAAAAGGATTCCAACATGAACACTTGTCATATGCTTCTCCCTACACTGGGAACCAGCATTAGTGTGGGTCTACAGCTCTGGTCCCCTTTACACTTACTTGTGACATTTATAACATTTAAATAAAAAATAACAAAATCAAAATGACCTGGCACTTTTGCGAGAAGGTTCGTCCTCAATAGCCTTTAACAATGCTAATAAGTATGGTGGAGTCTCCATTCTGTGGAAGAGAGAGAAAACCTATGGGGAAATGTCACCTATGCGGAATGGGGTGGTGGAAAGCTGCCATAGATGGGCAAAGTAACATCTTAAGATGCTGCCAAAATGAAATGAGCACTCAGTAGCCTTGACCTGAAGAATTTGAAAACTATCAGCGGTAACAGAGTTAATTAGGTGGTTAATGGCAAAAGATGAATAGCTATTTATATTTAATGCCAAATAAAGTGAATACATTGGCATCTAGGAAATAGTATATATCAGCCTCAATAAAACTATCAAGAGCGTTCCAAGTCAACAGTCTGATTCAATAGGCATGAAAACCAGAAATTTCCCTGAAGTGTAGTTTTATCATCAGCTCTCATCAATTTGCTTTAGAAATCTCCTAGCTCTTTTCAAGTAAATTCCTCTGTAGTTTCATGTTTTGTAAGTCATGCTTAGTTTTACATTTTACAATTCATGTTTAGTTTCATCAGAATGTTATAAAAGGAAGAGGTATAATTAAAGCTCCGGACCAGGTAAAAGATCTATTCAAAGTGCAAAATAGACCGATGAATTCTGATGTAAAAGAACACAAGAAGTTCACTGATACAGCTTCAGGTTCCTCATTACTACTAACCTTTAAGAAACTTCCACTTCCTGAATGTTTGTACACTATCAAAGAAAGAAATCCACAATTATCTGAAAATGCTATTACAATACTCTTCCTTTGCCAACCACATACCTGTGTGAGGCTGGATTTTCTTCAGATACTTCAGCCAAATAACATACAGCAACAGATTGAATGCAGAAGCAGATATAAGAATTAGGCTGCCTTTAAACCAGACACGAAGAAGAGTTGTAAAAAATGTGAAGGATGTCACTTTTATTACTACACTTTTTGTTTAGAAATAGTTATTTCTTGTAATAACATTTATGTCAATGTATAATGGTTTCATTATTTTTAAATAAATTAGCAGATATTCTTTTTTTTTTTTTTTTTTTTTTTGAGACAGAGTGTCACTTTGTTGCCCTGGCTAGAGTGAGTGCCATGGCGTCAGCCTAGCTCACAGCAACCTCAAACTCCTGGGCTTAAGTGATCCTACTGCCTCAGCCTCCCGAGTAGCTGGGACTACAGGCATGCACCACCATGCTCAGCTAATTTTTTCTATATATATTTTAGTTGGCCAGATAATTTCTTTCTATTTTTAGTAGAGACGGGGTCTTGCTCTTGCTCAGGCTGGTCTCGAACTCCTGACCTCGAGTGATCCTCCCGCCTCAGCCTCCCAGAGTGCTAGGATTACAGGCGTGAGCCACCGTGCCTGGCCTAGCAGATATTCTTAAATTTTCTGTTTAAATTTTTATTGTGATAAATAGATACAACTCACATAAGAAAAATCCCCTGGGCTTGTTAATAACTTCTGAGTGAAAGGGTGTGCAGATTCTGCCAGCTGCCAAGTATATTTGCTGCAATTACACATTCTGTAACTGGGCAAACAACCACGGCATGGCTTCAAGGACCCACTGGAGCTATAACGAGATGGATCCGAGTTAAAACTCCATCAATCACCCGGACTCCATAAGCCCTTACTCTGACTGAAGGGCCACAGCAACATTTTGGGTCTTCTGGAATCAGTGTCAGTTTAGAGTCCATGTCCAGTAGTCCCCACAAAGTGTGATTATTTCCTTTTCCCCAGTACAAAAGTGCCCTTGTAGAGGCCATACCACCCCTTGGTGAAGGCTGGGAGAAAGGTTAATAGTGCAGATTCTCAGTAGGGTTGAGGAATCCTTCCTCAGCCTTCCCCTCATTCAAGGGCTTCTGGGTCTGTCAACTGGCTGAAGTCCAAGAATTGATTGAGGGTCCGTGACTCTGTTTTTATGATTCAAGTTAGACTTCTGTTCACTTGACCTGGTACTTTTATGTTTATACAGATCAAATTAAGAATTTAGTAGAATTCCTATCTATTTCACTTCTAGAAACACTATAAATAACTAGCCAACACTATAGGTCTACAGGGGTCCGGCTATTCTGATTAATGTGTTGATTCTAACGTCTGTTAGGCTAACTACGCCTACCATGACTTTGACAGTTAAGGGCCACCACTTGGCCCTTGCTCCATGTCTGACTGTTTTCTGTTGCTATAACAGAATGCCACAGACTGGGTAATTAATAAAGAAAAGAGGTTTATTTGGCTCATGATCTGGAAGCTGGGAACTCCAAGAGCGTGGCGCTGGCATCTGGCGAGGCCCGTCTTGCTGTGTCACCCACCGTGGCACAGGGCATCACCTGGCGAGGGGCAAAAGCATGCATGTCAGCTCAGGTATCCTTCCTCTTAGGATACAGCCACCAGTCCCATCGTACGGCCCCAACTGATGACCTTATCTAATCCTAAGTACCTCCCAAAGCCCTTACCTCCAGTCAACATACGAATTTGGTGAGCAATTTTTCAGCACATGAAATCTGGGGGACACATCCAAACTATAGCACCACCCCAAGATCTAATTGTTCCCACTATATTTAGGTTGTCCAGTTGAGTGGCTGCAATTCCCATTGTAAAGTCTGGCCAACATAAAGGAATTGATCATGGAGCTCTTCAAGAACACGGAGGCTTCTCTCATAAATTATTTCTCAAAGTGAAAGTGATGTCTTCTGGATCCTTCCAGTGGGGGTGATTAGGTCTTACAAGGAAAATCCACTCTACCATTCTAGTCCTCCTGAGCCTTTGAATCCTTCCCTCCACACGAAAGCAAGGCAGTCCGGGCATTGCCGAGTCACTCACAGCGGGCCACCTTTCAATCCCGATTTCAGTCAGCTAATCAGACTGATGAGCCCTCTCTGACTCGCCAAGCTGCAGCATTAAATGCAGAATCTGCTTAGTGAGCCCACACCAATAAATTTGGCCTGATCCAACTTTATATTCCTTCCATCATTATCCACACCTTTAATATCCACTGCCACACACATTCCCCAGATTCCTGCTTGTGCAGTTTCTTGGAGTGTAGTGCACTTCCTCATGGGTCACAATTTGTTTCTCATCTCTAGAGGCCAGCTGGGACTTTAGTCTATTCATAGGTCTAGAAGCAAAGAGGGGTGGTGGGGGCAGGCCCAGAGCAGAACGAGCATTGTCGTTTGTGGAAACGGCCTCAGGGAAGGCCATTGCCATTTCCTTAATCCCACCAGACTAAGGCAGAAAGGCCATAATGTCATGCACAGGGTGGCAGCCACCACTAGGGGTGGGGACAGGGAGACCAATTCTGCTGGGGGCGGGAAAGTCCCTTCCACTGGGGAGAGGGAGACCTCTTCCACTAGCAAAGGAGAGTCTCAGAATTTAGGGGCTCACTGTCCCCAGCTTCTTCAGGGTCCTCCCACACATCCCATCCCGATGTATAGAACCCCATTCTTCCCCAGTCAGTGCCTCACTTCAACAGTGGAGACCCCGTGAGGCTGGGAGTCCAGTTTGTGTTGTAATTCAGCCAATTGCAGACGGTATTTGCATTTAATTTTCAGCTATTTCAGCCCTGCTGCTAAAGGAGGTGCGGCTCCCCAGGACACACCTTGAGGCTCTTAGGTCATTTATGAGGCACTTGAGCCAGGAATTCAAATCCCTGGGCTCAACCTTTTCTTTCACCACTTTGTCCAGAGACATTAGGAGCAGCCAATCAACACTATCATATTCCTTTGTTTTCCAAAAATGTTTGAAAGTATTACACACAGAGTCACTTAGCTTCTTGCTTCTCTTAGGTGGCTGAGTATGGAATGCAGGTATTTTGTGTCTCTACTACAAACAGTTCACACTATGGGCTATCAGTGCTCTCAGTATCTAATCAGATTAAAAGCCAAATTAGAGAAACTCCAGAACCAATTCGTGAAACTCATCTTTAAAATTCTGTTCCCCTAGAACCACTTTTGGTACCAAAATCTGCATTAGTCAGGGTTCTCTAGGGAAACGGATCCAATAGGATACATAGAGGCATATAGGAGGAAATTTATTATTGGATTTAGTTCACACTGTCTACCGTCTATAAGCTAGAAAACTGAAACAGCCAGTGGTGTTAAGTCCCAGTCCACGTCCGAAGGCCCAAGAACCAGAAGCGCTGACTTCCGAGGGCAGGAGAGAAGGGATGTCCCAGCCCAAACAGAGAGAGAGTGAACTTGCCCTTCTTCCACCTTTTTGTTCTATGTGGGCCCTCAACAGACTGGACAATGCCCCCCACATTAATGAAGGGGATCTTCTTTAGTCAATCTACAAATTCAAATTCAAATGTAAATTCAAATCTCTTCCAGAAATACTCACTGACATACCAGAAATACTGTTTAATCAGCTATCTTAGGATCCCTTAGCCAAGTCAAGTGGACACAAAAATTCACCATCGCAGGGGTTCTGAGACCCTCATAGAGGTAAAGAACACAAGTTTAGAGTTCAACGTGGCTTCGAGTCTCACCCCTAATATGTAGTTGTTGGAGGACCATGGGTAAGGACTGACCCTCTTTAAACCTCAATTTCCTCATACAAAAAATGGAGATAGTACTTCAGTGGATTATTGCAAGTTCTTAAAATAATATATAGAAAGTCCCTGGCATGTAGCAAGTGCTTATAAATGAAAACTTTTATTGTTACATGTCTAAAGCACAGGGTGAGTATATAGTAGACATGTAATTAATACTGAAATATTGTAACATCTAAGAGAAAAAGAAGTTTCAAGAAAAAAAGATTTATCAATAATGTCAAAATTTGGAGAGAGAATGAGTTGGGTAAGTCCTTGGTGAACTTTGGGCAGGTCAGCTTGAGAAACGCGGCAGTGCAAGCGCCAGGTCACGGCGGGCTGAGATGAGTGGGGCGATGACGTGCAGGCTGGCCCACGACGCCCCTTTCGCAGCAGTTCACACACCGGTGAGTCCTGTGGAGTACACGAAGCAACATCCCTGACTGTGGGACCTAAGTCAAGCAATTATGCGAGAGTCCCCATACACAGACGTTCTCTTACAGCAATAGATCAGCAAAGAACCTAAGTCAGTTTGGGGGATGTTCCCTTCTTGTTTGATTATCATATTCTGCATTATATTACCTTCTATGTGAGCCAGTATTTTGCCTCCATTCTCTCCCCCTTGAAGGAATTTAGGGCACCAGGAGCATCTATTATAATGCCTTTCTCAGATTAGATACAAAGGAAAAATTCAAAATTGAATTGAATAAGTAATTTCTATAATGTAAACATATACAGTGACCTAAGCAAGTGGATGGCACAGAGCCGCCAGGGGCGACACTAGAAAATTTCACCAGCTGCCCTTGAACCACCTTTAATTTGATCTGCTGGTCTCCACACTGAGTTCTCCTTGTAGACCCATAATCTGTTAATAGCAAGGACACTATTTTTCTGAGTCTATGCAACAAATTTACTTTCTGTTATTAAAGCCTTACTATTCTTTGCCTTTCTGGACTACTAATGACCTTAGTAAAATGCTGCATTTATAATTTTTGATTAGGTTTGAACCTAGGTGGCCTATATATGACATACAATTAAACTTTACTAGTTTTGATAATACAAATTCAGAACTTTCCCTTATTCAGGTGTACAATTAAGCTCATTTTTCTGCTCTTTAGGAGAATAGATTTTATAATTAATTCAAACTCTGATCTAGAGCACAATGATTTTTTTGTAAATTAGTTAAAAGAATAGAAAACTTTTCAAATTGTCACTCCTTTTACCTTAAAATTAAGCAAAATAGTTGAGTTACAAACAACGAGATCATTTGAACCATTTGAGAAGAGTTTTAAAAATGCAGATTCCTGCATTCCACTCCAAACCTACTGAATTAGAAACAGAATTTTAAATCTATAAATGTAAAAATCTCCTGAGTAAATACCCCTAATTAATCTGATGATTCATCAAGATTGGGGACCACTGGACTAAATTATACTTAAAAATTCTGTATTAGTCAAGTTAGCCTAAGTTATGCTGTGATAACAAATTACTCCAAGATCTCAGTAACTTATAAGGAAAAAAAGAGTTAATCTCTTAATCTTTGTAAACGTACATCGTAGTCCAACTGAGGCTCTGCACCATGTCTATCATCTTCGCTCCAGAGCCCAGTCTTCAGTAGCTGCATCTGGAACTTTGCCCGCCTTAAGGCAGAGGGAAAAAATGTCAGGAAAACCATGAACTGTCACACGGCCACTCGTGAGTGCAGCATAGTAGGATTGTACAATCTTTTTGCAGGGAGAGGAAATGAATAATTGTCAACAACAATACAATCTACCACTGGTTTCTCCAACTCTAAAGATTGTACAATAAAATTAATGACTCCCGTATGGATATATTAAAAATGACGTTGATTATAAAAATTATTTTTTAACTTTATTGAAGTATAATTTATATGTAAAAAATTACACATATTTAATTAATACAATTTGATGAGTGTGAACAGATGTATACACCTGTGAGACCAACATTGTAATCAAGGTGATAAACATAACCATCACTTCCATAAATGTCCTCATTCCCCTTTGTAGGTATTCATTTGTTTTTCTTTTGCTTTGTGGCAAGAACACTTAAAATGAGATCTATGCTCTTAACAAATTTTTTAAATGCACAATACAGTATTGTTAACTCTGGGCACTGTGTTGTATGGCAGACCTCTAGAACTCACACATCTTGCCTAACTGATTTCATAGTTCCTCTAATGGTTTGTTAGCCTTGGCTCTTAATTTGGGCTCTCTACAAGCAGGCCCTAAGACAAGGACTTAGAGATAGATAGATAAATTGGAAGGTAAACCAGGAAGCCATGTAAGGAAGTTAGGAAATTGAGACAGGGAAGGGAGAAGAACCAATAACGAGCTCGAGGGTCTCCATCTTGCTGGAGATCCTCTGAAGAACCCTGCAAGACAAACCCCAGCACCCTCCCACCAGTACAGAGGGGGCGGGAGCATCTGCCAGCCACCGCCCTCCCTACTGACCCAGGGTTGCCTCCCAGCGGGTTAGCTCCCTCGAAGAACCTTCTGGCTTTATCTTTGCAGCTGAGCAAACTCTAGTAACACTGGAGAAAGCTCTCAGGTAGAGATAGGGAAAGAAGCAGTTGTTACAGCGGGAATCTGCTGGTTGGGTGGGCGCTAGAAACCCGAGAGCCACCAGGACAGCAGAGGAGCCACCAGGACAGCAGAGGAGCCACCAGGACAGCAGAGGAGCATCAACAGCTTCTGTTGCACCTAGTTCCGAGTTGACCTCCATTTGCTATTAGATATTTTATTACACACATCTCATTCCTTTAAGTCAATCTGACCTATCCCATAGTTAGTCCAAATTGATTATTTTCTTTCTCTATTCACCATTAGCACTTAATAACACCTTAGGTTTCACCTCAAGTATCAACTCAAATCCAATGGGAGTGGCTACCTGAAACTTGTCGAGAAAGATCCGAGGTCGGGTTTGGTGCACAGTGACCAACTGTCTGTCTTCCACAGACAAAGGACAAGGGACATATTTAGATTTCCCATATATCCCTTTGTCCTTTAACTTAGTACAAAAGTGGGCAAAAAAAACCAAAATTGGTGCTAAATAAATGTTGTTGATTGACTTAAAGCATTGTACTAATTATTTAGATTGTTCAGGAAGGAAAGAAGTTTAGGTAATAATTATCTAATTATTATATAATAGTTACATAACAATTATATAATAGATAATTATATCATAGTTATATAATAGATAATTGTATATAGTAATTATCAAATTATTATATAATCGATTATGAATTGATTCCACAAATTCATGCAGCATGTGGGGGCGAGATAGGGAGTAAGTCTGCATGGAACTCACGGGTTCAGGGAAATCCTAATATCAAGAAAAGATGCTCCCATATCTTTAAAGATAGAATTAGAACCACATCATCTCTCCATAGAAAAGAAATACAAATAATTTCACAAGTGAGTGACACTATGCTAGGAAACTGAAATCTAAGAAGAAATGATAAAAATAAGTTTGAGTTTTGCCTTATCCTTTCTGACTCCCAAGCTCCTTATTAGAACTGTTCTGTTCTTGTTTCTGTGAGTTGTGAGCAAACCTTGGGAGAGTGGACACCCACTCCGTCCCTTCCTCCACCACCTACGCAACAGGCCTACGAGGAGAGGAGGTGCACATTGGTGTAGCCTCGTTTTTTTATTCTATAAAAGGTGACTTTTGCTGCTTCTTTGGCTTAGGTTTTTTTATCTCCAGTTTGGACTTCAGCTTCGTTAACCACATTTGGACTCAACTCGGTATACAGATTCTGAGTCCAGCTTTAACTGATTTAGGATGGTTAATGTCATGCCACGGATCTGCCCCTCCCTCTATTCTATTTTTGGCCTCCGCCTGTTACCAGCCTTCTTCTCTCCATCCAAGGCTCTGCTGCCTTGTGCACGCCTGACATTCCCTAAACCTTAGTCAGCTTATCACGAAAATTAGATCAAATAGCCAACCCCTCAGGGAAAAACAAATGGAAATGTCCTGCCCTTTTTCAAGAGAAAGGCATCTTTTACTCCCTGGTCAAATTCAGCAGCAGAGTACGAATAAGAACATTTTCTTTTTTCCACAGGAAATGAAAACCTTAAAAATTTGTAGCCCCTAAGTGTTTCATAGATTATAAGGTTTATGATCCAGCCACCATTTAGCCAAAAGCAACTTTTTAAAAGGTTTAGGATATTTGATAGAGTGAGCTTAGAAATTTATTTCAGCTCTCACCAGTGACATTTAGATATGTAAACTCACCCGGATTCCCTCGGTGAGGACCTCACATGAATATGGAAGTGTTGCTGATCAGACAGTAGCCAGGGCCCGGCTCCGGAGCCAGACCCCTCCGCCCGTGACCTTGACCGAGCTGCTTTGCCTCTCAGCGCGTCGCTGTCCTTTGTGATGTGAGGAGGATGGTAACAACAGAATTGTTGTGAAAATTATTCCTGTAAATAAGAATATGTAGGTAGAGTGTGTGGCTGCATTTGCCTTCACCAGAGAAACAGAATACTATTATATTTAAAGATCAAACAAAAGGCTAAAGAGGAATTTTAGAAATTAAATGATTTGAAGTGCTTTCAGTTTAGCCATTGTAGTAGTTTTAAAACATGGCCACAGAATTCTTCAGGACTTCTCCCATTAGGAGGCGGGGTCTATGTCCGGCCCCTTGATTACAGGTGGGTTTGAAATGGCTGAACACAGCAGGGCAGAAGCGACCTTGTGGCACCGGGCAGGGCGCACGTCCCCCTCGGAACGCGGGCCCGGGCTGCAGGCTGGAGCCGCACGGACGGGCCGTGCCCTGGTCGGGTCCCAGCGGAGCCCCGGCCCCTCCAGCCCACACGTGTGAGTGGGGGGTCCCCACCTGGCTGCAGCCCCAGCCGTTCTGGGTCTTTCCTGCTGCGGCCCCACACATAGTGGAGCTGAGAAAAGCCACCCCAATGTGCCTTATTCAAATTTCTGCTCTTAAAAATTATAAGCACAATGAGATGGTTGTTGTCTTTACTACCATATTTGGGGTGGTTTGTGACACAAAAATATACAACCAGAGCAGCAAGAGAGCAAAACCGTGGAAATACTCCAAAAGGGAACAGGAAATTGTCTCATGCATATTGCATAGCTTGAACTTAAAGAGCAGATAACATTAAAACATCAAGATTCAATTGTTAACATCTTATAAAATGTTCCTGCCCCAATTTTAGAAGAATTTCCTCTGAAGCTATATAAATCCTTACACAAGCTTCATTGGAGACTCTGCTTAGCAAAACCTAATCATTATTAATTGTCATAATTCTGTTTTTAAGTAAATAAATTCCAATGACATATAGTATGGAAGTAACATTTACTTAATTAAATAAAGATTTAAAAGCATCTACACTACTTAGCACACTGTGAGGCAGTGAATTTCAAAGTTTAAAGTGATTAGAATCACCTTGGATGCCTGTTAAAAAGTCTGATTCCAAGGCCCATCCACGGAGATTCCGATTCAGTAGGTGTGTATCTTTGACAAGCAGTTAAGAAGATTCTGATACAGGTGGCATAGAAAAAATCTTTAAAAATAATCCCACTGAAGAGGAGATAGAGTACAGAAAAGAAGTACATACCACAGCTTCTGCCCTCCAGCAACTTAATTTGAATTAACAGAAAAGACATTTCTGGGAATAATATAAAATAGCATTTAGGCTTCAAGTTGTGTGTGGGTTTTAATCCACTAGAGTCAACATTTTTCTTCTTTAATTTGAATTGTCAGTTAAGAGAAAAACTAGGCCCAAGAGTCTGAGGTTTTTCTAACTGGCAGGAAAGCTTAAGCAATTTACTTAGTGGTGGATCTGATTAACACAGTTCATTTACAACTTATATGAGCAATACATTCTATAGATTAAGTGAAGAATTTAACGTTTTAAAGTTTAATGTCACTTTCCAGGAAGATTGAAGGGAGGCTCTGTGTTTCACATTGAATAACTAGCCCAGGAAGACCCTTGGACTGAATAACCCAGGAAGTTTTGCAGTAAAATTACAAGGACTAAAGCACAGGGTTGAAATTTTAATAAGACCTTTTCCCCCACCTATCTGGTCTCTTCTTGCCTTGTACTCTTGGGATAACAAAATTACAAATATTTTCCAAACTCCTTTTTAAAAATCCAAGGAAATATCTTTTGGGTCAAATGTGGCAAATTGAACACATCTCTGTCTTCTCTCTCTCTTTGGGATTCCACTAATGTGACATAAAAGAGAAACATATAATACCACAAAGACAAGGAGAACAGGGAATGAGATAACACCAAATAAAAGATTTTAAAAAATTTTAGAATCTGAAAAATTTATGGACAACCATTGACAGATTTAGAGCAGAGAAGGCTAAAATATGAGCTTTCTGTGGTGAAATGCCAATAAGAGACCGGTAATTCCTGCCCCAGAGCCTCAGACTCAGGCACTTGGAGTTGCCTGGTACCAAGGTGAGGACACAGCCCGGCACTGAAAACAGAAAGACTGGTTAAATGTTTGTATAGGAACAATTAAAATCCTTCCACATACAAGCTAAGAAACCAAGCTCTTTCAGGAACTCAAAATTTAAAGTTTTCTTTATAAAGATGATTGCAAGAGTGAGATGCTGTAGGAAAACCGATTAAGTGAAAGCCACCATGAAGAACGGTGAAACTCCCCAACACCCGACCCCACCACGCCCGGCTCCTTCCCCTGCCCCGCCCCTGCCTAACCAGGGTGAGCAAGCCGAAGTCTCCCAGGCTAGGGACCACAAAGGCCTCTCCTCAGGATATAGTACGAATGCTATTTCCATACTATACATCACTGGAATTTATTTATTTAAAAAGGACATATAGACATTGAAATGATGGGAGGCCCTAATGAAAAAGCCACTTTGTCACCTCCATCACACTACAGTGAGGCCCAAAGCAAGGTCTCCACCCACGCACAAGAGCTTCCAACCAATTTTTAATGCCTCCCTCCTTTCTATAGATAGACATTAGTAATCACTGAAGTAGCAGCCTCTAATCTTAAAGAACCCTGAACAAGCAAATAGATGAAAAAAAAATTTGAAGAAACAGAGAAAATGAAGGAAGCAGAAGAAAACTTCCACACAGTTATAATTGACACCTACAGAAAGATAAGTGAAGATGGTCCAGTATGAAACAAGCAGCCTATGTTAGAAAAAAATTCAGAGAACAAGAGCTTTTAGAAATAAAATTGGGATGTAACTAAAAATTTATTAGAAGTGTTAAAGACAAACTTGAGAGCATTCCTAATCTGCACCCCCCTGCCAAAAAAAGTTTGGATGGCAGAAAAGAAAAAATGAGAAAATTAGAGGATCAATTCAGAGATCCACATCTGCCTAACTGATGTTCTAGAAAGAAGGAACTGAGAAGGTGACGTGGAATACATTAACAGAGAAATGATAAAAGAAAGTTCTCCATAAATAAATGGCATGTTTTCATTATGATAAATAGGGCCCACAAAGTACCCAAATAATGTATGAATAGACCCATCCTATGTTATAGTAAATGACACCATGGTTTGAAAAAAATAAAAAAAAGGCCAAACAGTATGGCTCAAACACAATAGAAATTTATATCTCACTCACACAGACATTCAAGGAGGCAAGGAAGTCTCTTCCACGTAATGATTCGGGTGTCCATGATCATTCCATTTGGTGGCTCTGCCATCCCCTAGTTCTTCACCGTCCAGCATATGGAAGGGGAAAGAAAAAACATAGAGAAAGTTCACCTGTTTCATAAAAGCCTTGGTCCAAAAATAGCATGCACCCTTTCTGCTAACATGCTATTGATGAGAACTAGTCATATGGCCATAGAGAGTTTCTCAGAGCTGGAAATAAGGTTTCTCATCTGTCAGCCTCTTCGAGCTTCAGCTCTGCACTGTGAAGAACAGAATGGACTTCACTGGACAACCAGCCACACCTGCCACACACGAAGGCATATTACCGTTGTATTTAAAATTACCTGTGATAAAGAACACACTCGAAAAGCTTCCAAAGACAGAAACAAAAGTCACTTAGAAAGAACCAGAAACCAGGATGTCATCAAATTTCTCAAGAGGAATAGAGAAAGTCAATGGAAATGCCTACGTAATTCTGGGGGGAAATGATAGTCAACCTAGGATTCTATATCTAGCCAAACCATCAACATATAAAGGTAGATAGACTTTGCAGACTTGTGCAGTCTCAAAAGATTTACCCTCCAAAAACTTTCTCAGGAAGTTACCGGAAGATGGGTTCTGCAAAACCAAAGGAGAAATCCAAGAAAGAAGAAGATGCAAAATCCCAAAAAGAGAAGACCCAAAAAACAAGAGTTGAAAAGAACTGAATTCCAATGATAATGGTGAAAACATATTCTAGAATGACAACGGTGCAGCAAACATGGAGAGGAGGTTCTGATTGGGGCAAAAAGATGAATAAGAAACAATAAGCATGTGCACATACACACACACACACACACACACTGAACTCATAGATTCCTTGCTATGTTTAACTGTACTGAGAGAAGTTTTATGTTCTATCAGAAACTAGGAAGTTTAATTAGTGATAGGCACATAAAATTAAGTAACTAAAAAGAAAAGAAATATATCCTAGTGTACTATGTCTCTCATATGCAAATTATGCTAAGGCAGTTCTAATAACATAAACACTGAATATTCATTTAACGAAAAAGTATGACCTGTAGAGGGAATAGCGGAGGACACATGTATTGGGAATGGGGAATGGAGATGTAAAAGAGCCAAATCCTCATTGTTCATGAAAAAAGTTAGTTGATAATGTTGTAAATTGAAAAATAAAAAGGTAAGAGTTTACATATGTTTATCTATATGGAAAGTCTGAACCTGGGTTCCCCAAAAAGCAGAGACTGCAGCAAAGGCTGGTGTGCTGCTCACTTACTAGGAGAAATGAAGGAAAGGGGGACTGACAAAGACAGGATGAGCACTGATCGGAGGCGGTTGCCAAGGTATTAATAGTTGATATCAAGTCAGCCACTCTTGACATCAAGCTGGACTGATGGACGGCTCCTTGTGGAAATGACCATGACTCGAGACAGTCCATTGCCATAAGGGGAAGGGGAGAAGACTTAACCACCAGCTTCCAACCTTATTGGTCAAAGGTTCACTTCATATTTTTGAGGTAAGCAAACGTGATCATCAGGTGAGCAAGGCGACACCTCAGTGTCCATAGGGAAGCCCTGATGAGAGATAAGAGGATGGGCATTGAGCTGGAAGTGAGGGGCTGTTTGGGCACGGCTCAGTGATGTTTGTTAGTGTCTACACAGAGCTGGTCACTGGGAGGTGACAGAACAAGTGCCACACCCTCTAGAGAGGAGTGAGGTTGTCTGACTCTGAAGTAGCACATAGGGAGTTGTTTGATCAAGGGAGTAAGGATTAAGGGAAAAAACTGAAAGACCTGGATGGAATTGCCCATGGAAAAATGAAATATGGGTAGTAAGATTAAAATAGGACTCTTAAAATGTAATTTTATTTTTTAACTTGTATATATGTAGTATTAGATTAAAAAGACAAACTTAAACTTGATGAAAAGTACTTTGCATGAACTAATGCAGTATTGAAAAGCAATTAAGCAAAATCAAGGATGGCTTTATTAGTCTTGGGAAAATAGTAAACTATCTTTAATAGGACAAGGAAAATTTCAGGGAGTATATTCATCCAGATATTACAATTAAAAAATATTATCCTGGAGTGGGAGGAAATTTTGGAGGCAACAGAAGTTTGTGACATAGATTCTGGTGATGGTTTCAGCTGTGTATCCTTATCTGAAAACTCATCAAGGTGTATACATTAAATATGTTCAGCTCTTTGTATGTTAAAAAAAAAAAGTACTTTGCATGATAGGATTGTTTATTCCAGACACTTACCATTGTAACCAAGAACTGTTTTAATTTTAGCAAAGGCTAAATCAGTGTTTTGTTGTTGTTATTTTTAAGGTTGGGCCATTTCTATTTCCATGCTGTGTGAATGTAAGCCATCACCAAAATTCATAAAATTGGCCAGAACTTCTAAAATTTTTTGGTCAAAGGATTCCTTCATACTCTTAAAAATTCTATAGATTTTAGTTGTTTGATATTTACCATATTAGAAAATAAAATTGAAACAAAAATGTTTGCTTATTGGTCTACTTTAAAATAACAATAATAAACCCACTGTATGTTGTCATAAATAAAATATTTTTATTTTAGAAAACCACATTTTCTAAAACAAAATCCTTTAGTGAGAATAGTAGCATTGATGAACACTTTTGCAATTCTCTTTACCTTCTGGTTTAACAAAGATAGTTTATTTCTTATATCTGCTTCTGTATTCAGTTTGTTGTGATACATTGTTTAGTTAAAATCTACAAAAAAAAAGTGGCCTCACACAGATGTGTTATTAGAAAAGGAAGGAATATTGTAATAGCCTTTTCAGGTACTTATGTTTATTTTTCTTTGATACTACATCAAAATATAACACTTGAAACCATATACATGAACTTTTTATATCCTATTACATTAAAAGTCATTAGTCTATATTGCACATTAAATGGGCCTTTTTGTCAACCATGCGTGATTTTATAACATAATGCGTTGGCCACGTGAAAAGTACTGGTTCATTAAACTGTTCAGGTCTTCCAAATGCTGACCCATTTCATAATATAGCCCAAAATCACAATCATTAATACCACCAACCATCTCATCAGAAAAGTCTTTAGGTATTGGGAAACTGTCTAGCTCATGGTGATGAATACAGATTTTTCAAATTTTGAATTTTTGTATGAGAACTCAATTTATTTTCATTGGCAACAAAAAATGTCAGTTGCTTTTTAAAAAACAACTGGCTCACTTTATGTATTTAAAAAAAGTCTGCCAAATAAATTAGAATAACTCTAGTTTACCTGTCAGTTGTTCCTTCAAGTAAAAATGACGTTCATGAAAAAAGCAGCTAGTTCAGCTTGCAACTCAAACACATACAAGGGTTTTTCTTCAACACAATCATCACCCTTCAGAATGCAACCGAAGTACTTTATGCTTACTTCCCACTCTGTCATACAGAATGTTAAAATGACATCCACTCAAAGGCTGAGATTTATGAAGGATTTACTGCTTCATAAGGATACTCTTCAGTGTAACTGGCATTTCTTAAACTGCAAGTATATGGTGATAAAGAAATACAATGACTACTGGTACAGTTGTTTGGTACCACGGCCTTGATTTATGCTGAAATGCCAGCAGCTTTACAAATCACCATTGCTTTTGCTTTTGCAGATCTCAACCTAGTGAAAAGGTAAACAACGTTTTAGTATTACTAGGAAAAGAGCTTTGCCTCTAAGTCACCCAGAAAGGATCTCAGAGACCCATAGGGTCTGTGGACTGCATTTTGAGAACTACTAATCCAGGTACTAAGTACCATAAATGATTACAAACAAGAGTTCTCACCCTTTGCCTGACTGAGGCTGTACACAGGCAGTAGGATGCAATAGTTTTTTCTTTGTTTTTATTTTTTTAACAAATGTTAATAATTACATTTTAGTTAGAAATTTAATATAACCAATCACAGATAACAGAGAAAATAAAACACATCACTCACAGACTGATACCTTTACAAAGCCATGTTTTTACTTATTACGGTGTCTACTTGCAGTCCTTTTTTTCTTAATTTATTGTGTTCTGGTTTTCTTTCCTGGAATATGTTTTTTTTTTAATTTTTTTATTTCAGCATATTACAGGGGTACAAATGTTTAGGTTACATATATTGCCTTTGCCCCACCCAAGTCAGAGCTTCAGGCATGTCCATCCCCCAGACGGTGTGCACTACACCCATTAGGTGTGTATGTACCCATCCCCTCCCCCACCTGCCCAACACCTGATGAATATTACTACTATATGTACATTTAAATATTGGTCAGTTAAAACTAATTTGATGGTAAGTACATTTGGTGCTTGTTTTTCCATTCTTGTGATACTTCACTTAGTAGAATGGGCTCCAGCTCTATCCAGGATAATACAAGAGGTGCCATATCACCATTGTTTCTTATAGCTGAGTAGTACTACATGGTATACATATACCACAGTTTATTAATCCACTCATGTATTGATGGGCACTTGGGTTGTTTCCACATCTTTGCAATTGTGAATTGTGCTGCTATAAACATTCGAGTGCAGATGTCTTTTTTATAGAATGTCTTTTGTTCTTTGGGTAGATGCCCAGAAATGGGATTGCTGGATCAAATGGTAGTTCTACTTGTATCTCTTTGAGGTGTCTCCATATTGCTTTCCACAGAGATTGCACTAGTTTGCAGTCCCACCAGCAGTGTAGTAATGACACCTGATCACAGTCCAGAAGACCTGAGTTTCAGTGCTACCATTCACAAGTCATAGGCCTTATGACTTGTCAACTGTTTTTCTTTGAGTGTCCTTCTCCCCGTGTCTATGTTGAAGACGATACAACCTGCCTGCCAGGGCTGCTGGATAGACGAGAGCTGCTCAGAGTGTGGCTCCTGAACCCTCAACATCAGCAGCACCAGGGAGCTTGGGAGAAATGAAAATTCTAGGGTCCCAACCCACATGTGTTGGCTCAGAATCTCAGCAAGTGGGGCTCAGGAATCTGTTTTATCGGCTCTCCTGGTGATTCTTGCTCACATGCAAGCTTGAGAAGCACTGATATAAAAATGATACATGATAAAGAATTAAAAATTGTGAACACTAAATAATTTACATTATAATAAAAAGAAGAAAAGAAAGGCCTTCCAGGCAAAAGAACTGCATAAAGATCGTTATCTGTGTATTTGGCTTTAGGGTTTCCCCTTCCCCACTTACCTGATTAATAATTGTATCATCCAGAGGGGGGTAGCACCGGTCTTACTGTTGGTATCAGAGATATCTGTGTTCTATAGAAATTAATTTGAAAAGGCAAAGCCAAGAAGTCTGGAGTGAGTTGAGGGAGACAGCAAAGGATCTGAGTGGGGAAATAGTGGGAAATAACGCTGGCTGTGGGTAGACTGGGGAATGGGAAGTTTACATTCTATGCAGTGGGCCATTAGGGATCGTTACAGATTCCTGAGTAGTAAAGCGACAGGACGAAAGGGGCGTTTTAGCAAATCAGTTTGCCACCCAAGGCACAGAATGGACTGACAGGGGAAGGTCAGGAAGGCAAGGAGCGTTCCCTAAGGACCATGCATTCTTCCTCCCGCAGAATAACAAAGGCCACTAAGGAGTTTGGACAAGATTCACACAGTCATAGGCATTTGTCTGGTAGGAGTAAAACCAAGGTACAGAAAACCTGGAGAATGAGTACTTGATATATTCATATTTACCACACATAACTTTGATCTCTAGCACTTTTACCATCTCTTTCAGTTCCAAGCCCCCCTGTCAATTCCTGCTCCTCAGGGGCCTGTCTTCGCAGCCACTCTCCTTCATTCAGCAGCCCCAGGCCTTCTCCTGTTAATGCAGAATATCTTTGCTTTATTTCCTATCTTTTAACTCCATGTATCTATTAAAATTTCTAAATGACAAGAAACTATTTAGCAAGAATTTCTGTGCTAAAGCAGAGTAGAAATGAAAAAGCCACATGTCCTAGTCAGGGCCTGCCTCTCTTCCCAGATATGTAAGCAGTTATCAACAGCTTTTTGAAGATAATGCTTCTATTTTAGCTTTAGAAAAAGAGAACATTGGGGGCTAGAAAAAGAGAATGAAATGAAATCAGGGTAGAAGCAATGTCTCTGCAATGCAGCCTTGGAAAAGATGAACACATCAAAAAACACAAAGACCAGCCGGGCACGGTGGCTCACGCCTGTAATCCTAGCACTCTGGGAGGCCGAGGCGGGCAGATCGTTTGAGCTCAGGAGTTCGAGACCAGCCTGAGCAAGAGCGAGACCCCGTCTCTACTAAAAATAGAAAGGAATTATATGGACAGCTAAAATATATATAGAAAAAATTAGCCGGGCATGGTGGCGCATGCCTATAGTCCCAGCTACTCGGGAGGCTGAGGCAGGACGATTGCTTGAGGCCAGGAGCTGGAGGTTGCTGTGAGCTAGGCTGATGCCACGTCACTCTAGCCCGGGCAACAGAGTGAGACTTTGTCTCAAAAAAAAAAAAAAAAAAAAAAAAACACAAGGACCTTGGAGCTAACGTTGAGTTTATCTGTTTGTGTGTACTGGGCACAGAACCAGGACAGAATGTCCTGCTGGGATTTATCTGTCCTGGAACAGAATCACCTTGGACAAAACTAAAAGCATTTAATACAAGGTATAGGTAGGGACGGTAGGAGAAGCCCCTCAGGTTTGACCCTTAATTAAGCCAAACTAATTACATAAATAAAGTATTATCTGAAGCTATCCCTATCAAAAGCATTCAAGTTACTCTGCACTTCTGGCTGCAATTACGAGGGCAGGAGTTAAGACTCAGGGCAAGGCAGAACTTCAACCTCACAGACCAGGGAGGAGTAAATTGAGAGTGTGGGGATTTTAGCATCGTTTACAATGTGTCAAGCTGCACACCTTTACTTAATTTAGGTTGAATACAAGCATGCAGATTCAGTTAAGTGAGGTGTTATAATCAGATCCAAAGCTTTTAAAATGTTACCTAAAATTTTTGGATGAAAACCTCAAATGAAAAGGCAATTTATTTATAGCAGTATCTTATCTATGGAAAAATTAAACTCTTTGTTTAAAAATGCTTGGGAATGGTATATCTCACATTTAACTATTTGAATTCAAAGCAAGACTTATTTATTGGAATGAAACCATGGTAATATTAATATAAACTATAATCAGTTAGATCCCATTTATATTTATTCATAGATAATATCTAGGACAGTTCTAAATAGCAAAGCTGCCATTGTGAACAGAGCATAGATACAGTTTATGGGTTGTATAGTCTAGTAAGACAGATGAGGAAAAGAAAGAAGTAAACACAACTGTAAATACACAACTATACAAAGTAAATTATAAATGCCAAAAAAAAAAAGTAGCTAAAATAAAGAATCAGGGAGTGAGTTGGAATAAAGTAGTTAAGGGAGGCAACTCTAAGAAGACAACATGAAAGCAGAGACCTAAGAATGAGAAATTATCCATGCAAATAGTGGGGAGAAGCTCTTTCCTGCCAAAAATACAACAGGGGATAGGCCCTCAGGAGAGAAAGAGCTAGACGTGTTCAAAGGCCTAAGGGAAGACCAATGTGACTGGAACATGGTCAGCATGGAGAAGGGCAAAGCATGAGGCTGGAGAAAGTGCAGGGCTCAGCCCATGAGAGCCTTCTAAGCTGTGCTGCTGAGAGACAGCAGAGAAAAACGGTGACAGACGAGGCTGCTGGACTTGGCAGCCACCATGTTTTGGGTAACATGGATTATACCAGATGCAATTATACCAGAAATAACAGTCAGGTGAGTTCTTTATAGATTCTGGTTATTAGCCCTTTATTGGATGTGAATATTTTATCCCATTCTGGAGGTTGTCTATTTGCACTGTTGATTATTTCCTTAGCTATGCAGAAGCTTTTTAATTTATCAAATCCCATTTATTAATTTTTGTTGTTGCTGTGATTGCCCTTTAGGGTCTTTTTTCATAAATCCTTTGCCTAGGCCAATATCTAGAAGAGTTTTTCCAACATTTCATTCTAGAATTCTTATGATTTCATGTCTGAGATTTAAGTCAATTATCCATCTTGAATTAATCTTTGTGAGTGGTGACAAATACAGATCCTGTTTCAATCTTCTACATGTGGCTACCCAATTTTCCCAGCACCATCTATTGAATAGGATTCTTTTCCCCAGTGCATGTTGCTGTCTACTTTGTCAAAGATCAGATGGAAATATGCAGATGGCTTTATATCGGGGTTCTCAGTTCTGTTCCATTGGTCTATGTCTACATTTTTGCACCAGTATCATGCTGTTTTGGTTACTGTAGCCTTGTAATATGGCTTAAAGTCTGGTATAGTGATGCCTCCAGATTTGTTCCTTTTGCTTTAGGTTTCTTTGGCTATTCAGGTTCTTTTCTGGTTTCAAACACAGTGTAGAATTATTTTTTCTACATCTGCAAAAAATGACATTGGTATTTTGATGAGGATTGCATTGAATCTGTACATCACTCTGGGTAGTATGGACATTTTAACAATGTTGATTCTGCCGATCCATGAGCATGATATGTTTTCCCATTTGTTTACGTCATCTACAATTTTCTTCCTCTGTGATTTGTAGAGATATATCACCCCCTTGATTAAATATGTTCCTGGGTATTTTATTTTCTTTGTAGCTATTGTGAAAGGTATTGAGTCTTTGATTTGATTCTCAGCTAGACTGTTGGTGTATAGGAACACTACTGACTTGTGTACATTGATTTTGTAGACTGAGACTTTACTGAATTTATTTATCAATTCCAGGAATCTCTTGGCAGAATATTTGGGGTTTTCTATATAGAAGATCATATCATCAGCAAAGAGTGATAGTTTGACCTCTTCTGCCCCCATTTGGGTGCTTTTGATTTCCTTTTCTTGTCTGATTGCTCTGGCTAGGACTTCTAGCACTATGTTGAATAGAAGTGGTGACAACTCCATTACAAAGTGGACAAAAGACATGAATAAAAGCTTTTCAAAAGAAGATAGACTAATGGACAAGAAATATATGAAAAAATGCTCAGTGTCACTAATCATCAGGGAAATGGAAATCAAAACCATAATGAGATGTCACCTAACCCCAATGAGAATGGCTTCTATCAAAAAGTCCCAAAACAAGATGCTAGTGTGGATGCGGAGAGAAAGGAACACTTACACAGTGTTGGTAAGACTGCAAACTAGTGCAACCTCTATGGAAAATAGTATGGAGATTCCTCAGAGAACTAAAAGTAGATCTACCACTTGATACAGCAATCCCACTACTGGGTATTTACCCAAAGAAAAAAAGTCATTTTATCAAAAAGACACTTGCACTCAAATGTTTGTTGCAGCACAATTCACACTTGCAAAGATGTGGAATCAACCTAAGTGACCATCAATTCATGAGTGGATTAATAAAATGCGGTATAGGTACACCATGGAATACTACTCAGCCATAAAAAATTAATTAATAACTTTTGCAACAATCTAGATGGAACTGGAGACCATACTCCTAAGTGAAGTATCACAAGAATGGAAAAACAAACACCACATGTACTCACTATTAAATTGAAACTAACCGATCAGCACTCATGTGCACAGACAGAAGTAAAACTCAAAGGGAATCACTCAGGTAGGAGGGGAGAGAAGGGGAAGGGTGAAATCATAACTAACAGGTACAATATACGCTATCTGGATGCTGGGCACACTTACAACTTTGACTAAAGCAGTACAAAAGCAAACCATGTAACCAAAGCATTTGTGCCCCCATAATATTCTGAAATTTAAAAAAAGAAAAAGAAACATAAAAATAACTAAATAAATGGAGACAAAGGAGCAAAAAAAAATAGGTGTCTCTGGAACTAGCAGGAGAGAAAGGCAGCAAGGAAAAAGAGAGCGCACAAAGAAATTCACATCTTTGTCTCTCTCAAGTGCAGCTGTTGAGGGGACGCAGGGGATGGAGAGATTGCTGGAAGGACTGTGGGGACCCAGGAAGTTTGGGTTTGTTTTTTTTCCAAAGACAGGAAAGGACAGAGCATGTCTGTGCTCTGATAGGATTGTAATGGTGCAGGGATGATGGAGAGGTTGATGAGAAGCATGAGTGGGGTCCAGGGCACAAGTGAAAGATTAAATGCAAAGGGAGACCACAAGGTGGGAAAAGAGATTGTGTGGGCCAAGCTGTGGAGTCACTGGCGGAAGCTTTGGAAGCCCTGTCCTCGCCTCCCCATAACTCAGAATCTCTGCGTTACTCCTGCAAACTCATTTACTCTTTACCACCAGGAACTCTTTCTACATTTAAATTTTCAACACATCTTATCTGCCTTAAAATCTCCAAGAATTCCATGTAAAAGTTATTTTCCTAAAACAAGAAGTATTTACAAAGTTTGCACTGCCAATTCAGGGGTTGACAGCATAACCCTATAACTTTATTTACACAATATAATGTGATGAGCAAAATATTTCAGGACAAAAAATAAATTAGGAGTAGCCAAAAAAAGTGGCAGGATGCAGAGTCACTACATATAGTTTTCCATACATTCTTCCCCAGTGTCCTTTTATGATATTATTAGGGTCCTGATACTCGCTTCCATTCGTGCCACTTTCATTTTTTATATCAGTGTGGCTTCCAAATTACTTCTTGGATATAATATCACCAGTACTTCACAGACTGTATCTCCGCTCTAGAAATGTGTTTCTATATTCATATATCCTTTCATTTCTTTTCCATTACTCAATTAAGAAATAAATAATAGGAGATCTAAAATAAAACATATCACTGTGCTTTGTCCACCAGGGTAGTTAGATCATTTTCAAACATAGTGGCAAATGCTGTCTTAGTATAAAAGAGCTTTTAACTTTTCAAATCCAAATTCGCTGAGTTATTTTAAGCTCTGCTACCATCAGTCAATTGCCTGGTGTAGAAGAGCATGTAACTTAGACAAAGCTAGAGCAGCTGGAGCCATCTCCACAAATCACCAGTTAGAAGGCTGCGTGCAGCGGTGACACAGGCTGAAAAGTCTGCTCTGCCTCTGTCCCCAAACACAATAAGCCGAGAAGAAGTTGACATGGTGTTAGAGCTAATAGTTTACTGTCGTTCATGCCATCTGTCATCCCATTGCACCACACAAGTGGCAGTCAAGAAAAAATTCATCTTCTACGTTGACATCACATGATGTCGTTTTCTATTTATGGATATTGTTAAATTTCATTTGATATCAAAATTAATCCCAAAGTTTCTAAGTAAAACAAGTAGTGAGAAAGTTTCAAATAAAGTCCCAAATATCTCTAAATGAAAGAAAACCATCTAAGCTTTCAAAAGCATTGCTACCCTTCTGTAGAATGAAAAAATTTCTCCTACAGCATAAGTTTTGGGTAAATAATCTTAATTTGTTCAACTGCTTCTGTCTTCATTGAGAAACATCTGCTCTCAAAAGTTACAACTGAGTTCACAAATGCAGGTACCAGGCTAATTTGAATAAATCAAAACTTTTCCAAATACCAATTAAACTCACAATGAGATTCCACTACATATGTACCAGAATGGCTGTTAAAACCAAGACACTGAATGTTAGTGGGAATGTAAAGTAACATGAACTCTCATATACTGTTGGTGTAGGATAAAAATTGGTACAATTTGGAAAACTGTAAGAAAACTACTAAAGTCAGTGGTGTGCCAGTAAATGTCTAACAACTGGTTCTCTGGTGGTGGAGGTGAGGGAGTAATTTGTAGCACTTGCCAATTTCCATGGTGTAAATACTCCCCTGATGGCCAATCTCAAGCTACCCATGTGATGTCCCTGAACATGAACTTGGGAAGAGATGTCCAAAGTTGGCTTTTGTAAGCTGGTACGAGCCAATCCATGTTACCTCTCACTAGAACTGAAGACACATATTTCCCATAACCCTGCAAATTTCCTCCTAATTACAATCCCAACAGAGATGTATACATACACTCATCAAAAGCTACATACAAAAATGTTCACAGCAACACTGTTTATAAAAGCTCAAAACTGGCAAGAACCCAAATGTCCATTGATTGGGAAAAAAATAAATTGTGGTATATACATACAATGGAATAATATTCAATAATGAGAATGAACAAACTACTGCTATACCCAACAAGACAGATGCATCTCTCTCAAACATAATGTTCATAGAAAGAGCCAGACACCAAAGAATAATGATTCCATTTATATAAGGTTTTAAAACAGACAGAACTAGTTTCTGGTGTTAGAAATCAGAAAAACGGTTACCTGTGTAGATGGTAGCATCTATGAAGGGCCTAGGGAGGCTTCTTGACCTGGTGGTAGCAATGCAGGTGTGTTCATTTTGTAAAAATTCCTCAGTGATAAGCTTATACGATTGTGCACTTTTTTTGTCTGCATGTTATACAACAATCAAATAAGTTTACTTAAAACTTTTCTGACATAATGACTATGGGGGTTCACTGTCCTCTACGGTTATGCTCTAGGCTGCCCTACCCTGTAGTCACCTCCCAGAAAGAGTCTGGACTTCAGAGACAGACTGGCCTGACACACAGCTCCTGGTTCTGCCGCTTACACGCTGCGTAACTTTGCACAACCACTTCCCTTCTCTAAGCCTCAGGGCTTTTATACAGAAATCATAAATTTCTTTATCTTTTATATAGAAATCATAAATATCTCCATCAGTATATTATGAAGATTAAAAATAATATATGCAAGGCACCAATATGGTATCTTTTCTACATTCCATAATCCTCAGAGCAGCCAGGATAATCTTTTTTTAAACAATATATATCCAAATATTATATATTAATTCCCTGCTTACAAACTGTTCAGTTACTTGAAATAAAGTAAAAACCTCACCAAGGTCCACGAGGCCCCGTGTGGCCTGTCGGTTGCCCCCCTGTCTGCGTTCGCCTCTGCACTCTCATCCTCCCCCCACTGGCCTCACCGCCCGGACGCCCCGGCTGCTGCCGCCCGGCCCCTGCCCGCACGGCCTCCCCCCGCACCGCCTGCGCCTGCACCTCCCCCGCCTGCACGGCCTCCCCCCGCACCGCCTCCGCCCGCACCGCCTCCGCCCGCACCGCCTCTGCCCCACCGCCTCTGCCCGCAGGGCCTCTTCCCGCACCGCCTCTGCCCGCACCCCTGTCTCCGCCTGCAACGTGCGAGCCCCGCATCCATGCAGGGCCAATCCCATTTCCAGGTAGGCCTTATATTTAAAAATCATCTTCTTAGAAAAAAGCTTTCAATAAAAAGGTGTCTCCCCAGCTACCCTCTATTCCATTTCCCTGATTTTATCCACACAGTATTTGCTGCTAACAGGAATGACTTCAGCTTACTGTCTTTCCTCCGTCACGTAACCCCACTCCTCAAAGCACGCCAAACACCGCCAGGGGTGCGCTCTGTTACTCGTTACCGTATCTTCCTGCACTAGAAGAATGCCTGGCACGCAGTAGATACTCACTAGACAGTTGCTGATTGAAAGGATAATTACTCAATAAAAATAAATGTATTTTTCCAGAAACAGAGTCATTATTTCCTTCTAGTATGCTTTCAATACATCTGAACTACAGATGAATAGCATACCCCTTGGAATATCCTCACACATCAGAAGAGTTTATAAATCTGTATCTTAGGAAGAAACGGACTGCCTACATTTGCTCCTTGAACCCTTCAGTCTTTGTGTGACAATTCTAGTTTCCTATCTGTTATAGATCTTAAGTACCAGGACAAGTTCAGCAGTCATTCAAAAGAAAAATGTAGTGTACTATCCCACCATAGTAAAATGCATTCATTTGACAGAATAAACAGTTTGAAACTGTAGTTACTGAAGACATTGACTCCCATACATAAGAGGCCATGTTAATCTAAGACATGATTTTTGTAACTGCATGATAACCTTTTAGAGGACTGTGCTTAGGGTCCTTTTTCCCTTTGGGATTTTGATGAGGAAATCCTAAAATCCCTGCCTTCGGCATGGCTCTTTAAAAAGCAATTCTTGTTGTTGTTCCTAGGAAAACAGGTCTTTGAAATCCTTAGTCATTTCCCCAAGTATAAAATGGGCAATACTTTTGGGACATCAAAAATATTGTTCACCTTCACAGTCTCATGTTTACTGCAACCAGTATTCTCTTTCTTACTGTGTAGTCTGAAGTTGAAAAGATAATAACTCATTAAAATTAAAACCAATCACCTACAGGTAAACCAAACCATCAGAGGAAATTTTTTAAATGCTTCTCTAAACTGAATATTTAGATCTATTTTATTCAAATAACTTATGTTGGAAATTGTTTAAAAATACTTTAGGTTTAACAATCCCCAGAAGAATGAGAATGATACATAATCACTCTACCAAGTTATGGAGGGTGAGATATAAAATTTTATGCCATGTAATTAATTTGGGAGTTATCAGAAGGATTCATTTAAAACAAGAACAACAAGAACAAAAACTACACCTCAAAGTACAATTTTTTTTTATTTCAAGATATTATGAGGGTACAAACATTTTGGTTACATTTTATGACTTTGTCTCACCCAAGGGAGGTTTAGAGGCATGCCCTTCCCCTCTACAATGCTCACCATGTCCATTAGTTGTGAGTTTACCCCCCCAACCCCCTAATCCCTGGAGAACATTACTACCGTGTGAGCATCATAGTGTTGTTGATCAGTCAGTGCCAGTTTGATGGCGAGTACATGTGGAGCCTATTCTTCCAATCTTGTGACACCTCACTTTGGAGGATGGGCTCAAGCTCTATCCAGGAAAATATAAGAGGTGCTAGATCACTGTCGTTTCTTATAACTGAGTAATATTCCATTGTATACATATACCAAATTTTAATAATCCACTCATGAATCGACGGGCACTTGGGTTGTTTCCACATCCTTGCAATAGTGAATTGTGCTGCCATGAACATGTGGGTGCAGATGTCTTTATTATAGAATGTCTTTTGCTCTTTTGGGTACATGCCTCATAGTGCTACTGCTGGATCTAATGGTATTTCTATTTTTGGCTCTTTGAGGTATCTCCGAATTCTTTTCCACATAGGTTGCACCAATTTGCAGTCCCACCAGCAGTGTAAGAGTGTTCCTATCTCTCCACATCCTCACCAGCATTTGTTGTTTTGGAATTTTTTGATAGAGGCCAGTCTCACTGGGGTTAGGTGCTATCTCATTGTGGTTTTGATTTGCATTTCTCTAATGATTAGAGATGTTGAGCATTTTTTAATATGTTTGCTGGCCATTATTCAGTCTTCTTTTGAAAAGTTTCTGTTTATTTCCTTTGGTCATTTATTAATGGGGTTGTTTGATTTTTTCTTGTTGATTTTTTTAAGTTCTATATAGATTCTTGTTATCAGCCTTTTATCGGATGTGTAGAGAGCAAATATTTTCTCCCATTCTGTAGGCTGTCTATTCACTCTAATGATAGTTTTCTTGGCTGTGCAAAAGCTTTTTAATTTGATCAGATCCCATTTATTTATTTTTGTTACTGTAGTGATTGCTTTGGAGGACTTCTTCAAAAATTCTTTACCTAGGCCAATCTGAAAGGGTCTGAAAGGGTCTTCCCAACATCTTCTTCTAGAATTCTTAAGGTTTCATGCATTAGGTTTAAGTCTGTTATCCATCTTGAATTGATTTTTGTGAGAGGTGAGAGGTGGGGATTCACTTTCAATCTTCTGCATGTAGCTATCCAGTTTTCCCAGCACCCTTTATTGAAAAGAGATTCTTTTCCTCAGTGTATATTTTTGTCTGTTTTGTCAAAGATTAGATTACCATATGCAGATGGTTTCATCTCTGGATTCTCAGTCCTGTTCCAAAGGTCTATGTCTCTGTTCTTGTGCCAATACCATGTTGTTTTAGTTACTATAGCCTTGTAGTACAGCTTGAAGTCCCGTAGACTGATACCTCTCAGTTTGTTCTTCTTACTTAAGATTGCTTTGGCCGTATGAGGTCTTCTCTGGTTCCATACAAAGCATAGAATTATGTTTTCTAGATCTGTAAAGAATGATGATGGTACTTTGATAGGGATTGCATTAATTCTGTAGATCACTTTAGGTAGTATGGACATTTTAATGATATTGATTCTACCAATCCATGAGCAAGATAGATTTTTCCATCTGTTTATATCTTCTATAATTTCTTTTCTTAGAGTTTTGCAGTTCTCCCTGTATATGTCTCTCACATCTTTCATTAAATATATTCCTAGATATTTAATTTTCTTTGAGGCTATTGTAAAAGGTATTGTGTTTTTTATTTGAATTTCAGCTTGACTGTTCTTGGCATATATCAATGTCTCTGATTGTGTGTATTGATTTTGTATCCTGAGACTTTACTGAATTCATTTATCAATTCTAGGAGTCTCTTCATTGAATCCTTGGGGTTTTCTAGGTATAATATCATATCATCAGCAAAGAGCGAGAGTTTGAGCTCATCTGCCCCAATTTGGACGCCCTTAATTCCCCTCTCTTGTCTAATTGCTCTAGCAAGGACTTCCAGCACTATGTTGAATAGACTTGGAGATAGTGGACAATCTTGTCTGGTTCTGGTTCTAAGTGGGAATGGTTTCAATTTTTCCCCATTTATTATGATATTGGCCATGGGTTTATCATAAATGGACTTGATAATTTTGAGATATGACCCATCTATGCCTATTTTGTAAAGAGTTTTATCATAAAGCTGTGCTGGACTTTGTCAAATGCTTTTTCTGCATCTATTGAGAGAATCATATGGTCTTTGTTCTTTCATTTATTTATGAGGTGAATTGCATTTATAGATTTGTGTATGTTGAACCAGCCTTTCATCCCTGGAATAAAGCCCACCTGGTCATGGTGAATTATTTCTTTGACATGCTGCTAATTCCTGGAAACATACGACCTCCCTGAGTTCACCCAGGAGGTAATATAATTTCTGAATAGACCAATCTCAAGCTTAGAAATTGGAGGAGCAATTAAAAACTTCCCGAAATGGAAAAGTCCCAGACCAGATGGCTACACTTCAGAGTTTTACCAAACATACAAAGAAGAACTCATACCTATACTACAGAAATTATTCCACAACATTGAGAAAGATGGTATTCTTCCTAACTCATTCTATGAAGCCAATTATCTACCTTGATACCAAAGCCAGGAAAAGACACAACAAAAAAAGAAAACTACAGACCAATATCCCTCATGAATATAGATGCAAAAATCCTCAACAAAATTTTAGCAAATCAAAGTACAATTTTTTTAAAACTATCTCATAAAATGTTTGGGGTTTTAGCTTAATCTAACATAGGAAGCAGGAGGAGTCTGCTTCATTATAGCAAATACAGATGGAGATGGGCTGGAAGTAGGGTAAGAATGGGTGCAGAAGAGAGAAATGGAAAGATGTAAGAAACCTTATAGACCCAGCCTGGCAAGAGTCTGTCTGTTTTAGAGAGTATTAGGAGTAGAGGAAGAAGGATGTTAATGCTCATGATCAATGAGAAACCCCAGAGAGAGACTTACAGAGTTCAGGGTTAAAAAGCAATTAAAAACAAAATGCTTATAGGAGATGAGGCGGCAAATAGAGCCAGAAATGTTTAAGGTAGTGGGAGCCAGCATGCGCAGGAACTACGATCGATCTCTAACATCTCACACTTCGCTCAGAGCTTTCTTCAAACTGCTGAAACCAAGTGACTTCATAGTATTTGCACTAACTTTAACTGTGAAATATTTTTAAAACTGACTCTCAAAGAATGGAATTTTCCTTTGATATCATAATTAAATAAACCTTATTAAAAGGAAACTCTTATAAAAAGTTTAAAAATTCCATAATTTCTTTTCCTCAACTGGTGGTCTTATGTTATAGTCCAGATGGTAATGCTGACCCTGTTAAGACTAATTAGATTGCACACGTCACCTAAATTGTGCCACATAATTTTATTGAAGAAAAACAATGAATATTAGCAGTCTAGCTTCACAGGGAAGTTTCTCCTCTGATAAAATAAATAAAACTCATCAGAAAAGATTAATTTTATCCTCTTACACTGAGATCTGAATCAGCCATGTAATTGCTACATACATATAAAAATACAATTTTTGTATCAAATATTTGTTGGAAAAAACAAATGAAACCGAAATGAAAGCAGTAATAAGCTAAGAGATCATTTCTTTCCAGGAAACTGTCAGCTCTGCATAAGGGACCAGACGCGTCAGGACAGAGGTATGGCCCGGGCTGTGAGGAGAAGCAGGAGTCACCAGGAGACCAGCTTAGGGATTCTCTCGGGCCCAGCTTTGCCCCTGGACCACTTCTGGTGCAAGTGCTTTGCAGAATGATGTCACTGACACAGTAAGAAGCATCATGTCCAGTGCAGTTAAAAATTCATTAAAATGAATGAAGGGAAAATATGTTTTAGCTATTTCATTCATAAAATCCCACAAATGAAGGAATTTCTCTTTGCTTAACATTTTTTAAAATGCCATCACTTGGACAATAATCATGCTGAAAACTATTCTTTAGACAATCAGTGGTGAGAAACTCCATAGAGAGAATATTATAAGAACATATCTCCACAATTAGTAACATGAAATCCTACAAAATCAAACCAAATGCAAAGGAAAGCAGAGCTGACCACAAGTGAAGGACTGAAGAAATCCACATTGGACAGCCCTTATTTCATAGCAATGGCCCGTGGTTCATCTAACATGGATGTAAATTTTAATATTTTTTCTGTAACATAAAATTCATTCAGAAAATGACAAACATTAAACTCAAGAGTCCAATTCCCAAATCTGTAGTATGACAATAAAAATGCTGCCAGGAGAGGCCATGCAGAGTGCTGGTTAAGAGTAAGGACTCTGAAGGCAGACCCTGCAGGGTCCCATTCCTCCCCCTCCTGCTGGCCTTGGTCTCGTCAGAGTGACTGGACACCTGTGGGCCTCAGAGTCCTCGTCATGACACAGGATAATACCAGTAGTAGCAGTTGGCAGTAATTTCACACACAGGTGCCACAGTATCTTTCAGCCATTCATTTGTTTTCTGAAATTACCATAATACGAAGACAGTTTCTCCACTTTCGAGGACCAGAAAGAGATCTTTATCAAGATACCCAGAGTCCACCAGTTTCTCAGTAATAAGCTTCTGATAACTGAAAACCACCAGAAATTATAGGTGTCTAAGAATGCCAATCCTTAAAAATAACCCATGAAGTAAACATTATTATACCCATTTTCAGATGAGGAAACTGAGGTTCAAAAGTTTAACTCTCCCAAGATAACAAAGCAACTGAATGTCAGAGCTATTCTTCAAATCCTAGGCTGTAGCACTCCAATACCATGCTGCAATAATGGTTCCAATAAGTGGTTTTATTCCACAATAAAGATGTATAAGGATAGCCAAATTTTTACAGTCTAGCACAGTGGTTCACAAAGTGGGACCTGGGAACCCAGGGGCGGTCCATGAGGCCTTTTCAGGGAGTCCATGAGGTCAAACTATTTTCATAATAATACTGAGACATTATTTTCCCTTTTCATTCTCATTCTCTCATGAGCATACAGTGAAGTTTTACAGAGGCTACATCATCTGCAATGTTGTAACAAATAAAACACAGAGGCAGATACAAGAATCCTGCTGTATTCTATTAAGCCAGACCATAAAGAAACTTGCAAAAATGTGAAACAATGCCAATTTTCTAATTAAAGCTTTTTTTTAGTTTTAAAAAATAAGGTTATTTTTCACAAAAAAGTTATTTATGTTATTTTATAATATATAATATTATAATATATTGTTATTTAAAAATAAATGATGGGTAGGATTTTTGTGTTAATGAGACAATAGCCAAGATTTGGAATCAACCTAAGTGTCCAACAGAAAAATGGATAAAGAAATTGTGGTACATATACATAATAGATATGTAGATTGTTATTTTAAACAATCTACATATCCATATATAGATATAATAATAGATCATTATTTTAAAATAATAATTTATTTAAAATAAATCTTAAAATGTATATAATATAGATTATTTTTAAATAAATGATCAATACATAGTTTATATAATAGATTATTTTTAAATGATTGTTATTTTAAAATAATAGATTGTTATTTTAAAATAAATGGAGAGTTTAGTCCATTCATATTCAGTATTATTATTGAAAGTTAAGGACTTACTACTGCCATGCTGTTATTTGATTTCTGGTCATTTTTTTCAGTACATATTTTTAAATTTCCTCAGTTTTAGTTTAAATACACTCAATATATCTAAATATAATACACATAAACAAAAGCTCTTTGGGGGCCTCAATAATTTGTAAGAGTCTAAAGGTGTTCTAAGAACAAAAGATTTGAGGACTGTGAAGAACATTTACAGGGTTTATGCCATTGTCAATACAAAATCATAAGTGAGCAAAAAATATCATACAGGGAGTGTTTTTCAACGAGCACCTAATTTAGTTTGATAGCTATCTGGGCACCCTAAAATCAAATGTTATTTCTGCCACCGCATCTACCCAATTTGAAGGCATTTTTCCATGATGTAAGGACTTCCAAGAGATTTTTGCCAGGTGATATCATGTGAAGTTTTTTTATTGTTTGGGAGTACAGTGGGTTATGAATTAAGGAGGTGAAAAGTTGAGTGATTCTATCAAAATGAGATTTTATTATGTGTTTTTTAAAAGGAGTTCATATCTTAAAAGATTGCCAAAGAATCCCTTCCACATAACATGGTGAAAGAGGGTGAAGAACTCAGCTTGCACAGCTATGGCCAGCATTTAACCTCAAAAAAAATAAAATGTGTGTATATGTGTGTGTTTTAAAACGGTAACTACAATAACATTATATCTAATTTTTATTATATTATATATACAATTTAAATAAACGGGTTAGTTCTGTGTGGGCTCCCCGGTCCCTGCCCCGTGTCTGTGTCGTGACTGAAAATCCTGCAGTGACCGCCGTGGGACCCACCGGCTGCAGGCTCTTCCCAGCAGCCTCCAACCCAACCTGGGGCCTCGAACACTCACAGACCTGATCCAGATAGCCAGGCTGTTGCCCAAAACACTAAAAGAAATGGCCCCATCCCTGAGCCAATTTCCTTAAACCCTCATAAAAACTCCGTGTCCTGAGCCCCTTACTTCGGACACATGTAGAACCGCTGGCTGAGCTGCGGCACCTCTGCCAGTGGCTCTGCTAATAAATGTCCTGGACTGACCACCCTGGCGTCTAGTGCTTCTCTTTGGAATCCCAGCCAGCCCCAGCTCGGGACAGTCTGGTGCTGCTTTATCAGGATAACTTTCTTGCTATATGGGAAGTACTTATATGTTTTAATGCAAACTAACGTTCCTATCTAGCAAGTATATATTTAGATGATATATTAAGGTTCTCCAGAGAGACAAAACCAAGAGGTATAGATTGGATGGAAAGACAGAGAGACAGATATAGAAATTTACTATAAGGCATTGACTCACATGATCATGGGGACTGAGAAGTCCCATGATCTGTCATCTGCACGTCATAGACCCAGGAAAGCCAGCGGTGTCCTTCAAAGGCCTGAGAGCCGGAGGATGAGGGTGTAGACCCCAGACCCGGTCTGAAGGCCAGCAGCACCCAGGGCAGGAGAGACTCACATTCCAGCTCAAGCAGCCAGGCAGAGGGGAGCGGAAATTCAGCCTTCCTCCACCTTGTTGTTCTCTTCAGGCCCTTAAGGGATTCGATAATACCTATCTGCTTGGAGAGGACTGCCTATGTTACTTAGCCAATTTAAATGCTTACCTCTTCCAGAAACATCCTCATAGACACATCCAGAAATGATGTGTAATCTGACATCTGGGCATCCTGTGGCCCCGTCAAGTTGACATATGAAATTCACCATGACAGCTGGTGCTTGTCATCTCCAACCTGTCTTCAAAGAAAGAAGTTTTTTAGAACAAAATTTGTTTTAATTTTAATAATTTATATTGTGCTTTGTAATCTTTTCTGCATTATTTTCCCTATATAGAATGGTAGAACATAGAAAGAAATAATTTTCACATACTTAGACCAATTCTAAATGGTTATAAAGTGTAATGACTGCAGCCTTCAAGAATAATGATGATGACATTTCTATAAAAAAGATACCTGCACCCGAATGTTTATAGCAGCACAATTCACAATTGCAAAGATGTGGAAACAACCCAAGTGCCCATCAATTCACGAATGGATTAGTAAATTGTGGTATATGTATACCATGGAGTATTACTCAGCTATAAGAAATAACGGTGATACGACATCTCTTTGGTTCTCCTGGAGAGAGTTGGAACCCATTATATTAAGTGAAGTATCCAAAGAATGGAAAAACAAGCATCACATGTACTCACCAGAAAATTGGTTTCCCTGATCATCACCTAAATGCACATTGGGGAATGATACCAACTGGATATCAGACTGAGGCGGGGGGTGGGGGGAGGGGATGGGTGTATGCCTACATGATGAGTGCATTGCGCACCGTCTAGGGAATGGCCATGTTTGAAGGTGCTGACTTGGGGAGGTGGGGGTGGGGGGAGGGGATGGAGGTATGACTACATGTGAGTGCCAGGCGCACTGTCTGGGGAATGGACACGCTTGAGGCTCTGACTCAGGGGGATGGGCGGGACATGGACAATATATATAACCTGAGCTTTTGTACCCCCATAATAAGCTGAAATAAAAAAAAAAGAATAATGATGATGACATATCCATCAAGATGTAAAGGTATTAACAAAACAATGCCAATTGCTTGAACTCTGGCATATCATATATAATTAACATCGTTATAGAGGGGTGGGAGGAATACAATAGCAAAAATACTTACCACTATAATAAAACAGGCTTAAAATAATTTAAATTAGGCATTTGGACTCCAAGATTTCTTAGATTTGCTGTTTGGCATAAACTAATTCAAATAAGTATAAAAGAGCAAAATATGTGAAAGTAACAAGTAAGAGCATGAAAATGAAATATGTTCCAAATAAGCCATAAAACACCACTCAACCACAGGGAAAATACAATCAAATGCCACTGAATCTTCCACAGACATAAAGACATTATTTTTAAAGTGGGTAGTGGAGGAAGGAAAGAGATTTGACTTTAATATTAAATGTTATTGGAGTTAGAAAGCATTAATGCAAGACTGTTTTTTTTCTTTGATTTATGTGAAGGTCAACCTCTGACTGAAAAATTTGAGGTGCAGGTGGGATATTTAATTTCTTAGATGACCTCTAATGGTCATCCAAGACACACATTGGCCTGTGAAATAGGAGCTGCTCATATTACCAAGAACAAAATGATCAAGTAACAAGAAGGGATCCAGAAAATGTCCTTTAAGGTAACAGAAAAATTTGCACTAGATAAAAGAAATGTAGAGTATAGCAAAACACTTTAAAATGCATACCCATTAATCCTAACGTTCTATTGTTAGAAAAGTATCCAAAAAAAAAAAAGGAATTTGACAAAGGCTCAAAAATGTTATGAGCAAGGAAATTTATTTCAGCAATGCTGAGCAACAGAACGTAAAAACCAACAATGCCAACTGATTAAACAAATTATGGTATATCTACATGGTGTGATACCAATGTGACCATCAAGAATAATAATAATGATGTATTTATTGAAATCAAATGTGTTAGCAAAATATTGTTGAATTGAAAGGCAAGTTAAAATTAAGGTAAAATAAGTTATGAGTATGATACCACCTTTGCTAAAAAATTATTAGTATGTTTTTATCTGGAAGGTATATACTAAATAATCAACGGATTATTATCAAAGTAAATCTTTAAATAGTGGAATTGTATATGCAATTATTTTTTACAAATTAACTTTCTACTTTCTGGTATAATAACAAATATTACTTTGTGATAATGATTTTTATTAAAAATGTACATAAAGAGATATTGATCCATGAAATTATAGCCAATTTCTCACAAAACTTATCAAGAAAGCTCTTTTCCGGATCCATCCAGTCATATCTTTGATGGACTTTGCAAATATCTCAGGACAACCTTTTTGAGTCACTAATCACTGACATGTTTTCTCTCTCCCTCTACAGCTTTGAAAGATAACACAGTATCCTGTGCACTTTTTTTCTTAGAGGTTTATTTTTTAATTGCACCTTAATTTATAAAATCAAGAAAGCAAACCATAGATTTATTTTTATTCTTGAAAGAATAAAGGGTTTTATCCAAGAATCTTGATTTTTTTTACCCTAAATATTTAATCTCACCAACCCCAAATGTTTAGGGGAAAGAAATGCTATCGCATACAGAACCTGCAGAGCACCTTTCTGAAGTCATCGTGCGTTTTGTACCTTAGTCTCTTACATCACTTTGACTAACAAATGTCCCCTTAGACAGCAAAGAGAGAGATTGTCCATGTCATAAAAACACCCCCACCCCGAAGCTGCTTCACTTGCATCATAACTAAGCACCTGTGACGTCCTAGAGTCATTTTTCAGACAGTTCAGAGTGAACACATGCATGACGTAGACGGGACATACGCGTGACATACTTTCTATTCACTCTGAAGTTTATGCTGCCTTTTGTATTAGTTTTCTATGGTTCCTAAAACAAATTTCCACAAGCTGAGTGCCTTAAAACAATATGTTTTATTATCTTTCCGTTTTGTAAGTCTGACACAGGCTCACAGGGCCAAAATCAAAGCTATTTTCCTTTCTGTAGGCTCTGGGTAAAATCTATTTCTTTGACTTAGCTTCTAGATGCCTCCTGTATTCATTAGCTCATGGACCCGTTCCTTCATCCTCCAAATTAGCAAAGGAAATTCAGGTCCTTCTCACAGCTTGTCACTCTGACTGCTTCCATGGTCACGTCTCCTTCTCTGACCCTGATTCCCCCTTGGCCTCCCTCTTCTAATTGTAAGGGCCCTGTGGTTACACTGGGCCCACCTAGGTGACCAGGATGTTCTTCCTACCCTAAGGCTAACTGATTAGCAACCTTAATCCTTCCTGCAAACTTAATTCCCCTTTGCCATGTAACCTAACATATCTACAGGTTCCAGGAATTAGGACGTGACCATCTTTGGGGCCATTATTCTGCCTACCACACCTTTTAAAAGATGCTAAAACCTTCATTACATCAAGAAACTGTAAAAAGACATGGAATTTGTAGAATGACATTCTGTTAACACATAATGGCAGAATACCATATTCCAAAACATAAAATTTGTGGAATGGTAGCTATTCTCCAAAGGTGGCCCTCCAGTGAACAATACTTCCCAACAGTCATGCCTTTGCGTAGTGCCTCCCCTTGGATCTGGGCTGCCCTGTGGCTCACGTGTGGCCCGCAGAAAACAGCAGAAAAGTGCCGCTCGAGGGCTGAGGCCAGGCCGTGAGAAGCCTTGCAGCTTCCGCCGGGGTGTCTTGGAGTATTCGTGCTGTGGGAAGCCAGCTACCATGCAATAGGTCTGAATGCCTGGAGATCCCTGGAGCTGGCCGCACAGAGGGATGAATGGAGAGGCGGGGCAGAGAGAAACGCCCGGTGGCCAGTCCTAGGATCCCAGCAACGCCAGGCGGGTGCCAGACAGGTCACGAAGAAGCCACCTCGGACACTGAGTCCCGTCAAGGCTTCAGGTGGTTGCAGGGCCAACAGCCGTCTGACCACAACTGCACGAGGGACCCCACGTGAGAACTGCCTGGCTAACCCCGATCAACCCACAGAACCATGAATCACTAAGACTGAGGCTAGTTTGTTACATGACAGTAATTGATAACCAAAATCAATGGTTTCAGATACAATTACACAACTGGTTATCAGAAAGGCTTGGTCTGATTCAAGAGAGTTAAGTGCTTTCTCCAAATTCCGAACGTGAAGTATTTATGGCCTTGCTTTTTTAAAAAAAAATAATATTGGTCTACCCTTCCCTCAAAAAAACCTGTAAACTGCTGAATTGTGACTTTTTTAATTATTAGAAATTTCTAGCAAAATATCATTACCAAAAACACCAAGAGAATACTGTAAAATAGCCATATTCCTCATGGATAAAGTTATTTTTTAATTGAACTAATCTTATTTATTTATTAGCTATCCATATAAAGAATTACTGAGCTATGTGCCAAGCACTATCCTTGTCATGTGGGCTACAGTGTTAAATAGAATATGGTTCCTGACCTCAAGTAATATAATCATGGGGTGTAAGAGAGGTGTCAGAGAAATAAGTCAATATTATGGTACAAAGTGAAATGTGCTCAGAAAGGGGGGTGAACTTAGGGTATACAAGCACAGAAGAGAGGCAGCAAGTCCATGCAGGGTTGGGAGTGGTCTAGCATTTAAATCATTTTCCTGGGGATAACACCTGGCATCAGTCTTGAATGGCAAAAGTTAGTTGGGAAATTTCAGCCAAAAGGAACAGCAAGTGCAAAAGCATTAAGTCATAAAATAATCAGTGTATAAGCTGGCCATGGTGACTCACATCTGTAATCCTAGCCCTCGGGAGGTCAAGGAAGAAGGATTGCTTGAGCTCAGGAGTTCAAGACCATCCTGAGCAAAAGTGAGACCCCATCTCTACTAAAAGTAGAAAAATTAGCTGGGCATGGTGGTGTGCCTGTAGTCCCAGCTACTCGGGAGGCTGAGGCAGGAGGATCGCTTAAGCCCAGGAGTTTGAGGTTGCTGTGAGCTATGACGATGCCACGGCACTCTACCCAGGGTGACAGAGTGAGACCTTGTCTCAGGAAAAAAAAATTTAAAAAAAGAAGAAAAAGAAAAAAAATAGCAGTGTATATTATAACTGCTTATGATTTTAAAATAGGGAAATAAGTCTAAAGTTAAATATATAAAGATAATTAGCCATTCTCCTTCTACCACTGTCAAATTACATAGCGCATGTGATTTATCTTTCATGCAATGTTGGAGAGAATCATTTCTTGAAGGTGGCTGAAAGCAACTACCATTAAAAGCCTCTGCAAGAAAAGCAAACTTTGTCAGGATTACATGTGTCTGAATACTGAATAACTTGCTACACCTGACTGATTGCAAGTAATCTGAGCAAATAACAGATAATCAAAATCAATTTCTCCTTAAACAAACTAGCAAACTCCCAGAAAGTAAGTAAATTTAACTCATGGTTTAATAGGCTGTGTTTGTCCAATCGCCTGTAGCAATAATCTTAAGAATATTTCTAACATTCAGCTCTAGAAATACAAATCAGTTATCATTAGAGTCAATTCCAACCCTCATGAATAAACTTTCTTTTTCTGTTGTATCTTGACCAGCATTGTATGGATTCATCAGGAGCTGATATTTAAAACCAATGAACACTTAGCTCCTTTGTTAAGAGGACCCATTATGAACCATGGAAATTAGCTGAAGTTTTCTGTTAAATACAACTTCCTCCTCCACTAACCCTCTTTATTAGAACAGTCAATATGCCAAACCACAAGATAACCTGAGTTCGCCTCCTGTTTCTGGTTGAAATGCCTAATTAGAATGCCCTAAATACCGAAGCAGAAGAAAAAATTCTGTACCATCCAAAAACTGCCCTTAAGCCAACAGCTAAATTATTTAGAATCAGCTATATTCATCAGAAAATGAAAACCACAATACTTTCACAGAACAACTTCAAATCAGAGTTACCAAATGTGCACAAAACTCTTGTTAGATCTGGAATAAATTGAAACCAGAAATACCTCCTAATTTAATTTATTTTATCTGGCAAAATGAATTAACCCAATAAACTTAGCTTTACTTTCCTTACACCCTACTTACCTGGACATATCAACGTTGTAAGAAGAAACTATGGAAAACTCCTAGTATTTCACATATAACTGACACAATGTCTTTAATCACGGATTCCAGAATTCTACCTGTCCACGGTATGTTTTTTGAATTACCAATGCATACTTAGGGTAAGGGAAAGCAGTGAAAACATTATATAATGTAAGTTCAAAGAAAATTTGCTTTGATGATTTCCATCTGGCACGTTGCATTTGGCAACCCCCAGCCTCCTGTACAATGTGATGCGTCATGACTGGTCTCATCCAGGCAGATCATTGCAAAGGAGCACTCTGCAGAGAACAGCCCGTGGGAAGTAACTTTTTTCATGGGTAACGAGTGTATTGTAAATGTATGCTATATTCCATGTTCCTTGACATGACATAGCCAGGAGCTATGAGATGTAAAGCATTTCTGTCAAATTATTTTATTTTTGTCATTTGGCTAGTGAGTAATTAAGCATAAAGAAACATTCTAATATTATAGTTCTATCTCTATGAGTAAAATAAATAAAAAGTGAAGCTCAAGTTAAGTGCAGAGCATGGGTATGGAGGGACAGTTCTTAGAAAAATAATGTATGTTCAAAATATTTTATAATTCTTCTTATCTCTTCAGAGAGATTCTGCATAGTACCTCAGTTGATTGGAATTTAAGCAAATCTTATGTCTCCACAACCCAAATTCATCAGGTAATTATTCAGTTCTTCAATTTGTCCATTGTATTTGTTATCTATTGCTGTATAACAAATTACCCCAATGTTAGTGATTTAAAATAACATTTACTGTCCCACAGCTTCCCTGGGTCATGGATCCAGGCACAAATTAACTGGATCTTCTTACTCTGAGTGACTCTCAAAGCTTTAGTCGTTTCAAGTTCAACTAGGAAGGATCCACTTCTAAACTCGTTTATATGGTTGCTGGCAGGATTGGATTCAGGCCTCAGTTTCTCATGAGCTGTTGGCGGCCAGTTTCCCTGGGTTCCTCGACACATGGACCTCTCCACAGAGCATCTCATGACATGGCAGCAAGCAAGAGGGAAGGAGAGGGCACGAGAAAGAATGCTAGCAACCAAGACACAGTGGTGACATCCCGTCACTGTTGCTGCTTTCTGTTCACTAGGTCCAGCCACACTCGGGGGAGCACGACTGCCAGGAGGTGCGACTCAGGGAGAGCCATGTCTGAAGCTGCCTGCGTGTCCACTCACACTTGTGTTATAAAAATGAATGTGCCAAACAATGTTTTTTAATACCTGTAATTAACATATATTAAGTCATGACCTCTTGCCAGAAAGTCGCATTTTTAAAAATGATTTGTTTTAAAGTAAAGCCAACTGACATAATCAGCAAAGAGTCTAAATTGATGTTAAAGAAGAAAATAAGGTTGGTAATGTAAAAATAGATCTCACTTTCCTAGGAGCATTCTTTTTGGCTTTTCTATTTCAATAATTCATGTCACATTTCTTCCTTTCCCTGGCAAGATGATGTCAAAATTAACATTCAGGGCTGAGAGAATTGTTGACCTTTTAAAATTTAATGGTTATCAGCCACATACTGAATATTGAAGTGGGCAGGACCAAAGTCAAAAGCTCAGATTGACAAGCAGCTATAATTTGTAACTAACAGAGCAGGATTCGCCTCTACTCATTTAATATAATATACAGTTAAATAATATACAGATATAACACAAATATGGCCATGTAACAGTAAATAATTAATATTGAGTCCTTACTAAGAGCCATTCACTATTCTATAACATTTAAATACTTAATACATGTATTTACATACAACTTATTAATGAATGGGCATCTATATGTAAACCCTAGAAACCTTTACTAACTGATGGCTATTAATATTACTGATGTATTTGTGGTGCCAATTTACAATTAAATGAAAATTGCACATCTTTCTCAAAGCTTACAATTTCTGCCATTCCTCTTTGATTGACAGAGGCCCACTAAGTAATAGAAGATGTCAGGAAAATTACAAAGAAAATATAAAATGACTTTGCCTACTTTTTACTCAACTAGACTGGTTTGCACACATTTTGAATTTGCTTTATTTGAAATGAATAAAATAATATGCTTGGAGAGTTGGTTATTTTACTTCTGCTTGAGGAAATTACTTTTAAAGTTACAGAATTGCTTTTTTAGCCCTGAGGTTATTTGTTTTTGCCTTCCTATCAATACAAAAGCACATTCTTATGGAATGAGTGAATGCTTTTCATTTGATTTTTCTGATGCAAAATTTATATTGATATTATATGAAAGATACACTTATGTGTATTGTGATTTTTTCTGAAAAACCAAGAAAAGTAAAATAAATGCTACATCATCAGCTCTAAATGTCTACTGAATGCTTACTACATTCAAAGTGCTCTACTAATGCTAAAATGTGTTTTAAATTTTTAACAGTTCTGCACTTTGTTAAAAACTTCAATACTAATAAATTCATGTGTTAGATTTTTTTTAAATAGCAGCAATGTAAGAAATACAAAAGTTAGCTTCGCTTATACTCCTGGGACCTCCAACAGGCAAGCTAAAAAAGGCACATCTCACCTCTTGCCTTGTAGGTTGGCCAGCTAGTGAGCCGTCGGGCAGAACATCCCTGTCTCCCACCGTTCATAATCAGCTGTTCTGTGTGTGTGTGTGTGTGTGTGTGTGTGTGTGTGTGTGTGTGTGTGTGTATCTTCCTCACTGAAGAAAAAGAGCTGTTTTACTCTGAACACCATATGAGTTTTTACAAAAGACAATTTCTACCACCTCTTTTTTTTTGCAGAATAAATATGTGTATATTTTTCAACATTTCCAGTCATTTTCAGATTACTGAAATAATTCTTATTCGGTACGGGGGTGATCTGAGGCTTTTGCTGCTCCTCTCAATGAAACACCTGGAGACACACTTAAGAGACAGGACAGTTTGTATGATGTTGAAGGAGCACTTCTCCATTATAGGTAAAAAGCAGAAAAGAACAGTTCAGAGAATGAAAAGAAATGATTTTGTAGAGAAGTCAAAGATATTAGTAGGGAAGATAGAATGAAGAAGAGAAAAGAAGTAGCTTTCTAAGATATTCTGGTAAATTTTACTGAAGAAATATTTCAATAAAACATAGTACATGCTAAAATGAGTTAAATTAGAGATGAAAAAAATTAGCCTCTGTAGGTTCTGATTTGCCATTTAATAGTGAGGAAAAAGTGTTGTCGATTTTAAACAAGAAAATGTAACTAAAAGCATAAACCAACTATTGAGTTCATTCACAAACTAACAGCACTGGAAATCAGAATCGCTTAATTATTTACAAACTAGATGCTTTTAGAATAACATAACTTTAATGGAAAACCCAATAGTCATTTAAAAAGTCATCTTTACTGTTATTAATCATTTTTCTAATATGCATTCATATTAGATATTTTTCAAGATATTTTTCTGTTCCTTGTGTTGGATTTGTGGTTTCCAATGAGTAGATAAGGTACCATCACTACATTTTATAAGTATACACAAAATCCTCTTGGATTGATCTGAATTCCTAATCTCTTCAGCCTCAATTTCTGAGAGCAAAATGTGACTGTATACTGAATTCCTTTAACTAATCTTCAGCAATTCTAAAGCCCTAAAATATTAAGATCTATAGAAAAATAAAACTTTTACACTGACAACTGCATCAGACATAAACAGAAATGATATCTTCATAAACAAAAAACCCACAAATATTGATGTTATCTTGAGGATACTTTATTACTTTTCTGAAAGGCAGCAAACAAAATCAGCAAATGAGAAATTTCTCTATTTTACAGAGTGGACATCCTATGTCTACATTTATCTACCTATGTCCAAGCATTGAAGGTTAATAATAATACCTTACATTTGTTTGACAATTTGTAGTTTCGCACACAATATCTTTTTTAATCCTTATAAATTTATTAAATTAAAAAATTATACACACCTGCATATTTATAGTTCCTCTCCCTCCGTTAAAGTCTATAAAATAAAAATGTCATTATATGTTTTACTTTAACGTGTATATATTGTCTTTTTAGTAGAGTATGCATTCCCTACTTACCAGTATTTTAACACTGGGAGTTAATTTTGAAAATGGTCACTTTAAACCTAAAGTGATTTTTTGTGTGTGTCAATATAAAGCTCTTCCTTCTTCCAGCCAGAGATATGAATTGCTTTAAGTATATTAAAAATATCCCCACATGTACAAACATACATCTAACTGTACAGAACTGGCGCTAGTAACTGATTTTTAATGATCAATTCCAAATTTTCCACATTTATTTATTTTCCTCATTTGCATTTTCTAATTGACTTCCCGTCAGATTTACTCTTCCAAGAATATACCAAGGATTCTCATCGGCTCATACTTCAACTTCAGCATTGTTTTACTTATTGTTAATTCATATTTTTGTGGGGGAGAAGCAGAAATTCTCTATGTTGTTCAGTTTTTACAGATGTGACAATCTCTGCACTGACTACAACCTGTTCCTTTTATGACCTTGGCCCTGCAGCCAGACTGTGGGTTTAAATTATGTCCCAGGTCTTATAAAAATCTCCATGTGATTAACGTGTTGGAGGCCCCCAGCATCACCCCAAGGGTCAGTCATTTGCTAGGAGGGAGCACCCGTGTCAGCATGTGGTTATACTCGTGGCTGAGATTTACTGCCACAAAAAGGGTAGAAAACAAAATCAATACAAGGCAAAGGTGCATAAAGCAGGGTCCAGAAGAAGGCAGGTCCAAGCCCGCCGGAGTGCTGCCTCAGAGGACTCACACAGGACACATATAATTCCCTCAGCACTGAATTATGACAACACATGTGATGTGCTACCTACCAGGAAGCTCACTGGAAACTCAGTGACGAAGGGTGGCCACTCATGTAGGCACTGTCTGCCCGGCTCCTACCAAGGTTCTAGATTGCCAGAAGGGAAACAGGCATTCAGCATAAACCCACCATTTGTACAAACAGTCTGGGCACAATGAGCACCTCTTACCAGGGTGGTGGGAACGCCTTAAGTCCAGGTTCCCAGATGCCAGTCAAGAGCCAACCTGGCAAGGAGGCCTTACTAGGATAGCAGTCTAAGGCCTGCTACATAAACTCCTTTCTGCACACTAGTTTGTTAATCTCACCTATTAAGTGCCTTCCCTCCCTTTACTATTTCTAGAAAGGTTGGTGGGCAGAGCTGTATAACAGTATTTACAAGCAATGCCCTTGGGTCCAGTATGCTGGGTTTGACATTAACTCTGATATTTATTTATGATGTAATTTACTTAACCACTCTGAACTTCAGTTTCCTCATCTATAAAGTAGAGGTAATAATGATACCATCTTCATAGTGTTACTGAAGAATCCACATAATGTGCTCTGGAGAATAGTGAGCACTCAATTATCTCAGCCGTAACTTTTTCATACATGCTAGTGAGATGGTCCAAAGCTCCGCAGGGCGTATCAAGTCCCTATATGGGCCATTAGCCTCTTTGTCATCTCCTCCAGCAGGCACACGAATTCCACTGCGGCGGTTCCCTGTGGCCGCTCCTCACACATGCCAGGCACTCCCACTGCTCTGCCAGCCTGCACCACCAGGACCTTAGACTTCTCATTGCCAAAGCTGTATGGAGTTCTATCACAAGTTAGACGAATTGACCCTAAAATTCATATGGAAATGCAAAAGACCTAGAATAGACAAAACAATTTTGAAAGAGAACAACACTGAATGACTTATGCTACTTGATTTTAAAACTTACTATAAAGCTATAGTAATCAAGGTAGTGTGATCCAGATCTAATGGAACAGAATAGAAAAGCCAGAAACAAACCTTCACCTTTACGGTCAATTGATTTTCAACAAAGGTGTGCCGAGGAAATTCAACGGAAGAAAGCATAGTCTTTTCAACAAATGGTGCTGGGACAATTAGATATTCACATGCAAAAAAATTCCCAAAAGCAACTAAAGACAAGCCAATTAAAAAAGGGGCAAAGGATTTAAATAGATATTTCACCAAATAAGATATATGAATGAATTACTAATAAGCACATAAAAAGCTGCTCAATATTGTTAGTCACCAGGGAGATGCAAACTGAAACCAAAATGACACACCATTACGTCCCCACTAGAATGGGCACAATCAAAAGGACAGACAGTAAGTGCTGCTAAGGGTGTAGAGAAACTGGAACCCTCATGCATTGCTGGTGGGAATGTAAAATGGTGCAATTACTTTGGAAAACAGCTGGGCAATCTCTTAAAAAGTTAAACATAAACTTACCATATGGCCCAGCAATTCTACTCCATAGCATCTACCCAAAAGAAATAAAATGTCCACACAAAGACTTGCACATGAGCGTCCATAGCAGCTTTATTCCTAATAGGCTCAAACTGGAAATCCAATGTCCATGAACGGGTAAAAGAATAAGTAAACTGTGACATTTACACAATGGAATGCTATTCAGCAATAAAAAGATCAAATTTATGGTACATGGGGGAACATCAAAGACATAATGCTAATTTAAAGAAACCAGACACAAAAGACTACTGTTTCTTAAGGATTCCACATATATCAAATTTCTACAAAAGGCAACTATATAAAGACAGAAAACAGACCACTGATTGTCTTAGGCTGGGGGAGTAGAGGTGACTACAAACGGTCATGAGAGAGCTTTTGGGGGCAATAGAAATTTTCTAAAACTGGATTATGGTAATGGTGGCACAACATAGAGATTTAATAAAAACAATTGAACCATATGCTTCCAACGGGTGAATTATATGGTATGTCAATTATACCTCAAAAAATTTGTTTAAAAAAAGATCCTGTGATCCTAAAGTCAGTGCTTCTCAAACCAGGGCTTGCAAACACGCAGGGGTACAGGATTCAATATAGTAGCACTCAAACATTTACTGTACTCATTGGCAATTTAATCCATTACAATGTTAAACATTACTGTTTCATGGAAACAGACATATATGCTGTAGAATGTGGTAACCAGTGAAAACAACCCCAACGAGAACAAACAGAGTATTTACTCAGAGCGGCCATGGGGCACTCCCTACAGAGGGGCACGAGAGTCTGCCACGTCACGTGCATTTGGCAGAGACTCAAAGGCAGATGTGGAGTGGAAAGCTGTGTAGCGAAACAAGGGAAGGTTTCAGGTATACTCTGACTGGAGGAGATCGTTGCCATGGGGAAGCTGGAGGCAGGCTAAGTAGCATCAGAGCATCTGTGTGATTTGTTCGAAGAGCTTATTTGGCTTTCCTTGGTTGGTCCTGCATTGGAAGTTGAGGCAAAGAAAAAGGAAATTCCGCAGTCACTGACCAAGTCATCACCCTTTGGGGCCATCTGTTGCACAGGTTGCAGTTTGGCATCCTGGACTTGCCGCTAAAGAGGCTGTGGTTTGGCTTTCAGGCTACTTATGTGTGTCAGACGTCTATTGTCATACATGCTTGGCCATTGTCTGTTTTTATATTCAGTGTCTCAAGAGTAAAATGCAAAACCTGACAAGCAAGAAACAAACAAGCATTTCTACCAGGTCGGATGGGCCAAACCTGCTCCTTCTTTCCTCCTTCTCTCCCTGAAGTCCCGCGTAGCCCACGCAAATAGCCTCCCAACAATCCGCTGGGCCAGTCTTCCAGATAATCTGAAATTGTCTTAAATTCAAGCTGACGTTACCACTTCTCCCAAGCTTGACAGGTGTTTTTGATTAGAGGCATAACAGGTCATCCTTAGAGAAAGCCCTCCGCATGCCCCTGTCTCTCACATTCCCCCTCTACCCCACCCACTGAGAATGATGATGAGGGTCACATCTGTGTTTTGTAATTTCTCACACTTCAGAAGCTTTACATGATCCTGCATGTCAATAATTATTAGTACTCATAATAATGAAAATCAGAAGAGTGGCCAGAAACTTTGCAAGCATTAGTTTATTTAATCCTCACCTTGAGAAAATTATCGTTATTATGCCATTTCAGAGCTAAGGGAAGTGAGATTTAGCAAGGTTAAATAATTTATTCAAGGTCACAAAGTACATGACCAATAAGGAATTCCACCCTAGGTGTGTCTGACTATAAAGCCAGATCTTCAACCATAATGTTGGTTTCCTAAAAGAGAAAGCAACAATGTATCTGATTGAAGATATTTCTTCCTGATTCAAATATCCTAAACATCCTCTCACCTTCCTCCTTTGGCGTGGTCCGCAAATGCTCTGAAGTCCAACAGCTGGATATTTTACTGTCTGTGAGGCATGCCCTGCACTTGGCAAAACACACCTTAAGCAATTTTCCTCAGACTTTGAAGCAAAATTCCTGCTGAGGTCTTGTAATCCCTCTTAGTAATATCAGTGGCTTGCAGTTTCTCAACCCTTCATCATTCCTTCAGGAAAAGGATTGATTTATAAAGATACAGATAGAGTGTAACCACAGCAAATTTCATTGGATTGGTTCTTTGGATTTTCACATGTGCCATGGCAAGTAGCAACCCAGGACATTTTCAGAAATCCTGGTTGTGAGGATAGGAGGCCTCAAAGCATTTTCCCTCTTGAACATTTTCACTTCATAACTGCTTACTTCAGTGGCCCTCCCCCCTCCCCCCCACTGCCCAGCCATCCGCAACCAGCCCACTACTAAAATGAAGGAAGGTGTGTCAGGTTATCGGAGGTATCTCCCACTTGTCACCGTCCCATGTGCTGTGCCCCCAGGCCCAGCCCATACTCACGGTTGGCACAGCTTGTCAGCATAGCTAGTCCATGGCAGTTTTAGCTTAAGTCAGTCATTTGTGAATCAGGAGTTGTTCCAGAAAAGAACATGCCAGCCTTGGCCTACTATTCTATTAGCAGTATGGTTACTATCCTCCTGACTATATTTCTGTCATCAATCCCACTTTTCTACAGATCTCCCACAAAACTCTACTGCGTGGATTATGGTACGCCAAACAAGCTGCTGGGTTCATTTCAGGTACCTTATTAACGGGGCCACACCCTGTTCCTCTGAGCTGTGCCTCCCGGTCACCCCGGCTCCTCTGTGGGCCCAGGGCTCCCACGCCAGTCCTGTGAGCCACAGCTACGAGTCGCCCTCCACGGATGTACTAACTCTCTTCTGTTGACATTATGCTAAAAAAATAAATAAATAAACACAGCATAAGAACTTTTTTACTTCAAAAATCTAAGGTATTCCCAACAGAATGCATCCTTTGCAAGGCAGACATTTCATATTTTAAAATCAACACAATAATTTCCTGCTCTCAGCTCCTTACCATAGAAAATCCTCAACCAGTGTGATGTCATTAGTAACAAGGAGTGGTAAAACAATCTTAACAGTAATAATTAGAATGTCAATCATACAAACGATTTACTCCCTTTTATAAATTAGAACATATTCGAGACTATCCTCTGAATAGCACCACTCCCTCATTCACTTGCTCTCCTATCTGCCTTCTAAAATCAGAAGAAATAGTTGGAGTTGCAGGTAGAGACAGTTAGACATAACTGGTAATTTAGTTTTCCTCTGCCACATCTCTCAGTAAGACATCATTAATGATATGCCATTAGAAACTATAGCAATTACAAATTATTATTGTGCTTTTGGTGATAATTTTGTAGTTACTTCCATTTTCATCTCAGCTTTACCCATGGATGAATTTTGGGGGGGGTCTTTTTTTTGCCTTGCGAGGCCCTGGGACTAACACAGCCCCCCAACCCCTGGGCTGCCCTTCCCCTCCATTCTGGCCACGGGGGGCAGCAGAGCTCCGACTGGCAAAGCTCGAGGGGACGCGACACCCATGGGCCTCCTGAACACCTTCTTCACTGGAGGCCAAAGGCCAGAGACTCACTGCCCTCTACACGGGACAAACAGGCCTGTGACCTGCATGCAGTGTGGCCTCCATGGATGATTTTTTAATAAGAAAGGAGAGATAGATAAAGAAAGCTTAAGGTCCTGAAGTAGTGGCTCTCATCTGTAATCCTAGCACTTTGGGAGGCCAGCAAGGAAGGATTGCCTAGAGTTAGGGCTTCAAGACCAGCCTGGGCAACATTGCAAGATCCCATCAGAAATAGTGGAAAAACTAGCCAAGTGCGGTGCTGCACAACAGTAGTCCCAGGTACCTGAGAGGCTGTGGTGGGAGGACCACCTGAGCCCAGGACTTTGAGGTCACAGTGAGCTATGATGGTGCCACTGCACTTTAGCCTGGGTGACAGAGCGAGACCCTGTCTCTAAAAATATAAAATAAAATAAGGTTTTATTTTAAAGAAAGCTTAAAAAAGAAAAAGAAAAGCTTAAGAAGTGCATCTATATCATGGCGTTTTAAATATCTTCTTTGTAATATTTCCTTTTTTCAAAGGAAGATTTTTGTAGAACTCCAGTATAAAAAACAGGGAAACATGAAACTGCTCTAATTCAAACCTGGGCAGGGGACTGTGCTGTCTGCTTGAGCTCTTACTGCTCCCCTTGGATGACACCTGAGGCACATCTACAGAGCCTCAGGGCTCCACTGACCGTCATTTGAAAACCAGTGACCTGCTATGTGAGCCACATGACATTGACATTGACAGTCCCGGTGACCAATCAAATGCAGAGCCAGTGATGATGTCAGTGACATTAGCCGTGATGTTATTCATGTGATGTGGTAAAAATTTACATATTCTTAACTAACAGGAAGATTTATTTAATAATAGCACCTAATAGCTCACCTTAATATTACCTACAGACTAGAGATTAGGAATAAAATAGCACCACTTTTTAAAAACGGTAATGTTTCAAATGTTAGATACCATATTTCTTTATTCTTATGAAAGAGTAATTGAATAAATATTTAAAGGATTGTTTTTATCATTCACCACTACAGAGTTTTTATACTTGCATACACTTTTAGATACACAGATACAATGTCTACAGTACTTGTTTTATTTCTCCATAACTCTTTCAGGGGATCAAAATCTGGACATGCCTGTTTGAATGTGTTGTGAGAGAAATAGAATATGTTGAAATAACCTGTTTCTATCATTTGAGGGACTTATTTTTAATCAACCCTATATTTATTACCCTTTTATTCAAGGCCTACATTCAATTGTTACCAAATTGCTTCAATGAGTTACCAAAATAGATGTTATATTTTAAGTAATTTATAAAATTAACTGCATACCAAAATGTATCAGGAAAGAAAAATTGTCACAGAAGGATGTATTTTAAAATAGAATCTTTCATATTTAGAAGTCAGTAGATTAGAAAAACAGTACTGAGTTCAGTATTCTCCATTGTTTTTCTAAGATCTTTTTTTTTCTACAACCTATACAGTCAAAAACTTTGAAACAATATCAACATGCTTCTCAGTAGCTTCTTCCCTCCTGTGGCAGAACCTTCCTGTCACCTGCTTCACACGGCTCTCCGGGAGGTGCAAGCAGTCTCCGTGGGAAATAAGGATCTAGCCACGTTTTGTGCTTTTCAGTTTTGTAATATGACTGTTTCAATACACATAAGATAACAGACAAGAAGAAGAAGAAGAAGATTTCACTCTTAGTTTAACCTTGCTTGGAAAGTAGGCAGGAGTAGAAATCATAAATTATAAATAAAATTTTAAAAGCAGAAATTAATTCTGTCAAGGTACACCCAAATCTTCCTAAAAGTTCTTTCTCTCTCAAACTAGGGTCTTGTTATCCTTTTTCCACATTCAATTTTCAAACAGCCAAAGTAAGAATTATTCATAGTGTGAAGAAAAAACCTTTGAGTGTACCTTAAAGTTCTAACTCATCCCTGGGTTTTATCTTCCTGACCCTAAAGAAAAACTCCATTTCAGAAAAAATAGACTACAGCTAGACAATAAATACCTAAAAAGTAGATCCTGAATTTCCCTAGCAAAGTGAAAATTGAATAGTAAGTGCTCAGTATATGCATTTGTTCAATTAATTAATTGAACTCTCTCATTGGCTTCATGACAATACATTAGATGGGAATGAGAACACAAAACACTTAACCAAGCCTGAGCTTTTTTCCTCTTCCTTCTAAAAGATAAGGAAGCTTTCTTCCTCTTCCTTTTCCAAAAGGTAAAACTTCTCTTTCATCCTTAGAGTTACTGGAGAGATTTCTTTTTTTCATTTTTATTCATCTCTCACTCTCTTCATGTGTTCTTGATGGATCATAGATACATTACTCAACTCTTCATATGTACAGAGATAAACTTTAGAATAAGATGTAGACTATTTGTCTTGCTCCAATATTGGACTGTTAGCATTTTTACTATTTTTTAACTATGTATTTAATTATATCTCAATTTATCCAAAGGGGCTTGAAATTTCTTATCCTCCTGAGTCCTTTGTGTACCTGATTTAATTAATCATATCCAGTACTTACCCAGGTACTATGGGGTTTAAAAACATAAAGAACATTGTCCCTGCCCTCTAGGAACTAATAATCCAGAGGGAATAAAAAGACATGAATATAAATCACTGTGAAGAGACAGACTCTGATAACTGATACAGAGTTACTGATAAAATGTACACTGTAAGAGTACTAGGAAGGAAAGAATCATTCTACCAGCAAATGAGCTAAAACACATGGTCATTCCGCTTCTGTAACCCCGAGGGCATTTGCCAGTACTGATTCATCTCAATATTCCACATCTACAACCAAATATAAATGTTTATATTTATAAGGACATTTTTGAATCATCAAGATGTTAAATTATTTAATTTTATTTTTATACTAAAGTCAGAAAGAATATAATACACTTTTCAGGATTTCAATAAAATCAAGTTGAGATTATATTTTAGCTCAATTTTTACCTTTCAGATGTACAAAAATGTCATTAACCAGAATACTTAATTCCCCTAGGACTCTGGATAAGCTGAATGTGGCTGTGAATTTTTATTTTTTCACTTTATACTTTAATTCTTTTCAACATCCTTTCTTTAAATAAGAATACTCAATAAAATTGCATTCATTGCTTAATAAAAATGAAGTACTTAGGTATAAATCTAATAAAATATGTATAAGACCTACATGAGGAAAACCATAAAACTCTAATTAAAGAAATCAGGGGGAGTAACATCAGCAAGATGGCAGAATAGGAGTTCTCTGGCTTCATCCTGCTACCCGCCACAGGAACCCCAATTAGCAGTTATCCACAGGCAAGAATACCACTGTGAATATCCCAGCTTGGGAGTGAGGCTGAGACACCCTCTTGGACCACAGAACTGAGAAAAGCCATGGTCAGATGGTAAAAGTAGTTCTTTTTGACCATGGCTCTGCCCCTCCCCCAAGCTGGCACAGCACCACACAAAGAATTCCCCTGGACTCTACAGTGGAATAAATGAGTTGGAGGTAGACATTCAGCTTCCCCGCCATTCTGGGACGCTGTGCAGGAGACTTGCGTCTTGTCCCACAGGAAACGTTGGGAGTACTCACAGGGCTAAACTACCTGGGGTCAGTTCAAAACAAAGAACAGGGGTGTACCTGACAGTAACCAACACATGGATCTTAGTGGTTGTTCTGCATTCCAGCCAATGGATGTGCCAACAACATCACACTGCAGGAAACACGATCCTCTAGTCTTCCAGGCTCAAATCCCTAGCCAACTTCCCCATATAGCATGGTATTCTCATTAAGTCTTTCTCAGGTCAAGAGGCAACTGCAGGTCAGTGATTACTTGCAGACAGAGCAAAACAGAGGCCCCACTCAACCCTAGTAATGGACAGGTGGTCCAACCAAGTTCTGGTGCTTGCATTAAGTCTTCTATAGATCAGAAAGCAACTAGAGGTCAGCAATTACCTGTGGAGAGAGCATCTGGCCCCACTCAACACTAGCAGTGAAGAAGTGATCCAACTAAGCCTTCCCCAAGCCAAGAGGCAATTATAGGTCAATGATTAGCCACAAAAGGAGCATCTGGCCCCAACCAACCCCAGCTGCAAATGATGACTCCTTCAAATCTCAGTGCTCTGCTTGAACCTACCCTAAGCCAGAAGGCACGCCCACGTCCACACATACCTGGTGCACAGCCTCTGGCCCTGTCCATCCTGTGTGGCTGAGGAGCAACCCCAGAGACTTCACTGAGTCTTGAAGCCCATCACACTACTGTGCCCAGCTACAGATTCCAAACAACAGTACCAACTAGCCAGGAAAGACACCTGCCTGATCAAAGACTATTGCAAAGCCCCATCAGCAGCCCCACCTGAGGGTACAGTCCAGCCAGTGGTATCACTAGATCATAAAGCACAGCCAGCAGTACCATTCAACTTTGGAGCCCAAGAAGTGACTCAGCCCAACTAGAGAATCTGACACCAAGGTTTGCCTGTCCAAGGTTGCTACCAGTCAGCCCATCCAGAATCCCAGGCTAGCCTAAACATTAAAAAATCGATCACCACCAAAGAACACCTGCAAATGTTGGAATAGGTGGTCATCTCCTCAAATGTGCAGGCATTAACATAAGGACACAAGGATTATGAAAAATTAGGGAAATATGATACCGCCAAAAGAAACTGACAAAATTCCAGTAACAAACCCAGAAGAAAATGGAGATCTATAAAATGAAGGACAAAAAAATTAGAATAATCCTTTTAAAGAAGTTCAGAAAACTTCAATAAAATTAAGATAGAAAATTAAATGAAATCTGGAAAATAATTTATGAACAAAATGAGAACTTTGACAAAGAAATAGAAACAATTAAAAAACAAGTAGAAATTCTATAGATAATGAATATAATAACTGAATTAAAAAATTTAATAGGAAGCTTCATCAGGAGATTTGACCAAGCAGAAGAAAGAATCAGTGAGCTCAAAGACAGGACATATGAAATTATTCAAACAGAGGAGCAAAAGAAGAAAGAATCAAGAAGGCCTCCAGGAATTACAAAACATTATCGAGCCAACTAATCTTCGCATAATAGGATTTTCTGGAAAAAAAGAGAAAGACCTAAAAAGCATACTTAAGATAATAATGGCTAAAACTTTCCCAAATCTGGCAAAATATGACAACACCTAGGTACAGGAAGCTTAGAGATTGCCAATCAAATTCTACACAAATAGGAATTCACCAATACACATCATAATCAAATTATCAAAAATCAAAGACAAAGAAAGAATGCTGAAGGCAGCAAGAGATAAGAAACATACCACATCAAGTGAGCTCCGATACAGCTTTCTGCAGACTTTTTTCAGCAGAAACCCTACAGGCAGGAGAGAGCAGGAAGATATATTCAAAGTGTTTGTCGAAGGAGAAAAAAGACTGCCAATCAAGAATATCTTATATGACAAAACTGTTCTTCAGAAATGAGAAAGAAATAACTTTCCCAGACAAACAATATCTAAAGTAATTCATCACCACTAGTCCAGCTTTATAGGAATTCCTAAAGCGAGTCTTTTAAGCCCAAATTAAGGACTATTAATTAAAAGCAAAAAGCATATGAAAGTAAAAAACTCAATGGTATAAGTAATACATAGTCATCTTCAGAGTTCTCTAATACTGTAAGGGTGGTATATAAAGCAATTTTATCCCTACTAGGAGGGTTAAAGATAAAACTATTAAAAACAACTGTAGCTACAGTAAGTTGCTAAGGACTACAATTTGAGAAAATTAATGGAAATTTTGACATCAAAATCGTAAAAGGTGGGGGCAGGGAGTGAAAGTGTAGAGTTTTTGTATGTGAGTGAAGGCAAGTTATCAGCTCAAAGTAGCCTGTTTTAAAGATAAATATTTTATGTAAGCCTCATGGTAACCACAAAGCAAAAACCTATAGTAGTTGCATAAAATATAAAAAGAAAGGAAAAAAAGAGAAAAGATTCAAAGCGTACAACCACAGAAAACCATCAAACAACAAAGGAAGTATCAAGAGAGAAAAAAGGAAACAGAGGACCTACAAAACAATCAGAAAATAAATTTCAAAATGGCAGTAGTAAGTCCCTACCTATCAATAATTGCCTTGAATGTAAATGGATTAAATCCTTCAATAAAAAGACAGAGTGGCTGAATGGATTTAAAAAATGCAAGGCAACCATATGAAACTCACTTTACTAGTAAGGAAACACATAGACTATAAGAAAAAGAATAGAAAAAGATAGTCTATGCAAATGGAAACAAAAAGAGAGCAGGGTAGATTTACATGAGACAAAATAGACTTTAAGTCAAAAACTATAAAAAGAAACAAGAATGTCATTACAGAGCAATAAAGGGGTTAATTGACTAAGAAGACATAACAATTGTAAATATATATAGGTACCCAACCAACCTCAGAGCACCTAAATACGTTAAGCAATTATTAAACAATCAGAAGGGAGTGAGAGACAGTACTAGAATAGCAGGGAAACTCAATACCCCACTTTCAACAAAGGACACATTATCTAGACAGAAAATCAATAAAGCAACATTGGACTTGAATTACACTTTAGACCAAATGGACCCACATCATACAGAACTTTCCATTCAACAGCAGCAGAATACACATTCTTCCCAAGTGTACACAGAACATTCTCGAGGATCCATCATATGGTAGGCCCAAAACAAATCTTAACAGATTTAAGAGAATTAAAATCATATTGAGTATCTTTTCAGATCACAGTGGCATGAAACTAGAAATAAATAACAAGAGAAATCTTGGAAAATACACATATATGTTGAAATTAAACAATGTGTTCCTAAACAGCCAATGGATCACAGAAAAAATAAAAAAGGAAATACTTTGAAACAATTGAAAATGGAAACACAACCTACCAAAACTCATGCAGCAAAAGCAGTCCTAAGAGGGAAATTTATAAGAATAAATATGAATATCAAAAAGAAGAAAGATCACAAATAAACAATATAACATTACATCTCAAGAAATTAGAAAAAGAACGAACTAAACATAAAATTTGCAGAAAAAGAAAATAACAAACATCAGAGCAGAAATAAATGAGAGACTAGAAAAATAATGGAAAAAAATCAGTGAAATGAACAGTTAGTTTTTTGAAAAGATAAATAAAATCAACAAACCCTTAGCTAGACTAGGAGAAAAAGAGGGACTATGCAAATAAATAAAATCAGAAATAAAATAGAATACATCACAACTGATACCACAGAAATACAAAGGATCATAAGAAACTACTATGAAAAATTATATACAAACTGGATAATCTAGAAAAAAATGGATAAATTCCTAGATGTGCACACCTACCAAAACTGAATCATAAAGGAATAGACAGTCTGAACAGACCAATAATGGGTAAGGGGATTGAACTGGTAATTTAAGTCTCCCATAAAGAAAAGCTGAGGACTGGATGACTTCACTGCTGAATTCTACCAAATATTTAAAGAAGAATTAATATCAATTCTCGTCAAACTCTTCAAAAAATAATTGAAAATGCAGGAATACTTTCAAACTCATTTTATGACAAAGCTAGACAAAGACACTATAAAAAAAATTATAGGCCAATATCCCTGAGAAACAAAGATGTAAAAATCCTCAATAAAATATCAGCAAACCAAATTTAAGAACACATTAAAAGAACAGGCCAGGCGTGGTGGCTCACACCTGTAATCCTAGCACTCTGGGAGGCCAAGGCAGGAGGATTGCTTGAGGTCAGCAGTTAGAGACCAGCTTGAGCAAGAGCGAGATCCCATCTCTACTAAAAATAGAAAAGCCATGAAAAGACATGGAAAAACTTTAAATACATACTACTAAGTGAGAGAAGCCAGAACACACTGTCTAATGCCAACTATATGACATTCTGGAAAAGGCAAAACTATGGAGCCAGTAAAGCGATCACTGGTTACAAGAAGACAGAGGAGAAGAAGGGATAAACAAGTGAAGCAGAGAGGATTTTCAGAGCAGTGAAACTGCTCTGTATGGTATTGTAATAGTGGACACATTTCATTACACATTTCTCACAACCCCATAGAATGTACACCACCAAGAGTGAACGCTAATGTAAACTATGGCCCTCAAGTGATAATGATGTATCAATGTAGATTAATGGGTTATAACAAATGTACCATTCCAGTACCAAATGCTGACAGTGGAAGAAACTGCGCGTACATAGGGGCAGGAGGTGTGTGGAAACTCTCTGTACACTGCTCAATTTTGCTATGCACCTAAAACTGCTCTAAAAAGTAAAGTCTATTTGTTAAAAAGTATAAATAAATATGAAATATAGAATAATAAATCAACATGCCAAAACATAGGAAAGACCTGTATACTCAAAACTACAAAACATTGCTGAGAGAAATTAACAAATACCTAAGAAAATGGAGAGATATAATATTTCATAAAGCAGAACACTCACTATTATTAAGATTTTAATCTCCTGTGGAATCAGCCCAAGTGCCCATCAACCAAGGAGTGGATAAAGAAAATGTGGTGCATGTGTGAGTGTGTATATGTGTGTTTGTGTGTGTGTGTATATGTATATACACATATATAGAGAGAGAGAATACTGCTCAGCCATAAAAAGGATGAAATAATGTCTTTTGCAGAACTTGGATGGAACTAGAGGCCATTATCCTAAGTGAAATGACACAGGAATGAAAAACCACATACCCCATGTTCTCATGTGTAAGTGGGAGCTAAGCTACAGGTACCCAGGGGCATACAGAGCAGTACAATGGGCATTGGAGACTCAGAATGGGGAAAAGCAGGAGGGGAGTGAGGGAAGAAAAACTACCTATCAGGTGCAATGTACACTATTTGGGTGATGGGCACACTAAAAACCCAGACATCACCACTATACAATTCATCATGTAACCAAAAAACCACTTGTAACCCTAAATCTATCAAAATATAATTTTTTGAATGTACAAAAAAATGTACAAAAAAAATTTAAATCTCCCTCACAACTGAAATCCCAGCCTACTTTTGTATAGATACTGACAAACTGGTTCCAGAATTCATATAAACACGTGAAGAACCTAGAATAGCCACAATAGCTTTTTTTAAAAGAAGAAAAAAGCTGGGGGATTAATATTATGTGTTTTTTCAAGATCCATTATAAAGCTACAGTAACCAGAACAGTGTGGCATTGGCAGAAAGAGAGACAAATAAATCAATGAAACAGATTGTAGAATCCAGAAACAGATCCGAACTTATATAGGGAACTGAATTTTGACAAAAGGGCAAAAGCAACTAAGTGGAGAAAGAATAGTATTTTTCAATAAATGGTGCTGAAACAATTGAATATCTATATTAAAAAAAAATTTTAAACATGGATCTGTATCTCACACCATATACAAACATTAATTCAAAATGGATCACAAACTTCAATGTAAAGCCTAAACCTATAAGACTTACAGAAGAAAACAAAGGAGAAAGCTTCTGTGATCTTGGCTTAGGCAAAGCTTTCTTATATTCACAAAAAGTACAATCCCTGAAAGAACAAACTGACAAATTTGATTTCATCAAAATTACAAGCTTTGGTTCTTTGAAAAAGGTGGTTAAGACAATAAAGGAGTCATAAACCAGGCAAAATTATTTGCCTATGTCTGATGAAGGATTTGTATCCAGAATATATAAAGAACCCTTAAAACTCAATAATAAAAAACAAACAACCTAATTTTTTTAAATGGGAAAAAGATTTGAATACGCACTTCAACAAATAAGATATATCGATGGAAATTAGCACATGAAAAGATGCTGAACATCATTAGTCATGAGCAAAATGCAAGATAGAACTACCATTGAGAAATCACTCCACACCTAGTAGAACAGCTAAAATTAAAAAAAAAAAAACTAACCATAACAAGTGTCAGCAAGGGTATGGAGGAACTGAAACTCTCACACACTGCTAGTGGGAATGTAAAATGGTACAACCACTTTGGAAAACAATGTGAAATTTTCAAAAAATATTAAGCCTACACATTCCATATGCTCTTGTCCATCCATTTCTAGGTATTTACCCAAGAGAAATGAAAACATGTGCTCTTACAAAAGTCCGTGTGTACAGGAATATTCAGGGCAGCTTTAGTTTCAATAGCTGAAAACTGGAAACAACCCAAACGTCCATCAACAAGTAAACAAACAAACAAAGTGTGGTATATCCATAAAGAGGAATACCACTCAGCAGTAAAAAAAAGAATGACATGTTGATACCCACAACAACATGGATGAACACCAACACAATTACGCCGAATGAAATAAGCCAGATGAAAACCAAGTGCATACTATTCCATTTATATGAAATCCTAGAAAATGCAAACTAATCTAAAACACCAGAAAACAGATCTTTGGTTACTTGGTACAAAGAGAAAAGAAAGGTTAAACAGGCTCTCAAAAGGACACAAGGAAGCGTTTGGAGTGGTGGATATATTTGCTACTTAATGGTCATCTTGATGATTTCATTGGTGCATACGTGTGTCAAAATGTCTCTAGAAACATGTACTTTGCTGCATGTCAATTTTATCCCAATAAAGCTATAAAACATAATAAATACTAAAGACTAATAACAAAACAAAAATCTGATCACACTGCCCTTCTGGGCCCCACACTTACCAGGGTAAGTGGCCACCAGCTTGCTGCGGCCTGTAACCGGGACAGCAGCGTGTGAGGTGCTGCCATTCTACCCTCTCCCTGCCCAATGGCCACCTCTGGTCCCTTACAAGATTTCCCTGACACTCCTTCGTACCAGCACTGGGTTTTATACACACCTCTGGGACAGCATTCATCATTCTGAACTGCAATTATTTTCTTATATGTCAAATTCCATTGGAAATAACATACCTAATGCCTTGATCATCTTTATCTTCCCAGGTCCAGCATGACGCTTGGTTGAAGAATGAATTTCTAAATCAGGAAGCAAACTGTTACAATCTGTGCATCTGTGTGGAGTTTTTCCTTCTAAGGTGTTGACATTCATGTTGGAGAGTCTACAGTTTTTTTTTCCCTCTTTGGCCCTGTGTAATATAAGCTGTGCCAAAAATAAATTCAGAAGCTAAAAAATAAACTAAATCAGAATTTATGGGGTTATATATAAAACGCAAACTTCAGAAGATCTTTCACAGTCCCTCAGCTCAAAATAAAAAAAAATTAACTTTTGACTGTGTTGATACCACAGTGTTCAAAATACAACATGGTTTGAAAAAGCCGTAATTGACACTGGGTTTCCAAACAGTCGTTCTTCCTCCTTGTGCAAGTGGCCTGAGTACCGCTTTACCCTGATGAAAACAAAGGGCAGGCAATTTTTTCACTCAGAAAATCACCGAGAGGTGCAGTTAAGCTGCGGGAGATGAAGAACACAGAACTGACAGGCTGCACAGGAGTTGGTACATTAAAAAGCAAAAAGAACTCAGGTAGAATGTCCAAAAAGAGCTGGGAAAGGGCTCTTAGCTTAAAAAGGGGAGGAGCGATTTACCTCATAACCTGAACGTGCATTTGCATGTCAGCACCGTCTCTGTTCAACTCAGTTCAATAAACACCTCTTCAACGGCCAGCCTTGTCTGTCACAAGCAGGTGAAGACAATCCTCATGGCAGCAGCCTTACAGGTAAGCACCTTGGACAAGGAGAGCCCGTCTTCTGAAAAGATTGTTTTCTACTTGCTTTGTATGATAACACACTCTATAATGCACAAGGTGTTTTAAAGGCTTAATTTCAAATGCTATTTACCCTAAAGTCATGAGAAAGACAAGGCAGGTATGGGCACCTCAATTCTGCGGGGACTTGGACAGGTTAAGGATCGTGCCTGAGGTCACACTGTAAGTTGATGATTGAACTTGAAACAAATCTGATTCTTAAACCTGTACTTTTCCCACTATCTTCTTCCTCTTTATTCTTGCTGACCTTCAATAAATTTAAAGATGTCACCTTCTGGGGGAAAAAAAATACCTTGCCGAATACTCGTCATCTTTCTGCCCTATCTCTCTTTCCTCTCCTTTTGTACCCAGCTACCTCAGGGAATTCCTCGTGATACAAGCATTCCTGCAATCAGGCCTGCACACTCACCACTCAGTGAAATTGCTCTCTTGAAAATCACCAGTAACTGCAAAATTCAACTACCATTCTCAGACTTCATTGTCCCTCCATCCTTCAGCATTTGGCCTTGTTAACCATAAGTTCACTTTTTAAAAAAACTCAAAACTTAATATATCCAACAGGTAAAGGATTAGGAAAATTGAATTATTCAGGGGCTTTCTAGTCTTTGAATAACAGCAGTAAGTTAGTTTTAAAGAACCTTAATAATAGTCTTGTCTTCTAGACAAGTGCTAGGTGATTTCATATATTTGGTCTCATTTTATTTTCACAATAATCCTGTGAAGCAGACATTACCATTTCTGTTTTATACCTGAGGAATGTTAGGTTCAGAGAAATTAAAAGCTCTATCCAATGTGAGAGTTGGCAAGTGGCCCCCTCTCCTGATCGGAGTGTTCCTTCCGTCATATTACGGCCACCTCTCCTGTCCATTAACCTCTTAGAGATAAGATACTTTGTACACATTACTTTTCCAGATAGTCAACAATTTTTTTAAAAAGGGTCTTTATTTCAATAGATTTAGGGGGTACAAGTGTTTGTGTTACATGAATGAGTTGTACAACGCTGAGTCGGGGCTTTCACTGTACTGTCACCACAACGGTGTACAGAATACCTGTTGGGCACTTTTGATCCCTCACCTCCCTCCCACTCTCCCCCTTCTTAGTTCCCAGTGTCCTTTACACCACTTTATGACCACATATATCCAACACTTAGCTCCTACCTACAAGTGAGAACACGTGGTGTTTGTTTTTCCATTCCTGAAATACTTCACTTAGGATAAGGGTCCCCGGTTTCAAACAATTTTCTGCAGAAGATATTATTTTATTACTTTTTATGGCTGAGTAGTACTCCATAGTATACATATACCACATTTTCTTTATCCAATCATCAGTTGATGAGTACTTAGGTTGATTCCCTATCTTTGCAACTGTGAACTGTGCTGTGATAAACATTTGGGTACATGTGTCTTTTTAATATAATGACTTCTTTTCCTTGGATAGATATCCAGTAGTAGTGATGCTGGATCAAACAGTAGGTCTACTTTTAGTTCTCTGAGGAATCTCCACACTGCTTTCCACAGAGGTTGCACTAATTTATACTCCTAGCACCAGTGCACGAGCATTCTCACCACATCTGCGCCATCTTTTTTTTTTTTTAACTTCTTAATATTGGCCATTCTGACAGGGGTAAGGTGGTATCTCATTGTGGCTTTAATTTGCATTTCCCTGATAATTAGTGATGTTGAGCATTTTTCCGTATGCTTTTTGGCCATTTATCTATCTTCTTTTCAGAAGAGTTTGTTCCCATCTTTTGCCCACATTTTAATGGGATTACTTTTGTTTTCTTGCTGATTTGGTTGAGTTCCTTGTAGATTCTGGATATTAGTCTTTTGTCAGATGTATAATTTGTGAGTATGTTCTCCCATTCTGTCGGTTGTCTGTTTACTCTGCTGACTATTTCCTTCACTGTGCGGAATTTTTTTAGTTTAATTAAGTCCCATTCATTTATTTTGGTTGTTTCTGTATTTGCTTATGGGAACTTAGTCATAAATTCTTTGTTTAGGACAATGTCCAAAAGAGTTTTTCTTACATTTTCTTGTAGAATTTTTATGGTTTCAGGTCTTACAGTTAGGTCTTTAATCTGTCTTGAGTTAACTTTCATATGTGGTGGAGACAGGGATCCAGGTTCACGCTTCTGCATGCGGCTGTGCAGTTTTCCCAGCACTATTTACTGCATGGGGCGTCTTTTCCTCGGTGTATGTTTCTGTCTGTCAAAACTCAGGTGGTTGTAGCTACATGGTTTTATTTCTGGGTCCTCTATTCTGTTCCAGTGATCTGTATGTGCCTCTCTTTATACCAGTACCATGCTGTTTGGGTTACCACAGTCTTGTAGTATAATTTGAAGTCAGGTAACGTGACACCGCCAGGTTTACTCCTTTTGCTTAGGATTGCTTCGGCTATTTGGGCTCTTTTTAGATCCATGTGAAATTTAGGACTGTGTTTTCTAGTTCTGTGAAAAATGACATTGGCATTTTGTTGGGAATTGCACTGAATCTGTAAATCCCTTTGGGCAGTAGGGACATTTTAACAATATTGATTCTTCCAATCCATGAGCATGGGACGTTTTCCTATTTGTCCATGTCAACTACGATTTCTTTCATCAGTGTTTTGCAGTTCTCCTTGTAGCTTTCACCACCTTGGCTAAGTCTATTCCTAGACATTTTATTTTCTTTGCAGCTATTACAAATGATACTAAGTTCTTGATTTGACTCTTGGCTTTACTGTTATTAGTGTACAGAAATGCTACTGATTTGTGTACATTAATTTTGTAACCTGAGAGTTTCCTAAATTTATTTATCAATTCTAGGAGTCTCTAAGAGGAATTTTTAGAATTTTCTAGATATAAGATCATATCATCAGCAAACAGGGATAGTGTAATCTCCTCTTTTCTGATTTTGATGCCCTAAACAAAGGGTTTTTAAATCAGTTTACAGCTACCATTCCAAAAATGTTTTCTTAAGTATTAGATACATAATTTAACATATTCTTAATTGCACAGTCATACTATAAATATCTATTGGTATAGTTTGTGTAACAATAATGTTCTCTGCCCGCTTCTTTGTGTTTTTGCCTCCTCATTCAGCCTTAGACTCTTATGTCCTGCTGACATTTTGGCTTTTCATACTTATTTCATATTACTTCTATTCCACACTGGCATTTAAAAAACAATTAACTAGAAAATAACATAGTCAAAGTATTAAGAGCTTCTTGAAAACTACAAGACAAATTATTTTTGCATGAGAACATCAAGAATACTGTGTTTGCTTTGGCTAGGAGCTGCTTTGAGACATACTTTTTGGTTTTTGGAGGTGTTTGAGGTTTTTTTGTTTTGGAGAGATTGCCCTGTTTGGTGTTGATTGGGGCAATAACGGGTATTTCACTAAAAAAGGATTGCAGGGGCAGATATTAATACAATTGGAAAACATTGCATGCTGTTTTTTAGCCTTGGATATTCACAAGACATTTTTAGCATGTTTTTTGAACTGTGAAAAATACCGTGGTATTTTATACTTATTATATAGCTAAATAGATGATAGATGCAGATACAGATGTAAAGATAGTATCTTGGGAATAGAGGCCAATATATAGCTTATAGTCAGTAAATGCTAGCTATGAATTTATATTAAATAACCATTGCATAACAGATATTTAGAAAACCCATTTTTAAAAACATTACTAGCCATTAAATTTTACCAGCTCACAGCATTTTCGCCATCTCTTTCAACATTTGCCATTATCATAATGATGCCATTATTACTGTTAATACAGGCCTCAGTGATCTGAATAACTGTAATAATATCAGTATGTGTAATAATACCAAATGAATTGGAATGTTGGCTCTCCCACAGGAAAACTTGTTAAATATAATCTGAATGAAGTTCGTGATCCTCAAAAAAAATCAAAAATTAAAAAAAAAATAGTAGACAGGTGGAAAGGGAAGATGAGACAGGGTGGAAAGGGAAAAAAATGTGTTCTTACAAGAAAGATTTTGATGCCCTTTCACAAAAAGCAACCATGTGGTTGGGGGACGGGGCTTTGAGCCACGTGGTAGCAGCCGGGGGAGGGCGGCTGGAGACGGTGAGCCAGTGATCCAATCAGTCTTGCCTATGTGATGATGCCCCAGTTAAAACTCTGCAAAGGTTTAATCTCTGAAAGAGATCACATGGGCTTCCCTAGTTAGTAGTACTTTCGGGCACTGTCACACATCAGGGTGCTGGGCAGAGGAGATAGTGTTCAGGACCCCACAGGGAGAGCAAGCCTGGGAGCCTGGCATTTTGGCTGATCCCAGACCTTACCCTGTCATCTCTCCTCTTGGCGGGGTCTGATTTGTAACCTTTTGCCATAATAAAACTGCAGTACAGGTATACCTCACTTTATTGCACTTCACTTTATTTTGCTGTGCAGATATAGTGTTTTTTACAAATGGAAGGTTCGCAGGAGCCTGCACTGATGAAGTTTATTAGTGGCATTTTCCCAACAGCATGTGTTCAGTTAATGTCTCTGGCTCACATGTTGGTAGTTTTAGCAACATTTCAAATTGTTTCATTATTATTATATCTGCTGTGCTGATCTGTGATCAGTGATCTTTAATGTTACCATTGTAAATGTTTGGGGGCACCACGAACCATGCCCACGTAAGACGGCAAACTTAACTGATAGACGCGATGTGTGTTCTGACTGCTCCGCCGACTTGCCGTTCCCTCCTCTGGCCCCTGTTCCCTGACACACGACAGTATTGAAGTTAGGCCAGTCAATAACCCTGCGATGCCGCCTAAGTGTTCAAGTGAAAGGAAGAGCTGTATGTCTCTCACCTTATATTGAAAGCTAGAAATAATTATGCTTACTGAGGAAGGTACGTCTGAAATCCAAGACCGGCTGAAAGCTGGGCCTCTGGAGCCAGTTAGCCAAGCGGCGAGTGGGAAGGAAAAGTTCCCGAAGGAGAGAGAGGGGCCAGGACGGTGGAATGAAAGCAGCCGGCACGCGCCACTCACGGGGGGAGGGGAGGGACTGCAAGTGGCGAGTGAACAGCCGACTTCAGAGGGACCGTCTCAGAGAGCATCGCGTGCAAATCAGAAGAGAGGGGACAGGAGACACCCAGAGTGAAGGGAGGCAACGTGCTCTGCAGCACCAGGGGCGCCCGGGGCAGGCGGCGGGGTCGCGGGCACGCAGGGACAGCAACTGCACATGGAGAAGGCACAGAGGAGAGAGCACTTAGGCTCCACGGTTCCCCCACCCCCACCCCAATTGCTATCCGGGTGGCAGTAGGGACACTCCACTGCAGGAAGCCACAGGACTGAATCCAGGAGCTGACAGAAGACGTGCAGCCGTGCGCAGAGAGCGGGCACAGCAGGGCTCCACCGGCTGTGATCCCGGGTGCTGTGACTGGCACCATTTGGAGACCCCAGACCCAGAGCGCTGCCTCTACCGGGGTCAGAGCCGTTGCTGCTGCCTCCCCAGCTCCCCTGCCGACCAGAAAAGAGTGAGGAGGCCAGGCCCCCTCGTGAGCCCTGTGGGTAGGAGCCAAGCACCACCACTGCCAGCGGGGGACCCGGGCGGGGCTGCACTCAAGCTGGCGCTGGCCTCCAACCGCTTCCGCCCACGGATCGGAGCAGAGCACTTCTCGAGCGGGAACGGGCTGACAGTTGCCGCTGCCAGTTGACACGGGCAGGGCTACACTCAAGCTGGCACAAGTCAACAAACACCTCTGCCCACAGACCTGAGTGGGGCAGTGCTAAAGCTGACACAGGCCGACAATCACCGCTGCTGGCAGAACTAGGTGTGGAATTTACTCACTCTGCAATGCAGGGACGGCCAGGGACAACCACAGGGGAACAGTGAGACAGGAGACACAGGACAGCAGCAGTGTCAAACCCTTACAGTGCATCTGCCCATCTCATGCCGGTCAGTCCTCCAGAGCGGTAGCAAGTGGCCGACCGGGGACCTCTGCTTCTCTGCAGTAAGCAGGAGCGCTGCCAGCAGAGGAAAACTGGTGCACCGCAAGCTTATTGGTCTTGAGTTAGGAGAAGAGGTTTCAGATGAGAAGGAGCCAGAATGAGAACTCTGGCAACATGAGAAACAAGCTATTTTGACACCCCCAAAGGATCACAATAGATCTCCAGCCACAGACCACAACCTACAGGAAATTGTCAAAATATCAGAGATGGAATTCAGAATATGGCTGGCAAATAAGGTGAATGGGATTGAAGAGAAAGGTTTGTTTGTTTATTTGTTTTTGAGACAGAGTCTTGCTAGAATGCCGTGGCGTAAGCCTAGCTCACAGCAACATCAAACTCCTGACCTCAAGCAATCCTCCCGCCTTGGCCTCCCAGGCATGATTACAGGCGTGAGCCACCACACAGGACCCTGAAGAGAAAGTTGAAAACCCAGACCAAGAAGCCAAAAAAATATTTCAGGACATGAATGAAAAAATGAAAAAGTCACTAAAGAGATAGACAACATAGGAAAAGATATAACAGAAGTTAAAGAAATGAAAGAGTCATTTATGGAATTTCAAAATACAGCAGCAGAAAGCTTCAACAACAGGTGAGACCAAGTGAAAGAAAGAATTTCAGATCTTGAAGACAAGGCTTTCAAATTAACCCAGTAAGTCAAAGATACAGAAAAAAAGAATAAAAAAGAATGAACAAGTCACACAGAGAAATACGGGACTATGCAAAGCAGGCCAATATATGAATTATAGGTCTCCCTGAAGGAGAAGAAGAAAAAGCAAAAAGCACAAAAAACTTATTCAAGGAAATTATGGAGGAGAATTTCCCTAGTATCACCAGAGATTCAGATTTCCAGATATAAGATGGTTGTCAAACACCAAGAAGATTCATAACAAATAGGACATCTCTAAGACACATAGTCATCAACTTGGCCAAATTCAAAATGAAGAAGAAAAGTGTATAAGCTGCAAGATGAAAACAACAAAGGAAACCCCACTGGGCAAACAGCAGACTTCTCAGAAGAGGCCTTACAGGCTTACAAGAAGGGATGGGGGCCCCATTTTTAGTCTGTTTAAACAGATCAGTTGACAGCCAAGAATTTTATATACTGCAAAACTGAGTGTCAAAGATGATGGAGAAATTAAGACTTTTCCAAACAAGCAAATATTAAGGGATTTTGTCACTATCTAGACCTTCCTTACAAGAAATTCTCAAAAGTGCACTATATTAATACATAGAACAGACAGAAGATACCCTCCAGTATAAAAACACCCAAAAGTTAAGCTCACAGCTCTTTTAAAACACTAGCACAAGAGGGAAAACAAAATGACAAGATATCACCCAACACAATGGATAGAACCGATTCCCACGTATCAATACTAACACTGAATATGAACAGTCCTAATGCTCCACTGAAAAAGCATAGACTGGCTGAATGGATGAAAAACCACAACTCGAATACATGCTGTCTCCAAGAAATTCATCTAACTCACACAGTTTCAAAGTAAAGGGATGGAAAAAAAAATATTCCACACAAATGGAAACCAAAAGTGAGCAAGTGCAGCCATTCTCATTTCAAATAAAATTGACTTTAAATTAACAATGGAAAAAAAAACAAAGATGATCATTATATAATGATAAAGGTAGCAATTCCACAAGAAGACATAACAGTTCTAAATATATATGCACCTAACACAGAAGGTCTCAGATTCATAAAACAAATTCTACTATATCTAACTAAAGAAATAAATAGTAGCATCATAATTGCAGGGGACTTCAACACACAAACGAAAAACTAAACACATCATCAAAACAGAAAACCAACAAACACTGGACTTAAATGAGACACTAGAACAAATGGATCTAATAGACATTTACAGAACACTCTACCATGAAAATATATTTTATACATATATGTACATATATATACACACACACACACAATCTTCTTATCAGCAAATGGGACATTTTCCAACATTGCTTATATCTTAGGCCACAAAACAAGTCTCAGAAAATTCAGAAACATCAGAATCATCCCATATATCTTTTCAGACCACAGTGGAATAACACTAGAAATCAATTCCAAGAGAAACTCTCAAATCTATACAAAGTCATGGAAATTAAATAGCCTGCTGTTGAATAATCCTTGCATCAATGATGAACTTAAGATGGAAATCAAAAGATTCTTTGAGCTGAATGAAAAAGGGGACACAAGCTGTCAAAATCTATGATATACAGTAAAAGCAGTGCTAAGAGGAAAGTTTATAGTCTTAAATGTTCACATCAAAAATACAGAAAGATCACAAATTAACAACTTGATGTCATACCTCAAGGACCTAGAAAAAGAAAACAAACCAAACCAAAGCTAGCAGAAGGAAAGAAATAACAAAGCTCAGAGCAGAACTATTAATAATTGAAATGAAAACCAAAAAGACAACACAAAGCATTAAGGAAAAAACAGTTGGTTCTTTGAAAAGATAAACAAAATCAGTAGACCACAGCCAAATTAACCAGAAATAGAAAAGAAAGAAATCAAATAAACTCAATCAGAAATGAAAAAGGAGAAAATACAACTGATACCACAGAAATATAAAATATCATCCACGAATACTATGAAACTCTCTACACATACAGACTAGAAAACCTAGAGGAAATGCATAAATTCCTGGAAACACACAACCTCCCAAGGCTGAATCAGGAAAAAATGGAAATCCTAAGCAGACCGGTAACAAGCAGCAAGGTTCAGGCAGTAATAAAAAAATATCCCAATTAAAAAGCCCCAGACCGGAAGGAAACACAGCTGAATTCTACCAGACCTATGAAGAAAAACTTGCACCTATCCTACAGAAATTATTTCCCAACATTGAGAAAGAGGGAGTTTTCCATAACACATGCTATGAAGCCAGTATCACCTTTATACCAAAGCCAGGAAAGCACACACAAAAAAAAGAAAACCACAGACCACTGTCCCTTTGAACATTGATATAAAAATCCTAAACAAAATACTGGCAAACGAAATTCAATAACACATCAAAAAGGTAATACACCATAATCAACTGGGCCTCATCCCAGGGAGGCAATGATGATTCAGTATACCCAAATCAATGTGATTCGCCACATAAACAGAAGCAAAAACAAGGATCATACAATCATCTCAATAGATGCAGAAAAGGCATTCAATAAAATACAGCACCCTTTCATGATAAAAACCCTCAACAAACTAGGCATAGAAGGAACATAACTCAAAATATCCATATATGATAAATGCACAGCCAACATCACACTGAGTGAAGAAGAGTTGAAAGCATTCCCCTTAATAACTGGAACAAGATAAGGGTGCCCACTGCCACCACTTCTATTTAACATAGTACCAGAAGTACTAGACAGAGCAATTAGGCAAGAAAAAGAAATAAAGGGCACCCAAATTGGGAAAGAGGAGATCAAACTATCCCTGTTGGCCAAAAATATGATCTTGTATCTAGAAAACCCTAAAGACTTCATGAAGAGGCTCCTAGAGTTGATAAATAAATTCAGCAAAGTCTCAGGTTACAAAATCAACATACACAAATCAGTAGCATTTCTATATACTAATAACAGTCACTCTGAGAGTCTAGTCAAGGACTTAAGACCATTTACAGTAGCTACAAAGAAAATAAAATATTTAGGAATATACTTAGTCAAGGAGGTGAAAGATCTCTGTACTGAGAACTATAAAACACCAATGAAAGAAATCATAGATGACACAAACAAATGGAGAAATATCCCATGCTCATGGATTGGAAGATTGATGTCCATACTGCCCAAAGTGATTTACAGATTCAATACAATTCCCATCAAAATACCAATGTCTTATTACACAGATCTAGAAACAATACTCCTCAGCTTCATATGGAACCAAAAAAAAACCTGAATAGCCAAAGCAATCTTAAGCAAAAAGAACAAATCTGGAGGAATCACATTATTTGACTTTGAATTATACTACAAGTCTATAGCAATGAAAACAGCATGCCACTGGTATAAAAGTACAGACAGACCCCTGGAACAGATTAGTGAACCAAGAAATAAAGCCATATAACTATGACCAACTGATCTTTGAGAAAACAGACAAAAACATACATTGGAGAAAGGACACCCTATTCATTAAATGATACTGGGAAAACTGGGTAGGGTAGCCACATACAGAAGAATGAAACAGGACCCCTATCTCTTACCATATACAAAAATTAATTCAAGATGGATTAAAGACTTAACTGTAAGACCCGAAACCATAAAAATTCTAGAAAAAAGTAGGAAAAACCTCTTCTAGACATAGTTGTAAGCAAAGAATTTATGACTAGGACCCCAAAAGCAAATACAGCAACAATAAAAATAAATAAATGGAACTTAATTAAATTAAAAAACTTCTGCACAGCAAAGGAAATAAGCTCACTAGTTTGTCCTGTCTTTCCTCTGGCAGGATTGGTTGTCATTTCTTGCCTTTTGGGGTGTTTGACAGATTGGTGTTATATAACAGGTTACGTAACAGGCTACATAACAAGGTAGGTTATGTAACAGTTTCCTTACTACAAATGTGTATTCCCCAGAATTCTTCATGAACCTCCACCCATGTTATGCTAACTAGATGGTAATGAGCTCTAGGTCAGCTAATGGTTACTAGGAACATTTTACCACATATGTTCCCAACAGGGAACAGTTCCTAGCTGCAATTTAGTTCCTAGCTACAATTCGGTTCCCACTCTCCACACTTAGCCACTTCCTTGCCACCTGTTTACCCTCCACCAGACCTAACAATTGGACACAGGATGAATATTCAAAACCTACAAGGAAGTCAAACAAATCAGCAGGAAAAACAAACAACTCCATCAAAAAGTGGGCAAAAGACATGAACAGAATTCAAAAGAAGATAGAAAAATGGCCAACAGACATATTAAAAAAATGTCCAACATCACTAATCATCATGGAAATGGAAATTAAAATCACAGTGAGGTACCAGTTTACCCCTGTCAAAATGACCATAATTAAAAGATCAAAAGCATCTGTTACAAATGACAACCAAAATTAAAAAATAATAATAAATCAAAAAACAACATATGCTGGCATGGATGCACAGAGAAAGGAACACTTATAAACTGTTGGTGAGAAGGCAAACTGCTACAGCCCCTATGGAAACTAGTATGAAGATTTCTCAAAGAGGTAAAAGTAGACTTATCATTCAATCCAGCAATCCCACCACTGGGTACCCAAAGGAAACAAAATGTCTTTCACAGCAAGTTGGATGAAACTAGAGACCATTAACCTAAGTGAAGTATCTCAGGAATGGAAAAACAAACACCACATGTTCTCACTAATAAGTGGTAGCTAAGCAATGGGTACACACAGGCAGAAATAGATGTAAAGAACATTGGAAACTAAGAAGGGTATGGGGAGAAGGGTGAGGGATGAAAACTTACTTAATGGTACAATGAACACTGTCCTGGTGATAAGCACACTGAAATACCTGACTTAAACATTATATCCATGTAACAAAAACATTTGTATCCCCTTAGTATTTTGAAATTAAAAAAAAAGAAAAGTCCTTGAAGGAAATTAAAAGTGCAACTTAAAGGAACACATGAATGATAAGAAAGTGAAAGATTCTGGAGACAAGATGGCAGACCAGAGACACCAGCTGCTAGATCATCTCAGAAAGAAGGAAAAGTTTTAGATGAAAAAGAAAAAACAAATAAACATAGATCAGGTAGAATTCTGAGTGAAAAGTGCCAGAACCTACCAGAGATTCCACAGGAAAGAGTTGCATACCAGAACAAGGAGCAAGATATCAGCATAGATCAACCACCAAGAACCTTGGAGTCCAGTGAGAAGGGTCAGTGAAGCAGGTTGTTTCTCCCTCCCTGATATCTCTGGCAGTCAGTGGGCTCCCAAGATGGTGGAGAGCCTTTCTACCCTCACAAGCCCAAAAGCCTCTGCCACCAGTGAATTGGGAGTTTATTGAAGACAAAGATCCAGGCTCCCAGCTCCCTTGGGCTTGCTTCCCACAGACCCAAGCCAAGAGAGCAGATGCTATATTGTTTCTCCACCCACTGTGTGCCTTTCTCCTGCCCCTCGTTTTCATCATATGTTTTCCTACACAAACATTTCCCAACTCTGGCCCAGATTGCGGAAGCCACAGGGGGCTGGTGGGTCCTGAAAGATCTGCATGACCACAGAGCCTGGACGTTCCAGGTGGGCTGCCTTCAGGAAAGGGAGACAGAGACAACCAGAGTGCCAGCTTTCCTCCATTTAGACTCTTTTGCTCCTCTTCACTTCCCCCACCCATGGATGCCAAGAGGGATGACTGAGCCAGGGCTCACAGAAGTGCTCTTCCCCTCCACTGGTCCTTCCACCACACCAGGACTTCCACAGAACGTGGAGCTCAAACCTTTCCTCTTAAAGAACTGCAGAGGACTAAGGGGTGCTCGTCCTACGAGCTGTCTGCTAACTGCCCCTGTCTAGTGCTGCTTGCCTGGCTGCTCCATCAAGGAGGGCACACCCCAAAGCAGAGGGACATCAAACCTGCTTGAGCACCCCATAGGCAAGTTGGAACCAGCATGCTTCTCCCTGGCATGGTAAGGTATTGAACTTTGGAAACCCAAAATTTCAGGCCTGCGGGCTAGATACTGTACCCCCAGGACTTGATTGTGTTGCTCTGAGACATGGAAGGGAGATTTGTGAATTAACCTAAGGGGGCAAGGGAGCCCGCATGGGCAGTACTGAAAAGAGTGCAGTGTGGGTCCCAGTCACAGCATACTTGGGGGGAAGCTCAGCTAGTTTGAGCTCCTGCCTGCTGGCAGACACCTGAGGGAGACTGCAGAGTAGTAGGTGGGGCAGAAGAGTGAAACCTGCTCCTGACAGCCAGATTGTGACTCTCAGATGGCCCCTCGTCCACAAACAGACTTTGGCTTGATGGGGCCACTTCAGCCCCTCCCTGATAGCATGGGAGTATACCTTTGACCCCTGCCAACACAGCTACCTTACCAACTCTTGTGGAGCCTGAGGGCAGGCTTACCTGACCCAGGCCAGCCCAGCCTCATTCCCCCATACACCTCTGCTATGGTGGAGAATATGGACTCACGTGGAACTTCCTGGGCCCACCCACCACCTGGAGCATTTGAACACTTCCCTTAAGGAACTAGAGCCAGTTACAGGTCCCAGCAACAACACGGAAGCCTGTTCTTTCTGACAAGGACCACCTACTAACAGAGAGGTAAATTCACACAGCCCCTTATATCAGTTACTGACTCAATTATATAGGATGTGGTTATTCTTACCACAAAGCACCATCTCTTGTCTCAGAGATTGAAATGGGTATTCCAATACAATTCACACTGTTAAGAAGACCACAGGGCTGGGGAAAGAGAAAGGATTTATTTCAAAGACTTTGATCCTCCCTCATTAAAGAGAGATAGGGAATCTTCCCACACACATACCTCACCACTGCAACAGCCTATAAAGAACAACCAACTGAGAAAACCACCACACTAAGGATATCTATAACCAAATCCATCCAGAACCTAGACCACCATCAAAGCACCCACAAGGAAAGCCAAAGGTCCTTACCCAACACATGCTACAGACACACCATTACAAGTGAGGGGGGTGGGGAAAAAAACCCATCTAAACAAAAGAAAATCCAAAAATAAGAAGCAACAGCTGCTCCAGATGAGAATGAATCAGCAAAAGAATTCAGGAGGTATGAAAAATCAGCATGAAAGGACACCCCTAAAAGGGAACACCATCTCTCTAGCAATGGATACCAACCAAAATAAAAATATTCAAATGACAGATAAAGAATTCCAAATATGTATTATAAGGAAGCTCAATGAAATCCGAGAAAAAATAGAAAATGAACTCAAAGAAACCAAAAAACAATTAAGGAAATGAATGAAAAAATTCACTACAGAGATTGACATATGTGTAAAAAACCAAATAGAATTTCTGGAAATGAAAAATTCATTTAAGGAAATACAAAATACAGTGGAAACCTTTAAGAATAGACTAGACTAGGCAGAAGAAAGAACCCCAGAGCTTGAAGACAACACTTTCGAATTGCCTCAGTCAGTCAAAAATAAAGAATAAGAGAATTAAGACAAATAAACAAAGGCTACAAGTTACATGGGATTATGTAAAACAGCCAAATATAAGAATCATATGCATCCCTGAGCATGAAGAAGAAAATACACATGGGCTAGAAAACCTATTTGAAGGAATAATTAAGGAAAACTTCCCTAGTCTTGCTAGAGACTTAGACATCCAAGTATAAGAAGCTCAAGAATACCTTGGAAATTCATTGCAAAGAAGCAATCGCCAAGACACATACTCATCAGACTGGCAAAAGTCAACAGGAAAAAGGAACTCCTGCTTGCTATGAAGTGAAAAAATCAAGTAACTTACAAAGAAAAACTGATCAGGCTAACTGCAGACTTCTCAACTGAGACAAGACAGAAGGGATTGAAGTCTCATTTTCAGTCTTCTTAAACACAATTGCCAGCCTGGAATTTTGTATCCTGCAAAACTAAGTTTCATAACTGAAGGAGAAATAAAGACTTTTCCAGATAAGCAAACACTGAGGGAATTTGTCAAGACCAGACCTGCTCTGCAGGAAACACTCCGAACCACATTATACATGGATCAGCACAATAGACACCCGCCAGTGCAAAACCACACAAAATCAAAAGCTCAGAGCTCATATAAAACAATAGCACAAGAGATAAAACAAAGCAATAAGGTACTGCCCAATAGGATGAACAGAACAGTATCTCACATATCAATTATATCAACCAACACGAACGGTCTGAATACCCCATCCAAGAGACATAGGCTCCTTGAATGGCTGAAAAAAAATACAACCCAACTGTGTGCTGTCTCCAAGAAACACATGTAACACACAAGGACTCATATAGACTTAAGATAAAAGGATGGGAAAAAAGTACTCCATGCAAATGGAAACCAAGAGAAAACAGGTGTAACCAGCCATTCTCATATCAGATAAAATTGACTTTAAAGAAACAACAGTATAGAAAGAGAAAGATGATCAGGATATAATGGTAAAGGGAGCAATTCAACAAGAAGGCATAACAATCCTAAATATTTATGCATGTAACACAGAAGCACTCAGATTCATAAAGCAAACCCTACTAGATCTAAGCAAAGAGATAAACAGCAGCTTGTAATTGCTAGGGACTTCACACCCCACTACACAACTGGACAGATCATCCAAGCAGAAAATAAATAAAGAAACATTGGACTTAAATGGGACTCTAGAACAAATGGACCTAACAGGCATTTACAGAATATTTTACCCAAAAACTACTGAATATACATTCTTCTTGTCAGCACATGGAACATTCTCCAAGAGAGATCACACCTTAGTCTACAAAACTTGTCTCAACAAATTCAAAAAAATAGAAATCATATCACTTATCTTTTCAGACCACAGTGGAATAAAACTAGAAATCCATTCCAATTGAAACAATTCTACACAAAGTCATGGAAATTAAATAACCTGCTGCTAAATGATTATTGAGTCAATAATGAAATTAAGGTGGAAATCAAAAGATTCCTCAAGCTGAAGAAGAAACAGGACACAAGCTACCAAAATCTATGGGATTTAGCAAAAGCAATCTTAAAGGGAAGATTCATAGCCTTAAATCTCTAAATCAAAAAGACAGAATGATCACAAATTAACAATCTAATGACATGTATCAAGGAACTAGAAAAGGAAGAAGAAACCAAACCCAAAGTCAGCAAAAGAAAAGAAATAACTAACACCAGAGCAGAACTAAATGAAATGGGAAATAAAAAAACCATACAAAGGATCAATGAAACAAAATGTTGATTGTTTGAAAAGATAAACAAAATTGATAGACCTCTTGCTAGATTAACCAGGAATAGAAGAAAAATGACCCAAGTAAGCTCAATCAAAAATGAAAAAGGTTGGCCGGGCACGGTGGCTCACGCCTATAATCCTAGCACTCTGGGAGACCGAGGAGGGTGGATCGCTCGAGGTCAGGAGTTCGAGACCAGCCTCAGCAAGAGCGAGACCCCATCTCTACTAAAAATAGAAAGTAATTATCTGGCCAACTAAAATATATATAGAAAAAATTAGCCGGGCAAGTTGGCGCATGCCTGTAGTCCCAGCTACTCGGGAGGCTGAGGCAGTAGGATCATTTAAGCCCAGGAGTTTGAGGTTGCTGTGAGCTAGGCTGATGCCATGGCACTCACTCTAGCCAGGGCAACAAAGCGACACTCTGTCTCAAAAAAAAAAAAAATGAAAAAGGAGATATTACAACTGATACCACAGAAATACAAAATATCATCTGCGAATACCATGAAAATCTCTACACACAAAACTTGAAAATATAGAAGAAATGAACAAATTCCTGGAAACAAACAACCTCCCAGGACTCAATCAGGAAGAAATAGAACTCCTGAACAGAGCAATAAAAAGCAATAATATTGAAGCAGTAATAAAAAATCATCCAACAAAAAAGCCCCCAACCAGATGGATTCACAGCCGAATTTTACCAGACCTATAAAGAAGAGCTGGCACCCATACAGCAGAAACTATTCCATAACATTGAGAAGGAGGGAATCCTCCCAAACTCATTCTATGAAGCCAGTATCACCTTGATACCAAAGCTAGGAAAGGACACAACAAAAAAAGAAAACTACAGTCCAATATCCCTTGTGAATATAGATGCAAAAAATCCACAATAAAATACTAGTAAACCAAATTCAACAGCACATCAAAAAAATAATCCACCATGACCAATTGTGCTTCATCCTAGGGATGCAAGGATGGTTCAACATATGCAAATAAATAAATGTGATTCACCCCATAAACAAAAACAAACACCATATTATCATCTCTATAGATGTAGAAAAAGCATTCAACAAAATCCAGCACCCTTTCATGATAAAAAAAAAAACCCTCAACAAATTAGGCATAGAAGGACAATATTTCAAGATTATAAAAGCCACATATGACATACCCACAAGCCACATCATACTGAATGCAGAAAAGCTGAAACCATTCCCAATAAGAGCTGGAACAAGACAAGGATTCCCACTGTCTCCACTTCTGTTCAACATAGTTCTGGAAGTCCTAGCCAGAGCAATCAGGCAAGAGAAAGAAATAAAGGATATCCAAATTGGGAAAGAGGAGGTTGATACGCTCTTATATCTAGAAAACCCCAGAGACTCCACCAAGAGATTCCTGGAATTGATAGACAAATTCAACAAAGCCCCAGTTTACAAAATGAATGCACAAAAATCAGCAGCATTCCTATATACCAATAACAGTCAAGCTGAGAGCCAAATAAAAGACACAATACCATTCACAATAGATATAAGAAAATAAAATACCTAGGAATATCCTTTACCAAGGAGGTGAAAGATCTGCACAAAGAGAACTACAAAACACTGAGGAAAGAAACTACAGATAACAAAAACAAATGGAAAAACATATAGATTGGTAGAATGAACATTGCCAAAATGTCCATAAGTAGCCAAAGTGATTTACATATTCAATGCCATCCCCATCAAAATACCAATTTCATATTTCACAGATCCACAGAAAAAAACTCTAAACTTGGTTTGAATCCATAAAGGAGCCGAACAGCCAAAGCAATCTTAAGCAAAAGAAACAAATCTGGAAGCATCATATTGCTGGACTTCAAACTATACTACAAGGCTGTAGTAACCAAAATAGCATGATATTGGCACAAAAACAGAGACATAGACCAATGGAACAGAACAGACAGTCCAGATATAAAACCATCCACATATAACCAACTGAGCTTTGACAAAACAGACAACAAAAGAACCCCTATTCAATAAATGGTGCTTAGAAAATTGGATAGCCACATGCAAAAGAAATGAAATAGGATGCATATCTCTCACCACTCACAAAAATTAATTCAAAATCAATAAAAGAAAACTGTAAGTCATGAAACCATAATAATTCTAGAAGAAAATGTTGGAAAAACTCCTCTAGATATTGACCTTTATGAACAAGACCCCAGTGGCAATAACAGCAACAACAAAAATTTCAAAAAAATTAAAAAGCTTCTGCACAGCCAAGGAAATAATTAACAGAGCAAACAGACAACCTACAGAATGGAAGAAAATATTTGCAAGACATATCTGATAAATGGCTAACAAATGGAATCTGCAAAGAACTCAAACAAATCAGCAAGAAACAAACAACCCCATTAAAAGTGGGGAAAAGCCATGAACAGAAGCTTTTCAAAAGAAGATGGAAAAATGGCCAATAAACATATGAAAAAATGCTCAACATCACTGATAATCAGGGAAATGCAAATCAAAATCACAATGAGGTATCAACTTACCCCAGTTAAAATGGCTTTTATTAAAAAGCCCAAAGAAAATAGATGCTGGCATCAATGCAGAGAGAAAGGAATGCTTATATACTGTTGGTGGGACTGTAAATTAGTATGACCTGTATGGAAAACAGTATGGAGATTCCTCTTAGAACTATAGGTAGACCTACCATTTGACCCAGCAATCCCACTACTGGGTATTTACCCAAAGGAAAAGAAGTCATTTTATTGAAAAGACTCTTGCACTTTGCAGCACAACTCACAATTCCAAAGATGTGGAATTAACCCAAGTACCCATCAGTACATGAGTGGATTAACAAAATATGGTATTTGTATACTAGGGAATACTACACATCCATGAGGAAGGATGAATTAAGGCCTTTTGCAACAATTTGGATGGAACTAGAGACCATTATCCTAAGTGAAGTATCTACAGAATGGAAAAATAAACACCACATGCACTCGCTATTAAATTGGAACTAACCCATGAGCACACATGGGCACAGAGGGAAATAAAACTCCACGGAAATCAATCAGGGGGAGGGGGAAGGAGAACATGGGTGAAAACCTACCTAACAGGTACAACGAACACTATCTGGGGGATGGGTACACTTATGACCATGACTCAAGCATAACAAAATTGATACATGTCCAGAAACATTTGTATACCCATAATATTTTAAAAAGGAAAAAAAAGGAAATGAAGAAAGTGAAACAGCCTTATTGCTGCTACGCAGAAAGATTGAATTGTCTGGATAGAAAATCAAACCAGCCACAACAGTCCCTTAAGCCAAAGTCCAATCCAGAGCAAAGCTCAACTTTCCTCAGTTCTATGAAGGCTGAAAAATGAGGAAGCTACAAAAAGAATTTTAAAACTAGTTGGTCATGAAGTTGGTTCATGAGGTTTTCAAGTAAAGAAGCCATCTCCATAACATAAAAGTGCAAGTTGAGGCTGCAAGTGCTGATGTAGAAATGCAGTAAGCTCTCCAGAAGATCTAGCTAAGATCACTGGTGAAGGTGGCTATACCAGACAACATCGTATCGATGTAGATGAAACAATCTTCTATTGGGAAAAAGATGCCATCTAGGACTTTCATAGCTGGAGAGGAGAAGTCAGTGCCTGGCTTCAAAGCTTCAAAGGACAGGCTGACTCTTCTGTTAGAGGCTAATGCAACTGGTGACTTAAAGTTGAAGCCAATGCTCTCTTGCCATTCTGAAAATCGTAGGGCCCTTAAGAGTTATGTTAGATCTCCTCAGCCTGTGCTCTAGAAATGGAACAGCACAGCCTGCATGTCTATTTTACAGCAGCGTTTACTGAATATTTTAAGCCCACTATTGAGGCCTACTGCTCAGGAAAAAAAACTTATTTCAAAATATTACTGCTCATTGACAATGCACCTGCTCATGCAAAAGCTCTGATGGAAATATGCAAGCAGATGAATATTGTTTTCATGCCTGCTAACAGACATGCAGCCCATGGATCAAGGAGTAATTCTGACTTTCAAATCTTATTATTTAAGAATTATATTTTATAAGGGTAGAGTTGCCATAGATTGTAATTTCTCTGATGGATCTGGGCAAAGTAAATTGAAAGCCTTCTGAAATGAATTCACCATTCTATTAATAAATGCCATTAAGAACATTCATGATTCATGGGAGGTGGTTAAAATATCAACATTAACAGGAATCTGGAAGAAGTTGATACCAATCTTCGTGGATGACTTTGAGGGGTTCAAGACTTCAGTGCAGGAAGTCACTGCAGATGTGGTGGAAACAGCAAGAGAACTAGAATTGGAAGTGGAGTCTGAAGAGGTTTCTGAATTGCTGCAATCTCATGGTAATACCTGAATGGAAGAGGAGTTGCTTCTTCTGGATGAGCACAGGAACTGGGTTCTTCAGATGGAATCTAATCCTGGCAAAGGCGCTGTGAACATTGTTGAAATGACAAGGGATTGAGAATATTACATAAACTTACTTTGGCAAAGCAGCAGTGGGCGAGAGGACTGTCTCCAATCTTGAAAGAAGTTCCACTGTGGGTAAAACGCCACCAGTCAGCATCACAAGCTACAGAGAAATCCCTCATGAAAGGAAGAGTGAACTGATGTGGCAACTGCATTGCTGTCTTATGCTAAGAAAGTTCCATAGCCACACTGACCTCCAGCAACCACCACCTGGTCAGCAACCAGCCATCAACAGGGAAGCAAGCCCTGCACCAGCAAAAAGATTATGACTTGATGAAGGCTCTGATGATCATTAGCATATTTTAGCAATAAAGTATTTTTAAATTAAGATATGTACATTGTTTTTAGACATAAAGCTATCGCACACATAAAAGACTACAGTGTAGCACAAACAACTTTCATATACTCTGGGCAGCAGTGGTCTGAAACCAAACCTGCAATACATCCTAAGTATGCCTATACGGCACTTTCCCAAGCTCTGTGGGTTCTTCTAGCAAATAATCCATCCTGATGGGGTAGCAGAAACCCCCAAGTTGTACCCAGCTCGTCAGAAGTCAGGGTGGCCCAAGGACCCTAAACTGTAGCTGGTTTTGAGGTGAGAGGAGTCTCATGGAGAACTGTGCCCTTAACCTGTGAAGTCTGGCCTAACTCTGAATAGTTTGTGACACATGTCACTGTAGCCACATAAAAAACTGATGAGATTGGGACTATTCCTATTTTACAGAGAAGGAAACTGAGGCATTGAGAGTCACTCAGCTGTAAAGTGGGTGAGGCCCAATTTCAACCCTGGCAGCTCTGGCTCCAGACCCACAGTTTTATCCTCACTGTGATGCTCCACCATGAATATTTTTTTCAGTGCTCTGTTTCTCATCTACATCTACTTGGAGAGCAGTATTTTTTAGCAATTACATTTTATTGCATCTCTATACATCATTCAACTTAACTTTTCATGGAAGCAATGTTCTCTTCTTTATGCATTTATATTTCTTCAGTTTATGTAATATTTAAATAAGTTGCATCATTTCAGGTGCAACTGGCATAAGCAGATTTGGGGAAAAGCACAGTGTTTTCTCTACGCAGACAAATCCAAATGAGGAAAGCAAATGCATCACAGCTTGCTGGAGAGCGGTCTTCCAGCGTGAGTGTGCAGCACGTGCAGCCATCAGCTTTATGTGCAGTGAGATTTACAGAGGGAATAAAGGCATCAGTGAAGCAGGAGGTGCCAGGTTAAGAGAGGGCCTAACGTGTGAAGAAAAAGTCTGCAATGACCACAACCTTCTATTGATCTTTTCCGCTGGCTCAATCCAATGAGCCCTGTTCTCACTCACAATAGTATTTTTTCCGTTGGTTCTTCTCTATTACCACACTCAGTAAAGCCCCTTTCCAGAGTCACATTCAGCCAATATTGATTGAGGGCCTATCATTTATTTATTGATGCACTATTCCATCAAGCACCACAATCCGACCCACACTAGGACAGGCGCTTTCATACATATGACTGTCATCACACCCGTTTGACAGCTGAGGCATCACAGGGATGCCAAGGAGCTTCCCGAATGTGTGTCCTCCCATTTCCCATCCACTACCCTCCTCTAAGATCACCTCCCTCCTCCCCACCATGGATCTCAATTAGCCAGTGATGCTGTCACTGGCTCTCTCGAACCTGCAGGCCTCTGTCCTTTCACCTCATGGCCTTACCCAACCCTGGGAAATGTCCTGGGTTTCAAAGGGCAAAGATACCCAAAATCACTAGTCACCTGGACAAGGCCACTGCTGGTTTTTAGCTATTGAGTGTTGCTGGAGAAAACGTCAACATGCCCAAGCTATCTGAATCATTCCTGAATTTCTCCAACTGAACGAAATCATTTCTTCTGATGAATTATCATAATGTTTTATAATTTTCCTTTAGCACTGTTTTTGGTATTTTGTGCATATATTACCTTCCCTTTTAAACAACAGACTCCTTAAAGCTACTGTCTTATCCAGTCATTCAATAAATATTTAACTCATGAAGTTCCCTGTCTATTGATACCACTCCATTACTATCAATAATAATAAGGACATAAATAAAGGGCTGTACAATTTGTTCTTATAAATTCACAAGCACTGTCACATTTATACCATTTTCTAGTCCTATTTCAACTGCCCCTTCATTGCATTTGATGGTTTGTATTAGTGTTTGTATTAATGTATTTGCTGTCCCTCCCTAAAGAATTATCCCTCCCCAGCCCAGGGACAGTGGGCTTGTCCAGGTGACTGGCAGCGCCCTTATGAGTAAAGATCGTACATCCTGCATTTTTCAGACCGGGGTTGGCCACTGACATGCTTTGACCAATGAAACGTGGGCTGAAGTGACCTACTTCTACGCGAAAACTTTAAAACCGAGCTCACTGTCTCGCTGAGGTGGCAGCGTCCCAGACGGTCGGCTCCGTCGGCCTGTATCACAGAGTGAAGTCACACGGCTGTGACCCCAAGCAGACCCACGAATGACATGGCTGAGCAAGAAGCAAACCTTTTGTTTTCTTAAACCAAGGAGATTTGGGAGTTGCTTATTACTGCAGCATTACCTATTCTATTCTAATAGACACCAGAGATATTAATATTATTCCTTTTTTAAAATGAATGAATGGATGGCCAATCTGACGTTACAGAGAAAGCTGGGCACGAGGTAGAGCATCGAGGTTATTTACTAATCGCACTCCCAGATTGTGTCCTCGTCTGGGGTGTGACCTCGATTACATCTCCTGCAGGCCCACATGCGTGCCCCTGCCCGCCGCTTCCCTGCTCTGTCCGTGGGCGCCAAGCATTGATTGCTAAGGTCTGTTTTCTGGGAATTGTACAAACATCCTACCCACAAAATGGGTAGTAAATCCTTGAAAAAAGGAGTCAGGTTCCCGTTAGACTTTAAATGGCATGTTTGCATTATTTTATCAGTAAAGATATATAAAAACAGGGAGGGATTTCTGTGTGATAATTTGAAGATAAAGTGAATTCAGCTGCACCTCTGCTTTCCAGAATCAATATGAGCAGAGCCACTAGAGTGTTAATGATTTAGTTAAGCTTGCTACCCACCTAAGTAGCCCATTTTAAATTTTCCCTTTTTCTTGATTTATTCCTCAGGTGGTAAAATCAAACTGCTCTCGAATATAACTAGCACTTAAGTTTTTTGACAGAACAGAAAGCTAAAATAAGACCATAACCAGGATTCCTCTCTGAAGTTCAAAGGCTCGCTCCTTAATTCCCGAATCACGAAGGCTAACCACGATCTCCAGAGAACACCTCTCCCCACGCTCTCCGGTCAACTCTCTTCTCTGAACCCGGAAGCACGGGATCCGCCTTGTTTGGAAGATCTCTCTACGTGTCCCCAGTTCATGGCAGTGACCGCAGGTTCACGGAGTGGGTTCGCTCCCTCTCGGGTGGCCGGCAGAGCTGCAGGAGACAGTAACAGAACGAGGTCTGACCCGGACCTGTGCGCAGCCTGTGTCGAGTCTCCCTTGTGTGCTCCATGTCCTTATTCATCTCTAGTGAGACATTTAAAAGGCATCTGGTTGGGTTCACAACCTACGTTAATTCTAAGTTTACAATTTGGCACAAGTTGTCTTAGAATTTAATCATATTTAAATAAGGAATGGCATTTTTAGAGCCCCAAAAAGGAAGAAAGGGAAACAGGGAAGACTTTTTAAAGAGTTATGAAACTCCTTATCCATGAATGCTTTTCACAGAGTAGCCTTTTATAGATTGTAGGTATTAGGAAGCGATGGGGTGATTGTTTTCCATGAAACATGGGCTTAATCCTCATGGGGAGAAATTTTTGACTAAAAGCAACTGGTACCTTTCCAAGTTTAATCGCTGAAAATATATCCATTAGCTATTTTGCTGACCCCCGACTTTACCTGGTCCGACCATCCATTAAAGCTGATTCACAATGAGACCTAAGGTTCTCAATTTAGAGGCCAGCGGATATGTCAAAAATGGAAACCAAAACTCATAGGTACTATTGCTCTTCATGGCTGAAGTGATGTTATTGACAATGCCTTTATTTGTAGAACTAACCTCATTAGTGACTGTGCAGCTTCATGGAATACCTCCAAAGCAGCATGCCCAGCGATGTGGTGATGATGATGGTTTTAATGGAATCTATAATCTCAGTTCTTTGGGATAATACTTACTTGATTTATTCAAGTTTTCATTACTGTGGCAGCCAGCCTTGACGATGGCCCCCAACAATCTCTGTCCCCCGATATGCCTCTTATGGCTCCTACTCACACCCTTGTGTATTCCCCCACACTACACACAACAGATGTGTAACCAGTAGGATGTTGCGGGAATGACAGAGTGTGACTAAGTCATAAAAGACATCAAGGCTCCGTCTTGTTTTCTTAGGTTGCTCAGTCTGGAGGAAGCTGGCTGCCATGTCATGAGGACACTCAAACTACCCTAGAATGAGGCTCACGTCGTGAGGAAATAAGACCTCCTACGTCAGACCACTGCTCGTTTTAAACTGGTGGGCTTGGGGGTAGGTTGGTAAGCAGCAGTAGAAAACTAATACAATTACCAATAAAAGATGATTGGCCAGGGTTGCAACAAAATATTTGGCCACTGAGTAAACACTCCAGAAAGAAAGTTATTGGTGGTAGAGAGCCCTATGTCTTCCCTTTCCTGATTTCCTGATTACCAGTATCATCTATTTTTTTTTTAGCACTCTAACAAAATCCCTGAGTTTCTGCTCTAAACCTATAAAGATAATCAGAAAATTGAGTTGTGAGGACAAAGTTAAGGTATTGATAGAGTTCTGCTAAAAAAAAGAAAAAAGACAGACACAGGATCAAAATTGAATTGTTTTTAGTCCACTTGGTATGTGAAAGTCTTCCAAAACATGATGTATTTGGAAAGAACATGAATCAGAAATGAATATTCTATGTGTACTTCAAAAGCCATTTGATCCTTTATCGTAATTTTACCAGATGAAGCCAATGCTGGACTTTGCTTTCATCTTACTCCATATAGCCAAGGGAATAAAAAGCCAGGTACATGTTACATGGACAAGAATTCTTTATACTAAAGGAATTATATTGATTCTCCTTACTGAAAGTATAATTGGAAATTTTTCGGTTTAAGGAAATTCTAAGAGTCTCTCCAAAAATCACTAGGTGTGAAGTTCAACCAAACATTTATTAGTCCTCTTTGTTAATCCCATTTATTCACCCTAATTTGCTATTTCCACTCCCAAACTCCATCAGTGTTTGCGGCTCAAATCTTCCAGATCCTAGGCCTTTTTTTTCCTAGAATCTCCACCACACAGAATGTGAAAGAATCTAAGAGGCAGTTGAAGTTGCAGGGCCTGGCAAGACCTAACGAGGTTTCCCTGGTATTGACAGTCCCCAGATTCTAATCTGAGACTTTGATTCTTCTCTTCCACACACCTCCCAGCTGGTGAATCAGGGTCCACCCTGATCTCTCTTCATGCTCTAGTCTCGTGGTTCTTGAAATTTGACATGTGTATCTTGTGCTTGGCACAGTGTCTGCACATTGCAGGCACCCAGTAATTATTTTCTAATGAATTGTTTAAGTCACACGGCACTGTGGGAGCAAGGCAGATTCTAAATCCGAAGGATGGTCTCCATTCGTCTGAAGCCCTTGCTATTCAGAGTGTGTTCTGCGGGTCAGCAGTCCCAGCTCACTGGGAGCTTCCACAGTGAGAAACGCAGAACGTCAGCCCCACCTCAGCCCCACAGATGCACAAAGTGCCCAGGGAATCAGAGGACCATTGAAGTTGAAGGAGCAGTGCCCGAAAGCACACTTTAGAGTGGCTGCCCTCACTGACCCATGGTCATCCCATGCAAAAGATGCCAATAGAAGCCATCTCCTAACAACATAAGGCACATGTAGTAAAGGGACACCTACATATCAAAAATCACGTCGATCAGATTAGTTTGTCCTAGTGGATGCTAAATCTAATGTGTCTGGTTTGTGACTGAGTCAAAGCACTGCATTCTCTGGTGACCACATTTCACAGTCACCATGGCGCTAGCAGGGAGCAAAGCCCCCGAAATCAAGAACTACCAACATTTGCTTTATCAAGGAAATAAGTTTCTCTCCATGAAAACAATTGAACTATTAAATCATCCACACGTTAAGTAGGACACACTTCAGAACAATTGTTAATATGTGTGTGTGTTTCCTACCACACACGCAGTGAGGCAAAGTGGAAGGCGTGGCAATCAGAAGTTCGTTCTTTGGTTCAGTCATTGTGCAAACCTAGATAATTCCTCAAGCCTGTGACCCTGTGTCCACATCTATAAAACATAGATAAGAATCCCTTCCCCATCAGGTTATTGTGAAGATTAACATAATACATACACAGCTCCTGGCACACACAAGGCACCTGATAAAGGTTAGCTATTCATAATATGATTATTTTGTTTAATATTCTCAGAATGTTCACTAGCTCCTTTTAAGCCTGTGCCTAACCTCAGAGAACAGCTTTGGCTAATCTCATAGAGCACCAAAATTTAAGCTGGGCACCAACTCCATAAATGCTTTGATAGCCACTCCGTGCCCATCTCTTTTGTATGTGCACTATGCCCCATAAACATTTCTGTCCTCATAGCACTTAGTCTTATTTTACTTCTTTTTTAACATGTCTTCCTCCTCTCTACATACAGTCCACTCTCTAAAATCAGGAAAGAATTTCTCTTTGGAAAAAACCCAAAAAAATTGCATATAACATAATTCCTGATGTATATTAAGTACTCAATATGTGATTGAGGAATAAGCTAATGAACAAATATCAAACCCTCCAGAAAATTCCTTAGGCACTCACTGATCAATGACTTCCTATTGCTTTGTGTTTGATCAGAAATCATTACCAAATTGCTGTTCTCCTGTGGCAGCCTCCCCCCCCATATGCACCGCCCCACCCGAATCACATGCAGGGCTCCTTCTTTAATTCTCTCCTCTCGATTGCTCTTCATTCCTACTGAGTCTAAAGTCCTCAGTTGCAAGGGAGAAGGGAGGTTGTCTTTGGCTCAGGGATAACTTTCAGTATACCCAAGTCAGAAATAAAGCTAATAGAGAAAAATTTCTGCATAAGGTTCTTTTCACCTGGTTTTCCCACCACAGACAACTGATTGTTATTTTCAAGAGACATATGAAATCCATCCAATTCATTTAGTCTTTCGGTGAGGAGACACACAGATTCCGGGGCGGGGTGCGAGGTATCGCTCTGTTTTGTGTTTTCTCTTCTCTCTCTCTGGCCTCCTCCCCCACCCCACTTGCTTTTTCAACTGATTCTAAAATGGATTTAATTACTTATTTAATAGCCTGCATGATATTTCCTACAAGAGGGAAAAAGAAGGTGATTATAAACGTAGAGAATGAGAAATCTAAACAGGAAAACAAAATTTTGCCTTATGGGTGTTTATTAGTTGCTCCCGAGGCAAAAATTGGTTTCTAGAGGTGCCTCGCTCATTTCCAGAAACACCTGCAGGCCCTTGGGGAAGATTATCTTTAATGTGCTTATCGAAAGCTGTTTTCAGTGTAATTTTTTTTAAATTCCTGTGTTTCAATTTACCTATGTTCAAGCTGAATCTAATAAACTGTTGGTAGTTGAAATAAGAGGCAGTCCCAAATTGGATCTAAATTCCCTAGGGATTTGAAAAAAACATTAAGTCAGGATCAGATGAACTTTAATTCTTATTTTTTACAGTCACAAGAAACAAACTAGCTATTTCTAAGACAGTTTTAGATCCAATTTAAAATGTAAAAAATCTTTTATAATTCCAAGCATTTTGCTTAGTTACTTTTCTGAACAAAATTTCAGAATTTTGTAGCATATTTAAAATTTCTGTGACACCAATTTCACTTTCTTTTTACTTACATTGATTTTTTAAATTTGATGCCAGTTCTTACTTGGCAGAAACTATAAATCATTCCCTGTTAATTCTTCATTTTCAAATATTCTTGGGATTATAGTAAGATTGTCAGAGTTAGCAAATAAAAATGCAGAATGCCATGTTAAATTAGAATTGCAGATAAACAAGAAGTAATTTTTTGGTATATGTGTGGTCCCCCCTACTATTTGGTACATACCTATACTAAAATTTATTCAGGTGCTTGAAATGACAGAAATTTGGTCTCTCACAGGCTGGGAGCCAGACATCTGATGGAGAGCTGTCAGCAGGGCTGTGCTCCCTCCAGAGGCTCTGGGGGAGAATCTTTGCTTGCTTCCTCCAGCGCCTGGTTGTTCAAGCCTTCTTAGCATGTGACCACACAGCCCTCACCTCTGCATCTGTCTTCACACGATGCTCTCCTCTGAATCACAAATCTCCCTCTGCCCTTACAAGGACATTTGTCATTGGATTAGGGCCTATTGGGCTAATCTAGGGTACTCTCATCACAAGAATCTTTACTTAATTACATCTGCAAAGACCCTTTTTCCGAATAAGGTAACGTGCACTGTGTCTGGGTATTAGGACATGAATGTAACTTCTGGGGGGCACCATTCAACCTTCTCCAGAGGAGAATGGCAGAACCGTCAAACACCAACTGAGGTCGATAATTCATGGCTTAGGCATGGCGTGCGGTGTACCCAAGGCAGAAATAAAGCTCATGGAGGCAAAGCTGTGTAAGGTTCTTTTACCTACTTTTCCTAGCAGATTCTTTTCTTATTATTATGGGTACATAACAGTTGTATGTATTTATAGGGTACACATGATGTTTTGATACAGGCATGCAATGTGAGTTAATCAAATCAGGATAACTAGAGTATCCATCACCTCAAGCATTTATCATTTCTTTGCATTACAAACATTCCAGTTCCACTCTTTTAAAGTATATTAGTAAGAGATACCTAGAGTGCACCCAGCTCACTCAGTCACTTGTTCAACAGACATTCACTTATGTGCCGGCACCCAAGAACCAGGGAGGAAGCCAAACAAACTGCCCTCCTGAGGATTATTTTCTAATGAAAGGAGACAAATGATCAATCAATAAGTAAACAAATGGGATTATTGTACAATTTAATAAATGTGATGAAGAAAATAAGGTGATGCAATGAAGAGTAACTGTGAACAGGACATGCAGCTTTTGGGAGGGCAGTCAGGAAAGAGTCTCAGAAGAGCTGACACAGTGCTGAGTGCCAAGAGGTGTGGGCGAGCTCGCCGTTCAGAGAAACCAGCAAACACTTTCCAGGACAAGAGTAGCGAGTGCAAGTGCCCGAGGTGGGGAAGGGATCACTGTGTTCCAGCAAAGGTGGAAGCCAGAGTGGTCGAAGGCAGTGACAGGATGAAAGTGGGTACAAGAATGGGGCCCTACAGACTAGAGCCAGGCCATTGCCGGTCTTAGGACCCACGGTGCACAGTGTGGATTTTACTCTGTGGAAATGGGAAGACAGCAAAGGGCTTAAAATGAGGAGTGATGACTCGGTTTATATTTTTAAAAATTAGTGGCTACAGTGTGAGAAATGACCTAGTGGGGCAAGAGTGGAAGCACACAGACCAGTCAGGAAGCTATTGTAGTAGACCAGGCAAGGGTGATGATACTTTAGGCCAGAGCGCTGTTAGGAATGTGGAGAATAATGGAAATCATCTGGAGGTTGGACTGCCCAGACCCAGGTATGGGTCACATGCTAATCGTGAGAGAGGGAAGATGAAAGGATGACATCACCAATTTTAGTGCATACATCTTCCCAGCTAGAAACTACATTGCCCAACCTTTCTTGCAGTTGTGATCATGTACATTCTAGACAAGCGGATGTGAATGGAAGTGATATGAGCAACCTCTGGCTCACATCCATAGAGAGAAAGAGTTTGCCTCATTCCTCTTTTCCTCTTCCTGATGGCTGGGAAATGGGACACCTAAAGGAGCTGCCTTAGATCCAGAGAGAGAAGTCACATATTGATGGTGGCAAGGCTGTCCCACCGGGATCCTGGACAGACTCATGAAGCAGGACATGCTGCCTGCCCTGGACTGCTCACCTACCTTGCTCTCCAACATGTGAGAGAGAGATAAAATCCTATCTCATTTAACCCCCACTTTCCAGGGGTTTTGTTGCAGCAGCTCAGCTTATACCCTAATACTCTCAGAAATGACTACAAGAATCCCAAACTCTCTTTTTCTCTAACCGGAGTGTTCTGTGCTTGTGTTCTCTTGCCTGCCTCCTGCCAAAATGTGAGTTTTGCTCTGCATGATAATCAGGCCAGAGCACTAGGGGGTCTTTTAAAGCCATGTTGATGGAAAGAGTTCCTTCCTCTTACAGTCCAAAGTGAAAGGATTCTTACTGCACACTGTCATGACATGTACCGTACAATGTGGTAAATATCACCTCAGGTGCAGGAAATGATCGATGCTAATTGTTCAAATATTTTAATATCAAATATTGTATTGATTACACAGGAGCTTAATGCTCAAGTTAAAATTTGTAAATTCGGGGTAGATATTTGACACCTGTCTAGGAATTCTGTTAAGAGCCTGAATCTCAGAACTTACAGAATTAATTGTAAAAAATAAATTAACATTTAGTGAGAAAATAATTATGTAAATTGTGTAATTGCATAATTATTATTTCTTTATTCTTGGCTTAAACTCTAACATGAAATGAATCCTTTTGGTTAACTTTGGTTGTATTCTAGAGTATATATAATTGATAGTTACTTTTCTATGTCTAGGGATTTATTTTATTGAAAGTAAGTTAAACACAAACACAAATCTGTTCCATGGCTCTTCTTAGAGAATGGGAACAATAAGTATGATAAGAATTTTTCTTTTGTAAACAAGGAGAATCACAACATTTACAGTGCACTCAGGTGCATTTTAAGTCTGTATTTTGGTTTCCATTGAGTTAAACAATAAATATTGTTCTACCAAATATTAGTAATTATTAAATATATTAAAATGGAAACATAATTAAGATGTTTTAATTTAATTATGCAATTTTCTAACTAAAAATGAGCCCTTAACTATCTTTTTCAAGTAGAATGTCCCTCAAAAAATAGTACCATGTCTAATTAATATTTATAAAATATTACCCAGCATTTAAACTTTATAGTTAAAAAGAATCTTTGTGCATTTCACTTAATCTTTACAAGAATCCTAAAAGATATTGTTATCATTAACCTTTCGTAAGCTAACACATTTATGAGGTTATAGAATTACCCAAGTTGATTCATTTAGCAAATAGCAAAGCTTGGACTTACACCAAGATCTTCTAATTCCAAGTTCAGTGCTCTTTCTATTCAACACCTGCTTGGAGTCTATAAAGACCCAGAACCTAATAAAGTATCTTGCCAGTGCCGTGTGCCACTCTCAATATTTTTATAATAAAAGTAGGAAATGCTATGCAGTTATTGACTATATGTTTTCTTGGTTACAGCCTTCTTGAATTATATATTAAAGAACTAAGATATGTATAGACAGCAAAATAAAAGTATATTCTTTAAATAACTCCAATATTTATTCCCCCCTACTTTGCCCACTCAGAATGATTCTGCCTCCAAAGTCCTAACAGTTAATGAAACTCATAGACAAATGCCTCCTTTATTCTTATCTCCCCACGTCACTTCTCCCATGAAACAGCCTCTTGTCTTCACAAAGTCCTTTCACCCCTTGGCTCCTTCCAGTTCTCTTAGACCAATAATCCCAATGTGACCCTTTCACTTCGAACCCACCTGGGCCTCACAGTCGGTATTTTCCTGGTTCATAGTTCACTCGCACCACTCTGGTTGTTCTCGACCTCTTGACCCTTAGTAGTTCTCACTGTGCTCATCCCCATGGGCCACTTTTTCTGCTCCAACTTCCAGAAAGCGAATATCACGGCAGAAAGTCACAGAGCCATGACAATTCGCTCACTCCGAATTCGTGATATCCACCTTGGCTGGGCCTTTCCCAGACCTTTTGTTCAGCTTATTTGACTAACAGCGAGCGTTTGCTGTATACTTGCAAAATGCCAACTGTTGTGCCATGATCTTAGGATACAAAATAGATAAAATAGGTTCCTCATTCTGAAAGAAGCCACAGTCTCAGGGACCTACCTCAAGGTTCTTTGGAAACTTTTCTATTTTTAAGCCCACACTTCATTCTCATCACATACCTTAGGCTCCCATTTTACCAGAAAGATCAACATGGCTAACAGGAGCGTCTTCAGATCCTTCCACTGCATTTGGAATCTCTGCACGAGTCAGGGTTCTTCCCAGAAACAGCACCAACAGGATGTGCACGGGTAGAGAGGGAAAGATTTGTTTTAAGGAATTGGCTTGCGCGATCGCGAGGCTGGCGAGCCCACGATTTGCAGAGCAGGCCGGAGACCCGGGGCAGAGCCGATGCTGCAGCCGCACGTCCCAAGGCAGCCTGGAGGCAGAACCCCTCCCTCCCCAGGGGACCCGTCTGGGTTCTCAAGGCCTTCAGCTGCTTCGAGGGGCCCAGCTATTGTAAGTAATCTGCTTTACTCCGAGTCTACTGCTTTGAAAGGTAATTCATCTCTAAAAATGCCTTCAGAGCAAACTCTAGACTGTTTGACCAAACAACTGAGTACAAGAGCCTAGCCAAGTTGACAAATAAAATTGACCATCAAAATCTCTGTCTTCATATCTCTCTCTCCTCATAGTAGCCTCTCAAAAGGTGTTCGTTCTGCTTCTCCGATGATGCTGACCCTCCGCATGAGCTCTTCATCTTCCCTTTTTCTCCCACAAGAACTTTTCACTATGATTCCTTCTCTTTTGCACCATCAATTCTGCCCGTTCTCACTCATTGCTCTCTCTAGATAAACATGTTCAAGTCTGTCCGAGCTTCAGATAATCTTTCCTCATTCTGTAGTTACTGCCCTTTGGTCTCCTTAACTTTATTACCAAATTTATTACAAAATCAGTTTTCTATATTTTTTGCTTCCACTTGTCACCCGTTTGCTCCTCTTTCCTTTGCTCTCTAGCATTAGTTGTCATCACTTTTTGAACCTGCTACTCTTTCCTGTTGGGCTGCCCTCAACCTATCGTTACAGAAATGTCCCCCAGTGTAATTCTCCACCCACACTTATCTCCAATTCTCACTTAACACCAGGTCAATCAAGGGCAAAAGCTGCAATCCAGAGACTTGAAGCAAGGAAATGAAAAGGGTAAATGACTCAGAACTAGAAACCCAACAAAGCTTGAAAATTTTACACTAAGGTTGTGAATTGTGCTGCCAGAACCATCAACTGATGAGTGGATAAAGAAAATGTTGTGTGTGTGTATATATGTGTGTGTTTATATATATATATGTATACACATCACAGAGTACTACTCAGCCATAAAAAGGAATGAAACAGCATCTTTTGTAGCAACTTGGGTAGAACTGGAGAACATTATCCTAACTGAAGTACCTCAGGAGTGGAAAAACAAACACCACATGTTCCACTAATAAGTGAGAGGTAAATGACGGGTACACATGGTCACACAGTGGTGTAAAGGACACTGGAAACTAAGAAGACAGGGTGGGAAGGGAGTGACGGATAAAAACATACCTATCAGGTACCATGTACACTACTGTGGTGACAGAAACGCTAAAGCCCTGACTTCAGCATTATACAACTCATCCACGTAACAAAAACACTTGAACCCCCTTAATATTTTGAAATAAAAAAATATATTACACTAAATAACACCATTGATATGTTAAGTCAAGCTAAAATCCGGCCTGAGAAAGCCTCTGTGCTAGCACACTTGAGTTCTTATGTATGAAACACAACCTAACTTAATAAGTAAGCAAACAGAAAACTCAACTAGGTATATGCTTCTGCAATAATAGCCAATCTCAGCCAATCACAGCAGCCAAGCTGCAGCCATTCATAGGTGGCCAACTGTTCGAACTGTGTTCAAACAAGGCAAACTGAGCTGTAACCAATCCAGCTGGTTTTGTACCTCATTTCCATTTTCTATCAAATATATGTCACTTCCCTTTCTGTCCATAGATCTCCATATGTGTCAGCCCTGGGTCTCTATGGATCTGTTCTGATTCTCTGGGCTGCCTGATTGGCAAATCATTGTTTTTTTGCTTTGTTCTGTTTCCTTGCTCAATTAAACTCTTAAATTTAATTTGCCTCAAGCTTTTCTTTTAACAATACTAAATAATACTTGATTTAGGAAGAGAACAATCTTTCAATTACTGAGTTAATCTTTCATACAGATTGCAGAATATAAATTTTGTACAATTACAAATTATAACTATGACTAAAGTTGAATTTCTTTGCTCATGAGGTTTCTCCAAAGCATAATTACAGATAAGCATCTGTGTCCAATAATGGAAAGTGTTGGTCCAGACTAACACCCAGAATAGACCAAGCTTAGAAATATTTTGAATTAATTTATCATCATCCTAACTGTAACAAAAATATGTGTACAAGAATATCTCAGAGGATAAGCAGATTACTACAGATATCTGTATAGGTAGAAAGACACATAAAAAGGAAACAGCTATTGCTTCTCCTGAAAGACATGAGATCATAAATGTTAAGGAAAAGACTAGCTTTTATGGAAAGATTCAAGAGTTGCTGAAATTCCCAGAGAAACAGTTTTAATGTTTCTCTCTGTTTTGAATTTAGTGTGATAATCAGAATGAGAAAAAGCTCATTCCCAAATTGTTCTAGAAAGTGGAACTATTACATGAGATAACCTGATAGTGGGAAGTAAATGTTCCTTAAACCAACAGACACCCAAGTCAGTTGTGGAAGGAAGGCAGAAGGATATTTATGAATGCTTCAGCAAAATGAAACCATTCTACTCACCCCTTCTGTTTCGGGGGAAGTGGCTTGAAATAGCTAAATCTTTGCAAATGAATAATTTATGAAAGCTCCAGTACCCTTTGAATAATATAATTTAAACTGAAGCCATTATAGCATAAAAGGAAAAAGAAGAACTCACTTCAAATTCTTCTAATTTCAGCATGAATTATCACATAATTCTGATTTAAAATAATCTAATAATCATTTCATTGCATTGCGCCAGTCTCAGCTAACTCCATGCTTGTGCAGCTGAAGTACCACGTAGAAATTAGAGTTCACAGTGACTTAGCTTAAACAAACTCATCTAAGCCAAGACCCGGTTTAAGTCCACTTTAGAAGTAAATTTTATCATACATTGGTACATTTCTAAAACATATTCTGATTGTAGATCAAAAGAGAAGGCTTGAGTACAAACAAGAATTGAAGCTGCCAAACCATGCAAAAAACCAAATGGAATATCATTTTTATATATTGTGTCTAAAAGGACCTCTCTGTGTCTTTGGCGTTCTTACTTAAAAGCTTGTCTTCCAGTTAATATATAGGAGTTACATAAATACAACATTATCATTGATCTCAAATTTTCTTTAATAGGGCTACACCTAAGAAATGACTAGAACAAAGCTAGACGGTAGCCTCTCTACCCTCTAATAAAGAAAGAAAATCATGCCAGAAATAACACCGCAGTCGGTCAGCTGGCTGGCGCTTCAGTAGTGCTCTTCCTGAATGCGTTTAGGGATCTCATTCTTAACACCTCACGTGGGTTTAAGCAGGTTTTTCCATCAGTGCTGTCTCTGTCCTTGCGCACACTCACGCTGTTATACTGAAAATACTGTACAAAACTGAATTTGTTTACATGTGTTTTGGCCTGCCTGGGTTATTTAGATTCTCTTGAGGTTTTCTTCATCTCTGTTCCCCCAATACCTGGCAAACGGTACACTCGAAATTATCTGTGATTTGCAGAGCTAGCGCTGTGTTTCCAGGAAGGCAGAGAAGGTGGCGAAGGAAATGAACCCTGGAACGCAGCTCCCGGAGGAAGCAGAGAAAGCAACGAACACATAAGCAATTAAACTCGTATCCAGACCATTTTCTGAGTGTTTACTGGTGGCTGTTGTTTTTGTCCGTGCTGGGTTTCCTAAGACCGAGAACCCACTCATCACTCAGGACGTGTAGACGCGGCTTTTAAAGCTCTTCTGTCCGGGCGCCGCGGGTGCAGCCAGGACGCCCCGTCCCGTGCGCAGGGGCGAGTCCGCGTTGGGCGACAGTAGACAGTCCACAGCGCGCAGTCGAGCTACTGTAGCAGGTGTCCCCCGAGGATCCGAAATAACTACGAAGAGGGGTTCCTCTGAGCCTCCACGGGACTGCGCTCTTCATTGGTCTCATTTCCCGCGATGGGCCCCCCGACAGCCTAGGAGACGCGGGAAAGCGGCGGCAGCCCGGTGCCACCCGGGAAAGCGGCGGCAGCCCGGTGCCACCCGGTGCCAGCCGGTGCCAGCCGGGCTTCCCGGGCCGCCGCGGCCGCGCCCGAGTCAGACGTCGCGCGGGCTGGAGCCCGTCGCTTTTCCCTGGTAGGGGAGACCGCACAGGGGAGGCCCTGCAGGGCCGGGAAGAGAAGCCGAGACGGGCTCCGGTCCACCGGAGTCCAGACTCAGAAGCTCAAGCGAAAGAATCTGGAAGTCAAAAGCGCGGCCTATTGCCGCTCCTAAGAACGCGATCTCCCGCCCGCACTGCCTCTCTGCAGGCTGGCTTTGGCTGCTTCCTGCTTCCACTCATGGAACTTCCTTTCTCTTTAATTCTCCTCCGGGCCAAACTCTGATTAAACTTACACATACGGTTTCTAGGGTTTTGAAACAGCCCGCCCAGCAAGCAGCCACTCACTGAGCAACCCAGCGGCCCTCCTGGGTTTTCCCGGCCCGAAACAGACAGGGCAGCACCCGGCCTGCAATCAACGGACCCGGACTCCGCTGCATTTTCTCTCCGATGTGAAGACAAGACAAAAGGCCTCCTCGGCAACTGCAGGCCAGATATCAGTTTACCGCGCGCTCAGCACATTCCAAGTTAATGTACTTGGCTTTGTAGAGTCCAGCACAATGTTAACATATTATTTACATCTCAGAGATAACCTTACTTTCTAAAACCTAATGGAAACTCTCCACTTTTAAAGAAAAGGCATTGATTGCTGCTTAAGTGAGATTTATGGAACGTAGCCTTTGCAAGGTGACACCCTCACGTCTCAGAGAAGGGGCAGCTGGCAGGACAGCACTGTGACACGGAGCCTGGCACGTCCGCACTAGGGACAGAACACTCACACGGACGCCGGACTTCTTTTCCAGCCACGCGAACAGACAGGCTTCTCCTTGCCCCTGCCTTTCCCCCAGTAGCTTAGAGCTCAGAAAAACTATCTGTGTTTTCTTTCCTTCCTTATCTCTGCATCAGGTGATGGTTTTAGCAAGTCTGAAACTTTTCCATTTCCAAGGAGAGCAGCAAGGATGTGTCAGCTATCTTTTCTAACTTCTGTGACTACACATGTCTTTACGTCCACGGACATACCCACGCTTACGGTATTTTATCAAGCACCCACTACTCCGCGCCCGGCACTGCTCTAGGCCCTGGGGATATGACAGGAAACGAGAAGGAAAAATCCTTGCTTTAAGCTCTCGTGGAGCTTCTGTTCTAGAAGAGAAGTTTATGGTTTACGCGATCACTTTATAAAGTCTATAAAGAAAATAAATTAGGGAATGTGATGAAGCGTGACTAGGGGCCACTTTATAGATTGGAGCTGATACCTGAATGATAAGCTGAACTGGCAATGACAAGACTGAAAGCAGAGCACTATTTTTTTTTAGAGACAGGGTCTCGCTCTGTCACCAGGCTAGAGTACAGTGGCGCGATCAGAGCTCACCGCAACCTGGAACTCTGGTGAGAGCAGAGATTCTAGACAAGATCAACGGGCCCTGGATTCAGGTGTGACCTTGGCCTGGTTAACGAACAGGACGAAGGTTATTGTGCCTGGAGGGTAGTGAGAAAGGTAAAACGAAACAAAGTGGAAGAGGAGGAATAAACCAGAATATGGAAATCATTAAAGCCATAAGAAGGAGTTTGGATTGTATTCTAATGGTAAAGAAAAACGACTCTAAAGTGGTCTACGATTTTTAAATAATACTTTAGCTGCTGGGCATAGAATGGATGGTAGGAGGTCAAGAATGGAAACAGAGAGACCACATAGCAGTCATTGCAGAGGTCGACATAAGGGCTGGTAGTGCGTTTTCCAAGTGGAAAACGGAAAGATAAAGAAAAGCACACAGATTTGAGAATTTTCTTTGGAGGCAGAACGTCCAAACTTACTGATTGATGGAGGTTGGGCACAATGGCTCACACCTGTAGTCCCAGCACTTTGGGAGACCAAGGAGGGAAGATCACTTGAGATCAGGACTAGTTTAAGCAACATAGTGAGACCAAATTTCTACAAAAAAAAATTTAAAAAGTTAGCCAGGCATGGTGGCTTGCACCTGTAGTTCCAGCTACTTGGGAGGCTGAGGCAGGAGGAAGACCACTAGGGTCCAGGAGTCCAAGGCTGCAGTGAGCTATGATTACCCCAGTGCACTCCAGCCTATGTGACAAAGCAAGACCCTATCCCTAAAAAAAATAAAAAGAAAAAAATGAAAAAAAATTAAACTTACTGATGGATCTGATGGGTTGTATACAGGAAGTGAAAGAAAAAGAAAAATCAGGTGACCATTTGCTTGAGATTGAAACTGCTCCAATAAATTAATAAAAAGGGGTTCAGGGTGAGAACTGTGGTAAGGGCCTAGCTAAAAATAAGGCACAGGCCCAGATAAGAACAATGATAATAATTAGCCACTGTCCCCCTGTTTACTTCTCTATAATTGCCACTCCGGAGCTACACAGCAGGAGGTCATAAAGATTCTTAGCTTTCTCCGTAAATAATATCAGCCTTTTGAAACGTAGGGGCAGTTTCTGAGATATCTACCAGGTCCTGCATCCCAGTAGAACGGCTGACCCACACAGACCAACAGTCCACACCCAGGAACTGACTCAACTGGCTCAGTGACCCCCACCCAAGAACCTGGTCAGCAAAGAAGACAATTTCTACAAGCCTATAGTTCCGCCTGAACGCAGCTAATGAACAGACTCCATTGCCTACGCCAAACTGTCTCTAAAAACTCCGTCTCCAGCCAGGGGGTGGGGGGGGGTGGCGGCGGTGGCTCAAGCCTGTAATCCTAGTACTCTGGGAGACCGAGGCGGGAGGATGGCTCGAGGTCAGGAGTTCGAGACCAGCCTGAGCAAGAGCAAGACCCCGTCTCTACTAAAAATAGAAAGAAATTATCTGGACAACTAAAATAGATATAGAAAAAATTAGCCTGGTGGCGCATGCCTGTAGTCCCAGCTACTCGGGAGGCTGAGGCAGGAGGATCGCTTGAGCCTAGGAGTTTGAGGTTGCTGTGAGTTAGGCTGATACCAGGGCACTCTAGCCCAGGCAACAGAGTGAGACCATCTCCAAAAAAAAAAAAAAAAATTCCGTCTCCCAAATGCTTGGGTAGGTGGATTTGAGAAATTTCTCCCGTCTTCCCACTTAGCTACGTGGAATAAACTCTTTCTCTGGTCTAAATCCTGCTGACTCGGCATACGAGCTTCCTCGCGGGCAGCAGGCAAGTGGACCTTGGGCGGCAACAAGATGACCGTGACATGTATATGACTAAGAACAGATTTGGTTTGAAAAATTAGGAGGAATATTGCAGACATGTTAAGTGTGAGATTCTGTTAGACATTGTGGGGGAGGGAAACTTGCCCTTTCCCCCAAAAGTCTGCTGAAAGAGCAACTCACAATGAAGGCAGATTAGTAAGAGGAAGAGGTTTACTTACCGCGCGTGGGCACAGGGAGAATCACAGAGCAATTACCCAATATGGGATCCAGGTATTTTTATGCCCACTTTTTAGAGGGGTAGGGGAGATGAGGATATAGGTAATTCTGTTTAGGGGCAATAAGTGAGTGGTAGGAGGGATGAATAGATACTTGGGAGAATGAATGGATGGGGAAACAGATTGCCTGTGGATTAACCTTAGAGACAGGTACATGTTTAAAATGACTTGGGCCAGATCTGGTTGCATTCTTGATTATGTTTCTTGCAATATATTGAGATAACATGGAGGAAAAGGGAAGTCAATTATTCTTTTAATGGGTCCTTCTGGCTATGCAGATTGAGAGAAGTCCCTTTCGAAGGGCCTGTTGATCTCCAAGGGCCTGTAATTCAAAACGCTCTTTTTACCAAGGAGTCATATTTGGGGATGAAATTTCCTGAGCTCCTTCTACATTCCAGTGGAAAAGTCAAATAGGCAGTTGGACATACAGATGTGGATCTGTTAGGTAACTAGCAAGGGATTCCGGGTCTCCTAGGCGTGAAAATGGGTGCTGTTGCCCCCCCTGTGGTCTTGCCCCACCCTAATTCTCCACACCTGGGGGAGGAGGGGACACCCTACGGATCTGCCAATCAGAACTTGGTGTGCTACCTGCAAAAGGATGCAGAGGACTCTAGGCTTCGCTCCCCCCCCAACCCCCGGCCAAGCAGCACAGGTGCCATGGAGTCTGGATTGACCTAGAACCCCTCGCATGTGGAGCAATGCAACTCCCACCTGTCCAAAGTGGTTCCATGGTGACTTCTGAGCCACTAGGGAGGTCCTGAACCAGGCACTATAAAACAAGACACAGACCACAACCAGTCTCTTTTTGTACCCTTTCTTGGCTGTCCCTTTGCTTCAACAGCAGGTCCAGTCGTCATCTGTGGCATATGCACCGTGCTCTGTAAACCTATATCTCACTCTTGCCCTATAATCCTATCTTTCTGTCCTCAATAAACCTCGTTTTCACGTTTGCCTAACTTTGGCATGTCTGGTCATTCTTCAGCCATGAGCGTGCCAAGAATGGACATATTCAGACTAAAACCTGACAGATCTCCAAATAGTGGTTAGAAATTTCTGCAAAGTGAAGATAGGACACTATTTCACCTTGGAAAATATCTGCTTAGAGTGACTCATTTATCCACTTATTCAACCAACATCTAACACCTACTGTGCCCATGACACAGCTCTGATAGAATATAGACTCATAAGATGAGTACTCTTCCTCACAGGAGTTACTGTCTAATGAGAGGACACAAACAATAAACAAACAAATAAGCAACACAAATATGCCAGATAGTGATAAATGTCATGATAAAAATAATCATTCTTGATGGTAACATATGACGCTGGCTTTATAAGCATATAACTTTTATGCGAATATGCCTTAATGCTGGCATACATCATTGAGGAGATATGGAAAAAGGACTAATGTCTTAGCAATAAAAGAGTTGGTAATCTGTCCAGAGTTACGTGCTGTGGGCTTTCAGGTGAAACCCAGATGCTCAAAATTCAGTGAGAACTCAGCAATGTATTCACACGCAGAAGAGGTAAAAAGAAAAAAGACATCCTGCAACTGTGTAGATTCAGCCTACCAAGATTCTCAGAGCTGTTTGTCAAGTGCGAATTTACGCCCCCCCCCTCCCCTGCCATCTCTTCAGCTCTTTTTATGCTTCCAGACAAAGAAACTGAAACAATAAAACATTTTTATCTGCTTTTATAACCTGATTCTGTGTGAAAATACCCAGAGGGAATTTCTATTCTTTTTGGCCTTAAAATCCACTGGTATTGCTTCTCTCTAGTTTACTTCTCTCTCTCCTTGATGTTCAATTTCCTTCTTTGTGGCTAGTAGTATCAAGTTATCTCCATCCCTGAGAGAGGGACAAAGGTCAGTGCAAAAATACTTGAGTCTGTGAGTGAGAGAAGTCATAAAAGGTCTCAAATCAACCTTGGCAGCCGTTTTTCCAAAGTCAAAGAAGAAAGTGAGAGGAAAACCAATAATCTAGAAGTTGATACAAATCTGATCCTAACATTTCATCTATCTCAGGAAGAACTATATAGTTGAGCATTAGAACATTGGGACTCTGAAATCACATTTTTACTATAAGTTTAAAATAGAATGGGAACATTCTGAAGTGTATAACAAAGAAAGCTTTACTGAGGGATTTCTATTTGATTTGTACAATAATGCTGTTATAAAAATAAAAAATTTTAATGTCAAAAAAAAAGCTAATAAATGATGATCTTCTTCCAAAGTGGAGCTGCAAACCACGTTTATCTCCATGTCATGTACTCTATACAATGAATTCAAAACTAAAACTCCTCTGGCCTTACTAATCTACAAATCTCCTTCCTGGTAAAATACCAGCAAAAAACCCCTGGTCTACCTAAAATACCAATTACAGTTTAACTCTCAAACCAAAGTCACCAAAATTGATCTTTCTGGTCAAAAATTAAATAAAGTATATTGAAACAGTTCCTATTTCTATTCCCAGTACTAAAGCTTCCCTTATAAAACTACAACGTGATACCTCTCCTTTTCAGTACATGTTTTCCACAGCTAAATCCAAATTAGAAACATGGATTAAAAAAATTAAAATCAGATTTCAATCATTGCAATAGTAATGATTCTCATAACTTGATTGGAAATGGAGTGATAATAAAGGAGTATATAAAGGAATTAAATAAAACTCTAATGTCTCAATTAAGATCATATATCTTTGTAAAGTAAAATTTACACTTAAGAATATACATTAGTATTTTCATTTTAAACTTTATATTTACTTAAAAAGTCGACAAGATATATTCTCCACATGATCTTTTGCAAATTTCCCCCAATAAAACAGAACGCATGGCTAATTGATGACAAAGAAATGTTGACAATAATTTTGAAAGACTATTACTCTGTCACTGCATGATATTAATGTACTTAAAAACCAAGATGTTCAATAATCAACCAACACTAATAAGTAAGATTAGAAAATCATCATGTTTCTGCATCTACTTTCCTTAAATTGAAAAGGTATGAAATTCTGTAAAGACAGGCTTTTAAATCTACCTGTGATGACTTCAACAGAATTATCTGCCTATTAATAGCATTTCTGAATTTTTTTACCTTAGTTAATTTTATTTCAAATTATGTTACTTCCAAATTGAACCTCATTTTTCCTGAAAAAAAAAAACTCATAAAAATCAATGACAATGAAAAAAAATATCTTCTAGAATCCTACAGTTTGTAGGTAAGAGTTACAAACAATAAATGATTTGACCATGCAGATATCTGAGGAAAAAGTATTCCAGAAAATGGGATGAGCCAGTCCAAAGCCCATTTGCATGAGCCTACATTAATATATGTGAAGCCAGCAGAGAACTGAGGGTGAAGAATGATGAGTTCCGACCAACATTTAGCAGGGTCACTCTTCCTCCTCAATAGAGGAGCAAGAGTCCCTTGAAAATCATCATAATTTCTGTGATATTACCTACTGAGACCACAACAAAATCTAAATAATCATAGCTGAACATTATGAAACAATTCTCATTATCTTTTAAAACATATTAATATAAGCACATAATCTATATTTAACAGTATAATCTTAGTTACATGTCATTTACAATTTGTAATTATCTGAAGGTCATCTTGCTAGCACGGCTTGCACCAGTGGTAGTAGGATCAATGTTGATTGAAGAGGAAGGTTGGTGTGTTTACATTTTGTTAATTCAACTCAACAAATATTTATCGAATATGCCACTATGTGCCATGAAGTGTATTAGATGTGGGAGATACAAAAGTGACATAAAAGATACTGTCTTGTCTTTCACAAAATGTATAGTCTCATGGTAGGAGTTACACTAAAGCACCTTGCAGACAGAAGAGGTTTTGTCCACTTTTTTATGAGAGAGTTTAAAGTTAAAATCTTCTGGTTAGGAAAGAGACTGTCAGAAGCTTTTCAGGCACCTGCCAATGTCGTGTTGATATTCACACAACCGTGTCTTCCCCAGCGAAGCAGATGGGAAGGGAAAGAGCTGAGATAGCCAGTTGAGTTACATAAGAAACTCTCATTAGTTTTCATCACACCCAATTTTGTTCCCTTCTCCAAAATTAAAATGCCACTTTATTTACCAGAGTTCACATCAAATAACTTTTGACTATTTCCAAAAATCAAACTGCTCATAAATGATGAAAAATTACCATTATCGAGAATATGCAAAAGAATTTGCTGAAGGCTATGGTGTGAAGGCAATTTCTATAATGAAGTCTGTAAAATATTTTAAGGAAAGGCAGCAGCAACACAGTTCTTTTTTTCTCAGTGAATATACTATTTTTAATGTAAAAGTCATGTTATATTTACTAAAAAATAACTCTCAGCAGAACCACCTTTCATGTACTTTATTGACAAATTATTTGCAACGAGAGCCCCGGCAGGCGAGGCCTTAGACACTAACAGACATGTTCGTCAGTTTCCGGTGTGGTGATTGTTTAGCTGTTTGTTCTTCCCCACGCATGCAGACAAGGACACACGCACACACGTGTCATTAGCACGGTAATGACTGGCAGTCACCAGCAGCCTTTGTAGAAACAGTGGAATCCAGCAGGTGCCAACAGTCAACAGCGGTGTAGGTAGAACACGTCACTTTAACTGCTTTGATGGGTATTTCATGTGATCATTCTAGAGCTTTGTGCCAGCACAATCACACTGGCATACCAAGGACTGTCAACTGAGGCACCGTAATGGAAGCAGAAAACAGGCAGCTGTGCTGATATTTTTCTTGACGAACATGGCCAGAAACCGACCCTTTCATTATTCCATGAATGTTTCCTCTACTCTATGACTAGGAGCTACGTAACCCCCAACTAAGCAAAGTCTTATCCCTGTGGAAGAAGGAGAACTGGTCTCATTTGAATGAATGAATTTTAGAGAGCTTCAAAAGTGGGTGTGGCTAATCATCTGAGCCAAAAAGGCTCATCATTAATGGATGGAGAGAGAGATCAATATCAAGGCTGCAAATCTACTGAAAAAGGAGACTATCTGTCACATGTTAAAACAGAGTGAATAATCTCAAGATTGTAAGAAAATAAACTTAACAATTTAAAAGAAAAAGTCTTTATTTTTTTTAGAGACAGAGTCTTACTCTGTCACCCAGCCTGGAGTGCAGTGGCATGATCAGAGCTCACTGTAACCTCGAACTCCTGGGCTCAATGGATCAGCTCACCCCAGGTGAGGTGATAGGATCCAAGTAGCCGGGACCACAGGTGCACGTCACCATGTCCAGCTAATGTTTTCAAAATTTTTTTTTTAATTTTTTTTTTTTTTTAGAGACAGTGTCTTGCTATGTTGCCCAGCCTTGTCTCAAACTCCTGAGCTCAAGTGAACCTCCCACCTTGGCTTCCCAAAGTGCTGGGATCACAGGCATGAGCCACCATATCTGGCCTAAAAAGAAAAGTCTTTTACAATAGTTGCGATCCTTACCAGACGGGTCATGAGAGAAGTTCTTTGGAGTCAGAACAGCAAAGCAATTGGTCCTCAGAGGGGGCCCTGCTAGGGCAGAGACTGAGACGTCTGGTAAGGGTAGAGGTAAGGATGAACTGAGCAAGGAACCCGGTAAATTGTGTGAGCCCTAGGAAATGGCAGTGTAGCTGCTTGAGGACCAAAATTGGTTTAGAGGGTCGATATCATGTTTAAGTGTTCTTACCCGCAATAAAATCAAATAAAAATACAACTATGCTGAAAATCGTTCAATGTCTGTGCTGTTTAAGTTTTATATACATACATATATATACACAGAGAGAGAGAGAGAGAGAGAGAGAGAGAGAGATTGAGAGCTCTCCCTTAATATATATTAATAATAGAGCTACTTGTGAGTATTTCTCTGTCTCAGGTGTGCTGCAGGAGAAAACACAGAGGGGTTCCATCTAAACAGGGGCTGCAGTTTTCAGGGAGAGAGGCAGATCCCTGGGGGCTGAGCTCATTCATCAGCACAGGAGACAAAATGACCTAAATTAAGGGAAGGTACAAGTCTGGGAGGAAACTCCGGAGACCACTGGAATCACCTCCACTGCCCCCCTGGAGACTGTGTCCAAGGTCCCCTTACTCAGAACCCGGAGAGCCTTTGTTCTGTTTCTAACAAAGAAAACAATTCCCTTGCAATAACTCTGTTTCGTAATTGTTTTATTATCACTGTTTTCCTTTCTACAAGCATGATACTGTGCAACACAACAATTTCTTCGCCAGCTTCACTAACTCTGCATTCCTAAGGTCACTGCTGAGGCATATGTTCAAGCTAATTTCCAGGCTCTTGTAATTTAAACCCTTCTGGCTGGATAATTTGGACTAATGCCCAATAATCCGCCCATTAAAACCAACACTGTTTATTATGCTGTCCAAAGTAACAAAATGTTCCCAGATTCAATCATAATAACACAAAACAGCACAACCTCTAAAATCAACTTTAATCCAATTATTTATTCATACTGAGTTTTATGTTCCAAAAAGTTTTCAAACGATCATAAAACCAGCCTCTAGATTAAGGATCGCTCACTAAAACACTTTAGGGGTCAGCAAGAAAGCCTGAGTGAGTGAGGCAATACATGATAGGCGGTGAAGAGGTGTCAATGTTGTTGAAAACTGGTAAATACATTCAAACTCAAAAAAAAAAATTTTAATGATTGTGCTGGCCAAATAAAACATGTCTGCAAGCCAAATCCTCCAAATTAGCAGTTGTACCCTCAAGCATAGTTGCATAGCATAGGTTGGTGGATATTAATCTTAAAACTACTGGTAATAAGAGAATAAAATAACACTACCATAAAATGACACACAATAGCCCAAAGACATACACCACTTTGAAGCACTAGACAAAACAGTTATCACAAAGGACTTTAATTCACATCTGAGCAGGTTGACTTGTACTTACATTAGCCTCATTGCCATTTTATCTTGTAAGACCGTAGCTCCATGCTCTTCCTTCTACTAACCCAGGAGTGAAAGGCATTTCTCCCCTCTCCACTCCATTACTTCTTTTTTTTTTTACAATTTTAACTTGTCAACTTTATTTTTTTTTATTTCAGCATATTATGGGGGTACAAAAGTTTAGATTATGTATATTGCCCTTGCCTCCCCACCCGCCCCCCCAAGTCAGAGCTTCAAGTGTGTCCATCCCCCAGACAGTGTGCATCGCACTCATCATGTAGGTATACACCCATCCCCTCCCACCCCCATCCACCCGACACCCGATTGGTGTTATTCCCAAATGTGCACTTAGGTGATGATCAGGGAAACCAATTTGCTGGTGAGTACATGTGGTGCTTATTTTTCCATTCTTGGGATACTTCGCTTAGTAGAATGGGCTCCAGCTCTATCCAGGAGAACATAACAGATTCTATATCCATTACTTCTTTATATCAACTCTACTACATGACTTTTTAAAAAACTTTGACCTCGTTTTTAAGTTTCAATTCATAAGTCACTTTCCCAGGTATACTCCCTATTTCTTTCCAAGTAAACTTAAACATTCCTTCTTTGGATTCTTATAGCGCTTTGTTATATCTCAGCCTTTACACATTTCAAGGTACATTATGCTAGTAGTTTTCTGCGAGGCCTTTGTTGCAAAGGAGTGTGTGTTATTTATTCATCTGTATGAATCCAAGAACTTGCACCAAGCTTGGCACGCAGCATATGCATAAAAATGAACGTGCACGAAGGGATAAATAAACGAAGGAATCGGTGCCTGTATTGGTTAATGTTACAGTGAAATTAAAGAACACAAAATAATTAAATTCAATCCCTTTCAGTTTGTGAATGGCTACATAGGTCCAGACCTTCTCCTAACTTTCCTTTTCAGTATCTTTGCCACTTTTATTTCAAAAAGAAAAGCAGATCATTTATTAACATTAGTCTTTTACGTAATCTTACTAGAATTTTCTGTAGTAGCTGGTTCAGGTCATCTTACTTGGCAAAATAGAGCTTAGCTGATCATAGATTAAAATGTAAACTATGTGACTAAAGTGGCATAAAGCCACTGTCACTCCTCTGGAATGCATTAGTGCATTAATATTTTTCCAAAGTCCTGTCCTGAGTTATGGTTTAAGAGAAATTAGAGCAGATAAGTCAGGATTTAATCTTCCCCTTCCCTGTTGACCTGCTTGTGAACTTCCAACCAGCTGAAGCAGTGAATTAGGGCCTTTTTCTGCCTTTCCAATTGTATAAAATTACATATTTTTCAATATATATTTAATGTTGAAATAACCCAAAATACCAATAATTTATTACAAAATTCAGTATAGAAAATCACCATTTAAAGACTTCCCCAAAAACAGAAGCTCCACAAATCTGAGTTTCAAATTTCCATTTTACTGTTTCTCTTTTACTTAATTCTTCGTTCATCAATACATTTATGTGTTAAGTGCCTAGTATGTGCCCAATCATGAGCTAGATATGAGGGAGGGAAAAGTCCCCATGCCCCCGTGCATCAAAAGGGCTACAGAAACAAGCAAATTGATTATCACAGTTTAGTATGAAGGATACTATGATCAGGAAAAGTGCTGAGCAAAGACTAGAAATGCCAGAGGGGAAAATACTTCAGACTCAAAAGGCTGAGATGTGCACAAAAACAAGTACAGTCCTCCTGGTATCCATGGGAGACGGACTCCAGGACCTCTGCGGATCCCCAAATCCACAGATGCTCAAGGCCCTCATGTAAATATGGGACAGCATTTGCACATGACCTGTGCACATCCTCTCATGGGCTTTAAATCATCTCTAGATTGCTTATAGTACCTAATACAATGAAAATGATAAGTAAATATTTGTTATACTGCGTTTTTTATCTGTTTGTTAATTGTTGTATTGTTATATTTTAGTTATTTTTTTCGAATATTTTTGATCCTCAGTTGGTTGAATCTGGACATGGAACCTGCAGACATGGAGGCCCAAGCATGTTAAACACAAGTCTCCAGGGAAAGGGGAAATAGGATGAGCCCAGAGAGGAAGGAAAAAACATCTCTAGATATTCATTTGTTCATTTCCCAAATTTCATACTTTACTATGTGTATAATACAAAATATTTATTTTAAAACTCATAGTCAATTTTAATAATGGTGAAGTGGTTTATATTTGACTAAGCCTCTGAAAGGCAACAATCATACCTCCCAACAAAATTTTAAAAAAGAAAAAAAAAAAAAAAAACCGATTAGAAGACACCAGAGGGCAACCATAAGAAACAGAAGCTAGAGAAGATTCGATCCTTGAAAGTAACAAAACTACATCCATTGGATGAGGTTCCCGTGTCCACAGTTTCTCCCCTGGGAGCTTCCCCGTCCACACAGGACACGGAGCAGAGAGAACTTACACAGGGAGGCACAGCCTTACTGGATTGAGAAGTCAGTATGTGTAGAGTTCAGCTCCCAGAATAGTAGGAATTTGAGGAGGGAAACCCAAAAAAGAAGGGGAAAGCCCCCAAAGTCTACATAGAAATTCTATTAAAATTCTTGACTAATCCCTGAACTGTGTATAATCAAGAACAACTCCAAGGAGCTCAGAAAAAGAAAGAGCTGGAACTCAGAAAGAATGCAACAAAGAATTTATTTACTGTACCCTGGGAAAGACAAATTTTGAAGTTTTGAATCCTACCAAATTAGAGAGGCTTAGGAAACATTAAGGGCTTTCAGAGATGTGTTATAACAAAACATAAAACAAGCCAGTAACAATATCAAATAGTCTAACCACATGTAATTGGAGTTTCAAAAAGAGAAGAGGGAGAAAATGGATGGGAAAAAAATACTTAAAATAATGGCTAAAAATTTTTCAAATTTGGTGAAAAAAATTAACTTACAGGATCCCACAAATTTAAAAAACTACTAATACATGCAACAATATGGATGAACCTCAAAAATATCATGTTGGGCAACAGAAGCCTGACATTGAATGTACATGCTGTGTGAGTTTATTTATAAGAAGTTCTAGAAAAGGCAAAACTAATCTATAGTGACAAAAAGCATAACATGTTTGCCTGTTGTGGGTGGGAAGAATAGAAGCAGGAACAAAGGAATTTTCCAGGGTTTATCTTAATCTTTATCTTTATCTTAATGGCAATGTGATGGTTACATAGGAATATAATTTATCAAAACTCATTAAATTGTACATACACTTAATATCTATGCACTTTGCTGTATGAAAATTCTACCTCAATATAAAATGGAATATTAAAAAACTCATTTTTATCAAATTCAGTTCTATGCTAAAACTCTGAATATAAACCATCCTGAAGGTTGAAACCAGCATCTAAGATAATAGGGAGAAAGTGTTGTTTTTGCTGTAAGGTACCCCATAATGAAAGGTTTATCCACTTTGGGGCTAGTATCTTTCATCAGAGTACACAGCAGTTTCTCTCAAGCAAGTTTCTTAAGTAATTGAGAGTATCATTCCAAACATCTCTGAAATAACTCCCGACACTGGAGAATTCTTTACACTGTCTCTTAGGAACGTGTTGTAAAATCTGGACTGTCGGATGGCAGCTGCTGTCTGGTGGGACACGCGGCAGCTGGAGCTGAACGCAGCGGCTCCCTGGCAGGACTGCGCTCCCGACGCTTTGCAGTCATGGCATCTCCTGCCCCAGCTGGGCTCGCCCTGCCCGCGGCCTCTGATGAATCGGGTGTCTCAGTAATGCTGACCCGCTGGGGACTGAATAAAATGTCTTCTCGAAATAGAGAACTAAAGCCATATTCCAAAAATTACGTACAGCTGGCCTAGCACATGCAGTATCCTTAATAACTGCTTCCTCCACAGGGTGGCACCGGGACCGCTCGTGCCGGAGTTGCTGCAGAACGAAGCACGGTCACGCTCGCGCTTAAGAAGTTTATGGTCTTTCCAGGTAGTGGCTGCACTTACAGCAACTTATCATGATCCTTGGAACTCCTTACGTCTATTGTCAGCTGACTTACCACAATCAAAAACAACCCTAATTTGAAGTTGTGGAACAGAGCATCTAAGTGTTGTTAGGACCTGCTAAGGTCCAGATGGGACCCTGGCCGTTTGACCAAATTGATAGATAAAGACTGACAGCCGTTAGACTCCCCTGAGCACCCAAGTTAGGTATCCCAGGACCTTGCCTGCTCCGGCCAATCGCTGTGGAACTACCTCGATTTCAGCGGAAACCTTGGGACCGTGTATCTGCAAAGGCTGAGCATGAGGGCAGGGCCGGGAGCAGGGAGAGGAGGCACAGCCGTGGGCACTGCCAGGGCAGTGGCTGCACCCCCCTGTCAACACCTGACGCTGAGCTGCACCCACCGGAGTCGGGGTCTCTTCTGCCTCTAAATGTCATGAGGCACCAGGCCGGCTGTGCACTCACCGCAAGCAGATGTGCAGGAGAAACACGCACACTATCAGAACCACAGCATGCATGTTGCTGGATATCTCCCTTATTCTTCTCACTTCTAAATGAAGACCTGAAATGTTTATCTAAAGGAGCAAGGTGATATGACAGATCCTTAAATTTCTGTGTCTCTCTAGTCTGTCATACATTTATTATAGTATTTTTCATATTATCCTTTAATGTATCAGCACAAACTTACGTAACAGAATGTCAAGTGAGATTATCTTATCCTGGAATTGAGGCTAATGCCCAAGCAGGGAACAAAAAATACTAAATACCTCACATTCTAAACAGACCCCACCCCCAGTGGATAAGCTACTTACATCCTCACAGGGATTACTGAGCAGCACCAGGTCACAACGGCCCCACCCAAGAAGCAAACATTCTCACTCCCAGTGATGTACAGGGGAGAAATAAGTCATCGTCCTTGTAGGGCGTGCAGTGCCTGTCATGAGAGGTGGCGATTTCCTTCCTTCGCTACTGGAGACGGAAGGGAGATGCATTCTCTCCCCCAAGCAAGTAGAGGGCTCCAGGAAAAGCCAACCGAGAAATCTGTAAGGAAGGAAAGAAAACTGGCATCTCCTTCCATGACTGGAAACTTGCTGAACTACAGAAACCACCCAATCACTGTGCTGTTTCGTACTTAAATATTGGAGTTTTTATTGTCATAAAATATACATAATATGAAATTACCATTTTAACCATTTTTAAGTGTATAGTTCTATGGCATTAAGTACATTCACATTGTCCTGCAACCATTGCCACCATCAATCTCCAGTCATATTTAAACACATTCACTGATTTCTGTACCACCTAGGTACTGTCACTCACCATGTGAGACAGACCTCGGGAGAGGGCTCTGTGAGCTAGCTTACTGGGTGTCCTTCACAGTTCATGTGCCCCCGTGAGGGGAAGAAAATGATGCTTTCCATGAGTACCCCCAAGCTTGGTAGAATACTTGAACAAAGAAGTAAATGCTGAATTCTAATCTAGAGTTTTCTGGATGCAGTAGGCCTGTTGGAGTAGTGTGTTTCAGGAGGGCCTGAGGAAACTGCGGTACAGGATGTCCAGGAGGATTTGGAGGACAAAATGTCTCTGAAAAATTAGGAGACTACAAAAGAGCATTCTGGAAGTTCGGTAGCTCCACATGAAGGAACATGGAGATTAGTGATAAGACAGAAGCCATGAAGCCAAGCAATAGTATGTCCAACCCAGAGAAAGTGTTTGAGAAAATAATGTTGGTAATATGTCTTAGCCTGTTTAATGTTGCTATAAAGGAGGACCTGAAGCTGAGTAATTAATAAAGGAAGAATATTTATTTGGCTCATGGTTCCGTAGGCTGTACAAGAAGCATGGTGTCGGCATCTGCTTCTGGTGAGGGCCTCAGGTTGCTTCCACTCATGCGGAAAGGTGAAGGGGAGCTGGCATGTGCAGAGATCACATGACAAGAAAGGAAGCAAGAGTGAGGGGAAGGAGATGCCAGGCTCTTTTTAACAACCAGCTCTCAAGGGAAACAATAAGAATGACCCAAAGACATTAGGGTCATCTCCAACATTGGAGATCAAATTCCAACATGAGGTTTGAGAGGACAAACATCCAAACCATAGTAAGGTACCAGAATGAGACATGGATGCTCTTCCAGGAAGTTCCTCAGAGACAGAGGGCCAGGTGAAATCCCCATGGCAATAACATCAGCAAAGGCCACCAGCATCATACTACATCAGAATGACCTCTTCTCCTCCAATCCCTCTTCCCTACTCCCAAAGACTAAAGCAGCCAGGGCTTAGAAGAGATATGGGGAGGAGCTGTTCCAGAGCCAGAACACAACGTTTCTTCAGCTGGCTTGAGGGGAAGATATTAATAGAAAGCCAAGCTTTGAACTAAGCCTAAAAATTTCTAAATGGTCTCGACTGATTCTTAAGTATTGAAATTGGGCTGTTCTAATAAAGATTACCAGAAAGTTGTGGAATCTTCATAAAAAATTTAAGGAGTGACTATCCAATGGAAACAGGAAACTTTATAAAGTGTATTATAAGCAGAAATTCAATAATTTATATTTATACTCCAACAAGATGCAATTCCTCAATAAACCTGTTATTGAGAGGGTATGTGCTGGATGAGTGAGTGATAAAACTGGAGAAGGATAGCAATGATCAAGAAACGAATAGTGTTGTGTACCAATGTCAGGCAACAGAAAGCCTCTGAAGGATTTTAAGTAAATCATGATGTCAGAATGACAGTTTTGTAAAGCACTGGAAAAGAGGGATAAGAAAGAAGTAGAACTAGTTAGGAGCAGGAGGTACTATTTTCATTGTAATAAGAAATGATAAGGACCTGAGCCACAGAGGTGACCTAGTAAATAGGAGGAAAAAAAAATCAAGAGGAGATAGAAATGACAGAATGTGAGAACAAATTAGAAGTAGGAGTTTACAGATAAATGTGATCTAAGGAAAAGTCTGGAGTTTCGGCTTGGTTGAGTGGAAATACAAAACAAAGAGAAAGTTTCTTTATGTAATAAGAAGAGATGATGACCATGCGCTCTATGAATGTAGGAATATGTATGGCTTGGACACATAGTTGATAGGCACTATTCATAGAATAAATATGCTTAGTTTGGGACAAGTATGGAAGGAGATGTTCATGGGTCAGCCAAGTGGATATGACTGGCAGAGAGTTGGATACACTGGTCTTAGAGGTTAGGAAAAAAATATGATATGGCAAATGTATTTAAGATCATCAACATATAGATATGTGGATAATAGAGCACTGAAGTAAAAAAATTGGGAGACAACAATATTTCAAGGTATGCACAAAAGAAGAGAAACTGTCAAATAGAAAATGCCAGAGAGAATTCAGAAAAACCAGTGGAAAGTGGTGTCTCAAAATTCAATAGAAAAGCAAGCTTCTAGAAAGGAGTAAGTAAGTGTAGTAAGTGCTATAGAAATGTCAAGTGCAATAAAAACCAGAAATTTCTAACTGAGTGTAAAAAACAGAAGCAATCTCAATGTGGTGTTGGGAGTAGATGCCAAATTGCTATGAGTTTAGAAGTGAATGGGAGGTGGAAAAGTGAAGGCTTTCAGCGTTGACTGTTATTTTAAGAAGTTTAAATTCAAAGAGAAACATGAAGACAGAGTGGTAGTATAGTGGTTATGGGGAAAGGGATTCAGAAGGGTGGGGACAGGGTATGGTACAGAAAAACAATGTCAAAAAAGATGAGTTGGCTTGATTTTCTTGTTATTGGTAGCCACAGAGCATGTTTATAATCTGAAAGGAAAGAGCCATGGGTAGGGGAGATACTGAAGACACAGGAGAGAAAGACAAATAGAAAAAAATGTAAGGAAGAGACTGAAGGTTATGGAATCAAGAACATAAGTAGTGGAGTTACTCTTCAGTTAGAGGCAGTAACAGTGAATACCATAGAAAGCCACCCTCTCAATGGGAAGGGCAGTATCTATATTCCAATGGGTAGTAATTGAGATTTTCTACTTTGGGATACCTAGTCTATCACTGCTATTGAAAAATTAAGTTTTGGATGAGGGAAGAGAAAGATGTAGAAGGACTCTCCAGCAATCCTGTGCCCTCTGTCCCTTGCAGAAGCATCAATTTGAACAACTATCCATGCACAAAATAACCCTCATAAGAGCTAAGGAAACCAGGTGAGAGATCACTGTACCTCTCATGTATGGTTATAGCATAATAATAAGAAAAGACAGATTGAAGAGGGTAGAAAGGACAGTTTTACCTTACCCATGACACCCCTTCCTTAACCTCAGGCAGCATAGCATGGAGAGAGATGCTATCTGCTTAGGGGAAAAGAAAGAAGGAAGCATAGGATTTTGCCTTGGACCCCCAACATCAGGCCTGCCTCCATAAAACCCCAGTAGGCCCTGACTCCAGACCAGTACCTGTGGACTGAGCCTCCAGTCTTTCTCCAACACCAGGTGTGAACCCATAGCCCCTGCCAGGCAAATTTGACCCGTAATTTCCATCACCACTGACTGATTACAGTGGCCTTGGGCTCAGAACAAACCTTAGCAATAGATAGGCCTCAATGGCCAGCTGTAAGCATCAGGTACACTCAAATGCTATGTCAGCCTTGCTGGCCACAGGATTTCAGCTCAGCTTTGCACCAGCTGCAATGGTACCGAGCTTAGGCAGACACATCTAGTGCTGCAATGGCTCCAGTGGTTACAGGTTTTGGGACCAAACCAGAGGATCTTCCCAGAACCTCTGAACAAGCTTACTGCTGAAAGGCATTCCCAAACAAAGCCAGACTGCAAAGATTGGAAAAAGTATCTACTTTTTCAATATGTAGATATCAACACACAACCACAAAGATCAAGAACAATCAGGAAAACATAATATTTTTTGTCCACAAAGACAAAACAATAGGTACTAGTGACTGCTTCTAGAGAGACAGAGATGTATGAACTTCCTGACAAAAATTAAAAATAAAGAACTCAAAGAAACTCAGTGAACTTCAATAAAATACAGAGAAACAATGTAACAAAATGAGGAAAATATTAAGTGACCAGAATACAAAATTTAACAATGAGATTGAGAAATAATTTAAAAAATCCAACAGAAACCCTAGAGCTAAAAAATATAATGAACAAAATGAAAAATGAAATAGAAAGCATCAACAGCAGAATGGATCAAGCAGAGGAAAGAATCTGTGAACTCAAAGACAGGTTATTTGAAAATGTACAGACAGAGAAGAAATAAAAGAATTAAAAGGGATTAAGAAAGCTTATGGGATTTATGGGACAGATTTAAAGAGAAAATATTCAAGTCATTGGTTTTCAAGAGGGAATAAAGAAATATAAAGGAATAGAAAGCATAGTCAAAGAAATAATAGCAGAAAACTTTCCAAACCTGGATAAAAATATAAATATCCAGGTACAAGAAGGTAAAAAGTTTCCAGTCAGATTCAACCCAAATAAGACTACCCCTAGACATATTATAATCAAATTTTCAAAGGACAAAGACAGTGGATCCTGAAAGAAGCAAGAAAACTTAAGCAAATAATATATAAGGGAGTCCCTATATGCCTAACAGATGACTTCTTAACAAAAACCTTACAGCCCAGGAGAGAGTGGGATAACTTACCCAAAGTACTAAAGGAAAAAAACTACCAACCAAGAATTTTGTACCCAGCAAAGCTGGCTGGCCTTCAGAAAGGAAGGAGAGATAAAGACTTTCCCAGAGAAACAAAAGCTGAGGAAGTTCATCACCACCAGACCTGCCCTATAAGAAATGCTAAAGGGAGTTCTTCAAGATGAAAGAAAAGGACATTAATGAGTAACACAAAAACACTTGAAAGTATAAAACTCACTAATAAAAATAAGTACACAGCCAAATTCAGAATACTTTAATATTGTAATGGCAGCGTGTAAGTTAATTTATACATATTATATGTTATATAATATAAAGCATAACAGACAAAGCTATTAAAAATAATAACTACAATAATTTGTTAAGTGATATGCAATATAAAATGATGTAATCTGTGCCATGAAAACTTCAAAAAGAGGAAGGTGCAGTGAAAGTGTAGAGGATTTTTTGAAATCAAATTTAAATTAGTAGTAGCTTAAAATAACCAGTTATAGCTATAAGATATTTTCTGTAAGCCTCATGGCAATCACAAAGCAAAAACCTAAATAGATACAAAAAAAATAAAAACAAAGAATCAAAACAATGACTACAGAAAATCACTTAACCACAAAGGAAGATAGTAAGAGAAGAAGGAAGGAGAGAAGGAAGGAAGGAAGGGAGGGAGGGAGGGAGGGAGGGAGGGAGGGTCTACAAAACTACTAGAAAATAATTTTTTAAATGGAAGTAGTAAGTCCTTATCTATCAATAATTACCTTAAATATAAATGAATAAAATTCTTCAATAAAAACACCAGAGTGGCTGAATGGATTTTTTTAAAAGATACAATTATATGCTACCTACAAGAGAGTCACTTCACTTTTAAGGACACATACAGACTGAAAATGAATACTTGCAAATGGAAACCAAAAGAGAGCAAAAGAGGCTATATTTATATCAGATAAAATATGTTTTAGGTCAAAAACTGCAAAGAGAGACAAAGAAGGTCATTATATAATGATAAAGGAATCAGTTTAGCAAGAGGACATAACAATTGTAAATGTATATGTACCAAACATCAGAGCACCTAAATACATAAAGTAAACATTAATGGATCTGAAGGAAGAGATAGATTGTAATACGATAATAGTAGGATATTTCAATATCCCACTTTCAGCAATGGATAGATCATCCAGGCACACAGCTGGTAAAGAAACACAAGACTTGAACTATACCCTAGACCAAATGGACCTAAGAGAAATATACAGAACATTTCATTCAACAGTTGCAGAATACACATTCTTCTCAATTGCAGATGAAATATTCTCCAGAATAGACTATGTTAGGCCACAAAACAAGTCTTAACAAATTTAAGAAGATTGAAATTGTATCAAGTATCTTTTTCAGACCACACTGGTATAAAACTAAAAATCAATAATAAGAGGAATATCAGAAAAATCACAAGTATATGGATATTAAACAATATGCTCATGAATAACCTATAGGTCAATGAAGAAATTAAAAGGGAAATTTAAAAATTTCTTGAAACAAATGAAAATGAAAACAACATATCAAAACCTATGGGATAGAGCAAAGGCAGTTCTAAGAGGGATGTATATAGCAATGAATTCACACATCAAAGAGGAAGAAAGATTTCAAATAAACAACCTAAAATTATACCTCAAGAACTAGAAAAATAAGAACAAGTGCAGCCCAAAATTAATAAAAAGGAAGGAAATAATACACATTAGAGCAGAAATAAATAAAGACTAGAAAAGCAATACAAAAAAACAACAAAATGAAGCATTGATTTTTGAAAAAAAATAAATAAAATCAACAAAACTTTAACTAGACTAAAAAAAAGACAGAAGAACGCAAATCAATAATATCAGAGACGATAAAGGAGACATTACAACTGATACCACATAAATAGAAAGAATCATAAGATATTATTATAAACAATTATACTGACAAATTGGGTAACCTAGAAGAAATGGATAAACTCCTAGACAACCTACCAAAATTGAATTATTAAGAAATAGAAAGTCTGAATAAACCAGTAACAAGTAAGAAGTTTGAATCAGTAATAAACAGTCTTCCATCAAAGGAAAGCCCAAGATCTGATGGCTTAACTGCTGAATTCTACCAAATATTTAAAGAAGAACAAATACCAACTATTCTAAAATTCCTCCAAAGAATTAAAGAGGAGGCAATATTTTCAATCTCATTTTACAAGGTGAGCCTTACCCTAACCCCAAACCAGACAAGGACACATGCACAAGAAAAGAAAACTACAGGCCAATATCCCTGATAGACAAAAAAATAAAAATTCTCAATAAAATATTATCAAACCAAATTCAACAGCACTTTAAAAGGGTCATTCATCATGATCAAGTGGAATTCATCCCAGGGATGCAAGGATAATTCAACATACAAGAATCAATAAACATGATATATGGCATTAACAGAATAAAGAGTAAAAAACAAATAATCATTTCAATAGAAACAGAAAAAACATTTGACAATATCAACATCCCCTCATGATAAAAAAAGAAACTTTCAAAAAGTTAGGAAGTTTCCTCAACATAATAAAGGCCATATATGGCAAAGCCACACAGCTGACATCATGCTGAATGGGGAAAAGTTGAAAGCTTTTTCTCTAATATGTGGAACAGGACAAAGATGCTTACTCTCCCCACTCCTATTCTACATTGTACTAGAAGACCTAGCCAAATTAATTAGGCCAGAGAAAGAAGTAAAGTGCATCCAAATTGGAAAGGAAGAAGTTAAATTGTACTATTTGCAGAGGACATGATTTTATTTATAGAAAACCCTAAACTCCACCAAAAAACTGACAGAACTAGTAAATGGATTTAATAAAGTTGTGGAATACAAAATCAACATATAAGAACCAGTAGTGTTTCTATACATTAACAACAAATTATATAAAAAAGAAATTAAGAAAATAATCCCATTTACAAAAGCAAAAAGTATATATAAAATACTTAGGAATAAATTTAATCAAGGGGGTGAAAGATCTCTACACCGAAAACTATAAAACACTGATGCAAGAAATTAAAGAAGACACAAATAAATGGAAAGATATCCCATGTTCATGAATTGTGAGAATTAATATTGCTAAAAGGCCCATACTGCTCAAAGTGGTCTACAGATTCAATGCAATCTTTATCAAAACACCAATTACATGGTTCATAGAAATAGAAAAAAAACGAAATTTATACGAAACCCTAAAAGACCCCAAATAGCCTAAGCAATCTTGAGTAAAAAGAGCAAAGCTGAAGCCATCACACTGCCTAACTTCAAAACATACTACAAAGCTATAATAATGAAAACATCATGGTACTGGTATAAAACAGACACATAGAATAATGGAGAGCCCATAAATAAATTTACACATTTATAACAAGATGATTTTTGACAAAGGTGCTAAGAATACAGAATGGAGACAGAACTGTTTCTTCAATAAATGGTACTGGTAAAACCACATATTCACATGCAGAAGAATGAAATTAAATCCTAACTCTCACCATATAAAAAAATCAACTCAAAATGGATTAAAAATGTAAATGTAATACTTGAAGCTATGAAACTATTAAAAGAAAACAGGGGAAAAGCCCCATGATATTGGTCTTGGCAATGATTTTTTTTAATACAATCTCAAAAGCACAGTCAACAAAAGCAATAAGACAAATGAGATCAAACTAAAAAGCTTCTGCACAGCAAAGGAAACAATCAACAGAGTGAAGAGACAACCTAAAGAATGGAAGAAAATATTTACAAACCATCCATCTAATAAAATACATAAGGAACTCAAACAACTCAATAGCAAGAAAACAAATAGCTGATTAAGAACATAGACAAAGACTTCAATAGATATTTCCCAAAAGAGGACATACAAATGGCCAACAGGTATAGGAGACAATGCTCAACATCACTAATCATCATGGAAATGCAAATCAAAACCATAATGAGATAGCACCTTACTTCTGTTAGAATGTCTACTATTAAAAGATTGAAGATAACAAGTATTGGTGAGGCTGTGAAGAAAAAAGAACTCTGTACACTGTTGGTGGTAAGGTAAATTAGAATAGCTATTATTATGGAAAACAGTCTGGAGGTTCCTCAAAAAATTAAAAATAAAACTAGCATATGATCCAGCAATCCCACTATTGGGTATATAGACACAGGAATTGAAATCAATATGTCAAAGAGATACTAACACTCTCATGTTTATTACAGCACTATTCACAATAGCCCAAATATGGAATCAACCTAAATGCCCATCAACAAATGAGTGGATAAAGACAATGTGGTATATATACTCAATGGAATACCATTTAGTCATAAAAAGGAAGGAAATTCTGTCGTTTGCAACAACATGAATGAACCTGGAGGATATTATGTTAAGTGATTAAGCCAGGCACAGAAAGACAAACACTGCATGATCTCAATATATGTGGAATCTTAAAAAGTTGATCTCATAGAAGTAGTGAGTAGAATGGTGGTTACCAGAGGTGGCCGTGACGGTTGCAGGGTGCGTTAGTCCATTTGTGTTGCTATAAAGGAAATACTTGGGGCTGGGTAGTTTATAAAGAAAAGTGGCTTATTTGGCTCACAGTTCTGCAGGCTGTACAAGAAACATGCTGGCAGCATCTGCTTCTGGTGAGGGCTTCCGGGAGTTTCCAATCAAGGTGGAAGGTGAAGGAGGAGCAGGCATGTCACATGGCAAGAGCAGGATCAAGAGAGGGAGGAGGTGGTGCCAGACTCTTTTAAACAACCAGCTCTTGTGTGAACTAATAAACTGAGAACTCGCTCTGTGGCAGGGAGGGCCCCAAGCCATTTGTGACAGGTCCGCCCTCATGACCCCAACACCTCCCACCAGGCCCCACCGTCAACACTGGGGATCAAATTTCAGCATGAGCTTGGAGAGGCCAAACATCCAAGCCATACTGGGGCAGGGGGGAATAGGGAGATATTGATCAAAGGATACATAATTACTGTTAGGCTAGAGGAGTAAGTTCGAGTGATCTATTGTACAGCATGGTGATTATAGTTAATGACAATACAGTGTATTCTTGAAAAATACTGAGAGAGTAGATATTACGTATTCTCACCATAAGTTCTGGTAACTATGTGAGATAATGTATTTATTAATTAGACAGCTTTAACCATCCCACAATGTCTATATTAGCCCTGCATTGCTTAACAATGAGAATACGTTCTGATATTAATAAATACACTGTTAGGTGATTTTGTCATTGCATGAGCATCACAGAGAGCACTCACAGAAAACCTGATGGTGTGGCCCCCTGTGCCCCTGTGCTGTGTGGTGTGGCCGTTGCTTCTGGGCCACAAGCCTGCAGAGCGTGTTCCTGTACGGAATACTGCGGGCAAATGCTGGTGTATCTAAACACAGAGAAGGTGGTGCATTGTGCCACAACATTGTCACGGCTATAACATCACTAGGAAACAGGAATTTTCAACCCCATTTTAATCTTATGGGACCACCATTGTATACGTGGTCCTTCTTTGACTGTAACATCAGTATCTAGCACATTACAATACTTCAAAACATTATGTTGTAAATGGTAGATACGTATAATCTTATATGTTGGTTTTAAAAACATAAATAAATTTGAAAAATAAATAAATAAGTAGATAAACCTGATTGTTGGCAAAGTCAGGCCCACAGCTACAGGAAATGAGAATCTCCCTCAAATGCTGTTATAGAGGCTCCCTGGCTTTCGTAACACTTCATAACTGGGCAACGAACTATCTTGAGCCTATCCTTTTTTTTTTCTTTTTACAAAGTTTCAATGTGATCTAAAGATACAATCCCAGAAAAGGAGGTGACAAGTTAGAAGGGGATGGGAGGCAGAGAAAGAAGCTTAAAATCAAGAAGATGCTGTACTGAACTGGCCACAGCTTCCTAACAAGCACCACCAGTTACTCCATTTCAGGAGGCTTCTTTCCATAGTCATCCGACAGCTGTCTTTGCTTTAGGACAGACCCATATGAAAGGGGAAGAATCAATCCGATAGTTCTCTCCCCTCTATTGCCTTTGTGGTGGACACACCTTAACGTAGTCCCAGATTAAATCAATCTCCTCTCGGAATGCAGATGGGAACTGTGACTTGCTTCTAACTAAGGGTGAAGGGATATCACTTAACTGCTTAGGTTACACTCTATGGCACAGGTGATAGGAAGTCACTCCCATCATAAAGTGGGGTCACAAACATAATCGTAAAGGTGACTATGTTTTATTACATAGGACTTTTTCTTTGTAGAGTATAGAACTATATTTTTATGGCCTTAAGGAAGCAAATGGTCGCATTATTAATTGCTTATGGAAAGGGCCACCTGGTAGGGAAATGAGGACAGAACCGGAGTGTGGCCTCCAGCCACCAGCCAGCGAGAAGTGAGGCGTCTCAGTCACACAGCTGCAGTGGAGCAAATTCTGCCAACGGCCCGAATGAGCGTGGAAGCAGACCCTTCCCCTGCCAGGCCTCCACGTGCAGGTGACGCCTTGGCTGCAGCCCTGCGAGACCCCGCGCAGGGCACCGAGCTAAACTGTCCCAGACGTCTGACCCAGCATAAATGTAAAAAACAGATTTGTCTTTCTTTTCTTTTGGGGGCAGGGAGAGGGCCCATAGGTGAAGTGCCTTTCTTTAAGCTATTAAGTTTATGATAATTTGTTAGTCAGCAATAAAAGAAACAATGCAACATAGAAAAAGAAAAGTTGAGTCTTGGGTCAGCAGTAACTGTAAGACTTCCACACTGAGCAAGAGCGTGAAATAGCTCCAGTCAGTGGCATCACTTGGCTTCTAGCACGAGTAATTAGCATTAACTTCTCCTGAAGGATAACATCTACCATTCCCACCTTCAACCCACGGGACCCCCATATGTTTACACCAAAATATCAGAATTCTAAACAAAATTTAGCAAACCAAATTCACAAATATTGACAAAAGATTATACACAAGTAGAAGATCAACAAGGAAATAGAAGACTTGAACAGCATTATAAACCAACGAGATCTATAAACACTCTAAACCAACAGACATCTAGAGAACACTCCACCCAAAACAACAGAATGCATATGCTTCTCAAGTGCACACGGAACAGTCTCCAAGACAGACCATATGTTAGGCAATAAAACAAGTCTCTCAATAAATGTATAGGAATTAACATCATATAAAATATATATTATGACTGTAATGAGGGAAATTAGAAATCAGTAAGAGAAGGACATTTGGAAAATTCACAATTATGCAGAAATTAAACAACACACTTCTTTGAAAAAAAAATGAGCCAAAGAAGAAATCACAAGAGAAATTAGAAAATACTCTGAGATTAATAAAAATAATCTGAGATTATTATTATTATTAAAAATAACTCTGAGATTAACCAAAATGTTTAGGATGCAGCGAAAGCAGTATTTGGACCTGTATAATTTTGATGTTTTGTGACCAGAACACAATAGAATATACCAGGAGAACACCAAGGCCCAGCTACAAATACCCAACCAGCTTGTACTAACACCAAGGCCCAGCTGATAGTACCAGCACACATCATTCACATTTAAAGATCAGAAGACATCAAATAGTCAAAATATATATATATTTGATAAAAGTCACCATCAATCCATTTTTTGAATTAATATACTAAGACCAGAAAGTAACTTCCTTATTCTGTAAAACAGTAAGTACCTTATCAGTTTCCTCTTGCTGCTGTTAAAAATTACCACAAATCTAGTGTTATAAAACAACTCAAATTTATTATCTTAGAGTTGGAATTCTGATATAGGCCTCACTGGGCTAGAATCAAGAGGTCAGCAGGACGGGGTTCTTTCTAGATGCACTGGAAGAGAATCTGTTTCCTTGTCTTTTCCAGCTTCTCAAAGCCACCCACATTCCTTGCTCATGGCCCATTTCTTCCTCCATCTTCAAAGCCAGCAATATTTCCCACGCTGCCCTCACTCTTGGGTTCTCTGTCCCGCCTGCCTCTTCCACGTACAAGGACGCTTGGAACTGCGTAAAGCCTCTGCAGATAATCCCCCTGAATCGCCCCACCTCAAGGTCATCTGATTGGCAACTTGAATTCCCCTTTGCATATAACCTACCACATCCAGGGTTCCAGGGGTTAGGACAGGGACACCTGGTGGAACTGGGCATTATTCTGCCTACCAAAGCATCTACAAAAGCCAACAGCTTATGTCAGAAGCTTTTGTTTTGAAATCAGGACCAACAACAATGCCCACTGTCGCCGCTTCTGTTCAACACTAGAATAAAAGGTTTTAATTATCAATACATTGCTCTTTGAGCTACACCACATTGCCATTACTAGCTTTTAAAATGCAAGCAATGGTTTTATTAAAGACAATCTGTTCACAGGTTACGCGCAAACCTGCAAACACATGTCTTCAGTAAGAGCTAAGTCAGGGTTAGCAAACGCAGGGCACCGCAGCTTCGGCCTGACTCCTGGGCCCACGGTGGGTGTTGGCTCCTACAGCACTAAACTCTCTCCTGCAGAGCAGGGACAAACACACAGAATCTTCCTCAGTACGTCATTCGCAGCAACCACAACCGCTGGAGAACGGTCGGCACATGACACGAAATCTATTTGCCAATCCTGATCTAGACAATTAAAACCTGATATATAAAGAGATGAGAACAGTCAGCTCCTTTTATTCTAAACCACATGAAACAAAGTGGAAGTGGGAAGTTTTACAACCAGAAGATTTAATTTCCTAAAGATGTCACAGACTTTTAAATTAGTATTTAATAAGCCTCTAAGGGCAGTGGAACAATTTTCCCTAGACTCATTTTATTCTTGATACAAATAGAGCACCCCATAATCAGCAGCACAGTCTGCTTCAACTAGCATCTTTTTGTTAGTGTCTAAGGATTAGACAACAGGGTAAAGGTCTCGCAAGAATAATTTATTAAGGTAACCAATTAATAAAAGATGCTAAAAATTCAAATACTTGTTTTCATTCATAAAGAAAACATATTGAAAAAACCCATGCAAATATAAACTATTTCTCAAAACAACTGTCAAACCAGATCAGAAAACTAAATGTTTCTAATTTATAAATCATCTAAACCTTTCAAAGCCATCTGAAAGTTTCCAAAGCAGAAATAATAACAGTATAGTTCCTAGAATCCAGTTCCCCTTAAATCTGTATTCTCTTTCTGAGAACCTTGAACCCTACTATATGAATTGATGAAAACAGGCACGACTTCGTTATCCAACTTTGTGGTATGGTTTTTAAATAATAACTGTCCCCAAACAGATCTACTTTTCTATTATAATACTTTAAGATGAAATTGTTATTTACTGAGTCTTAACTCTGCTCTCTTCAGGGGAAAAACCCACAGAGTGTCCCATGCGGCACTTTTATACACAGAGAACATTACAGACCACTCAGGGAAAGAAAAAGATTCCATTTCCAAAATTACTCAGGCAGAGCCTAGCTTTCCTCACAAACCACCTTACCTCAGTATAAGAAACTCTCTAAATAGAGTTGATAAAATTTAAAATTTTCTACAGCTGAGTTTAGTGGGTAGAATTTTCAAATAATATTAGAGAGTTCCTTTGGCTGTTTCCTTCTCTATTATAAATCTGGGAAATTTTGAAAGTTAGAGGAAAAGTGAGATAGTAATCATGGCAGTCAGACTAACCCTTTTTTTAGATATGTCAATTTGTCACTCCTTTGCATTAAGCCATTCTGTTGCTACCCATCACATTTAGGGGAAAAAACCAAACTCCACAGCATGAGCTACCAGACCCGGGGTGAGCTGGCTCCTTCCCACACCCTTCTCTAACCTCCTATCACTCTACCGCTGTCTTAGGCCATTTAGTGTTGCTAGAAACGGCTATTTGTAGCTGGGTAATTTATAAAGAAAAGAGGTTTATTTGGCTCACAGTTCTGCAGGCTGTACAAGAAATACGGCGCCAGCATCTGCTTCTGGTGAGGGCTTCAGGCTGCCTCCGCTCACAGAAGGGGAGGGGAAGCTGGTGTGTGCAGAGATCACTTGGCAAAACGAGAAGCAAGAGAAAGAGGAGGGAGGTGCCAGGTTCCTTTGAACAACGAGCCTCACAGGCACTGTCAGAGCAAAGACTCACTCACTCCCTGCCCCCACAGAGGACATTAATCTATGCACGAGGGATCCACCTCCATGACTCAAACAACTCCCACTAGGCCCCACCCCTAATATTGGGGATTAGATTTCAACCTGAGATTTGGAGGTGACAAACATCCAGACCATAGCAATCACCTATTCACTGATCCTTCTCACACCAGCTTTTCTGCTGTCCCTTAAATAGGCCAAGCTCATCAAGCCTCGGGACTTTCTGCATCTGCAACATCCCTTATTCCTGAAATAGTCTTCCCTGAGACCCTCACATGATTTGTTCTTTGGTGTCATTTGGGTCTCTAGTCAAACACCACCCACTAACCCATCTTCCTGATGAGCCTAGCTAAGAGATCCTTCTCTGTTTTCTTTGTAACACTTATTACTATGTGCTGGCTTATTCTGTCTGTCCTGCTGAAATATACATTCCAGGAGGCTAAGGAAGAACCAGACACCAGAATAGCTTCTGGTACTCAAGTGAATACTCAATAAATGTGTGTTAAGGACTTAAAATAAGTGCCACTTCAATAGTAAACAAAAAAAGGCTGGTGGTTTCTGCAAAGACATAGGCTTTTTAGGTCAGTTCCCTAGTCCCTAGATTAGTTTCTAACCCTTTAAAATCACATCAACTCCTCACTTTCACCCCCCTCCACTGGTACAGGTGACCCCACAAGTCCTTTGGGAAATGGTTAAGTCCCTTTTACTGCAATATATTTGAATTCTGACATCATAAAAACACCCTTTTCCAAAAAGTAATTGTGAATCAAATAGGGAAAGACAAAGAAAGATGTGGTAAAATATAAATGTAGGGTCTTAGGCATATTTAAATGTTATTGCTAATATAAAAGCTCTTCTTCTTTTTACAAAAGTAGAACTTTCACATAGAAAATCTGGATGATATATTAGCCAGGAGAAGAAAATAAAAATTGATCATGATTCCTTCAATCAGAAAGCCATTGTTGACATTTTGGCATTATATATTGATAGCTTTGTTTTCTATTTGTGCATATATAAACTTTTTAAACAAAATTTAGGTCTTACTATGCATCCATCCTTGTAAACTGCTTTTTAAAAATCTATTACTATATGGGGAGTATTTTTAATGTCATTAACTATCTATCCATAGCTTGATTTTAATTATTCAACAAATATCTATTGAGCTTTAATGAATTATTGCTCTTGGGGAAAGTAGGTGAGGTTCCTTGGGATCAAACATTTTTACTGCAGCCAACTCATGGAGAAACAGAAGCTTGGGGTCAGTTGTTTTGGAATGCAAAAGCATAAAATCAAAATTTCGGAGAGCTAAAAATTATTTTTAGTTAAATTAAGAGTTCGAAGATGAGGCTTGAGAGAACATAGGATGAGTCAGTCCAGAATAGGTGTTCAGGAGTCAAAATGCTTACTGATTAAAATAGAATAGAATCATTTTTAAGATTGAAAGCAAGATAAAAGGACGTGGAAGGGAGAAAGAGGGAGGGGTGAGGAGAGCAGCGACACCCAAGCAGCGCTCTCTGCTTGGGGAACCAGAGTCACCTGTCCCACCTGTCCAGAGCCAGGGCCAGCAAGAGCCGCCAGAGAGAGCTCAGCTGCGGCTGGTGGCGAACGTGGCTAGAGAGGAAAATAACAACGGGACTCGGGGAAAGGAGGGACCTGCAGACTGTAGGAGGTGGAGGGTAGCAGATGCTTCAAAGAACACGTTAAAATCTTGAGCCATGTGCCAAGTTCCGTCAATAAAACCACCAAGAAAATAAATGAGAAGAGGGAAAACTTTATCAGTTGCTTTAAGCAGGCAGGATCAGCCTGAAGAGGAGCTTGCCTTGCGTTCTGGCACTGAGCAGAGCTTTATATGAGCTATAAAACGATCTCTTCTTATAAGTGCTCAGGTTGGTCAGGGGAGAAAATGAAGAAGGAAAAAAGACATAGGAACTGTATGAAAGGCAAAAGCTCCCTTCGCATCTTCAGAAGGAGACAGCCTAAGGAGGTGCTAAGCCAGAAGAAAACATTCTGTGGGTGTGAATTTCATAGCAAGGAAAAAAGGCCATTTAAGCACATCTGGAAGATGTTTACCAAGAAAATCGGTGCTTTGGGCCCGGGGCTTGCAACTCCTGGTCACCAAGGAGCCGCGGAAGATGAGTCTATGGGTTGCGTGTGGGTGGCAGAAAAGTCTTAATCGTTTACATACGTGCCAGGTGAGCAGCACGGGACTGTGCTTTCAGTGCCCAGGTGAGATGCTCTTTCTAACCCTTCTCTGCCTGTCCCCACGGGCCACTCCACCCGCTCCCTGGCAGACGCCATCTCCGTCAACCTGGGGCCACGGCCTTTATGTGAAACCTTCAAGAGCCGCTATCCGGGTTGTGTGTAGTTACCTACGAACATGTCGAATCTCTTTATCTTCACCCTGACGTCCTTTGCGATCTGGTCCTCGTGTGATTCACAGCCGGAGTTCCGTGCGGTCAAGGATGACGCTGCGCGCCGAGTAGCCGCTCGCTCGGCGTTTGCCGAAGGGCTGTCCGCGCGTCCCGTGTCCCCTGCCCGCTGAGGCACAGCCCCTGCCGGCCGCCCTACAGGGCTCCAGGCAATGCGGCGTGTGTGCTCAGGGGTCTGGTCCCCACAGGCGTGAACGCACGAATCCCGGCTTCCAGGCTTCTCTCCCTGCCCCTGACACCCAGCCCAACACCGGGTCAGCGCGGGTCCCCAGCCATTCCCCGCCGGTGCCGCCGGGCAGGGAGGACAGCGGTGACAGCGCCCGGCTCGGGGGACCGGGGATCCGAGACGCTCCGCGCCTTCCCAGGTCGGCGGCTGCTCCCTTAACGTGACACGGGGGCGACCGGAGTATCTGCCACCCAGGGCTGCTTCGCGAAGGTTACACGAGCTGCCTGTAGAGCTCCCGGGGCAGCGCCAGGCTGGCTCTCCGTCAGCGTCGCTGTGGCGACGGTTTCCTCTTTCCGTCGGTGCCGCCACCCCTGAGGCTGCTGTCCTGAAGCCCTGAAGTCCCCCGGCGGTCTCAGCTGAAGGGGCTGAGACTGTCTTTCTCTGCCTTTGCATGCTGCCTTCTTTTTCTGACTTACCCAAGCAGCGGACGTCATTGTTCCCCAATTCTTCTAGAATTTGTAATCTGTTTATTCACAGACCCCTGCCTCTTCCCGAGACACAGCTAGGAGTTCAGGGGCAGCCGGGACAAGGACAGCGCGACCGCGCTCTGAAACGCCCTCTGACCTCCGCCCGGAGCCGCGTTCGTGGCTTAGCTCGGTCCGACTCTTCTGTGGGGGGGGGACGTCCCCCCAGGAGGCTCCTCGTGCTCCATGGAAATGTGGGGGTGGGGGGTAAACTCACAGCTAAGGGACGCGTGAGCCTATAGCGGGAAGGGCATGCCTCAAATCATGGTTTGGGTGTGGCAAAGTGAAAACCTGTAAGCAAAATGTTTGTTACCCCCGTAATATCCTGAAATGAAAAAAAAGAAATAGACTTTGCTGACTCCAGTTTACAAGGCACATCCAGACATGTCTGAGCCCCAAATTTGGACTCCACCAGCCCCCCCCCCCAGCGCTCGTGTGTTCTGTATGCCTATGTGCCTTTGAACCCCAATAATGATTATACAGCACTTGGATTACTACGTGAACTGAGCTACAATATGCAGAATGAGGCGAGGAGAACTGAAAGCAGAAGTGTTTTCTGAGGTCACCTTGCCCTTTGAGTCCAAACGAATAAACCAGAATGCCCGTTTCTCTTGCTGCAGCCTCCCCAGACGCGCCGGTGACCTCCGTCTCCAAGCCTCCCACTCCCGCAGTCCTTTCTGTTTGGGAGCATCTTTCCCTGCAGTCCACGGCATCCTTTCTGCAAACTGTGTCACCTGTGCTGGACGCCACCCCGCATCTCTTCACTCCCCAAAATGACACCAACACAGGGTGCAGATAGAGCACAACTGCGCTAAAAATTTCAGATAGTGGAAAACATTTACATCACATCACAGCCAATAGTTTACAATTAAATATTAGCTCTTATTCGTAAAGTGTTTTGACCACCTTCGCACCTAGTTTTCTCGCAGCCCTCCTTCCTGCAGCCCATCGTGTCGGGACCCCCTCCTGCTCTCCTCCGGCCTTGTTTCCTTCTCCGACACTGTTGACCCCTCCCCCGAAGCCTCCTGACTCTGTTGGCAGAGAAGGTCCCCACCTGTCTCACTGTTGCACATTCTCCAGATCATGCCCTCGAGGCTCGACCTGCCACCCCTCAGCGTCAGAGGTCTCTCCGCATGAGAAACTCCAGAGCTTGTTACTAGAATAACATTTTTTCTATCCTGCTATAGCTGGAAAAGAGGAGAACATTGGGAAAGTCTATAAACTAAAGTTGTAATTCTTTGGAGGAAAAAAGTCTCTTTAGTACCACCCTGGTCCCTCTTGACCGTGACCTTTAACCCATGACTCCTGGCAATGGAGAATCAACACCCGGAGTGTGGAAAGGGGAAGGCACACCTCCGGGAACAAAGCCAGGTGCGAGGAAATGTGGGGAAACAAGGGGACCACACCTGGACACAACATCTGAATCCAAAGCTACACAAAACAGCATGAAGCCCGTTCTTGCTGAAATAAAACCCCATCTGCCCACACAGTCATTTCTCCCTTATTAAATAAGATGCCAAGTTACTTTCATCAGATTGGCATTTGGCCTATTCAAGAACAAGCATCAGAGTCTCCCTGAGTTTGTTTCTGGGTGTGCACAATGGTGGTTACCGTTGTTGTTTGTGGAACTTCCCTGTCAGCCGCGGAGCGATGGCAACAGGGAGGCGGGAGAAAGGCAGTCTACTGCGGGCATTCGCAGTGTGATGCAGCTTGTCAATTATCTTGTCATGCGGCAACTTAGTTTGAATTTAAAAACAGTAAATGTCATACAAAAGTATAAGTGATTTATATACGAGACTATAGAAGCACTTAAAATCTGCAATGCAATAAAATGAGATACACCAACAGATTGCATGTTTTGTGGTTATTACCACAGAGGAAAAAAACAGAAAACAGAAAAAAAACTTGAGAAAAGAAACAACTATTTGAGAGCAATCAGCTCCAAAGCATGAACCAGAACCACTTCCCGCCTCACCCCCTTCCCTAACGCTCTGAACATTCAGTCAATCGATAAATCTGACTAACTAATAATGCTTTGGTACTTTAAGTAACAAAAGCTACAGCACTCGAATCAAAAGTCTGTTCTCTGCTGCACTTTGCACCCTGACAATGCACCGTCTGACAAAATGCAGAATACCTCACTAAAGGCAAACGGGGGAAAAAACAGAAAATTCGAGACGGGTTATAAGCTATTGCTAAAGTGATCATACATGGGGTGACCTATTTTGAAACAGCCGATCTTCCATTTGTTTTTTGAGGTTTGCCCTTTGGAATCACATTTTTAAATGGAAGCATTGAAATGTTTTGCTTTATTGCTAGATCTGTTACCAAGAACAAAACAAGTTCAGAGACAAGAAATCAGAAATTGGTCACACACCTAGCTTCTCTTTTATTTCTCATTCCCCTCCCTGCTGTTCCATCATGGAAGCTGCTTTGATCTAGTGCTTCTATTACTTCCTATCTGTTGGCGTGACTTCAATCTATCTCTCTGCTTCCCTCTCACCTGCTCTCAGCTTTGTTCTCCATCTTCCTGTGTAAATTCTAACCTGTTTCCACAGCTATTTTACCCTCTAGTTTGGCTTCCTGCACTTGGCTTATGTATTTTGTCCCTTCCATCCTTCTTACACTTCCACATTGCCTGGGCTGTTTCCTATTTTGCCTTTACGCCTTATAGTCCCTGTATTATCTTTACTACTTTTTTTTTCTTTACTGGTATTTTTTCTACAGTATTTTTACTGTGGTTCCTTTAATTACATGTTCCTATAACATTACCCATAAGCTAGCCACCAAACGTTCCACACACCAGTTCGGTTTCATCATTGCACAGCTAAATTTCCCAGCCAAAATCTCTGCTCTCCCTTCTACCTCCACACTTCTGCACAAAGCCAGCTTGGCTCAGCTCAGGCAGAAACTGATCATACATAATTAAACACAATACAGTACAATTCTAAATTATTCTGGCCTATCACATAGAAACACTGTATTCTTTATTTAACAAAACAGAAACCTAGGAGGTTTCATGCAAGAGCAAAGTGCATAGTCCAGCTACTATAACTGATCTAGTCTATCAATTGTTGTTATCTTTATGGACTTCACTGAACAATTTCAAATGAGAGAGCTAAATAAAGGATTTTCTTTAGAAACGGGAAACCCAGGAGACTCCAACTTAAAGGTTCAACCTTGCTTTTTAATTCTTCCCTAGCCAAGGTGCAATTGCAGTCCCAGCAGCAGACGAGGCAGGGTGGTGCTCATTGCATTCGTTTTTGTGCTTTTATATTGTGATAACTTAACAGACCACCTTATCTGTATATTTTACAGATGAACCACCATGTCTCAGTATATCTTATGCCTTATTGTTTTATTTAAAAAATTGAAAGGGGTCATTTTATCTAAAGAACAAAGAAATCTCTTTAAATGTCAGACTTCTGCTCTGTTTGACATATACTGCTAAACTCTTTGACATCATCAACAAGGAAAACTAGAATATAAACTCTAGGATTACATATAATAAGCAATTATCTCACAAGCCCTAAATTGCTCCCTTATCCTAAGGGAGGTTCTGCTGAAAGGCACATTAATTTCTTATTTATCACTGAAATGCAGTCTTGATGACTTTATATTTAAACCTGGCTAAATGCAAGTGACATAGTTCATGACTCCTGGTAGTTTACTTTCTAAAGCAGAATGATACCACAAATATAAAAAGAGATAACTACAATGCAAATAAAAATGAATAAAAGGCACTCAGGGTAAGCCCTTCTGCAGAGATAAACATCTTGAATACTCTCACTGAGGAAATTGCATAAAGGTAGAAGATGTGTCTGAAACCAGACGTAACTTAGTTCAGATCCTAATTCTATTGCTACTGCCTATGAGAACCTGGGCAAGCTATTGAACTCCTGCAATCTTTTCTTTTGTTTCCTTCTGGTAAAAAGTGATAATTTCAAATACAGTCAATTTGTGGGGGACTGGTTCCAGGGCCCCCAGGACACCAAAATCTGTGGGTGTTCAAGTCCCTTATATAAAATGACCTAGTATTTGCATATAACCTATGCACATCCTCCTGTATACTTTAAATCATCTCCATATTACTTATATACCTAACACAATGACAATGTTATGTAAGTAGTTTTTATACTGTACTGTTTAGGGAATCATGACAAGGAAAAAGTCCTTCTAATTTTTTTAATATTTTCAGTCTGGGGTCGGTTGAAACTACAGATGCCAAACCCACAGATATGGATGGCCAACTGTATCTTCAAAGGTAAAAGCAGTAACATAAATAAAAAGGTTTAACAAATGCCAGTTTCCTTTCTGTCTTCCATAGATGCTGTTCAGAGCATCCATCGTCCCACGGCCCCTACTGACCACTCTCCAAAACACTGGCCTCTTTCTGTTCTTTAAACCCACATTCGGCGTCTCCTCAGGGCCTTTGCACTGGCCCCTTCCAGGGCCTGCAGGGCTCATCACCAAGACCTGCCCTGGCTGACTGCTCAGGATGCGCCTCTCGGCTCGAATCTCCCTGCTTTGGGAGACCTCTCCCTATCCCCTCACTGTTTGATCCTCTTTGTAGCCCTTACTGCCACATGAGCTCGTTTTATGATTTGTAAGTTTCATTGTTGGTTGAGCGGTCTCCCTACACGCGCGCACACACACACGCACACGCACACACACACACGCGCGCGCACACACACACACACACACACACTCACACACTAGTCTCCACAGCATGAAACACGAGAACGTGAAGGCCTCAGTCACTGCCGGATCAGCACAGCGTTTACAGCCGACCCTGAGCGATGCGCAGCGGGAGGGTGGCCGAGAAGGCTGTCATCGCAGAGAGAGCAGTGTGGCCACCGTGTGAAAAGTGACTGGTTCTAGGGAAGGGAAAGCTACGGAGACAGTAAAAACATAAACGGTTTCTAGGGGAAGGGAGGAAAGGGAGCCGAACGGGCAGAGCACAGAGGATTTTGGGGGCGTTGAAAACACTCCGTATGATACTACAGTGGGTGGGGGACACACGTCGCCACACATTTCTCAAAACCCACAGTAGGCACAACACAGAGAGCAAACCGTCATGTACACTGTGGACTTTGGGTGACAATGATGTGTCCACACAGGTTCCTCCACTGTAACAAATGTGTCGCTGTGATGGGGGACGCTGACAGTGGGGGGGCTGTGGATCTGTGGGGACGCGGCTGCCCGATTTCGCTGTAAAACTGCTCTAAACGGTACAGTCTGTTTTTTAAGAAAGAGAAAAACGGATTGGAGAAGGCGAGTCTGTGGACAAGGGGACCAGAACAAGGCTGTGGCGCCATCAGGTGAGGTGTGGCCGGGATCTAGGCCACAGGCTCCCTGCGGGCTGGATCGGCGAAGACGCCCCTCCTGGAGCGGGACCCCTGGCGTGGACGCAGCAGCGGGGCCGGGCCCTGGCGCCCGGGGTCGTGGGTCCCTCACCGGCACCGATCCACCCACCTGGCTTTCTACTGCAGTAAAAAAACTGTATTAATTTGAGCAGTCAGTTCCTATAATAGACTCGTAATGAGTTTACAGTCAATTAAATCCCAAAGATATTTCACATAACATACTGTCAAAATAGATTTTCTCCATCTTATATTTTAAAAATATCTTCATTGGATTCAGACCAACCTGCTAAGCTATTGTGATCTTTTGGATTCCTCATTCATCCAGCGTACTAACTGGCTGGCCCATCCCTCCAAGACACACGTCAGACACGTGTTTTATAAGCGTGTCTTCTCTATTTTCATCCCATTGCAGCAAATTATTCTTTATAAGCAGCTAGAGATTGTAGGGACTTTCAGAACCTGCAAGTACCTTTCGCAGCTTAAGTCGAGCTGTGATCCATACACTAAATTCCAGTACAAGGAAGAGGCTGGCCAGGAGTATTTGTATTTCTTTATGAAGAAGATTTGTGGAAAAGTAGACCAGTGTAGTCCAAGAGGTCACTGTGCTACACACCTGGGGAACCCCATCCGTTTTAATATCAATAGATTCATCAAATCTCTATGGTTTTATTTATCAAATCACATTCCTCCATCTTGTCCGTAAGGCTATCGTGAGTCAACTCTTCGAAACTGGTGGCTGCGCTGAGACTAAGAACATAGTGCTTCCAGCACACAATAGGCACTTAAAAGAAAAGAAAGATTATAGTGCCAACTGTCTACATGCCAGCCACCGTTCTAGGTAAATACAACACTGATTGAAAGTGACACAAATTCCCACCTTCATGGAGCCTACAATTGAAAGGAGCATCACTCTAGTGACACCTGAATCCTGGCCTTTTCTATAAACTGCAGTTCATTCTGTTTAATTAGCCTTTCTGTGAGGATATTCAGGTTAGGAGCACCCTAAAAGTTTATGCTCTTGGTATCAATCTCTGGTGTTTAAAAAAAAAATAGCTTTATGCTTCTCCTTTACATTTGTCCTTGATGCCTTGCCTCCTTTTCGTTGTGTACGTGCCCTGTTAAAATTCTGAACTCAGCATACTGGTTATGAGACAAAGCCTTTATTTCTTTAGATGCCTCCCCTGACTACATACTGCTCATGACCACAGCTGGGGACAGACAGATTTGCCTCCAGTCCTGGCTTTTCCACTCGCTGGCTGTTACTTGAGCAAATTACTTTACCTCTCACAGCCTGCTTCTCGTCTATAAAATGTGAATAATCAGATGTACTGCAGAGCATTGTTGTGAAGAGTAAGTAAACTAATTGATAGAAAACATCTAGCAAAGTGCCCAGTGTAAAGGAAACCATCAGCATTTATTTATACAAGGTCTAATCTTCTTGATTTATGCTTTCATTGTGAGTTTCTGACAATATCATCAGGTTTTTTTTTTTTTTGAATTTGTAAATCTATGTTCTAGTTTAAATGTCACTTTCTCCAGGATGCCATCTCTGTTCCTCCACATCAGTATTCGGCCAGTGGCCCAGGTGCCCACTGCCCCACCTGTAAGCCTAGGGGCTCCATGGACGCCAGCAGCTTGGTTTTCTGTCCTGTTTACAATTCAATCTCCAGCAACTAATTCAGTGCCTGGCACATAAAAGGCACGTAAATACTTGCTGAAAGAACTGACGCGATTTAGGAAATACATGCACCTATTCCTGCTCCCCCTGTTCCACTAATATTAACTCAAGAATGACAAAGAATTGGTACAACCTCTATGAAAAACAGTGTAGAGATTCCTCAAAGGACTAAAAGTAGACCTACCATTCTATCCAGGGATCCCACTAAAGGAAAAGAATTCCTTATATCAAACAGAAACTTGCACTCATATGTTTATCGCAGCACAATTCACAATTGCAAAGACATGGCATCAACCTAAGTTCCATCAACTGATGAGTGGATAAAGAAAATGTGGTGTGTGTATATATACATATATATTAATATATACATCAAGTATCTCACTAACTTAAAACATGAAGACTGACAGCAGACTTCTCCACAGAAACCTTGCAAGCCAGAAAGGAATGGGGTCTAGACAATAGAAATCTGAGATCGGGGTGCCACCATAGTTGTGTTCTCTTCCTGACTTGCAGAGGGCCATCTTCCTGCTGTGTCCTTCCACGACAGAGAGAGGGAGAGAGAATAAGCTCTCTCATCTCTCTTGTAAGGGCACTAATCTCGTCACGGACTCCACCCACATGACCTCATTCAAACCTAATTACCTCTCAGATACGCATCTCTGAATACCATCACATTGGAGGTCAGTGCTTCAACATATAAACCTTAGGGGGACATAAACATCTAGTTTATAATGGTAGCCTTCAGTAAGTTGTCTTGATTTCAACTTCCTTAGGTGTAAAATGAGTACATCCAATAGATACCTAGAAAGTTGTTTTGAAAAGTAGAAATGACATATGTATGCTGGCTACCAGAGTAACTGGAACATGGTAGGAACACAACAGATATCAACTATAATTACTAATTGTTGGGTTTATTTAAGTCTTTTTACAATAATAAAGCTTGAATATTATGCTTACGCTCTAAAGTCCTTCAATTTGATTTGGCTTTGGCAATTACTAAATAGTATTGTATTTTACCTACCAAACAGATTGTCTTTCTTTGGGTGGGGGCAGAGTATTAGTTGTATGTTCTAGATCAGAGGTCAGCACACTTTTCCTGTAAAGAGCTGGATAATATTTTAAGGCTTTAAGGACCGTTCAGTGTCTGTCACATCTACTCAACGCTGCCGCTGTGGCAGGACAGCAGCGAGAGACAGCACGTAAAGGCCATGGCTGTGTCCAATAAAACCTCACTTATACAAACAGAAGATTGGCCGTGTTTGGCCAATGGCTGTATTTTGCTGACCCTGCTCCAGATGATGGCAGTTTCAAAATTACATAACACTTTTTACCTGTTTGTCACTTACTTGCCTCATAATGATTATCTCTAATGATTTTATTTTATAGATGAAATTGCTTATATTTTTGTGTAGTATTTGAAACGCAGGATTTTTATTGTTTTGAAAATGTTTACTAAAATCTCCCTTATAGATGATTTACTTAAATACTTCACATAAATAATGTACAGAAAAATATTTAATCATGACATAATGGAGATCAGCCCCACGTATCCCAGCCTCAAATATGATAGCTTGTGAATCAGTCTATAGTAAAAAGTGTGTATCTGTGTAAAATATTGCATACATCTTAATGTATGTAGTGGGCCTTTAGGATTTTTCTCTTCTTAAGGACCATATTAAGGGCAATTATTTTTTTAGTGGCTGTTGGGTTTCTAGTTGTATTTGGGTGAATCTGAGTCCTAAAAACAGCAGAGGGTCGGTGCCAGGCTGGATGGTGGGAGACCACGCACAGAGGCCCCGATCCGTCCTGTCTGGCATCTCTGACTTCCTGAACTTGAGGAATTCTAGCAGGCGTTCAGCATGTTGCACTGTGGGATCGGCCATCGTCAGGAGACTCTGACGTTGACGTGATGAGAGCAGGAAGATGACACAGATAAGCATAAACGTCTCTCTTAGGCCATTGCTCTCTCTTTCCCAACAGTGATTCTGTTATCAGGTGCTCCCTCAGTTAGTGATGATTACAACATTGTCGATAAAGAAATGACATTGTAGGTTCTCCTTTCCCCACAGGATAATGGAAATAAAACAGGAACATCTGTGTTTGGGGTTGGATTACGTAGATTGTCACTGACAGTTTTTTACATTCATAGCTACAAAACCCACCATTTGTTACTTTCTTTGTATAGATTGCCCAAGATTGTAGTATCAAACTAGACTTTAACAGTAGAAGAAGCCACTGGTCTCTTAGGTTCATTTAGCTGAAGTGCCATTTGTATCTTTTAATGTAAATTTTGCTCTTTGAATATATGTTTTTTTCTGTATTTTCATGGTAACTACTACAATGCTATGCACACACTAGATTCTCAATAAATATTTATTAACTCCTCAGCTTTATAATCTACAGGACTAGCCTACTAATATTTATATTAGACCTAGTGCCAACATGCTTACTCAGTGGACTGTCATCATTAGACTTTAACGTATGTCAGGTAGAAATCAAAGCCATCACACACAATGTTCTGCCATGCTTTTGTGCTTAAGCACATCTGTGAAAACAACCGTAAGAATCTACCACAAACATTAACGTAGTGGTCACAGGAATAGTCTTAGTGCACGTTAAGCTTTCAAGACAAATACAATGTATTTCTATGTTTAATAAGATGGCAATTTCCACCACTCAAATTGCACAGCATCAATAAGGAGAATGTTTTTTACCTAATTCTGAGGACAAGAAAATGTAGTTAGTGACTTAAAAGTGATGGGAATCAAGGAAGCATGACTTGTCATTTTTAAAAAATTCATTTTGATAGATTTAGAGGGTGTAAGTGGTTTTTGTTACATGGATGAATTGCATGGGGGTGAAGTCAGGGCTTCTAGGGTGCCCATCACCCGATAATGCACATTGCGCCCAGTGCGGAATTTCTATCCCTCACCTCCTCTCACCACCCCCTTCTTAGTTTCCAGTGTCCATCATACCACTCAGTGCAACCCTGTGTATCCTAGCTCAGCTCCCATTTATAGGTGAGAACGCGCAGTATTTGTTTTTCTGTTCCTGAGATATCTCACTTAGGATAATGATTTTTTGTTCCATTTGAGTTGTTGCAAAAGACATTTCACTCCTTTTTATGGCTGAATACTTGATGTTTCACTTCATGGCTCACAGAAATTCCTCCTTCGTGGTGACTTTGGCCAGTCTGATGACCACACGCGTTAGTGATGCCCTTTTGCAATGACTCTCCCAGGTGTTCACTGCACTTCTTGTATCTAGATGTTTAAATCTTTAGCAAGACCAGGGAAGTTTTCCTTGATTATTCCCTCAAAGAGTTTTTCCATGCCTTGTGCTGTTTCTTCTCCACACTCAGGAATGCCTATGACACTTACATTTGGCTGTTTTACATAGTCCCATATTTCTCATAGACTTTGTTCAGTTCTCTTGATTCTTTGTTCTTTTTTTTCTTTTTTTTTTTTTTTTTTGAGACAGAGTCTCGCTCTGTTGCCCGGCTAGAGTGAGTGCCGTGACGTCAGCCTAGCTCACAGCAACCTCAGACTCCTGGGCTTAAGCGATCCTCCTGCCTCAGCCTCCCGGGTAGCTGGGACTGCAGGCATGTGCCACCATGCCCGTCTAATTTTTTCTCTATATATTTTTAGTTGGCCAGATAATTTCTTTCTATTTTTAGTAGAGACGGGGGTCTCGCTCTTGCTCAGGCTGGTCTCGAACTCCTGACCTCAAGCGATCCACCCGCCTTGGCCTCCCAAAGTGCTAGGATTACAGGCGTGAGCCACCGCGCCAGACCCTTTGTTCTTTATTTGTGACTGACTAGGTTAATTTGAAACAGTTATCTTCAAGCTCTGAAATTCTTTCTTCTGTTCGGTCTAATCCATACTTAAAACTTTCCACTGTGGTTTGTATTTTCTGAAATGAATTTTTCACCTCCAGAAATTCTATTTGTTTTTAAAAATATATTCATCTATTTAGTAAATTTTTCATTTATTTAATTATTTTTCTGATTTATTTGAGGTGGTTTTCCATTTTCTCTTGGATCTCAATGAGCTTCCTGACAATCCATATTTGGAATACTTTATCTGTCATGTCAGTATTTTCATTTTAGCTACCACCCATTGCTAGAGAGCTGGTGTGATCCTTTGAGGGGTTCCTTTCACTCTGATTTTCACACTTCCAGAGTTCTTTCACTGATTCCTTCTCATCTGGAGCACCTGTTGCTTCTTGTTTTGAATTTTCTTTTGTTTAGATGGGACTTCTTTCCCCCTCCCTCTTAAGGGTGTGTCTGTAGCATATGCTGGGTAAGGACCTTTGGCTTCGCTTATGGGTACTTTGATGAAAATCTAGGTTATAGATATCCTTAGTGTAGTGGTTTATTAGAAACTGGCAAAAAAGGTTTCCAAAGTAGTTATACTATAACTGCTATTTTTTAAATAGTCTACATACAACTTCCTCAGTTCTGCATTCTTGTTCATTCTCCTCTCAATTCTGGGAATGCCCTCCTACTATTTACATATTGAATTATTCCATCCTTCTGGGCTCATTTTATTGGCCTCATCTTCCATGAAATTTTCTCCCCCTAATTCCTATGCTATCAGCCAAAATTTATTTTTTTCCACTTTAATTTCTCTTGTATGTTTGTTCCATTTTCCCAGGACCTTTTTCACTCAGCTTTTTCTATATGCACACCATGAAATTAAGCTTATGCTGTGTACTGTTGCATTTCTAGCTCACAGATAATGCCATGCACACAGTAAGTAACAGACTAAATATATGTTGAATGAGGAAATGGTTATTTTTATATATACTTTATCTCTTTCCTAAGATTATAAACTCCTCGAAGGTAGAAACCATGTTTTATTAATTTTTATAAACCCAGAATTCTCTATACTAAAATAGTTGAACAGATATCTGATGTGTACTTATAAATCATTTTCAATCATTTTCAATCATTTTGAAAATACACAAATATTATAATTAAATAAAATTCAACTAGGCCATGCAAAATAATCAGTAAGTTTAAACTTTATCACATGGTTCTAATAATCTAAGTTTTACATTTGATCAAATGCTATACTGTAATATAATTTGATCATTTGCTATACTGTAATATAATGTGAAAGTGTAGGCATATAAATGCTCTTCTCCAAATCTTTATTTCAAATCAGAGCTGATTTCACATAATGTTTTCATAATATACATGTATGCAAATGTAGTCACAGAGATTCTTAAATATTAATCAAGAGCACTTAACCATTTGGTTGTTCCAAACGAGAATTCAATAGGAAACTTAATTTTTTGAAAAGCCTTTTGTATTACAACTCAATTATTTCTTAGGATATAGTTGTATTAACATTCTTAATTTTAAATTGCCAGGCATTGTATTAAATGACAACAATAAAATTAATGTAAAATTGAGGGAAAGCTTCTAGCTTTTTAAAATAAAATATTCCTTTCAAGCTAATCTTAAAGGATAATTTAAACTTGTGAAGTAAGTACTTATTTCAGAAGGAAGAAGAAAATAACTTTCTGGAATGTTGCTTCATTATCTAGAATATCCACTCACCTACTAAATTCAAGGGAAATACTTCAGGATTCCACTACATAAATCTGTTTATTAGATGTCATCTGATAGTTTACCTGTTATTCCAATACTTGCCTATTATGAGGAATGTCATAAAATAAAATGCACTTTATTATCAGTGGTAATATAAGAGGAACTGTGTACATGACATTGAATTCCAGTGTTTTATTTAACTTGTCTAGGAGACAAGTTTTCAAGTAGAAAATGTAGAAAGAAAAAAAATTTAGATTTAAAAAAGCAATACATAGGAAGTTTGCTTGGTAAGAAAAAAATACAAAACATAGATAACTAAACGTTTGGTAATTTTTATAACAAAAATAATGTCAAAAAATTTGAAAAGAATTGCTTAGACACAATTGCTTGGAATAGGCTGTGTGCTTAGTCTGATACTTTAAAAAGTGTATTTTCATCATTTAAACCAAGGTTCTAAAACTTTTTCTGTAAAGGGCCAGACAGTGAATGTTTTTGGCTTTGTAGCCACATGATCTCCGCTGTAACCACTCAAATCTGCCTTCACAATCAAAGCAGCCACAGGCAACATGCAAACAAATAGACATGGCTGCCTTTTGTGCCACACGGGAGTTCATAGCTCACAATGGAATTCCTTTTCTTTATGTATTTGACCAACAATCTAAAACTGATAAGGGTGCCATGATGTTACTAGCCCTCAAGGTTCGTGATTGCTTAGCTTGCACAAACATTTAATAAAATTTTGTAGCCATAATGAAACTTAACATTTAAGGTGTTGAAATGTTACTTTTCTGTTGAAAGTAACCATCTCATATGCAACTTAACAATTTTTTTAGGCTACCCTTTCCCGGACAGACAATCGGACAATAGTATATATGCTTATTGTACTTCTTGAAACAGTTTTTCTTTTTTTGTCTTTCTGTTGGTTTACTTTCTGAGAGTTAAATTAAACTTTGGCATGCTGTAACAAATCTATGTGTTTGATGAATTTATTTTAACAGGCATCTAATCTTGTGATATCTAATCCACCAAAGATTTGAAGACTCACCTCAGCTTCAACTCAACTTTCTTCTTCAGAACAGCTTCACACACTGAAAAAAGAAAAGTCACTTTTTCTTTGAAACAATGTCTCAAAACATTTTCAGTACTTTATCTTGGCTCTGTTAATATGAATGATTCAAAAAAGTTGCATTTTGGCTGTTCCATATAGTATTTTTTTTTTTTTTTTTTGAGACAGAGTCTCTCTCTGTTGCCCGGGCTAGAGTGAGTGCCGTGGCATCAGCCTAGCTCACAGCAACCTCAGACTCCTGGGTTCCAGCGATCCTCCTGCCTCAGCCTCCTGAGTAGCTGGAACTACAGGCATGCGCCACCATGCCTGGCTAATTTTTTCTATTTTTAGTAGAGACGGGGTCTTGCTCTTGCTCAGGCTGGTCTCGAACTCCTGAGCTCAAGTGATCCTCCCGCCTCGGCCTCCCAGAGTGCTAGGATCACAGGAGTGAGCCACCGTGCCCAGCGTGTTCCATATACTTTTTAATAAATAATGTTTCTTCCCAAAGCAACTAGGAGTACAAGATGAAAATAATCTCAATTAAAAATTGGAAGTCTACAATTCATTCACTTTGCCAATACAGGTCCACAATCCTTCACTGGAAAGCCTTGAAGTCAGATGATTTGGGAATTCAGAGTTTTTGAAATTTTTAAAAATATTGTATAAACACTATTTATTATGTAATGCCCACCGCAGAGTCTAAAACAGCTCCATAGAATGAAACTTATTAAGATTTTTGCATCAAAATATATGAATATTTACCCTAAGTGTGATAAATAAAAATATCTATAACCTCGTGTCAGTTCAGGTCAAGTTTTGCACCCAGATATGTTTTGGTGCCACACTTATGAAAGACTTTTACTTCGCTGAGAATTTTCGATTTCAGAATTGCAGGTAAGGGATTGTGAGCCTTAATTTCCATGTGCTGTTTTCCTTACTAAACTTAAGTCTTCCAAAATGGAGTAAAATCCATGTCAAATTGGTACAGAAAAATAGAGTTTAGGCCAAATATTATCCCTAATAATTTGGAACAAGACTTAGAACAACTTCTCCCTTCGAAATTCATTTTAATTGGTGAATGTGCCTCATATTTGATAGTATTATTTCCTCTGGGAGATACGTAGTGTATAGACACACTGGTTTGTTTCTTTTCATTTGGGCTTTCTTCAAGTGAAATACTTTGTTTTGGCTTCTGCTGTAATTGTCTGCATGCTTAGACATGACAATATCTAGTTCCTATGCTCCATCCCGTTTATAATGTGTCAAGTTCCTTCTTGGTGAGCTCTCTCCCGGGCTGCTGTTTTGGCAAGCATCTGATATCGAAATCCATTCTTTATCTGGTGAAAGGGTTAGATGTCTCCGCTCTGCCCTCCCAACATGTCCCTTTCAGAGGATTTTTGTGACAGGCAGTTTGAAGAGCATTGTGCCAAGAGACAGCTCTCCTCTCAGCCTCTCAAATGCTACTTCAAAATTAATTTGAATGTACTTTCTCTTCAATTTTTTTCCACCAAAAGACTTCCATCCCAATCAAGCTTTATCCATGCATTTATCATTGTCAGAAAAGAAGAATGGCAAAATTATCACACAGAGGAAGATTAAAACTCAATATTTTAATACTTTTGGAATCATGTTCTATTATTCTTCATGGGAGCTTTGATAAAGACTGTCAATGACAGCCAGCAGTAAGATTCTGCCTTGGTTCAAGTTCTAGATTTTCTACTTAATATACGACCTTGAACAAGCTGCACTGCGGGGTTGTGTCATAGTGTCTCCTGTATCTCACCATGAGGATTAAATTAGTTAATACTGAAAAAGTTTTCAGAACAGAGCCTGCATTATATACTAAGCACTCAATAAATATTAAAATATATCTGAAACTGCCTAGAAAGCTCTATTCTGAACATTAAGCACAAAAGAAGAAAAATATGTAAAATATGCTAATAAAAAGCACATCATAAAACATTTATTCTTTGAACAGTAACTTCCTGACTCCATTTTTTTCTGTAGTATTATATACTCACACGTGACTTCAATACCAGTGGAAATCACAAATTACTTCTCTGTGCATAGACCCAATGCTCAGCAACTTCTTTTTTCTTGAATCTAAAATAGAACGGTTCAAAAGGTAATTCCCCCTCTCCTTTGCTTGAAATGGCCTCCCCACTCGTAGTTCCAAGGTTAATTTTGAGTTATCCTTTTAGAACAAAGCTGACATTTCCTCCAAGAAGCCTTCACAGATTCTCTGCCCCATCTCTGATACCCTGTGTATAGTTCTACCACTGTCCTTCTATGTTGTTTAAAAATTCTTTATACTTCTGTCTCCTCCACCAGCTTCTCAAGGGCACAGAGAGCCTTATTTGTCTCTCTCTAGTGATTCTTAGAGTGGTTGGCCCAGGCCAGGTGCTCGGGGTACGAGGACAAGTAAGTTAAGGAACTGACTGACCGACTGATTCAGTGGATGAAGCAGACCAAGATTATGCCAAAGCAAAATATCAACAATTTCTTACCAAATTGGCCTCATTTTACATGCATTGCAGATCTCACCTGTAAAATATATTGAATCCAAAATCTTGAAAGAAAGGGTATTTAGGACTCAAGTGATTGTGCCTCATCATCAATGAGTTAATCCCAGCTGTCTTACTTTGCCTATCTTTACCTTCCATTGGCATCTTCCTCTTTACAAATAAGAGCACTTCACAAAACAAAACATTAGGATAATATTGCTCCTTGATGCTTCTATAAGTTGATCTTACTGGGAAACATCACAACAAATAAAAATTTCAGGAAAGATATTTGGAAATTTCATTAAGAAATTCCTAGAAGCCAGAAACACAGGAATGTATGACATATGCCTACTTTCGGCTAAAAACTGACTCACTAATAATGTAATATTCCCTTACCTTAATATGAACGATTAATTTTTAGTGATATAACAAATTCATAATCATGGCCAACACTCTATCCCCCATTTTAGATGTAATGCCATTTTGTCATTGCTGAACACCCTTTGTGTTAAGTGCTAAATTCTTCTAGAAGAGTTTTTTTGCAACGTGGCCATACATTGGAATCACCTGGGAGCTTAAAAACCAACTGTTGCTTGGACCAACTCACCAGAGACGATGATTTTATTTAGTCTGGAGTGAGGCTGATACATCAGGAGTTTTAAAAACCCCTCAGGTGATTCTACTGCGTAATCAGGGCTGAGGACCACCATGCTAGGCCATGCATTGTGTATCTTGGCTCCTTTACTTCAATTAAATCCTAGCAGGAGCCTAAGATTTCCACCTAAGTGTGCGTTGCATCTTGTAGAATTCTGATCCCAGTATCTATTTTGGCAGTTTGGGGTAGAAGAACCTTATTAGGACACTGATTCTTTACATTTTAATAAAGCATTAGTGCTATTGTATTCTGATATTATTACTCTGTCTTTATTAGTTATATTGAAATTTTGTACAAGAATGACAGCGCTTTGCCCTAGTTCACCCTCAGGTTTTCCCACCTGGAGCTACTTACCCCCATATCAACGGATTTCAGACCCACCGTAGACACTGGCATGAATGCTCTCCTTATGCTTGAAAATAGCAAATGCCAAGTGGGACTTGCCTTGTGTTGGTCAAGGTCTTGCCATGGTTCCTGGGTTCCTAGTCTGAACTTGGAGCCTAGTCTGAACTGGGCTAAGACTGTTTTATTCCCTTCTGCATGAGTCTTGAGCACAAGCAGCCCAGCACTCCTAGCAGCCAGACTTTCTAACTCTCAGACGACCACTCCTCATGCGGATGCCATGAGGCCAAGGACCTTTCAATCTGGACCTTATGTATGACTGGGATGGGCAACGCTTTGGACTGTAGCTAAGGGACATGCACCCAGCCTGTCTCCCTTTTGGATCTACATTTGAAAACACATCTTCATGTTTCTCTTTCTCAGATAACCTAGGCCTGGTTTCCTCAGTCTTGTGTGCAAGTACGAAGCTTTTCTACGACCCTGTGAATCTGCCTGAACTCTCTCACTTCCATTCTTCTCGATATTCTAATAATGACAAAGGGCTACTTCTAGTTGGAAGAATAGTGAAATGTACGTGTGTCACACACACACACACTTTTCTCAATTAGATATCCAGAAAATGGAGTCCTTTGACTTCCCCAAGTTTATCTGATAATCACCATTCTAAACTTGACATGAACCCATAGTTTCAGTGTAGAGGAGAAACAGGTGAACTCTGAAGCCCCAATAAGGATTCTCACTCGATTTAAGCCCTCCCTCCCTACTCAATAGGCATCTACACAGCAAAACCGCAATCAAATTTCTGACAGTATTTGACCAGAATTCAAAATAGTATAACTATATCTCTGTCTGTATGACATTACTATAATTGTTCAGTTTCATTTTTTAAAAAATCAAGCCAATTATTTAGAAAGCAGCTCCAATAATAGTTTGGCCAAATGTAACTAAAGTTTTTTAGCTGAAATGTTTGTCAACAAAGGGAAAATAACCCAAAAAATCAAAATGTGTGTTTGCAATTGATGAAAACCAACCTGGTCATCTAGCTAAGGTGATTGCTGAGCCTCGTAACCCCCACTCAAGACCCTCACCTGACCAAACGCAGGCAGCTGGATGTGGTAACTCCTAGGCAAGCGCTTCACATGCACAGCAAAAAACCCTCCCAACCAGCTTGTCCCTACCTAGTCAACCCTCCCAACCTAGTCCCTACCTAGCACCAGCCAGTCAGCAGCACTGAGACTTTGCTTTTTATATGAGACAGAGTTAGGTCCTCCCCTCCAAACCTCCACCCACAGACCCTGGACTGTACACTGGGTTCTCTGCTTTTCCGTGCAAAACTTTTCCACTCAACACTTAATCTTTGGTCTCACGGTCTTTATTTTCTCTTTAACGGAATTAATATGTTTCAAGCTTTTTACTCTGCCTACAAATGTTATTTATGTTCATATAGAAATGCTGAAAATGTAAATAAACACAATGAATAAAATTAAAACAACTCAGAGTTCTCCAATCCAAATATAACAACTTAAAATTTTTGATAGTTATTTTTCCAATTTTTAAATAAATCTCTAACAGTTTGTACTGTTTTATAATCTGCTTTTTCGTTTACCATAACATGTAAAATTTCCATGTCATTACATATTTTTCTACATCATCATCCTTTTTTCCGCAGGTATGTTGGTTAAGGGGTACAAAATGTGAGATGTAAGATAACTAAGTTTTGGGAATCTAATGTACAGCATGGTGACTACAGTTAATAACATATTGTTTACCTAAAATTTGCTAAAAGTAGGTGTTAGGTATCCTCACCCCTCAGCGCACGTGTGCACACACACACACACACACACAATAACTACGTGTAGTGACTGATGTGTTCATTAACTGGATTGTGATAAAGATTTCATAATGCATATATGTGTGTCATGTCATCACATCGTGCACTTTCAATATAGGCAATTTTTGTCTACATCATCACATACTACTCCAATGAATGAATATATCATAATTTACCCTTTTGGTTGTCTCTAAATTTTTTATTATAAACATGGAAGCTTTTAATATGGCTTACCTTTGTAGGAGAGAGAAGGAAATAGTCAAATATATATATATATATTTTACATGTACACACACACACACACACACACACACACACATACCTCTACCTATGATATGATCATCCATGATATGATACCTATGATATGATCTTTCTAAAGTGTTTCTCAGTAACAACATGTACATATATTCTTCGGTCTAGCAATTCAATTTATGAGTAGATCCCAAGGAAACAACTGACCAAATACGTACATATCAGGATGCTCATTGTGGAACTGTTTGAAACAGTATTCTTTCTTGAAGTAGCCAATCTCCAAGAAAGTGACAACTTTTGTCAAGGCTACCAATAATTTCCATATTACTAAATCCAAGGATAAGTTTTCCCTCTTCATGGTATAAAAGTTGAATCCTCATGCCTCCTTGGAACTCTTCATTGGCTTCTGGTGCTCAACACTCTCTTGGGTCTCATCCCACTTGCCATGCCTTCTCTGCCCTTTTTCCAATTCCTTCTCATCAGCACAACCTAGAAACATTAGAGTGCCCCAGGGTATGGTCCTTGCACCTCTTACCTTGAATTACCCCCTCTCCTAATAATCTCATCTAATTTGGTAGCTTTAAACACATACAGTGATGCCTCCAGCCCTGATCTCTCTAGCTATGATCTCTCGTCTGAGTTCTAGACTCCTGTCTCCAACTGTCTGCCTGCCACCTCCACTTGGGTGTCTAATAGACACCTCAAATCTAGCAAGTCCCAAGCTGAGCTCTTCCCTACTCCCCGCTGGCCCTGCCACACAAATATGCGATAAACCTCCTCCAACAGTCATCCTAATTTCAATAAAAGGCAACTATGTATTCCAAGTTCTCCAACCAAAGACCTCGAGGCATTCTTGACTTTCGTTTTTCTTTCGCAACCTACATCCAAACCATCAACAAATTCTCTCAACTTCAATTCAAAACACATCCGGAATCCTGCCATTTCTCCTCAGCTCCACTAACAGGGTTACCTCGCAACAAGATTGTTGTAACAGCTTCCTTCTAGACCTCCCTGTCATCTCCTTGCATACTGTCAGCAGAGCAGTCATCTTTTTAAAACATGCTTCCTTACTCCATCTCTGATTTCATCTCCTATACTCTCCCTCTCACTGGCTCTGCCCTATCCATACTGGCCTTCTTACATACCGCCAAGCACTCTTTGCCTCAGGGCCTTTGCACTTGCTGTTCCCACTGCTTGGAACAATTTTCTCCCAGATATCTATGGATCTTCTTTCACTTGATTTATTACCCTGCTTTATCCTTCTGCATATTATTCTCCACCTATTATCTCCTGACATAAGAAATATTTACTTGTTTATTTATTTATTGCCCGAATCTTCCCCACTAGATGTTTGCTCCATTAGGACAGGGACCTTGTTAGTGTTGTTCACTGCTATATTCCCAGTGCCTCGTACAGTGCCTAGAATATAGTAGCTACTCAGGAAATATTTATTGAATTAATAAACAAACAAAACATTACATGAAATGTAAAAATAGCAGGTAATGATGCAGAAGGTTTCTTCTCTTCCATTGCTATCATTTCAAATTTCACACTGGATTTCAAAGACTAAGTACCCCCCAAAATGTAAAATATCATATTAATAATTTTTATATTGATTACATGTTGAAATTTTGATATATTAAATTAAATAAAATACATCATTAAAATTAATTTTGCCTGTTTCTTGTTTACTTTTTTAATGTAGCTACAAGAAAATTAGAAATTATATATGTGATCATGCTATCCTAGAACATATCTTTTAAGGTTCAGTCCTATTTGTATTCTTCTCAATTCATGTAGCAGAGATTTGGAAGTATACCCCAGTATCTGCTTGCCCCTTCTTCTTTGGTAATAATGTCTATAATTTTGACTGCCAGAATAAAGACTACATCTCCTGGCCCCCCATGGAGCTGGGGGCCCTCGTGCTCACTGCTTGCAGTGCGGATAGTATATGGGAGGAAGCAGCGTGTTCCTTTCAAAGGGAAAGGCTGTTCCCTTCCATTTCTCTTGCCTCATTCCCACAACTGGCTGAAATTTGGACAAAGTGCTATACCACGGTGGACCTTGAAAATGACAACAAAACCCTACAGATGGCAGAGCAACAAGATAAAATGAAGACTGATCCCTCGATGACTGCAGATCATACTGTTTCATGAGAAAGACATAAAATTCAATCTATTTTAAGACATTGTTAATTTGGTTCTCTGTTACAAGCAGTAAAAACAACAATTCAACTAATACAACTAATCATTATAAAAAATCAATTTCATGGTACATTCATAGAGCTCATTTCAGTTTTTCAAACACTTCTCAGAATCTCATTTGATGTTCACAATAATCCCATCAAATCAGTAGAACAGATATTACCACCCTGACAATTTTTTTTTTTTCCCTCAGCTTTGCATGGAACCATCCTGATTTTATAGCATGGACACCAAGGCTTAAAGTGACTTTGCAACCTGTCAAAAGATTAGATGGCTAGCAAGTGACACACCTGGAATTAATACTTAGGTTTTCTGCCTCACACTCGAATGCACTTTCCTCGTTGCTACCCTGTAGCAGAGTGTGAATCTGTATCACACCCACAACAATAGCATATTGGACATTTTGTCAGGGCTTTTATAGATGAATACAATATAAATGTTTTCAAAAACCTATTCTGATTTTCTGTATGAAGTATATTTGAAACTGGAGAACACGAGGACACAGACCGTACTTTCCACAACTCACGTCCTCCTTGGCACCCAGCACTCTGCCCGGTGGGTCATGTCAGTGGAAAGAAGCATGGAGAATGGCACAGAGAGTTTTCAGGGGCAAAGTAAGGACTAGAAGTGATATGTCATAGACGAAAAAGCAGATTACTAAATGAAATAGAAACAAAACATGTGACATGAAATTAAGCTACAACCAGCTGCAGGATTGAAAGATGAGAAAAATTAGTTTTTTCAATAACAATGTCATAACAAAGAAATAAAAAACATTGATATCTAAGCTACAGGTTACACCTGGATTTAAATCCAGTTATTTTCTTTTTCCATAGACAATTTATTATAATTTAGAAAGAGAAAGGAAAAGAAAAAAATTAACCATAATTAAATGAGACTAAGAATCTTTTGCAACACATCGCTTTTTATTAAGCTGAGGTTCAGTGAAGGACCAAATGTCGTCTGATGCTGGGAACACGGAATCTTCGTGCAACAACCGAGGTAGTGGAAGTTCCCACACTGCTTTCTACTTAAGCATCACACCCTGCATCCAAATCCATGCTCAGGGAGAAATCAACGGTTGTTTCTGCTCACTCAGCTTCAGTCCCTGCTTGCTAAGCCTACCAATTAGGTATCAATTACAATAGCAATTTGCGGGATGAAGGCATTGGTCTATAAGAAATTGAATTGAGAACAATTCATTTTACACAATATCCAGCCATCAAGCGATATAATTCAATCTCTATCAAGCCATGACAAAAGTGAAAATGCTTGAATTCTCTATAGGAATAGAAATCGAGTTCCTATCTATCTACATGTTTTTATTTGAACACTTGTAATTGGAACATCACTGAAGAGTACATTTAAAACCACTTTCAGGAGAATATATAAATATCTGTTCTGTAAGCTTCAGATTACAGGAATTGAGTTTTTGTAAAAATTGTGTGCAAATAAATTATACCTTGTTTTAGTTGACTTTCTGAAATCATTACTTTTTTAAATTCAAAGTTCTGAACTCAAGCGATCATAACTCATACACTTCCACAAATGGCTTTCAAGTCGTTAAAATCAGAATGGCCAAATGACGAATAAAATACGAATTTCCGCATTAGACGAGTCAGAAATCTTAGCGGGGTTCTAGACATTTGCCTCTTTCACCCCGTGAGCCAGTCAGTAACTGAGCACTGACAACGCTCCCAGACGGCTCCGGGACCCAGCGCGTCGCCATCTGCACTGTCACCTTGGTGCTCGGACGGCGACAGCAGGCCCCTGCCTCTCCAATCTGAGCCTGCTTTCCTCCATTGCGTTCTTCCGCAGGTGCGACAGTGACCTTTTTAAAGCGTTGACTGTATTCCACGGAATCCATACTTACGCTGCGTTCACCAAATGACACGTGCAAGACTATGCCTGCAGCGGTATTCTAACAGCGTCGGACCGCGCAGTCAGGCGCCCCGAGCAGCAGAAGGGACGCGCCGGAGTCGCGCGGCGGGAAGGCGGGGGGGGGGGGGGGCGGAGCGAGGGACGCGGGGGGGGGGGGTCCACGGGGAAGGCGGAGGGGGGGACAGCTGGGGAGGCAGGGGGACAGGCGGGGGGACAGGTGGGGGGACAGGCGGGGGGACAGGCGGGGGGACAGGCGGGGGGACAGGTGGGGGAGATGGGGGGACAGGGGGCAGCGGGGGAGGCTGGGGGACAGGCGGGGGGACAGGTGGGGGGACAGGCGGGGGACAGGCGGGGGGACAGGTGGGGAGATGGGGGGGACAGGGGGCAGCGGGGGAGGCTGGGGGACAGGCGGGGGGACAGGTGGGGGGAGGGGGGCCACTGCCGCCCGCAGCGACGCAGCGAACCTCACAAACACGACGCTGGGCGGAGCGAACCCCACACAAAGAAATGCATACATATAATTCCGCGTGGATAAAGCCCAAAATTAGGCAAAATCAATTGATGCGGATGATCCTGGGGGAGATAACGACCGAAACAGGGAACTGAGGGGTGCGGGTTCCGCTCTCCGCACTCACTATACTTCAGTTCTATTAAGTCATAAAAAAGACGGTGACTCCTGCGGCTTCGAGGGCCCTGGCACCGAGACCGAGGTGTCGCCACCCAGGCCAGAAGGAGGCTGGCGCTTCCCGGCGGCCGGACGGGCGGGCTGATGGCGACGACACGGGCCGCGCCCCTGTCCCCGGGCCGCGCCCCTGTGCCCGGGCCCTGCCGGTCTGCTCCGCGGACGCCCGCACCGCCCAGAGGCGTCGCGACGCCGCCTGCTCAGCTGCCCCAAGCCCAGCTCGTCCCGCGAGGGCTGACTCCCGCGTGCGGCCTCGAGGGCTTCCTCCTCCTCCTCCTCCTCCTCCTCCTCCTCCTCCTCCGGCTGCGGCTGCGCGTAGCCCTCGGGGCACTGGGCCTCCCTGGGGCCGGGTCTGCAGTGGCCTGAGCCCTCCCGCTCCGCACGTGGCCCGGATCCCCGCGTCTTTCTTTTTTTTTTTTTGAGACAGAGTCTCGCTCTGTTGCCCGGGCTAGAGTGAGTGCCGTGGCGTCAGCCTCGCTCACAGCAACCTCAGACTCCTGGGCTCAAGCGATCCTCCTGCCTCACCCTCCCCAGTAGCTGGGACTACAGGCATGCGCCACCATGGCCGGCTAATTTTTTCCTGTATATATTTTTAGTTGTCCAGGTAATTTCTTTCTATTTTTAGTAGAGACGGGGTCTCGCTCTTGCTCAGGCTGGTCTCGAACTCCTGAGCTCCAACGATCCACCCGCCTCGGCCTCCCAGAGTGCTGGGATTGCAGGCGGGAGCCACCGCGCCCGACCAACTGGGTCTTTCTTTAACGTTTAAAGGTGTCGTCCTCCCAAGCAGCGCCTAGGATTTAACCAAAAAGACCAGACTAAATGTTAGCATGTGTCTGCTGTCCAGACAGCCTGTGTCTTGAGGGACAGGGCTGGCCTAGCACGATGGGCCACCTCCCCCCACGGGCCTCCCGCTCCCTTCTCCCTGCCACTCGCCACAGCCAGGTCCTTTGGCGGGTAGAGAGCCACCCTCCCGTCTCCCCAGGGAGGTTCCCGTCTGGGCAAGGTGGCCCTACACAGCCCCGGCCAAGTCTGGCCGCCGAGGGCAGCTGGGGCCAGGCCCTTCCCGGAGGGCTCTCGGCCCGCGTGTCCTGCCCCCGGTGTTCCCAGGACGGGCCTGCTCACTCAGTGGGCCTTGCTGGGGGCAGGGGTCCGGGGCAGCCGTCTCTTCCTGCCTGCTTGGAGAAGCCCCTTCCCCACGGGAAGACGAGGAGCCAGCCGGCCGGGGGCCCCAGCCTGGTCCCGGTCCCCTCCCAGCTCCTGCAGCGCCATCTCAGCTCTGCCTCCTAGCTCAGCCCGACCTCTAAACACCGCGACCTCCGGCCTCAGCTCCCCTGGGGACTCGGGCCTTCTGTGCCTGCCCTGGCACCCCAGGCCGGGGCCGGGAGGCCGAGGGCCCGGGCTGGGCATGGCTGGGGGCTCTGCAGACTGCGGGCCCCGTTGAACCCGCCTGCCTGTCTCTGAGGGAGCCCCGGCCCCGCAGCGTGTGGCTCAAGGACGCTGCCGGGCCACTCGCGCTGACCCTCCAGCGCCATCCCGGCCCGGGCCTCCGCAGTCCCCAGCGCTGCCTCCGCCCTCTCTGGGCTGTGCGTGCGCCACCAATCCGGGCGGGCAGCAGGGGGAGGTGCCAGGCTGCCGCTGCCTCTGTGACGGCAGAACACCGACCTGGCCACAGGGTCCCCGCGCCGTAATAAAAGCAATTCCAACCTTAAAAAAAAAAAAAAACTAAACTAAAATTTCAACTGTTATTAATGTGAATAAATTAGAGGATGTGAAGCACATCAAGTATTATTAATAAGTTAATTGCCCAAGCACCAATAGCTTTTACAGATTAATTTATTTTTTTAAATGTGCCTACTGACTGCAGCAGAAATGATGTATCCTAAACAGAAACAAATTTCTGTAGTTTTAAGTCTTCCCAGAAATACTATCATTCAACATGCTGAAGATAAAGGTGAGAACCTAAAGATATAGTCATATGAGATGACATTTGACTTCTCAGAATTTGCAGCATCAAGAAAGAAGCAGTTTGCGAGCGATGCTCCTCCTCCACCCGAACAGCCTCGCTCTGTTCTAAACCCAAGGTAGCTGCTGCCCGTGAGCTCCACAGCTGCACGACCGCGAGGCCTCTGCGCATCTGCTCCACACTAGCCTGTTGTCCCCACCTGGGAGCAGAGGAACGTAAACTTTCTGTGGACTTAGGGAAAAAAACCCTATTGTCATCACTTGTAATTAAATGATTATGAAATTAGTTCTTTAAGGTGTATATCACCACATTGAAAGTTCTACCTGGGTCTAAATAATTTGTTGACCACTAACAAATCACCAGGTTCAATAAATATGCTGGGATGAAATAATTTATGAAAGGCTAGGTAGCTAGCAAGAGGCAGTATCCCGGGGATGGCTCAAATCTTACCATTTCCAACTTCCTGCTACTGCAAGGTGTCCACACCTCCTCAAGACTCTCAGAATTAAGGCCATCTCACCCAGTCATCCACCTGGGCCCCAGGCAGACCGCTGTAAATGGTCCAGCCGCCAGCAGATAAGATCTTTGGGGTTTTCCGTGGACACACAGGGACCAATTTCTCCAGTCGCCTTAGCAGAGCCACAGTGCCTCCTGGTGACGCCGGCCAGTTTCTGGATATGGCAGCCTCTCTGACGGCTCCCAGTAAATCTCACCTCCTGACGCACTTCTGTGTTGTCCCTGCCACATTTGGCAGGGTTGGTCTGTGTGACCAATAGCAATGTTACTTCTTCTATTAAGTTATAAAAAAGACTGTGACTGTCTTTCCCTCTTAGATTGTTCACTGGGGTGGAGCAAGCTGCCATGTTAGGAGAAGCCCTACGGGGAGGTTCACGTGGAGAGGACTTGAAGACTCCAGCCGACAGCCACAAAGGAACTCAGGCCTGCCCATAGTGACTGCGTGAGCTCCAAAGCACGTTCTCCGGCCCAGCTAAGCCTTGAGATGACGGCAGCCACGACAGAGACCCTGAGCCAGGACCACACAGCCAAGCCGCTCACGGATTTCCGACCTTCATAAACTGTGAGACAATACCCGTTGGTTGTGTGAAGCTGCTAAGTTTCAGGATACATTGTTGCACAACAACAGATAAATAGTACACTCTGAGAATGATTTTGAAACACAGCACTGTCAAAGCCGTAGCTCTGCTTTAGCACCCAATCCAGTGGTTCTCCGTGGTACTATCATCTAATATTGGCTGTGATTGTCTTACATTTCCTTAGAAGACTTAAGCTGTTCGTGGGAATGAACACGATAGAACTTTTCTGATGCCCTAAAACAGTACAGTGCCAAGTACATAGGAAGTACTTTATAAATACTTGCTGAATTAGTTTTTTAGAACTACCTTTTATTAGAGTGTACTATTGCATTTTTGTTCACCCTGATGCAGTTAGAAAATTACTCCTGGTGCTATGAACTAAGTTAAAAAGAGTAACACACACAAAGAAAATACATTTCCCTGAAGAGCTGACTCCAAATACCGTTCAAATAATTTGGCACAAGAAAATATGTCCACTAAAATAAGACTTCTGACAAGGATCTCTGATCTCTATAACTTTGATCTCTCTTTGTTGTAGCAAAAGTTGGCAGGTAAACGTGTCACGAGAGGAAAAGCATCAGTGTGAAATAAAAAGACAAAGACGGGAAAATTGGACAATTAATATAAAACACTGATATGGTGTTGAATTATAGAAATGGAAAAAGATATATCTAGGGCAAAAGTTCTCAAGAAATCTCAAATACCTTGTTTAAAGTATCCTAATATGACAAAATAATAAAAAGCAAATTGAAAACTTTTGCTGGGTTGGGGCCCACTAGTTAAAGTGCTCGTTCCCAGAGAGACTCTGTCTTCAAAGTTTTATTTGTATAATGGTATTTCTATGAAGTTTTAAAAAAATAGGCAATATCTCATTTAAATTGGGCCACCAAATAAAAACCTTTAACATTTACAAAGCAAGGTTTTATTAAAATACTTTAAATTGTTCTATGATTTACAGCTGATTTTTCCGTCAATCGATGTAAGTTTAAGGTAGCAACTATAGATTTCTCAGATGAAAGTCTATCTTTGGGTGCTATATATAGGCAGATCTTAAATAAATTTTATCACTAGATGATGACTCCTTATGTGAACTAAATTATTACATTTTATATTAGACTTACAGCATCACATGATGCAGATTATCAGAGCTAAATTTTGTGAGACTTATGGCTGAAAGTAAGAAAGTGCTCAAAAATGTGATGGAGGAACATCACACAGACACACGAGATGCTTGAAGGGAATCCCCTGGCCAAATGTGAAAAAATAATGAATTATAAGTCATTAAAAAAGTAGGAAGCTATGAGTCCAAACTGATAAAAATTAATACATGAATAGATGAATGGCAGAAGGAAAGGTTCCTGCTTACAGTAGACTGCTGACTGCCAGCTGGCAGATGTGGAGAGAGCGTTAGAAAACCATCGTTTTGTAATCACCATGGGAAAGATTAGTTCAGGCAAGGAATGTCAATGGCTGCTAAATCTCGGAGGAAAAGCTGGACGAGAGGCATGATATTTGCACAGTCTTAAAAGTATCTCCCCACAAATCACTTATTAAATATGAAAGGAAACATATAGTAAGTATGTAGGAAAGAAGTTGGACAGCAGCTTGGCCAAGGGATCAGAGGCATCATCAGCAAGGAGGGGAAGGGACACTGTGTCCACCCAATGTGACACCTCGAGGACTCAGCAGCACCGTCGTGGCTTCCTGTCAAGAACACTGCCCGAGTCCAGTCATGAGAAAAGCTCTGACAAACAGAAAATGAGGAACATTTTATTTAAAAGAAGGTGACTGTAGTCTTTAAAAATGGTAGTGTCATAAGAGACTGAGGAATTCTTTCAGATTTAAGAAGATTAAAGGGTATAACAATTACATTAATGTATAATTCTAAACTAGATCTATACTAGAGGCAAAAATGCTATAGAAAAAGAATATTATTGGGTCAATTAACAAAATTGGAAAATGGACCGTAAAGTATTGCATCAATGTTAAATTTATTTACATTGATTACCGTGATCATGCAAGAGAACGTCCCCATTCTCAGCCAGCACACGCTGGCGTACTAGGACAATGGTGTCTGCAACTTATTCTCGAATGGCAGGAAAACTCTGTGTGTATCTGTGTGTGGGTGGGGCATGTTTTAGAGAAGGAGAAGAGAGAGGGAAGAAAGAGAATGAAAGAGAGAGAGGGAGATGAAGAAGGAGGGCAATCACAAATGTTAAAGCATTTAAACGTTAATATACACATGCTAGCAATGATACTAACACTATGTAAATCTAGGTAAAGGATATATGGGTTTTCTTCATACTTTTCTTGCACCTTTTCTGTACATTTGAAGTAATGTCCAGAAAAACTACAGCTTCGCTTGAAAAATAGAAATACATAGAAAAAGAAATTACAGTAGCAAAATTTTAAATATTAAAGGCCAGGCGCGGTGGCTCACGCCTGTAATCCTAGCACTCTGGGAGGCCGAGGCGGGCGGATTGTTTGAGCTCAGGGGTTGACCAGCCTGAGCAAGAGCGAGACCTCGTCTCTACTAAAAATAGAAAGAAATTATATGGACAACTAGAAATATATATAGAAAAAATTAGCCGGGCATGGTGGCGCATGCCTGTAGTCCCAGCTAACTCGGGAGGCTGAGGCGGGAGGATCGCTTGAGTCCAGGAGTTTGAGGTTGCTGTGAGCTAGGCTGATGCCACGGCACTCTAGCCAGGGTGACAAAGTGGGACTCTGCAAAAAAAAAAAAAAAACACACACACACATTTTTAGAGTGCTAACTACTTCCCTAAGCACTATGTATAAACTAAGTCCTGGATCACACCACACAGCATGCATGCCTGACTTTGGCAGAGGTAATTTTGAGCGGACAGGTCTCCAGGGTTACTGCGCATATGAGAGGTTCACGAGCTTCAAAGCTGGGCACGAGCCCAGTGTCTCCGGCGTCACATGCAGCCTTTGACCCTATAACAAACAGTTATCCACAAGTTGCTTCGCGGCACAGAGCCCTCCCTTGACTCTTCTCTAAGTGCTCTTTCACGCTGCAAGGTCACCAAAAAAAAAAAAAAGGTGTGGCTACAACTAACCTCTCAATTCCCACGACAAATTTTTTTTCCTGCACGTCAATTAGATCTGGACATTGAAGTGTTCGTGGGCCCCCTTGTTTCTTTCCAGCGTTTTCCTCTCCCACTGAGTCAGGCACAGCCCCTTCTCACAAACCCTTCCCGGGGGGACGTGTCTTTACGCCAAGCGGCTTCCTCCCTCCGCTGCTGTAGCCCGGCTGTACCCCCTCTTCTCCCCGCATCCCCTCCTCCCGCACCGCATCCAACTGTTCCATTGGAAGTATTTTCGATTTTATAAGCTTGTTTTTCCAGTGGGTTCCAGCCTGCCCTACCCCAGCCGCCACCATCTGAATAGGGACCCGGTCTCGCGTGGGCGGGGGACCCCGCAGCCCGGCCGGCTGCCCTGCGCCCCGCGGCTCAGAGGGACCGCGCTGCCGCGTGCACGCCACGCTCTCCGCGGCGCAGCTCAGGACAGCCCGGAGGCAGGAGCGACACAAACGTCCCCGGCAGATGAACGGACAAAAAGTGGCACGTACATGCAATGTAATGAAGGCTGAATATTATTCAACCTTAAAAAGGCAGGAAATCCTGCCATCTGCTACAGCATAGATGAGCGTTGAGGACGTTATTCCAAGTGAAATAAGCCAGTCACAGAAGGACGAACCCTACATGACTCCACTTACCTGCGGGGTCTAAGGCGGCGCCGCTCGTGCAAGTCGCAGGTACGACCGCGGGTCCCCGGGGCGCAGGCTGGAGAGAAAGCGGAGCTGCGGTCTACTGAGCGCAGTTTCAGATTTGCAAGATGAAACTGTTCTGGAGAGCTTTTCACAACGTGAACGGACTTAACACCATTGAACTGTACACTCAACAGTGGTTAACTTAGTACATTTTATGCTGTTTTTTTACCATAATAAAAAATGCACATACCATTCATTTATTTATAATTTTTTTTTTTTTTTTTTTTTGAGACAGAGTCTCACTCTGTTGCCCAGGCTAGAGTGAATGCCGTGGGGTCAGCCTAGCTCACAGCAACCTCAAACTCCTGGGCTTAAGCGATCCTCCTGCCTCAGCCTCCCGAGTAGCTGGGAATACACGCATGCGCCACCACGCCCGGCTAATTTTTTCTATATATATTTTTAGTTGTCCAGATAATTTCTTTCTATTTTTAGTAGAGACGGGGCCTCGCTCTTGCTCAGGCTGGTCTCAAACTCCTGAGCTCCAGCCATCCTCCCGCCTCGGTCTCCCAGAGTGCTAGGATTACAGGCCTGAGCCACCGCGCCCGGCCTATTTATAATTTCTTAATATCTTTCTCTCACCTTCAGACAAAGCCTAAACCCCTTAACATTTAAGCGAGGTCTTTCATGATCTGGCCACTATCTGCTTTTCATTCTAATCAGTTCCCATTGCTCTGGTTATATTATATACAAGTAATTCCTTCTATTCATCATTTTCTCTCATTCCTTCCTGTCTTTGCACACAAAGTACCCTTTGCCTGAGACAATCTTCTCAGTTCTCATGCACCTTCCGGATCAATCCAAGCATCACCCTCTCTTGTATTCTTTGAGCCCCCTGGGTGGAGGCAGGAGCCACCCACATCCTTCTCTCAGCCCACTTCACACATGTTTCTGCTCAGCACTCTTCTGCAGTATGATGATGGGATCCATTGCCCAGCTCTCCAAATGGTAAAGATTTTGAGGATAGAAACACACACGTGCACACACAGATTTGCTATTTCTGCATCTCTAGCCTGAGCACAGTGCCTTATACATGGTAGCAAGCCAATAAATTCTTATTGAATGAATAAAGGAATTCCTAATCAAGCTGACTCTTAAGGGAAATAAGGAATCATCTTTTTCTGTTTAAAACGCTGTAATATTTAGATATTTGTCAATACCATAAAATACTTTTGAAAAAAATACTATTATTTGGTAAAGGCCTTTGTAATTATTTTTGGCAAACCAATATTCACTCTCCCATTTTAGGGGATATAACACGCCCTCCATAAAATAAAGTCTGGCCTGAGCGACAGTCAGGGTGACGTGCCCCCTTCTAGCCAGTGTACAGACACATGGCCCAAGTGAGGTCAGTCTTCCTCTATTGACAGAATTTGAATCCCCAGCAGAATGACAAAAACACTGAAAATAGCTCTGCCTAAGACAGGCATCTGTCTTTTACGCTTCTTCTACATCGATCATGTTTTGCCACAAAAATGTTATATAACCAACTACTCTAAAACACAGTGGCTTGAAAAAAAAATAAGCATTTATTTTGGCTCATAAATGTGCAGATCAATGATTTAGGCTGGATTTCGCTGGGTGATCCTTCTTGTTCTGGCTGAGCTCACCCAGGTCTGGCGGGAAGCTGGCTGTTAACTGTGACGACAGAAGAGATTGGGCTGTATGGCTGTCATTCTCCACCAGGCTGGCCTGGCCTGTGCTCGTGGCGATGACAGACTAGTAACAGCAAAGCAGCACTATTGTGCAAGCTCTCCTCAAGCTTCTGCCTGCATCATATTTACTAACATCCCAGGGACCGAAACCAGTCCCATAACTGAGCCCAGAACCAAGGAGTGGGACAGAAAGGACCATCCAGAGTGGGAGAATACTGCCAAGTTACACGACAGAAGGCACTAATGCATTCCACCTGCTCCGCACGCCAACCCACACCCACTCCAGTTCCTCTGCCTCTCTTTTCTCTTTCTAATTCTTTACCCTTCTCTTCAATTCTGTGAGCTCTCCCATGCCCCTCCAAGTTTTTTCCCTTTCTTATATGTGTGTGTGTATAAGAGACTTTTTCCCATTTGTTTTTATATGTTTATATGTGTGGGGTACAAGTGCACTCTTGCTACATTGATGTATTGCCCTGTGGTGAAGTCAGGCCCCTCAGCGCACCCAGCACTGGTGCCACACACGTTACCCCCAAGCACCCCCTTCACCCACCCCTCCCTTTAATTAAAAACGGATTTTGGTTGAATACCACCAAAAACACTGATGTAAGCTTTCTGGAAGTTCAGTGTAAATATGCTCTCTCTCTATATATATACATATATACACATACACATACACACACTTATTTTATTTCCTTAGATTTGCTAAAACTGAAGTAAGAAACTACTTTATTATCTGCAGAACTGTGTGCCTCTGTTTGTTGGGCCTTTTATAAATTCACTCGTATAAATACAAAATTGATTTTTGCACACTTTGACTTTATACAGAATCAGCAAATCACTCAGTAAATTTAATGCGCGACTGATACACTCAAGCAGCAGTGATACCAAATATCCTTGTTTTCTCAGTCATTATGTTTATCATTTATTTTTTAAAGCTAATAACAATATAAAACCCCTTATTTGTGTAGTTGCTTGTTATCTGCCTTCCCCACCGAGCGCCGGCGGCGGAGGCGAGACCAGAGCTCGCGCTGCCCACTGGCCTCAGCGCCGGAGCGGCGGCACCGCGGAGCGGCAGCCCGCGTCTGCTCAACTGACTTACCTGGGGAGAAACAGCACACGGTTTAAATGGCAGTTTTACAGCATACTTGCCAATTATTGCAATGTTTTATTTTCACTTTCTAACTCAACTGTAAATCAAAATTTTATTCTTGACACCCTATGTTATATGGAGAAGAAAGAAATAGCTTTGCTGTAGTTACCATAATTACTAATGGATGGTGGGCCCTAAACCCTACAATCAAGGAGGTATGCTAAATAAGAATGAATATAAAGGAAAACACAAAATAGGTAATAGATTATATGACTTTATCTATTTATTTATTTATTTAAATAAGGTCCAGATGCAGAAGAAGTACTTTTTTTTTTTTTTAAGAGATGGAGGGTCTCACTATGTTGCCCAGGCTGGTCACAAACTCCTGGCTTCAAGCCATCCTCCCTCTTAGGCCTCCCAAAGTGCTGGGATTACAGGTATGAGTCACCACACCTGGCCATATATGACTTTATTTAAAAGGCAAAAAAACATAAAATACAAACACTAAAGTTGAGCCTATTTGCTTTACCAAGAGGTTGTTTTTGTTTGTTTTCAATGGCAGCCTCATGAAAAAAATCAAGAGAGAAAATGTGGCTAAGACATCCATGGTAGATATAAAAATGGCAGCAAATTCTTTTGTTCTCATAGGCACACCCCTTAGCACTGTGACTTTGCAGCTCCTCCGTCGGGAAACAGGATGCACGTGTTCATTTTTTTATCAGAGTTTAGCTGTGGAGCTTCTTTTGGCCAATGCGACATCAGCAGCCATGATCTAAGTAGAGTGTGAAAAGTGCCTGTATGGGCGTGTACTTTCTTCATGTTTTTCTAGAACTATGAGACTACTGTGTGAAGAAGCCTATGACAGCCTACTGGAAGACGAGTCACCACATGAAACAGAGACAAGCTGTCTCAGCCAAGCCACACCCCCGCAACCAGACCACGCTTCCAACCAAGGCCGACCGGTCGAGCAGCGGCCCGCCACGGCAGAGCATCCAGCCCGCACCACGCTAGCCCAGGCCCGAAAAAGCTGACCAGCCAACCCACGGATTCGTGAAAAATAACAAATGTTTATTGTTTTAAACTGTTAAGATTCGATGTGTTTGTTACACAGTAAAAGCCACTCTTCCTCTGCAGCAGCAGCTGTTGATAATTAGAGGACTACACGCACCAACACTGGGGCAGCGAGAAGTCTTTCAAGTTGCAGTTAGAAACAAAACAACTAGAAAATTACAGCAATAAATGGGAAAGGGGCTTACAGGAAGATGACTCTTTTAAGTTTAATTTTAAATTCTAGGACTTACCTTTGGAAAAGAGAATACTTCGGAAAAAAGATTTTAAATTCTCGGGCTTCGATTTGTTCAAGGGACTAATCAAAAATATTTTTTTTTAAAAAAAGGCTGAATATATTTTTATGAAAAAGTACATTACACATAAAAGCCAATAATACCATCAAGAACTTTGCTAAACTGATTGTTTTTCTCCACATTTCTAAACTGATAAAAGACAAACTATGTTTTCTCAAGTGACCAAAAAATCATATTCTTCTCTTAGAAATGATTCAGAAAAAAAAGTGACACTATTAGGCAAAGAGCTAAGTTATTTTCATCACTGTATCTGGCAGGCCAAATAACAAATTTAATGTAATTTTCCAGCGCTTCAATACAGAATATTAGCGTGACCATGTAGAATGCAAGCTGACACAAACCACTAACAATACTTTCTGGGCTTTTCAGTAAAAAAAAAAAAACAACAGTTTCTTCTTGCATTTATAACCCAGAAGAGATTGTATCAGATGCGCCTCTTATTGTAGTCTAGAAGGCCTCAGATAAGCTGCTGTTTTCCACACTGGTGACTTTAGAAATTCTGATGGCTTTCATCTGAGGAAGATAGATAATAAAGACATGTAAAAGATGTTAAAATTAAAGTTGTGTCTGAGACAGAAGATACAATAGATGCGAAATTCCAAAACCCGATGACCATTTGCACACTTGGCCAAGGAGCATCCGGAGTCTCAGACTGTAAAGGGCCGGCAGCGAGGGGCACCTGCTGGCCCTGCTGTGACCGAGGCGCAGGGAAGTGGGGGGCACGGGGCAGGGGCTCCTTCCTTCAGCTCAAGCAGGACCAGCAACGTTTCTGGAGCTGCGGGTGAGACAGAACTCCGCCACCTGGCACCTGAGTGAGCCCATGGACGGTGGCCCGAGCCCCAGCCCTGCAGGCCAGCCGTGGCTGCATGGGGCAGGGGCTGGCGTGAGTTGTCCCTGTCGGTCCCTGGAGCCGCAGAGGGATCTTGGGAAACGAGAGGCTGGAGGTGACGCCGTGTCCCCAGCCCTGGAGGGAAGCGTCTCAAACGGCCCCCGGGAACAGAGACAGGCAGCTCCCAGGCCACGGAGACTGGGGCAGAGAGGTCCCCAGCAGGAGACCTGGGAGAGCCGACAAAAGCACCCCCAAGAAACCAAGTCTCCTTTAAACCTACACTGGGCTCAAAGAGTAGCAGTCCCCCCAGGGGGCCCTCCAGGGGGCCAGTTCACCCAGGACCTTCCTGTTCTCTTACCCTTCCTCCCTCCTTCCCCCTCCTCCCTCCTTCCCACTCCTCCCTCCTTCCCCCTCCTCCCTCCTTACCCCTCCTCCCTCCTTACCCCTCCTCCCTCCTTCCCACTCCTCCCTCCTTCCCCCTCCTCCCTCCTTCCCACTCCTCCCTCCTTACCAGTCCTCCCTCCTTACCAGTCCTCCCTCCTTCCCCCTCCTCCCTCCTTACCAGTCCTCCCTCCTTCCCCCTCCTCCCTCCTTCCCCCTCCTCCCTCCTTCCCACTCCTCCCTCCTTACCAGTCCTCCCTCCTTCCCCCTCCTCCCTCCTTACCAGTCCTCCCTCCTGGCTCCGGCCTTGGAGGGGTCGGCGCTGGGGGCAGGGGAGGGACTAGGGGAGAAGGAAGGAAGAAATGGAGAAGCTGCCAACCACTGTCCCCTCCCAACCAGCAGGAAAGGGTTGAGGACACAACTGATAATAAATCGAGTTCAAGAGTTCTGATGAACTATACATTCTAATATCTGAATTAACATATTATGACTTAAATTAACTACAGTATTGTTATCTAAAAGGGAAGAGAAAAGTGCAGGGGCCTGCTGAAATTTTCACCTGAAGAAAAATAAAAGATTACACAAGAAAAACTACAATCCAGCAATGTCAAAAGCGAGACTTGCTTAACAATGCGAGCACACTAACAATGTCTGGTTTGTAGATTGCTACTACGTGTGTATGTTTCGTAGAAATTTAGATTTGAAGAGCTTCTAGAGTACTATAGGCAAGTGCAGGGCCTTTTTCCGGTTTCATGCTTACTACGGGCTGAATTGTGCTCCCCAAAATTCATGTCTTAAAGTCCTTAACCCCCAGTACCTCAGACTGTGGCTATATTGGAAGACAGCGTTTCAAAGAAGTAATTAAGTTAAAATGAAGACATGAGAGTGGGGCCCACTCCAATGTGACTGCGTCCTTATAGGAACGGGAGGTGAGGACGCAGACGCACACAGAGGCAGGACGGTCATCTACAAGCCCAGGAGGCACCAGCCCTGCTGACATCTCCATCTCAGACTTCCGGCCTCCACAACTGTGAGAAAACAGTTCTGCTGTTTAAGTCACCCGGTGTCTGGTACTCTGTTAGGACAGCACTCTGCGCAAATAGGAAGGGAAGAAGGATTTAGTAATTTGCAGCACATTTGTGTAAGGTTGAATTGCATTTCTGAAATTTTGCCTTGCCCAGTTGTAACCTACTCTCTTTCCTCTCAAGTATAAGATACGGGCTCAAGCACAATAATTCTAGTATTCATCACTGTTATAGCATGCTTTTCTCTGAGAATATTTTTAATGTTCTTTGGAGCTTTCATAAACATTTCACCACCCTTGATTCTATAGGCAGGAACCATCTACGATATTAATCATATTGGAGTCTATGTCGATACAACCCTACTGGAGCCAAAGTAGAAATTGCCTGATATCAGCGGAATTAGGTTTGATGTCATACAGCGTTGGGATTGTATTTTAATTCATGATCTACTTTCTACTTGTTTTAAGTGTTTCAGCAAACAACTCAGAATGGTTGGAAACAATTATTGTAGCAAACTTTATTTCTCTATACTAATGACATGATTTGTCTATGGTGAGAAGGGTTTTTAAAATGCAATCGGACTTGTTAAATAGCTACTGTTAGAAGGCATAGCTCATCCAAACTAAAATCACTGTATTTTGTAGGCATTAGCCAACATTTAATGGACTGTCTTAAAGAGGCTCACTCACCAGGACAATTAACTCGTTAACTTGGGGATACTTTTTTCAGTTTCAGGAAGTTCTACCAGAAGTTTTACTAACTTCACAGTATACATATTGAAGTTCTCGCATAGGTAATAGGGTCCAGACTCTAAATGTCTTCTTTAAAATAGTGTAAACTAACTTTAATTCCATTTCTATCATGCAGTTTAACCAAGGACTTAAACAAATACTTAAGCAGACAGATTCACAGCTATGCTTTTTGAGGAAAATATAGACTATACTTGGTGATATCTTTGTTGATACTTCCATACAAAAATGTGAAGCTTATGATAGTCAAGCTATGCTCTTGCATTTTCACAAGAGAATGGCAACTCTTCCAGTCAAATGACATCTACTGGGAAATGGAAATGAAAAAGAACTACTGTCAATAACACTATAATACTCAGGACATATGATAACAATTATGGACAATACATGGCAAATAGAGTGATTCCTGGCTGTGTGACCATGGCAGGTCTCTGTGCCTCACTTTCCTTGCCTGCAATATGGGAATAAGTGAACCAATCTCACAGGGTTGTAAAAATTAGTAAGTAAATGCATGTAAGTACATATGAGGACATACTACTCTGTGCAAGGCATTTTGCCAAATAAGATGAAAAGATAAATAATCTCTAACCTTCAGGAAACTCTACAGGCTTGTGGTAGATTGATGGTCCAAATTAATGACCTCCCTCTATCCATGCTTTTTATAACATGACTTTGAAGCTCCTCCAATCAAGAAGTGAAATTTATTTCCTCACCCTTTTGACCCAGGCTGGACTTGTGACTTGCTACAGCCGACACAACGTGGGAAAAGTCAAAGCGTGGCAGTTTTGAGCCCAGGCCTCTGCTCTCCCGCGGTGACTGAGTCTCTGCCAGGAGCACACGCCTGCATCGCCGCTGGATGACGCGGGCCTGCACCCCGGCACCCAGAGACGCTCGGGTTGTCGGCGAGCGAACTGCAGACCCAGGCATGAGTCGGTTCCAGGCTGGCCAGACCGCCAACCACATGGTAGCCGGCTGCACACCCACCCTCCTCCTTTCGTCACCACCCTATTCCTAACTCCTGGCATCCAGCTAATCTGTTTTCCATCTCTATAATTTTGTCATTTTGAGAATATTATGTAATTGGAATTATACAGAATGTAACCATTGAAATTGGCATTTCTTCATTCACCATAATTCCCTTGAGATCCACCCAAGGTGTTGCATGTATTGCTAGTTGTGCCTTTTTATTTCTGAGTAGTGTTCCATGATATGAATGTACCACAGTTTGTTTAACCATTCACGCACTGAAGGACATTTGGGTCGTTTCCAGTTTTTGACTATAACAAATAAAGCTGCTGTGAGCATTTATGTACACACGAATATGTGGGCATACGTTTTTTTATTTTGCCGGGATAAACGCCCAAGAATGCAGTTGCTGAGTTGTATGGTAACTGTGTGCTTGATTTTTTAAGAACCTGTCAAACTATTTTCCTGAGTAACTGTAATACTCTACATCCTCACCAGCTATGTACAAGAGATCCAGCAGAGAAACTTGCAGGAGGGTCTAGGCTGCAGCTGAACTTAAGGCTACTGAGGAGAGTCCCTACCAGGACTTCTGTAGGCCAATCTGCCGGTAGCCAATCAAACAAGCACATCACAACCAGAAAGCCCATTCCCCTCGCTATTGCCTTATTGTGTCCTTCCAGTGACAAAACCTTACACTAGCCAGCTGGCAAAGCAGAAACCTGTACAGGGTCCAGTTTCAAGATTACAAAGCAAGGCAAAAAGGGTAGATTTGGAGCTGAGAGATGACAAATCGGTAACTGGTACATCCTATCATCTTGAAATAAGATGAATTTCAACACAGTGGTGCTGTAACTGAAGGATGTGCTAGTGCTATGAAAGTTTGGGAGAGAGGAAATGGGGACTTTTAATTATTCCTTACTACATATCGGTATGCCTTTGCTTAGTCTTCCACATAGATTTCATTTTTATTGTGTTTCATTTCTTCGGAGATAATCCCCATACAGGTAGATTTAAGCTACTAAAGTGAGTTGTATCATACATATGGGCAATGAAGATTTACTTGGTTTTCTGTTCTCAAATCAGTCAGAACATGGATAACACATCTTTGCTCAAATAGTTCTAAGAGCATTAATTCTGGTCTGATTTTTTTCTCATATAGGCTAATACTAACAATGGCAAATACCTTATGCTGCTCATAAAGTGTAAAAAGAATCACAAAAACACGTATCTGTTATTTGGTATGTACAAATACTAAGGTAGATTTCACGGATGTGAATTTAAGCTGAGGCTTAAAGGGTAAGAACACATCTTCCAAGCAGGGAAAGGAACGCCTACTAAGGTATGGACATGTGAAAGGAATGGCACACAGAAAGACTGCAAATCAGTACCTCTGTCTGGAACCTAGGTCTTTGGGAGGCTGAAAAGATAATTAGGCCTTAGGGTTTCAAACTTGGTCTCTCTCAAAATAGTGCATCATGAACCACTTGGGAATCTTACAAAAACCTATTAAGTTTGGGATGTGGCCAAGGAATCTGCATTTTAACACTCACACAACCACTCCCCACCATAGGATGCTAATGCTGATGATCCATACACTACTATTAGATAAATAACTGTATTAAAAGATTTTTACTTAGTGCTGTAGATTTCCAAACTAGGGCATACACACCACAGGGAGCATGCAAGATGATTCAGTGGGGTTCTATAAGAAGACATCAAAATATGTATTTGCATTTAAATTAAGCTTTATTAATAGTCAATATATGGATTGATACAGATGCCTTCACTTGATCTGTATACAAGGTGAAGTGAGAAAGAACAAGACCTAACAGTGAAGTCCTCATTCCCTTATCTAGCATATTGTGACAGACAACAGCTTATAGACATTTCACAAAAATGGAAAAGTAACACAAAAAAGATCTCTAAGAAAAAAAAGAAACCCCCATAAAGCTAACAGTACTAATGCAAGCCCATGGGAACAAACAAATGGCAAGGTTAAAGATTATTAAAAGCAGATAGCCAGAACTCTGCTTTAATGAATGAATAATTACTTTTAGAAAAAAAAATTGTGCTATGTCAAGAACATTGTGAAACATTTTGAACATTATTGAAAATATTTTGTGCTTTTGTGGCTGAAAACATATTACCTATCAAAATTTTCAAATCTGCACAACTTGGAAATAATTTCCTGACCTATTTAAAAATCTCCAAAACCTCGATACATTTTTTTAAACATATTCCACAGTGCTTCAGTGGGTTTTAAAAAGCTATTTGTCAAAAATATTCAGCTTCTGATTAGTTGCAAGAACTAATGTTTTTCATCTTCCATGAAGTCAAACATTTGTTCTCGGCAGGGATGAGAAATTCTGAATGCTTTTGTTCACCATATTCCCTGGCTCAGTCCTCACGCCCAAGTTTTGCTGCGACAGCTTACTTGGTACTGGTGGCTCTAGTAGCGTGAGATTTTCCATGTAGTACGTCTTTTCTGCTTGAAGAATACCTACTTGACACTTAATATTACAAATTCCCAGTCACTCTATCATAGAATGACAGATCTTTGTTTTAATGTGTTGCTTGTTCTAAGTTCTTGGGGCCACTTTCCTTAGGTGAAGTTACACGGGGTACAGTCTTTGGATCCCTGCATATCCTCAGGATGAATGATCCTATCTGGGAAAGGGACTCTTGGTTGCAGACTTTCTCTAAAGCCTGCACATATGATTTTCTTTTTTTTTTTTCCCTTTGTAAACTCCTCTCTCTACCCTGAAATTCAAGGATTTGAATATCTCCTCCTGCATATCTAACAGGCATCTCAAACTCAACATTCCAAAAGTAAACTGATTTCCCCAGCTGCTACCATCCCAAAATCTGATCCTTATACAATCTTTCCCATAATAGTGAGCAAAAATCCCATCCTTTCAGTTACTCAGGCAAAAAATAAGTAAAACTTGAAGTTGGCTATTATCCCACACACCATGTCCTATCCATCTACTTTCAAAATATTCCCAGAATCTGACCATTTGTCATTCCTCTACTGATACCACACTGGCCCAAACCTGTATCATTTGTCTAAATTATTGTAATATCCAACGGTCCTGTCTCCTGACTTCTGCCCTTCCTTCCTATAATTGTCTATACTTCAGCAAGGTTGAGTCACAGTCTTAAAACTTAAAATCACATGGGTGTCACTCTGCTGAAAATCCTCACATGGCCTCTGTACGTAGTGAGGAACAAAAGCCAAAGTTTGTATAATCGGCTACAATACTGTACATAATCCTGTTTCCTGCCGTTTCTCTAAACGCATCTCTTACTGTTCTGTTCCCTCATCTCTAGCCCAGTGGATTCCTTGTCAGTCCTGGAAAAAGCAGGCAGGGTTCTGCCTCAGGGTTTCCAAACTTCCTGCTCCCTACCTGGAGTGCTTTCTCCACAGATAGCACAGGTTCAATCCCACTGCCTTCAAATTGCTGCTCAAATGTCACCTTGTCTGAGATGTCTCTGACCACCCATATAAAATAGTAAACCTGCCACTGCCTTATCTCAACATGGGCTAGTCACTCTACTCTGCTTTTCTGTATCACTTATCACCATCTGAGACATGTTTGTTCTTTACTTACTGCCTCTCTCTCCCCACTCAACCCCGCATGGCCAATGTCGTGTGCCGCGTAGCCCCAGCAACTACAACAGTGCTTGTCACTGGCAGAAAGTAAACAATAAGTATTTGAATGAAACACCTGCCCAGGTGTCTTTTTTCCCCTAGTGTTGCCTGGAATCTACACAGTGAGAGCTCTTTCAAACTAGTGAAAATCTCCAGTATTAGTAATTGTGCCCTCCTGTTTCCTTTTTCTCCTTGTGGTTATGTTATTCACTTATTCCCATTAAATATAGAATTCTCTTCTAGATGTTTTCATTTTTGAAATCTGTCTTTGGGTTTTGCTTTCTTAGAGATAAGTACTTCAATATGATATTCTAGGCCACTAATTTGGTCCCCAATAGTGGCCATCCCTCTCTTTTTCTACATTTTAATGTGTTTTAATTGCTAGAAAGCTTATTTTATGCTGCGATTTTCTCAGGTGCTTTTTCAAAATTAAAGTTGTTATCTATCTCCACCAGCAATTCTTTTTCATCACCCATTCCTGAGTATTCCTCCTCTCTCGATGCTATTTTTCTTTAGGTCTCCTTAGACTGTTTTCCTTCGTTCAGCCATTCCCCCTTTAGCACAAGTCAAACTGGGATATTTTGAGTGGCAATAAATTCATGAGCAGGAGAAGCCTTCTGTAGGGCGCTGACCGGTTAATCAGCAAGTTGCCAGTCACCGTCACAGATGACAGCAGGAAAATCTCTTCCACCTTGTCCTCCCCCAGCCCCGTGGGGAGAACTGAGCCCACCCTGCAGCAGCCACGCTAGTCAGTCTGCCCAGTACCGCACGTGCCAGCTACGCCACTTGTCCTCTGAGTCCTTGGATCTTTGAAAGCGAGGATCTTTCAGTTCAGATCCTTGCTGAAGATTTCATAGGTGCTGGTCTATCGGCTCCCATCTGGATTCGACAGGAAGAAAATCAAAGACAAGCTCTCCCTCCATATTCTGGTAGACTCCGAGGAGCAGTCTACTCTGCGTGCCCCAAGGCCCAGCCCCACAGCCACTGCTCTATCCAACAGGTGGTTAGAGATGGAATCAGAGTAGGAGGAGACAGAGTTAAAGACACATAATCAAGCCGTTTCCCTACAACGTGGTTATGTTTAAGAGGAAAAGGTGCAGCCAAGTTTAAATGTGGGAGGAAAGGGATAAATACAGAGGGACAAGACGGCAACACAAGGAAGAGGAAACAGTAATAGTGCAAAATATGTGACAGAGTAGAAGTGGTAGGAGAAATACATATGAATGAACAAGTTCCTGATGGGTGACAGGATATTTAAACCATTGGAATAGGAGAAAAGAAAATAAAGATACACACATTATATGCATCCAAGTTTTTAAGGTTTAGTATTGAGAAGTCCATGCTTCTGTTTCCTTTGTCAAGAAAAGGTAAGGTCACTTCTCGGTGAAGACAATGGAGGAAAGCTGGATCACAGCTGAATCACAACTAAAGAATTAGCAGGAGAGCAAAGGAGGAAAAACTCAAAATCAATCACCAAACAGGAAAAGGTGCACAACTTCATGCTAACAAGGAAAGAAATGGGTTCAGGTAAGATTTAGATAAGGCTCAGAATAGCATCTAACCCACCTCACTGCAGGAAAACAAAGGTAACAACCTCCTGAGAATTCTCCCCCAAAACCTAGAACAAAGCAAACTAAGGGTAGAAGAAGTAGCTTATAGAAAAGCCAAAGAAAAATCCTCAAGAATGAAAAACCCTTTCCTTCCACCAGTATCTGCAGGGATTCCTTTTTTCCAGCACCCCAGCAGTTTGGGAACCATTCAGGGTGTTCCCCCTTACTAATGAATTGTGCATACAAGTAGGGAAGTGACCCCAGTATCGGCACTTAATGAAAGCTCAAAATAAGAGTAGAGCGCCAGGTTTCCAGTGAAGGCTTTACCCACCCCCAGTATCACCAAGCTACAGAAGAGGCAAAGACTACGAAAGAACTAGCCTCATGTGGGAGCCAACTGGGGAAAACAAGACCTGGTATAGCAAAAGCCCTCAAATCTGGGCCAAAGGGACAAGTACACAAAATCTTTTTCCAATTTGGATGTCAGAAGGCATTGAAATGATCTCTGCCTTTAACATTTTATTAATTTATCTTGGAATATCTAAATGTCCATTCATGTGCTGATCTCGATATAAAATCAGGTTTGTTTGTTTTTTTTACTAAGTATGGATCCTGTAAAGCTCATGCTATTCAGTTACCTTCTTCTCCCTTCTTACCCTCTCTCGTCATTCTCAGCTGCTTCAGCACTCACATGAACCACCACAGGGCCTTGATCCTCATCTCAGAGATCACCTCCCTCCTCTCTGTCACAGACACTCTTAAGGCCTTGACCTTTTCTTGTCAATATCAGATCACCTCTGAAATTCTGATTTGATGCATCTCACCCTCTGATCGTCCCCTCCTCTCATCTTTCAGGCTCACTTCATGGAAGCGTTCAGTTCATGAGACGGCATCGCTGTCTCACCATCCAGCATCTCCTTTCTATCATTTATTCTTTGAACCTGGCTTCCATGTTCCAGTATTACAATCATCACCCTGCAAATATCTTCAACTCCCTGGCCTGTGTCCAATTCCATCAAAATAGGTAAAAATCTAACGGCAATTCTCTACATCTGCAATCAAGCAGTTAAACACTGCTGGAGAAAAGCCACACCATAGGTTTGCTTCAATTCATGAGCACAACCCCAAAAGGACAGAGATAACTGTCCAGATCCTACTATATTTTCCCATTGAGTTGGAGTTCCTACATGATTTTTTCACCTCAAATTCCTACATCAAACTGTTTTAGCCTTAAACTAAATAGCCTTAAACTAAAATAAAATAAATGCTCCTCAATTTATTTTATTTCATCATTAGTGACCTTTATACTTCCGTTTTGTACTCGATCCATTAGGGAATAAAAATACATTATGTAAAACTACAAATATTTTAAAACAGTTTTATAGTCAAAACCACCATAAACATTAGTGATGCTCAATTGTGCTAAAACAATTGAATGAGACATAAGGAAACTCACTTGATCTTCCTCATACATTAGACACACATTGACTTAATAAACACTTTCAAACTCATTATAAAGAAAATTGTTTACATCATTTATCAATTTAAAGAAGAGATGCCATTACCACATTTATAGTTTTAACACTGTAAACTCCATGAAAGCAGTTCTTCTGAGCGTATACATTAACATATTATCACAGTGAATGCTGTGAAACCCAACGTGTTTTCACTTGGAATTTGTTGGCAAATAAAGCACAGTCCAATAAAATATCCAAATGTGATAAAAAGAATCTCTCAAATGTCTTCTGCTTCACTATGGCCTCAGCCCTATTTACATTAGTTATGTAGTATAAATCAGCATTGTCTAGGTAAGGATGAACTATAAACTATAATCCTATGTCAAAGGAACTACACATAATTATTAGACTCAACAACAACAGCCTTCTCAGAGCTTCGTTATGTTTTCTATGTTCACTTCCGACTCACCATAAATGCTGATCATTACATGATAAATATAAAAGAAAAGTGTTTTAGAAAACAAGAGGAGAGGAAAAAAAGCTTATTTGGCAATGTGCTGTTATTTATATACTAACACCTTTGAGCCTTACAAACATTCAATAGCATTTACAACTCATGCTATATCTATTTCAGTTATGTAGCTGCTCCCCCAAGAGCAGATGATCAAAGGAACAGAACAGCAGAATAAAATACGTATTAAAGTGGGCACTTATGACTGAATGAAAATTAAGTTTGAATGCAGCCTATTAAAGTGTTCATTAAAGAAATTCTGTCACAGGAGAGTCTCAACCACTAGTACCAATGACAGGCTGCTGCTGCTGAAGACCTGATTATATGAGAGTACAGTTTGCTTTGAAACCATAAAACGTGAAAATCAGGATGCTCAAACTGTAAAGATAATGTATAATAATTTACTAGGACACACTCAATTCTATTACAATAATAATAACATAGAAAACTGGAGCATAATCAAACTTAAGTTCAGCCAAGTATGCAGCTTTTGCTACCCTTTATGAACTATGATTCTCCACGGTTTAACTTATTAACAGAGACTGTAAATGGATTTAACTCATTAGTTTTCAAAGTGAAAACTTATATTTATTCCCAAAACTGAGGAATACTATGCCTGACAAATCTCAAGGTCCACTTCGCGTTAAGATGACATTCCAGCCCACAATTCAGCTTCTGCCTTCTCGGTATGAATAGTTTTTTGGTTGGGGACAAGGAAAGGGTGGAAATGTCCCTAAGATTCTTAAATATAAAGCACTACAAAATGTTTTATTTACAATTAACCTAAGATTTAAAAATCCGCCAAAACGGAATCAGAATGAGAAGAACATTTTATCAGGTCACACAGCTCCCAAAACTTAAGCTCTATTCAAGAACCACTGTTTGAGCAATAGTATCAATTTGTGGTTAAACAATCATTTATAGTGCCTACTCAATGTACATGAACTGCATTACTTATTGAGCACTGTTACCAAACTTGGAGGTTAAGTAGCTTTTAGTAAATTCAAAGTGGAGGGAAACAGAATTCAACGGCAAACAAAATTCTTGGAGAGATAGATCATTTGCTTAAATTTGACATAGTATAACCCCACTTTTGAAATTTTGGCAATTAAACTAGTTTTATTTCATTAGCTTTATACATATAAAAATGCTTACTGCTTTTCAGTAAATGGCACATATTTATAACTTCCAAGATACTTTTGTAAACACTGCCTAAAATAATACACACAAACCCAAACAGATCAATAACCTGCAAGTATTATTACCTTTTACGTATTTACTAAACATAATTCTTTATACATCTACTGTACATTTTCAATTTTTCCTTAGTTATTATTCCAACATACACAGAAACAGTGCTGGGGCAAATACACTTCCAAATGTCGCAATGGATGTGCCAGAATATACAGGACTTCAAAGTTCCTACTCTAATTCTTAATTTAAGTCGAATTCTGTCATTTTCCCCTTTTATTTTTAAAGTTAATAAATTATCATTAGAATAACTAGGTGAATCTCAAACATAAGTAAATAAATAGTGGAAATTCAGTCAAGTAATATTAAGACTAATATAATTAATTTTCATATTGTCTTTTCTCTTATTTTTGGAAAAACAGCAGCTGCCAACTTTTCAGTTGAGAACAAATTTCTATAGTTCTTATTTTATAAATTATTTCTTCTCAGGATTCTATATGAGCTTCAACCAGAAAGACCAACAATTTCTTTATTAAGAATCTGTGTTTAAAAAACATGTATACGAAGGCTTTAATAAGCTTCTCTGAAAAAATTAAAAATTAAAATTAAAAAAGTATCTGCCTTAGTTATAATTTTGCATTTAAACAAGCAATTTCAAAACACAAAGTTTAATGCCACTTTCTAAGTCATTGATTTTGACCAGCTTTTTTAACTGCTGTATTTGTAATATTACAAAATACAAGGCTAGTCTCAAAGAATTTTATATACTACATTAGAGTTCAACAAATGTTCTCTCCCACCCTCCAAAAAAGAACAGTGTCATCAATTTAATTTTGTTAGGAGTCACAAAATTTTTATTTAGGAAAAATATTCCCTTCAATGTTTATTAGATAATGAATCTTATTTAAATGAATTAGTTTACTTTCAGTTTCCTGCGTAGATAATGAAAAAGTATGCCTCTTTCCTTTCATAAGCAAATTGTGTTTGTCTCATTCTGCATGGCAGATAAGAAATTAATACTTTACTTCTTTCTACCTTAAAAGTTGAGATTTTCCTCATTATGAAATAGTTGTTGCTGTATGGATTACTGATGTATTGCTAAAAACAAAAAGTTAGTAAAGGATATGGACACATGGGGAACAAATCATAAACTACAATACTAGTTAATAATGAAATATATTAAACATTGTTTAAATATTAAACAGCAAAATACTCATTCTATATTAAATAAATAATTAAGATCTGAATTTGTCATATGGGAATATAAGCCAGTATCACCAATAATTGGGATGATCTAGTGCAAAGGGTAGCCAAAAAAAAAAAAAAAAAAAATCAACCAAACAAAAAAAAAACCAAACACACATACACACAGAAAAGAAGAGGAGGAGGAGGAGGAAACAACATTTAATACTGGGTATTGTTTTCAATAACAAACCAGTGATTCTGAATCCTTCCTGAACATTAAAATTACCTGGAGAACTCTGAAAAAAATACTGATGATGAGGTCTCATCCCAAATTAAATCAGAATCAGAATCAGGATTCAGGCATAAATATATTTTAAAACTTCCCAAATGATTCTATATGTAGTCTGGGTTGAGACCTACTGACTGAAACCTACACGCTTCTTACCTGACTCAGAAGAGTGTCCTATGAATAAATAAATAGAGCTTTCCTTTATAGGTGGGGCAAATAAGGGTGTCTCCAGTTCATAGTAACTTATGGGTAAGTCAAGTTATTAATGTACACTTCATTTCCATTAAGATATCTACTTATGCCTCTTTACTGCCTGTAATTCCGTATTCTCAAACTCCAAAACGAAGTATAATCAAACTACTTTTTTGTAATAAATCAGTTATCCTGAAAATACATTATTCATTCATGCATGTATTCACTGAATGCCTACTATGTGCAAGGCACTGTGTTAGGTGTTGCTATAGGACTGAGTCATGGGAGAATGAATAGTGATTGGCTGAAAATTTTGTTTTCTGTTTTTGATTTTTAGAATTAATGGCTATAAAATTAACTACCTGGACTTAAGGGACTGAACGATCCAAAACAAACAAACAAACAAAAAGTACATAATAAGGGTCTGATTTTAAAATACATGGTAAAGCATATTTGTACTTTTCTTAATGTTCCATACAGTATCTCCATAAGCTTTCAAACATACATAAGGCAAATTCAAAATAGAAAAATAAACCCTGTTTCAAAGTAGATGTTCCCAATTTTAACCATACTCTGTATCAAGTAAATTTCATATATAAGTACAAATACCAAAAATCTTTATGGAAAGGTAGTTCATGTCCACTTGTAGTAGTCTTAACAAGTAATCTTACATAAAAATATTACAGATTCTAGTCCTTAACAATTTCATCATGGAGAAAGTTTACACAATACATAATTTATTTTGAAAACAGATTTATATGCTGAGAAAGTCTAATGTGAACAAGTCTGAATTTTCTTGTATCTTCAAGGAGAGGGGATGCAGGAAAGAAAGGAAAAAATGGGAGCAAAATCTGTTCAAACCTTATAAATATACTAAAATATACTAATTTAAAATGTTAACTGTTTTCTTCTGAAGAGCCTTGTGAATTCCATGTGAACAAATATCTTTTCTATTTACTATTGGTATGGATTTTTGTGGTGACTTAAAAAATAAATAATAATTGCTTCTCATTTTTATGATAGCATTAAATTTCAAAAAGAGGTTTAGGTAATGTCAGCTGAAAAAAGAGCTAAGTGTTTACCAAAAATGTTAACCTAAGAGAGAATCACTGGGGAAAAAATAGAGAAAAAGATGAGGTAAGACTGAATGATTAACAAAAATTCTACTGGCAATAACAGTTAAGAAGAGTTAAGATTCCCAATTGCTTCTAAGTAGTAAAAGGTGAAAATCAAAACTCAAGGAAAATGGTCATTCATTGTACCTTGGATGCAATACTCTATCTAAAGTAGAGAAATAGTAAAATATTTTGCTAAGTTAAAATATAGGCTTTATATTTCATACCATATTGAATACACACATAAAAATACCAGTGATTTCATCTTGTTTCTGTTCAGACACTTAATTAAGCAATTGTGTTCTTTGGTGCCTGGGAGTTTATCAATATTTAGGGATAATGGAAGAAAAGAACTCCAAGATCTACAAGCCTATAGAACTAGAAGACTCAAAATCCTACACCATATAAAATAAGAAATCAAAGGAGGACTTATGAGAAAAAATAAGGAACTTAAAGTTACACTGTAACAGGGCTGATACATATTCCTTCCCCCAAATCATACTCTGGCTTCCCAAATAAAAAGTACTACAGCCTACTATGTTTTTAATCTGTGTTTTGAGATTTTGAATGAAAAGATATCACAGATAGAAATATATCATTCTAAGTTTTAAAATCACCAAAGTCAGTGAAAAGAATGTACATTCATTAAATGTGTTCATTTATAAGAAGTCTTGAAAAGGCTGAACAGTTCAACCAAAATTGAAGAATTGTTCTTGATTTTTCATTATTCCTTTTTAAATAAAGAGTAAGTGTAGATATAGTATACATAGAGGTTGACATTTTGATTCACTCAAAATAGTCACATCCTTTTGCTTGGTTTTGGAAGTTCCAGAGAATAAAATTTAATACCATTCATAACACAGAATTTTCAGTAAAAGGAATTATAGAGCAATGAAAAATCAGAAGCAAGTAAGGCTCAGAGAGCCTTATATCCTCTAAATATACACACATTTATAACCTGCATTTATTTTCTAAGGAAACAAATTTTAAGTAATGCTCATTTAACCAATGGAGAAAAAATTTCTATCAAAATATACAATTTCCATTACAGACTAGAAGGCTAATATTAAAAAAATAATTGTAAGCCAAAAAGTTTGCTTATATGGATGACAAGCATCACCCCTTTGAAGAACAAAGAATCAAATAAGGTCTTATAAAAGATCCATCTATGACCTTCTTCATTTGTAAGTTCCTGATAAATTCATAAAGCTTGAGTTTCAGTCTTTAGATCAAGGTATATCCATGCTTCTTAATCCAGATTTCCAGAAATAGAGGAACCAAATAACTCAGAATCTTAAGTGGGATTTATGCTTTACCATGTACCTGAAAAACAATATTATAATAGGTTAAAATAACTATAGGAATTTTAGAATTTTTAGAATATTACATGTAAAAATAAGCTGACATTTCTTAAAACTTAAAATCAACAATAGAACAGGATGTTTTGTTTTATAAGAAATTGGAAATTTGATACTGTGACCTTTGGGAATTTAAGGATTTCTGAAATAAGCTAGAGAACACATTCCTCTTACTAAATTCTATATAAGCTTCTAAGCTAGAATGATAAGCATTTCTCTTAATCAGTCATAATTAGATTAGATTACCTCAATCATTTGTGACTTTGAGGAAACCTATAACATCCAGTGACTTACACCAAGAAAGTTACAGATTTTAATGGGCACCTTAAAGAGAACAATAGATTTAGTGTTATTAAATGTGATCATATGCTGTTCTGAAATTGCCAATTACAAAACTTATTAATGTAAATGGCTTTAAGAACTTTATTTGTATTAGCAATTAAAATACATTTAAAAACTGAAATCTTTCATGAGCTATGACTCAAATGAATCCAGAGTTTTTCGGTGCTTGCAAAACACATAGGGTTCACTTAAACCAAGCTCCTTGGATAGACAGAAAATAATATTCAAAAGGGTCACACAGCTCATTAGAGCCAGATCATAAAACCAAGACTAAAATCTAGGCCTTCTGGCTTAGTTTAGTGTTCCTTCTAAAATAAAGGATATAAACCTTTTATTTCTAAGTAAATATATCAAAAACATTTGTTAATTGATCAGCATCAAATTAGACAATGTTCAAAGAAGGGAACTGGGAAATAAGGTTAATAACTTAAAGAAACTTAAAATTTAAATTAAGGAGTCAGAAAAATTACAATAAAGCCGACAAGCAAACTTTAGACTCAGAATTACCTGTCTAATGTTTCCCAAAACCGTAAGAAAACTGGTCTGTCCAAATGACGTTTGTGATAGCTGAGTTCTAACACGGTTACATCCCACTTCTGGACGTTGGGATCCAGACGAACTTCATCATACTTGAGATGGAAGGCTTTAACTGCATGGGAGGCGGGGTGGGAAGATAAGTAATTATTTTTTAGTCAAACTACAATCAAAATTATGAAAACATTTTAAAATTCCAATCCAGACAGTAACCAGAAACCTAAAAAGAAAAAACTTCAATCTCTCTTCCATGAATTGAAGATATATTATAACCAAAGTGGTAGAGCTTTCAAATAGATACAAAACACTATAGTATACTCAAATATATTTAATAAATATTTATTGAGGATTTATAAGTGCCAGCCACTGGAGACTGAAATGAGGAATAAGGAAAGATACAATGCATATGGTCTGGTAAAGGAGAATAAGAAAAAGATTATTCGAACAGTACAGTACAATAAGGAAAGTAGGGTATCACAGATAAAGAAGAGTGTAAGCATACCTAGGAGATTATTGCTGTTTGAGTTCCAGACCACCACATTAAAGCACTATCACAATAAAGTGAGTCATACAATTTTTTTGGTTTTAAAATACATATAAAAGTTATATTTACATTATACTATAGTCTATTAAGTGTGCAACAGCATTATGTCGAAAAAACAACGCACATACCTTAATGAAAAAATATTACTAAAATATGCTAACAATTATCTGAGCCTTCACGCAAGTAATAATCACACTGCTGGTAGAGGGTCATGCCTCCATGTTAATGGGTGGTGAATGATTACCATGATGGTTGCTGAGGGGTGGCTGTGACATACACCGGGGAAAAGAATCCCTATTCAAGACATGGTGCTGGGGAAATTGGATAGTCACATGTAGAAGACTGAAACAGGATCCATGTATCTCATCACTCACAAAAATTAACTCACAATGGATAACATGATCAGCAACTTTTCAAAAGAAGATAGACTAATGGCCAAGAAACATACAAAAATGCTCAACATCTCTAATCATCAGGGAAATGCAAATCAAAACCACAATGAGATATCACCTAACTCCAGTGAGAATGGCTTTTACCAAAAAGTCCCAAAACAACAAACGTTGGCGTGGATGCAGACCAACAGGAACACTCATACACTGCTGGTGGGACTGCAAACTAGTACAGCCTCTATGGAAAGTAGAATAGTGATACCTCAAAGAACTAAAAGTAGAAATACCATTTGATCCAGCAATCCCATACTGGGTATATTTATCCAGAGGAAAAAAAGACATTCTATAAAAAAGACACCTGCACTAGAATGTTTACAGCAGCACAATTCACAATTGCAAAGGTGTGGAAACAACCCACGTGCCCATCAATACATGAGTGGATTAATAAAATGTGGCATATGTGTGTACCATGGAGTATTACTCATCCATTAAAAAAAAAATGGTGTACTACCTCTTATATTATCCTGGATAGAGCTGGACCCCATTCTTCTAAGTGAAGTATCACAAGAATGGAAAAACAAACACCACATGTACTCACCATCCAATTGTTACTAATCGATCAAAACTTACGGGCACATATGGAAGTAACATTCATCAGGTGTCTGGCAGGTGGGGGAGGAGGAGGGAAGGAGGGGATGGGTAAATTCACATCTAACAGATGCGGTGTGCACTGTCTGGGGGATGGGCACGCCTGTAGCTCTGACTCGGGCAGTGCAAAGGCAATTTATGGAACCAAAGCCTTTGTACCCCCGTAATATTCTGAAATAAAAAAAAAAAAAAAAAGAAAAAAGAAAGCCATGAAGTTTGCCATATTGACACTTCCTTATATGAAAGACATCTCTGGAGCATGTGATGCTATTTGACATTTTATCCACACAGCAGAACTTCTTTCAAAACTGGAGTCAATTCTCTCAAACCTTGCTGCCAACTATGTAAATGTAATACCCTAAATTCTTTCTTGTCATTTCAACAAAGTTCACAGCATCTTCACCAGGAGTAGGTGCCATCTCAAGAAACCATATTCTTTGTTCATCTGTAAGAAGCAACTCTTTATCCATTTAAGTTTCATCATGAAACTGCATCGATTCAGGTCCACCTCCAGGCTCCATTTCTACTTCTAGCTTTCTTGCTGTTTCCACCACAGTGTTAGTTACTTCCTCCACTGAAGTTTTGAACTCCTCAAAGCCATGCATAAGGGCTGGAATCAACTTCTTCCAAATTTCTGTTAATGTTGATATTCTGATCTCCTGCGATGCATCACGAATGTTCACAATGGCATCTAGAGAGGTAAATCCTTTACAAAAGGTTTTCAGTTTACCGAGATTCATCAGAGGATTCACTATCTATGGCAGCTGTAGCCTTATGAAACAGATTCCTTAAATAGCAGGACTTGAGAACTGAAATTACTCCTTGACCCACAGGTTGCAGAACAGATGTTGTATGAGAAGGCATGAAAACAGCACTCATCTCTGTGCACCTCTCCAGCAGCACTCTTGTGTGACTAGGTGCACTGTCAATCAGCAGTAATATTCTGAAAGGAATCATTTACTCTCAGCCTCTGAGCAGCAGACCTCAACAGTGGGCTTAAAATATTCAGTAAACCATGTTGTAAATAGATATACTGTCATTCAGGCTTTGATGTCCCATTTCCAGAGCACAGACAGAACAGATTTAGCATAATTCCACCCCCACCCCCGACAGGGTCTTGCTCTGTCACCCAGGCTAGATTGCAGCAGCCTGATCAAAGCTCACTGCAGCCTTGAAATCCTGGGCTCAAGCAATCCTCCCGACTCAGCCACCCAAGTAGCTGAGATTACAGGCACATGCCACCATGCCTGGCTAATTTTTCCTATTTTTTGTAGAGACAGGTCTCGCTATGTCACCCAGGCACTCTCAAACTCCTGGCTTCAAGCAATCCTCCCATCTCAGCCTCCCAAAGTGCTGGAATTACAGGCATGAAGCACCTGCCAGGACAGATTTAGCATGATTCTAAGGACCCTAGGATTTTCAGAATAGTAACTGGCTTCAACTTAAAGTCACCAGCTATATTAACCCCTAACAAAAGAGTCGGCCTGTCCTTCGAAGCTTTGAAGCCAGGCATTGACTTCTCTTTTTTGGCAATGAAAGTCCTAGATGGAATGTTCTTCTAATAGAAGGCTGTATTATCTACACTGAAAATCTGCTGTTTAGTGTAGCAAACTTTACAAACGATCTCAGCTAGATATTCCACATAACTAGCTGCTGCTTCCACATCAGCACTTGCTGCTTCACCTTAGACTTTTATGTTATGGAAATGGCTTCTTTCCTTGAACTTCATAAACCAACCTCTGCTTGCTTCCAATTTTTCTTTGCAGCTTCCTTACCTCTCTCAGCCTCCACAGGATTTAGAGAGTTAGGGCCTTGCTCTGGACCAGGCATTGCTTAAGGGAATGTTGTGGCTGGTTTGGTCCTTCTATCCAGACCACTCAAACTTTCTCCCTATCAGCAATAAGGCTAATGTGTTCCAGTGGAGTAGCACTTCTATTTCTTTCAAGAATTTTTCTTTTTGCATTCACAACGTGGCTAAGAGTTTGGCTCAAGAGGCCTATCTTGGCTTTTGACCAGTCTTCCTCACTAAGCTTAATCATTTCTAGCTTTTGATTTAAAATAAGAGTTGTATGACTGTTGTTTTCATTTGAACACTTAGAAGCCATTGAAGGGTTAGTAATTAGTCTAATTTCAACACTGTTGTGTCTCAGGGAATAAGGACACTCAAGGAGAGGGAGAGAGAATGGCAGATGGGCGGAGCAGTCATACACACACAACATTGATCGATTAAGTTCTCAGTCTTCTAGGGGCATGGTTCATAGTACCTTAAAACAGCTACAATAGCAACATCAAAGAGCACTAGTCTCAGATCCCCATAACAGATATAATAATGAAAAAGTTTGAAATATTGTGAGAATTACCAAAATGGGACAGAGACACCAAGTGAGCACATAATGTTGGCAACATGGTGCCGATACATTTGCTCGATGCAGGGTTGCCACAAACCTTCAATTTATAAAAAAACACATTATCTGCAAGGCACAATAAAATGAGGTATGCCATTACCTTACACAGACCATAATTCAGTCAGAAAAGGATTTCATAGGCAGTGATGTTAATCTAAGACCTAAAGGTCAAATAAGAATTAAGCAAGCACAGAACAAAAGGAACCCAGTGAACGAGACAACCATGCTCAAAGAGAAAATGGATTAGCCTAAAAACTCAAGAAATGTCACAGAACTGCATCATGCAAACAAATGTAGGGAAGGGGTAAGTAAGACCACAGAGGTTCAAAATGCTGGGCTCGCAGGCTACACTGAAGAGTTTTGACTTTTATCTAAGTGACATGGAAAATGATTGTTTAGCAGAAACTAATGATACAATTTAATAATCTAGAGGATAAAGAGACTTCTTCAACAGGGTAGAAACTATAAATGGTAACAGAGTATTCAACAGATAACTGGGGAATGAGAGAGAACTCACGGAACTTGGTTAAGAAAACTGCAAGGTATTTCTTTTGGTTTTGGTACGTATTGTATATGAGATTCCCTTCTTGATTTCTTTTTCAGCTAGTTTGTTGTTTGTGTATAAAAGCTCCACTGACTTTTGTATGTTAATTTTGTATCCTGCAACTTTACTGAATTTGTTTATCACTTCTAACAGCTTTTTGATAGAGTCTGGAGGACATTATGTTACATGAAATAAGCCAGAACAGAAAGTTAAACAATGCATGTTCTCACACATATATGGAAGCTAAAAAAAAACTGATCTCATAGTAGTAAAAAGTAGAGCAGAAGATACAAGAGGCTGGGAAGGGTAGGGGGAATGGAGGGATCTGAAGAGAGACTTGTTTAAAGCGTACAGAATCGCAGCTACACAGAAGGAATACGTTCTAGGGTTCTATGCCACGGTAGGGTGACTACATAATTTACAAAAACATAGCTTTAAATAGCTAGAGGGAGAATATTAAGTGTTCCCAACACAAAGAAATGATAAATGTTTGAAATGATGGATATGCTAATTACCCTGATCTGATCATTATACATTATATGTATCAAAACATCATTGTGTACGCTATAAATATGTACAATTGTTATGGCAAGCTTGTGTCAATTTTTAAAAAGAAAATTTTAAAAAATAGGAAAAAGATGCAAACAAAGATATACCTAACATTTAGTGAGTGCCTGCTACATCTCAGTGCACTATTCTAGGCACTGAGAATACAACAGTGACCAAGACAAAGTCTCGGCCCTCAGGGAGTTTATATTCTAAGACTCAACAATTAAACAGATAAATTTACTATATTCAGACAGTACAGATACTACTGAAGGAAAATAAAATAGGATAAGGAAATACATAAAAAGTATGTGGGAAGTTTTTTTCAATAGAGTTGGTTCAGGGAAGGCCTCTTGAGGCGATCACCTAGAAGTAGATAATTGAAAACGTCTCGACAAGATTTGGGAAAAGGATTTCAGGCAGAAGAAAAAGCTCACACAAAGGTCTGAAGATGGGGGCAAGCTTGGAATGAATGCCCTACCAACAAGTATAATTTTTAGAGACAGGGTCTCACTATGTTGCCCAGGCTGGCCTCAAACTCCTGTGCTCAAGCAATCCTCCTACCTCAGCCTCCTGAGTAGCTGGGATTATAAGTGCACGTTACCACAGCCAGCCTAAGTCTAACTTTTTTTTTGTAGGCAATGGCCTATACATAGAACCATCTCAGCTATAGAAATCTGAATTTTATTCCAAAAGTGATAGTAACCCACTAGAAAGTTTAGAGAAAGAAGGTAAAATGATGTGATTTTCATTTTTAAAACATAACTGAGTGTTGGGCAGATAGATGATAAACTCTATGGCAAAATTTCTCAATTGATGTGCACTGAAAACAGTTAATAGGTGGGCCATAAAATAATGTTTACAATCTTTCTCTCGGTAATAACCCAATTCAATCATCCCACCAGTTTATTATTACATTTCCAAAGAGTTTATCATCAATGAAGCTTTTGTTTTACATGTATACATGTAAAATGTTTACTTTTTTCCCCAAATTTTTACTTTTTTACCAGCATACGGTTGTTACAATCATTATTATCACCTGGTATTAGGGGTGTCTAAAGAGAAAACATTTAACTGGGCATTTTTTCTGATAGCTACTTTATGGATTGCTTGTTACATATTGGCTTTTGATGTTAACAATGAAAAATTCTTGATAAAAATTTAAAATGAATAATTTGTGCACAGGAAAAATACACAAACATTATTTCTACATTATTTACTTTTAGAAACAAGTGTTTCATGGACACAAATTATTCATTTTGAATTTAAACAAATTCATTAAAGGGGCTATATGTTATAAGGTTCAAAAGCCCATTTTCAAAATACTTATTTTATATGTGTAAAATACATAATTTTGTCAATTATTAAGTTAAATGTAAATAAACATTTTAATACTTTCTATACTCTTACTACATGTTTTCCTTTCCAATTTGTTTGATGATTTGTTTTAATTCATTCTTAAGAATTCATATAAGACACATTTTAAACAATGACTTAACTGCTCCTACCACTGGGGCCTGAAGACTGGCTCAGCTGGCATCCAAGTCCCCAGCAAAACTTTACCAGTCTCAACTAATAATCATACCTAAGCCATCAAGGAAATCACAGATACCACTGACCCCATGTACTTCTGAAAAAATCATATAAAGGTCACACTACTACTGCACACAAAATCAAATCCAAAGTGTCCTACCCAACCAACAACACATATACATCTTCAGGAAAAAAATTCTTCCCTATGAAACCAATTTCAAAAAACCAGAAGTGAATGCTACACCAGATACGCAGACATCAACAGAAGGAAAGAGGAAACTTGAAAACGCAAGGAAATGTGATACCACCAAAGGACCACAACAGTTGCCCAGCAACAGACTGGAATCAAAAAGAACTCTTCGAAATGCTAAAGAATTCAAACTACTGATATTTTAAAAGTTTATGTAAGATGCAAGAGAAATCTGGAAACCAATACAAAGAAATCAGAAAATCAATTCAGGATATGAATAAAAAAATGTATCAAGGAGATAGATATCTTAAAAAAAAAAAAAAAAAACAGAAATTCTGGAACTGAAAAACTCATCAAAGAAAATACAAAATACTTTTGAAAGCTTCAATAATAGACTAGACCAGACAAAAGAATGAAGCTCAGAACTTCAAGACAGGTCTTTTCAAACGATCCCATCAGACAAAAATAAGGAAAAAATAATAAAAAAGAATGAAAAAAGCCTTTGAGACATCTGAAACTACATAAAGCAACCAAACTTAAGAATTCCATCAGTAATTTCTGAGGGGGAAGAGAGCTCAAAAAGGGTATTTAGAATTAAGGGAGGAGAGAACCGGGAACATACACATACAGAGCTGACCCTTGAACAGCACAGGCTGGGAGTGCACAAGCCACCTACACACTGACCTTCCTCCACCTCTGCCACCCCTGAGGTAGCAAGACCAGCCCCTCCTCATCCTTCTCCTCCTCCTCTTCAGCTCACTCAATGTGAAGATGATGAGGCTGAAGACCCTTTATGATAATCCATTTCCACTTAAGGAATAGTAAATATATTTTCTCTTCCCTGTGATTTTAATAACATTTTCTTAGCCAGGCGCGGTGGCTCATGCCTGTAATCCTAGCACTCTGGGAGGCCGAGGTGGGCGGATCACTCGAGGTCAGGAGTTCGAGACCAGCCTGAGCAAGAGCGAGACCCCGTCTCTACTAAAAATAAAAAGAAATTAGCTGGCCAACTAAAAAATATATATAGAGAGAAAAAATTAGCCGGGCATGGTGGCGCATGGCTGTAGTCCCAGCTACTCGGGAGGCTGTGGCAGGAGGATCACTTAAGCCCAGGAGTTTGAGGTTGCTGTGAGCTAGGCTGACGCCACGGCACTCACTCTAGCCCGGGCAACAAAGCGACATTCTGTCTCAAAAAATAAATAAATAAATAAATAAATAAATAAATAAAATAACATTTTCTTTTCTCTAGCTTACTTCATTGTAAGAATACAATATTTAATACACATAATATACAAAATATGTGCTAATCAACCGCTATCAGTAAGGCTTCTGCTCAACAGTAAGCTATTAGTAGGTGTTTGGGAAAAGTCCAAACATATACACAGATTTCAAAGGCACAGGGAGTCAGTGCCTCTAACCCCCACATTGTTCAAGATTCAAGCATAGTAGATAGCCAGAGAAAAAGTAGCAAAGGAATCTGAGATAAAGTATAGCAAATACTTGGAAAACAACTTTTAAAAAGGAGGACATGAGTCAACAGAGTAAAATCCTAATAAGAGGTCAAAAGTCTCCAATACTTAGGTCACTGGTGGCTTTGGTGGGAATAGTTTTAGTGGAAAGCAAGGGGCAGACTGTAGTGGATTTGAACAGAAATTGAATAGAAAGTGAGTTAGTAGAGACAATCCTTTCAAAAGCATAGTTGTAAAAGGAAAAAGAGAAGAAACTAGAGGAAAAGGGTGAGGTCAAGGGTAAGGGTTTTGTTTTGTTGTTTGTTTTAAGATGGAAGGGGAAAGAGTATTCTTAAATGCCGAAAGAAAAGAGCTAGAACTGAAGGAAGGTTGAAGAGAAACAATCATTCATAAAAGAAAATCAATGACTACCGTTAAAAAAATTCTCTAAATTCTTATCTAAATTTTGGAAGACTAACAATTTGAACAAAAACAAAACACTGCTATATTCTTAAAGAAATTCAGAAAGCATCTACATCTTGAAGACATTCTAATTTTTTTGTTATAATACTATTCAACAAGGCAAGCAAATACGCAAAACACAGAATTTGCATTCAGTGACATTTTACTTTGATTAAAATTCCCATTCTATTTAACTTTCTATTTACCAACTCTACGTATTGCTTAAGTTTCAGAAATAACATTAAAAGCTATCACAATGTCAGTAGTATTCAAGTTCATTTTTTTAAAATGAATGAAGGTACTAGAACAACAAATGATTAGAACTTTCAAGCTTGGGCAGTTTCTATGGAGGAATGGTGTTACCACTAACAAAAACTGGGGTTGCTAAAAATGCTGGATATTTCATAGTCGACATTCATAATAACTAAAGTTGTAATTTCTAATAAACATATTTATTAGAAGTTATGAGAATGACTTTTTGAAATTAAATTTGCCAATGCTAATTTAATTGAATACCCAAATAACTGTTAGAATACTCCCTTTCTGCAAAGAAAAAGGCTAAATTAATCTACTTTTGTCATATCAATTTATGCCAATATGTTTAATAAATACATAAGCTACATGAAATAATTTACTCAGCAGATATTCAGTGAAAATCCCCCTATGCCAGGTCCTCTTCAGTGCTGAGGACACAAAAGGTGCATACGGCAGGAAAGGTCTCTTCCATTGTGGGACTTACATTCCGACTAGGGAACACTTACAATAAAGATATCAAAATTAGAAAATGTCAAGGAACATTAAGTGCTATCAAAAAAATAAAATGGCTTAGGGAGCAACTGCGAGTAGGTGATGGCTACTTCAAACAGGATGATTAGAGAAGGACTCTAAAGAGAGAACACTTGAGCTGAAATCTGAATGAAGAGAAAAAGCCAATCATGCCACAATCATTCCAGATGATGGGAATAGCTAGTAAATGTCATTATGGCACTTTAAGTTATGGCTAAACATTTCTGTTCAGCAAAAGTCAACCCATTTAAAACTGGTATCAATTTTAGTAACAATGTATGGACATGCAACAATATTAATTTTGAAGTAACCTAAAAAATAATTATTAATGTTGCAGGATAGGCAATATTCACTTTTAGATAAAACCATAAAGTATAAATGGATAAAAAGGCTTTTTATTAAGTATTTCACAGGTGCTGAAAAGTTCACATTATATGTTACTTAATAGCAACTCATTGATATACACGTCATACATGCAGAGCCATATGGCTCTTTCTCTTAAATAAAGCGAGAACATTTCTATATTGGACAAGCAGTAAATACAAAGAGAATCTTACTTTTAGCAAATATGTCAACTGGTGATCCATCAGGCAAAAGCCACGGCCAACCTTTGAACTGCCATGCAGGACCCTGCACAAAAACTGCTACAACCCGGTCCCTACAAGTAGAAAAAGGGATGGTGGGGGAGAGAGGGAGAATATCCCAAACTTTAGCTTTAAGTTACTACAAATCCTTAAGGAAAGAGTTTCATAATTATCCATGTGATATAATCTCCTACTGATCCTTCTGTGAGACAAAAACAGTAAGTACATGACCAGCTTTTCAAGATGACGTTACCATCACAGCACATCAATGACTGCTACACTTCCCATGCATCTACACCTAAGTCGCCTAGTATGTTTAAACACAATTATATACACAATACTTTTGTGTAATCTTTTTAGCCTTTTCTCTTCCCTTCTCTTAGAGTAGGGGCCCACTTTTCCAATGCAATAGGAACAGTATTTGATCTATTAATCAAAACAGTTTGGTTTTTTTAAAAAATCATTTAAAATTCAAAAACATCTTAAATATTTTACTTAATCAAAAACATGACATTACATTAACTCTAGAGTTCTTCTGATTACTTGGGAAGTAAACTGAGGACAGAAACCCACCATCGAGACTTTTGTAATTTTCCAACTGTTTCACTCACTCTAAATTCTTTAAGATTTTTTTTTAAAGCCCTTGTTTTTCCAACCACTCAACCTAGTTTTCCCGGGAAGAACAAATCTCTTTGTAGGCCCTCATATTTCATTATTTTAAATAGTATTTAATTAAATTGAGAAGTTATAGTAAGTACTGCCATAAATAGTTTAAGCCTACAAATAAAGAGGTGGGAACAAAACAATAACATCAACAATGACTATTTACATTAGTAATACGTATTATGAGCATTTACTACGTGCTAGTGCTGTTTTTAAGCACTTTATGCATTACTTATGATGTTAACACATTTAATCTTCAAAACAATCCAGTGAGGTGAATACTATTACTATCCTCATTTTAAAGATGAGAAAACAGAAGTGCATGGGCATACTAGACAACAAAACAGGAAGGGAGGAAGGAATAAGGGGAAGAAAAAGGAGGAAAGAAGGAAGGAAGGGAGGGAGGGAAGAAAGGAGAAGAATAAATTATTAATCTTGGCACTGTGTATGCTATTATTTCTACTCGAGGATGGATAAATCATGAGAATAGCCATCTTAAGTATTACTATGAAGATAGTTTTGACCTTGCAACTCTGTGGAAGGGTCTTGGGAATGCCCAGGCCAGTAGACCACACTTTGATAACCACTGCATTAGATGAAGACTCTATACATCCAACAAAACATTAAACCAGGGTTACCTTCTATTCAAGTGAAAGACCTACAGCAGCTATCAAAGCTGCTGTGAAAAATGGCAAGCTTAAAATTCTTAACCTGCTCAAAATCTCTGAGGCTAAAATTAAATCTTAAATAAAAAAATCCCCCCTTTCACAGGATACATGCCCCCAAAAAGTCAAAATCATCTTTGGTAATGGAGGACACTATTAATCCCTCAGTTTTATGATGTAACTCGTGCCACACAACAGTTAAAAGCCCAACGTGCCTGCCAAACTAAAGGGGATTTGCTAGCTAGAGGTCACCCAGATCCTGTCAGGTCCCATAGGATCAACAGGGAAGGAGGGTAACACAAATGCTACTCCCCATGAATTCTTTAAAGGACCATTAAAGGAAAAGGAAAGAAAGAGGTAGGGGATATGTTATTCCTGGGCCACGACACCAATGGCTGCAGACCCCAGCTAACAGAGACAAGCCGTATTTTAAACTGGTGATGGCACCTGTACACACTGTCTGTACTATTTTCTACAAATAACAGCAAACATGTAGTATTAATACAAATGGGGTAACTTTCCTACTTGGTTTTAAGCTTAATATCTGAAATTCTCGTCTTACTCACTTTATATATTACTCAAAGTATCTGTTGGGTACCAGGAGAAAATGATAAAGGAACCCTTTATTCTTTAGTAAATTTTTAACATACTAATGTTATCAACGACTTACTTGACTTCCTGTCTGATCACTAACCAGTACTACACAAAAGTAAATTTCACCTAATGTGCCACGTGTTGCATTCTCTGTATCACAGATACGTACTTTCACACTTTGAATTTTTATTCCATCTTAATGAATAATTTAAAAAGTTATATATCTGAATTTATAGGCACTTTATATTATAAAGAGCTTAATATTTTGTTAAACAATATTTTAATGCAATAAAAGAGCTAAACCATGATAAAAGAGCTTATTATTTTTCTTACATTATGCCCTTACAATAAAAGTAACTATGCCCTCACTTATCATTTCTTATCAGAGAATTTGAATTCTCCAAACCAAAAATCTAAAATATAGGACCTTAAAACAACATTAGTCTAATTTGTTGCATTCTAAAAGCTGATACAAAACAAATGAACAAGCAGAAAGAATGTTTTTGCATGTATGTTTTCCAGAAGTTAGAGTGTTTCTTCTCATAAGATAAAGTTTACCTACCCCAAATAAAAGGTTATTTAGGTGTTACTAGAACGTTAACATTATTGATGACCAAATTAGATCTATATACATTAGCCCAGTTTTCAAGGATAGTTTCTATTTAGAATCCATGACAAACATTAATGAGTATTTTAAAAATACAGAGTATCTTACCAGTCTTGCGGCATAAGTTTAAGGGGCTGGTCTACTACTCTGTAAGGGACTGTGACACTAAGTGCAGTGCCCCCTGGCTGCATCTGGTCTTTTCTTCTCTGTATGAGTGTTTCATTTTCTCGTTGACAACCTTGTTTCTTTTTTTCATCTGATGGGACAAATCTTTGAAAAATAGATGAGAAAAAGTCAAATGTATTCAATGTGATGAAAATGGTAAAATAAATTATATTTTGAAATAATTTTTAAACATCATTGTAAACTAAAGACATTTATTTTTAAAGAAACCTACTCTGCATATACACACCATAGTGCTCAAACAGTATGGGTCTCTCCCCCACCGCATGCCAAATGGAACTCAAGCTCACTTAGACTCTAAGTTGGGGTGTCTGTACGTGTGTGTGCATGTAAACATGCAATTTATAGTCCTTCAACTAACACTTCGCATTCTCCACACTAATACTTAATTTCTCCAATGCTAGTACAGGGAAACTTTATGACAAAGGGAAACTTTATTAAAAATCAAAAGGTCACCTGAAGGCCGGGCGCGGTGGCTCACGCCTGTAATCCTAGCACTCTGGGAGGCCGAGGCGGGTGGATCGCTCGAGGTCAGGAGTTCGAGACCAGCCTGAGCAAGAGCGAGACCCCATCTCTACTAAAAAATAGAAAGAAATTATCTGGCCAACTAAAAATATATATATAGAAAAAAATTAGCCAGGCATGGTGGCGCATGCCTCCCAGCTACTCGGGAGCCTGAGGCAGTAGGATCACTTAAGCCCAGGAGTTTGAGGTTGCTGTGAGCTAGGCTGACGCCACAGCACTCACTCTAGCCGGGCAACACTGTCTAGCCGAGATTTTGTCTCAAAAAAAAAAAAAAAAGTCACCTGAAATGAAGAAGCTACTAGGCTTCTTCACTGGGAAACTTAGCCAATTCAGGAGCTTCACAAAACACCCTTTTTCACATTTTATGCTTCAGCAAAATTACAAAAATGCCATCAAACTTTGAAGTTGCTTTGAAAATTTTAAAGTAGGAAAATTAAATCAGTGTATGCCAATAGTCTGTTTTAGTAAATACCGCTAGTATTATCAACTGGCAGTATTTTTCAACTCTACTTATACGATTCAAATTCTCAAAACAGATAGTCTCAAAAATAATTTAGCAATCTGGAGACCTACTGCCAGCTCTATAATTTGCTAGTGTTCACAAAGCATTTCAAATAAAACAGTCTCATTTTCTAAATATATATAATCCTAACAGTCTATTTGCATATTTTATTAGCTACGGGCTAATCCCTCCAAGTAAATGGGGCAATACGATCACTGCATTGAGAGTATCACTATGCTTCTAAAGTTTAGGAGAAATGAAAGGGTTAAAGGGCAAAGATGATGCATGAGAGCCTGTACCATGGTGGAGTTCCCTGAAAATTTTCAATACCACATATTAGATTCATCAGATAGTGATATTAATTTTATAGTTTTTAAAGATTTTAGTACATGGTGATCATGTTAATACTGAACTTTGTTTTTGAGCTGATTGTTCTGACATCCATTTCACATCTGATGAAAAAGTTAAGATTTCCATATCATTTTAAAATTTTCCCCAGGTAATCATTTGCTCCCTATGGCTTTTGGTTATTTTACTTATTAATCAAGCTCACTTAGAAAATGCCAAAGACGGTACTAATACTTTCAATAATGAAACACATTATTTTAAAAATTTAATATATTAACATATGCATTGTTGGAAACTGAGTTCTAATAAAAAGCTACAACTAACAAAAATGTTTTAAGTGAACAGTATGCACAATACATTGTGTTATAAGTTATGTAACATACATAGTTGTACAAAACACAGTCCCTGCCCTCTTGAACTTATGTTCCAGAGAAATAGAACAAAGAGATTTTACTGCCAAGAGAAATGCTTTGCTTTAATTTATCTCAGTCTATATCTAAATGGGGTTTAAAATTTTTAAATTCTTAAGTATAATGTTGCATCTCTTTTTCTAGCTTCTGAAATTATAATATTGTGTGAAAGTATAAATTTACTTACATAAAATTACTTATAAATTTTAATGAATGAATTATAAAATACATATTATATATGACTGATCTATTGTAACACCCAACTAATAAAAAAGTCTATCAAACACCTAATTCGACTTCTGATGCCTAAGAAATAAGAGTAACATAGGATTGCATGTTTATACATTGGTTGATGTGTCTTATTAAAGTTCAGAGTCATTTATCATGGTTTTTAAAATTAACCATAATCCTAGAATTTTTACACGACTTAGCATTTTAATTTCTGATAATATCTAGGTATTTCCTTAGAATAGTGGCCTTCTCTGTTAGCAGAAAAAAAATTTCAAAATGCTTTTCAGTTTTGATCTCATTAGATATCAAAAGGACTTATCTTATGACCTCTTCTCCTAAATTTAAATCCACTAAAAAGATTAGTATTACACATCTAGTCAATATAAATTTTACCTGTTCACCCTACAGTAGTTCATCAAATCTAAAACACCAATGACTGTGAGATACACCATTATATTGTACCACTATGAAAGAGAAAAAACAATACTGTCAATTAAACTATGACAATGCCTTAATGATATTCTACATTAATCACAGCCATCATCCCTCTAGAGAACTGGCTATTTCTCCTGGCTTGGAATGCCCTGCTTGATGTAAGTGGTAGACAATCATTTTGCATGTATCTCAGGAACAACAACAAAAAAACCAACACAGCTTCAACTACTGGTACCTTTCTTTCTTAGGTTCCCTAAAGAACTTGGTTATTACCTGTTTTGCAAGAAAATAAGGTATTGAGGTCTCCAACAAGGAGTAATTTAAGTGTATTTTGCATATACAACATTCTTACTGGCATAAAATTTACATACAGTGAAATATGCAAACAGATGAGTTTTGCTAAATGTATACCCAGTGTAAGCACCATTTCAATCAAGATAAAGAACACCTCCCTCAACCCAGAAAGTTTCCTTATCCACTTTTCAGTCCATCATCAACCCCCTTCTCCCAGTAGATAACCACTGTTCTGCTATCACCACAGATTAGTTTTGCCTGTTTTGGGAATTCCTATACAAAGAATCATAAAGGATGTATTCTTTTACACCTGACTTTTTTCATTCAATTTCATGTTTCTGATAATCATGCATGCCGTGGGGCATATCAGTAGTTCATTTTTTTTTATTGCTGAGTAGAATTCTACTGTAGGAATACACTATTCTCCTGCTGGTGGGCGTTTCAGTGTGTGTCAATCCATTTGGGATGCTATAACAAAAATACCACATGCTGGGTGGCTTATAAACAACAGAAATTTTTTCTCACAATTCTGAAGGCTGCGAAGTGCAAGATCAAGATGCTGACAGCTCTGGTGTCTAGTGAAGCCCCACTTCCTGTTTCACAGACAACTGTCTTTTCATTGTGTCCTCACATGGCAGAAGGGCCAAGGGAGCTCTCCAGGGTCTCTCCCATAATCCCATTCACTAATTCCACTCATGAGGGCGGAGTCCTCACGACCTACTCATCTCCCAAAGGTCCTATCCTAACATTGATGATTAGGTTCTAATATAAATTGGAGGGTGGGGGGGGGCAACAAACATTCAGTCTATAGCAGGGAAATTCCAAAATTTGGGTTATTAAAAATAAAGCTAATGTAAACATTTCTGTATAAGAGCTTTTGTGAACATATGCTTTCATTTTGCTTACAAAAACATCTTTGAGTGGAACTGTTGGAACACAGGGTGTGTGTAACTTTATAAGACACTGCCAGAAAGTTTCCCAAAGCAGCTGTACCATTTTATACTCTAACTAAAAATGTATGAGAGTCCCAGTTTTTTGAATGTGTCTTTCTAATGAGTTATGAAGCAGTATCTCATCATGATTTGAATTTTTTATTTCCTCAAAGACTAATGATACTGAGCATCTTTTCATGTCCTATTGGCCATTTGTATACCTTCTTTTGTGAAGTGTCTTTTGCTTACTTTTAATTGGACTGCCTTTTTAATATTGATATGTAGGAGTTCTTTGCAAATTCTCTACATAAATCTTTTGTTAGAAACACGCAATCAAAATATTTTCTCCCAATATGTAGTTGGCCTTTCCATCTTCTTAGTGGTGTCTTTCAACAAGCAGAAGTTTTAAATTTTACTGAATTCTAATTTATCTTTCTTTTTTCTCTTATTTAGTTCATCCTTGAAAAAAAAATTTGTACATCCCAAGGTCACAAAGACATTCTCCTATGTTTTCTTTCAGAATCTTTACAGTTTTAGCTTTTAAGTTTGGCTATATGATCTATCCTAAATGTCATGTATGGTGTTAGGTAATGGTTGAGAATCACCCCCCCACACCCATCGGTTTATCCACTTGTTCCAGTACCATTTGTTGGTATGATTTTTCATTTCTCAACTGAACTGCCTCGACATCTCTGTGAAAAATACTGCAGGTCCATTTCTGCATTCTCCATTGTTTTTATTCATCTACTTGTCTATATTTACATCATTATCACAATGTGTTGATTACTGCAACTTGATAGTATGTCTTGAAATCAGTTTAAGTCCTCCATAATAACTGTTTGTTTCAATACTAAATCAGTGTATCTTTCTGAAGACATTTTAAACTACATTTAAACTCATATATATACCACCTATGCACACATCTCAGAAGAACTGATGAAACTCTGAACTGCCATCACCATTTTATCCACGTGCAGATAATAAAAACGATGTCAGGACAGCCACCTAGCCACAGCAACTCTAAGATACATCAATTACAAGACCCATTCCAATTTCAAACATATTAAATCATGAAAAATAACAGTGTATCTCAGAATCAACAAAGTATACAATGCTCTAGCTAACTGAAGAGTGTGACTAAAGTGCCATATACTACGGCACTATCAATTCAGCTACTTTAGGTCAATTATCAATGTATCCTGTTCCATTACAACTCTACTCTCAGCTTAGACACACCACCTAATAGTGAAGGCCAGATGGAATAGATTTAGGATGCAAAAGAGCATGAAAATTAATCTTATCAAGTACTGCCCAGACTTGGGTCTTAAATAACACACAGTAGTACTTTACGCCCATGCCTCCTCTTGCATAAGAAGTTCGAACAAATCAGTTCTGGTCTATCAATACAAACACAGCTGTCAAGTTTATAAGGTGGTACCTGAAGGGACAATGCATCTGACATTCAAGTAAGATGAGTATGATAATTTTGGTTTTTTAACTTATCTAACTTTAAATATATCTCTATGGATGTATTTAGACATTTAAATTCTAAATTTAAGCCATATTTGTTTCACTATGAATTTATCTTCTTTATTCAAAGTAGAATTCAATTTTTTATAATTTTATAGCAGTTTTTATTTTATTTTGGTAATTTACAAAATTTGTCATCTCTCTGCTAGACTTCAGGTTTCTTTAGGGCAGAGCCAGTCATTCAGATATATGGCACTCATACCAACTAGCATGCTGCTTTACATTTAGCATCCTCAAATACTGGTTGAACTGAAAAATCAGTCTGAAAGACTGATTTAGATAAAACACATGATATTCCTGAGACTTCCATTCAGGATTATTACAATTATCTTTTTATATACATTTTTTAAAAAGATTTAAGGAGCAATGGCATGACTCAACACTAACAAATTATGATCTTTAAAAACTATGTCTTTTATTCTGCTTCTGGTATGATAATGTAGCAGACTCCTAAGTAACTAGAAGAAAACTTCCAAAGAAAATGAAAAATTGTAAAGTATAAAAAACATCTCAATACTATCCAAAGCAATTTATAGATTCAATGCAATCGCTATCAAAATACCAATGACATTCTTCACAGATATAGAAAAAAAAAATCCAAAAATTTATATGGAACCACAAAAAAACGATGAATAAACAAAGCAATCCTGAGCAAAATGAACAAAGCTGGAGGCATTGCACTACCTGACAGCAAAATATACTAAAAGCTATAGTAACCAAAACAGGATGGTACTGGCAACGAACAGAATCAAGGAACAGAATAGAGAACCTAGAACTAAATCCATGCATCCACAATCAACTCATTTTGAGAAAGGCAACAAGAACATATATTTAGCAAAGGACAGGGTCTGCGATAAATGGTGCTGGGAAAACTGAATAACAATATGCAATAAGAATAAGAATGAAACTAGAGCCCTATCTCTCACCAAATAAAAAAAAATCAAAGCAAAGTGGGTTAAAGACCTAAATCTAAGACCTGAAACTACTAGAAGAAACACTGGGGAAACGAAACACTCCAGGACATTGGTCTAGACAAAGTTTTTTTGAATAAGACCTAGAAAGTATAGGCAACAAAAGCAAAAGTAGACAAATGGGATTATACCAAGCTAAAAAGTTTCTGCACAGCTAAGGAAACAATCAACAAAGTGAAGAGACAACCTACAGAATGGGAGAAAATATTCATAAACTATGCATTGAACAAGGGGTTAACAACCAGAATACATAAGGACTCCAACAACTCAACAGGAAAAAACAATCTGATTGAAAAATGGGTAAAAGATCTTAATGGACATTTTTTAGAAGAGAACATACAAATGGCCAACCAGTATATGGAAAAATGCCCAATATCACTAATCATATAGAAAGGAAAAAAGGAAAAAAAAAATAGAGAGAAAGAAAAAAAACACATCTTACAAGCATCTCTGAGCTAGCTAGCAAGAAGTAAAGAATCTTTGTGCCAAAGATGGAGTAAGGAGGGGGACCCAAAGAAGAAAGAAGAACACTGCTGGCTGCTATCCATGGAAGGCATTTGCCAATTAAACTTGAGCTTTCTTTTTTACTATATTTCACTGGGGTCCTGGAACAGAAAACAAAGTCCAAATTCTGGTCAAGGTAGGGATGCTAAAAGAGTTCCCCTCCCTCATAAAGTTGAGTCTCAGGGGTTAAGTTCAATATAATGGTAAAGTAGAAATAATGTCATTGCTCAACCTCTTTCCTCCCCTACTCCTAACCCCTACCCTGGCAACTGCAAGTAAAAACAAATGTCTCAAAACTGTAAAATGGACCTCATTCAAATTTGCAGCAAGAACAACAGTATCTAGATGTTAAAAACCTCAAACAGAGAATTTAATTTAAATTGATGCTAGACTGGTAATGCTCCCAGATGCTTAGCAGACACAAATACAAATATTCTTTGGTGTCCTCTCACACTGACTCAGAGTTAAAAGAATTTCCACAGGAAGAAATTCCAAGAAAAATTAACAGTAAATGAGTAAATGAACACAATGAAAAATAAACACAATGAACACAACAGTAAAATGAACAGTAAAAAACAAAACACAGAAGGAAACAAAGTATCATGAACGAAACATTCAAAAGAAAACAAAACTAAAGACTGCAAATGCTGCAAATATTAAAGATCAATGCTTATAAAACAATCTTGCAAATATATACAGGGAAAAACAAATTATGATAACAGACCAAAGATTTGAAAAAGAAACTAAGCAGAGCCACTAAAACTGAAAAATAAGATAACTGAAGTTTAAGAGATTAAAGCATGACCGAAGAAAGACAACTGTAAGTTAAACCTAAAGAAATGATCAAAAATGCAGGCAATGGAGAAAGAAAGAGATGGAAAATAGAATCATTTAAAAAACAAGGAAGACATAATAGAATGAAAAGTATATCTCATTTAAGTTCCAGAAAGAGAAGAAAGAGAAAAGGGGGGATGGGGAACAGAAGGAATATCGAAAGAGATTAAGGGCTAACGCTTTCAGAACTGATGAAAAACACCAATACACAGATTTAATTCTAACAAATCCCAAGTAGAACACATTAAAAAAAAGTCACATATAGCTATACCAGATAAAATGATCTTTAAAGTAACCACACAGAGTAGATTTCCTTCATAGGACTGATTTACCACACTAATAGCTAACTTTCAACAGGAAACTAGAAGACAGTGCAGTAATATCTTCAATGTGCTGAGGGAAAAAAAAATAAGAAAGTGCCATATTCTTTTTCAAAGTGGCTGTATCATTTTGCATTGCCTATGGCTGTTGAGAACAAGAACTATTCTCAGCCCATGAGAAATGCCAGTAATTTTCCTGCCCACTTCTTTCACAGTGGTTTGTTTCCCAGGCCTCAAGTAGTTTTTTCACGTGCATGTGCTGAACAACATTTAGAGGGTGCAGGAGGAACCCCTCTGTCAGCTTCTGAGCACTCCCCATGCACAATCTGTCTGCCCTCTGCGGAACTCTGCCTGTGAGGCAGCCGCCACAGCCAGAACCAGGAAGTTGCATCCAATCGGTTATTTTAAATAACCTCACAGTCCCACTAAACTTCTCTCATGATCATGTTTATCGATGTAATGGGTATTTTTTTAATACTTCCATAATATAAGCTTAATTTTATTATTCAGGATGTTAAAGATTAAGCTGGGTTTTATTTTGTTTTGTTTCATTTACTTACTGAAAGGTTAGAAAACTAAAGAATCCTCAATTTTACATAAAACCAAATAGAATCTACGCCAACTTGAGCTATGGGTTACAGCCAGTGCTATAATTGTGTGGAGGAGATTTCAATTATGCATTAATTACATAGTAAAGCTTCCAGATAACTCAAACTGTAGAGATGTCAGCTGCAATGAGGTGTTAAACAATGGAGTGTTTTAAACTTGGAAGAAAAATTAGGCATGGTCTATCCTAAGAATGTGCTCTGTTTAATTGTTTGGCTTCTCTGTAGTAAATAAGTAAAGTTAAAGAGAACAACACTAAAACTTACTTTGTGATTTCTTTGCACTATTTACTATCTTCTAGTTAAGATAATATTTAAATATTAGATTTATAATACATTCGTATGTGCACTGCAAAGGTTCTGGAGAGTGATTACGCATAGAATTTCTTTTTTATCATTTCACAAAGTTACTGGGAAATTTTTTGTAACCAGCCAAACACATTTTATAAAAAATATAAAGAGATACCAATTATTAAAATTTGTGAGAACTAGATCATATCAATTCACAAATCATAAAAGTGAGTTAGAAGGAGCCTTAAAGATCACCATACTCAAATACAGTAAATGCAAAAATCCAATACCAAGTGTAATGAAGCTTCATGGGAACTGAAATCAAGTCCCAGGTGTATGGCTACTATGTAACAAAAAAGGAATTTCAAGTTGGAGATAAATGCATTTAATTAATTCACAGGTTGCACAAACACACAAATTATGAATTTCAGGTACACAAGTCTCCTATTCTCCAATTTTCTCAATGTGTTTCTCCCCTCCTTTTTTTTCTCAAGCATTTACTTAATACTCATTATTAGGCAAACTGTTTTAAACAATGTAGCTACAACTAACAACAAAACAAGCCCTGTCTGTGAGGAAATCATAATTTAGTTGGAAAGGCTGGTGATAGATTGCAAGACACAGAAACTATCATAAAACCAAAAAAACAGAAAAAAATGCATCTATTTCACAGATTATAAAATAAAGTATATTGATTAAAAGGTGGAATGCCTGTACAAAACTGAAACAATTTTTTAAAATAAAGCATTCCACTTTGGAGTGACTCAGACACTTTTAATTATATTATCAAATCTTTTTCAAGGACCAAAATTATTGTATTTCTTATGCATACAGTTGTAGATCACTTGAAGAATCTCATCATGTGGCACAGGCTATCAAAAGACTCATATCTGCCAGAATACTAGAACTTTACTATAAAAGCCTAATATAAAAATTTCTTCTTTCCATAATATCAATTGAAAATGTTCACTGACTATTTTGTGATTTGAAAGTACTTTTAAAAAAATCTTAATGTATGAATATACTTGTACATGCCAGGCTACCTAGATTTTATGAAGAAAGCTATTTAAGTTAGAGGCACTTAAAACTGAACTCTGTATTTAAAAGAACCTGAAATCAGCAAGTATTGCAACTTATTCTGTTTCTGATTTTTCATCAGTCATAAGTTACTTAAAAGCAGTATGATTTTCTTTCTTAAAGAATTGTCACTCTTACTCTATTGAGGAAAAAAAGCCAAAGCACTCACATTCTTCTTTTAGATATTAATTATGTTACTAAATAAAAGTATTTTTCTAGTTACCATTAAAAATATTTAATAAGAAATTTTCAACAGGAAACCAGATTACAAAATATTATAATTATCCTAATACTGAATTTAGGCCTTGAATTTTGTACAAGAGTTTGTTTTGCTCTTTATTGTTATCACACAATTATCAGAGCCAGAATAAAACTCAAATTTTTAATTCTGAATGTTTGTTAGGTCTCTCTGCTGTCCAAATGATAAGACTACTAAATTGGTCATCAGAAAACCTGGATTTATTTCCTGCCCTGCAACTAACTAGCAGAGTTAAAAGGTTCAAATAGCCTTTGAGGTTCTTTTATCTGTTGGTATTTTCATTCAAGAGAAAGAGCGGATCAAGCTAAATGTATTATATATCCTTTTTAGTTCTCAAATTGTAGAAAATAATAAATTTCAAGTATTTCTTTAGATTATGAAAAATCACTATCATGTACATTCTCACCAATACTACATAATCCGTGAGAGGAACTAGGTAAAGCTTTTAATGGCTGATAACTGTTGAGGTTCAATTTGATTTTGAACTCATCTTCAGGATGTGATTCAAGTTTGTAAAAAGTCAAAGGACACAGTATTTTTCACTTTGAACAATAAGGCATAAAACTGTTACAGGGGAGGAGCCAGAGATCACCCCCAATCCCTCTTGTAGTTCTTAAGTGTGCTCTTCAGCTGGATATAGAAACCAAATTGACAGCCGGCAGATTAACAAGAGAAAAGCATATACATTTCATTAGTTTTACATGTGCATGGGGATCTTCCAAGAAAGTGAAGTACAAAGAAATTACCAAGCAAGACGCTTTTATATTTTTTAGACAAAGAGAAATAAATATGACAAGAAATGATAGGATAAAGAAAATCTGGCTAGGGCAGTAAAATTTTCTACCAGAGTCATGAGGAGATACACGGGGGTGATGGGGGAATGTAAAGCAGGTGGAAGACAAGGGTTATTTCATTAAGTATGTTTATTTAGGTCCACTGTGCCCTCAATTCCTGGTGATAAGGGTTCTTTTCTCACCCCAGTATGGAAAGGGGACCTCCCATCCTGAGCAATCCTTTTCACTGACTGCATACAGGAAGAAACAGGTCAGCTTACCCTTTTTCTTTTTAATTTCAAAATATTAAGGGAGTACAAATGATTTTGTTGCATGGATAGCTTTTATAATGCTTAAGTCAGGGCTCTGAGTGTGCCCATCATCTCAACAGTGTTCACTGTACTTGATATGTTGTTTTTTAACCCCTCCCCTCCTCCCCCACCCCCCATTCTTGATGTCCTATGATCTTTACAACTCTTTGTGCCCATGTGTGCCCATCCATTAGCTCCCAATTGTTAGAGAGTACGTGTGGTGTCTGTTTTTCCATTCCTGAGATATTTCACTTAGGATAATGGTCTCCAATTCCATCCAAGTTGCTGCAAAAGATACCTCATTCCCTTTTATGGCTGAGTAGTACTCCATGGTGTATATATACACACCACATTTTCTTAATCCACTCATGTATTGATGGTGCGGCACTTAGGTTGATTACACATCTTTACAACTGTGAACTACGCTGCAATAAACATTCAAGCGCAGCAGGTGTCTTTTTGATAAAATGACCTCTTTTCCTTTGGGTAGATATCCAGTAGTGGGACTGCTGGTAAGTCTACACTTACTTCTTTGAGGAATCTCCATACTGTTTTCCACAGAGGTTGTACTAATCTGCAGTCTCACCAACAGCATATAAGTGTTCCTTTCTCTCTGCATCCACACCAGCATCTACTGTATTTGACTTTTTAACAATGGCCATTCTGACAGGGGTGATATCTCATTCTGGTTTTAATTTTCATTTCCCTGATGATCAGTGATGTTGAGCACTTCATGAGTTTGTTGGCCATTTGTCTATGTTCTTCTGAAAAACTTCTATTCATATCTTTTGCCCACTTTTTAATGAGCCTGTGTTTTTTTTCTTGCTAATTTGTATGAGTTCTTTGTAGATTCTAAATATTAGCCCTTTATCAGATGTATCATTTGCAAATATTTTCTCCCATTCTGGGAGGGTATCTATTAACTCTACTGATTATTTCCTTAGCTATGCAGAAACATTTTAATTTAATCAAGTCCTGTTTGTTTATTTTTGTTGTTGTTTTATTTGCCTTTGGGGTCTTAGCCATAAATTCTTTGCCTAAGCTGAAGTCTAAGAAAGCATTTCCTACATTGTCTTCTAGAATTTTTATGTTTTCGTGCCTTACATTTAAGTCTCTTATATAAAATAATCACCATGGTCAAGTGGGATTCAACCCTGGGATGCAAGGATGGTTCAACATGTGCAAATCAATAAATGCAATTCACCACATAAACAGAACCAAAACCATATGATCATCTCAAAAGATGCAAAAAAAGCATTCGATAAAATACAGCAACCTTTCATGTTAAAAATCCTCAACAACCTAGGCATAGAAGGAACATACCTCAAGATTATAAAAGCCATATATAATAAACCCATAACCAATATCATACTCAATGAGGAAGAGTAGAAAGCATTCCCTCTAAGAAGTGAACAACCCAAGGGTGGCCACAGTCACCACTTTTATTCACAACAGTACTGGAAGTCCTGGCCAGAGTAATCAGGCAGGAGAAAGAAATAAAGGATATCCAAATCTGGAAAGAGGAAGCCAAACTATTGCTTTTCACTGACGATATGATCTTGTATCTAGAAAACCCCAAAGACTCCACTGAAAGACTCCTAGAATTGATAAATCCAGCAAAGTCTCAGGTTACAAAATTAATATACACAAATCAGTAGCATTTCTATATGCTAATAACAATCAAGCTAAGAGTCAAATCAAAGACTCAATACAATTCATAATAGCTACAAAGAAAATAAAATACTTTGGAATTTACTTAACCAAGGAGGTGAAAGATCTCTACAAGGAGAATTATACAACACTGAAGAAAGAAATCACAGATGACGCAAACGAATGGAAAAACATCTTGTGGATTGGAAGAATCATCATTGTTAAAATGTCCATACTGCCCAAAGTGATGTACAGATTCAATCCAACTCCCACCAAAATACCAACATCATATTTCACAGATGTAGAAAAAATAATTCTATGCTTCATTTGGAACCAAAAAAGAGCCTGAATAACCAAAACAATCTTAAGCAAAACAAACAAATCTGGAGGCATCACATTATCTGACTTCAAATTATACTGTAAGGTTAAAGTAACCAAAACAGCATGGTACTGGTATAAAAGTAGAGACATAGACCAAAGGAACAGAATAGAGAACCCAGATATAAAACCATCTACCTAAAACCAACTGATCTTTGACAAAGCAGACAACATACATTGGGGAAGCGAAGCACTATTCAACAAATGGTGCTGGGAAAACTGGATAGCCACATGCAGAAAAATGAAATGGGACTCACTCTCTCTCGCCATATACAAAAATTAATTCAGCTCAGCCGTTCTGAAACTACAATTTTTCCAATGTTTTCAACTCAAAATAATCAATATACCTATCTGGCATATTTTGGGATGGTGTGTCCTTTGCTCCTTCACTGGGTTTTATACTAAGTGCTGGAACAAATTTTATTTCTCATCAGCTGCAAGTAGAAACTCCTAACATATCAACACTATTATGATGTGAGCTCCTAGAAGGTTGGGCTTGTGGTATATTTATCTACATAGCAGTTTGCTTTTTAGTTATTGCTCTATAGATCTAGTTTGTTGAATGAACAAACTCAACATACACAGCAATCTCCCCAAGTGAGTGTTATCACTAAAATCATCTGAATCTTTCTCACAGCTGAAGCAACAGCATGAATGATTAAAGATTAAAATTTATTTCTAATGTTGGATGTACCCCAAACTCAAACCATCTATTTATAGCCAAGTAGGCAAATATTTTATGAAATATTCTATATTTTTAATTCTCCTCAGGTACAACTCAAACAATTATGGAATAGGACTTAAGAAATTTGCTGTTGTCTTAACAGATTAATGCACATTTGGCAGATTAATAACTTACTATTAAAATAGGTTAAATGTATCTTATAAACTTCCAATTCCAATAATACAGTGTACCAGATAGCATAAAATCCTCCAACTATAAACACCTAGAAATGCTAAATACAATATAACACACACATGAAATGAATAGCTGAGCTAGAACAAAAATAGTCAAGGGTTACAAAGGAAGAAAAAGTGACAACCAATCAAGCACACTTGTGTTGTAGGGGAGGAAAGTATACGTATTTTTGAGGACTGGTTCTTCACCACCCACACAGGGAAAGGACACAAAGCTACAACTAGAACCCACAGAACAGTCACACAATCGATGAAAGGATAAACTTGGGGAAAAATTGTTTCTATTCAAGTGACAGGGAAGCACATCCATCTTTATCGGGCTCTGGAGTAGGGCAAGAAAAAGGGTTTCTGATTAATTTGTCAGCCAAGGGCCAACTCCAATATCCTTCACTTCTGACATGAACTTGAATTTATACTATCCTAGTGGACCAGAAACCCTCAAGCTGATCTTTAACACAAAAATCAACTTAAGGCTTGGGATATTCTTGGAGCATGTGGCAAAAGCAATCACAAAATTACTCCAGAAGGTCATGCCTTCCATCCAGGATTTCTTCAAATAAAACCATGTTAAGAGTAGTAAGCAACAGGCCAAACTCATAACACACCAGAATTAAATGACCAGATACATGACACAACCAGACAATTTGACAATTTCTATTTAATAAGAAGTACCATAAGAAAGTATCAAAACAGTATTAAAATACTGTAGCAGAGGCCGGGTGCAGTGGCTCACGCCTGTAATCCTAGCACTCTGGGAGGCCGAGGCGGGAGGATCGCTCAAGGTCAGGAGTTCAAGACCAGCCTGAGCAAGAGTGAGACTCCGTCTCTACTAAAAAATAGAAAGAAATGACCTGGACAGCTAAAATTATATATATAGTAAAAAATTACTTGGGCATGGTGGCGCATGCCTGTAGTCCCAGCTACTCGGGAGGCTGAGGCAGAAGGATTGCTTAAGCCCAGGCGTTTGAGGTTGCTATGAGCTTGATGCCATGACACTCTAGCCCGGACAACAGGGCAAGACTCTGTCTCAAAAAAAAAAAAAAAAATACTATAGCAGAATACTGTTAACCCCTTTTCTCCAACTAGGGATTCACAGCACCTCTCTTATCCCCCAAAACACTGTGTTACTAATATAATTTTGAGTTCTTCCATTTTCTTTCCCCTATTCAATGAAAAACATTCTGACAGAAGGAATTATCTAAAAACCCTGTATCAGCCAGCAGTGTTTAACACATTGCCACACTAGGAAAAAAAATTTTTTTCCTTGGGGCCACGGTGTTTTATTATAAAAATAAAATAAAACTTTCAAAAACAAAACAATCCTTTCTAATATAATGAAAAATTTGTTATTTTTTATTGTTTTCTGTGAGTTATATAGTTCTCATGGCTCCCAAGGTAAAGAAACTTGTAAGGTACATACGCTTCACAAGGCCCCGGGCTCGTAACTAGCCTGGGTTAAATATGACTGACAGGGCAGTTAACGCGCCAACTGAATGTGTAAAGTATTTACTTGTTTTAATAATCTGTATGACTGAAAAAAAAATCTATTTGAAAAAACCGCTTGTAATGTTGGGTTTAAAAAACTTGACAGGATTCTGAAAATCACTTCACCGTGGCTCATTTTAAAATTTGCTAATGTATATATCACTGAAAATTGTTTAAAACAATTTTAACATTTCTATTTTTCTTCCGTAAACAACCACCAATCCAGGAAGTAGTGTAATTTCTAATAGTCATAATCTGTGCACCTACTCATATTCATTAATATAAGGAGAAATGCTGCTGGAAAACATATGTAAACCACTTAAATTTTAAGTCTGAAACTGGTTGGGGAAAGGAAAGATTTATTTTTATGCCCATCACTGTGGCACTTGTTTATTAGAACAATTGAGCACAAGTCCAACTGTATTCATTTTAAAAAGGAAATGGGGAAGGAATAGAGACATTAAAAATTTCAAAAAGTTAAGCATCTGGAAGTTTTAATGTAGAGTATAGGTTTCATTTTCACTTTTTTAACTTTTACTTTTAATTAGGTTAAATAATTATGCCTCCACCCACTCACCTTCTCCTCCTAGGGAATATGTCAAATATACAGAAAGAACCTGAATTTGTTTTATAAACTCCTCAAACTCTTCAGGAAAAAAGAAAACCAAAAAGGTTCACATTAAAATTAATACAATGGTACCCTTTTCATTAAGATATTAGCCAGAAGTTTTTGTAATTTCCCCTACAGGATCTAGATATAAAATAATGTACTGTTTTGAAAAATTATACTTCAGACTATCTGTAAAGCCTATAGCACAGAAACTAAAATTTTGTTTTCTGTAAATAGGTAATGCTGACTTAGTAACTACTACTCCTCAATGATATCTCAAAGTCCTATGAAAACAGGTTAGTAAATTACTTACTTCAGGTCCTGTAGAAGGTCTTTTGCATTAAGCATGGTTATTAAAGAGGTGGTAGCTGCGGGAATTATGATAATGGGTGTTCGTGATCCTGTAAAGACAAAATTTTATAGGTAGCAAATATATTATTATTAAACGGAATTACACTTACTTTCCTTACTAAAAGTTAAAAGTTTAGAAATTGTAACTTTTAATTCTTTTGAGCTAAAAAATATTTTAAGCCACAGTGATATTAAAAACATTTAATAATAAGTGTAGCTTGAACACTGACTAATCAGAATGGATACCATGCACAAACATTTGATATAGCTACAAAAACATAATAACAGCCCTGGTTTTGCAATCTAGTTCATCCATATTTACTTTATAAAGACAGTTTAAAATCACATGCACAGCCTCACCTTTCTTCTGATTTGGGGGAGGTCTTGCTTGAGAAACTATAAAGAGGGGGGAAAAATCACAATTGAATGTTAAAAACCATATTCTTATTTTCCAACTTACAAATAAGACCAAAAATTATTTGTCACATGACTAGTTGTAAAATAGAAAAACATAACTGTAATCTTCTCAAATAATAATTTCTCTACTTCACAAAAATGTTAAAATGTATAATTATTCAACAAGCTGTAGTCACAATGAAAGTGGATATACCATATTCCCCCGTTATTTCGGTTTCATTTCTGCAGTTTCAGTTACCTGCAGTCCTCCGTGGTATGAAAATATTACATGGAAAATTCCAGAAACAAACAATTCATAAGATTTAAACTGCATGCTTTTCGGAGTAGCGTGATGAAATGTTGCCCTGGGATGTGAATGTTCCCTTTGTCCAGCTCACTGTGGTGCTATATGCCACAATCCTTTAGTCACTTAGCAGTTATCTTGGTTATTCAGATCAACTGTCCCAGTTTTGCAGTGCTTGTGTTCAAGTAGCTCTTATTTTACTTAAGAATGGCCCCAAAGTGCAAAGTAATGATGATGACAATTCAGATATGCCACTGCCAAAGACAAGCCACAAAGTGCTTCTTTTAAGTGAAAAGGTGAAAGTTCTCAATTTCATAAGGAAAGAAAAAAAATCATATGCTAAGGTGGCTAAGATCTAGGATAAGAATGAATCTTCTATCTCCATAAACTTGTGCAAAAGAAAAAGAAATTCATGCTAGTTTTGCTGTTGCACCTCAAACTGTAAACATTATGGCCACAGTGCGTGATAAGTGCTTAGCTGAGATGGAAAAGACATTAAATTTGTAGGTGGAAGATATAAATAGAAATGTGTTCTGACTGACTGAAATCAGGGTTTGGTAACAGGGGTCTTGGAATCTAACCCCTACAGATAACGGCAGACCACTGAGTATCTATGTTCATGGATATTCAAGTCTAACTAAAAAAGAAAACAAATAATTTCATCATAGACTTATTACCACTGTAATAAAGGTAAAAACAGAATACTACAAGAGCAAATAACACAGTGCGGGAGGAATGTGTTTAACCATTTTGGAGGAAAGAGAAAGAAGTTAATAGAAACTAAGACCTAGAATAAATATTTCTTATATTTTTCTCTCTTTTAAAAATTCGTTTTTGTATTTTATTAGGAAAGAAGGAGTGCATTAAAGATAATAAGTCAGATATATATTATCTGGAAATCACTGTATCATTTATTGTGATCATGTTATAAAAACGCAAATATTGAGCCAGGCACAGTGGCTCATGCTAATCCTAGCATTTTGGGAAGCCAAAGTGGGAAGATCACCTGAGACCAAGAATTTGAGACCAGCCTGAACAACACAGCAAGTCCCTGTCCCTGCAAAAAAAATTTAAAATAAAATTAGCAGGGTGTGGTGGTATGTGCCAGTTGTCCCAGCTACTTAGGAGGCTGAAGCAGGAAGGAGCCCAAGAATTTAAGGTTGGAGTGAGCTATGATGACACCACTGCACTCTAATCCAGGCAACAGGACCAGGTGCAGTGGCCCACCCCTGTATTCCTAGCACTCTGGGAGGCTGAGGTGGGAAGATGGCTTGAGCTCATGAGTTCGAGACCACCCTGAGCGAGAGTGAGATCCAGTCTCTACTAAAAATAAAAAAAAATTAGCTGGGTGTGGCAGCATATGCCTATAGTCCTAGCTACTCAAGAGGCTGAAGCAGGAGGATCGCTTAAGCCAGGAGTCTGAGGTTGCTGTGAGCTAGGCTGACACCACAGCACTCTAGCCCTGGCAACAGAGTGAGATTTTGCCTCAAAAATAAATAAGTAAAAAAACAAGCCAGGCAACAGAGCAAGACCCTGTCTCAAAAACAAACAAACAAACAAAAAAAACCCCATAAATATTCATATCTTATTATCTGTACATATAATGAACTTTATAATGCATAGAAATATTTGTTGGTATGAGGGTAATCCAAGATAAATACATTTTACATTTCAGCATAAAAATGCTATATATTCAATTATCAGTATTTATCCATACAGTAAAAATATATCGATGGCATTCAACGTGCCACATGCTGTGCTGGAGTTTTGTTTTTTTTTTAATCACAAAAATAAATAAAAATTTAGGAGATTTAAACTGCTAATCCAACATCAGTTCTCAAAAACATATACCACCTTTAAAGGGCCTCACATGGGCGCACACATTTTTGGAGTATGTTCCATTAAAAAGGCAGCAAAATGCTACATTTTAACTAATGCTTTGAAATCCTCTATAGAGGACTGTGACAAAATATTATAGCATTCAGTAGTGTGATCTTTCCAGCCACATAAAGCAGGTAACTATACACACAAATACAAGCCCACAAACACATGTATTTGTTACAGCTTTCTCATCTTCCTTCTTGCTGAAAAAAAAAAATACTAAAACTTTCTCAAATCATTTTGAAAAACAGGGCTCATAGATAAATGTGATTAGCTAAGATAGTGTCATCTATAATATCATACAGTCTCAGTAAATATTTGGCATTTGTTGGAGAGATCAAGGGATGACAAGATGGACAGATACATGGATAGATAAACAGGAGACAGGAGCTGCTATGAAAATGACTAACGGGAACAACAGGAAAGAAAAAAGGGAAGGAAAGAAAACGGAAATTTGTGACTCAAATAACCACGGATTTGGTAAGGAAACCCACAAATGGGATCAGGAATCTACACAAACATTTACTAAATTCAAGGCTGAGAAGACCTAATATAAGAAAAAGGCAAAATACAAAAGCTTTTATTTAAAAATAAAATTTAGAAGTGTACAAATAACTACAAAAGAATACAAACAGGCTCCCTAGTAGGTAAGGACCAAGGCTGAGACACTGTTGGGAACACGCTAATGACAAGCTTGACTGTAATGAGGGTAAGGGTTAGGGGGTGGGGAGCATCACACAAGGAATTTGCGTGACATACTGATCAACAGCAAGGGTCTGTACTCAGATGATTTTTAGTTCATAGCCCTACTTTGCCACTTCCTAGGCAAGTTGATTAGCTTTGCTCAGCCTCAGTTTCCTCAACTGTAAAAGAGAGAGAATAGTTTCTACATCTTGATATTGTTGTGAGGATTTTTAAAACAATAATGCACGTTAAGTCTTGGCACATATTTACCATTTACTGACCCCCGCAGCTACAGATGATGCTACCTGCTGCTGCTTCTACTGCCACTACCATTACTTAAGCAAACGCACTGCCAATCTGCAAGCTATGAACAGCCATAAGAAAAAATTATTATTGTTGTTTTGTTTGATTTCAAATATAATTATAAACAAATATTTATTCAGAGCTATGTACAAGGCACTCTGCTAAGTTATTATTAAATGGCAAATAAAACAGCAGTAATCCCTGCCCTCAAAGAGCTTTCAGTAGAGCAGGGGAGCCACACCGTAACAAAAACACAAACACATACATAAATCTGCACACATATTAAGAAACAAAATGAGTATATACTGGCAGAAAAGTGTCTTTTAGATAGCATGCTTAGAAAAAGACTCTCAAACAAAGTGACATTTAAGATGAAATTTGAAGGATGAAAAGAAGCCAACTTGCAAAGAACAAGTGGGCGAGCAGTCCAGATAAGAGGTAGGAATGTGGCAAATGCCAAAGGCAGGAAGAAACTACTATGCTTTGTGGAATTGAAACAAGGCAAATGTGTAGACCATAGGGAAGAAAGGAATAATGGCAGGAGATGAGGTTAAAAATATATGCAGAGATCAATTCAAGTAGGGCCTTTTATGCAATGTTAAGTTTGTATTTAAGTGCTATCCGAAAGTCCTATAACTTTTAAGCCATAAAGTGACATGATTTGATTTTCATGCCACACCTTCTGTAAGGGAAAAACAATGAATTTAAATACGGGATCAAAAGGAGTGTAAGTGTGAAAGCAGAAAGCACAGTTAGGACTATTACAATAGTGCTACTCAAATTAAGTGTGGTTAAGAATGAGTTTTTGTTTTCATTTTAAATTCCAATCCAAGGCAGTAACAATGAATTTCTAGAAAAATGATCACGTACATAGATGCTATGACAGTATTTTACCTTCCATTTCTATATGTATCCTGTTAGGGACCAGAAATAAAAAGGCTGCAGACTGACATGGTCTGCAAACCACACTTTAAGATGTAGTGGTCTACAAAAATAATGATAGTTTCAACTGGAGTCATGGTAGTGGAGTTAAAGAGAAACAGATGGATCTGGGATACAGAAAAGGTAAATCTGACAGAACCCACTGACATTAGATAAGAAGGAAATGCGATGAATGAAAAATAAGTCCTAAGTTTTTTACATAAGAAATAGAGCTGATGGTAGTGCCACTTATTTATGAAGCAGCAGGAGAGTGTGCAGTAAGAGATCTCAGGGAAAATATCAAGAAAAAATGTTTTTTATTTCAGTATGTCGATGGCATGTCCAAATGTTACACAGACAGTTATGTAAGATTCTAGAGATAAGAAGAGATGTCTGAATTGGAGATAAAAATTTAGAAATCATTAGCACATAGATTTAAAACTATGAAATGAGAGTAGAAGTACTTCAACCAGTACCTAGATTATAAATTGGATGATTGACTAGCATTGGAAATCTGTATAAAATATACAGGGGCTAACTCTTTTAATCTCACATGAGTAGTATTAAGCACGTAAACTAGAGCTATAGGCCAACTAAGTATCTCAGAAGATCTATGAGTTAGAAGAATTAAAGCTGAAAAAGTAAAGTATGGACTGTGTAGGTATTAGAAAGAGGGGAGAAGAAAGATAGGGATATGTGTAAGAGATTTAATCTGGCTACAGAAAGGAAATGACAGCGAAGTCCAGGACTATGGCTTATCAAATGCTTGTATGTCTAAATCCATTAGAAAACATGTGTCTTGTGTTAGTTATAGTCCCTAAATGAATTTTTAGAGGCTGGGAATTTTTAGAGGTTTCAAAGTTTAAAGTGTTTAGCTGTAAACACCTTAAAACATTAAATTTACTCAGGGACTTGTCTGACACATGAGCACTAAATAAAAAATATTTGATGAAAAGGGAAATAAAAAATTTTAAATGGTCAAAAATGAAATTCCACTCTTGATTTATCTCACTCAATGAGAGAATAGGAGGTTCACTCCCCCATTTCTAAATGATCTAAACTCTAACCAACAAACAACAGTTATAATTCTATAATCCTTCATCTTATACTGCCAGATATATTTTGGGCACTCATATTTTTTCAGATTTTAAAAAGATAATACAGGTGAACATGCTAGATATTAAACAATATCCCTTTAAAACTGGGCTGCACCCCATAAGCAGATACATTTAACATCTCTGCAACAAAATAATAATACACTAATTAGGACAAATAAAGACTTCAAACTATTACCATCTATTCAAATCAGGTCTTACTGACAAATAAGAGCTAAAAACTTAATTTCTTTTAGAATGGAGGGTAGAACTGTGGAACTATGAATGTCAAGTAGTTAAGTGAAAAAAAGAAAGAGGAGAATTTTCATGGATGAGCATCAGAATACGTGAGACACTAAGAGGCATTAGTTCAGATTAATTTCCATCAGTTTAATCCTCAGTGTACCTTGGCAGAGTAACTGAAAAAGTATGATAGGATTTTAAGAGTTGAAAAAGACTCAGAACTCCTTTACATAGGATCTTCCACTGCATCACATAATTGGCTGGTAAAACCTAGCCCCTTTAACTTCATTTGATCACAAGCACACCTGAACAAAATCGTTTGCTTAGCATCAGTGCCTCCCTCAACCCCTTTCCTTAGTATGCTGATTTTGAGAAAATGTGAAATGGAGACAATTTTACATCACAGAACACAAAACTGGGTTAGGATCCTCAAGTGGTGGTTTTTCCCCTTTTGTACCATTTCTGAATTTCTCATAAGATCTTTTTTAGATTGATAATCCGTAACTTCCCATCTCTCCCTTCCAAAGAAAATAAACAATTCTGTATCTGTGATTCAGCTGCCTCCACAACATTCCTGCATTTCCTAAGTGGTATTCTTTGGGCCCAAGCACATCTGTCCTTACCTATTTTCTTCACTTTTTTCTTCCTTCCTGTAAAAGGCTCCTTTAGCTTCTCCTAGTTTCTGGCAAAGAACCTAGTAGTATATGGAAGGCATTCAAATAGTATTTGTTGAATTGAACTATTCTTCCTTACAATCTAATGATGGCTTTTGGTATACCCATCTCTACCTAAATTACATACAATCTGCACTCCTCTTTCCCACTCCTACTCAAACATACAAATGACAAAGATCTCAAACAAACCCAGTGTCCAAAAAAAAAGAAATACTAGCCATGTCTAAGGGGAGCATGGATGTATGGGTTCAGGACACAGTGAAACTGACTGCAAAAATCATTCCAACATATGCCCCACATAACCTTAATACCATACTTTTTTTTTTTTTTTTTTTTTTGAGACAGAGTCTCACTCTGTTGCCTGGGCTAGAGTGAGTGCCGTGGCGTCAGCCTAGCTCACAGCAACCTCAAACTCCTGGGCTCAATCGATCCTCCTGCCTCAGCCTCCCGAGTAGCTGGGACTACAGGCATGTGCCACCATGCCCGGCTAATTTTTTCTATAAATATTTTAGTTGGCCACATTATTTCTTTCTATTTTTAGTAGAGACGGGGTCTCACTCTTGCTCAGGCTGGTCTCGAACTCCTGACCTCCAGCGATCCGCCCGCCTCGGCCTCCCAGAGCGCTAGGATTACAGGCGTGAGCCACCGCGCCCGGCCAATACCATACTTTTGAAGTGCTTTCAGAAATAATATTTATAAACTACATAATTGTAGAATTTGCCTGTGTGCAAACATACTGTGAATGAAAAGATATCCAAGGACACTGGTACTTTTGAGGCAGGAGTCCTCGAACCTCTGCATTTGCCAGCAAATTAAAAAATTCCTCTTTCCTTCTCAAAAAACAAAGAAAAAACCATTCCAAATCTGCACTACTGATACCGCCAAATGTCGAATTTATGGGGAAGACTGCCCAGTTGAATTCTTGCCTGTGCCTTTCCTATTCTTTACTTTCTTCATATTCACTTTCAACAGCACTGATGGGATTTAAAAAAAAAAAAAGGTGGTATGGCATCACACCAAAATTATGCTAAATGTAAAAATAAAACAAACACCAAACCCAAAATCAAGCTCAAAAGACCTCAAACAAATACAGTGTTGGTATCTACATGCATCTATAAAGATCAATCTTTTTAGGTGCTAGAAAGAGGGAGGAAAATCTTTCCATAATAACTTTAATACTACCATTGTTTAACACATTTTTAAAAAATAGTACAGAATTTTATGTACTCAATAACACAGATATCTGAAATTGCAAGCATCAAAGGAGCGTATCAGTCTATTGAAATTATAATTCTGTGCTTTTGTTGGGAAAAATTCACATCTGCATGTACTTTCATGGAACTAGGACAGGGAATTGGTGAGAGGATGAATACACATAAACAGCCTATTAAAACATCTTTAAAAAGTCTTAACCAAAACAAAAACATTTTCTTAAAAATTTTAACTCTTCAACTATACTGATTTAGTCAAATAAATGTTCTTATGCTATAACTTCATTATTCAAAAGCACAGTGTTTTATAATCTATTTTATCAAGGATCTCTGAATCAAATTAGGGAAAATATTATTATACTAAAGAATATTACAAAATCCAGTTGAGCTGTTAATGCACTACAGGAAAATAAGTAATTCAACATGGTTTTCATTTTAACTTCTTTATGTTTTTCTAAGAATATAAAGTTTTATTAATGGTGTTGACTGAAGTTTAACAGCATTTTATGTACATTATCACAGTTTTGAGATCTGCTTAAACAATATTGACAGTCTGAAGAAAAATAACTTTTCAATGTATTTTAAGTAAAATTTCAATTTCTTCAAAGTATTATACATACCAAAAAAGGGGGTCACTGTTATAATCATTTGAAAAAAACAAAAACCAACGTTTTCCATTTTTACCTGGTCTCGGCACTGGCTGGGCTGCAGGGGTCTGCGTCTTCCGGGCAGAGGCGCCCTCCTTTAAAAGAATGAAAATCGATATATGACATCAAGGTTCCTTTACATAACAGTTCAACACTTTAATTACTGTAAAGAAATCTCTTATCTCTCACTCTCTTTCTGCTTCTCTCACTCAGTTACTCCACTGAACGTATTATGACCCTGAGTTGTTTAAAAAAAAAAAAAACTCTCCCTATCTGTTATGCTATTAGTCACGAGACAGTAACAGAGATATTTAGTGGAAAAATAAATTTAAATAGTTAACATAGTTAACTGTAAGAATGTAATTTTTTTAATGATCTGCTTAATCGGTGACAATTTTAATATTCTCAAAAATGTCATCACCTGTTTTAAAATCAAGTCAATCTTTTTTCCTTAAACCATATCAAAATGAATAAATGATACATAATCTTATGTTAGAAAAATCTAAACAATGTTACTTTGGAGTGTATGAAAAAAACACAAGCATTTCAAATAAATGCCTATAAAATAAAAAAAATCACATTTATAAATATGAGATTTGTTACATTTGAATTAAGAGCAGATGAGAGTATCTTAAAAACTAAGTAACAAATCTCAACTAATTACTGAGCATGTAATATGTACAAGGAAATATGCTAAATGTTGAAGTACATCAATTATACCCAGGAACAGATGCCTCTGAAATGCTTAAGATACGCAAAAAGTCTGTCATTAGTGCAATAGTTTCTATCATTCACACTAATTTTTAGTAACACATTTTTCTTTAAAGAAAGCTGCATATGAAAATTTTTTAACGACTATGAATTCATAAAGATTTTACTCTAGTTGTACTTAACAGAAGGAAATTTGATGAATATCAGGGAGTTACATGAGTCCATAATAATAAAATCAGTATCAGCATCATAGGAAACATTTCCAAGGAAATACTGCTAAATAATATTTATTGTAATTATACTACCTTCCTGTCAAAAATTTGAGACTTTACATAGTAAAATCATTTCCCCACAGTATATTTCTAAAATAAATGACTATAAGAATTAGTACCAGCAGAAAAAAATACTTTCACTTCAATTTAGAAGCAAATACAGTGCTTAGGTATTCCTAGCATTCAGTTAGAATGTCACACAAACTATTCTTTATTAGAGGAAACAATAAACAGCCACAGTGGCAACTAGCAAAAACTCCCTGAAGTTAAAAATAAAATAAATAAAAATAAATAAAAAGCACCTGAGAACTGTAAAATATTTTTTCCAATATTCTCATTATTATGCATTTAGTTATATACTGCTATATTTAATATTGAGCCATTCTGTGTGCTGGTTTCATGCATGTATTGTTTGTAAAAATTCATCAACCTCACTTAAAATACAGACATCTTTCTCCAAAGTAAAAGAATTTAAACATAAGAAAAGGTGAGTCATAATTAAGGTGGAGAGCATATCAAATATTTAATATCACTATAATGTGAGGAAATTTTCTGACTGTATTTGTTTCTAAATTCATGTTGAGGACATGTAACCCCAATGCCCAGAGCATAGTAGGCACTCAACACAGGTTGGTTGAACTGAACTGTATCTAGATTTTTAAAAATCAAAAACCAAGGAATAATCATTAAATAGGAATCCAACTAAAGAAATGTTAGCTTCTTATCCCAAGTTCCTGCATAAAGAGAAATCAACTAGACATTATAGTAAAATAATACAGTGAACTTTAATCGTATTACTTATCTATTCTAATATGTATAATAAATACTGTCTCCTGGAGTATGGTCTAATTGCAAATATAAAGAGAGGTAAAATAAAGGAAATAAGACAAGAAGAACAATGGACAAACACATACGCAGACATCTTCTGTCCACATTTAACTGTAAATCTGGATAGAACCAAATCAAAGACCTTCTTATTTTGGAATAGAGCAGACTAAATTCAAAATCACCAGAATACAGCATTATGTGCATATAAAGAGAACTACACAAACCAAAAATGATCCACCTGACTACTAAAATATACATATAATATTGATATATGACCAAAGAATATGGCTTTTATAACACGAGTCAGGCAAAAGGTGCAAGCATATGTAAGTAATGTAAAAAAAAAAAAACCTTTTTCATTACAAATTACAACCCTTAAGAATTTTTGTATACTTTTGAATAAGCTCAAAACTTGATCCCTTAAATGCAAATCAAAACCACAATGAGATATCACTGATCTCCAGTGAGACTGGCCTTTATTAAAAAGTCACAAAATAATAAATGCTGGCGTGGATGCGGAGAGACGGGAACACTCATACCCTGCTGGTGGGACTGCAAACTAGTGCAACCTCTGTGGAAAGCAATATGGAGACACCTTAAAGAGATACAAGTAGACCTACCATTTGATCCAGCAATCCCATTACTGGGCATCTACCCAAAAGAACAAAAGACACTCTATAAAAAAGACATCTGCACTAGAATGTTTATAGCAGCATGATTCACAATTGCAAAGATGTGGAAACAACCCAAGTGCCCATCAATACATCAGTGGATTAATAAAATGTGGTATATGTATACCATGGAGTTCTACTCAGCCACAAAGAACAATGGTGATCTAGCACCTCTTGTATTATCCTGGATAGAGCCGGAGCCCATTCTTCTAAGTGAAGTATCACAAAAATGGAAAAACAAGCACCACATGTACTCACTATCAAATTGGTTTTAACTGATCAACACCTAAGTGCACATACAGGAATAACATTCATCGGGCATCGGGCAGATGGGAGGGGGGAGGGGGGGAATGGGTGTATACATACATAATGAGGATGATGTGCACCATCTGGGGGACAGACACGCTTAAAGCTCTGACTCGGGGAGGGGGGGGAGGAGGAGGGCAATATATGTAACCTAAACATTTATACCGCCATAATATGCTGAAATAAAAAAATAAATAAATTATTTTTAAAAAACTTGATCCCTTTAAATACCAATAATGGGTATTTTCTGTTTGTCTAGTAAGCAATCTTTGCTTGATGACCCAACCACTCCTTTCTGGCAATAAATCCTATTGCCTGGTCACTGGGGAAGGCACATGTTACAGCCTAGGCCAATGAAGTGTCCTTCGTCCCTCGGATTACTTTTTTATGAACTAGAGCTTGGTGGTAGGGCTCATTCGCCACAAGGCTATAAGGAGATAAGCCTAGAATAACTGATGATCATATCTCCCTTCACTCATAGAGAAAAATTTACTGGCAGAAGGAGAGAATGAAGCTAAAATGCAAGAGAAGAGGTGGAATACAACACCCCTTATATTAGGTTATTAAGTATGGGATGTCCAATTTCCTTAAGTACTAAATTTGACAGTTGATATCTCTGACATTTCACTTTGACACTTCTTGGGTTTTCTTATTGTGAAGGTAAATCCTCATTCTTTCAAATGCATATGTTGGCTTCTGATTATCTTTCAAATTTTTTTAAAGTAATTTTTGTGAACCCATGGATAAGTAAAAAATTCATACTATTTTTGAATGTGAGTTCCATTCTGGAACCAATGCAGTGCAGACAATTCGAAATATCAACGAAGTGTTTGGGAAGCATGTGGCTAATGAGTGCATAGTACATCAATGGTTTGAGAAGTTCCATCCTGGTGATTTTAATCTTGAAAATGAGCCACGTGGGTGACCTGAGACCAAGGAGGATAATGATGAGCTGAAAGCTGTAGTGGAAGTGAATCCATTTCAAACTATGCATGAATTAGCATCAAGGTTTGACACTACCATTCCAACAATATTGGACCATTTGAAACAGGTTGTCGGCAAGGTAAAGAAGCTAGATAGATGGCTTCCACACGAATTAAACAAGTGTTACGAGAGACATCTCAAAGCTTGGCTTCCTTTGCTGTCATAACATAAAGGCGAAATATTCCATACCATATTGTTACATGTGATAAAAAATGGGGTCTTTTTGATAATCGCAAGTGTTCAGCACAATAGCTGGATAAAGATGAAGTGCCAAAACACAGTTCAAAACCAAATATTCAGCAAAAAAAGCTAAAAGTGTTGGTTTAGTGGTCCAGCACTAGTATTATCCCCTACAGCTTCATGAAACCTGGTCAACTGATTATAGCAAATTCACCACCTGGATGAAATGATGAGGATGCTCATGATTAAGCAGCCGAGATAGGTCAGTAGAGACAGGCCAATCCTCTTGCAAGATAACGCTCAACCACATGTCACACAAACAACGTTGCTCAAACTAGAGCAGCTAGACGTGGAAACTGCCATACACTGTATTTACCAGACCTCGCACCAACTGCCTACCACTTCTTCCAAGCTTTGGACCACTTCTTGCAAGGAAAGATAATCAATTCTCAAAAAGCTGTGGAAAGTGCCTTTCGTAATTTCATTGCCATTCGCTCTCCAGGCTTCTTTGCTGCTGGCATAAAAAAGCCCCTGTTAAGATGGCAAAACTGTGTCGGTAGTTTAGGCACATACTTTGATTAATTGTACTGCTTCTTATTTGAAATATAATAAACCACATTTTTTATTCAAAATCAGACATTTCATATTTAATAACCTATTACCCACTGGGCAGTTCTAGTGCCCTGCAAGGCCTACTTTACCCCAAACCATTCTTGATTATATGAGCCATTAAAACTCCCCATCTCATCACTCTACACACCCACGTACATCTTTTCTGCTCTCAATAGGCTGAGACAAATCTCTGTCAGTTGTCACAGAAAACATTTTATCTAATTGTCTTCTTAGATTTACTGAAAATTTGAGTTGTCAAAGTCCTTATAGCAGCAGCACTTTCCTCAGTTTGTGAGTTAGTACACACATACACACACAGTTATACGGCCATGACACAACAGCACACAACGAGGTTTTTGAAAGAAAATTGGGAAGATCCTTACTTATCATGCCATTAGTTTATAGCCATTGCTAGGATGCCCTAGCTAACACTACCGAAGAGCTAAAAGCACATTCTACTCTGATTTCCATTATCTTGAAATAAAGTTGTAGAATTCACTGCATAAGGGACACCTCAGAAACACACAACACAGTCCCACTCCCCTCCACTCTAAAGATGAAGAGACAAAAGTGAAATAGTTTTTCAAAGGCTACACAGCAGTGTATCTAGCATGTATTAAGAAATAGGAATAATAACTTGGCAGTAACATAGAATAGACTGACAGTTATATTTTAAAGATATCTGGATTGGGGAAAAAAATACTACCCAGCCAGGAAAAGAAAGGTATCAGCACAAAACAACCAAAAGAGCTGACAACTTGTGTTAACTGGAGAGGAAAACTTGCTTTTCTCTTGAAAAATCAGGAGCATTACAATTTCACCAAGATTTGAAGCATTCTGAAAAAGAAATAACTGAATTAAAATGGAAGGGGAAAATAGTGATAGAATCATATTTGCCAAGCATAACAAGACAAAACAAAGTATGCTGTTTACAAGCAATCCTTGCTTGCCTTATTTTAGCAAACAAGATAATCTAAAATCTTCTGGTACTGGGAGACAAAATACTAGTATCTGTTGCTTAAACAAGTAGGAAAAAATATCTAATACCATAAGAAAAAAATATTTGTAGTGTCAGTATGAAAAAGAATATACTATATATTTAGTTAATTTTGAAAAGTTCTGTTTACATGAAACAGTGAAATACTGAAAACTCTTAATGAAGAAAATACACAGAATATACATGCAGACTTTAGGAATTTATAATCTACTTTTCTGACTTGTATTAATGAGCAAAAGTCACATGTTTTAAAAATTACATAAATATGAACTATACCCTTGTATATGCCTTTGCCTTTATTGAAAAAGTAACTTATTCCTATGAAATGTGAATTTGATAATTAGAATTCCCAAATATAAGGATGTTTAAATAAGCATGTGAATTTCTAAGTATAATACGCTGAATAGGTCTTTTTTTTTTTTTTTTTAAGAGTATTTTGGAAAACCTGTTGTAGCAACTCTGGGGACAAATTGAGGGTAAGAAACACAAAGGATTTCAGAACCAAAACACTTCAACACAAATAGTAAGCACAATCTTTTTTTCAGACTTGTTATAACCTGGAGGCATATGAACACAATGTTTGCTAACACAGAAAATACTTCACATATTCAGAAAGCATTGCACTTCTTTCCCTTTAAACATAAGAGGCTCTGGAATTTGAAAATAAATAATCCATTTCCTTGCCTATGCCCAGCAACTCTCTCCAAAGATGTAACTATTTAAATGGCTGGGCCACGTTCTCTCTATCACCCAACCCCAAAACAAACTGATTAAGGTAGATAATATATCTATTTTATAGATAAGAAAATTTAAGCTGAAAAAGCCAAGTGACTTGCCCCAGGTCACATGGCTAATAGTAGCAGAACAAATTTGAGCCCTTTTTATTCCAAAGCCTATGCTTCTAAATACTACACCTCATTACCTCTGGTTTGAAGAATTCCCTCAGCAAACTTTACTTTCTATCCTTCCTCATTCTCTCTTCCCATAACTCAAATGTTCCTCCCTTGTGACCTTTCAGTATTCCGTATGTACCTCTATCAAATCGCTCATATCTTAGTCCATTTGTGCTACTACAACAAAATACTACAGACTGGGAAATTTATAAATAATACAAATGTATTTCTCATAATTCTGAAGATTGGGAAGTCCAAGATCAAGGCATGAGCAGGTCTGGCGTCTGGTAAGAGTAGTTCCCTCTGGTTCCAAGATGGTCCCTGTCGTTGCATCCTTTGCAGGGGATGAGCACGTGTCCTAACATGGCAGAAGGTAGAAGGGCAACAAAGGGCCTAAGCAAGTTAGCTCCAGCCCTTTTATAAGACACTAATTTGGCGGGGCGTGGTGGCAAACCAAATTTAAGAACACATTAAAAGAACAGGCCAGGCGTGGTGGCTCACGCCTGTAATCCTAGCATTCTGGGAGGCCGAGGCAGGTGGATCATTTGAGCTCAGGAGTTCGAGACCAGCCTGAGCAAGAGCGAGACCCCGTCTCTACTAAAAATAGAAAGAAATTAGCTGGCCAACTAAAAATATATATATAGAAAAAATTAGCTGGGCATGGTGGCGCATGCCTGTAGTCCCAGCTACTCAGGAGGCTGAGACAGTAGGATCGCATAAGCCCAGGAGTTTTAGGTTGCTATGAGCTAGGCTGACGCCACGGCACTCTAGCCCAGGCAACAGAGTGAGACTGTGTCTCAAAAAAAAAAAAAAGAAAGAAAGAAAGAAAGAAAACAATTCCATTTACAAGGCATTAAAAAGAATAAAATACTTCAGAAAAAATTTAACAAAGAATGCAAAAGACTTGAAAGAAATTGAAGATACAAATAAATGAAAAAAAAAATCTCTGCTCATAGGCTAAATTAAGATTTCCCTGAAACAACTTATAGATTCAACACAATCCCTATCAAAATACCAACATTTTTACAAAAAAAGAAAAATCCATCCTAAAATTCACATGGAATCTCAAGAGACCCAAAATAGCCAAACTAATCTTGAAAAAGATCAAAGTTGGAGGACTGAAACTTCCAGATTTCATAACTTACTACAAAACTATAATAATCAACACAGTGTGGTACTGGCATGAAGACAAACATATTGATCAATGGAACAGAAAGAAAGCCCAGAAATAAACTCTTGCATATATGGTCAACTAATTTTTGACAAGGGTGCCAAGACCTTTTCTTATCAATGAGGAAAGGACAAGTCTCTTCAACAAATGAAAAGACTTTGAGGGTACTGGATATCCACACACAAAAGAACAAAAGTGGACCATTAGTTTACATTATATCATATACAAGAACTAACTCAAATGGATCAAAGGCTTAAATATAAATGCTAAAACTATAAAACTCTTAGAAGAAACAGAGAAGAAAAACTTTATGACACCAGATTTGGCATTAATTCCTTGGATATGAAACCAAAAGTACAGGTAACAAAAGAAAGAATAAACAGGACTTCATCAAAATTTAAAACTTCTATGCAAAAGACATTATCAACACAGTGAAAATGCAACTCACAAAATGGGAAGATTTGCAAATCAAACATCTGATAAGAAATTAATATCTAGACTATACAAAGAACTCCCACAACTCAATAACAAAATAAACCAGCCAATTTAAAAATGGGCAAAGGACTTAAACAGACATTTCTCCACAGAAGATATACCGACAGCCAATAAGCACATGAAAATATGCTGGACACCTCAGTAATCGCTAGGGAAAAGCAAATCAAAAACCATAAGACACCACTTCAAACTCACTAGGATGGTTACTATCAAAATACAGTAATAAAATAAAAGAACATCAACCACAAAAAAAAAACCACAAAATAAGCATAGATAAGAATATAGAGAAATTGAAATTCTTGTGCATGGCTGGTAGGAATATAAAAATGGTACTGCCAAACAGTACCTCAAAAACTTAAAGAATTATCACATGATCCAGCAATTCTGCTTAAGTACATATCCAAAAAACTGAAAGCAAGGACCAAGTTCATAGCAGTATTAGTCACAATAGCCAAAAAGTGAAAACAACCCAAATGTCAAATTGACAGATGAATGGATAAACAAAATAAAATAGATACATACAATGGAATGTCATTTAGCCTTTAAAAGGAATAAAATTCTAAGACATACAACAACATGGATGAAGACTGAAAACATGCTAAATGAAATAAGCTCGACATGAAAGGACAAATAATCTATCATTCCACTAATATGAGGTACCTAGAATAGTCCAATTCACACACAGAAAGTAGAAAGGTGGTTACCAGGAGCTAAAAGCAGATGGGAATGGGGAGTTATTGGTTAATGGGTACACAGTTTCAACTTGGAATGATAAAAAGTTCTCAAGATGAATAGCAGTGATGGCTGCACAACACTGTGAAGGTAGTCAATGCCACCGAATTATAAACTTAAAAATGGTTAAAATGATAAATTTTATATATGTTTTACCAAAATTTTTTTTAAACAGAAAAAAAGAATAAGCACAAAATATGCTTAAAAGAATAAATACTATGTTGAAAAGTAATAGGGACAGTGGGCAGCCTTGTCTGGTTCCAGTTCGAAGTGGGAATGCTTTCAGTTTTTCCTCATTCAGTATGATGTTGGCTGTGGGTCTGTCATATATGGCTTGCATCATTTTTAGATAGGCCCCATCTACGCCTATTTTGTTAAGTGTTCTTATCATAAAACGGTGTTGAATTTTGTCAAATGCTTTTTCTGCATCTATTGAGAGGATCATATGATCTTTATTTTTGCTTCTATTTATGTGGTGAATTACATTTATAGATTTGCGTATGTTAAACCATCCCTGCATCTCTGGGATGAAGCCCACTTGGTCGTGATGGATTATTTTTTTGATAAGCACTTGGATTTGATTTGCTAGGATTTTATTGAGAATTTTTGCGTCTATCTTCATAAGGGATATTGGTCTGTAATTTTCTTTTTTTGTTGCATCCTTTCCTGGTTTTGGTATTAAAATTATGTTGGCTTGGTAAAATGTCTTAGGGAGAATTCCATCCTTTTCGATATTGGAGAATAGTTTATGTAGGCACTAGTTCTTCTTTGTTGGTATGGTAAAATTCAGGTGTGAACCCATCTGGTCCAGGGCTTTTCTTTTTGGGAAGGTTTTTTATTGCTGTTTCGATTTCAGATCTAGATATTGGTCTATTCAGGAATTCTATTTCTTCCTGGTTGAGCCTAGGAAGGCTGTGTGTTTCTAAAAATTTGTCCATTTCCTCCTCATTTTCCAATTGGTGTGCATAAAGATTTTTGTAGAATTCATAGATGATATCATGTATCTCTGTGGCATCGGTCGTGATTTCTCCTTTCCTGTTCCTGATGGAGGTTATTAGAGTTTTTTCTTTTCTGCTCTTGGTTAGTCTAGCCAGAGGTGTGCCAATCTTGTTTATTTTTTCAAAGAACCAACTTTTTGTTTTATTAATCTCCCTTACGGTTGGTTTGTTGTCCTTTTCATTTAGTTCCGATTTGATCTTAATAATTTCTCTCCTTCTGCTGGGTTTGGGGTCGGTCTGTTCTTCCTTCTTCAGCTCTTTGAGTCTATTCATTAGATTGTCTATTTGTAACATAGTATTGGAAGTCCTTGCAAGAGCTATCAGGCAAGAGAGCAGAATCAAGGGAGTCCAAATAGGGAAAGAAGAAATCAAACTCTCACTCTGCTGATGATATGATGTTATATCTAGAAAACCCCAAGGATTCAACCAAGAGACTACTGGAATTGATCAATGAATTCAGTAAAGTCTCAGGATACAAAATCAATACACACAAATCAGAGGCATTCATATATGCCAATAACAGTCAAATGGAGAACCAAATTAAGGACTCAATACCCTTCAAAATAGCAACAAAGAAAATAAAATACCTAGGAATATATTTAACTAAGGAGGTAAAGGACCTCTATAGGGAGAACTACGAAACACTGAGGAAGGAAATCGCAGAGCATGTAAATAGGTGGAAAACCATACCATGCTCGTGGATCGGAAGAATCAACATTGTTAAAATGTCCATACTACCCAAAGTTATCTACAGATTCAATGCAATCCCTATTAAATTACCAACATCATTTTTCACAGATATAGAAAGAATAATTTTACGCTTTGTATGGAACCTGAGAAGACCCCGTTTAGCAAAAGCAATTTTAAGCAACAAAAACAAAATGGGAGGTATTAATTTGCCAGACTTCAAACTATACTACAAAGCTGTGATTATTAAAACTGTTTGGTATTGGCACAAATGCAGGGACACAGACCAGTGGAACAAAACAGAAAATCCAAATATAAAACCATCCTCATATAGCCATCTAATTAATCTTTGACAAAGCAGACAAAAACATACTCTGGGGAAAGGGTTCCTTATTTAATAAATGGTGCTGGGAAAACTGGATAGCCACAGGTAGAAGACTAAAACAGGATCCACAGCTTTCACCTCTCACAAAAATCAAATCACAGTGGATAACAGACTTAAACCTTAGGTGGGAAACTATTAGAATTCTAGAAGAAAATGTAGGAAAGATTCTTACAGACATTGGCCTAGGCAAAGAATTTATGAAGAAGACCCCTAAGGCAATCACAGCAACAACAAAAATAAATAAATGGGACCTGATCAAATTAAAAAGCTTCTGCACAGCCAAAGAAACAGTCATGAGAGTAAACAGACAACCTACAGAATGGGAAAAAATTTTCGCATACTACACATCAGATAAAGGACTGATAACAAGAATATATTTAGAACTCAGGAAAATCAGTAAGAAAAAATCGAACCCTATCAAAAAGTGGGCAAAGGACATGAATAGAAATTTTTCAAAAGAAGATATAAAAATGGTTAACAAACATATGAAAAAATGCTCAACATCTCTAATCATCAGGGAAATGCAAATCAAAACCACAATGAGATACCACTTAACTCCAGTGAGAATGGCCTTTATCAAAAAGTCCCAAAACAACACATGTTGGCGTGGATGCGAAGAGACAGGAACACTCATACACTGCTGGTGGGACTGAAAACTAGTGCAACCCCTATGGAAAACAATACGGAGATACCTTAAACAGATTCAAGTAGACCTACCATTTGATCCAGCAATCCCATTATTGCCCAGAAGAACAAAAGTCATTCTATAAAAAAGACACCTGCACTCGAATGTTTATAGCAGCACAATTCACAATTGCAAAGATGTGGAAACAACCCAAATGCCCATCAATTCACGAATGGATTAGTAAATTGTAGTATATGTATACCATGGAGTATTACTCAGCTATAAGAAATAACGGTGATAAGACATCTCTTTGGTTCTCCTGGAGAGAGTTGGAACCCATTATATTAAGTGAAGTATCCCAAGAATGGAAAAACAAGCATCACATGTACTCACCAGAAAGTTGGTTTCCCTGATCATCACCTAAATGCACATTGGGGAATGATACCAACTGGATATCAGACTGAGGCGGGGGGGGTGGGGGAGGGGATGGGTGTATGCCTACATGATGAATGCGTTGTGCACCCTCTGGGGAATGGTCGTGCTTGAAGGTGCTGATTCGGGGAGGTGGGGGGGTGGGGGGAGGGGATGGAGGTATGACTACATGGTGAGTGCCAGGCGCACTGTCTGGGGAATGGACACGCTTGAGGCTCTGACTCAGGGGGATGGGCGGGACATGGACAATATATATAACCTGAGCTTTTGTACCCCCATAATAAGCTGAAATAAAAAAAAAAGAATAAATAAAGTCCAATTATAAATTGTAGTAGACTCTGAGGGATATCTGCTCAGAGTGTGAGGTCCCTTTTCTCAGAAGTGTTTGTGCCCATAAGGGACAAATATATGAACTAAGCTTACCCAGTCAGATTTTCTCTCCCTGGAAGTTTGAAATCCATACTGAAATATGCTGAGCAAACTGAACTACAGTTATATGTAGGCTTGCTAGCTATGAGGATGACTATGTACACAAACAGTCAGAAAGCTTACTGTCCTAACACTCTGGGAGGCCGAGGCAGGTGGATCATTTGAGCTCAGGAGTTTGAGGCCAGCCTGAGCAAGAGCGAGACCCCATCTCTACTAAAAATAGAAAGAAATGATATAGACAAGTAAGAATATATACAGAAAAAATTAGCCGGGCATGGTGACACATGCCTGTAGTCCCAGCTACGCAGGAGGCTGAGGCAGGAGGATCACTTGAGCCCAGGAGTTTGAGGTTGCTGTGAGCTAGGCTGACGCCACGGCACTCTAGCCTGGGCAACAGAGTAAGAATGTGTCTCATTAAAAAAAAAAAGCTTATTCTATACAGATGCAGACAAAGTGACAAGTAACCATGTGACACCAGATGGAAACAGAGAAAAGCTTCTTTGACTCCTAATAGTTTCCCAATTTCTGTGTTGTTTTAAAGGCTAAGTTACACTTCTCAGTCTTGGGTCCTATAAAATATTCCTATAGCACTACAATGTATTTCTTTTTCTTATTTAAGCAGACTTGAGTGAGTTTCTGCTACCTGAAATACAAAAAGCCTAGGCTAAAATAAATATTTTAATCTCAATGAAAGAAAAAGAAAAATTCCATTCACACCCAAATGTAATCACAGTAAGTAAAACTTTGACCTGGGAATATAATGTTCATTTTCTTTACAGTCATAGACAAAATTGGAATATACAGTGCTAGTAAGTAACATAACAAAAAAGCAAGATATTCATCAATTAAAAACCTAAATTAACACCAGTTTTCCATGCATCAATCTTTAGAATGCTTTCTTGACTGAAAATTAAGCTCGTTCAAAAGTGAATAAATTGCACAAAAAGAGATTTATAAGTAAATTTTGATGAAAATTAGAAGAAGAATTAGGGGGATCATGAAAATCTTATCTCCACAGATTCACCAAACACATTCTAAAATGTTTGGCATGCTGAGCCAGTTTTTATATGTGTCACTGAATCAGTTGTACATTCTTCTAGCTGGCAATAAGATGAATGGAGACAATTACTATGATTAATTTTAATGTGTCAACTTGACTGGGCCGTAGGGTGCCCAGATATTTGGTTAAACACTCTGGGTGTGTCTGTGGGGGTGTTTTGGGAATGAGATTAACATTTGAATCAGTAGCCTGAGTAAAGCAGATGGCCCTCTCTAATGTGGGTAGGCCTCATCCAATTCACTGAAGGTCTGAATAAAACAAAAAGGCAGAGTAAGAGAGAATCACTCTCAGCTTACTGACTACACATCCTGGGACTCTGTAGTCTCTATAACTGTGGGATCCAATTCCTCATAATGAATCACTTTATATACACTATATATAGCCTACTAACATACTAATACATACTAATAACTAATATACTAAATCTCTTTACACATATATACAACACACAAAGAGATTTATTACACAAATTATAAACAGATATAGAAACAGATTCCATTGGTTCTGTTTGTATGGAAAACCCAGACTAATATAGCAAACAAAATTTTAATCAAAAGAGAGAAAAAGAGTTAGACAGACTACAAAATCTTTAAAAGAAGTACTCTTACATATAGGAAAATGTCTTTTTTTTTCATTTATTTATCTGATTAAAAAATGACATTCATGTGAATGTAGTTGAAATGTTTTATCATAGAACTGCAATAAGTGACAATTCAAAGAATGGGCATTGATTTCCTTTAATATCAAAGTCTATAATGATCTCATATCTCCTGGCACAAGTGAACAATTCTCTTATATATCTCTCTGAGGTTTAATAAAAGCACTATCTTCCTTCACTTAAAACTGGCAGAATTATTTTTATAGTGGCAGAAAGACGTGGGTAAGGTAGATGGTCCACAGGATCATTTGTGTAACTTATGGGTCCATGAACTAAAAGAAAAAAAAACACTGATGTAACTAGAGGCATTGTCTCAAGATCTAGGTTCTAGCTTTGGCTCTGCCACATTAAGTGTGGAACACTGAGAAAACCACAACCTCTTAGAGTCTTAGTTATATCACCTGTAAAATGAGGAAAATCGATTCTTAGATGACCTCAGAGGTCCAATTCTGCTCTGAAATTCCACTTTTCTAATGTAAGTAATACCTTTTCACTAAGAACAATGCCATTATAGTACAACTTGAATGTCCAATTAACTGATCAAGTGTGAAGACATAACCCAATATGGGTTTCTTCAAAGAAAATGTTATAATGATATAGCCACATAAACTCGCTCTTCTTTTGTGCTATGTGAATAAAGACATATTCCCCTGCCCAGCTCCTTATATCAAAGGGTATGTGTTTTCAAATCTGGTATTAATTTGGTTGTTTGGGGAATCACAGAATAACAGTTACTGGTAATATAGGTAGAAGGAGAAATAGCAACATTGTAAGCTTTAAAAGAAAACATTTACTCTGATTCAATAAATTGACTGAGGAAGGTACACTAAAACAGAGACTAAACTACCTGAACTCAACACACATACACAGTCAACTTAAGTGTTTTCTGGAACATTATAAATTCTAGAGATACTAATAAATATAAATTCTGTGAAAAGTCAGAAAGGAAATATAAAGAAGTCAACTATGAGAAATTAATGAAAAAGACATAGATAACACTAATTTATAAATAACCAAGGAGATAAATGGAGGATACAAACAAATATAAAAATATTCATTTTATTTTGGCTTAATAAAACTCAGCAACTGTATTTTCTGTGAGATCTAATCTCATTTAGAGGGGATTAAAAATATTGGAACTTCATGAGAAATTAAAAGGATAAAAATGTAATACTAGCCAAGTACAACTGGAAACACCAAAAGTATCAAAATTTAGTGACATCTGGGTGACACCATCATAACAGATGTCACAAGAGTTTGTGCATGAAGGCAAAAATTTAAATAACTGTATAATATTTATTTCCAGTTATTTTACTATCTTCATAATGATCTATGTAACCATCAAGGCTATCAATTCTTAAAAGAAAGGAACCTAGTGTTGAATTTCACATCCCCCTGTAACCTGCATATAAAAACTGCTCAATGTATTTGCTAAATGTAAGTGAATCCCTTACAAAGTCCAAGAAGGTTGGGAGGGGGTCACAGAGATAAAACTCCAACAATCAAATATGACCTTTCCAATGTCCTATAACCTTTGCATGCCTCTTTTCTGCTTTGCAAAGTTTCTTTATGCTAAAGTCCCTATTTTCAATCAGACCATAAACAATTATACTGAAGATAGCTACAGGAATTTAGAATCAAGTATACTCAACGCTCCCTTCTTTCTTCAAAGAAGCCCTTTGGGAAAAACATCCTTTTAAGTACTTCCAACACTTACTTTCTTATCTACTACAGCTATTAAATTAAGGAATATTTTCTGATACAAATAACTTATTTTTCGGTAACTATGCTGCTTTGTGCAGTTTTAATGGAGTTTTAAGTTTGAATATTTTATGTCTACTTAGATTTACAAATCGTTTGTTACACTGTGTAATAAATTAATACTGTTAAAGTTTTTAAATACCAACAATGTGTTGGTTTTGCAGGGAGTGGGGAGGAAAGTATCTGAAATAATTTATTCAAAGACGCTGACCCAGTCAGTGGCTGTCACAGGCCTTTCAGATTTAATACAACCCCTTTATATAAAAAATACTTTACACTGACCCCCTCTAAGTACCTGAAATAAAATGCAAAGGTGATATGATCAATCTACACATCCATTTTTAAAAATCAATACACTAATACAAAGAAGAAATTTTTAAAAAGAAATTTATGATAAAAATATGTATTTTAGTATGTAAGTCTTAGACATGATTAAGACATAATGAAAGACCGGGCGTGGGGGCTCACGCCTGTAATCCTAGCCCTCTGGGAGGCCGAGACGGGTGGATCGCTCGAGGTCAGGAGTTCGAGACCAGCCTGAGCAAGAGTGAGACCCCGTCTCTACCAAAAATAGAAAGAAATGATTTGGACAGCTAAAAATCTATATAGAAAAAATTAGCTGGGCACGGTGGCGCATGCCTGTAGTCCCAGCTACTCGGGAGGCTGAGGCAGGAGGATCGCTTAAGCCCAGGAGTTTGAGGTTGCTGTGAGCTAGGCTGATGCCATGGCACTCACTCTAGCCCGGGCAACAAAGCGAGACTCTGTCTCAAAAAAAAAAAAAAAAGAGACATAATGAACTAACCAGATGCTAATTACCTACACATAAAGTCACAGTGAATACAATAATTACAAATGCCCACAGACTAGTATACTGTATTGGTGATTTAATTACCATGAACATCATTTGGTTTCTAAAATGGCACACTACGGGCCAAGTTCAGAACAAAGTAAAGTATAAGCTTCCCTCAATGTACACTGTAGTTTTACATTCTTAAAGAATTTAGTGCATGTTAAAACTGTGCAAAATATACTTTATATTCCAATTATGTTTTACATTCACTTAATTATAAAGGTCTTTCACCCATACAGATATCCAACAGGAAAGTCAGAAGTCCTGCAGAACACAGAACTAGTCTTTGTTTACAAAGACGGTCCCACAAACCACATACAGGACTACTACCTTCCCTGGCCTCACTCACTAAATGCCCCTCAATCATTCTGGTAACCAGAAACACCCTCACAAACTTCTAGAATACTTCCTTAAAAGCAGTACTACTACCTCCAATACTACCCTCATTGAGAACCACATCTCGAACCAAGAATGTTCCTGACTGAAATAGCTATGCTACACAGAAACCAAAGAATATACAAGTTAATAAAGTATTTTGCCAAATTACTGCTGATTTTAAATGCTTACTGTTAAGAGTTTCCATGGATTAAGGTGTCTATAATTGGTCCTGAAAGAGACAGTTAAATTTAGCTTTGTTTTCAAGTCAAAAGAAATTCTTAAAACAACGTGAGTATCTGCTGCACAACTTGGTAAAAACTGGAGGAGAAAAGTAAGGCAGGCAAACACTGACACTTGTGGCCATTCTGAGATTGCTAATTTGCACTCAGGCTAATTAAATTCACAGAAACATTAAACTGGTTCACAAATTATCTATTGACTTCAGAGGAAAATCATAATCTTTTAATAAACATTTTTCTTCAAAAAGGAAAAACTATTTATTAACATTTAATAACCAAAATAAGCCATTTTTCCAGATGTAATGAAAAAGCCTGCATCTGGTTTTAAATCAAAACAGTCAGGAGAGATAAACTCCAGACAAACATTACATTACTGTGCAAAATTGTTTAGTGACCTCAATGAAACTAAAATTGTTCTCTAAATAACTGTGTCAAATGACAGTTTTCAGAGTGGTATGGTAGAAATTACACCTGACCCACAACATTAAGATTTTTGCTCAGCATTGGAAAAGACAGCTAGGTCTCGTGGTGAGCACTAGCTGAAATAAATGAATTCGGGAGCCAATTACTCATACTAAAGCACAAACAGGCATGGGGACCAATGTAGGTAAGACCAGATTTACAGTTCCCTTCTCATGTTTATTCCCATTAAATAGAAATCATCCGCCCGAGTAGAAGTGTTCACCCCCTACCTCTTTCTCTTGCATTTTTTTTTTTTTTTTGAGACAGAGTCTCGCTGTGTTGCCCGGGCTAGAGTGAGTGCCGTGGCATCAGCCTAGCTCACAGCAACCTCAAACTCCTGGGCTTAAGCGATTCTACTGCCTCAGCCTCCCGAGTAGGGGGGCCACAGGCATGCGCCACCAAGCCTGGCTAATTTTTTGCATATATATTTTTAGTTGTCCAGATAATTTTTACTTCTATTTTTAGTAGAGACGGGGTCTCGCTCAGGCTGGTCTCGAACTCCTGACCTTGAGTGATCCACCCGCCTCGGCCTCCCAGAGAGCTAGGATTACAGGCGTGAGCCACCGTGCCCGGCTTCTCTTGCAATCTTTTTACCACAGACATATAGTTGAATTTATATACATATATAAGTAGATGATATAACCCTATGAGTGACTATTAGTGAGTACTGAAACAGAAAATTTACATCTGATTCATCATGTAATAATCGTTCAGAAACAATTAGCTATATGAATAAAATAGTAATTATTTCTATACCCAGTAAAAACTGAGAATTAGGAGGCCTTGCAAATTCTGTCCTTAAATTCTGGCTACTTAAGGGCTATTCTAGATATGCCCAAGAAAATCCTAAAATTAGCCTAGAGTTCTAGAGCCACAATATTTACAGTAATGGCTACCTCTTTTCCCCCAGGGACTGTGTTGTAAGATTAAAAACAGACTATTCAGGTAACAATTACAAGCCATTTATAACTATAAAACTTAACAAAATAGCTGCCAGTTTGCTGGGTCTGACAAAGAGACCTGTCACATTTACTGAGTTAGTTTAACCATAGAATTCAAATGTTAAAAGAAACCAGACTAAAGGAAGAACTTCTACAAGCTTGCCTGTCATAAGATTTTTACAGTTTCTCTTGACTGGAAACATGTAGGTTGCTAGAAAAAGTCACTAAAGGAACTTTTATCTCATGTCTGCTCTGTTATTCTGTACTTTTATGTAAAGTTCTTAACCAGCTTAAACTTAAAAAATAGGTTGCAGTATACTTAGGAGTTTAAATTCTAGTTAAGTATACTTAGGAGTTTAAATTCTAGTTAAGTACACAGGCAGCTTTTGTTAGCAATCTTTAGAAGTCTCTTGCTGTATAAACACTTGCCCCATAGCAAGCATAGGTAAGAAAAACCCACTGGAAACTCAGGGGTTCAAACCAATACTGGAGGGAACCACTAATGAATGGGTTATCCACAGAACTCTCTTAATATATCAAGATCCGTAATAAACCCAGTGGGGCATCAAAAAAAATAAAGTCCAATCAAAAGAATTGGTAAAAATAATTGTTTTATCCCTCCCTGGATAAAGGGGTAGGGAATGTGTCTAAATCATCTTTATATCCCCAACATTTAATAAGCTGTGCTTAAAATGCAAACGTTAACAGACAGTAACTGACCAATATATATTTGCTTATAAAGGCGAATAAAGTGAAAATATAAACATCCATTTATATTAATAATTCTATTTATGATTCCTGGGTATGTTATACCAGTGTTACCAAAAAGAAAAATTCCCTCAATTTCCCCAGCAGTGCCATGTACTACAATGTTTAAGAACAGAGGATAAGAACTTAATGTTGTTTTAATTCCCAACTTGGCCTCTTTCTCATCACTATTTAGCTGATATTTGGGCTAATTATTTAACAACTCCATTTAATGGTTCTTCATCTTTTAAATGGGTATTACAATAATAAAATTATTTTAAGGAAAAAGTCACTTACAGGTAGGCTTAGGTACACAATCTGATTTTGGGTAAACAATAAACAGTCACTGCTGCTAGCTTCATAGTCAAATCCTATATAAGGAATCACCAATAAATAAATACTGATCTACAAAAATCCACGTGTACTTTTGGAAAATAAATTATTTTAAGTAGATTCTTAAGCGTTACTCTGTGAGCATTGTAGTATGAGTGTATACAGGGACTTAAGCTAAGAAATCTGAGTTTTAGTCCTCTCCTTCAAACTTAACTAGAAAAAGTCAAAGCTCTAGGCCTTAGTTTCCATTTATAAAAGTATCTCTTTTTTCCGTAATATTCATTCTAACATTTCTAAGAAAGTCACATATACTCCTAAAAAACAGTCATGGGGTTCCTAAAACTACAAATTACATTTCATCAGCAAAGCTCAAAAATATAATGAGAACATGGCTAGTGACCACTGAATTAAAAATAAAGAAAAAATATGAGAATAAAGATTTTTTAAATATTAGAGAAAAGATAAATCTATACTCACTTGAAATAACAGACAATATTGGGGGAGACAGATGAGATGAAGAGTATGTACAACTATAAACATAGCTTAAGCTCCAAAACCATAAATTTCTACAAGTTCTTTACTGTCCCTAAAGTCTCGAAGGAAAAACTGTTAATTATAGCTATTTAAGAAAACACACACACACACACACACACACACACACACACACACACCCTGCACCAATGCTCTGCCGGAAAAATGGAGCAAGGTGCCAAAGTGCCCAGGAAAGAAGCCTTATTAATAAAGATTTCAGAGTACGTAGTGCTTACAAAATCTGCTTCATGGCAAGTTACTAAATCATCTTGAAACATTACAGTAAGTAAACATAATTAATAAAATCTCATTACTCACCAAAAAGATCCTATATAAGTGTTCTGTATCTATTATATTATTTTGAGTTCTGTTATTAATATATATAATTTTAAAGAATAGGAAAAGTAAATAAAAATTAAATGCCAATGATTTAAACTAATCTTTACTCCTTTCAAGAACACCAGAAACCACATAAAAGCAAAAAAGAAACGGGCTGTATCACATCACACGTGAGGAAAGCAATCCACAGCAACTGATTTACATAAACTCCAGAACATAGGAGAAAGTCTAAGTTACAAAGATAAATCGTCTGAGTCTTAACTATATGTTAGTAAAATCAGAGCAATTTGAGGAAAAAAAGAAACTTCAAGAGGAGGAGTGCACTGAAGGGGTTAAATTATACCAACTTATATATAAAAGCTTACATTGCTTATACCCTATAAGAAACATGAAAACCAGCATCTAACAGAAAACATTAAGAGTCTGTGCTTAAGCATAAAGTAAAAAAAGGAAATACACTACAAAAAATAAAATAGCCATTCATTTCATAATTATCCCATTTTCATATTATTCACTCATCATTATACTTGTACTGAGTGTATATAATTTATCGCAGGGAAGCAAAATCTCTGCACTTCTCCCTACCTTAGATTTTTAGTCAAAATGAATGCAAACAATCACGTGGGATTCAGCCAAGCAGTGACGTTAAATTCTGCTCTGTCAGAGAGAGCATCTGTCAAGCCCACATTTAAACTGCTGCCTGCCTGTGCAGCAGCTGAGGAACTGTGGATTTCATATTATAGCCTAAAACCTCAGTAAAACTGCTCAAAATCCTCCCTGCAGCTGCCAAGCAACAACGAAAGAGAGAGGTAAATCCTATTCTTCTCCAACACAATCGAAGCACTACATTCTAGCTCTGGCTGCTTTACATTGCAGCTCAGTGTTATTACTAGAAATATGGATACTGAGAAGAGAACACAGCCCTGCATTGTCCAGCCAGGAAAACAGCAGATGTAAAAAGCTTCAATGCATCAACTGTCGGGAAGAGTCAACAGTGCTCCAAATAGAACGGACAACTACAGCTCCTTTGTTTAACGAAAGACAGAGAAAATGAAAGGAAGGGAAATTTTCAGAAGACTAGGACCCATATGAACAAGGAGGGTAACTGGAAGACAAGCAGACAGATGGACACTTTGGATACTGTGAAAAGCAATCGCAGGAGGCAGACTGTTGGGGGATGTGCGCATGTTCGATAGCATCTCTTTGGCTGAAGTGATGGCGTGCCAAAAGTATTTTCAGTGGGCATGATCCTCTCCACATAAATGGCCTGACCAAGAAAGGTATGTCGTTATCTTGTGTTTGATATTCATTTAAATGTGTTACCTTTTTATAGCCCTGGAGGCACTAATACCTGATAAACAAGTTTACACAGTTCACTGCCCTTGAAAGTATGAAAGGGTTCCTTTATATATGATTTTTAAAATTGTCATTGTTCAGAAGACAAGCTGTCACTGCTTTATTCAGCTAAATATGTACCTTGGAGTAATTCTGGATTATAGACATATAAGAGAGAAAAGGCAAATAATAATAATATGTGCTTAAAGGATTCTCTGAGAAATTAAACTTAAAAAAATCTGTAGCCCTTCATAGAAAACATAGCAAACCTTTATCAAATTAGGTCATTCAGAATCCTCATCTAGTAAATTAAAGTGCTCTCTTAAAAATGGCTATCAAAAGAGACAAGGCAGTGAAATTACATTAAATAGTATCACGGATAATCTTGAGTTTTTCCAAAGTCTTTTTAAAATAAAATCTTACTACATAACAGCTTTCAGTAACAAAACCTCCAATATCTATCTCCCTAAATAAAGATAATGAATACAACCTCACAGTATCAACAAATTTTAAGTATTCCTGAGCTACAAGAAGATACTAAAAGGGAAGCATTAGCATAGGATCACATAAGACAGTGTAAGTTTATGCATAACACCACAATAGAGTCACATGTTATTACAGTGTCCATGAATACAACTTTCAACAAAGAGATACCAATAGTTGCTAAAAATTCCACTATCTGAAATACTGAGCTTTTATTTTAGGTAACAGACTGATTCTAAATGACTATATCTAAGGTTGTTCCTGGTGATCATTTTAAAAGTGAAATTCAAACACATAATATGAAAATACTTAGATATAAAAATATCCATAAACAGCAATACAAGGTCAAAAAATTAAATATAAATCTAGCTAATGTACTTCCAGGCTACATTAATATGTAGTCTAACTGCTGCCACTATATGTGTGTGCAGGACAGAGATAAATCAAATAAACTATTTTAGCAACAATCATAGTTAGAACATAGCAACTCAGGGCTCAAGAAATCAAAGGTATTTCCAAAATTTTACAAACCTATCAAAGATCCTGATTTTTCCTCAGTTTCACCCCAGAATTCAACAGCTTATTATTTAATAATCGCAAATGACAAACATTTTTGAGACATATGTAAGCACTGCATTCCGAAATCAAGATGGAACAAGTTTACCAGGCCCTATTACATCTCAACATCAGCTCTCACTCATAACCATGAATTTTGATTCTAATCTAAATACTAAAATCAGACAGTATTGAAAATATATGGTTGTAAAAATCTCAAGTACCTCCTGATACCTTTATCTCTCAAAGTTAAAGTCATCAGTTCAGCAGTTTTATAAGCTAGACATCTCAAAACTAAAGTGTGTGAGTTTCTCTATTAAAGAATCACTTAAATCTAGGACTGTTCCAATAGACAAAAGATATTAACTTTTAAAAGCCAATGATAAAAACTGTGGTTCTGTGTACTGAACAGCATTTTACAGTGACAATATCCCCATGAACTTCAGATGTAAATATACATTAATGACTTGAAAATATTATCATAAAAGAATCATAAGAGAGAAATCAAAGCTATTTCTATTCTGAAAATGTAAAAAGTGCAGAAGTATTTTTGCGTACCAAAATATTTTAACTTTCTTATCTTGTTCTCAATTTTCAAGAATTAAAATACAACAGGGAATAACTAGACAATAATTTTATCATTTAATAAAAGGAAGTAGAGTTATTTCAATTTTATTTTCTTTTTAACAGAAAAATTATAATACCTGAGAAACTTTTAATAAAGAATTTTTTAAAGCCTAGACACACAGACTTCATTTAGCCTCAGTACCTTAATGTTTACAAACATACAAATATCATGAAGTTTAATTAAGATGCATATCTACCACACATTGTTATAAAAAACTAGGACCAAAATTATGTATTTATGTTAGATTACAATATGTAATAATTTGCTGTTTTCTGTAACAATGAAATACTTTAGAGACATCACTTCAGATATACTGCTTTCATAAAAATAACTTATTAATTATGATTATTTTCTTCCATTCATTTATTTAGTCCTTTATTCAGTCATTCAAACATCTGACCTTATATTTATTGCTTTTTAAACCATCAGATTTATACTTTCAAAAAATCTAAATGATTGGACTTCAACCAGATTCCAAGCATTATTATATCAACAGAAAGCTAATACATTTATCTTTGTAATACTTAGACCAGATAATCAAATAAATTTAAAAAGCAGCTTTTGTTTCTTTTAAATTTACACACATAACCCTTACATCTACCGGTCTCTTTATGAGGTAGAGGGGGAGTCATTATTATTTATCTAATATATCATTCAGAAATGAAAGCTTAAAAATAGTTCCCTGGTCTAAACAGAACGGCCAACTATTTACAAGTACAAGAAGGAAAAAATGAGTTTCTAAATCAGAATGCTCAGCTGTATTATTTGCAGCTTACCTCCTAGAAAAACTATGTTTTTTTGGTACAGTGAATAGCCTTGGTCTTCATTATAGTAATGTGAGATTAAAATTCATGTAAATAAACTCTAATAAATAGCAAAATAGATGATGTTTTTTAAATCTCAAACTTAAAAACACACAGTTAGTATCTCTCAAAATGATTAAATAATTTTTTACATTTGAGAAATATTATAACTTCTGAAAGTACTATGTAATCTCAGGAACTACAAATTTTCAAACACTGGTGCCTATACTATAAAAATGTTAGAAATTCGTTCAAATTCCCACCCACTTGCTCCTCCTAGTGGCTGCTACTAGAATAGTACTTTCATTCATTTATGCGTAACACTTTCAATCAATATTTTCCAAGTACTTAGCATTATTTATGTGATTTTTACTCTATAACTACTCAGTTACATGAAAATTTCCATGTTAATTAAATATCATGTCAGGGTTAAAAAAATTTTTTATTAACCATGAATCTCTCAATATCACAGGCTAAATGAACACATGTATTTACATATACACTGTAATTTCAAATAAGCAAATAATCCTGCATAAAATTACTTAATTAATTTGTTTTCTTTTGCTTAAAGAAATGCTTTTCATAATAAAAAGTTGAAAAAATTAAAAATGACACATTCATTAGTCCTTCTTCCCAAATGTTTTTTTCTCTTAATGGAATTCAAACTACAGCTCTTTGCCCACCTCTACACCCACACCCCTCATACCTTGGTCCAGAAAAACTAAGAACAAACAGAAAAAAGTCAGAACAAACATATACAACTTTGTGCTATGCACAGAAAACCTTGTTGCAAGACAACATAACCAGCTCTTCATATGTGGCATGAATCTCCCATACTGATATTCTGTAACCTTTTTTAAAATCTCGAACACTAATTGTTATGCTATTAGAAGCCCTAAAAATTTAACAAATTCTTAGAACACAACATAACTCAAGAATTTAAAAATACATTTTAAATAAATTTAAAAAGTTAAGTACTTGGATATGATAGTAGCTACTACCTGTATTTTGTAGGGAAACTGGAAAGACTGTTCAAGGTAGTTCTTGGTTTAATTCTAACACGGAGATAAGTGATAGTGTTCTGCCAAAGCCATAGATAATTAACAATAATTACATGCCATATTTTTTAACCAATTTTAAGTCTAAGCAAGGACAATGATCTCCTGAATCATACATGCAGAAGGTTAAAATTAGAAAAGAGTACTTAAAAATTTTCATCATTAATTACTGTCTAAAAATCCTACACTGAAGTTACTGGACCCTGAAAATTAATTTTGACAGGTGCATCTTCTCATTGACTTTCTCAACACAGTAGGGGCCAGTGGAAACATGCCAAGCAGTGTACTGTGACTAACAGAACTCTGCCACAGTCAACCTTGCACCGTCTGTCCACAACTGATACATGACCATTTTACAAAAAAGGCCACTGACTGTGCACCATACCACCAATGGTATGTCAAATCAATTTTAATTAATGCCAATAAAATTTCCATCTGCTCTCCAGGCCTTCTTACGTGGCCTTTCTCAGGAATCTAGAAACCTTTTTCTTTTCTACATGCATACAACTTTTAAATCTTTAACTTGGGTCAAAAGTATAAATGACTGGAAGTACTGAGACAATGAAATAAGTAGAAGAAAATTAATCCAATGTATCTCTTTAAAATGAAGCTTTTGCTACAAAGGTATATTGTTAAAAAAATTAATCCTGTTCTCAGTGATGTTGTTATGCTGCCAATGGGAAACAAATTATAAATTTTGTTCCTGGGTTATCATATTTTAACAGCTTAAGAAATTCGTATTTGCCTTAATTTTATGAGCATCCAAAGTCCCTTTTAGGCAGTTTTGTCATATTTGGTATTTTGTAAACTTTTATGCTTCATCTTTATAGCATGACTGCGAGGGATACGACGTGAGCAAATCAGAAAATGATTGCCAAAGAGTAGTATTGATTCAGAAGAAGGTAACATTTTCAGTCACCAGTACCTCCTATACCACTCCTGGACATTTACAACATGCTTCAGTGCAGGAGAAGACACTGCTGCTTTGCAAAGATGACCTGGAATGCCAAAAGGTCTCTGTTCCGTACCCATCTAATCGGAGTACTTTCTTTAGTGTTTCTTTTTGCTATGTTTTTGTTTTTTAATCATCATGACTGGCTGCCAGGCAGAACTGGATTCAAAGAAAACCCTGTGACCTACACTTTCCGAGGATTTCGTTCTACAAAAAGTGACACAAACCACAGCTCCCTTCGAAACATCTGGAAAGAAGCAGTCCCTCAAACTCTGAGGCCTCAAACAGCAACTAACTCTAATAATACAGACCTGTCACCACAAGGAGTCACAGGCCTGGAGAATACACTTAGTGCCAATGGAAGTATTTACAATGAAAAAGGTACTGGACATCCAAATTCTTACCATTTCAAATACATTATCAATGAGCCTGAAAAATGCCAGGAGAAAAGCCCTTTTTTAATACTGCTAATAGCTGCAGAGCCTGGACAAATAGAAGCTAGAAGAGCTATAAGGCAAACCTGGGGCAATGAAAGTCTAGCACCTGGTATCCAAATCACACGAATTTTCTTGTTGGGCATAAGTATTAAGCTAAATGGCTATCTTCAACGTGCAATACTGGAAGAAAGCAGACAATATCATGACATCATTCAACAAGAATACTTAGATACATACTATAATTTAACCATTAAAACACTAATGGGTATGAACTGGGTTGCAACATACTGTCCACATATTCCATATGTTATGAAAACTGACAGTGACATGTTTGTCAACACTGAATATTTAATACATAAGTTACTGAAGCCAGACCTGCCTCCTAGACATAACTATTTTACTGGTTACCTAATGAGAGGATACGCACCTAATCGAAACAAAGACAGCAAGTGGTACATGCCACCAGACCTCTACCCAAGCGAACGCTACCCTGTCTTCTGTTCTGGAACTGGCTATGTTTTTTCTGGAGATCTGGCAGAAAAGATTTTTAAAGTTTCTTTAGGTATCCGTCGTTTGCACTTGGAAGATGTGTATGTAGGGATCTGTCTTGCCAAGTTGAGAATTGATCCTGTGCCCCCTCCCAATGAGTTTGTGTTCAATCACTGGCGAGTTTCTTACTCAAGCTGTAAATACAGCCACCTAATTACCTCTCATCAGTTCCAGCCTAGTGAACTGATAAAATACTGGAACCATTTACAACAAAATAAGCACAACGCCTGTGCCAATGCAGCAAAAGAAAAGGCAGGCAGGTATCGCCACCGTAAACTACACTAGAAAAGACAACTTTTTTTCAAATGTGCAATCTGTAAATATTGCTAAAAGCATGTATAATTAAAACTGATTACATCCGTAGGACAAGTTTTAGTTAAAACTCATCACATAAAGGAATTCAAAAAGTTATTTTTTTATTTCTGAAAAAGGTAATTCTTAAAACTACAACATTATATAACAAAAAAGTATCCCAAAAGAATCTATAAAAACCTGTATAAGGGGATTCTGTGTATTAACATGCAATAACAAGCATGCATAAATCAATGGTTCAAGCCCCATGTTAGGGGCCAATAAAATGTATTTGCATATATTTTCCACATAAATTTTAATTTAAAACATGAAGATAATCAAAAGACCCTTCATTTTATATTTAGCTTTTTGTTTTAATACATAATTAAGTGTAAATAAAACATCAATATCAATTTTAAGGAAACTTTATAACTGAGCAAAGGACAAATTTTCTGACCTGACTATTCTAGGGTTCTAAAAACTGTATTCCATGCAATAAGATTTAGTTGAGTTACTCCATAAATACATTCATAAAGCTCAGATGTTTCATCAATGAACTTCTCATCAAAGTATTTACTTTTTGAAAGTAATTGAGATATTCATTTTAATTTCCTTTATTAATACTCATATATTGGGGGAAATTATTTTGACATGATGTGATAAAATGTAAAAAATTAATGTGTCTCAGGCTCAAGTTTTTATAAAAAAAGTTATTAAATGTTTCAAAATAGACAAATTGTTTCCTCATTGGTGTTAAGGGCCAAGCTAGTTTTTCAATGAGTTATTTAATTAGATCAATCATGGCACTCTTTAAAGAGCATCACCATTTAACTTCAAGTATATCTGACTTCAAGTAGATCTACAAAAATAACTGATGCAAAAGCAATCACTTAAAGGCACAAATAGGTTGTACTGCTGAAAAAAGACAAAGGTGCAGGTGCAGTTTCATTCAATACATTTCTAAGATGCATGTCTGCCAAACTGCAACATACGGGAAGTTTATTTCCTGACAGCAGGTGTACACATGCCAATACTTAATCATTTTATGGCACCTATTTCTTTATCTGAGTGCCAAGTTTACAAACCTGCAGTTTTTAATTCGGTAGATGACAAATATTCTGCATCACCAATTAAAAACCTTTCTGGGAGGGATGGGGGGAAAACTACAAATGTTTGATGAACACTTGATTCTAGGATGAACAATGTATACAATGCACTTTTATCAAGTTTTTAATAAAAAATGGTAAACAAAAAACTTTACTGAGTGTTATAATACAAATATTTTCACAGTAATTTTGTTTGCCTCCATCATAAATTTTCAAATCAAGAAATACCAACCCACTAACTTTAAAATAGGGTTTTTTGTTGTTGTTGTTTGTTTGTTTGTTTGTTTTGAGACAGAGTCTCGCTCTGTTGCCTGGACTAGAGTGCCGTGGCATCAGCCTAGCTCACAGCAACCTCAAACTCCTGGGCTTAAGCGATCCTATTGCCTCAGCCTCCTGAGAGGCTGGGACTACAGGCATGCGCCACCATGTCCAGCTAATTTTTTCTATATATATTTTTAGTTGGTCAGATAATTTCTTTCTATTTTTAGTAGAGGCAGGGTCTCGCTCTTGCTCAGGGTGATCTCGAACTCCTGACCTCGAGCGATCCTCCCGCCTTGGCCTCCCAGAGTGCTAGGATTACAGGCGTGAGCCACCACACCCGGCCTAAAATAGTGTTTTGATTCTATACAAGTATGTAAATTTATCCATCTTAAATTAGAATGTTTATCTTAATTCTAATAATAATCATTTTTATCCTTGATTCTCCTATGAAGGAATAAAACACCAGAACAGAACTACAACATCTGTTAAGGCAGAAAATCAAAAAAACTATTTAAGTACTTATTTAATATGTTGAATTCTATTAACATTCAATTTCTCTCTGACTCTCAAATCAGTAGCCTAAGTGTTCTATGTTAATAATGTATATTCTAGCATACATCCAGTAATTCTGAAAGCTGGTATGTAACACACCCTAGTTCTTGGTTCAAGTCTGTTTCTCACTCATTCTATATGATTACAGAAACATCAAAATCACTAAATAAAAGTTACACATGAGAGGGTAACACCAAATTAGATCAGTAAGTTTGATGAAAGACAAAAGGAATCCTTCCCTCAGGGTAATGTTCTCTGATTTATACTTCAGAAGTTAAAAAAAGAAAAAGGAGTGTGTGCCCGCACACACGTGTGTGTATGTGTGTGTACACAGTACACAGGTATGTACACAGAAACAGAACCCAAGCTCTATTTGTACAAATTATGATTACAGTGCAGGATCTTTCAAGATAGTAATTTTCTTCTGGAAAAATTCAAGTTTAAAAAAGTTGACTTATGAAAAACAGATTTTTTAACAGACACCTAAATTCCTCCTATCTCAGTTATCAATTTAAAATCATTTCTATATTCCTAATAATACTGTCTTGGAAAATAATGATAACCTTATGACATTCTGAGTCCTCAAAGAGGACTAAATCAAATAAAGTTTCTTAGTACTGTTGAAAATCCTTATTTTAAAATAAATACTGTACTATTATTTTTGACTTTTCACTCTCAACAATAAGCAAGTTGATTTCTTGAGCAAAATGCTCAAGATAATGTATTTAAACATCTCACCATTTGTTAATTGTGCCTTCTTCATCCCAGTACTATGTAGTTTTTGTATATATAAAAATATACAATTAAACGACAGTATTACCATTTGGTAAAAGGAATGATTACTGTAACAACTATGTAATTTTTTTGCTCAAAGTGTTAATAGGTATTTTATTTATTTTTATTTTTTTTATTTCAGCATATTATGAGGGTACAAAAGTTTAGGTTACGTATATTGCCCTTGCCCCCCCCCCCCCGCCAATCAGAGCTTCAAGGTGTCCATCACCTAGACGGTGCACATCGCACTCATTATGTTATGTATACAAAAACATGGAATGCTTCACGAATGTGCATGTCATCCTTGTGCAGGGGCCATGCTAATATTCTCTGTATCATTTTAGTATATGTGCTGCCGAAGTGAGCACTTAATAGGTATTTTAGAAGATGAAAATACCAAAAACTTTCAATACTTATAACACTAGCTTATTTTGATCAAGGTTTGAAGTAATGAAATTCTAATTTAACCAAATAATTTAGATTTCTCCTCACTTCATTGTATACAGCATAATCACACATAATCTCAACTGGAATTTTATTATCTATTTCCAGCAAATCCTTCAAAAATAGTACCAATAACAGCAGCAGCAGAGTCAGCAATTTACTGACTGTGTAAGCAGTGTGCCTAGTACTGTATTAAAACACTTTACATATGTGATCTCATAATCCTCATAAACAACCCTAAGAGATAGAAAAGAAAGATTCATGGGAGAGGTTAAATATCTAAGATCACACAGCCAGTAAAGCTGCAGGTTTCCATTTCAAAGATCATGTTCTTAATCATTCTGCTGTTCTGCTATATATTTCACATATGACGGCTGCTAAAAAGTCTAAAGAGCTAAGCAAAACCGGCCCGTCCCTCTATTCTCCCATTCTCTGCTTGTTCTTTCCCCTTTGCCGGGGCCTCCAGGCTTTGTAGCCATTTTCAACACTGGAAGGGCACCTGAGGCGCAAACAAAGAGCAGGGATAAGGGGAGAATATCTGATCCCCCAGTTATTTTCTCTTCTTTTCAGTTGTTTATAAGTGGTAACCAGAACCTTTGAAAGGCATGTGCGTTACCTGATTATCTCTTGCTACTTAGGGGCCTAAGGTACATCCGTAAACACAGGCAAGTGGCACTTAGAAATTATAAAATGTGCTTCTTTTAAAGCACAATTGATAATTTTTAAAAGACAAAAGTGGCACTACATTTACTCATCCTACTGTTATTCACAAACTGTTTAGCTGTGAGGTGGTAAAGCCTATTTATCCAGCTTATTTAGGTAAAATTTTTTTCTTGCTTATCTAAGAAATTTAACTATTTAAATTAATCTAGGTTTTACAAGCTCCTTTCCCCAAAATCCCTATCTAAATACATTTCTAATATACCTCAGAGAATGTCAATGTAGCATTTAGACATTACTCCCAGAAGGCAGAAAATGTACATCAAATATTAAAATGGGCCAGAATCCCTACTACCAGCAAACAGTCACACAATTGTTCCTAGCTCCTACAATGATTCCATAATGTTCTGTAAGACCACCCCTCTGTGCGCTGTGCCACCTGAACAAATCAGGGTACAAAGGGATCCAAGAACAACTTCTCTATTAAAGACCAGCTGAAGATTTTGTTATCTGTTCATAATCAGTATCCACAGAGAGCCTCAGAAGAGCAAAAAAGCTCTTGTGTATACAACATAATGGAGCTGAGACTATGTTGCAATAAATGCCTTATTACTGGGAAGAGATCAGGGAAACAAGAGTTTGGGGCTTGTGTTCCTAAGATCATGCCACCATGAAAGAAGGCCAACATATCCCCAAAGTAACCACAAAGATGACTGTCTGGGCCTGATACAATGTAATATGTTGTTTGCGCCTAGAAATTAATGAACAGAAAGAACTAGCCCACTGTTTCACGTTTGCTTAAAATTTGTTTAAAATTGCACTCCTTTATAAGAGATCTGTTTGTATCATGACAAGGTAAAAAAAAAAAAAAAAAATAGCTACAGCCTTTTTCCTGACAGAAGAGAGGTAAGAGAATGACTCCTATACACTTAAGAGAGAAAGCTAATAACTGGGCAAAAAAAAAGATGAGTAAATATGATTTTTACAAAAATAAAACAAAGCTTTTAATCAAAGTTCATAAGTAAAACTTCTAATTTAAAGTAAAGTTGTTCCTTATTATCTGGGAGGGATTGGTTCCAGGACTCCCCGTGGATACTAAAATTCACAAATGCTCAAATATCTTACATAAAATGGTATAGTGTTTGCATATAACATATGTACATCCTCACATATGCTTCAAATAATCCCTAGGTTGCTTATAATACCTAATATGATATAAATGCTATGTAAATAGTTGTAATACTGTGCTGTTAGGGAATGACATGCAAAAAAGTCTGTACATGTTCAGTACAAATGTTTTTGGGTTTTGTTTTTGTTTTTTAATATTTTTGATCCACAGTTGGCTGAATCCACATGGAACCCACGGACACGGAGAGTCAACTGTATTTGTATGTCTGTATGAATGTCTATAAGTATATGTACATTTAAAATATATATATATATAAACCCAAGTTATCTTCTCTCATTCCCAAATTTAATACTTTTTCAGCATTCCCCATCTCAGTGAATGGCTAACGCCAGTCAACTGACCACAAAGGAATACCAGGAATCACCTTCCATCTATCCCAAAGACCTGGATCCTTACTGGACTCTATCTGTTTTTCTTCATCTTACCCCTCTAATACAGCATCTTTCACTTTTGAACTACTGCAATACCTTTATACCCAGTTTCCTCATAACCACATAATCCGTTGCCAATATGACAGCCAAAATGGTTCTGTCAAAACACAAAGCTGCCAACCACAACGGCTCACGCCTGTAATCCCAGCACTTTAGGAGGCCAAGGCAGTAGGATCACTTGAGGCCAGGAGTTCGAGACCAGCCTGAGCAACACTACGAGACCCCATCTCTACTGGAAAAACAAACCACAGCCAGGCATATACCTGCAGTCCCAGCTACTTGGGAGCTGAAGCAGGAGGATCACTTGAACCCAGGAGTTTGAGGCTGCAGTGAGCTGTTATCATGCCACTGTACTCCAGCCTGGGCAACAGAGCAAGACCCTGTTTCAAAGTAAAAACAAAAAAGAAAAAACCCACAAAGCTGTTCATGTCATCCACTGCTTCAATGGCTTCTCAATGCACTTAGAATAAATACCAAAATCCCTAAAACCCTTGGCCAGCTACAAGGTTCATAAATGATTCTCTTCCTTGTTAAGGCTAATCTCTCTACCTAATCTTTTGATGCAATTCCTACCTTCTACCTCATTATAAATTATTGTCTCTCTCCCTCAAGACTGATTTAAAAAGCAAAAAACAAAAAAAATCCTGACTGAGGAACAGCGAACTAAAATCTGACTCAATGAAACAGTCTCATGCTTTTGTTTAAAGCATTTTTATTTTGTTTAAAGGAAAATTTTTTACAGTATCAAATCAAATTCTCTCTGTAGTGAGCAAGTATAATAGTGATATGGAGAGAAGGGATCCAAGAGATGTTAGGAAGTAAGGTCTATAGGTCTTAACGATGCCTGGATATTATTGGAGATGAGGGAGGAAGTACCTAGCAAGGATGATACTCAAGATTCTGGCCTGAACATTGATGAGATGACAGTGCCATTCACCAAGAGAGAAAACACTGTATAACAACCTGATTCACCAGGGACAACATAATAAAGAACCATCAAGCAACATATAAAAGGACTGTCAAGTGGCACTGAGGACCTATATATTACAAAGCATCAATAACAATGATAATAAAATTATCACTCTAAACACATGCAAGAACAGGAAGTAACTAAAAATATAATGCATAGTATGGGCTTAAGATTCATTTGATAAATACTTTTCAAGTGACACCTATATACCAAAGTACTCTGTTCTCAGCTCTGAAGATATGGAGGAAGGCAAAAAGGACATGGTTTCTACTTTTAGACTCTTAATAAAAAAAAAGAAAGTCAAAACAAGTAAGAAAATTACTAGAAGAAAAAGGTCTCTGAAAAAGTGACCACTAAACTGAGATCTGAATTATGAGAAGGAACCAGTCTTATTAAGAGCAAGGAGAAGAATGTTCCAGGCAAAGAGAACTAGAAGGATAAAAGCCACTGATTGCTATATTTGCCTTTGGGGTCTTAGTCATAACTTCTTTGCCCAACAGAAATAAATAAATGGAAGTTAATTAAATTAAAAAGCTTCTGAGCTAAATAAACAATCAATAGAGTTAACAGACAACCTACAGAATGGGAGAAAATATTTGTAAACTATACATCTGACAAAGGACTAATATCCAGAATCCACAAAGAACTCAAACGAATAAGCAAGAAAAAAGCAAACAATACCATTAAAAAGTGGGCAAAAGACATGAACAGAAGTTTTTTGGAAGAACATAGACAAATGGCCAACAAACCTATGAAAAAAATGCTCACTGTCACTAATCATCAAGGAAATGCAAATTAAAACCACAATACCACCTTACCCTTGCCAGAATGGCCATTATTAAAAAGTAAAAAAATACTATATGCTGGTGTGGGTACAGAGAGAAAGGAACACTTACATGCATACTGTTGGTGGGACTGCAAATTAGTACAACCTCTATAGAACACAGTATGGAGATTCCTCAAAGAACTTAATGTAGACTTAAAAACGTACCTACTGGGTACAATGAACACTTAAGGGTACAATGAACACTATTCTGGTGATAAGCACACCAAAAGCCCCAACTTAAGCATTATACAAGATAGCCACGTAACGAAAACACTTATACCCCCTTAATTTTTTTTTTTTTTTTTTTTGAGACAGAGTCTCGCTTTGTTGCCTGGGCTAGAGTGAGTGCCGTGGCATCAGCCTAGGTCACAGCTACCTCAAACTCCTGGGCTCAAGCGATCCTACTGCCTCAGCCTCCCGCGTAGCTGGGACTACAGGCATGTGCCACCATGCCCGGCTAATTTTTTCTATATATATTTTAGTTGGCCAGATAATTTGTTTCTATTTTTAGTAGAGACGGGGTCTTGCTCAGGCTGGTCACGAACTCCTGACCTCGAGCGATCCACCCGCCTCGGCCTCCCAGAGTGCTAGGATTACAGGCGTGAGCCACCGCGCCCGGCCCCCCCTTAATTTTTTGAAATTAGAAAAAACTAATCAACTTTTTAAAAAAGGCAGTGAAGCAAAACTGCAACCAAGACTTTTCTTAATAAGTAGTGTCCCTTTACTTAAGATCACAGACTTCTGGATAGAATTCAGAAGGTCCCTGAATTCTGATGAGAAAAAAAATTATACAATTTTATTTTCATCGGCCTCTAACTGAAATTAACATTTCCTTCCTTCGTGAATGTAGATAAACAAGCCACAGAAATATTAGTAATAGTTGCGACTTTGTCACTAACAGAAATCAGGTATTTTCATTATCACCTTACAATAGTTACAGATATCTTGAAATATTATGTATGCTCACCAGACTTTAAAATTTTGGCATTTGTCAAATTTGCCACCAGATCTTGTTATTTAATACATTAGTAAAGAAGCACAAATTATGTCATAAATGTGTATTTTTAAAATATCTGGATAATTTTCCTTCAATGTAATCTGTTTTCTTTATCTTATGCATTCTATTTTATGCATTAAAAACAGCATTCAGAGAGAAGATTCATAGGATTCAACAATCTGCCAAATAGGTCCATGGCACAAAAAAGATTATGAACTAGAATAAAAGAAACAAGATACCCCACAACTAAATGCAACTTATGGTGCTTGTTTGGGTCCTATTTCCAATAAATGAACTACAAAAACAGTTTTCAGAAAAATCAAAGAAACTGGGAAAAGAACTATTTGATGATATCAACATGTTTATTTTGTTGTGTACAATAATGGCACTATGGCTATGTAAAAAAAGTCTGTACGTTTTAGAGATGCAAAGCGTGCAGTAACAAAATGACAATGTCTGGATTTTGCTTTAAAATATCTCAGGAAAAAAGGAAGAGGTAGAACAGATGAATAATAGTTTAAAAATGGTAATTACAGAATCTCTGTGATGGGCAGATGGAAGATCGTGCTATTTTCTCTAATTTATGTTTGAAATTTTTCATAATTAAGGAATTAAGAAAACAAAAATAAAAAAGCATCCCCTTTTGCTAGCTGCTTTGCAAAAAGGAGCCCCTCTAAAGGAAAAAAAACAATTACAAAGAGGCATTACCGGTCAGCAAACTAGAGAACGATGCTCCTTTCTCTGAGCTGACGTCCTATGGCAGGTTGCCTGACTTGAGTGTGCAAGCTAACTAGAGATTTTCCTCTTTCCTGTTCCATTATGTTCAGGGAAGATGACAAGAATCCTTAAAATTTGCTATGGTATTATTCATATTTTATGAGTATGCACTCTGTCTAAAGGCACTCATCATTCATTTCAAAGAAAAAAAACCCTATTTTCCCATTATATCAGCTGTCTGGAAATAGAAAATTAGATCTTTGATCAAATTAGTACATGTTGGCATTTGAAATAGCAATAATTTAGGAGCAACAATCATATAATCTTAAGCTACCAGGTACTGATTAAGTTTAGGCTTTATGTTTAGAAGAGCCTGAACTTTATATTCAGAACACAGGGTAGGAGGAGCAGGAAAGCTAGGTAGTTGCAAATACACATAAAGGATGTAATGCCAGGTAACTGCAGTCCTCACAGCTGGTAGAAACCAACACACTGGATGAGAGGGTGAAGGAAGGTTACACTTAAGGAACTGGGCCATACAAGATGGTTCCCAGGCTGTCAAAAAATGACCACAAGTGAAAAGAGGTGGACTATACATCTCTCTGGTCCTAACATATTTAAGGTAGGAAGATGAACCAGGTTCTACAACTGCAGGGAGGTGAGTTTGCTGATCCTCTCTTCTCCATGCCCATTTACACTATCCTGAGCTCCAAATTTGCCATCTAACTCTACAGTCTTTCTCATCAACTGCTTTTTTGTCTCTGTACTGCACTCTTTTCTCAGCCTGGCTGACTGACCAAAAAACAATCAAATAAACAAACACACAGAAAGCAAAAACATCTTATAACTTTGTTCCCCAAATATCATATGATGTCACAATCCAGCAGATACCTTAGTAAAAATGTCATTATGACATTATGAGAAATAGTCTTTTAAAAAAATACCAAAAATCAAATCCTATTAACTTTAAGCAATCAAACATTCCCAATTACAAAAGATTTATTTGTAAACCTTTTATTCCTTCAGAACTAAGTATATTCTATAATACTGTTTCTCACTGCTTTTAGTATAAAATCTAAATCCATCATTAACAATTTTCATTTAATATTCTCACATCTCCTAAGATAATTTTAACTATGGTACACAGGCAACAGGCATTATGCAACTGTCTTCATTCTTACAAATATATTAAGTTACTATGTTTACTTAACAGTTATGTATGTGTTTAAATAGTATCCTTCCTAAAATTCATCTATCAGTTCCTAAAGACAAAAAATTCAACAAGTACTGATCACCTGAATTAGAAAAAATTGTTGCTCCCTATATCCACTGATAAAAATTTAAGTCAAGAGATTAGCAAGTAACAGCTGTGAGACAAATACAGGCCATTAATTGTTTTTATATGACCACAGCCCAAGAATGGTTTTTACATTTTTAAACCGTTGAAAAAAATCAAGATAATATAAAAAACAAAAAGTAATTTTGTGACATGTATAAATTATGTGAAATTCAAATTTCAGTATCCACAAAGATTCATTGCAAAGCAACCACACACATTCACTTGCCTATTGTCTATGCTGCCTTTGTACTACAACAGCAGAATTAAATATCTGTTATAGGAACTAGTGTTAAAGCTGGTACTCACTGCTGGTTGGCACACTACAAACCACGAAGATGTAGTTATACTGCTTTACACTATTTTAATCCTCCAAGAAGCACACATCACTAATATTTTTGTCCTCCCTCCTGTTTACCACTGTATCCCCAGGATCTACAGCATAGCAGTATTCCACACACAGCAGGCACTCAGGAAACATTTGTTGAATGAATGCAAAACACAGCATTCTGTGTGCCATGCGTTCTGCCATACAGTGACGTTTGAATTTTATTTTTTAATTGCCAGTGAATATATATCATACCAAAACAAGACGAAAAAAGTACTGTGTTCTTAAGGCACAGTGAAATGCAGATTTTGTTAATGAATTAGATGGCAAAGCACTGTCTGTAAAGACACTAAAACTGGGCTAAAAGAATACGAAATATATCAGTATTACCAGACTAAGTACCCATCACAACATTCCCAACTCACAGAAGAGCAATGGTCAGAAAAATTAGAAGTTTAAAATGAAATATCTCATCACAATAGAATTTCTTCACAAAAATCAAAATTAGGCTGCAAAGCAAATTTGAGAACTTCATTTGTTAGCCAAGTAAGAAAAATAGTTTACCCAATGCGAGTTAAATAAGTTCTATCTGAATGAAGCAGGCAAAAAAATGTATCCAGAGAAAATAAACTTGTTTAAGACTATTAGCCTTTCATCAAGAACTACTGCTTGAAGAGCTGAGGACACTGGGTGCGATTGCAAATGCCAATCAAAAGTCAAGGCAAATGACTGTGTAATTTTCTTTGGCTATTGCTGAGTTAACAGATGTTACTAATACTACTCAGCTGTTTATTTTAGGAGTCAATGTTATGTTTTGAAATGACTGAGGAATTAGCCCCCACGAATATTCTACATGAAACAACTATAGGAAAGAATAATTTCAAAGTAGTTCAGAAAACACTCATCAAGTACACCGCATAGTAGAATCTGTTAAGATGTATTACAACAAATAATGGGGAATATGTGAGCAGAAAACCATTTAGATGGACAAATTTACCAAGCTTGTAAAAATGTTAGGCATCTATAGCCTACAGTTATTCATCAGCAGGTATTTTGAAGAAAATACTATTATTTATCATGTGCTGCCAAGCCATTAGCATCAACAGTGACTTTACTTGCTCTCGTAGATTAACCATCATCAGTTCTACGAACTTTTGTTAGAAATAATTGATGTGTCCTACCATACATAAGTTCAATGGTTTGTTAGTAGTAAAGTGTTACTGCGATTTTTTTTGAGCTCAGGGCCAAGATTAAATTTTTCTGAATGAGAAGATCCAGCCTCAACCACTATTACTAAACACTGAATGGCTTTAAAAATTAGATTTTGCTACAGATTTGATGGTTGTTTTTAATGAATTCAACTTAAATTTCAAGACAAAACAGTGATTGTTTAATAAACTATTACTGTTGTTTTGAGGACAACTAAAGTTGTTTGCATTACAGGTAATCTCATGCTACCTTATATACCTCCCATGTTGTCAAAAATTAAAACAAGAAATGACAATTCCATTCTCACACAAATCAGCACTGGACATATTTTCCAAAGTAGAGTTTAGGCCTCATTCTTCAGACCTTAATACAAATGCAAAAGACATTTCCTTATGTTAAAATCCGTGTAACTGTGCAATTGGAGAACTTCCACCTAATCCTCCACTGACAATAAGTTTCTAATGTAATGACATGCTAAAAAAAAAGCAGATATCAAGAAAATAATCTACTAGAGGTCTAGAAACGCCTTCCAAGTGACAAATATGCTCAATCAATAACACATGCTCATGAAATGATAGTATTTAACAGTACCTATCTGTATGAAAAGCTATTTCTTTCAAAGAGGAAATACACAAAATCTCATTATAGATCAGCATTAGTAGATGCATACAATTAATTTGGGTAATAGGGAACACTAACTTTGAACCCCAAGTAAGCAAAATATTATCCCTTTAAAAAAGAAATTTCATTCTTCTCATCAGCAAACCAGTATTACACATTGTAATCATATATTATTTGTCATTAAAACTTTATGGAAATTTGATTTATCTCTTAGTACATAAATAACTACATAATTTCTTTGATTTTGTCTATTGGTCAATAATCCTAAAATATTTACTATCTGCAACCAGGAGTAGTAGCTCATACCTATAATCCCAACACTTTGGAAGGCTGAGGCAGGAGGATCGCTTGAGGCCAGGAGTTTGAGGCTGCAGTAGGTGGTATGATCCCACCACCGCACCTCAGCCTGGGCAACAGAGTGAGGCCCTGTCTGACCTTTTAAAGAAAATGCTTGCCAATCCACAATTTAAATAATTACACTTAAACCCTCTTAAATTACTTGTAGACTAAAAAATGTAAGGCAATACTGGAAACACAAACTATACAAAAATCCTGCTGTATTACCTATCTTCATTCATATCTGATTCTTCATTTTTGTATTCTCATTAAAAACAATTTCGCACTTAAGTTTTTAAGAATTCAGCTGAATGGTTTCGGAAATTAGCTTTTATTACAAACTTGATAATTGTTTCTTAATGAATTCAACCTAAAATTATATGGCAAAATAGTGCTTACATGTAAATCTCATACTGTGGTAAAAGATGGCTTGTTTATTTTAATGTGCTAACACCAAAAATCAATATAGCAGAAAATAAATAAAAGCCCAGATAAAAATGGTAGATTTTCATTGCAAACCAAATACAAATGTCAGCATACTTAGTTTAAATGTACCAGTGGAGACCTCAATCATTTTTTTATCAGTTGTATGTACATGTGGGAGGGGGAGGGAAGCATATATACATGGAGGGGGAAATGGAAGAAGGAGATAGTAGGAGAAACTTTTCCTATTACTGAAAATAGTTCTGCTAACTTCACTAAATGAAATTTATATAAGTATAACCAACTGAGTAAAATGGGAACTATATTATAATCCACAAATTATTCTTATTAAAATACTCATACTTAGTAATTATGGTATATATATATATATCTTCAGTTTTTCAAATGAATGTCAAAGTAGAATTTTTTAATGCTGCCACCCTGAGGCTGTGTAAAATGTTCATCCAAACACAAAATGATTATGTCTATTTATATATAAAGTCTTCTACAGTGGTACTCATATTAGTACTTCTCTATTTGTGCTTTAACTATTAGTACTTCTGTATTTGTGCTTTAACTATATTTGGTTTTATACTCATTCTGACTGCATTCTAAATCTTAAGTACTTTTATACAATGGTAAGAAAACACTTAAATTGTAGTGTCTTTGTACCACTGAAATTACTGAATTAATCAAGAGGGTGAGATTTAAATAGCCTCACTAATTTGATTATCAACCTGCAATAAGTGAAAGATAGAAATAAGTGATTTCTACGCCAGGCAAGGTGGTGTGTGCCTATAGTTTCAGCTACTCAGGAGGCTGAGGCTAGAGGATCAAGTGAGCCCAAGAGTTCACATTCAGCCGGGGCAATACAGTAAGAACTCATCATAAGAAAGAAGGGTGGGGAGGACGAGGGTGGGGAGGCGGAGGAAGAAGGAAAGGGGGAGAGTGAGAGAGGGGAAAGAGGGCTAAGGGAGGGGGGGAGAGAAAGACAGACCTCCAGAATCCAGTAGGAAATCCTTGCTCTTCTCTTCCCTTCCAAATCGGCAAAACTAAATGGAACTAATCCTAGGACTACAGTTCAAACTTGAAGCAAGATCATTCTATGACTCCTACCCTCTCTAATGATAAATCAAATCCCTTGGATATCTACATTATGAATTTCAAATTCAAAAGAGCTGGCTGCTTCACCATCATCTTTTAACAAATCAAAGAGAACAGAAAGACATGTTAATCCTAAAGTTGAATTGGCAATCTACACATCTAAAGAAATGATACACCATATATTCATCTGGAGAGGGATTAGTCAGACAGGACAAGGAATAGAAGTCACAATGGCAAATGATGACAAACTTATCTATCTAGGCAGTCCCCAAGGAGAAAGATGCCCTTGTCTTACAACAGGTCTTTCTTTAATGAAGAGATGCAAATACAAGCCTACTCTAATACCATTAAACATTTAAAGGATATAATTTATTATGTGCTCACTGTGCAACTGAACTGTGACTTCCAATGTAGCTTCTTTACATGGACAATATGTATGTGCTAGATAGAGGTGAGTGAGTATACAGTGCCCTTGGCAATTACATTTCTCACTGTAAATTAATAAATCAGCTTTTGATTTCAGATGCTACTCTCATAAGCTTGATTAAAATGATTCCATTTCTCATGCTATACTAATATCACCAAGTTTCTCAGCCTTTCTTTGGGCCATGGTAAATCACTAAAGTAATGCCACCCTATAAGGCAACTTGGAATCAAGCTGATCTTCCCCAGGCAATAAAACCTTCTGTACGGCTGCTCACCACCAACAGTCACTTATCCTTTGATCTATTACGTAACAAAAATACTAATGAAAATTATTCAGGCACTTAGAACCAGATTCTATGACTATAAATTGGTGTTCCGTAATCTATAAGATAGTTCCAATATAAAATGTAAATGACAGTATAACATACTAAAACATTGTTTTTGTAAAATCTGCTATACTATGACCTTTACACTGATTTTTAAAGTTTTAAAGAAATTATACGAACTTTTAAAATATATTAATAATGACTCAGAAAAGTTAGAAATAATTCAAATATATCACAGGTCTCCCCAAAACTGACATCTATCAATTTATTATAAAGTATTAGATCATTAATTATATTTAATCCAGATAAAAAAAATAGTTCCCAATATCATTTATTTAGTTTTTTAATTTTTTTCACAGTCATTGATCTATGTAAAGTTTTTAAAGTCTATTTTCTTGTTACTGCTAAAGTAACTTTTGTTGAAAAAAGGTAATATATATATACACACAAAGTTCTTGATGAATTATAATATACCTATAAACTTACTATAAGAATGATTAGTTATTATTGTTACTCTACCTATTTAAAATTCAATAATTGCTAAGGACACTGAAATTACTTTGTATAGCCTTTTAAGATAAATTATTAAAACATTATAATCATATCAAAAGCTGAATTTGGGGGCTTTTGTTTTTTATAAAGAAAACTAAAAGGCATCTACAGAAGAGAACTTAGAATTCAATAATTTCTGAAAGATGAAAGAGCTACTTAATTTTAGTTCTTAAATTTGGTTTACTGAAATATATTAGGAATTTAATTCTAGACTATTTATGGCAACACATCTATAACAGAAATGACAAAAATATACTTCAGGAAAACTGAAGCAGATATCTAAAAATACTACATTTGGGGAGGTAAATGATTACAGAATTCATAGCAGCCCCAATTCATTATTTATAGATGATGATAAAAGATTAAATGAATTCTAACTGTAATTTGTAAAACTGTTAATTGTATTTATTTCAAAATAACTCTATTTCATCTTTTATACTGTTACAAAAACTTAAATGTAAAGAAAAGCTTTTTCAATGACACCATAAAATATGTCAACTTCAACAGTGAGACCACTACCCAAGTTCTATAGTATGACTTTTTTTTTTTTTTGAAACAGGGTCTCACTCTGTCGCTCCAGCTAGAGTGCAGTGGCTTCATCATAGCTCACTGCAACCTCAAACTCCTAGGCTCAAGTGATCCTCCTGCCTCAGCCTCCTGAGTAGCTGGAACTACAGGTGGGTGTCACTGAGCCTGGCTGATTCTTCTATTTTTTTGTAGAGATGGGGTATCAGTCTTGCTCAGCCTGGTCTCAAACTCCTGACCTCAAGCGATCTTCCCATCTAGGCCTCACAAGGTGCTAGGATTACTGGTGTGAGCCATCACATCTGGCCTAAAATATGACTTTTGTCTCTAGAACAAAAATAAGATTTAAAAAGTTTTAATTTTTAAGTATTTCAAATGAATGTCCTCAACTTACTCACAGTCTGAAATTTCAAATAAAAGCTTAGTTTCTAAATAGCAAGATTTGTCCAGACCAGAAGCAAATAAGAGTTTAAAAACAGATATTTAAAATAAACATGGGAACAGTCACTCACAGAGGAACATGAGAAGCAGCAAAGACAAGAAGAACAACACTAAAAGAAACATCCATCAAGAAAAAGACCTGGAAAAGAAACCAAAACTTAGAATTAAAGATCAAATGATGTTTGGTAGGCTGGGGAAGGGGAAGAAGGGAGGGGATGAACTGACTAGACCAAGACAAAAATACTAAGACAGCTAAGAAAATAATATTTGTATGCAAGAATTATATAAAAGATTGAAAATCGCCTGAAGATTTAAATCGATTGAAAGACCTGGAAACTGACGTAGCAAATTAAAGCTCAGCCAATGGAAAAGCACTCATCAGTGACATACCTAAACATCAAAATATAGCATGTTATTAAACAGACTAAGTGTTTTTCATATGAACAAACTGGTTCAAGTCATGTCATGAAATTAAAGGCAATATTAAAGATTAATCTTTGTTCTTCAAAATAATGAAAAGAAGTATTAAAATGGAAGCATTTGTATGTTAAAGAACAGTAGTGGTTAGTCTATAAGTACACCGAGAAGTTAGAATTTAAAAGTGATTAAATATGTTTAATATACTAATTTTGTTAAAATTGAATGGATTAAACTTGTACTGATGCAGGTAAATAGAAATTGAAATAAAAAGCTCTATTCTAATATGTCCAGAAGAGAATATTAGCCTAAAAGAAAACTAAAATCTGTTTTTTATGCAATTCTGAGAGTTATGTAGAATGACAGCATTATACACTGAACTACAATTAAGAGAACATATATAATCAAACAAATTTCACAGTATAAATTTGTATTATATTGTTAAAAAAACACCATTACATTTCCAAACTGGTTTCTATTTTCTCCTATTCTTACAATGATCAACATTAAAACACTTTGAGCAAGGCAATGTTAAACTTATTTAAAATTATTATACAATGGTTTCCAGATTACTCCTGACATATGTGCCAAAAATAACTGTGTCTATATATCTTTCAACAGTAAATCTCAGGTGTTATGTAACAGTGGCATTAACTACACGGTCACTGGCCAATTAATTTTAAAAGGTATGCTACAGATATTAACTAAAATGACTAAGATCTTTTGAGTAAAACAATAATTACCCTTTAAGGAAATGCAAAGCTAAATTTATGGAGTTTAATTGTATAGAGTTACACCAAAAGTACCATCCGGTATGCAATGGATCTTCAATAAATCTAAGATACATAAACTGAAAAACATTATAAAAATAAGATTCACTTTATATGAAGATTCCCTGATATCAATTAATATGTTCTTTTGCTATAATTCATTTTTCGTTAAGTATACTGCCTCAAAATACTGATTATGCTCACAAAATATTAAGCTTAAATCATATTCTAACACCTCTTACCACAAAAGTGTAAGTGTAATGAAATTAATACCTACTCTTCTAAATAAGTATTCATTCTAAATACTAGCCAACTAGAAAAAAAGTATTATCTACATCATTCAGTATAAAAAATTTGCAAAATATTTTATAAATTTAATATAAAGACATTTCTGCAATAACCATAATTACATGCTACAATGAAAAAGCACTAAAAAGAACAATGCTAAACAAAGTATAACTGTACACATTTAAACCTCAAAACAAATCCCTAAGGAAGCTGTACCATTTTTCAGACAAGAAAACTAAAACTGATGCTTAATTTGCCACAACAAATAAGCCAATACATCATAATAGCAAGTTCTCTCTCGTACCTCTCCTATATAAGATACAGTCCAAGTCTATTACTAGAACATTACCAAAAAAAAAAAAAAAAAAGCTGAAATAATCAAGAAGAAACTAACTATACAAGGGACATGAGGGATGTTTTAAGAGTACAGAGAAAAAATACTGCCTATTCAATTTAGTGATGGCTTCTTAGAAAAGTCTATGAAAATGCAGATCTGATAAAAAAATGAACTGTACACAAAACACTATGTTAACACTGATATATTACTTCATGTAACAAGTAGTAAGTATATAAACTTCAAAAGCTTGAGATATAATGGGTTATTATATATAATATTTTAATTTTTGTATTTTATAAGCTATTTATACATAAGAAACCAAATAATGTTGTTTTGTTTAGGGGGTACACCTTAATACTGTTCAGGCTGACTTAGGATAGAAAAACCTGTTCCCTGAAATATCAAGACAACCAACAGTTTTGAAAATTATTTCAAGTGCAATGTAATACTCTCAAGCAGAATAATATTCCAGTCTAAATGCAGAGTGCCAAAAATCACATATTATAAAAGTAATATTCCTACTTATAATTCTGTGACAATATATTAAAATTCCAAACACTTTATATACTATTTAGATCAAAGTAAATAATTTAAATCTAAATAATTTACATTTCTTTCTATATATGAGCCCTAACAGATGGAAAAGGCTAACCTAGTTATCATCCTCTTTATAAAACTTCTTTGTAGCTATTTTCTGTCAGAGGCAAAAGCTCTCTGCTATCAGATAAACATACACAGCTGTAGTAAAAAATACCCCAATTACTTGAGAGGAAAATAATTCTCTTAGTATTTAAATAAATGAGTCTTTATAACTTTGAATGAAAATTGAATCATCAAACAGGTAATCTTAAATACATCAATGAAGCTATAGCTGCCTACATTAACATATAAGTTAAAATAAGATTAATTATGGAATCATTAATTCATAATAAAAGTAGCCATCATTTGTTGAGCCTTCTTTGTGTTAAGCATTTTACACCCAGGGACTCCTTTACTCTCCAACAATGCTAAGATATAAGTTATATTATCTTTACTGTAAAATAAAAACACCACTGATAAAGGTTCAATCACCATCTTAACTTAATCAGCAGCAGGATGAGCAGCAGGGCTGGGATTCTAGCCAGGACTGACTTCAAAGCTTTACATTTGTTGTGTTTCCAACTGATTAACTTCTCTTTAATAAGCTGGCATTGCTTATCAGGAATTTCAAACTGAAAGGCCAATAGCATCTATGAAGGTAGCATAAGTAAGTGACGAGGGCCAGATAAAGGACAACACAGTAGTGAGGCCTCTGGCAATCTAGAGAAAATATCTTCCCCACAGAAGGCAGCCACTGCTTAGGTGGATGCCGCTGTGGCCATGTGAACCCAGCACCCTGTCATGCCAGACAGCTTCTTGAAAGAAGCTAGAAATCCAGACTGTTTATCTGACAAACTCTTATTTTTAAATGTTGGTGAATAAAATAAAAATTTAAATTATAATGGAACATATCTGGGGCCACATTGAGGTTGGCACAGTGAATGATTCCAGAAGTATGCTCAAAGAGACACACTGTGTTAGTGCACTGACACTTATGCCTAAGCAGGCTGCACCTAACCCCAGGCAGAAGAAACTTCCACAGCCATCCCTCCAATCTACACAGCACAGTCTTCTTGCCAGTCTTCTTACCTGCCATGCTCTTCCTTCCCATCACAGGGCTTTTACTCTTGCTTTTTGTTCACTGCTCCTAAAATGTCCTTTCCTGTCATCTTCACCAATTTAACTCCCACACAAACTTCAGATCTTACTTCAAGTCTTACCTCAATGAAGTATTCTGACTAATGCAACAAAACCCCCAGGTTTAGGCTCTTCTGGCACTGTATATACCTCTACCTACTTGGCACAGTCACAATGTTGCATTTGAGGGACTGACTAATGTGTCTCTCCCCAACCAGACCATCAGTCAAGTCCACAAGAACACATCTGGTTTTGTTCATCTCTGATGTTCCAGCACCCAGCATAGGGCAATGGCACATAGCATACACTCAACAAGTATCTGCTTAAGGAAGAGAGGAAGGAAACAAAGGAAAGAGAGCCCTAAGGAAGAAAGCCTTAAACAACTATCTCCATCTTCTGCAGGCCTGGGCTTAGACACAGCTCCAGAACGTTACTGCTACCGCAGCTCTCCCTCAACACTTCAATCTAAGTTGACCAACAAATTAATCAACAACCAAAGAGAATGAAGGAAGCTTTACAACAAGGATGTATAAAAGCTTTATAAAAAGGTAGGGTGGGGAAGATACTAATGCATGCGTTCCTACTTTTAAGAATATAACCTAGCTGAGGCCAGGCGCAGTGGCTCATGCCTGTAATCCTAGCACTCTGGAGGCCAAGGCGGGAGGATCGCTCGAGGTCAGGAGTTCGACACCAGCCTGAGCAAGAGCGAGACTCCGTCCCTGCTAAAAATAGAAACAAATGATCTGGACAGCTAAAAATATATAGGAAAAAAAATTAGCTGGGCAGGATGGTGCATGCCTGTAGTCCCAGCTACTCAGGCGGCTGAGGCAGAAGGATCACTTAAGCCCAGGAGTTTGAGGTTGCTGGGAGCTAGGCTGATGCCACAGCACTCTAGCCTGGGCAACAGAATGAGACTGTGTCTCAAAAAAAAAAAAAAAAGAATATAACCTAGCTGAGAGACTGAGATCCTCCTGAAAGTGAGAGTTGATGGTGATATTACACCTCTTAACATACATATTGGAAATCTACCTAAATTTGTCACCCAGGCTGGAGTGTAGGGGCACTATCATAGCTCACTGCAGCCTCAAACTCCTGGGCTCAAATAATTCTTCCACCTCAGCCTCCCAAGTGTCTGGGACTACAGGCGTGAGCCACCATGACCAGCCAAATTTTTTAAAAAAAATTTTGTAGAGATGGGGGTTCTCAACATACTGCCCAGGCTAGTCTCGAACTCTTGGCCTCAAGTGATACTCCCGCCTCAGCCTCCCAAAATGCTACCGCACCCAGCTTCATACAATTTTAATAATACAAAGACAAATCTGATGATATTTTAAGACAAGTACATTGACAAAATAACTGAAACTCAATTTAAAGTCCAAAAAAATTTTTACAAATTCTAACTTTTAAAATCAGATACCATACTCTTATTTGCTATCTGCTTCTGGAAATGAGTAAATAAAGCATGGTAAATTCCCAGTAGGTATTAAAGATATATCTTTTTTTTTTTTTTTTCTTTTAGACAGAGTCTCGCTCTGTTGCCCGTGCTAGAGTGCTGTGGCATCAACTTAGCTCACAGCAACCTCAAACTCCTGGGCTTAAGCAATCCTCCTGCCTCAGCCTCCCGAGTAGCTGGGACTACAGGCATGTGCCACCATGCCTGGCTAATTTTTTTCTATATATATTATTAGCTGTCCAGATCATTTCTTTCTATCTTTAGTAGAGACGGGGTCTCACTCTTGCTCAGGCTGGTCTCAAACTCCTGAGCTCAAACGATCCACCCACTTCGGCCTCCCAGAGTGCTTGGAAAAGATATACCTTAATTCTGAAAAATCACATCAACTATATAATGATTCCATGTCATAGAGTCCACAAAGATCTGATAATTCACAAGCAAAGACAAAAGTAAGTTTAATGTTAGTGCTTTAAGTATATAGACAGTCTAATTAATACACATACATAGTATTTTATTTAAGGTACAAAAGGTATAATACTCTAGAATATAAACATGCAAATAGAGGTCAACAGAATTCCTACTCTACATCACCAAGTCCTAGGATTCACTAAATAAAAATTAAAACTGTTAAATGTGGCTTGGGCAGAATATCTAGAAATAAACAACTTTAGGGGTTAAAAAGATAAAAAAGAAAAGTTTGCTAAAAATGAACCGAAGGCTTATATTTATGGACATCCAAGTATTTGATTCTGTCAAGTATGTACTTTGTAAGCATTACATCAACCACTGCAATCTGCCTTTTTAAAGAACATAAGGTATTACATTTTAAAGAACGTAAGATATTACAGCAAAGAACTCTCCCAAACTGACCCTGTAATTCAAAGGCTTTAAATAATCTAAGCAGGTAGCATCATCCTATTTGTGAGTTCATCGAAACAGCTTTTATTTACACATACTCAACTCAGTTTGAAAAAAAACAAAAAAACAAAAAACAAGACAGGATACCGGTGAATTGAACAATACACCACACAGATCAATCAGCACAACTGGTCATTAAAGACAATGTTCAAAATAGGAAATACTAGAGAACAAAGATTTTCTTCAACATCTGCTACTCACACACAATACCTGGAATAAAAGACCATCTGCAGTCAAAACAACTTACCGTTACAGATTTCAGTGTCATACCATGGTAGGTGCCCATAGTGTCAATTTTGAAGCCTTCCGTTTCTATAAAGAAAAGGGGTTTACTGTTAGATTTTATAAATCATGCATTTTATGATCTATAACAAATATAATAATCTGTATGATATCTGACAGTTCAACAGTATACAAAGCCCATATATAAAGTTGAATTACGTACTTGTGAAGATACTAACTTTAAAAAGGACACCAACCTCCAAATATATTTCCTATACACCAATAAGCCTATTGTATACAAGCTGGTTAAGACTATCTCTGCAATTATGTTCAAAAATCACATTGAATAAAATACTTTATAACCTTCAAATTACTCACTACTAATTCTCAATGATAGTACCACTAAAAGTACCTAAGATAATAAGAAGTCCCTACATTATAAAAAGTTGTGTTCCAAAGTTATAATGAGGCATATGTTATACCTTTTGTAGGAAGCCATGTTGTAAATAATAATGAGAAAGTTCCAGAGCAGAGTCCCAGTATGCCCTTCTGTAAAGGGTTATATGGAAAATATTTCACACGTTGTGGGCCATAACGTGTCTGTCAGAACCACTGAATTCTGTAGTTGCAGTGCAAAAGCAGGATGAACAATATGTGCATTCAGTTGGGGGCAGCCCAATTTGGCCCACAGAAGGTCAGATTTGGTCTTTGGGCTGTAAGTTGCCAATCTCTGCTTTTTATAAATTCATCCCTAAAGAAAAACACTGCAGTGAACAGTGCACTGCTTTTCTACGACACATATTCAGCATGTGTCCTTATCTAGGAAATGAAGTCAGCCCACAAAATTCACTGCATCAAGGCAATATACAGCCTTTAAAGAAACTTAAATGGAGATTTCAGGTTATGTGGTAAAACATTATAAATTTTAAACTTCCACTTGCTTCTATCTCACATTTTCATGAATCAAATCAACATGAATGAAGATCCCAAGAAGTTATACTCCTGTTGGCCCCACCTCGGTAATCACCTATCACAGAAATGGTTCATTATTGCCACAATACCATGTAGGCTATCAAAAATAAGTCCTTACATCATTGCTCCAAGTCTATGTTTCCTAAGTTCTCAATATATGCATTTATAATTTGGGAAACATGATTTGATATATAGAATCATCACTCTAAAATAAATTCTTTAGAAACAGAACTAATATTAATAACAGCAAACATTTGCAGATAGCTTATTACATAACAGATACTATTCTGGAGACTTAATACTTATTAATTAGTTCAATCTCCACAATAACCCTAAGAGACAGGTACTAATACTATTAGTATTATAATTATACACAGGAGAAAATGAGATGGATGCAATTAAAGTAACATTAAAATTCACACAAAAAACTTAACTGTGACATAAGCTACCTGGATCTAGAATCCATCTATTAACCAAGAGTTAGCAATTTTTTTTCTGTAAAGGGCCAGACAGCATTTTTAAACTTTGCAAGCTATATAGACTGCTGAAACAACTCAATACTGTTGTCACAGAGCTAAAGTAGCCATAGAGAATACATAGATGAATGAGTATTGCCGTGTTCCAAAAAAACTTTATTTACAAAAATATGCAGTGGGCCAGATTTGGCCTGCAGACATTATTTTGTCAACCCTTGCTCTTAAACATCAGGCCGTACTGCCTCTTAAGTTCAGCACAACCACAGTTAAGGGGAAGAATAAGCAACTTGCCTTCTTTTCCTTTGAATCTTTCCTGGTCATATCTGTTATAGGCAGCTGGGATGGGCTGTTTAGTACGCAATGTGGGATCCTGCAGAAAAATAAAAGTTACATGTTAATATTTTTAAATGATACTTATTTAATACTCATAATTAAAACCATAATAGGGATATTTATTTTCCTTTTCTTTCTTTTTTTTTGAGACAGAGTCTCACTCTGTTGTCTGGGCTAGAGTGCCATGGCGTCTGCCTAGCTCACAGCAACCTCAAACTCTGGGACTCAAGTGATCCTCCTGCCTCAGCCTCCCGAGTAGCTGGGACTACAGGCATGCACCACCATGCCCGGCTAATTTTTTCTATATATTTTTTCTATATATTTTTTAGCTGTCCAAATCATTTCTTTCTATTTTTAGTAGAGATAGGGTCTCGCTCTTGCTCTGGCTGGTCTCGAACTCCTGACCCTGAGCGATCCTCCCACCTCGGCCTCCGAGAGTGCTAGGATTACAGGCGTGAGCCACAGCGCCCAGCCTGGGGTATTTATTTTCTAAGCTTTTTTTTTTTTTCACTAGAGCCAATAAGACAAAAAGCTGGAAGTAGACCACTAGTCATTTGATGCTTATTTTCATGATACTCTTTACTGCTAGAAAACTACCATTCCTATCAGGAACAAGGGCAAAGGATCCTAAGTATACTTACACCAAGGCAAAAGGCAAAATTCTCAGCAGAAATAAAATGGGTGTGTCTAATAATTTCCTTCTGGTTACTTAAGTATCTTTGTGAAATAATATTCTCCAAATTATGATTTTTTAACCAAAAGAGAAAAAAAACCCTTTAATTCAGAGTTTATTGAGCTAAATTTTAGGGCCTTTTAACTGAATTACATACCAAATTGTTAACCCTCAAATTAAACAAACATGAAAGCTATGACATTAAACCCATTATAAATGTATAGGGTATGACTGAAGTAACAGGGGTTATTTTTTAAATACTTAGAAAGCATTGGCAATCTAATGATGCATTATTTAATTTATGAATACCTTATCCAAAACTTATAGTCTGTAAGAAACTAAAAGTGCATATTTAAAGAATAATCCCAAAGCTGCTTGGGAAATTCATGAAGAATGAAATACTCTTCATTTTGTTACAGTGGGATTCCACCTCAAGTATTATTCCAAATAAAAGATACTTATCAAGACAGTAACTAGGTATACACTTCTGTAATCAAGTACCAAACATTACAATTTTCAATCATCAATTCTAATGATTATGTAAATACACACAAAGAATATTTACAGTCACAAAGATGATGCTTAAAGTGTTTTAAGGTTTGACATTATTTCCCATCAACTGCTATTCAAAATGTCAACCAATTCATAATTATAAATACCCTGCATTTTACCATCATAGCACTTACCCCGCTTTTTTTTTTAAATCTAGTAAGTCTACGTTACTAGACTATAAGCTCAAGGAGGGCAGAGACTGTGAATCTTGCTCACTGCGTCTCCAGATCCCCAGCATACCGTCTGACAAACAGTACACTGAAATAGTTACTGCAGAGTCAACTAAAAGTATCTGTCTAATTATCAGCAAAAATCTACTAACTCTAAAAGTTAAATACCAATGATTTCATGAACAAATAATACAACCCCATCAATAAATGGGCAAAGGACATGAACAGAAACTTTTCAAAAGACAGAATAATGGCCAGCAAACATATAAAAAAATGCTCAACATGTCTAATCATTAGAGAAATGCAAATCAAAACCACAATGAGATATCATCTAACCCCAGTGAGACTGGCCTTTATCAAAAAATCCCAAAACAATAAATGCTGACAAGGATGTGGAGAGACAGGAACACTCTAACACTGCTGGTGGGACTGCAAATTAGTGCAACCTCCGTGGAAAAGAATTTGGAGATACCTCAAAGAGCTAAAAATAGAAATACCATTTGATCTAGCAATAGCACTACTGGGCACCTACCCAAAAGAGCAAAATGCATTCTATAATAAAGACATCTGCCCCCGAATGTTTACAGCAGCACAATTCACTGTTGCAAGGATGTGGAAACAACCCAAGTGCCCCTCAATTCATGAGTGGATTAACAAAATTTGGTTTATGTATACAATGCAATAGTACTCAATTGTAAGAAACGACAGTGACCTAGCACTTCTTATATTTTCCTAGATAGAACTTGAGCCCATTCTCCGAAGTGAGGTATCACAGGAATGGAAGAATAGGCACCACATGTACTCACCATCAAATTGGCACTAACCAATCAACACTATGGTGCTCACACGGTAGTAATATTCTTCAGGGATTTGGGGGGTTGGGCAGGGTAAACTCACAACTAATAGACGCGGTGAGCATTGTAGGGGGAAAGGCACGCCTCAAATCGTGGTTTGGGTGTGGCAAAGTCATAACATGTAACCAAAATGTTTGTACCCCCATAATATCCTGAAATAAATAAATAAAATAAAATAAAATAATACTGCCTCTTACAAAGATGTATTAGTACTCTACCACATTTCAATATGCTTTTTAAAACTCTATATAAAATAGAAATGTGAACTTTTTTTTCCTTTGTTGACTCATGAAAGTGTAACAGCTCCAAGGATATAACAAAATTGGAGCGTATGTTTGAGTTTAAATATAGGCTATTACGTAACACATAAAATTTACTTTGGGTGGGTCTTATGTGGCATCTCAAAGAGGAAGGCAGTCGATCTTCAGAGCAGTTGAAACTGAGGCACACTGAAAGGGCCACATGGGTAGGGGTCAGGAGAAATACATTCACCAAGATGTCACAGAGAGCAATCATATCAAAGAGAGCCCCAAACTGGAAGGTAATACGGATCTGTATTTTTTAACAATGATTAGTTATGTTCCCAGCCAATAATGAGTAGGCCATCTACAGTTTGGTATGACTCCAGTTAAGAATTACTGCAGAAGTAAGTAACTTTTAATTCTGGGAATGGCTTTCCCATCTTTCAGTGGCATTGAAGCAGCAAAAGACTTAGAACCTACTGATTTTAAAACATTAAGATATCTTCAAAATTACAACACTGAAATACACATGGCACTTTCATTAAAATTATCATAAAGCAATAAAACATCCTTACCACAGGTGCTGCATTTGGGGCCGGTCGCTGTTCAGGTGCACGTCCTTCTTCTCTGGCTTTTACAGATTGAAGAATTGCAAAGATATTCTTGGAGAAATTCTAAAATATAAATTATTTTAATTAAGTCCACTTGAATATACAAAGATAGTAAATTTACTTAATAAACAATTTAGAACTAAGTTTTCTTCCTATTAGTTCTTCCTAGTGTATCATAATGATGTATCATCATTCTACACATAAGTAAAAACCAACTACTTACTAAGAAATTGACCCAGGAACTGTTATAAACCCAGTACTATTCATTTTATTATTTGTTTTACCTAAACTGCATAATTGGCTACACATGTATTCATATTCTGTATCTATTCAAATATATAACTAGGAGACAAAATATTTAAATAAAAATGTAACAGACTTATCAAAAGAAGCTTCCTAATTCATAAAGAAATAAACTACTATATCCTTCTCTGTATAATAAACTCCAGTGCTAATTTTAGATTGCTACAGATTACATGAGATGTTGAAAATTTTGGGATACTGTTAAAAGTCAGTATGATCCTGTGGAAGTAATTCTTCTGGCTGCCAGCTGCCTCAGAACCCATAGGGGCAGGCAGCTGGAGGTTGAGGGGGTGGCCCTGGAGTAGGGGCTGTGGCAGTACACGGGGACCTAGCTGTGGTGCCTACAGCGCTAATGAAGATGGGGTCTCACTGTGTTGCCCAGGCTGGTCTTGAACTCCTGGCCTCAAGTGATCCTCCTACCTTGGCCTCCCAAAGTGCTGGTATTTTGGGCGTAAGCCACCATGCCTGGCCACAGAAGAGTTGTTTTTAAATAAGATAATGCAACTACTAAAGTTCCTAAGGAAGTAAAGCAGAATTTCCTAAGAACATAATGGATGGATAGGAAAAAGCCTATGGTGGCTGTGAAGGCCCTGATGCCATGTACGTCAAATTGATATCTCCTGATGGTCATGAATTTACTGTTATAAGAGAAATGCACTAACATCAGCAACAATAAAAGCCATGTTGAGTAGCTCAGGTCAGTTTGCTGAGAACAAAACCAATGAAGTCAATTTTAGAGAGAGTCCTTCAAATGTGCTATCAAAAGTATGCACACCACATAATGAGTGCGATGTGCACTGCCTGGGGGGTGGACACGTTTGAAGCTGACTCGGGGGTTGGGGGCAAGGGCAATATACATAAGCTAAACTTTTGTACCCTCACAATATGCTGAAATAATAATAATAATTAAAAAGTATGCATGTATTTTACCTACAGGGTTAGCTATACTAACAGCTCCACTGAGATTCCTGAATTCACAATTGCACTGGAACTGATAATGGCTGCAAACTTCCTAAATTGTTCAATAAAATAAATTATAATAAAAGAAAAAAGTCAGTGTGTACTTTTTAAGGATTTCCAAGTTGGAAGATATAGGTGCTCTTCAACTTACAATGCGGTTGCATTCCAACTGTAAGTCAAAAGTATCACAAAGTCAAAAATCCATTTAATACCCTGATAAACCCACTGCAAAGTTGAGGAATTTCAAGTCAAACCATCATAAGTCCAGATATTTCTCAACTAACAATGGGTTTACTTCCTGACAAACACGCTGTAAAGTGAAAATAGCATAAGCTGAACCATCATAAGTCCATCTACATTTACAAATAAACTTCAAACAAAATTTTATATAAACAATCTCAGCAACATTCAACACAGGTAACTAATCTGACTATCCTTTCCTTCATGAAATATTCTTCCTTGGGCTATCATTTGAACATCCCCTCCAAAACTTCAATTGCCATTGTTAACAGCAATAAAAGGTGATCAGAGCCCTCATGAATAGATTAATGCCATTATTTGCAGGACTGGGTTCCCGACAAAAGAAAAACTTTGGCCCCATTTCTCTCTCTTGTCCCACATGCTTGTTTCTGCCTTCTGCCATGGGATGACCATCCAATGCTGGCACCCTATTCCTGAACTGCGAGATAAATTTCTTTTCTTTATAAATTACCCAGTCTGTAGCATCCAGCAGCAAAAAATGGACTAAGACACACAGCTCTTTCTTGGTTTTTCCCCCTAATGTCTAACAGTGTCTTTGGGGCTCTTCGCATTCTGCCTATCAATCACCTATCATTTTAAGGAATATGCATTAAGAATATATTACAAGCCAAACATCTTACTTGGCACTTGGATACAGTGATGATCAAAAAAGACATAGTCTCTACCCTCATGAAACTCAAATATAACATTATTTCTCTTATCTAGACAAGCATTGTATGTTCTCGGTTTGGACCATTCTTTCCACCTTAATACTTCACCTACCTTACTTTTTATTCGCATATTCATTTTTAAAATTCTTTTAATTTCAGTATATTACACGGTTACAAATGTTTAGGGTTACATATATTGCCTTTGCCCCACCCGAATCAGACCTTCAAGTGTGTCCATCCCCAGACTGTGCACTGTACCCATTAGGTGTGTATATACCCATCCCCTCGTCCCCGCTCCCATCTACCAGACACTTGATGAATGTTATTACTGTATGTACACTTAAGTGTTGATCAGTTAATACCAATTTGATGGTGCGTACATGTGGTGCTTGTTTTTCCATTCTTGTGATACCTTCACATAGTAGAATAGGCTCCAGTCCTACCCAGGATAATACAAGAGGTGCTAGATCACAATTGTTTTTTGTGACTGAGTAGAACTCCACGGTATACATGTACCACATTTTATTAATCCACTCCTGTATTGATGGGCACTTGGGTTGTTTCCACATCTTTGCAATTGTGAATTGTGCTGCTATAAACATTCTAGTGCAGATGTCTTTTTAATAGAATATCTTTTGCTCTTTTGGGTAGATGCCCAGTAATGGGATTGCTGGATCAAATGGTAGTTTTACTTGTAGTTCTTTGAGGTATCTCCATATTACTTTACACAGAGGTTGTACCAGTTTGCAGTCCCACCAGCAGTGTATGAGTGTTCCCATCTCTCCGCATTCTCACCAACATTTATTATTTTCAGGCTTTTTGATAAAGGCCATTCTCACTGGAGATAAGTACTATCTCATTGTGGTTTTGATTTGCATTTCCCGGATGATTACAGATGTTGAGCATTTTTTCATGTTTCTTGGCCATTCATCTGTCTTCTTTTGAAAAGTTTCTGTTCGTGTCCTTTGCCCACTGTTGGATAGGGTTAATTTTTTTCTTGCTGATTTTCCTGAGTTCTTTATAGATGCTAGTTATCAGCCGTTTATCGGATATGTGACATGCGAATATTTTCTCCCATTCTGTAGGTTGTCTGTTTGTTCTTGTGATAGTTTCCTTGGCTGTGCAAAAGCTTTTTAATTTGATCAGGTCCCATTTTTTTATTTTTGTTGTTGCTCTGACTGCCTTTGGGGTCTTTTCCATAAATTCTTTGCCTAGGTCGATGTCTATAGAGTTTTTCTAACATTTTCTTCTAGAATTCTTACATGTATCATTCTCTTCCTTTACTCTCAATTAAGCTAACTGCCCTTGCTGGATGTCCACCCTATAATGCATGTCATAATTATGGTTTAATTTCTGTCTTCTGCTAAGGAATATGACCTTTGTGAGAGCTAGGACCAATGCATCACCAGTTAGTGCCTAACACTTCCCTGGTTGGTAGATATTAAATAAATATTATGCAAATAAAAATGTATACACAGTAAGAGGGCAGCTTGAAACAACGATTACCATGGTACCATAGTACTAACCAGTTCCTGTAATTCTTTAGAGCAGCAAATACAGGTCTCTTAGAAATTACTGAGGACCCCAAAGAACTCTGGTTTGTGTAAGTTACAATATTTATTGCATTAAAGATTAAAACTGAAAAATGTCTTAAACTCCTTTAAAAATAAGATTCCATGTAAATATAGTATATCTTATGAAAAATTTTCCAAAATGCACAAAAAGTAGTGACAAGAAAGACTGGCACTGTTTTAAATTTTTGCAAAGTTCCTTAATGCCTGACTTAATAGAAAACAGCTGTATTCTCATATCTGCTTCCACATTCCACATTCGTTGTGCTATCTTGTTTCGTCAAAGAGTATGAAGAAAATCTATACATACACAGTTGAAAAAGGGAGGAATACTGTAATACTTTTTCAGATAATTGTGGATAGTCTTCTTTGCTGTCATACCAAAACACAATAAGTGGCAGTTTCTTAAAGGTTAATGCAATGTGGAAACCACATCCATACACTTTCTCTATTGTTACTTTAAAATCCCTTAGTCTTTCTTGCACTTTAAATGGACTTTCTGGTCATGCATGATTTTATAACAGCATTCACGGTCATCTAAATATCACCAAGTTATGCATACTTTCCAAATATTAACATGGTGAATTATACAATGTCAACAAATTACACTTGTTAATATCATCATTTATAGAAAACTCATCAGAAGAGTCTGTAAGAATCAGAAAGCTGTTACAGTCACAGTAGCATAAAGAAACTTCCCAAACTTCTAATTTCCTCATGGAAGCTCACACTTCTTACCACCAGCAAAAAATACCATCAGTTGCTTACCTTGAAGGAACAGATTTACTTCTTTCATTTTCAAAAAAAAGTTTGCCAACCACTCAAATCTGAGTAACATAGTTATTCAAATAAAAAATGGTTTTCCGTTAAAAAAACGGTGATTAAGCTCACATTCAAACAGTGGCACAAGTGCTATTCATGGAGATAACCGTTGCATTTTGGTCCGCAGAAGCGCTTTATACATTCCAATTTCATCATACAAAAAAATTAAAAAGCCATATTGAAGGGTCAAGATTTAACAAAGTTAATAAATTTTAAAACTTCATAAAGGACATTATTAGCAAGTGAAGAATACAGTGCCTTCCAGTAAGGCTCAGTGACACTGCCTTGACTCAGGTCACGGTGCCGGCGGTTTCACCAACCCTTGCTTTTGCACATCACTGCAGAGGTCAACGCAGTGAAAAAGACAAATAAAATCTTAGTCTTACTATAAAAGTAGTTGAAAATACGTGAAAAGCAAATCTCACCATTTAAAAAATATTAATAAAGTAGTAAGAAACACACTCTATAAACGTCAATCAGAATGTTATTATCAGCTATTGTATGGTAGAATTACAGGTGATTATTATCTTCCTTTTACTGACACCTTTTTATCAAATTTTCAGCAATGAACATATACTAACTTATACTTTAAAAGTGTGTTTTCTTTGGTTTGTTTGTTTGTTTTTGAGAAAGGGTCTGTCGCCCTAGGCTGGACTGTGGTGGTGAGATCATAGCTCACAGCAGCCTGGAACTCCCGGACTCTGGCAATCCTCCCGACCCAGCCTCCCAAACAGCTAGGACTACAGGGACATGCCAGCACACCCAGATAATTTTTTTTTTTTTTGGTAGAGACAGAGTATCACTATGTTGCCAAGGCTGACCTTGAACTCCTGGCTTCAAGTGATCCTCCCACCCAGGTCTCTCAAAGTGCTGGGATCACAGGCATGAGCCATGACCCCCATCCTAAAAGTATGTTTTTTTAAAGTCATTATAAAATCTGATTGTTTTATTTGGGGTGCTTGCACTAATAATGTAACTGCATAAAGGAATATATTTACATTTCTTATAGACTCTTGAAACTATCTTTTGTTCCTCAAACTCAAAAAATAAGAAGGCCATAATAACTGGTAATAATAAAGATCTGACTAAAAACTATAGGGCTGTAAGTACCTAAGAGTATTTCTAGAGTTTAGTGGATAAAAACAGTACACAGACTATCAGTCAAAATATTTGGTTTTTATTTTTTTAAATGTTAATACTCATAGAGGCAAACCTAGTTATCAAACAATTCTTGAATTATTAACTTATCTTTAAAAAGATACAGTGGTACCAACAACATTAAACTAAATTAGAACACTAAGTTTTGAAGCGGTGGTACAATCCTGCCACCTAGAGCTCAAAGACAATTGTTCATCTCAGTTACTTGAAAATTTAATGTTTGGTCTAAAAGCAAGGCAGCGTATATCACCTGTTTTATTCCCTTACTATGAGTTTCAGATTTTTCAGTAATTATAATGAACACTGGTGGGTCAACATAAATCACAGTAGTATTCAAGTATTAGGCATATTAGGCAGTGAAAATTAGTATCAGCAGACCATTTCAATGCAAATACAAAAATAGATGTTTACTCATAGCCTCAGATTTCTCTGTAATTCTAAACTCTGGAGAATAATTCTTAATCTCAACTTCCTAAGGATTATGTAAAATAAATCAAAGTACAAAAGAATTTTCTTTATATGCTCTTTGCTAGCAGTTTTATTCCTAACAGAACAGCACAGTAAATTTAAAGATAAAATCCCAAAATTCTACAACCAAAACCTATCTACCTAGAACAATGTTAAAGCTCAATTTCATCAGTAATCTTGTATACTTCTTCAAGCATTTTTACCATATCATCACTACTAACAATTGTGCATCAGTGGAAAATTAAGTTATGAGAAAATTGACATTTATGGGAGAGAAAAAGATGGATGAAAATAAGTACGTGAAACAGATTCAATGCATTCTTTTTGGAGATCCATTAAAATAATGGATATCATTATCTTTCAAATTTTTATTTTTCAAAATTTAAAGCATACATCTCCTTTGACCAACAATTCATTTCCAAGAATTAATCCTTTGGCTATACACACATATAAATGCACAGAGATATGTACAAGAATTTTTTTAATGCATTATTTGTAAGAGGGGAGCAAAGTAGAAAGAGAAAGGGATGGAGGAGAAAAGGAGGATAAAAGGAGGAGGTAGGGAGGAAAAGGAAAGAAGGGTCAGAAAAAGGGAGGAAAATCCCACAATCCTGGAGGCAAAAAGAAAACCGAAAAATCTCCATTAATAAGGAACTAATAAAAAAATCAGTTGCTACACCCACACAACAGAATTTATAAAATACACTCAATCAGTGTTTGTTAACTGATTTCCATAAGTTCTCTACTTTATGGGAAAAAAAATTAATGATGATACTAATAACCAGAGAATTTGCCATTAATATTCCCTGTTCATTAAGTTAAGCAAAAATCTGATTCAACAGGAAAACTGGCCCACTCTTTGATTTACAAATGTGTGAAGGGGCTTGCATTTTGATTCAAACTTTTTCATCAGCTTCTTTGGTGACCAACAACCATATTTAAGAATGGAATGGTAAATATGGCCCTTTGGAAATCTATTCTCACAGATCTTTCAAAGAGATAAAGCTTGAAACCTCTTCCTAATAAATTTTAACCAATTCTATAACCAATCACAGATTAAACACACACACTCTAATGAATAAGTAGAATAGTTTAATTACCTTTCCTGTGCTCTGTAAGATAGTTGTTCGTGTCCTCCATACTCTCTCTCTGCTAACAATATCTCGGGTCACATCTACTTCAGCATCCACAAAACTCCTCTGTTTAAGGGCAGTGATATCATCATCTAGATCAGTCTTGATAGTAGATCTTTTCTTAGCCATAATTTTGGCTTTGATTGCAGCAATTTTTTCCACTGACATAGCTTCAGACAAAGACCTAAAAGCAATTTCTTTTTTTAATTTTTACAGCAGGGATTCCTGAAGCACATCAGAATACATTTTGTTACATTTATGAGTTTCTGGTAAAAACACTTTAATGGCAATAATTAAGGGTTTCTTATCTGTCAAATTCACTTGATATTCTGTAATAAGATTTTTATAAACAAATCATGTAAAGATATTACTTTTTGAGCAAATCCGTAATTTCTTAGAAGGGTCAATGCAAATCTTCACTTTTTTTCATCTCTTCTCTCCAAAAAAGGACTCATTAATATGGGTGCTTTTCTTTATATTTTCTGAAACTTTATTAGCTAACCCACCTCTACGTATGGAAATTATACACACACACGCACAGAGGCCACCTTGGAAGGAGGCTGAAAAATTCATTCCGTAGAAAGTTCAAAGCTTAGGTTTTCTTTGAAATTTATTTCAAGGTGTCAAACCTGTATGTCATAGTGTACAACGTATTTTATAGGTGACAGAGGCTTTTACATGCCACAGAAACACTACTCCTTTTAATCGCTGGAAGATGAAACCATATTTTGAACAGTTTTCTTTTTCTTCCCTTTACCTGATTTTCAAATAGGTAAAGCAACAAAGAGAAGCTATGCTTACAGAACTATAAAAAAAGATGTAACACTGAAAGCACAGATTTCATAAGATGATAATCTCAAGCAAAGTATCTTTTTTTATCATGTAATATGAGAAAAAGAATTAAAAAGTGTTTGGGTACCTTAATAACAGTAGACAAAAATATTACTTTAGTCACAAGATGAAAATCTTGAAATACGTTACACAAAAGCTGGAAAAAGGACGAAAATTCCTGCAGGTTTAAATACAGTAGCATTATATAGTATTCTAATTTTATTTAGATTAGGTACGAAGGTACTTTATAGCAGATGCTCAATATGCATCCGGTATTTGACTCACTCTGTATAATACTGTGTAACTTTCTCTTAAAATGTAAAGCATACCAGCATACTTTAAGCCAAATCCAAATACAGTAGTCCCCTAGTTTGGCTTTCCGCAGCTTCAGTAACCTACTGTCAAACACAGCCCAAAAATATTAAACAGAAAATCCGAGAAATCAACGATTCTTTAACTTTTAAATTGTGTGCCATCTTGCCCGGGACATGAATGATCTCTTTATCAAACATATTCACACTGTACACACTACCTGTCCCATTAGTCACTTGGTCACCACCTTGACTATCAGACAGACGGTTGCTGTACAGCAGCGCTTATGTTCAAGCAACCCTTATTTAATAATGGCCCCAGAGCACAAGAATAGTGATGCTGGCAATTCAGATATGCCACTGCCAAAGAGAAACCATCAAGTGCTTCCTGTAAGTGAAAAGGTAACCCTGCCATTCCTGGACAAGGGTTAGGTACTATCCAAGGTTTCAGGCATCCACTGGGGGTCTTGGAGCATATCCCCTGAGGATAAATAAAGGGGGACTGTGGTACTTTTCTAAACTATCATCAAGCCTGAATTGAACTTTCAATCACAGGACTTTTACTTCCAGCCAAGATGAAGTAACAGAAACTGGATTAACCCTCCAGCCTTGAAATGACCAGTCAACATACATGGAACAATGGTTTACTAGACACTAGATATCAAGCACTGAAGGACAATGAGTGTCTGACAAATGAGAAATAAACAAGGTGAGTCCTATGACTACCTCAGCTTACTGCCTTGAAAGCGTCCAAGACAGGACATAAGGAGGAAAACCCAGGTGGAGTTAGCAGACTCCCTGACTTGAGGAAATGGAACTGAGATTATAGCAAGACCAAGGTGGTCGGAATTCATAGGCCAGGGTACCTGAGGAGAGAGCTGCACACAAGATCCCCCTCAAGTATTCCAGCAGAATACGGATTAGCACATAAGTAGGAGGAAACTGTCTAAGACTGGGTAAAGCACCACCCAAGAGAGTAAGAGGGAATAATGCCCAGTGCTCACACCAAGTGAAGAAGGGTACCTGCTCCCACCAGCCAGAATGAAACCTCATATTCATGGGGCATTAGACAGAGTACTCAGAATGGTCTTGCCTCAGTGGGGTGGGGAATAACGATCCAAACTGACCATTGTTCAAATAACAAATCTTAAAATCAACACCTAAAAGTAACAAACTGTTTCCAAGTGATGTAACTATGTCCCAAAACAAGGCTAAAAATAATGTGGAGGAAAAAAAAAAGAAGTGTAGAAATACAAAAATATGTAGCATTTAACAAGGTAAAACACACAATGTCTGGTACGCACCCACAGATCACAAACCATGCAAGTAGCAGGAAAATATGGGCCAGAATGAGGAGAAACATCAATCAAAGACATTAAATACTGCAAAGACATTAAAATAATTATTATAACTATATTCCATACATTCAATAAGTAGAGACTTGGAATACATTTTTTTTAAAACAAAGCAAATTTCTAGAGATAAAATCTACAATGTTAGAGACTAAAAATACATGAAATTATAGAAAAAATAATACTAAACTTGAAAACACAACAAAAGAAACTATCCAAAATAATTTTTTTTAAAAATTCAAAGAAAGAATATAAGAAAAAAAATCCAAAAGAACATAAATGAGCTTCAGACAACTTCAAGCAGCAATTGAGTCCAGAAAGATGGAAACAGAAAAAAAAATTGAAGAAACAATGCCAAAAATTTTCCAAACCTAATGAAAATTATAAACTCAAAAATTATCCCAAGAAGCTTAATGGACTTCAAGCATAAGAAACATTTAAAAATAAAAAATAACAATAAAAAAAAACCCAGAAACATGAGATAATTAAATGGCTTAAAACCAGCAAAAGAGAAAAACTTTAAACCAGCCAGAGGAAAAAGACACATTTCATTAAAAAATAGATAAGGATGACAACACACAAGTGAGCTAGGAAGCAGCAGATCCTTCCCCAGTCAAGCCTACAGATGAGGCTTGGTCCTGGCTGACATTTAACCGCAGCCTTCTAAGGGACTGAGAAACAGAGCCCAAGCCATGTCAAAACAACTAACCCAAAGAAAACTGTGAGATAATGAACATGTGCTGTTTAAACTACTATGTTTTGGGGTAATCTCTTAGACTGTAATAGATAAATAATAAAATAAGCAATAGAGTTTATCCATGGAATGCAAACTTTCAAAAAAATCAATTTAATTCACCATATTGACAAAAATGAAAAACCATATGATTTCAACAGAACCAAAAAAAGCATTTGGCAATATACAACATTCATTTCTGATTTAAAAAAAAAAAACAACTTTCCAGTAAATTAGGAATTTGCCCTCTCAACCTGATAAAGAGAAGCTACAAAAATCCTAAGGCATATCATTATGCTTTATGGTAAAAGACTGAATGCTTTCTCCCAAGATCAGGAACAAGAAAAGAATCTCTAATGTCTCACTACTTCTACTGAATATTAAATAAGAAAGCCTAGCCAGTGCAAGAAGAAAAGAAATCAAAAGGCTTCCAGTTTGGAAATAAATAATATGTTACTTATATATAGAAAATGTGACTGAATATTTATAAAAAGTGATGGAATCTACCAAAAAAGTTACAAGAACTAATCAATGAGTTTATCATAAGTGTAGGATACAAGAATACATAAAAATCAATTGTATCTCTATACTAGCAATAAGCAACCAGAAATCAGCATTTAAAAAATACCACTTACAACAGCATTAAAATATGAAATATTTATGAATAAATATGACAAAAAGTGACTAATACAAGTATACTGAAAATTATGAAACACTGCTGAGAGAAATAAAAGAACTAAATGTCTCCACTAATAAACAAATATTATCTTATTTATATCAAAAGACTCGTTATTTTTAAATACCAACTTTCCCCAAAATGATCTATAAATTCAATGCAATCTCAATCAAAATCCCAGCAAGCTGTTTTTGTAGAAATTGACAAGGTAATTCCAAAACTCATGGAAACGCAAAGGCCCTAAAATACCAAAAACATTCTTCAAACAGAAGAACAAAGTTGGACAGCTAATTCTACCTGAATTCAAGACTTACTATAAAGATACAATAATTAAAACAGTGTATATCAGTGGAACAGAATGGGTCAAGAAATAGACCTAAACATTCATGGACAACTGGACAACTGATATGTCACAGAAGCGCAAAGACAATTCAGCGGACACTCCATAGTGCTGGAACAACTGACTACCCATATGCACTAATTGGAACTTCAACCCCTATCTCGTAAAAAATAAATGAACTTTGATCAATACCACATACCATACATTAAAAAAATTAACTGAAAGTGAATCACAGACTTAAATGTAAAACTTAAAACTGTAAGACCTATTATTAATAGAATCACTAAAATTATAAAGCCTGACCATACCAACTGTTGGCAAGAATATGGAAAAACTAACTCTTTTACGCTGCTGACAGAAACATAAAATGGGACTAGCCCTTTGGAAGACAGTTTGGCAATTTCCTAAAAAGTTAAATCTACACTACCATATGAGCCCACTATTCTTCTCCTAGTTACTTACCTAAGACAAAAGAAAACATTATGTCCTTGCAAAAACTTGCACATATGTTCACAGCAACTTTAGTTGTAATAGCAAAAAATGGTAATGGGCAAAATGACTACAACCAGGTGATTGGGTAAACTGTGGTTCATCCATACAATGGAAGAGTATTCAGCAATAAAACAGAATAAATTACTGAAACATCCAACAACATAATGAATCTCAAAATAAACATGCTAAAAACCCAGACCAAATAAAGAGTACATACTGCACAATTCCACTTACATACAACTCTAGAAAAAACAGACTAATCTGTAACAGTAATTGGTTGCCTAGGGAGGAAAGGATGTAGGGATAGGCAGAAGCAGGGAATTACAAAGGTACACAGGAAATTTAAGGGAGTGAGGTTATACTCTTTATCTTGATTTGGATAAAACTTCCACAAGGATTATACTGTACTAACGAAATATTATGAAGTGATTCTAATTACAGTAAAAATCAGGGGTCAGCAAACTTAAGGCCACAGGTCAAATCTAGCTCTTCCCATCCATTTCTGTATTGTCTATGGCTTCTTTCCCTACCAATAAAGAATGAGTAGTTGCAAAACAGACCCTATTACCTATAAAGCTAAAAATATTCAACATGTGGCACTGTGCAGGAAGCTTGCTGACTTGTGCTATAAATCAACAAGAGTTTACATGATAAAATGAGTGTCAGATTATGAAGTAATTTTTAAGAAGACTAATATGGCAATAGAATCAAGAAGGCTTTCCAGAAAGCATGATAAGCACAAAGGCCTCCAACCCCCCCATCATAAAACATGTCCACACATATTCATGTGAACTTAGGGCACAGAAATATATAATGAATGGAAGAGGAAAATGTAAATGTGGATAGCATTTTAATATACCCTTTTCATATACATTTATATATACCTAAATTACCTACTTTCTACTTAAAGAATCCTTACCTAATCTGTTCAGTCTGTACAATCCCTTCCTTGTGACCCTCCAAACGAGCAGCCAATCTCTCTTTATCAAGGCGCACACATTCTTCATCCTGGAAATAATCACTGATGAGTATTTTCAATTTTTATTTAACTTTTAGAAAGAAAAAGCACTACACATAACTTGAGTTACCAAAATCTCCACCTATACAATTCCACATATCACTGTCTTTAAATTAACTTTAAGATTACTTTTAGTTACATAAAGATAATAATAGTAAACATATGTTGGATCATATATAAGACTGAAATCAACTAGAAGCTTAGAAAAAACTTGCTTAGTCACTTTTTTCCTATGATTAAGTGTTCTTCCCACAATATATTATGGCTACCTTTCTTCAGAAAGATATCATACTACAAATAAATTCCTTCTCTTTGAGAAAAATTATAACCAAATTTTATGAGAAGCATTCACCAGAGTCAAAAATTTCATTGTGGGTCTTGATTTTTTTTTTTTTGTCTGTTGCCACAAGTCCTGAATCCATTAGCACAGATCAAAATAATATAAGTGAAACTTTAATGGTTTTCAAAGCATGTTCCTCAAAACATTAGAAGTTTCATACAAAGTGCCCCATGGGCTACTTCCAGATCTTATCTGAAATTTAATCTAAGTAACTCAGCTTTTATCTAATCTACATATTAAGATGACAGGTAAAATTTAGTCTGAAAAGCATTTGGTTGCTTAAAAACGAAACTTGGTGACTCTGATTTAGAGCAACATCCACATTCAACAAACAAACTGAGGAGCCAAGTCAGTGTCTACAGCTGATGGAATATGAAACTGTATAGAAAGCACCAGCACACTCAACAGACCCAAAAAATGTTGAGCCCCAATTCATGTCCTATTATTAATCTAATGTAAAAATCTTGAAACAGACGTATCAGCTGAAATGAATATAAGGGTAATATTTCGGCAAATGTATTACATTTTTTCCATTTGTAATAAAGCTATAACCTAGCTTACTGCAATTACTTAAAAAAATGCTGATTTTAAAGACAACTGTGGCCTAGATTTTAATCAAATCAGAATCTCTGCTGTCCTCAAAGTTTTTCTCTCCTAGCATAGTGCCCTACAGGTCCTCAACGGACATATTCTGGGCATGAAAACTTTAGGTAATACAACTGTTTATTTAACACATTTCAACTCTACAAATGATCTGAAAAGAATTTTATTATGCTATTTCCTGCTGATTTTTCAGAATCCTACCAAATTAGCATCTCTGCCATACTGCATTTTTTCACATAATTAGACTGTGCTGTTTAGGTTTTTCCAAGTAAACGGTATCCCTAGGTTCTCTCGCTTTGTTCATGGTGGGCCACAACTGCCTTGCACACAAGGAAAGTTGGGAAAATTTTCAGTTTTACTGCCACAAAATTTGTACCCAGTCTAGCAGAATGGCTAGAGCCAGACTGCCCAGGTTCTAATCCTGGTTCTTTGAACCTGTTTGCTCACCGGGGACACACATACTACTACCAGCTTCAGGAGGTTGTGGTGAGGGTGAGTTAATACACATAAAGTGCTTAGAATATCACGTAGCACACACAAAGCAATAATAATGAGTCAGTTATTACTATCACTGCTTTAAAAAAAACAGGTCCATGCCTCAGAATATACTTAAAATTATATTATTTTAGCATGAATTTTGTCACTGATTCTACTGTAAATATTTGCCAACCAATCTTGTCCCTTCAAGTTACCTTTCTTATCCTTAATTGTGGATGTTTTGCTGTTTATGTGGCAGACAAAATGTATATACACTTAACTCTTTGATTTTTATAGGAGTCTGAAATGAAAAGATTGATGACTACAAATGTTATTCCTTTATCTGTTTTAATTGACATGACCAGTTTAATTTCTCAGATTTTAAGTATGCCTGTAGTACATTATTCACCACTTCAGGGGGGTTTATGTGTAACTGATGGGCTTATTATACATTTATATAAATAATATAATAAGCATATAATTAAAAGGTTTAATTGTCTTATGCAGTATAGTAGCTTTTTCTTCCAAAGCCAATGGCATTCCTTTTTTTAATTGACAAATAAACATATTTACCATGTACAACATGATGTTTAGAATATGTATACACTGTGGAATGGCTCAATCAAGCTAATTAATATATGAGTTACTTAACATACTTATCATGTTTTATGGTGAGAACATTTAAAATCTACTCTTCTAGCAATTTTCAAAATACAACAGACTGTTACTAATTATAGTCACCATGTTGTACAAGAGATCTCTAAAGGTAACAGAATTTCTTTTGTGGCTTCTATTACCCATGAACTATCCTTATTAACAAATATTAATATTCTACTTGCTGGCTATAAAATGCTACAAGAAATCTGGAACCTGTCGTGTCAATATTCTAATGAAGTAACTATAATAAGTACTTAATGTTCACAGCTCTGAAAAAAAAAGCAAATCCCCATAACACCTAATCCCAGAGGTAAGCAAACCACATCCCAAAGCCAATTACGGCCCACTACCTGTTTTACAAAGTTTTACTTGGACACAGCCACACCTGTTTATTTATGTATCGTCTACGACTGCTTTCACACTCCAATAGCAAAGGAGAATAGCTACAACAGAGACTGTATTGGCCCACAAAGCCTAAAATATTTACTATCTGGCCTTTTATAGAAAAAGTATTCTGACTCTTGATCTAGTCTAATATTTTCATCAATAAGGACATAAAAGAAAAGAAAATGATTTGTCCACCACATAGCTTAGATGTGAGAGAGCTAAAAGTATAGCTCAAGCTACTTATTAATCAACTGTTCTTTCTACTACACAAAGTTTTCCAGGAATAAAAAAAAGCTCCTACAGCCAGAAAGGGTGGCACATGCCTGTAGTCTCAGCTACTCAGAAGGCTAAGTAAGGCAGGAAGACTGCTTGAGCCCAGGAGTTCAAGGCCAGTTTAGACAACACAGCAAGACACTGTCTCTTAAAAAAAAAAAATTTAAATTAATTTTTAGCTGGGTGTGATAGTAGGTACCGGTAGTCCCAGCTACTTGAGAGGCTTTAAGTGAGAGAATAGCTTGACTCAAGAGTTTGAGACCTGCCTAAGCAACAAAGAGCAGCCCCATCTCAACAAAAACAGAGAATTCTTGTTACTACACAATTCCAATTTCAGTAACAATATGAACCACCTTTAAAATAAAGTTCCATTACCTCAATTCGCGGTTTCTTTGCTTCTGCTAAAACTTCATCTGCAGCTCGTTTGACTACAAGAAAAAGAAGTGAATAAATGTATAGTTTGGGATGGGTTTTAGCAAGTTCAATATAAACATGTGACAAGACATACCTTGAGTAGATCGCTGAAGACCTATTTCTAGGGGAGCACTTCTATCTATACTTGCCGATGTTGCTGAAGATTTAAAAAGATTCATATAAGAATGTTAACATTTGAATACATATATTGGATATTATTATAAGTGAAATGCTCAAGGTTTGTTATATTTCTTAATTCTATATGGTGATTTCCCTTAGAAAAATATTAAGTTTTAAGGCAGCTCTGTAAAAGCATTCTATTAAAAAGATTAACCTGTATTAGAACGTCTCTAAGAGGACAAACTGTTTTTGACATTTTAGCTTACAAGTTACTGAGATGATCTAGGTGAAATTAACTGGTCACTTAAAGAATACACTCCAATATTATAACACACACACACACAAAAGTGTACCTAAACATGAATATTAGGTCATTAAGTATGAAATGTCTGATTTCCTTAAATACTAAGTTTGACAGTTGTTATCTCTGACATTTCACTTTGACACTTCTTGTTTTATGTCTATCATGAAAGTACATCCTCAGTCTTTCAAATGCATGGTTTGGCTTGTGATTGGCTTTCAAATTTTTTTTAGAGCAATTTTTGTGAAATCATGGATACATCAAAACTTTGTGTTATTTTGGAATACGAGTTCTGTCATGGAACCAATGCAGCACAGATAGCTCGAAATATCAATGAAGTGTTTGGGAAGGATGTGGCTAATGAACGCACTGTATGTCGATGATTTGAGAAGTTCCATTCTGGTGATTTTAATCTTGAAAAAATGAGTCACATGGGTGATCTAAGACTAAGGTGGATAACGATGAGCTGAAAGCTGTAGTGGAACCAAATCCATCTGAACCTCAGTGTGAATTAGCAGCAAGGTCTGACGTCACTATTCCAATAATATTGGACCATTTGAAACAAGTTGTTGGCAAAGTAAGGAAGTTGGATAGATGGGTTCTACATGAATTAAATGAGTGTCAGAAGAGAAATCGTCTCAAAGCTTGACTTTCTTTGCTGCCACAACATAAAGGCAAACCATTTCTACACTGTATTGTTACATGTGATGAAAAATGGATTCTTTTTGACAATCACAAGTGTTTGCCACATGGTTGAATAAAGACACAGTGCCAAAATACAGTCCAAAACTGAATATTCATCAAAAAAAGCTAATGGTGTCTGTCTGGTGGTCCAGTGCTGGTATTATCCACTACAGCTTCATGAAACCTGGTCAATCGATTGTAGCAGATGTCTACTGCAACCAGTTGGATGAAATGATGAGGATGCTTGTGATTACGCAGCCAAAACTGGTCAACAGAGACAGGCCAATCCTCTTGCAAGACAATGCTCAACCACATGTCACACAAACAGTGCTGCTCAAACTATAGAAGCTGAACTTGCAAAGTCTCTGTCATCCACCATATATTCACCAGACCTTGAACCAAATGACTACCACTTCTTCCAGGCTTTGGACCACTTCTTGCAAGGAAAAATATTCAATTCTCAACAAGCTGTGGGACGTGTCTTTTCTGATTTCATTGCCACTTGCTCTCCAGGCTTCTTCGCTACTGGCATAAACAAGCTACCGTTAAGATGGCAAAACTGTGTCAATAGTTTAGGCACATACTTTGATTAATTGGACTGCTTCTTGTTTGAGATATAACAAACTATACTTTTGATTAGAAATTGGACATTTCATATTTAATGACCTAATACGTAAATATATAAATGTATTTACTTATACATTTAAATAAATAAATGTATATACATGATAGAAAGTTTTAAGTTAGCATTCACCTTAATCATGCAATGTTTAGTTATTCACAACTGGTAGAAAACTATTTTTATTTTTATTTTTCTTGAGACAGGGCCTTGCTTTGTCTCCAGACTAGAGTGTAGTGGTGTCACCATAGCTCACTGCAACCTCAAATTCCTAAGCTCTAGTGATCCTCCTGCCTCAGCTGCCAAGTAGCTGGAATTTCAGGTGCCTGCCACCATGTCTGGCTAATTTTTCTTTATTTTTGTAGAGACTGGGTCTCACTCTTGTTCAGGATAGGCTCATACTCCTGGCCCCAAGTGATCTTTTGGCCTGAGCCATAGTGCTAGGTTACAGGTGTGAGCCACCACACCCAGCCTAAATTATTTTTAAATTAATCATTTGATTTTTGAATGGCTCAAAATAATTTAACTATAAAAAAGGGGTGTACCTGTCCCCATCCACCTAGTTCCCATCACCCTAAGTAATCAGTTAATCTCCTGTATATCCTTCAAAAGTTTCTTTCTGAAAATACAAGAAATACAAAATTAGACTTTTATTTTTACTTTTTATACAAAAGGTAGAAGGCTATACACACTGTTCTGAACCCTGGTTTGTTTTTTACCTAACAATTTATCTCCCACATCCTTCCATATCAATATGCGAAGCATTTCCTTAACTCCCCCTTTACAGCTTTTTATTCTATTATATGAATTACTATAATTAATTTAACTAGGTTCCTATCAATGAGCAGTTCAATTTTAAGTCTTGTCATTACAAACCATGGCACTATGAAAATACACACACACACACACACACACACACACACACATCACTTCATACACTTTCAAGCATACCTCTAGGATAAAGTCCCAGATATAGGATTTCTATGTAAAATTTTTGATGACATATCACTGCCAATTTCTTCAACGGAGGTTCTATCAATCGACATCATAACCAACAATATAGTATAGCAACTGTTTCCTCATAGCTTCACTAGAGCGTATTATCAAATTTGTAGATTTTTGTCTATCAGGTAAAAAAAATGCTATTTCTGTATAGTTTAAATTTGCAATTCTATCATGAACAAAATTAAGCATTTTTCATATGACTGTATCATCTTTTCTGTGAAGTGTATGACATAATCCATTATACTGTTGGTCTTCTATGTTTACATTTCCAAGACCACTTCATTTATTAGTGAGGTTAATCTTCAGCTTTGAAATGAGTTGATACATGATATCTATATGTAATATTTACAATATGTGACATGAGTTGAAATATCTTTCCCCAGTTCTAAACTCTAGAATGGCTAGTCTTTTTTCATTACATTTCTAGAAATATTCAGGATGCTTACTTTTACAAATGAACTTTAGAAACATCTTATCTAGTTCTGCCCCTTCCTCAAGAAAAACTAGAGATTTTTATTGACACCATGTTAAATTTATAAATTAAGAACTAATATCCATAAGCTGCTATGTGTTCTTGTCTAGGAACATGGTCTTATTTGTTTGACCTTTTTATTAAATTTTTTTTAAATTGGCAAAGCAATATACTTGATGACTAAATGTATCTGTCCTATAGAAACTATAAGAAATGAGATGCATGGATAAATGACAACTTATTTTGGGGTTCTAAAAAGAAAAGCCATTTGCTCTACAGTACTCCCCCAAAACTAACCTATTTCTCAGGCTCACCTGCTGAGATGCTTATTAAGAATAGAGTATCCTAGACCCACACCAGATCTTCTGAAGCCAAAAAAAAAAAAAAAAAACTATTTTTAACAAGTGTAACACACGATTCTCATTATTTAAGAAGTTATGGAAATACTGCTCCAAAGAGTTAAATTAGCTCTGATTCAAAAAAAGAAGAAAAAAAGGCCTTCCCCTAGTTTCCCCAACTCCATCCTTTCCATAGGAGAATTGAGATTCCCTCCTCGATCCTCCTCTAGGGTTCTAACCTTCTGTATAAAACCGCCTTTGCTTAGAGTAAGTATGTTTATATGTTTACAACAGGGATTTTCCAATTTCTATAGCACCTAGCATAAGGCCTTTAAGAAAAAGCATTCCATAAATACTTGCTGAATGAAGACAGCACAGGAAGAAAAGATGCCTGATGATCTTTCCATTATGCACAAGATTCTCTGTGTAAATCAATCTTACTGCTTAATACCATGGAGCACAGAATAATGACTTAAAGGTAGTAAACCCCACCCCAGAGAAGGTGAGATGAAACAGTTCTGTATCAATTTATTTGTACTCTGTAAGATAGCAAATCAATGTTTATTCAGTTAAGAACCTACTATGCACCACTATTCTAAATGCTTGATATTTAACAATAAACAAGACAACTGCCCCCTGAGGGTTTACCATATGGTGGACAAGACAGACAATAGGTACACAAATATATAATTTCAGGTCAACGTATGGGATTTGATGAAAAGTAATCAGGATGGTACTACACAGACAGGGATGGAGGGAGCAATGCTATTTTATATTTTAGATCTCAGAGTGGTCAGAGAAGCTCTCTCTGATCAAACAACATTTGGAGCCACATTTGAGCACAGATCTGAATGAGATAGTAAGGAAGGAAGCCAAGTAACAATATAGAAACAATTAAAAACAGAGAGAAGAGCAAATGCAAAGACTCTAAGATTAAAACAGCTAAAAGACCAGTAAGACTGACTCCTGAGAGCAAAGGAAGACTGGTAGAAGATGAGGTCACAGAGATTTAGGCAGAAGCAAGATCATGTAGGCCAGGGTAAGGAAAAGGAACTCTAAGTGTGACGGGAGCCACAGGATGGCCCTAAGGAGAGGAGTAACACAATCAAGCTGACATGCTTTTTCACAAACACGTCACTCGTAAGCGCTAGGCAGAACTACACTGCAGGAAACCAAGAGTGGGGACCTGTGAGTAAGCTATACAATAACCTAACGGGGAAAGATGGAACAGGGTAGAGGCAGAATCGTAAAAGGTCGTCATACTTTTAAAGTCAGAGAAAAGGACTTGAGGATAGAATGGGTGTGAGATGTGAAAGAAATCCAAGATTCCACCAGAGTTCTGGCTTACACAGCTGCGTGAGTCGGGTGCCATCACTCAGATGGGAACACCGCAGGAAGAACAGACTCATTTTGTTTAGTGTGAGGGGAGATGGGAAAGAGGTAACTGGGCATTCTATTTTGGATAGGTTAAATTTCAGATGCCTATTAAACATCCAAGGGAAGATTTAACAGTGAATTTACAAATCTGGAGCTCAGGAAGAAGTCAGCGCTAGAGAAAAACATTTGGAATTTATCAGCATTACATATAAGATATTTAAAGCATAAAACTGGAAGAGGTCACCCAGAGATTAAAGATTAAAAAAGAAAGGAAAAAAATCAAGTCCTGGAAAACTTCAAGAATTAGAGGTCAGGCATAGCAGTAAGCAAATAAACTGAAAGGTGGACGATGAGTAGGAAGAAACCCAAGAGTCTGGTGTCCCAATGCCAGATGAAGAAAGGCTTTCAAAATAGAAGTGATCAACAGTATCACACGTTGTTGAGAGGTCAAGTATGGTAAGAGACACAAAAGGCTGTGACAATCCTTAAGTTAGTGTTGACCTTATAAACAGCTATTTTGGTGGGATGGAGTGACCTCAAGAAAGAATGAGAGGTAAAGAAGCAGCGGTGATATCATGCCAACTCTTGTAAAGAATTCTGCAGTAAAAGGAAGATGACAAATGAAGCAGTAGATAGTGGGAATGTGCGGTCAAAAACATCTTTTAAAGATGAGAGATCCTATGTATTCTAAAAGGGAATAATCCGGAAAGAAAGAGAAAACTCATGATGCAATTGAGAAACAATTTACAAAGACAAAGCCTTTGAGACTGTCAAAGATGGAATCTCTACACAAGGAACGGGTGATTGGCTTTAAGGAGCAAAGAGTGCATTCACTGTAAAAAGAAAGAAAAATCATATGGACAAAGCTGAAGAACGTTAATTTTTTAGTGGAAATATAAATTCTCTTCCCACTACTCCTTATTTCACGGGGGTGGGGAGGGGGGGAAGAAACAATGTGTATTTAAAAGGCGGAGCAATTTAAAAAATACTCACATGCTTCACCATTGAGATATCCAAGTAGATCTTTTCTGTCAGGTCTTCTAACCACAGGAATATTTTCAGTCTGAAGACAAAATTTTACATTAAATATCAAATGAATAACTACATAAAACTTATCATCATATAATGTCTGAGTTTTTTTTTTTTTAGAGACAGGGTCTCGCTCTGTTGCCCAGGCTCTGGAGTGCAGTGACACCATTTATAGCTCACCATAACCTCCAATTCCTGGGCTCAAGCAATCCTCCTGGCTTAGCCTCCCGAGTAGCTAGGATTACAGGAATGCACCACCATCCCTAGCTTTTTTTTATTTTATTTTTTTATTTTTTTTGTAGAGACAGGGTTTCCCTGTGTTGCCTGGGCTGGTCTTAACCCCAGGCCTCAAGTGATCTTCCTGCCTCAGCTTCCCAAAGTGCTGGGATTACAGGCATGAGCCACTGCACCTAGCCTAATGTCTGAATTTTATTCCAACATATTTTGGTAACATATATTTAAAATCACATTTGCAAAAAAATGACTAGGCTAAAAGAAACTAATAAAAATCTTGAAAATTTTTCAACATTAATTTTTGGTAATTTCATTTTTGAAATTCCAGGAAGATATACAAAAGATAATCATAAAAAATGAAACAATGACTCTATCTATCCCTTTTCAAAATACCAATTCCGGTCTTTTTTTTTTTTCTCCTTGGGTTCCTCTAGGTATTTATTTTTTAATTGCACACATGATGGTGTGCACATGTGGGACTGATACCTTTTTAGTCCCACGGCTTTCTCATTTAAAGCAGCATCCTCAAAATGTTTTCTTTTCTCACACACAAACAAGACCTCTTCAAAATATTCTACTTAAACTCTTTCAAATAAACTAAATTCGCCTCTAAAACTAAATTTTGATAATAGGCACAATAGGCACATGTTGTTGAGGCACAGGAAAAAGTATAGGAGAATATACAGGAAAACATCAGTAGTGGTTGTTTAACTTCCACATTACCTATTACTTTTTTTAGCCTTGAGTGTGAATAAATTCTGTAAACAGGGAGAAAAAATAAAACCTTAAATCTGAAAAAATATCCTTTTCACCAAAATGTGTAATTTTCCTTTCATTGCCTACCTTAGTTATTTGTAAAGAAGAAAGCATCAAGTCATCTTTGGGCCAGGAATTCAATGAATCCTGTCTTTACCACAATTTTCCACATCATTTTTCTAATGCCAAGAAATAGCAGAGTGCAAGAAAAACCGATGGCCATGGGATTACATAGTGTAAATCTTCTGTCACCTTATACACCAACAATGAAGATGAATCCTTAGTATCTTTGGCCAATTATCTTATGTTGAATACTAATTACATTTCACTGCACCAAACATTCTGCACTGACTCCTTGATGATTCATATAAACTGTATTTAATCAATTAAAAATTAATCTTAAAGGTCAGGCTAAATTTTAGGTTCTGTTTATGAGTATGAAAGTTTAAGTGTCCATAGTTTTTGTGGGCTTGCATTTTTTTTAAACCTGTCTACATGGAAATATTTGACCTAACTTTCTTTTTTTTTTTTTTTTTTGAGACAGGGTCAGTGGCAACATCATAGCTCCCTATAACCTCCAACTCCTGGGCTTAAGCAATCCTCCTGGTTCAGTGTCTCCCAAGCAGCTGGTACTACAGGCATATGCCACCATACGCAGCTAATTTTTTCATCTTTTGTAGAGATGGGGTCAGTTTTGCTATGTTGCTCAGGCTGGTCTCAGACTCCTGACCTCAAATGATCCTCCCACCTCAGCTTCCCAAAGCGCTAAGATTACAGGCGTGAACCACTGTGCCTGGCCGAACTTATTTTCTTTACTGTTCCTAACTCTGATGAGGTATTTCATCATCTGGTCACTACTGAGTTATGTACACATTATAGCTAACTGAAAAGGAAGTACATCTACTCACACTAAAATAGGAGGTATGGGTCTCCTATTTTCAGGAGTGGTCTGCTCACAAGAAAGAGCAAATAGCACAAAGTAATTAGGAAATGACACCTCAAATTCATAGAACCCTAGGTTTTAGAATTCTGCCCTTTCAATTTGGCAAGTATTTAAGAAAAATAAGAGTTAAATTATGCAACCAAGCGTCCTAAGGACCACTGTAACAATTATAGCTATCCATTATGTACTACAACCATTCCTCTAAAACATAATCTGAAAATCTAAACCAAGTATCTTAATCTTTATTACCACAAAATGAATGGTTATATCCAACAAAACATTCTAATTACTGCCTAATTCAGTTTTTAAGGATCTAATGAGTTAAAATAATCTTAAAGAGAGAGATGTCACTACTTTTTCACACTATTTCCCAAGTAGTTTCACCCTAATTTTATTTTTTTAAATAAGTATTTAACACTAAATATGTATTTGTTGTTCAAAACAGCAGAAACTTACAGTTTAATACTTACAAAGCCCATTACACGATGGCATATTTTTCTCAAATGCTTTAAATAATAAGCTATTGTTTGAAGGACACCTCAGATAAGCCAGAAACTTCAACTATTGCTAGCACGGAGGGAGGGAAAGGATATGGAAGTAAATTTCACACAGCTTAATGGGTAATCTAGCAACTGTGTTAGATCAAAAACTGGCTCTAGTGATGACAGACAGAATGATGATGCTTGTGAAAATTTGAATAGAATTGTTTTAAGAACTGTAGGAAATGGGAAAAAGTAGTTATTTGTAAGTTAATATATTTCATACTTAATTTTAAGTATGGACATGTAAAGTGAAAATGACAAAAGTAAAACCAGACACTTGATTATTTCAATTATGTCTCCAAAAAAATTTTATGTTCAACTCTACCAAAAATAATCTGAGGGATGGTCTCATTTAGAAAATTAAATATCATCTTTTAAGGGCACTTTTGGTAATTTACCATGTCATACAGCTATCATATCCAAATAATTCTGAAGCCCATTTACTTATACTGGTTCCCTACAGATGAAGAATCTCATCAATGTGAAATCAGTTATTTTTGGTTGTTTCTAAAGATTTCCTCTGAGTAATAAATTTTCAGACGCTGAGAAAGCAGGAAAAACTAAAACCAACTATCAAGAGTACAAAAATAGTTGTACTGAGTTGATTAAAAAATAATTTTAAGGCCAGGTGCAATGGCTCATGCCTATAATCCTAGCACTCTGGGAGGCTGAGGTGGGAGGATGGCTTGATCAAGCTCAGAAGTTTGAGATCCACCTGAGCAAGAACAAGACCCCGCCTCTACTAAAACTAGAAAAATTAGCCAGGCGTAGTGGCGCACACCTGTAGTCCCAGCTACTTGGGAGGCTGAGCCAGGAGGATCACTTGAGCCCAGGAGTTTGAGGTTGCTGTGAGCTAGGCTGATGCCACGGTACTCTACTCAGGACAACAGAGTGAGACTGTCTCAAAAAACAATAATAATAATTTTAAAAAGATGTGTGTTAATTTTGACCCTTATGACTAAAAAAAGTTTTCTTGAGATTAAACTAGAGTTCTGAAATATCAGAGTCCTTCCCCAGGCTTATAAATTTTTAAAAACATCCCTATAAATGCCTATAAAATTTCTGTTGTTATAAACATTACCCACATTTTACATGAAAAAAATCGGACTAAAAATTTGTATAAATCACACAATAGACTAATTTTGACCCTCCAAGAGACTCATACAAACCTTTCACTGTTTTGATTTGAAACCCAAGAGGGAAGTTATCCACACTGAATGATACCTACTATCAAGAAGTAAAACAAAACAAAACAAAAAAATTTTAAAGTAAATTCTACTTACAGCTGCACGTCGGACATAAACAGGATGAGAAAGGTGTACATTATTAAGTAAAAATAAGATGGAATCCAATGTGTAGTACTCTCTCGGTTGGCCTTCTTTTCCAGTCCTGAAATAATTAAGGCAAGATTTTTTTACTCACAATTCTAATTCAACTCTTTGGGCCTAATTACATGTATTCAGTTAATCTATACAACTTTGCCATTCAACAATGGATTTAACATGGCTAACAAAGATACACATAAAGTATAACATCTAATAAGTGGAATGTCATTAGGGAAAAGGAACACAAAGGAAGGCAATGACAAAAGGCAAAAAATAGAAAAGGTACACAAAATTCATACTCTAAGGTACTATATGCTTTTTAGAACTAGGCCCAATTTATGCTATGGGCTTTGTCAATAAAGAGAAAAACCTAACCAGTTACAGACTGATGAGGATCCATCAGAGAAAACAAACTACTTAGGAGAAGCACAACTATCACTGGTGCTAAACTTATACAAAATGTATGCTATGGCTCTCTCAAAATAAGATAACTGCTGAACAACACCCTTAACAACATTCTTACAGTAAACACAACACTGAATTTCAGGAGTATGATTCTTACGATATCTCTCCAACTAGACCACTGACGCAAAATCAAAATATAATTCTACCTGTGATAAACCAAGTAGTCTAGGGGTGCAAGCTCTCTGATCCAAGCATATATATTACCTAGTGTTCAATCCCACCCTACTCCTACATTCTCCCCATCTAGAAATATCAATGTATTATTTGACTTCATCTGAATACAGCTTTCTATAATCAGCCCTAAACCTACTTGTCTAGCCTCTATTCCCACTTTTCCTCTATACCTATGCATTTCAAACCACATACCACTATCAATTATTGTACTATGAAATCTAGTACATGGGTAACAACCACACCTTGGAGAATGCACTGCATGCATAAATGTCTTTCGTGTTTTTTATATATGTACATATTTAAATGTGCACACAGCATACAGAAAATAAAAATAATTTCTTGGTGTGAATCAGTGTTGAAAAGTTCTAAGTATTCCTTTTTCACTGGGTTCACTGAACTTCTGTCAACAGATTTCCTTTCCGGTTCTTATTCCTTTAAGCGTAGAGTTCACTCATCCTGCAAGACTTAATCCACCATTTCACCCAGACAATTCCTATCCATTCTTTAAAGCTTATTCGTTTGTTCATTCATTTATTCAAGAAAACTTCGTTGGACACAAACATGTCAAACACACTTCTATGGAACCTTCCCTGAACACCTCCAACTAGAAGTGATTGCTCTCTTCTTACAAGCTAGAAAGCATTTCACATCAAGTTACCTATTTAATCTCCTCTATTCAGATTAAGTTCCTGCCTTTGAGTCAGGAATCCCCGGTGTTAGAAATTGTTTTATTTCTCAGAATGAACCCCCATACACTCTAGATACTCCTTAACAAATTTTTAAAGAAAAAAAATCCACTAAAAACCCAATCAAATGTAATTCTATCTATGCAAATTCCTTCAAAGAGTAAAAACACAGGAAATTCAGAATGACATCACTTAATCAACATTTCATAGAGCTAATTATAAGGCCAAAAAATAAAAAATAAAGACACAAAACCAACCAACAAACAAAAATTTCCACTAGTTTTCATCGACTCTTAAAGCTCGCTCCATTCAATCAAACAAAATGAGCAGGGAGTTCTGGCTCAAGGTTCTAATTATCCAAATGAAGCGCCAATGACAGTGACTAGATGTTTTTCTTGAATGACTTAAATTCATAAAACTCCACGTGGACCAACATTACAAAACACTTCCCTTTAAAATACACTTCGCAAAATCACACACATTATCAATTTCTTAGGTCTGTAAAGCTCACACTCCATTTCACCAGTCACTTTCTCCCGAGAAACTCCTGCCTTCACCCCTAACACAGATTTTGATGACTCTCCCAAATACACCAAATTTCCTTCCCGTCCTAACTTCACATAGTTGGTTCCCTTCTCTCTTCTTGAGAGGCAACCCCTCCCCACTAATGAAAGGAGAAGACACAGACCAGAAGCTTGACGGACCGGCGGGGACCGCTGCAACACAGGGCAGCCTCGAAACAGCAGAGACGGAAGGACGCCCCCGGCCGCTCCGGGTTCTCCTGCGCACCCGCTCCACGCGCCGCCGGCACTTGGTGCAGGTCGGTAAAAACGAACTGGAAAACTCAGGAACTCCCAGGGCACCCTTCCCTTTGCCTTCTCAGAGGTTTAAAGAGATGGGCCGCTCCCGAAGGAGCTCCTACTCCTCTCCCTCCTCACCCCAAAAGTGCAACTTTTGCTCCGGAGAGAAACTTTCCCGAGCCCCGCGCCATCCCATCCCCGAGGGAAACGGGGGGAGGGGTTAACGAGAGGTCGCCGGGGGGCGCCCGACTCCGGCCGCCAGCCCCGGACCGCAGCTGTGCCGGACTTACCCCCAAACCACATAGTTGGTCTTCACGTTCTTGGGCCAGGAGAACTCGCCGAAGATCACCTCGTCTCCCTTCACCACAATCTCCTTCTTCTGGATGTTGTACTGTCGCAAGACGCTGAGCACGTCCGCCATCTTCCGCCCCGCCGCCGCCGGCCCCGGGCGCCTCCGCCGCCGCCGCGCCCGCCTCCTCCTTCCCCGCCGCCTCGCCCTCCTCCTCCGCCGCCGCCGCCGCCGCCGCCGCGCCCCAGCAGCAGCGGCCCCAACAGCCGCCCTCGCCTGCGACGGCAGCAGGGGAAAGAGCCACCGGGCCGCCGAGGACCCCGCGCGATCAGGCGAGGCCCCGCCGCCGGCTGCCCGCGGAGAACGCCTGACTGCGCTCCTCCCGCGCCGCACGCCCGCCGCCAGGGGGAGCCGGGCCGCCCGGCGAAACGCCCCTCCCAGGCCCGCGCCGAGCCCGCTCCCGCCCCGAACGCGGGCCGCAGGAGCACCGCACCCGCGCACGGCGCACGCACGGGGAGCCCTGCCGGGCGCGCGCCCGCGCCGAGCGCGTGCCTGGCCCCCGCGGCGCGCACTCGGGGCGACAGGTGCGCGCGCGCCCGCGCGGCGGTGGAACTTGCGTCCCGGGAGCGCGCGCTGGGAGTCCGGCGACCGGCCGTGTGGGCGGCTGCGGGCTGCGGGCCCGCGTTGGCCGGGGGGAGCCCAGCGAAGCAGTCGCGGAGCACTGGCATCGCCGTGCCCTAGACAGCACCAGGCCTGGCCGAAGGCCCGGGGTCTCAGTGCTCCGGATAAGCCCTTCAGAGGGGTGGGGACGTGGGGTGGGGGTGGGGGTTTGGTTTTGATGTGTGAGACCAGCTTTGTTGCCTGTTGGTTTGGGTGGAGAAGACCGAGCCGGGTGAAGAGCAGTTCTGGGCGCTGCTCTTTCCTGGTTGCGGTTTGACGCGGGTCAGCCCCCTCCTTCCCACGGCGCCGCCCGGTTGGCCGCGAGCGCGGGGCGACGCCCGAGCAAGGCGAAAGCGTGCAGCAGTCAACAAACTACCGCGCGTGTTGCATCCCCCGGCTCCGGTTCTTGGATGCTTTCTCCATCCCGGTCTCTTCTCCCCGCCAGTCACGAAGGCTGCGTACAGATGGCTCTGTTCCAAGACGTAAATGGGAAACTTACTCGAACAGAAACCCCAAATTGTCCGAATCAGAGCACTTTCTGACTACCCAGTTTTTTTTAACGGCCCTCAGAGGCTCACCGCTGCCCTGGCTGTGCTGGGAGCGCTGGAATACGTTTATGGCCTGTGTGCGTTAACAAACCATCCCATGGGCCCCATTTTTCTTCCGATACCTTTTGCTATGGCAAAAGAAAAAATAAGACAACTTTGTTATTGATATAACCAAATTCCTTGACATGTTTTGGAAAAAGTCAATTTTTATGTGCAGCCCAGAGGAGTGTGGCTATAGAATTATGCGGTTCATTTCCTATTATCTCTAGCGCTTTTGCAACTGTGAATTTGTGAAATTTTTCTGTTCCACAAATGTTCTCACTTCTGTGGAATTTTGCTGAACCTCACCCCGAACACACGCGTTAGAAAGGACTGACTGCTCTTATCTTTCCCCCACACTCTCTGTTCATACCAGGAGTACAGCACCCGGATCCACGTTGCCTGATTCCAGGCATTAGTTTACTTGCCTGCCGCCTCCTACAAAAAACCAAAGGGCTATAGACCTGTGCCATCATATCCCAGTGTCTAGCACAGCATTCTGCCACCAGGAACCTAGTAATGTTAATAAATGGGTGAAGTTAATAAATGGATGGAGGCTCCTAGTAAATGTTGAAGCAATAAATGGATGAGTGCAGGGAAGTCAAGGTTGCCTGACAGGAGAGTCAACTATAACCCTCTCGAATGATGCTTAGTTTTATTTCATACTCAAGTAATAACCAAATAATCTCTCTTTTTGAATGAATTGTGTTTTTGACGTTAATGATTCTTAAACTCAAAATAGTGAGATATATCATTAGTAATTAGTTGCTTTTAACAGCTAAATGGCTGAAATTTACAGATCATTTTTGTTTTTATGTAAATATCCATTTAAGTGACCCACTACTATTAGTTCAATGGAGGATGTCAAGACATAATAAAAGATAGTATTAGTAGTAGCAGACCTCCAAAATTAGAAAATTAATTAGAAAAAAATTAGAAAAATAGTCTTGTTTCTTTGTTTTGGGAAAAAAACTGTCTGCTTCTCCAGTCATCAGCTCCTGAAGAAATCCTAACAATCCTTAGTTTGAATTCTTCTGATAGAATAAATATCTGGCAATCAGAAGAAAGTGGTATGTTGGATCCAAGATCATTACCTTGGAGTTTAATCACTACCTCAGTTGTTACCAGTACTTGATAAGGTACTTTCTGTCTATGCTCAAGGGCAGTTTTATTCTGGTGCCTTTTCAGATGACCAGATACCCGAGTTTTAGATCAATTATGATATGTTTAGGTAGGTATTTTGGAAATGCACTTGAACCTACTAGTGATAATTCTAGAAGTAACCTAAGTCTCATGAAGCGTTTATTCACATTAGTCTGTAATGAATAGAACTTAGGATTGGAAGCAAATTTTTCAAATACATGGGTGGGGAGAGGCTATTGATTCATGAAGACGTAAACTGTAAACTGTAGGTACTAAATGGGGTATGTTTATTACCACCAAGGCTAAGGGCAATATGAAAGGCCATGAAAGTTCAATTTTTTGAGAACTTTCATAATTTTAGTTTTAGGACTCTATTAGTTCTCTTTACTTTTTCTAAACTTTGTGTAAGACAAGGGATGGAGTTATAGCTCTCCAACAAGGAGAAGCCTCAGCGCATCTAGAGAATAGGCAAACAATAACTTGGACATATTCATAACTTATTCCTGTGTGAATTGGTGTTAAATACAGTTTGCAGTCTTCAAAGGGGCCTCAAAGCCTTGACTTCTATGTCCTACCTTTAGTCTTGCCTGTATTATGTCCTTGGCCAATGGAATGCCATTGGAAACATCCTCAGCAAACCCCCTAAAATTGCCCCACTAATGTCAGTTCCAGATCATTGGCAGTTTATTTCTGATATTGTGTTTAATACCACAAAGCATTTTCATTAAGATCCACTTTTATTATGGCTTTGTCCTTACATAGTAACAAAGCATCTGCAAATTTTCATTATCCATTTTATAGGACTTTTTACTGTCTCCATAGTTTCACCTCTTCCACAATGTCAGTTGGTACCATACAGTACACAGCCTTTTCAGATTGGCTTCTTTCACTTAGTAATGTGTATTTAAGTTTCCTCCATGTTTTTTCATGGCTTGATAGCACATTCCCATTTAGCACTGAATAATACTAAATTGTCTGAATGTACCACAGTTTATTTAGCCTTTCACCTACTGAAGGACCTATTGGTTACTTCCAAATTTTGGCAATCATGAATAAAGCTGATATAAATGATCTGTGCCCAGGTTTTTGTGTGGGTGTATTAATAAATTTTCTGTCCCTTTGGATAAGTACCAAGGAGCAAGATTGCTGGATCGTATGGTAAGAGAATATTTAGTTTTGTAGGAAACTGCCAAACTGTCTAACAAAGTGGCTGTACCACTTTGCATTCCCACCAGCAATGAATGAGAGTTCCCGTTCTCATCCATTGGGTGTTGTCACTGTTTTGGATTGTGGCCATTCTAGTAGGTTTGTAGTGGTATATCATTGTTTTAATTTGCATTTCCCTGATGGCACATGATGTGGACCATCTTTTCACATGCTCATTTGCCATCTGTATATCTTAGTGAGGTACCTGTTGAAGTCTTTGGTCCATTTTTAATCAAATTGTTTTCTTATTGGGTTTTCAGAGTTCTTTGTATATTTTGGACAACATTCCTTTATCGGATATGTCTGTTGCAAATATTTTTCTCTCAGTCTGTGGCTTGTCATCTCATTCTCTTGACAGTGTATTTCATAAAGGAGGAATTTTTAATTTTAATCAAGTCTATCTTATCATTTCTTTCATGGATCTGACCTTCAGTGTTACATCTAAAAATCATCAACAAACTCGAGCTCATCTAGGTTTTCTCTTATGTTATATTCTAGAAGTTGTATAGTTTTGCATTTTAGATTTAGGTCTGTGATCCATTTTGGGTTAATTTTTGTGAAGGGTGTAAGGTCTGTGTCCAGATTCATTTTTTTTTTTTTTTGCCTGTGTGTTTCTACTTGTTCCAGCACCATTTGTTGAAAAGACCATCTTTTCTCCATTGTTGCCTTTGCTTCTTAGTTAAAGATCAGTTGATTATATTTATGTGGTTCTATTTCTGGGCTATCTATTCTGCTCCATTGATCTACTTGTTTATTCTCTTGCCAATACCACACTGTCTTGATAGTAGGTCTTAAAATCAGGTAGTATCATTCCTCCAACTTTGTTCTTCTCCTTCAACATTGTGTTGGCAATTCTGGGTCTTCTGCCTTTCAATGTAAACCTAGAATCAGTTTGCTGATATACATAAAATAACTTGCAGGGATTTGGATTGTGATTGCATTGAGTCTATAGATCAAGTTGGGAAGCACTGATATCTTGAGAATATTGACTCTTGCTATCCATGAACGTGGAATAGCTCTCCGTTATTTAGTTTTTTAAATTTCTTTCATCAGAGTTTTGTAATTTTCCTCATATTGATCTTATACATATTTTGTTAGATTTTCACCTAAGTATTTCATTTTAAGGGATACTAATGTAAATAGTATTGTGTTTTTAATTTCAAATTTCACTTGTTCATTGCTGATGTATAGGAAAGCAATTGACTTTTATATATTAACTCTGTATTCTACAACCTTACTATTAGTATAATTGCTTATTAGTTCCAGGAGTTTTTTGTTGTGGTTGTTAATTCTTTCAGATTTTCCACATAGACTGTCATGTCCATCTGTGAACAGAGACAGTTTTATTTCTTCCTTCCAGTCTACAAGCCTTTTATTTACTTTCTTATTGCATTAGCTAGAATTTCCAGTATCATGTTGTAAAGTCATGGTAACAGGGGATATCTTTTGCTTATTCCTGATATTTGTGGGAAAGATTTCAATTTCTCACCATTTAGTATGATATTATCTATAGGGTTTTCTTGTATGTGTGAATATTCTTCATCAGGTTGAGGAAGTTCCCCACTTTACTGAAATGGTGTTTGATTTTTGTTAAATGTTTTTTTCTGAATCTATTGATACAATCATGTGATTTTTCCTCTTTAGCTTATCGATGCAATGGATTGCATTAACTGATTTTCAAATGTTGAACCAGCCTTCATACTTGGGATAAGTTCCACTTGGTATTAGGTAATGCTGGCCTCATAGAACAAGTTATGACTCATTTGACTCTTCAGTAACAAGGGGGTTAGGGGTGCTGACCGCTCACATAGTCAAAAATCCTTTTATAACTTTTGACTCCGCCAAAACTTGACTACTAATAACCTAATATTAACAGGAAGCCTTGCTGATAACAAAAACAGTCAATACATATTTTTTATGCTACATGTATTACATGTTACATGTATTACATGCTACATGTATTATATTGTTATTCTTACAATAAAGCAAGCTAGAGAAAAGAAAATGTTATTAAGAAAACTATAAGAAAGAGAAAAATATAATTACTATTTATTACTATTTATTAACTATTAAATATAATTACTGTTTATTAAGTGGATCATCATAAGACCTTCATCCTCATTGTCTTCACACTGAGTAGGCTGAGGAGGAAGTGGAAGAGGAGGGCTTGGGCTTGCTCTCTCATGGGGGGCAGAGGCAGAAGAAGATCTGCAGTGAATACATACAGTTGGAAACTTTGTTGTTCAAGTGTCAACTGTATTACCTCTACTACCTCTACTTCTATCTTCTGAAAGAGGCTGTAGATAATTGGTATCATTGCTTCCTTAAATATTTGGTAGAAGTCACAGGTGAATCTGTGTAGATCTGGTAATTTTTGTTTTGAAAGGTTAATTATTTATATGATTTCTTTAATAAACATAAGTCTATTCAGATTGTCCATTTCCTTTTGTGTGAGTTTTGGCAGATTGTCTTTCAAGTAGTTGTTCCGTTTAATCTAGGTTATCAAATTTGTGGGACATAGTTGTTCACAGAGTTCCTTGATTATTCTTTTAATGTCTATGGGATCCATACTGATGTCTCTTTTTTATTTTTTATTGTTATTTTTATTTTTTATTTTTTGGAGAGACAAGGTCCAGCTCTGTTGCCCAGGCTGGAGTGCAGTGTCAATGGCATGATTATAGATCGCTGGAGCCTAGAATTCCTGAGCTCAAGGGATCCTCCTGCTTCAACCTCCTGAGTAGCTAGGACTACAGGTGTGCACCACTACACCCAGCTAATTAAAAAAAAATTTTTTTTTGTAGAAATGGGGGTCTTGCTATGCTGCCCAGGCTCACCTCAAACCCCTGGCCTCAAGTGATCCTCCTGCCTTGGCCTCCCAAAGTGCTGGGATTACAAGCATGGGCCACCATGCCTGCCTTTTTCTGATGTTAGTAATTTGTGTCCTCTCTTTTTCTGACCTAGCCTGGCTAGAAGTTCACTGATTTTCTTGATCTTTTCAAAGAACCAGCTTTTAGTTTCCCTGATTTTCTCTATTGATTTTCTATTTTCAGTTTCACTGATTTCTGCTCCAATTTTTACTATTTCATTTATTTTGCTTAGTTTGGATTCAATTTGCTCTTCTTTTTCTAGTTTCCTAAGGTGGAAATTTATTTTTATTTTATTTTATTTTATTTTTGAGACAGAGTCTTGCTCTGTTGTCCAGGCTAGAGTGCCATGGCATCAGCCTAGCTCACAGCAACCTCAAACTCCTGGGCTTAAGTGATTCTCCTGCCTCAGCCTCCTAAATAGGTGGGATTACAGGTGTGCGCCACCACACCCAGCTAATTTTTTTCTGTTTTTAGTTGTCCAGCTAATTTTTTGCATTTTTAATAGAGATGGGATCTCGCCCTTGCTGCAGTTGGTCTCAAACTCCTGACCTCAAGCAATCCTCCTGCCTCGGCCTCCCAGAGTACTAGGATTACAGGTGTGAGCCACCATATCCAGCTAAAATGAAAGTTTAGATTATTGATTTCTAGATTTCCTTTTTTCTAATATATACATTCTATGCTATAAATATTCCTCTAAGCACTCCTTTTGCTGCATCCCATGAATTTTGGTTAGTTATGTTTTCATTTTGATTTAGTTCAAAATATTTTAAAATTTCTCTTGAGATTTCTTCTTTGCCCCATATGTTATTCAAAAGTGTACTGTTTAATCTCCACGTATTTTAGAATCTTCCAGCTATGTTGATTTCTAGTTTAATTCCATTGTGGTCTGAGTGATTTCTATTCTTTTTAATTTGTTAAGGTATGTTTTATGGCCCAGAATGTGGTCTATCTTGATGAATGTTCCACGTGTGTTTGAGAAGAATGTTTATTCTGCTGTTGTTGATTGAAGTAGTATATAGATGTCAATTATATCCAGATGATTATGGACATTATTGAGTTCAACTATGTTCTTATTGACTGTCTGCCTGCTGGTTCTGTTAATGTCTGATACAGAGGAGTTAACATCTGCAATTATAATAGAGGATTCATCTATTTCTCCTTGTGATTCTCTCAGTATTTGCCTCATAATTTTACTATCTGTTGCTAGGCACATGCACATTAAGGATTGTTACGTCTTCCTGGAGAACTGACCCCTTTATCATGTGTAATGCTCTTCTTTATCTCTCCTAACTTTCGTTGCTTTGAACTCTGCTGTATCTGAAACTAATATTACTCTGCTTTCTTTTGATTAGTGTTAGTGTGGTATATTTTTCTCTACTCACTTATTTTTAATCTATATGTGTCTTTACATTTAAAGTGCATTTCTTATAGACAACATGCAATTGGATCTCATATTGTAATCCACTCTTACAATCTATGTCTTTTAATTGGTACATTTAGACCATTGATGTTCAAAGTGATAATTGATATAGTTGGATTAATATCTACCATATTTGTTGGTGTTTTCTATTTGTTGCCTTTGTTCCTATTTATGTCTGCCACTCTTGTTCTGCCTTTTTTGGTTTTAATTAAGCAGTTTATATGATTCCATTTTCTTTCTCTTCTTAGCATATTAGTTATCCTTCTTTTTTTTACTTCTTTTTAGTGTTTGCCCTAGAGTTTGCAATGTACATCTACAACTAATCCAAGTCCATTTTCAAATAACACTATATTGCTTCACAGGTGGTAGTAGTACCTTGTCACAACAAAATAATCTTAATTTCTCCCTCTTGTGCTTTGTATCATTGCTGTCATTCATTTCACTTCTATATAAGCATACATAAGAATATATACATATACATATATACAGAAGATATATACATAAGCATACATAATCAAGTACATTCTTTCATCTTTTCTTTATGAAGAACTGAGTTTCTGACCTATGTTACTTTTATTATCGCTAAAAAAATTATTTTAACATTTCTTGCAAGGCAGATCTGCTAGTAAAAATATTCCCTCAATTTTTGTTTGTCTGAGAAAGTCATTATTCCCCCTCCACTTTTGAGGGATAATTTTGCAAGGTACAGAATTCTAGGTTGGTGGGTTTTTTTGCTCCATCACTTTAAATATTTCACACCACTCTCTTTAGCCTGCCTGGTTTCTGAGAAGTCAGATAAAATTCTTTATTCCTTTATAGATAAGGTTTTTTCCCCCTCTGGCTTTTTTCAGGACTTTTTCTTTATCTGTGTTTTTCTGTAGTTTGAAAATGATATGCCGAAGTGTAGTTTTGTTTTTAATTTCACAATATTATGGGGGTAAGAACATTTTGGGTACATATACTGCCTTTGCACCACCCAAGCCAGAGCTACAAGCATGCCCATCCCCCAGACAGTGTGCTCCACACCCATTAGTTATGAATTTACCCATCCCCTCCACCCCCCTCCCACCTGCCCAGCACCCAGTGAATATTACTTCCATGTGTACACATAAGTGTTGATCAATTAGTACCAATTTGATGGTGAGTACATGTGGTGCTTATTTTTCCATTCTTGTGATACTTCACTTCGAATAGGCTCTAGCTCCATTCTGGATGATATAAGAGGTGCTAGTTCACCATTGTTTTTTATGGCTGAGTAGAACTCCATGGTATACATATACCACATTTTATTAATCCACTCATGTATTGATGGGCACTTGGGATGTTTCCACAACTTTGCAATTGCGAATTGTGCTGCTATAAACATTCGAGTGCAGATGTCTTTATTCTAGGATGACTATTTTTCCTGTGGGTAGATGCCTAGTAGTGGGATTGTTGGATCAAATGGTAGTTCTATTCTTAGTTCTTTGAGGTATCTCTATATTCCTTTCCATAGAGGTTGCACTAGTTTGCAGTCCCACCAGCAGTGTGTGAGTGTTCCTATCTCTCCACATCCACACCAGCATTTGTTGTTTCAGAGTTATTTTGCCTGCTGTTCTCTGAGCTTTTTGGATATGCAGTTTGGTATCTGACATTAATTTGGGGAAATTCTCAGTTGTTTCAAAAATTTTTTTTCTCTCTTCTTCTGATATTGCCATCATATGTACATTACATCTACTGTAGTGATCCCACAGTCTTTGAATATTATGTTCTGTTTTTTCAGTCTTTCTTCTCTTTGCCATTCATTTTTGGATGTTTCTACTGAGAGATTTTCAAGCTCAAAGATTCTTTCCTCTGCCATGTTCATTCTAGTAACAAACCTATCAAAAGTATTCTTCATTTCTCTTAAGAGTTTTTGATCTCTAACGTTTCTTTTTGGTTCTTTCTTAGGATTTTGATTCCTCTACTTACATTGCCCATCTGTTCTTGCATGCTGTCTACATTATCCATTAAAGCACTTGCATATTACTCATTGTTTTAAATTTATGGTCTGATAATTCCAACATCCCTGCTATATCTGGTTCTGATGCTTGCTCTGCCTCTTCAAGTCTGTTTTTTGCCGTTTAGTAAGCCTTGTAATTTTCTTTCAGATAGCTGGGCATGATGTAGCCAGTAAAAGGAGTTGATGTAAATAGGCCTTCAGTAATGCAGTGGTAAGGTGTGGGGGAGGGGAAGTACTCTACAGTCCTGATTAGGTCTCAGTCTTTCAGTGAGCCTGTCTGCGCCTCTAGACCATGGATTTCACGAGTGTTCCTCAGTTCCCTGTCCTCCCACCACCCACAGGTGGGACAGGATGACTAGAGGTGGCTAAGGCTGGGTATTTCCCATCCCTTTGCTCAATCAGGCTCTGATAAAACCCCAGCAGGTTAGACTCTGGTTGACTAGTTTTCCTGAGGGCAGGCCTGGTTAAGAAGAACAGAGTGCTCTGGTATATTTCCAAATGGTTACTCTTTCCCTCCTCCTGCTGAAAATAGGAGGAGATTTTTCTCCCATACATACTGTGAGAACCTGGTCAAGCTCCTGGATATAAGACTCACAAAAGTATGAGGCTGTCACCGTGGCTGGATCCCTCTGGAATTTTGAACTCTCTAACTTGTCCACACTGAGCTTCCAACAATTTATCAATTACAGTTGAAATTTTCCTACTCTGGCACTGGTTCCTGTGGCCATTTCCACACAGGAGTCTCTGCTTGACTCCCTGTCTTCACCTGTCTCTCCCATCTTGGGGGCAGTGTTTGCCCTGCATCCTCACTTGGATCCAAGAAGCGTTATTAATTTTTAATCTGTTCAGCTTTTCATTTGATGTTAGGACAGAATGGCAACTTCCAAACTCCTTATGTGCAGAACCTGACATGCCTATTTTTTACTTAGAAATTGTTCATACATGAAAGATTATTTATTAATTAACTTATTCAGTTAAACATCTTAAAGACAATTAAGGGTCTGGAATTTACAATTTTAGTTAACACATTAAATCCTCATTTTTTTTAGCACTGTAAGATTTTAATAGAATTTAACCCTTAAAAAGGATATGTTAGTCCCCTTTCATTTCATTGAATACAATCTTATATATATGTATACACACATATACATTTGCATATGTAAATGTAAACATGTTATAGAAACAGTGATAAATTATTCAACTCATAAAACCAATGTAGGAAATTTAGGAAGTTCAAACCATATGAAATTTAACCCTGGTCCTGTTTGAAACAAAATATTTTATTGACATTTTTTATATGGTATTAAAATTTAAAGATTTTGAATCATGCCAAAAGTTTCATTCTTATCTTGGAATTAACTAAGTCCTTGTCTTCTTACCTTGTAACTACGGTAACCAGGGCTAGTCAGCAAATATTCTTTTCAGAGTTCACAAAATAAAAACAAAGAGTTTGATGACTTTTTTCCTTTTATACATTTTGACTTTATCTAAACTAGATATTCTTAGAGTGAGCACACAGTAATTGAATGTTTTTGGGTTTTGATCCATTAATCTTTAGAATTTTTGAAGAGAGGGCTAAAATGGAGAAAGAGAAACAATACAATGAGAAAGAGTTGGCTTCAGACAAATATGAAATTATCACTATATAAAGCTAATTATGCTTTCTCTGGAAAAGACAAAAAAAGAGAAAGTTTAGATACAGAAATACTCATTTTAACATGTACACAAACAAAAAAAGCACAGTTATAACTGATTTAAAGAATAACTTCGTTCCTTGACAATTTTATAAAGCCATGCAATGAAAAAGCCAGCACTTACTAATTTTCAAAATAAGGACACAAAAGAGGAGTTGTCTCCTACCTTAAATAAAATGTGCTTTCTCTGTTTTAGACAAACAATAAAACTTCTTCGTGAAAGCCTCTTTCTTTTTTGTTCTAAAGCACCTCTTACATGAACAATCTTGTTCTTGTCAACAGTAGCTGAAGTGGCTACTGTAACCCCAAAATGTCCTTGCTAAAATTGTGCTGGTTAGAGTAGTAAGCATACAAGTTAACAAGACAGTGCGAAGACATAAGGCAAGTAGGTTTTTGGCAAAAAAGAGGCAGGTTTCAATTGAGAAGACCCTATGAATACTCCAGTGTTCCCTAAAATGGTACTTGTGCACTTCATATCTCTAGAAATTGGCCAAAGGCTAATGGTCACCAAATATGGATTGGACAAAACTCCTGATTCCAAGCAGATAAAATTAAACAAAGAGACACAAAGGCAAGACCAAGGAGGATGTCTTTGTACAATTTATAATGGAAACTCAAGGCAAAGTTGGTGCAAAGACGCTGATCTGGGGAGACCTGAACTTCTCAGCCCCCAGGACCAGCATAAGGGTAGACTGATAGGGCCTCTGCCTGGTCTCTTTCTATGGACTTTTCCTCTCATCGACAACTAGACAAGCAGACAGATCATAGGAGAAAACGTTACAAGGCTAGAAAAAAAATTTTAGTGAGGAACAATACAAGTCTGATCAGATAATGGAAGGATCCCAGGGGACCTTATTTCCAGGAAAACCAAAATAAAATCCAACGTGAAGGACTTCAACAGAACACTGGTGCTCAGTTCAGTGTGAACTTGCCTCCACACTTTGGGCCTGGGACTCTTAGTCAGGAGGATGCATAAGATTGCAGATGTCACACTAGAGAGTTGAAGGTCCTACTCTGCAGCGGCAAGGATCTCAGCTGAATCCTGGTGGAAACTTTACTTCTGTCAATGACCTACAAACACACACCAGCAGATGTACACTGTGGGGAGAGGGAGTCTGCCATCGGCCCCGAGCATCCCTACAAGTTCTTCTGAGGCTGCCAAACTGCAAGTCCATCTACCTCCTGATCCTGAGTAGCTGTAGCTAGTCACATAGGGTAACTAAATACATCAAGGCAAACTTCAGCATGACTACTACTCGCTCCCCAGGAGAGGAGGACTAGCTTTTGATTGAATCTTGCTAGAATATTTGCTGCTTGCTCAAAAAGTGCTAGGCCTTTGGCCCTGCTTCCTCCTCTTGTAGAGCAACCTGCTGTGTATACTGGTGTCATCTGACCCTCCATGTCTTCCTGTGGAATTGGGACTCAGGAAAGCAGTGCAAATATGTCAACACTCTGGCTACGACTTTCAATAATAAAGAGTTCTTCATTGTTGACCCAAGAGTCTTGTGTCTTTGCCAGCATCCATGAAACTGTGACAAACTAACTTGTCAGCTTGCAAGTAAAATAAAATCTCAGACTCTTCACAGTTCTTGACCAAGTGCTGGCAATTTTTTTCTATAAAGGGCCAGATAGCAAACATTTTGGGGTTCATAGGCCATACATGGGCTCTGTCACATATTCTTCTTTGTTTTGAAACAACCTTTCAAAATGCAAAAATCATTCTTAGCTTTCAGGCCATCCAAAAACAGGCCACAGACAGGATTTGGCCCCAGTTTGCTGATCCCTGTTCTTGACATACATTTCTTAGTCAAATAAAGTTGGGTGTATTGACTGTTTGCTATAAGGGAGACAGCGCACTATGTGCTCTGTGCAGTGGTACTGTAAGAAGATGTTAGATAGACTTACTCGATTTTGAGTCTGTGATAGGTAATTCTGAAGAACGCTGGAGGCCGCGGGCCTGTGCTCTGCTTTGGTTCGTGTCACAAAGCGGAGGTAGTTTTATAATTGGGTATCTTCATTTTCTCTACAACAGGGATTGGTAAACTTTTTCTGTTAAGGGCCAAATGGAAAATATTTCAGGTTTTGCAAGCTACATATAGTCTCATTCACATAGTCTTCTTTGTTTTTTGTTTGTTTCAACCCTTTAAAAATGTTAAATCCATTCTTACTCAAAGGTTGTTAAAACTTCAGGTTAGAAGTTACTTCCTCTGGTATGCTTTTTCAAATCCTCAAACTCAATCTAGGCTCTCCTCTTATGCATTCTCCTACATTTTCATAAATGCTACTATCATTTCTGTACTATTCAGTACAGTGCCTGGCACATGGTAGGCACGTAAAATTTATTGAATCCAGGAACACAAGTGTAGCTCTTTGTGGAATCCCATCATTTAATGGTGAGAGACTGAATATACAAATGGATAATGGCCAGACTATATATAACAACAGAACTCTGACCCATAACTGCTGCAGCAAACACACCAGAACAGTCAGGACTGTTCAGTCATGTAGCATGCTTCCCTTAGCTTGACTCCAGCTTCCTCAAGCCAGTAACCTCTAATCAGTGCATACCTGAATCCTTCCTTCTTTCTCATGATGAAGCTTTCTCACTCCCTTGCTCGCCTTTGAGTTGCTGTCAAACTGCAAGTTATGATGGCCGACTCCCTTGCTACAGCAAGCTCTGAATAAATTGCCTCTTCTTGGTCTTATTGGGATAGTCTTCATTTATTTTCACAGTGGGAAATTACTTTTTGAGTACATGCTCTTTCATTTTGAATCATAATTGTATTCTTTTTTTTAAAAAAGTATTGTTTTTATTTTATGTTTGAAAAAACATAAAAACTATGCTATGAAATAAATGAAGAATCCATACTAAGTCAATTCACTTTATAGCAAGGCAAATAAGTAAAAGGGCATAAAATATATGTTATGACAAGAATTATAAAAGGAAAAGAAAACACAGTTGGAATCTTTTTGCTATTATTACTAAAGGAGATTTATTCATAACAGCAGAATTTTAGTTTGAGAATTATACAGTTGCTTAATTGCAGGAAGCATCTCACATATGCTTAATATCTTTCCACTTGAATATAGCTTTGGGTCCACACAAAAGCATCTGTTGTATTCAAAAAATCACATTTTTAATCCAACACTAAATAAGAGTAATGATGATGACTAATAAGCAGTGTGTGTTCTTAACTCTTTTTTTTTTTTTTTTTTGGCAATTTTTTTTTTTTTTTCTCCGAGACAAGAGTTTCACTCTGTCACCTGGGCTAGAGTGCCATGCCATCAGCCTAGCTCACAGCAACCTCAGACTCCCAGGCTCAAGCGATCCTCCTGCCTCAGCCTCCCAAGTAACTGGGACTACAGGCATGTGCCATCATGCCTCACTAATTTTTTCTATATGCATTTTTAGTTGTCCAGATAATTTCTTTCTATATATATATTTTTTAATAGTAGCAACAGGGTCTCACTGTTGCTCAGGCTGGTCTCAAACTCCTGAGCTCAAGCAAATCTCCTGCCTCTGCCTCCCAGAGTGCTAGGATTACAGGCATGAGCCACCATGCCCCGGCCTTTTTTGACAATTTAAAGGAAATCCTTCAGCTACTAATGGCATTTATCTCACTTTACACATTTAGAGATAAAAGGAACCAGGGCAGGGGTGGGGAGACTTTTCATGTTGAAAGGCCGCTTTCCTTTAGCTATAATCAATAAGGCCCCATTCAAGAAACTTTAATTAGATATACTTAAAAATGCACATTATTTTGTAAAAATCTACTATGCACTTAATAATTTCAAAAAATTAAAACTATTTGTTAATTTTAAAGTTAACTAAACTTTTAGTGACTTTGTTATGTCTGCTTTTTGTTGGAAATCATTTGAATATTAATATTTGTTTGCAGCATGGAGGTCTGCAGTTTCAGCTGGATCCTCTGTGTCAGTGTCAGTCATTTGTGACCTTAAGGGCAATTTTGATTTGGGTTAGGTAGGAGAATGTAGATTCGTAGCACTAAGTGGTTGAAAAGCAAGAAAGCATTTTTCGGGCATGTTGCTGAGGTGTCGGTATTCCACTGCATTTTTCCAAATTTCAGTTGGATCTTTCTTAGCATCAAACAATGAAATGTCATCTACTGAGGGCTCAATCAAGTCCATCTGTAGTTCCTTAGGTGCCTTAGTGATATCAGCTAGGTGGGGCTGAAATGCTAATTTGAATGTGATGTCATGATTCTCAAAGTCAGTGAAACTTTCATTGTATTCTCCAATTAATAGGTCTATAACAGCTGTGTATTCTTCAAATGATTTGCATATATCATCCTGCTCATCAATCATCTGAAATTTCTTTTTGAAGAAGTGTTTTGGAAAAAAGATAGCTCTTTTCAAAATGCTTGGATTTTGGGCCATATATCATGTATAGACTTCATTTTACCTTGCAAAGAAATATTCAAGTCATTTTGATTTGACATGATATCATACAGAAATGCTGCATTCCTATAGAAATATTCTTTCAATAATTCACATTGCTGATTCTGTTCTTCATAAAATTTAACTATCTTTTCTTGCAGAGATAAAGTTTTGGCTAACACCTGTACCTGCCATAGCCAATGCACTTTAGAATAATAGGGCAAATCCACACTAAATATGTCATTCTTCAACTTTAGCATGCTATGAAACTGAGGATACTGTGTTGCATTTGCACAAATATAGTTAACAATACTTATAACTTGCTGCAAAGTGTCACTTAAAATAGTAGCTTCAGTGCAGAGATTTTGCTGATGCAAGGTACAATGAAAAGAATTGAGAGCATCTGGATCTGTTAATACTTTTTTTATCTGTGCAATAAACCCTTCATGTTCTCCTGTTATGAAAGGTGCACCATCTGTACACACACACACTAAATTTACCAAATTCAGTGCAACTTCACAACATTTATCTTGAAAGTTGTTGAAGATACTTATTTCCCATGTTCAGTTCCCAAGAGTGCCCAAAGCGAGTAGACTCTTCGTAGCAAAGAAAATCTTCTGTTATGACCCAAATGAGGTATAAAACCTGCACCAGTCAGTAGTATCAATTCATCCAAAACAATTGAATAGTATATATTGTCCTTTTGAAGTACTGCTTGAAGTTGTTCTGTTCAGTTGAAGGCTGATTCATGCTGCTGATCAGTTATGGTTTTCCTTGAAAGAGACAGTTGTTTTTACTTCCAAATGTCATCAGGGCCTAAGCATCCTACAACTTCACCAATGCATTCTTTCACAATTTCTACATCACTGAATGGCTTCCCTTTTTTCCTCCGAGTATGTAAGCTACTTTATAAGTTGCTTCAGTGGCATTATTTCCGGGTCTTATTGCTGCTTGAAAGAATTGTCTTTGCTTTTGCTTTTCATCTTTTAATTTCTTCAATATAACCTTTCACATCTCTCCAATTTAAAATATTTGCAGTCCTTATGAGTGTTATAATTATGATGAGCATTTAATTTTTTAAATGTTGATATTGCAGTATCACAAAGCAAGCAAAGCAAATCATCTTATTTTTAGAAGAAACAAGATAATATTGCAATTTCCAATCCTCAGTAAAAAATATGTTTTCTTCCTTCAGTGTTCTCTTCATCTGCTTTGACATGATGGGCTGTTAAGTAGACAGAATTAAAAAAATACTGTAGAGCCCTGCAACTATTCACGAATTCCACTTCAAGCAGAAACACAGTGCACTGTTGTCAAGAGCTGATAACAGACTGGTGTACTTGACCCCCATAAACTCTTGCTAGCCAGCCTCATGTGGTAGTGGTGCCTGTCATGAAGGGGAAGTTAGAGCTAAATCATGAGCATGGCAGCCGTCAGGTTAGCCCTTATGGTTTACTTATGTTCTAATTGTTCTGGTCAATCTGGGAGGATTATTTTGTTGAAACTTATTTTATACTTTGGGATTTTAAATATGTTCATTTTTAAAATAAAATAAAAATATAGGCTGGGCATGGTGGCTCATGCCTGTAATCCTAGCACTCTGGGAGGCCGAGGCGGGTGGATCGTTTGAGCTCAGGAGTTCGAGACCAGCCTGAGCAAGAGCGAGACCCCGTCTCCACTAAAATAGAAAGAAATTAGCTGGACAACTAAGAATATATACAGAAAAAATTAGCCGGGCATGGTGACACATGCCTGTAGTCCCAGCTACTCGAGAGGCTGAGGCAGGAGGATCGCTTGAGCCCAGGAGTTTGAGGTTGCTGTGAGCTAGGCTGACGCCACAGCATTCTAGCCTGGGCAACAAAGTGAGACTCTTGTCTCAAAAAAAAAAAAAAAATATATATATAAAAGAAGAACAAAAACGTGTTAATAAAAATAAAATTTTTTGTTCTATAAAATTTAGATTTAGTCAAAAATCTGCACTTACGGACCTAGAAGACCACATGTGGCCTTAAGGCTACAGGTTCCCCCCCCACCCCCCGGCACTAGAGATTCTAGTTTGGATAGACAAATGATAAAACTTTCATTTCTTGAAATGCTCGAGTTAAATACTTCTTTTTCTATGACTTATGAAATAGAACTAAATATTGGGTTAACAATAGTGAAATAATTACATTATATAAGATATTGTAATAAAAATTCTACTATTTTTCAATAGATAGCTGTGAATTTTTTTTTGATGACTGCTAAATTAAAATGTTATGTTCTATCTGGGCACAGAGGTTCATGCCTATAATCTTAGTACTTCGGGGTGCTGAGGCCGGCAGATCACTTGAGGCCAGGAGTTTGAGACCAGCCTGGCCAACATAGCGAGACTCCATCTCTACAAAAATTTAAAAATTAACCAGGCATGGTGGTGCATACCTGTAGTTCTAGTTATTCAGGAGGCTGAGGTAGGAGGATCGCTTGAGCCCAGAAGTTTGAGGTTGCAGTGAGCTATGGTGACATCACTATACTCCAGCCTGAATGACAGATCAAGAATCTGTCTCCAAAAAAAAAAATTATATTCTGTACCAAAATGCAATGAAATAATTCATCCATTTATCAAATACTTACTGAATGTCTGCAACATGATATGCAAAGTTCTGGGACCTGAAAATCTGGTAGTGAACCAAATAATTGAGGCCCTTGCCTTTATGGAGGTTAGATTCTTTGGGGAAGACAGGTAATAAATATGAATACAAACAAGCATACATTATCAAGAAGAGATAAAATAGTCTGGAGGAATATAAAGCAATAAGAGGTATAGGGAGTGTAGAATGTGTTAGCTATTTTATGTAATATTGTAAGAGAAGGCCTCTTTCATAAGCTGCTTGATCAGATTAAAAGGGGCTAGAATGGATTCAAAAGAGCTTGATTATCTCCCTATATTATTGCTCTACTCTTTCCCATATTTGTATTGTGGAAATAATTATAGATTTTAACTAATTCAGTATGAATAAGAAGATCATTATAGTTCCTTTTTTCTGCAAATCATCAGCCTTCTGTTCTAACAAATGTTATTAGATTTCCAATGTGAACTTATTTATACTGCATTTAATGTCACTTATTTATTTATTTTTTTTAGAAAGGGTCTTACTGTGTCACCCTGGCTAGAGTGTAGTGGTATCACCATAGCTCACTGTGACCTCAAACTCCTGGGCTCAAGCGATCCTCCTGCTTCAGCCTCCTCAGTAGCTTGGACTGCAGACATGCACCACCACTCCTGGATAATTTTTCTATTTTTTGTAGTGATGGGGTCTCACACTGGCCCAGGCTGGTCTCGAACTCCTGGCCTCAAGTGATTCTCCCACCCAGCCTCCCAAAGTACTGGGATTACAGGCATGAGCCACCGTGCCCAGCCTACTTATTTAATTTTAAAATTAAATAATTTTAATGTATGTATATGTGTTTGTTTTCTGTTGCTTATAGCACAATACCCGAAACAGTAATTTATAAAGAAACAAAACTTATTTCTTATAGTTATGGAGAAGTACAAGGCTGAGAGGCTCATCTGGTGAGGGCATTCTTCCAGTAGGGACTGTGTAGGACATTGTGTGACCAGGGTACTGACAGCATGCTAGCTCAGGACTCTCTTCCTCTTCCTATAAAGCCACCACTTCCACTCCCATGATAACTCACTAATCCACTAATCCATTCATTCAAGTGCGAGCCTTCATGACCCAGTCACCTCTTAAGGGCTCACCTCTCAATACTGCCACATCGGAGATTAAATTATAACACAAGTTTCAGAACAGAGAAACATTTAAACCATAGCAGTATACATTGTATAATAATCACCACAATTAAACTAATTAACATATCCATCACATTTCACATTTCACATTTTCTTTTTTTTTTTATGAGAACGCTTACTATCTACCGTCTTAGCAAATTTCAAGTACACAATACAATTTTCTTAACTACAGTCACATTGCTGTACATTAGCTCTCTAGAACTTGGCATAATTGAAATTCTGTACTCTTTGACCAACATCTCTTCCTTTCCCCCTTCCCCCAACCCCTGGCAACCACTATTCTACTCTCTGCCAACATACTTCTTAATGTGCTATTTAATCATTACAACTATAACCAAAAATCATCACTTCCGTAGCTACCCTATGAAGCACAAAGATGTTGAAAGTCATCAATACATTTATCGATATATTTCGCTTAATTCAGCCATAACATTTTTGTCTGAAGTACTTTAAAAAAAAAAAATCTGTCCAGGTTGGGCGCGGTGGCTCACGCCTGTAATCCTAGCACTCTGGGAGGCCAAGGCGGGAGGATTGCTCGAGGTCAGGAGTTTGAGACCAGCCTGAGCAAGAGCGAGACCCTGTCTCTACTAAAAATAGAAAGATATTATCTCACCAACTAAAAATATATATAGAAAAAAAAATTAGCCGGGCATGGTGGCACATGCCTATAGTCCCAGCTACTCAGGAGGCTGAGGCAGGAGGATTGCTTGAGCCCAGGAGTTTGAGGTTGCTGTGAGCAAGGCTGACGCCACGGCACTCACTCTAGCCTGGGCAACAGAGCGAGACTCTGTCTCAAAAAAAAAAAAAAAAAAAAAATCTGTCCAGTGAATTATATGCTTGATATAATGCATCCACACGGTATTAAAATTAAACTGTAACATGATTGTTTCAAATTTTTTATTTTGTAAAACAATTTGAGACACTAAGGTAAAATCTTACAACAATAACGAAAACAATATAGTAAACTTCCCAAATAAGGCTTTGTTAATTAAAAAAACCCACAGTATAGATAGATAACATGCCTAATTATTAAAGTTAAATATGGCTTTATGAGGAATGACTTCACACTCTCTGGGAGCATTTAGTTTTGCAACTAACTTCCATTCTTTTATGAAGTCGTCAACCACAGCCCATTTGAAAGTAGGAAAAGAACTTTCAGAAACAGAAGTTCTAATTTTGTACCTTGGTAACATGAATTTTATACTTAGTTGAACACGAAAAATCACAAAAAAAGTCTGGATTGTTTTAATAATTGCTTAGAATTTTAGACATACCATTTAATCTTTGACTTTAGGAAATAGATTTCAGGGTCCTGAGTGAATAAACGTAAAGGCTAATCTTGACCTACACAAAGAGCCATTATTACCATCACTGAGTGGCCTAAACAATCTTGTCATTAGCGGCTCTCGCTCATTTTTACAGCCCTGGAGAAACACCTCTGAGCTATTTCATTGTCTTTCGTTTTCTAATTTCATTTTTATTTTGAAACCATAATCTTTGTTTTCTTTGGAATAAACATTCAGCATTGGATTACTTTTTCCTTTTCGCTCTGAGCGGAGAGCGCGCCCCGCGCACGGCTGACCGGGCTCGGCCCGCCCCGAGGTTGGGCGGCACCGGCGCGTCTCCCGTCGCCCGCCCAGAAACTTGTCCGCCAGGAAGCCGGGAGGGCGGCGGGCGCTGCGATTCCGTGTCGGACCTTTTCTTCCTCCTCGGTTCCTCCAGAACGTTGGCCACCGTGTCCGCACACCGTGTCCCCGCGCCGGCGAGCCTTCACGGGCCGGTCCCGCCCTAACAGGAACAGGGCGGGGCTGCGACACGGCGCGAGGGCGGCGAGGGAGGCCCCCGGGCCTCGCCGGGTCTCCGCGCTCCCGGCCGCCGAGGGGGGACGACGCGGGGCGGCGCCCGGGAGACCGGCGGGGCGGGGCGCGGAGGGGGCGGGCTCTCCGGCGTCGCGGTCTCGGCTCGCCCCGCTCGCGGCTGCCGAGGGACGTGACCATGTACTGGCGCGGCGCGGCGCTGGCGGGGACGCGGCTCGCTCGGAGCGGGAGCTGCTCGCCGGGCCGGCTCGGCGGGGCGGCGGGAGCGGCGGCCTCCGGGTACGGGGCCGCGCGGCCGCACGGGCGGGGTCCGGGGAGGGCGCGGGGGCCCGGACGGGCGGGGACAGGAGGGCGCCCTAAGCGGCCGTGTCGCGTGGGCTCCCGGGGGCTCGGGGAATCGCGTGGCGTTCTCTTCACCGGCCCCCGGGGAGAAGCCGGCCACGCACCGGGCGCCCCGACACACCGGAACTTCAGGTAAACAGTGATGGTTTCAGGCCGAGTGTGGCTGTCGCACTGGACGTCCCTAAAACGGAAGAGTTACCCTCTGTTTCTCTGAAATTCTAACTTAATCGGTCGTCCTGCATTTTTATTGTGAAACCTGGCCACCCTTCCGCAGGAGGTGAAGGTGACGATTCCTACTAAGTGGCCAAGGATTTGAGCACTGTGACTTGTGTTGGTAGCGCCGCTGGCTAGACGGGAACAGTGCTCTCCTTGCGTCCCCCGTCGCGTGGGCCCGCGGCTCGCTGCCTGCCAGGGCGCATGCGCGCCTCGCGGGGAGCGCCCCGTCTGCATCTGGGAACCCCCGTCTTGCGGGACGGCAGAAACTCGTAATTCACTTTCCAGACCAAGCTGGAGACCCCCTCCGGAATGCGCCAATCGCGTGGTGTTAACTGTTGGACTGACAGACCCCGGAGGTCCCGTGGTGTTTTTTCTGATACGTGTCCCCGGGGCACGTAGCGCTTTGCCTGCCTGGCGCATCCTCGGCGCCCCGTCTGCGCGGCGCGGCTGCTGTGCCCCGGCTTCCTCCGCGCGTGCGGGCGGTCGCTGTCACAGAGGTCAGCCAGGAATCCGAGGGGACGAGTGCCTTCCAGAAACTTTCTCTTTTAATTCAGAAAGGAGTTAGGAGCAGCGAGCTGGGGAGACTGCAGCCAACTCAGGAGCGGGGTGCAGGTTTAAGAAAAAAGCAGGTTCAAAGTGCACCTCCTATCTCCTCTCACTTCCCACGGAAACAATCTCTTATGAAAGGTCTACTGGAGAGCCTGTTTCGACAATAAATAGTGTGGAAAAATAAGTAAATGAAAAATGCCATCACTACAGTGGGCTGCTAAAAAAGAAATAAAAAGAATGCTGTGACAGACACGTGGTTTGGGATGACAGTCAAATGCTGGGCTTGGTGGAAAGGGTTTGTTTTCTTAGTTGATAAACTAGAAACAGCCTTCCGGCTTATTCCACCGACACTCCTCCTTAGGTCCAGGCCGGGGCTGCCTGACCGTTTCTTTTCTGGTTTAGGCTTCAGGAACTCAGCCTGCTTTTTTCTTAAACCTGCACCCCGCTCCTGAGTTGGCTGCAGTCTCCCCAGCTCGCTGCTCCTAACTCCTTCCTGAATTAAACACACAGGACTTTTTTGTTTTAAAGATTTTCTTGCTAATCTATTGGGAAGCAAGGAATAAAAGATTGTAAGCATTGGATAGTTACAATGTCATAATGTTTAGTTGCAGTAGTTCCTGTCTCTCTTAGTCTTTGTTATAACTGAAGGTGATGTTTGTTATAGCTGCCTTATTCTGTGTGGGGTATCACTATCCAGTATTCCCCCCACTTACCCATGGGGGACACATTCCAAGACCCTAGTGGCTGCTTGGAACTACAGATAGTACTGAACCCTGTCTGTCAGGGAATTCTGGTAGTAAAAATAAAATAAAATAAATAAATGAAGTACTGGACCCTGTATATACTATGTTTTTTCCTATACATACATATCTGATAAAGTTTAATTTATAAATTAGGCAGAATAAGAGATTAACAATCATAACAATAAAGTAGAACAATCATTTTAATAATAAAACACTCGTTTCAAGAGCTCCCTTACTGAATCTTTGCGGAGGCTGAATGCTTTCTGGCTTAACACATTGCCATCCTTGTAACACATTTTCTGTTTATGTCTCGGTAAGTTTAATGCTTTACGCACTTACATGCGATGTGGCTGTCACTTTTGCAGTTTGACGTGTGACAGCAAAGCTAGCATGAATTTTTTTTCCTCTTCACAGTTTCACAGATAGAAGCTTTGCTTGTACTGCAGATCTTAGTAACCTTAGCATACGATTTTTTTTTCTTTCCTTGTTAAGTGTAGAACTTTTACCCTTGCATTTAAAGGGAAGCACTTTAGGGCTCCTTTTTGGCCTATCCTAATTGCCAGCATCATTATTCTTGTCCTTTGGGGGCATGACTAAGTAAAATAAGGGCTACATGAACACAAGCACTGCCATACTGTGAGAGTCAGTGTGATCATCCAGAGGGCTGGGAAGTGATTAACGGGTAGGCAGGGTACACAGCGTGGATGTGCCAGACAAATGGAGGATTTGCATCCTGGGCAGGAGACAGCTAGATGGCACAGGATTCTATCGTGCTACTCAGAACTTAAAACTTATGAATTGTTTATTTCTGGAATCTTCCATTTGATAGTTTTGGACCACAGTTGACCTTAGTAACTGAAACTAAAGATAAAGGGAAACTATTATATACAGCAGATGTTCATCATCCAAAGATAACTAACATATATTAGAAAGAGCCATTTAGAGTGGATTAACTTTGAAAAAAGTGAAAGAAAACATTATAAAAATAGCTTATTTTTATATTTGAGAACATTTAAATTTAAATGCACTCACTAATGAATGACTAAATTGTTGATTTGGAGAAAATTTTTCTGTCAAAATTTGAGTTTTGCAAGATAATCATAAGGATATTTTAAAAAATATTTGAAGCTTCAAATCTTTGCTCTCATTTCTTAGATATTTGAGTAATTCTCTTTTGAAGCATCTGTTATATCTTATTCTGTTGTAAGATTTGTGTGATAATTTCACTCTGCAGTTAGTGTGCATCATGGTATTTGATATTGTTCCAACAATGCAGTAGGGCCTGACTGACCAAGAAGGATGAGTGGATGGGGAAAGAAAGGTTCTAGGGATAAACAGAGAGATTTGATGATGTTAAACTGGTTGGTTTTTTTTAATGAATATTTTCCGACAACAAATGCTTGCTTTCACAAGCTCCCAACAGCTAGGTTTTGGATAATGAATACTGACATAATGAGGGGCGCGATAAGCAGGAAGTAATGGTAGTAATGTCAAAGGTTATTGAACACTTACTCTGTGTAAGGCACTGTTCTACTTTCTGTGTATCAATTCATTTAATCGTCACAAAACCCTCAGAGATGAGAGTGATTGCTGTGCCCGCTTTATAGACTGGAATATTTGGAGCTATGGACTGTTGTGGTTGAGCCATCTTAGTTTCCTTGAAATCTTTAAATATTTGTGGGTTCTCTGCTTCACAGAATGTTCATGGAGTTTTGTCAAGTTTTAATAAGAAAATGGAAACTATATTTTTTAATCAATGGTCAGGTCATATGGCCAATAAGTAGAACAGAATATTTGAAATTTGATGGTCACAAATGAAAATGTGATGGGCTTTAAACACAGTAAATGTGATTTTATTAAATAATTTAGGACATTGGAAAGCTAGTTAGATAAGCACGTAGGCCCTTTTGGTTTTAGTAAATGAATACTTTGTAAACTGATTTTTTGTACTGATAATAAGTAATTTTTTTTCTATTTTATAAGTTTGGATATATTTGTATATAAGGTTTTCTTCAAATAGAACTCGTGATAAATTACCTTCAATGCTTAATAAACCATGTTGACCTTTTTAATTCCATTTAGGATGGGGAGCAGCGTATCGTCATCTTTGGGGAAGTCAGCAACTGCTCCTGTGAACCAGATCCAAGTGAGTGATATGGGAGATGTGGGAACACTTTCCTTTGTGGAAAAAGAATTATTTTACGTATTTACTTTGCTTATTCAATATCCAGACTTAATATAACTTAGCAAAAAATGAATTACTAAATTACTATTTATTTTAAAATATGTCAAAATAATCCATGTAACAAAGAAGTCCGAGATGATTTTGCTAATAAAAATTTATGAGATTTATTCTTAGTGAGGTATTCACCCCCTCTAAGTTGGCTCTATGAGGTCGGCTGCTCCTTTTCATCACACCCACCTCAGGTCCACTGTTGGCAGCAGTCGAGCTGCCCTTAGCTAGGGATCTTGTTGGATTTTGGCCCGGGCAGCTGTTTAACAGCTTTCTTCCCTAACATAGAACATAGTATGCAGTAGTTACTCCATAAATGATCCTCTCAGGCGTACTGTACGCTGCTGTGTTCTCTTGTTCTCCTCTCTTTTACTGCAAAGCTTAGTCATTCTGCCCCAGAAACTCTCTTATATGTATGTTTTTCTTCCCTTGCAGCTTATAAGACATACTCATTTTTTTCTTTTTCTTGCTTATCACCATCACCACATACAAAAAAATTTTCCCTTTAATTGATTTGGCTAAACGTACAGCTGTTGAATGTAACAGTAATACTAGAAACCTGTTGTGAGGGAATTGCATTTTTTAAAATAAAAATACAACATCATGAGATGTAAAGTAAGGATGAACTTCAGAAAAGTTGGGAAGAGGGTTCAAGAAACCCTGACACTGTCGTCTTGAGTTTCAGCTCACTTTGGAATCTGTTTGTCAGTGTTTTTACTTGTTTTTACTACGTATTGGCACCCACGAGGCTCATCTCTCTCTCACAGTGGTCTCAGTGTGCCGGTAACCTGAGGCAGCGTGGTGGAGGGAAGAGCACTGGCTTTGCTGTCGTGACAGGGTTGGGTCAAATCCTGGTATTGTGAACCTCAGCCTCAGTTTTGTCATCTGTAAAATGGATTCACTAATATACATCTCTGGTATGGCTGGCCCTCCCTGAGGGAGACTTTTATAATAAATATTATGAGTAAGCAGAAGAGAAAGTATAAAAACAGACCAACTTGCAGACAGCTAGGCTATAACTTAGGACCCTTCTAACACCCGAGGGTGGGTACAACTTCTGAAGCACTTTGCCTGGGTACTGTACTTTCTGATATTTGGCCTTCATCTCGAAGGTGCTGCTATGACCACTCACCACAGAAGAACAACCTAGACAAATGCGTGGGTACTAAACCTATCCATTGAAAATTTCTTAAAGGACCTAGCCATTCATATATCTAAAAGCAAAAAGACAAAGTAAACTTAACAGGCTGTGCAGATGCATAGCAAAATCTCATGGTCATTGTGGTAAAGGTCTGGAGACTAGTTTCCAAACCAGGATGATACAAGAATCATCTGGGAAAGTTTTTAAAAACTACAGATTTTGACCTCAGTCTCAAAATCATTGACTCAGCATTTCTGGAAGTAGCTTTCCCAGGACCAACGGTACGAGAATATCAATGCAGTGACAACAGCTTTTGCGCTATGAATATGTATCGGAAGGGGTGGAAGTGGAAGAGTGTGCTGTTGTTTATACCTGGATCAGTGAAAGCCTTACATTTAAAGAGAGCTCACACATTATTCCTCACCACTGAAAGTTATGGAAGGTACCCTCTTGGCCCTAGCATCATCTTTCCAGAAACCTCCGTGCCATGAGAGCCAAGTGGAGGAAGAAGTGAATGTTCAGGCTGACGCACAAAAGGAAGAGGCAGAGGCCCAAGTACACCACCAGCTGTGCACACGTGAAGGCCACAAGAGAGAAACGTGGAAGACCAGGGCCCGGGGATGCTGGGACCAGTTGCTGGACTGCACGCCACTGTCCAGAACTTGCCTCTCAGTGGATCTAGAACTTCATTGTCATCCCATCGCCAAGACCATGTCTGAGAGACCCATCTTGCTCATACCAAAACAGTGCCTATTGGTCCTCTGCCCTGCACCTGACATTTTGGACTAGCTCTGTTCTCAGTTGTGGCTGAGTGTAACAAGTGTACAATAAATCATATCTTCTGCTGTTTCAAAACAAAGAAATTTATAGAAGGTAAGGAGTTAACTCCTTCTGAACTCCTACTGAATCTTAGAGCAGCAGGATACCAGAGAATAAGTACCTGGACTACAGAGCCAGATTTGCCTGGGTTCAAATCCCAGCTCTCCCACTTGTTATCTGAGGACCATAAACAAGTTATTTATCTTACTCTGTACTTCATTTTCCTTATCTGCAAAGTGGGGATGATAATAGGACCTATCTCAGGATTGATGTTTAAATGGCCTGGTAAAGGCAAAGTGTTGAGAATAGTGCCTGGCACACAGAAATGTTTGCTCAATATGAATTGGCTGTGATTATTATTTGTTATTATTAGTAATATTGCTATTCCATGCCTGGTACTTTCTATTTGTTACATCGTTTTTTCCTAAAACATTCTTTGAAGGGAATAATATCCTTAGTCTACAGATGAGAAAATAGATGATAGAGACTTAGTTTGAGTCTGAATCATGAGACTCCAAAATCTACACCCTTTCTACAACATTATAGTATTATTCTAAAAGGTAATGTCTAGAATTAAGATGATTTTTTAAAATTTTATTTCAGGAAACAATTTCTGATCATTGTGTAGTGATTTTCTCAAAAACATCCTGTTCTTACTGTAAAATGGCAAAAAAGCTTTTCCATGACATGAATGTTAACTATAAAGTGGTGGAATTGGACTTGCTCGAATACGGAAGCCAGTTTCAAGATGCTCTTTACCAAATGACTGGTGACAGAACTGTGAGTATATCCTCTGGTGCTATTCCTCCTTCGTAGGTTCTGACCTGGCTTACCTAGAGCTTAGACTCTCGTGTTAGGAAAATGAGCCAGACATTGAGTATCTTATATTGATAAAGAAACTGCAGATCTGGGAACTAGATTCTTGCAATAGGAAACAGCAGAGTTAATTCATTTTATTTTTATTCTTACCGTGTGTGCATGTGTGTGTGTGTGTGTGTGTGTGTGTGTGTGTGTGCATGTGTGTGCATGCCTGTGTGGGGGTTGACTGGAGCAGGGGGGGTAATGGTGTCATAAGAGCTTGTCTATGGCGCTTGAAGCGAGATAAAAGTGTCCCTCCTGCCTTTACTTGGACAATACAGAACAGGGGTTGGCTTTCAAGTACTGTGCTAATAGGAGTGCTTTAATGCTTCATGTTTATAGGCTCTTGAAATTTGTAGATTTTTCCATAATATGGATAATCAAAAAATATACAATATTGCCACTTTTTTCCTTCTTGTTTATATATGCATGAAAGAAGTTTATAGCCCATTCTTCCCCTTTGGTAAACAAATGTAAGACATAACCATTTAAACATTATTAATAATTAGACTGCTTAGTTTATCTTTTATAAACCATAGTGATTAGGAAGAAGGGTCTTAGAATCAGATTGTCCTGGATTTGAATCCCAGCTCTTTCATTTACTATCACTGTGATCTTGGGCAATTTCCTGGGCCTCATTTTCCTCCAAAATCAGGCTAAAAATGATACCTTCCTCAAGGATTGTAAAGATTTAAAGATCTAATTTGTGAAAGAGCTTAGTGTGGTGCCTGGCTCATAAAAGTACCCAGAGTGTGAATGTCTATTATTATGTGAAATGATCTTACAGTTCTGATGCTGGGGGAAGCCTAATCTATCCTTTATTTGTCCAACAGGTTCCAAGAATATTTGTCAATGGAACATTTATTGGAGGTGCAGCTGACACTCATAGGCTTCACAAAGAAGGGAAATTGCTTCCATTAGTTCATCAGTGTTATTTAAAGAAAAGTAAGAGGGAAGAATCTCAGTGACATAGGTATTCAAAACTTTGCTAGTAAATGTCAGTTATTTAGAGCGATAATGCCTGATAGTGTCTTTAAAATGAGGATTTTTAAATATATGAATTCTTTTCATGAAGAAGATGTAAAAATAATGAACAATAAATTGCAGTGGAAACCTCATCTTCCTACTTGCCAATTCTTTTTGTTTTCTATTTCAGCACATTATGGGGGTACAAAAGTTTAGGTTATGTATATTGCCCTTGCCCCCCGCCCCAGTCAAGCGTGTCCATTCCCCAGACAGTGCGCATCACACTCATTATGTAGGTACACACCCATCCCCTCCCCCCCCCATCTGCCCAACACCCAATTGGTGTTATTCCCAAATGTGCACTTAGGTGACTACTTGCCAATTCTTGAGCAAAGGGGATGGTATTTAAAAGACAAGAGAAGAATGTGTTTTATTAGGAAGTTACATATGAATTTTACAACTGATAGCTAGAAGATAAGCATTTGGAATTCTTTATTCCCTATAGTATTCAGAAGGAGTTAACTCTTTACCTTCCATAGCTTTCAGTGGTAAGGACTGATGTGTGATTTCTCTGTAGAATTTAAATTTCTCTCAGTGATACAGTTGTGAAGTAGGTAGGGGTATCTTGTACCATATTGTGACAAGCCTTCACATTTTGTACTTGCAGAGTAATAGAAGCATATTAAATTTGTAGCATGGAATGAAATTTATATTAGAGAAACTAAATCACTCATTTAATGACTTAGTAGTTCCAGGGAACAGAACTGTACCTATGGGCAGAAATTAAAAGGAAGATTTCAGCATTTTATAAGGATGAACTTTTGAAACAGTTCAGGAATACTTGAGTTATGTTCTGAGGTGAAGAGTTCTGCTTTCCAGAACGTGTTTAACGGCTGTTGGAAATGTCACATAAGGGAACCAGGCATTGGATGGGAAGCTAGACTGAATGTCCCTGGAGTCATTTCCCATGTTGATATTGTACAATTCTGTTGACTGGGAATACTATTCAAACTGATTTCATCTCAGATAGATTTAGCAAACAAGGTTTATCCTATAGGAAGTCTTATTTCAGAATAATTGAAAATACTTTTAATACTTTATTGATCTAGTCATATTTTTAACTTCTTATCAACAAGACTTTTTTAAGTGCCTAGTATAGAAAGTATTAGGTGATACTACAGAGTAGCATGGAGCAGATTACCAGATTCTGAGAAGAGAAAACTCTTTGAAGTGGAAGGAAAATGGATTTCAAGAGTGAGTGCTTCCGCTTTCTGGTCAGATAGACCAGGGAATCTGGAACAGCCCTGAGGAAGACAGCTGGTGGCTTTCTTGGCCATTTGCCATCAATGATGCTTCCTATATAAACTGCCATTAGGAGACTTGATAAAGCAAGAATTTAGGTTATTTCATTCCCATGTGATAATTTGAATTATAACACAGAAGGGCACAGAAAATGGAACGTCTTTTTTTTTTTTAGACAGTCTCGCTCTTTCGCCCTGGCTAGAGTGCTGTGGTGTCAGCCTAGCTCACAGCAACCTCAAACTCCTGGGCTCAAGCGAGCCTCCTGCCTCAGCCTCCTGAGTAGCTGGGACTACAGGCATGCATCACCATGCCCGGCTAATTTTTTTTTCTATATATTTTTAGTTGTCCAGATAATTTCTTTCTATTTTTTTAGTAGAGACGGGGGTCTCACTGTTGCTCAGGCTGGTCTTGAACTCCTGACCTCGAGCGATCCACCCGCCTCGGCCTCCCAGAGTGCTAGGATTACAGGTGTGAGCCACCACACCCGGCTGTCTTTAGTTCTTTATTTTGCATCATGTCATGAGAAATTTTACATGCTTGCTATGTTGTAAAATCTTTGATAGAGAGTTGAAGAAGTCTATTACCTATGAGAAAGATAAAACTGTAATTGTATGTCATCATTGTTAATCATATTAGGTATCAAGGGTTGAGGCAGTTTACTTCAAGGTGTACAAACACCAGGTGATGTTGATAGTGCTCAACTGTGAAGAAACATCTTTTATCAATTCTTCCTAGAATGGTAAAGGACAGGAGGGTGAGGGGCGAGTGGTGGTTGGTTCTTGATTATGTTCAGATCTTGAAATAATTCAGTATGAAGGAGAGAAACCTTATCATCAAGAGGCTCTAAAACTAGTGAAGGTAATATGATAAGAGATTATCACTTTTGGCTTTATTTATCTTTTTTTTTTTTTTAATAGAGATGGGGTCTCACTTTTGCTTAGGCTTGTCTTGAACTCCTGAGCCCAAGCCATCCTCCCACCTCAACCTCCCAGAGTCTTAGGATTATAGGCGTGAGCCACTGTGTCTGGCCTAGTTGTGGCTTTATTTAAAAAAGAAGAAATAAATCCTTCCAAAGGCTGCCTCTTACTCTTCTGATCTTTATACTTAATGAATAATAAAAAAAGATTGTGGCTGGGTGTGGTAGCTTACACCTGTAAACCCAGCCCTTTGGGAGGCTGAGGCAGGAGGATCATTTGAGGCCAGGAATTTGAGACCAGCCTGGGTAGCATAGCAAGACCTCATCTCTACAAAAAGTGTAAATATTAGCCAAGTCTGGTGGCATGTGCCTGTAGTCCTTAGACACATGGGAAGCTGAGGCAGGAGGATTGCTTGAGCCCAGGAGTTCAAGGCTGCAGTGAGCTACGATTGTGCCACTGCTCTCCAGCCTGGGGTGAAAGAATGTACCCTGTCTCCTAAAAAAGAAAAAAAAGATTGTTAACTTTTGAGGGTCTCCACTGCATTAAAAACCAAGCATTTAGCAAGATTCTCCTAATTGTTAAATGCTAAGGGATGACAAAAATATGAGAAATCTGACCTCTTTTTGGCCATATGGCAGATTAACTATCTTTAAAAAACCCAAAACAATAAAAAGAAAGTTGCCACATTAAAACTTTTAAAATGTTGGATACAATATTTAAAAAAAATTTTTTTTAAATGCAGGGCTAAGGTGGTTTTAAAAAAAGTATAGGATCTCTTCAAAGGGAGAACAAAACCAGGAGCATACATAATCCAAGGATATGAGCAAGCACTTAAGCCAGCAGCCACCCTAACGTGTCAGTTCTGGAATACTAAGAGCCTTAGTTTTAACCGTTTATTCAAGAGGCTAGTTACACAGCTGGGGGTTAAGGGAGAGGGATTTAGATAGGGGACCACAACATAAAACCACTAAATCACCAATGAAAAAAATAATGGGTACTTTCTGAGTATATAATAGCTATTAGAGCAAGACAGACAAGCATTCAAATCACTGATGGTGTAACCAGTAGGTAACTGACTTAACCTCTCAGAACATCAGGTTTCTTGTAAAATATGGATAATATCATCTTTCTTTAGGATTTGTGGTGAGGAATGGAAATAATACATGTAAATTACCCAGAATGGTGCTCAAGGGAGGGCAGATGCTCCAAATGTCATGGCTACTGTTTATTAAAAAGGATTGTTCAGATATATGTGTGGTTTTCTTGTGGATCCATCAGGGTCTTCCAGGGTCCCCCCACGCCCGACTAGTCAAAATTTTAGAGGGACAGGGGAGGAGCCTCTAAGCTTTCATGTTGCCTTGGATGTTGATTTCCATGTCTTCTCCCTTTCCATACCTTACAGCTGCATAAAAGTCGAATATAAACCTAAAGCAACCTAGGTTGTTTGAGCAGATCTGCTTTTGTTTCCAGAACCATAGCTAGAAAGGAGAATGGTGATTTAAGGAAATTTAATTTTTTTCTCCAGTCCTCTAGTTTATTTTTAATGTTAAGACCTGAAAGAAAAACTGTTTATTGAAGTCCATTAATATTAAAAAATGGGCCATTTGTCTTTTCATTTTAATCACTAGGTAAGTTTTATTTTAATTGCCAAAATATCTGTAATTAGGAAAATATTGAGGAAGAAAGGGATCTTTTGTATCTAGATTTTATTGTTTGCTAATATTATAAAAGTCATTATTTGAACAATATTTTTTAAAGTCAGATTTTCTTTGTGAGATTTAATATTGTTAAAATTTATTAAATCTAGTTTACTTTACGAATAAAGGTAGTTTGGAATCTTCCTTTTTCCTTACAACTGTGGACTCTGTCTTTAAATAGAGAACTGTGAAATCAACCAAATGTTTGAAGTTTGGGTGGGTATATTCTGATGGAACTTGCTCTCACCCTTCTGCATTACCTACAGCTGGATCTCAGAACTTTTCAGACTATGGGAATTGAGAGAGAAATTTCTGCAAATTGGCAATGAAGCAAAATGTTTTTATTTGCATAGTTGACTTTTTTGTGTTAGTATGATTAATTTTTCCCAAAGGAAACTCTGAATAGATTTTTTTCACAAAAGAATCCTGTTTTAAAACTCTTTTAAGAATTTGCATTTGGATTAAATCTTATTGTTTTGATCCTGTAATTGAACTCCACTGGAAAAGAATCCTCAACCACATATACTTTACTTAAATAATAGTTAAATACAATTAGACTCATTAAAAGGCCGATTGATGATAATTATTGATTAATGTAATAAACAATTTGAAAAACTTAATTTTACCTCTTCAAATATAATAGATTAATTCCTAAAGGCCTTAGATAACCCCCAAATTCATACTTCTTGAAAGAAATAAGAAGTCAGTTATTTGATGTGCATAGAATTTATTTGGTACACCTATGAATTTCTACAATAATCAATTGACCAGAACCAGTTCACATAGTGCCCACCTGCACTCCAAGTCTCAAGGGATTTATTCAGTAGGATATTTTGAAAGGCTAGAAAGTCAAGATTTCACAGTATCAGTGAAAACTGTTTTATCATGAAATAAACTTAATACATTAGTAAATTCATCCATTCCCTATCAGACAACAGCAAAGTTACATGTGTTATTTACAGTGAAAACTTGGAAGACTTGACAAAGCGTCAGTTTGTCAACAGACCTAGGAAATTCCCTGGCCCCCCTGCCTTCAGGATCCTTTCCTTGGAAATGAAATGAATTTGTTACAAATAAAACTTTATATACCTTTAAGCACCAGCTTGACAATTTAAGATTTTCTTTCAGTTTTATAAAATATTCTTGCTTTGAAAGGCAAAGTGGATGTAAAAATATGAATGTAATTAAACAAATCACTGGCCTGGATACTTTTTATTGCAACAGTCCTGATGTTTTACTACTATATATTCATTTCCTTGAATGAATTTGCTTGTAGCTTTGAAACAAAATATTTGCCTTTTATCCTGAAAAATTCCCTTTAAAAATTAATCATTTTTGAAACTGTACAACTACATTTTTCACTCAGCATTAAATATGCAACTTGGTCCTTAGAGGTCATATTATAGTCAGAAAGTCCAGCTTCTTGGATAATTTGTTATATAAAACAATAAAAAAACCTTAAACGACCACAAAATCTTAACAGTCATGTATGTATAACACATCAGTGTACCCAGATTATACCGTTAATGGGCTTTTAAATTACCAAGATACAATCAGGTTTTAAAACTTAATAGTTAAATTCCCATTCATTACGTAAAATTAAAAGTTCTAAAAGACCCTTTGAGTTCTGTACTTCAGAAACATTAGAACACTATTAAGGCATTAATTAATAAACAGATCCCAAGGAAAGTAACTAGTATGCCTGAATTGGAGGAGCAAGTCGTATTTTAAGGCAGTCAAAAAGTTCATTTTTTCACTTTAAGGCTCTTAAATACTTAAATTTATTCTATGCAGATATTATTCGGTGTAAATACTCATCAAATGGTCAATTTTGGAAATCAAAGCCTTTATACAAAGCAAATGGACAGTTTAGAACTAGATTATAACACTCTCCTCCTCCTCACCCTGCCACCCCCAGCAAATTTTTAATTTTTAGAAGATAAGTTCACGTATCTCATCCTATTAGATAATTTCTTTATTATCAGAAGGTGGCAATAAAAGGAAGAAAATATTACTCAGATACATTACAAAAGTTAAATATAGTCACACCATACCAAATTACATAAAGTCCATATTTAAAATAATATTGCAACAAAAACATTTTCTCTTGGTTACTATTTAATTGTATAATAATTTTAGTTTAATTTGGCTGTGTATGGAGTCTAAATAGTTTATGTTGCAAATAAAGCCTAATTTAAAGTAATTTAAATAGAAGTTTCAATACAATGTTTGTATTGATATAATATTACATTATATGTGGCAATGATCTATATAAAACAGCAAGGTTCACTCTCCTTAACAATCCCAAGTATTCATTAAGTGAAACCAGCAGAAATGTAGCTAATTTACTATTTCCTTTGTTCAAGCACAGATTCTGATAATTTCTAAAAGTGCACACATTTAAACATTTTAAAATTAAAATTTAAATATCACTTGTATTCATAAAATCAACATGATACACGGCAGGGCTAAGTAAAATAGAAGCAAAGGGAAAAATCTTTAGGATCAGAAATAGTTAACTTTTGTATATTTCCATTGTATTTACAAATTCATTCTCACTGAAAATAATCACCTTAATTTTAGCAATAGAATTTTGTAACATTCTCTTCTGGTTTGTTTCTTTCTGCCACTTTCCAATATAACTTGGTATTTTCAGAGTTTAAGAAAATGTGCCATTTATTACAATTTTATTCAGACAGTATGCTTAACCACATTATTAGTTTTTCTACATGAAAAACATTACCTTAGAATTAACTTTTTATTAACTTCATAATTTTCAAAACAAATAAAAAATATACCAATTAAAAAAAATACTGAATGTGAATACAAGTTATTTACAAGGCTTTTAATGCTACAAGCCATGTATCTACATATGCTCAGTGAACTATTTAGTAAACCAAAGATTTTGACAGTGGTGTTTATAATTATGGAAATATGAGCACTGAGACATGCTATTTTCTGAAAGAGTATTCAGTTGATTATTTTTTTAAGAGTGCTTAATAAGTAGAGCACTTCTCTTTTCAATACAGCTAGATACATCTATAATTGCAAACAGTGGCTGAATAATTGATTTTAATCAAAAGCCACAAAATTCCTACAAACAACTAATACAAAAGGTATATAACTTGATTTGGGGAGAGAATATATCAACCCAATTATTGTTCCAAGAAACCTGCCCATTAATTTGAAAAAATATGATCTTATATCTATATGAAACAAAAAGCAATCTGCAAAAGATTCATCCCAAACCTAAATGTGGGTGACTTTCCTGGCATTCATTTTATTACCTGGGTAAAGCAGGACTAGAAAAAAAGGGGACAGAAATGTCAGAAGAAAGGAATTTTAAAAGAAAAAAAAGGTATAAAAGTAATCTTCCAACAAATAAGAGATTAGGGAGGTAGGTATCAGGGAAACACTAAATAAAATCCACACAGTAAATATAACTAATTTCATAGCTTAACCTGTCATTTTTTCTAAATCTTTCTTGTGCATGTTTACATTGAGGCTATATGTTTTGTTAGAGGGGATATTGTCATACAAATCACACCAAACCTGTGATATATAAGACTAGAATTTTTTGTTGATACTTACTGTAAGGGTATCACTTACCAAGAAATTTATACTTGTGGCTATAATACCTTTAGATCTAATTAAAATAAGTCCAACAAAAGATTACAACGATTTAGCCTTTAATTACTATTTAGTTTTAACTTTATTGTGCTTTTCAGGATGTTTCTCACTTAATTGTCAGACAGAGAATTCTTCCTTATCTTTCCAAAATAATTTTAATATTGCTTTTGCAAAATCTAGAAAATGAGGGGGGAAAAAACCCTGATAAAATATTTTATCATTTGTAGATTTACTTATTTTAAAAGATTAAGCAAATGTTTGTTAATAGCATCTCCTCATTTAGAGTATGAGTTTTTCTATGTCTAGAAAGATCTTAGACTTGGAATATGTTTTTTTCTCTTTATCAGAGAATAGTGACTTCTTAGTCAATAATTCAACTGTAAAAAATTTTCTTCTACATTTTCTCACTATGAACAGGAATGTTTTAAAAAATTATTGGGCCTATTGAGCTATTTTTCTAAAACATTTTATCTTGCAAAACATATCCTATTAACAAGAATATTTCTAAGTCAAAAAATAAAAAAAATAAAGTTCTAACTTGTATTGCAAGCCCTCTTCCCAGTTTCAATTTTTATGTGAATATTAAGTCATTGATTCTTCTATGATTCAAGCATCAGATAATGTTACTTTTTAAAGACAGCAAAGTTGAATCACTTAGGTTAAACTTGTTGTCTACAGTCACACAATAAGTTAGATACAGCAAAAGAGGTTCGAAAGGGGTAACACTAAATTCCATTCACTAGCATTTGCCTTACTAATATTCTCATAAAAGTTACTAAACTAAATGTTTTAATAAATGCAATTTCCAAGAAATTTTAACTAATAAGAAAGGGTGAGGTTATATGATTAGTTTTTGTTCTGTTAATTGTAACTATATCCTGGAAATATTTACATACTACCTAGGAAATAAAGTTTGTTTACTTTTCTTAGGAATGCTTTAAAAAGCAATATTTCCTCAAATATTAAGGTAACAGTAATCATAAAAGTAATTCAGAAAATAAAAAACTTGTTTATCACTTGAGTGTATTTTATTCACAATGAGGTAAAGTTTTTGTTTTTTTAATAGGACTGTTACGTAGCAATGCAGATTATTAAAACATTAATTGTGCTTGAGGATTGCTATGAATTAACAAAATTATACATGTTCACAATCTTTTTCTACTCCTAAAAAAACTCATATATATACATTATTTCCTAATAGCTATATAAAAAAAGTCTTGAATAATTCTTTTATACCTTACTCTTCTGAAATAGTGTGTTCCCATGTTGAGGAGAAATAAATACTGGAATGGGAATGAAGAGACCAAGTACCAAGGTCATGGTACTTCAGAGTCATACCGTCTTGGGCCTCAGCTCTCAAGCCAAAATTAAAATGTTAGCTTTTAAATTTCTAAGGTTTCTTCCAGCTCTAGTGTTCATCACTTGAAAATAAAGTTACCTTCAGTGGTGGTTTCTTTTAGTTTTCCTTTCTTTTTTTCTTTCTTGAATGTTATCCTAATCTATTTAATTAGACCTACCCTAAATACTTCAAAAAGTTCACATCTAATCTTATTTCCCTGATGGAAGGGTGGCGATTTGGGGTTTGGGTTTTTGTTTGTTTTTAATGGGGAAAAGACCGAGCTTTGCTTTCTTGTTGGTTTTGAGTGAAGAAGACTGGGGCAGGTGAAGAACAATTCTGGACACCGATCTTTGTTAGCTGCTGTCTGACCTTAGTCAAGTTACATATCTTCTCACAGCACCAATTGGTTAACAGAGAAAATGGGGTTAATACGAAAGTAAGGTAAAGGATTAACGCTCAGATATATTTGTCTAAAAGCACTATTGAAAGAGTACATAACTGAAGGAAATAAATTTTTATACTATATTTAACATTTATATTAGGAATAAAATTAGATGTTATAATTTTTAATTTCAGAAGATCTTGGGTTTACTTAAAAAATGTAATTCTACTAGGTTCCTTAAATTCAATCTGAACATATTTGAATGTATCAAAAGTAGCTGACATGTTAAATTCAATGCTTGACAGAGGCTAAAAACAGAGTAGCATCAGACGACATACGTATCTGTGGGGAAGAGGGGCGCCATGAGCTTTGCTGACCAAAAACATGTCTAAAACTGCTCCCAGTTGCCCTGATGGAATGGGTACATATCAAAGCCGGCATTAATATGTCAAATACATTTGAATGGAAAATTTTCTTATCATTCCCAGAGCCCAAATTTCCCATGAAATAATACACAAATCTTCACACTACTAAAGTCCCCTTTCCCAAAAAACATAAAACCTCTAACCCCCAAGCACCTAAAAGGCTATAATTTACATTAACTAGAGTATGACTTTTCGCGTAACAGCAAGAAGGGCTTTATAAACCCTTAGTAAATCTTCAATTAATATTTAAAGAACAACGCATACAACTGAAGTTTTAAGTGTAAGCTATCTTAGACGTAATATAATGATGAGCAAAGGTAATGGCATTTCAACAGATTGCTTTAATGTTAAACCTCACATGGAAGAAGGGATACTTGCTCAAGAAAATAATGCACTTTAGTGTAATAATGAAAAAAGTTTAACACAAATAAAATTAAAAAAAATTTCCTACAGACTGATTAATTGGTATTACTCTACTCAGAAATTGCCTTTCAAACCCGAAGCACCTAGATTGCTTTATTTCTTTATACTATCAAAAGAGAATGTTTTGCCATAAAATGAATCATGAACAAAGAGCTAGGAGGCCATTGACATGTTTACAATTAGAAAATATCTAAAACTCCTTTACAATTGACTAAAAAAATAGTTAAGAGTAATTGAAACAATTTTTATTTCTAAGGTAAGGAAAAAGCTAATCTAGTTATAGTTAATACCTTAATTGTTATACTTTTAAGATTAGAATGGGAGACTTAAATGCTTAAAACATTTTATGTTATTTTCATTTAGGAGTATAAAAAAAAGGAATGTGTGACTATCTGGCTATAAATCACTGTCAAGTCACACCCCTCACTCACTGAGATAAAATACAACAAAACAAAAAAGTAAAACAAATAGAATTCCTCAGCCAACACAAATAGTCTCTTCTTAGGGGCTGCCATTATATTTCTGGTTAATGGTAACATATTCTACAAGTGCAAATAAAACATTAGAAATAAAGTATCTTTTTCATTGAATAAGAAAGCTGTTATTTATGTGATCTTAGAAAACTCTGAAAGGAATTTGTAAAACTCATTCATAATTTAATCAAATGTCTTAGTTTTTTTTGCCCCTTAGTATAAAAGTTTACAGATGAGTTTCATATTCCATCACAGTACATGGTCTAGTGCATTTCAGGGTATTTGGACATTATCAAAGCTGTCCTTCCCAATGAAAACATTTAAGAAAATGTAAGCACTTCTCAAACAAGTGACATGATATGGAATTACACTTTTGGCTTTCACCTCTTTTAAGTACAAATGTTATTATTCACCAAAGCAAAACTATTTTATATTGTCTATTAACAAAAAATTCTCCATTAGATAGAGGAAGCTACAGTATCCTGAAGCTATTTCCCAAGAGCTAGTTTAGTAGATGGAACTTTGGGCTCTTTCTCTTCTTCTTCTTTTTTTTTTTGGTAAGGTAACTTTCCATTATGCACATACTATACCTCATCTTTAGACTGAGATTAGCTGGGAAGTAGCTGCAGATTTCTAGTGAGATCACTAACGGCAATGGACCTCTAAGGTCATGCTGGTGCTTATGGTTAAATCACATCTAACGTGAAATTTCGAATTACATCCAGAGCTCCAGTGTCAAAGCCACACATATCCAACATGCCTCTATCATCTGGGTCTGCAATGGTAAAACCATTTGATGTCATTCCACAAACAATCAATTTAGCTGGAATATCCATTTTCTGTAAGAAAAGACCCAAAACATATATTAAAAACTTACATGTAAGGAAGAGCAAACCTCCAAAATTAAAACACTTTAATATCTCTCCTACAGCTTTTTATTACAGTCGGTTTTTTTTTTTTTTTTTTTGAGTCAATCTTTTGAGGCCAGAAGAATACGTGAGCTTTAGAAGAGCCACCACACCTGGCCCATTAGTAACATTTTTTGAAAAACATAGTAAATGAGAATTGAGTATCATTCCGGTGAGAAACCACATTAGAATTAGTTTTACCTTTCGATACTCCCTCAGAGCAACAGCAGGATGGACACTTCCAGCAAAGGTCTCGTTATCAGTGAAGACAATGAAGACATCTGCAGCTGTGTTTGTCTTCCGAGCCCAGATCATTGGAAGGGAGCAATCAGTCCCCCCTGCTGGGATCTTACTCAGAAAAAAACATGAATAAGAATAAACACTTAAAAATACTATGTGTTACATTATTGTTTTGTTTAGCACCAATGTATAGGACTTCCCAAGGCCTGTATATATTTTTTGGCTTTTGTACTTCTCATGAGAAAATCAAGATAAAACAATTTGTTCTTATAAATGAATACCATGCATGACATCAACATAAAATCATTATACATGTTAAGTAAACTTACTAATTTAAGAAAACTTAATAAAACAGTTTCTTACCTGATTCATAGCCATTAAAACCTGTTGTAAGGTCATATCTGCAGTCAGTGGACATGGTACCATTTCATCTGAAAAAGCAACTACATAAGAATCTTTTTCTGTTCGTGTGACAACCTGAAAAATTCAATGGTAGTAATTTTCAGCAAATTGGGAGGAAATAAACACCATATCTTTAAGTTTATACATCTTTAAAGAAACACCGTGATGTTTATTATTTCTAATGTCTATTAACTGTGTTTTAGAACTATATAGTAACAGTAGTATAGCTTTCAAATTATTTTCACAAACTCTTATAAAGAAACTGGCTTTCACAATAATCCTTTGAAGCAAACAGAGTATATATTCTTATTTTATTAAATAAGAAATAAAGCCACTCCCGTCCTTCTAAAGGACAAAATAAATTTTACTTTTATATGTCTAAAAAAAAAAAAGAAAGAAAGAAAGCCACAGAAAAGCTAAAAAAGAAGCTAAAAATTTGCTTATTCATCTGCTTGCTAGTCCACAATACAGTCAGGATAGAACTACAGTCTCCTGACTCTTATTATTAGTTCCCTGATTGTTTTTTTCTTTTTTTTTGAGACCAGGTCTCACTGTGTTGCCCAGGCTAGTCTTTAACTCCTGGCCTCAAGTGATCCTCCTCCCACCTCAGTCTCCAGAGTAGGTGGGAGTGTAAGTGTGTGCCATCATCCTGGTTTAGTTCCCTGATCTTTTAACTTTTATAACATTAAATAATTTTTTTAAGCATTATCTGCTTCTTAAAAAATATCATTAACATTTAATCTTTTGTTGTAAAAATTAAAATTTCTATTCTGACTATTCTTTAGACATGCTTTTCCAATACACTTAAAAGTTGGCTTTACAAAATTATCTTTAGATACAAAATAAAAAAAGTGCTAAATAAGCTGAAATGACAAAAATAGGTGAATATATACTTTTCTGAATATATATTTCTTAATCATATCCAACTGTATAGATTTGCTCCATAGCAAACATTTTTTTAGAGTGGCAAAATTGGCTTAAGTGTTCTCACCATGCACATTGCTGCCGCAACCGTACTGGCGTTGAGCACACTACCTAAAACTCTTTGGTTCATGGAAGCACTGACATCAACAGCTAGTAAGAAACGCTTTCCAGTTGGCTCAACTGTCTAAAGAGAAAACAAAATAAAATAATTTTCATTAAAAGCAATCATAGAAATTATAAGTAGATTAAATTTCTAACAAATCATATTTACTTAGCTTACATTCAAAAGACTCTAAGATGAAACGCCTTCTGATTTTTTGCTATACCAGTTAACTGACAACTATTTAAAAATGCTTAGCTCTTACTACAGGTAAAAGAAAGAAAATAATATAATGTATTCAATAATTTTATTTAAAGACATAACCATCCTATTTTTTAAATCTTTCCTCATTGAACTAATTAGAATTTCAAGCAAGAATTTTTTTTGTTGTGGTAAAATATGAGTAACATAAAATTCACTTTTTTAGCCATTTTTAAGTGTACAGTTCTGTGGCCCTAAGTACTCTCATAATGTTGGGTAGCTATCACCTCTATCTATTTACAGAACTCTTTCATTATCCTAAACAGAAACTTGTACCAATTAAGTAATAACTACCCATTCACACCTCTCCCTAGCCTCTGGCAATTTCTATTCCATTTTCTGTATTTATAAATTTGCCTATTCTACATTCCTCATATAATACTTATCCTTTTATATCTGGCTTATTTACTTAGCATAATGTTTTCAAGGTTTATTCATGGTGTGGCTTGTATCAAATTTCATTCTTTTGTAAAGCTGAATAATATCCCATTGTATATATATGCCACATTTAGTTTATCTATTCATGTTGATGGACCCGACCCTTGGGTTGTTTCTACCTTTTGGCTATTATGAATAAGGCTATAATGAACAATGGTATACAAAAGTATCTGTGAGTACCTGTTTTCTGGATGGTACGGTAATTCTATGTTTAACTTTTTTGAGAACTACCAAACTGTTTTCCACATGGGTGGTACTATTTTACATTCCCATCAGCAATACATTAGGGTTCCAATTTCTCTACATCCTTCTCAATATTTGTTATTTTCTGCTTTTTTGTTATTAGCTATCCAACTAGGTGTGAAGTGGTATCCCCTTGTGGTTTTGATTTGCATTTGTCTGATGATTAATGATGTTGAGCATTTTCCATGTGCTTATTACTCATTGGTATATCTTTGGGAAAATACCTATTCAAGTACTTTGCTCATTTTTAAATTAGGTTGTATTTTTGCTGTTGAACTGTAGGAGTTCTTTATAGTCTGGATATTAGGCCCTTGTCAGGTTTCTGATCTGTACATATTTTCTCCCATTGTGTAGGTTACCTTTTCACTCTCAATAGTATTCTTTACTTTTTTTTTTTTTTTTGAGACAGAGTCTCACTCTGTTGCCCCAGCTAGAGTGCTGTGGTGTCAGCCTAGCTCACAGCAACCTCAAACTCCTGCTCAAGTGATCCTCCTGCCTCAGCCTCCCGAGTAGCTGGGACTACAGGCATGTACCACCATGCCCAGCTAATTTTTCTATATGTTTTTAGTTGTCCAGCTAATTTCTTTCTATTTTTTTAGTAGAGCCGGGGTCTCACTCTTGCTCAGGCTGGTCTGGAACTCCTGAGCTCAAACGACCCGTCCGTCTCGGCCTCCCAGAGTGCTAGGATTACAGGTGTCAGCCACTGCGCCGGCCTTCAATAGTATTCTTTAATGCATAAAAGCTTTTAATTTTGATGAAATCCAGTTTATCTACGTTTTCTTTTGTTGCTTATGCTTTTGGTGTTTTATAGTTATAGCTCTTAAATTTAGGTCACTGATCCATTCTGAACTAATTTTTGCATATGGTATAAGGTAATGGTCCAACTTCATTCTTTTACATGTGGATATGCAGTTTTCCCAGCATCATTTGTTGAAGGCTGTCCTTTCTCTGTTCAACCATCCTGCCACCATTGTCAAAAGTCAACTGACCATATATGTAAGGGTTTATTTCTGGACATTATTCTATTTCACTGGTCCATATGGTTATCCTTATGTCAGTACCACACTGTTTTGATTACTACAGCTTTGTAGTTAAGTTTTAAATCCAGAAGTGTGAGTCCTCCAACTTTGTTCTTCCTTTGAAGATTGTTTTGGCTATTCAGGGTCACATGAAATTTCTTAAGAATTTTAGAATGGATTTTTCTATTTCTGCAAAACATGCCATTGGGATTTTGAAAGAGATTATGTTGAATCTGTACACTGATTACTTTGGATAGTACTGTCATTTTAACAATATTAAGTCTTCGAAACTATGAACATGGATATCTTTCCATTTATTTATGTCTTCTTTAATTTTCTTTCAGTAACATTTTTATAATTTTCAGTGTATAAATCTTGCAGCTTCTTAGTTAATTTATTTGTCTTTTATTCTTTTTGATGCTGTTACAAATGGAAATGTTTTCTAAATTTCCTTTTTGGATTTTGCATTGCTAGTATATAGACATACAATGGATTTTTATGTGTTGGTTTTATATTCTGCAACTTTGCTGAATTCATCTGTTAACTCTAATAATTTTTTTGTGGATTCTTTAGAGTTTTCTACATATGAGATCACAACCTGAGGTCAGAAATAATTTTACTTCTTCCTTTCAAATTTGGATGTTTTATTATTTCATTTTCTTGCCGAATTGCTAGAACTTCCATTACTATGTGGAATCTAAATGGAGAAGGTGGGCAGCCTTGTCTTGTTCCTGATCTCAGGGGAAAAGCTATCAATCTTGCACTATTGAATACATGATGTTAGCTATGGGTTTTTGTTTTTTTATTTATTCTATGACCTTTATCATATGTTTAGAAAGTTCACTTTTATTCCTAGTTTATTGAGTTGTTTTTTTTTTATCATGAAAGGATGTTTAATTTTGTCAAATGCTTTTTCTATATCAATTGAGATGATCTTGTGGTTTTTGTCCCTTCATGCCACTAATGGGATGTATTACACTGATCTGTTTTCATATGTTGAACCATCCTTGCATGCCAGGGATAAATATCACTTGATCATGGTAGATAATCCTTTTAATTTACTGCAGAATTTGGTTGCTAGTATTTTCTTGTACAGCAAAAAACTTTTAAAACCAAAGGTTTTAACTTCTGTCTCTGAAGTGAGATTGCCATCTCTAAAAGCTCACTTCCTCAAGATTGATGAAATCCATCTGCCAATTAATAGGAAAAACAGAGGACAAATACCAAGTTAAAGGACCCCATGGGAATGCAAATTTTTAAATTTAGTAATTTTATAATTATCAAAGGGATCTGAAGGGTAAGAAAAAATACTTTACTCATAAACTTACAATGTTAATTGTATACCCACCTCACATGAACTAAAGAAAAAGAGTACCTAATAAAAAATGGTATTGATGCTACCTTTAAAATGTATTTTTACAAAATTATTAAGCACTGAGTCATTTGTTTTAAAACAAAAATCAAACCATTACCTTAAATGTTTTATAAAAAGCAGCATCCAATGCTTTCAAAATTTCTTCATCAGGGCGCCATTTCAGTTTTCCTCTGAGCCCATGACCTGTCTTGTAAGTTTCTAATGCAATTAAAACATGAAATGGATGTATACGAGCCTAGAAACAGACAAAGAAAAAGTAAATGCAAAATTCCAGTAAAAAATAGTAATTATGTGTCTTCTTTAGATTTTTATGTTATTGTAGCTAATAAATACATTTCATTAAGAAAACAGAAAAATGAGGATGTATTAAACTTAGATTTAAGAGTCAAAATACAATTTGGTATGATAAAATTCTCAGAACATCTAAAATATGTACTGACTGCATTTCCAAAATTTAGTAGCCAACTTTTTCAGTTAGTAGTAGTAGCTAACAAAGGGCACTGATAATGCTTACCTTTTTTAACAGTTTTTCATTACACAGTTTTTCACAGACTAATGATACTTCTGAATTTCCTGGTTCAAGCACTGAATTTGCAGTCATCTTTCCTAGATTCCTAAGTAACGCAGTGAGAGGCATTTCTTGTAACAAAGCCTTCCATACCTATTGCAGTAACGTCGATAGAAATATCAGGAATTAAGGGGAAATGAATTAATGTAACATAACTACATCAATAAAAATATAATATATCTCTAAGGCTTTTATTTGGGGTTCAGAGTACTTTCAGAATGAAAATTTATCTTAATTGGTCAAAGGCTTTTCAAATAAGCTAAGTTATTCTTTACTAGAATAAGGAAGTGAAGTATATTTTAGGAAGGAAATACACAGATGATTTTTTTTTTTAAATTAGCAAGGCAGCATATTCTCTGGAGCAGAATTAACATTTATGAATGCCAACTACATTAAGGCATCATGTTAGGTGTTTTAAATAAACATTAGTTTTAAGATATATTTTCATTAATTTCTCTCCTCTAAAGAATATATAGTTACCCAAAGTTTATCCTTTTAACATTTATAATAACTCATGTTTAATTACATGTTGTAAGATACAATAATTTACTCACCTCTTTAGACTTTAAGTGATTTGTCAGAAGATGTTCTCTAACTAATCTGTGTTCTTCTATTAGATGAATGACTTCCAGTTCATCTTTTGTGCGCTTCACTTTCTCTACAGCCTCCAGATACTTTAATAATTTTTCAGTCTCCACAGAAAGTGCTTTTTCTTTATACAATTCATGCACTTCTTTCCAGCCCTTTGTAATATATTTGGTCACAATTGCAAGTCCTTTAACGAGATAAAGAATTGAAAAAGCATGTAGGGTTACCAAGTAAAAAACAGAACCTGTTTCCTAAGAATGCATCATATGGACAGGCATAACTAGATACACAGGAATTAACACCCTTAAACTGGGATACTGTTTTCTATGATATAACAAACAAATTTAAGTAAATGGAGGGAATTAATTAATTTTGCTTATTCCATTATTACTGTCTAAATGTGAGACTTTGGGGGGAAAAAGCCTTCCTGTATCCTAAGTAATTTTACTACAGAGGCTTTTTTCTTTTTTTGAGATACTAGCATTAAAAACTTTGGTAGACAGTGCCTATGTCAGGATCACAATGTCAGAACTACTCTCTCACAAGAGTACAGAACTATCTCAATTAATGCTACATTCACTCATCCTTCATTGTTGTTACATAATTATACATTTACGAACAGCAGAGATAAGTGGAAATGGATGGGTAGGTAGGTCCTTTTTAATTGTGTTTTAGTAGCTGAGAAGTAGTACAAGCCAAATTTTTTTAAAAAAGGAAAGTAGTAATTTGTTCATTTCTTCTGCAATGTCTTCTAACAGAAGAAAGAACTTTGGATTGGAGTTGAGAAAATCTGGGTTCTTATCTACACTCTGTCAAGAAGTGGGTCTTCACTTCCACTTCTGTATAAGGTGGGGGTTGAATTATCAAAATCAAATGTTTATGAGGGAAAGGCAAGTGAAAATAAAGAAATGAAACCAGCCATGGTGATATAGTAGAGTTGTCAGGGCTGTGACGAACTGAACAGAGTATGCCCTGACAAGTGTTTTAGCCAAGTATTGGCTTAGTGCTGCCAAAAAAAGTATTTTCAAGAGAAGCCAGAATATGGATTATTCTGTCTTGTGATTTTTAAAAATAGTGACAAAGAATTAATTTTGTTCACTGAAATACTGAATAGGTCAAATGAAATACATTATCTAAGCCAGATTGAGCCTACATGTTATCTTTGAACTCTAAATAATTTGATCAAAAGTTAAAATTAACATGCAGGAACTTCTAAAGTATTATAACTCTTGCTATCTTACACATTTTGGTACAAAATCATCTTAAATGATTTTGTCTTTCCAATGAAAACAAAAATTCCTTAAAGCAGTTTTATCCTACCCAGTTTATAATTATACTGGCCACACAGTAGTTGCACAATAATACATTAACTGAATCATATGTTGATTTGTTTTATCTATTATAAATATATATTTCAGTTAAGGCATTAAAATATTACTTATTCTATAGTTATTTGGAGTTTGTTTCAAAATTCTGTTCACTCTGAAAAGCCAAGGGATTCTATATATCCAACATGACATTGCTATTATTAACAAAGTAAGTTTCGAGTATGACTTCTGCTCTCAACAATTTGAAATTAAAGAATCCTATGTGTGAGAGTGTTTAGGGAACATCTGCTAATTCCTCATTTTATAAACCAAGAAAACAAAGCACAGATGATTAATTTCATAAGTTCAGAAACTAATTTGTCCAATTAGAACTAGGAGTAGTGTCTTAACAAACAAATAAATAAGCTGGATGTGTACATATTTCTTTTACTGGATCAAAGATTTGTAAGTAAAAAAATAATGTTTCCTAATCATGAATATGTAAGGAAAAAAACCACAGGTAAGTATTTTTATGACTTTAGGTTGGAAACGGCTTTTCTAAATCTAACACAAAACAGAAACCTATGAAGACACAGATTAATTTGATTACATTAAAATACCAAACTTTAGTGTACCAGAAACAATCCCCCTCTACCAAAAAAACTGAAAGACAAAAAAAGAATGTAACATATATAATAAATTATTAACTTCTGTAATATGAATTCCAAGTTTTTATAATAGTGTCCTTCTATAGTAGGTGTTCAATAAATATTTGTTGAAGGGGTAATGACCATAATTAATATTTTTAAAAATAGTAACTAAATGGATAAGGGGCAATAATACAATAATCCACCAAAGAAATAGGTAAGCATGTGAAGATGAGTTTTTGTCCAAAAATGTAAATTTATAGAATGTTATTTTTCACCTATTCTATTGGCAGAGATTAAAAAACAGTGACAACAGTTAGTGTTCAAATGTGGAGAAACTGACCACTTTCATATATTGTTTGTGGTTTAACCATTATAAAACATTTACCCTATACATGTTTTTCCATTGTAGTAGTTTTACAATGTATAAAAAACTAGAATCTACTTAAGTGTTGTCTCTTACTATAAATTATAGTATATTCATACACAGTATGGAGGTTCCTCAAAAAACTAAAACTAGAACTACCATATGCCCCAGCAATCCCACTGCTGGGTATATATCCAAAGGAGGGGAATTCAGTATATCGAAAAGGTATCTGCACTCCCATGTTTATGGTAGCACTATTCGGAATAGCCAAGATTTGGAATCAGCCTAAGTGTCCATGCACAGATGAGTGGATAAAGAAATTCTGGTACATATACACAATGGCATATTATACAGTCACAAAAAAAGAATGAAATCCTCTCATTTCCAACAACATGGATGGAACTGGCAAACACTATGTTAAGTGAAATGAGCCAAGCACAGAAAGACAAATCTTGCATGTTTTCATTCATGTCGGGGGAGCTAAATATTAAAAACAATTGATTTCATAGAGATAGAGAGTAGAATGATGGTTACCAAAAGCTGGGAAGAGTAGCGGGGGAGGGAGGATAAAGTGGGGATGATTAATGGGTACAAAAATATAGTTAGATATTTGATAGTATAACAAAATGATTATAATTAACAATAAGTTAGGGTATACTTTAAAATACCTAAAAGAGTGGAATGGGAATGTTTCTAACCCAAAGAAATGATAAATGCCTGAGAGGATGGATTCCCCAATTACCCTGATTTGATTAATTCACATTGTATACCTGTATCAAAACATCACATGTACCCTATAAAGATATAGAAATATTATATATCCACAATAAATAGAATTTTTAAAAAAGCAAACCCAAAAACCAAAAAATAAAATCATGTTAGGTGGCATTAGTACCATCAGAGGTATCAACTGCTTGGGATATAGCAAATAAACATAAATGTTAAATAACTTTAATAGAAAGTTTGTCTAATTAAGAATATAAATAAAAGGACAGCATTTCTCACCAGCAAAAAACAAAACAAAACCAAAAACCCCCCAAAATTATAGTATATTCATACAATGGTATATATTTTCTACTGACCTGAAAATGCTTTTAACTGAAACATAAAAGGTATATAAAATTTTAGTGAAACATAGTGTATGTTTAGGAAAAACCTGGAGTATATAATGTATCACATATAGTGATTTCTTTCTTTCCTTTTTCTTTTTTTTTTTTTTGAGACAGTCTCACTGTGTATGTAGCCCCAGGTGGAGTGCAGTGGTGTCATCATAGCTCACAGCAACCTCAAACTCCTGGGCTCAAGCGATCCTTCTGCCTCAGCCTCTTGAGCAGCTGGGACTACAGGTGTGTACCACGGCTAATTTTTCTATTTTTAGTAGAGACGGGATTCCGTCTCTTGCTCAGGCTGGTCTCGAACTCCTGAGCTCAAGCAATCCTTCTGCCTCAGCTTTTCCTACAGTGATTTCTTTTGAAGGGCAGGACTCATACTTGGAAGGGAGGGGGAGGGAACCAACAGAGTACTTCTACTATGTCAGGAACTTTGTGCTAAGTTTTTAAATATACATTATCATATTTATTCACAACAGTTGAAAAGTTATTATCTTTGTGCCTTTTTTAATAGATGAAGGTACAAAAACTCAGGTTATTTGGCTTAAGGACACAGAATTCAAATTTGAACCTACCAGTTTAAGTGGCTGTCTTTTCAAGTTTTACTTCTGGTGGAAAAAAATGTCAAATTTTGGACATGCTGATTTTTGTAGAAGTCTATACTTCAAATTACATCTGCCTAAGAGTTTTCCTTACTTCCCTCCTAAGAAGGACTAGTAATTATTACTATTACAGATCCAAGTAACTTTGAAAAAGTCTCTTCCTGTAGATATAGAAAAACTGCCTCAAGTTACCATGTTCCCTGGCTGACAGAAGACAATTAACATCCTGAATTAAGTTCATCACTATTTCAGGTAGCCTTTAGGTTCCATGGAACACATGTCCTATGAAGACAGGGAGGGAAAAAAATCAGGGGCGACAGCACCACACACAGCTTGGCCGTCTGCCACCTACGGACAAGGAGCTGTTTTGCTTATTACAACTTTAATCTTGTCCTTGCTGCTTTCACAGTCCACAATCACCCGGATGAATGTTCTAGTTAGCATGGTGATGTTTTAAGACTTAGAATATTAACCTGTAAATCTGTCATTTGATTCTTAATTATTAATATCTGGATTGCCTGTGGTAGGCGTTTAATTCCAGGTTGGCATTAAACATATTTGAATTTGACAACCAATGTATATTTTGAGAATGAAAGGCTATTTCTAGAAAATGTTACATAATTATCTCATATCAAATAAAAATTGGCTATTTTGGGAAAACCTTCACCATCCCTCACCCAATGAAGATCTTATGCTTACCTTCACTGGAAGGTTTAAGATGTGACAATCTTAATAGATCTTTGTGAGACCAGCCATTTCTTTGTTTATATTTTGTAACTGCCAGGGCAAGGGCCATGCCACCTTTCTCATTGTACCAGTCTGCGATAGCCTTCCGGAGGGCACGACCCCACATGCCACATTTCATGCTTTCTTTCAGATCTTTCTTAAACTGGATAAAAGTAAAGAGATGGGTAGGAATGCGACAAACTTCAGAAACAGCTTTAAATGCTGCTTGTTTTGTGCTTATGTCAGCGCACTGGGAACAAATGGCAAGTGCAAAGAGCATAGGCTCTTGCTTGGCGGTTCTGCCTTCTTGACTAAAGGACTTTATTTCCTGTATCACTTCACATCCTCTGCCATCTTCGATCAGTCTAATTAAAGCTTCAGCATTTTCAAGGCCCAGCTTCTGTTCTTTGATATAGTAAGTCCCACCTTCAGAACCAAAACACAAGAACCGGTGTAGTCGATTCATGTCAGTGACGTGCCACACATATCCGTCTTCAGAGTTGGCTATCTGCTTCTCATTCAGTGGTTGCATTTGGTTTACAGATTCCTCCATTTTTTTTCTGTCTTTTAGGAAACCTATCAAAAAGGCCAAATGTTACTACAACTAGATGGGCACAATAAAATTACAGAAAACAATAGTTATTAATCTATGCTTACCGATTAATGTGAGTTGTGAACTTTTAGTTTAAAAATCTCTTAAGCTCATTAAGTTTTTCTCTTTGTACAAAATCAATATAGAAGTCCTGAAGTAAAATTAGAAAAGGCAGAAAAATGAAAGAAGAAAACCACATCTGATCTCCTAGAAATGACTACTAGTAATATCTTAAGTTTTTAAAGTGTTTTTTTTGTTTTGTATATATTTTCATAATCTAAGAAAACTCAGAATCCTTGAGAGCAAACAATTAAACCAGATTATAGGCACAGTGGTTTGATAATCAGAAGCAACAGCTAGGGAGTCACATTTTTGTGGTGTAGTGTGTTGCTTCAGAGATTTAGCAGGTAGGTCGGTGCGGTGTCTTGAGGCATAGATAGAGAGGAACAAAAGGGGGAGGAAAGGCAGCAATAGTAGCTGACACTAAGAAAGATCTTACTCCCTGAAGAACTGTGTAGACTTGGTTGCCCATCCAACATCCATTCCTCCCCCTTCTGCCTTTTCCTCTTCTTGGTCTCCTGTCCTTCAGAGGAGGTTAGGCCTTTCCCTAGCCCCAAAGGTGAATCTTGACTGCCCTAAGTCAGTGTTCTCAAGCTCTGTATGGGAAGCAGCAGTTAACAGACAGACTGATGGAGCACCCCTGGCTCAGCCCTCCCGCCCCGCCCATGTTTCTTTCAGAATTCAGTAGGTCTGGGGAGAGGCCTAAGCATGGATACTTACCACGTTTCCAGGTGATGCTGCTGATGCTGAACCCAGGCCCCATCATGCTGTTCTCGTTTCCCTTGCCACATGACCAGTATAGGCAACTGAGCATGTGTCATGACTCTGACCAGTATGATAAGTCTGCTAGGAATACTTTTGAGATTTTCTTCATTCTTAAAAGGGGGTTCAGGCTCTTAAAAAGAAATGTTCCCTTTTCTGCCTTGAGGCATTTTCATTTGCAAGTGAGGCTGGAGTGGTGACAGCCATGTTGGGACCTTGAGGGGAGCCAGTTTAAGAGGGCACACCGACACATAGAGACAACAGAACAGAAAAAACAGAAGGAACCTGGACCCCTGATATCATCAAGATACCCGAAACTCTCCTACTTACAAGTTTCCTATTATGTCATAAATGCACCTTTATCATTCAAGCCATTTTTAGATTTTCTGCTACCTGTAGTTGAGCACATCCTGATTGATACGCTATCCACTGTACTTGCTTATGGTTTGGGTCATCTGTAACTACCCTCAATTTCCTCCTTCCATTATCTCGAAAACTACTAGAACTAGCCATCTGCCAACAATATCCCTCTCTCTCCTCCCAGTGGAGCAACCACAATTGTCACTACTTAATCAGTCCAGCAAGATTCTCACTGTAGTGCAGCTGTTTATCCAGGTCTCTCTGTCTGTCCTATACTATTATAGTGCACTGCGCTTCTGCTAGCCCGTCGCCAAAAAACAAAAACAAAAAACAACACAACCAACAAAAAACCTCAACCAGCATTTATTGAATACATACTATGTGTAGGATATGAAGGAGATTTATGATCCATTAAAAAGACCAAAAAAAATTTGTTTTCCTGCTCTTAGGGAAGTCACATTCTTTTGGGGAGGTAGAATTAAAATGCAAACTGTAATTAAGTGCTATAGTAGAAAAATACTATGAGCAAGGAAGAATAAAATAATCTTGTCTCATAACCCAGAAAGACTTGTGCAGAAAAGGCAAACTAAAAAACTAGTAAGTTTGGGGGAGGCATTCTAGGAAGAGGTTTCTGAAATCCTGTTCTGTGTCTTTATATTCTAGAAAAGGAATTGTCTAAATGTACTGGCATAGCCATAAAGACATGTTGACAGATTAGGGCAGTAGCTTAAAGAGGAACACAGGGTAAAAGAAGTTTTGAAGATAAAACCTACTTGAGCATGTTTATATATTGTGAGGAATTCTAAGGATGGAATCTTGGTGAATATTAACAATTAAGAGCTATGGAAGGAAGGGCCCTTTAAAGGAGACAGAAAAGGAGGCAACAGAGTTAAAGAAAACCAAGAGAGAGTCGTATCATGGACCACAAGGAAGAGACTTTCAAGGAGTAAATGGCTGGTGATGTCAAATGGTCAGAGATCAAGTAAGTAAAGTAAGGATTGGAAAACAACCATTGGAATCAGCGAACAGGGGTGACTAGGAAAAGCAACTGCAGTAGAGTGGTACAAACAGTATCCTGACTACAGTGAAATGCGGAGGGTATGCGATGAGCAGGAGACTTCACAGGTAGACTGCTACTCTTGTAGAAGCATAGTTACAAATAAACCATGAAGGAAAGGTAAGAGAGAGTATGGGACTCAAAGAAAAACTTCTTCATTTTTTTCAACAAGAGAACACTGAAGTTGAGTTTGAAAGATTCAGTTTGCAGAGCTGAAGGCACAGTGGAGACAGGGCATAACTGAGGGAGTGAGAGTCCTGAAAGCAGTCACACAATGAGCTTGGAGCATCCAGGTTGAAACTGGCCTACTAACATCGAGATGCCTTCTTCACCCTTCAATGAGGGCAAAGGGTATGGGTGAGGACAGAGATTTGAGTGAGGGGTAAGTAAACTGAGGAAGTTCCCATCTGACAGAGATGTAAAGTCCCAAATGGTAGATATGGGAGCCATGGAAGACTGGGTCTCAGAAGGAACACAAAATGGTGTAGGGATAAGTGCATGGCAGAATGGAGAGTCTGACATTTTGAAAGTGACTAAGCGGGACAGTGATTTGAACTGTGTTAGAAATATTAGGGTCAATATTCCAAATAAAAAGCTAGTATAAATTTGCTTATGTTAGTGCAGGAATAGGCTTCAGATGGTATCAGAGCTGTAATGATCACATTAGTCACTAGGGATTTGTAGTTACCGAATACGGCACAGGCTGAAACACAGTGGATGCCTCTTCTATTTATTCTTATCCTCTTTTCAATTTAGCTTTTACCTCTGCCTTTCAGTCCAAAGAACTCTGAGAAGATTAATAGGCTTTTCAAAGACTGACATCTTAATTGTCAATTCCAGTAAAAAATTTTATCTTATTTGATCTTTCCACTAAATTAGACACTGCTAGCCTCTCCCTTAGCTTTTACAAAAACAGTCTTGGGTGGTACTTCAACCTGTCTATTCTTTCTTATTAGTTATATTTATTAGATGAATAACACTGAAATGACATTTAATACTAGGTTATTCTACTACACCTGCTCTCCTGCACAAAGGCCCAAGTGGGGGGACCGAGAGATCCCAATCCAAACCTCAAAATTCTCTTTCCTCAGACTCTTTTCCTTGTATTATTCATTGTTACCCTGTCTAGCTACATCATTAGTTCCCTTGAGAATAGGGATCAGGTCTTATTTTTGCATCCCTCTTTGTACTGCTTTTAAGTAATTAGTAATAAATATATACTTAATGAAAATTAAATAGTATCAAAGTTAATTTCCTAAACCATTTGCCTAAGAATTATGCATGGTGGGGTTTTCTTTCCTAGAACATGTTTATTTTGAAAATAAAATCTCAACATGTGTAATGAAAAACTTAATATAAGCTTTTAAGATAAATTCTGTAATCAGAAAAAAATAATAAATGTACATACGCAGGTAATGGAAATATAATCAGAAAAAAAAAGAAAAAGTTACACAGAAAAGGAATGAGTACTGCGTAAAACTGTCATCTGAGAACAATTTCTTTGTAAATTTTTCTTATATATTTAATATTAGGTATTCAAGTATCTTTTCTAGAGCAAGCAGCAAAATGAACTTTTAAACCTAGGAGGGATGTCCTGAGAGGTAATCCCTAAATGTAATCCTTGTAATCCCTATTATGAGAAATGAAGCTAGTTACTTATTCATAGCTGTATCAATCTAATCTTCCCTATGCATATTGTCATATTAATGACAACCATGAAGATATATGCTTTCAATATTTCTGCAGCAGAACTACTTAGATTTTCATATGTTCTGTGACTATACTTTCCAAAGTGCAATGTAAAACAGTGGAAAAGAATTTGACATTATCAATAGCCAGGGCACCTCTCTACTTGCTTGTGTAAATTTGTCAGGGTCAAATTTTTAAAGTGAGAGATGGCAAACAGAATGGCAGCATGTCCCAAGCTAGGTTCTAGTAACCCCTACCCCTTCCCCTTTGTTCCCACAACCCTGGGGGTGGGTTGGGGTAGGGGAGTGGGGGTTGGGGTGAGGAAGTAGGCAGCTTCCTGAATTTATTACTTAGTGTCTCCTTTGTGCCTTTGCAACATTTGGATAACCAATTCCCTCCATTTTAAAATACCTAGAGTGATTTCTCTTTCTTGTCATTGAGTGCTGATATACAAATTAACTTGAAAATTGGCCAGGTAGCCCGGCCAGCTCAGTCCGTAGAGCATGAGACAGACTCTTAAAATTGGCTAGGTGACATTAGTAGAATAAAGAATATCTGGTCTTTATACAGGGTTCCTGGGTAGAGTTTCAAAAACCCTTGGAATTTCCTAAGGGATTGTTATGCTAACGAGGTGACTCACGGTAGGACCCTAGATAGGTTCAGGATGGAAGGCTGTCACCAGAAAGACCAACTATGTGATTAGAGGAATAAAATGGCTAGACCAACCTCCTAGGAAGGGAAGGGGGCTTAAGATTTAATCAATCATGCCCATGTAATGAAACTCCATGTAAAAACTCTGTTCACTGATGCTCAATGGAGTTTCCTTGTTGGTTAACAAACTGATATGCGGGGAAGGTGATGTGGCCTGGTCCTTGCCCTGTGTGTCTCTTCCATTTGGCTGTTCATGAGTTGTATCCTTTATAATAAAACTGTAATCAAAAGGACAGCACTTTCAGTGAGTCAGTTATGCGAGTCATTCTAGTGAAATATTAATCTTGAGGGGGTTATGGGAAGCTGTGAATTTGTAGTTGGCAGCACAGAAGTGTGAGTAATCACGTCAGGGAACACAACTTGCATTTGATGTCTGAATTAAAGGCAGTCTTACTGGACACCTTGCCCTTTAACTTGTAAGATCTGATACTAACTCTGGGTAGTTATTGTCAGAATTAAATTGAATTGTAGGATACCCAGCTGGTGTTGGAACATAGACCGAAGGCACAAGTGACACAATAAAAAAACAGATGAACTATGCTTTATCAAAATTTAAAACTTGTGATTCAAAGGATACCACCAAGAAATTGAAAATAAAACCCATGTAATAGAGAAAATATTTGCAAATCATACATATAAGAGATTTATATCTAGAATATTATATATTCTAGAACATGTACAACTCAATATTAAAATGATAACCCAACTAAAAAATAGGCAAAGGATTTGAACAGACATTTCTCCAAAGAAAATATACAAATGGCTAAGGAATCTAAAAGGTATTTTTCGAAAGAAGATTATTAAATGGCCAATAACACATAAAAAGATGATGAACATTATTACTCATCAGGGAAATGCAAATCAAAACCACAATGAGATACTATTTCACATCCACTAGTATGGCTATAATCAAAAGAAAAATATTTAGCGTTGATGAAGATTTAGAGAAATTGGAACCCTCATACACTGCTGGTGGGAATGTAAAATGATACAGTCACTTTGGAAAACAGTCTGGCAGTTCCTCAAAAGGGAATATAGTTAGCATAGGACCCAGGAATTCCACTACAAACCCAAGAGAAATGAAAACATGTATCCATAAACTTGTACACAAATGTTCTTAAAAACATTATTCCTAATAGTCAAAAAGTGGAAACAACCCAAATGTCCAACAGATGAATGGATTAAAAATATGGTGTGTGTATACACACACACACACACACACACACACACACACACACACACACACACACAATGGACTATTATTTGCCAATAAAAAGGGATGAAGTACTGATACATGGTACAGCATGAACAAATTTTGAAAACATGCCAAATGAAAAAAGCCAGTCATAAAAGGTCACATATTATATCACGATTCCATTTATGTGAAATTTCCACAATAGTTGAATCCACAGAAATAAAAACTATTAAGTGGCTGTCAGAGGCTGGAAGGAGGGAAGACTAGGAAGTGACTGCTAATGGGTAAGGGATTTCTTTTTGGATGATGAAAATGTGTGAAATTAGTGGTGGTGGTGGTTGTACAACTCAGTGAATATACTAAAAACCACTGCACTGGATACTCTAAAATAGTGAATTTTATTAGCACGAATTATATGCTAAAAATCTCATAAAATATAAAAGTTAAAAATTTGCTAGTTGAAATATATTTGGGAGGTTATTTAAATAAATAAGCATTTATTTAACTCTATTCTCTATAGAGTGGAGAGCAGCAATAGTATTCATTACACAAAAATGATACTTAGCCCTACAAATTTTATATTTGATTTTAGAAAACGATTTGAGATACACAGACATATACAGCAACTTAATTTCTTGTCTCCCCAAATGCCATCATTTGCCTCCTCAAAGCTTAAGCTCCATTATCAGTGGTTTAGAAGGCAGTTGGGCAGTAAGGGAGGTCAAAGCCTGGTCATCAGTTAATCCATTACTGAATAATCAACTGTTGTAAATCCAGATTAACAAACAAACGAAAAAACAAAAAACTGTTAATACTTCTTTGGGTTGACCTGACCTATCTACTGCCCTTAAAGCACACCACTCCAAAGAATTTAATACAACTAAACTTGTATTACATCTCTATAAATTAAAATTTGGGAAAGAAGTGGATGAGATCACAATACTATTAAAAGCACAGCCACATTTTAAATTGGTTGCGGATATTTTATATATTGTCCAATTCTCTCTCTTGACTTAATTTAGAATACAAAACCAATAAATGCTAGTAAAAAGCGTTATATAATAGCACTTTTTTCTGCTTCACATTCATCAGAACTACAACATGTATAGTATCTTCTAATACCATTGATATGGTATTTCTAAGGATTCCCATATTTTTCTTGAATTTACACATCTTAGTATCTTTCCAAAGTCTCTTAATAATTTATTTTAAAATGCTACTTTTCATCCCAAGAAGTCAAACAAATTTGCAGTTTATTCTTTTAAAAATAAAGTCAAAGCTGACATTATCTATGAGAAAGTGCAAAACAAATGAAAAGAAATAATACTACAAAAACTGGGGCCACAAAATCAAATGCCTGTATCACACTGGTCATGTAAAAGAGTGGATCAAGTCAAGTGTAATGCAATAAAAAGTGGTTGAGGAACTGTGGGAAAAATGACAGCATGCTAGCCAAATGGCTAAGTGATGTGTACCTAGTATTGCCAGATCTCATTTTTATCAAAGATCCAGAAATCTGGCTTTTTATGTGAACTCTCAGGGCCAAATGTTATATATGCATGTATGTCTGTTTATTTAGACAAGGTTATTTATTTATTTAGACAGGGTCTCACTGTCATCCAGACTGGAGTGCAGTGGCATCATCATAGCTCACTGCAACCTCAGACTCCTGTGCTCCTGTGAGGCAGTTCTCCTGCTGAGACTACAGGCAAGGCTTGGCTAATTTTTCTATTTTTCCTAGAGAGGGGGTCTTACTCTTGCTCAGTCTGGCCTCAAGCGATCCTCTCACCTCCGCCTCTGAAAGTGCTAGGATTTACAGGCCTGAGCCACCAGTGCCAGTGCCGGTGCCGGTGCCGGTGCCGGGCTGGGACTAAATGTTATCACAAAGAATTTATAGCCCCCTTTCTGATTACTTCTAGATTGTGTTAAAGGCTACATTTTCAGGTTGGTCCTTCTACAATAGGTACTACATTAAGTTGGGTATCAAATAAATTTAGTTTTGATGTATTCATTTAGCACAGAAAACATTTTCAAGCAATTGTACAGATTAAAAAATACCGCAAACTGCTTTGAGCTCTGATGCCTATCATTCTAGCTACGGTCCATAAGGGACATAGGCTAGACAGCCTTGCATTTCTCAAACTTTTCCAATTAAGTATCTCAAGGGCAGATACTGAACAGATCCCGCCCCCCAACCTGAGAGCAGAGTGTCTAGGAAGAAATTAAAAAAAAAATCTGTTTAACCCACACTCCATACAAATTTGGGCATCTACTCCATATCACACTCATGATTATTTTAATACAAAAGTTGCTTTATTGTTTCCCTCGTAAAATTTACCATGTTTGTTTTGTGGCTTCACATATTCGGGAGCACAATGCTTCCTAACTCCAGGTCACAGGTCACCTGTTTGTGAAGGAGTCAGAATTTCATCCACTAAAACACTCCTGGAAGCCAAAGTCCCCTCTTGATACATGTGGATTTTAAGGAGTAAGATATAAATATATTCATAATGACTACCACATTCTGTTAGAGCCTGCTGAATGAGAACGATTTAGTGAAAACAGGTATTTTGGGTTTAATTCATCATCCAGTATTACAACCATCCCGATGTCTTTAGATTAATATACCACACTTCTTTTCAAGCTCATTTTCCTTTGGGCATCGCATCCCCTTGCACCAATATATCATCCCCACGGACTAGGGGACAGATCTTTCCCCTCTCCCCGTGTCATTCCCTCTAGGATAGATTCGCCTCTGTCTCCCACAAAGCTCCTTCTCCCAGAACCCCGGATCCGGGGCGACGCCTCTCCGCGCGGAAGCCGCGGGAGGAGGAGGAGGAGGAGGAGGAGGAAGGCAGGCCCTCCCGACGCGGCCTGTGCGGCGGGGCGAGCAGGAGCGGGAGCGGCCGGGCCAGGCCCGGCGAGGACGCCCCTGCAGCGGTGCCGGTCCGCTCCCCAGCGTGGCCAGGGCGCGCAGCGCAGCGGGGGACGACCACGGCGTCGCGGTGTCTGCCCGGCTGAGGGACATGGAGGACCGGTCAGACCGCGAGCTGCTCACCGCACAAAGAGCCCGCACCCGGCCTCCCGCAGTTTCCTCACCTGTGCCTCGCAGCCACCCCAGCGGCGCCGCGGAAGCCCTGCGCAGCGCCGGGACACTACGAGACGCGGCGGCCCGACGGGCGGCGACAGCCCCAGCTCCAGCTTCCCGGCTGCGGGGACGTCCAGGTTCGGTTCCCGGGAGCGAGCCCCGCCCCCTTCCTCTTGCCCCGCCTCCCCCGGAGTGGCGAGGGTCCCGGATGTGACCTCCTGCGGCGCTCTGGATCCCCGCCTTTTCTTCTCAGGCTCCCGCCCTCCGAAGCGCTACGGGTCCTGCGAGGCCCGGGAAGGGTTTCGACGTCTCCTGGGTGGCTAGAGCGTCCTCCCGCGCTCCGTCGCGCTGCAGGTGACGGCGCCCGGAGGCTGTCGGGAAGTGGGCGGGGTGACGTGGGGTTGACGAGCGCGGCGGCGGGTTTGCCGAGATCCGCGGTCCGCCGCAGCCGGAGCGGGGGGCGGCCGAGACCGAGAGGCGGAGAGGGGCGGTGTGTGGCCGGGGCCATGACGGGCAATGCCGGGGAGTGGTGCCTCATGGAAAGCGACCCCGGGGTCTTCACCGAGCTCATTAAAGGATTCGGTGAGAACCAAGGGGACTGTCCTGGGCCGAGGGTCACGGGAGGAGGCCCCAGCGGGCATGGAGTGGGTCCCTGCAGCCACCGCCGCCCCGCGTCTGAAGAGAGGTGACTTCAGGAACCTGGAGTCGAGGCAGGGGAAATGCAGGTCTTCCGTCCCCTCCCCAGCCCGTGGCAGTCTCGGTCCCACGGTAGTGTTGAGAGCCACACCGCGAGGACGAGGATCGTGCCTGCCTTCTGCCCCGCTGTATCATCAGCTCTCAGCGCCCAAATGCTATAATCGACCCGAGGGCCTTCCCCCCCGATCCTTATGCGTGTATTTTCCTTTCCGCTGTCCCTTCCCTGCGGAGCGCGCCCTGTCGCGGGCTGGTGCGGTCAGGTGCATCGCTCGGGCCAGTGGTCCTGGGGGGAAGCCCGCTTGGGGTGGCCTTCTCTCCGGAATGGGGTGTGTCAGGCCCAAGCCGCCAGGGAGAGAGATTCTGGTTGCTCAAAGCAGAAGACCTTGAATGTGTGACTAGCTCTTCGGGACAGGACGTCCGCACGCGCTGACTGGTTCAGCTCTCTGCTCATTTCTGGCTTCCGGGGAAGTGAGTTTTCTTGAGCCAGCTCTGTACTAGGGGGCACATGCTTACCTCGTAATTTCTCCCTGGCTATATTTATTGCCTTCTATTGTAGATAATCAACACATTTGACTTTTTTCTTTCACTATTTCTCTTGTTCCCAGCCTCTTCTTTGGGCAGCAAGTTTCTTCTTATCTATTCCATTTCCCAACTATTATTAATTCTAGCTATTATGTTAAAATTTGTACTCGAGATAACAATTAAATGTTGATATAGGTATTGAATATTTGGAATATCATTTTTCAAGCATATATTGTTCATCTATATCTTAGGCACAGTGGTAATGATTGGCAGTTTTTAATGTGAATAAACCATGACTGCTGTTCTGAAAAACTCACAAATTATATTATGGTATGTTAATTGCTATGTTAGAGTATGTACAAAATGTTGTAAGAACGCAGATTGTGGAAGAGCATAGGCAGAAGGAAAAGCATGACATCAGTGGTGTTAAAGTACATGGTTTAGGCAACAGCTAGCAAAGTGACTAAAACGTAACCTAACAGATTGGAGGAGTGTATTTGGATCTGAAGCTGAAGAGATAAACTAAGGCCAGACTGTATGCCACGTTGTATAGTTTGGATTGCCCTGTAGTAATTGGGGGCTTAACTGTCAAAGATATTTGAATGCTTAAATGACGTTACTTATATAATTAAGGTTTACTATGCTTGTAGTGGGCCGGGTGGATTAGAATGAAGAGAGAGAAGCTAGAAGTCTCAAAAATGGTTAGAGTCTGAGGTGATTGACTTCACATAAAGTAGTGGTTTAGAGAGGAAGCTGTATATTCAATAATTTTGCTGAATTTAAATCAACAGTTGCATGTGGAAATGTCTGCTCCTCATTCCTTTGGGAGCAGAAATACATCCATAACATGCTACATTAAAAAAGGAGTTCTCAGGGCTGCCAACCTTACAGTAGAGGTTGAGCAGTAGTATATTACTCTTACATAAAAGAAATAAAGTCATCAGGACTGCTGACTGAGTTGATGAGGGCAAAAAGAGACAAAAATGACTCTATAATTTCCACCAGCTTGGGTGTCTGGTGAAGTACAATTACAAGTGAAGAGCTAGCTTGTTCAGTTTTTATACACTGAATCTGAGATGTCTGCAGGTTGAGCCATAAATTTTACCTTCAGAACCTTAACTATTATGACATTTTAAAGTTGACTTTCAGAAATATTGGACTAGGTAACTTTATTTTAAAATTAATTCAGTCCATTAATAGCTACTGCTTCAATTTCATATGTGCAGAAAACTTGTAGTTGAAAATTATATAAATAAAGTCAAGCATCAAAAATGATATGTAAATGTACCTTATGCATTTGCACATTTGAAAAATAAAGCAGTAACTGTTAACGAATTGGCTTTATTACCAGAAGAACTTTGCACAAAGTTAAGCGATGGTAGTCTTATCAAATGCTTCAAAGAGAAAATTAGTTTATTCCAGTCATTTCCATCATTTCCATTTAATTCATGCATTTAAAAAAGCTTCTAGAAGTTGATTGTTTCAAAAGTGTAGTATCTGTATGGGAGTGCTATTGTAAACTCATTTTAAAAGTTTCATCATTGAGGGGAAATTATTTGTGGATGCAGTGAAGATATAAATACAAAGATTGATGGAATATAATATCATAGTAGAACAAAGCTTTTATTAAAGTAAGAAACTAATGGAGCAGAACTATACTTTTAATTGGTATGGTGCATATGTGATACATAAACCTGCCAAAACAAACTGTGATAGTTTACTAATAAAAATAGAAGCTGTAAACATCTGCTTCCAGCCAAGATGGAGTAATGGAAACTGGATTTGCTTTTCCTATGATAAACCAATGACCCCAGCTTTCATTTTAAGAAACTAGACAATGAAGAGCACATTAAAACTAAAGTAAGCAGATGAAAGGAAATAATGAAGATCAGAGTTGAAATTAGTGAAACAGAAGAGAAAAAAACAGTGCAGAGAATAAATGAAACCAAAAGCTGTTTCTTTGAGAAGATCAGAAAAGGAGGAGACATAAATTACCAGAAATGAGAGAGGTGAGATCACTACATCTTCTACAGGTATTAAAAGGATAATAAAGGAATATTAAGAATAACTTTATGCCAAGAAATTGAAATTGTAGTTTAAAATCTTCCCACAAAGAAACTCTAGCCAAGATGGTTTCACTGGTAAATTCTATCAAATATTTAAGGAATAGTACTAATTCTGTACAAACTCATCCCAAAAAAATTAGAGAGGAAGGAATACTTCCTAACTCATTCTATGAGGGCCAACATTACTCCGACACCAAATACAGACAAAGACATCACAGGAAAATAAAACTACAGACCTGTATCCATTATTAACATAAATGTAAAAATTCTAAACAAAATTTTAGCAAATTGAATCCAGCAAAATACATTAAAGGGATAATACATCATTACTACATGGGATTTATCCCAGGAATTTAGGGTTGGTTTCACATTAAAAAATTAATGTAACTAACCGTATTACTAAACCAAAAAGGAAAAATCATGATTATGTGAATAGATAGATGCAAAATGCATTTGACAAAATCTAACATCTATTAAGAATTATGAAATGTTGGACTTTATCCTCCTTGCCAGTTAACAGCTTGCTAGTTTCGTACATGCTAGTAGACAACTTTTGGTTTAGAGATAAAGGATTTTATCACATACAGCGTGGTAGGCAGCAAGAGATTACATTTGCACATTGGTTCTGTTGTCCTACAAGTCCATGGGGATGGAGGCAGAGTCAGGTGGAGGCTGCACAGATAGTGAGTGTGTGTAATAACTGTGGAACTCTGAGCTTAAGGAACTTTGAATTTTGTAAAGGGGCTGCTAGCAAACCCGCTCAACCTTTGCTTCTAGGGAGATGTTCTCTTGACTGTCTTGGACAGCAAATAAATCTTCCCTCTGCTCAAGAGAGAGATGCTTATCTCTACATTCCGAGTGTGTTTACTATGTGAACATCCTTGAAAAGATAGTCCAGAGCAAAGCTGGTAATTTCTCTCAGAAGACATGTAGAAACAGGACAAAGCCATTGAGAATTGTGTCCCCAAAATATCCACCCTTTCCACATGAAATATGCTATTTCCTCAGCCATTCTGATCAATATGACCTGACGGACAGGGTTGGTACCAAATCTGTTTAATTTATCTCTGGTAGTGTTTACCTTAGAAAGCCAGGTGGCTTTTTAAAGTTTTTGTATTGACCTTTCCGCTTGGCTCACGCTGTTATCCAGGTGCTGCAGGGTGTATTAGTGATTTTTGCGCACTCCACCTTGGCATGCACAGAGGAAGTCTAGAATAATTCCATCATCTATAACAACTCTGACCCATAAGTTAAGGTAGATTTGAATGACTTTGGGGTCCATGGTGGTGTTTCCTTAACATGAAGCTATGTTATGACTGCTCCTAAGGTGAATTTCACCTTATTTTGAGGCAAGTTAATGCCTAGCTTTCACACAAGAAATAGAAATATATTCTTGGGGGTGCATATGGTGCCCCTGGAAGCAAGTGTTCCAATTGTTGGAGCTCCGAAAATGAGACAGACTCAGTTTAGAGGTACAAGTTAACAGTGCCTCCAATTTAGGGCTCCCAATTCTGTTCAAATAATTGAATCCTTGTTTTTGGAGAGACTGCTTGAGGACTGTCAATCCAGTTTTTCCTATTTGGTCACATCGCCACCCAAATGGGATTTATTGAATGAGGAATGACTGAGAATGGGGCTGGGGAAGACAGCTGGGGGTGTTTTTTGTGGAAGGTGCAGAAGCTAGGATCCTCCCTGTTGCTTCTGGTGGACTTCTAAGTAAGATTAGGGGAATGACAAATTATTGTCAAAATTGTCTGTTGGAAGATAGCCTACCTGGCAGTGGATTACATTCAAGGCACTTGGCAACAGTTTGGGAGAGCTCCACAAGAGTACTTTTCTTAGGAAGGAGTGCTCTGGGTATATTTTTAAGAAAATTATTTTTGAAATTAGTTTCTGATTAGAACTATTTTATAGAGCTACCATATCAATAGGAATGTGTTAGTCAATTTATAAATATTTCAGAAAGTTTTACTTTTAGCACCCTCTTTCGCTTTGTAACAGTGTTCTGGTTTGGATGACAAGTCATAGGATCATCCTTTTTGAGACCCAGTTCAATTATCCGTTACAGTTTTTCTGACCAGCACAGATAGTAATGTTCTTTCCTACCTCTGAACTTTTAGAACATACCCTGTGTACCCTTCATATGTAATTTATGCATTCAACACTGTCTTTAATTGTATGTGCTTGTTTCCTTGTGAGGTTTTTAAGTATTAGTTAATTAATTTCTGTCCTTGCCAGGGCCTAGTACTATGCTTGGCACACAAAAGATATTTGGCAAATACTAGTATTTTATTAACTTTTAAAAACTTCCCCCCTCCCCAACTTCTTATTTAATATATATTAGGGGAATCTATATTAAGTGATTCTTAGTGTTTAGTGTTTGATAACCATATATACCTCATGAGAATTTTGTGGTTTGGATGAAGCAGGTAATATATATATATTTTATATATACATGAGGAAAGTGAGGCTCAAGGGAATTGTATTCTTTCTCAAGGTTAAGAACTTTGAGGCAATTCTGAGATTAGAACCTAGGTCTCTTGAGCCATTGCTTATTTCTTTGCATTATGCCATACTGTATTAGATATCGAATATATAAGGAGATAGGTGCTGATAGTTGAGTATATATTTTCCTTACATAAAGAGGCATGTGTATGTTTAACATGAGATTATTTAAACAGTGTCACCGCTTGAAATTCTAGCTGTGCAGAAGATTTTGGGGCACTTTTATTCAGTGTATTTTTGTCGTGGTGGTGTGATATGTAGAATGTTTTAATGCTTGGCTTTTTTTTTTTTTTACACAGTTGATGTCCCATAAGAGTAACCAATGTTAATAATTGCATTAGCATCCTTCCATTCCCTTCTTACACTCACACAAGCATAGGTTCACATTTATGAGGTTTTTTTTTCCAATTTGATATATGTGAATGTCCATTACTGTCAATCTGTTGCTAAACATTCAGGTTTGTTGTTTTTTTTTTTCAATTCTTCACAACAAAGCATGTAGCAACTCTCCTTGTACAATATTTTTAATACCAGAGTGGGCTCTTAATAGATAGTTGCTGAACAGAGCAAACTGAGGCATAAAATGGTATGAATGTCCAAAGTCACATTTTTGGTTGACTCAACTTTTTTTTTTTTAAACCATTGGGTTTTGTAGGCAGCATAAAGGCTTCTCTAGCTCTCCTTTGAAAATAATCTGAAATATTAGAAAGTGCCCACACTTTGGAACCAGATGTGGATTTTAATTAATTTTCTGGCTCATACTAGCTGTAGTGAATGTAGGCAAACCACTTAACATCCAAAGCCTCTTTCATTACCTTACCTTTCAGGGATTGGGGTAAATGCATTTAAAGCACTTTACATAGACATAAAGACATAAAAGACCCTGGTAAATGTGGTTGTTTTTTGTATTGTGATGATAATTCTAGCTAACATATGGTGGACCCTTAGGGTGTGCTGGGCACTATGTTAAACATATCTCATGCATTATCTCATTTATTCCTCACAACAACTCTATGAGTATGAGGAAGGGAGAGGTTAAATGATCATACAGCTAGTAAATGGAGGAGCCAGGATTCAAACTGGCAGTTTAGAGGCCAACTTCTTTACCACTACACTATTACTATGATATATGCTAGTAGAGCAGTGTTTCTCAATTTTTGCACTGTTGACATTTTGGGCCAGATAATTTTTTTTTTTTTTTGATATAGCGTCTCATTCTCTTGCCCAGGCTAGAATGTAATGGCATCATCATAGCTCATTACAACCTCAAATTCCTGGGCTCAAGCGATCCTCCCACCTCAGTCTTCCAAGTAGCTGGGAATACAGGCATGTACCAGATAATTCTTTGTTTTCAGGGGCAGTCTTGTACAATGTAGGATGTTTGTCTATATCCCTGGCCTTTACCCAATAGATGGTGGTAGCAAACTACTGCCCCCTCTCCCAGTGACAATAAAAAATGTCTCTGACTTTGCCAGATGTTCCCTGCTGGGTACATTCACCATAGTTGAGAACACCTGTCCTAGAGGAAGAGCATATTTGGGGAGCAAGAAGGGAAGGTGACTTTGAGGTATTTGAAAATATACAATTGTAATTTAGAAAAAGCATCAGAACTAAAGATGTGATTTGAAAGTCACTGTTAATTGGTAGTTATTTAGTTCCGACCCCCAAAAGGTGAACAGTAAGAAAAAGAAGGTTAATGACAGCTGAGAAAACTTAACAGGTGAGTAAAAAGAGTGAGTGAAAAGGAACCAGAGATTGAGAGAGACAGAAGAAACAGTCATAGGGTGGTGACTCAATGCAAACTAACTATTGAAACCTTTTAAAATTAGGAAAGTAATATACTGCCATTGTAAATATTAATAATTGGGAAATTTTAAAGGAAATGATAGAATTTGACTGTGAGCTTTATCAGTTTTACCATTTTAATTTATCATTTCTTATTGCTACCAGTTGTGCATTTTGTTTTATTAATATTTAATAGTAAAGAAAAAATGAATTATTTTTTTCTGAAGAAAAAATAAAGAAGATAATTTGTCTGTCTTCTGAGAATAATTTCTTATTTCAGGTTGCCGAGGAGCCCAAGTAGAAGAAATATGGAGTTTAGAGCCTGAGAATTTTGAAAAATTAAAGTAAGTATAATTTTGGTTGTGTTAAAAATAATATGTCTGTACTTTAGCAGACTTTTAAAGGATACTCAAGTTTGTTTTTTTATTTTACTTGGATTACCCTAGGCTGAATACATTATCTCCTTTAAGTTTCTTTTCAATCTTCTGAGATGGGCATTATTATTTTTATTTTATAACCAAGAACCTGAGGCCGATAGATAAATAAGTTGCAAGGGATTCAAACCTGTCTCTGTAATTTTGTCTCCAACACAGTATTGATTGGTTGGTTTTTCACAAAATTCACTTATCTATTAATAGTGTTAGAACATGGGCATTTTAATATAAAAAGCATGAATAATAGGTCAGTCTATAAGAGCATATTTAATAGAAAATATATCTTAATAGTAATTCAAAACTTATCTACACATTATCACATTGCTTCTTGGGAAAGTTACAGTTCAAGTTTCAAGTGCTGATGCCAGGAAGAACCTTCCCCTGTCCCCATCTTTCTGCCCAGAATCACCTCTCTGAGCTTACTGCTGACCTCCGTGCCCTCAAACACTGTCACTGCATCTGCAAATGGAGGGCTATAGGGGTCTTCATTGGTGGGAGAGTTCTTGGAATTTTGGAATAGGGACAAGGAATAGGCTTTAAAAGGGAAGATGGGGACTTAGGGATACGACAACGGTTTATAATAGTAAGAAGGAGATAAGGTGGTTTGCTGCCTCCTACCTTCCTCTTCCCCTCAAAAAGGACCATCACTTTACATGGAATGAGATCAATTTTGTCTGAGATCAGGGAAAGTTAATTAAAGATGCATCATTTGAACTATCTTTAAAAAGGTAGGAAAGATTTTTTTTTTTGAGGGGAAGGCAGTTGTGAAAGATAGACTGTAGGTAATCCTAAAGTAGTGACTTAATATTTCATGGGCAACAAGAGTTCCTTTAGGAAAGTGGATGACTTCATTATGTATGAGGTGACAGCATCCATTCATATTGTAGTATGAAGGATTGTGCATGAATCTAATAATATAGGAAGGTAGCTTCCTATATTTAATACCAGTTTTATGTAAACTATCAGCCATTTATCTGTAAACATCCTACATGAACTTTATTGATATATCTTTGAATTCAGTCTAGGGTTAACAGCTTCTTCTAGATTTGCTATGTTCTAATTTTTTGTTTTTAAGTGAGGTGGTATAAGGCAGAAAGGAATAGTCCACAGATTTGAGAATAAACCTTTAATTATTATTTTATTGTAACTGATGTAATAAGTTTTATTACCATATTATAAGGCAACCTTTTAGTGACTATGAATGGCAATATCAATCTTTAAAAATTTTCTCATATTTAATTAATTAATTTACTTCATTTGCATTGTATTTGTTAAATAAGTGACTAAAATTTCATATATTAACAGCATGTTATAAAAGAAGCAAGGTTTGGTGTCACTAATTTGTGTTTTATTTTGTAGGCCAGTTCATGGGTTAATTTTTCTTTTCAAGTGGCAGCCAGGAGAAGAACCAGCAGGCTCTGTGGTTCAGGACTCCAGACTTGACACAATATTTTTTGCCAAGCAGGTATGGTCCTTGAATACTCTGAAAAGTCCCAAGAGCAACCCTTTTCATAAATAGGACTCCAGTCTACTGCTGTGCGCCTCTAGTGTAGCGATTCTCAAACTTGTCTAAGGACCCCTGTACACTCGTACAAATTATTGAGATTCCCCAAAGAGCTTTTGTTTATGGGATTATAGGTCAATATATTAAAATTGAAACATTTAAAAATATTTATCCTTTGAGTTAAAAATAACAATACAATAAACTCATTACATATTTACATATATAACATATTTTTAAATGAAACATAACTATTTTTACCAAAACAAAAAAATCAAAAGTGTATATTGTTTTACATTTTTGCAAATCTTTCTGATGTCTAGCTTAATAGTACACAACTGGATTCTCCGATCTGTTACTTCATTCCGTCTGTTGCAGTGTTTTTGTTCTGTTTTGCTTTTGGTTGAAATATATGAAGAAAATCCATTCTCACATGTATGTGTAGTTGGAAAGGGAGGAGTATTATCTTTTTCTGGTAAACAAGATACTCTTTGATACTATGTCAAAACTTTAAAAGTGTTGCTTTCTTAAAGGTTAATTGCAATGTGAAATTTGTACTTTGTGAAATCCTTTTGTTAAAATCCTTTGGATTATCTTGCCCTTAAAATGGGTCTTTTATTCCTGCATAATTTTGTATCATTGTACATTGGTCATTTGGAAAACTTACTCATTTATGTACATCTTCTAAGTGTTGATACATTTGATATGCTTTGACAATGATATGATTTAACAAGTCACATTTGTTAATATCATCTGTGATATCGTCAGAAAAGTTGTTAAGTATCAAGGAATTTTTAAGTTCACACTGATGGATCCAAGTTTTATAAAGTTCTGATTTTTACTTCAAAGTTCAAACTTTATCAGTGACAACAAATATCATCAGGTGTTTTCTCCGAAGCCACAGACTGATTTCACTCATTTTGAAGAAAGTATCTGCCAGATACCCTCGCCTGGAAAACCATATTTGTCTGTCATTTCTTCTTTCAAGTAAAAATGATGTTTCAAGAAAAAAGCTACCAGTTTAGCTCACAACTAAATTGCCCGAGTGCCTTCCCTTGAGGTAACTAGCATATTTTGGTATGCAGCGCAGTTCTTTATTGCTACTTCCTGTTTCATTTCACAGAATATTAAAGACTTATGCTCCAATGTAAAAATTTAATAAAAATAACTTTTATTGCTTTATCAAAGACATTCTTCAGTAAAAACTGACTTTTTGTCTTATTTTTTTACTGTGTGTATGTCAGTGAAGTAGTTTAGAATTGTTAATGTTTCTTATTAATAACGATTATAATGATAATAATACCAAGAGTAGCCAACATTTACCACTCTTACTATGTGCCAGATATTGTGTGTTGTGCTTTAGATATATTCTTTATTTAATCTTTGCAACAACCGCATGAGGCTGTTACCCTCATTTCATAGATGAAGGAATTGAGGCCTTGAAAAATTATTTGCCTGAGGTCACAGATAATATGTGGTGGGTCCAGAACTAAAACCCAGGTTTGTGATTCTACATGTCATACTACCTCCCACATTTTCTAATCATATGCTAATATATTCTCCTTATAATTTTTTTTACTAAAATTAGATTACTCAAAATATTGTGTATCTTTTTTCACTTAATAATAAATGTTTGACTTTGTTTCATTTCAGTACACATAACAGATATTAGTTAACATTTACCAAAGGCTTGTTAAGTGTTTTTATATATTTTTTAAATTATTAATTTGTTTATAGTAACAAACAGCAGAGCTGGGGTACAAACTCAAGCACTTCGGCTCTAAAGTTTGTACTCTTAACCTTATCACCACACCGCTTCTTTTAAAAGTGTTCTTGGTATAAATGCGCTGTAATTTATTTAACTGTTCTCCTAATGGTCAACATTTTGAGTTTCTAATTATTTTTCTAACACAGATAATCAATTTATATGTTATAATATTTGTGTACTTATGTGAGTATCATTGTACTTACAATATTATAATTTTAAAACCACTGTTAGTGAATTTTGAGATCTGAGTAGTAGAGAAAAGATAGGGGACAGATAGTTTTAAAAGTCCTTCAGGTGATTTTTCTCCTTTTTAAAAAAAGTTTCTATTTTTTTCAATGTATATAAGAATATATACCCATTATAAAAATGTAAGCATTATAGAATGTGTGATACAGAATACAAAAGTATCTTAGAACTCTGCTTTAGAGATAACCACTGAAAACAATTTATATTCTTACAAATTTTTTTCTGCATATTTGTGTGTGTATTTAATTATATTTCTTCCACAGTAAATTGTAAACATGGGCATCAGGGATTTTGTTTTTATACATAGACCCTGGCACATAGTAATTATCTAATAAATGCAGCCTGAACTGTTCATGTCTAAGAATATTACAACAAAGAATGCTAGAATTCACAATACTAAGATGCTAATGATATCTGATTTATAGAGGCCTATTTTTAAGGTATAAGAAAATACTCCATGAAAGGAAAAAATGATACTAGAATATGAATTTTTAATTTCTGGAGTCCCTTATTATTTTTCTAGTTCTGGGTTACATTTCTATTTTAGTACAATTTAATGTTTCATTTGTGTTATATTCTAGCTGCCTTTATTAAGATGTCAGATTAGTGATTGCCGAATAATATCACTCTATTATGTTAACAGTTTTTATTAAAGTGACAAGTCAATTCCCCAATAGTATCTATTAAGTCTTGTTAGTATATAACTCTTGTGAGTCTATGTTAGGAATTTATAATATATACATAAATACATAATCCTTAGTTTAAGGCTTTAAGAGCTCATGGTAATGATTTCCAACCCAGGGTGTCTGAACTCTTAAGCATATTTTCAGAAATTTAAAAATTTAATTCAATCATATTTATTTTTGATAATGTTATACTGATTAACTAAATGGTATTTATACATGGAATCGCTTCAATTTTGAGAAGTAACACTGGCCATCTTATGCTGATCCATATGCTCTAATTGGAGATGTGTGTGTGCATGGATTATTGATATTTTATTTATCAAGAAAAGAAATTATATCCTAGTAATTGCAGTTTGTATATGAGCATCCAAAAATGACATTTTGGTAATGTTTCTCTGTAAAACAGTGTTGTCTTGTCACCATTTCATTGATGAGAAAGCAAGGTGTGATTCACGCCTAAAATAATGCTTCAGTGGTCCTGGGTTTGTCTGACTTTGTTCAGTCTTTTGAGACAGAGTGATTGAATACCTACAATGTGCGAGATACTCTGCCAGGTGCTGCTTGGAGAATGAAAAACTCTCATGATCCCTGCCCTCTAGGGTGCTTAGAGTTTAATGGAGGAGATTGGTATTAATCAGTTAAATGCAACATTACAGTGGCGATAAGTGCTGTGTGGAGTGAAATGAGAACTATATTATGAAGTTTGGGAACCACCCAAAAGACTGTCCTCACTTTGAACATCAGCTGTAGAGTTTTGGGTCCCTAAGACCACCTTCACTTCTGACAGCAATTGCAAGTTTGTAAAATGCCACAGGACCGTCCTCAGGTTCTATAATTTTGCTAGGAGGGCTCACAGATCTTACTAAAAGCTGTTATGCCTACAGTTATGGCTTATTATAGTGAAAGGATATAGATTAAAATCAACCAAGGGAAGAGGCAGGTGGAGCAGAGTCCAGGAGAGTTCTGTGGGCAGAGCTTCCAGTTGTCTTCTCCCGATGGTGTTGCAGACAGTGCTGACTTTCCTGGCAGTGCTGTGTGACAATATGCAGAGTATTGCCATCTAAGAAAGCTCATCCAATTCTTGGTGTCCAAAGTTTTTATTGGGCCTTGGTCACATAGACCCGGTTGACCACCCCTGTGGCTAACCTCAGTCTCCAGCCGTATAGGAGGTTGAGCTGTTAATGTTGATGCAGTATCGCTACCCCTAAGTCACATTGTTAGACTACAGTGTGGCCCAAAGCCCCCAGGTAAACAGGTACTTTTCTCAGGCATGACGTTCCAAAGGCTTGGAGATCGCCTCCGAGGAGCCAAGGGCAAAGGCCAGATCTTTCCTTGGGCAAGGTTCACTTCTTTACTGCACACATAAATAAAAATGGGACTTGACCTTGTTAGGGAGGTCTGAGAAAGCTTCTCTAAGTAAGTGATAGTTCAGCTTAAATCTAAAGGTTAAGCAGGTATTAACTAGGGAAGAGAAGTTGAAGATCATTCCAAATTAATAACAGCTTTATAGCAAAAAGTGAGTAGGACTAGTATAATAAAAGGCACTAGAAGAAAGCCAAGTGTAGCTGAGGTGTGGAGAGCAAAGGGGAGATGTCATGAGATACGAAGTTGAACAGGCTGTGTGGATTAGAAACAGGAAGATGTAGAGAAACAATAGTTTGTAAGAAATAGTTGTGTTTTTTTCATATTCAAGAATTATTAAGGCTGCATACTCTTTCATTTTGCTCCTCTGTATGTGTATTCTATTCCAAAGGTTGCATCATAGTACAAAATGATTGCTGGGTCTTCAGCCATTCTATCTCAATTCCACATCAGACAGCAGGAATGGGACAGCATACTCCCTTACCTTTATGGACAAGAAGTTGCCCATGTCACATGCTTACTTCTCTTTGGCCAAAACTCAGTAAATTGAGTTAGCAGCAAAGGCGACTAGGAAAATTGCCTTTATTCCACGTTGCCATAAGCCCAGATAAAATTTGAGTACTCTGATCCTTTGTAAGAAGGAAAAGATACATATTGGACAACAACTATCAGCCTATAGATGCAGACAGGAGTCAGAGCATACAGAGTATTTTAGGCTGTGATTGAGACTTTTGTCTGTATCCATAGAGTAATAGAAAGTTAGTAAGGTGTTTTAAGGAGGATGGCATGATCAGATTTTCATTTAGAAGAGATCACTTTGGCTACCGTGTTGGGAATGCATTTGAAAATGCATAGGATATAAGAGTAGATAACAGGAACTTTTGCACAAGTCCACGTCAGAGACTATTCCAAAAGACTGGAAATAGAGATAGATGTAATAATACTGAGGAGGTGAAGTATTAGCACCTTTAATTTGTAATGGATTGGAATATGAGGATAAAGGAGGACGACATCAGTGATGATGCCTGATTTTCTTTTTTCCTTTAAAAAAAATTGCTCTTAAGGTACACAGAATGGAATTATAATAATCTTGGTTGATGACACTTACAACTGGTCCACTCATGGCCTCCTTTTATCTGGTTATTTGGTTGGTTATTTTAAGAAACAGTAAGTGCCTAAGAACTCAGCACCCAAATAAACTTCATGTAACTGAGTTCCATCCTTATATCCTACCCATTGTCCAATGTAACTCTCATTTTCCCTCCCTCCATCTAGTTAACCCTCATGTTGAATTCTATCATTTCCTTGCTCTCCTTTTTAATGTATTTTTTTGTAATTTTAAAAAAGGTGTATGGGCCAGGCGTGGTGGCTCACACCTGTAATCCTGGCACTCTGGGAGGCCAAGGCGGGTGGATTGCTTGAGCTCAGGAGTTTGAGACCAGCCTGAGCAAGAGCGAGACCCGTCTCTACTAAAAATAGAAAGAAATTATATGGACAGCTTAAAAAAAAAAAAAAATATATATATATATATATGTAAAAATTAGCCGGGCATGGTAGCGCATGCCTGTAGTCCCAGTTACTCAGGAGGCTGAGGCAGGAGGATTGTTTGAGCCCAGGAGTTTGAGGTTGCTGTGAGCTAGGCTGACGCCACGGCACTCTAGCCCAGGCAACAGAGTGAGATTCTGTCTCAAAAAAAAAAAAAAAAAGAGTGTATGTATATAAAATTTTAACTTGATGAAAAGTATCATGCCTCTGTATAATTTTGGGAGACTTGCTTTTTTCACTTAATATCATTTTGTTAAGATCCATCCATAAGTTGTTTATTATGATAGCTCATTTATTTTGCATGCTCTGTAATATCAATTGCATAAACATACAATAGTTTACTCTTCTGTAGATTTTCATTTGGGTTTTACGTTTGAGTTACTGTGAATTGTGCTGCTGTAAACATTTTTGTACATATGTCCTATTTTAGTTATGCATATTTCTCCTGGTATATACATAGAAGTGGAATGACTGCCTTATCTAATATGTAAATGTGCAACTTTGGGAGGAAATATCAAAATGTTTTCTGAACTAGCTGCTCCAATTTATACTCCTACTAGCATGTATAAGAGTTGTTACAAAGCCACATATTCCAAGACATAGCATTGTTAGGATTTTTAATTTTTGCCATCCAATTGGTTTTAAAATGCTACTTTGTTGTCTGTCTTGGCTTACATCTTCCTAATCACTAATCATATTAAAATACTTGTCATGTGCTTAGTGGCCATATATATTTCTCTGTGAGATTCCTGTTTATGTTATTTTTCTATGGGGTTAATGTACTTTTCTTTTTAATTTGTAGGAATTGTTTATGTAATATTGACACTGTTTTTCCAAGTTGGCACCTTATTGTTTCACTTTCTTTGAGATGTCTTTTGATGAAGAGAATTTTATGTTTTAGAGTTAATACTTTTTGCATCTTGTTTAAGAAATTGTTATATATCTGAAGTTATAAAAGATATTTATTTGTATATTTACATTTTTATTCTTGATATCTATGTCTTTAATTCACCAGGAGTTGGGTTTTGGTATATGGAGTGAGGTGGAGGTTCAATTTTATGTTTTTCCATATGGATTATCATTTTTTTTTCTAGCCTTGATTATTGAACATTTGTTTTCCCTATTTATCTGACAGGCTATCTCTGTTGTATACCAAAGTACCATACCTGTGTGTGTGTGTGTGTGTGTGTGTGTGTGTTTGTGTGTATGTATGTGTTTGTGTGTGTGTTTTCTGAATTCTCCTCTGTTCCACTGATTAATTTGTCTATCTCTGTGGCATTACTACACTGTCTTCATTCCTTTCACTTCTTTTTAAGTTCTGATGTCTAATAGGTCATGTCTCTCTTCCTTGATCTTTTTCAGAAATATCCTTGCTATCTTTGGCCCTGTGGAATTCATGTAAATTTCAGAATCGTGTTATCAAGTTATATAAAAAATTCTGTTGGAATTTTGACTAGAATAGCTTTAAATGTATATGTCAATTGGTGGAAAGTTTATATCTTCATGATATTAAATCATGAACATAATGTGTCTCTATTTAAATTCTTTGCTGTCTTTAATATGTTACATAATTTTCTCTGTAGATGTCTTATACATCTTTTATTAGATTTATTTCTAGTTCCTTGATCTCTACTATTTTTGTGAATTTCCTTCAATTACATTTTCTAGGTGTTTGCAGTTGGTATAAAGAAATGCAATTCACTTTTATGCATCATGTTACATTTAGCCATCTTGCTAAACTCTTCTATTATCTCTAACAATTTGTTTCTTGGTTTTTTTTCAGGAGATAAGAGGGTTTCTATCAAAATTACTATGTTATCTATAAATAATAACAATTTCATTTCTTCCTTTCTAATGCTTTTGGCTTTAACTTATTTTTCTTGTCTCATTTCTTGGCTAAGACCTTCAGTAAAACCATTTTCACATTTAAATGGAATGCTTCTACTATTTCCCCATTGAGGATGATATTTACTCCAGTTTTTTTTTTCTTTTGCTTTTTTAGATATTCTTTTTCAGGTAAAGAAGTTCCTTTACTAATTAGTAAGTGTCTTTATTATGAAAGAATATTAAATTTTCTCAAATGATTTTCTGCCTCTATTGAGATGATTATGTTTATATTGCCCCTTTTAATGGATTAATTATACATAAATTATATTTATGAATTTTTCCAATATTAAATTATCCTTCCATTCTTGGGATAAGCCTAGTTGGTCATGATGTGTTCTCTTTTTATGCACTGTTGGGTTAAATACAGTATTATTTTGTGTAGAGTTTTTACACCTATATTTATGAATGAATTGTACCTTAATTTTTCTTTCTTGTAATGGTTTTGACAAGTATTAGTATTTGGGTTATGCTGGCTCAATGAAATAAGTTGGAATTTTCTCTTTTTTTATTGTCTTGAAGAATTTATGTTAAATTAAGGTGATCTGTTTTTTTCAAATTTTAGTAGAATTAGCCTGTAAAACTATCTGGGCCTGGTATTTTCTTTGTGAGAATATTTTTAACTACTGCTTCAGTTTAATAGCTAAAAGACTTTTCTCAGGTTATTTATTTCTTCTTGAGTTGGTTCTGATAACATATCTTTTCAGCATTTCTTCTTTTCAGCTTCAGCTTTCAAAATTGTTTCATATTGTTATTAGTATTCTCTTATTCTTTTTAAATTTATTTTATTTTTAGGTATATTCCTGACTCCTAGATTGCTTACTTGCATAGTTGTGTGAGGGTAGTTTTATTTATTTTTATTAATCTGCCATACTTTGTTTTATACTTGCGTTAGGGTAGAAACGCAACTGATCTTATTTTGATTTCCAGCCACCTTCAGTCCTTCCTATAAACTGACTTAAACTGAATCATTCTGAAGCACTATTTTTATTATTTTATTTCCCTATGCATAATCTCCTACTCTTACGGTAAATTCCTAATTGCTCAAGGCCAGTGATTTATAGGGTAAAAAATGACCCCTGCTATGACTACAACCATACTAATACAAACCAATATGCTCATTGTCTCTTGAACATATTATGTAATCTTCATTGATTCCTTTGTCCAAACTCTTCTCACTTCTTAGGATGAATTTTCTTCTCTGTTCTTCACATCCTACCAAGTTTTCAAAGCCCTGTTAAAATTTCACATTTATAGAGAAACCTTTGATATTCCAGTCTAAAATGATTCCTTCTTTTACTATTTTAATTTTCTGTTGTTCACCCCTTTTTGTGTATGTATTTCTTTCCAAATTCTTCATGAGCATGGCATTTATCTTATACTTTTTATTTTAAAGTATCACTTTTCCTTTAGGAAGCCACAGTTACATTCTCAACCTTTTTTCTTTGACTAGTAATATAAAAATTTTATTAGTTTATATTGTTATAGCTATGACTCAGTGAAGATGAACTATAATTTATATATGCAGTACTTTAAGCTATTTTTGCATTATCACTCTGGGCATCTGCTGTTTTCGTTGGTATAAGGTATGAAAAGAAGTTATACCCGGTCGAAGGAATTCAAATCAAATTTGTAAGGTTCTGGGCCGGCCCTACTTGGGACCCCTACTTTAGCCTCATTTCTATTATTGAACTCTACTACTTTATTTAAAAATGTGTTAAAAGCCAGAGTATAAAGTAGAACACTCAGAATAAGTGAAAGATTTAAAACTTTGGGGACTACGTAAATAATTTATAACTACAATAGATTTTTTTTTGTGACAAGTTAAAGTTCTTTCAAATAGATGTTTATAAGGTGATTTTTATGTGAGTTTTGTGAGGACAAGAACCACATCTTTCTTGGTCACTGTATGTCTAGCATTTATCACAGAGTCTAGCACATAGTGGTTGTGTGGTAAATATTTGAATGAATGGTTGTGCACTGGTTTTTGTTTTTTGGTTTTTTTTTTTGCTAATTTTGTAGTGTTTATAGCATAACCACTTGGTGGCACTAAACTCATTTTAAAACTTGAAGGAAGAGATACTCTTATACCCACATACATTGTAATTACTATTCTTCACATACACATAAAATGAGCTGTAATATATCGTGGACAGTGTAAATTGTTATTGACATCAAAAGAGAAATATCAGTAACTACAGGAGCTTTTTTCTACTTCTTTAAAAAAATTCCTAAAGATGGATTACAGATTTGCAGTTCTTAGATCATAGAAATATTTGATAGCATTCTCTACTGTAGCCTCACCACCTAGTCCAGCATTGGGTACATATTATATCTTTATGTGCCATGATTTTGAAAGAATGTGTGAATAAGTATAAATTGTAACTTCCCCTAACTTTACTTCTATTACACTTATCCCCAGGTAATTTCACCCCAGGTAATTTTGGCTCAAGATAAGGGAGCACTAAATATTATAAAGTTTTAGTCAATCACTTTTATGGAGTCTCCTTTAACCATTAAAATTTTTTACCCAAATTCAGCTCAAAATACATATTTATAGAAATCAGGAGCAATGATTGGTTCTAACTCTCCTTCTTTGCCTAATTCATCAATATGAGACAGTTTTTTTAATTAATTAATTTATTTTTTTGAGACAGAATCTCACTCTGTTGCCTGGGCTAGAGTGCCGTGGTGTCAGCCTAGCTCACAGCTACCTCAGACTCCTGGGCTCAAGCGATCCTCCTGCCTCAGCCTCCCGAGTAGCTGGGACTACAGGCATGTACCACCATGCCCAGCTAATTTTTCTATATATATTTTTAGGTGTCCCTATAATTTCTTTCTATTTTTAGTAGAGCCGGGGTCTTGCTCTTGCTCAGGCTGGTCTCAAACTCCTGAGCTCAAACAATCCGCCCGCCTCGGCCTCCCAGAGTGCTAGGATCACAGGCATGAGCCACCGCGCCCGGCCCAATATGAGACAGTTTTTAATGTAAAATACTTAAAATGAAGAATTACAAAAGTGTAGTGGCATCAAATTTGTTGAGAATTGGGAGTAAGAGAGTATTCCTTAATGGAGAATGTAGTTTTATCAAGGAATTTCTCAAATATAGTACAGTCAAAAATTCAAGAACTGGTAGATGTTCATAAGACCTTAAAAGCCTCTAGCAACACAAAAAGTAGAGGACTGTAAGAATTAAAGAGGGAAAATAATTGAAATTTTTTTCTTTTGAAATCAGGTAGGATAAAAATAATTTACTAAAATTTAAAATCATAAGCTAATTAGCATTATTGGAAAGACTATTAGAAAATCGTGTTTCATTACAATATTGTAACAAAATATAGTAGTAAGACTAAGCTACATTTTTAAAAATCATTTAACTCTGTGATTAATCTTACTGATGTTCACAGTGATCATCTGAGGTTCTTTCCAGTTGTATGATCTCAACACTGTAGGTGCTGTAGGGAGTATGGAAGAAACAGTTGTCCATAGTAGTTTATAATCTTGTTGGAGAGACCACATATACATACAGAGCCAGCCTAGCATGGTGGTCAAGTGCAAAGATTCTGGAACCGGACTGTCTGCCTCTTGCTTAGCTGTGTGCCCTTGGGCAAGTTACTTAACTTCTTTGTGCCTCAGCTTCTACAAATGTAAAATGAGGATAATAATATTACTCCTTCTTCATAGGTTGTTGAGAGGATTAAAAGAAATAATACATGTGAAGTGCCTAGAAAAGTACCTGGCACATAGTAAGTGCTATCTAAATGTTTTCTCCTCTGGCTAGAATGTAAGGTCCACATAATTTGTTAAATGAACAGTTAATTGCTAGATGATAGCACTGTAAAGACTGTACATAACTGAGTGAAAAAATATGTGGACAATATATGCCCTTTTTGGGACTTCAAATGAGGATAGAAACTAACATGAGTCGTTGCACAATTTCTCTAAAAGCTACGTAGGTGAGTTCAAGCTTGTGCTGGGTACTAAAATATGAGATGCATCTGGGTAGGTAGAAGTGAGTTTAGAACAAGGTAAATAGGAGGGGAGGACAAATCCTGTGGGCTTAATCAGCTGTGTTTTAGGTCAGGAAGATTCATCTTGTTACTCTTAACTGGATTGGTTTTCACTAATGTTATGAGTTCATTCAGTTTATTTGGTTTCCTAGAATCTTCAGCTCCAGAATTATAGCAAACTCCTGAAAATAGACTAGAATAGAAATTAAACATGTTTATTATGTTTGTGCTAAGACCATCTGAGATAAAATTTGAAATCCGTTAATTTAATTCATATTTTGGGGGTCATTGTCACCAGTTAAGAACTTATAAAAAATAAATTGATATCTTCACTTTTGTATTTTATAGGTAATTAATAATGCTTGTGCCACTCAAGCCATAGTAAGTGTGTTATTGAACTGTGCTCACCAAGATGTCCATTTAGGAGAGACATTATCAGAGTTTAAAGAATTTTCACAAAGTTTTGATGCAGCTGTAAGTACAATCTTCTTCTTATTCCTAAAATGTCCTGTTTGTGATAGTTCTTATTTTAATAGGCTACTTTAAAAAATTATTTTAGATGAAAGGTTTGGCACTGAGCAATTCGGATGTGATTCGACAAGTACACAACAGTTTTGCCAGGTAAAGAGACTTTATATTAAATAAGTACTGTTTCTTTCTTTGCTTCTTTGTCTCACTATGTTTATCTTTACTATAGACAGCAAATGTTTGAGTTTGATGCAAAAACGTCGGCAAAAGAAGAAGATGCTTTTCACTTTGTCAGTTATGTTCCTGTTAATGGAAGACTGTATGAATTAGATGGATTAAGAGAAGGACCGATTGATTTAGGTAATGCAGTTCCTACTCCTCGTATTTCACTTTTGACAAGGGAAAAAAGGTTGGGTATTTACCTTTATTGTAGCCACAGTGGTGCTTAAATATTGAAGGAGAAAGTGACCACAAGGTATTATAATATCATGAAGACCTTAAGCTCCTCGGTACTTTATAAAATTAAATAACATATAGGAAGGACATGTTGACTACTATAGTTCAGTTGAGGCCTGTGGTTTTTCTTTTTTCTTTTTCCTTTCTTTTTTTTTTTTTTTTTTTTTTGAGACAGAGTCTCCCTCTGTTGCCCGGCCTAGAGTTCCGTGGCGTCAGCCTAGCTCACAGCAACCTCAAACTCTTGGGCTCAAGTGATCCTCCTGCCTCAGCCTCCTGAGTAGCTGGGACTACAGGCATGCACCACCATGCTTGGCTAATTTTTTCTATATATTTTTAGTTGTCCCGCTAATTTCTTTCTATTTTTTAGTAGAGATGGGGTCTTGCTCTTGCTCAGGCTGGTCTTGAACTCCTGACCTCGAGCAATCCTCCTGCCTCGGCCTCCCAGAGTGCTAGGATTACAGGTGTGAGCCACTGCACCCTGCTGAGGCTTGTGATTTTTCTACGAGAAATTTTTTTTTTAACCCACAGGTTACATAATTTATTTTCCCTTTAACTTTGAAAAACTATTCTTAGTGAACTTAAACAGTTATTCCTGTCATTTTAACCTACTGATAAGGGATAGCAGATAGTTTTTATTTAGATAGTACTTTAATGTGCTATCCTTTGTACCAAAGGATAGATTTATCCTGATCCCACCTCATCTCTAACCATGAGCAAAAATGATAATAGTTATTGAGGTTGAGGTTATAATCTATGGTTCTGAAATATTACTGAAAAAAATAGCCCCACAAAAGAATTTTAACTCCTTCGTTTGTCCTCATTAAATTTTCTTTTTTTTTTAAAATTAGAACAAACTTTTTAGTTGAATCTGATACTGTATACTGTTTATAAAACTATGCTTTTAGATTTAAAAAAAATTTAACATATGTTCATTTTGTTGATAATTTTTGCCATGATGCATATATAAAACCAATAGTTTACCTAATGCAAATTTACATGCTACCTCTATATTTAAAAATATTTATTTTTCTATGTCTGTTATAAAAAATTAGTAGAATATTCTTTCAATTCTATAGATGCTAGTTTTTCCTAGTTTGGTAGTTGATCTAATCTCTGCATTTGTCTGTTGGTTTCCATCCAGTCAGCCATTTTTTATTTATTAGAACTATGAAATTAATACAAAGGAAGTAAAGGATACAATAGAACAGTCAGTTTTGCTCTACAACTGGTGGCTATGCTATAACTTCTGATGAAAAAGAGGATTAAAACAACTGGGTAAAATTGGTTTTGCATTATGGGTGGATTTCAGTATTTATTGTACAGTTATTATTGTGGGGAGTCAGATGAGTTGAATCCTTATTTTGCCCTAACATGTGGGCCGGGTTTTCTTAGCCTTCAGTTTTTAGTTTTGTTTTTGTTTTTTTGAGACAGTGTCTTGCTCTGTTGCCCCAGCTAGAGTACAATGGCATAATCATAGCTCACTGCAACCTCAAACTCCTGGGCTGAAGCAATCCTCCTATATCAGCCTCCCAAGTAGCTGGGACTACGGGCGTGCACCACCACACCCAGCTAATTTTTCTATTTTTTGTGGAGACAGAGTCTCGCTCTTGCTCACGCTGGTCCTGAACTCCTGACCTCAAGCAGTCCTCCAATGTTAGCCTCCCAGGGTGCTAGGATTATAGGTGTGAGCCACTGTAACTGGCCAGCCTTCAGTTTTATCATCTGTAAAATGAGGGTACTTATTTTTAACAACACAGAGTTGTGAGTTTAAATGAGATAACTCCTGATTGCACAGGGTTGTGAGTTTAAATGAGGTAACTCCCTAATTCATTACTTTCTCAAATATTTTTTTAGTCCGTGCTAAGTGACATACTAATATGGCAGTGCAAATTATCAAATTATGATAATAATCTTTTCTTTAACCATTACTAAGAAAGTAAGAATTGAAGTTAACATTGTTCTGCATGGTTTCTACTATCCTTTATTTGCTAAAGTGTTTGTAAAAAAATATTTTGGACCAAACTTTGAAATAATGTTACAGTTAATTTTTCTTATTTCTTTCTAGGTGCATGCAATCAAGATGACTGGATCAGTGCAGTAAGGCCAGTGATAGAAAAAAGGATACAAAAGTAAATGCTCACCTAATCTTGTTGGCATAACATTTCTGGTTTTTAAGCATTTTTTTTAAACTTTTATTGTTATTTTAGCAATGTGCATTATACATCTACTCTTGAGTGGCTTAATACATTTAGAAAATCTATTTCGGAAAATCTCTAAATTTCACATGGTAACATGTCATCTTATCTTTAGAGAAGTTAAACATGCAGATCTCTACCAAGTTAGATATTTTGTACTGTTAGATATTTGTAACGAATATTTTGTGAAGTTTTGTTTCTGAGGATTTTTTATATTAAATTCAACTTTTTATTTTGAGATAATTATATATTCAGTTTCCGATAATTACATACACTTAGTTGTAAACTATTAAACAGAGAGATCACATGTGCTCTCTACCCTGCCACAGTAACATCTTGCAAAACTACAGTGTAATACCACAGCCAGAATATTTGCATTGCTACAGTCAAGGAACAGCAAAATTTGGTCACCACAAGGATCCTTCATATAGCCGCAACCACTTCCTTCTCCTTCCATCTCTCCATTCTCCTTACTCCTTAATCCCAAGTTTTATAATTTTTGACATTTAAAGAATGTTATGTAAATGGAATCATATAATATGTAACCTTTTTGCATTTGCTTTTTTTCACTCAGCATAATTCTCTGGAGATTCATCCAGGTTGATTTCGAGTATATCAATAGTTCATTTTTTATTGATGGGTGGTATTCTGTGGTATGGATACATCAATTTTTTTTGCCTATTCACCCATTGACGGACATCTGGATTGTTTTGATTTTTTGGCAATTATGAGTAAAGCTGCAATAAAAATTTTTATACAGATTTTTATGTGAACGTGTAAGTTTTCATTTCTCTGGGATAAATGCCCAGAAGTGTCATTGCTGGGTTGTATGATAAATGCATGTTTAGTTTTTAAGAAACTACTAAACTCTCTTTCAGAGTGGCTGTACCATTTTACATTTCTACCAGCAATGTATGAGTGATCTAGTTTCTTTGCATCCTTGTTAGCATTTGATGTTGTCACAATTTTTTATTTTAACCATTTTAAGAGGTATATAGTGATATTTCATTGTGATTTTAGTCCGCATTTCTCTGATGACTAATGATGTTGAAAATCTTTTCTTTCTTGCCTTTTGCTGTTTTTCTAATTGGTTTATTTGTTTTTTAATTGTTGAGCCCTGAAGTGCTTTTACATAGTCCCTCATCAGACACACTGCATGCATATATTTTCTCCCAGTCTGTGGCCCTTGCCCTCATGCCCTCAGCGTGGTCTCCCACAGAGTTAAAGGTTAATCTCTATGACGTCCAATTTATCAGTATTTCCCACTATGAGTTGTGTTTTTGTTGTCAAGTCTAAGAATTCTTTGTTTGGCCCTAGATCCCAAAGATTTTCTTGTGGTTTTTTTTTCCTTAAAAATTTATAGTTTAACATTTTGTACTTAAGCCTGTGATCTATTTTGAATTAATTTTTTGTATATGGTGTGATATTTAGGACAAGGTTCATTCTTTTGCTCATGCACATTCAATTGCTCTAGCACCAGTTGTTGAAGGCTGTCGCTCTTCCACTGAATTGCTCCTATACTTTTGTAAAAAATCATTGGGCATATATGTGTGGGTCTGTTTCTGGGTTCACTATTCTGTTCATTGATCTATTTTCTGTCCCTCTGTCAGTACTACAGAGTCTTGATTACCTGCTATAAATCTTGAAATCAGGTCGACTGATGCCTCCCACTTTATTCTTCTAATTTTTTCTAGCTGCTGTAGTTCCTCTGCCTTCTCATATAAATTTTAGTATAATCTTCTCTATATCTATAAAAATCCTTGCTGGGATTTTCATAGGAATTGTGTCAAACATTTATATCAATTTGAAGAGAACTGCTATCTTTTTTTTTTTTTTTAATTCCTTTTGCCACCCTCCTCATTTGCTGGCAGAGAACTGCTATCTTTACTATGCTGAGTTTTCCAATCTACAAACATGGTATGTCTCTCCATTTACTTAGATCTTTTCTGATTTATTTCTTGAGCATTTTGTATTTTCTAGCATGCAAGTTCTGTACATGTTTTGTTTGATCTGTACCCAAGCATTTCATACTCTTTTGAATGAAATTATAAATAATATTGTATTTTCAGTTTTGATTTCCATGTGATCATTGCTAATGTGTAGAAATACAATTGAAGTTTTTTCTTTCTTTATCTTGTATCCTTTGACCTTGCTGAACTCACCTGCATTCCATGGCATTTTCTAAATGGATAATCATGTCATTTGCAATAAGGGAAAGTTTTGAATTTGTCTATTTTCCTTTCACTTTATCAGTATTTGCTTTATGTATTTTCCTGTTCTGTTGTTTGATGCATGCATATTTATGATGGCTATTTCTTCTTGGTGGATTGACCTTTTTATCGTTATGTAATTTTTCTCTCTCTATGGTAATTTTCTTTGCTGTGAAATTTAACTGATAGTAACAAATCGCCACTCCTGCTTTTTTTTGCTTAATGTATGCATGATATATTTTTTTCTATTATTTTCAACTTACCTGTATTATATTTGGAGTTTCTTGTAGGCAGCATGTATTGAGTCACGTTTTTTAATCCACTCTGACAATCTGTCTTTTATTTGGTGTATTTAGACCATTTAAATTAAAGGTATTGGGTTTATAAAATTACATATAAAATCAAATGTACATTTAATATAATTACTTTTATGTTACTATTTAATTCTGCCATTTTGTTTTCTCTCTTTGATTTCTATTTTTTCTTAATTTCTCTTCTTTCCTTTTCCTGCCTTCCTTTGAGTTCCTTGGACATTTTTTAGAATTCCATTTTTATTTATCTGTAGTGTTTTTTAGTGTATTTCTTTGTCTGGCCTTTTTTTGTTTGTTTGTTTTGTTTTTTGAGACAGAGTCTCCCTCTGTTGCTCTGGGTAGAGGGCAGTGGCATTCTCGTAGCTTACTGCAACCTCCAACTCCTGGGCTGAAGCGATCCCTCTGCCTCACCCTCCCGAGTACTGGGGTCTACAGACATGTACCACTACATCTGGCTAATTTTTCTATTTTTGGTAGAAACAGAGTCTCTCTCTTGCACAGGCTGGTCTTGAACTCCTGAGCTCAAGCCATCCTCCCACCTTGGCCTCCCAGAGTGGTTAACATTACAGGCGTTAGCCGCTGCGCTGGCCCTTTGTATGGCTTTTTAAAATGATTCTATATATATTTCCAGATCACATCAGATATCATTATAATTTCTGCTTCAATGATGAAATTATTTAAAATCAAATAATTTAGGAAATTTAAAGAGAAGGAAAACATGCTGTATGTACCTATATTTTTACTCTTTCCATTGTTCTTCCTTCCTGATGTTCCAGGACTCCTTTTATCATTTCCTTTCTGTTTAGAAAACTTTAGTTGGCCATTCTTTTAGGGTAGGTCCTCTGTCAACAGATTCCTAGTTTTTCTTCATCTGAGAATGTCTTGATTTCCCTTTCATTCTTGAAGGATATTTTTACTGCACATAGAATGCTATGGGTTGACACTCTTCTTTCAGTACTTGAAAACTGTTATGCCACTGCCTCTGGCCTCTCTGGTTTCTGATGATAAATCTAATGTCACTTGTATTGTTTTCCCCTATACGTATAATGTTGTTTCTCATACTGCTGTCAAGATTTTTTTTTTCATCTTTAGTTTTCAGAAACTTGACTGTGATATATCTTGGTGTGAACTTTTAAAAGTTTATCCTGAGGTTTACTCAGCTTCTTAAATTTGTAGGTTTATGTCCTGTCAAATTTGGGAAGTTTTCAGCCACTGTGTCTTAGAATACTTTTTCAACCTCACTGTATTTCTCCTCCTCTTGTTGGACTCTAAGGACTAGAATGTTAGATCCTTATTTTACTCCCACAGGTCCTTGAGGCTCTGTTGATTTTTTTTTGTTTTTTCAGTCTATTTTCTTGTTCTCTTTGTTCAGATTGGGTAATTTCTATTGTTCTGTCTTCCAGTTCACTGGTTCTTTCCTCTCAATCCTTCACTTTGCTATTGAGCCCATCACTGAGGTTTTTCAATTTTGGTTATTATATATTTCAGTTGTAAAACTTCCATTTGGTTCTTCTTTATCTTGTTTCTTTGCTGAGACTTAAATTTTTCATTCATTTTCAGTGGGTTTATATTTGTTCACTGAATCATTTTTATAGGCTCTTTAAAAATCTTTGTCAGATAATTCTAATATCCGCCATCTCACTATCAAGTGTCTTTTTTACTCAAGTTGAGATTTTCATGGTTTTTAATATATTGAGTGATTATTGATGTAAACGTGAACCTTGTGAGTATTGTATAATCAGCCTCTGGATCTTACTGAACTTCTGTTTTAGCTGGCTTTTATGGGCACTGCTTCTGGCAGTGTGAATTGGAGGCATTGCCTCATGAGTGCCAGGTGTGGGAGTAGAAATCCAGGTTCCCTAGTAGCCCTTCGCTGACGTCTGAGGTGGAATGAGGTTCCTTTATTGCTGGGCAGTGGTGGGATTCCAACCCTCGACAGGATCGGTGCTGATGCCGCTCTGGCCGAGAGGGGTAGGGGTGCCTTGTCACTGCTCTCCACTGACCCTGAAGTGGGTCTTGGCTTCCCGCTTGGTGTCCTCTGATACCACAAATGGGTATTGTCATTACCACCTGGTGGGGACGAACCTACTCAGCCTTTTTTACTACCAACCTAGGTGCCTTGTTAAAGCCTGGTAAGGTTGGAAGTCTGTGCTCTGCACTCGGCTTTTGCTTGTCTGGGTAAAGGTGGGTGATTATTGTCTAAAAGTTTTCTATCTGTTGAGGCTTCCCCTTTTCTGTTTGGCTAGAGATAGCAGACTTGTGGGGGCTTTCTGTCTCTGCCTATTGGTATTTCTGGGTTGCTGGTTTCTTCAGCTCCAAGTGTGGGATGTATGAGGCAGAAAGAGAACCCCAGGGAATTCCCCATTGTTTCATTCTTGGGTCCTGAGTTCCCTAGCTTGTCTACCTTTTATCCACCCTTCAGAATTTTCTCTTTCTATCTTAAAAATATTATGTCTAGAGTTTTTTAGTTGTATTTAGTGGAAGGAGTAGGGACACAGAAGTTCCACAAGTAACATTTAAAAAAGTTTTTTACATAGTTTGAAGCACAATTGTTATATTGGCCATATTCTTTTCAGTGAACAGAACTATGTATGAGAAACTTAGAGATGAACTGATGGAAAAATGTTCTTACATTTTCTATATATTTTCATCTTAAGTGCTACTAACAAATGCTATGCATAATTTTTTTCAGTGTCAGTCCCAACCATGAACAAGCTTACGCTAAGGAGGTGTTTCATTGGTATCAGAGTAGTGAAAATCAAACAGCCTTCGGAAATTTTACTGCAGGATATAATTACATATTATATTAATAAAATATTATATAAATATATTACATATTTATACATAACAAAATATAAATAAAATTTTAAAATATATTAATTAAAAATAGAAACTATATCATGACTTGCAAGAAAAATTATATAGTAAAGAGTATAGTTAATTGCCATCAAGATGTTAGTATAATTAATCCAACAATTGTGGGGTCTCTGTTCTTTTCTGGTATCTTAAGTAAATGGATTGCCATATTTCTTATAAAAGGGAAATTGATAAAAATATTTATTATTTCAGATTTGTTATTGCAGATATTTTCAGTGGACTAACATTTTAGAACACTTAAAAATATTTGTGATTGATTAAATTTAGCTATTTTTTTTTTTGCTACAGTTGTCTTTCATACATGAAAGCTTTTTTAAAGTATCAATTTTTATTATTAGCCAACCGATAGATTTTTATTTGCCCCAAAGAATCATGAGGTAATCACAATGGATCATCTTAATAGTAAGTTTCATAATTCTTTATTACATTATAAACTTTCAAATAACTTTCTTCTAGGTACAGTGAAGGGGAAATTCGATTTAACTTAATGGCCATTGTGTCTGACAGAAAAATGATATATGAACAGAAAATAGCAGAGTTACAGAAACAACTTGCTGAGGTTTGTAGCCATTACAAAGTACTAGCTTAATTATTTTCTCAGGAAAGTATTTACGTTTTTTTTTTTTTTAGCGTAAGTTTAATGAAGTATTCTGAGTGGAGATTAAGAAAATACAATCTATAAGGTTAAGTTCCTGGCTTTGCCACTTAGTGGATGTATGAACTTGAGGCATCTTTGTGCCTTGGTTTCTTCATGTACCGTGAGGATAATAGTATTTATCTTATAAGATCATCATGAGGATTAAATGGGAAAATATATGTAAACCACTTAAAACAATGACTGACAGATGGTAAATGCTAAGTGTTAGTAATTATAATTTTTTTTTTGAGACAGGGTCGAGCTAGAGTGTAGTGGCATCATCAGCTCACTGTAACCTCAAACTCCTGGGCTCAAGAGATCCTCTTGCCTCAGCCTCCCAAGTAGCTGGGACTACAGGCTCACACCAGCACACCTGGCTAATTTTTCTATTTTTTGTTGAGATAGGGTCTCACTCTTGCTCAGACTACTCTCCAATTCCTGGCCTCAAGAACTCCTCCCACCGTAGCCTCCCAAAGTACTAGGATTACAGGTGTGAGCCACTGTGCCCAGCGGAATTATAATTACATTTTAACTATTTACTGTGATTTTATTACATAATTAAGCAAGCTAGAATGTATTTCTCAAAAAGTTAATTGGATACATTGAGATTCACATGTAGTATTTCCTAGTCCTCATGATTATCTTTCTGTGGTAAAGATGATTGGAGAAGAGATTTAGTAACAAAGTCTTTTTTACAATCCTTTGATCACATTTTTATGAGTATATTTGAGAAAATTTATTTTATAACTTAATAAGAGATTACGGCAACATAGTATATTATAGTATAGGTTATTTTTAGGTGAAAATTTGTATGTATTCTAGAATATAGAAATATGGAAGGCACTATTTAGGACTTTTATCCTTTAATTGCTGTTTTAGGCAGGTATTTGAAAATAATCGTACTATGTTTGTCATTTAAAAATATCCTGGACTTGTGCCTCAACCATTAGGGTTGCTGTTTGTTTTTCTTTCCCCTAAGGAGGAACCCATGGATACAGACCAGGGTAACAGTATGTTAAGTGCTATTCAGTCAGAAGTTGCCAAAAATCAGATGCTTATTGAAGAAGAAGTACAGAAATTAAAAAGATACAAGGTATGTTTTAAAAGCTCTGTTATTTTAATGTTTTAATGTAGAGCAGTATATTTTGAGATAAGAGATATTAAATGTTTGATTGCTTTCCCTCTCACTGTTTGCCAGTTTTCACAGTAATGTATTGATTCTCTGGCATCCTACAAAGATAAGTAGTGAGGTTTCTTTCTTTTTTATTTTTGTGAAGTTTTATTAGGAACAGATTTTTAACCTATTTCATATTTTACTTTATTGCAGTTACTATTCATATTGATGTCCAAATTATCTCATCTTTGGCCATTGGAGGCCATTTCAGGCTAACTCCTAAGTCCTTTTGACATAACCCTTTTAGTTTTTTTTTTTTTTTTTTTTTTTTTTTTTTGAGACAGAGTCTCACTCTGTTGCCCGGGCTAGAGTGAGTGCCGTGGCGTCAGCCTAGCTCACAGCAACCTCACACTCCTGGGCTCGGGTGATCCTACTGCTTCAGCCTCCCGAGTAGCTGGGACTACAGACATGCGCCACCATGCCCGGCTAATTTTTTGTATATATGTTTTTAGTTGGCCAGATAATTTCTTTCTATTTTTAGTAGAGACGGGGTCTCACTCTTGCACAGGCTGGTCTCGAACTCCTGACCTCGAGCAATCCACCCGCCTCGGCCTCCCAGAGTGCTAGGATTACAGGCGTGAGCCACCGCGCCCGGCCCCCTTTTAGTTTTTGATAGTTTCCTTGCTTTCTATTATGACAAGATGTTTCAGATTCATCGTGTACTTTTCTTGCTTCAGACTTGGAATCAGCCATGGATTCCCTTAGTGGGATTTAGAAACCACTATCTGGGTGCTCAGTGCTACTTAGTCGGTGATTGTTTTTAGGCCTTTTCAGAGCTAAGAAATACAGTTTTGTTTGTTTCTTGTTTTATTTTTGAAGAGCAAATATATCACAAATTCATAATAATATTCAAATTTAGGATTAAAGGGCTTTATTCTTGAAGTTAAGAATTTACATTTCTTAAGCTGAAAATCTAGGTTTCCTAATAACATTAACGTAACTGCTTATTTGCTTTATGCCATGTATGTATAGTATGTATATATGTGTACATATATATATAAAAATATTTGAAGTAATAGTACCAATACTATTAATAATAATTGAAAAGTTTTTTTCTTAAATTTTTTTTATTCCTTAGGATATATCCTGTTTTGGATATATAATCAAATTACTACATTTTATTTTATTTTTAATTTAATAATAATAATAATTATTATTATTATTATTTTTTTTTTGAGACAGAGTCTCACTCTGTTGCCCAGGCTAGAGTGAGTGCTGTGGCATCATCCTAGCTCACAGCAACCTCAAACTCCTGTACTCAAGCAATCCTCCTGCCTCAGCCTCCCGAGTAGCTGGGACTACAGGCATGCACCACCATGCCCAGCTAATTTTTTCTATATATATTTTTAGGTGTCCATATAATTTCTTTATATTTTTAGTAGAGACAGGGTCTCGCTCTTGCTCAGGCTGGTCTTGAACTCCTGAGCTCAAACAATCTGCCCGCCTCGGCCTCCCAGAGTGCTAGGATTACAGGCATGAGCCACTGCGCCCGGCCATAATTATTATTATTATTATTTTGTTTTTGAGACAGAGTCTTGCTCTGTTACCCCAGTAGAGTGCAGTGGCATCATCTTAGCTCACTGCAATCTCAAACCCCTGGGCTCAAGCTATTTTCCTGCCTCAGCCTCCCGAATAGCTGGGACTACAGGTGTGTGTCTTGATGCCTTGCTAATTTTTCAATTTTTAGTAGAGATGGGGTCTTGCTCTTGCTTAGGCTAGTCTCAAACTCCTAAGCTCAAGCAATCCTTCAACCTTGGCCTCCCAGAGTGCTGGGATTACAGGTATGAGCCACCGCATGAGGCAAATTACTACATTTTAAGTACACTTAAAAAGTTTTCCTCTTGATTTTGCTTTCAGATCTTTTAGGTGTTTAAAAAAATTCTGATTTAATTTTATTTAATTAAATCAAACATTTTTGTAATTCAGAGTCAAATACGAAAGCAAGATTATTTTTAATAATAATAATATTCTCTTTTCACTTGCAATCGTCCGATAAGCTTTTTTCAGAGAAGTGAAAAGAATGGAGAGGGAACCTTGAATTTTGTATGATTTTGGATGTGAAACTTACAATTTGTCATGTGTGTTACAGTAGTAAAAGGATTGTTTTTCAGGCCAGCCACAGTGGCCCACGCCTGTAATCCCAGAACTTTAGGAGGCCAAGGCAGGAGGATTGCTTGAGGCCAGGAATTTGAGACCAGCCTGATTAAGAGTAAGACCCCGTCTCTACAAAAAACAGAAAAATTAGCTGAATGTGGCGGCACCTGCCTGCTGTCCCACCTACTCAGAAGGCTGAGGCAGGATGGTCACTTGAGCCTAGGAGTTTGAGGTTGCAGTTAGCTATAATGAAATGACACTGCTGCACCACCCAGGTGACAGAACAAGACCCTGTCTCCAAAAAAAAAAAAAAAAAACAGGATTGTTTTTCATTTGAAGCCGAGTTGAAGGCAAGAATTGTTCTTTTTGTTTTTGTTGCTCACCGCAGTGTCAATATAGTGCTTTGCATCATACTTAACAGATAACAAATGATTGCTAAATAAACTAAATGGACCTGTAGAATTTCTTCTGCTTTGCATCATACTTAACAGACAACAAATGATTGCTAAATAAAATAGATGGGCCTGTAGAATTTCTTCAGGTGGGAGTGGTAGGCACAGGCAGGTTCTGGAGTATTCCAGGCAGGAAAAAGAACGGGCCAAATTCATGGACACAGGAAACTGAGAGATGAAAGCTTTAGCAGTTATTTTCCATTTCACACGATATTTAAAAAAAAAACCCAATCCAAAGTGCCCATCATTTATATATTGTTATGCAGAGTTATATAATTCACTTTTAATATCTGCTTGAAATAAAACACAAACTAAGTTTTCAAAATCTTTGCTACATTGTTTGGGAATGCTTTGTTTAAAAAAATGTAAAATGGTCTTTCCTATTCAGGCTTTTAAAAAATAATAATGGTAAAATTAAAAAAAATAAAGGTAAAATAATTCTCATACTGATGCAAAATGATCATGTATTAAGATATAATTTAATTAACTGAAGGAATCATATCACAACTAGTTGAAAGGAGAAGTCAAAGAAGCTCAAACTTATATGAAGTAAAAGAATATTGAATGAATTTACAAAGGAGGGAAATTATTTTTTCCTATGAAAGAAGAGCAGTCAGTTAAACCTCTACTAGATAAAATATATGATAGCTCAGTGACAGTGAAAGCCTAGAATTACCTAACTTGGGAGAGCGTCCTCTGGTTTTTTACTGAAGCACAAATTTTTTTCCTGCAATCTATCTCCTTTTGATCAAAAATAATCTCAAAGATTATTCTTGAGCACAAAATAGAGTTTGTCTCATTAGATTTGGCCTGATTATTTGCACAGGTGTAGTAGCAAGAATGTTGATTTATCATGTAGGCCTTCATAAGTTGCTTTTATAAGTTACATTTTTATAACTAATCCTAGATTGAATTTTCAAAAGCCTCTATTTGCGAAGCTGAGTATAGAAAGCCATGCCCAAGAAATGCTCTGCACATGTTTTATTATATTAGTCTTGATTCTCAGTGAGAATAGAATCTCATTTCTAATATTTTTTCTTATGAGTATAGAGGATTTTATCCCATTTTTATTTTAATTTGGATGCAAAAAAATAAAAATATTTTTAGAAATGTTAGTGTGCTTTGATGATTTTTTTAATTTCAGATTGAGAATATCAGAAGGAAGCATAATTATCTGCCTTTCATTATGGAATTGTTAAAGACTTTAGCAGAACACCAGCAGTTAATACCACTAGTAGAAAAAGTAAGTATTTTAGTGGCAAGTACTTAATTTAGGTTTAGATTCTCCAAAAACCTAAAATATTTAGGGGGTGGAGTGAATAGAGGTAAAATTTGTTGAAGCTTTTATTTTTATTCTTTTGTTTTTGTCCCTTATTTTATATTCTATGAGAATTCAACCTGATACTGTAAAATAAAAATGAAGAATTTCCCCACTTGCTTTAGCCTTCTAGAATTCTTAGTGTCAAGAACTCAGGTTATGCTGTATTAAAATTTAAAATACTATTCTTTCTTTAAGCAGAAATAGATTTTTAATGCTAATAACTGAAGTAATAGTTTTTTTCCTATTTAGCAAAAATTTGAGTTGATATAATAGAGTTTAGAACTAGAATGGACATTGAAGGGGGGAAAAAGAGTAGTCTGCACTAGGCAGTCGGTTTTCTTATTCCTAATCTAGTTTCCTTTCCACTGAGGGAAAACTAGCATAAGTTAGTGAAAAACTCTGATTTCTGTGATTTTTTTCTTTAATAAAAGTAACTTAATATTTGTTGAATAAATGAGATACAGTTAAATTGTTTTTAAGTTTCATACTGTAAATTAGTGTTTCTGAAAGTGACCATTGCTGGATACTCTTTAAAATACATGTTACCCGGCCCCCCTCCAGATATTCTGATATAGGGGAAGGAATCTTTAATAAATGCCCCAAGTGATTCTAATGCAACTGGTTTGTGTACCATATTTTGAGAAATACTTTGAGAAGACACTACTAGGCAAATAAAATTTTGGACCATTAACTTAAAGACCAGAATACATGGTAGGTATATTTTTCTTATTAATTTTAAAGTTTACAAAGCAAAGGGTACATTTCAACCAAGCTATTTCATATTATAAATTCCAAATAATATGAGATGTGACTTAATTTTTTGTATATACCTTATTGAACCATGTGACCCAACTTGTAGCATTAAATGCAAAAATTATTGCAGAAGACTGTTAAATATTCTTTTTTCCACCATAGGTTTTTCTATTCATGTATCTCAGCATATTCTAAGATGGGAAACTGATTTTTAAACTTTTAGATTAACAATTAGGGTCTTCTGGTTTTCAAAATTGCTTGGTTAGCAAGAGTACCTAGACGTGGTGTTCTTTGTATGAAACACTATGAAATATTTCTCTATTAAAAATTTTGAACAAAATAACTATAATGTACTAAATCATGTGATATATTGGATTTTAAGTATAGATAAATGTTCTTAAGGACACCTAGACAAATTTTAAGTGTATAAATTTTGCTTTAAAATTAGCCTGTAAATATAATTTTTTGTGAATATTGCAAAAAGGGCCTTGATTTTTAATGATACTATATCCCTAGATTTTTTTTGAGAGCATAGTTAGAGAACAACAGCTTTCAACTTTGCATTAGAACTGTGAACACAAGGTGGCAGTATAAGAATACCTAATGTTAGTGGAACACGAGCCCAGTTACTGTGTTTGCATTTGTTTGTTTAAAGGATGTAATTATTGACCTTCTATTTTGCCTGTTTTTCCACACTGTTCTTTAATTAATATTGCATAAGCAATATTGAGATACATTTATTTCTTGTATATATGCAATATCTGTAATTCCCCTGGGTTCTGAAGCTAATTCAGAGTCATCATTTGGTTGGAATTCTTGAAATGTTTCTAATTATTCATCAAACATTTATCTAGCTGCAGCTATATTCCAGGCAGTCTATTAAGGTCTAGGAACACATAAATAAGACATACTCTTTTCTCTTAAGCAACTCATGATATGGTTTGGAAAAGGAGTAAATAAATAATTATAGTACTGTGATGAATAGTATTATTCTGAGAGGTGCCAGAATAAAGTCATGCTAAAGATCCTGGGTCAGGGCCGGGTGCGGTGGCTCACACCTGTAATCCCAGCACTATGGGAGGCCGAGGCGGGCGGATCGTTTGAGCTCAGGAGTTCAAGACCAGCCTGAGCAAGAGCGAGACCCCGTCTCTACTAAAAATAGAAAGAAATGGTTTGGACAGCTAAAAATATATATAGAAAAAATTATGGGCATGGTGGCTCATGCCTGTAGTTCCAGCTACTCGGGAGGCTGAGGCAGGAGGATCGCTTGAGCCCAGGAGTTTGAGGTTGCTGTGAGCCACGGCACTCACTCTAGCCTGGGCAACAGAGTGAGACTCTGTCTCAAAAAAAAAAAAAAGATCCTGGGTCAGCACAGAGTAGCTCCTAAATAGCTTTTCAGCCACTTAAAATTTCATATCCATAAAATTGTAAATCTGTGGTTGGAATTAAATGCTTGCCCTGTATCAACATATCAACTTCCTTAGTACAGATATTATTTTGTTTATCTTATTTTGGAAAAAAAAAATTGTATGACATTAAAATATGACTTTCTGCTGATAAATGAAAATGTTACAAGTAAAGCAGGTTAAAAATTATTAGAATAGATTAAGATTAGATTTTATTTTTATATATTTTAATTATATAAAGGCTCTACTAGTGATAGTTAATTACTCAATAGTAATACTTCTAAGAAAAAATACTTGTAGAATTCAGAAATAGATCATTAAATTGGAATGATGGGTTTTTGTTTTTTTGTTTTTGTTTTTTAAGGAAAAATAGGGTAAGAGAACAAAGGAACAAAGTGTGAAAGGGGTAGAAGGAACCAAACAGGAAAGATGTGGCTGCCCTAAGACTGCCCAGGATCAGGTTTTGGAGTAACAGGGGCAGTTGCCTGTAGCCTATGATGGCATGAACATATTTAAGCTAAAATCTTTTCATTTTACAGAATGATTTATAAAGGGTAAAGACTGAGTCTTGGGCTTATGGCTAAGATTTCACATTATACATGTTTTTATTCCTCCAGATGAGGCATCTGCCCTTATCTGATGAGCTCATTGAGTATACATTACATAAAAACTGCTCAGGAGGTAACCTGAAAGTATACAGTTATAAAACTTCTTGTACTATACACCAAATCTATTCCTTAAAATATAAAATAAAATTACCTAGATTAAAATTCCATTTGTGAAACTTCTGTTTATTCACTATAGTTATAATTCTTTAAAAAATTTTTCTTAACCTTTGAATGTAATTCTGGATCATTGTCTATCCCACGTTTTTAACAACCACCAACCACCTACCTTAGTGTAACACAGAGTCCCAGTTGCTATGGGAGATCCAAAGTAACTTCACGATACTGAATTCTTTGCACACTTTACTGACATTATGATATAATTGGTAATAAGTTACCATCCTTTAGAACTTACTTTTTCTATTCTTTAATAAAAATAAGATAGAAAAATAGTTAAAGCCAATCACAGTAATATTTATATTAATATCTTGTTATTATAGGATTATCTGATTTGAGTCAGTCATTTTTAATATGTCACTGGCACACTATGTAGAAGGAAAATATTTTTAACAGTGTATATTTTTTCTGTGCTATTTAGAAATGTAACAGTATTTTTTATTTTTTAACAAAGGCAGAACAGACTATAGACTTTGAGTTTAAATGTCAGATATGTTACTTATTAGCAAGGCAATTATTTACTTACAGCATCTATTTCTCATTCTTAAATTGGGAATCATCCTATTTCACAATCTTGAAGATTCAATGAAATATCTACAAAGTATACAATAAGTGTTCAATTAATGGTAGTAATTATTTTTAACTTATTTTATATATCCCTTAATTTTATTTGAATTATACAGTTTAATAAATGTGTGTATACTCTCTGCATTATATGTCTTTGTTCATTTAATTATGTTGTGAAGTTTATATCACAAACCAGTAAATTCATTTCTTGTTAATCCAGTAAACATTCTGTTAAGTATATTCAGAGATTAATAAGGAAAGAAGTGCATACTTTTATTTTAAATTATGCTTAAAACTGAATTGTATTTTCATTATCTGAAAACAAAACTTTGTATGAGATATGGTATATATATCTCATGTATTACAAATTACAAATTTAACAAATTGCAAATTATGCTTGTTAACTACAAATGTTCATGCAATTTTATTTTTTATATGATGTATAATCTATTTGCTCTTAATATATTAATTGTAAGTTATAGCACTCAATTTTATCATACTGTTGTATGATAATTATACTGCCTAGTACATTATTAAAAAGATAATTGTTCTAATTACCCTATTTTTTATCTAAGGAAGTTTTTAAAAATTGTGTAATAGCAAAAGTCTAATTTATTGGTTTCTTTCTGATTCAAGTGGCACAGTGGAAAGAACATTGTATTCTAGTACTCTAAAATCTTGCTTTTAAAAGTATTATCTGGAAAAGGACATAACCATCAAGTGCAATATGTGGACAATCCAATTATAAGACAACTGTTGAGACAGTTGGGAACATTTCAATACTGACTGGCTAGAAGATAGTATTAAATAACTGCCTGTATGGTTAACTTATTAAGCGTGAGAATGGTGTTGCAGTTTTGTAGGAAAACGTCCTTATACTTTAGAGGCTCATACAGGAGTGTTAACAGGTAAATGACATATTGCCAGAGATTTGGCTTAAAATATTACAGAAAGGAAAAGGAAAAGGAAAAAAAAGAGAAAGATTAGGAAAAAATACTGCTAAATTAGTTGTTCCACTAAAATTAGTAGTAAATTCTTTTGAAGTGGTGGGTGTCTGCTTCCTAGAGTACTTTTGGCGCTAGAAAGTGGGGTTAGCTCAATTATTCTATGTTCTGTAGCTGTTATTACTTAAAGAATGAACATTTCAGTTTCAGAGAGAGACAGAGACAGCGGAATAGAGAGACAGAGAAACAGTAAGAAATAGTTGCTAAGTAATAGCTCAGTCAGCAGAGATCTGGAACATCTGGGGCCCCCCGAGATCTTTCAAGTGATTCCTGAGTTCAAAACTCTTTCCATAACGATACTCAGGAGCTGAAGCTGAGAAGGAGCATTCCAGGCAGAGGGAACAGCACGTGCAGATGCTCTACAGAGCACCGTGCCTGTGGCCGGAACACGTGGTGCACAGCACAGTCATAGCCGGCGGGGTGGTCTGTGGAGGGTCGCTTTTCCTCACCGTTGTTCCTGGGCACAGGGTCGCCCCCCAAGACTGAGCGCCCGAGTTCTTACAATGCGGCGGAACTGTCAGGGTCTGGAAGCCCGCCTCAAGGTATCAGATTCTGAAAACTTTTTCCTCATGTCGTTCCATACACCTGAAAATACTGTTCTTAAAGATAGGCAGTTTTGGCAAGATAATAGTAATTATCCCAGTCCACCCTATAGAGCACTTGTGAGTTTATAAATCTCCTCCTTACAGGCATTAGTGCATTTGGATTTTGAGCCAATGAGGTAGACACAGTAGGCATTATTCACAGAGCACGAAACTAAGGTTCTAAAACATTAAATATCTTGACCAGGGTCATCCAGCTAATGAGTGGCCAAGCCAGGACTTGAAGCTCAGTCTCCAGCCACTAAATCATTAAAAAAAAAAAGTATTTTCTGAAGACCAGCAGAATTGGCATCACCTGAGAGTTTGTTAGAAATGCAGAACCTGAGGCATTTTTTAAATTTATTTATTTTATTATTTCAGCATATTGTGGGAGTACAAAAGTTTAGGTTATGTATATTGCCCTTGCCCCCCCCCGCCCCCCCCCCCCCCCCCCGAGTCAGAGCCTCAAGCGAGTCCATCTCCTAGACAGTGTGCATCACACTCATGTATGTATACACCAAAACATCCACTAAAGAACCTCAGGCACTTTACTGAATCAGTCTGCGTTTAAACAGGGTGCCTGGGTCATTGGTGTGTTACATGGAGAAGCAATGCTATAGAACATGTCTTTGAGCTTTATTGAGGTTTCACTATATATACTTGTGTCAGCTTTGATAATGTCTGTGAGCTCTGGCTTCTTCATCTGCTAAAGAATAAAATAGAATTACTGTGTATTCAAGCTATATAATTGTAATGAGGAGCAATTGAAATAAGGTGTGAAAACATTTTTTAGATCATATAAGAAAGGTTTACTGACACCACAGATACATAATCCTTTAGTGACATTATGTTAAACTCACGTAAACTATGTTAAACTCATTTATTCAAATATGCAAAAACTAAGATAGGGTTTTTCTTACACTCATTTGAATAAGAACAAATATGTATGTATATTGTTTTGGAATACTCTTAATGAGTTTGACTTTATGGAATGAGTAATTATGTATTTTTAAATTATTTCATTGTAATAATACATTTTAATTTCATATAAGGAATAACTGTACACCAAACATGACCCTTTCTTATTTAGGGCAAAGAATAACTATAATTGTCCAGGAATAGTTTGTTGCAGGTCTCAGGCTATAAAATATAATGCTCTAGAAATCACAGAAACAATGCATTTCAAGCCTTTTAGCTTGAGAATACCCTCTTAAGCACATTTTAATATTGTCTAAAACAGACTTTTAAGATTTTGTAACATACCGTCTTTAATTTTTAGGCAAAAGAAAAACAGAATGCAAAGAAAGCTCAGGAATCTAAATGAAGAGGATCTTTTGGAATGTGTACACATTTCTGCTTCTGCACTTAATTTCATGGAAACCATTAAGTATAAAGAACTTTGAGCAACATTCTAATTGGCTCAGTGCACGTTTGTCAATAGTACCAGTCTGTCTTGTCTTTAATGCATGGATTCATAAACTTTTCCCCTACCTGCATCATGTGCATGTAGTGCATATTAAATAAAAATGATATTAAGAGTACTTGCCCAAATTCCATTATTTGACATTGGATCTGAGAACTGTTAGTTCTCTGGATAGCTGCCGTAATGAACCTAGAAAATGCACAAATGATATTCTCTGCTGGTAATTGTTCTAATTAATCTTTTGATCTTTTAGCCCAGTTAAATACTTAGAATTTATAAATGTCAGATCTTGATTAAACTGAATCTCCCATCATTAATGGAAAATTATCAGTGTTTTTATCTTTGGTATTTGTTTTATTTTAACACTGAATTTTATCTCCAACACCAATTATTTGAGAAAGCATGATTTTAATGCAGATCCTTAGAAATGAACAAAAGTATAGTTTCTAGTGATTTGTACTGCTGTCAGTAGAAAAGGTAATAAACATCCCAATTTTATTTTAGCAAACTTCCTATATTTATGTATTATAGAATTATTTTAGGAAGGTCTATGTTTTATGCTTTAGAGCAAAATTTCAGGTAAAGAACAAATTGTAAATCTTAAAGAGTATTGGTATTACTCTCAATTTGGCCATAATTTTCAAACAAGCTTTGTCTTTAGGAAAAATTGAAAATTTGACAGTTTTGGCTATATGCTTTCAAAAAAAGGACTGCAGTGGTGATGGGGGATCCTTTTATGCCAGTTTGAACAAAATTAGCACAGGCAGCTGTTTTTAAGAGCCATGTGCGATTTTATCACCAGGGATTTTTTTTTTTTTTTTGCTTTTGGGAGTTGCTTTGGTTTTTATTTTATAAAATAATACTGTATTCTTGCTCCTAATCTTCTTTTCCAAGTTAAACTTTGGAGGAAATTTTATAAAACTTCTTTTTATACTGGAAATTATCTACTTTTTTGCTTACCAAGCACATTTCTGAAGTTATACATGCCTTTTTTTAACATTTTATCATTTGTTGTAAAATAAATTATACGGAATTCATTTTATTAGGGGGAGTGTGGACCCATCTTCCATCTTCACCACATGAATTCTTAAGGATTGTTTTAAGCTTAGTAATTGTGATGTTATTAACTGACTTAGAACTAATGAGGGAAAACCTGATAAGATATTGAGTAGAAAAATCAATGAAATATTTTTCCTATATAAGTTCATGTGGAAGTAATGAAGAATATGTAGTTTTTCAGTTATTTGTGGGTAAATATATTTTGCTCATGGTACGCTAGTAATTATGTAGTGTTTTCAAAGCCATGATACAATTTTTAAAAATGGTTTCCTAGGGAAGGCTCATCTTGATCCTATTCATTTATTTCAGCTTAATTTATATATCCTCTTTTATTGACGCTTAAATTTTGTAAAGCAATACAAGGGTTATTGTAGTAAGTAGTATCTACTAGTCAATACATTGTACTAGCATAGGACCAACAAATAAATCAATGGAATAGAAGAAAGAGCCTAAAAACAGAGCCACATTTATATGATCACTTGACTTTTGACAAAAGTGTCAAAGCAATCTGATAGAGAAGGAAAGTCTATTCAACAAGTGGAGCCAGAATAGAATAGCTGAATATCCATCTGGAAGAAAAAAGAACAATGACCCCCTACTTCACAAAAATAAATTTGATATGGATGATAGACCTAAATAATAGCTAAGAAGTATAAAGCTATTTTAGCAGAAAACATAGGTGAATATCTTTGTGACTTAAGGGGTTAGCCAAAGGTTTCTTAGGTCACAGAAAGCAATAACCATAAAAATCCAAAGTTAGAGTTCATTAAAATTAAAAACTTGTTACTGAATGACACTGTTAACAAAAGCAACTAGTATCAAATGACATTTTAAAAATAGCTTTACAAAACTACTATGTTAATAAAGAATTTTTTTCTTATTAATCTAATTCTAATACAATTCCTTGATAGGAATTTCCATAGCTTAAGAATGGTTTATTTTATCTGCGTCTTCTTTGGTGGTTGCAAATGCATTGTGATATTTCATGATTACTTCTGTCCATGAATAAAATAAGTATGACTTGTCTTTGTCTGCATCCTGTATATTGCTTAGTTTGAAGCTAAGTCATGAAGCTGGTGGGTAGAGAAAACAGAGGACTAAAGAGCAATCCAGAAATAGTTATGTGGAACTTTTTTTAATAGTCCATGAATTGATATATAAGGAAGTTTTTTTAAAGGAGTATTTTAAAGAAAGTCTCTTGCTCATTTCATGTTTGCCCTTTCTTTTCTAAAATCTCATTTAATGATTGGGTAGGTGAATGCACTTCCATTCTGTTTTATATCTTTTAAAATAGCTAGCCAATTCTAAGGGATGTACTTCTGCTATTATAAACAAAGAAAGCTTGCCAACAGCTGTGGCACTGGCTAGTCTCACCTCGTATGTTTAGTTCCCAACATAGCTGCCTTTTTTCTAACAGAGCAGTCAGCTTGACTGTGCCACTAGAATAGACAAATATTTGTTTTGGGATCATGACTATGGGAACTTACTCCCCTATTTAGGACCATGATACATACTTCTGTGTGTATTATGTTGTTATGTATGCAGATTGATACCTTTAGTTAATCCTCCTAGTTGTTTATAAAATTTCAAGATACACTTAGAGATATGTATATATTTTTTTCCAGTAGGAGGATGTTGTTTCTTTTGTTAGGGAGAAAAAAATGACTTTTAACGTATTCTAAAAAAAACATTTAGAGAAAACAGATAAGCAATACTAAAATTTAAATTACCTATAGTTCTACCAACAGAAATGTCCATATTAACATTTTGGTATATTTAGTAATCCTTTTTTCCCTTGCGCACATATGTTTTTGTGTGTAAGTCTTGCATACCCTCCCTATACTCCGAAATAGCTTTATGTAGTTTATATTATTTTTAAACTTGATAAAAAATTAAACAATTTTTCATTTCGTGTCAGTGATGACTTACTTGGTAGGAAACAAACCTCTCTGGCTATTTGAAGAGGAATGGGGATTGGTACTGAAAATTTTGAAACTACATAATTTCTTACAAAGTCATTGGAAAGTTTGGAGGAGTGGGCTGAAGTTGAGTCTTCAGAAATGATTCCCAGCGAGGCCCACCACAGTACTACCTCTGCAGCAGTAAAGGAGTCCACCGTTGGAACTGCCGATGTTAGAAAATGTTGTACTAGTTGTGTTCCAGGAGTGAGGAATCTGCCACCACTGTTGATACCCCGTGATCGTGTTAGAGGCGATGAGGAGACGGGGCTGAGACCAGACGCAGGGGCCTGCAAAGTGGGTGCAGGTGGTAAGGCCTAACTAAGGGGGCTTGATAACCACAGACAAGAACCAGCTGCAGCCAGCTTGTCAGCTCTCTAGGACACCTTACATGACTTTTGGCTTATTACAACATTATTTGCATTGTGGTTTTAAAATTTCTCCCTGAAAATTGCCATGACAGTTCCAAAACAATTATATAAGGTATAAAAATGAGAAGGAACTCAATTCTAGGAATTACTACCCAAGTTCTTAGTAAAAACCAACTTCTTAGCCTTGAATATTCCTCCCCTCAATTAGTGAGACTTCATAAAACCAAAAACCCCTTCCTTTCAGGCCAGCTGCTCTTTTCGAGCCTGCCCACTCCCTTTCTCTTGAGAATGTACTTTCACTTTTGCTGTTAATAAAAGCTACTTGCTCTGTCTTATGTGATGTGTCCTGAAATCTTTTCTCTGACGATCCCCAAGAACCTGCAAAATACCTCCACTTGGAGGACAATGATAATTGTATACTGGAATGCAGAAAAATTTAACCTCTCATGCCTAAAATGGGAAAACTGGATAGTTTGATTTTGAGAGTAAGATTTCATTTTTCCCTATAGCACTAGCTACTCAGAAGGTTGAGGCAAGAGGATCAATTGAGCCCAGGAGCTTGAGGTTGCAGTGAGCTATGATGATGCCACTACATTCTAGATGGGGCAACAGAGTGAGAACCCTGTTTCCAAAACAAAGATTTCATTTTTTAAAAGTAGTGTGAATTACTAGATTAGTCAAACATGCATGTTATTTAATTTATTCTTTTCTTTAATACATTGTTAACTGGTCTAAACCCAATGAATGACATGGTAAAGATTCACCACCTCTACTATACTGGGTACTTTTTGGTTTTGACTTAATTATATTAGCTTTTTGAAAACTAATCAGTGATTTACTCAACCTATATCTGAGTTGTTCTAGATGCTGGAGATGTAATATAATAAGATCAAGCCTCTGCCCTCATGGTAAGACTGATAATAAACTAATGTATTACATAATTTTTCAAGTGGTAGTAAGAATTGTAAAAGATAAAGCAGGGCAAAAGGATGGCGGAGCTGAGGTTTGATAGGATGGTCATGGAAGATCCCATTAAGGAGATGGTGTTTAAGCAGAGACCTAAACGAAGAGAAAGTTTTTCCCCGTAGTACTGAATCAGCACGATAAAAGTAGAATGCATACAGGCAGAACCAACTTGCAATAATTCAGAATATTAGTTTCCAATAATGCTCGATGATTAAACGGTTTGTGAAAGTTGATCTGGAGTGTCAATATAAAAATAGATTGAATAAAAGTTATATATAGAAAAGGCACTGGGTGTGGTGGATCATGTCTGTAATCCCAGGAGCCTGAGGCAGGAGGGTCAGTTGAGCCCAAGAGTTTGGGCTGCAGTGAGCCACGATCATACCACTGCACTCCAGCATGGGCAACAGAGTAAGACCCTGTCTCAGAAAAAAAAAAAAAGTCTATAGCCATACCATCCTGAACACAGCTGATCGCATCTGATCTGGAGAAAGTTCATCATAGCGTTATTTGTAATAGCAAATAATTAGAGACAATCTAAAAGCACAGCAATAGAGAATGGGTAAGTTATCATATGTTGGAATACTATGCAATCACTCAGAAGTATGAGATGAATTTCTATGTCCTTACATGGAAGGAAGGATGTCTGTGATATATTTTTGAGGAAAATGAAAGTTTAATTGTAGTAATATGGTATGAATCCATTTCCTGAAGAAAGAATTTATATGTGTGTATATAAAATTAGAAAATATTTTAAAGTATCAAATTCTTAAGTTATTAACCCAAGGCCTTAGGGGTGGAAGATTGAAGGAGGGAACTTTCCCCTTTAAATTTATAGATTCCTGAGATGATTAAATTTTTTCCTACCAGAACATATTGCTTTTGTATTCTAAACAATAAGTAAATAGCTAGGCACAGTGGCTCACGCCTGAAATCCCAGCAATTTGGGAGGCTGAGGTGGGAGGATAGTTTGAGGCCAGAAGTTTGAGATCAGCCCAGGCAACATAGTGAGACCCCATCCCTACAAAAAAGTTTTTTAAAAAAGGAGCCAGGGCCAGGCGTGGTGGCTCACGCCTGCAATCCCTGCACTCTGGGAGGAGGCGAGTGGATCGTTTGAGCTCAGGAGTTCGAGACCAGCCTGAGCAAGAGCGAGACCCCCGTCTCTACTAAAAAATAGAAAGAAATTAGCTGGACAACTAAAAATATACATAGAAAAACTTAGCTGGGCATGGTGGCGCATGCCTATAGTCCTAGCTACTCGAGAGGCTGAGGCAGGAGGATCACTTGAGCCCAGGAGTTTGAGGTTGCTGTGAGCTAGGCTGACGCCACGACACTCTAGCCCGGGCAACAGAGCAAGACTCTGTCTCAAAATAAAAAAAAAAAAAAAAAAAGGAGCCAGGCATTGGGGCACACGCCTATAGTCCCACCTACTCGGGAGGCTGAGACGGGTATCACTAGAGCCCAGGAGTTGGAGGTTGCAGTAAACTATGATTCCGCCACTACACTCCAGCCTGGCCAGCAAGCAAGACCCTGTCTCTTAAAAAAAAAAAAAAAAAGTAAACCATATCAATAAATTAGCCAATTATTATAATAAAGTATTGGCAGGATTTATTTCAGTAAGATGCTCTCTAAATGCATTTAAAAATATTAACAATGCAAACAAATGTGTGTGTGTATATATATGTATATATACACGCATATATATATTTGAGTAATATATTTATTGTGTAATCCTACAATACCTATAATGCCTTTCTAGCAATAATAATACTATTGATTATGGAGTGTTCCCATTGGTGGCCATTCTCCTAACATTTTAAATATATTTCACTTTATTCTCACATTAATCCTATGAGATATTATCTTTACTTTATAAATAATACCTACTTTCTTCCTTTTAGTTATTTTTTCACTTTGAATCAAACCATCTGTAGCCTGGGTACTCAAAGTGTGGTCCGAAGACCAGCGGCTATCACCTTCACCTGGGAACGTGTTAAAAATGCGGAATTCCAAGTCCTGCCTTAGACCAATGGAATCAGAATCTGCATTTTAACAAGATGCCCAGTTGATTCCATATGCTTATTAAAATTTAACAAGTACAACCTCATTTGTTATTTTTATAGTTATGGAAATAAATATTATCTTTATAATCAGTAGGCATTATGCTTTATTTTCTGCATTTAAAAATTTGGTTGTAGGACTTTTACAGTTTCAGTAGCAAAATGCAAAAGTACAATTAATTAGAAGAATTTATTAGAAATAAAATGCAAAGCTATTCACAATGTGCCAGGCACTATCCTAAGTTCTTTTGCATATTAACTGTAATCTTCACAAGATATGAAATAGATCTTATTATCCCCATTTTTCAGATGGGGGACACTAAAACACTAAGATATTAAGTAACTTGCCCAAGTTCATATAGCTAGTAAGTCTAGGATTCAAACTTGAACTTGTATTCCCTCTCTTCCCTTCCTTCCTCCCTTCCTCCTTTTCTCCTTTCCTTCTCTACTTTTTTCTTTTTAATGATTTCTTGTGATGCTCATCTGTACACCTTTTTTATACACTTCCACCATTCTTCCCATGAAAATTATTCTTAGAGGTGAAAGTTGCACTATGGACAGAATTATATGGTAGAGGTGCTGATGTGAGACACTTTGGATTTATTAGAAACGTTGTAGGAGACACGGATGCCCTTTGCTGAGTTATTAAGGAATGCATGGAGCAAGTGGTAACCATGAGTTCTGGGACACAGTGGTTCCCCGAGGGCTGGTAAGTATAGTGATTTTGATTAGAGGCTAACAAGCTGTCTAGGCTGGGCCTCCCCGGCTGTGTTTCCTAGTGAGGTTACTAAGCTCCAAGATCTGCCAGGATCATGATTTGAGTACACTCATTGGAGGTGATAAAGACTTTGGATAGTTAAGCCAACTTAATAAAACTTGCAGGAGACTAATGTACACCTGAAAGACAATTTATTAATTTACTTTGCAATTATAACTGCCAGAAGACCAGACATTCCTATCAGCCTATCAGTACATTCTCTCCCTGGTAGATAAATTTACCAAGGAAACCAAATTAAGACCAGAAGGTCGGCCGACCATAGAGCTGGTCCAAAGGAAATGATTTGTTTTTTAGAGATAATGGCTGTGATAGCTTGTGAAATATTTTGCCATACTAGACACTAGGCAGATCTGCCTGGAACACTACACACCTCCTTGGTCAAAATGTTACTGCATCCTTCTACACATTGCTGGAGACACAATGACAAAATTTTAAACTCTGTAATTCTCACTTTTCTCGTGAGAATTCTCATTTTCCTGCTTCCTTTCTTATGTCAATAAATGCTTTCAAATGTGTTGTAATTTAAGTTTGATTTTAATTTCATTCTAATCTGTCTTTTTAGTGATATCTGGAGAGGCTCTTTAATATAATTTTTTAAACTGTCTCCAGATCAGCAGACTATTTCCTGTAATCTATGAAATATCTATGTACGAGAAACCGGTGTTTCTATTCTAATATTGCCAATATGACCTTTTTAAATACCTTATGTGTGAAATAGTCTACATCTAATTTACAAATTTGTAATGCTCTGCACAGTTAGTCCGATGTGGAAAGATTTTCTCATAGAGCACACAGGATTGTTATTGGAGTGTTCATGTGGTTAATACAGCGAACACCGTGGGTGATGCAGTTACTCTTTCACATTTCAGACAGAAATTTACTTGAATTAATGTTTGCAAAAAAAAACAATGTTATGCTGACTTAACTATCCTCCATGAGTACCTTGGTCAGTCTAGCTTCTGTAACACTGTATTTCCTTGCAACTTTCTTGAAGTTGGTAAACACAGCTTCACAGTTAAGACACTGAACTTTGTGCATACTGTTTTATTCTCAAATTATAAATTAAGTTTGGGGACAGACCACTGGACTTGGACTTATGAGACCTGGGATTCTAGTTCTGTTACGCCATTACCTATTGTGTGATCTTGGCCTATGTTCTATTATCTGCTGAAATGTACTTTGTCCTGTGTTATAAATTTCAAATAGGTCCTATAGAGCAAACAGATGGCTTCCACATCTGTTTATATGACTAAACCTTAAAACAAATATTGCTCCATTAAAGCTTCATTGTATTAGACACACACACACACACACACACACTCTCTCTCTCTCTCTCTCTCTCTCTCTCTCTCTCTCTCTTCTGGGCCTTTCTGGTTCTTTTATGGTTGAGTCTAAACATAAGAAATCAGGCTTATAAAATTTAAAAAAAACCCACACATTTTAAGTTTTTCCAAGTTTGGTCATATTTCCCAAACTATACCACGCTACTTTGGGAACCTATTTCCCCCATTAATAGGCTTATAGGCTTATAAATGGAATTTGTATTATTGTCTTGAAGCAGTTTTTCTTGCTGATTTTAACCTCTAAGATGACACAAAGAACGTAAAACTCATGTAAACAATATGTATTCTGACAGAGCATCTCCAATTTGGTATGTAGTCATTTGTACACACAATCTGTATAGCTGCTTTCCAAATGTATTCACAAGAAGGAAAACCAGTTCTTCTCTGGATATGTTTTTAAATAAATGTAGACAATTCTGGGGCCTAGTGGTAGAATTACCAATTTAAAAATTTTGGATGCCATCTTTTAATGTCAGTAAATATCAGGACAAAAGCACTATTACAAATACCACACGAATCCTTTCATTATAATAGAAGAGGCAAGATTGAAGATATGCTTGAGCATCTGCTTATTCATTCATTAATTCATTCAATCAAAAGGTATTATTAATTGTTTTGAGTCAGGCTCAATTGTATGTGTTGGGGATACATGGATGAAAAGACACGTCTTGTCCTGTATCATGTTTCCTTAATGATTCTGCAGGATTGGGCTGGGTTTTGACCTTGTGGGTTGTAATGTTCCCTGGTGGATAACCTCCCTGAACAGTAGGGACAACATTATGACAAGCCACTGTTGCCAGTGCGCTAGACAGAGCAGTCTCAGGTGGACTAATGTGCCCGACTCGCTGCAATAATGTTTGTGTAGAAGCACACCTCGTTTTCTTGCACTTTGCTTCACTGAGCTTCAAGGATAGTGTTTTTTACAAACTGAAGTTTGTGGCTACCCTTCATCGGGCAAGTTTATCAGTGCCATTTTTCCAAGAGCATATATGCTCACTTCATGTCCTGGGTCACATTTTGGTAATGTTTGTAATCATTTAAACTTCTTCCTTATTATATCTGTTGTGGTGATCTGTGATCAGTGATTTTTGATGTTACTATTGTAATTATTTGAGGCACCATGAACCATTCCCATATCAGATGGCAAACTCAATCCGTAGACGTTATGTGTGTTCTGACTGCTCCACCGACCTACATCTCTCTCCCTCTCCTCGGGCCTCCCTATTCCCTGAGACACAACAATACTGAAATTAGGCCAATTAAGAACTCTACAATGGCTTCTAAGTGTTCAAGTAAAAGGAAGAATCACACAAATCAAAAGCTAGAAATGATTAAGCTTAGTAAGGAAGGCATGTCAAAATCTGAGACAGGCTGAAAGCTAGCTAGACCTCTTTTGCCAAACAGCTAGCCAAGTTGTGAAGTCAAAGGAAAAGTTCTTTTTTATTCATCTTTTTTTGTTTTTGTTTTTTGAGATAGAGTCTCCCTCTGTCACCCCAAGTAGAATGCAATGGCATCATCATAGTTCCCTACAACCTCAAACTCCTAGGCTCAAACAAACCTCTGCCTCAGCCTCCTGAGTAGCCTGGCTGATTTTTCTATTTTTGGTAGAGACAGGGTCTTGCTCTTGCTCAGGCTTGAACTCCTGAGCTCAAGCGATCCTCCTGCCTCAGCCTCCCAGAGTGCTAGGATTACAGGCATGCGCCACCATGCCCAGCCAAAGGAAAAGTTCTTAAAGGAAGTTAAAAGTGCTACTCCAGTGAGCACATGAATGACAGGAAAGTGAAACAGCTTTATTGCTGATATGAAGAAAGTTTGAGCGATCTAGATACAAGATCAAACCAGCCACAACATTCCCTTAAAAGCCTAATCCAGAGCAAGACCCTAACTCTCTTCAAATTCTATGAAGGCTGAGAGAGGTGAGGAAGCTGCAGAATAAAAAAGTTGGAAGCTAGCAGAGGTTGGTTCATGAGGTTTAAGAAAGGAAGCTGTCTCCATAATATAAAAGTGTAAAGCAAAGTAGCAAGTGCTCATGTAGAACTTGCAGCAAGTTACGGTATCTAGAAGGGTTAGCTAGGATCATTGATAAAGACAGCTACGCTAAACAACAGATATTCAATGTACATGACAAAGCCTTCTATTGGAAGAAGATGCCATCTAGGACTTCATAGCTAGAGAGGAGAAGTCAATGCCTGGCTTCAAAGGACAGGCTAACTCTTTTGTTAGGAGCTAATGCGGCTGGTGACTTGAATTTGAAACCAATAGTCATTTACCATTCCAAAAATCCCGGGCCCTTAAGAATTATACTAAATCTACTCTGCCTGTGCTCTAGAAATGGAACAACAAAGCCTGGGTGACAGCACATCTGTGTATAGCATAGTTTACTAAATATTTTAAGCCCATTGACTTACTGCTCAGAAAAATGTTTCCTTTCAAAATATTAGTGCTCATTGACAAGGCACCTGGTCACCCAAGAGCTCTGATGGAGATGTGCAAGGTGATTAATGCTGTTTTCATTCCTGCTAACACAACACCCATTCTGCAGCCCATGGATCAAGGAGTAATTTCAGTTTTCAAGTCTTATTATTTAAGGAATACATTCTATAAGGCTATCGCTGCCATAGATGTCGATTCCTCTGCAAAGATCTCTCTTTGGTATTTCTATTTTCTCCTTTCCCTGCCTAAATGCCATGGTCAGTTCTTACAAGCCCTCGCTTGGAAAACGCCCTTAATTCTTTCGCCCTTCTCTTACTTTGTACTATTCTTTTGATGAAACTACATTCTGGGTGAGTCCGGCTCTGCTGTTCCGAATCTGCACCTGGCACCTGAGTCGGGGTGGTGGTGGGGGGGGACGGGACACTGAGCCAGTTTCCTGGTCTCATTTGAAATTCATGGTCACGAATCTCAAGCGGCCCTCGGTGCTGTCAGGTAAGCATTCTGCATTTCCTTAGGCTATTCTGTCTCTCGCTCTTCTAGATGATTATTTCAGACTTTTTGCATTTTATTGAAATCCCAACATCTCTTCTATGCTCAGCTGATGACCATGCTTCTTTTACCGAGAAAATGGAAACAATCAGAAAACTTCCATAGACTCCCACCGTGCATTTACTTGCTTAAAAGCACTAGCACCTCCCTCTGCCTGCCTACCTGTCACCACAGAGTACCGACCATACTCCTGTCTAAAGCCGGCTTCTCCACTTGTATTAGATGCTGTCTCCTCTTGTCTCATCAGACAGCATTCTAGCAATTCTCTCCTCCTTCTCCTACAACATCATTTTTTCACTTTCTGCTGGATCATTCCAATCAGCTTACAAAGAAGCGTATTGACTTTACTTCCCTCAACAAATATCACTCAATTTCTTTGCTCCGCTTTGCAACATATCTCCTTAAAAACATTGTCTGTGCTCACTGTCTCCAGTTTTCTCCCTTTTCTCTTAAAAAACATACCAATAATTTTTTGCCATCACCTCGTGGAAAGTGCTCTAAGATCACTGGTGACCTTCATGATGCCAAACTCGCCGGTCAGTCTTCGTTCTCATCTTTCTCCACCTGTCAGCAGTATTTGCCGCAGTTGACCAGTCCTACTGCCTTGGTAAATTTTCTTTACGTGGCTTCCAGGATTTTCTTTTTTCCTCCATGAACCACTCATTCCCCTTTGCAGGTTTTTCCTCTTCCCACACTCTTAATGTAGGCATGCCTCAGGGGTTGGTCCTTCTCCCTCGTCCCAGCTGTCCACACTGTCTACCTTGGCGATCTCGTGTTTACTCATGCCCTTAAATATCTATGTGCTGGTGATGCCCACGTGTATCTCTCTGGCTCAGGTCCCTTTCCCAACACCAACTCAGATATTCAACTGTCAATTAATTATCTCCAATGGGATGTCGTGTAGACATCTCAAACTCACCATGTCCTAAATTCCTGGTCTCTGTCTGTCTATCTGTCTCTCTCTCTCTCTCTCTCTCTCTCTCTCTCTCTCTCTCTCTCTCTCACACACACACACACACACACACACACACACACACACACACACACACACGACGTGCTGCATCAACAGCCTTTCCCACTGCAATTGACAGCAACTACAGGCTTATCAATTCATTTCAGTTGCTCTGGCCAAGAAACCTAGAGTCATTTCAGACTCTTCCTTAGTCACACACTACATCTAATCCATGAGGATATTCTGGTAGTGCTACCTTCAAAATGTATCTAGGATCTGAACTTCCACCGCCTGCATTGCGAATTCATGCCACCGTCATCTCTTCTGATCACCTCAATTTTCTCCTAGTAGGTTTCCCTTCCTCTCTCCTGGTACCCACACAAAATGATTTTCAGATAATTATCCAGAGTGATACTTCTGAAAAGTTAAGTCTGATTATATATCTCTCAGCTTAAAACATGGTAGTGATTGCCCATTTCATCTGAAATAAAGCCCAAATCCTCCTAATGTCCTATGAGACCCCATACGATCCACCTTCTCAGCCATTAGCTTTCTGTCTCTTTCTTTACCCTCTCACTCAGCTTTAGCCACACTGGGCTCCTTCATTCCTTAAACTCACCAGGCATAATCCAGACTTAAGGCATTTCTTCTTCACGTGCCTGCTTCCTAGAAGATTATTTTTCCAGGTTTTTGCTTGTCTAATTCTCTCACCCCCTTGAAGTGTTAGTGAATGAAGCCTAAGCCCCATTTCAGAGTGTAGATTTCCTACTTGTCAGCACTTCCAATTTTCCTTTGTTCTCATCTTTTTTCATTTTCATGATACTTATCATTTTCTAACAGATAAGGTAATGCACTCATTTCTTATGTTTATTGTTTATTATTTGTATTTTCTTGCCAGAGTATAGGCTTGAAAGAGGACAGGGATCTTTTTGTTCCCTGATGTAGCCAAGCACCTGAAACAGTGCCAGGCACACAGTAGGAACTCAATAAATGTTATTTTATTATTTATTTATTTATTTTTGCCTAATGTTGCTACCTCTAAAGAATTAAACATTTGCTGAATAAAAGAAAAATAGAAAACGGGATGAAGAATCCAGAACCTGACCAACGTGTATGTGGAAGAAAGTAAATGATAAAGGAAGCGTCTCATTCAACAGGGAACTGGATTGTTTAGTAAATGGTGGCTGGTTATCCATTTGCATGCATACAAAGCGGATTTCTTTTACTTACAAGTTAGCTTCAGGAAGAACTATTTTGGTGGAGTTTGAGATTAGAGGAGAGATTTGAATAAATGTGATGAGGGGTAGGAAGTGTGGAAACAAATGAAAAAGAAGAGCTTTGAAGGAGAGAGTGGAAGTAGCTGGAAGGGAATAATAACATCTCAACAGATTTCTCTCCCTCTCTCTCTTTCTCGCTGTCCTCTTGTTTTTAAGTCAGCGAAGAGCGAGATTGGAATGTGTCTCAACAGTGACAGCAAGGATTCAGGAGAGAGGGTGGCATCAAAGGTGTGAAAGAGGGATGCAAAATCAATAGTGTGAAGCATCTGAGGAAATGGCAGCGGATGAGACCCAAGCTTAGGTGGCATTTGCCACTGCATGCTAAGGAGCTCTGTCCACTGGAGGTAGGAGGGATCTTCCTAACCTATCATGACCTCAGTTTACCCCATCTAAGCATTCTAACAAAGACAGCAACCACTTGTCTGTCATATATATTGCTAGAATCTTCTCCAATTGCATTTTACTTTGTTTTCTGGCATTTCACACTATAGTTAAAACGTGTTAAACCATTAAGTATTATTTTGGCTATTGGTTTAAAAGAAATAGTTTTGTGTACTGGATGGGTTCCTAACGCCTATAATCCTAGTACTTTGGTAGGCCGAAGCAGGAGGATCTCTTGAGGCCAGGAGTTCAAGACCAGCCTGGGCAACATAGCAGGACCCCATCTCTACAAAAAATAGAAAAAATTAGCTGGATGTGGTGGCACGTGCTTGTAGTTCTAGCTACTCAGGAGGAGGCAGGAGGATTGCTTGAGCCCAGGAATGTGGGGTTGCAGTGAGCTACGATGACGCCACTGCACTCTGGCCTAGGCAACAGAGTGAGACCCTGTCTCAAAAAAGTAAAAAATTAAAAAATATATAAATATCTTTGCTGTGTTATGAATGTATACTTCTACTCCCACTTTACTAGGAGGTTTAAGGTGTTGTTGTTCTCCAAATCAGTTATAAAAGTTGAATTCTATCAAAATGTCTTTGAGGTACAGCAAGATAATGATTCAGTTTTTTTCTGCTTTGACTTTTTAACATGGTGAATTATATTACTAGGTTTTCTAAATTTGAACCATTTTTACATTCTTAGAATAAATCTTACTTGATTATGGTATTTTTAAAGATATAATGCTAGATTTGATTTTTTGATTGTTTATCAGGATTATTGCATATATATTCATACTGACAGTTGTCTCATTCTTTGTGCTTTTAATCAGATATTGGTTTTAGTATTGTATTTCTTTGTAAAATGATTAGAGAAATTCTATATATTTTTATGACTTGAAACAGTTTAAATAGAATAATAATAATCAGTTCCTTGTAAATTTGTAAGTTTGATAGAACTCAATGATGAAATCATTTGGATCAGGCTTTCCTTGTTTGTTTGTTTGTTTTGTTTTGTTTTTGTTTTTGTTTTTTGAGACAGAGTCTAGCTCTGTCACCCTGGGTGGAGTGCAGTGATATCACTGTAGCTCACAGCAACCTCAAACTCCTGGGCTCAAGCGATCCTCTTGCCTCAGCCTCCCAAGTAGCTTGACTACAGGTGCACTCCACCACGCCCGGCTAATTTTTCTATTTTAGTAGAGACAGGGTCTGGCTCTTGCTCAGGGTGCTCTCAAAATCCTGAGCGCAAGTAGTCCTCCTGCCTTGACCTCCCAGAGTGCTAGGATTATGGGAGTGAGCCACCGTACCCAGTTTTTTGTTTTTTTGAAGGGATAATTTCTTTGACTGTTTCCTCAGTTTCTTCCACAGATATTTATGTTTAATTTTTCTATTAATATTTTGAGTAATATTTGTAAATTTACATTTTAAAAGAATTGTAAAATATTTTATTAACATTTTACATTTCTAAATGTAATGTGTATAATATCATAATTATTATTTCACTTGTATCAATGTTTTTTTCTTTCTAATCTTTACCTATCTCTTATTTAGCTTTTTTATCTATTCCTCCAAATAATCTAATATTGGTTTTATTAATCAGTTATCTTTTTTGTATTTTCTAATTTATTTAGCTTTGTTTTAAACTTTTAAGTTCTATTTTACTGCTTTCCTAAAGTTTCTTTTATAGTTTTTTCCTAAATATCCTCATTTGAATGCTTAATGCTTTCAATTTTATTCTTATTTACTAATGTATATGTTTAAGGTTTTGAATTCTCTATTGAGCATAGCTTTGGCTCTATCTTATAAATTTTTATACGTAGTATATTCATTACTTTTAATTTCAAAGTATAAACTTTGATTCCCTTTCTGACCAAAAGTCATTTAGACATTTGTCTTTGAAATTATAACTGGCTAGGTATTTGGTATCTATAATTTCCTATTAATTTACTGATTTTAATCATTGTCATCAGGGAAGATGATCTATATGCAATTTAGTTTTTTTCAATTTATTAAGATTTTCTTTGTGATCTACCTGGAATGTTGATACGTGATGTTGGAGGTTGATCACGTGCTCCTAAGGTGACGTTCACATGCTAAGCATGCCTGAGCTCAAAGTTAGAAGAAGCTGGTTGCTAATATCAACCCTGGATGTTCTACCTCTGGACTTCTTATTGCATCAGAAAAATAGGATCCACAATTTGTTTAAGGTTCTTAAAGTTTATTTTTATTTGTAATATTTGAATGCATTCTATAACTATATATTATATAAACTATTCCAATATACTGCTAATTTATACCCTTTATGATTAAAATCATTTGAATAGAATTAAGAAGTAATTTATAGCCAAGAAATCCTTGGCTGGGATGGACATTCTGTGTTAATTTCTTTCTCTTATTCTTCAAACAGAGAATGGGCTTCCCATCATTCTGCTTTCTGTCCACGGGTGTGGTCGGTGGATCTGCTCTGGCGCAGGGTGGTGGGTGGAAGAGCTGTACCGGTGCAAGAGCCAGGTCTAAGAGGATTTCACTTGGTGTAAATTTTTTCTCCAACCGTTATTTTGGTATTCTCCTACCTGTGATGTCTGCCCCTGTGGTGTTCTGAGCTATAGTACGATGGAAACGGTGTGATTTCCATGACCTGCTTCTACTAGGGTACTGCTTTTGCATTCACGATGGCGTCAGTGTCATGGGGCTTGATCTTTCAGAAAGAACCTGTCACTACTTGTTTCCCACGACTTTCTGCCACGTTAATTTCTGGATTAATTTTCTGGATTGCTTGACTGTAGAAAGATGCAGAGAGGAAGAAACACAACTGATTGATGGGTCGGGGCTGGGGGAGGAGGTAGAGGGAAGTGAACGGCCGGTCAGTGGTGGGCTCATGAGCTCCAGGCCCAGCCCCGAATAGCAGAGAAGGGCTGCAGCCTTTCCTGCCGGTGCTGAACCTGGGCACCAGGATTACAGACAAGGAGTAGAAGAATAGGAACACTCTTCCTTCTTTTCTCAGGTCATCTCTGTTTTTGTAAGTGACCAGGGCGACTGGGAGCTAAGGCTAGAATAGTTTCCACTCAGCCCAGCTTTATCAGGCTTATAATTGGAATCAAACCCTCCAAGATTCTTTAGCTAGCACTTAATTCTTGTAGAACATGTTTCACTTATTCTGCATTTTCCACATATTTAAAGAGAAACTGGGGGACACTGCACTTGATTATCAGACTAACAGCCCCCAAAGCAATCTCTTCAAACTTCTTTTTAAAGTGTTTTCACGTAAAGTCACACAGCAAAATTGTGCAACACGTGGCATGGCTGTGGAAATACCCCCAAATCATTTCCCCCATTTTCTCCCTCTCCTCTGTTTTTTCCTGCAACTGGAAGTGACTCTGGTCCACTTGTGTCTTCATCTGTGTCTTTTTGGTGACGTCTCTCTACCATAGTTGAGTGATGACTTGGTTGTCTTCTGACTCATGGATCCAGCCTACCTGTTCTTCCCACAGTGTCCTGAGACCACTCTGTTGTCCTCTCACATTCTGCCCACACACGAGGGTGAGACATCTCCAGAAACGGGTTAACCAATTTTCCAGGGAGTCTCAAAGCAAACTTCCTATCAATAACAGGCTGCACATAATTATATCCAGGAAGCATCTAGGTTCCTATACAAGCCACGTGGCTAATGATAAATGAAATGTTTTGCTGCACTGTACTTTCCCAGCTCCCGTTCACATATTCCCACTGACTTGTCATTTACATTTAGTTCTCTCCCACATGGATAATAAGCAGATAGCAAGGCTTTAATCCTGTTTAAGATGAGATGGGGGGGCGTGGAATTCTATGATTTTAGGAAAATAACATGCTTCTCCTCTAATGATCTTCTATTTTTCTTTGCAAGACTCCTCCATTCTCACAGGTTTAACTCAGCCATCTGCATAGATGACTCTCAAAGTCTGGCTTCTCGCCCAAGTTACCGTCCAACCACCTACTGAACTTCTCTATCTAGATATTTTTCTGTAATCTGAAATCTATTATGGCCCAAAATACGCTCACATCTTCCCTCCTGAGTAACCTGTTCTCTTCCTGGTAACTGGTCAGCAAAAATTCAATGTTGTAGTCATCTTGGAGTTGTCGTCTACCTTCTCCTCCTACCCGCTGTGGCTGTTTTGGGAGTTAGCTCACCTTAGCAATGACTCATTGCCTCCTTCTTTGCATTTCCACGGTCACCACCCCAATACTGGCAGGGCCATATTAAAACTTTAAAGTTCCCTCCTCTCCTGTGCATTATTCACATTTAAAACTATAATGTATATATTCGCTGAAAGTGATCTTTTCGTATTTGTAAAGTGCCTTAGCTTTACTGTTTTCCCTAAGTTCATCACTGGTGAAAATAGTTCAGCTACCCTAACCTTACCCAAACTAATAAAAATATTTTGCTTTTTAATTCTATTATTGTGTCTTTTCTTTTTGATTTGCTTTATTCTCTTCTGTAAATTAATATTCCCCAGTTATAACTCTTTTCTCCCCAGAAATTTGAAACGCTCCCTCTGACCTACCAAATAAATGATGCACCATTCATATGGCAAGGACATCTCAGCAGTTCGACCACAACCCACCTGTGAAACCATTTCTCCCTCTACTTCTTGTGCTTCCCGTTCCAGTCCAGTGGACTTACTAGCTCCCAAACGCACCCTTACTACCCAGCCGCCAAGCTTGGCTTATGCTGAATTCCCTCTGACTAGAATCCCTTCTCTACCTATCCCCAATTTTCTTATAACATTCTATTAAATAGCTTACTTTGGGGGGTTCATTTCAAATGTTTTCTTTTTCTTTTTTTTTTTACCAATCCCCCTTCACCTCAAAAACAAGCAAACAAACAGAATTGGAGAAGCTAATGCTCTCCTCAGACCTCATATAGAGCTTTAGGTCTCTCTTGTGGCAGTTGGTATATTTTACATTGTATCGAGTTTATATATGAGTTTTTTCAAAGGTATACACCAAATTCTCAACTCATTTTACTTTGCTATACTAATAGATACACATATTATTTTCTTAGATGCAATGCTAATTATATGAAAACGGTCCCTGCAGAGTCCCTATATAGTCCTAAAGTTTATTTCCTAGGTCACTCATTTGAAATTCCGAATGCAGCTTCCTCTTGAAATAATCTAAACAGAAATTAAGCTCTTGGTCAGCACAGTGGCTCATGCCTGTAATCCTAGCACTCTGGGAGGCTGAGGCAGGAGGGTCGCTTGAGGTCAGGAGTTCGAAACCAGCATGAGCAAAAGTGAGACCCCGTCTCTACTAAAAATAGAAAAAACAGCCAGGTGGTGCATGCCTGTAGTCCTAGCTACTCGGCAGGCTGAGGCAGGAGGATCACTTGAGTCCAGGAGTTTGAGATGGCTGTGAGCTAGGCTGACACCATGGTACGCCAGCCCAGATGATAGTTGTTTTTTTTTTTCTCAACAAAAAAATAAAAAAGAAAAGAAAAGAAAAAAGAAATTAAGTTCTTGAATGACTATTTGATCCTTAAATAATGAAAGAATAGAAAACTCCACCAAGGTGCATAATAATGATTATATCTACAGTGATATGAAATCAGACTTCCAATATGGAACTTTTCACATTCTCTAGTCTCTACCCCCAGACTTGACATAGAAGACGTGTGTAGGTGACTACAACTTCCAGTTCTAATAGACTAGCGTGGATGCCTGTGCCCTGAGGCAAAAGCTCTGGAAGAGTGGAGTGACAGAAAGCCCTCCAGGATGGGGTGAACCGGGAGCTTATGATCAGAATGGTACTTTGAAGAGAAGGAGGAGGTAAAGCCATATTTAAGACCGCTTCCTTTTCTCTCCCCTCTGTCGCTTGTTCCCTGTCTTGCCGTTCATGCCCCACTATAGATGTGCTCTTAGATTCATGGCCATTTACAGCTACAAGGAAGAGATCCCAATGATCATCTAGTTCTCCATTTCCAATTTGAAAAGCAAATTATGGGGTTCAGTAGCCTTGGCAATGAGTGGCACAGAAATTGTTGCCCAAATCTTTAATTCATCTTTGATTTCTAATTAAACTTCCCACTGTTTCTGGGAATATATAGCATTCTATTTCTTCAGATTCAAAAGGCTTAACAGCTTTTCCTGACTGTGGGCATAAGACCAAGTCTTATTTATATTATACTAGAGTGCCCGTTAGGCAAGCTAAGTTCTGTCCCAAAAAAGCCATTGTAAAATGGAAACCACTGAAGAATAATATTTATGTGGAAAACCAGATCATTGCGGGATTTCTTCACATGTAATATATGATATGGTATTGCTGCAGGTGGAAGGGACCATAAACTTTGCTTTGCTTCAGCATCTGAAGATCTGGCCCTGATTCCCACTAAGCCAGAGTGATCCATTGTGAGAGCGATCCATTGTGACAGTGATCCATTGTGACAGCGATCCACTGTGACAGTGATCCATTGTGAGTGCCCATATACACTGACACAGCTGAGTGTACACCAGCTTCTTCATCCTTCAGTCCAGAGAGGTTCATGTTCTCATTTTCTGCAAAGCTGATCTTTTCATTTATATGGCTGTTTGTAATCTATATTTGATTAATGTCTGCCTTCTTATCTTTAGAAATTATAACCAATACATACCTTCTTCCTACCATTTATTTTTTATTGCAGTTATCAACAGAGTGAGTACCCAGTTTACAGGCTGCTAACTCCAATGTTGAAGAGTTGGGCTGGCCCCTGTCTGCACAGTGAAGCTAATGATAATACTAACCACAAATATAGATTACGGTGTTTCCCATCTAATATCTGCTCTCTCTTGCATGGCTCTATAGGATTCTAGCACCTCACCTTACTTAAAGAATGAAGTAGATGAAAATTCTAGTGCTTCGTCAAACAAACAGAAGGAACTTTAGAAAAAAATCCTACACCTTGCTAGCAATAACTGGAGAATATGATGGTGGTAAAAAGGACAAGGGAAAGTTATAAATTCATTAAGATTCAAAACAATAGGTGTCCCTGATATTCATTGTAATGCAAATAAAGCTAGGTGCTAACTTTCTCTAAACGTGAAGGATACAACTCTGACCTGGGCTTTGGATTCTTCCTATCTACTTTAAATTCTGCTAACCAGAGTGTTCCCTTCCAACATGCTGTTGAATTTCAAATTAATGGGCTCTTGCTTCATTAATATTTATAAAGTTATTGAATTGCTCCTTCAGGAGAAGCTTGCTCGCACCAGCAGACTAGGAGGTGTGAGCAAGATTAACTTGCATCATACTAAGCAGCCCAGAGCTTATGCTTGGGTCCCCTTTTCCTTTTTCTTTCTTTTTTTTTTTTTTTTTTGGTTAACTAAAATGGTAAGGAGAGAATGTTCTGAATGTTCTTCATCTGTCCTCTGACACATTTTTTTCTTCTTTTTCTCTCCCTTCTCATCTCACTTGCCTTCTCAACACTAGTTATCTCTTCACTAACAGCAGCTGAACTTGTCCCAACTCCCAAACCCACAAACATCCCCTCACAGCCGGGTGAGAATTTGTGAAAGAGTGGGGAACCTCAAAGTGGAACAACTTTTGAAACCGGTATCCACTTTGATCAAGATGAGGCACTTTTGTTTCAATGACTCCCATCTAAACAACTCAACTCATTTGTTTCATTGTAGTCTTCATGTGCAAATGGTTAACTCTCCCTGTGACTAACACATGGAATGGCTTGCTTTACACTACATGAATGCATATTTTTAAAATTCTTAGGTAAGTCTTACTTAATTAGTGCCATGACTTATAAAAATGGAACGATGTTAAGCAAAGCCTAATGTGGTTCTCTCTTATGCAACAAAAAGGGTTCCTTTTCTTGAGTGATTGGAATAATTCGGTTCAGCTAAGCAAGATCAGGTTTGGGGTGGAAGTAAGCTTATCAAAGAATGGAAAGTGATTGCTTTGGTATCATGGGCAACATGAGTGCTGGGTGCGGCAGTAGACGGTTCTGTCAATGCCCGAGGACCTTTTGGACAGGAGTCTGAGCAGAGGGTGCCCGACAGCTCATCTCCCTTGCTTCCCTTTCCCAGATCCACTTCCCCTTCTTCTTTCTCAACTCTCTTTTCTTGGAACCTCCATAAGTTAGAACATTGGTCCCACTAGTGTCTGCAGTGAGAACAGAAATGGCTACTGCAGTGCCGCCTGGTGGAGCACGTTCCCCAGCGATCGGCAGACACAGTTGCACAGCTTCTCGTTGCCCATGGAGCCAATGTCAGCGGCATCTCCCTTGTCTAACTTTTGAGTTTATTTTGGAAACAAAGATTGGAAGGAGATACTGCTGTTTGTTTTCTGTCCCATTTCATAGCTGATATTCTTTACTCTTAATTATTGGATTTTTCTCCCCAAGGATGAGGACGTAGTGTCCCCGGCTCTACCCATAGTCTTGTATCATTGTAAAGATGTTACTACTAACTATTAGAGAAAAGCAGAGATGGATGAATAAAAGTAAGGGTTTATTGGCCGGGCGCGGTGGCTCACGCCTGTAATCCTAGCACTCTGGGAGGCCGAGGCGGGTGGATCGCTCGAGGTCAGGAGTTCAAGACCAGCCTGAGCAAGAGCGAGACCCCGTCTCTACTAAAAATAGAAAGAAATTATCTGGCCAACTAAAATATATATAGAAAAAATTAGCCGGGCTTTGTGGCGCATGCCTGTAGTCCCAGCTACTCGGGAGGCTGAGGCAGGAGGATCGCTTAAGCCCAGGAGTTTGAGGTTGCTGTGAGCTAGGCTGACGCCATGGCACTCACTCTAGCCTGGGCAACAAAGCGAGACTCTGTCTCAAAAAAAAAATAAATAAATAAATAAGGGTTTATGACAAACTGTGTAACCTTGGGTAAATCACTCAACCTGAGTCAAGAGAAGTCACTGTCCTCATCTGAATCATAGGAGGGGTTTGACTCACTGGGTGGTTGTTATGGGGATAAAATGAAGCACATTGTGTAAAGCAATTAGTGCAATGCTAGAGGTGGTGCTTAATAGAAGGTAGCGATTATTATAATTGCTTTGTAGCAAATTCTGATTGAGCAGGTTGGGTGGAGGCTGAGAACTAGTACTTGGGTGATTCTGAAGCAACCTACTTCTGCTCTAGACAGTATTCCCTATGTTCTCAATATTAATAAACTGAAAAACATTCATAGACTCAAATATGATAGTGGTTATACTTTTCATATCCAGTGATTAAGGAAATGCATAATGATAAAGTTGACCTGAATTTAATAATGCTTTGAAATAAACTTGTATTTTTTAGTTCAACACAATGATTACATTTGAAAATAGCAGTAAGTGTATGTGATAGATGTTGTATATTTAGCCCAGAGACAATGCCCACTTGGTATTCCAAATCTGTTTTAACAATGTATTGAGAGGTTCCTTCTGGACCCTGTGCCAGGTCAGAAGTCAGGATGCCAGGCTACCTCTTCCCAAAGAGCTCTGTGAAATATGATCGATCTTCTGCAGAAAAAAAAAAAAAGTTGTTTGGCATAAAGTTAATATTAATAGATATTTACCCAAGAAATATGAAAACGTGTCCACACAAAAACACGTACATTAATGTTTATAACAGCTTTGTTTATAAGGGTCCTAAACTGGGAAGAACTCAAATATCCACTAACTGGTGAACAGATAAATTGTGCTACATCCATTCAATGGAATACCACCCAGTGATGAAAAGAAATGAATTACTGAGACAATACATATGGACAATACATAAAAGAAGCAAACACAAAATCCTACATATTCTATAATTCCGTTTATATAATATTCTGTGGAAAAACGATAGAGAAACAATCAGATTAATGTTTGCCAGGGGTTGGAGTTAGGCCAGGGGATTCACTACACAGAAGCATGAGGGAAACTTCTGGAGCAATGGAACTAGTGTGTATTTTGATTACGGTGACGGTTGCGTGACTGCACACATTTGCCGAACCTCACAGCCCTGCGCGCTTAAAGAGGGTGAATTTTGCTGGTGGAAATTATATCTCAGTAAACCCGACTAAAAAACTAAACTAGAAAACCTGACTAAAACACATGAAAAACAAAACAACCCCAGTGGCTATACATATAATATTTTTACATATAAAATATCAAATATATATTTCTATATAATATGAGAATATATATTTTTTCTTTTTTCAGCTTGGTTTCTTCATCCTGTGATTTCCATATTTAATCTGTGTTGATATATGTAGATAAAATTCATTCATTTTTCATTGCTATGTGGTATTTGACTATATTAATATGCTATTAATATGTAACGTGTGGTATTTAATATGCAATTTATTTAGCTCGCTCCTCAGAGACAGACGTGCGGGTCGTCCCTGACTTTTCCTGGTCACGGTGTGCAGGGAGCAGCCAGGCAGTGTTGGGCCAGGTGTGCGGATCTCTGCAGGGCCAGCCCCTCTGGGTGTGGCAGTGACTGTCTCCTTGGTCTCTGCTCAGCCACCCGGCCCCTCCCCTGTGATTTACTTTCCACAAAGCAGCTGGAGAAAACCTTTTAAAATCTACACTAAATAACGTCCTTCCTCTGCCCAGACTCCTGCAAGATCTTTCAATCAAATTTGGATAAAGCCCTTTGTGACCGTACGACCCTTCACCTCAGTCCCTTCTGCATTCTGCTCACCTCCCTCCGGACCGTCACCCCCACGGTCCTTGCTCAAATGAGTGGACCCCCCTGGCCCGGGACCTCTGCCTGGAGGCCTGGCCCTCCAGACAGCGGCGTGGCTGGCTGCCCCAGTCTTCTGGAACTTTACCTAAACACCGTGTACCAGAGCAGCGTTTCCAGACCATTCTGTGAAAAATAGCACCCCACCATCATTCTGCATCCACGTCCTGCTTCATTCTTCTGTAGAACATTTATCACACATTTCATCTCATTCCATTTGTTGTCTGTTTCTCTCTCTCTGACTGAAATATAAGTTACATGGGGGCAAAATATGTCTGCATAGGTCCTTGCTATATTCCCAGCTCCCCAAAGAATGTCTAGTATTTTGTATGTATTTTTGTATGCAGGTTATGCACTTTTCATAAACATTTGTTATATATTTACTGTGCACATATTTAATCCTCATATTAACTCATTTAGTGCTCACAATAGTCCACTGAAGTATGATACCCTTATCCCAACTTTACAGATGAGGAAATGGAGGGGCAGAAAGGGTAAGTGATGTAACCACAGTCAAATGGCCAATCCGGAGAGGAGCCAAGATTTTTCTTCTTTTTTTTTTAATTTTTTTTTTATTATTTCAGCATATTATGGGGATACAAAAGTATAGGTTATGTATATTGCCCATGCCCCCTCCCTGAGTCAGAGCTTCAAGCATGTCCATCCCCCAGACCGTGCGCATCACACTCATTATGCATGTATACACCCATCCCCTCACCCCCCCACATCTGCCCGACACCCGATTAGTGTTATTCCTAAATGTGCTCCTAGGTGATGACCAGTGAAACCAATTTGCTGGTGAGTACATGTGGTGCTTATTTTTCCATTCTTGGGATACTTCACTTAGTAGAATGAGTTCCAGCTCTATCCAGGAGAACATAAGAGATTCTATATCCCCATTATTTCTTGTAGCTGAGTAATACTCCATGGTACATATATATCACATTTTATTAATCCACTCATGTATTGATGAGCACTTGGGTTGTTTCCACATCTTTGCAATTGGGAATTGTGTTGCTAGGAGCCAAGATTTGAGGAGCCAAGACTTGAGATGCTCTGTGCTCTGAACCACCTTGCTGTGCTGCTTCTCACCACAGGCGCTTAATACGTATTTGCTGAATGAATAAAAGAGTGGTGGAGGAGGAATTTACATGACAGTGGAAAAAGACGTAGTTCCTTAGATGTCTTTAAAGTCCAAGTCCTCATTTAGAGCTGTGGCTTTTCATTACAAAAGAAAATAATCATGTGCTAGTCTACATGATTTCACTGCAAAGATTAGGATGCACTCTATTACCACTAATAAATTTACTGCCCTGTTTTGCTATTAAGACAAGGTGTAGAGCTTATAGAGAACACTCCCGAGTCTTTTCCCTTTTTAAGTAACAAAAACAAATAGCATTGGTTACTCTCACTTGTACTCACTGAAAGATGAGAAATTCCAAATGGAATCTGAAATAGCAGAAACAAGGACAGCAGGCCCTGCTGTAGCGGCCCAGGTGGTTCTCCACTACCACACTCAGCATTTGAAACAGCGCTTCCTTTCCAGCATGAAAATAAGAAGCAGTGTGTTGTATATAACAGGGTCTTCCTTTTCACCTTGATTCAGGAAAACAGATTGCTCTAAGAAATTCTTCTGGGAACTACAAAATTCTGTTCTATCTAATAAATTTACAAAATTATTTATTTCTTAAAAGTGTGGTAACTTCAGGTTAAAAAAATATAAAAACAGGCCCCATAAATCTAGAGTGAGCCAGAAAATCTTTTATTCTGACTGAATCAAAGTTATTTGAATTTGTGCAAAAGCAATTGTTGTTCTAGTTAATTTGTCTTCTCTTTCTCTTTTTTCATTGTGGAAATAAGGCATAGGATGGAGCGTGGATGTTGTTCAAATTCAAATCCTGCCATTCACACACTAGGTGATGCTGAGCATTTTGCAGTCTCTCACTAGGTCTCGATTTCTTTAAAGCAGTGGTGATGTTGCCTGCCTTACAAGTTACTGTGAAGATACAGCTTCTGCTTAAATGGTAAATATAAGCTCTTAACAAATGTTTGTTCTCATGTCCCATTTCCCTATTAAATGGATCTAATAACAATACTTTTTGTTGTGTGTCTTGGCCATGGGAAGCACTGCTATGCTTTCTGTCCATCTTTCCATTCATTTCCATACTGAGGATTATGCTATCACTATACATGCCAGTGATTAACAAAACATGTAGAGTAGTGGCTTAAAAAGGAAAAGCAACTCTAGACGTAGGTTGGCCGAGGTAGGTCTGCTGGTTCCATGGAATCAAGGGCTGAGGTTCCTTCTCTCTTGTTCTGCCAAACATGGCTTCAGTTTCCAAGGCCACCTCTTTGGGAGCTCCACCTGGGCTATGGAGTTCCACGTGTAATAACCATATTCCAGGGAGAAGGAAAAGGGGTGAAGATTAAAAGAAGATGTCTCCTCCCTTTTAAGGCCCTTCCCAGGAAATACAGCATGACATGTTTACTTAGATGTGCTATTTAGAGAACTTGCTAGTATGATTAATAAAGAGAGCGGAAAATACGGCGACAGGTAGGTAGGACTCTGCTCCATGAATAGCATGGAAGACTTGGGCTATCGGGGTGGCTCTGCCACCCTCAACGCCACGGTCACGAGGCTGCTGCGGGAGCTGCCAGTTGCCAGGTTCCGTCGACACAAAGGAAAGGCAGGAGTCAGGCCGGAGCAGTCGTCTCGAGGAGGCCGACTGTCAGTGCGCCCTAGTCCCATGGCCACGGAGAACAATGTCATTTGTGGCTGGTGTCAGTGACTGTAGCTTTAACTTGGCGGGAGGTTTGTATTATATTACCCAAAGGAAAAACAAGAGAACGGAACTAACAATACTGGGGCATTGTTAGCAATCTCCACTCCACGTGTCAGTGGCCAGAATTTAGTCATCCACCCGGCTCCTGACAGCAGTAGAAGCTGGGAAATGTTGTCTTTTGGTTGAGTGGCAAAGTAACTAGAGAACTGGTGTACTGTCAGAAAGAAGGAGAAAGTGGATATTGAAAGGAAATTGGCAGTTTCTATCACATTATATGATTAAGCTGCTGAATGACTAATACTTTCTTTACCAGAATTTCAAGTACGTAAGCGCTGGGTTTTTCAGACTGTAAATCACTATTATTGGCTATTTATATTCAAGGTAAAATGACTCATGTGATAAAGTAAAACCCATGACTAAAACCCATGGAAAATCTGTCAATAACCCTGAAAATAAATTGATTTCTATATTATAGTTTTTGATAGAAACTAAAACTATTTGTACTATGTTAATCAACATTTTAATTGCCATGTCCATAATGACTTATTATTTCTTATCTTACTTCACCTGGCTAGTGACTTTGTCAATATTGATTATTTCCTGCTCTGGAAACATGCTATTCCTTTCTGTCTGCAATAGCAGCGCCCAATTTGCTCTTTTCCAGCCTCTGAGGTTGCTCCACCTTAGCAATCGCACCTCTTCTGCTCTTGCTCTTTACATACGTGTGTCCCTAACCTTCTGTCAGCAGAGCTCGCTTCCACCCAGCACGCCCTCCCTGTGCAGTCTCACCTACCCCCGCGGCTTCTGCCGCTGCTCACAGATGTCCGCCTCCATCTCAAGCTTCCCTTCCTCAGCTCTTGTGCATACAGGCAAATGCATACTAGAGAATTTCCTGTCTTTAATATTTTAAAAACTTACAAGAATTATGAAATATAAGATGCCAGAAAAGTGCACAAAGCATAAACGTACAGTGTAATGAACAACGGAAAGTCAGACACCTGTGGAAGCATTCCGAAAAGACAAAGTGTCCGCATCCTGCTGAATACTCCTTCTAACTAAACCAGCCTTTCTTCTCTCTAGAAGTCGCTGCTATGTTGGTGTGTGTGGTAATGCCTCCTTTGCTTTGTAAAATTTAGTTTTACCACCTATGTATGCATATCTAAAAAGTATGGTTTTGTCTGTTTTAAAAGTCTATGTAAAGGAATCATATTGTATTTATTCTTTTGAAGCCATATTATTAATAAGCACATTTGAAAATAGAGTTGTTAATCTTCAGTGTATTGAAACTTTCTATCATTATGAGAGAACCCTCTTTATCTTCATTAATGTATTTATCTTGCTTTTAGCAAAGTCATTTACAGCATCATTTTAGTTAGTATTGGAATGAGATATTTCCTCCAATCTTTTATTTTAGATCCTGTATTCTTATGTTTTAGATGTGTCTTGTAAAAAACACATAGTGAAATTTAAATCTAGGCTCTCAATGTTTCACTATTACCTGAGATATCTAGTACATTTACATTTAATGTAATTGTTGATATGTTTGATTTTAAATCTACCATTTTATTTTGCATTTTCCATTTATTCCATTTGTTTGATCTGTCTTTCTTTTCTTGCCTTCTCCTGGTTTAAGTTGGTGCTATGGTCTGAGTATTTGCATTCCCTCTAAATTCATATGTTGAAATCCTAACCCCGAAGGTGATAGTATTAAGAGGTAGGGCCTCACCTTTTCTCATGTCAGTAAGCGGTGCTAGCTTTAGGCCAAGATCCCAAACCAGAGTTACGGAGCGAACCTCAATTCTTTCATCCTCCCCTGTCATTCTCAATGATACTGCTTAACATCGCACCAGCCCGTCTACGTCTGTTCATCCCCGCTGCCATATGTTAGTTCAGGTTCTGCGTGAATTATTACAGCAAATGTTTAAAACTGGTCTTTCTGTATTCAGTCTTCCTCCACTTGAGGACATTCTCAACATTGCAGCAAATGCTATTCTAAAATCTCACTTTGCCAGGGATGCTGCTAAATATCCCACTGTGCACGGGACAGCTCCCCCCACAAAAAGAATTATCCAGTCCAAAATGTCAATAATGCTGAAGTTGAGAGATCTTGTTCTAGAATATCACAGCCTTGGCAAGTTTTCTCTTAGGTTTAAGTGATCTGTTCTTACCCAATATGGCAATTATTGTAATGCGTTTTATTGGTCTGTTTGTCTCACTCCTGTGGAGGGCAGAGTTTATATCTTATTCAGTATTGATTTCTCATTACTTAGCACAGTGCCTGGAACAATGAAGATAATCATTAACGGTTTTTGAATTACATTGCAATCGAACGCGCGTATCATCAACCCAGAGAACAATGTCTTCTTTAGCCTGCTCCAACCTCTCGGGAGGGCTTAACTTTTTGCCTTATCAAACCACTTGAGAGGAAGAGGCTCAACCATAATTAGGATTCTGAGAATTTGGAGTGAGGGGAAAATAAATTTAAAACTCTTCCTTCTGTCTAGACTGTGCTTTGTTTGAATCGCTCCTTTCTCTGAGCCCCACGCGGCTGATAGCATGAGAAGGCCTCAGGCGAGGCGGGGCAGCGGACTGGGGAGCGGCCTCAGTTTCTCTGTCAGGGACAAGGTGGAATCCAGGGAGAAGGACAGCCTGGGCTGGGCCATTAGTCTGGCTGTGCTCTAGTCTTTGAGAAAACACTCTTTTCTTTGGGTTGGTTATTCCTTTGTCAGAGAGGAAGACCTTGGTGGCTAAAGGTAGGATGTGGGCTAGGCAGAGAGGACCCAGGGGCCAACTTCTAGTCTGGGCCTTGGGAAGACGGGCAGGGGATCCCTTACGGCACATACACTGCTCAGCCCCACAAGGCGTGTTAGTTTCCCAGGGCTACGGTAACAAAAGGCCACAAGCTGGGTGGCCTAAAACAACAGTAACTTATCCACTCACAGTTCTGGAGGCTGCAAGTCTGAAGTCAAGATGTGCTCAAGGTTGGTTCCTTCTAGTCTCTGAGGGAGAATCTGTTCCACATCTCTCTCTGTAGGTCTGGTGGTCACTGGCAATTGTTAGTGTTAATGGCTCGTAGCTGCCTCACTCCGATACCTGCCTGTGTTGTCACATGGCCTTCTTCCCTGGGTGCCTCTGTGCGTGTGTCTGTCCTCTTGTTACAAGGACACCAGTGACTGGATTTAGGGCCTAGTACTCCGCTCAGAACCCACTCCAGTATGACCTCATCTTAAATAATTGTATCTGCAAAGGCCTTTTCTGAATTTGGGGGGACACTATTTAACGCACATAGGAGTTGGAATCTCATAAGTAGTTTCTAGTCAAAGCCCTCTAGAATTAAGTGTATATTTTTGCAGACTCTCCACTCTGGAAAAATCTGTCACAAATTTACTGTGGCAGGAAGTGTGGATCTAAAATTCAGAAATCCCGTTTTTCTTGCTACCCTCATTATAACCAGTGCATTTAACCTTGGTTGTGGCTCCTTAAATGTAGGTACGGCCTAATTTATTTTACATATCTAGTATTCTGTTTACATTTCTTCAATGACCAAAGTGAAGGATTACATAGCAGAGTATCATCCTAACAAAGGATTGGGGCAGGCTTGTTGAGAACTCATCAAATATCAGTGGTGGTAAGATGCTGAGTCAGATAATACAGGAGAAGGCCTAGTGCATTATTCTTAAAACTTGAAATTCATATTTCTCCTCTAAATTCTCCTCTAAATTCTCCTCTAAATTCTGCCAATTTAGATATTTCATCAACCCAACCCAAACTCTTTTTCACTCTAGAGCATAATCAAAGATGTATCAAGCACTTAAAGGGGTTATTTTCTTAAAGTAGTAATTTAAAAAAAGACTCAGAGAATCAGAATTGCTAGTTTTGTGATAGCATTTCTAAAGGAAGCTGGAGAAGGAGGGTGTTGCAAGCAGAGTTTCAGCAGAAGGCATTGCAGTAAGCTGCATCCCAAGTGTCATTTGCAGTGATTTGAAACCATAGAAACAAGTCAAAGCTACTGCCCATGTTTGCCTTGAGCTGAGCTTGCATGTGCGTGAACTGTTCTCGCCACCAAAAATGGTAAGAGTTTTCATTAGCCAAAAATAGATTCAGGTACATTTGTCCTGTCTCTATGCATTTGTGGACGCTTATTTATTTTGACGGTTATGTAATCATCTCTCTGGCCTCCATCCTCAACTCAGGCGGACCGTACTCTGCTTGTTCTAAGCCGTGTATAGTGGTTCCACCGCTTCCATTTCAGGCCAAAGAGATACAGGGAGAGGTTGGCTAGGGCTTCTGGAAAAAAGTTCTTCACATTTAAGTAGGTAACACTGGAAGAATCAGACCTTTTCAACCCCTGAACTTTATCCTGTGTGGATGTGATAGTTATCTTGCTAGCAGCGAGGAAGAAGCCAGCAGATGGAGAAGGGAGAACTGATAGAATTGCAGAGGAGCGGAGCTGGGCCCTCGACAGGCCGTAGCTGGGGCTGTGCTGCTTCGCATCAGGGCTTCCTGGTACTCACAGCCCAAGGCATCTAAGTGACAGTCTCCCGAAGTCGCCATGTCACAAAGAGGCAAAACACCCTGACTTAACCTCCAGAAATCTATTTGTTCCTTTGTTGTCCTTCGGCATGTAAACCACTTATAAATACGGATTCTTTCTCTGGAAAAAATCCCTGTGGAACAATTTAGTCCAGTGTTATGCTGAGAAAGTTACTAAATAGTTACTGAGGATTACTATGATCTGCTTTTTTTCATTTAACCACTATTACAATTTGGTTATAATTATTATACCTGTATCTGCAAAATAATTTTAGGTTTACATAGTGCTTTGTGTCATTTCATTTAATTCTAATAACAGCCCTGTGAGATAGAGGAATAGATGAAAATGCAAAAAATAGAGAAGAGAACGGTTACCTAATTTGACCAAGATCACAAATCTAGAAAGTGTCAAGGCCGGGACCTAAATCTAAGTCCTCTGACCCTAGACCTAGGGCTCTTTCCACCAATCCACCGCTGGGGGTTGGCGCAGACCTGTGGGTTACAGTGAAGGAAAAGTCCACGCAGAGCGACAGTGCGGAAGCTGGGTGCTGCTCCAGGCTGTGTCACCCAGTAGCTGTGGAAGTGTCGGTGAATCATTCTATCTCCCTGAGCCACAATTTCAAGGAATTACACTAGATGATGCATTATGTGCTTCTGGATTCTAGCTTCCTATGGTTCTGTAACCAAGAATTGCTTATGCAAATAGGGTACGGATCGTGCTTTATATAAACTGTAAAACTTCCCCGTTGACTACCAGAGAGACACGACTGTGTGTGCTCTGCTTGCAGCTCTATTTTAGCTTCCACGTTTGTGCCACGAGAACACCTGTGAAATGTCAGCAGTTAACAGATGGGGCGAACGAACATCTGCTGAGCTGGCTTTACAACACAAGGCACAGGCTTCTCATTCACAGAATAATTCAACTCTGGGGCTGCAAAAATCATCTGTTGATGAGCTAATCTTGTCACTATGACTCTTAGGACACTTTTCAAACGGAGTAAAAAGCCAGTCCGACAGAGTGGTTAAGATGTTTATTTATTTTACGCTTGAATGGCAGGTTTCCACAATTAATTGTCCTACGACTGATTTCCTTTCACTATTTTAATGAAGCGTGTGATATTTGCTGCCTCAATAGATCTGGGTTTGCAAATTTAGCACTATGGAGGCTATTTTTTCCTAATCAATATGTCAGCAATTTGAGAAAATTCCCATCAGGGAAACTATGTGCTTTGGCTGTGGTTTCACAGTCCAAAAGCTCGTCTTCACACAGACAAATTATTAAGTCAAAGGAAATGTAGCACAGCAGGGCGTAAGTCTCTTGACTAGAAACCGATAGTGTTAGAAAGCAGGAAATGATATTTTCAGGGAAATTGTAAAGAATTGCTTTATGAACAGATTTAAGCATTGGCTGACTAGAAATATTGGGGTTACGGATACATAAGGAGAATAACTAGCGGGGATGTCACAAAGATTGGAGACAGCCTGGCTGAGTGTGGCCCTAGTGGTCCTTGCCTTTGCTCTTGGGAGAGAGATGCTGGAAATTGAGTCCTCGGAGGAATGATGTGAGTGCAAATAAAACTTGTGTTGGGGCTCTTTCTAAGTGACAGAAACCCAGCTCATACTGGTCAAGTAAAATAGAATTTATTGGTGTATATAACTGGGATGCCAAAGGCCAGACTGGACTCCTGAGTGTAACCAACACTCAAATGGTTTCATCTTTTAGTTCCCCTTCTCTCTGGGTATTGGCTTCCTTCTGTTTGTGAGCTCCTGGCACACACTAGAAAAGGTGGATACAAGAAACTCCCAGGCTATCTGCTTTTCCTCCCCCAGAATGCATGTCTAAATTCTGGGGAAGAACCTGATTAGCCCTACTTAGGTCATAAACTCACCCCTGAATCAATCGCTGTGACAAGGAGCTGGGACACTGTTATTGTCCAGCCTGTGTCACCGCTCATGCCTGGGGTTAAGGCAGCGCCAGGACTGACCATCCCCCAGGCACTCAAGTTGCAGGGGTGGGGAGTTTATCCAAAGATAGGGATTTTGGGCAGACTAAATCAGAGGTCTACTTGTAGATTTCTTTAAAAGTCTTCATATTTAACACTGAACCTAAAGCTATGAAGCTAAAAACAAAAGTGAGTTATGGATAAGCTTTTTCAAATTACTCAGAAATGCTTTGCCCTAAAATTAGAATAAATGAAATAATCAGAACTGAATAAGACTTAAAGTAGGTAGTGTGTGCTCTTTTCATCTAATTCATGTCTTCCCCGTAAACTCATTATTAAAAGAACTATGTATCAATAAATACAAATTGCTAAATATAAAATGACTGGTAATTTAGAAGAAGATTTAAATAATTATGAATTAGACAATTCTCTCATAATGGCAGAATCCATCCTCAATTATTAATTTCTGTTTCTATACTTGGGTAAATCTAATGTAAACCATAAGATATTGGAAATTAAGTGACCATTAAACCTTAATGGCATTAGTCATTAGATTGGGTTCCATGGAGCAGACTCTGAGATGGAAGATGTAAGGAAGATTTATATGAGAAAAGGAGGGAGGCAGGATTAGGCAGAAGGAAAAGTTGGTCTGCCATGTGATTGCAACTGAGATCCCAGCCCATCCTCAGGAGCTCTGGAGCTAGAGTGGCCCTTCAAAGTTGTCCTGAACTGAGACGGGGGGCGGGGGGGGGGGGGCGGGCAGGCCTTTGTACTTCTACAATGGCCCGTCACTGGGTACAGGCTGACCCAGGGTAGAGAGAGGGACGTAAACTTGGACTCAAGCGTGAGGCCTCAGCAGACAGCAGTGCTGGGAGCTGGAGCAGCAGGTGCCTCTGGGCTGCGGAAGTGCCTGCGTGGCACAGCACAGCATCCACACAGCAACTGCTGTGCCAAGGACATGTAATGGCACTACACAGATGTCAGATGTATTGTCATTTTTGTCTCCAGGCAGGAAGAGTCTCTCTAGGCCAGAGAACATTTAAGTATTTCCCATTGTCACAGCAAACAAGAACCAAGCAGTCAGATCAAAGAATGCTAATCCTGCTTGGAGGAAGCACTTAACCAAGAGAACGCCGATAATGGATCAGGTCATTCCAATGAGAGAAGCGCAGCATCCCACAGCCACTCCCAGGGTTAACAAGCAGAGATTCACCGGGCGGGGCCTTGGAGCAAGACATCTCGGCCCAGGCAAAATCTTAACAGAACAGCCTGAGGCAAATGGAAAAATATTCTCCGAGCCCAGAGTCAATTCCCTTGTCCAAACTACCTAACTGGGATCTCCAGTACCTTGATGAGCAAGAGCTGGGATTCACGGTGCATTATATATGAATAGTTTGTTCAGTATAACTGCTATAACTCAAGTGTTGGTTTTTGCTTCTCTTTAAAAGTCCTTTTATGCTGGTATATTAGGGCCAAATAGGAGGATGTCTCATATCCGTTCTCCAGCTGTCCACCCGGCAGCTGTTCTGATCATGTTTTCCTTCTCACCATCCCCAGCTCCACTACGAGCCGAATTTCTCCTCCTTGCTAGTCCTACACCAGTTCCCTTGGGAGGTGGCAGCTTTCAAAGAAGGGAGAAGTACCCAAAAGGTAGAAATGTGGGAGAAATCATGTTTCCCTTTACTTCTTGCCCCTCAGTTTTCCATGTTAACTGCACAGAGCCTGTTGAGAGAGACTCAGACCTTGGCGCCTCACGGCCCGGTAGAGCAGATCAGGCACGGAGACGGGGCCCATCTAAGGGTCCCCAGCAGCGGGCCACAGATTCTCTTTATTCTTTTATCTGTTTGACAAGTAACTATTGAATCTGTTACCTGCCTCCCAATCCCCAAATCCCACAAGCACTCCTTTTAAGGACAGATTAAATCCTTAAGGAAGGAAAAAAAAATGTGTTCTTATTGTTCTCTAGTTTGCAAAGTCTTCTCCAAAGGTCTGACTGATACTATGCGCAGAGTGTTCAGCTTAACGCTGCCCACCGCCTCGTCCTCGTGGAGAGCGAAGGCTGGGTCTGTCGGAAATAGAAGCTGGCCATTTGCTGAGTTAAGTATTTCTTTTCTTTTTTTTTTGTTTTTATTTTGTTTTCTCTTTTTTAATTTTTTAAGCATTTCCTTTTAATTGTTGTTCCATTTTACATATTTCTCATTTTATAGTTGGTTCAGTTATTCTGAATAAATGCTTTTATACCCTCATGAGGTCCTTCACATGTAGATATATAGAGATGCCTGTTATGGTTTGAATGTTTGTTCCCGCAAATTTTATGTTAAAATTTGATTCCCGGTGCGGGAGGTGGGGCCTGGTGGGAGGTGTTTGGATCATGGGGGCAGATCGCTCATGAGTGGCCTGGTGTCGTCCTGCAGTGAGGAGTTCTCAGTTTGTCAGTTCACACAAGAGCTGGTTGTGTGAAAGGGTCTGGCACCACCTCCTCCCGGTCTCCCTCCTGCTGTCACCGCGTGACACGCTGCTCCCCCTTCCCCTTACGTCTGGACTGGAAGCTCCCTGCTTCTTGTACGGCCTGCAGGCCTGTGAGCCAAACACACCTCTTCTCCTCACAAACTCCCCAGTCTCAGATGTTCCTTCACAGCAATGCAAAATGGACAAACACAAGGCCTAAACCAAATGGTCTCTACTTTCCTTAAGATTCTGATGTCCAAAGTGAGTAACACCAGGTAAGTAATTCTCGCTGTGCAATCTTGTCTGGGTGCACAACACTTAATATTAACTCAGCTGAAATATTCTTTGGTTCTTAATAAACAAGCATCCCAGATGATTTAGGTAATTTAGGATGCTTATTTGAAAAATGACTTGGGACTTTATTTAATCATTCTATTATTTATTTATTTTTAATTTGACCACAATAAGGTATTAAAAGAATGGTTTTGCTCTTTTTTCATTTCTGGAGTATTTAATTTACCTGTACTAAGGTTGAGGGAGAGCAGGGATGTTGAGCAGTCATTATCAAAGCAAAGCTGTAAAGGCAAGGAGACCAGGTCTCAGAGAACCTTGTATCTTATGCTAAAAAGTTGAGACATAAAGTCAACTGCTGAAGGCAGTGGGAACCCACTGAAGACTTAAAATTTTTTTTTTCCATTGAAGACTTTTATACAGTGGAGTGACATGACTCTGTGTTTTAGAAAGATTAAGCTGGTGACAGTGTGGAAAATGGATTTTTATAAAGATTTATCCATTCCTTCATCCAACAAATATTATGAGTATTCTCTTCTCCCAAGAAGCTTACATTTTTTGAGACAAACAACCATTTACATAACAAGTCATTTGTTTATACTTGTGATGAGTGCTCTGAATGAGGAGGACAGGGTGGACTAGGAATGTGTAGGGAGGGAACTAGTTTAGAGGAGGACATTCAGGGAGGCCTCTAGAAAGTAAGATTCAAGGCACAGAGACAAATTATGTCTGTTGCCTAACGAGTAGTGGAGTTGAATGGAACCGGATCAGTAGGGGATGTATCCCGCAGAATGAAATAGACTCAAACAACAGTGGATAATCACATGCAGGAGGGAAGCCAGGACTCTAGGAAGATTGACAAGTATTTGGCTTAGGCTACTGGGTAGATGAAGCTGGTCTCCATCTGAGATGAGAATACAGAGAAAGCAGGTTTGTGAGATGGGGAGGGGAGGGAAGATGCTGATTTTGGAGTGTTCATTGGCCGTGTTAGTTAAGATCCCCAGTAGGAACTGGATGTAGGACTTTGGAATAAAAGAAAAAGCTTTGGACTGAAGGTCTAGTTTTTAAGTCATTAAGGGATAGGTGAGAAATGAAGATATGAGATTAGAAGAGATAATTTGTAAATAATCTTTAGAATGAAAATAGAAAATACTCAATACAGAATCTTGAAAAATATTAACATTTAAGGGATAACGGAGGAAGAGGGATTCATGGAAAATACTGAGAGTGAAATAATAGGAAGTCAGGAAGGAAACGTTGTTATCGTGGTCTCTAGAAAACGGGAAGAACGAGGGCCTGGTCACTGGTGTCAAATGCTACAAACAGCTCAAGTATATGGTGAAAAGTGTCAACTAGGTGTAATAAGAAGGTGTCCTGTGAGCAGGACAGTTTCTGTGGAGTGGTGGTGAAGGCCAGATCGCAGCAGCCGAGAATCACTGAGGATAAGGAGGTGGGGAAACAAAGGCAGACAACCCCTTCAAGACGTTTGACTGTATGAAGAGGAAAGAGGCTGTCATGAGGGTTTGGTCGAGTGAAAATACTGTTTTTGTTTTTTTTAAATTTATTTTTTGGCTGATAGAGATCTGAGCACGTGATGAGCATTGGGAAAAGCCAGCTAGAGGGGAAATGGGCAGAGACGCAGGAGAGCGGGCTGCTGTGACAACAGTGAAGTCCCACAGAGACAAGGGAGGTGGGGTCCCAAGCACCTGTGGGGACGGATATGTGACTTCTGGCTCAAGACAGCATTTATCACTTTCCTTCTGACCTTGTAATGTAGTGATTACAAAAGAATAAACACATGCAGATTCACAGAAGAGAATGAGAGGTGCCGTAGGAAGATGAGAGAGTTCGGCAAAAGTCTAGAAGACAGAAGGTGAACAGAGTTGTCCCTGAGGTAGCAGGGAAGCTGCAGCCCAGAGGGTCTCCGCAAAGATATGACTAAGAAAAAAGACAATTTGCTTGGCAGAACCCAGAGAGGGTCTGGACTCGCAGACATTAGGCTCTGCAGACAAAGGTTCAAAGTAAGGAGATGGGAGACCGTGCGTGGGATAGTCAGCTACTACAGTGTGCACAGTGCTGGCATTATTTCCTCTCATTCCTAGTTAGAAGATCAGAAGTTTCTTCTCTAAATAAATTGGACAGTGTCCCCCATCCAGTGACTTCCAAATGGTGTTATTTAGGAACCCTGGTATCATAGCTTGTTCCCTGAGTCATCCTCCTAAAGCAAATCGAGTCAGTTGAAAAACTTCATCCAAGTTAACAGAACCTCAAGTATGAAGGAAGAAGGAGGGGCTCCTGTACATTTGAGAGAACAGTAGCACCAGTGGAAAACAACCAACGTCCCTGAGGAAGTAGATACAGTGCAAGGAACAAAAGAGAAACACAAATCAATTCTAATTTGTATCCACACAAGGATTAAGGAGACCATGAGAAAGAAAATTCAGAGAACAAAAAAAGAGCTCTTGGAAATGGAAAATGTTCATTAAAATTTTTAGAAATTCTATAAAAGAAATGGTAACGTTGAAGAATCTCCCAGAAAGTAGAACGAAATAGCTAAGCGTAGGGTAGAGATTTCATGCAAATCTCTAAATAAGGATTTTAAATAAATTTTATTTAAAGATTTAAAATTGTTAATATACAAAAGAGGAGAGAGCTGACTGGAGATGGCCGAGACTGTTCGGGAGTGTGGGGTTCTGGAGGAGGCAGGGGTGAGGGCAGCAGTAGACAAAGCTGTGGGTGCACAGCTGTGTGAGTTTGAACAGGTTCGCTAACCTCTCTGAGATCTTTCATCAGTAAATTGAAGACAATACCAAGATCATTAAAAAGACTAAATTAGTTCAAACAAGAAGCAGCACCTACCTTATAGCGAATACTCTCTAAATGTTAGCAATATGACCTGAATCCCTTTTTCTTTGGAAAACCAAGCTCTTGGAATAATAATGAAAAAAAATATACGCACACAGAATTCTGTGTCCAAAATGAGCACTTGTAGATAGCCCACACTTAGCTGTCAGACAGTTGCTTCTGCTATGGGTTAAGAAGATGTATTCAGTTACTCATTTAGCTTCTTTGTTCTCTCTGTATTGTTTTGCCTCTCTTATCCAAGGCACGGAGGAACACTGTGGCACAAGGGTAAAAACCTTGTGTACAATTGGAAAGTTCATTCCATCACACAAACAGATGTAAAATTGCAACTGTTACAAGATCTACAAGAGTCAGATGATAGCAGGATTATCTGTTCTCCAGGTTTAAAATAGTGATAAAACAAACAGCAGCCGGGTAGTCTTTTCCAGAGGAAGCCAGGCCCGAACGGATGGGGATTCTCACGTGGACTTGCAGGGAACGTGGCTAGTATCTTCCCAGGGTCCTCCCTCAGTGGACAGGGGGACAGAACTTCTCTGGAAGGGGTATTTTCTTCCTTTTTGCTTCCTTCCTCAGGGATATTTCACCTTCCCTAGCTTTTGTATGGCCTGCTGTGATTTTACGATTATGACAGTGTTTTCTGCTGCTATACACTGTGTGTAAGTTCACCGTAAGTGTGAGCCGAACCGATAGTCTCAAGTCACCTGTCAGTGTTGACGCAGGTCCCTCCAAGGCTCTGTGTTTTCAACTATAAGAAATATTAGTTGGTTCAGAAGATGCATAAATCAGGGCACGTGGCAGCAAGTGGCAGAAAGACTTTCTCAAATCAACTGTATCAGAAAGAAAAATGCGTGTGCCTGCGTACCTGGAAGCCCGGCCTACGGCGGCTTCAGGTATAGTTGAGTACGAGAGCTTCAGTGACTCCAGAGGCTTCTCTCTCTCTGTTCCTCATCTCTGCTTCTTTCTGTTTATGTTACATGTTGACCTCTTTTTCTTGTAATATATTACAAGATTATTTTATAAAATTAATATTACAATTATTAATGAATCTTCCCAGAACTGTAACTCCAAAGGCAAAGAAGGAAGTGCTACTGGTTTGGACTAATCTAACAGTCACCCGGAGGGTTCTGATTGGCCCATCTGGGGCCTTGTGCTCATCTCTGAGTGAGTCACTGGTGCTTGAGGTCTGGGCACCGCTGGCCCGACTAGTCCCTTGCTCGCACGTGCGACAGGCACTGTGGGGAGGGGAGCCTTTCTCAGTGGGGAAGGCTTGTGCTGTTGCCACCTGAGCAGGTAAAACTTAGCACATTTCATGCCGCCGTAAGAGAAGGGAGGAGGCAGACCTGCTTGTGTTCTCACTGCATCTTTGACTCGATGACCATATTCAGCCTCAGCTCTTCAGAAACCTAGTGGCTGTGCTTTCAGTACGTATTTGCTGTTAGTGCTTGGCAGGTGTACTTGGCGCTTGGCAATCACACTCATTCACATGCCATATTATGAGATTGCTTTGGATTGAGCTTTTTATCCGTTCATTTATTCACTTTTACTGTTGACAAGCTTTTGTCAAGTACCTAGGACAGGCCTGTACAGAACAAGAAAGTCATAGTCTCTCCCTCATCAAATGTACAGGGTAATGAAGGAGAAAGACAATCAGACACACGCACACACACACACACACACACACACACCCTCCCTTTGAAGTTGTTTCAAATACTGCAAGATGATATAACAAGAGCGAGTAATAATGGCGTATCAGAGATGCTGTCTCACACGGAGTACTACTCAGTGCAGTCTTGCATGATGAGTAAGAATTAACCAGTGAAGAGCGTAGGAAGAAGCATCCAGGGAGAAGAAATAGCCTGTGTGGAGGACTGGAACTGAGAGTGGGGGGCACAAAATGGGAGGTGAAAGATGAAGTAAGAGATCATGAAAGGCCTTGCAGGATGGACTAAGAATTTTCTATTTTTATCCTACATATAGTGGGGAGTCCCTGAAGGGTTTAAATCAAGGCAATGAAACATTTTGATTTATGTTGACAAAAATCAGTCTGGTTCATTCATTCATTTATTTATTTGGGCTATGGACTATGAAAGTATAAGTCAAGACTGCTTGAGCTTGAAGTCTTAGTCTGCCACTTACTAGCTATGTGACCCAGCATAAGTTACCTAATCTCTTTGTGCCTCAGTCTCCTCATCTGTAAAATGGGGATAGTAATAGTAATTACCTCATAGGTTTGTTATGAGAATTAAATGAGGTAAAATATATAAAAGTTAGAAAAGTGCTTTGTGTATGGTGTTATCTGTTTGCTGTTATTATTATTGTTATTATTTAATATCTAGCTATTGAGCAGTTCCTTTAAGCCAGGCATTGAGGAAGTATGAAAAGTTTTTTGCAAGGAGTGGCAGTGTTTGCCCACTAGAGATAGCAAGGTTGTCAGACAGAGCTGGGTGTCATTTTGAGTACAAACTCAAATGATTGTGGCCTACATGTTTTACAATTATCCAGGCTATTTATGAGTTTTAGAGTTAGACAGATAGACTTGAATTTCGTTTCTGGTTTTGCCTCATACTAACCAAGTATCTCCATTTAATAAGCCTCAGTTTCTTTATCTGTAATATGGGGGATTAAAAGCACCTACCTCATACTGTTGTTATAAGGAACAAATGATATTACATATGTCTGTGTTTATGTACCAATATATATGCAAAGATTTCAGCACTGTGCACAGCACATCATAAGAACTCACGAAATGGTAAATTATGATATATTTTTTCAATGCCAGTCTCCATGCTTAATTGATATATGTTTCTGATACACTCTCTGAGAAATTAGAATTATTGTTAGCTGCATAAAAGGAAGAGGAAGAATACATGCTGAACTAGTATTGCAGTTATTTTTAAGTAGAAGAATGGAAAAAGCAGAACAGAAATAAAAACTTACCTATTTTACTGAAAATACTTACAAATTCCTTAAACCTCTGATGATGAAAATATGTTTACAATTTATTTATATGTTAAAAATAATTATTGAAAGAAAAAAATAAAATAGTGGCAGGCATAGATCCAAAATACTTCCTTAGCTGACAAAAATTAATATTTTATGCAATGGAACCATCTCTATTGGGAAAAAAATTAACATTTTAAAAACTTGCATATGTAGTTTTAAATTTTATCTTCATCTTATTATAATTTATAAGAAAACAAATCTAGTGAATTTTACAAAGCACAGATATTTTCTTGTTAAAAAATAAAGTCTGAAATGAATATGTTTGTCATTTTCAAACCTGTCTTCAAATCTACCCTTCTGATTTCTATTCTTCTTTTCTGTAAACATGCATTATCATATGCTAGAGCTAGATGGATTTAATTTTTATTATGATATAACACAAATGGAAAGTGAAATATGAAAAGGATATTTCCATGTATATAGCAATAAGTTAACATTAAATCTAGCTTTATGATGTTTAACTTTGAGGTATCTGGCCAAAACACAATTGATTGATAGGATGGAAATTAAAACCACTAATGGGATGCCTTGTTCTATAATTCAGGGTTGAGGATTATGAAGCTACAGTCATTTTCTTTATTGCTCTTTGAGGGAAGAAAAAGTAGGTAAACAAATTGAAATGAAGCTGTGGGCCTGGGTGCTCTGCAAGGATACCGACAGAAGATCAGGTTACTGGCCTCGAGAGCTTATAAGCCTATGGCAGACAGAACACAATACTCAAGAAACAAACTAGGAACAAATGCCTGCAAGTGAACCGACTATAGGACAGAGAAAAGAACAACATTTGAAAGATGAGATCATGCAAAGGAAAAGTGAATTAGAAGGTGAAACACCCAGCAAAATCCTGCAATTCCTGTGCACTCCACGAGCCAGAACAGGATTCTAATTCCTTGCATGTTAGAATTGACAACACAATCTACTGGGAGAGTTTTTTTCAGCATTTAAAAACTGGGAGGGGCCGGGCGCAGGGGCTCACACCTATAGTCCTAGCATTCTGGGAGGCCCAGGAGGGAGGAGCGCTTGAACTCATGAGTTTGAGGCCAGCCTGAGCAAGAGTGAGACCTGTCTCTACTAAAAATAGAAAAATAAGGCAGACTTTCTGGTGTGTGCCTGTAGTCCCAGCTACTGGGGAGGCTGAGGCAGGAGGATCGCTTGAGCCCAGGAGTTTGAGGTTGCTGTGAGCCAGGCTGACGCCATGGTACTCTAGCCCGGGCAACAGAGTGAGACTCTGTCTCAAAATAAAATAAAAAACTAAAAAAAAAATAAATTTAAAAAAAAGAAATTGAACCTCACTTGCCTCCTTCATATTCTAAAAAAAAAATAATAAAATAAAAACTGGGAAGGAGAATATAGATTTATCTGGCAAATCTTTTTTTTTTCAATTTTAGGTAAGTATTTTCTTTATAGCCAGCTATGTAGAGGACACATATCTCATGAAGGAAAGAAATCATACATGTACCTTGTATTTTAAGCCCCAAATGATTTTCCTAAAAACACAAAAATATAAACTAGATATTTGGCATCAAAAATTTAAAAGAAGAATGTACTATGTCTCTCTTAAAATAAAGTAATATATTTCTTCCAACCTTTCAGGAAACAAATGCTTTCTTTATTATTAAATTTAATTCCTTTTTCACCTCTACACTTTCTCCTAGACTATTGGAATTTCCTATAACTCTGATTTCTCTCTTCCTTTTCCTGCGTCTTTGCCCTGCTTGTTTTTCTCTTTCTATTTGCAGTGCTAGTGAAACTAGATAGCTATAGTACAGTATAGTTCCCTAAACTGAAGCTTTAATGGATAAGAAAGTAAAAACAAATCAGGGGCAACAACATGGGATTACCGATTTCCTCTTTGTTTTGCTAATGACAGACATCAAAAACAAATTTTAAAATATTGAATAAATTTAGTTTTACACAAAATTCATCACATTGTACTTAGTTCTTTTATTTCTTTTTGGACTAGTGACAAATTGCTTGCCAGCTGACCCCAGTCTGGGGACCTGCTGTGGATATGCTGCTCCCAGCTGACAGCCAGGCTAAGGGCCGCAGCCGCAGGCTGTGAACGGAAGGTTAGTTCTCTGTTTCCTTTGTTCTATGATGACAAAAAAAATTACATTAAAGCACTTTAAAAATTATGTTTACTTTTTTGTTAAAGGAAATACAGTCTTCAGTGACTCTTCATCACGTTTAGGATGAAGTCTGCACTTTTGAAGATTGTGTGTATTTTTGTTATCTGGGTCCCATTTACCATTACAGCCTCTTCTTCTGAGCACTTATACTCCCTCCCTGTGTGATCTCTACACACACCTGCACACACACGCGCACACACGCACACACACACACACCTGCACACACACGCGCACACACGCACACACATGCACACACGCACACACACACACACACACCTGCACACACACGCACACACACGCACACACACACACACACCTGCACACACACGCGCACACACGCACACACACGCACACACACACACACCTGCACACACACGCGCACACACGCACACACACACACCTGCACACACACGCGCACACGCGCACACACACGCACACACACACACCTGCACACACACACGCACACACACACACACACACCTGCACACACACGCGCACACACACACCTGCACACACACGCACACACACGCACACACACACACACCTGCACACACACGCACACACACGCACACACACACGCACACACACGCACACACGCGCACACACGCACACACACACACCTGCACACACACGCGCACACACGCGCACACACACACACACACACCTGCACACACACGCGCACACACGCACACACACGCGTGCATCTGAGTCTGGCCCACTGCATGGTCTCCTTTGTGCTTTACATGTACTCTTCCTCCCTGAGGGCCTCTGCGTTTGAAACCTGATTCAAAGCCCTCCTGGGTAGCTCCAGGTAGAGGTAGTGATGTCCTCCTCCGTGCTTCCACGTATGTACACACACACACACACACGTACATATACACACACATGTGAAAATTAAATCACCCTTGTAATGCCTGTTATAATGTTCTATGGCAACATTTTATCTATATATTCTCTTCTAGAAGAGTTCCTTGAAGATGGAAACTATATCACTTCAGATTCTTTTGTTATGCAATTAATGTATCTTGCTGGAAAGTAAAAACATATTAGGCAAAAGTCACCTATTCTAAGTTTTGAAATTATAATCTTTCTTTTAACACAATTAAAATCTTATGCAAGACTCCTCTTGTATAGGTTTGTGTAGGCAAAAGGGAGTAGCATAGAGATTTATTCTCCCACTGGTGTGAATTTTGCAGCTGAGACCACCTTCTAACCATTCCCTGCCACTCCCACACTGTCCCTTAGAGGACAGAATGACTGCAGGCAAGTGTTTCTGTTTATCTGTTTAAGATGGCACTCCCCACCTTCAATGTATCTATGTATATTTATGAATAATGAGCACAAAGAATCTGATGGGTGTGTATACACGCTGCTCTGGTTTGGCTCTTTGACCCCTTCAAGCCTCATGACTTGATCCCCGGCTGGGCACGGTGGCTCATGTCTGTGATCCCAGCACTCTTGGGAGGCCGAGGAGGGAGGATAGCTCAGGAGTTCGAGAACAGCCTGAGTAAGAGCGAGACCCCATCTCTACTAAAAATAGAAAAAAAGAAAAAAAGAAATTTGATCCCCCATGTTTGAGGTGGCTCCTGAAGGGAGGTGTTTGGGTCATGGGGGTAGACCCTTCCTGAATAGATCAATCCCCTCCCTGGGTGTGGGGGTGAGCAGGTTCTTACTCCATTGGTTCCTGTAGGAGCTTGTTGGTGAAAAGAGCCTGGCAGCCCCGGCCCCTTGCTGCTTCTCCTGCCGTGTGATCTCTGCACACGCCCCCCCTGCCCCTCCCACCGCGGGTGGACGCTGCCTGAGGCCTCAGCAGGAGCAGGTGCTGGCCCATTGCTTCCTGGGCAGCCCTGAGCCAAATGAGCCTCTTTTCTTCATAAATTACCCAGCTTGGGGTATTCTTTTACAGCAACACTAAATGTACTAAGACACACATATGCCAAAAAGTAAGCAGTGCTTGTGGATGTATATTTTCCTTTAGTGTGAACATCCTTCCATGCCAGTAAATGTGCTTTTATTTCATCATTTTTTACAGCTGCCTAGACAGACTGGATGGCTGTGTTTTATTTGGAGTTTTTATTCTCTGGCATAATGTCTGAAACAAATATTTGTCAAATAAAGGACAAAACCTCTCCTCAGTGCTTTTCTCTAGGCCTGATTTGAGACTCTGATGCGTCCAGGAGTGACCTTGCCTGAGGCCTCCAATGAGGAAACAGGAAGGAAAATGAGGGGAAGTGACGGCCGCGGGGTGACTCATGCTGTTTTTGTGTTGAATTTTCTCTCATCATAAAGTGAAAAACAGTGGCTGAAAAAAAAAAAAAAGATGTGGTTTTATAAAACATCACCATTTCCTTACTAAAATGACAATGTAGCAACATATGATTATGAAAATGGATTTGGGCGCCCGAGGACACGCCCTGGACGCAGGCGCCGCAGTCACCGTAGCCAGAACATCACCTTTGCTGAGGCACTGGGAATTCTGACATCGTGATATGAAACAAAGTAACTGAGAAAGTAATACATTGACTTGAGAAACTCTTTAAATATGCAGATTGAGCATTATGTGACTTCAAGAGACAGGCGACTGGGATGGGTCTCCCCTCGGAGTGCCTAAGATTGGCCAGTGACGCTGTGGGGACACCTGCCCAATGCCAGGAAGGCACGGGAGGATGTATTTTATCTCCAGAATTCTTTAAAGATTTGTAACCTTGAACCACCTCATCGCCCTGTGCCTGTCCTCCTCCTGCACCGTCCTGCCTAGCGATGTGAGTGGGACACGAAGGTGCCATGGCCCAGACCCCAGGCCCTGTCAAACCCAGAGGGGCAGTCGCCACCCCCTTCCCCGGCCTGTGTGCGTGACCATCGTCCTACTTGGAAGAGATGGCCTTTACTTCGCCTTCTCCCAAACAGGGTTTAGGGAGTGACAGTGGTTACTTAGCATTGTGAGTTGCCTACTCAAAAGCCGTCTCCTTTTCTCTTTGTTAACAAAGCCCTGACTTTGCTTGAATGTTCAGTTCTTCTGTGATAAGAAGATAAAATCCCGCTTAGTTTTGGTAATCCTCTTCCCTCGTCAGAGATTGGTTTAGGGTGAGTATGTGATCCAGTTCTAGCAGAGGGGAATTCTACTAGAGAGCCCTGGGAAATATCTCCTCGGACCCAGGAGGGGACAGTCTCTTTTCTCACACAGGAGTCTGTGGGAGCTGGAGCGATGCCAAGACTGCGGAGGCAGCCGGTGATGTGAGGACAAAGAGATTCCACCCAGCATGATGAAAATGGCAAAATAGTGAGAAATGGGAAAAAACAAGTTTCCCTGATGAATTTGATAAGCCACTGAATTAACATGTCCTGGAAGTACCCACGTCTGGACTTTTTTTCACATGAGATAATAAGTTGCCTTATTTGCGGAGGTTGGGGCTGTCTACCTCTTGCAGCCAGAGCATCGGTACCGCTAACTGCCAACATGGGCAAGTCCCAGTGACTTCTACTGTGCTGCCAGTCAGGCTTCAGAACTCCTGGGACACACATGTTCTTTACTATTCAATCTTTACCCACACTACTCTAGCCACGGAAAATAGCTGCATATTATATTGCACTGATACCTAGTGAAGATATATCCATTCTTCAAATCGAGTCTAGATCTTATTACCCGAGACAGCCTCCCAACACTCCACCAGGCAAAATCACTTCTTCAGTCTGTGTATTACACTTGCTTTGGATCAGTCTTTTCGTAGTTGTGCTTTCTTGCCTTAATCTGTAGGTATACATTATCAGTCTCCTCAAATAAATATAAAACTTCTTTAAGGCAGACATGAAATAATTTTTGGCAAATGATTCAAGGAATCATGCGTTTTTCAGCTCAGCATCTCTCCTCCAGCCCTGGGACCCTACCTCTCAGCAGGGGCTGCCTACGGTTTGCCAGATCGGCCAAGTGCGAAATGAAAGCGGTTGGTTAAATGATACTGAAAATCCCTTCTGATGTTAAGATACAGCGATGATATCTAAACTGAAGTGAAATCATGCTTCTCAGACATACACAGAAATATGAGAGTTGAATAGAAAAAAAGAAAACTGGTGGTGAAATACAAATATCTTGAACTGTTTTACAATTAGTGTTTTTAAAACTATACTTCTATTTTTGGACATCTTTACTCATGATATTTACTTTTTGATGACTGTCCAGGATATCTCTTTGCAAATGCAGAAAGTCCTGTTGTTTGGGAGGAATGTGCTAGAAATAGAATCTCATAATGCGTGGCTGATCATAAATCTTTTATAGCCCTGCCAATATTCTGGGATTTATTGTAGAGTTTTCTCTCCTTGTTTTAAACTTTGCATCCCCCTGATATATTGGACTTGGAGGAGGATTTGCTTTGCCTGAGGAAAACACTCCAGTGGGCTATTTTTGAACTGGCTTCTGACATTTAGACTTGGAAATACTGTGTTTCCAAGATACGTATCCTTCAATAAGCTTGCAATGCAAATGTAAAAGTAAATCAAGTTAAAATTTTAATCATCTGTTGATATGATTTTTTATAGAGGATTTCCCCATTGTGGACTTCTCTTTGTGTAGATTAAGTGATGGCTACAAAAGTAAATACAAGATGGGGAAAAGTACGCAAGGTTTAAGAATTCCCTTAATTATCCCTTAATTACTTACCTCACATTCTCATTTCTAAAGTTTGTGAACACAGGAAAGGCACACACGCAAAATCCCCAGAGGCTCTGTGTTTTGGTTTAGCTTAATGATGGCTCAAATCTCTGCTTGTTTTTCCACTGCTACCTCGATTAGTTCCATTGGCTCACGTGAGAACGGGCAGCTAGGTACACACTAGCCACTTGGAAGGTTCCACTGAAGAGATGGAGTGGAGGTCGGGGGTGCGGAGGGGACGATAGGAGGAAGAAAACGGGGCTGCTGCAGGTGGGTAGAGAGAGACAGGGGGAAGCTTCCCTAATTCCTTGACCGGGCATAGGAAATGGGACTTCACCCAGCTGCAGCCCCGAAGCTCCTGAGGTAGAAATCCTGCCAGGAGCTTGCCTGGAAGCAGCACAGCCTGGGGAGTTTGGCAGGATTGCCTGCAGCTAAGGCTGGAGCAGGTACAAATTGCGGAAGTGGAAGGTACCAGTAAATGCTCGCTGTGGTAGACTGAACTATGTTTTTGCCTGGTGACCATTCTCGCAAATGAAAAGTAGCTACTAAATCAACCTGTTTTCAGTTTCTGTAAAACACAGCAGTTCAGTGTCTCTGCACCCTTGCTCGTGTTACTTCCTCCATCTGGAAATGTCTCCCTTTCTCCCCCTATCCCTGGCCCTTTCCCCCAAATTCCAGAGCACCTAAACATTCCTCAAAGGCTCGCTTTCTCTGAAGCCTTTCCTGACCCCACTGTTACCTCTCTTCAGGTAGAATTTACCATCCTGTTTTTGAGCTTCCCACTGTATATGGTAAAATGTGCGTAGCCCCTATAATACCTTAATGTCTTTATTTTGTATAGCTGTCTTCTGTTTTTGTGTTTTTGCCTTCTTTAGGGCAGGGACTGACTCCTAATCATCTTTAAATCCCAAGAAATCAGTGCAGAGCTTGGCTTGTTGCAGGGATTTAACATATGTTATTTCCACTCGTAAATAAGCAAAGAGTGCTGAGGGAAGAGTTCAGAGACTAAATTGGCAAGGGTTTAAGGATTTCAAAGCTTTCCCTGGTAGATAAGTGCAATGGTGGTTTCCACCCTGCAACTACTTCTTCAAAAACCGTCATTCCGTGGGGCGTGGAACCCTGCAATGACAGCATCCCTCCCGCTCTGTTCAGAATCCTGCTATTAGTTACTACCTGGGCTTACCGCCTCTTTCCCCAGCCAAATCCCATGTAATCTCATAGAAGCCATGAAAAATATCTAATTTGCAAATTTGTGTCTACATTTATTCAATAACCTTCACCAAGTGTTTGATGTGCATTTATAATGTTCCTGGCACGATGCTAACCCACATGATGAGCAATAGGATTCTGTAATTTACAAAACCTGCGTAAGTCACTGTCTCTCCTTTGAAGTTCCCAAGAAAAAAATCCCAGAAAGCAATTCACTACTGTCCCACATTTCAACTTTTCCCTTATATTTATTGGTAATGAATGAAGAGTTTGGCAGGATCTCTCTCCTCCGCGCTGGAAGGTGTTTGAGTTTATAGGAAAGAATGTAGGCGTTGGAGGCAGGCAGATCAGTCTCGGGCTCCCCTCTCTTTGCTTCAACACCTATACACACCAATTTCTTTTTTATTCATGTGTACCTTTGCTTGAAAATCAAATCATCAATTTCTGCAACAAAAATGATAGTACCTATCATTTGTGGTTGTAGTAAGAGTGACATGAAATAATGAACATGGGAATATACCTAGGAAATATTAATAACACGGCTCAGAAGATGTCAGGTACTCTAGGTATTATTATTCTTTCTTATGGTTCAGAGCTGTAAGAGGAATAACCTTCAGCAAACCTTGTAACGTCTATGTGAGTGTGCATCATTTGCACATTTACAGGAGAGTCTCTACATTAGACTCTTTTCTGGAGTGATAGGGCTTGCCTGTAACATGCTGTAAAAATACCGTGGTGGATAAAAGAACCATCCCCACAGCCCTGAGATTTCTTTCTTGGGGTCTTGGAACCATTGCAGGCCCAGACTCCTGCTGCTCAGCTTTGCTAGGACTGGAAGAGAAGTGGCATGTTTAGGGGATAGCACCAAACATAGAATTTGCACTATGGAACTAAAAACACTCAAATTGGCCACTAACTAGCCAACTGATGATGGACCCGTTAATTAAACATCCTGTGGTAGCAGAATAACGCCCCTTCGTGATGTCCGCGTCCTAAGCCCTGGAATGTGTGAGCACGTTGCCTTTCGTGGCGAAAGGATTTTTCTATTTCAGATATGATTAAGTTAAGGCCTTGACACTGAATATCCTGGATTATCTAGCTGGGCTCAGTGTCATCATGGGGTCCTCATGAGAGGGACCCAGGAAGAATCAGAGTCAGAAAAAGGAGATGGGCCATGGGCATCAGAGTTTGGAATGATGTGCACTGAAGGTGGAGGAAGGGGCCACGAGCCAAGGAACGAAGGCGGCAGATTCTCCCCTGGAGGCTGCAGAAGAAACACAGCTCTGCTGATAATGTTTCGAGCCACGAAGTTTGTGGCAATGTGTTGCAGCAGCAATAGAAAACCCAAACACATCTTCAGTGTTAGTTTCTTCTTTCTAAAATGATAATGCTATACATGAATGTTTATTGTGTCAGGTAATATTTTAGCCATGGAAGACACAGCACTTAATACAAAGTCCCTGCCATCAGGAGGCTTAGTTATTGTGGAGAGACAGATAATATTAAAAAAATCATTCTGTACATGTGTAACTTTGTCTCAAGCAGTACAAAAGCAATGCATATAACTAAAGCATTTGTACCCCTGTAATGTTCTGAAATAAAAAATATGTACAACTATTATATATCTATAATTAAAAATAGTAAATTTTAAAAAAGAAAAAATAAATCATTCTGATCACAATGAGATATCACTTTACACCTGTTAGAATGGCGATTATCAAAAAAACCAGAGAAAACAAGGATATGGAGAAAAAGGAAACCTTACGTATCGGTTGGAATGTAAATTGCTATAACTGCTATGGAAAAGATTATGGAGTTTCTGTGAAAGATTAAAGATAGACTTATCATATGAACCAGTAATTCCACTTCTGGGTATAAGCCAAAGGAAGGAAAATAAGTATGTTGAAGGGATATCTGCACTGCCATGTTCAATGCGGAATTATTTACAATAACCAAGATGTGGACTCACCCTAAGTGCTCATGGATGGATGCATGGATAATATATATATTGTAAATTATATATATTATAAAAATATATATTATTCAGTCTTAAAAAAGAAAGAACTCCTGACATTTGTGACAACATGGATGAAACTAGAGGATATTATGCTAAGTGAAATAAGTCAAATGCAGAAAGACAAATACCGCATGACCTCACGTGTAATCTAAAATAGCCAAACTCGTAGAAGCAGAGTGGAATGGAGGTCGCGAGCGGTTGAGAAGAGCGGGAAATCAAGGAGATGTTGGTCAAAGGGTGCGGAACTGCAGTTGTGCAGGATGAGTAAGTTCTAAAGATCTAAAGCACAGCGTGGTGACCACAGTTAACACTACTCTATTCTATACTCGAAATTTGCTAAGAGGGTAGGTCTTGTGTTCTCACACACGAAACGGTGACTCTGTAAGCTGATGGGTGTGTTAGTCGCCTTGATTGTGGTAATCATTTCACAGTGAAAATGTGTATCGAAACATCAAGTTGCATGCCTTAAATACATACAGTTTTTATTTGTCAAATATATCCCAGCAAAGCCGGGGAAGATCATCCTGACGGTCTGCACCGGAGCTCGGGGGAGCGGCCAGCGCGGAGGCATTTCGGGCGCAGCTGGGACTCGCCGCGGGGGGGACGCCGGGGCGCAGTGAGCAGCCGGGTCGGGGTCGGGTCGGGGTCGGGGTCGGGGTCGGGGTCTGGGTCCGGGTCGGGGTCGGGGTCGGGGTCGGGGTCGGGGTCCGGGTCGGGGTCGGGGTCGGGGTCGGGGTCGGGGTCCGGGTCCGGGTCGGGGTCGGGGTCGGGGTCGGGTCGGGGTCGGGGTCGGGGTCCGGGTCCGGGTCGGGGTCGGGGTCAGGGTCGGGGTCGGGGTCCGGGTCGGGGTCGGGGTCGGGGTCCGGGTCGGGGTCGGGGTCGGGGTCCGCGTCGGGGTCGGGGTCGGGGTCGGGGTCCAGATCGGGGTCGGGGTCGGGGTCGGGGTCGGGGTCGGGGTCCGGGTCGGGGTCCGGGTCGGGGTCGGGGTCGGGGTCGGGGTCGGGGTCCGGGTCGGGGTCGGGGTCGGGGTCGGGGTCCGGGTCGGGGATCGGGGTCGGGGTCGGGGTCGGGGTCGGGGTCCGGGTCGGGGTCCGGGTCCGGGTCCGGGTCGGGGTCGGGGTCGGGGTCCCGGTCGGGGTCGGGGTCGGGGTCGGGCGGAGGAGGACAGTGCGGCAGGAACCGGAGGGCCGGCGTCCCGAAGCCAAGAGGAGAATGTGCTTCCAGAGCGCGGCTGGGGTCACCGTTGCCAGAAGCGTCTCTCCGTCTGGTCAGTGTCCAGAGGAAACGGACAGACAGAAAGGTCCGGGCTGGCAGAGAACTCTCCAGAATGATTGCTGCCCTACTATGACTATTGATGAAGGAACTCAGATCTCTCTGGATCCGCGGTCCCCAACCGTTTTGACACCAGGGACCGGTTTCCTGGAAGTCAGTTTTACTACCGGGGGCGGGGGCTGGGGGGCGTTGGTGTTGGGGGGAAGCGTCGCCGCCCGGGTCGCCTAAGGCCACCTGAGCCCCTCAGGCGCCGGCTGCGCAAGGCCGGACCCCGCACCGCAGGTGGCAGCGGGGCGCGCGCGGGGGGCGCGGGGTTTGCGGGGGCCGCGGGGGGCGCGGGGGTGCAGGGGTCCCCGCAGCCGCCAGACCACGCTGGTGCCGCCCGAGGCCGGGGTCGTGGTCGGGGTCGGGGTCGGGACCGCAGGTGGATCCTTGGGAAGCGCTGCGTTAGCACCGACGGATCCTGCGGCTGCCGAATTCATTGTTTTCTTTCTTCCAGCATCTTCCCTGCTTTGTTCCCGAGTGTTGCCTGGTAATCATGGGTTCAAGGACAGTGGGGAGCAGTCAAAAGGCAGGAAACAGGCCCCACCGGACTCCCGGCGTGTAAGGACGGGCTCCTGAAGACCGCGGCAGAGGGACCGACCAGCCTGTGCTGTCGCTGGGAAACACTGTTGCTGTCGCCTCCTGGTGTTGGGCTCCGTTTCCCCTGCAGTGAGTGAACTGACAGTGAAATCCCACAGTACGGCACACAGACATTGCACGCGGTACGATCCGAAACTTCACTTCGCATTCATCAAAGATTTGAACAAATGATTTCTAACTTTTCTGATGTTAACAGCCTGTTTATGTGATTTTTTTTTTTTTTTTTTGGTCATTCGTCACTCTCCACTCTTTCTCATGTGGGCTGTAATGGAATAGTTTTACTGTTTGAATTAAATATAATTTTGTTCTGAAAATTCTGACGTCCCTTAAGGTCACTGGGAATAGTTGCAGCGTTGTAAAACTACACATGGGAATAGCTGGGCTAAAAGGAAAAACAGTGCACAATGGAGCCAGTAATTCATTTTAACTGGAGAGCATTTTTAAAAGATTAGTTGTCATTTAAAATCACTTTGGTGCCTAATCTTTTAATTAAAGGTTTCAAAACACAATTCCTGCCCTGTGGTGGCACTAAGTTGGCTTTGCCCCCTCCAAATACATAGAGCTTCTCCTTTTTGCTCACAGAGTCAATCTCCTGATTCTCTTTCTAGCTCCGTCTGATGCCTCTTTTTCCCTGGGTGTTTGCATTCCAGCAGTTTGGGGGAAGTGCCTTTCTTTCCTTCTATCTCGTGCTTCAGGGCCTTTGCAAGGATTGCTTCCCGTGTGGGAGCTTACACAAACTGGTCCTCAGAGTAGGAGCAGCCACTGAAATAGCTGGGCTTTCCTGGGGCTTTGGGATCTGAGCCCACAGCCCTTCACCCAGGCCGGCGAACGCTCTAACATTCTGGCCAGTGCCATGGTACAAGATCTGCCTCTCCCGGGAAACCACTCCCATCTTTTGTGGTTCCGAATCACACTGGGTTGCAGACACACACACCTTCACAGCCATGTGGAGCTTGTTGTTCAAGCCAGTACGAATTACCACAATATCATACTAGCTAGTTCTTCCTCTACCAAGCAAAGACCACTAATTTCCTTGGAGCTCTTTCCCAGCACAGTATCTAGCATATTTTAGATACTCCACAAATATTTGAAGAGTAAACGTACTGATCCTCCCATTCTTTCATTGTTCCCTACCTTCCTCACGTTCCCGCTTCCCTCCGACCTCTGCTTAGTTTCTGTAATCCTTCATTATAATCCATCTTTGTCTGCCCTCACTCCCTGCCCTCTGGTATCCTCTCCATTAGTTTTCTGTGCTGCAGGAACAGATCAGCACAGACTGGGTGGCTGAAAACAACAACCTGTGCAAGCTGTGCAACCTATGCAAGCGCGCACAGCTTCCATGGGCCAGGCGGCCACGCACACCTCAGCCAAGGCTTCCCAGGGCTTACGACACTGCACCCATCTAACTCTGCCTGCCACTCTGTGCTCTGCACTCCCCAAAACTCCAGACCCGTTATATTTAGCACTTCACCCCAAAATATATATTCACATGGTTGAAAAAAACACACGAACATATCGACTGCTCTCACTTTAAATTCTCAACCTCTAACTTAACCATGAACTTCAGTTGCGCCTTCACAGTGTCCAGCAACCTGGTTTATTTGTTCTGTTCCTCTTCTAGGTGAACCCTCCCATCCCAACTTTCCTAACCATCCTCGCTGCTTTTCTGAGTGAGCACTTAGAGGCAGATGGCAGCTGACTCCTCACCCCCCCCCCCGCTGCCACCTCTGCCAACCTCCCTGTGCCCGCGCCTGCCACACACTGCTTTCCCTCCCGCTCGCGGGTGAGCCGTGCGAGTGCCTGTCACAGGCCAACCAGCCCTTTTGTTGTCCTGAACCCCGTCCCCTCACCTGTTGAAGGACATTGCTCTTGTAATCATCCCTTCTCATCATCCATTGTTGAATTTTCCTGCTGTGATGGGTCATTCCCAATTTCATACAAATATGGTATAATTTCTCCCATCTTAAAAAAAAATCCCTCTCATGATTCCATGGACAGCCCCATTATTTCACTCCCCGTTACAGCGAAGTTTTTGGAAACTTTCTGCAGTGAATGACGCCTTCCTTTCCTCCATTCTCTCTTGACTCCATTTCAGTCAGGCCAGTGTCCCCACCATTTCCTAGCGACAGTTCTTGTCATAGTCATAAATGACCTCCTTTTCGCCAAACCCAGTGGTCCATCCTCAGTCTTCATCGTATAATAGCTGAGCACACCCTCCTCTCCTGGAAACGTGTTCTTCTCCTGGTTTCCAGGACACTCTCTGTGTTGCTTTTCTTATTTCCTGATACAGTGTGATGTCACATAAAAGGAAGGTGCGAGAAAGCGTATATATAAGTGTGTGCCATTTGTGTAAAAAATACATATTTGCTTGTATAGGTGAAAAATATATCTGCAAAGAAACATAAGAACATTGATTCCTTCTAAGACAGGGAATCTGGGTGCCTGGGGATAGCATCTACGTCCTTTTATATCTTTGGAATTTTTTTGCCATGTGACTATATTAACCATTGAAAATTAAATTAAAAGCATATAAACCTACGTCATAGGAACTGGTGAATTGAGTTCTGTCAGAAGTGGTGGCAAACTTACAGCTGCCATGGGTGTCCTGCTGGAGTTGCCAGGTGGCTACGGCCACGGAGCACCATGGTGTCCTCAGTGCTCTCCAGTCCGGAGTGATGGCACTGAGGGTTCTAGGGTGGAGCATACTTTTGGCAACGGGGCCAACTGAACAATTTAATCCACTAGTAAAACAATGTCGATGGGAAACACTGTTCACTGATCCTGTAGTGGCGAAAAACACAAGGCACAGTTACATGAAGCTAAAGGTGGTCAAATGCTTGAGATACTCTTCAATTTCTTGTAATACCAGAGAAATGGAAAGAGAAGCAAAAAGAAAAAAAAAATCTACCAAAAAAGGAAAAATAAGGTAGAACAGTTTGGTTAAAGATATAATTAAATGGAACCTTGAGTGTATGTTAATTTATAATTAAAATATTTTCTCTAGAAGACATCATTATTATTGATAAATGTTTATTTCAGGCACAGTATTGTTACTATTTGTTGCCCACAAAGTATGTCAATCTCTTGTTTTTTATTTCCCAGCTAAGAGAATTCTGTCAACTCCCCAAATGGATATATTTACATTCTTCAGTATCATGTCCTATTATGGTAGTGATGTTGGTGGTGGTTTTAAGGTAATTGTGTATGTGTAGAGTGTGTGTGTGTGTGTGTGTGTGTGTGTGTGTGTGTGTGTAGGGGTACTGGTGGAGATTCCTTTTAAAAAACTACTAAATATCTAAATGATTCATGGGAAGTTCTTTCTTATTTGCTTCTGTGAAAATCCTCACTTCCTCATCTCCAGCCAGAATCTGATACTGCATATTTCCTTTCTATCTATTTTATTTTTTGACTTGGGGAATGTGAGAAAAAACAGCAATTTCCTTATTTATTAAAGCTCTCTTTGCTTGTCCTAAATTCTCAACCTCTTTTAACTTACATTTATTCATTTATTTGGTGTCTAGGTAGTGAGGAATTTGGGGACATGCCAGATTTTAATTCCTAAAATGCTAGAACACCAGGTTCACATTCATAGATTTGTTAAATCAAATGAAATTTTAGGGGCCAATAAGGAGGCCAATAACAGCCCCCTCCACGCACACCTGGTAATGCAGAGTATGTTGTGCTCTTGTGAGGATCTTTCTTGAGAAGGTTAAAGGAATTAGGAGGAAGGAAAGGCATAATACCTGCCTTTAAATATTTTAAGGATGAAAATGAGGACCAGAGTTTAGACTCATTGTGGTAGATGCCAAGTGGTTAGATCTGGATCAGAACTGAGGAAGGTGCAGGAATTCAGACCAAGTGCTGCGTGCAGTTGAGGGGGGAATGGTTCCCCAGAGACAGAATGAGGCTTCAAGAACGAGCTCATGCTATTTCTGAGGTGTTCTAGCATGGGCGGGCAGGTTTATTTTTCAGTTGGATTATTGGAGAAGATGCTATTTCACATCCCTTCTGCTTCTATTTATACTCTAGAACAGTGGCTCTTGACCTTTTCTGAGTCTTGGATTAGTCTGAGAATCTAATTAAAAGGTGTCACCTCTCTCCTGAGAAACAAGTGAACGTACGCTGCCATTTCCTCCTGTAAGTGACATTAACAACATATACAAAGAGCACGACTCTGGGGAGAACCCCCAGGTCCCCAAGGATCAAATTTCGAAAACAGCTGCTCTGGGTTATTTTTTACTTGCAAAGGGTTTGAATAATTAAAGGCTTCATCAGAAACTAAAGATGCTTTTTATTTTTATCTTTTATTTTTTTGTGATATTATTAATTTTATATTTATTAATACATAATCTTGTTCTCTCCACCTGGAATACCTCATCCTTGGGACAGCTTTTCCCCATGCCACTTCTCTGCCTAGGAACTTCTATTTGTTCTTTAAAAACTCGACTCAGGCCGGGCGCGGTGGCTCACGCCTGTAACCCTAGCACTCTGGGAGGCCAAGGTGGGTGGATCGTTTGAGCTCAGGAGTTCGAGACCAGCCTGAGCAAGAGCTAAAAATATTAGCTGGACAAATAAAAATATATAGAAAAAATTAGCCAGGCATGGTGGCACATGCCTGTAGTCCCAGCTACTCGGGAGGCTGAGGCAGGAGGATCGCTTGAGCCCAGGAGTTTGAGGTTGCTGTGAGCTAGGCTGATGCCACAGCACTCTAGCCCGGGCAACAGAGTGAGATTATGTCTCAAAAACAAAAAGCAAAAAACAAAAAAAAAAAACCAAAAAAACTTGACTCAGATGTCACCTCCTCTGAGGAGCCTTCCCACATCCCATCTCCCCAAACCTCCAACCCTCTGGAATTCCACAAAAATTTGCTCATGTTTCTATTATAGCCCAAGTTATATTACAAAGTGTTCATTTTCATACCTCCTCCACGTACTAAATTCAGAACTCCTCGAGGGCAAGGACTATGTCTAATTATTCCTTGTGGTTCCAGTGCTTGGCTCAGCTCATTGTAGGTGCTCAGGGAAAGTGAGATTGAATGAATCAATCATCACACCTCGGGGACCCTCTGTGCTACCAGGTACCATGCTAAGAGACGTAAAGTTAAAAAGATCAGTGCTTTGGCCCCTTAAAGTTCACAAACAAATTGAGGGTGTGTTCCTATCTTTCAATTCTACATTATAGAAACCCAACACAAACTAGCTTAAAATGAAACAAAGAATGTGGGCAGTGGACAGAATGTATTTGTCTTAGGCAGGTTACTTCTACTAATAGTTTCAGGAATAGTTGAATATAAGATCCAAGGGTTTCCAACAATGTTATCCTCCAGATTAGATCTCTTTCTACAACCTGCTCTTGGCTGGCTTCATCCTCAGGAACTTTTTTCCATGTGAAAACCCCTCACAGCTCCATGTTTACATCTAACTGTAGCAAACATAGAGCTTTTCATGCCAATGGTCCTAGCAAAAGTCCTAGGAGTAATTCTCAATGCTTTTAATTGAGTCACTTGCCCTTCACTGAACCCATGATGGTAACTCTGAATAGGCCTATGTCACATGCCTACCTCTGGCTTTGGAAGTGGGGCTGACCCCATCCAAATCATGTTGGACTAAAAGTGAGGGAAGGTTGTTCACCAGAGGAAAATCAAGTTGCTGTTACTAAAAGGGGGAGAAGATATTAGGCAAGCAGAAACCAACACACGCCCTGCATAGAGGAGCTGTCCTACACAGCAGTAATTATATGGTGAGGCCAGGAGTGATGCCGTCTTAAGTGCTTACAGCCAAGATTAGGTAGGAGAAACGGATCACTTCCAGGACAGCTGTCCACAAACCCCTTCTAGGAGGAAGCCTAGGAACTAGGCCTTTTGGACAGGGAGGATTATGGTAGGTGAAGATGAGGAGGCCTTTCAGATCCGTGGAAAGGCATGAACAAAGACAGGGAGGTGAGGATCCTGTGGAGGTTTCCCAAGTTTGCTGGAAACTTTTGGGAACTAAGTCTGGAACTTTGGTTGGGGCTAGATCTATACATAGTCTAATAAGTGCTAATCCTTCATGCAGATTTCTTCCATATATGATCTCAAAAAGAGTGACTTTGGCAGGCACCAGGAGCAGGATTACTCTTCCCATGGTACCGATGGGGCGAGTGAGGCCTAGGTCAAGAGATGCCTGCTGAGCGTTCACCCTCCTGTGTCCAGAGACGGAACAGCACAAGAAGCCCAACTTCTGCCCACCAGCCCAGGACTGTGCCCCTCCCCCATCCACAGTTAAAATAAAATCTGGGGTTGAAAATCACCAGGACAGCAGCGTGGCTCAGCCCCAGGGCCGGCCTGAGGACACCTTTGGAGGAATCTGTGGGAACAACCAATAGGCAGAAAGAAGGTATCTGACTTGCATAATGGCTAAGGGCAGAGAGTCTGGAGTCAGGCCTGGTTTTGATTCTCAGTGTCATGAGTTAAGGTGTTACCTTGGGCAGATTATATAACTTCTCAAAGCCTTAGATTCCTCATCTGTAAACAAGGTAAAGAACAATACCTACCTTATAGGATGGTTCCTATAACATGGTTCTTATAGAGTGGTTCCTATAAGGTCTGAATGAGGTATTGCATACTAAGAACTTAGCACACTCTTCCTCTTCTGGTCTGGTCTCCTCTTCCTCCTCTGGTCTCCTCTTCCGTGTCTGGTCTGGTCTGATCTGGTCTCCTTTTCCTCATCTGGTCTTGTCTCCTCTTCTAAAGACGCTTTTTAATCCTGCTTTAAGAAGTAAAATTTCCCTCCAAATTCATTTAAACCTAGCACATAAATCTTTTAAATCAATTTGTGTTTATGGGTTTTGTAACAAATAGATCAGAAATAGTAGCAATATTTATTAATGTGGAAGGCTTTGAAAAGTATAATTCTATAATTATAAATTTAGCTGAATTTAAGTGCTAACAATTTGTAGATTAGTTTACGATGCATTACTTCACCTATTCTGTTAATTGGTCCTTCTTGGAGTCCTATGCTGCAAGCAGAGTATTTATAATCACTGCACTTTACAATGACCAAACTGAGCTTCAGAGAACTTAATTGGGTGGGCTGAGATCAAAATTAGAGGAAGCATGTAGCTGAGTAAGAGCCAGGCATAACTGGATTAAATTTCTGGTTCTGATGTGTGACTTTAGAGAACTTAACTTCTCTCTCTCTCAGTTTTCTGTTTTGTAAAGTGTGGGTAACAGTAGTGCTAACTTTCTAGAGGTTCTGTCAACCTTTAAATGACAGTTATGTCCTTCTTATATATTAGCAAGGAATTCCTAAGGCTACGTCCTTAGATAATCTGTGTAAAGTGCTAAGCACAAAGGCTAGCTCAGAGCAAACAATAGATTATTAAAAAGATAGTTAAGGATAGAATTAAAACAGAACTTAAGTCTTTAGGCCCTGAATAGCACAATGCCTTCTGAGACATAGTTTTAATAAAAGTAATAAATTAGTTTTAATAAAAATTTTAATTTTGTGCATTTCCCAGAAAGAATTTATCATGCAGTGGTGAGAACAGAAAACCAATATCTGATTATTGATATTGTTATTTACAAGTGGTATAATTTTGGGCAAGTTATTTTATTGTTTATTTTAATTATCTTATACTGTGTAACAAAATATCCTTAAAAGTTAGTGCATAAAACAGCCCTGTATCGTGCTCCTGGTTTCTGTGGGTCAGGATTTCAACATGACACGTGGCAGAAGGCTCGTCTCTGCTCCACTCAGGTCCTGCTGGTCGGTCTCAGAGACTGGGCTCTGGAATCGTCATTTCATTTACATCTGGTGGGTGACACTGGGATGACTCCAACAGCTGGAGCCTGGGCTGGGGGCTCCTTGGGCATCTCTCTCTGTCTTCATAGCTATCTTTGCAGGTGATCTTTTCCAGTATGGTAGCTTCAAGGTAGCCATACTTCTTACAGAGCAAAAAGAGTCTCAAGACATGTGTCTTGAGAGGACAGAGAGAGAGAACTTGTATTCAAGGAGACAGTTAGACTCTACCTTTTAATGGAATATTTGAAAACCATCATGCTCCCCAAGCTTCGCAATAACCTCTTTATTAACTAATACTGTGGGCAAGTTACCATACTTGGGGTGGGAGCGAAGCCTAAGCAGCTTATACAAAGCGAGAAAAGACTTTATTTCTGTCCTTACGGAGATTACAATTGAGTTGGGGAAGATAACATTTTCCTAAGAAAAGATAGCCAAGAATATCTTTGAATAAAAAGTTCCAAATGATGAATTGTGCTTCTAATGAGGAAGAGCTACACTTTTTTTAGCTCCAGTCTTACCACTCACACGCCGTGTGACAATAACTGTGACATTCAGTGTCTCTGGATTTCCATCTACCAGAGCGTATGGGTGTGGGCTGGAGCCGCGTGGAGCCCGGGGGGCCACCTGCTGCTTCCCCAGTGCTCCCGTGCGGAGCAAACTGGCACACCATGGACTGCACTCGCAGGAGGATTAACTTTAACTTACTGATGTCTTACAGTTGATCAAGTATGTCATATGTGCAAGGTGCTCTGCTAAGTGCTGCAGGGAACTGAGATAAATTAATTCATATGTACTCAATGAACTGGTACATCTATATCTATATTATTCAATATATTATATAGGTAATATATAGTTGTCCCCTCGGTATCTATACAGGATTGGTTCTAGGACCTCCTTTGAATACCAAAATCCATGGACACTCAAATCCCTGATATGAAATGGTATAGCTTTTGCATATAACCTATGCAAATCCTCTTGTATATTTTCAGTCATCTCTATATGACTTACAATGTCTAACACAATGCCAATACTTTATAAATAGCTTTTATACTGTATTGTTTAGGAAATAATGGCAAGGAGAATGTCTGTACATGTACAGATGCAATTTCCTTTAGAATGTTTTTGATCTGTAGTTGGTTGAACCCATGAATGTAGAATCTATAGATGTGCAGGGCTGACTGTACATATCTTCCTACAAATTCTACAGATAGAAACAAATTATATTTCTTTGCCATATGCATCATGTAAAACAAATAGAAAAGGAAACATATGAATACCATGTATATATTAATCTAATACATAAAACATTCACAACTCTAAGACATATTAAGACATATATAATGTACGTATAAATTTAACAATTATATGTCAAATGATTGACTAGCAACCTTCGGGGTAATGGGCACGTGCTGTCTCCGGAGGCAGCATACTCAGGTGTAGTTGCTTCTATACCTAATTTGGGCAAGTTACTAACTCTTACTAACCCTAAATAGCCACAGGTATAGAATAATAGGCTTGGCCTATGTACTTTACAAGGTTCCTTCAAACTCTTAAAAAGGCATTGAATGAGTTTTGTTTTTTGTTTATGACCATCTGTGACTCAAACACACGCGTTAAAATGTTCTGTTTTCTTTCTCTAACATCTGTTAGGCTTCTATGGTGTAAATACTTGAATATATTCAGAATGTCCTTTAGATAAACTTATCTATTGCATACTCTATAAAGCAAAAAGAGAAAATCCTTCTTATAAGAACAACCCTGTACCGCATTCAGATTTTTTTACATTACAAAGTGCACCATATTTATATTTACAAAATATTAATGCTAGTGCCTTGCCTTATGTGTCTCTGGACATTATTAAAGTGTTCCATTGGTTAGAATTCTGATTGTATCTATCTCCTGGGCTTCTCTGTTCTTGCCCTTTTACGGTCCTTTTCTGGCTGGTCACAAGCACTTCTGGGCCCCAACCCAAAACTTCCCTGATGGGTAAACAGCGTATTCCCGTAGCAGAGGGATGAGACTAAGTCTTAGCAGTCAGCACTCCTGGAAAAATTATCTCTCAGGGCCAGGCAATCTGAACTTTAGGAAAATTACTAAATTACACTCAATTATAGACTGCCCCACTCCTGACATCCTGGCATAGGAGTTCTGCCTAGATTTTGAGGAGGAGGTTAATGTCCGGTTTAAACGCGTTGCTTTCTTTAATCCTCAATCTTATGTGATGAGCAGCCTGAGGCACGAAAGGGCCAGGGAACCTGCCTGAGGTGGAAAATCCAGCGAGGGTGCAGGAGCCAGGGAGGAAGGTTGACCCAACATGTGCCTGCAGCATCTCTGCGGAGGTCCCTGTCCTGGGCTGGTGCTACCAGCCCAGCAGCACCCAGGTGTGTTGGGCAAGCGACTCTGCGGGGCTGTGTGTTGCGGCTGAGGTTGCAAACCCGTGGGGATGTGGGCTCCCGGCAGGGGCAGTGGCAGCCGTAAAGTCAGAGTGCGGCCTGCATCCTGCCCTTCAGTCCAGGAGCCTCTTGCGGCCTGCACCTGCTCCCCAGCAGCCCTGTGCCTGAGGGATCGTGACATCGAATAGAGAACAAACGGCCGCCTCAACAGGTTGAGAGAGACGCTGTGGATGAAAGAAAAAGCTTTACATTTCAGTATTTTTAAGGGTAATTTGTCGTGCTTTTTGAACCGAGGGGCCTAACATTTTCATTTGGCACTGGACTGTGCAAACTGTGCAGCTGGCCCTGGTTGTCATGTTTTAATCATCTTACCCATGTATTAATGTCAACCTCACACTCAACTGCAAGTGCTCTCCTCCCTTTCCTGCAAGCTCCTACAGCGTCGGGTCTGGAGAAGGGCGAGATCCCGTTTGTGGACGTGCGGGGACGGCCTCTTGTCCGTGGTGGTGAAGACGTTGTTTGCCTTCTGCTGCTCATCAGGATCACTCTGGCTCCGTGTCTGCAGACTCGGGGTGGGCAGGTGAGGCCCCTTCCAATCCTGCTGACGAGGAACTCAATCTTGAGAAGCTTTTCTAAGTAACGGTCACATTTCCCAGGATGTGGCAACCACTTTTGGCTGGTCTCTAGTGGGAACCAATAGTTTCATGCAACATGGTCTGAAGCAGGCAGGAACTGTCGGTTGACCAGGTCTCTAATAATACCTCTGCGGCCTGAGCTCTGGAGCCTAAGGGCACCGGCAGGCACCATCTTGTGTACCCCCAGGGGAGGACTGGTCCCTCCCTGCCGTGCTAATGTTCCCCTGTACTCTAGTAGCCCTTGGGCAGATGGGCCATTCTGGGGGCTCAGACAACACCTAACTGGGGAACAAAGTACCATTTCTCACCATCTTTCAGTTACCCAAGAACTTCAAAAGCAAGTCTTCTCAAACTCAGCTCACAGTTTTTGAGACAGAAAGCAGTCAAAAAAGGTTGTTAATGGAGGAAGACGGCCTCTGCCTACAAACACTACATTCCTCCCCTTCCCCTGAAAAGCCCTGTTTGGAGGCATTAGAGTTCCCTCTTGTATCTCTTGTGGGTAGAGGATGTCAAAGCAGGTCATTTTCTCTCGTCTCTGCAGGCAGAGCCCTCTTGGAACTTAAATCTCACACCTCCGCTTTCCACAAAACCCTAACTCCTCTTCAATCCCTGCAATCATTTGGTAATCTCTTAGGGCAGGAAAAGATCTTAATTAGCAATACCTCACAAAATCCTGTTATCCACATTAAGACATATCATTTTGCACGTTAAACGCAGTAAATATACATGTCAACGTCATGAATAAATATTTACAGAGTGTCTGTTATGAGCATAGCATTTAGGGAGATTCTGTGCAAGGCTTAGTCCTTATCCTTGAGGACTTTTTAAAGGAGTTGGCGAGAAGGGACATAAACATAAAGATGTCAGGAACAATGTGTGCTGATATATGTGAAATGCAAAAAGAATGGTATAAACAGTAAGGGTGTATGCAGTTGGAGAGAGGCGAGATGGCTGTGGCAGGAAGTGTTTGCAACGACACAGAGCACGGAGGGCACAGAACACGGGGGTCTTGGAGGGCAGGGACCATTTAGACACGTGGTAGGAAGCAGGAGATACCGTTCGGAGAGGGGGAACCAGAGCAGCGTTTAGACTGCTGTTGGAGAAACGTTCCAGAACACACAGAACCTTTGCCCACCATTTCTTTTAACAGCCCCCAGCCCCCTCCTCCAGGGCTGGCGTGGCTCCTGCTGTAGGTGACCAGAGTTACCCGCGGCTACCATGATGGGGGCGCGTTCTGCCAGACCCCCCAGGCTGGCCTCCAGCTGAGCCAAGCCAGGCCCAGGCCCCTCCAAGTCTGCCGGACAAAAGGACGGTTTGTCTTCGCCATCAGCAGTTAAGCAGCCGGGCACCCACAAACAGACACGCTCAGACACACAGGCTCAAACGCTGGATCTCAGATACAGCACAACCAAGATACCTGTGAGGAAATAAAATCATTTCCTCAGGCCCAAATATCTGCCTTAGGCTGGGCTCCCTAGAAAGCAGAGCCCGTGCAGGGCCTGTGCCGCGTGGAGCGAGGGTGGCTCTCCAGGACAAGCCTCCCAGCCCGGAGATGGGGGGGAGACGGAGCTGGATGAGCAGGAGCTCTCAGAGGGGGTCTATCCCAGGGTCTGGGGGGGGTGAGCTCTCAGAGGGGGTCTATCCCAGGGTCTGGGGGGGTGAGCTCTCAGAGGGGGTCTATCCCAGGGTCTGGGGGGGTGAGCTCTCAGAGGGGGTCTATCCCAGGGTCTGGGGGGTGAGCTCTCAGAGGGGGTCTATCCCAGGGTCTGGGGGGGGTGAGCTCTCAGAGGAGGTCTATCCCAGGGTCTGGGGGGGGTGAGCTCTCAGAGGACGTCTATCCCAGGGTCTGGGGGGGGTGAGCTCTCAGAGGGGGTCTATCCCAGGGTCTGGGGGGTGAGCTCTCAGAGGAGGTCTATCCCAGGGTCTGGGGGGGTGAGCTCTCAGAGGACGTTTATCCCAGGGTCTGGGGGGGTGAGCTCTCAGAGGAGGTCTATCCCAGGGTCTGGGGGGGGTGAGCTCTCAGAGGAGGTCTATCCCAGGGTCTGGGGGGCTGAGCTCTCAGAGGGGGTCTATCCCAGGGTCTGGGGGGGGTGAGCTCTCAGAGGAGGTCTATCCCAGGGTCTGGGGGGGGGTGAGCTCTCAGAGGGGGTCTATCCCAGGGTCTGGGGGGGTGAGCTCTCAGAGGACGTTTATCCCAGGGTCTGGGGGGGTGAGCTCTCAGAGGAGGTCTATCCCAGGGTCTGGGGGGGGTGAGCTCTCAGAGGAGGTCTATCCCAGGGTCTGGGGGGGTGAGCTCTCAGAGGGGGTCTATCCCAGGGTCTGGGGGGGTGAGCTCTCAGAGGAGGTCTATCCCAGGGTCTGGGGGGGTGAGCTCTCAGAGGGGGTCTATCCCAGGGTCTGGGGGGCGTGAGCTCTCAGAGGAGGTCTATCCCAGGGTCTGGGGGGTGAGCTCTCAGAGGACGTTTATCCCAGGGTCTGGGGGGGGTGAGCTCTCAGAGGGGGTCTATCCCAGGGTCTGGGGGGGGTGAGCTCTCAGAGGACGTCTATCCCAGGGTCTGGGGGGGGTGAGCTCTCAGAGGGGGTCTATCCCAGGGTCTGGGGGGGGTGTGCTCTCAGAGGAGGTCTATCCCAGGGTCTGGGGGGGTGAGCTCTCAGAGGGGGTCTATCCCAGGGTCTGGGGGGTGAGCTCTCAGAGGAGGTCTATCCCAGGGTTTGGGGGCATGAGCTCTCAGAGGAGGTCTATCCCAGTGTCTGGGGGGGCTGAGCTCGCAGAGGAGGTCTATCCCAGGGTCTGGGGGGGGTGAGCTCTCAGAGGGGGTCTATCCCAGGGTCTAGGGGGGGTGAGCTCTCAGAGGAGGTCTATCCCAGGGTCTGGGGAGGGTGAGCTCTCAGAGGGGGTCTATGCCAGGGTCTGGGGGGTGAGCTCTCAGAGGAGGTCTATCCCAGGGTCTGGGGGGGTGAGCTCTCAGAGGACGTTTTTCCCAGGGTCTGGGGGGGTGAGCTCTCAGAGGAGGTCTATCCCAGGGTCTGGGGGGGGTAAGCTCTCAGAGGGGGTCTATCCCAGGGTCTGGGGGGGGTGAGCTCTCAGAGGACGTCTATCCCAGGGTCTGGGGGGGGTGAGCTCTCAGAGGGGGTCTATCCCAGGGTCTGGGGGGGGTAAGCTCTCAGAGGGGGTCTATCCCAGGGTCTGGGGGGGGGTGAGCTCTCAGAGGACGTCTATCCCAGGGTCGGGGGGGGGTGAGCTCTCAGAGGGGGTCTATCCCAGGGTCTGGGGGGGGTGAGCTCTCAGAGGAGGTCTATCCCAGGGTCTGGGGGGGGTGCACTCTCAGAGGGGGTCTATCCCAGGGTCTGGGGGGGGTGAGCTCTCAGAGGAGGTCTATCCCAAGGTCTGGGGGTGTGCGCTCTCAGAGGAGGTCTATCCCAGGGTCTGGGGGGGTAAGCTCTCAGAGGACGTCTATCCCAGGGTCTGGGGGGGTGAGCTCTCAGAGGGGGTCTATCCCAGGGTCTGGGGGGTGAGCTCTTAGAGGACGTCTATCCCAGGGTCTGGGGGGGTGGGGGGTGGCGGGGCTAAGCTCTGCAGCATAAAACCACGTTGCAGCTTGTCTCGAGGCCACACTCTTGTTGTCAGTGTCAGACGTGGGCTGTGGGCTCTGGTGGGAGGAGAGGGGACACGAAGCTCTTGGGCTCAACCCTAGTGAGCAGAGGCTTGGAAAGGGGGGTAGGAGCGAGCTGCTGGCAGCCAACACTCCTAGCAGCTGGGCAATGGGTGTATAAGCGCAGTAAGGTAGATCTGGGAGGAGCAAGGCCAGCACCCCATGGAGTCTTGCATCATTATGCAGGTCAAGGTCTCCATCCATTCTACTTAAATTTCCTGGACCCAGGTTGGGCACCAATCCACCTACCCAGAGAAACAGAGCCTAACGCAAAGCCTTGTATGAGTAGTTTACCCAAAGAAGAGGCCAGAGCTTTGACATTTCTTTTCCCTGCTGTAGGCCGACAGCTCTTCCGGGCAGGGAAGGGTGTCGCCACACCGTTCTCTGTAAACTGAAGCAAGGCAGTTGCGGTTCTTCAGTACAAACAGCCTCAGGGATCGAGAATTGGGACAGAGTGTGTGTAGGTTTCCTATTTTCCAGTTATACAAGGAAATAACATTGGCTTTGAAGTTGCAATATCTATGATTTATGGTATTTTGAAAATTGATTCATATTGAATCATTTTATAATATCAGACCAGCATACTTCCTCATTAAGTAGAAAAACAAGCCAGAGACAAATCTGTTTTGGACTCCTAGATTTTCTTACTGTAATTGAACCATGAAGCTTTAACATTAAGAGTAGAAAGAAATGGAATGATACAGTTTTAAATGTGTGTGAGTTCTGATGAGGACAAAGGAAACGGTGGCTTTTGTGGAGTAGGTGGAATGAAGTGGAGGAGGGAGAATGGCAGAAATGAATTGTTCCAGATCAAAGAAGAAAACCAGTATCATATTAAAAATATCGAACCACTCGCTCAAAATTGACTTGGTATTTCTAATGTAACTCATCTTTAGAATTTTATACACATGGACATACAAAATGGGATCATAAGGTTTTGTAACCTTTTTTAAGAAAAATAAATAATGAATATTTTCATCTATTATAAACATTTTTTCTAAAACATATCTTTACATGGAGTCTTCCACTTTATGAATGTGTCATAATATATTTAATTAATCATCTATTGAACATATAATTTATTTGCAGGGCAGTGACATTTTGATTTTAATTATACACAGGACCAAACAAAGTACCCTGAATAAATAGGCTGGATTAATATTGTTTGGTTATAGGATTGCCTTTGTCATTAAATGAAATCTGTAAAAGTACATCCACATTTCAGAACAACAGAATTTACTGTGGTTGCATTCTTACTGAAATGCCTCATGAGATGAAGACCAGTGCTATTTAAAAGTACAATTTTATTTTTAAATTATCCAACAAATATGTATTATACTTCCACAAGCAGAATTTTCCATTCCAAGACTTCTGAGGTTAAGGAAATTGGTATAATCCTTATTTCCACAGTAAAATTAAAATAATTCCACAATAAACTCATTATACTAAGCAGTTAGTGACTCCAAGAAAATAATTTTTAATTAGAGAAAACCCAACAAATGACATTTAATCACTAGCTTTTTTCATAAGTTATTCATTACTAAGAAAATTTGAGAAATACCACTTGCTCTGAAAGTCAATACAAACCACACCATTGTTTAGGCCCTAGATATTCTAGACCTGAGATGTGTCCTCAGCTCTGGTGTTCCAGCCGGGATGTCCTCCAAGTTCTTGCTTATAAACTGAGTAGGGTGATACTGTGTGAGCTCAGTGGTTACTTCTATCCCAAGAACAGAAATTCACATAAAGACAGGCCCAGGGCCAGGGGTATTGCATTTCTGTGATTGGGAGCCCTTTAGAAAACACACACTCACACACTCTCAATTTAAAACAAGTATCAAAAGACTGATTTCCAAACTCAACTGTATCACTAGCTTTCTTAGATTTCAACTTTGTGTCAGTTTCTGCATTTATAAAGTGAGTAATTAAACTAGAACAGATAGAGACTCATAGATTTTTAACACTGGAAAGTATTTCTTTGAACCAATCAATCCCTGCCTTTTCCAAATAAGAAGCTTCATGGTAAAGAGGTTAAGTGACTTGTCTGGGGTAGAACAAAGGTAAGGGGCCAAGCTCAAGTTCACGCCCAGATCATTTAATATCTAAATCTAGTGTTCTTTCACTTGGCTATCAATCTCTATAGCTATTTTGCTCTGACATTTATGAATTTATACTAGAGTGTATACTATGAACATTAGGACTAGAATCTTATAAATTTGTCATTTTTTTTAGGTTGCTCAAAATTGGCAATTAGCTAAGCATATTCGAGTGCTCTTTAAATACTAGAATGTTGTTTTAGTCTTCATCCTTTGGGAATAAACTTAAACCGTGATCTATCATTCTTGACTCTCTATCTGCCCGCTCTCAGTCTCAATCCTGTGGCTAAAAGCATAGCCAAAAATAGTAACACGGAAAAATAGATACAAACAAGTGGTAACACAGGGGTAAGCAAATGACGGCAGAGCCGCCTGTGCTGTTTATTAGATTCAAATCTTAAAATAGGAGCAGGGATAATCTAGTGGACATGGTCTTATTTTGAAATAAAATGCGTTATATTATTTCAAACATCAGCTGTCCTTGGAATTAATGTTAATTCAGCTTTGCAACAAGTTACTTTGTAGATGACATAGTGTATCAACAGATTTGCCTACAGCTGGGACCAAGTTCAGATAATCTTGGCTCCTTCTCTGGAAGCTAAAAGCTGCAAGCAAGTCTTGACTTGCAGGCGGTGGTGGGAGCCTTCTCCAGAGGCAGCGAGGCGGGAGGCAGGGAGGATTCTCTGGCCGCAATCATTTTCCCCGCTGTAGGTGTTGTTGGGTAGGTTAGGTGTTATCAGCAGCCAGAGCCAACAGTACATGGGGTGGGGACCCGAGACACGTGCAGCAAGCTGAGAACCGCAAGTTGCTCAGTCATGCAGAAATTCACGGGCGGAGTTCCACGGGGCCGGGGAGTGGAGCTTGCTTTTTTGCCCGTTTCTTCCTCACGGACATAGCATTTCTTTCTTTCTTTTTTTTTAAGACATACATTTTTAATTATTTATTTATTTTTAATTGGCAATGATTGTGTATATTATGGGGTAAATGATGTTCTGATTTATGTATACATTATGGAAAGATTCAATCAAGCTAATTAACATTCACCTAATCAACTTATTTTTCTGTGGGGGGAAGGTTAAAAATCTATTCTTTTAGCAATTTTGAAATATGCAATACACTATGATTAAATGTGGTTATTTCAATAGAGTTCTTGGGCAAGTTTACCTGAGGGGTGGGAAAATGGAGTTATCCCACTCCCCATTTATTGATTAAGCTCAGTGTGAGTTTTCCTCCAACCCACTCACAGGCTAAGCAGGCTAACTCTAGCTACCAGAAAATTCTTAGAGAAATGGACTATCCCTCAGTTCCTTATAAATTATGATGCTATGTCAAGATGCCATACAGAAGGGACCAGTAAACTTTTCTGTAAAGGGCCAGATAGTAAATCTTTTCAACTTTGCTGGCATATAATCTGCTGGAACTACACAATGCTGCCGTTGCAGGGTGACAGCAACTGCGGACAATATGTAAGTAAATGACTGTGGCTGTGTTTCAATACCATCTTATTTACAAAAGGAGGGAGCAGGACATATCTGTAGTTTGCAACACTCGCCAGAGAGCACAGAACTATGCCACGTCTGCTGTAAATATAGGTGGTGCATATTCTCCTAGTTACACAGATAGAAGTCTTGGGATTATCTCTGATTCCTTTTTCTCCTTTATTTTCCACATTTTATCAATAATCAATACTGTTGATTCCACCTTCTCAGCGTCTTTCCTGTCATGTCCTTGGCTGGGCCTTTTCTGAGCAACCTGCCTGAACTAGGTCCACCTCCTCTCTCCCCATCTCATCATGCGTGTATTTCCTTAATAGCTTCGGGTATGATCTGAAGTTTCTTCATTTATTTGTTTACTTGTTTACCATTTGTCGCCCACAGTGGAGACAGTCGAGGGCAAGGACTTCGTCTCTCTGCCTCACTGCTGGAGAGGCTGCTGGGCGAGATACCAGGCAGGTGCTCAGTGAGTACCTGTTCAAGGAGGAAGGACCCTGAGCCCGTCCCCTTTCTTCTAATCTCCCATGTTCTCCCAGACATCCTTCGCATGACTTCTAGAGTTATGCCATCAGTCAAGGCCCAGTAGGAAAAATACGACATATTTAAAGTAGGATAAATTACGGAGGGTTTAGTAAAGGGGCATTTATAAAAGTGTGCTCAGGTGAGGGACACAGAAAGGAATAGTTGGGCTGTTGCCCATCCACAGGCATGAAGTGGTAAGTGAGAGAGTTGTCACAAGAACCTGAAAAGAGAGGGTCTTGTGGAGAGACCCTCTGTGACAGGACCTGTGACAGGTCTTGGGATGCAGCCAGCCAGAGGCAGCCCCAGGAGGGGAGCGGGAGAGCAGTGCCTGCTTCGTCCCCAGCCCCCTCAGGTCTCCTGCTGGGACTCCGCAGGGACCCAGCTGCAGTGCAGGTGGCAAGGAGCCACCAACACAATCCGTAGGGAATAGTGTCCTGGGCGCTGGAGGGGCAGACAGGACATCCAGTACCACGACTCCTTTGGCCTCTCAGCATCCACTTGTGTCTCCATCACAAGGGACACATGAAGTCCCATCAGCTACTGAATCGTGATGGGGTGACACCAGTTGTCATAACCATTCCTGAAACAAAATCATTAGTGATCACTGAGGTGCTTCATGCCAGGTAGCAGGGGAAAAAGGAAAAGGAAATAACACAAACAATAGCTGATACTATCCCCGTATCTGTAACTGGACACACAGCATAATTTGGTAATTAGAGCTCCTGTTTTTTTTTCTTTTTTTTCTTTACTTTTTTCTGAGACAGAGTCTCACTCCATTGCCCAGGCCAGAGTGCCGTGGCGTCAGCCTCGCTCACAGCAACCTCAAACTCCTGGGCTCAAGCGATCCTCCTGCCTCAGCCTCCCGAGTAGCTGGGACTACAGGCGTGCACCACCACTAATTTTTTCTATTTTTAGTAGAGATGGAGTCTTGGTCTTGCTCAGGCTGGTCTTGAACTCCTGACCTCAAACTAACCTCCTGCCTCAGCCTCCCAGAGTGCTAGGATTAAAGGGGTGAGCCACCGCGCCTGGCCCAGAGATCGTTTTCCTACCATATATTCTATTTCCGTGTTCCCCTTTCCCTTTGCCAGTACTGTGGTTGGACAGGGATTCTCTCTGGGTAGGATAATCCAAACTTTCATTTCTCTAAGATAAATAAGCAAATCAATCTCAGAATCTTATTTTGAGTGTCTGTTTTCTGAAGTTATTTTGGCACTGTTAACAAACGCAGCAGGAAACATACGCCACTGCAAATGAAGACAACATGGGAGAGGATAATAAAAGAACTGTGCCCAGAGGCGTGGGCAGGGTCTAGGGAAGACCCACACTGTGATTTTGGAGCTCCCCAGACTACTGACAGGGGCAACGCCGGGGAGAACACACCTTCAGAAGAACTGTATTCTTAGGTGGAGAGACAGAGCCACCTTGAAGGGACCCTGCAGGGTAGGAGGGGGAGAAGCGCCCTGACCTCACTCTTCTCTAGGATACAGCTTGGGCTCCCCACTGGTCAGAACCACGCAGAAGCCAGAGAACAGAAAAAGCCTGTTGATGTGGTCCAGGTGGGGAAGCGTGAGAGAGGACTTTGAAGGGCAAACAAAAGATCTCTGTCACCTTTATACAGTGTTCCTTAAAACAAAACAAAATTCCACTTTTGATGGTTTCCCATGGTCTGTGGAATAAAATCCCAGCTATTTAATATGAAACCCAAACACTTCCACAACCTGTCCTCATCACAGCCGTCCCAATTCATGCCACTATCTGTGCTAGTTACTTTGTATTTTTGTTCTCATTTATAACTCATACCGGAAAGCAATTCATTTATAACTCATACCGGAAAGCAATTCTCCCTTATCTGTTCTTAAAACTCAGTTTAAAATTCTGTCCTCCTGTCGGGGTACATTCAAGTGTAGTTCCTTCTTCTCTTTCCCCACTGTACTTTCCCAGACGTGGTGTACTTTTCATTAATGTGGCCTTACTGTATTCATGAATTGCATTAGGTGCTTTGATTGTATCATTTAATTCTCACAGGAATCCGGCAATATGGCCATTTTTATCCCTTATTACAAATAAAAACCTGAGTCCCAGAGAGATCCGGCCGTCAGCACCGCACCCCACTGCCGGATCTCAGCATCGCTAACGTCCGAGCGGCCCGAGGCTGTGACAGCCTCGTGATGTGACGCAACGTGAGGCACAAGGTGCCACCAATGAAGGAATCTTGCCGAAATATTTAGCCTGAATCTAATCAAGTCTTTACGTCTGACAACTGGTTTGCAGAGAATGTGGGGAATAGAGAATCATGACAAAATACAAAATGAAGAAGAAATAATCAGACCAAAATATGAATTGGGACCTCCTATAAGACAATTGCTCTGATTTCTGCCAAAAGTCAATTTTATGGTGAAAAAAGGGAGATGGAGAACCCTTGTAGGTTAAGAGACATACCAGTTGTGATCAGCAAATGCAGCATGTACCTGTTAGTGGGATCTTTGCCGAAGTCATAAAGCACGTGGCCGCAGAGTCATAATTCAAGCTTATCATCTTCGCTCCCCGTTGGGGAGATGCTGTCCGTCCTGGTCCTCGCCCAGGTCCTCGCCCAGGTCCTCCTGGCACTCGCTGTTCCCACCCCAGCCTTTCTGTGTCCAAGGCTCTGACCGCCAGCACCTGAGCCTGCGGGGACGTCCGGAAGAAGCTGGAGCTAATGGCCTTGAGAGTAGCCTCACCAGTAAGGGGGACTTGGAGCTTCTCAGCTTCCTCTCTGGGTGGACAGCTCAGACGCGAGGTCGCCACCGTTTCCCAGGGGGTCCCGGTGGGCCTCACGCCCACGTCCTCACGGAAGTCACCTCGTGAACACGCCCTGTGTGGACTTCCTTCTCTGCTGTCCCCCTCTCCCGCTCCTGCGCCGGCGCTTTCTGGGATCACTTTCCAAATAAACGACTAACACTCACACCCTTTTCCCAGGGTCTGCTTCTGGGGGACCCGGCTTGACACGGGTGTCAAAATTCTGGTCTTTCCACTGGGCAACGCTGCTTCCTTCATCCAGTCTGCCTGGGGACACAGTTGGTAGGGACATAGTCCCCAGAGGGACAAGGGTGGGTGTTGGAGTGTCAGCGGCCCAGGGCTTCCACGTGAGCCTCCCTGAGCGTCAGCGCTCTCCTCGGCGAAATCCGTTAACAGTAGAGCAGTTCCTGTTTCCACTGTAAACGTGCTGATTTCATAGATACCGGAGCTTCTTCCTCTTGGTGCTGTTCCTGGCACTAGCCCTGTTTGTGAGCCCCCACGAACGTTCATAGAGCTTGGTAATAATACAGAAGCAACTCACGGCAAGGTGGGAGTGATAGCTGGAATGAAATCATTTTGTACTTTTGCATAAATGGACCTAGAACAGCCTCCAGGAACATGACGTGCCGTGCAGGGAGGAGCTGCCGTGCCTGCCGGGGAGGGGAAGCAGGATGCACGACGGGGACAAGGACAGGCTCATCCCGACAAGAGACATCGCGTCTCCCTCTAGATTTTAAGTTCCTGGATGGCAGAAACAGTGTTTTATTCATCTGAGATATTTTCTTATATTCATCTGAGATATTTTCTTATATTCATCTGAGATATTTTTGCAAAATGGAGAAAACCAATTTCACACTCTACAACTTTCTTTTCATAATGTATCTGCAGGCTTCACAATGCAGCAAACAGACCAAGGACCCCGCCCGACCCTTGCTGGAAGCCCTGCTCACCAGACACCTCTCCTCCACTCCCGCTTCTGCGCGGCAGCTGTCCGTCCTTCATTTCTCCTGCGTTACCACACCCCTGGGATTATTTTAACTCGTCTAGTTCTTCCATACAACCTTTTATGGGAGCTTTCTTCTCCTGATTCTCAGCTTTTGCATTTCATCTTTTAAATATCAACCTGGTCTTCCTTGTCTCCTTACTGTACTGGGGTGATTTCTGGAGTTTGAAACTTTATTTTCATTTGTATTACTGATTTCAGCAATTTTCAACTTCAGTATGTGTAACATCTATAATGAACAATAGTATATTCACAACTACAAATTAGTTTTCTCTTAATAACAATTTAATACTATTACTTAGTGACTGCCTCTCACCTATTTAGCATTTCTTAAACTCATCTTCCCCAGTAAATACAGACCATTAAATCCCTCTTCCTGTTCTTAAATTGTCTCCTTTTATTATTTCTCTCTTTATCAGGTTACTTATCTACTTAAATGATGTCTTATTCTGTGGGTTTATATCTAGACCAGTGCTGCTCAGTAGAAATTTCTAAGTTGATGGAAATGTTCTCTATCTGGGCTGTCCAGTAAGGGAGTGACCAGCCCCACATGGCTACTGAGCACTTGAAATGTGGCTAGTGTGACTGAGGAACCGCAATCTTAATTTAATCTACTTTTAATTAATTTAAATTTAAATAGCCACCTGTGGCTAATGGCTGCTGCATTGAAAAGAATAGATCTAGACTTTGTCTTAATTTACACAACAGAAGTACTTTTCATATTTATCTTTTTTAAATTGCTTTCTTCAGATAGCTATATAATCTGGCCTAAACTATTATGAAAAAGTATTATTGGTGTATGCAAAATATGTATTCCAAAATGATTGATGTCTATTGTACTCTAAAATATAGTACTTCAAAAGAAAAACTAGGGAAAGCAATGTGGTTGATGGAATTATTTCTATTACCCTAGAACACTGATAACTAGCTTGACCACTCAGCAATTTGTGATTGTGCATAAGGAAGGGAAAATATTATGCCACCCACAGCATGATTTCAGATGAAGGAAATTTTACGCAGAGGCCAACAACTTGTTCAACTTGCCCCTAAGTAAAATTCTGAAATAAGTTATATTTTGAGTTCTCTCTTACCTCTATTTTCTCCCTCCTGTTTAGTCTCCTTCTTTCTAGAAAGGGGCCCGGGCCACCGTATTTTGCCAGCTGACCACGTGGCCACGTCCCCTTCACTGCCTCTCACTGTGGAACCTTACTGTGCACCCGATAATTCACTTGTTTACACCAACATGTTCGTAATTGATAAGACTTCACTCTCTCCGCACTGGAGATTCACACTGGGGAGCAGTATAGCTCCGAGGTCGAGAGGACAGGCTTTGGCACACGGTGGTCATCCTGGATGTGTTGGCTGAGTGGCCTTGGTCTGAGCAAGTCGCTTCACCTCTGAGGGTCCTATTCCTCCTCTGTGACATGGGCATAACAATGGTCCCTACCACATGGCATTAATGTGAATGTTAAATAAAATGCCACGTGGAAAGCATTTAATCTACTGCTAGATAAGTAGTGATTATCAAATAAATGTTGTTGTTATAAATAAGTTTTTTTTTTAGGGAAAAATTGTGTATATGCTCCCAAATGAGTATTTAAAGATAAAATTTCAGCAACAGTAGTCAGTTTGGGGGAGAGATTCATAATGCTCCCCACAGGGTCCTCAGTATATTTCTTTGTTGAATGAATGAATGAATGATGAATGAATGAATTACTCTGACAGAAAAACGTCCTGTTCTCTACATGCTCAAGGTCACTTGCTCAGTCAGTGGCAGAGGCTGCAGTAAGAATTCCAGCTTTTACTAAATTTGTCACTGTACTCTTAAGAAGGTTTGCTAGATAAAATGAACATAAAGCTATTACCAATGGTAAGTGTAATTGCAGAGTGAGATTTTAAATTTCTACTTTATGTTCTCCTTTGTTTGAATTTCTTATACACATGGATTATTTTTATAATAAGAAAAAGCAATTACCAATGTATAATTATGCTAATAAAATAGCCACAGAGTAGCATCCAGCAGCTTGCATTAGTATTACAGCAGCTCCTGTGGACCCTCGTGAGAGGATTCCTGACTGAAGATTTGTAATGTTTGGCAGCTTTAACTAAAAGGTCTGATAGTCCTTTCTTTTGTATTAATATTTTATTTATGGTCAGCAATGTAAAAAAAGTAAGATTCACATGAAACTGACATAACAGGCCCTTACTTAACACACACACATGCACATACACAGTGTTATAAAAATTTGATACAGGAAATTCTAGTCAGAACACGTTAACACACTCACCAAACTTCGTGGTGATCAAAGCTATGAAGTCATTGTGTAGTCTTAATAGAGGGATACTTTTCTCAGAAAGAGACAAAGAGAATGGAAAAAAAACAACAGAAAAAACCTCTCTCTCTTCAAAGCCAGAAGCTATTGCACAATATTTTTTTCCTAATCCATGTGGAGTATAGTGGAAAATAATTTCATAATTTGCTTTCAGAATGGGCATTTGTATTGAGAAATGCTTTGTTATTAGTGGAATATGATATATTAATAGGTGAATCAGCTTAATAAAAATCCTAAGTTTCGTATTTTTCAAGTTGTAGCTCCTTGATTTAACATAACACCAACAAAAAGGAAGTTTCTTATTCTAGTAATATATTATGTGCTTAAATTCACGGCATCATTCATTATTGGTTTGGTTATATTTGCAAAATTTACGTGATGTAGCCCTGGTGAAATCCTGTGAAACACAACCTCTGAATATTGCTAAACTGCACAAAACTGCTAAGTAAAACATTCCTATCTCGAATATGTTTGCCAAAATAATGACTCACAGTAGGCTGCTGTCGGTAAGCTAGCAGCCAGTGACGCGTGTTCCTTTTGCTTTCCTTTAACATTCGAGCAATTGGTTGGAGCCGTTATCACCAAAACCAAACTACTGAGAGCATTCTGATGCGTAGGACAGTTTATCCTCACTCGGCTGATCTTCTGAAAAGGCTGTGATGGGTACTTATCTCTGACTCAGTTTAGATGCTCCCCTACTTCTCTTCTTTCTCCAACCTTTTATCATAATTCCACTTCATTTCCTTGGCGTGTCAGCGTGGGGCTGGCTTGGGGCATTCATTGAAAATTTGGCAAAAATGATACAGAGAGGATTCAAACTTCGGGGCAAGTCACTACCTCTCCGACCCAAGCAGTTTTTCACTTGTGCAATGAGGATATTTGCACCTACAGAACATGTGAGCACTTACTGAAATATGTTAAGGCATTTAAAAATAGTTGTTTAATTTGTAAGATAGTGCATATTCACTGTAAAAATTTTTAAGATACGAAAAGCATAAAGACCAAAATAAAAGCAATGCACTATTTCATTATCTAGAGATAACCACTAATATTTCTTCTTCTTCTTTTTTTTTTTTTTTTTGAGACAGAGTCTCACTCTGTTGCCCAGCTAGAGTGCTGTGGTGTCAGCCTAGCTCACAGCAACGTCAAACTCCTGGGCTCAAGCAATCCTCCTGCCTCAGCCTCCCAAGTAGCTGGGACTACAGGCATGCGCCATCATGTCTGGCTAATTTTTTCTATATATTTTTAGCTGTCCAGATTATTTCTTTCTAATTTTTAGTAGAGATGGGGTCTTGCTCTTGCTCAGGCTGGTCTTGAACTCCTGACCTCGAGCGATCCTCCCGCCTCGGCCTCCCAGAGTGCTAGGATTACAGGCGTGAGCCACCGCGCCCGGCCTCAATTTCATAGATCTTATTCCAGATTCCATTACCGGTATTTCCAGTAGCCCCGAGTGCCGCATTTATGTAGGTTTTTGTATGGTCACTGATGTAGCCCTTCTTGAAGCTCCTGTGATTACAGATATTAAGTATTGTTTGTTTACAGGATATTGAGCAGGAGGTTTTGCTAAATTAAAGTTTGTACAATTAATGAACTTTTTATTTCTGCTCAAGATTATAGAGCAGTTAACTTTGAGTTCTTTTAAAATTGATAACAACTGGTTTTTTAAAAAAAACCTATTTTTAGATTGGATGTGTTTGCAAATGCTTCCGAAAATAATGCAAGGGACCAGATAGTTTTATTTGAGGCATGTTTTATGTTTTGCAATGGATTCTTCTGAACCTAGCAGATGTATGTCAGGTTTCAATTTATTAGACATAATACTTCCAACATTTTCACCCCTAGAAAGGACAATGAAAGGAAAGCCTGATTAATTGTTTGTATAGCAGTCCTTTGGCCATGCTTGCTGAATGATTTACACTAGTGTTTTATTAGACACAGCTGAACAAAGCCACATTCACTGTAGGTGTTCAATAAAAACAGTTATGGGGTTAGGAACTTGCATTCTTGAAGAAAATGCACAGTCTGAACAAATGAGATTTCTAATTTAATGTCTTCTAGAATTTTCTGCCCAAATCATCTTTCTTTCTAGTCTCTTTGATCACATTTTTTTCTCTTTCAGAAACGTAGACTATGTTTTAGAGCCAAACTCAAATTATCTCTTAGTATTCGGCATTCTCGCTTGTTTAGCCATGTCTACATATTTTTTCTCTCATTTCCCAGTGTTTTCGTTTCAAGTAAACCTTCTTCCATGTTCTTTAGTGATAATGAAGTCAGTGAGGTGATTCATGAGAAGGCTCTCTATTCTTCTCTGCTCTCCTGGGCCTGGTCCACCCGACTGTTTTAAAACAGATCATGTTCCTTGAGAGGAATTACACTTACACTTTTTTGTTCTTCCCTTCTTTGGCCAGTCTAGACATGGCCGTTTAAATAGATCTTTAAATAACAAGTGCCAGTACCCTTGAAAGAGGAGCAGAACATTCGAGGGTGTTGTTTTGCACATTAATCACTTACGAGTGTTTATCTGAGTATTGAAAAGTCAGTTAATTGACTAACTGGGCACACTCTTGTTTTTTTCACACACAGTCACATGCCCCATACTATTAGGTGTTAGAAGAAGAAGGCAGAATAAAAAGAATTCTTGCTCTCGGGCCTGAAAGTCTAATGGGAAAGGCAGCAAAAGGAACCAATAACCACACCCTGTGGGACGGCATCCCCTGTCATGGCATCCGGTCCAGCCCGTGAGACACGTCCCTGCAAGGCTTCACGAAGAGGCGATGCCCAAACCGAACCTTGAAAGACAAGCAGCATTCAGGGAATAAAGAGGTGGCTGTGGAAAAGGGTGTTGCAGACAGGGAACCTTAGAACAGCGCGACAGATCCAGGAATTCTGTTAGTATGTGTCTCAGTGTCCTTGAGTGACCAAAGTGAGAAAGAGCAGAAACAAGTGATGCTGAAGAGAGAGGTAGGGCCAGGTCTGGGGTACCTGGGGAGGCCTGCCGAGGGTGTGGGGGCGATTGCAACGCCGGGCTTTAGAATTCTGATCAATAGTGTTCTTTGTAACCAAAACACTAATATTTTTCTGGAGGTAATACTTTTGTTTTGGTATTTTAAAAAATATGAACCCTGAATCATTTAAATCCAGAGAGTTACACATTGTCATAAAATTTCAAATGAAACTGAAGTGTGCTGTTTTACAAGGTGTTCTGAGCACATCTGTCCTGTTTTAAACCTCTCGAAGTCCTCCAAATGTTTCAGTCACCATGCTGTGAGGTTTAGCGAGGTTGAGGCTGCTTATCTACTTCTTATCTGTGTGGCCCCAAAGCCAGTGGGGTGCTGGCGACCGCCTGGGTTCTGACCTTGTGGCTGCTTTCTTCACTTGGCTTTGACCACGCAGCACGGAACCTGCCTCTGGAGTCCTGTGCCCCAGTGGAGATGGAGCCCTTGGGAGTCAGGGAAATGTTATTATGGGATGGAGATTGGAAAGACTAGCCAGGGTTACACGACTCTGCTACTAGAATATGACTGTGGACAAATCACGAATTCCAGTTTCCTCGTCTGTAAAATGAAAGGATTGAATCAGAGACGCGCTAAATTACACTTCAGTGAAGCCTTCTTTGATCCCTAGGATTGTACAAATGAGGGCTCTGACCTAGATGATCCCTAAAATCATTCTCAGCTCTAAAATTCCATAATATTATCTCTAACTCATTGTCATGAGTAACCAAAGGGTAATTTTATTCATAAATACAGTGTCTGTTGGTGCTTCCTCAAAACGGGAAGGCGGCTGGTTTGGGGTTAACAGCAGGGTTTTGGTGTCAGACACAGAGGGGCTCATGTTGGGGTTCTGCTGCTGATCAACAGTTTGACTTAGGACAGATAATGAGCTCTCTGAGCCTCAGTCTCCTCATCGGATGAAATGATAAGAATGATCTCATTGGGCTGATGAAAGGATCACACAATGGAAACTATGTGTAAAATCCTGGGCCAAAATAATTCTTCTAGAAACAGTATCCGTTATTAATATACCAACCAAACAGACAGGCAATTGCTGAGGTTGGGCGTAGGCAGATTTAGCACAAGTCACTTGCACTTGGTAATGAATTTCACCTTCACAGAAACCTCCCGCAAAATGTCTGTGCTCATTACGGCTGCTGTTAGGCCCCACCACATAGGTTTACCTTCTGTGTAGGGGGCATATTTGCTACACAATTCCTGAGGTAAAAGTAGTAAAGTGTTTTTGTTAGAATTCGTCCTTCTCAATTCTAAATTATTTAGCATAGTAAGCTCACAAAGACTCATTCATTCTGGGAAAATTGGTCTAGATTTAACTAAAAGATGCATAGCATATCACAGCAGATTGAGTCTTTAAAATCAGAGCTATATTTATGGATTAAAGTAGAAAATATTGCAGACTGAACATCTTAGAACCAAAGGAAAAATTCTAATGGTGGAATTTCAGATCTTAGAAGACTACCAGAGGCATAATTTTGGGTAACAATACTAATTAACATTTATTGAGGAATTAATATATACCAGTTACTGTCTCAGTACTTTACATATATTAATCCTTTTAATTCCCTCAACACCCGTATAAGAAAGGTATTATTACTATGCCCACTTTGCACATGAAACAGGCACTGAGAGTTTCTGTAGCTTGTGCAAAGTCACGCAGCTGGTAAGAAGCAGAGTAAGGATTTGAACTCAGACAATGAGCTCCGGAACCCTCACACTTAACTCTGTAATAAATGAGGATGAACTCATCACATTCAAATAATACCACACAGACAGTGTAGGTAGACACTCCTACTAGACATTTAATCTTTTGGGTGATGAGGTTTTCAGTTCTAAGAAATGTCTATCAAAATGTATATATCCAGGAAGGCACAACACTTGAACTGAGATTTAAAATTATTTACCCATATCTCCAGCTACCAGCTAGATATTATCACCTGAGTAATCAGACGAAGCCTCAAACTCAGTATGTCCAAACTAAGCCCTTCATCTTCCCTTGCAATCCTTCTCTTCCTTCTGGGTTCCTGCTATTGACTGAATTATGTCCCTCCAAAACGCGTACTAAAGCCGTAGCTTCCATTGTGATGGTATTTAAAGATGGGGGCTTTGGGATGTAATTAGATTTAGACAAGGTCACGAGGGTGGGGTGCACATGATAGGATTAGTGTGCTTATAAGACAACACTAGAAAGTATTTCTCTCTCTCTCTCTCCCCTCCTCCTCCTTCCCCCCTTCCCATGGTGAGGACACAGCAAGATGATGGCCCTCTGCAAGCCAGGAAATGGACCTCACCAGGAACCAAATTAGCTGGCATCTTGATCTCAGGCTTTTTAGCCTCCAGAACTTTGAGAAATGCTTCTTATCTAAGCCACCTAGTTCATGGTATTTTGTTATAGCAGCCCGAGCAGACTGGGACAGCTCTGCATCTCCGTCAGCGATGGCGCCGGATTGCCAGCCAGGCAGGCGTGACGTTCGGAAATCATCTTCAAGGCCTCTCATTTCTGCCCTGGCAACCCATCGCCTAGTTCTGTCGGTCCCGTTTCCTGGGACCCTGCTCTGGGTTCAGTGTCGTGGTTCCTTGTCCGTACTAGTTCAGTGATCTCTTAATGGTTCAACTTTTGTCTGTAGGCTCCTGAAGAACTTAAAAAAGAGGAATTTGAGGGAAAAATTCAAAAATCTCCAGTGGCTTTGTGCTGCTTGAAGAATGACATTCAACTCTTCAGCGCAGATCTTAGAGCACCGTGTAAGGCCTCAACCATCTCCAGCCTCATCTCCTAACACACCAGCCACGTGCCTGTCGCTGCAGCTGCGTGGGCTCAGCAAACGTGTGTTCGAGTTTCTGAGTCTGTGTGTCTCTGCTCGGCTAGGAGAGCTCTTGGCCTTCCGCCCTGTGCTGAAAGCCTGCTCATTCTCCCAGACTCTTTCAAAGTGCTGCCTCCCTCTAGCTATCCCCGTGATTTCTCTTATTAAATGCTTACGGTTCAAATACACAAAAGATTTTTTGCTTCTATCTTTATGATGCTACTTAATTTTTAACATGATTGTTGTTAGGTAGACAACTAGGGACCTCTGGCCTCTCCTGGGGACAAGGTGGACAACTGCCATATCTGGGGCAGGAGGGCGCACCCTATGCATCTGCCAGTCAGAACCCATCGTGCCAACTGCAGGACGATGCAGAGGACTCTAGCCACAGGCCACGCAGCACAGGTGCCACAGAGCCTGGAAAGTGACCTAGAGCAACCGGCTTTCAGGGGGCTCATGGGAGATCCGCATGCGCAGTAAGTCATAGAACTCCCAACTGTCCATCCAAGTGGTTCCATGGTGACCTATGAACCATGGGGAGGTCTCTATCCAGACACTGTAAAACAAGACCCAGACCATAACCAGGGTCTCTTTGGCTGCTACGAGGGGTCCGGTCATCGTCTGTGATGCATGTATCTGGCTCTGGGAACCTGGATCTTGCTCTTGCTCTATAATCCTATCTTGCTCCCCATCAGTAAGCTTCACCTCGTGTTTGCCTTACTTTGGTGCGTTTGGTCATTTTTCAGCCAAGAGCACGCCAAGAACTGAGGACACAGAACGAGACTGACAAACCCAACACTGTCACTTCTTTCAGACGGACAGGTTTGTGAGGACAGGAGCCTCGTTACGATAGTGCGTTCTATATTGAGGTTGCTCCGTGAATGCTTATTGAATTTAGCACCTTGAGAGAAATACTTGACAGAGAGCTAAAGCAAGACTAAAATTTAGGTAAACAGGAGGGCACTGAAATAAAAAGTGATTTTATTGAAGAGAAACAGTTTTGTCTTTGTCTTTTAAAAGCCCAAGCCAACCCTCCTTGAGGTAGTGTTAGGTAGACAGTGAGGGATTCTGGGTCTCCCGGGGACGGGAGTGGGTGCTGTTGCCCCATCTTGGTCCTGCCCCACCCTGATTCTCCACACCTGGGGGAGGAGGGAACACCCTGTGAATTGGCCAATTGGAACTTGGCGCGCCAGCTGCAAAAGGATGCAGAGGACTCTGTAGCCTGTGTGCCAAGCAGCACAGGTACCATGAAGTCTGGAAAGTGACCTAGAACCCACATGCGCAGTAAGACTCAGGTCATGTAGCTCCTGACTGCCCAATCAAAGTGGTTCCATGATGACATGTGATCCATGGGGAGGTCCCTACACGGTCACCATAAAACAAGACCCAGATCACAGCCAAGCTCTCTTTTTTTCTGCTGCAACAAGGGGTCCGGTCATCCTCTGTGGGGCATGTATCATGCTTTGTAAGCCCATGTCTTGCTCTTGCTCTATAATCCTATCTTGCTCCCCCTCAATACACTTCACCTCGTGCCCACCTTACTTTGGTGCGTCTGGTCATTTTTTGGCCATGAGCTCACCAAGAACTGACATTCCAGACTAAAACGTGATGGGAAGACCAGTGTTTTCTTACTCTGGACGTATACATTCAAGTCACAAAAACTTTTGTGTGATCTACACTAGACTTGTGACTTTCCTACTTCAGATGTGTTCTGTAAGTAGCAAACAGAATTTCTTACTTGTCTGTAAATATGTGTTATTTTTGTGCCATTTTGCAGTTTTTGGTTTAATATGTCTGCTGAATAATAAAGAATTTGTCTGTTCTTTGTTCCAGGCTCCTGACATGGAGTTTCTAACCCCCTTGGAATTTCCTGAGCCATAGAAGAGTGTTTTTGTTATTCATGAGCCTTATGAGTTTGCTAATGGGGTGGCTCTTGGTGGGCCCCTAGATAGCTCTGGGGGCTGGTCACCAGAAGGACCAACTGTGTGATTTGAGAGTTAGAATTTTGTCTTTCCTTTCCTTCCCTTCCCTTCCCTTCCCTTTCCTTTTCCTTTTCCTTTCCTTTCTCTTTTCCTTCCCTTCCCTATTTTTCCCCTCCCCTCCCTCCCCTGCCCTCCCCTCCCCTCCCCTTCCCTTCCTAGCTCACAGCAACCTCAAACTCCTGAGCTCAAGGGATCCTCCTGCCTCAGCTTCCCGAGTAGCTGGGACTATAGGTGTGTGCCACCATGCCTACCTAATTTTTCTTTTCTTTTCTTTTTTTTTGTAAAGACAAAGTCTCGCTCTTGCTCAGCCTGGTCTTGAACTCCTGGCCTCAAGCAATCCTCCTGCCATGGCCTCTCAGAGTGCTAGGATTACAGGTATGAACCACCACGCCTGGCCTAGAAAGTTGGAACTTTGATACAGTCTGACCTCCAGGGAGAGCAAGGTATGGAGATTGACTTTAATCATGCATCCAGTGATTTAGTCAAGTAACCCTACATAATGAGCCCCCAATAAAAACTCTGGACATCAAAGCTTGGTGGAGCTTCCTGGTTGCTGAGCACATTGAAGTGCTCGGAGGGTGATGTGACCTGACTTGATGGGGAGATGACACAGAAGCTCTGCCTTTGGGACTCCCCAGACGTTGCACTATGTGTCTTTTTATTCGGCTGGTCCAGGGAATATCCTTTACAATAAAACTGTAGTTCTAAGCATTATGCTTTCCTGAGTTCTGTGAGTTATTCTAGAGAATTGTCAAACCTGAGAGAGTCATAGGAATTCCCAAATTTATAGTCAGTTGGTCAGAAATGTGGTGGCCTGGGGACACCCAAAGTGCAACTGGACTATGGAGAAGAGAAACATGGTGGAGGACTGAGCCCCTAACTTGTGGGGTTTGCACAAACTCTGGGTGTTGGTGCCAGAAATGAATTGCAGTGCACCAGCTGGGACTGAAACAGAATAATGTCACAGGATGAAAACCATTTTGGTCATAGCACCAGTTCAGTCATTTTCAGTGGAAACTCTTTGGTGTGATCTAAAACAAAATGAGATCAGTCTTCTTCAAAAAAGGCCTTGCCAAATAAGAGAATCTGCTAAATAGCCAATGTTTACAGTGTCAATTTCTATGCATTTTCTTCTTTATCACAGTGTTCGAGAATTGATTTTTCTAGCAGTCAACATTGCTTACCCCTTAGAATTTATATTTCTGTTTGCAAATGAATAACCTCTTGGTTTTTACAACAGGTAAACACCGTAGTCTCCATCCTTCCACCCACAGTGTAAACAACTTGCCATATTGCTGCAGAAAGGCCAGTCAGCTCAACACTGGAGACAAGACTTCCGTCATTTTTGCCAATCAGGGAAGAACTCAGTGATCACGTAATTCTTCTCAAACTAAGTATATCTGGAAACTATCCAGGTATTCACATAAGGACATATGACTTCTCTTTTCCCCATTTCTCTTTGGATATTAGTTTGTCTTTTGTCATCAAAATTGGCCTTTTCTTTTATACCTTTGTGGTAAAGCTTGATGGCATCTGATTTTACTCTGTCTCTTTGACAGTTGTGCTGCTTCATTCTGCCAGTTTCTAATCTTCCTTTCATTTTATCATACTGATTTTTATTTCAATGTTGCTTTCATAGCTCTGTGTGCTGTCCTGACCGTCAGCTACTCCTACTTTCGACACTGCAGACACACACTGTCACCACACAAACAGCAATGCGCTTTCTCAGCTCACTTCCCCAGCATGACTTTTTTTTTGAGATGTCAAAAGCAAACTTTTGAGAAGTGTCAGACCAACCAATTATATATATTTCTTTGCTCTAAGGGTTCTTAACCCAATGTCCTTTCTTTTATTCTTATTTTATTATATTATCTCCCCAAAGAAAATTAACTTAGCTCTTTCTTTTTTACCCAGTATTTTACTCATCAATTAATATTTATTGAATTTCTTTCCATTGGATGAATGGTTCTATTCTTTTGAAATAATGTGTCAAATTTTTATACCCAAAGATAAAAAATATGGATAAATAAAATACATCTTACCAGATGTGCTTGGAAGATCTCATTTCTTTGTAGAAGTTAATTTATTTTCTCAGTAATGTGTTTTTCTCTGAAAATATGATTAGCTAACAGCAAGGGGTCAAATTTCACTGACTAGAATTGCTCTTCTAAGTGAGATGAATGAATTTTGGCTCAAGGGCATCATGGTAGCTTTTATTTATAGTTGACTAGATTTCCCCAGTTGCTGAAGAGCATTCATATGCCATTTAGTGTGGCAAGACAAAACATAAACCCTGTTCATCACATTTTTTTAATATTATAATTCTGTTTTATTGTGAGCAACATATTTGCATATAGAGAAATAATTTTACAAGTTCAAACTGAAGAATTCACTGGTTTATTGAGATAAATTTGTAAAACATATTGTTGGGTGCTTTCCTATCTATGTTTCTGTTCTAGTCCTTTTGACTATTCTCTCATCCACATTTCATATAGGAAATATACTATTTTCTCCCCTTATGTGTATTCCTGTGAAAAGGGGATAAATGTCAACAGTGATAGGATCTACTCTAATGGCTTTCCAAGTCTAGTTAAGACCCATAAACAACTTTGTTTGGCAAGTCAAAGGAATGCTCTATAAAAACTTTCTAATAAATTCACTTTTTTCCTGATTAGAAAAGTAATATAGGCCATTACAAGAAATGCGGAAATATTGCAAACCACATACAATTGTACTGTTCGATGAGAATATCTAATCACTCCCTGGTGCATTTCCTTCCTGTCCTCTCTTTGTATGGCTTTCCTTAATATGCACATAGATGTGTAATTGTTTTCCCAACAGAGTTGAGATCATATTTATAACTTCTTTTTAATTGATGTTTGCTTTAATTTCACTTCGTCCTCTGCATACAAAAAGATGAGGACAAACTTACGTAAGCAATCTTTACCCCCCTTTACATAAAATAACTGTATTAAAAAAGAAGGACATATAGTTTATTATTTGCTTTGCTATTTCTATTATATGTGCTCTTTCTATGTTTGTTTTCTACTTTGAACATTCTCTTCAATTATTAGATATTACCTAAAATATTATCTAATCAGAATAAAATCTTAAAAAGTAAAGTTTATTCCAGTTTTCAGCATGACTCTGAGACAAAGCTGATCAAATTGCTAGAAGAGCTAAATACTCCACCTATCTTCTGTAGTTACATCAGCCAGAATAATCAATTGGTATATTTTTGTGTGTGTCTGAAAACATTCCCTGCAAACACCGCTTTCCCCATGTCTAAGTCATGTGTAAACATTGGTTAGAATTGCTAGTGCAGCAGCTGCAAGGAAGTACCAAATGGCTTGTACGCACAATGGGTAAGATTCGATGCCTGTCAAAGAAAACTAGACTGTGTGGTTTGTGCCCTCAGAACGCTCAGTCCTAATCACGGGCAGGAAGAGAGAAGGAAGGAATGAGCACTTACTGCTTACCTCTGTTGTGGACACTGTTAGGTGCTCTATGTGCTAAATCCTCACAAAAATTCTGCAATGTCTCCATCCTACATCTACCAAATTCTGTCAATTCTGTTTCCTGGTAGTGCATTACACTGAATGTATATTGGTAGTAAATAGATTTATTTTTCTTACCTAAAAAGTAATATTCAGGAAGACAGTCCAGGACTGGAATAGCTATTGTAGGAGGTTTAGGCTCTGCAAAGGCATCTGGGGAGGTAAGTCTACTGGGCATAACGACTCTGTAAATAGGTGGAAGTAAAGTAAATGAGGGAAAGGGGCGTGGATACCTCTAGCATCTCCCCACTCCCGTTACCGCGCCTTATTCATCTAGGTCAGTATCCTCTCTTGCCCGAATTCTTGCCGTTGTCTTGTCACTGATCACTTAGCCTTAGTCTTAGTCAACTCCAGTCCACTCTTCAGACGTCAGCCAGAGTGACCTCCCTTGAATACAAACATGAGCACGTTACTTACGTAAAACACTTAAATGGTTCCCCAGTTGCTCTTAGGGTAGAGTTCTAACTCCTTAAAATCGCATTCAAAGGCTTTCAAGATTTGGACTTTATTACATCTTCAATCTCCATGTTGCTCATCATGTTTTGGCCGTAATATATTTTAAATTCTTTAAATGTACCCCAACATCTTGCCTCCGTCAGCTCTTGTAGAAAGTGCCTCAAGGACAACCACCTCAAGTGCCTTCAGGGAGGGCAGGAAGCCAGTTAGGCTTGTTCTTTACTTCTGAACATCAGTGCGTATCTGTGTTTCTCTTGAAACTTTCAGCCCTATCAATTTACCTTTCGTTTTCCCACTGTTGATAGACATGTGGCTACAGTATAGACTCAGCTGCTCTCCTGACTCTTTCTGAGGTAGATGACAGAATACGCACAGCTGTAAATGGGGACGACATTCAGTCTCAGGGTCCGTACGAGGCAACGGTTAACTGAGCGCTGGAGGGTTATTCACATGTAGCCAATTTTCTTCAGATCTTCTGGGAGTTTAAAGAGCAGCTGGAATTACAGATTTTTAATGTAAATTTTTATTTTTAAATGTGAGCCAACTCTGTGGCCAAATAAAACATCTCTGTGAAATCCAGCTCATCAGCTGCCAGTGTGCAATCTTGGTACTATTCCTTTGGCCTGAAATACTCTTCCTCTTCTTACTTCATTCACTTCACACCAACCCTTGCCTTTTGCTTTTTGTTTGTCTAACTTCTCATTTTTCAGGTCACACTGTAAATACCCTTTCCTCCCAGGAGCCTTCCCCGACCTGGGTTCATTTCTTCTGTGTGCTCCAGCAGTGGCCTGCTTTGTGTGAGCCAGCAGTACACGTGGAAGTTCAGTGAGGACGGGGGTCATTTCTGTCTTAATCATGTATTCATTCATTCAACAAATATTTAATGAGCGCCTACTATGTGCTCACGCTACCCTAGGCAGTAGAGATTCAGCAATTAACAAGACAGAAAAACTCCCTACCTTCATGGTGCTGGGGAGAAAGACAATAAAAAAGAGAAATGAAATACATATTATATAGTGGCCCTCTCTGAATCTCTTTTAGGCAGAAGGAAGTAACCTCCTCTACGCTAGGTTTTGCCTATGCGCTGCTGTGTCCCTCAGGACAGGCTGAAGTGCTAAGCGCTGTTCAACCTTGTTCCATTATTGCTTCCTTAAGCAGTCTTGTAAGACTTTTTTCCTTAAACCCTTGCCAACCTCCTCCCCTGTGAAATTTTACCACCACAAATATACTACATATTTGTTTATATACTGTGCCCCTTTGGGGGGCCATAGACCTTTGTATATTATTTCAAAATCCAAGAACAAAGTCTCACTTCTTTGGGGGAATATTGCTCTGTTGGGAATGCAGGGGTCAGATTACACTGCTGTTACAAAGACCCCCAGTGCCGGCAGCCACCAGCAGCAAAGCTCTGCCACGAGGCCACCAGAGGTCCGCCGGGGGCCCTGGGACTCAGCTGACAGTCACCGTGTGTAACTGCTGGTCTCCAGACCGACAGAAAGAGAGCATGACAAGTCACATGAACTGTCTACAGCTTCTCAAACATCTGCTCAGAAGTGACACACGCTGTCTTTGCTCACATTTCGTTAGAAACTAAGTCACATGGCCACCCTTCGTTTCTGTGGGGGGGAGGAGGCTGGAAAGTACAGTCCTATCGTGTGGCTGGAAGGACAAAGGATACCGGAATGCTCGAGAAGGGCCCTGATAATTACCCTCCCAGCAGCGCTGTGGAGCGGAGGGAGAGGCAACTGAGGCTTAGAGAGCCAAAGTCATTCCAAACTAGCACCCAGTGACTGTCCTATTCTGTTCCAGCAAGACAGCAGAGCAGGAGGAAATCCGGGGTTTTCTCGTGCCAGAGTGTAGCTGGCCTCGTTTCTGGAGGGCTGGGGACGGCTTTGCTGTGGGTGACGGCTTTGCTGTCGGGGACGGATCTCCGGCAGGCCGCACGTGAGGCCGCTCAGTGTCACACCTGGAGGCCACGGGTGGCAGGGCGGTCATTTGCTGTGAGCTGAGGGAGGCTGGGCAGCAGCATAGTTTGGGGCGTGTCAAGGTTTTCGGGAACCTGAGCGATAATCTGGTTTAACCTACGTTTGGACAAACTAGAAGACAGTGACTCAGGGTCCCACAGGGGCCAGCAGCAGAGAAGTCAGTCCCAGGGCCCCCGCCTGCCAGTATGACGTGCTTCTTTCTCTCTGGAGAGATTTGCTGTGCATGCATGCAAGGGAGGATCTGTTTGCGAACGCCCTCTGCTTACTTGCCAAGTTCCCCCTTCGTCAGGCCCCTTTCTAATTTCTTCTGCTCCAGAGAGAACTGCATTGTGGCTTCCAGAAGAGGAATCCAGGTCTGAGCTTTGCCAAACTCGGCAGAAGCTGCTGGCAGGTTTCCCGTTGGGCCGTCTGGTTTGGTTCTGGGAGCCGCTCGGGGACACGCGCAGCTGGAGAGCAGCCGGTCCCCCCTCGAGGGCTGGGAAGATGCCACGAGAATCCTCCTTGCCTCATGCTCCGCTGTGGGTTTCAGCAGCAAAACTGTCCTGCGCCCTGGAGAGTCCTTGAGCCCTCGGAACATGCTGTGGGATTCTGCAGCCCCTTCTGCGGCTTCTGTGGCTCTCCCCGCTCGCCAAGCCTGGGTCCTGCCGGCGCTGCAGCCTCTATTCTCCCACGCCCAGCTCAGTCCGTGGTATTCCATGAATATTCGTTGACTCAAACTGCAATGGATTTAACAGACTCGAGCTGCAGATGAGGATTTATGCACCTTGCTTAGAGTTGCACAGCTAGTAAAGAGAGGTTGAATTCAGAGTCTGGATCCAGTCCAACTCCACTGCCTTGGTATCCCCCATTCCGGGGTGAATAAAAACGCAGTCAGTATCCGGAGTGTTTCACGTGAGCTGCACGGTAGGCGTCGAACAAGGGACGGTGCCCGCGCTGGACTGGGAGGTCAGGGAAGCTCCTACCTCACCCACGTGTCACAGTATTTAGAACATTGGAGAAAGCAGTGGGACTCGCCTGAAGGCTTCTGTGCCAACCCACGTTCCCTACAGTGTTCTTGTCTCAAAGTGGGGAGAAGGCCGCGTGCGGGAAGCAGGTCCTTCCCCTCCGCAGATTCTGCCTTGCGTTGTGGCAATGTGTCCACCCCGCCCTGTGGTCAGCCACTGGCGCCATTTTCTCATGGCTCGTGTGTGCACAGAATGTGTCTGATTTGAGGAACTAAACATATTGGGAAAGAGCGCTTTAGCCCAGAGCTCGACCGACAGCTGAACTCATCCGAGGTTCCCTAAGCTCGTTTAAACAAAAAAATTAAAACAAAAATCCTCCATCCTCCCTCAAAAAACAAATAAACAAAGAACATGTACTTGTTCAATTCTTGTTTCCATCAGAGATTTGGGTGTTTCCACAACCTGTTTGCATGTGATTTCCAGCCCAAACAGTCACTGAATTTGGTGCTCCTTGAACTGGGCTGGACGTGTGTAGGTTCCACTGAAACCATCTGATTTCGGCAAAGCTGTTCCTGGGGCTGAACTATGTCAAAAGACCCCTACAACTGTGGATCACTTTGGTTGCAGCTCAGAAGCTGCACACAAATTTTTCTCTCCAAAGAGGCCTAAAACAACCCTACTTTCCCCTTCGTGGCTCACTAAGGACAATGATGGCATTAACCAAGAGTTATTTTTTAGAAATGGGATTAGTATTGTCACACTTTTTCCACTTGCATGATGGAAGGATTAGCTTTGAATATTTCTATGAAGCCAAATCCTGCTTGTTTCTCCCCTTTAAGGACAAGTTCCCTTAGAAAAGAAGACAGGTGTATTAATGTCCCTCCTGGCGGTAGCTGGAAAAGCAGGAATTCACATAAAACACACCTGTGGCTCTTACTGTTCCACTAGGCCATTTTATCATGTCATAGATGGTACACAAGAGACTGTAACTCCCTTTATCTTTAAACGAACCTGTATACATTGATCGGTGTTCACCAGGACTCTCCCAGGGTGTTTCATTCTTTTTGTTGTGACCATTTAGTTACAATGAGGTTAGGCAATGTGTAGCAGCGAAGTGACCAATCCTAGTTTCCAAGGTAAGATTTAGGTAGAAAAAGGATGAGAAATAGCAACTCTCGAATGGGTAGCGTCTGGGATTAGAAGAGACGGATGGCACCCTGGCAGTCTTGTAGGTACAAGTCCCTGTACCAAAAAGGACAGCAGTGATTATCTCCTCTTGGTCTCCTGAAACCAGACGGGAGTACTTAGAGATTCTAACAGTCAAAGATTTCAGTGAGGATTTCTGGTTGGAACCCAGATAGTCAGCATTGAAAAGAGTCAGTGCTCACCCTCACACCACCTAAACCTGACAGCTGAAGCCACCCTGTCACATCCAGGAATAGTTTAATAAGCACTATAATGAAGTATTCACAAAAATCATTTTTTTCTTCTCATATACTCCCCCCCCACCGAAGGGAGAGCTGATTTTAATAGGATTCTAATACACGTCTGTAAAGGTAACATGTGGAAATACAGGACCCACAATATAAAACCCCCTTCCCCTTTTTTGGTCAAAGGACAGCAGCAACTTTTCTATCGTAGCCTTTCCTTAATCGTTTATTCAGAAAGCTGTGGCCCTGAGGCTGCTTTTCTCTCTTCTTTGTCCCTAAGATGAAGATCAAAGGCTCAGTTCAGGTCACTTAGCTTCACTCTACCAAGCTATTCTGATTAGAGACTGAATATGCATTAGCTTCTATCAATATGCGATGGCTCGTTAATTTATTCCCCTGAGAACTCAGGTCACCTTGTGTAGTCCACAGTAATTCAGACATTTTTACTTTGTTTGCCTCATCTCTTCAGATAGACCACAGGTCTCTCCCAATGGTCTCTTCATCTCTGACAAAATGCAGTTGATACTTGTGTTAGATCGGAGGAGAAGGGACAGAAAGCCCATCTCACATGTGTTGGAATTCCCGGCAGCGCTTTGCACGATTTGTGGGCAATGGCTGCTCTGTAAGTGTTCACTAAGGGAACAAATGAGAGAAAGACTGGCAGTCAGGAGACCCAGCTCTGCATTTTCTTAGCCACTGCTTAGCTTCCTGGCCTTGGACAAGCCATGCGACACCTCCAACCTGCGTTTCCTTACTTGTAAATAACGAGTGTCCTGATGTTTCCTCCTTTGCTTTGAGTACTTAGATCTTCTCATCCACTTACTTCTGACCTACACCCCCAAATAGCAGTGACTTCATTAATACAGGGCTTGCAAATCTATTCTAAACCAGCAGCAAAATCCCTAAAGGATGCCTAGTGTGCATTTTCTAACTACTCCATACATTGTCTTTAAACTAGGACAAATAAGGTTTAATGAGGAAAAAGTAAAAAGACTTTTCAGTTTCAGTAAGAGGGGAGTTTATTTTTTTCTGAGAGGTGTTGACCAAAGTTTGACATTTTGGGGAAAAAGAAAAAACCCTGAACGACAATTGGCTTTCCATTTCCTTGCTGTAGAAAATATCTCTACATGTCACATTGCATTGAAATTATGTTTTTTGTTTTTTTACTTTGATGTTCCATCCACTCAAGAGCATTGATCATGGCCTTTTCAATTATTTTTGTGTCCCCAGTACCTAGAATAATGTCACATAATAGGTGCTCAATAATGTTGAGCTACACTGTTAAAATGAAGGTGCAGAAAGGCTTGATACAACTTGCTGAGAAAACTCAGCAAATGGTAGAGCAAGATAATGATGATATCTTCTGATTCCAAACACACAGCTCTTTCCAATATGACAACTGATTATATTAAGCTGTTACCAACTTTTAACATCTTAATAAAGATCAGTTATCAGACGGTGACACCAATTATGAGGACGACATAGTGAGTCATTTTGATGGGCTTGCGCTGCTTAGGATATAGGCTGCTGCCAGGCTTGTTCTGAGTGTCTGAGAATGGGTATTGGGATTCTCTGTCTTGAGGATTTTGTTTAAATAAAACAGGAAAGAGGTGATTCAGGAGTGAACATTTCCAACCTCCTCTTAAACATAATTTTTCTTCAGTGAAAACTGGACGGCCCAAAGGACAATTTTAATTTCATCCCTGGATAGAGGCCAGACTGGGTCAACTGAAGTGGAGAGATTTTCTATGTTACATTTTTCTTGCACTTCACTGGAAAAAAAGATATTTTTAAAAAATCAAAGGAAGTGAGAGACATTACATAATTCATTTCAAAAATGGTCTGAAGCAATGTTATCTGAAGCAATAATTACTTCCAGTATGCAACTCACCAAGAAAAATTGAAAACAGGAAAATAAGCAAAACTATTCAGTATAAGAGCCAGGAATTGTGTGAGTCAATATTATTTAATCAATTTTATTTCCTGATATCACTAATAAACCAAATCAAACATTGCATCTCGAATATAAAAGAAACGAATGGATACGTGTCACCAAAAACTTGGCACTTGTCCGTGAGGCGGCATCAGAAGAATGAGAACAAGTGGTCTGGGGAGGAGGGAAGAGAAGTTGTATTACTTTGTCGGCAAAGGAGGAGGATGAGACTCGGGTCTGAAGTGCCATCGTCCCAATAATAAGTAGAAATACAAAGCCTTTAAAGGATGGGTTCTCAGCTTCAGGCAATTACTGTTCAGCTACTGTTGATGATGCTGATCATCCCAGCTCAGCTGAAGCCGATCTTGTCACCTCCACCAAGGACCTCCCTGTACCAGGTCTGGGCTGGGCCATCTCCTGTTGCAGAGATAACAAAAGACTTACTCTGCCCCTCCTGCCCCTCCCCACCACAGGCCTGAGGCAGGGAGGAAGGCTTTAGTTCTCCAAAAGGACTGGAGGATGTTTCAAAGAGACAGAAAATATTTTTGCCATTTTTTTCAGGCCATTCCCTCTGTTATATATGTCATTACAGTACTGTTTTTGTTTTTTTTTTAGCATTTAACTTAGTTAAAACTTTATGACATATTTACACTATGATTTTGGGGAATATTCCTTCAAATTCATATTCTTTCTATATATTGACAAAAATTTTACATCTGACTTATTGCATAATTTAGAAAAGTAATTTGCTCTAAACTTTCAAGTCAGCACAGTGGTGCACGCCTGTAGTCCCACCTACTCGGGAGGCTGAGGCAGGAGGATCTCTTGAGCCCAGGAGTGTGAGGTTGCTGTGAGCTACTGCACTTCTGCACCGCTGCGTTCTAGCCTGGGCAACATGGTGAGATTCTGTCTCAAAAAAATAAAATAAAGAGTTTAAGAGGCTTTTGTCTTTCTCTTATCAAGCATCTTTCTTTTAATTTGAAGATTGGGTAAGTAGAAAGAAAACCAGGTAATTTATTTCATAAAAATATTTGTTAAAATGCTTCAGAAATAGAAAATATAAATAATAGAAATAGTCTTGAGAGCTATTAAACATTTTTCTTTATGAAAGACAACAATTTGCTTTCCGGTTGCTATCTCAATGCAGTTTATACAGACATTTTTCTTCTTTGAAAAAGGAAGCATTTTAAAACAGAGCTGTGTTATAGGATGATTTATAGTCTGAGCTCTGCTGTTTCATTGTGTTTACCACCTTCTGCCCCGACAGTCACAGAGCACGTGGCCCCGCAGCTGAGCTGCACTGAGAGCTTGCAAGGAAAAGGCCTGGAGCTGAAACAGGAGAAGGGAAGGAAGAATGCTCTCTGCAGCTCCCTTACGCTGGAGTCGCTAACTTAGGCCACTGGGTCATCGTGCTTGAAGTCCCCACCTTCTCCGTTCTGCAGTGTCAAGGCATAAATAAGCTCTTGGCTGCAGAGCCTTTCCTTTGACCAGGTAATTGCAGTTTCTAAGGGAAATAAAAAGCTAGAAGCGCAGCAGTGTTCACTGCAGTATTATCTGTAATGACAAAGAGAGGAAAGTAATAAAAATAGCCAACAGGACACTTGTGAAATGCGTGACTTATGCTCTTTATTTGCAACACTTTAACAAGGAGCATTCACACTTCCGTCCCTTACACAGGTTGCTCCCTGTGCTTGAAGCGTCCTTGCTGTGTCGTGTGTGTCCATCTGTCCCTCGAAACCTAAATAGGACGTTCCTCGTGTCACCCTCTCCGGGACCCTCGGGGCCTTCTCTGGTGGCCTTCGGTTATCCACCCTCTTCTGGGTTCTCTCTTGCAGCTGAACCGCCAGCCCTGACGCCTCCGGGTCCGCTTCCACCGCGTCGCCCTGCGGGCCGCTCGGCGCGTGTCGCGGGAAACGAACAGTGGGCACATCGGGAAGCATGCCACGCAGCCTTTAGGATGAGGATATGAACACAGATGACAAATTGTTATGTGACACATAGTAGGACATAAAATAATATACCCATTGTGACATCAAGTTTGTAAAACATAAGCAAGGGAGGTTCTATGCAAGAAAGTCACCTACGTGGGGCGGGAGAAAATGACGAATGGCGCAAATAACTGCTCCTCCGCTGGTTTCCAGGGCGCGGGGCCGCGGCCGTCCCTGTCCTTCCCGTCGGGGCGCGACTCCCGGCCGTCGCCCGCGTCCCTCTGCCGGAGGGCTGTCCCCGGCCACCTGCGGCGGCGTGTGCAGCGCGTGGAGGCCGAGAGTGTTCCAGAACCAACCCGCGTCCGGGGCCGCCGGGCGGTAGCTGGTGTGTAGACACGGCCGCTCGCGCTCCGCCCTGCGGTGAGTGGCTGGCTCGGCGTCCCCGGAGACCGAGAGACGGAGAGACGGAGAGACGGAGAGACGGAGAGACCGGGAGACCGAGAGACCGTGAGACCGAGAGACGGAGAGACGGAGAGACGGAGAGACCGGGAGACCGAGAGACCGTGAGACCGAGAGACGGAGAGACGGAGAGACGGAGAGACGGAGAGACCGGGAGACCGAGAGACCGTGAGACCGAGAGACGGAGAGACGGAGAGACGGAGAGATGGAGAGACCGGGAGACCGAGAGACCGTGAGACCGAGAGACCGAGAGACCGAGAGACGGAGAGACTGAGAGACGGAGAGACGGAGAGACCGAGAGACGGAGAGACGGAGAGACCGAGAGACGGAGAGACCGAGAGACGGAGAGACGGAGAGACGGAGAGACCGAGAGACGGAGAGACGGAGAGACCGAGAGACCGTGAGACCGAGAGACGGAGAGACGGAGAGACCGAGAGACCGAGAGACGGAGAGACGGAGAGACCGAGAGACGGAGAGACGGAGAGACGGAGAGACCGAGAGACGGAGAGACGGAGAGACCGAGAGACGGAGAGACCGAGAGACGGAGAGACGGAGAGACGGAGAGACCGTGAGACCGAGAGACGGAGAGACCGAGAGACGGAGAGACCGAGAGACGGAGAGACGGAGAGACCGAGAGACGGAGAGACGGAGAGACGGAGAGACCGTGAGACCGAGAGACGGAGAGACCGAGAGATGGAGAGATGGAGAGACCGAGAGACCGAGAGACAGAGAGATGGAGAGACGGAGAGACCGAGAGACGGAGAGACGGAGGGACCGAGAGACAGAGAGACGGAGGGACCGCGCGCCGCCCCTCCCTCCCCCGCTCCCGACAGGCGACGAGCATCACCTCCAAAATTGCTATTTGCGCTTGAATTCCTGGCCTCAGGGTGCGTTTCTAAAGAACCCACACTAAGACACTCTCTAATAACAAAAAATTAATAATGATATGTGAATAGAAAAGTATGATGAAAATGTAAATATTGGCCAGTTTGCAGTGACTCACGCCTGCAATCCTAGCACTTTGGGAGGCCGAGGCGGGAGGATCCCTTGAGCCTGGGTGTTGGAGGCTGCAGTGAGCTATGATGACGACACTGCACTCCAGCCAGGGCAACAGAGAGAGACCCTGTCTCAAAAAAAAAAAAAAAAAAAAAATTAAATATTATTGGGAAGGTGTAACATCTTCATTTATTAAAGTTGTTATCAAATTAATTAAAATTAATGATTAAAACTGCCATTCTCAAGGACTAGATAGAATACAAAGCAAATAATTGTGATAGTGTGTGACTGTAGGGCAAGCGCTGAACGCGGTGAACTGCCCAACTGGGAGCCTTGACTGCCACCCGAAACTGTGCTTTAGTCACTTGTTTCCACTGTCCTCCCCCTCTTCTGTCCATATTTTTTCATGAGTCATTTCTTCTTCTTGCACATTGTTCTAGCTTATAATAGCTACCATCCTCTGTGTTTTCTTTGATCTCTATTGAGAATGTCAACCACCTAAGAACTGGACGTTTATCTAGCTCCTCCCCTCCCATATATATTATTGAGAAAATGCTCAACAACTGTTTATAGGAAAAATTATTGTATAATTTAACAAACGGAAAGAACACCCATCCTGGTCTTCTCAGGATCATTTATTGCAAACTCTTAAATGTGTAATTGTCACATTTATGTCAAACAGTATTGTGAATCACTTTAAGCTTAATTCCATTAAATTAATAGAAAATTATGTTATCACAAAATTTCTATCCGAAGAAGCATTAGGATATATTATATCAAAAAAGATCCTTTCTTGATTAATCATGACTGAGAAATTAAAAAAAAAATCCCTTCTCTAGATCTGTTCCAAGGTGGACTTTTTGGGCAAAGAAAACCAACATAAATAAAATAACATTTTAGATAATAATTCTCCAAATTGTTTACTAATATTTTATACATATTTATTTATAATAGCCAATTTAGGCAAAAGACTATTTAATTTCATTATTATCTGCATAGCTCTGTTCCACAATACATTATTCACAACAAAGAAGATTTTTCTAGAAATAATTGTTGTTAGTAAGAGAACTTAAAAACATGATTAAGAAAAGTGGACATTTTTGGTAAAAATCCAGACATTTTGACTATTTGTGTAATATTAGACATGTCTAGATATCTGGAAATATATGAATACATTTTTATTGTTACATACAGATATTTGGTGGTTTTTTAATAGAAATTAGATAAAGTTCAGGTTTTCTTTAAATAGCATGCTTATTCATCACAGGAATTGTATTCAACATAATGAAATAATTAAAAAGATGGTTTCATTATCTTGATCATGAGAAATTGTTATAAGAGAATTAGGAACAGCACTTCCTAAGGATGAAAAAAAAAAAAAAGCTGATATACAAAAACCATGGAAACTAGATCTATTTTAACTAGTAGCTGCTGCCTTGTTAGCTCTTTTATTTTTCTGTTTATTGATGATAGTTGCAACTGTACTACACACAGCAGGACAAGGTCAGAGCCAAAGACCCACCATGAGCATTTGAATCAAAAGACAAATGAGGAATTATTTTGGTTTTTTTTGTCAGCAAAGAGCATACAATTTATTTCAAGAAACACATAGAGTTTTTTTTTTTTTTCTTTTTTTGCCATCAATTACTGAAATTTTTCTAGGAATCTCCACTTGTGCTTGGAGATTTTTAGCCCAGTGCACTAGAATCATCTGGGGGAAACTGATAAAAACCAGGATTCCCAGGCTCCATCTTAGGGATTCTGATTCAATGGGTCTGGGACAGGGCTCAGGAATCTGTCTTTGTACTGAGTTTCTCAAATAATTCTTATGCAGGTAGACCTCAAACCACACATTGAGAAACTCTGCTTCAGCCTTTTCCCCATTAAAAAAAAAAAAAGGCTTTTGTTTAACAAGGCATTCTGATGAATACAGACATCATATATGATCAGAACACACTGTAATGTGCCGCAGACCTGTCGTACCAGTGTTAGTAAGATTTATCTGAATCCATCTCACTTTACCAGAGCAGAGATGCTAGCTAACAGCTGCTTTGGAGAAGCATGATCAAAATGGAGAAGCTGTAACAAAAAATTAGAAACAAGCAAATAAATAAGCTCAGTGAGCAGACTTATTTTGCAATGCCTTTAAAGGCCTCTCTTTCTAAATAAATATCTTAATTCATTGCTCACTGGATGTCTGGTTTCTCGAAGTCCTAATGAAATAATGTGGAAAGTCTTTGCTATCTTGTCCTATAAGCCCAATGTCTGACTTTAACTGTGTGTTGGAGACTAATTGTGCCATGCTTGCCCCACAGAAGTGTTTCATGATGTAGTGGGTGGTAAATCTTAGCCAAAAAATGAGAGTGGGCTTAGAGAGAAAAAGGCGTGATAGCAAGTTAGACTGTTGCAAGGGATTCCTTTGGTGTAAGAGGGCTTTGCAACCAAGCCCAAGCCCTCTTGGCTTTGTTGACGCTTTCTTTCGGCCCTGAAAACAACATTGCCTTCGCTCAATCACTCCTCTCTCTACACACAAAGCATTATTATAATGAATTTTTAATGCAATCACGAATATCTTAGATATATGCATGATATGCCAACATTTACTTATCTAAAAATTAAACACAAATAGTTGTATAAATTGCCACCAGATCCTCTTAGAAGAGACACAGAGAAAGCTACTTTGCTGGGTTAACTCCAAAATGTCAAAAAAAATTATAAGCTTATAGAATTAATAAAATCATGATGGTAAATTTGTAAATTACTTTTCTAAATGAACAAATTCTCCATTCCTTGCTTTTTAAAACATGAGCATTTAAAAACAACTTTAAAAAACAGTATCTATCTTCACAAAATTGTTATAAATCAATTTACTATGGGATATATTAAAAACAAATAAACCCTAAAACCATAGAATTTTAAAGCTAAACTAAATTTTAATGATCCCTTAATTCAATCTCCTTATTTTACTAAGGTCTAAGTTAATGGCCTTGCTCAAGTTCACAAACCTTACACAGCTAGTCATTCTTTCATTCTAAAAAGCAAAAACAAAATTAAAAGAGAAACAAAAAGATTATTTTTTCCAAGAAATTATTTACTCCTGTGGCTACTTTAATCACCTCCTCAGCATCAATAAGTGATCAGTTTTAGCCAATGCTTATATTAATAATTTGATGTCATAACTTTAGTGTGTCCAATTAAATAAAATATTGTGCTATATTTCCGTGGTTAGAGAAGATAGGTATTACTGGGCACAGTGGCTCATGCCTGTAATCCCAGCACTTTGGGAGGATGAGGTGGGAGAATCGCTCGAGGCCATAAGTTCCAGACCAGCCTGGGCAACACAGTGAAACTCCGTCTCTACAAAAAATAAAAAAATAATAAATATGTAAATAAAGATAAGAATATGACTATGAAGAGCTGGGAGGAACAAAGAACCTTAAATCAGGGGGAAAAAGGAAAGTCTGCAATGTGAAATGATGTTTCACATCCACATTTTAATAACTTGCTTCATTCATTTATTCATCGTTCATTCCCTCTCACTCATTCATTCATCAAACATGCTAGGAGTACAAAGAGGATTATGACAGGCTCTGTTGATACAGAGCTCACTATTTAGCCAGTGTAAGAAGGTAACAAGTACTTATGAAAATAGCAGAAGCCATGATGAGATGCAATAAAAGGAGCATCTCTGGTGCCACACAAGTTGAAGTTCTGGGGACTGAGAAAAGCAGAGGGCTTGGTCTGTCTGGGGGTGTGGTCTATGCAGGAGCACACGGGCGGAACAAATGGGCGTGTCAGGGAACGGCAGAGGCGCAGGATGTACAGCAGGAAATGGGGACGGAAACACAATCTGAGGTCAGGTTAAGAATAGCCTTTTATGCCATTCTAGAAGAATCTGAATTTTATCTTATGCAGTCCTGTACAGAACAATACCAAAGACACAAGCTACATGTGACTATCGGGGACTTGAAATGTGGCTACTCTAAATTGAGATGTGCTAAATGTGTAAAATACACATGGGATTTTGAAGATTTAGTATGAAGGAAAGAATGTTTACCATCTCGTTAACAATTTTTTATATTTATTATATGTTCAAATGATCATATTTTGGCTATATGAAGTTAAATAAAATATATTATTAAATTGATTTCAGGTTTTTTTTACTTTTTTAAAAATGTAGGAAAATTTTAAAAATTTAAAGTTTAAAATCTACAAATGCTAGAAAATTTTAAATTACATATGTGGCTCACAATATATTTCTATTTTAGTAGCCACTATTTTAGTAGACAATGATAATGTACTCGAGATTGTAGGCTTTTAAAATTTACTTTATTGTTTTTAATAATTTTTAATTTTGAAGTGCTTCAAATTCCCAACATCATGATTCCACCTCTAAATGATTTAGTTTGCATATCTAAAAAATAAAAATTTCCTATGTAAACCAACAATACTATTAAATTAACAATAATTCCTTAACATTGTCTATTATTCAGGCTAGATTAAAAATCTGTAAATTGTTCCCAAAGTGTCTTTGTAGCTGGTTTGTCAAAACCAAGATCCAATCCAGGATCATCATTATATCTGCTGTTATTGTCCTTGAAGTAACTTAAAATAGTTCCTCCCCTCTCACTTATATATTTGCATTTTTATTTTTTGTGTCACTAACTCGATAAATAGACCAGCACAGTTATCTGTGGTCTACCTTCTGGGTTTGTCTGATTTGTTGGTGTTGTTTAGCTTATTCTCTATACTTCCTATAAAGTGTAAATTAAGACCAATAAACTTGAGTAGATTCCAGTGACACATTTTTTCCTTTAATATAACACATGCAATGTTGGGAACTTCCTACTTTATCACATCAGGAGATAACGCATGTCAGATGTTACCACAGTTAGTGGAGCCACGGTTGAGCCCTGGACTGCAGTGATGGCAGCTTCCTTCCTCCAACTCGGAGTTACGATTTTCTCTTGGCAACCAGAAATCTTTTAATTAAGAGAGTACAGTAATTAGATCTTCACTGTGGAGCAGTGTAGATTGTAGGAGAAACTAAAAGAAGAGAAAGCAGAGAGATACCAAAGAATCTACTGTTATCACCCAGAAACGAGAGAGATGGTGATGCTGTCACTCTGAGCCAGAGACTGTGCTAATTCTTTAGCATGTGTTACCTTGTCCTCACACAGACCTATAGGGTGGGTTTTCTTATCTGTTGTCTGTCCCAAGTTGGGATCTAGAGACTGAATAACCAGTCTTCTGTCACACCAGCACTGGCAGAGTGACGATTAAAGCCTGGCACTGTCGACATCAAAATCCACTTAGGGAACCGCAATCCCATGGAGACTGCGGTGACACTTTGGTTTGAAGGGCCGTGAAGACTTTGCTCTTTTTAATTTGGTGACCAATGCACTACTCGGGGTACAGAAGAGCATAACTCTGAAGTGTCTATCTTGGATAATGAAGGGAGGAGAGTATGATTCTGTTGAATTTAAAATGTCAGTTGGATAAGTACACTAAAAATATAGATCTGGAGTTAGATAATAGAAAATATCGGTCTGGAGTTCAGAAGACAGGTCAAAGAAAAAGTATAAACCACTAAAGTATAGATTCAAGAGTCATCTGCATAGAGATGAAAGTAACCCAGTAAACTTATGTAGCATAAAGATCCCTCCACTCATATTCATAAGCCATTTGAGACTAGCAAACCAACATCAAAAGGGAGACAACTGCAGAATTAAAAATATCATTTCTGGCCAGGTGCTGTGGCTCACACCTGTAATGCCAGGTGTGAAATTGGGAGGCTGAGGAGGGAAGGTCTCTTGAGGCCAGGAGCTCGAGACCAGCTTGGGTAACAGTGAGAGCCTGTCTCTACCAAGTGTAACAACAAAAAAAAAATTAGCTGGGTGTGGTGGTGCATGCCAGTGGTCCCACTACTCAGGACATTGAGGCAGGAGGATTGCTTGAGGCAGGAGGATTGCTTGAGCCCAGGAGTTTGAGGTTGCTGTGAATTATGATTGCACCACTGTACTCTATCTAGTCCAGGTGACAGAGTGAGATCCTATCTCAAAAAAAAAAAATTTCTGATTTTTATAGTCCTCAAAATGTTGAAATATTATAAAGAATTATTAGTATCTTGGTATAAATTCTTTATGACATTATATCCAAATCATGAGCTGACAAATAGAAGTTTACTTATAGAGGGGGACAGAATCTTTTAAATTAGGCATAGAAAACCCAGGTCATGTACATACTGCATTAGAGGATAACACATATTTTGAAGAATTTTGAAGGGAAGATACCACAGTTGCCTTTGGGATACTCCTTAGAATAGTAGCATAGAATTCTGAAAATTTGTTCTCCTCTTTTTGAGGTTATATACAATGGAATGTGGTGCTAAAATGAATTAATTGTTTTGAATTTCTTAACAAAAAATAAAAAGTTATTTCCCTGCCATCCAAAATCGTCCTCCTTTTACAAGGTAGCATTAAATATCCATTATTATTTGTTTAATTGCCTTTCTCAATGATCTTTTGTAGACTATGATAATTTGTTTTTCTTAAGAAGAATAAATGATTTGAAAGGACATTCATCAAAATTCAAGATAAACAGATATATTTGCTCTATATTTATAAAGCTATATAAAGCAGAACTTTTTTCCTAACAAATTTTTGATAATTTTAATGGCAATTATAATTTAAAAAAACATTTCTGGGACAGACACGGGTCAGGTAAAATCAGGTTTAAACAGATTTCAGGAAATCCTGAAATTTCAGAGGGAACAGTAAAAAAATACATCGTTGGGTGTGGTGGCTCACACCTGTGATCCCAGCACTTTGGGAGGCTGAGGCAGGAGGATCGCTTGAGCCCAGGAGTTTAAGACCAGTCTGGGCAACCCAGGGAGACCTCATCTCTACAAAAACTTTAAAAATTAGCTGGTTGTGTTGGTGTGGGCCTGTAGTCCTAGCTAGTCAGGAGGCTGAGCCAGGAGAACCACTTGAGCCCTGGAGTTGGAGGTTGCATTGAGCTATGATCAGACCACTGCGATCCAGCCTATCTGTTAAAAAAAAAAATAAAAGTACGTCTTGAGGACTGTGTGCAGAAAGTGGAGAGAGGCAGTCCCTTCTCTGTCTTAGAGATGCTCTTGCAGATGCGCTGGTCACGGTGGCTGGCTACCCCTGCACACGTGACGTCTTTGGCTGACACGGGCTTGGCCGCTGCTTCTCAGCATCCAGGACTCGCAGGATGAGCTAGCACAAAAGGGAAAATCTGTTTATTCTTAGGTTTAGAAAATTGCAGTGACCAAGATGTTTTGGTTAGCCCTATACAAGACACCCTTCATTCTGACCTTGAAAGGCTCTAAGATACTTTTTAGTGCAACCATATCTTTTATTGCAGCTCACTCACGAGAACAGTTTACCTATTTTATTGTAGAGAGATTAGTTTTCGCTCTCTAATATTTACCCTTATCAGTGTTTATGCTAGTCAATAATTACAAAGAAGTGAATACCTCCATGGATTCAACTACTGATTTGTAGATTTGATAATTTCAACATTCTGCCAGCTACATTTAGTCCAACTCCCTTATTTTATAGATGATAAAACTGGAACACTACAGAGATAAGGAATTTATCTGAAGTCATACACAATTAGAGCCCGAATTAGCCTGGAATCTATGTTTCCAGACCTCTGAGTTGAAGCTTTCCCTGCTTCCTTCCCATTTAAATGGGGTCAGTTTCTTGACAGATTTGTTCTTATCTTTAGCGATTATGGAAGTTTCTCTTCTCAGATGTCAAGTTGCTTTCATTTTACATATTGTTAATAGCAAGATTGGATCAACCCCCTAGAATAATGTGTATTCTGTCTATCTGGGTGTATTATTGATGGTCATTTTTGAAAAATGGTGGATTGTTTAGAGGCATTTGACTTTCCTGGAGCATTGGAGGTATCTGAAAATAACAAAGGACAGTAGCAAGAGGCTAGACCCAGCAATTTGGATTATAGTTCTGTCTTAATCACTGACCCTGCGGAAGTTACTTACTCTCATAGCATCTCAGTTTTCCATTCTGTAAAGCAGGGGCCACAATACCTGCTTACATCTCTCAGATGTGCAGTACAAGGATCAAATTAGCTAATAATGATGAAAGCGTGTTCGACAAGGGTACTATACTTTAGGTGTATAATGGAGCTGGAGAACTTTGAGAAAGACCATTTAAATCTGTGGCAACATATTTAGATTGGCCAAATGATAAAGGGATATTTATATTATTTGCTTTGGGAGTTTCTCAGTGGCAGGCTAAGTTCTATCCCATTGATGACTCTTAAGGTGTGGTGATAAAAATAAACATCCTATTTGTTTTGTCATGCAATTCTGATGACATGCACTGTGTGAGTCTTGAAGAGCAATGACTACTGCTGCTGAACCCTGAGCAGATGGTGTAGCATCCCCAGGAAGCCTGGACAGACTGACTCATTTCCACTGCACACGGCGTTCTCACTTCGCAAACAAGCACACGGTGGACTCCTGAAGCCTGAGATGTGAACATTTTTTCTTAATTTCGAAGAACTTGTACATTATTTGCACAGCTGTTCTGTCATATGCCTTTCATGGGAGGCAGAAATTAAAGTCAGCACTTTAATAATGATAAAATAATAGCTATAGTTTATTGGTCTCTTATTTTTATGTCAGTCACTGTGCAAGGGTTTTACATACATTATTTCTAATTGTCAAAGCATCTCAAAGGTGGGTATTATTATACCTATTTTACTTATAATATACTTATAAAAAGAAAATGTAACCTTATAACTTGAATGTCAGTTTCCGTTTGCACTACGGCAGGTATGCTTGCATTTAATTTCTTCTCATGACCGTTCTCTCAGATAAGCACAGGCAAACTATTGATTCCAACTAGCAGATAAACTAAGACAAAATGGAGTTAAATAACTTGCTCAAATATCAGGGTCACATTTATGACTGGGGCCTTATTTGCATCATTTCTGTTTAAGATATTTTTCTCATTAGACCATTGGTTTTCAAATTAGTGAATTCAACAGCAATATGCCAGATACATGCTGGAGTGCACCGATAAACCAGACAGCCCTGCACAAATGGAGTGGATCAATCTAAATCAGAACTTCTCTAGCAGGCCTGTCTCTGGGGTTTTGGATGGTCTCTTCCCTTGCCTTCTTCCCCATAGTACGTTTACAACTGACATAGGTTTAAACAGTTGAAGTAACTCATCATCGCTGCCACTCAGCGAGCACTGGTTGGAAGTACTCTACCTGTGCTGTCTCACTGAATCCCTGTGGCATCTGGGAGAAAGGATGATACTACTTTTTTTTTTCCTGAGAGGAAGAGAAACACACGAGGTTGAGCTGCAAGCTAGCAAGAGGCAGAGGTCAGGGTCAAAGGCTGATCTGCATGTTCCAAAGCCAGCCAATCTGTTTCCTACCCACGTGGCCTCTTGGTTCATGGGTGTTGGGTTTTTTTAATAAGCAACTGGTAAATCCACCTTTTCTCTTGCCCCACACTTGCAGGGTGCAAGGACGAGAAGTGAGAGGTACAGGGAGTTTGGAGTAAAGGGAAAACCCAAGTTTTTACCTACTTTAGGATTATCATAGGAGGCTATAAAAAAGCTTGGCAGTAGCAGGTTGGAATTGTGGGCTCTATGAAGGTGGGGACACAAGGGGGAGACTTGACTTTCTTGTCTTTCTTTTTTGTTTTTTAGAGACGGAGTTCTGCCCTGTTGCCCAGGCTGGAGTGCAAGTGGTGCTACCCACCATGCCCAGTTGATTTCTTTTTTTTTTTAATTTTTTGTACAGATGGGATTCTGTTATGTTGCTTAGGCTGGTTTTGAACTCCTGGGCTCAAGGGATCCTTTCACCTCAGCCTCCCAAAGTACTGGGATCACAGGCATGAGCCACAATGCCAGCAGAGATTGGACTTCTGAACTCTCTCCATGAAGTAGCTTAGTAGTAGCACTGATAATTCAAATATTAAACTTGAACTATGTGGCAAGTTGGGTAATCGGGTGTTAAGAGTAAATCTTGGAGAAATTACTGGGTAAAAAGTTTCAAAGCACTTAGCTAAGATCATTACTAGTTTTCCAATGTATTTTTTTTAATTATGGGTACATAATAGTTGTATATCTTTATAGGATACAGGTGATGTTTTGATACAGGCAGATGATGGGAATTTTTATAATGAACTATTATAGAAATTATAGAAGTTATAGAACTTATTATAAGTTCTATAAGTTCTGTATAAGTTCAACTATAAGTTCTATTCTTGAAAGATTTTAGCTAGTCTATATGGCATGATTTCTTTCACATAACCTGCCTTTAACTCCTCATATTTAATCCGAAACATGTGGCTCTACTCATAGCACTAAGGCCTGTGAATGAATCACGATTCTGCTTGCTAAGGTACAGTTCTGTGTAGAGTATATCTCCTTATACAGGTAGAACTTCAAAATTATGTGATTAATGAGTAAAAGTAATGATAAGCAAAGAATTCCAGTTTGTATATTGTTAGCATAATTATTACTTTGGGCAGGTCTTGATGAATTGTTTTGCCTTTCTGATTGTAGAACTCAAGTTCTAAGGATGAAAAAAGTGATTAATCAGTCACATTCTATTATGTGAACAATTCTGCTTCTCCATTTAACTTCCCTTAAAAGGGAATTGCCTACCAATCAGTTTTTGATTCCTGTCTGCTCACCGCAGTAATAACTCAATAGATAGTGCTTTGTTTTAAAGTTTGTTAAAATACAAGGAGATGGTCACGTGCAAGCCAGTGCTGGGGGTTCAAGCCTGGGCGGGGGCTGGGTGAGTCCCCCTCCATGGAGGTGGGTGTCCTGGGAGGTCGCTCTGCCCAGGGCTCCCCTGCAGCAGTGGCAGTAGCTGTTGGGTGAGGCTGTCTAGGCAGTGGCCACGGGTGTCAGGGATGGGGGCATTTGCTCCATCCTGGCCCAGGTGTAATGGCAGCAATAGCTACAAAGAACATAAAATACTTAGGAATATACTGAACCAAAAAGGTGAAAGATCTCTTCAAGGAGAACTGCAAAACACTGAAAGAAATTGTGAATGACACAAATATGTGGAAAAACATCCCATTTTAATGAATTACTATAATTTTGTCCTAAATTCATTTAAAACTTTGAATTTAATAAGTATTTTTTGTTTTATTTATTTATTAAAAACGTATTAAGTGCATACCATTTGTCAATCTTGGGTTCCATTGCTGAAAGCCTTAAAATACATTTAGTATCAGGCTCTAGGAAATTATGATATATGATGCTATAGTTCAATGTTTACAGATATTTTAGTTATTTTATCATTTAATATACAAGACAATATTGAACATGTTTGAGTGGCTTCCAAATGTTTAAAGGTCACTTGGGCTGTTGATAAATGATTGCATTCTGGTTTACTCTCTTTATTGACAAGATATTTGGAAAATGAATTACCATGTTAAGAAATAATAATGAATGGTACATTTTTCTAAGCCCTAGAGTAGGAAAATGAAAAACTGTTCAGGAGAAAAACCACAGGTTAAAACCAGAAAATTCTCAGTGATTAGATTTTTGCTTTGAGTTCCTTTGATAATCTTGTCCAGCAACTTTATTTTATAAGTTAACCAAACCAAACCTGGTGAACAGTTGTTTAACCTGAAATTTTCTCACGCCTTAAACTCTCTCTCTCTTTTTTTTAAAGAGAAAGGGTCTCGCTCTGTTGCCCAGGCTGGAGTGCAGTGATGTGATCATAGCTCACTGCAGCCTGAAAGGCCTTGGGCCCAACCATACCCCAGATTGAATTAGATTCCCTAGAGATGGAGCCCAGCCCAAGGAAGTTTTTTTTATGCCTCCAGGCGAAAAAAAAAATGTGCAGGCAAGTGTGAGAACTGGTGATTGCAAGATGCTAATCCCCCCATTCTTTTAGCAGTACATTTTCACAGCATCCTTGGGGCTTCTCCTTCACATTTTATTCTTTCACAACTGATTCCCTTGAAGAGTTATTACTGCTCCTGTCTAAAGTTGATTTAGTCCATCCACTTTAGGATATTAATGAATGTATACGTTTGTCATTTCTTAAAAAAAAAATCTTGTTCTACTCTGTTACTTTAACTTGAGTTTTTCTGTTTTTTTCTTATTTGCTGTCTCTACTCCTCCACATGAATGACAACTTAGACTTCTTAGAGCAACTATAATTCTAAAATGTGTGCAGAAACCTATGAGTTAGTGATATTCCATGCAAGCTACAAATTCTGCATTAACAATATTATCTTAGAGTCAAAATACAGAGGAGTCAATTTTAGCATCCTGGTTAATAGCTTTATAAATTTATAATCTCTCTTTTATGTCTTAGCAATAAAAGACTAATTATAATGTTCAAAACTCTTCAGCATTTTCTGTGATTTTGAAAAATAATGCTTGATATGTATTAAATTATAGATTTAATTGTAATTGTATTCATTTATACTTCCAAAAAGACAATTTTGTTTAATAATTAGCACTACTAAATGAAACCATACTTGTCAAAACTTTATATTATGCTACTTCCAACTGGAGATCCCCACCAAGCTCTAGTTCAGGGCCTCTTTACCCTAAACTGGGCTATTAAAAAAAGGCAACATTGAATCATAAATCATTTAGATACAATATATATCACAAGGTGAAACCTGGGTAGTTTGACTTACTTGGCATTTATCTTTACCTCTCCTTAAGTAGTTTTTTTTTTCTTTCATTTTTTTGAATCAGAGCTTTCTGATCATTTCACTGCTTCTAGTCTATTTTCCATGATTCACTTTTCTAGTATTCTTTTTTCTATTCTCTTTCCCAGTTGCTTGTTTAGGCAACAAATCACCAGCTTCCATTTGTGTCATCATTTCTACCTGTTAGCTCCCCATAAACATCCCCCCCTCAGACAACTACCTTTGCTTTGTGTTTACTCTTCAGTCTCTGTAAATATTTGGGTATAGAAGTGGTGCCAGTGTGGTCTAATTAAAGTCTGGTTGGAGTAGAAGAGGCCAGGTGGTGCCTTGACTAGTTGCTATGGAGCTTGTCCTCTACTTTGAAGGCCAAAGACACAATCTAGCTGGTGTCCATGTTTAAAGAGGTCTTGAGAAACTGAGTAGCAATAGCTAAAATCCAAACAAAACTTAAGTAGACATCAGAACATCAATATAATAATTTATTGTGAGAAATAACTGTTAGGAAAGTGGAGAAGCTGAAAACCTATGTAGTCATTTCATCCTCCTGTGACCAGCTCTATGAACAAATTTCAATGACCTCTATATTTTTTTTATAATCAATCATCTCCCTTAACTAATTACTTGACCTTTTGAGTTGTTTCTCAGAAATGGTGGGTTTTCTGCAAGACAAAGTGTTACCGAAAGCTTCGCACTTGTCCACATCAGGCTGCATCAGAAGAAAGGAGGATAAAGAAAGAGAAGTTTATTAATTTTCCAGCAAATGAGGAGGTTGTCAGACTCCCATCTTAAAGTACCAACATCCTGCTTCTGAGCAGAAATACAGAGACTTTGAAGGGGAAGTTTTCAGCTTTAGGCTATTGGTGTTCAACTATAGTTGACAGTTCTGATTCATCCCATCTTTGGCAAGAACAATCTCCTGACATCCCCCTGGACAATTCCTTGTGCCATTTCCTGTGGTACAAAGAACAAAGGACACTCCTGATCATGACCACTGACCTAGGGCAGGGATGCAGGTTTTAATTCCCACAGGGAGTCGGGGAGGTTTTAGAGAGACAGAAAACATTTTTTACCCTCTCTCAGGCCTTTCCTCCCATTATAAAAGGAGTTAAGATTCTGAAGGCCCCGGATAGACTTCCTGATGCCAAAACTCACTATCCCCCTCCACCTGCCCCAAGGCATATGAGGGATTTGAGGCAGCTTCTCCTGTTCTCTCAACAAAGCGTCTTTCCTATTAAAAATTACCCTCTTCCTTGGAAATCCTGGTTGTCTCAATAATTGGATCTTTGTGTGAGGAGCAACTAGACGTAGGCCAAAACCCCCTTGTGGTTTTTATAACACTCTTATAGTCAATTAACATGGGAATGACAATAATCAGATAGAGTTCCTTTGGCAAAATTAAAGTCAAAATAAAAGGAATTTGCTTCAATTTATGAAAGGTCCCTCTGTGATAGAGTAAGAAACATCAGTGCAGGTTAGGTAATGTGAAAGAGTAAAGTCAGCCAGGAAGGGGATCTGGAAACTGGAGAAGGTGGGCCTGTTTACAGTCCTCTTGGCTACTCAGATCCAAGAAACTATTGCCCCAGTTTTGCCAGAGCACTGATTTTTCAATAACAGTCAGAAATCTGAGTTTCAAAAAAAAAAATTATGGGTTTGTAGCTAAACATGTTCTCAATTTGAGCATTAAAATAAACAATGATAGCAAAAATTATAATCCATTATATATGTTTATGTATTATGATCAATTGAATGAGTTGATACTAATGTATGAATAAAATCACAGGGGAGGAGGGGAAGGTCTTCCTTATAGTAAAAATCCAGCTAATAAATGACAAAGGAATGACATCTTCACAATGGAGATACCTGGCAGAAAATACCCTAACACAGTGATTAAATTTAACATCACCAGTAATAGGGCAAATCAACATTAGTGCCTCTTGAAATGATGCACTAAGAGGATAAGATACGAGTGCAAAAGGCTTACTTTTTTTAAAAAAAGAAGCGTAGGTACAGTGGCTCATGCCTGTGATCCTAGCACTCTGGGAGGCCAAGGTGGGAGGATTGCTTGAGCTCAGGAGTTTGAGACCAGCCTGAACAAGAGCAAGACCCCATCTCTACAAAAAATATAAAAATTAGCCAGACGTGGTGGCATGTACTTATAGTCTTACCACTTTGGGAGGCTGAGGCAGGAGAATTGCTTGAGCCCAGGAGTTTGAGGTTGCTGTGAGCTAGGCTGACGCCACAGCACTCTAGCCTGGGCAACAGAACAAGACTCTGTTTCAAAATAAATAAATAAATAAAAATAAAAATATTTTAAAAACGAAGATAAAAACATCACTCTGTGATTTTCGTCAAAAAAGGCATAAATGTAACCTAATCATAAAGAAACATCATACAAAGCCAAACTGAGGGCCATCTATAAAACATGTGATGTGTACTCTTCAAATATCATGATCATGAAAGACCAAAGAACAGTTCCAGATAAAAGGAGGCTAAAGAGACATGAATGGAATCAATGCTCAATCTGGAATTTTTGTTATTGTTATAAATGACATCGGTGAAATCTGAATGAGGTCCGTAGAATAGGTGATAATATTGAACCAATGTTAATTTTTTGATTTTGATAATTTGATAATTTTTGTCATTTTGGCTAGATAAGAAATATACTCTGAAGTATTTAGGGGTGAGGAGGTATTATGTCTGCAAGTTATTACCAAATAGTTATAAAAATACACATACACACATAAATATATAGAAAGAAATAATAAAGCAAATGTAAAATACTAACAACGCATTTGAGTGAAAAGTATACAGAAATTTTTTGTATTATTCTTGCAACTTTTCCATCAGCATGAAATTACATCAAAATGTAAATTTGAAAACAATTGCTGGTTTTAATCAGCGGTCTGTGCAGCGGGCTCACAGCTGCACACAGAGCTCTCGAGCCCTTGGGGGTCTCTGGGGTCCCATCGAAACGGGCCGCACAAGGACTGGGCAGCTGCATCTTCCTTTTTCTTCTTGGTCTCTTAGATATCAAAATCCAGTTGTCAGTGCCACAGTTTTAAACACTGAGAGATCCCAACCAGAGCTATACTCTGTTCAGGACAATTTCAGCTTCCTGTTTACAAGGTGTTGTCCAGGTCTGTGGCTGCTACTTTAGGAACAACTTTCACCTCTCAGTGTTTATGTCACAGTTTAAATTTTTTTTAGGGGGCAATTCCCAGTTCCAAGTTTTAGGGTAAAGTTTCCAAATATTGACAATATCTTTACCCTCCCTTCCCCTAGGTAGATGAAATACATGGCAGCTCGAGCCCTAATTACACTGCTTTAATATCTGAAACCCTGAGTTCATTAGGTCTCAAATCTTTATTTCTTTCTGCATTTCTTCATCCCTGGCCTAACCTTGGGCACACACAGGGCTTTACTCTCAATAGTATTTATTATAGTCATGTTAGCAATTACACATTACCCTGAAAGCAAATGCTTTCAGTGAACACACTGATGTACAGTGCAGCAAGTGCTCCTGAATTATAACGAACATTTCCATTTTAATAAGGTTTGACTAAAGTGCAGCTGTCTCTGCAAATGATCTAAAATGGCACGGTACCTGCATCAGGAATTCGGTCGTGCCGTGCGAGGGCTCATCAGAGGCGAGCTTATTTCCACCTTCATTTCTCTTCCATAAAAGGAAAGACTTGCTGGTGAACTTTAATAGCAGAGGAAGCAGCACATTGATTTTCTGACAGGATCACTGAGAAGAATGACGAGTGGGTGAAACTGATTGAGCAAAATGAGAGATGGATGATAATGGTTAAGGATAAGCCAGGATCCAGACAGTGAGGGCTGGGTGTGAATTAGAATAACAAAAACGCTCTTCCTGAAATTGTTTGGAGGGAGGGAACCCGTGTTTACATGGATTTTTTCAAACAGAATTAAATTCAAGACTTTTCTATGATTGCTACAGAAACCATTCTGTAAAACATAACGTGGCACCATGTGGGCCATAGGACTTTACCCTGAGGATCCTGATGGGAAGAATGCGACTGCTAAGTTAGAGAAGGATCAGAAAATGTAGGTGGTAAAGAGAAAGGAAGAAAACAGGCGGAAGAGAAAAGCTTTGATGCTGTTTTAGTGAAGACTGGGAAGGACAGTCAAGAATATGGCAGAGAAACAAGGAGGGAGGTGAGATGGAGGGAGGGTGGAGAGGGGAAAAGCATTGTGACAACTGGTATTTTGGAGGAGTGGTGGTCTGAAACCATTTCCAAATTTAATGGGAGCCACAGCCACTGCTAGGAAGCTTAAAGCCCAGAACTGGTGAGTACTTCAAATTTGAGTCAATCATATAAAGTGGTCTCAGCCATTTTAAGAAAAATGGGGCAGGTTCTCCTCCTGCCCATGGTCGGGGAGGCATCTGCCTGCTTGCCGTTTTTCTCAGAATAAGGAAAGCGACCTTCCTTCTGCCCTTCCTGAACTATGTGGGCAGTGAGGAGCAGGCAGATGTCCCTAGCCAGGCCGGGGCAGTGGCGGCCGCTTTTGCTTCAGGAGCTTGACGGTGGCTCGGGTTCTGCAGAGACCCCGCTGGGCAGCAGAAAGCGGTTTCAGGGAGGCTGTTTGTCAACGGCCCTGCTGCTTGGATGTGGACAGACCTGGGTTCAGACTCTGGCTTTGTTTTTATCAGCAAATTTATCTCCCTTCCCATTATCAAACTCAAAAATCAACCTACATGCGCACCTCCTACTTCTTCCCCGTGTGATAGACAGGTCGTGTTCCTCTTACATTCATGGCTCCCTCTGCATCCGAGTTACAGATCCCCTTTTCTCCGACTTTCTTTAGGAGCTTACACAGTGTTCTCCTTTGACTATTGTCTACAAAAGATGATGCTCCTCTCTACTGAGTCATTTCTACCTGCCTACCCACAGGATTTAACATCTCCTGTGTTGAAAAAGCCCTCACTTGCGTACACCTCTCTCCATTTCTCAGCTCCCTTTCATAATCACATACTTCCTTCCTCTCCTCGCCTCCCACACACTCTGCAACCCCTCCCTCACCTTCCTAAAGACTTTGTCGTATTCCTTAGTGACTTCCACATAGCCAAATCTAACAGAAGCCTCTCTGTCCTTATTTTCCTCAGTTCTCATCAGCTTTGCACCTAGGTGCTATGTTTCAATTCATTCGTTTTCTTCGTTCTTTCTTTTTCTCTGTCCTTCCTTCTTTCTTTCTTGTTAACATGTTTGCCTGTCTCCACAATGCAAACATAAAGGATTATCTTGTACTGCGGTCCCCAAGCCCCCAGCCAGTCCATGGCCTGTTAGGAACAGTGTCGCATCACCCTCTGAGCTCCACGCCACACCCTCCCTCCACTGCCCCATCCCTGGTCTGTGGAGAAACTGTCTTCCATGAAACCGGCCCCTGGTGCCAAAAGGGTTGGGGACCACTGGATAGGGGGCAGTCCCAGAATATGAAGGTAACATAGGAGAGTCACACAGTCTGAGCTGGGATCACAGATGCATTCACCTGAGTGTTACTTAACTTCTCTCAACCTCAGTTTTCTAAGCTATAAGATGTGGACAATAATACTAACCTCCCAGAGTTGGTGTGGGAAGTAAATGAGTCTATAAACATATAGTCTTGAACTCCTGGCCTCAAGCAATCCTCCTGCCTCGGCCTCCCAAAGTCCTGGGATTACAGATGTGAGCCACTGTGCCCTATAAATATAGAGTAATTAGCAAAAAGCCTGGTATATCATGAACATTTCACAACTCTTACCTGACAATTTTATTGTTAACTTTTTATTCCCCAATAGCTAATATAGTGCTTAGAATACAGTAGGCTCTTCTTAAATATTTGTTCAATGATTAAGTAAATGAATAAATAAACTCAATTTAACTCAGAGTTGTTTTAAGGATGAGACAAAGTATATATAAAGTGATGAAAACAGTGCCTGGTACAGAGAGTGCTCAGTGAAGCTTCATGATTAGTACTCAAAGAGGCTGCTGATCTGATCAATTAGTATGATTAAGAACTACACTCAGGGCTCTTATCTAAGGCAATCATCCTCTTTAATTGTGCACTGGGTCTCACCCCTCCCATGTAATCAAGGATGTAGCTCTTGCGATCGTCTCCCTTTATCTTATTTTCTTTCCTCTCTCTTTGCTGGATCCCCTACGGGAAATATACCTGCTGAAACAATTTAGCAATTTTTTCATTGAATCCCATCACCCTCCAGTGACTATCCCATTTTTCTTCTTTTTACAATTAAACTCTTTAAAGGAGTTGTCTATTACCTCTGTCTCTGGTTCTTCCCCTACAATTCTCCCTTAACCCGTTCCCATCTTACTTGCCTCCCGCCTCTCCACAAAAACTTCCTTTGTCAAGGTGGCTAATGGTTTACACATTGTCAAGTCAAATGTTGAAGTCTTGGTTCTCAGTTTACTTTATCAATCAACAACAGTGACAGTTGCTTCCTCCTTTTTTGAAACTTTTTTCACTTGTTTTCTAGGACGCCTTTCATTCTCGATTATTCTTCTGCTTAACTAGCCTACTTTTTCTTAGCCTCCTTTGTTGGTTCCTCCTCATATTTCCAATTTTCAAGTTTTGTCTTAGTATTAGAACCTTAGCGCCTGGCGCGGTGGCTCATGCCTGTAATCCTAGCACTCTGCGAGGCCCAGGCGGGAGGATTGCTTGAGATCAGGAGTTTGAGACCAGTCTAAGCAAGAGCGAGACCCCGTCTCTACTAAAAAATAGAAAAAATTAGCTGGGCATGGTGGCTCGCACCTGTAGTCCCAGCTACTCGGGAGGCTGAGGCAGGAGGATCGCTGGAGCCCAGGAGTTTGAGGTTGCCGTGAGCTAGGCTGATGCCACTGCACTCTAGCCCAGGCGACGGAGCAAGACTCTGTCTCAAAAAAAAGAGCCTTACTTTCTTTCCCTATTTTTGGTCTTTATGTTATCCCATCCAATCCCATAGCTTTAAATATCATCTAAAAGTGGGTGATTCCCCAGTTTATAGGTTCACCTTCAACCTCTCTGCAGCTGCCAACATGTAACTGGCTACTGGAGTTTTCCACCCAGGTGTCTGCAGGCATCTCACGTGTCGCATCTCACGTGTGGCATGTCCCACGCTGCGCTCTTGGCTGCACCCCCCAGCTGCGACTCCTCCCCAGGTCTCCCGTCTCCGTACGGGGACTCCATCCTTTCAGCTGCTCCGACCCAAACCCTTCGGTTCATCTTTGCTTCTTACTATGCCCCCCAGGCCACAAACAAGCCTCGCAGGTCTCTCTGGAAAATATATTGCAACTTCTCATCCCTCAGCTGCTCTCTCCCTCCTTCCAGCCCAGATGGCCTGCCGGTCTGATCGCTGCGGTGACTGTCGCTTCCGCGTGCTCACGCACCACGGGGATCCTCTCAGATGTATCCTTCCCCCACCCAGCACCGCCGACGGCTTTCTATGGAGAGTGAACGCTAAAGCTCGAAAGGTTCTGTATAATCTTTGACTTCCCTCCCGGCCCCTGTGAAAACTGCCCCCGCCCCCAGCCTCAGCAGCCACCTGCCATCCGCGGGACAATCCGGACGGTCCTGCCCGCTGGGCGGTGCTGTCCCCGCTCGCGCCTCTCTCCCCCGACACGTGCGCGGGCTCGTTTCCTGCCCGGCTCCGTCCCCAGAGCCTCCTCTCCTGAGCGGCCTCCGACCCGGCCTCTCCTCCGCCGCGGCCTCCGCCTGCTTGTGCTTCTTCCCGTTTCCAGTCACCACCGATGTGGGACGCTTTTGTGTACTGCCTCTTTATTTTATTCTCCTCTCTACTCCTTGAACCTAGAATGACAGGTGTTAAAAGTATTTGCCAAATCAGTAAATGGATTATTAAATGTTTTGGGGGTCTAATGACTTCTAAGTGTTTCTGTGTGAGTTAAATTCGCACATATTAATAGTGTCCTGATAAAGTGGTAATGGGTCAATTCGCTGGGGTGATTTGTATCGCAGACAGAAACGTGTTGAATTTTTTGCTCAGACCACAACCCTCATGTTCATCTTTGATTCTTCTGTACCCCTTCAGCTAGTCACTAAGTAGGTGACTGCTCCCTTCTCCCACGCACTCGTCTAGATCTACGTATTGGCAAAGGTAAACGTTATTTATGGAAGACTCGTTTCAACGTTAAATCATCCTGCACGCTGCGCTGCGGTGTGTTCAAATCATTACGGAGTGACTCATCGCAGGCTCCCAGCACTCCCAGGCCTTCCTGTCCCGGCTCCTCCCAATCACCTGCTCATTGACTATTTAAAGTGGGCTTGGGAGGAAAATCTCGTTTGAAAGCAGGCCTCACTGTGAGTCAGAGGTGATAAATGCGCCTTTTGGCTTCTTGTCCTCCCAGAGGCACAGTGTAGCTTGTTGTTCAATCTCCTATTTGGTCAGTGCCCAAGTGCAATCTGGTTCCATTTGAATCCAGCTGTGCTTATGATGTGAGGATTAGAGTGTTCGTTGAGGGGCCACAGCATCCTTCCTAGGAACAGAACGAAACTGTAAGACACACAACATCCCGAGTGACTCTTATTCTAAAGCCAAGCTGATATGTGAAATTTATTTGTACAATTGTGATTAAAAATAAAAACAATAAAACCAGCTTTAATCTCAAGTATTTCTTTCTTTTCTTCTCCTGCTTATGAATCTCAGTTTTCCATGTACTGTGCACATTAGATTAAGCCTAAACTCCCATCCGAACTTATTAAAAATGGTTTCAGCATTTTATGATGTATCAATACTAATAATTTAAATTTTAAAAGATACCTCCCACAGAAAACGTGAAAGTATTTTTGCTTCTCTTTTTCCAGGGAGATCTTATAATTGAGAGCTCATGGATATAGGCCCTAACACTTTCTAAATTTGGTAGAAATATTTGGCTGCAACTTAGATGCTGCTGCTGATAATAATTACAAGCATCATAATTATAATGTTTGTTTAGTACGACTTGAGTTCACACAGTCATTCAGTGGGTTAATTAACGTGTATCTCTGTGCATGCTGACCTAACTACCAGGTGGCCTTTAGAAATAAACCTGTAAGAGGTGCTTAATTTCTAATAAAACAAATATACAGCAGGGTTAACTTTCCTAATTCACAAGTGGTCATCAGCCTTTCCCCCACCTACAGCATCTAGCACAGGTAGATAAATCTTCCTGAGACTTTGTTCTCTCGTGCCATGTCACTGTTCAGTGCCTTTAATTGTTTTACATTTCCAGTAGAAGCCAGCTCAATCTTACACACACACACACACACACACATACACACACACACACACACATACACACCACAACACACATGCACACACACGGTACCTACCCTATAAGAGGGAGTGAGCTAGGCTAGCAAGAAACTACTAGAACAAAAGAAGATATAGCTCCTGTCCTCCAATACAGGTTTACAAGGTGGATAAGGGCTAAATTTGACATCTTTACATTTGATATCTTTTTTTTTTTATTTCAGCTCTTCATGGGGGTACAAAAACTCGGGTTATATACATTGTCCGTGTCCCGCCCATCCCCCTGAGTCAGAGCCTCAGGCGTGTCCATTCTCCAAATAGTGCGGGGATGGAGGTATGACTACATCTGATATCTTTTAAAATCTCACCCTAACCTACTTTTCTAACTTTACCTCCACTGAATCTTAGATATACTCTCTGCTGAAGTCAAAATGTCTGCTTACTCTCTCCAAGCACCCTTTGTGCATCTGGATTCTTACCTGGGTTTTTTCTAACTTATTTTCCCACCCCTTTCCTCTAAACCCTGCTCACATCTTACCTTGTTCCCTCATCCCTAGTCCACATGGATTTCCCACTTCACTTTGGCATTGTGTACTGCTTTGCTAGTCACCTTCTTATTCATGCGTCTTATCTTCCCAAACTGACTGTGGCCTTCCTAAGGACAGAACTATGTCTTGTTTATTTTTACACACTTCACACACAAGCATATAAAATTTTTATATTTATTCCCTTCTAAGAGTTCATAACTTTACTTTTGATTTTCAGAAGTGGAACTTTTTAATCTTTTAAATTTCTGTGTTTCTGAGCCTTTAATATAAACAATAAAAACTCTCCAGGCCCACTTATGTATAAGCATCGCATCACATTCTTCGAGATTCTACTTAAGCATACCAGATGGCTCACTGGCAGGTATTTAGAAAGGACACTGGTGACAGTAAAGAAAGAGGAGGGTTGGCAGTCTGGCTCAAGTATCATAAATTGGTATCTTTTTGTTCCCACTCTGGGTTTTAAACTTCAGATACTCTTAATTGATTTACGCTAAACAAATTCACAAATACTTGAATTTAAAATTGGCTCTTATGGGAGCCAGTTCTATCCAGGATATTCTCTTCCTGGCACTTCCTATTCAGGAACAAAATGTGGTTGGGAAATTTGGTGAATAGAGAATAAGCAAAGGAAACTGAGTATTTTTAAGGCATCTTCTATCAAGATATGATGCCTTGAAGAGTCTTTATACTAGACTGAAATCATTATCGGGGATCTTAACACAAGACTGACTAATTTTTACTTTTCAATGCTAATTTTCTTAGAACTTTTTTGTGATCACTACTTTGGATTTGTGCTTATTAGAATTTCACTCTTTCTCATTTTAATATACTGTCATAATCCATACAATGTCTGTCTTTCAGATTTGCACTTTTGATTGATTGCTTTTCAGGTGCTTTGCTCATCTCTAATACTTAGTTTGTATCCTTGTCTCACTCTGTTGCTTGGGCTAGAGTGCAGTGGCATCATCATAGCTCACAGCAACCTCAAACTCCTGGGCTCAAGAGATCCTCCTGCCTCAGGCTCCCAAGTAGCTGGGACTACAGGCGCAAGGCAAGTCACCACACCCAGCTAATTTTTCTATTTTTTGTAGAGTTGGAGTCTCGCTCTTGCTCAGGCTGGTCTTGAACTCCTGAGCTCAAGGGATCCTCCCACCTGGGCCTCCCAGAGTGCTAGGTTACAGGTATGAGCCACCGTGCCCAGCCTGTATCCTTGTTTCTTAACAGCTATTAGGGCTTTTGAATTACGGCATGTTTAGTAAGAAAGGAGCCAGGATTTACAATCTCTAACAGTGGGTGATAATAAGAGGACAAGTTAAAACATTCAACTCGAACAATCAATGGAAATAGCTGAGAAGTTGAGGCGTGAGAGCAACACTCGTCAGAGTTAAACTGTGTTGACCAATTATTGATGTTCCATAACCTATCAATTTCTTTTCTAGCAACAGTGCTTATCACATTAAAAGAAACTGCTACTTTGCTCTTTAATGCAGAAGAAAACATTAAAAAAAAATCTTTCACATGTCAAGATCTGATATAGAAGTATTAATTGCTTTTGCTTTAATTGGACATCGTGTTACAGCAGGAGTTGCCCCTATTTTAGAACAGCTGGATCTGACCCTCCTCTAAACAAACATATGCGTCATGGGCAAATGAAACAAAATAAATAAATTTAATCTGAGAGGAGCTGCAGTAAAACAAAGTCCCTCTAATATAAATAAAACTGGAACAGAATGTGCCCATCTGAAAAAAATCACAACGAACTGACCACAATTATTCAAAGCCAAGTGAAAAATTCCTTTCCATGCTTCAGCGGGATCCCACTCTGTCGTCTAAGGTGTGCAACAGTGTAAGTAATGCGATCACCTGGAACCTGCCGGGGGGTAGCCGAGAGGCACGTCCTATAAATGATGCACCACTAGTCACTGCAAAGTGACAATGTGCACAGTATGTCTTCTCTGAGTTTGTTTGACAAAAAAAAGGAAATCAGTGATATAAGAAGACCAAAAAAATAGGGGATAATTTTGTCAAAAATAATTTCACTATTACTTGTCATTACTCATTCAGTTGTCATTGTAAAATCCTTTACAGTATTCTTAATTCTATCTTCACAAATATCTTATTTCATCAACTAGCTCATAAGCTCATTGAAAGCTTTCCACAAATTTTACTTTTTTGCATTTCTCTTATGCATAGAAAAGAAGTTTGTATGTGTTCTGTGCTTAATAAATGTGTTTTGTATTTTTGATTGAGGAAGGAGATTGTGCTTAAAAATATGAGGTGTATACTACTGGGATCAGCAATTTACAGAAAACAAGAACATAATAAGATATAGTTTAAGTCTATTTTGAACATACTTCCGTGGACACCTAGGAGGCCAATCTAGATGTCATAGAGTGATATCATTTTGTTTTCTAAACGCAGACGTACTAGCTAGTAAAAGGCTCTAATTAACAGCATAGTAAATAATAGGATTGATTTTATCATGACATAAACTGATGACTAATACATAGGCATTTTTTGTATAGTCAAATTCTTCGTCGTTCAATCTCATAAGCGTTATATTAGGCAAACGTGTAGAAAAAAAGTTAGAAAATATATTCATGAAATGATCTGTAAAGTTTTTCCTTTTTTTGGTAAAAATACTAGGGTGACTTAAAATTTAACAATTTCTAGAAATTTTTTCCTTCTGTATAATAATTTTTTGAAAAGATAGCACAGTACTAAACAAAGAGTAAGGAAAAATTTTTTTTTTTCTTTTTTTTGAGACAGAGTCTCGCTGTGTTGCCTGGGCTAGAGTGAGTGCCATGGCGTCAGCCTAGCTCACAGCAACCTCAAACTCCTGGGCTTAAGCGATCCTCCTGCCTCAGCCTCCTGAGTAGCTGGGACTAAAGGCATGCGCCACCATGCCCGGCTAATTTTTTCTATATATATATTTTTAGTTGTTCAGATAATTTATTTCTATTTTTAGTAGAGACGGGGTCTCGCTCAAGCTGGTCTCGAACTCCTGACCTCGAGCAATTCACCCACCTCGGCCTCCCAGAGGGCTAGGATTACAGGCGTGAGCCACCGCGCCTGGCCTAGGAAAAATGTTTTATTTTCAAAAAGCTTTTTAAAAATTCCTATTTCATGGCTGTTTCTTCCTTAAAGCACATGTAAATTATAAGAAATAAGCTGTGAATGATGAGTCTTTAATATTGCATTACTGCATATTTAATAATTTAACACTGATAAATTATTTAGAAAAGGAAAACTTTATTTATAAGAACCATAAAAGGAATAAAAAGTAACTTAAAATTCCCATCTGTGTAATTTATTTTATTAAATTAGAAATAATGAAAAATGGTGGTGTATAAATTACTGTCAATGTCTGTATGAGGTGGCTCATGCCTGTAATCCTAGCACTCTGGGAGGCTGAGGTGGGAGGATCACTTGTGGTCAGGAGATTGAGACCAGCCTGAGCAAGAGTGAAACTCCATCTCCACTAAAAATACTAAAAACAGAAAAAATCAGCCAGGCATGGCAGCACATGCCTGTAGTCCTGGCTACTTGGGAGACTGAGGCAGTAGGATTGCTTGAGCCCAGGAGTCTGAGGTTGCTGTGAGCTAGGCTGACACCATGGCACTCTAACCCAGATGACAGAGTGAGACTCTGTCTCAAAAAAAAAAAAAAAATTACCATCAATACATATTGCCTCTCATCACCAGGAAATGGAATTAAAGAAAAAAATACATAATGCCATTGTTTACCATATTTGTAAAATATAGATAATTTAATATTAATGAATTGAGAAGGAAGAAACAAAATACAGTATATTTGGACTGAACAAGCTATAATATTCCGCTTTTCTTAAAGGCTATTATTTATATTCTCCTTTCCTTTTGAATTTGCTGGAAGTTTATAATAACCATTGAGTGTGAGTATATAAAATTAGAGACTCAAAAATTTTAGGGAACTCAAAACCGTTTAGGTAAATGTTTCCTACTGTCACAATTTGTAGCAACACGCCTCAACACAGCCCTTCAGCTGTTGCTCAGACATTTGGAGCATCGAGCTTCGTATTTTACAGATGATTCTTAATTTGGGGGAAAATGTCTTACGTTTGGCCAAACTCTGCACAACCCCACCCTTTTTTGAAACACTGACGGGGTGAGATCTTCCCATTTCTTAAAAATGTGGCATGAGAACGTGAGGTCTGGAACGGCTTCCCATTTTCCTGTTGTGAGGAAATCCAGACAGGACACAGGAGGAGGGCAGAGCTAAGAGAACACAGGGAGGGAGATGCTTGGGGCCTTCTGCATCAAATCACGACCGAAGGCAACACCAATTCTGTAAATGTACTTTTTTCTTTATTTTTTATATTTATTTATTTATTTATTTTGGTTTGAGCCAAAATTTGAATTGGATTCGCTGGTATTTCTAAACAAAAGCATCATAACCAACAGTAATGCATTCAGAATATTTTCCCCAGGTCTCTTCTTTCTTTCTTAACATCTTGGGGCCTGAAAAACCTTCTAGATTTATAAATTCCACCACCTCTGGGCTTGAAATGCTGGTCTGCTGGCGTTGCTCTCACTTACGCACTAGTGAGACGCCAGCCTGACAGGCCACAGCAACAAACAGGAACAGAATGTGAGAGATGGCACAGAGAATGAGATGTACTTTTTGGATCAGGGATATCCTAATACGGAAGTATGTGCTTAGGAATTTGAGTAATCTCAGAAGCTTTAGTTTCTAGGACACTATTTTTTTGGGAATACTTTTCAACTAATACTTTTAGATTTTAGGGTTTGGTGAGGATTGGAAACCCTTTTGGCAAGGCATCTGTAGGTAAATTTGCATCTCCTGAAGCAGGCCACCTGCTTAACACATTGTTAAATTGCAGCCTTGAACTTAGAGAGCCATTTGTTGCAGAAAGGGGTCGTGCAAATTTCTTATAACTTAGGTCTAAACTGTCCCTCTTAGAAGATAATCAGATATTCTATAACTGAGCTTGTCTTCTAACAAAAATTCTCTGAAAAGTATAATAATTTGGAGGAAAGAGACTATTTCAGTGAATAGTTTGTAATTGGGGAGTGCAGGCTTTGGTGTGTTCTTCCCAGAAATATTCACAAACTATGCATCTGACCAAGGACTAATACCCAGAATCTACCACTGGCATGGGTGGCATTGCTGTCAGACCACGCTCTGAGGGAAAGCAGGGCGTCCCCCCAAGCGGACGCTGCCATTGACGTAAACACCGTTGCTAATGAAGTACACGAGCATAGTTTGCCTCGGACACAGTGACTGGCCAAGACGATTGAAGGCGTTACCCTAGAAGAGTTTGACAGCTTATCTTGCAATGTGAGTTGAATGAGCCCTCCATGCCAGCCATTCGCAAGAATCGGCCTGCAGGGTGATAGGACCGATCCAAGGACGAATAGCTGTTTATATATTCTAGATATTCTCCCAAGATGACAGAAATCACTGAAGTGATTACATTCCTTTAGAAATATAATCCTTTAGTGATTATATTCCTTTAGAAACTGTTAGAGGTTTTGAAGTATCTTCTACAAGAGACCTATTGATAGAAACAATGGAAAATTGCGGCTTTCAGTACCAAGAGCTTCTATTATCTCCAACCGCTCTTGGCATTCCAAATTCAAGGCTACGGTATTTCCTCATCGCAGAGCTTCAGTCAGAACCATTACCTTTTCAAGTCCCTGGCCAGGTACCCATGGAGTTCCCCAACATTGAATGTAAACACTCACAAAAATATGTGATAGAAGCAGAAAATGAAATTAAAGAAATAATTGAACCAAATATTTGCTTTGATAGGAGCACACAATGTTCTGGAAAAGATGCCATTCTTTTTAAGCTTGAAACTGTGGAAGAAATTGAAAGGAAAAATCATAACGACAGTGATTTCTCTGTGCAAATGCTAAAAAATTTTCTTGAAGATGACATTGACACGCATCAGTACTTTTTACCTCCAAAGTCATTGCTGCAATACGCTCTTTTATTAGACATTGTTCAACCTACTTGAAGGTCTGTGCTTCACCAAAGGTTTTGGAAGCTACGTAGACGGGACAGGATCTGTGCTGCAGACCGCAGAGGATGTGCAGACTGAGAATAGCTACAAATCTCTCACCAATTTGTCACAAGAAGAAAAGATAACAAAGTTGCTAACGTTTAAACTACGATATTTCACTCTTAAAGAAATAACAAATCTCCTTGGATTTCCTCCAGTGTTCGGATTTCCTGAGAAGAAAACAGTGAAACAGCATCATCGCCTGCTTGGAAATAGTCTCAGCTTCAGCGTGCATGTAGTAGCTAAACAAATCAAAACCCTACACGAGTAATTTAAAAATAATACTGAAAGATGGTCTTGATATTCTTTCATTTCCAGATAGTAATTCTGAAATTGTACTTTGAACTAATTCTGATGAAATTCAACTAAATTATTTTAATCTATCTTTATTATGAAACTGGGAATTTATCACAAAGATGTCAATTTGTTTCCTCAAATTTATATTACTATATTTTATAAAATGCAAATTATTGTTATGCTTTATGGAGAATATATTTTCATATGAAACTGGTAAATATATATGTGAAATATTATTTTTTAATATCATGGTATAACCAAATTTAGGAACGTTAGGATTTTAATGTCTACATGAATATTTTATAAAGTGTCTAACAGGCATCCAATAATGAACCTGAGAAATTGTATATTTTTTTGTGTTAAAGTTTTATGAATCTTAAAAAAAGTGGGCAAATGAGATGAACATTTTTCAAAAGAAGATATTCAAATGGCCACAAAACATATGAAAAAGTGCTCATCACTAATCATCAAAGAAATACAAATTAAAATCACAATGAGATACCACCTTACCCCAGTCAGAATAGCCATTATTAAAATTTTTTAAAACACTCAATGTTGGCATGGATGCAGTGAAAAGGGAACAGTTACACACTGTTGGTGGAAAGGTAAGTTAGTACAACCTCTGTAGAAAACAGTATGAAGATTTCTCAAAGAATTAAAAGTAGACTTACATTCAATCCAGCTATCCCACTACTGGGTATCTACCCAAAGGAAAATAAGTCATTATACATGCTTATCACAGCACAATTCACAATTGCAAAGATAAGGAATCAACCTAAGTGCCCACCAACCAATGAGTGGATATAGAAAATGTTATATACGCTCACACACACACACACACACACACACATACACACACACACACAGCCACAGAACACTACTCAGCCATAAAAAAGAATGAAATTATGTCTTTTGCAGCAACTTGGATGGATGGCCATTATCCTAAGTGAACTAATTCAGGAATGGAAAACCAAATACCACAAGAGTGGGAGCTAAGCTATGGTACACAGGGGCATACAGAATGGTATAATGGGCATTGGAGACTCGAAAGTGGGGAGAGTATAAGGGGGATAAGGAATGAAAAAATTATCCATCAGGCACAATGTGCACTATTCAGGTGATGGGCACACAAAAAACCCAGACTTCACCACTGTACAAGTCATCCATGTAAGCAAAAACCACTTGTACCTCTAAATCTATTGAAATTTAAAAACAAAAACCAGAAAAACAGAGGTATGTTTTACAGCAAAAGTTTCCACCCAGGTTTCCAATCAGGTCTGTGTATGCGAATCAAGGATTGAAACTTGCTTAGTTCATACTGGTCAGCACAGCTGAGTTCTGCTTGCTCAATGGAGTTGAGCGCTGGTCGGTGATACAGCTGAGTCCCGACTGGCCCAGGCAGGTCAGCTCTGATCAGTTGGTTCAGGTGAGCTCTGAATCCCAAAGTTGAGCGGAGGTGTGGGTTTTCTGGGAATTCAGAGTACACGTGTGACTTACAGTCAGCGAAGGGTTGCTTGGCTCTATTTTAAATTTAGGTCCAGTTTAGCCATGGAGGACCCATCTTGAAGGATTTGCTCTTTCAAGTCCACATTTGTTCACATCTTCCTACCTATAAGTTGCCCCTGAGGAGATACGGAGTGAATTACAGGTTTCTTTGCCAGCATTAAGCATTGGACTTTCATGTCTCTGCTGGAGGAGCCAGATCTCTTAAGTTTCTTGTAAATATAGACAAAGTTGAAATTAATTTCCCTTTCTTTCCTTTTTTTGTTTCTTTCCCTCTTCCTTCCTTTCTCAGTCTAACAAACCGATAGAATATTTTCACTGGAAACATCAATCTGTCTTTCAACTTCTGATGATAAAACCAATGAATTGACTGCAAACCCATCCACCCAGATCTTTGTTCATGATTAATTCAAATTACCAGGTAACTGTGGATAAAACAACAAACCCAAATTATTTGCTTACCAACTTCTCTTTTTCATGTTTTGGAGATCTGGCCTTTTATGAGAAAGCTAATTTTAGTTTTCCAAGCTACATGATCACAAGCGATAGCTTGTCTTTTTCCTCCTTGGAAGATGACTAAATTTGGACAAAGGTATTTTATGTATTTTTTAGACTGTTCCTTTGTCACAGTATCCTTCTGGTGTTTTGGAAGCCCAACTGCTTGACAAGACATGTTCTTCGTATTACCAGTTAAAAGAACAGGTTTGAGAAACATTTTCTCATATAGTGACATTTAGAAGTCATACTCCAGACAATTACTTCTCAGAATGCTGTGATCTGCAGGACTCATGACTGAGATGTCAAGTTTAGAAAGGAATCCTGAGATGCAATGTTCTTTCTTGTGATACATGAAATGAGAGCTGAAGGCAGCTGTCGAAGGCACAGAGACAGGGCTGCCACACAGCGGAGTTTAGTGGCTTGTCCAAGGTCACACAGCTGGTAAGTGGTAGAGCAGGAATCCAAGCTCAGGTCCTGCATCCCCCATAGTCTAGGTCTTAGCCACAAAGATGATAATCGCAAAGGTTCACTGAGCACTTCCTATGAGCTGGGCACAGCCCTACATGCAGTTACTCGACAGTCTTTTACTTTCCAGTGAGATGCTCGAGAATGGGAATTGTATTTTATATTTCTGTGTGTGTTGTGCCTGTACAGAGTGATATCTCAATAGTTGTTAGTTTAAATGGACTCTTAACAGGCCTAAAATAAATGGGATTTCAACAGAAGTGAGGTTAAGCGTGGGAGCTTGGGTGGTGGGAGAGGGCCTGCTCTTGTAAAGAGAAGTGGAGATTTTTTAAAAAATAACTGCCATAAACTGATACTGAGCCTGCTCCACGTCGAGAGGCTCCTACTTCACAGGTCGTGGCACAAGTTGGATGCTTTCCTCCCTTTCTTCCATAATAAATCCCTTGACTTTTATCTGGGCACACCTGCAGAGTGCCATGTGTGACTTCCAGGAAATGTTCTTCAAAAGTGGGAACATGTTTTTCTTCTCTGCTTCTGTACCCCTGCATGAACTGGGGACTGAATGGCCGGAGCTCTGGGAACTATTGTGTGCCATGAAGGAATTCTGCGGCTGAGGCAACAGGCAGAAGGAACCTGGGTCTCTGTTACTACAAAGGGCCATGCCTATCCTGGAATGCATGTGTTTGGATCCTTAAGTGTAAGAGTGAAGGAAACTTCTATCTTGTTTAAGCCACTGTTATTATTTATTTATTTTGTTTTCTACTGTAGCTGAAATAAATCTGAAGTAATAAAAATGTGTATCATTTGATTTGATCCTGATGATAACCCTCTGAAGTAAGTATTAATACTATGATTATCTCCATTGGCGGGGAAAGAAAATGAGGCCCAGAGAACCTAAGTAACCTTCTCAGGATCACACAGCTACTAAGTGGTAAAGTTAGGGTTCTAACACCCCCTTAGGCACTATACCGTATTTATCATACATGAGATGGACCAGACAGAAGAAACCCTACTGGTCTTAATTCCTTAGTTAGGGTACCTTTCTAATAAAGCTACATGATGGGTCTGATACTTTAGTGGCCCATGTAGTAAATACGAATGTTTCAGTGGAAGGCCCTGGCCATAATCAGCTACCTAGTAAAGAGAGCACGATGTTTTGGTTAGGATGCTTTGGACTTCAGCTTATTGGAAATTCATCACACTTAATGGTTCAATATTATCAGGAAAACAGGTTCTTTTCTCCTCTGCTCTGTGTCATCCAGAAGTCAACTCTTCTTATGTTAACAAGGAGGCTGCCTGTAGCAATTGGTATTACCCACTTTCACATCTAGCAGAAAGAGAAAAGGCATTTCCTTTTATTTCTCTTAAAATTGGGTTAGATTTAACCTAAAAATAATTTCCAAGATTTTAATTGAAAGGTTGATACATTCACGAGGATTACTAACCCAACCTCAAGCAGAACAGAAATTAAATATGTGGAACTGAACTAATTTTTTTGACTTTTTATTTGAAGCATTGCTGATCCATTTTGTTTTGTTTTCCAAAAGTTAAGAAAACTTTTTTATCTCTTTTGAGCTATTTATATTTATGAATTTGTAAAGTATATTTTTTAAGCAAAATTTGAAGCATTTGTTTTTCTCTCTACTTGATTTCTCCAGAATTTGGAAACTATTTGGGAGTATTCTTATTTTATGGCAATAGAGTTATTTGCATAAGTTCAATAAGAATTTGTTATTTTTCATAATGAGACACAGTTGGAGACACTGGTTGTTTTACCAAGGCTTTCACTAGAATGATACATTTTCAGGTATGCCCAGACTGCTTTGAGGAATTGAGGTTGACTTTATAGGGCCAATAAAAAGCACTTTGGAAAAACTGACCAGGTATCTTATCTGTAACATTTCCTGATCTGTGGTAAGTAAAGAATGTCACTTTCTGACAGGTCCAGGAACCCCAAGTTACTCTGGGACCACAAGAAAAAGGAATTTTCCCAATTCCTGCAGGTGTCTACAGGCACAGTCAAATACTTGGCTTGAGAGGCCGTCGGGTTTCGGTCTGAACTGCTGGTTTTTTATGTGCTCATGGCCAAAGAATGACCAGACGCACCAAAGAGAGGAAGCATGAGAATGAGGTTTATTGAGGAGAGAAAGATAGGACTGTAGAGCAAGAGCAAGATATAGGTTTACGGAGAGTGATACAAACGCCACAGGTGATGCCCGGACCCACTGTTGCGGCAGGAAAAGAGCTTGGTGGTGATCTGCGACTTGCTTTATAGTGCCTGGATTGGGACCTCCCCGCGGCTCAGATGTCACCATGGAACCACTTTGATTGGACGGTTGGCAGCTGCATGACCTGAGTCTTAACTACCCATGCTGGTTGTTCTAGGTCAATTTCCAGACTCTATGGTACCTGGGCTGCTTGGCCCGTGGGCTAGAGTCCTCTGCATTGTTTCACAGCTGGCAGGATTAGAAGTGCATTCCCTCCTCCCCCAGGTATGGCAGTCACTCGGGAGAGGATTAGGGGGCCGGCAGGACCAAGATGGGGGCCGGGGCCCACCCTTGTCCTTCTTCCCAGGTTGGGCAATTGCACCAAGGCAACAGCACCCACTTTGGTCCCTGGAAGACCCGGAATCCCTCGACATCTACCTAACAAGGCTTTTAAGTCTAACCTGAGATTCTTCATGAAGAAGTTCCAGCAAAGCCAATTAAAAAAAAGAAAGCCTATATGGCCAAAAACTATTCTTATTACAATTTATGCAAATAATTGGGACAAATATAGTGAGACTAAAATGTATTTTGCAAATAAATTGGTCCTACTATGATTTGTCTTTGGTAGAAATAGGAAACTATAGATAAAGAAAATTACGTTTCAGAAGAAACTATAGTAAAACCATTATTAGATTCCAGCCTGGCCCATAGTTTTTGAGTTTTTATTATTTGCCTACAATTTGGACTAAATCTTGAATTCTTTCCTGGCTATAAGTTTCCAAATAATGTTTTCAAATATTTCTCCCATTTTTCTGACTTGGACTTAATAATTTTGCCCCTCCATTTTCCGGAAGCCTTGCAAGCATACTTTGTAACATAAAAACTCAGAGCGGGAAAACGGAATTGCCACTGTCTACTCCCACTTTAATTGAAGATGCTTTGAGTTTAACATCCAGACACCCCAAGTGGATGCCCTCCAGATTCTAAGAAAACTGTTTTATAAACTTTTCCAAATAATAACTTTTGTTATTCTTCTATTTGAAAGCTCATCTGCAATCCCATCTCCTGAAATGAGACACAGCTGTTTAGCAGGACTGGCTTATTTCCAGGAATAGAAGATTGGTCTAACAGAATCTTTGGTCACTGAGTTTTTAACTCAATTTTTCTCTCCACAGCCAGCAACTCAGGTTTTAGTGTGTGAAACTTCTAGAGAAGTTCCAGGCGGGGGAATGTTGCAGCTCAGAACGCAACACCCCTAAACATGGCATTTTGCACGCTGGACTAACTGCGCGAGACCCAAGGTCTCTCTGACCTTCCCCCTGCCACGTTAGCTCTCCCCCATCAAAAAAGTTGATGTTTCTTTATCTGCCTGAGATCCAGACCCACCTAGGACAACAATTATTCTTTTCTTCCCCTCCCTGTAAGACCAGGAATGTGACCACACTTGAATAGACTCTTTAAAAAGATAACGTCCTATCTGTCAGACTCATTCAAATTCCAAAGAGAACTATTTATCAGTTAATCTGTTCCCCACCCATTCATCTTCCCTAGTAATCCTTTATCACCCCTCAATGGAATTCGTCTTTTCCTCCCTCCCATAACCCATTTTACCAGAAAGACATATAAGCATCTAAATCCCATTGGGGAGTTGAGTTTTCTTTCTGAAGGCTCCTGTGTATATTAAATAAATTTGTATATTTTTCTCCAATTAAAATAAAATAAAATAAAACTGAGGTAGGAGCTTCCTGCCAACCTTTTCCTGTCCAATAGCAATTGGTTTTAGGCATGATTTTTGTCAGATTTTAGTCTGAAAATGTCAGTTTTTAGCATGTCCATGGCCAAAAAATGACCAGACATGCCAAAGTTAGGCAAGCATGAAAATGAGGTTTGTTGAGGAGAGAAAGATAGGGCAAGAGCATGATATAGGTTTACCAAGCATGATACATCTGTCACAGATGACAACCAGACCCATCGTCTCAGCAAAGGGAGAGCAAATGGATGGGCACAGAAAAAAAGGGCCCGGTTATGGTTTGTGTCTTGGTTTATAGTGCCCAGATTGGGAACGTCCTCATGTTCAGAGGTCACCATGGAACCACTTTGATTGGACAGCTGGGAATCACATGACCTAAGTCTTAACTACACCTGCAGGTTGTTCGGGGTCAACTTCTGGGCTCTCTGGTACCTATTCTGCTTGGCCTAAGGGCTAGAGAGTTCTCTGCATTCCTTTGCAGCTCATGCGCTAAGTTGATTGGCAGATTCATAGGGTGTCCCCTCCTCCCCCAGGTGTGGCAGTTGCTGGGGTGATTAGGGTGGGGCAGGAACAAGATGGGGGCCACAGCACCCATTTTCATCCCTAGGAGACCCGGAATCCCTCGCTGTCTATCTAGCAGTTTGGAGGGAGACGTCAACATATAAATGATAATTGAAGCTATGGAAGTAGGTGAGATGCAGGGCTTACCACTGGGAACCCACCATCTGTGACAGTCAGGGAAAGACGTGACCTCTGGGCCAAATAGAAATCTGCCCTGCATCCCTCCTTCCCTCAAGGTTGACCCTACTCCTGAGTTAGGACTTCAGTGGTAAGCAACTCCCCTCTCCCCGACCGGTGCCTTCATACAGCACACTCCCTTCATAACTATATGTGGTGACACAGATGACGTGGTCCTGGGGAGTGATATTCTGAGGAAAGAAGAGGGCCTTGGTAAGAACCCCAAGGGCCAGATCTTCTTTTCATAGCCCAGAATCCAGAACTATAGAGATGCTCCTGCTAGGACAGGTCCACAGCAGAGTCTATCACCTCCTTTATCCTAAATACTCTACCTCTGTTAACACAGCCTAATACTATATTAGATTTTGGGGGACCACAATAAACTGTCAATTTATGTCAACTTGAACTCCGAGGTCTTTTTCATATGGGCTGCTCCTCAGATACATCCCCACTAGGCTAAGAGGTTTGGAAGAAAAGCCTGTAAGTGAGAAAGAGAAACTCAGGAAGCCAGGTCAGAGAGCTGCCAAGAAAATCAGATGCTTTAGATTTAGTGTTTACTAACTGACTATGGCTTGTCCCTGTCCTGTCCATTTGTGAGATCTCTTTTCTCCAGCCACAGCTGTGGGTTATTTTCATGTGTTTTGCTTCTGGCCCAATTTCCAGTGTCTTGAAATAAGACTTTGCTGTATGGAGGGCGATCGTCTGTTCTCATCCCCTAGTTCTCCGTCTCTCTGAAGCAGTGACATGCATCAAATGTGGGACGTCTCCCCAGGCACTGCTGCGAGACTCTGCCCGCCTGCTCACCCCCTCCTCCTGGGCACTCTGCCTTCCAGCATGCATGACGTCTCCACCAGCCCCGTCAGACCCTTCCTGCCTTCCTTCCTGCAGCACTTACTGTGCAAGCCGTAGAATTTTCTTTAGCAAGTAATATGGACTTGTATTGCCAACTAATTTTTTTAAATGCACCAGAATTATGTTATCCTGAACTGGATTCCTTAAAGACTAGAATTGTATTCTCTATATAAATATATTAGCTTTTATTTCTTCCAAAATATTGATTGCATTTCATTTTGCATTTCTGTCTCTACTGATATCACTCCAGTTTTAGTTTCATTTCTTCTTATCTATATAATTGTAATCTGTTTTCCTTGTAATTTCTTCCCAACTCAGTTTATCTTACATGAAGTGGCCAGATCAGACTTGGAGAACAATTCTCATCTTGTTATTCCCTAATACACAAAAAATGGTTAAAAACAATACTCCACGTTTCTTTAACAATGAAGTACAAAATCTTTAGCCAGATGTTTTTAGATACCTCATGTCCAAAAGCCTCTTAACTCTTATTTGATATTTCCTTGGCATTGTGAATTGTTTGACCTGAATCTATTTTTCAAAAACTTTTTTCTCCCTTAGCTTCTAGATCGGCATTGTCCCTTGACTCTGCTATGGTCTCTGTTAACTTGTCCTTCTCAGCCTCTTTTACTGGTTCTCACTGTCTCTCAAGTGTTAATACCCCTGACAGGAGCCTAGCCTCTTCTGCTGTCTCTGCAATGCAGACTCTTACTGGTGACTTACCTTGCTGTCATGCGTGGACTTGCATGTATGCACTGAGGACGCCAAAGTCGTAGATTTCAGGCCTGACTTATCTACTTAGTTCTAAACTTGCACTTTCAAATGTCTCATGGAAAAAAATATGTCTATGTCTTTCATTACAATTTTCTCAATGGTTGAAAGTAGTTTCACTGTTAAATTTAGAGAAAAATCCATTTTTTTGTATGTAAACGATATTTAAACAATTTTGGCCCTTGTGGGTGGCTTATGCCTATAATCCTAGTACTTAGGGCGGCCATGATGGGAGGATGCTTGAGGCCAGGAGTGTGAGAATGATTTATAATTGTAAACAAACTTCCATACTGGAGAAAGAAGAGAAAGATAGTGGTGGCAAGTGGGTTTTACTTTTGGCTTTGGTACTTATTTGCCATGTAACTTTGAAAAGGTCACTTAAACTCATGGGGCCTCAGTTTGGTGTGCTTAAAATACGGGCAGCTGGCTTAGACGGAGATGGCCTGGGTCTGAAGTCCCAGGCTGGGTCTGTCCCAAATGAACCAGGTGACATTAGCAAGTCATTTCACCTCTCTAGTTCTTCCCCTCTTACCATAAAAGGAGATTGGATTCATTACTCTTTCTTTTTACGTCTGTTCTACACATCACTATCTTATTGTAAGGCTCAAGTGATTATGAAATTGCTTTGTAAATGATTAGATATTATACAATCCTACTGTATTATTAACAGTATAATAATCAAGTTGGCACTGAAGATGAGGTGCTAATCAAGAACTTCTAGGCTTTTGGGTTCTATTAGTATCTATTAATATAAGGATAGAATCATCTGAGTTCGTGAACATTTTTTAATTTGAAAATAGAATCATTGAATTACTATTCAGGATCAGTATAATAACTAATATTTGTTGTTTATAATAATTTAGTATTGGTGATATAATTACTGATAGGATACTACTAATACTGTATATTGTAGTATACACTGTACTTACTAATAGTACAGGTAGCAAAACTTACTGTTTCTTTTACTTCTAGTAGATTGTCTTATAACACATGTCAATAAGCTTTTTATTGTTTTAAATAAGTGGCTAAAGAGATTATGCACTGCAAATTTAACCCAATCAGAAGGAAAAATTCAAATAAGAAGGTATAAAAATTTGATAAAAAATAAAGGGATCTATATTATGTAGAGATCTCATGGTACGGTAAAGAGATCAGCTACCATATGACTCAGAATTCTCCAATGTTGTAGAGGGAAACAAGAATTCTAGTCACTGACTCCTACCCTTCTAGGTTTACTTGACTTCTCTGTCCATATGTCCAGTTCCATTCAGGCGCCAATGCAATGATCAACCAAATTTTGCATCTTTTATTATTGTAGTTCACTTTGACCCAGAAGGAACACACACACATAGATAGAATAGAATCCTGTTTGGGAAGGAAATCAACCCATTGGGAAGTGTAATCTCTCTTGGCAACTTATTTGATACCACACCCGTCATGGTTTTATGCAACTTGGCACTTACAACTCTATAGTGCTGATATTACAATGATAAAGCAAGACAGTTTATCAATTATAAAATAAATATCCACATTTTGTATGCACTGTGCTTATATCTAAAATCTGTTTTTTATTGTGTCAAAAGTTTTTAATTACTACAGATGTTTGTTTTAATTTAATTCAAACCACATATCTTTTTCTATTTAAGCAGAGAGATCAATTTATCTACCTTTAAAAATCCTCTCTTTATTATCTATCTGGGCTATGCAGAAGGCGTTCCCTCTGAGACATGACTAAATCTGTTAATTCCTCAGTGGTGTCTACTTCGCTGGTGAAGAGTTCCAGGTAGGTTATTCATACATTATTGCTGTCAGCAGCCTCACTCACAGTATTAGCTGTCAGATTCGCTGCCAAGCTTCCTTTGTCCCTTGGCCTTAGCAAGTCAAACCCAGATTTGTCTTTTATGACAATCCAGAGGCTGTCCTGCATGCCCTACCCAGAGAGGAGGCGTGGAATGTCACCTTCTTTGCAAGTTGTCATACCTGATGCTGTGAACTATTTCCCAACTATTATTTAGTCATTTCCTTTCAACTCTTGGGTAATGTTCATTCCATTTCTTAAACTTGGGTGAGTAGCTAGTCAACACTGAGAAGTTAAATGGTTTTTCATATTGTCCTTTGCTTTCAAGAACAGTTTGCATGGAGGAGCAGTATATGGGCTAAAGATTTATAAGACTGCACTCAAGATTTTTATCTTCCTGTATTTCCAGACCCTACTTAACTAGTAACTGATATTACCATCAGTCATTGGCAGATCACTCTGGGGTTTATCGGAATCAATCGTGTTTCTAGGGTGATACTCGCCAGACTGTTGCCCCAGGATGTGTTCACCTTGATCTTTAGAATGGGGATGAGGAAGTGGAGGAGGGGAATGACATTGTTGTGATTGGATCTGGAAACCTTGTGTCATTCATTATCATATCTACGAGGTAGCATGTATGATGTCTGTGCCGGATGGTCTGTGAGAAAACATGCCTACATTTTGTTGTCCAAGGTTGCATCCGTAGTGGATAAATAAGAAGAAATTAGAAATAAAACCTGAGAAATAACTAATATTTGTTTTAAGTAATCTAAGAATATTTTTCTAATTAAAATAGAAATGTATAAACATGAGGTCTTTGGTAAATCCTAGCATATACCCTTTTTATCTGGGATAGACTTACTTATTTGTTCATTTAACAACACGTTTAGGCATCTACCATGTATCTTATACTCTGTAAACACTGAAAATAAAAGGAAAAATGAGGCAGAGTTTAATTACTTTGAGGAATTCATCGTGCGACGGAAGAGTGGATGTACACTTGAGCATAACGTGGGCGAGCAGTTCCTCTCCAGTCCTGGTGTGTAGGCTTCTCCTTCTGCTTCATCACCTGCTATCAGGGTAACAAACACCTCCACCTGCGTCAGGGTGGGAGGCATGTCTATGAACATTCTGGGCCACTGAAAAAGGGATTTCCAACATTGAGCAATCCAGAAGGAGCTGTCCTGGGGAACGGAAAGCCCACACCCAGAGCAATGGGATAAATGGCTGACTTCTCAGCCAGGGTGACAGGTGGTGCCCGCTGAGTTTTGAATGAGGCCTGCAGGCTTGGGTTGCCCAGGCAACAGTCTTGCGAAGTAACGGACAGTTCCCTACTCTTCTCCAAGTCATCACCCTAGTTCCAGTTCTAGTTTCTTTTCTCCACATGACCCTGGGTGGCATTGGAAAAGGTGCCTGGAAGTTAAAAGAGCCAATGTGTGCTGTAAGGGAACTGGGACAGTTACTTGACGGTGGAATATAATTCTGTGTGGCTTCCTTTGGGTCTCTTTTTAAAACTTTTCTCTAAAATGGTGGTTCTGTGCCGTGGACCTCAGTGGCTACCTGGTGATTCTCAGACATTGTTTGTAAATGCATAAATAAAACACATGGGATATAAAACAAACCAATTATATTGAAATAATATATAATCAAAATATTAAAAAACAGTGATAAAGAAGAATTCTACTTCCTAGAGGATGGAACAGTCGTACTTTCCCTACCTCTCCCACTAAATACAACTAAAAACCCTGTACATCATATATGAAACAAGCATAAAAAGACTGAGAAGTGGGGGGAAGTAGGAAGACCAGCTAGAGACTTTAAGGCCCAAGGAATGATATGGTGGTAAATTCTCTAGATTGTTTTTTTTTTTTTTGCCTCATATATCTCAGACTTGGAGCCAAAAAGCTGGCAACCCAGAACTGACAGGGAGAAGAGACAAAACCCCAATGAAAGCCTTCTTTTTTTTTTTGCCAAAGAACCAGGAAAGGGGCAACCTGGCAAGACAGATACTTTTAAAGAATAGCTGCCCACCTCCACCTATGCCAGTAAAGGCTGGGTGGTGCGTATGAATTTCCACCTTGTCAAAGTGCACCCCAGGGAACCTAGTGGGGAGTGGAAATTCCCACCCCCATCCCAAAGTTAATAAGAGTATTTCTCCCTATGGGGGGGGTGGTCAACAGAGGCCAAATGGGGAACCTGGACTTATATCCCACCTGAAAAAACAAAACAAGGTGGCATCCCCCTTCTTCTGGAGTAGTGTCAGGTGAAGCCTGCTAAAAACAGGTTTAAATAAGATCCAGGGTCTCATCATAAAATACTCAAAATTTCCAAGTTTTAGTAGGAAATCACTTGTCGTACCAAGAACCAAGAAAATCTCTACTTGAATGAAACAAGACAAACAGTGGATGACAACACTGAGATGACAAAGATGTTAGAATTATCTGACAAAGATTTTAGAGCAGACATTATAAAAATACTTCAATAAGCAATTATGGACACACTTGAAACAAATGAAAAAAAAAAAAGAAAGTTTCAGCAAAGAAATAGAAAGTCTCATCAAAGATATAGAAGATATAAGGAACCAAATGGGAAAATTAGAACTGAAACATACAATAACCTAAATAAAAGCACTCAATGGATGGACCTAACATCAGAATAGATGGGACAGAGGAAGGAATCAGTGAACTTGAAGGTAAAATAGAAATTTCTCAATCTGAAATAAAAGAGAAAACAAACTGGAAAAAAATGTACAGAGCTTTAGTGACCTGTGGGACTATAGCAAAAAAACTAACAATTGTGTTGCTAGAGTTCTGACAGGAAAGAAAAAGAGAGTGGAGTTGGAAAAGTCCTCAAAAAAGTAGTAGATTTTTTATATAAACCCCAAGAACCTAAAAAAAAGAAAATCCTGGAACAAATAAATAAGTTCAATGAGGCCTTAGGATACATGCTAAACATACAAAAATCAATTGTATTGCTATACTCTAGCAATGCGAAAACTCCAGTAGCATTTATAACCAAAAGAAAGAAAGAAAGAAATAAAGAGACAGACAGACAGACTTAGGTGTAAATCTAATAAAAAGTGCGCAGGACTTGTATACTGAAAACTACAAAATGCCGATGAAAGACATCAAGGATGAATCAGAGTAAATGGAGAGACGTGCCATGTTCATATGTTGGAAGATTCAACATAGTGAGGACACCAGTTTTTTCCATTCACACAAACTGCTTGTGACGAAAGGGAAAAACTGGATCACTCATATATACATTGCTAGTGCGAATGTAGAATGGTTCCGACCTGCTCTGAAAAAGTTCAGCAGTTTTTTCACAAAACTAAACTATGTAACTATGAATACTGTATGACCCAGCAGTTGCACTCCTGGGCAGTTATTCCAGAGAAATGAACTTATGTTGACACAAAGATCTGTGTGTCCAAATGTTTATCATAGTTTAATTTATACTGGCACAAACTGGAGGCAATCCAGGTGGTTTCCAGCAGTTTAAGCTGACCGTGGCGCACCCGCGCTGTGGGGTACTAGTCAGCAACAGAAGGAACGAGCATGGATACACACAACACCCGGGATGAGTCTGCAGAGGATCGCGCTCAGTGGAAAAGTCATCCCCAAGGGTTCTGTACTGTAGGATTCCACTTCAACAACATTCTAGAAATGACAACATTATAGAAATGGAGAGGAGATTAGCGGTTGCCAGGGTTTAAGGATGGGCTGGCAGGGGTGGGAGGCTACAAAAGGGCAACACAGGGGGTCCTCGTGGGGTGGAAAAGTTCTGTATCGCAGCTGTGTCGACGCCAATATCCTACCTATGATATTTTACTAGAGTTTTGCAAAACGCTATCATTGGGGAAACTGGGTAAGGAGTACACAGGATCTCTCTGTATTATTTCTTACCATTGTATGTGAATCCACAATTGCATATTATCTCAGAATAAAACCTTTTCTATGAGAGAGTAATATACTTTTTGTACTTCTTTATTAACGCTTTAAAGATTTTCTAGTAGCAGATCTAGGTACTATTGAAATTTAGAAGTAATGAGTGTAAATAATATTTCAAAATATCTCCAACAATTATTTGATATAAAAATCTAAATTGTATTTGTGATAGTCACATGTACTGCTACTACTACTGTGGCTTGTTTCTTAGATTCACAATTGAGGGAAAGACTACCTTCCGTTAGGGGTTAGTAAAACTACATTCGTAATCTTTTCGTATCCATGGGTAGAGACCCACAAAATGTCTGTGCACAGGCCCAGAACCCTGGCTCTAGAGTTCATTTTAAGTTGCTAAAAAATAATAAACAAACTAGGCACTGACAAGATACAGAATTTCTTTTTCCTCCTCTGAAACAGTTTGATCGACAGGGGAAATGTCTCTACAAGTAAATACAGAAAACATTAATGTTCTGAGATAGATGTTATCTCAATAAAAATGCTATAATGGAGGTATGAACAAAACGATGCATGATATCAGAAGAACGCAATCTTCACTCTGCCCAGGGTTCATCTGTGAAATTTTGAAGAAGTTAAATTTTATCAGGGATTTGAAGAATGACTAAGAAAATCTCACACCAGGAGGAGAGAAGGGCAGGCAAGAAAACGTACCTGCGAAGATCTAGAGGCCTGGGGCTGCCGTTGAAGCCGGCGCTGGCAAGGGACAGCGAGGGGTCCTCCTGGCGGGTGGCGGCCCGAGTGCTGAGGTGGAGGGTGAAGAGAATCCCTTGAGAAGCTGTGAAAGCTGGAAGGGGAGGCTGAACCAGAACGCGAGGGGCCTGCCTGATAGGTTTGGAGTTGACTGTGTGTGCGATGTGGGTGCTGAGTAGCTTTTCCTACGTGGAGAAATGAAACGGTCTGATGAGACTTGGGGTGTCTGTTATGTGCCCAGCATAGTGGTGGTACAACGTGTTTCTTGTAATTCATTTTTTTCTTTTCTTTTTTTTTCTTTCTTTCTTTTTTCCCCTTCCTTCCTTCCTTCCTTCCTTCCTTCCTTCCTTCCTTCCTTCCTTCCTTCCTTCCTTCCTTCCTTCCTTCCTTCTTTCTTTCTTTCCTTTTCTTTCTTTCTTTCTTACCATGGAAGTCACCACATTGGCTGTTTCTTGTATTTCTTAAAACCGTTTATAAGGTCAATAGTGATACAGGTTGAGCATCCGTATACAAAAATCAGCAGTCCAAAGGCTCCGCTCTGAAACTGTGCTGACACGACGCCGGGCGGGAAGAGCTGCACACCCGAGCTCAGGGACGGGTCAGTGCAGTGAAGACGGGTCAGTGCCGCGGAAACGAGCCGATGGCAGCGCGGGGAGACGCGTGACGGGCTCACCGAAGGGCCAGAGCCCCGCGCATTCACAGCAGAAGAGAAACCGTGTCGGTTCAGAAAACTAGAGGGAGACTTCTAAGGCAAAAACTGTTGTCTTCCATTCTACTAAGTGAAGTATCCCAAGAATGGGAAAATAAGCGCCACATGTACTCACCAGCAAATTGGTTTCCCTGATCTTCCCCTAAGAGCACATTTGGGAATGACACCAACTGGGTGTCGGACAGGGGTGGGGTGGGGAGGGGACGGGTGCGTACCTACAGGATGAGTGCGATGGCGCTGTCTGGGGGATGGACGCGCTTGGAGCTCTGACTCGGGGGGGGGGGGGAGGGCATGGGCAACATACATAACCTGAACTTTTGTACCCCCATAATAAGCTGAAATTAAAAAAAAAAAAAAAAACACAACAAAAACCTGTTGTCCATGAGGCAGACGCCTCTGGAGGAAACAGTTTAAAAAGCCACCCAGCAAGCTGCCTCCTCATCCCCGCAGGACCTACTCCTGGTCCCTCAGCTGCTTCGGACGTTTCTTCCCACCGAGGAAAATAAAACGCGGCGCACGGTGACCTTGTCCTCGGACGCGGCGTCGTGGGGGAGGCCGGCCGCTCGGTGCCCGAGACGGCGACGCCTTTGCTTGCTGACGGGTCCGCGCGCACGAGCTCTGCGTCCCGAACACGGCTGTGAAACCGCCGTGTAAGACTGCCTTCCGCCTGTGTGTGAGAGGCGTACGTAAGGCGTGCAACTGTGCGTTGGACTTGCATCCCAGCCCCAAGGTAGCTCATCACTGCACGCAAACATTCCAGAATCCGAAACGCTCCTGTAACGGGTAGTCTACCCGCCATGTCCTCAATTTTCAAGTCCGAGGGAGGCTCAGAACTGTGCCAAAGCCCAGACGACGATTGCACTGGCGGCATCAAGGTGACAATGGGAGCCGGGCGTGTTTGATGTCGCCGGCGGGGCAGGCGCCGCCCTCACGGTCACGGCCGCGCTGGAGCGGAGTCCTGAGGGGCCCCTGGGGTCGTAGCTCAGGGATTTCAAGTGGCTGAGGTTTCTGGCCTGCAGAAGAGCCCAGACGGTGGCAGGTTTTAGCCAAAGGTTGGAAAATCAACATGTTAAAAAAGACTCAGAAGGACAAAACTTACCTAAAAACATTAGCCTGGGGCGTCACAACAATACTAGCAAAGTATCTGGAAAAACCTGGTAGGCCCAGTGATTTGAGAAATAAATACCTAAGGGATATTTATATTTTCGGTCTTTAAAAACACTGTGTGTAATAAGTTGGTGAAAAGATTCTTCTTCTTTCTTTTTTTTTAGAAGTGGGGGGCTGTGAGGAGGGCCAGCTGCCTTGTTTCTGTTGAGACGGAATCTTGCTCTGTGGCCCTGGGTAGACTGCAGCGGTGTCATTGTAGCTCCTGTGACCTCCGACTCCTGGGCTCTAAGCGGTTCTTCCGCCCAGGCCTCCCAGGTAGCTGGGACTACAGGTGCGCACCGCAACGACTGGCTGGGTTTTTTGTTTTTCCTTTCTTTTTGGTAGAGACGGGGTCTCACTGTTGCTCAGTCTGCTCTTGAACTCCTCAGCTCAAGCGATCCTCCAGCCTCGGCCTCCCAGTGCTAGGATTATAGGCCTGAGCCACCGCCCCTGGCCGAGATTATTCTTTTTATAGATGACAATTATTTTGGAATTAAGAGAAAGTTATGGCTTAGCTAAAACAACTTTTATGTCTGTCTTGTTCAAAGAGGAGTTTATTATTGCAAAGCAGAACCAGGTGTTAGGTTAGGTAATTGGTCAGTCAACACAAGTTCACGGAGCATGTGACAACCTCTGCACAGCTAAAATGTGTCTTCCCAGACCCCCAGCGTCCTCCCTCTCTCACCACTTAGCTTATGTCCCTCATAAGCATTTGTCATAATCTAGAATTATCTTACTTGCTCACTTGGTCATGATCCACTGACCCAGTGGAATGTTAGGTTCCAGGGGGTCAGGAGATCTCTCTTCCATCCAGTGTGGTGTCGGCAGTGCTTTTACCCGGAGCAGGCACTCAGCAAGTGTTTCTTTAATGCAAGGCTGAATGCAGAGATTAATAAATTGTTGTTTCACGGGGAGTTGGGTCTTGAAGAATATTTAGGGTACGGGTAGGATTACTGGAATAGGGGCCCAACCAGACAGCTGACCAACATGAGCTAAAGGATGATGGCTTTGTTAACGGGAATAGGGAGGAAAGCAAGCAGACGAAAGCAGTGATTTTCCGTTAGATTGTTTGGAGGGAATTTTTTTTTTTTTTTTTTTTTTTTTTTTTTTTTTGAGACAGAGTCTTGCTCTGGGCTAGAGTGCTGTGGCAGCAGCCTAGCTCACAGTGACCTCAAACTCCAGGGCTTAAGCAATCCTCCTGCCTCAGCCTCCCACAGGCATGCGCCACCATGCCTGGCTAATCTTTTCTATTTTTAAGAGTCTCGTGCTCTAATGACTGAGCTAGCCAGGCACCAGTAAATTTTTTCTATTTTTAGTAGAGAAAGGATCTCACTCTCGCTCAGGCTGATCTCGAACTCCAGAGTTGAAGTGATCCTCCTGACTCGGCCTCCCAGACTGCTAGGATTACAGGCGTGAGCCACCACACCTGCCTAGCAGAAAAAAATTGAAATTGTTAGGGTAGGGGAAGATTGCAGGGAACATCCAAAGTGAAGCAGGATTTTAGAGCTGGAAGAGAATTTAGAGACCTAATCAACCCCCTTACCCATGAAGTGGCCTAGGAGCTGATGACCTGTGGGCTCACTAGAAGGTTAATGCTGTCATGGCCAGAATGTCATTCTGCTGACTTCTAATCCAGTGCCCTTTCAGTGTGACTTTGGAAATAGGAAGGCAATGAAACTTTTTGAATGGAGGACAATATAAGGTAAAACTGGTGTTTATGAAAAATAATCTGACTTCATATGTAGGGCGAATTGCAGAAAGGAAACTCTAATTTCCAGAGAACAGGCAAAAGGCTGGGAAGTAATACTGGCATGGCACAAAGAAGGCCTAGACAATGGTAGCAGAGTGGTAGGGGAAAGGGCAGGTAATCATTGGAGGACAAACAGGCAGAATTAAATTAAGTTGTACTGTTTCTAAAATGGACCTTTCTGTGAGAAAATATTTAACTCTTACCCTAGGATGTTTTTGTTCAGTCCCATCTAGAATACTTACTTGCTTTGTTTTTAGCCTTTTTAGAATGCATTTGGAGCAGGGAAGTGGTTCTTTTAAGTTTGTCTTTGCACAAACTCAAAAGAAATGTGTATTATTAACTAAGTAGTTGGAACACAAAAATCACGAGGTTGTTAGGTGGGGATCAACTGTGCAGGTGGTGAGTGTGGGCCAGGAGGGTGGTTCCTAGGCAGAGAAGCTGGGGGCCAATCAGGGAAAGGCACTGCAGGAAACAAAGAACACCTGCTAATCATTCGGTACTATCCCATGCCTCCTGTAAACCCTCCCCGGGACCAGGCCAGGAAAAAGAGTCTGCAACGTCCTTCCCCACTCGTGTAGACTGACCCATTCCTTTCTCTGGGATGTATTTTCACTTTGGGTAGCTTCCTTCTTTACTTTGTATAATTTCTTTCTTTTCTGTAATAAATTGTTTGCCTAGCATTGCTTTGTATTTGTGGTCACTCCATCATCGGCTCAACTTGGAACCAGCACTCTTGATACTGGGAATCAAAGACCAGGAAACATAAAGATAGACCTAACAAGGTCACATTAGGTTTTTTATTTTCTTTTTTAAGAGATGGGATCTTCCTCTGTCTCCCAAGTTGGGGTGCAGTGGCACAGTCATAGCTCCCTGCAACCTCGAACACCTGGGCTCAAGCCATCCTCCTGCCTCAGCCTCTCCAGAATCTGGGACTACAGGCTTGCACCACTGCGCCTGTGCTAATTAAAAAAAAAAAAAAATTTTTTTTTTTTTTTTTGTAGAGACAAGGTCTCTCTATGTTGCCCAAGCTGGTCTTGAACTCCTGGCCTCAAGCAATCCTCCTGCCTCAGCCTCCCAAAGTGCTAGGATTATAGGCGGGAATCACTGCACCTGGCCCTACATTAGGTTTTTAAATCATTTCAACCGTAACTCAGGGCTCATCATATCAAAGATATAGGATTGGGAACTGCCCTCCCCAAAACTTGTTTAGCACAAAATATGGCTAATGTGGATTTGGATGAACTGCAAGTGTCAAAGACACATGGGATTTTAAAGACTTAATGAGAAAAATATTTAAAATACCTTTCACAATTTATTATATTGATTACATCTTGCAATGATAATATTCTAAATATACTGGGTTATATAAAATATATTATTAAAATTAATTTTACCTATTTCTTTTAAATTATTTTAATTTGACTACAATATTAAAATTGTACATGTGGCTTATATTATCACATTATATATATATATAGTTTTTGAGACAGAGTCTCACTTTGTTGCCCAGGCTAGAGTGAGTGCCCTGGCATTAGCTTAGCTCACAGCAACCTCAAACTCCTGGGCTTCAGTGATCCTCCTGCCTCAGCCTCCCGAGTAGCTGGGACTACAGGGATGCGCCACCATGCCCGGCTAATTTTTTTTTTTTCTATATATACTTTTAGTTGTCCAGATAATTTATTTCTATTTTTTTTTTAGTAGAGACAGGGTCTCACTCAGGCTGGTCTCGAACTCTGACCTCGAGCGATCCACCCACCTCGGCCTCCCAGAGGGCTAGGATTACAGGCGTGAGCCACCGCGCCCGGCCACACATTATATTTTGTATTGGACAGCATTATTTTGCTGATTTTACATTCAATGCTGTTTCTGAGTTCCTTTTTACTTTCTCTGGATAACAAATGAACTTTCTCAAAGTCCAGAGATACTTTATTAATATTTTCAGTAGTGAATGGATTATTGACTTTTTCTAAAAATAATTGTGTGATGACCAAAATTATTTCTGAAATAATTGCATTATTAGTTGCTCTTAAAATGTTAATCATCTTACTAGCACTTTTATAGAATGCTACGGGATTTGTGAAGCTCTGGAATCTGAAAACAGAAGTAGAAAAAATTAGAAAGAAGTAGAAATTTAAATCTTGACATTTAGCTTACAATGCCCAATGACCATGTCTGTAAAAAATCACTGTGTATGAGAATATGTTGGTTTGTGCCAAGTAGAAATTTAACATTGTGAGCTTCCCTGCAAGCCGGGCAAAGGTCTGCCAAGTCTCACCTTCTTTTCACACCAAAGCTTGCATACCTGGTCTTTCTCAGACTACACTATGGCTCACATAAACTGCGTATTTTTCTTAGTTCTTCCAATAGTGCAGTTTCAAAATGTACTCATTGTAGATTACATGTGGTTGGATTCTGAAACTACCTGGAAGAGTAATTTGGGATGGAGATGGGAATAGACCTATTATACTGAAAGTTGCAAATGTATTTTTAAAAAGTATCAGGTCCCTCCTTACCCCAAAGTTGAGAGCAGGAAATAGTTCTTTTCATTCTCCTTTTTTGGCCCATTTCTCTTTTGCATTATTTTGATATTGGTGTGACGTCTGTACATGTGTAAGATATACACAAGTTAAATAAACATACAACATCACTCCTAAGGGAAGTTTCCATATAGGTCAGTGCACTTTTTAAATCATATAAATATCAGATTAATTTGAGATTTGAGAAAACTTGACATTAAGATCTTATCCAAGATCCACATAGTTTAGTTTTACTATCGATATAAATTTGCAAGGCAAAAATGTAGAATCAAAATGGAAGACTATGTAGACTTCTGAAAAACCAGTTATTTTTTGCAAATGAGTTTATCATATTTAAATGAAATCATTTATATCACTCTATGCATATTTACTTAAGAGTTTGTGAATCAACCAACCAATGAGTTAATCAGATTATGAATGAGGAATGGGTACTGAGTATCTTCCATCAGTGGAACTTTATTAGTTACTCTGAAAATTAAGTAGAATAAGTCAGAATAGTCCAGTTATTGACCACATATTTGGGAGATAAGACTGGCACACGCTTGGGAATATTTCATGGAAGTGGAACTTGATCTGAGCCTTGAAAAATGAGTAAAATTTAAGGGAAGAGAACAGTTCTAAGCAAGGGGAAATTTTTCATGTAACAATGGAAAATAATGTTATCTCAGGGACAATAAGAAAAACCAGTATTAGTTTCTTGTCAGTAGTGGGAAATAGCTTGAATGGGCGGGGTAGGGGGGGAACTAAACAAATTATAGAGAATTTTTGACCTTAGGCATAGGAATTTACTTTGATTTGGGAGATACCAAGAAATTTATATACTTGTCTGGGCATAAGAGTAATGAGAGAAAATTAATGTTTAAATAGCATTCTAGGGACTGGACTGGAGTGGGACATAGATCTGAGTCCTGTTGAGATCTGCACGAGAGAATGATGGCAATGGTGAGTGAACACTTGGCTGCAGTAAGAGAAGGGAAGAGGCCTGCGATTTACAAAGCTTAGTACTTTATAATGATGATCTTATGGAAATCTATTTTTTAAAAAAATTAAGTACACCTTTCAGTTGTGGTTTTGAACTTCCATCCTTTCTGTTCCTTTCTTTCTCAAGAGATGGGCCATTTCTTCCACTCTTTTACACCCTCCTTGCTCAGAGAAGCCCTTCATAAAGTATTTAAGAATGAATCAATGGAATAGTTTTAAAATATATATCCCCGTTAAAAATGTCTGTCTATAAAAATATCAGAGCACAATGCAAGGTATAATCCTATTTTCTCCTTTTCCTTTATTTAGATGGCTTCCCCACCCGGAATATTTTCCCCTTTATCTTTATTAAATCCTATCCATTTGTTCAATACCATCAAAAATGCCACTCCACTTTTAGTGTTTCTTGATTTATTCCAGATAAAGACATCTGTACTTCTATTTTGCTTATTAATCAGAGATTATAACTCACCTTATTTTACTTTTGTATAATTATTTCATCAGCTACTTAATTGGTGCTGCTTGGAGGACAGGGAATGTGTGTCACATATCTTGGATATATTCTCTGTGTGGCTTAGCTCAGTGTTCTGCACGGAGTCGGTGATGTATGGTTTACTATTATGTTATACTGAATTATTTGGTGACACTATCCTGGTTCAGGCACATGGCATTTCTCATCTGAGTCATTATTGCAGTCTCCCAACTCTCCTCTCTGCCTCCAATCCATCCTTCATGGTGCTGCTCAAGTTGTTTTTGTAAATTTCAGTTGAGATTTGTGCCCTATTTCCTCAGAATAAAATCCCAATCTTTGTATTCAAGGCTCTCTGTCACCTGGTCCTGGGCTACACTTCCAGTCTCATCCAACACGTTATCCTTCACGGTTGTATGGTCTGGTCATGCTGGACCAAAAATGGTTACTGTCAGGCCTTGGTTTAATGCTATTGCCTTAGACTAGATTCTACTTCTTACTCCTGGAGAGTCCTTTATTTTATCCTTCAAGCCACGGGAGAGGCTCTTTGGGTTGTTATCATCACCTCAAGCAACTCCAAGCTGATCCTTAGCCAAGATGTCAAAAATTAGATAAAACTCATCTGCTTGCCTTTGGCAAAGATGGTTTCCTAAAGTTGTCAAAAGGCATCAGAGCCAGATTTGGGAATCTCTTGACATGTCAAAGTTTACATTCAATTTTAGTAACACTCTCTATAAAGTCAGACTAACTCCTCTCGGCTGCAATTTGGGGCTATCATAGGAAAACAAAGACAGAAATAGTTCAGTGCCTGGCACAGGGTGGGCACCTGCTAGTCTCCACGCCGTCCAGATGCCCAGCGCACCCCCTCCTATAGCGCCTGGTGACACAGAGAAATTCACAACCGCCACTCCTCTTCACTCTCCAAACCCACAAGGTGAGAGTTGCTACCGTACATGATCAAATACTGTGGTTAAACAACAACAAAAACACCTCTACCAAAGACCTGTTTCCTGTGAAATTTTGGGTGATCACTTGAAGTAATTTTATTGAAACTTATTCATTACCTCCATGTGTTCACATAACAGATAATATACAATATTCATTTTTTCCTGTGTGACTATGAAATTAATATATTTGAAATATTTGGGGGCTTAAAATATAGGAGCAATGAAATATTATCAAAATAAATGGACTGTGGATCCTAAATGTGTGAACTCTGGGAAACTGGAACATTAAGTAATATTTATTTGTGGCAGTATGTGGTTTCTTATCTTAAATCTATTTCAGTTTGTTCCACACTAGAACATTGAAAAATACTCCCCAAATAAATCCTGTACTTTTAGCAGCCCTGAAAGTCAAAATTATGGCTTTTTGTTACTATAATCTGGCTTCTCCTTCTATTAAATGTCAAAAGTCATAGTGAATATGCCTACTAAGAGGTATTTATTTTGTTTGCCAAAGGAAAAAGTTCTACAGATATTTTCAAATGTTTGAGCCAGTAAAGCTTTTAAAATCTTTTTCTTATTTTCTTGTGTATTGGCAGATGCTTCTTGTTTCTTTTTCTTGTTTTTGGGAGGCAGGGTCTGGAGATGCTGCACGGGCTGGAGAGCAGTGGCTGTTCACAGGGTGATCACAGCTCACTGCAGCCTCGAACTCCGGGCCTCAAGCGATCCTCCCACCTCAGACTCTCCAATGCATAAGACTACAGGCATGAGCCACCGCACCCAGTGATGCTTCTCGTTTCATCAAAATTAGTTTACAAGATCTTTTGATACTCATTAATTCATTCAACAATTATTTATGCAGCTCCTATTGTATACCAGGCACTGTGCTAGGTGTTGGGATTCAGCCATGAGCAGAAAATCAGGCAAACGGGCCTCAAATTGTGGCACCCACAATCAAGTGAGAGATGACATAGAATTATCAAATAATCAGACAAATTAATGAAAACTTGTAAGTGCTCTAAATTAGAGAATCTGGTGCCATGAGAATATCTAAAAGAGGATCTGAGCTAGGTAAGGTCGGGGCAGGATTCCCTGAGGAGGTGGCAATTGCATTGACAGGTAAATGACAAGAACTAAAATTGAATTCCATGCGGAAGAACTGTTAGGTGCAAAGGCCCTGCGAGGCCAGACAGCAGGCACCTGCAAGGGAATCAGAGGCTGCCAGCGTGGCTGGCAGGAAGAGTTGGGGGAATAGGGCGGAGACAAGGTTGGAACGGAAGGAGGGGTCAACCTGTGCAGGCGCTAGCCCATATTGGGGATGTTGCGTATATCCTAATTGGGAAGCTGTCAAGGGCTTATAAGCAACAGGAGACAAGACCAGGTTTATGTCTTGGTAGGATCCCTAGAGTTAAAAAGCAGGAACACACTGAGGTGGGATCGGGCGAAGAGTGAGTTCAGGGAGATGAGACTATTGCAGTAAACCAGGCATCAGATGGTGGCTTCTTTGCTCAGGGTGGTGAAAGATTGAGCTGGACAGAGATTTGAAGTAAAATAAATAGGACTTGCTGACAAATTGGATGATATATGGCATGACTCGTGAGTTTCTATTGGCCAAAACCTTTCCCAATTAAGAATTCTGCAGACCTGACATATTTATTCTCCGTGGAAATACTGTTTCACTGGCCTTTCAGAATTCATTTATTCTACCAGTATTTATGGAGCACCTATTATTCTCCTGGCTGCGGGTGACAGGAGTGGACGAGGCAGTCTCTCATGGAGCTTGTGCCTGTGGGAGCCAGAAACTGCTTACGGTGAAAGTTAATGATAATGGAAACAGTAAACTACTGGAGGTCAATTTTTCTTTTGACCAATGAGAAATAAATGCACTTTTTAGTGCTTTACAATTTCTAAAGCCCCTGACTACTTCACAGAAAGCAGAGAGATGGTTAGGAAGGTATAAAATGAGGAGCCAGGGTCCTCCTCTCTCAACTAGGATAAAGTACAGCTCTGGATTAAGTCTAAGAAACAAACATGTACTCCTTTTGCCTTTGTTACCTAAAGTAACATAACCGGACTCTTGGTTAGCCAAATAAAGGTAGGGGACTTGGAAATCCTGAGATCTGTATGATTTCTCACGAAAGGGAGTAATTTCAGGTGCAGCTTGGAAGCTGTGCCTGCACCTGCCGGAGCTTGAAACCGGGGAGGCAGCAGCCCAGTCACCTCATCCGGCTGCTGCTTTCACCTTAGTTATGTAAATAATTCTGGTGCTTGTCTCCATTATTTTACTCCTCATATTTAGCTTGTGAGGGCTAAAGGTCAGTGTTCTTTTGTTTTACAAGACCATAAAGCTTAAACTGGGGGTGGTTCTCAGGATGTGATTCGAGTTCCTTAGACCTACCTACACAATGTTTATAGGTTTTAAAAAAAGAATTATCTTCCTTATCATTTCTTACTTCTGAGGACATTCAATTCTCACTGAACAGGCGCAATATCTGCACAATAACTAGAAAAATGTTTTCCCTTGTATCTGCCATTATTTTCAATTACCAAAAATCAAATAAAATAAAATCACAACTGGATTCCAAATGTTCAATGATGTTATTTATCAAAATAAATTTATTAAAAGTATTCAAAGACCACTTCAAAGTTTAGCTGCCTTCAAGACTGATTTTGGCACTCACAACAGACATTGTAGTTTCTACACAACAGCACTCATTCTATTTCACACGCCATTAATAACACGAACACGGACCACGTCAGTTTCAGTGTCATGTGAGACAACAGCACTGATGCTCTGTGGTCATAAGAACTTCACTACCCTTGCACATAGTAAACATTTTAATGTTACTAAGTACTAAAAAACTAAAGCTAAAACCACTACATGGTAACATGGGCTGATGTAGGGAAAGATGTACAGCCAGCTCGCTAAGGCCACATAATCCCAGACCTATTGATTTTAAACGCCTTTGTACCAAAAGAATTACATCGTAATCATTTCACATTCCCGCTCTTTCAGTGTGAGCCACCACATTCCAACCAGATTCCCTCCCTGTGTTCTGTACAGTGAGGGAAGCTGTCCTGACACAAGCTTCTCCTAGACAGTTACTGGCTTCCTGATTCACTACCCAACTTTGAATCAATAGTTCTGAGTGATGTTTCCTGAACACCCAGGCTGAAAATTCAAGGTCAGTCTTTTTGGTAGGTCACAGACTTTCCCCATAGGAAAAAGAATGAAATGTCCTCCCATTTTGGGGCTCCCTTTTTCATCTCATGTAGCATGGGGCTCTGTGGTTATCTGAGGCTTTTTACACAAGTCCTGGTAGAATTCTGACTCCAAGAAACGGGGATAAGAGTTGTTCTCCATCAAGCTGTAGACCCTTTTCTGGGCAGTTGTAAAGCAGCCACTCGTAGCCTCTTGTATATTTTGAGCAATCAGGGTTTTGGTTTGAAAGTCGATGTTTATCTGAAATAAAACAAAAGAGTGGTTTATTCAGCATTTAGAGTTAGAGACTGAAATTTAATATTTGAAAACAAAAAATAAAAACTGTGTGATTAGTTCTACCAGCCACATCACTGGAGAAGCTTAATTGAAGGCTACAATAGGGGAAACAGCTTTTTACCACTCCTTCCACCTCTGCTCTGACATCCCTTCAATTCTTTTGTTTCACTTCTGTTCTAAAGGTTTCCAAATTATGCTGAAACGAGGAATTTTTTTCCTTACCTCTTTTGGAGCTTCCTTTTCTATGAAGTCAGTATATATTTTCTTTGCTTTTGAGGACAGCTTTTGGGGTGATTTGGTTTTTTTGAAGTCTTCACAGGCCAGCCAGAATTCAATATTTTCTTCACAGAATTCAGATTTTAAAAAAGCCCTGAACGCAGCAAGACCATCTGAAAGGGAGAGGAAAAAAGGCGTGCAGAATGTGAAAAACTGAGTGACCAAATCTTCTTAGTTTTTTCTAGACCTTCTCCCCCATATTTTATTTCTAGAGAATAGCAATTTTAGATGTCACTCAAACCTGTAATCCTCAGAATATAGCACTCTAAAGACTAAGATGCCAGTAGGCAAATTGTTTAAGTTGGCATTCTGCTACAAAAATATAAATACTTAACTTCACTGTCAATGCAAAATAAATATTTATAGGGGAGCCATAAATTCTCTGGGAACTAAGCCTTTTGAAAACAGTGTATGCAATGGAAAAGCTGACTCAACCTTAACCAGAGGCAACTGCTACTTTAATTTTTTTTAGGCTAATTTCTCTTTCCCACCTGGAGTGAACACTACATGCATTTCCATGGTTAAACGCTGGGAAATAAAGGAGAGAAAAACGGGCCATATGCTATAGTGATTGCACAGTCTCATTCCCTTCGGGCAAGCTGCTCCTTTGTCCTGCAGACAACCTTTCAAGGCTTTTGTGACATTAGCAGGGGATCAAATTCAAGAGTTAACTTACATTTACTGGCCAGCAGCTCATCGAATGCTTCTGACCACAGCTGTGCTTCCTCAGGAGAAGGCCTGCAAAACATGTTCTGCACGTTAGCACATGCACATCAGAGTTCCCCCTTCCAGTTCAGCAGCTAACTGCTCAAATTTGCAAGTACAGGATTCTCAACTTACTTAATGAAAGTTTGCTGTTTGTTTTTCTTATTGGTTTTGGGCTTCCCAGGAGTGGAGGAATTTTGCAAGAAGTAGCTCAAACGGTTCTTCCAATCTTTTAAGCTGAAAAAAAAAAATCACTAAGTGGAAACATTGCAGCTGAAAGCATTTTTACCAAATAAATCACCCCATAGCTAGAGACAAACCACATAAGACAAAGAACTCCTCAAGAATTGTCTTATCCACTAAACATTTAAACCTAATGTACTGAACAGTTTCATACATTCATCTGAACATAACTGCTAGTTTTACAACTAAGGGTAAGACTACCTAAAATCACCAGGGTATTTTAATGAATTGTTAATGAATTTAGATCAAAAGGCAGATGCTGTTTCTGGCCCACAAAGGACACCAATTTCTTTGCAAGGTTAATTACAATTTCAAGATATTTTACACTCGATGAAAACAACAGCAGTGGAACTGCCTTGAGCTGGACCGCACTCACGTCCCTTCTCCCCTTAAGAACAGGAGATTCTGGACCACGCCAGAGGCTCTGCACAAAGAAGAGTGTGTGTGTGATTGATTCCTCTGCGCTTCCCCGTTCCCACCCATACCGCTTTTCAGCAGATGCTGCAGAACAATTATTTGTTCCACATTCGTGGCCAGGTGAGATCTGCTCTATAATTAAACAAAAATGGACTTAAAATGAGTATAATCGGAACCAGTAAAAACATCTCACCCAGCAGCTGTGTAAGCTGATCAGAACTCAGCAGGCAACGTATGAATGCTGGGGACGCGCTTCAGCCGCAGGCTTCTGATGTCATTTTAAATGCGGGACACAAAGCCAAGCCGCAATTTCCTAGCGCATCTACCGCCGCCCTCATATCAAGAATTCTCCTCAGTTCCTAAACTCTACCAGCGTCCTTCGCTCACAAAATAAGTACATTTCATGCAGACTTGCCTTACCTAGCAAATTAATCTTTCCACGTTTGTTTTCCTGCAGAGGCGCAGGCTACAGTTTCCTAACGTCAAGCCCAGCCCGAAGTACGGCGTTGCAGCAAACCTGCCGCGCCAGGTCGCAGGGGGTCGCGGGCCGGGCAGGAAAGCCATACTCACAGGGTTCGTTTCATCTTTTCCCGCTTCTCCTCGCTCTTGGGGCCGCTGCCTGCGCTGCTGTCCATGGGGCCGCAGTCGTGCTGGACAGCCAGGAACATGGCACTCTGCATCACAGTCCACCGGGGCGACGCCGCGTTTCACCTGAGGGCGTGCGCCGCGGCATTTATACAGGGCCGCGGCCCGGAGGCGTGGCCACGGGGCGCCGGCCCCGCCTCCAGAGGGCGCGGATTGGCCGGCTGTAGGTCTCGGGGGCGGAGTCAGCGCCACCCTGCGGCAGTCACGGCAGCCGCCGAAGGGTCTCGAAGGCAGGCGCCGCTGACGTCCGCGGCCCGGCGTCGTGCGCAGTCGGCCGGGTCGCGGCGGCCGGGCGGGGCCGGGCTGCGAGCAGACCGAGGCCTTTCTGTGCGCGCCGGCGCCGCGACCTTTCGCTGAGGGCCGGCGGCGCCCGCGCTCCCCTGGCTCGTGCTCGCGGGTCCCGGACACCGAACGGGGTGATGGTTTCGGCCGCCGGGCAGAGCGCAGTGGCCTCGGTTTGAATTAGGAGTGGGCTTTCCTTTTCTTTTCTTTCTTGAACATGCTCTCTTTCCCCGGGTCTCACTTCTTGTTTGCAGTCCTGCTCCGGGACCCGCGCGACACCACCGGGTCTGTGAGCTGAGGCCGCGCGGGGACCCTCGCCCGTTGCCCTCTGCGACTCCCCTTCGTCTGTGCAAGGCCACAGTGAACCGGAGGAACCTGGACCGGTTGGCCCGGGGCCAGGTGGCGTGACATGCTCTGCAGCTGGAATGGGCACCCTGGAGTCAGTGAGGGGACAGGAGAAAGTGACTTTATCAGAAGACAGTGCTTTAATTGGGTTTCCATTTCCCTCACTGCTAGGCACGTGGCTGGATCCGTCTGTCGGGTGGCAGAGTTATTCTTCGGGATCCCTTGGCCCCGTTTCCTGCCAAAGCAAATTGCAGATCTCCTTATGGTAGTAGAGAGCGGAGATACAAAGATTTCACAGCTCTAATGCACTGGAGTCATTTAAGAGTGCAAGGAGTCAGGATTTCCTCATGATTCATTCTTAGTTGGCTTAGAATTTACCAGAAAACTTAACTGGCAAAAAGTAGGGGAGGAGGAAGAGTTAACAGTTTCCTTGAATAAGTTTCATTTGTTAAATCTTCAAATATCATCTCTACTCCTGCAAGCTTTCAATTGACTTCATTGTTAAGGGCAAATAGATTACCTCCACTACAAAATGATTCTATCTGGGGACACATGCCCAGAGCTGTCTGGTGGAATATTCAAGTGGGTTTCCCATTAATCCTCTAAAGTAGACAGTAGGATTAACAGCAAGGTATCGACTAAGCTGCAGATGTTCCCCTTACCCTGCATTAGATCTGTTAAAATGAGAACTAGTTAATATGTTCTTACGATGACCTGCCAGGAGTTGGAGCTCCAAGTTTGACTTGGAGGGCAAAATCTGCAGTTATTACTGAAGAGAACAGTCATGTACTTTATTGTAGAAAGGAAAATCGTTTAGATTTCAATAGTGAATACTTTAAAACATGTTTGTGAACTGTACAAACGTAATTTTTCTTGAACATATATATGCTCTTTATCTCTAAAAGAACTTTGCATAATATTCCTACATCTATTTGCATTTTTTGATGATTCAATACTTATTAAATATGTGTAGTAGGCAAACACTTGCTTTTTCTCACCAATATACGCCTCAGTATATTTTCCACTTAGAAGCTTGGGTGTTAGAATTCACTGGTAGACAGTGAAGGTCATTAGTAGGCCAGGAGTTCTGACAAAGGCGGCAGGGAGAGAGGTGGACTTCTGTCTGTCAGGAGACCCAATTAGAGCCCGGGCTTAACCAAGAAATGCTAAGTAACTGTCGGGACAGTCACTCTACACCTCCTTGAGTGAGTTTCTCATCTGTAATAAAACATGTCCTTTTCATCAGCTTCATAGGACATTATGTAACTCTTACATGAAAGGCCTTTTGTAAACTCTAAAGTACCGTACGGAAGCTTATTATTAATTTGCATATGTGTGAAAAAGGAAATGGCAAGCATAGCTATTCAAGATGGAAAAATAAGAGGATGACCTCAGAGTTAATTAGATTATAAATGTGTAAGTACTACTAAGTATCAGGATAATGTGACAAATTTGTAGGCTATCAAGTTCATGATAGGTATTTAATAAATGCACTCTGGATAATAAACAAATAAGAAAAGTAAGCAAACTGATTAACATTTAAACTTTTCAGAGATCTCCAAGCCAGAGAAATTCACTCATCTCAATACATTAAAGTGAATATACATATATCCAGTAAGCAAATGGTTTAAATATATAGATAATTCTAGATGTTTTCATACGTAATATAATTTGTTTTTTTCATAAACGCTTTCAGACTGACAAGTGATGTTAGGTGGCAGAAAATTATTTTTTTCCTGACAATTATGTGGTTCATTGATAAATCTGAATGTAAATCAATTTATAATTTTTGTATCCATAGGTAATTTTAAGAATTAAGGCAATACCTACTACCTACTGAGAAACCCTTTCCTCAAAAAGTTGCCATGTTAATGTGTTTTTAAAGATAGGCTGACATATTTAAATCGAAAGCTACAAGGTTTGATACTTCCCTTTTTTTTTTTTTTTGTTGCAATTGGCTTTTAGGTAAGTGGGATTGCTCCATGTTAAGATGACACATATTTTCCATTTTGCGTTAGAGGAAGAAACAATGCAGTGAGTTGTGAAAGTTGCACAGCAAAGCCACGTCTTGAGAGTGGCTGGTCAAAACTAACCGTACTTCCTCTATGTTGAATCTACCGCGCCCTCTACTGGAGAGACTGATTGACAACATTAGTGCTGGAGGTTCTCCGGTGGTTTAAAAGTTTATAGAAGGCAGCAAACAAAAACTACAAGTTTCTAACAATGCCAAAGGAAGATTGTGAACAGTAAAAATCTCCCCTGCCATACTTCCCTCTTCCCCTCCCGCTCTATGCTAACCATTGTTAATCAAAAATTATTATTAGGCTGGGTGCGGTGGCTCACGCCTGCAATCCTAGCACTCTGGGAGGCCAAGGCCGGTGGATTGTTTGAGCTCAGGAGTTTGAGACCAGCCTGAGCAAGAGCAAGACCCCATCTCTACTAAAAATAGAAAGAAATTATCTGGACAGCTAAAAATATACATAGAAAAATTAGCTGGGCATGGTGGCTCATGCCTGTAGTCCCAGCTACTTGGGAGGCTGGGGCAGGAGGATTGCTCAAGCCCAGGAGTCTGAAGTTGCTGTGAGCTAGGCTGACGCCATGGCACTCTCTAGCCTGGGCAACAGAGTGAGACTCCGTCTCAAAAAAAATAAAAATTATTATTAACTAAAAATATATAAAATAACTCTCCTACTTATGCTTTAGAATTTAGGAGCCAAGGTATATGCTTTTAAAAATACAGAAGTATCATTCTGTGTATTACTCTATGCTTTGCTTTTTTCAGTCAGTAAGATATTTTAATTTCCAAATTTGCAAGAGTTATAAACCTATTGTTTACCTTATGAAATCTTAAGTAGGCAGGTTAGTAAAAAAAAAAGGGAGGGGAAAAATCCAGGAAATTAAAGCATGCCAAAGCATGTGATGAGTAATTGGAAAAACGAAAACTTTTAGTATCCTAGTTGTTGAACATATTTGGTGAAGTGTGACACCTGTCTTTAAATTTTGTTTTTGTCTAATTTAACTTTAGTTGATAAAATATTCTTTTAACAGAATGAACATAAGACCCCACAAAATTCTGTACTCCTTACACTTAATTTAATCTGAAATTTCAATATCATGATTAATTTCTGAGAATATAATTTGTATGCCCACAAGCTGAGAGAAAATTAATGTTTTTGTCAGGAATGAATCAGAGTTTAAACCAAATATTTGACCTGTAATATAGAGGAGTTAATAATTTTATCAATCCTTGTATTGATTATTCCACTTAGTGCACTTCCATTGTTCTGTCTTAGATTTATCTGTGGCATGGAGTAGATAATACTTCAAATGCAGGCGGGGCCTACTTAAATTTAATAGCCCCCTTTTAACAGAAATATCTGGATTGTCTTTGGAAATCAACAACAGGAGCATCATGTCTTATGGGTAATTTTTTTCTGAATAAAAAATACTAACATGTATTGAAATACCTCTAATAGATTTCTGTAGTTATTAGGCCTCGTATAAGTTAAAGGACTATAACTATGAGGTCTAAATAAGGAAATTTTTTCCAGTGTATTCCTGTTGCTGCTCTATTTTTGTGCATGGAATACCAGGAGAGAGTAGGTGATTAGAAAAATTTTCTTACAAAATAAGTTACATAGATGGCATATTGTCCACAAAGTACAGAGGTAAAGCTAGAAATTTCTTTCTTGGCCTTTCTTTTGACTGGAATTTTAATTTCCGTTCATGGGATTTTATCAAATCCTATTTCTATGTAGAGAACATTGATCATTTTAGACATTGGTTTTTCACAGGCATTTATTCATGGACTACTTCCTAATAACCTAAAACCTTGTGGATTTTCTCTCCCAAATACAATTTTGAAACAAAAATTCTAAAATCTCAACAGAAGTAATTAAAAAAAAAAAAAAGAATGCTTTTAAGGAGATACCAGTAGGCCTTGACAAAATTGTCATGTCATAAATATTGAAATCTTAAATGCTGAGGTAAAAGCACTAGTCCTCCCCAAAGTTCCCAGGTTTAGAAGAGGAAAAATAATTTTGCATTTCTTTTCACAAAGTACCCGGAGGAGAGCAGGGTGTCAGGAGGGATGGTCTGTAACTGGGTTATAGGGCACTTGCCTTTCGTTCCTAGTCTGCTGCTCTATTGTAGTTAGACTTTAGGCAAACTGCTTAGTCTTCTTGTGTCTAGGCTTCTTGTCTTTAGGGCAGAAGTAATCATAACACTCTTCCTTTGCAAGGAAATAAAAAAAAAAAAAACAGTGTGGGAAATGCTCTGAGCAGCTTGGCTGATGATGGTCCATAGTGCACAGGGCTGGCCTTGAACAAAACTTTGTCATAGGACTAGTCTCTTCTAGGTGACTCTTTTGCCCATTTTTGTTGCTGTTTTCCTAGCACTTACTATTAGGTGCCATTCCTAGGGTGGCGTGTCAGCTGTCAAGTGGAAAGACTGAATGACAAGAAGGTCGTAAGGGTCTACCAGTTCAAAGAGCACCCAAACCGGTTCTGTCCTGCTCCTGTGGAGGATGTGGTATCTTGGAGATGGGGGTGGCCGGACGGAGGGATCTTGCTTCCATTTCCTGATGCTGGGGGACAGCATCTGATTCATACCTGGCGTGGGCTCCTGGGTCCCATGCCATCACCGCCTCATACTCATCCTTTTTTGGGGTCTGTTCATCTTGGTAATCCTCTTGGGCTCCTCCAAATATCCCTTTGGGCACATCAGTGATGTAAGATTACTTTTCTTTTTTTAAAAAAATAACCTGTTTTTATAGAGCAGATTTGGGTTCACAACAAAATTGAGAACACACATACATAGCCTCCCCCATTATCAACATCCCATACCAGAGTGGTACATTTGTTGCAACTGATGAACCTACACTGACACATCATTATCACCCAGAGTCCAGAGTTGACATTAGGGTTCACCCCTGGTGTTGTACGTTCTATGGGTTTAGACAAATGTATTAATATAATGACATGAACCTACCATTGTAGCATCATACAGGGTTATTTCACTCTGCCCTAAAACTTCTCTGTGCTCTTCCCATTCATCCCTCCCTCCACTATAACTTCTGGCAGCCACCAATCTTTTTTTTTTCTGTCCCCATAGTTTTGTCTTTTCCAGAATGCTATATTATAGTTGGAATCATACAGTATGTAACCTTTCCACATTGGCTTCTGTCACTTAGAATATACATTTAAGTTTCCTCCATGTCTTTTCATGGCTTAATAGCTCATTTATTTTTAGTGATAGATAATATTCCACTGTCTGGATGTACCACAGTTTATCCATTCACTCACTGAAGGACATCTTGGTTCTTCCGAGTTTTGGCAAATATGAATAAAGCTGCTATAAACATCCATGGGCAGGGGTTTGTGCATAAGTTTTCAGCTTTTTTGGGTCCAAAAGGCATGACTGCTCAATCATAGGGTACAAGTATGTTTAGTTTTATAAGAAACCACCAACTTGTCTTCCAAAGTGGCTGTACCATATTGCAGTCCCACAGGCAATGAATGAGAATTCCTTTTGTTTCACATCCTCTTTTGCATTTGACGTTGTCACTGTTCTGGATTTTGGCCATTTTAGTAGCTGTGTAGTGGTATGTCGTTATTTTAATTTGCATTTCCCTGATGACATATGATGTGGAGCATCTTTCCACATGCTTATTTGCCATCTGTATACCTTCTTTGGTAAGGTGTCTGTTAAAATTTTGAGCCCATTTTTCAGCTGGGTTGTTTGTTTTCTTATTGTTGAGTTTTAAGAGTTCTTTGTATATTTTAGATGACAGTTTTTTATCATATATGTCTTTTGCAAATATTTTCTCCAAGTCTATGGCTTGTCTTTTCTCCTCTTAACATTGCCTTTGCAGAATAGAGATTTTTAATTTCAACGAAGCCCACTTTATCAATTCTTTGTTTCACGGGTTGTGCCTTTGATGTTAGATGTAAAAAAATGTTGCTAAACCCAAGGTCATCTAGATTTTCTCCTATATTATTTTCTAGGAGTTGTATAGTTTTGGATTTTACATTTAGGCTTGTAATTCATCTTGAATTATTTTTTGTGAATAAAGTTACTTTTTTGAAATATTTAAGTTCTTCCTTAAAAATGTTTTGGAAATATCGAGCTCTTTTTAAAATTTTTTTTAAAAAAATATTTAATTATTTATTTAGTATTTTGAGACAGAGTCTCCCTCTGTCACCCTGGGTAGAGTACCGTGTACAGAGTATAGTGTCATCGTAGCTCACAGCAACCTCAAACTCCTGAGCTCAGGCGATCCTCCTGCCTTGGCATCCCAGAGTGCTGGGGATTATAGGCGTGAGCCATCATGCCCAGCCCAAGCTCTTTACACATTAATTTTTCCATCTGTTTTTGAGGAATTGTCCACTATCTTTTCAGGGTGAATTCTCTCTATCTTGGCTATTTGGCAAAAATGTATTTCTTTTTCTTAGTGTGGTATAGGAAGTTAAAGTTGCCCCTGGAGTGTTTGCCTCTACCCTTCTAACTGCATTTCTATGCTTTTCTGATTGCAGTGAAGTTTTCTCATTTGGAGACTTAGTTTTTCAGTGCATCAGCTACTTTATGTCCTTCAGTTAATTTCCAGTGTACATTTGGTTTCATTTTCTTAAAGAATTTTAAAACTAAGTTTTAAAATAAGCCCAGCTGAAACCAGCGTAGTCCCCTGGCCTACCCCAGCCTAGACGAGCTGTATTGAACTCAGCAACATCAGTCAGTTTGTTCAGAACTCCTTTGCATTCATCTTGCAGAAGTACAATTTTATGGTGCATTTGTTATATCCAATTTCAAGATTCTGTTATCCATGTTGTCTTCTTCATGAACAGCCACCTGATCTGGCCTCTTTAGCACATGGTTACCTACAGGCTTGATCTGACTTTCTTTAGCATTTGAGAACTGTTTCATATGCACTACAGGGTTTTTTTAAACCTTTTCCCGCGGATCAATAAGTTTGCTCACTCTGTCTGCTCTTTAGCTTTTTTTCATTGTTTAATATGACACATTTTAATATAAAAACAAATGATCAATATTTTATACACTGCATGTTCTTCTAGACAAGGGATCACTTCATATTTCCATAATTGTTCAACAGCAGATTGAAAACAAAACTATTGAGAAAACAGCTGAACTTTCAGATGATGTTGACTTTCACTTATTGCAGAATTCAAGATTTCTCAGATGTCAATACAAAGTCAAAAGTGGCAGTTAAACTTTGCAGATTGCTTGTGCTTGTTCCAGGCTATTGCACTGATAATCCACTGTATTCTTCCTTGCTTGTGTCTGTGGTCTTTAGAGCCAACAAGCATTTCCTGATCCCAGACCATTAGCATAACACACCCTCCAGATAATTAAATATAGAGTATGCCCATGAAAACATCACACTGATCCAATGTTGATACTTATACCATAGTTGGAAACTCCCCTAATAAATTCTTCCTTCAGAGAAACAAAAGGTAACTTTCCATCTTGCTGGGCAACAGAAGTCATCAGGTCTAATGGCCATTCAAGACCTTTTCCCTCAGAGAGTTCTACTTTCTCAATGGCACCAACATATTTTACTCAAAATACTGCACAGGTATCTGAATTATTGTTTGTCCTGAGTGTTTGGTGGAATCTGTATTGAGGCTGCCCACAGTGCTGGATCATAAAAGATCCCTGAGGCTAGGATTTATAGACTCTTAGTACTGATTTCACTACTTTGGGAACTGCTACTACTGTGTAATTTTTTTGCCTTTCTGAAACATTTTTCACCATAGCTTGATCTAGAGAAGACCATTATGGGATCAAATACTATTTTATTGTCTTCAAAGTTCCCACAGATAATCAGTCTGCACAGAGAGCTTCCTGTCATTCTGACATAGTCAAGTCTTTTTAAAAGAAACTATGGACGTCACAGCCACCTGTGCTTCCCGCAGAGTCGGAGTGCCCCAGCCCTCTTTAGCTTCTTGTGGAAGCAGGTTTATACTTTTCTGAAGGTGGGAATTTTCACCAGAACCATTGCTGTAGTGCTGTCTAAAGTTATTCTTCATTCTTCTGGTACATCTTGAAGGCTATTTTGCTTGTAGCTACTTGAAATTGGATGTGTTTTGACACATTTTCTAAAGACCGAATATTTCTTGTACTGTCAGGTTCAGCTTGTTCTAAATGTTTGGATCCACCTTTGCTAAATATATTTGTAAAAGTATGTGTAAAAGCCCAAGCAAAGAGTTGGAGATTTTCAGCTATTTATTAGTGGCCTCCAGTTTTTCTATTTCTAATAGTTCTTGAACCTGGCTTCCATTAACATTGATTCAAAGCCTTCAAATTCTTTTTGAATGAAGTTTAACTTGTCAAAAATTTGATGTCTTTTCTCCTTATATAAGTACAGACACTTTGTCTTTACTTGTATAAGGTAGGCCTTTAATTATTAAAAAAATCTGACCATGACTGTAACTACCACCTCCCACAGCAATGCATGGGGTCTGGGTCCGGTTTACATCGCAGGGAGGGCGCTGCCACTGGCCGGCAGGTGCCCCTAGCACCAGCAACGCTGAGCTCATGGCCACGCACAGGCCCCCCAGGCTCTCCTAGGCTATTCTTAGCCACTTCAGGGTGTCAGGACTCTAGCGGCCACTCAGACCCTCAGAGAGCACCAGCGCACATTCAGCCTGGAACAAAACCAGTGCCTGGGAGACGTCGATGGAGGGGAGGGAGGAGAGATAATACAGTAAATTATTGGCTAATGCTTTTCCTTCTCTCTCTTTTTAAAATTTATTTTTATTTATTTCTTATTTTTTTAGGGATGGGGTCTTGCTTTATTGCCCAGGCTGGAGTGCAGTGGTTACTCACAGGCACAGTCATAGCTCACTGCAGCCTTGAACTCCTGGACTCAAGCAATCTTCCGCCTCAGCCCCCCAAGTAGCTGGGACTACAGGTGTGCACCACCGTGCCCAGCTTCTCCCTCTCTTCAATACAGGTATCATTCTATGGCCCCGGATCGTATTTTGGCCAGAGAGAGCACAGGGAAACTTTATACCCTTAGAGCCTCTTTGTGTCAGGTTGGTCTTAAATATATATGGACGGGCTGGACACAGTGGGGAAAAGACTAACGAGGAAGTGTTTCAACTTCCTTCACCAATTTCACCTTTAAAGAAATGGAAGAAATAAATGGAATTTTAAAAAGTTTTCACACCTCAAGAATGTGCAGTCCAACCAGGAAAACTTGATTTTCTTCTTGCATGTGGTAAAATGTTTGAGGATGCAGAAGCCACTAGGGTGCTTCTTCCTCTTCAGAATGATCGACTCAGGAGATACCGGACGCCGACGCAGATCTTCTCACAGCAGCTGATCCCTAGGCAGTGGGGAACCAGGCTTTGTCCGGCTCAGTTAACAACTCAGTCTTGTCAACAGTGACTTTGTGGATTGGCTGGGCTCCCCGGTTTGGGCTGGGCTGGGTCTGCTTACTCATGCATGGCGGGGTAGGCTGGAGATGGGCCAGGCGGGGCGGGGCCAGGTGGGGCGGGGCCAGGCCGGGTGGGGCTAGGCTGGGCGGGGCTAGGCTGGGCGGGTCTTGGCTGGGCGGCTCTGTGGGTCTTGGCTGGGCGGGGCTAAGTTGGGGCGGGGCCATGCTGGGTGGGGCCAGTCTGGGCGGGGCTAGGTGGGGCGGGGCCAGTCTGGGCGGGCCAGTCTGGGAGGGACCAGTTTGGGCGGGCCCAGGCGGGGCGGGGCTTGGCTGGGCTGCCTCACCTGCCAGCTGAGGCAGATGACAAGGCTAGTGCAGCTCCACGCTTGACTCTTCTCCACACATTTCTCACCCTTGTCCTGCAACCTGTGGGAAACCTGGTCTTTTCTGCCATGGTAGTGACAGAGGCACAAGACAGCTGTTGGAGAGCAGTTACCCAATTTGCATTTCCAGAAGTTCACCCTGACTACGAGGTAGCAATCTGGTTGGATTGCCTTCTCATGAAGTCGCGATGCTCAGGGAGACTGTCGGTCGTCTGGAATTGGGACATGGAATAGGAGCTGATACAGTCACCCATTTCTTCTGTTTCCGTGCCTCACTTCACCAGCCACTGTGAAGAACAGTTGGGATACGTGAGCGGACAGAGATGAAATCCCAGTAAACATTAGGGGTGGCTGAATATGTGTTCCCAAACTGCTACGCTGCACTGAGCAGGTGTGCAGACATTCTCCACGGCACTGCTGTCTGGTGGGCACGGGGACAGCTTAGTTCCCAGGTGCGGATGCAGCGGGGCCTGGTGCTGAGGAACTGCGGGATCGCAGGGCAGCTCTGCGGATCCACAGGCCTCCATTTCATTCCCTCTCTAAAGAGGAGGGGACACGTGAATAAGAACCCGTGTCCCGGATCTCGTGGCTCAAACTGGCGAGGATACTTCATCTTTGGCAGGGCTGAGAAACTTTTTTCCTGTAGTGTTTTTTTTTTTGACTGATTGTAGAGTTTTCTTGCAAGAATAAATCAACATTGACATTAAAGCAGCAAGGAATGATGGACCAAGTCATTCCTCCTACTACTTTGCCAAAAGGTGATAAGCCTTTAATTCTTATCATGAAATACCAGCAGCAACCAGGAGCTTTAGAATTTCAGACAACTTGACACTTTATTCTTTATTTTCTTGTTTCTACCTCCGGGGTGGACAGATCCTGGCTGTCCTGCCCGGTGGGGACACTGTGATCCATCCTGTGTTGGTAGGTGACTGTGACAAAACCTGAAGAGCGTCTGGAAGTTGTCGCTACTTTGGGAAGCTGCTACCAGGGTGGAGTGTCTTCAAAAAGTGCTACCAGGGTGGAGTGTTTTCAAAAAATTTTAAATATTTAAGGTTTCTTTTTTTCCATATAGAATATAAATAGACCTCCTTAACAGACTTCTTTTTGATTTGAAAGAGAGATGGATGCCTCAAGAACGTTGGTTCATGAAAAAGAGGAAGCGTGTTTGTGCGTGTGTGGTGGGGGAGCATGGGGAGGAGGGTAAGTGGTGACACCTGTGGGAATTCAGAAGCTCAGCAGAGCTGTAAGTTTAAGGTGGTCAAGATACTTTTTTCCATAGGTTTCTCCGATCTAAGCCAGGGGATCTTTGTAGGGATATCAAATTTGCTTTCTAATTGGGAAGTGGTTCTCCTTTCAACCTCCTTTGTGTCATCTGTTCATTTGTGCTGAACTGTTGAAGATCCTTTGACATCTTCTCTTTTTGCTCTGCACATGCACTCTGTGCATCTACTCCCATAAATTCAGTGGTGACGTGTATGCTGATTAATCCCTGTGCTGATCTCTCTGCCTATGGACCCTTACAGCTAATTGTCCTAGCTGGATTCACTTAGATGATGCAAAGGAGACTCAGACTAACTTGTTAAACATAGCATTTCCTTTCCACACAGTATGGATGTACGAAACAACCACTACCAACAACAAAACAAAAAGTAATAACACCGAAAGAAAAAATAAACACAGCATTTAGCATTTCCTATCTTTGCCCCTAAATCTATTTCTTTGCCTTTGTTCTCTAGCTCAGTGAACGGTATTATCATTCATTCAGTTCCCTGAGACAAAACACGGGAAGAAGGGACTGGTGACTTTTGAGTTCTACCTTCTCCCAATCCCATATTGAAACTATCCTGCCTATTAATTTTACTTCTTAAATATAAATTTTTCCTTCTTTCCACTGCCATTACCACTTTCTTAATTCTCTTTACATCTCTCTTACGAATTGAAGCAAGACTTCTAATATTCCATCTTCTAATCTGTTTTCTCTAATGAATTATCCATTTTTCAGCCAGCGTGATTTTACTAAGACAATTTTCTGATCGTTGTTCCTTTCCTGCTTAAAACCACTAATGGCTTTCTGTTGCCATTAAACAAGTTCCAAATTCCTTAATTTGAATTACAAGATCCTTTTTGTCTGGCCCCAGAGTGCCTTCCAGCCTTGTTTTTGCTACCCCTGCCCTGCTCTCTATGCTATTATCCTATTGAATTTTTTTTAGTTTCTTATACATGCCATACTTCCTCTTTGGACCTTTTTTCTATTCTTTTCACTCTTCATCTGACTATCTTCTATGTTGTTACAGCAAGTGTTACAGAGGGTGGTCCCGAGGACAAACCGAGCGGCACACGGAGAGTTGGAGGATTCGCCGGCCATTCACCAGCTGGTGGGCTCAGGGAGGTCTCACCACCAAATTCTGAGCCTCGTCTACCCCATATTTCCCACTTTTATTAAGTTGGAGTGGTCTGAGGGGTGGGGTCTCAGGTGGCTAAGGTAATAGGTTAGTTGATGTGTCAGGTAAGAGGTCAGTATTATGCTGATGCGGGTCTTCCGTGAGGGGTGGGGGTCTCAGGTGGCTGATGCGCCAAGTAACAGATGGGGTTTGCCTTATCAATATTATTCGTCTTTCTTCAGGTATTGTTTCAATGAACTTTCTCTCCTGGATGCTTTTCCTTCCTCCACTCACAAACTTCTGTGAGATGCCCCTCCTAGATATTCTCCCAGCACCTATCAATTGACTTCCCACAGTGAATTGTAATTGCCTGGTTTCTTGTCAATACTTCTGACTAGACTGTTAGTTATTTTGTTTATTTTTGTATCCTGGCACATAGAAGATACTCAGTAAATATTTGCTGAGGGAATGAATGAATGGAAGTATGAATGAATGAGTGAATGATGATTTTTCTAGGGAGTTTGCCAACTGTAATAGTGTGAGTTGGGTCAAAGGTTCATATGTTTATGATATCGATAATTAAATTCTAATTGTAACCTTATAATGTTTCCATATTAGCATTGAATTTTGCATTGTTTATAAATGAGTTTTCTATTTTTCTATTGGTATTTTTCTATTTTTAATTTATGAGAGAATCTATTTATTGGTTTTAAAATAATCTGGGTCTTACCTGTTGTAAATAGAATACTTTGTTTATGAAACTACTTAATAGAGAATTAAATTAAGGGGAAAATTGACAAGGCAGTGATATATAGGGTATTCATTTAAACATTATTAACATGTGGATAATCTCACATTTCCTCTAGTAAAAATGTTTTTAAAAAGAAAATACCCACAGGGTTAAAAAAAAATCACATTGTATTATTATTTGTCCTCATTTTACTATCTTTTGTAATATACACTTGAATTAACCTATATTTATCTTAATTTGATAATTTAACAATAAATCAAATCTAATTTAAAAGTAGCTCTTTTCTGAGACTTTTAAGGAATTTCCATTTTGAACCATTGTATAATCAGTTACTTCTTTGTTCCTTCTCTAAGGAAATGGACCAAGGCCTAACACATTACAGATTTTAGAAGAAATAACATTCCCTAATGGTTTTAAATCTTTCATAATTATAGAAAATAATTTCTTTCATACTTTCACTACTTTTAAGCTCTGAATTTCTGTTCATATATAAGTACTATTGCATTATTTGGATTAAAATGTTCAAATTTATTATGATTATAATATATAATATGCAAAATTATCAGTTTAGTGAATGTCCCAAGGTTCAAGAAGAGGAAAACAAATAGGAAAACCTTAAGAGTATGGTCAGTGGGGAAGCACTTGAAACAGCAAAGAAAAAAACTATAGATTTCTGCTTTAAAGATCATGTCTTGAGACTTTGTACTTTGTGTACTTACCTGCCTTCCCCTGTGCCCCCGCCACAGTCCATTGAAAGAACCAAGGATGTGAAAAGAAAAAGAAAAAGAAGAAAAGAGGAGGAAAACTCAAACTGATATAGAATTACTGGAGAAGAGGCACCATTGTACTACTGACATACAACAAATGTGGATCTTCTGCAATATGTGAGACAAAGGGGACCGAACTGAAGCAAAGCTAATCAGACTTGAATAGCAGGTAAATGTGGAGCCTCTTGAGAAGTAAGATTTCCTCGACTTACCCTGAAAGAATTTCCATTTTGGAGCAACAGATGTGCTGGGGGTGGAGGGCAACAGGTGAGGGTTAAATTATATTATTTTAGAAACTGTACGGGTGACCCATATTGTATGTTTCCCTAGGCTTTACATTATCCGGACAGTGTACTAAAGAAATTATAGGTCAAGGAAGAAATAATAAAAGTCAGAGAATATTTGAAAATTACTAAAATGGGATAATCTCCCTGTCTCCATAAAAAGTATAAAAATTAGCGGGGCATGGTGGCACATGCCTGTAGTCCCAGCTACTTGGGAGGTTGGGGCAGAAAGACCACTTGAATCTGGGAGTGTGAAGTTGCACTGTAGCCAGGGCTGCAGAGTCAGGTCGTGTCTCAAAAAAAAAAAAAAAAAAAAAAGGTGGGGGATAATCACATATAAAAATCCATGGAATGTAGTCAAAGCCATACATGGAAAATAACTCGTCTTCAATTAATTTCACAATATAGAAGAAAGATTGAAAATAAATTAGCTTATCCCCTGCTTGTCACGTGATGGTTTGGGGAATGCTGTGTTGAGGATTCTGAAGGTGCGTCTGTGCTCAAAACGGAGCACCGCTGTGAGTAATTAGTGAAAACAGGTTCAAGGGATTTTTTAGATGCCCTCTATAAAGCCATTAAGGGCCTGATAATTCTTATATTTCTCCAAAGCACAGGGTGACAGGAAGTTTCTCCAGTTATTTTTTGAGACAAGCATAATTCTGATCCCTAAATCTGATGAAGAAAGAATTCAAAAGAAAACTAAAGACAAATTTTGATTATAAAGATGTAGACACCAAAAATATTTTCAAATAGGTTTTACCAGTAAACATTTTAAAGTAATCAGAAACATTGTTTACAGTGAAATATAAAATTGTTGGCAGCTACAAGTGATAAAAGCAGCTCTCTTAATATGTGTTAAGCAGAAATTAAAGAAATTGTATTATGGTTTACAGATATGGTGGTGCGTAACATCCGCCTAGCTCTGCCTACATAGCACCGGTGACTGTGTGTGGTGGGCACCCCTGCTGCTGACCCAGCATCCTGCAGAATGGGAGGAACCAGTAGCTTCTGGCCTGAAAGCCTGAGAGCCAGGTGGGAGCAGAAGTGGAACGCCCAGCACCTGATTTTTAATATTAAGCCCTGTTTTGCCTCATGTTTTGAGTTGGTTATCTGTATGCCTGTCTTACTTTCCCTGCTTCATGAGTTAAGAACTGTAATTATTCACCTTTGTCTCCACCAAGGACAGACTTTTCCATAATGCAGGTGCTGATAAAATACGTGTTAACTGAATCTAATCGAAGAAGCTGTGGTATAGCGGGACATTCACTGGCCTTGGAGCCAGGGATCTGGTTTCAAGGCCGGGCTTTTGTCAGGTTACTTCCTTCCCAGCTCAGTGAGGACTTCCCGTCTGGGGAGCTCCTCGCCGCCCACCCACCCTGCGTTCTGCATGAGCTCACCCTGCTGTGTGTGCCCACAGACCTGTGCTTCCCTGTCTGGGGCCTGGGGCATTAGCACTCTCCTGCGTTTCCTCTGTGACACAGGGGTGTGTGGGGTACACATCTGTCCCCTTCATCCTGTATCTTCAGAGACTAGCCCTGATCTGACACATAGTAAGTATGAAAAAAATCTGTTACCCAAACGAATCGTTTAACTTCTCTGAGCTTAAGCTTTTTCCTGAAAGCTTAAAAATGGAGATATCAATAAAACATGATATTGGGATTTCAAGAACCTTTCTTAGAAAAAAGACTGGCCCTCCTCACTTTAATAATAACAGCAATAGATTTTGTTATAGAGCGCTTATTATACGTACCAAGCACTGACCAGACACTTTACATACATTATCATTATCTCTTATCCCATGAGATAGGTGCCATTGTTCCCATTTTACAGATGCTTGGAGAGGTGAAGAGACTGCCCCCAATTCAACAGCAAACAAGGCAGTGGCAGAGTGGGGATTTGAATTCCACGTCTGTAATATTTCCACTGTAGAATTAGCCACCATACATTTAATGTTTCTATAGAAAGTTCCATTTGGGTTTTCATGAACAGGTCTCTTCATGGATACTCTGGCTTTTATAATTATGGTGTCTAAAAGTTCGACCTTGAAAATAAAGTTAGTGAGATCCAGTCCTTAATACATTGCTTGGCACATAGTAGGTGCATGCTCAATATATAATTGTTGAATAAAAAATGAATGAATTAATGAAAGAAAAGCCTGTAGGTTGTGAACTAAAACAAAATTTTAAGGCTCAGCCCCCCCCACCAGCTGACTAAATGGACCCCCTCATGGCCAAAGAAATATCCTAAAACTAAATTGCCTGCCAGGAGGAGGGAGGTCAGACATGCCTTATCATGCCCCCTCCCTTCTTGGGGACATCCTTTGTAACCCATTAACAGGCCTAAGGCTGTGCAAGACAAACCTGCAAGTCCTCAATTTACACAAATCTATGTCCCGTGGTTCATCTCTGATAAACAGCAAGTATGTTAAAACATTCCAAGCCTTTAGACAAAGCTTCATGTCTTTAACCAATTACAAGCCAAAGAATCTTTAAACCCACCTATACTCTGTAAGTTCCCACTCCAAGATGGCCCACCTTTTCGGGCCAAACCAATGTATGCTTCCCATGTATTGATTTATGACTTTACATGTAATTCCTGTCTCTCTGAAATGTATAAAATCAAACTGTAACCCAGCCACAGCAAGGCCACTTGCTCAAGGCTTCTTGGGTGTGGCTCCGGGTCATGAGCCTCAAATTTGGCTCAAAGTAAATCTCTTTAAAATTATTTTACAGAGTTTGGCTTTTTTTTTTCTGTTAAGATGATATTAGTAATTTATGAAACAAACCAAGAGACTTTATATGTGTGAGATTGAAGAGTTTTTAAACACCCACAACTTCAGTTCAGATGACATGCAAATGGTCCTAGGGAGGGAAAACTGAAATTGGATTCTCAATTTAATAGTAAAAAAGTATGAAATAAGGGGATTGATTAGTCAGCTGGGGATCTTATTAAAAATGAAAATTCCTACATTGTATTCCCAGAGTTTGTTATTTTTACACCATCCTGTTGTGAATGTGATTGAAAATGCTTTATAAAATGTGGAGTGCATAATAAATATTATTAAGGAATAATATTCCTTTATGTGAAGGTTGGAGAAAGTATCCTTTGGGATTTATTGAAACTCAAGGAAGAGAACAGTTTAGAGACTCAGTAAAATTGGAAAACAAAAGGGCTCTTTCATTCACTGAAAGGAATGTTTCTTTTTTTAGTATCTCCTTAGCAACAAATCTGGTTGACCGCAGTTTAACAAATAGATTGAACTGGAGCGTTTGGTTATTTCAGGGTTGAGATGCTCAGATCGCCTCAGGTGTCAGGGGCTGTTACTGTTGCTGTCACGACGCACACAGAGCCCGAGAGGGGAGCCAGGAAACTCTGAGCAAGCCCGGCGCTCAGGTTCCACAGTGGCCGGGGAGCCCAGGGTGACTGTCGTCCCTGTGAGTCAGCCGCTCTTTCTCTGCTTCCTTTGTGATTTCCTCCCATTCCAGCGTCGGTTGGCTACATCTTTCCTCTCTGTTTCCACCTAAGGGCTTCTGCTGATTGCCATTTGTCTTTAAAAACCCAAGTACATAACCATTTGAGGCTTGCTGTGTGCCAAACAGAATCTCAGTTTTATCCTCACAACAACCTTTTGAGGAGGCTGTAGGGTGTTTTTGTTATCTGAGCATTCATTATCTTAGTTCCTACCTCGAGTACACGGGGATCCAAAAGCCATCACAATAGGAAAATATTCACCAATGAACTGAAAACCAATACATTTTCCACTCAAAACCTCCTCCTTGTTTAATATTAGCCTTGGTGATTAACAATCACTTCTATACAATGTAAATGTAATGCAAAGCATAATAGTAAACTTTGCAAAAGATGTAGCATTTCATGAAGTTGATGTCAATAGGAAAGCCACTGATAAATGAGGGTCTGGGAGCGTGATCAATGAACAATCAGGGGAGATAAAATAGACATGGATCAACCTGAATCGTAACATAAAAAGCATGGTAAAAGGTTTGAGTAGTAAAGTCTTATAAAAATTTCTGAAGTCTTGGATTATATTAATATTTTAAAAAATGTACAATGTGAAGTGAATCATGTCATGCTGGCATTTTATTTTATCCCTCCTAACTCCATGATTTGACACTCTGTTCATTCTAATTCTTGGTATATACTTAAATTGTAACCTAAATATTGGTAATATCTTTAAAAATACTTATATTTAAAAAATTCTAATTTTATTTTTAAAATAAAGTCATAATCATATTTTTTCACCATTTGCTCAGAAGATTTGGACTTTCTTTTAATGGATTTATTTTAGGTGCCTTCTCTGTTATCAATTGCCCTTTTTTATAATGGTAACCTTCTATGTTATATTTTTCTGATTTTACAGATGAGGAAAAGGAAGTCCAGAGAGGTTTACTTGCTTGCTTTATGGTTTCATAGTTGGTAAGTGAGAGACCTGGGATTAGCATGTAGGCACTATGACTTCACAGAACACATTCTTAAATATTAATACTAAGTTACACTGTTCCTATATTCTGTTAATTCTCTTTTTACATCTCAAATTCAAATTCTTAGAAAAGGTCCTTTTAGACTGGCCCACGACCATCTAGTTTAGAATACCCCTGTTGGAAAGAGCTCTGGTTCCAGAACATTCAGTCACTGCCAGTCTTTAAATAGCTGTACTGGGGTTAGGCACAAAAATCTGGTTCAAGCAGTTGCCATTAGCTTATATATATAACCTTGCCTGTATAGCTTATATATAAGGTTATTATATATATATATATATATATATATGGTTATATATATAGCTTATATAAGGTTATTTTTATATATGGCTTATATATATAAAATATATATATAGAAAACCTTATATATAATGTTACATATATAGCTTATATATAAGGTTATATAACCTTGCCTATTATATAGGCTATATAGATAAGCTTATATAATGCATGGTGACTTACTTTTGAGGAATTATCTTTAAATCTTTGGAAGGATACTTTGGATGTGGCATTCATTTTATATCTTCTTAAAAAAGGAGCAAATAATACACAGGCTCCTGGCATAGCCTATCTAATTTCTATATTTTCAAATACGCTATCTAAATAGGAGATTTGGCCATATCTTCACCTTCTTTACAAAGGAATGAGTATAAACACAAGATTTCATCGTACTATGCACTATTCCACAGTCTCTCTCTTATTCTCGGGGACTATGTTAATCTTACTACTTGAAAACTGGTTTTGTTATTCTGCTGTTCTGAAATACATTTTGGAAATGTTTGGTATGTGCACTATTATATAATTGAGTGTGAGCTTTAACATAGGCCATAAGGTTTTCATGAAATAAGAATTAGGCTTCTGGAACAAAATGCCAGTGATTTTTGAGTGATATATACTCATGGGGTTAGGGAAATATGAGTAGCTATTTGGGAGTCCTTACAAAGTGACAGTCATCTAAGATTTATAAATGATAGAGGCTATGACAAATTATTAATAGATGCAAATAGTCCCTATAGCTTTCACTTTAAAATATTGCTAATAACATTTTACTTTTATATAGGATATTAAAAAATATAAGAATAATTTTTACATGTATTATCTCATTTCCTGGTCACAAAACTATATGAGATAGAAAAGGGAACTAGCATGACTCTGTGTTAAAGGTGAGGATACTGAGGTTGGTCTGATGTCCAGTAGTTAGTGACAGTCCAGCACTGGGATAATTCTCTCGACTCCTGGTTCAGTGATTTTCCCACTGCCCATAATAAAGAGGGAGAATAAGGCAAGAACGAAGAAAAGAAGGAAGATAGATATCTAATAACTGCTAAATACCAATCATGTACTTTAATACACTATTTAAGAAAGTTAATTTTCAATTATTTTGTTTATTATATTTGCAGAATAAATGCTTTAAATTCACCTTTTCTCTGTACCAGGAAGATCAATATCATATCTATTTTATAAATGAAGAAATTATAGAAAATTAAACAATTAGACACACTAGGGAAATCAGTTGGCAAATTAAACAGAATAATCATTTGTTCATAATTAGGCAATTACTAAAATAATTAACAAAAGGGAAATTACCCAGACTAATTGCCCCTTTTACCCAGGGGTGCTTTTAAAATCTTATCTGATTTTCTTATCTTATTTCAGCAATATGTTTAATTTTAATTCTTTTTATTTGAGATTGTTTTATTAAATATGATAAATTACATAGGTCAAAACAGTTTCTATACTTTTCTCAGTGGAAAAGTTAATACTTGGTCCTAAGCATTTAATTTAAAAAAAGTTTAAAACAACAAAACAACACCAGCCAGAAAAGACTCAGCTTTGGGGCGATTGATAGCTGATCATGTGGTACATTAATTGCTTCTTATGCCCAAAATCAATGACATGCAGTTTTATCTGTAATCATAATTTAGGCTCAAGGATTTTTTTTTGTGTGTGTGAGGTGCTAGGGGGAGAACAATATTCAAAAACTCCGTGAGTCTTTATGTTTTGGACTGGTATCCTTTATCTTTCCTTACATTCATGTATTCTGAAAAGAATGGTTTCTGCAGAAAAATTAATAATAACTATAACTTGTAGTTTTGTTTTAGGCAATTATTTGAAGTGGAAAAGTCCTGAAGTTTGGACTGATTTTATCCTATTACTCATTTCATATTTGAACCAAGTTTATTGACTGAAAAATTTAGTTTATGAACCTCTTTTAATAAATTCCTGAAATAAATCAAGGCTTTTTTCTTAGACACGTCCTTGCTATGAGTGCTTATCAGAATGGTATTTTGATGACTCTTGGCACGTTAAACTTTTCTGATCTTCCTGACTGGTCATTTGAGGACAAATTAAGAAAAAATTTGGATAAAGAAAAAAAGGTCTCTGAAACCAATTGTACCCAATTCTAAGGCATAATAAAGGGCTGTGGAAATACCATGTCTGACTTTAAAACAGAACAATACCTGTGACTTTGTGAGACTAGTTGACAGGCAGAGAGTTTCCTGGGGCTTGAAGTTCCCATTTGGTCAAGAGAAACATATGCAGTAAAACATTTTATTCCACTGAATAGGATTAGACATGACTTAAGTGTATTAATATCTCATGTATAACATCTCATCTGGCATTTATTTTATGAAAATACTTATTAGGATTTGGTCATATATTTGATTTAATTAACTTTATATAGTTGAATCACCCTAACATAAAATTAAATAGAATTTCTGGCTAAGTTTTCAAATTTTATCACTCTTGTACATTATTTTCTTTTATTTTTAAGACTATTAAAATTTTATATTTAACCTGTTGAAAAACATTGAGAATGTTTGTCTTTAAGGTTTGTATGGTATTTTAAAATAGTTTAGATAAAATGGTATTTGCCTTATCAGCAATTTAGCCATATACTATAGTAGTTATTAATTAAGGTATTATGACATCAAAGAAAAAAATGCAATGTTCTTAAGTGGGTGCTGCTGTAAGATTAGGGAAAGAGCATGAAGTTTACATTCTTATTGTATTATTTCTAACTTTGCTATCTCAGCCAATAATTTAATTAATGTAATGTGTTTTAGAGATCTGCATATAAGTGAAATGACTCAGGGTAGATTTCAAAAAATGCTCATATTATTTAATATAAGGCGAATATGACTCTAAATCTCTCTCTCACAATCTGTGGCTGCCCGTTTTTTTTCTTTCCCATCTCCAGATATCCCTATGGACCCCAGAGTTACCTACTCAGCCTAATGAAATTGTCCCAAGTTTTTATCTGCAAAAAATTGAGAGAGTTTGCTACACAGCATCATTTTGAGCTGCTGTTATTGCAAATGTTGATGCTCTGGGTGTCGCTTCCGAGACTGAGGCAAGTCAGGGCATACCAGAGCGAATGTCCTTTCACTGCAACTGCTGCCAGTCCACACCGTGGCTCCTCGCAGGGCTGCATCAGGGTGGAGAGTTGTCAGCTACGCTCTGTGCTCAGAATCAGACCTTCCTCACTAGTTTATCACAAACAGGAACACAGTCTCACCCCAAAGCACACTAAGTGAGACTCCAACACTCAGACAAGGTAAGTCTGGTAGTCCACAGGATATTATCTGAGGTCTTGATCCTCTGACCAGCACACCGGGGGCAGAGAGATTCACTACCTCTCCTACCACCACCAGAAACCCGAGGACTTGGCTCTCCCTAGCTTCTTGTGTCCCAGTGCATTGCTTTAGGAAGAGCCTAACTTGATTCTGACTTTTCCTTTGGAAACTGTCTGAAGAGAGAATGTTTATTGATGGTCACCTCTGAGACTTAACCAGTTTGTTAAAGTGCCATTCACTGCACGTGTCTCACATGCTGTTAGATAAGAGCAGGGCAGCAGCTGGGAGTACTAAGTGAAGATCTACCGAACCCATCCTGGCTTATCTTAATGCAGCTATTAATAAGCCTTGGTTTTAAAAGAGAAGTCTGAGACAAATCCAAAAGTGGATAGGACATCAGGACAATAGGCACAAACCAGGACCACTCAGGGAAACTGGGATGTGAACTCATGCTAAGGAGGAGGGTCTTGGTCATATCCAGTGAAGAGAAAGGAGGTCAAAACTGCTGACGTGTGTGGCACAATGGGCAAGGCAGCATGAGGAAAGAGCACAAAGGGGGAGATGAGCCAGATAGTGTCAGGGCTTCTAGGCCATGGTGAGGGCTTTGAATTTTATTCTAGGTATAATGGAAAGTCATCGGAGGGTTTTCACATTAGGAAAACATGATCTGATTTGCATTTTTAAAAGCCAACTCTTGCTTTGTATGGAATATAGAATTTTTGGTAAGAGAATGATGGATAAGTAAAAAGTAGGAGATTTGAGTAGCCCAAGTGAAAGATTAGGATGGCTTAGACTTAGAACGTGATAAAGAGTAGAAAGAAATGGTTAGATTTAGGATGTATTTTTAAGACTGCTGATGGGATTAATTTAGGATATGAGGAAAAAAAGGCAAATAGTAGGTGTCTGGCTTGAGCAATGGGTGAGCTGTAGTGGCACTTGCTGATAAGGGGAAGATGGTGGAAGAACATACATGGGGAAGAGCAGGAGCTCTGTTTTGGACATATGAAAATAGAAATGGCTGCCTTCTACACAGAGTATTCAATGGAGAGGCCAAGCTGGAAATACAGACTTTTGAGAATGAAATGTGACAGTTGTATCTAAAGATGTGAATGAACTCAGAATGAGCAATTAGTTAGTCAAGAAGAGTACCAAGACAACATGGTGCCATGAGAGAGGAAATGCTTCAAGGGGAAGTGAGAAGTAAAATAACTGAGTGCTGCTGAGGGTTTAAGATAAGGGCACAGAAGTGACATCAGCTCGGACATGGTAGAGGTTGTTGGTCATCTTGGTTAGCACAGTTTCTGTGGAATGGTGGGGACCAAGTCCAGTTAGATCAGATTGTTGGGAGAATAGAAAACGAGGAAAAAAAGAGAATGAGTTTAGATGTGACATTAGATTTTTGCTGGGAAAGGAAGCAGAAAAATGAGGTTGTAGCTGCAAAGGAAGTGTGAACGAAGAAACATCTCTTTCTCTTTCCTCCCTCCCTCCGTCTTTTCCTTCCTTCCTTCCTTCCTTCCTTCCTTCCTTCCTTCCTTCCTTCCTTCCTTCCTTCCTTCCTTCCTTTATGTATAATTATCCAATTGAGAGATACAAGGTTATTACATATATCAAGTCCTTGAAAAGGTCATAGGAGTTGTGATCCAGAGCACAAGTGGAGAATCATGTAGGAGCAGGAACAGCTGATCTGTTGGAAGAGGAGGAGGAAATGTAGAATTTACACGTAGGAAATGTATATTTGATGGTGGGAAAATGAGGAAGTTCCCATCTCATTCTTTCTACTTGCCCAGTGAAGTAAGAGGCAGGTTACTAGCATACAGTGAGTGGGATGGTCAGGGGTGTTGCAGATTTGAGAAGGAAGAAAAAATTGTGAAATAGTGATTTGGATAGTGGGGCAAGTACGGTGCAATGCCCCCCAGTGTTGGCTGCCCATTTGAGATTTGAGTTCATGAATGAAAAAATGGAATTGTTAGCTTGGTTGTATGTTTTTCTTTCTTTTTCTTTTTTGATAATTTCCCATGTATTTACCTTTACTGAGATATCTTTCTTTCTTTTTTTTTTGAGACAGTCTCACTCTGTTGCTTAGCCTAGCTCACAGCAACCTCAAACTTCTGGGCTCAAGTTATCCTCCTGCCTTAGCTGGGAAGACAGGTGTGCGCCACCATGCCTGGCTAATTTTTTTTCTATTTTTAGTTGCCTGGCTAATTTCTTTTTTCTAGTTTTAGTAGAAACAGGATCTCACTCTTGCTCAGCCTGATTTTGAACTCCTGAGCTCAAGCGATCCTCCTGCTTCCGCCTCCCAGAGTGCTAGGTTTACAAGCGTGAGCCACTGTATTGGGCCCTGTGTTTTTCTTCATTCAGCTGCTCTTGAGTTAGATGCAAAGTATGCAGAATGCTGTATTTAAACAGGGTCAGTAGTTTGCTGAGTACTAAGAGAGGGAAAGGTGTAAAAGAGCAGTGGCATACAAAAGGGTGGGCAGTGAGAGTGGTCTGCCACAGGAGAGGAGAAGTATTTTAGGATTGACATTTTAAAAATTGCTAGCACATGGTGATAATAAAAAGTAGATGGACTTTTAGTTGGCTTCATTATTGTTTTTAAATTCGGTTTAGGCAATGCATCCTTTGTTGCGTGCACCTTTGAAGGACGATCCCCACTGCGACCCTTCCGTGGGCCACTACAAGGGAGTTAAAGATATTTACAAAGGAAAGAAAGGAGGATTGTATAGATTAACCATGGAATCCAACCTATGAATCATTCAAACAAGTCATGAGGAAAAAAACCAAAGAACCCCATTAAAAAGTGGGCAAAAGACATGAACAGACATTTTTCAAAAGAAGATAGACAAATGGCCAACAAACATATGAAAAAATGCTCGACATCACTAATCATCAGGGAAATGCAAATTAAAACCACAATGAGATACCACCTTACCCCTGTCTAAATTGCCATTATTAAAAAGTCAAAAAACAATAGATGTAGGCATGGATGCAGAGAGAAAGGAACACACATACACTGTTGTTGGGACTGCAAGTTAGTACAACCTCTGTGGAAAACATATGGAGATTCCTCAAAGAAATAAAAGTAGACCTACCATTCAGTCCAACAAAGAATTGCAATTGTGGAATCAACCTAAGTGCCGTTTAATTCATGAATGGATAAAGAAAATGTGGTGTATACACACACACACACACACACACACACACACACACACACTGGCAGACTACTCAGCCATTAAAAGGGAATGAAATATTGTCTTGTAGAAACATGGATGGAACTGGAGACCATTATCCTAAGTGAGATATCTCAGGAATGGAAAGCCACACACCACATGTTCTCACTAGTAATTGGGAGCTCACTGATGGGCACACGCGGGCGCAAAGAGATGTAAAGATTATTAGAAACCAAGAAGGGGGAAGGTGGGAGAGGGTGAGGGGCAAAAATTTACCTGTAGGGTACAGTGAACACTATTCTGGTGATAGCACACTGAAAGCCCGACTTAAGCATTCATTATACAAGGTATCTATATAACAAAAACATTTGTAACCCTTTAATATTTTGAAAAACAAAAAAACAAAGAGAGAAAAACCCAAAGAGATGAACAAATCTACCCTAAAAAGCCATTTCTGAATTTAAAAAATTTGAATCTTCTCTCATCAGGTACCCTCTATACTTACAATCCTGTCTAAGAAGTGTCACTGCCACTTTACAAAGAAGGAATAAAGGAGGTTCACAGGTGTGTAAATTGCCCGGGCCCAGTTGGTCAGTAATAGGCATGGCTTGAAAGCCACAACTAGAAGCTCTTCATTGAGGATTGTGTGCTTTTTTCCTCTGCTAAGGTACCTACTGTCTCTAAAATCCTTTCGTTTTTCTGGCCCCCCAAAAGTCAAAAGCTATTGCAGAAGAATTTGTGATTACTATCAGGGTTGTTGCTTCAACATGATAATGTGAGACTGGTAAATACAGTTTGTTTACATAAATACACAACAGGAGATTTTATCTCTTTAATATGTGATCCAGAAAAGAGAATTATGAAAAGCTAATGATGAGCATTACTCAAGGTTACAAGATAATGAATCAGTTCCATGTGGTCTTTTTTTTTCTAATGCTTGAGAAATTCACTATCCTTTTTAACTGTGTTGGACTTTTATTTATTATGGAATAATAAGGTATGGAAACGTATGAAGAACAATATGGACACACATGTCACTACCACCCAGGTCAAGAGATAAAATAGTGCACATGTGATTGTTGCCCTGTTGCCAATTCCATTTCCTTTCCCCTAAGGGGTAACAATTCTCTTGATGATGGTGTTTAGCATGTACGTATATCACGTAGCATCTGTAAAACTCCACTGTACACTTGTGAAAGAATGAATGTGGAAAAGCAAATAATATCTTAGTAGTAGTATGAAATAGTTTTGACCTTGTAGACCCCATGAAGGAAGGGTCTCAGGGAGCCTCCAGAGTTCCCCAGATCACACATGTATCCTAGAACCACTGTTCCAAGATGTGTAATTAGAAGTGAAATTTTGTATGGTAAATACATCTTTTGCACACTTCCAAACTGTTTTCCAAAGTGTTTGGATCAACTTAAACTCCTATCAATAGTTTGTTGGAGTTCCCAGTTCCCTATATTTTCACAGTTGCTTGGTATTATCGGTCTTTTTAATGCGCCCCCCCCCCCAAATCTTATAGGTTTTAAATGGTGTCTCAGTGTAGTTTTAATTTTCATTTCCATGATTATTAGCAAAGTTGAACATCTTTTCATACATTTATCAATTTAGGTTTTTATTTATGTGAATGATCTGGTCCTTTTCTCATTTTCCCATTTAGTTGTTTGTCTTTTTTTTAAAGCTTTATTGAGATATAATTGACAAATAAAATTTATATATATTTAAGATGAACAACTTGATGTTTTGATATAGGTATTCCTTGTGAGATGTTCACTGCAATCAAGCAAATTAACATATCCCTCACTTCACATAGTTACCTTTATAAAAAATTTTGTGATAAGAACACTTAAGATATACCTTCTTAGCAAATTTCAAGTATACGATACAGTATTCTTAACTATAGTTACCATGCTGCACATTAGATACCCAGAACTTATTCATCTTGCATAATTGAAACTTTGTATCCATTGTGTTTGTCTTTTTCATATTGGTTTTGTAGATGCTCTTTATATATTCTGGATAATCTGTCAATTATATGAATTGGAAGCTATTTCTTCTACTCAGAGCCTTTTCATTTTACTATTTTAATATTATCTTCTAATATTTTAAGTAGTTGAATTTACAAAATATTTTTCTTTGCAGTTCTAGATTTTTGGGTCTTATTTAAGAAAATACTTTCTACTTTGAAGTTTTAAAGGTATTTTTCAATATTCTAAAATTTGTGAAGTTTGATTTTTATATTTAGTTTTTAATCTACCTGGAATTTACTTTTGTTTATGGTATAAGATAGGGATCTTTTATATGTGTGTGTCTGCATTATTTATTGAATAGTTTTCTTTGCTCCTCTGATCCAAAATGCTAGCTTTGTTTAGTTTTCAAGATGGTGTGTGTGTGTGTATGCATGTATTTCTAGGATTTAAAATTAAGTTCCATTGATCCATTTCTCTATTCTTAGAGCAATATCATATTCTCTTAATTACCATAACTTTGAATAAGGCATATATGTTAAGCAAATCCAATATCTTGTTCTTTTATTTTACAGAATTGTCTTGACTGTGATCTTCCATATAAATCTAAAAATCAATTTGTGAAGTTCCATGAGAAATCTTTTTGGGCTATTGATTGGAATAGCATTGGATTGCTAGACTAATTTGGAGAAAAATGTCATATTTATGAACATGGTATATTTACTTCAAGTCTTCTTTTATGTTCCTTGATGAATGGTAGATCCCTACAGAAGATCTTGGATGTTTTCTGTCATCCTTTTTGATTAGAACGTCCTTCCATCAGATCTTTGTACAGTTGCCTTCTGTTAATTTTCTAAGGCTACTGCTGTAACAAATTACTATGAATTGTGGGATTTAAAACAATAAGACATTGTATTTTTTCACAGTGGTGGAGCCCAGAAGTCTGAAATCAATGTGTCAGCAGAAAAAAAAAATCAAAAGAAAATTAGAACATGTGGAGAAAAGGAAAAACAAAAGGGGTTGGTGGGGTCCTACTTCTTCTGGAGGCTCTAGGGGGGGACTCATTCTTTGCCTCTGTGGGTTCTGGCAGCTGTCCTTGCCCGTGTCTGCGTCACTCCAGCCGAGTCTCTGTCTTTACATCACCTATCCTCCGTGTGTTTGACTTTTCTGTCTCAAATATTTCTGTCTTTCTGTTTTTTTACATTCAAATTTTTTCCAATTATATAATAGTTCAGCAAACTTTCTTTTATACAGACAATTGTTGTTAGATTTAGGGCCCACCCAGATAATGCAGGATGGCCTCCTCAAGATCTTAACTTAGTCACATCTACGAAGACTCTTTTCCCAAATAGGGTCACATTCACAGGTTCTGGGGATTAGAACATGAACATATCCTTTTGTGGGGAGGCACTGTTTAATTTTCTGCACCTTGTATATTCAGATTTCAACTCAAATGTCACTTCCTCAAATGACATTCTGTCTTATTTTCTTCATATCCTTACACCTGAATTTATCTTAATAATTTTTAATGTCTTATTGATTATCTCCCTTCCCATTAAAAATGTAAACTCACTGAAGGTAGGGGCTTTGTTGTATTTATTGCTATTATCCAGGTTGATATTCTGATCAGACACACCGGTAAAGCTTTTTCATGGCTGGTGTCTATTGGTCGGGATTCATTCTAAGTTGTCCATGTAATGCCATTGAAGTTGCTGTTAATAGATATTTGAAATATCATCCCTGACTGTACATTGAGCTCCTACAACAGTGTCTGGCATATGGTGAACTCTCAATGAATAATGTTGTGCTAACTAGGAGATGACATTGATGAATACGGACGGGAGTGGAGATTAATGCAGAGGCCAGATTGTGGAGAGATTTCTATGTCATGATATAGAGTTTGGACTTCAACAAGATCTGCCTTTAAAACATTTGAAATTTAAACTGAATTATCCTTAGATATTTTAGACCCTCTGCCAGGTTCTTTCTTTAATAAGGACACTTGTTATTATATCTGCCCTTTTGTTGGTTGAGGTAGATGAATACTAATAAACTATATAACCAAACCTTTGTTTATCTTGTTTATTTCTCAAGAAACACTCCCATCATTTCATGTGATTTCGTATGTATATGTGCACATGCATTTGACTGTGTGAAGATTTTGGACTAAATATCTTGAGATTATTTTTGTTGTAAATAGCAGAAAATGACTCTGGCTAATTTAAGGGAAAGAAAATATTATCATCTATTGGATTTATATTGAGGTACATCTTATAATCCAAAGAACAAGTGATCAGTTAAATTATGGAAGATCAAGAATTGGGGCAGCATTTTCTATGCATGCGGCCATTGCTGTGACTTGACGCCGATAACCTTAGTCTTCAGATCTCTCAATTTTAAATTTCAGAAATGTTTTAGGCTGAAGTTTCTCTTAAATCTATTTCTATCTGATCTTTGTCTTTTAGTAAATATAGAGGCCGAGGATATTTCCAAATATATATTGTTCCTCTCCTCTCATAGTAATAGGACCCCTTATTTTTAGCGGAGTATCTGAACGTATAGAATAAAGACTTTACTCTCAAACCTCTCTTGCCTAGATATGGCCACATGACTAAGTTCTGGCTAATGAAATGTAAGCAGGAAGGCAGGTGGTGGCTTTCAGGAGCTTTCATCAATCAATAGCTCTTTTTTATATGCTTCCTGGGATGTAGATATGAAGGCTGGAGATCTAGGGTCACCTTGGATCATAAGGATAATGGTCACATCTCAGGGATGGCAGTGGTGTCCCGAAGGGTTAACGAAGACTGTGTGGTAGAGCTGCCATACCTGCCTTGAACTTTGCCTGTGGGCTTTTATGTGTGAGGCCAGTGTGTGTGTGCGTGTGTGTGTGTGTGTGTGTGTGTGTGCGTGCTCCCTCTGTCAGAACCGCTAGCAAGTGCTATGCACATTCCTGGCCATGGAGACTGAGATAATACGTGTTTGTTGTTTTGAGTGGTTATGGTTTAGTGTAGCTTATTACGTACATAGCAACACATAACCAAAACACTTTGAACAGAAAGAATAATTTGAGTTGGTTTTTGAAAGACTTATAGGGGAATTTATTTTTATTTTTTCAGTAAGAAGTTGAGGAAGGCATTCTAAGCATAGTAGATGGAATGCGTAAATTCACAGAAAAGTCCTGATGTATTAAAAAATAATTTTCAAAAATCTAACAAGTTAATGAGATCTGAGAATACTGTACAATGTGGGGAGTTGCATGAATTGAGATTAAAGCTCATGAAAGGTCTTTTGCAAAGCCCAGAAGTTTAGACTTTGCCTTGAAGGCCATGCAGACTCAACAATAGGCTTTTAATCAGGGTATGGTATGTTGAGATCTGGATTGGAGAACAACACATCTTGCATTATAGCCTGAGTGGGTAGGTGGTAAGGAGATTGAAAACAGTGTGGTCATGTGAGAGGTGATGAGTTGGATCTACTATTCTAGTAACTGAGATGGAGGAGAGGTATAATTCAAGATATTTTTGAGGTTGAATCCATATTGAAGCCTGAGAATCAAATTATACAATTGTATCAGATAAAATTGATTAAATATTTCTGACAAATATTGTACAACATACCATAGGCGTGTATTAATTTATTTTAATGAATGAGCAAAACTATATGAAGAAAAGAAAATTTATGGGTGGGATACAGAGCACTGTATTTCGACAGTAATATTAAATTCTACGTTTGCATTAATCCTTGAAGCCACGCACGGGAGGCTGTCAGCACAGGTTCCCCAGTACTGTTCGGTATTGTGAGACATTCTGTTACCCAGAATGTGACAGTCAAATGAGAAAGCTGGAACAACGTGTTCTTTCCTGAGAGAACAAAGGTGTGAAGGAGCATGCTTGGGAAACATTTGGTTCCATCTCGGTCAGGAACATTGAGACTCTTCCGCTGAATATTCCGTTCGTATTTGTTCCCTCAGGAGTCCACCTGCACAAAATCTCACAGAAAAGAAATGTGTTTTCCTTCATTTCAGGAGCTGTAAACCTGCACCTGCACCCCAGTCTCCACACCCGCTAAGCCCGCAGGCCGCTGAGGGCCACAGCGACCGGGGTGGGGACAGGAGGGGGTTTGAAATTTCTCCCGTGGTGAGTCTGTCGTGCCGTCTCTCACCTTCTGTCGTCTCCCCACGCCATCCTGCAAAATCATTGTTCTATTGCTAAAAATTAAGAACACAACTCTTCCGTATTGAAAAGGGTGTGCAGTTAAAGTCAGCAGGAATTTATGTTGGGGAAAGGGGCTGAGCTTGAAAATGTAGTCTTGTATTCCTCTGAATATATGTGTCATGGATTTTCACTGGACCTAAGAGCTATTTCAAACAGCGTTTATATCAATATTCCTTTAGGAATAATGACGACAATGGGCAAGTACATGTGTTTTTGGTTGTCCTGGGAGACCCAAGTGTGTGTTTCCGCTAAAACTACTTCAGCTTCACTGAGGCAGCGCAGAGCTGAGTGACTTGGATTCTGAACATACTATTCATGGCTTTTTCAGCGAAGTGAGACACATTAGCAATTACCTCACGTGTTTGCATTTACAGACTGAGTGCAGCAGTTTTAGATGCCAGCTGGAGTTATGCTTACATTTTTTCTTGTTCTATTAATTGCAGTTGATAAGATCCTGCCTTGTGCAAAGTCCTTCTTGGCACTGAGTACTGTTGCTTTTAATGTGCAAATCTAAGATATTTTACTTTATCACATATGTAATTTTTTAATGCAAAGAAACTGATTTCTGATACTTCTTATATATACTTCCTTTAAATGAACAAATGACATTCAGACCTTTTCAATATGGCTGATGGAGAAAAAGAAGAAGCATTTAATCAGTTCTCTTGTTTCTATAACGTTCATGAATTTGAATGCTAATCTGTGACATGCAGCTATTTTTTTAAGACCCAAATCTTTTATACTATGCCTTCTATAAGGCAATGAGGAAGAAAGGAGGAAGTGTGAAGGTCTGTATTAGTCAGGCTAGGCTAGACTATGCATCAGGAACAAACCAACCCAGTGTGTTGATAAATATAAAGCCCACCAGCAGCATACCTGGCAGGTCTCCAGGCAGCTCACTTTAAGCAATTATTCAAGGATCCATCTTGACTCTGTCATCTCAACACTAGTTTTCCACATTCATTAAGGCAAGGGGTGAAAATCTGTGTAGTGTCCCCCTGAGGCTCTTCACTGCCTCAGCCTGGAATTGACACGTTACTTCTATGCATAATTTTTCTGGATCAGAACTGGTAATATGGTCCACCTATCTCCAGTGAAACTAGGATTGTGATACTGCAGGTCTGTGTGCGCCACGGTTGCTATGTCATTATGCCTGCGCTAAGGGAATAAAATAAGGAAATATTTGTGGGGTCAAAAATCTTAGTTTTATTTGGTTGGTATTTTTTTTTTAAATATGATGGGGCCAGGCAGAGTGGCTCACACCTGTATTCCTAGCACTTTGGGAGGCTGAGGTGGGAGGATCACTTGAGGCCAGGAGTTCAAGACTAGCCTGAGCAACACAGTGAGTCTCCATCTCTACAAAAAAATTTTGTAAAAAATTAGCCGAGCATGGTGGCGCATGCCTGTAGTCACAGTTGCTCAGCAGGCTGAGGCAGGAGTATAGCTTGAGCCCAGGAGTTTGAGGTTGCAGTGAACTATGGTGATGCCACTGTACTCTAGCCCAGGCAACAGAGCAAGACCTGTCTCAGAAAATAAAAAATAAAATAAAATAAAATAAAATAAAAGTATGGTGGGGGCATATAAACACAAATAATGAGAATAATGAATGCTATCTGCTTAAAGGTACTGGTTGTTTCTGTGACCTTTAATTTATCTTAGTTGTCACATCTGCTGGGATCTTTACATCCTTCTGATTTCTGGTTGTCATGCATCTGCATAATCAATATTTTTAAAATGACATGTACATCTGAAGTGATACTATGTTTGTGATACTGTGTTCAAAAGGCGGCAGAGCACTCATCTGCATTTTCAGATGACTTTATCCTAAAGAGAAAAAAGTTTTTTTAATCTGGTGGAAAGGATGAAAGGAAAAGTTGCAAGAAGTAAGAGGTAAATTATTGAGATTTAAAGAATAAAGATTAAATAATTGGTTCTTTTTTCCCCACATAAGAACTATTTTTCTAATTGAAAATAAAGTGTGTTCATGTAAAAAAAACAGAAATATGGAGGAAGATATAATTCTATTTTCCATAGATGACCATTTGTATTACACAGGATATTTTGACTGCTCTAGCAAATAACTCCCACATCTCAATAGCCTAATTTAGTAAATGTTTATTTCTTGCTTACACAAACACTCTACATCCTTTTTTAGATGCTTTTCTAGGCAGCTGTCTCCCAAGCCTCAGGGATCTCAGCTGCCTTCCCGTTTTGTGATGTTATAATCTTCTCTTGTGGCCTCCAAAGTCATCATGGTAAGTGAAGAGAGTGTGGAAAAAACACAATGATTATTTAAACTCTTTGGCCGGGAAGTGATATATGTCATTTCCATTCACATTACGTGTGCCCCAACTAGTCACACAGCTCCACTTAGAGGAAAGGGAGCTTGGAAATTAGGTAGTCATTTCTCAGCAACAACTTTCCACTAGCGAAGGAGAACGTGGATGTTTGGAGCTTAGCCTGCTGTCCGTGCCATGCCACTGTGGGTAGGCATCTTTCCAGACTACGGTCCCCAGGCTCCAACACACACCCTTTCAACAAAAATGGTGTCATACTATAATACAAAACATACTAAGCATTCAATTTGTAAGCCAGATAAATAGTTTTTAAAAGTGAAGTGTGCCATATCACATATGATGCTCTGTTAAAAATTTACAAAAGAAAAGTAAAAGGAAATGGAAACATTTGTTTCACTAGGTAGGTAAAAAAAAATGGAAAAAAAAAGTAAAAGTAGCCCTTGTTTCATTTATATAAAGTACACTGAAACATTAAGAAATCAGGCAGTCAATTGTGGTTCTAAGAAATTTTTTAGAATTTTCAATTTTTTATTTTATTTAGTCTGAAATTTTAGCTTAGTTATAAAACTTCAAGTTATGTTGCTGGAATGCTGGTGGGATCATTAATACATACAGCTATCAACAAGGAAGGAGAAAAGAATCTTCAGCTTTCTGTACCAAATTGGCAATATCTTCCTATACGAATCTCAGGAGATTAACATACTCCTCTTTCTTGGTCTATGTAGCTGGCATTTGGTAACATTTAATAACACTTTAATAGTAATTTTTAAGTAATCTTTTTATTTTGGAATAATTTTAGATTTATGGAAAGTTTTCAAAGATAGAACAGAGAGTTCCTATTATTCAGCATTACCTAATGTTAACATCTTACATAACCACAGCATATTTGTCAAAACTAACAAATAATTAACATTAGTACAGTGTTATTAACTAAACTACATACTGTATTTGGATTTTACCAGGTTTTTCACTAACGTCCTTTTCCAATCAGTATCCAGCTCGGGATACCTTGTTGCATTTAACCGTCATGCTGCCTAGGTGTGCTCCAGTCTGTGATGACTACTTAGTCTTTTCTTGCTGTTCATGACACTGAGACTTTTAAAGAGTTCTAGTTAGGCATTTTGTAGAGTGTTCGTCATTCTGTCTTTGTCTGATGTTTTCTAACGGTTACACTAGGGTTACAGATTTTTGCAAAGAATGCCCCAAGGTGAGGCCTTCTCATTACATCATGTCAGGGGGGACAGGTCATTAACATGACTTTCTCTAGTGATTTTAACCTTGATCACTTGGTTAAGGTTGTACTTTCCAGGCTTCCTTGGTATGTTTTCCCCATATGAAATAATAATTGTAATGTTTACCCATGCTGATTGGAGCCTCCTGAGTATGTTCTGTTTGATGATTTTTTTCAGTTTTAATTTTTTAATAATTTTTTTTGCCAGGAATACGGTGTTGAGATGTTTGATGATTTATATTTACATTCAGCTCTCATGGGTACATATCTGTGGCTATAAATCCTGTCCATGAGATTGAACATGCCTGCTTCCTCCTCAAAGATACGTATGTGTTACTTCAACATTTCTTTAAGAGGAAATAAAATGTGACTCTTCTTGCATGGTTTGTGAATATTGGTGCCAATATTTGATACAGATGTCTGCTCAGGAACCTCTAGCTAGAAAGTGGCATGGGGGCATGGGGAAGGGAGCATGTCACATCGTTGGAAATACTTTGAGTTGGGAAATTACATTGATGCTACTGAATCTAAACATTGAGACCTGGGCCAGCAGTCCAAGTACTGTCCGAATGCAGCTTCTATGGCAAACAGCTGCTGCATACTAATTAATTGCACATTTAGATCACCTAAAATTAGAAAGCTCTGTGACTTTTCCTATAGCCAGTATTTGGCATGGTGGTGTTGCATGGTGTTATGAGGGATCTTGTAGCCAAGGTGAAAAGTTCCAAAGCAAGGGAAGCCCTGCCAGGTGGGTGAGCCAAGAAACCAATGCATGAAGATACATAAAGTAATAAATTTCATGCCTAATGCACAGATTTTTAAAATTAGCTACGCCTTAGAAGTCATCCTATCTTTCCACCCTGTGAGGAAAATCACTACTCTTTTCTTAGTATTTTTTCCCCCGTAAGGAAGCTGATTTGTGATTTGATTCTCATTTATCTACAAATTAACATACAATCATGGGAATAAGCACAAAAAAGCATTATTTCTAGATAAGATAACAATTACCCTTCCATTTGACTTTCATTTAGGAAATTTTATCCTTTTGCTGCTAGCATAAATACTGGTTTCTTTTATGAGAAGAAATAATTTTTTGAGGTGTTTTGCGTTTGTAAGAGAAATTATTACCTTTTCTTTCTGGAATTTGAGATTCAATTTGCTATCTGGACACATGGTTTCGCTCGGTTTTCAGTGATTCCTGGTTCAGCACAGAAATGATATCATCGTTGTGATTGGTTTAGAGTTTCTCTTCTTGGAGAACGTGATGTCACTGTCCTATGGTGCTGCTGTGAAATCAGGAGATTAAACCCTGACCTTATTCACTGCAGCAGTGACATCTCTTCTGGTCAGATGGCAGCTTCTCAAATACGTAGGGAAAAGCAAAGTCTCTGCCTAGCGTTAACCTCAGCTATCTTTGCCCCAAATCACTGTAGCTCTGGCCTCCCAATGTCACAGCATTTTGTTTTAAATTCGCCATCTCAGTCATTAATCCCAAGGCATGTGCACAGTGCTACAGCGGCTGAGTCAGACACACAGAAGGCCCACGGCCAGCGCTTCCCGTGAGAGCCTGGCCCTTTCATTGAGTCCATCACAGTTCAAACTCCGAAACTGCTCATGAAGAGTCCTTCAGCGATGAGAGATGTGTTAATAATGTTGAATATAAAAATATAAGAAGTAGTTGGGGTCTTAAGCTCTGTGCAGATTTGAACTGGCCTTTCTCCAGTACATTTTGTGTTTCACATTCTAAGGGATGTGGTGTCAGGGTGACTCTTACCAAGTTCTAAACTTTGTTAAGACCATGATATTGATTTAGATTTTCTATTCTATTTATTCTGTTTTCCAAATTACTCTTCTTTAGGGAATTTCTTTATTTTGCTGTATTTTCTAAACAATGCAATCTCTATAGTCATTAGACTATAGATGAAGCAAAACTTTCTCCCATTTTCCTCATTACTTAGATATTACACTTTCCATATCCAATTTGAAACACTATAAGCAAAATATGCTCATCTGAATTCCAGACAATGTGGTACAGAAGGTTTTGTGCCTGGCGATGTTATCTGAAGACTGGGGTAAAGAAGCCCTTATGGGATCTTTGGTAAATTGTCTTTATGTCAATGTGCTCACAAAATTGTGGAACAAATTTCTTTTAAGAGCTGGTATTGGTTTAGAGTTACAACTCATTCACCTGAGAGAATCTTTGGAATTGAATACACTATACATATTTCTTAGTATATAATGGACTGAAGTATAAAGACACGCTACAGAGAAGTTCTCAAGGACTGTCTCAGAAATTGATCTAAGGAAAAACAGAAAAAGAGATTGTTGGGGGGAGGGAGACTGCCTCCTCTCTAATCACATTGTCAAGTGTTTAAAGATACACAAAAAGGAAGATGAGAGGCAGTTAAGGGCCCCTCTATGGCCTATAACTTCCAGCAGTGTCACAGAACAATGGCAGTTCTGCTGGAGTGGTTCAGAGAAGTTTCTCTGCCTGGCCCCAATTTTCATTGTCAGTAGCAATGAAAGCAAGCCTAGGGAGAGAAATGAATGACAGATGCTTCCAGTAAAGTCCTCGATGAGGATGGAAGTGAATACAATATGGAAGCTATGAGACCTGAAATCTGAAACAACACTCCGCAGCTTGGAATGTGGTCCTCCTATGGTGGACTAATGACAACTGTTTAGTCGCGTTGATTGACAGTCACAGATTAAGAGTTCTGCTTGCTTACATGCTTAATTTTTGATAAACTCTTTAAGAATAGCGTGCAGATAGAGGTTCTTTAGATTGTTTTGTATTAATAGCTTTAAGGAATTGTTGGATTGACTCCTTCCACATACAGGAAAGTAAAGGATAGCAACCAGCCCACTGTGACTTTAACAGAGAAACATTGCTCCCAACAGTGGGTGAGCAAATTCAAAACATGATAATGAAGGAATAGAGATGACAGATTCTTTCAGTGGGGGGATGAAGAAATTGTTAGGATTATTAAAAAATCATAATAAAAATATTGCCAATCTTTGCAGTGCATCACATAAGAAGAATTCTGAGTCATGAAAATGTCTTCAAAACTTATTCTCCTAGTATCCTTTTGCCATCCCTAAAAGATGTAGGCAGTGATCTTTTAAAAGCATAAGGGAGGCCAGGAGTGGGGGCTCATGCCTGTCATCCTAGCACTCTGGGAGGCCAAGGTAGGAGAATCACTTGAGCTCAGGAGTTTGAGACCAGCCTAAGCAAGAGTGAGACCCCATCTCTACTAAAAATAGAAAAAATTAGTTAGGTGTCGTGGTATGTGCCTGTAGTCCCAGCTATTCAGGAGGTAGAGGCAGGAGGATCGCTTGAGCCCAGGATTTGAGGTTGCCTTGAGCTAGGCTGACTCCATGGCCCTCTAGCCTGGGCGACAGAGACTCTGTCTTAAAAAACAAAAACAAACAAACAAAAAAACATAAAGGATCACAAAACTAAATATTGGGATTTAAAAATGAAATGCTTGGAGGGATCTTCATATTACTTTCCATAGAGGCAATACATGAAACAAAGTGTTTGTACCCCCCTAATATTCTGAAATGGAATAGAAAACAAAACAAAACAAAACAAATGAACAAAATGAAATGCTACAAAAACTTTAGAGAGGCCAGCTGATACTCTAGAAGTAGTCTCCTTTAAAGGTCCTGACCCGTTATATTGTAAACAATGTTTATGCTCAGTAAACCTTGTGGCTTTTCTAAGCCTTTTTTTCTAAAAATGATAGGTTCTGACATCATGTAGAGTATGTGTAACAAAAACACTGGGGGCAAAGAATACAAACAATTTAGACAAATAACATCTTTGAGGCAATCTGATAATGCTTGTGATGAGAATTACAGAGGGAAAAAAGAAGGGAATGGGGTCATTTGTGTCTTCCGACAACTTCATAAATCTGCTGACAATTGCCATACTCGAAAAGCCACATGAAAAAATAGGTCAGAGGAAGGAATAACAGAGGGTGTCTCTGACAGTTACTTCTGGTAAGAGCTCTGGAAAATTTGCTCATCAGAATTCCAGATGACGTGGTACAGAAGGTTTTGTGCCTGGCGAATTTATCTACAGACAAGGGAGAAAAGAAGCCCCTACCAGATCTCTGATAAATTGTCCTTATGTTAACGTGCTTACAGGATTGTGGAATGGATATCTTCCACCGGCTGTGAAAACGTATTGTACGGTACGCACTTAGGGTCACAACTCAATCGCTCGGAGAAACGTGGAGCACGTGCACGCAGTGTACACGCTTCCTTCCTATTCTCGCGGTTGGCGGGACGACTCCCTTCCAGGCCGGCACCCAAGCCGGACGGGAGGCGGGCTGCTCGCTCTCTGACACGGGCTCTCGGGCACTGGAGAGAGCCGCATCTGAACCCTGGCCGCCACTTGCTGGCTGAGGAATCTCCGACCCCAGCGTCAGAGGACGATGACAATGGCGTGAACCTGGCGTATGACAGAAAACCTGGCGCAAAGAACGACGCCGGGCTCTTTCCCAGTCATGGCGGCGCGAGAAGCCCGCGCGGCAAAGTCTCCCGCGATACCTGTGCGAGGCGGGGCCGGAAGTCCCCAAAGTCTCTCGCGATACCTGTGCGAGGCTGTCCGGAAGTCCCGCCGGGAACCCGCACAGGCGCCGGAAGTGCTTGGAAACGGTGGAGCTGCGGCTCAGCTGGAAGAGCTACGATCCTCACAAGGGCAAACGCTGCCCTGGCACCGTCAGGCTTAAGGACACGCCCGCGCCCCAAGTTCTCCGTGTGTGTCCCGGGGGACCAGCAGCACTGCGGCCAGGCCAAGGCTGCGGACATCCCCCATGTGGACATCGAGGCGCTGAAGAAACTCAGCAAAATAAGAAGCTGATCAAAAAGGTGGCCGAGAAGTGTGATGCCTTTTTGGCCTCAGAGTCTCTTATCAAGCAGATCCCACGAATGCTCGGCCCAGGCCTGATAAGGCCAGCAAGTTTCCCTCCCCGCTGACACCCAACGGAAACATGGTGGCCAAAGTGGATGAGGTGAGTCCACAATCAAGTTGCAGATGAAGAAGGTTCTATGTCTGGCTGTGGCCGTTGGGCATGTGAAGATGACAGACAGTGAGCTGGTGGTACAGCATCCACCTGGCTGTTAACTTTTTGGTGTTATTGCTCAAGAAGAATTGGCAGAACATCGTTAGGGCTTTATACATCAAGAGCACCATGGGCAAGCCCCAGCACCTGTATTAAGGCACATTCTAATAAATTGTAATGCTGCCAAAAAAAAAAAAAAAAAAAAAGAAAGAAAAAAAAAAGAATGATGCCAGATTTTTGGCTTGAGCAATTGGGGAGGTGGAGTTACTGTCCACAGAGGTAACAGTTTGGGGCTGGTGGCTCAGTGTTGGTCATATTAGATGTAAGATGCTTTTTGGACATCCAAATGAAAATGTTGAGTAGGCAGTTGGATATAAAAATCTGGAAAGAGGTTAGGAGGAAGGTAAATATTTGGGAGTTAACAGCATGTAGATAGTAATCAAAGTCATCATTAAGAAATTAGGTGTAGATAGAAAAGAGGCATTCTGAGGCTAAGAGATTGAAGATCAGAGCAGGAATCTATAAAGAAGTGGCAGGGACAAAATTTGGAGTGGATTTAATACAGAATGAGAGGTAAAAGAGAAATTGGAGATGGTGAATGTAAGTTTTAGGAATTTGCTACAAAGGGAGCAAAGAAATAGGGCTGTAGCTGGCAGAAAAATGGGCAAACTACTCTTTTTTTTTTTTAGGCAATAAAAAATAACAGTGTTGGTGTGCAGATGTAAAAAAGTCAATGGTTTTTGCGTGCAGGCAGTATGGCTCCAGAGAGTGTACTTTTAACTCTATGATATACAGTTCCAGTAGATATGATACATATCCAGTGTGAAAGGAAGGATTAGTGATGAGAAGAGAGTGGAGAAATGCTGGGGAAAGTCCTTGGGCAGCTACAGAGGAAGATCTAGTTTACCTCTGCTCAGAATACAGATATTTGCAGGTCAGAACTGCAGAGAAAGAAGGAAATACAGGCACAGAGTTAGGTGGATTGGTGTGGCAGGAGACATTCTCTTCTAAGTGAAGCAGGAAGTAAGGTCATCAGCTAAGAGTGAGGAGACAGGAGTCAGGTTCAAATCAGTCTCCCTGGAAGGGCTTTGCCACTGTTGATTTAAGGAAGAGAACTTAAGAGTGGTGTACTGGGGCAGGACAGTGACTGGCTGTAGGGAAAGGGGATGGAAAGCATGTGCTGTTGCTCCTACATGCTTCTTCATAGGTGGCATTAAAAAAATGGCAGCGTTAGCATGGTTAGCATGATCTGAAGGTAGTTTTCAGTCCTTTGACGTCAAAAGGTCACACGCTGGGCAGGCAAGTCTATTCTGCACAGACTCCCTGTTGATTCCAGTCTAGGCCTGTCAGCCAGTTTTGCTGCAGGTAGGGAGAATTGTAACAAACTGTTTTCTTCTCCACTGTCCTGTAAAACAAGCTCAAGAAATATTGCTAGTTAACAAAGTCTATGACCCAACCCTGTGGAGAGTGGTTTCACTACTATAAACCACCAATGAGCCAGAGTGGTCTATATCATCCTGTTTGATATTCTCTAGTGGTTTTCCATTGTGCTTAGAATAAAATCTATACTTTGCCTACCTGGCTATGTCTGAGCTTGCTTTTCTGCTTGTCTAGCTTCAGCATGCCCCACCTTGCTCACTAGATTTCAACCATACGGATCACATTTCTTTTCTTTGAGTACTTTGTACAAGTTACGTGCTTTCCTGGTTTCCTGTCTCAAGGCCTTTGTACACACTATTTTTTCTTTTGCCTTAATCGTAATCTCTTTGCTCTTTGTATAGCTAGTTTCTTCTGTCTTCTGAAGACAAATTTTTTTCAAAGCTCAAATGCCATTTCCTCAAAGAGGACTTTCCTGACCATTATACTTAAAGCACCCTCATCTTGTCTTTAAGTTATTCTCTATCATATTATTTAATTTTCCTTCATAGCACTTAGCAGAGTCTAAGTTTATTTTATTTATGGTTTTATTCTCTGTCTTTTCCTGTTCCTACTAGAAAGAAGCTGCTAAGGACAGGGATCTTGTCTGTCTCTTAGTCTCTGTGTGGATGCTAAAACAGTACATAAGGGGGTCACCCAGAAAAGAATATGAAATGCTGATTAAAAAACGGAAGCAAAAATATGGATGTTTTTGTGTCTTTCAAATTTGTTATTTGATTTATCTCAGAAAACTGTTTTGCTGAGTTGTGTATAAGTGTTGAATGATTTTGTTGAACTGTGTATCATAGAGTTAAAAGCATGCTCTCTCGAGTCATACTGCCTGCATGCAAATGACTGGCACTGTAACTTTGGGCAAGTTACTTAACCTCTCTGAGCAATTTCCAAACCTGTAGAACAGGACTAATAATAATATTGCATACATATAGTGTTTTTTCTGATGATTAAATGAGTTAATTTAGTATAGTGCATAGCATAGTAAGGACTCAGTAAATATTACCTAATATTAATTTTTTATTTATGCATAATCCATAATACTTCCTACCCATAGAATCAAAAGGAAAGATTAAAAAGTGATTTAAATACCTTTTAAATATATTTCAAATATACCTGATGTTAGGAAATAAGCTAATTTAAATTATTTTAAAAGTTCCCCTTTGATGGAACTAATATATTTATGCAAAAAGATTATTGGCTCAACAAAATATTAGCAAGTCAAATCCAACAATGTACAAAAAAATTATATATCATGACCTAGTAAGATTTACCTCAGGTATGCAAAGCTGGTTCACCATTCAAAAATCAATTTATGTAATTCATCAAATCAATGGCTTAAGAAGAAAAGTTGCATAATCATAACAATAGCTGCAGAAAAAGCACTTGACAAAATTCAGCACCCATTCATGGCAAAAACTCTTAGTTAAACTGAGGAATAGAATATTAAGGAATATCTATCCTTAATTTGATAGATAAAGAATATCTACAGAAAAAGCCTACAGCTATTAATAACATCATACTTAATATTGAGAAACTAATTTTTCCACTAAGATCAGGAACAAGGCAAGGATGTCCCCTCTAATCACTCATTTCAACAACTACTAGAAGTTCTAGCTAATGAAATAAGACAAGAAAAGAAATTAAAAGGAATACTGATGGGAAGGAAGAAATCAAACTGTCATTGTTCCAAGATGACATGATCGTTTATGTAGAAAACTCAAAAGAATCAACAAAATCCCTGCTAGAACTAATAAATGATTATAGCATGATTTCAGGATACAATGTTAATACATAAAATTCAATTGCTTTTCTATATACTGGCAATGAACAAGTGGAATTTGAAATTAAAAATGAAATATTTATTAGCGTTCAAAAAAGAAATATTAAGGTATAAATTTTTAAAAAATGTACAAAATCTATATGAGGAAAGCTATACAAATATGGTGAAAGAAATCAAAGAAGAACTAAATAAATGGGACAATATTCCATATGCTTGGATAGAAAGACTCAATATCATCAAGTTGTCGGTTGTTCCCAATTTTGATCCATAGATTCAATGCTATCTCAATCAAGATTCCAGAAAGTTATTTTATAAATCTTGACAAATTGATTCTAAAGTTTATTTGAAGAAGCAAAAGACTGAGAATAGCCAACACAATAAAGAACAAACTTATAGGATTGACTGACACTACCTCATTTCAAGACTTTCTACAGAGTTACAGTAATCAAGACAGTATGATGTTGGCAAAATAATAGACAAATATATCAACACAACAGAACAGAGAGCCCCGAAATAGACTCACATAAGTAGTCAACTGATCTTTGACACAGGAGCAAAGGCAATACAATGGAGCAAAGATATCCTTTTCAACCAATGGTGCTGGAACAACTGGATATCCACATGCAAAAAAGTGAATCTAGACACAGACTCACACCTTCTCAAAAATTAACTCAAAATGGATTACAGACCCAAATGTAAAATGCAAATAAAACTCCTAAAAGATAGCATAGGAGAAAATAAGAATGACCTTGGATATGGCAATGACTTTTTAGATATAACACCAAAGAAGGGCATGATTCATGAAAGAAAGAATTGGTAAGTGGGACTTCATTAAAATTAAAAATCTCTGCTCTGTGGAAGACAATACCAAGAGAAAGAAAAGACAAGCGACAGACTGGGAGAAAATATTTGCAAAAGACATAACTGAAAAAGGACTATTACCCAAATACTGTATATAAGGAACTCTTAAAACTCAAAAATAAGAAAATGACCTAATTAAAAAATGGGCCAAGGACCTTAACAGACACCTCTCCAAAGAAGAAATACAAATGGCAAATAAGCATGTGAAAAGATGCTCCATATCATATATCATCAGGGAAATGCAAATAAGAACAATGGGATTTCACTGCACACCTATGAGAATGCCCCAAATCCAGAACACCAACATTTGACAGCACCAAATGCTGGAGAGGATGTGCAATAACAGAAACCCTTACTCATTGCTGGTGGGAGTGCAAAATGGTACAGCCGCTTTGCAAGACAGTTTGGTAGTTTCTTACAAAAGTAAACATAACTTATGATTTGAGCAATTACTACCCTTTGTATCTGCCCAAAGGAGTTGAAAACTTTGATGTCTATACAAAAACCTGCACACAAATGTTTATAGCAGCTTTAGTCATAATTGCCAGAACTTTGGTAACCAAGATGTCTTTCAGCAAGTGAATGGATAAATTATAGTATATCAAGACAATGGGATGTTATTCAGTGCTAGAAAGAAATGAGCTATCAAGCCATGAAAGACATTGAAGAAACTTTGATGCATATTCTTAAGTGGAAGAAGTCAATCCGAAAAAGTTACATACTGTATGATTGCAACTATAATCTTACATTACAGAAAAGGCAAAACTATGGAGACTGAAAATGTCCGTGGTTGCCAGGGGTTAGGAGTAAGGAGAGATGACTGGACACAAAGGATTTATAGGGCAGTGAAATTGTTCTGTGTGATGCTATAATGATGAATGTATGTCATTACATATTTGTCTAAACCCATAGAATGTACAACACCAAGAATGAATCCTAATGTCAACTATGACCCTGGGTGATAATGATATGTCAATGTAGGTCCATCAGTTGTAACATACGTACCACTCTGGTGGGGATGTTGATAATGGGGGAGGCTATTCATGTGTGGGGGCAGGGGGTGTATGGGAAATCTCTATACCTTCTGCTCAATTTTGGTATGAGTCTATAACAGCTCTAAAAAATAAAGTCTATTAAAAGAAAAAGGGTAATTGGCTCTCTGCCTTTAGCTTCAAGAGTAGTTCAGTGGGATTTGCTGAAAATTCTCACAGTGTCTGGTAGTGTGCTGTAAATGGCCAGTTCATAAAATTAAACTGATGATTAGGAAAACCATTTTGAAAATACTTTTAAAGAATCCAGAGAGAAGTTGTTCTATAGAGACTTTTGCTGCATTGTGGAGATATATTAATCTTACTCAAAAGAAAGTACTTACGAATAGCTTATCTTACAAACTGATTTGCTTTAAAATGCTAGCACTCTGTGAAGAAATCACTGTATAATTCTCCTTAAAATTTGTTTTATTATATGTAAATTTTTGTTTAAATTGTGCAAAGGGATATAGGACTTCTTTTTTTTAGTTTTTTTTATTGATACATAATAATTGTACACATTCATGGATTACATGTTACATCTTGAAACAAGCACACAATATACAATGATCAAATCAGGGTAACTGGGACAAGATTCACTTGAAACATTCATCATTGCTTTATGTTGGGAGCATTTGAAAACTAGCTATTCTGAAATACAGTAAACTATCATCAACTATGGTTGCCCCATTGTACCACTGAATATCAGAACTTCTTCCTCTTCATTACCCCGTCCCACCACCCTGACCAATCTCTAGTAGCCACCGTTCTATGTACTACTTCCTTGAGATCAATTTTTTTTTTAGGTCCCATATTTGAGTGTGAAAATGAAATATTTATCTTTCTGTGCCTGGTTTATTTCACTTAAAATAATGAAATAGGACTTATTTTCTAAGAAAAAAAGTAATTATTACTACTCAGCAGAATGTGACTATAAATCTCAGTATTATAGAGTAAAACATAATCATTAACATTCAGCACAAACTTACTTTCACCATAGTTTCCAATTTCAAAACAAATGGGAGAAGAGAAGCCTGAAGCTTTGTCACCAGGGTGACCTTCCAACTTAGGTTTCATTCTTTTCCTCTTTTGGGCAAATAAATGAGAATAAACGAGAAACAACCCAAAGAACCATTTAGGACACAAACCTTGGAGTGAAAGGGATTTTCTATTACAGGCCTATATTGAAATTAAAAGTAGGCTAAGGAAGTCAATGGCTATTTTCTGAAAAGGTACACAAAATGTTCCTGGTGGTCTGCCCTCAGAGTCTGGCCTCAGCACTACAGCAGAGCAGCCTCAAGTCTCAAGGGCACTACAGGTGCCAGGCCAAGCTCTTCTTAGCTGAATAGGTATTGGAGTTGCTTGGAGCAATTACCAAAGCCAGGTGAAAGGAAGAAGAGAGGAAATGATAACTATGAAGAGATTTCTGAGCAATTTAAAATAAAATGTATATAAGCTTTGTTTCTTAAGTTCAATGGTATGAGGTGTTAGCATAATTTTTATTGTATAGAAAATAGCTCCTCATATGGTTACATAAGTTATATAACCATGAGATGAAGGTAACATTATTATCACTATTTTGTATTTGTGAAAAATGAGACCTAGGTTAACTTTGCAAATATCTGGTTGATCCAGGCTTTGAATATACTCTTTTTCTTACTGAGGTAAAATTAACATATAATAATTCAAATCTTAAGTATATAGCTCTGTAACTTAAAAATTTTTTTATTAGTAACTTAATGGGTACAAAAGCCTATATTTTGTACACATTAACCATCCCCACTTTATCCCTTCTTCCTGCTACTCTTCCCAGCCTCTGGTAACCATTCTACTCTGTCTCCATGAGATCAACTGTTTTTGATATTTAGCTCTCATATATGAGTGAGAACATGAGAGATTTGTCTTTCTGTACATGACTTATTTCACTTAACATAATGTTCTACAGTTCCATCCATGTTGTTGCAAATGGTAGGATTCCATTCTTTTTTGTGGCTATATAATATTCCACCATGTGTATATAACCCAATTCTTTATCTGTTCATCCATGGATGGACACTAAGGTTTATTCCAAATCTTGGCTATTGTGAATAGTGCTGCAATAAATATGGGAGTGCAGATATCTCTTCGATATACCGAATTCCCCTCCTCTGGATATATACCAAGCAGTGGGATTGCTGGGTCATATGGTAGTTCTATTTTCATTTTTTGGGGGAACCGCCATACTCCATAGTGTTTGTACTAATTTACATTCCCCCCAAAAGTGTATGGTCCACATCTGTGCCAGCATTCATTATTGCTGTTTTTTTTTGTTTGTTTGTTTTTTTGCTAAAAGCCGTTTAAACTGGAGTAAGATGATATCTAATCATAGTTTTGATTTGCATTCCTCTGTTGACTAATGATGTTGAACATTTTTTCCATATGCCTTTTGGCCATTTGTATGTCTTCTTTTGAGAAATATCTATTCAGATGCTTTGCCCATTTTTAATTGGATTATTTAATTTTCTCCTATTGAGTTATTAGAGCTCCTTGTATATTCTAGTTATTAGTCCCTTTGTCAGATGGGTAGTTTGCAGATATTTTCTCCCATTCTGTGGGTTGTCTCTTCACCTTGTTGATTGTTTCCTTTGCTGTGCAGAAGCTTTTTAGCTTGTTGTGATCCCATTTATCCGATTTTGCTTTGGTTGCTTGTGCTTTGGGGGTAATACTCAAGAAGTCCTTGCCCAGACTTCCTGAAGCATTCCCCAATGTTTTCTTTTAGTAGTTTCATAATTTCAGGTCTTAGATTTAAGTCTTTAATCCATTTTGATTTTATTTTTGTATATGGTGAGAGATAAGGGTCTAGTTTCATTCTTCTGCATTTGCATATCTAGTTTTCCCAGCACCATTTATTGAAGAGACTATTCTTCCCCACTGTATGTTCCTGGCAACTTTGTCAAAGATAAGTTCACTATAAATGTGTGGATTTATTTTTGAGTTTTCTATTCTGTTCCATTGGTCTATGTGTCTGTTTTTATGCCAGTACTGTGCTCTTTTGGTTACTACAGCTTTGTAGTATAATTTGAAATCAAGTAATGTAATTCCTCCAGTTTTGTTCTTTGTGCTCAGGATGGCTTTGGCTATTCTGGGTCTTCTGTGATTACATATAAATTTTAGGATTCTTTTTTCTATTTCTGTGAAGAATGTCATTGGTATTTTGATGGGGATTGCATTGAATCTGTAGATTGCTTTGGGTAGTATGGATATTTCAACAATATTGATTCTTCCAATCCATGAGCATGGAATATCTTTTAATTTTTTCGTGTCCTCTTTACTTTTGTTCATCAATGTTTTATAGTTTTTATTATAGAGAGCTTTCATTTGCTATTGTAAATAGGATTAATTTGTTAGTTTCTTTTTCAGATTGTTCACTGTTGGCATGTAGAAATGCTTTTTGTATCCTGCAACTTTACTGAGTTTGTTTGTCAGTTGTAACTGTGTGTGTGTGTGTGTGTGTGTGTGTGGTCTTTGGATTTTTCTAGATATAAGATCATATCAACGGCCGGGCACGGTGGCTCACACCTGTAATCCTAGCACTCTGGGAGGCCGAGGCAGGTGGATCGCTTGAGGTCAGGAGTTTGAGACCAGCCTGAGCAAGAGCAAGACCCTGTCTCTACTAAAAATAGAAAGAAATTATCTGGCCCACTAAAAATATATATAGAAAAAATTAGCCGGGCATGGCGGCACATGCTTCTTGTTCCAGCTACTTGGGAGCCTGAGGCAGAAGGATTGCTTAAGCCCAGGAGTTTGAGGTTGCTGAGAGCTAGGCTGATGCCATGGCACTCACTCTAGCCTGGGCAACAGAGCGAGACTCTGTCTCAAAAAAAAAAAAAAATCATATCATCTGCAAATAGGGATAATTTGACTTCTCCCTTTCCAATTTAGATGCCTTTTATTTCTTTCTCTTGTCTGATTGCTTTAGCTAGAACTTCTAGTACTATGCTGAATGACAGTGTTGAAAATGGGCATCCTTGTCTTGTTCCAGATCTTAGAGGAAAGGCTCTCAGTTTTTCCCCATTCAATATGATAGTCACTGTGGGTCTGTTATATATGGCCTTTGTCATTCTGAGGTAAGTTCCTTCTATACCCAGTTTTTTATTTATTTATTTTTATTTATTTATTTATTTATTTTTTTGAGACAGAGTCTCACTCTGTTGCCCAGGCTAGAGTGCCGTGGCATCAGCCTAGCTCACAGCAGCCTCAGGCTCCTGGGCTCAAGCAATCCTCCTGCGTCAACCTCCCAAGTAGCTGGGACTACAGGCATGTGCCACCATGCCTGGCTAATTTTTTCTATATATATTTTTAGCTGTCCAGATAATTTCTTTCTATTTTTTTTTTTTTTTTTTTTTAGTAGAGACGGGGTCTCACTCTTGCTCAGGCTGGTCTCGAACTCCTGAGCTCAAACGATCCGCCTGCCTTGGCCTCCCAGAGTGCTAGGATTATCGGCGTGAGCCACCATGCCCGGCTTATACCCAGTTTTTTTTGAGAGTATTTATGGTGAAGGGATGTTGAATTTTATTGAGTGCTTTTTCAGCATCAGTGAAATGAGCATATGGTTTTTGTCTTTCTTTCTCTTGATATGATGTATCACATTGATTGATTTGGATATGTTGAAGCATCCTTGCATCCTTAGGATGAATCTCATTTGATCATGATGAAGAATCATTTAAATGTGTTGTTGAACTCAGTTTGCTAGTATTTTGTTGAGGATTTTTGCATCTGCATTCATCAGAAATATTGGTCTACAATCTTCTTTTTTTATGTGTGTCTGGTTTTTGGCATCTGGGTGTTACAGGCTTTGTAGAATGAGTTTGGGAGTATTCTCTCCCCCTTTATTTTTTGGAATAATTTAAGTAGGAGTTTTATTAATTCTACTGTGAATGCTTGATAGAATTCAGCAATGAAGCCATCAGACCTTGAGCTTTTGTTTGATGGGAGACTTTGATTACTGCTTCGATCTCTTTACTTGTTATAAGTGTATTTAGGTTTTGAATAATTTCTTCCTGGTTCAATCTTGGTAGGTTGTATGTATCTAGGAATTTATCGATTTCTTCTAGATTTTCCATTTTATTGATGTATAGTTGCTTAGCTCTAATGATTGTTTGGATTTCTGCAGTATCAGGTTTATTTTTAATTTTCTTTATTGATACATAATAATTGTACATATTCATGGATTACATGTTACCTCTTGATACAAGCACACAACATACAATGATCAAATCAGGGTAACTGGGACAAGATTCACCTAAAACATTCATCATTGCTTTATGTTGGGAGCATTTGAAAATTTCTAGCTATTCTGAAATACAATAAACTATTGTCAACTATAGTTTTTAAAATTTTTAAATTTTAAAATTTTTTTATTGCAGTATCAGTTTTATGTTTCCTTTTTCATGTCTGATTTTATTTATTTGGGTCTTCTCCCTTTTCTTCTTAGTTACTCTGGCTAAAGGTGTGTGAATTTTGTTTATCTTTTCAAAAAACTGACTTGATTTCATTGATTGTATTTTTTTGTTTCAATTTCATTTATTTCTGCTCTAATCTTTATAATTTCTTTTCTACTAATTTTGGGTTTGGCTTGCTCTTATTTTTCTAGTTCTTTGAGATGCATCATTGGGTTGTATATTTGACACTTTTTTCTTTTCTGATGTATGCATTTATTGCTATAAACTTTCTTCTTACTACTGCTTTTGCTGCATTCCATAGGTTTTGATATGTTTTGTTTTCATTTTCATTTCTTTTGAGAAATTTTTAAATTTCTTTTTTAATCTCTTCATTGACCCACTGGTCATTCAGGAGCATATTATTTAGTTTCCATGTGTTTATATAGTTTCCAACATTTTTATTGATTTCTAGTTTTACTCCTTTGTGGTCAGAGAAAATATTTGGTATGAATTCAATTTTTTTTTGAAATTTTAAAGACTTGTTCTGTGGCCTAACATATGGCCTATCCTTGAGAATTATCTATGAGCTGAGGAGAAGAATATGTATTCTGTAGCTGTTGGATGAAATGTTCTATAAGTATCTATTAGGTCCATTTGGTTAATAGTGCAGATTAAGTCCAATGTTTCTTTGTTGATTTTCTGTCTGTATTATCTGTCCAATGCTGAAAGTAGAATGTTGAGGTCTCCAATGATTATTGTATTGGAGTGTATCTCTCTCTTTATCTCTTTAATATTTGCTTTATGTATCTGGGTGCTTCAGTGTTGGGTGCATATATATTTAGAATTGTTATTAATGTATCCTCTTGCTGAATTGACCTGTTTATCATTATATATCATTATATATAATTACCTTCTTTGTCTCTTTCTATAGTTTTTGTCTTGAAATCTATTTTATCTGATGGAACTATAGCTACTTTTGCTCTTTTTTGATTTCCATTGGCATGGAGTATCTTTTTCCATCCCTTTATTTTCAGTCTATGTGTGTCTTTATAGGTGAAGTGTGTTTCTGGCTGACAACATGGGTTGGATCTTTTTTTTTTTTTTTTAAATCCATTCAACCACTCTAGGTCTTTTGATTGGAGAGTTTATAGTCCATTCACATTCAATATTATTATTGACAGGTAAGAACTTACTACTGCCATGTTGATATTTGATTTCTGGTTGTTTTCTGGTCCTCTCTTCCTTCCTTCCTTCCAGTCTTCCTTTGTTAAAAGTGATTTTCTCTGGTAGTGTGTTTTAATTTCTTACTTTTTATTTTTTGTGTATCTGTTGTAGGTTTTTTGATTTAAGGTTACCATGAGGCTTGCAAATAACATTGTATAACCAATTATTTTAAACATGTGACAGACAACTCTGCTTACAAACAAACAAACAAGCAAAGAGAAATCTAACACCAATTCTACTTTTTAACTCCATCCCCATTTTTTAATTTTTTGTTGTTTCATCTACATCTTTTTATACTATCTTTCAAAAAATTGTTGTAGTTATTTTTGATAGGTTTGCATTTTTATCTTCCTACTGAAGGTATAAGTGGTTTATGCAGCAATAGAGTATTCTGTATTTGTGTGCTTATTGTTACCAGTTGTATAACTTCAGATGATTAATTATTTTTCATTAATGTCCTTTTCTTTCAGATTGAAGAAGCCCCTTTAGCATTTCTCGTAGGACAGGTTTGGTGTTGACGAAATCCCTCAGCTTTTGTTTGTTTGGGAAAGTCTCTATTTCTCCTTCATGTTTGAAGGATATTTTGCAAGATATAATATTCTAGGGTTAAGGTTTTTTTCCTTCAGCACTTTGAAAATGTCATGCTACTCTCTCCTGGCCTGTGAAGTTTCCATTGAGAAGTCTGCTGCCAGATGTGTTAATATTAGAGCTCCTTCATATGTTATTTTTTTCTTTTTTCTTGCTTCTTTAGGACCTTTTCTTTATCTGTGACATTTGGGAGCTTGATTATTAAATGCTTTGAAGTAGTCTTGTTTGGGTTAAATCTGCTTGGTGTTCTATGACCTTCTTGTAACTGAATATTGATCTTTAGGTTTGGAAAGTCTCTTTTATTATTTCTTTGAATAAACCTTCTACCTCAGTCTCTTTCTCTACCTCCTCTTTAAGGCCAACAATACTTGGATTTGCCCTTTTGAAGCTATTTTATAGATCTTGTAGGTGTGTTTCATTCTTTTTTATTCTTTTTTCTCTTGTGACTATTTTCAAATAGCCTGTCTTCAAGCTCACTGATTCTTTCTTCTGTTTAGTCAATTCTGCTGTTGGGAAACGCTGATGCATTTCTTGGCTTGTCAATTGAATTATTAAGCTCCATAATTTCTTCATTTTTAAAATTATTTCAATCTCGTTGTTAAATTTTTCTGATAGGCTTCTGAATTCCTTCTTTGCATTGTCTTTAAGTTCACTGAGCTTCCTCAGGACAGCTATTTTGTTTCTTTTTAAAAAGTTTTTTACTTTTTTTAAATTTTAGAGACAAAGACAGCTATTTTGAATTCTTCATCTGAAAGGCCACATATCTCCATTACTCCAGGATTGGTCACCAGTACCTTATTTAGTTTGTTTGGTGAGATCATGTTTTCCCAGGTGTTTTTGATACTTGTGGATGTTCGTTGATATCTGGGCATTGAAGAGTTAGGTATTTATTTTAATCTTTGTAGTCTAGTCTTATTTGTTCCTATCCTTGAGAAGGTTTTCCAGGTATTCAAAGCGAATTGAGTGCTGTGATCTAAGTCTTTGGTCACTGTAGCTGTATCAGCACTGGGAGTGTCCCAAGCCCAGGAATGACTTTTACAGACTCCTGTTGGTACTGCCTTGATGGATAAGATACAGGATAATTGCCTGGATTACTAGGCAAAGTCTCTCACCCTTTTCCCTCTCTCTCTGTACTGGGCTGCTGGAGTTGGGGAAGGAGTGACACGGGCTACCAGTTCCAAGTCATACCTGAAGCCAGCCCAGTCTAACCCAAAGCCCGTGGTAACTGTTGCCTGGCTACCTCTGATATTTATTCAAAGCACACGGGCTCCTTAGTCAGCAGGTGGTCAATCCTGCCAGCACTGGGTCCTTTTCTTCAGGGCACCATGTTTCCTTCTGGCCCAGGGTGGGTCCAGAAATGTCTTCCAGGAACTAACTGGATTCAGGTGCTTGGTACTTTATTTTACTGTGGCTGAGCTAGTATCCAAGTTGCAAAATAAAGTCCTCTGAACTTTTTCGTTTCCTTTCCTCTAGTGAAAGAAGACTCTCTGAGCCACAATGCCTGTAGTTGGAGGGAGGGTTATACAGGTACTGGCTTGGCCACCACTGCTGGTGTCTCACTGAGTCACACATACCCCAAGTCCACTGGCTCTGAGCCAGCATACCCACAGGAATGGCCCATTCATTCATTCTATAAATATTTACTGAGTGCTTACTATGTGCCAGGACCTGTGACATGTGCTAGGATGGAATGATAAACCAGGTAAATTTCATTCTTGTAGTTATAGAATTTAGTTTGGTGTGGTTGTGTTTAACCTGTGCTCTGCTGAAGGCTTCAGGGAATGCCTCAGGGGCAACTCGTAGAGGTAAGTGAGGTGGGAGGAGATGGGCCAGAAGTTCCTGTCCCATTTTTTTTTTTTTTTTGAAACAAGGTCTTGCTCTGTTGCCCAGGCTACAGTGCAGTGGCATGATCACTGCTCACTGCAACCTCAAACTCCTGGGCTCAAGGGATCCTCTTGCCTCAGTCTCCTTAGTAGCTGAGACTACAGATGCACCACCAACCTAATTTGTTTTTTATTTTTTGTACAGATGTTGCTCAGGCTGGTCTTGAACTCCTGGCCTCAAGTGATCCTCCTGCCTTGGCCTCCTAAAGTGCTAGGATTACAGGCATGAGTCACTGTGCCTGCCCTCTTGTCCCATCTTTTCTTCAAACTTCAATCAGTTGCCCTTTCTCTGTTTTACCCATTGAGCTGCCTTAGAATATTTCAGCTTCATAAAAGATCTTGATGCTAAACAAGTTTAAAATTCATAATCTAGTTAGTTTAACTACTCCCAAGAGGTTCTTCCTTCCCTAGTCTCTCCCATTTTTCACTTATTTGCTCAATGAACATTAGACATCAGGGATTATGCTGACTGTTACAATGGATTATAAAATGTAGTCATTGCATTCATGAAGTTTTACAATCTAGCAGTATTTTATAGTGGTTTCAACTACCATACGGTTAGAGCTATGGGGATGACCCCTGCCAGGTTACAACTATTCTGTGAAGCCCCTTCCAAAATTCCTGTGCCGCTGAATTGAAGAGCACGCTCCTTGGCCAGTGGAGAGACTTCTGGACCAGCAGCTGCTGTGCACACCAGAGGGTTACAGACTCCTTCCTGCCTCGCCAGTCAGTGGCGTTTAACCTTTGCCATGTTGCGGCACTTACTCACACACAAAGCATGCCAGGGATTTATTGAGATTTTGGCCATCAAGGTGAAGAAGAACTGAAATCACTTTCCAAGCATGAGCGATTCCTTTTGTTTTAATCATAACTCCACCCCTTTCCCGCGGTCGGTTGCAGCAGGTCATTGAGTCATGACAGCCAGACTGAGGATGGCGGCCCCTCCTTACCTCGCTGTGTGCTTCACATGCTGCTCTTGGGAGCTAAGCAAATATTTGCAGGACGGAACTGAATGGGAACAGAGGTCCTCCTGTACGTGTCTCTGAGCTGTTTGTAGAGGTGCCAGAGTCCAGGTAATTGGTAATTAACCTTCACATAATGCTTGATTGCAGGTAGAGATAGGATTTCCTTAACTTTAGGCAGGGCTGACTTTATTGGTAGAATGAATGGATTATCTGAATAATTTGATTTGAAAGGACTTTTCTGGAAAGCATCTCTCCTCAAATACTCTTCTGGCTTTTAGCATCAGCAATTCATTTTTGGTGAAAGTGGTTTGTCTGTAAACATACCTATTAAAATATGGATCCCTCAGTCCTCATGCCTTCCTAGGTGTCACATATGATGTCATCATATATTTGAATCTTATGAGTCTTATTGAATTCCTCAGACTGATTTCTGTAAGTTTCAGGGACTTGAGTACTAGGACTGACTGAGAGAAATGCTGAAACCTGGGTTTTGAGCCCAGAGCTCTCTGCTAAGACTCTAGGATGCCATAAAAAGCAGCCTTGTTTTGTCAGGAAGCTGGCAAGTGAGTAGGATTAGAGGTTATCAAAAAATAAAAATAAAAAATTATTTCCTCTGCAATTTTATCCCTGGTAGTCCTAACATTAACTGCAAGAGACTGGCCACTGAGGTTGAAAGCTATTTTCATTGGTAAAAGATGACAAATGCTTTTATGTATCTGTATTTATATAAGACATAATCTTTTTATAACAATTTTTAGGTATAGCACTGAACCACATATAAATTGAAGGAAAAATATAATGAATGCAGGGCAGAGAGGATCCATGAGAATTCTCCACATTTACTACTAAATTTTTATTATAGGATAACAGAGGAATTTCTACTAAAACCAAAAATTGCTTCTTTATCCATGTGTGATGTCTGTAGGACATACACACCATACTTTAGTATCTTTTAGTTAATCACAGACAAAAGGAAATATTTTAAAATTCGAAATGAAGTACATGGAAGTCTGTGTTGAATTTGAAATTTTTAAGACTTTTAGAATTTTACAACTAAATTTCCATTACTTTTATTTTTAATATTTCAGAAGTCTTAAAATATATAGGAATCTTTGGTATGCCCTAAAATTACTTAGTTAATATTATGAAACTTAATTTGGCATGCTTACCTAATTAATGGGATCTGAAGAATGGTTAGTTTGTAACACCATTGTAATACAATGGTGGTTGTAACACTGAAGACATTTTTTTTTTCAAGACTAGACACATAATTGACTTATTAAGCAATTTCTGTTTACAATTGTGTTATCTTCCTCTATTTGGAGACCTCAGTAGGCCACATGTGTTGAGTATACCAGGTAAGAATAGATTAGCTATTACCTTTTTCATTGAAAGTTGAAGAGCCTGTCCATTTATCTGGGATAGAGACACAACTATGATGCATGGCTTATAAAATATAAAGGGGTCAGCTACTTTCATCACCATCTGAGATTTGATTCTTGGAAGTTTGGTGTCAAAAGCTAAATTCCATACGTTTATGTGAACATTTATTTATATCTCTTTCACAGTCTCTGAACAGAATATTTTTGATAAATATTTTTTTCTTTTTTTTTATTTCAGCATATTATGGGGGTACAAAAGTTTAGGTTACATATATTTCCCTTGACACTGCCCCCTTTCTGAGTCAGAGCTTCCAGCGTGTCCATCCCCCAGACCGTGAGCATCGCACTCATTATGTATGTATACACCCATCCCCTCCCCCGCCATCTGCCCCACACCCGATTAGTGTTATTCCTAAATGTGCTCTTAGGTGATGATCAGTGAAACCAATTTGATGGTGAGTACATGTGGTGCTTATTTTTCCATTCTTGGGTTGATAAATATTTTTGATAAATACGTAAAACCAGCAACCACCAATTACTCTCTGTTATCTATGAGGTGCTGGTTATTTAGCCTTCTATTCAAAGCCCCTTAATTTGGCCTCTACTCTCTTTTACAATATTACATCCTAGTAGACTGCATCCCACACCTTCTACTCTAGTTAGATTGGCCCAGCAAACATGGCATGTGTTTATTTCCTTTATTACTCCATCCCAACAGACCATAGTACCCTCCCATTCATCTTTGCCCACTTATGTCCGAATCATCTTTCAAGTAGTCCATCATGCTTGAAGTTTCCTTTGACTTCTATGATCTGCAGTACCTGTACTCCATTTCTAAGTTCTTATCATCTTGCATGTATTACTCACTTGGCATCTAATTGCAATAGATATTTCCTGAGTGCTTACTAAATCCAAGCATTGTATTAGTATCATTTTCTTTTTTATTTTTTAAATTTCAGCATGTTACAGGGCTACAAATGTTTAGGTTACATATATTGCCTTTGCCCCACCCGAGTCAGAGCTTCAAGCCTGTCCGTCCCCCAGACGGTGCGTACCACACCCATTAAATGTGAGTATATCCATCCCTTCCTCCCCACTCCCACCTGCCCGACACTTGATGAATGTTACTACTATATGTGCACATAAGTGTTGATCAGTTAATACCAATTTGATGGTGCGTACATGTGGTGCTTGTTTTTCCATTCTTGTATACTGTGGAGTTCTACTCTGCCACAAAAAACAATGGTGATCTAGCACCTCTTGTATTACCGTGGATAGAACTGGAGCCCATTCTACTAAGTGTAGTGTCATCTTCTTATTTAATCCTCAAACCTCATAGGGAAGGTACCATTCTTATTTTGGGCACCAGTTTAAACTGGCGAAACCTAGATTCAAATGCATATTCTGATTGACTAAATAATATTACCTTAAATTCAGAACTAACCTTTCACCCATTTTAATCTTTTCTCCTGTAGGTTGTAAATTCTTTTGGAATGTTGAAATGATGCAATTTATCTTCTCCAACCTCCTTCATATTGCCTGTCTCCTGCACATGGTTTCTAACATAATGCTCTGCATTTGTTTGGATCTCAATAAACATTTGTTCGCTGAAGAGAGGAAAAGATAACAATGTGCTTTTACCATGGATTTCTAACTTGTTTCTTACCTTTTTTGGAAACTTATATTTTTCTCTGTAATAAACAATTACTCATTAAGTTACCTCGGTGATATGAGATATTCATTCTGTGAGTACCTTAGAACCGTTACCAAATTTCTTACCCTAGAAACGTTGAGACATTCTCAACTCTCTGGGACACTTGTTAATGTAATCATAAGATAGACTTTGAAGTATAAGGATAAAACTTAGGCAAAATCTTATGCAGTGCAAGGTATGTTTACATTCTCATAGGTCAATGAATGTTTGTTGGAAAACATGAATGAATAAGACCTAAAACCACAGAAATATATCTGTTTCAAAGATATTGAAAGTGAGGAGAACATCTGTGTAAATAACAATTTTTAGTATCATTTGCTAAATAAAACCTTGATACTGTGCTTACATCATCCCTTTCAAACCTCTTACTATGTATCATTATTTTAGGAGCAAAATATTGTATCCATCTAAAAGTTAAGATGCATGTATCTGTGGTAGCACTGATATAATCTGTAATACCATCTCAGCGTTTCATCACACATAAGATTAATAAGATTAATCTTATCTTATTTCTGCAGGGGCCACGGTGGCTTCTTGTGTTCCATGGTAACTTAATAAAAAGATGTAAACAAGTGTGCATTGCATTGCCTTTGCAGATAAAATATTCTTTCTTCATAGGTCTGATTTCTAAACTGTTTCACCTTGGAGTGAACTGATTATGAATTGGGTGGGTGGGGAGAACTTTCCGCCCGAATACATTTCCAAATTGAGACTGTCTTAGGCTACTGAGGTGTCTCTGTGTGTGAAGAACCAATGTCTAATGCTATCATGGGAAGATCATGCATAGGCAAATATAAGTAAGTTTGGCTCCAGAATTAAAACATTAAACACTCCTAAAGACTCACATAGCAATTTTTACTGAAAATGCTTTTAATAACTACATGATGAGTGCGATGCGCACTGTCTGGGGAATGGACACGCTTAAAGTTCTGACTTGGGGGGATGGGCGGGACATGGGCAATATATATAACCTGAACTTTTGTACCCCCATGATAAGCTGAAATAAAAAAAAAAAAAAGAAAATGCTTTCTGGTTCTTAAACTAGATAATGATACATTATTTGTGCATGTACCATTAAGTCACATGGACGATTAACTATACTCAAATGTTGGATTAGTTCTAGGCTATATGTATCATTGCTAATAATTATAGAAATAAAAATTAACCTGTTGTCTAGTTGGATATGAGTTAAATATCATCTGGCTAGACATGTGTTAACTTGATAAACTCATGGTTGTGGAAATCATATACTCTAAGAACCCAGATGGAAGCTTCATCTATATTCACTGTGGGTGGTTAAACTCAGAACCCTGAATCCCTGGTTCACATTCCTAATTCTCTCCATTTTCACCACCAGGTAGGAAATCTTCATTGTTAGTTCTCCTGCTGGGATTACTAGAAACATCCTTATTGAGAACACTAGGAGAAATCCTTACTTGATTACAAACAGTGCCACCTGACTCTCTTTGGGAAGACATTATGATAAAGCAAATAGTCAGTAATTCATAAGCAAAATGAAGTCTGATACATGTTCATGTTCAAATGCTCTCTTTTAAACATACAGATTTCTTGTCTCCAATGTACACTTACTGAATCCCAGTCTCTTGAGGTATGGTTTTGGTATTGGACTTGCTTAAAAGCACCCCAGATGATTCCAATGCTCACCAAAATGCCAACACCATGATTCTAGAATGGCAGAGCAGTGAGAGATGACAACCAGCTGGGACTTTTGTCAAGGTTGTGCTTCACCTGGACCTTAAGTGGAGGGTTGGATTTTCAGAGGTTGAGATAAAAGCAGAGGAGGTTACACGAGGATACAGGGATACGAACAGCCTGCAATGTTATCTTCCTGTGGAAGAGTGAGTATTCTGATTTGTGTCAGCTGTGGGGTTTTAGAAGGATAAAAGTAAAATAAAATAAAATAAAATAAAAAAACTACTGAAAAATTAGGCTAGTGTCATTTTGAGAGTGTTCTTGGTTTTCTTTCCATGGATAAACAAGGAAAAAGAGCATTTATTTTTAATATCTGCTAACAATAAACCGCCAAGATCATGAAGTAGTTTTAGAACGACTTACACACCTTTGTTTTCGGGAGCTTCTTTCCCATGTTTAAATAATATGCCTTAACCTTTTGCTATGTTTGATTTTTCTTTTTTCTTTTTTTTGTTAAGATATTTACAAATAAATACAAAACATCCTATTACTTATCCCAAATACGGTATTGTACATATCTAAGAAGAAAAGTTATTTTCTTGCATAATGTTAGTACCATTGTCACACTTAACACAATTAATATGATTGTTTTGTAGTAGCTAGTACCCAGCCCATATTCAAATTTCCCAGTTTTCCCGTATTTTCTACAGCTGCTTTTTTTCCAAAAAAAGATCTGATTAAGTACTGCTCTGTATTTTCTTAGTACCCAGCCCATAGTCAGATTTCCCCAGTTGTCTCATATTGTTTTTTACAGCTGCTTTTCTTTTGCAAAAAAAATCTAATTAAGTACCACTCTGCATTTGCTTCTGAAACTGCTTTTAATCTAGGACATTACTATCCCTCCCTTTTCCTCTCTCTTTATTCCCTGCATGGTAACTTTTGAATTATAACTAATAGAATTGGCGAGTTTCATCCTTTTTTCCCATTCATCCATTCATTTATTCATTTGCTCATTTAGTTTTTAGAGGATTATTTGTTGAGCCATTTCCGTGTGCCAGGCACTGCACTTACAGCTGGACATACAAGAAGATAACACAATGTTTCTCTATGATAAACCAGAAATTATTTTTCTTTTTTAAGCCCTCTTCCCAGAAGAAACCAGGAATTATTTTGAAGGAAACATTGTTTTTCTGATGAAAATGCGGCTCTGAGAATGTCATTAAAAAAATACATGCACAGATGCACTCACTTGCCCACATGCTTAACAGACTGCAGGAAGCTTTTAAACAGAATATAAAGTGGTTTTTGTTTATTAAAACTCCATTTCAGAGTTTATGCTACATGGCCATGACATTTCAACTACAGTTCTGTTCCAAGTGCCAGAAGGTGGGAGACGTTTTTATTGCTCCTGGAGTCTTACCAGGCTTGAGGAAAAGAGCTAACTAAGGAAAACTGGCAGAGGAAGAACTTTATTTTTGTCCTTGAGTTATCTTGTTTTTATGTTAAAACATTTTTAAAGACGTTGAAGCGTGCTCTGGAATTCCCTGCAGTGCTCATTTATTGGGAGATGTTCCTCCCTTCATCCATCTGACCCCTGGGGAGCTGCCTCGGGAATGGGCAACAAAGGCCTTTGGGAAGATGCCATCATGAGCCACACAATGACATTTAGGTTCACCAGTGGATCACAGATAAGACAGTGGTCCCGTAAGATTATAATGCTGTATTTTTTCTGTACCTTTTCTATGTTAAGACACGTTTAGAGACACCAATGCTTACTGTGGCGTCACGGTTGCCCACAGTGTTCAGTGCAGTGCCACAGGCTGGAGCCCAGGAGCAGTAGGAGACCCCGTGTGGCCTGGGTGCGCAGTGGGGGTGTCATTCAGGTCTGTGCATGTACACGCTAGGTGTTCGCACAATGACAAAATTGTCTAATGACACATTTCTCAGAAGGTGTCCCCGTTAAGTGACACATGACTGTATTTGAACTAGAAGTGAGAAAAGTAAACCGGTCTCTGGGTTCCTTATAGGATGTAAGGTTTATTGTGCCTTAGCCTCTTTTTTCCAGTCAGGGTTTCAGAAAGGAGGAAGTCACTTTTCAAAGGGACAGAGAAGTGAAGCTGATGTGGAAGAGAGTGCTGGAGACAGGCTGGTGGCATTTCAGTTGTCCTTGGTTCCACTGTTTACGGAGGCTCATCCATGAGACACATAACTTCCCCAAGTTTGCGTAGCATAATTTCCTTTTTTTTGTTTTTTAAAGCCAACCTGAGTTGGGTTTCTGTCCCTTACAACCGAGGGCACGTATTACCTTATTTCTTCCTACTTATCTCCAATTATTTGAATGTTAAATCCAAATTAATATGAAAGATATATTGGAACAATAATACCAAAAATTATATAATGCTTACATTGTATCAGGCACTATTCTTTGCACTTATGTTAATTTATTTAATCCTCAAAATGATTTTGTGATGGAGGTACTGGTATTATCCCCATTTTACACATGAAGCACAGTGAGATTGTGTAATTTGTCCAAGTTTATCTGTAAGTGTTGGAGCCAACGTTCAAACCCGGATGGTGTGGCTCTGCCACGCCACGACCGCTGTGCTTTTCTGCCTCTGACCGGCGCCTCCTTCCTTCCTGCCCATCCTGCCGTCCCCCCGTGGCTGCGGCTCCTCTCGCAGTTACCAAGCAGGCAAACGAAATGAGAGTGCCTGTCGTACTGATAAAGCAACAGCCCAGTTTCACACGTTCATGTCTTTGTGTTCAGCGCTGGGCTTGTTCTCCTCGTCTCCGTTTACTCATTCTGTCACTGCTCAGCCAACAAAGGTGTGATCAAGGCTGTCCACTATGAGAGGGACAAAGATAAATTAGGAATAAGAACTCACTCTGAAATCGGTGCCAGATAGCTGTGTGAGTATGCTCAGAATTTTAAGGTAAGACCATCAGCTAGAAGTTAAAGTTCAGTAGAAGACCATGTTTTCAGAACGTCTGAGTCTGGTGTGTTCCAGATTAAGAAATTTCCTTAATTGGTTAAAGGTATTTTAGCCTTTCAAAAAGCTCTTCTCTCTCTCTTTTTCTTTCTCTCTCTCTCTGTCACCCACACACAGAATTATCCCCTCCTCAAACATAACTCCTGGGAATTGCCACAGTTCATGCGCGCCCAGAGATTTGCTGTGATGTTGCTGCCAGGGTCCGGTGAAATCTACATGGGCCTGTCTGCACCTCGTGGGCGGGCCTTTCGCGTCTGGTGAGTTACACCAGCATCATGCGATGCTCCCTATGCAAACCACTCTACAATTTTTATAATGGCCATTATTTTAAAAATATATGATCATAAAAGATTTGTTTCAAACAATTTTGTTCCTTGAATATTAAAGTGTTTAGACTCTGGGCAGATGTCTACCACGATAACAATTGACGAAATAATGGTTGCGGAGTTTTCTTTGGCAGAGATCTTCCGGGGGGGTTATGTGTGGCGGTGGTGGTGGTGGAGATTGATTGAGTACTTGCTGAGTGAATTATTTTATGAACTATCCAGTAAGGGGCCTGAATTTTCCTAGGAATTCTTATTACTTTAAAATTTGTCAAATTGTTAGTGCCTCCTTGTTCTAAAATGTCATGGTCATAGTACAGGGAATGCTTGTGCATGGATGTTTTATAAAGAATTGCTTTTAATTTTTAAAGAACGTGTGGAAGAAGCCTGCTGAGAGCCTTCTTTCAGTTATGCCATTTAAAGACTAAGGGTTTGGACCATACGGCTGTGGTAGAATCACTCCCTGTAATAAGAAGGGTTAATGATAGCAATGGGTTGTATAGGAAAAAAAGGTTGAAAAGCAGTATTTTAGGGAATAAGGCAATTTCTAATCAAAGCTGGAAGATGAGGGCCTTGCTGACATTTAATTAAGACAACAAAGATTTAGCTTGAGGTAGTAAAATGTCGTTTAAATACAAAAGAATCTATGATTTATCAATTATATGGCAACCTAATTGAAGAAGAAATTTATGGACAAAAGGATTATCAAGGGATCAAGGAAGCTTTTGGGAGTGGTAGGAATGTATGTTCATTGTCTTGATCGTGTCCATGGTTCCTTAACTGCAGAAATATGTCACAACATTAAATTGGATACTTTAAAAAATTTTGTTATCTATTTATTTGTACACTTTAAATCCATGCAGTTTATTGCAAGTCAATTATACTTTAATAGAGTTGTTGAAAAGAAAAAATAGTAAGCACCTGTCTCGCAGTGAAGCCTTCAAGCAAAGTGCTCACCTGCGAGTTCTAACCACGTAGTCAGTGGGCTTTCCCCTGCCGTCCAGCCTGGGACACGTGCCCTGCTCTGCACATGCAATGGGGGCTCACCAAGAAGGAGATTTCTTAGACCCCTGAGAACAAAGACTGGAGGGAAAATGAGCAAATCTCTAACTCTGTGGGGAAGTAGATGTAAGTTTTTAGTGACTTGTCCAACACAGCATGGCTATTGAATGGAAAAATTAAGGAAATGTCTTTGGATAAAGGCTCTTTGAGCTGTATTCTTGAAGGCTCTGTGGGCTTGAACATGTGTTGCTATGGAGAAGGGCCTCGCAGCGAGAAGAGGCAAGGGACTGAGCACAGAAGCAAAAAAGGACAAGAAGCATATGGACAAGATACCTAGTGAGAATAGACAACATGGAGAGCAGCAGTGACAAATAAGTTACAAATATTTTTTTTTAATGAAAGAAGAATGAACCGAGGGAACTTCTCTTTATGACCATGATTCTACAGGGTGGATGATTGTTTTCTAATTTGACACAGATCACTTTCCACCCAAGTCTTGGGTTTTTTTGTTTGTTTGTTTTTTGAAACAGGGTCTCCCTCTGTTGCCTGAGCTGTAGTGCAGTGACGTCAGCCTAGCTCACTGCAACCTCAGACTCCCAGGTGCAAGCCACCCTTCTGCCTCAGCCTCCCTGGTAGTTGGGACTACGGGCATGTGCCACCATACCTGGATAGTTTTTTTCTACTTTTTGTAGAGACAGTGCCTCACTCTGTTGCTCAGGCTGCTCTCAAACTCCTGGCCTCAAGCTAATCTCCTGCTTCGGCCTCCCAAGGTGCCAGGATTACAGGTGTGAGCCACTGTGCCTGTCCCAAGTAGTCTTGTTATTAAACACAAAGGCATTGGTACATATGAAGAGTGTTATGGACTGAATGTTTGTGTTCCCTCAAACATGTGTTGAAATCCTAACTCTCAATGTGCTGGTATTTGGAGGTGGCACTTTTGGGCAGTAATTAGGGTTAGATTAGGTCATAAGGGTGGGGCCCTCATAATGGGATTAGTGCCTTTATAAAAAGAAGAGGAGGCACAGGATTTCTCTCTGCTCTCTGCCTTATGAGGATACAAGGGGAAGGCAGCCATCTGCAAACCGGGAAGTGGGCCCTCACCAGACGCTGGATCTTCTGGCACCTTGGTTGTGGTCTTCCCAACTTCCAGACTGTGAGAAGTAAATGTTTGTTGTTTAAACCACTCAGTCCTGTGGTATTTTATTATAGCAGCCTGAACTAAAAAGTTTGTATTTTTACTTGAATGAACCAAGTTGCAATATTTTAGGTAATGCTTGCATAAATATTTCATATTAAGAAATTTAAATGTTTCTCCATCTGCATTTATGACTATAAATGTATTTTTTTTTTTTGAGACAGAGTCTTACTCTGTTGCCCGGGCTAGAGTGCTGTGGCGTCAGCCTTGCTCACAGCAACCTCAAACTCCTGGGCTCAGGCAATCCTCCTGCCTCAGCCTCCCAAGTAGCTGGGACTACAGGCATGCGCCACCATGCCCGGCTAATTTTTCTATATATATTTTTAGCTGTCCGTATAATTTCTTTCTATGTTTAGTAGAGATGGGGTCTCACTCTTGCTCAGGCTGGTCTCAAACTCCTGACCTGGAGTGATCCACCCACCTCGGCCTCCCAGAGTGCTGGGATTACAGGCGTGAGCCACCACGCCCGGCCCATAAGTGTATTTTTAAAAGCCCTGGAAGGATTCACACCAAATTGGTTACTTCAAAGGCAGACAGTAAAATCAGAGAGGAGGTCACAGGATCTCTATTGGAAATGTTTTAACACTGAGAATATCTTTATGTGTTAGCTATGTATTTAAAAGCATATTTCAAAAAGATGCAAAAAAAGCTACAATGAGAAACAGACTAAATATTTTAGTGTCTTGCAGCCAAGAAAGGGAAAATTAGAAGTGACTATTAAAATATATATTATAAATGGAATTAGATATATATTATAAATGGAATTAGCTAATAAATGGAATTATAAAATAAATGTAACTTTTTTGTTGACCAAATTTTTGTAGTGGTAACATACGTTGAAAATACAAATGAGTTAACAAAGAATTTAAATATTAATAAATCCTTTATAAAGGAAAACCATATTTTGGTTGTATTCATAAATTTTTTGGGTTTATCAAAGAAGATAATGTTATCTTCAGAGATAAAATACTGGGTTACATGATACTTAAGTATTTCCTAGGACAGGTTTATCCTCGTTCTTTTTGGGATTTTCTTTAAGAACTTGGTCTTCTCTGCCCTGCAAGAACAGAAGATTCAGTTTTCCCTTGGACATGTTGAGCCGAGCTCTTTTGCTTTTCTTTCTGAAGCCAGAAGTCAGAGGATCAGACCACCTGGGGAGGACTCTCCCCTCTCTGTGATTTCAGTGTATCTAGACCTCGTTGCCTCCACAGCTCTTCAGTATCTTAAAAAGTGTGATTTTTGGTAATTTGTCTGGCTTTTATAATTGTTGCCAGAGTTGCCTTGACATGACCCACTGCATCCTTCCTGGTGTGGGAGTCTTGCATACTGTACTTAAAACCTCATTTTGATGGTGTGTATAATTACCGGTAATGTATCTGACGTGAAGTATTTCGAAAATGGTTTTTGTTTGCAACTTGGAACACAATCACATGGCCTATGAGTTGAATTTTCTCACAGAGAATGTGTTGTTGGCATCATAGTTCTTCTAGGGCTAGAAAGACTCTCTGCGGGGACCTGCCTTCTCTCTTTTTGTCTACAGGCCTTACTGCATGCCTCTTGTCTTGTATCTGGCTGAATCCACAGCCGCTGTTACCTACCTGGATCCTGCAGTCATCTCAGTCTGTGGTCCTCACCCACTCCAGCCCTGGGAAGATCACCCATCCTGTTTTTGTCTCAGCATCTCGGGGAGATGAACTCCAGGAATGCCTAAGTTGTCATCTCAATCCATTTCCATAGAAACTTTCTGCTGTATGTTTTGAAGATAATTCAAAGGACTCTAAGAATATGTTTCTTTTTTATTCTGCAATTCTTTTTTCTTTGCCCATCAACTCTTGGTTCAAATGTATTGCTAGAAAAAATTCTTCTTTGAAGGGTTAATATGTTTTTTCTATGCAATAATGGCATAATGGCAGCTACACAATTTGCTATATTTTCTCTGTCTCTGTCTGTGTATCTGTCTATCTATCTATCTATCTGCTATTCCATCTATCAGTCAATCAGCCATCTCTACAGTCCCCAACCCCCAGGCCTCAGATAGTACTGATCTGTGGCCTGTTAGGAACCAGGCCACACGGTAGGAGGTGGGTGGTGGGTGAGCGAGAGAAGCTTCATCTGTATTTGCAGCCACTCCTCATGGCTGGCATTACCGCATAAGCTCTGCCTCCTGTCAGATCAGCAGTGGCGTTAGATTCTCATAGGAGCCTGTACCCTACTGTAAACTGCGCATCTGAGGGATCCAGGTTGCATCTCCTTATGAGAATCTAATGCCTGAGGATCTGAGGTGGAGCTGAGGCGGGGATGCTAGTGCTGGGGAGTGGCTGCAAATACAGATCATCATTAGCAGAGAGGTTTGACTGCACAGTAAATGGAATACACTTGAATCATCCCAAAACCATCCCCGCCACCCCTGCCCCTGGTCTGTGGAAAAATTATCTTCTATGAAACCGGTCCCTGGTGCCAAAAAGGTTGGGGACCACTGATCTAGCTAATCAATCTGTCATCTGTCACCTATCTGACTGACCTGATTGTAAGAATGTGTAGAGCCAGATTTGAACTTCAGTGGCAGCAATGATGTTATCTGTAGTCAAGAGAAGGCATCTTCTTTTTGCCCTCTGCCTAGACATCTTCTACTTTTCTTGTTATATCTTTTGCTGTAGTCTATTGTAAATTCTTTTGGAAAGTGGAGGCATATGTCATTTGACACATAAAAGTAATTTGTGTAAAAATTTTAAATGACATCTATTAATATTAATATGAGTTTGAGTTTTGCTTAATTAGCTTCCAGAACAACAAAAGTTATGCATATCTTTAAATGCTAATCAGCTGAACATTTTCCTAAGGCATATTTCATTATAATATTGAAGTCTAGTAATATATGCACATGATTTATAATTTCTGAGGTAAAATTTTACTCTTATAACAAAAAAGAGCCAGAATTTAACACCTGTTTATCTCTGAATGTATTATTTCCCTTATAATCTTGAGAATAATCTTGAGAAATAGAAAATATCCATGAGAAACCTGATAGGGTGTGTTGGGTTGAGGGCTCCACAATTTGTTGTGTTACACTTTAAATGGAGCCAAGATTATTTGCTATTTATACCTTTGTGGATAGACAGAAATTGCTTCCTGTCATCATTTATTCAGAAACAGAAGACATCTGGTAGTAGATTGTGTTGAAATCGTTTGGCTGGGGTGGGGGGAAAAGGAAAAAAAAATCATCCATTTAACAGCTTGCCAGATGGTTGACAAAAAAAAAAAAAAATGGCCTAACTGTTTTTGTGGGACAATTTTTCTTAAATGCTGGGGTGTTCTTAAGAACATAATGTTCAAATGAATAGAGAGCGTTAGACAGAAAATACAGTCATACCGAACCTTTGGCCCTCAATGATTTCGCTTTAGAGCACAGGTTTTCTGAGTGCGGGGAGAACAGAGTACTTTGGATTTCAAATCCAAAATTTGTGAAATTTGTCATTAAATTTAAAGCATTTCCAATTTTCACACTTACTTAAAAGGGAATGTGATGTAAGATTAAAGAACACAATCTTATGATTATCCTTGATAATCAAAATTCTCCTTCAGAATTATTTTGAGATTGGTAGCAATACCAAATCCAACTTTGGCTGATGCTATATTTTATTCACATTGGATTAATTTAAAATGGAGAATCATTTCACAAATAAGAAGCTGCTATTTTTCTTTGTTTTGGCAGAAGCTAAAAAGAAGTACAGGCATACTTCAAATATTGCAGATTGGGTCCCAGATCATCACAATAAAAAAAAAATTGCAATAAAGTGAGTCACACAAATTTTTGGGTTTCTCTGTGCATATGAAGTTATGTTTACATTATAGTATAGTTTATTAAGTGTGCAATAACATGTCTAAAAAACAATGTACATAGCTTAATTAAAAAATACTTTATTGCTGAAAAAGGCCAACACAGAGACATGAAATGAGCACATGCTGTTGGAAAAATGGTGTCAGTAGCCTTCTTAATGCAGAGTTGTCACAAACCTTCAATTTGTAAAAAAAAGGAGAAAAAAAAGTAACGTTCGTGACGTACAATAAAGTGAATGCAACAGAATGTGGTGGGCCCGTACCTTGCTCTTCTTTTTGGAAGCTCTGAATCTAGGTTGGTCGGCTGGGTTTCTACCATGTTGCATTTCAGCAGCTCTGACAGCTCTGCTGGAAAAGCCCAGTCCCGCCTTTCCACCCTCTGTGTGATACGGGGGTGGCCTCGGGGACTTTGGAGTTACAGCTGGGGTCGTCCGTCCAGCCAACAACTGCTGTGTGCTCTGGGGAAATTACGTAGCCTCTCTAGATTTCAGCTTCTCATAAGATTGTTTTGAGGACTAAATGAGAAAATGTTATGTTAAATATTCAGTAATTGTTAGCAGCAGTAATAATAATGATGATAATCATTATCTGCCTCAATGACAAACACGCAACCTTCTCCATGAAACGGTTTCTGCCGGTGAAGCTCTATGCATGGCTTTCCCCTGTCTGAGTCTCTTCCGCGGACACAGATGTAAGAATCTGCCCTGACTTTGTCGCTAATCCACTGCCCATGTCTCTCCTAGTCAGCTCAGGCTACCCCAACAAACGCCACAGACTGGATGGATTAAACAACAGTTATTAGTTTTCTGACAGTTTTGGAGACTGAACGTCTAAGATCAAAGCATGACGTGGTCAGTTCTGGTGAGGATTCTCTCCTTTGGTTGTAGACGTTTGCCTGCTTGCTTTGTCCTCACCTGGCAGGGCGAGAGAGAGCGAGGGAGCTCTCTGGTCCCTTCTCATAAGGGCACGAGTCTCATTATGGGGTCCCACCCTCGTGTCTTCATTTTACCTTAACTACCTCCTAAGAGCCCCATCTCCAAATGCCATCACATAGAGGGTTAGGCTTTGGGGGGCACAATTCAGTCTACAGCAGTGTCTGAGCATAAGGGCCCTTCTCCCTTTACCCCTGTGAGTCCCCCGTGTTCCCACAGAGAAGGATCCCAGCGCTGCACCGATGCCTCATCAGCGACCAGTCGCTCTCTGACTTAACGTGAGGCAGGAGCTCTGCCAGTGTGCGCTGCAGACACCGCAAGTCTGAAAAATCCTCAGGCCCAGGATCACCTGAAAGAAGAGGAGACAACACCACCACCATTGTCCTCAGAAATAGTAAAACGGTCTCTGTGGCACTTGAGGGGAAATGGTTTGAGCTGGCCCCTCCAACTGGCATCGCTCTTGGGTAAATGTCCGAGTGCAGCGGTTAAAAACACAGACTCCAGAGTTCAGATGGCCTGGGTTTAAATGTCAGCTCTGCCATTTTTGAGCTGTGTGACCGTGGGCCTTAATTTTCCCATCTGTGAAGAAGGATAATAGTAGCTTCCTCATAGGGTTGTTGGCAAGATTGTGTGGTGCACAACCGTTCACACGTACACACTGCTTATAGCAGTAAGTGCTATATAAGTGCGAGCTGCTATTATTATTGTGCATTTTGGGAACCAGAGCTGTGGATATGTGCTCTTGTCACCCACTTTCCTATATATCCCCAGAGTACGTCAGAGCCTGGAATGCTGACGGCAGCTTGATTCCAACTGATTAAGCACATGCTATTCTTGAGTACGTACTATCTTCCGGTCTCTTTGGACAAATGAAGTTAGGATTCAGCTCCAGACTCCTCTAGGATTAAAAGAAATGTGTGGTTTTTCTGTTTTAGTTGTAAGGGAACCATTGAGGATATGTACACAATTACAGAATTTACCCAGGGAATAGGCCTTTGATTTCTATTTATCCAACCTTTATGAGCTTTGCCTTTTTTTCCCTTTCCAAGAATTTGTAGAGGCAGGACAATTCTATTTACTGACAGAAATATGCACTGTTATCATTTTATGTTATTAGTCAACACATTATGGTTATGTATTTGTAAATGGAATATTTAGAGATGGGGAAAATAGAAATAGCTTGATCTGGACTGTTGTAAAAGTCTTTGTTGTGCTGACCTCAGATCTGATTTTTCAATTAATATGTAGATGGCTAAGGAAATAGAATTAAATGCTGATTGGCATTCCATGTGGTTATTTAATTAAGGAGCTTCTCTGCAGAAACTGTACACTGTGATTATGTTTCTAATAATAGCTACCTTTCATTGAATACCTATGTATTATGTGCAAGGCATGTTAAGTATATATTGTCTTTGAAAAAGGCATTTTAGCTGTACCAGGATATCTGCTTAGGACGTAGGCAGTAGATTTTGATGATACTTCTCTGGTACTTTTTGGACTATGTAGTTTAGTTGCTGCCTGGAGTTCTGGGAGAAACCCTCCATTATGGAATCTATCTGCATCCATAAATTTACACAGATGTAGAAGAGCTTTCTTTGAGGAAAAGGGCCCACACTGATGCCTTCCTTTTGAAATTCAAAGTTATTAAATATTTTTAAGGGACTCATGCAACCTTTATCATAGCTTGATTGAAGGGAAGAGCAGTGAGGTCCTGAGGGTGAATTTACCTCTGCCAGAGTAGATGCAGCTAGTGTGTGAGGTTCTGCCTCGGGGTCTGCAGGTTTAGGGGAAGCCCTGCTTCTGAGGCTGGGAAGCAGCTGATGCTGGAAGCACACAACTGAACTCAAATTCTCATGCCTGAGAATAGTGTCTGCGTTATCGAATCAAAGATCTCATCACAGCTGGTACCAGGCCAGTTTTATCATGGAATTTTCCTCTCTGAACCTATCTTTCAAAGAAGGAGCATTTATCAAGCCTTGAGGACTTACAACATCCTAAGAAAGTTGCTAGGAGCTGCCCCCCAGCTGTGATGGAGACGAGGATCACAGTTCAGTGACTGAGACACCAAAGACAACAGGAGCTGTTGGTCTGATTGAGCCCACACTCCTGAGGCTTGCCCATTTTTAGCAAGTTGTGATACCAGCTTATGATTTAGAGACAGTGAAGAGGGAGGTACCAGGAGATCGTCTCTTCCAAGGCTCATCTGCATGGCAGATGGCCACTGTACCAAGAGCTGTCATTACACGATTCAAAGGTCACTTTGGGCCACATTGTATGACCTTATTCCTAAATCACCAACCTCTCCTCTTGTTCCTCTTGGCCTTCTTGTAACTTATTATAACCCAGAGCTCTCTCCTTCTTGCTCTGTGGAGCAACTGTTGGAACTAAGGAATGGGCTTCCATGGCAAACTGGAGATGTGCTAATTCCCAAGTGGTAGGAGAGAACTTGGTAGTCTGCGGGAAGCCCATTTCTAGAGGAGTATTTGAGCCAGACCTTGGGAAATCCTCCTCCCAGAATTGTACATCCTGGTTTCTCTTCTTCTTGCAATCAGCAAGAACAACTAACACTAACCCTGGAACATGAACAAGCAGCTCTGGAGATGCTTAGGCTTAAAGGGCTGAGGAGGTGGAGCCTGGAGAAAAGTGGATTCCTCCTAACTGGAGCATGCAAGTACTGAGTGTCTTATTTTGAAATGTCAGTACACACATGGCATTGTTTCCCAAGCTGATAACAACTTCACTTTGACTGTATAAAAAAAAACTACATTTTTACTCCACCCCCAACCCCACATTTAAAATTTTTGATGTCACAGTTTGAAATTTTTTACATTGTGCTTACTTTAACAAATTATTGTAGCTATTATTATTATTAATATGTTTTGTCTTTTAACCTTCATGCTAAAGATATAAGTGACTTACACACCACCAATATGGTATTAGAATATTCTGAATTTGATGAGTTTTATAGTTTCATATACTTTTCTGTTACTAATTAGCATTCTTTTCTTTCAGCTTGAAGAACTCTATCATTTCTTCTAAGACAGGTCTGGTAATAATGAACTTCCTAAGCTTTTGTCTGTTTGGGAAAGTTTTTATGTCTGAAGTACAGCTTTGCTGGGCACAGTATTCCGGGTTGACAGATAGCTTTTCTGCACTTTGAATATATCATCTCATTCTCTTGTGGCCTGTAAGGCCTCAGCTGAGAAATTCACTGCTAGCCTTATTGATTATTATTTGTATATTATTTACTTCTTTTCTCTTGGTGCTTTTCAGGATCCTCTCTTTGTCCTTATTTTTATTTATTTATTTATTTTTGAGACAGAGTCTCGCTTTATTGCCCAGGCTAGAGTGAGTGCCGTGGCATCAGCCTAGCTCACAGCAACCTCAAACTCCTGGGCTTAAGCGATCCTACTGCCTCAGTCTCCCGAGTAGCTGGGACTACAGGCATGCACCACCATGCCTGGCTAATTTTTTCTATATATATTTTTAGTTGGCCAGATAATTTCTTTCTATTTTTAGTAAAGATGGGGTCTCGCTCTTCCTCAGGTTGGTCTCAAACTCCTGACCTTGAGTGAGCCACCCACCTCGGCCTCCCAGAGTGCTAGGATTACAGGCATGAGCCACCGTGCCCAGCCCATGTCCTTATTTTTGACAGTTTGATTATAACATGTCTTGGTGTAGTATTGTTTGGGTTGTATCTGATTGGAGTCTTTTGACCTTCCTGTACCTGAATATTTATATCTTTCACCAAATTTGGAAAGCTTTTTGCTATTATTTCTTTAAATAAGCTTTCTACCCCTTTGTCTTTCTCTTCTTCATAAACTCCTATAACTTGAGCATTTGCTCTTTTGATGCTGTCCCATAAATCCCATAAGCTTTTTTCATTCCTTTTAATTTCCTTTTCTTTTTTCTTCTCTGACTGTATATTTTCAAATAAAGGGTTTTTTAGTCCACAGATTCTTCAGTTCTGCTGTTGGTGGTCTCTAGTACATTTCTCATTTCATTCATTGTAATTTTCAGCTGCAGAGTTTCTGGGTGTTTTTAATCTTTAATAATTTTAATCTCTTAATTTAATCAGGTCTCATTCATTTATTTTTGTTGTTGCTGTGATTGCCTTAGGGGTCTTCTTCATAAATTCTTTGCCTAGGCCAATGTCTGTGAGAGTCTTTCCTACATTGTCTTCTAGAATTCTAATCGTTTCACACCTAAGGTTTAAGTCTGTTATCCACCATGATTTGATTTTTGTAAGAGGTGAAAGCTGTGGGTCCTGTTTCAGTCTTCTACATGTGGCCATCCAATACTCTCAGCACCATTTATTGAATAAGGATTCTTGTCCCAAGAGTATGTTTTTGTCTGCTTTGTCAAAGATTAGATGGCTATATGAAGATGGTTTTATATTTGAATTTTCTGTTCTGTTCCACTGGTCTGTGTCCCTGCACTTGTGCCAATACCAAGCAGTTTTAAGAACCACAGCCTTGTAGTATAGTTTGAAGTCTGGCAAATTAATACCTCCCATTTTGTTTTTGTTGCTTAAAATTGCTTTTGCTATATGGGGTCTTCTCTGATTCCATACAAAGTGTATAATTATTTTTTCTGTATCTGTGAGAAATGATGTTGGTAATTTAATCGGGATTGCATTGAACCTGTAGATCACTTTTGGTAGTATAGACATTTTAACAATGTTGATTCTTCCAATCCATGAGCATGGTATGGTTTTCCACCTGTTTACATGCTCTGCAGTTTCCTTTCTCAGTGTTTCATAGTTCTCCCTATAGAGGTCTTTTACCTCCTTAGTTAAATATATTCCTAGGTATTTTATTTTCTTTGTTGCTATTTTGAAGGGTATTGAGTCCTTAATTTGGTTCTCTGTTTGACTGTTATTGGCATATATGAATGCCTCTGATTTGTGTGTATTGATTTTGTATCCTGAGACTTTACTGAATTAATTTATCAATTCCAGGAGTCTCTTGGTTGAATCCTTAGGGTTTTCCAGATATAACATCATATCATCAGCAAAGAGTGAGAGTTTGATCTCTTCTTTCCCTATTTGGACACCCTTGATTCTGCTCTCTTGCCTGATAGCTCTCGCAAGGACTTCCAATACTATGTTGAAAAGTAATGGGGACAGTGGACAGCCTTGTCTCAGGAAAATCAGTAAGAAAAAATCAAACAACCCTATCAAAAAGTGGGCAAATGACATGAATAGAAATTTTTCAAAAGAAGATATAAGAATGGCTAACAAACATATGAAAAAATGCTCAACATCCCTAATCACCAGGGAAATGCAAATCAAAACTACAATGAGATATCACTTAACTCCAGTGAGAATGGCCTTTATCAAAAAGTCCCAAAACAACACATGTTGGCATGGATGCGGAGAGACAGGAACACTCATACACTGCTGGTGGGACTGCAAACTAGGGCAACCCCCCATAGAAAGCATTATAGAGATACCTTAAACAGATTCAAGTAGACCTACCATTCGATCCAGCAATCCCATTATTGGGCAGCTACCCAGAAGAACAAAAGTCATTCTATAAAAAAGACACCTGTACCAAAATGTTTATAGCAGCACAATTCACAATTATAAAGATGTGGAAACAACCCAAATGCCCATCAATTCATGAGTGGATTAGTAAATTGTGGTATATGTATACCATGGAGTATTACTCAGCTATAAGAAATAACGGTGATATGGAGTCTCTTTTGTTCTCCTGGATAGAGTTGGAACCCATTCTATTAAGTGAAGTATCCCAAGAATGGAAAAACAAGCACCACATGTACTCACCAGCAAATTGGTTTCCCTGATCATCGCCTAAGTGCACATTTGGGAATAACACCAATTGGGTATCGGACTGAGGTGGGGGGGTGGGCAGAGGGGATGGGGGTATAACTACATGATGAGTGCAATGCGCACTGTCTGGGGAATGGACACGCTTGAAGTTCTGACTCGGGGGGATGGGCAGGACATGGGCAGTGTATGTGGTCTGAACTTTTGTATTCCCATGATGATAAGCTGAAATAAAAAAAATAATAATAATTTTAATCTCTTTGTTAAATTTCTCATTTTAGTCATTTATTGTTTTTCTGATTTTATTGAATTTTTTTCTCTGTATTTTCTTAAAGTCTGTTGAGCTTCCTTAAAACAATTAGTTTGAATTTTTGTCAGGCAGTTTATATATCTCCATTTCTTTGGGGGGGCGGCACCAATGTTATTTTGGTGGTGTTTTGTCTCCTTGTTTTCTTATGTTTCTTGTTGCCTTACATTAATGTCTGCACATTTGAAGAAGTAAGGAGTTATTTCAGTCTTGCAGACTGGCTTCATCTGGGAAAGTCCTTCACCAGTCAGCTCTTTCAGAAATTCTGGTCAGGCTGTCTGGTGTGGTCCAAAGGTGGTCTTGCTGCTAGAGTCCTCAGGCAGACTGGCCTGATGTCTGAGTCAGCAGATGGGTAGGGTTGGTGCCTGGGTCCTTGGAGTTGAGTCTGAAGCCTGAATCCCCTGGGGTGGATCTGTTGATTGAGTTTGCAAGGATGGGCCTAGAGCCTTGGTCCATGATATTATGTCTGAAGCTTGTATTTGTGGGGTCTGGCCTGAAGCCATTCTATAGGAGCTGACCTGGAACCGGGGTAGGCCTGGAGCCTGAGTTCACAGGGGCTGGCCTGGCACTGAAGAGTTCTTTGATTATTAAGTGAAACCACCAAAATATAAATCATGTTCCACAGAGAAACAAAGGTTATATAGAATATCTATAGATAAAAATTTGGGCTGGGCGTGGTGGCTCATGCCTGTAATCCTAGCACTCTGGGAGGCTAAGGCTGGAGGATCGCTCAAGGTCAAGAGTTCAGGACCAACCTGAGCAAGAGTGAGACCCTGTCTCTACTAAAAATAGAAAGAAATTAGCTGGACGACTAATAATATAGATAGAAAAGATTATCCAGGCATGGTGGCACATGCCTGTAGTCCCAGCTACTCAGGAGGCCGAGGCAGAAGGATCGCTTAAGCCCAGGAGTTTGAGGTTGCTGTGAGCTAGGCTGATGCCATGGTACTCTAGCCCGGGCAACAGAGTGAGACTTTGTCTCCAAAAAAAAAAAAAAAATTTGTAAAGTATAGATTTTATTCTTTAAGGAAAAACAAGTTGATGGTTATGTTCACTACTCAAAGCACTACAATTAATTTTCTGTAAATTTTCTGTGTTAAAAATAGGTAAATATTAATTTCTTATAAAAGTGTCACTGGTGTTGTTACCTCTCACATATCTGGCAAACTCAGTCAGCAATATAAACACATACATAAAAATATATAAATACTTTGGATATCTAACTATAGTAACACAATGTCTACCTGTCAAACTATAGTCCTCTTATTCATAGGCAAGCACTAAGGCTGTCACAAGCATTTTTCTTTCATTTTACACTCAGAACTGTATTTCTCTCTTTTTAAAATCCATCCCTTAAAGATATGGTGATGCTATATAACAAAATACTAGAAACAGAAAATCAAAGCAGAGGGGAAAGTCAGGTGACAAAGACAGGTACAATGCCTGCAGCAGAAAGCAATACTTGAGAACTAAGCAGAAAGGAAAAAGCAAAATAATATTAATGTACATTTATAACTATCATCTGTCTAATTATGATGGTTATTTTTATGTGTCAATTTGGTGAGTCCATGACACCTAGATATTTGGACAAAAATTAATCTAGATGTCACTATGAAGGCATTTTTTTTTAGATGAGGTTAACATTCAAACCAAAAGATTTGAGTAAAACAGATTATCCTCTATTATAGTCTCATCCAATCAGTTCAAGACCTTAAGGGAAAAAAAAACGTCTGGGAGAAGAGGGACTCTGCCGGCAGACCGCCTCCAAAGCCCGTTTGCACCACTGACTCCTGGTCTCCAGCTCGCTGGGCTGCTCTGTAGATTTTGGACTTGCTGTTCTCCATAATTATGTGAGCCAATTCATTAAAAATCTCTCCCTCCCTCTCCCCCTTTCTCTCTTTCTCCTTCTCTCGCCCCTATTCGTTCTGTTTCTCTGAGGAATTCTGAAAACTTACCCATCACATCTATCTCTCTATCATCTATCTGTTTTCCTGCCTGTCATCTATCTACAGAAGTTACGAAAACCTGAAAAGAGTTCAAAAAAGGTACCATTTAATGTAGGGGTTAAACAATGATAAGACTAAAAGCAAAGAAGACTAAATCTTAAAGCAATAAGTTAAACTATAAAACACCAGTCAAGTTATTAGCAAATAGTTTACCTATCTTAAAAGGCCTCAGGTTATCAGTGCATTAAAGCACAGTGTAATAGGCTAATTACGCGAATAAACATTCCAAAATTTCAAAGGCTTACTACTATCAGCATTTACTTCTTATTCCTATCACAGTACAATATATGTTGGGGTGAGAGGGGACGATGTTTTACTCCATGTGGTCTTTCTAGGATCCAGAGGCCTTTTGTTATATAGCATCACTGTATCATAGGACAGGAAAATGGCTATTGTATTTAGGATCATAATGGTTATAGTAATGACTCAAGTCACTGCAAAAAGCCTAAGTGATCTTTAAGAGGCAGAAAAAGGGGCCCTTCTCTTAGGAATATTTATCTTTAAAACAATTAATAAAATTTAAAAATTAAATATGTTACCTTGAAAATTCCTTTATAAGGAAAATCCACTTAAGAATCTGAAAAATATGCAATTTTACTGGAATATGATATTATCAAATGAGATTTTTTTTAATTTTTAAGAATAGATTCCATTTATTGATAATGGAGTCAAGGAACTTTTATTCAAGTTAAAGAATTATATTTGATAAATACTGGGTGACAGACACATGGTGTGTGTGTATGTGTTCATGTGTGTGTGTATGTGTGTGTGTGTGTGTGTGTGTGTGAGAGAGAGAGAGAGAGAGAGAGAGAGAGGATTTCTGCCCTTATGTGTGAAAGATAAGACATAATAAAGATTTACTTCATTTAAGCCTTCATAGCACCTTGTTTGTATCTTTTTCCCCCCACTTCCCATTTCACAGAATGTATCTTTTTTATGAAACAAAATATGCTATAGTTCAGTGTTTAGAGTGTAAATTTTTGAGGAGAGACACCATCTGATTCGTTTTCTTTCTCGTAGTATTGACCTAATACAGAGGAGGCTGTCAATAAATGTTTACTGGATTGAATTGAACTGATGTAATTTAAGGTGATATATAACAGGTACCATGGCAGAGATGCAAGTGAAGTATAAATTAAGAAAAGAGGAGAAAGACAGCCATTCTGACTCAGAGAATTGAGGAAAGTTTCTTAGAAGACATTATAGTTAGCTAGGATTTCAAGATGTAAGTGAGGACAGGAGGGAATGCAGATATCTATATCTATATCTGCTGCTGGCTGTGTTTCTCTGGAGATCCTGGACTAATATATTAATACTTTGTGTGTTCTCCTTAAGCCCAGATCCGCATGTCCGGTTTTCAGCTGGACCTCTGTACTGTGAATCTTCTCAGAAGCAGATCACATGTTTCATATCCAGACAAACTCCTCAGCTTCTTCCCAAATCTAGTCTCCCTCGTGTATTTCACGTTTAGTTTTAAGACAGCATCATACTCTCAGTGGGCTATGTCTGAAATCTCAGAATTTCAAATCGTCTTATCTTCTTTCACCTTCCTCATCTAATCAGCTTCCAATCTCATCCCTTCCACTACCCCAGTGTCTCTTGCCTCCATTTTCTCACCATTTACACTGTCACCATCCCAGTTCCACCCTCACCGCTTCGCACTTCACCTCACCAAGTTCCTGCTATTCATCTGCCATGAGCCTAGTCCTCTTCCCATCCCTTTATCCTTCACAGTTTCATGGTTACCTTCCAAAAATTAAGATCTGGCTATTTCACCCCTCCCAAAATTTGCAATGGTCCTAATGGCCAAAGAGTAAGATTCAAATATCTGGTTTTGGTATTCAAGAGCTTTCTATATGAATCCAACACAAATTTTCAGCTGTATCTACAGTCTACTGATTTCCCTTTGGTTTCTACTGTGAACGAGTCATTATTCCAATTACATACTTTCTGTTGCCTCTGCCAAATTACTTTCTTCATTTTGCAAGGCATCACTTTTATTTTTTTAAATACACACACACACACACACACACACACACACACATATATATATCACTTTTACTTTTTATATAAAAGGAATTGGGTTATGTAATTATGGAGCTGAGAAATCCCATGATCTACTGTCTGCAAGCTGGAGACCCAGGACAGCCAGGGGTGTAAATTCCAGTCTGAGTCTGAAGGCCTGAGTCCAGGAGCTCCAACGGGATGGTGTAAGGCCCAGTCCAAGGGCAGGGGAGGACCAATATCTCAAATCAAACTGTCAGGCAGAGAGAGAGAACGCAAGAGAACGAGAGAGCACAAGTACATTCAACCTTCCTCTGCCTTTTTGTTCTATTGGGGAGGGGCCCTTAATGGGTTAGATGATGCCCACCCATCTGCTTTATCAGGCCACCAATTCAAATGCAAATCTATTATGAAAACACTCTCAAAGACACCCAGAAATAATGTTTAACCAAATTCCTGAACATCCCATGGTACAATCAGGTTGACACATAAAATTAATCATCACATAAGGCAAGAGATGTAGATTTAAAAGCTACTGTGAAGATGTGATAATTGAAGATGAAATTGCTCAGGAAGGAGAAGAAAAAAGTACTGAGCTTTAAAAATAATTAAAATAGTCGTTAGGCAATTAAGCCAACTGTGTGTTGGTGTATACACACACATGAGTTTGTAGAAATATGTATGAGGTAATTAATACAGAAGAGGTTGAAAAGGAACAAACTGCATCATTTTAAAGTACTAATTTGTGGTTTAGTCAAACTGATTGTTTAAGGTGTGAAAGAGAATAAGTTCATCGGATCTATTTTCAAAAAATAAATCAAGTATATGTTTATCAGAGCACTATTCACAATAGCCAAGATACGGAATCAACCTAAAGGTCTACCAATAGATGAAAGGATAAAGCAAATGTGCTACATACACAACGGAATACTGTTTGTCCACAAAAGGCATGAAATTCTGTGAGTTGCAGCAACATGGCTGGAATTGGAGGTCACCATGATAAGCGAAATAAGCCAGGCACAAAAAGACAAAAGTCACATGTTTTCACTCACATGTAGGAGCTAAAAAAGTGGAGAGTGGATCTCATGGAGGTAGAGAGTAGAATGGTGGTTACAGAAAGTGGGAATGGGGGGGTCGGGTGGAGAAGTTGCCTAATGGGTATAAAAATATGGTTAAATAAAATGAGCAAGTTCTAGTATTTGATAGTACAGTACGCAGATTATGGTTAACCGTAATTTATTGTATATTTCAAAATAGCTAGAAGAGAATTGGAATGTTCTCAACACAAAGAAAAGATAACTGTTTGAGGTGACAGATATCCCAATTACCCTGGGTTGGTCATTATATGTTGCATACATGTATCAAAATATCATCTGTACCCCCCAATATGTATAACTATTATGTATCAATAAAAAATTCTAAAAAATTAAAAATTAAAAAAAAATCAAGTAGTCTGTCCTGCTTTAGTCTACTGCAACAGCAACTAGTTAGTATTAATTAGAAATTAAATTATTCAGGTCCACAGGGCTCCAAATATATCTATAAAAGGCCTAAATTCCATTATGTCAGATTCATAAAAGATCATGTGGAATCATATCTTAATTTTATTGATGGATTTAGACTTTATTTAGATTTTATGTTATAATTAGTGCTAAAATATACCTGGAGATGGGGAAAGTAGAATTGCATATATTGCAATTGCAAAAACATTTCCTATATAAAAAACATTTTTGCTAAAAATCTTAACTCAAACTCTGGTTTTTTTTTTTTGTTCTTTTTTTACTTCCTCCTTGGACAATAATTACTGTCCCTCTTATTCAGGGCTTTGCTTTCCGCAGTTTTAGTTACCTACGTTCAACTGGAATTTGAAAATATTAAACGGAAAATTCCAGAAATAACTCATGAGTTTTCAATTGCACATTGTTCTGAGTGGGGTGATGGAATCTTTTACCACCCTGCTCTGTCTTGCCCAGGACATGAATCCTCCCTTTGTCCCGAGAATCCATGCTGCACCTGCTCCCACCCATCAGGCACTTGGGAGCTGTCCTGGTGATCAGTTCCACTGTCATGGTAACGGGACGCCAGAGCTTGTGTTCAATTAACCCTGATTTTACTTAGTCATGGCCCCAAAGAACAAGAGTGGTGATGCTGGCAATTTGGATGTGCCAAAGGGAAGCTGTAAGGTACTCCCTTTAAGTGAAAAGGTGAAAGTTTTCCACCTGACAAAGAAAGAAAAAAAATTGTATGCTAAGATCTACAGTAAGAATGAAGCTTCTATCTGTGATATTGTTAGGTTGGGACAAGGAGGAAGGGGAACATATGCTCTTCTAGGAGTTTCTGTTGAGAAATGGATGACATTAGGAGATGCTTTGTCTACTAGGAGGAAGAAATTGACCAGAAGGGGGGCTTCCAAGAAGGAACAGATGATGTGTCAAGGAGTCCCCTGGGACTGATCAGATAATTGGTCTACAATAAGGGGACTCCAAGGACTGACCAACCAGAAAGAGGTAGAAAGGCCACAAAGTGGAGACATGATCAAGGCCGCAAATGAGGGTCTCTGGAGCATGTGTACAAGTAAGGTGACAGTATCCTCAAGTGACCTACCCTCATTAACATAGTGAAAATCACACCCATCAGTGCCATGACAGTTTACAGATACCACGGCAACCCCAGAAATTGCCTGACAAGGATAGAAAAGGGGAGGATTCACCATTCCGGGAATTCTCCACATTTTTCCAAGAAAAACCATGAATATTCCACCCCCTACTTAACATAAAATTAGAGAATCAGCATAAAAGGGAAAATCTTGTTAAACTCAGGGTCTCCTCCACTCACAGGGGTTGTTGGCCCACTCCTTCTCTGGAATGTACTGTGGTTTAATAAACGTTGGCGCTTTGCTTGCTTGCATCTGCTTGGCCTGCTCATTTGCTCCATCAACATGGTACCGGTAACCATTCATCGGGACTGGAAACCAAGAACCAGGGAACATGGGAACCTGACATCTGGTCCCTACACCTGATAATATTGTGAAGAAGGAAAAAGAAATTCATGCTAGTTTTGCTGTCACACCTCAAACTGTGAAAGTTACAGCCACAGTGCATGAAAAGTGATAAGATGGCAAAGTCATTAAATTTGTGGATGGAAAATATGAACAGAAACAAACATGTTCTGATTGATGGCAACAGGTTTGGAACTATCTGCGATTTCAGGCATCCACTGGGGGTCTTGGAACATATTCCTGTATTAGTCTGCAACTAGAAACTTCCAGATATGAGGGTAAAATGTTTATCATTTAGACATAAATCTATGAGGAGTGGATATGTTATTAAATAGAGTTAATTATAATCAGACAAGGAAAGCTTATTATTATTATACTGGCTTATGAAGGACTATAGAAATATCTTGTTTTATAGAAGCACAGAATAGTCATTAAATACAAAACAGCAGCTGTGTTAGCTAAAGTGCAATTTGATTTGTATCCTCTTTGATTTTGCCTCATTCCTGGGTAATGATTTATCCTCTTTTTTGATGGGACTTGTCTGCCTTAGAAAGTACAAAGGATTTAGTTTGAAACCTGAGTTTAATTCTAAGGAAACACTTCAACTCATTAAATTGTTTACTTTTTTATAAAATGGAGATTATAACAGTAATACTCTCTACAAGGAGTGGCTATAAAGATAACATATATTCATGCATGAGAAAGATAATGCAATGTTATAGGAAAACACTAAGTATTAGAATTTATGCTATGTGACAATTGAATTTAGTTAATGCCTTGAAACTAAATGAGAACACTTCTTATTTTCTTTTCCATTAGAATACCCTGAGTTTCTGTTTTTTTCTGTTACTTTATGATTATCCTTTTTAGCTAGTGGGTCAGTTTTCCTGGTCTTTATCAAGTTATGTAAATAGTAGTAGTTTGAGTCTTGAAAACCACTGTGAGAGATGCAATGATTATAAAAGTACACTATAAAGTAATGCACAGGAAGGATAGAATTTTTGAAAATGTAACAGTTTACTGGTTTGTGGTGGAAAGCTGCTATGACTCCAAGTATTTGTGCAGGTATGATTTAATCTACTAAATAAGATGGGGTTTTTCAATTTATATTTAGCATTTCTCTTCTTCCTGGTAGGGATTTTAGAAGACTGTTACTCATTCACACTATTTTGAAAATATATTAGTACTTTGTGTTCTAAAATGCCTTCCAGAACAGGAATCTCCTCAGGTAGAGGAAGTAGTAATATTTAACTGTAAATAGAAGATGCATTCATCCCCAGCCAAGTATGTGGATTTTGGCTAAAAGGCACCCTGTGTCTATTAAAAGTTGCATTGTGGTAGATCCCTGATATGTGACTTCTAGCACATTGCTTTATAAATGTTCAGGAAAAAAACCACTTGACTCAATATCTATGGGGTAAATTTCTACTGCAAAATAAATTTCTCAGTCTAAACTTTAAAATTACACTTAACTAGGATAAAACAAAACCAAAAATTATTACATGATGATTCCTCTAGACATATTCTGGTAGAGTGAAGCTTTCTTGGCTTTGAAGATCAGATAGTATAGCTGATTTTAGAAGGAGCTAAGAAAGTTGAATTTGTAAGTCTGAGCTCAGGTAGGCCAGTTACCTTCATAATATTCCATAATTACATTTTTACAGGTGCATATCACTGCTTTTGACAGGAACCATGGTAAGACGTAGGGACAGATTAGCAAAATCCTTCCTCTTCCTCTTTCTCAGAAAACACAATATAGCATATTGAAAAGAAGTCACAGATATCATCTTTGTACATGAAGAATATTTTTCAGTATGTGAATTATGGCATTTCCCATTAGAAGTTCAAATCACCATTGAAGCATTTTTAAGGTTCTTTAATATCCTTCAGTCTAGGACAAGTTAGACTTAAGGTGAAATTAAGCTCCAGGTAACTTTATTATTTTATATAGCTAACATTATTTTACATCATGCGCTTAGGTGATGTTAACTATGTAAGTTGTAGAACTTGTTAAATATATAAATTGCATAAAATGTGTAAATTGACAAAATTTATAAATTAATAAAAATATATCCTCCATTTAGATAAAATTAACTCAGAACATTCCTCTGAGCACTGTAACTGGAAACTATTTAATGCTGTGGTATAGAAAATGTTTGCCCAATGGATGATCCATTGTCAGGTTAATGATTAATTTGGAAGTTATACTTTTCTCCATATAAAACAGCATTAGCTCTATTTCCTCCATAAATAACTGAATAAAACACTCTTTCCTTTGGCACTGAGACCAGTTGCCTCACCCAGAGCTCAGAATACCACATAAACAGAGGAAGAGAATAAGTGTTGGTTAGCAGGTAAAATATGCAGCTGACATTTTACAAAGCTTGTTATTAGAAAAACATTCCCTCCTCAGCTGTACTGCATGGTGGTTGAGCATCCAGATTAGAATTAGTCAGTTCTGCACCTGAAATACAGTCCACCATTTCCCAACTGTGTGAATTTATAATTCATATAAGCCCTGTAAGCCTCAGTTTCTTCAACTACAAAAAGTAAAAATATTTACTTTGCAAGGTTCTATAAAATAACTAATGCAATGTATTTAACATAGTGATTGGCAAATACTGAGTAGTCGTTTGAGTAACTATTACAATGTAATGATAGATCTCAAACTTTAAGCATGTGAAAAACTAGATTCTGAAAATAAGATCTTCATACAAAGAAACTAATGTTTATAACCAATTAGGATGGCACCAAGACAGTGAAATATATATTAAGAAAAAATAAGATGCTAAAAATGAGAAATTCAGATGAGAATGGAGACTATTCTTTTAGCCATATTTACTAAAGTGTTTAACCAGTTCCACCATGAGAAGGGCATGAAAGTTTATTCAGGTCATCAGTGTTATCTATTGAATGATTATCATAAGCATTATGTGTATGATATATACTATCCATTTGTTTAATTCATTCAAATATATAGTAATATCTCTACACATATCCCCATGTGCCTTATTTATACGTGGGATTATTTATTCTTTGCATTCCCAATGAAAGTTTTGTTATCTCATAAAATGCTGAAAAAAGGGAAGACTTTGGGGATTATTAAATATGGATAACTGAACTAAGTGGACTTGAATGACCACTGCAGTCAGGAGTCTTTTGCTATTGTAAGAGAGAGAAAAACGATAAGCAGCATGAGTAGCTGAAAAACTATAGACCTGGAGTCAGATATGCCTGAGCTGAATTCTGCATTTTCCTTTTAAGAGGTTAGATAATATTCTCAAATTCTCTGAGATTTAATTTTCCTATCAATAAACTGGATATAACACTGTCTCCAATGGTGGTTGTGAGAATTTAAAAAAATATTTTTTAATTTCAAAATATTAAGCGTGTATACAAGCATTTTTTTTTTCGTGGATACCTTATATACTGCTTGAGTCAGGGCTTTTGGTGTGCCCATCACCAGAATAGTGTTCATGGTACCAAATAGGTAAGTTTTTATCACACTCACCCTCCTGCCTTCTTTCTTGATTTCTTATGTCCTTTACATTGCTTTGTGCCATTTGTACCCATAAGCTCCTACTTATTAATGAGAATATATGGTGTCTGGTTTTCCATTCCTGAGATACTTCACTTAGGATAATAGTCTCCAGTTCCATCCAAGTTGCTGCAAATGACATTATTTCATTCCTTTTTATGACTGAGTAGTACTCCATGGTTTGTGTGTGTGGAGGGGTGTACACATTTTCCTTATCCAGTTATGAAATCGCAGGGCACTTCAGTTGATTCCACATCTTTGTAATTGTGAATTCTGCTGCAATAAACCTTCAAGTACAGTTGTCTTTTCGATAAAATGACTTCTTTTCCTTTGGGTAGATACCCACTGGTGGTATTGCTGGGTCGAATGGTAAGTCTATATTTAGTTCTTTGAGGATTCTCCATACTGTTTTTCATAGAGGTTGTACTAATTTGCAATCCCACCCACAGTGTGTAAGTATTCCTTTCTCTCTGCATCCACACCAGCATCTATTGTTTTTTGACTTTTTAATAATGGTCATTCTGATAAGGGTAAGGTGGTATCTCATTTTAGTTTTAATTTGCATTTCCCTGATGATTAGTGATGCTGAGCATTTTTTCATAGTTTTTTGGCCATTTGTCTACCTTCTTTTGAAAAACTTCTATTCATGTCTTTTGCCCACTTTTTTTGTGTGTGCGTGTGTTCATGTAACCTTTATTTTACTTAATAATGGCCCCAAAGCACAAGAATAGTGATGGTGGCCATATTCAAATAGGCCAAACAGAAACCATAAAGTGCCTCTTTTAAGTGAAAAGGTGAAAGTTCTCCACTATAGGGAAAAACACAGCATAGTATATGTAGAATACAGTACTCTCCATGATTTTAGGCATCTATTGGGGATCTTGGAACATATCCTTTGTGCATAAGTGGATAAGGGCAACATTAGTATGCTTGATGGTGTTTTGCCCACTTTTTGATGGGGTTGTTTGTTTTTTTCTTGCTGATTTGTTTGAGTTCTTTCTAGATTCTGGATATCAGTCCTTTGTTGGATGTACAGTTTGTGAATATTTTCTCCCATTCTGTAGCTTGTCTATTCATGCTGTTGATTATTTACTTTGCCATGCAGAAGCTTTTTAATTTAATTAAATCCCATTAATTTATTTTTGTTGTTGCTATATTTGCCTTTGGGGTCTTAGTCATAAATTCTTTGCCTAGACCAATATCTAAAAGTTTTTTCTATGTTTTCTTCTAGAATTTTTATGGTTTCATGCGTTATATTTACATCTTTAGTCCATCTTGAATTAATTTTTGTATATGGTGAAAAATAGGGGTCCTGTTTCATTATTCTGCATGTGGCTATCCAATTTTCCCAGCACCATTTATTGAATAGGGCTACATTTCCCCAGTGTATGTTGTTGTCTGCTTTGTTGAAGATCAATTGGTTGTAGGTAGATGGTTTTACTTCCGGGTTCTCATTCTGTTCCGTTGGTCTATGTCTCTACTTTTATATCAGTACCATGCTGTTTTGGTTACTATATACATGTAGTATAATTTGAAGTCAGGTAATGTGATACCTCCAGATTTGTTCTTTTTGTTTAAGACTGCTTTGCTATTTAAGCTCTTTTTTAGTTCCAAATGAAGCTTAGGATTATTTTTTTCTACGTCTGTGAAATATGATGCTGGTATTTTGATGGGGATTGCATTGAATCCGTGAGACACTTTGGGCAGTATGGACATTTTAACTATGTTGATTCTACCAATCCATGAGTAGGGAATGTTTTTCCATTTGTTTGTGTCATCTGTGATTTCTTTCATCAGTGCTTTGTAGTTCTCCTTGTAGAGATCTTTAACATCTTTTGTTAAGTGTATTCCTAGGTATTTTGTTTTCTTTGTAGCTATTGTGAATGGTATTGAGCCCTTGATTTGATTCTCTGTTTGAGTGTTATTAGTATATAGAAATGCTAATGATTTGTGTACATTGATTTTGTAACCTTAGACTTTGCTGAATTTATTTATCAATTCCAGGACTCTTTTGGTGGAGTCTTGAGGGTTTTCTAGATACAAGATCATATCACCAGCACATAGGAATAATATGACCTCCGCTTTCCTGATTTGGATGCAACTATTTCCTTCTCCTGCCTGATTGTTCTGGCTAGAACTTCCCATACTATATTGAATAGAAGTGGTAACAGTGGGCACCCTTGTCTTGTACCAGTTTTTAGGGGAAATGTTCAACTTTTCCCTATTCAGCAAAATGTTGATTGTGGGTTCGTCATATATGGCATTTATTTTTTTAAGGTATGTTCTTTCTATGCCTTATTTGTTGAGGATTTTTATCATGAAAGGGTTCTGGATTTTATTGAATGCTTTTTTCTGCATCTATTGAAATAATCATGTGGTCTTTGTTTTTGTTTCTATTTATGTGGTGAATCATGCTTATTGATTTGTGTATATTAAACCATCCTTGCATCCCTGGAATAAAACTTGATCATGGTGGATTTTTTTTGTTTGTTTGTTTTTTGATGTGCTATTGAATTCAGTTTGCTAGTATTTTCTTAAGAATTTTTGCATCTGTGTTCATAAAGGATGTTGGTTGGTCTGTAGTTTTCCTTTTTTGTTGTGTCCTTTCCTGGCTTTGGTATCAGGGTGATACTGGCTTCATAGAATGAATTAGGGAGGAATCCCTCCTTCTCAGTGTTATGCAATAATTTTTGTTAGATTGGTACCAGTTCTTCTTTGTAGGTCTGATAGAATTTGGCTGTGAATTTATAGGGTTTAGGGCTTTCTTGTTGTCGTTGTTATTGTTGGGAGACTTTTTTTTATTACTGCTTCTATCTCACTGCTCATTATTGGTCTGTAAGGTTTACATTTCTTCCTGATTCAGACTTGGGAGGTTATATGTTTCCAAGAACTTATCCATTTCCTCCAGGTTTTCTAGTATTTTTTTTTTTATGTAGAGATTTTTATAGTATTCATGGATGATATTTTGCATTTCTGAGGTATCAGTTGTAATGTCTATTTTTTCATTTCTGATTGAAATTATTTGACTCATTTTTCTTTTATTTCTGGTTAATCTGGATAGTGGTCTATCAATTTTGTTTATCTTTTCAAAGAACCAACTTTTTATTTCATTGATCCGAGCTCAGGTTGGTTTAGTGGATTCAGGTTATGGAAAACCTTGAAAGCAAGGTAGAAGAATGTATACCAGCTAGGAAGTTGATGTGATGGGAAGTTGAGGTCAGGGAATACTTACTTAATTACTAATGTCTAAGATGAAGAAGAGGGAAAAACTAATTGGTAAGAAAACTAAGTGGTAGGAAAGCTGTTAAAATAATAAGGTGTGAAGTGATGAAATCAAGATTCTGTTGGAGTCAGTAGCAACTGAGAAGAGATAAATTGGAGAGGCGGGTTGAAGGAATGATAATGATAACTAAAATTTACAGTTCTCTGGTTTTGTTACTATGCTTAAATATTTTTTGCACTATCTCACTTAAACCTCAGAGCAACTATACAATTTAGATACCATTATTAGCTCTATTATGTTGGTGGGAAATGTCAAGCACCAAGAATTTAACTGCCTGCCTTCAGGTTATAATGTTATTAATAGTAAGTGATGGGCCTGAGCATTTGAAACAGAGTAGTGTAGTTCTACCTAGGAAGGCTAGTGTGTGATTGATGGTTGTTTACAAAATGGATACATTGAAGGTGGAGCCAATTTTAGTCGGAGAAGGAGCAGGGTGAGTGTGGACCTGCCAGATTTGAGGTAGTAGAGGGCAGAATTTAGTGGGAGTTGTTGGCTCATGGATGATCTGTCCAGAGATCTGCCAAAGCTGAGCCAGAGTAGACAGAGCCATAGCCATAATTCTATTAAGTTGAACTGTCTTATTTTCCTGGATCTGTTTAGTTTTTCTGACTAGATTTATTTAACTTTTAGTACTTCAATAATTCTAGATGGCAACTGCTGATGAGTTTTGCTTTCCTGCATGGACAGGGTAGGAGTCAGGCCCTCTGGAATCCAAAGACTTATATCAAGAAAAACCACTTAGCCATGATTTGTAACACATGGACTGCCACACTAGGAAATATTTATTTTTTTCCTTGGGACCACAGTGTTTTATTATGAAAATAGAATAAAAACTTTGAAAACAAAATGACACTTTCTAAATTAATAAATATTTTGCTATTTTTTATTGTTTTCTGTGCATGAGTTATACGCAACTTGAAAAATAGTTCATGCAGCTCCCAAGGTAAAGAGACATGTGAGTTATATGTGCTTCATGAGGCCACTGGCTCAAAACTAGCGTGAGTTAAATACAACTCACATGGCAGTGAATGTGTTAACCATGCATCTCTGATATTCAGACCTACTAAAATGCAATATTTACAAAAACCAGGGCATAGATTTCTGATGATTGTAATGTCAGACAATTTGGGTTAACTAGAACTAATAATTTTTAGATTATAATCTTGGTAGTTTCTATTCCTTGAGTTAACATTTACCTTCATAAACTCAGAGGGTGAGGCAGGGTCTTCCTGAGTGAACGACTGCTGCAGTTCCTTGCTGGGACTTAAAAGTTGTCTGAGGCACAATCTATAAATCCCTCCAGAGTCATAGTGACAAAAATGGGGTAAACTACCCCACCCTTCCTTTTTCCCTGAAGCTCCCAACACTGGCAATCATGAATATTCTCAAGAATCCTTCCTGCTGTGTCTTAGAGACTCTGCTAGACATTTTATAAAAAGACATTTTCTTATATTGGTCTAATGAATGACCCCCTACTGCTATACATTTCTGTAGCAACTTACACTTCTTCAAAAGATCTGATCCACATAATATTTTATTTATTTATTTTTTTATTTCAGCATATTACAGGGGTATAAATGTTTAGATTGTATATATTGCCTTTGCCCGACCCGAGTCAGAGCTTCAAGCGTGTCCATCCCCCAGACAGTGTGCACTGCACCCATTAGGTGGGAATATATCCATCTCCTCCTCCCCTCTCCCACCTGCCCAACACTTGATGAGTGTTACTACTATATGTGCACATAAGTGTTGATCAGTTAATACCAATTTGATGGTGAGTACATGTGGTGCTTGTTTTTCCATTCTTGGGATACTTCACTTAGTAGAATGGGTTCCAGATCTATCCAGGATAATACAAGAGGTGCTAGATAACCATTGTTTTTTGTGACTGAGTAGAACTCCATGGTATACATGTACCACATTTTATTAATCCACTCATGTATTGATGGGCACTTGGGTTGTTTCCACATCTTTGCAATTGTGATTTGTGCTGCTATAAACATTCTATATAGAACTCAGGAAACTCAGCAAGAAAAAATCAAACAACCCTATCAAAAAGAGGGCAAAGTAACTGAACAGAAACTTTTCAAAGAAGATAAACTAATTGCCAACAAACATATGAAAAAATGCTCAACATCTCTAATCATCAGGGAAATGCAAATCAAAACCACAATAATGAGATATCACTTATCTCCAGTGAGAATGGCCTTTATCAAAAAGTCCCCCAAAATAATTATTTGCGTAGATGATCCACATAATATCTTATTCAAAGCTTATTTTCCTGCTCAAGTAGAAGGTTCTTGAAGGCAAGGAACTTGTCTTTATCTTTAGTGCCTAAATTAATGTCTGACATATTGCAAGAACTGAGAATCGAAATAAATTCAGTCTCTCTATTAAATGACACTGAGAGGTTAAGACCAAAACCCAACTAAAACAGCTTCTTTTAAAAAGCAAACTTTTAGCTTGTTCATCAGGACTGCTTTGCAAAACAGCTTGCTTATCAACACTGACTTTATTACCTCACTTCACTGTGTCCATCAATCCAAAATTATTATGTCATTAACTCTACTCAATCCCAACTGGTCATCTGCTTTTCAAGAGCTACATTAAAATCATTCAGAATGGGTCTTATATCCCCGTAAATACTCTTCCCTAATTTTCTCCTGTTGGAGATTCTAAGACATTGGAAAGGTGGTATTTTTGCTTGTTGCAGTAAGTATAAAACACTCCTCTTTTCTTGATCAATAGATGTTTGTGGTGGTCTTCATGGGGGCTTTCAACTGAGCTAATACCTATTTGTTGAATGAACAGGTAAGAGATAGCTATTGATATTTCCATGTAAGAGATGTGGACACTAAAGCTCAGGGAAGAAAGGAACTTCATTAAAGTATGTAGACTGTAGGTTCAAATTCACTCAATTTTTCTGCAAAACACAATTTATACATGGCTCTTTTGAGATTTCTTTCTTCCCTCAAGATTGCCTTGATGTTATTTGAGCCTGATTCATCACACATTAATTTGAAGGGTTGGAGGGGCGGAGAAAAGGGATAATCTGTATTTATACCACGTGTATTATCCTGACTACCTCCTTTAGGGGTGGACTTAGACTTGGGCGGGGGGGGGGGGGGGTCCCTGTTTCACCAGCTCATGTGGAAAACGTGAGATACAGATGGGTTTATGTAGCCGAATGAGAATATGTGATCTAGACAATGATGAAGAGGAAGTAGAATGAAGACTCTAGTGAATGCATCCTCAAAAAGAATGATATTGCCCCCAAGGGGTAAAAATTGCTTCTTGGGGGTGCAAAAAATCTTAGGTATTACAATGACTTGTAACCCTATAAAGGGCCACAGTACATAACCAGCGTATCTGTAGTATTAAAATTTCATGAGGAAGGGAAAACTAGGGGGAAAATGTCTATAGGCTCCTTAGGGGAATAATAATGAAAAAAGTTTGAGAAATGCTACTCTGTGATAATTTCTTCTAGATGGCCATAATTTAAAACTCCTCACATTCAGTTCAAAGATTTCAAATCTAACAGTGGATCTGGTACAACCACTCATGGGCTCACTCACACTAGTTGGTTGGTTGGGTAGCTTACTTTTGTAAGTTACCCATGTTACGAAAATATGTTCTCAAGTAGAAAGAAAACAATGTAGCCATGGCAGCTGGAATTCTTTAGTACTTCCATAGGTTTGGGTCTATATGAAACTGACATATGAGTGAGAGAGAGAGAAAGAGACAGACAGACAGACACAGAGGACTATGAGAACCTAGAAGACTCACCTGAATTGACGGTGGGTCTCCCACTGTGATATTCACATGGAAATTCACTTGGTAAAGATATTAATATGCATCTACCAACACTTTGGCAGATTGTAGAGAAAGATACAAATGAGGCAAGTCATTAGAGACCAGGGCTTCCTTGCCCTGGAAAAAATAACAAGCTCCAATATTTACTGTACTCGGTAACATTAGCAAGATGTACCAGTCAAAATTAATCCATCACAGCTGCTAGACAGCAAATAATTAACATGTCTCATTAATTATATTATTCATCTTCTCAGCTGGCAGAAAGAGTTGATAATATTTGCTACATGACTGTGTGCATTTAATTTGAATTGTAATCAGAAAATGTTCAAAGATTCTTAAAACGTTAGATGGCAAAAGACACTAGCCTGGGCTTATTGATACAGTATGTACTCATTTCTTTCTAAATAACTAGCGTTTCCAGGAAATATTAAGTACTAAAGTAGATACTATCAACATAAATGTGTTTACTGAAATAAACTTATCCTGAAAATTGGTCCTTCAAATGCCTTGACATGGGGTGGGTGTGATATGAGAGAGAAGTCTTCGTCCATAATATAATGAAGAACACAGTAATCTGAGTTTTTAGGGGGTCATTTGCTTTTTCTACATAACTCCAGGTGTAGATGAACATCTGAAGCTATTAATTTAAAAAATGCAGGAGGGGAGAGAAGATGGCGGAGTGGAGGTGACCTCCTGGATTTGTGCTCCCGGGGAGGAAGGCGTGGATCTCCACCTGCCACAACACTGGAGGATTGCTCCTCCACAGGAAGGGTGAGGTGAACCCACGGAGAATCACCGTCGGACACAGGGAACAGGAAAAAACAGAGGCGAGTGGGAAATCAGACCGAGATAATTTGGAGAGTGCGGGACGGAAAACAGACAGCGGAGTGCGGGACGGCCGTGCCTGCCTCACCGGCGAGTGGGGCGGGTGCAGCCCCACAGCAAAGCGGCTTGATCTCCCCACTGACCCCCACATCCACTCGGTCAAGGATCTGACTGAAATCGGTGCAGAATCACCGCGGGAGACCTGGAGCTCCGAGGACAGGTGACATAGGCGGGCGAGAGCTTGGACTCTGGCAGCTCTCCGGCGCCCTATCTCTTAAAGGGACAGACGCGGGCCTGCGCCGAGGCCAGGGGCCGCGAGCGTGAAATATTAAAGCGGGACTTTTTTGCTTTTTTTTTTTGCCCCTACGGCAGCTCTCCGGCTGGGGAGCTGCTGTGGGCCCTGGCGCCTGCCGAGCTCTGAACGCTCTCCCCGGGCCCCTGCAACCGGCGGATGCGCGGTCGCCATCTTGGTTCCCACAGCTAAGCCTCTGGCGGGTCTCCGGCGCCCTATCTCTTAAAGGGACAGACGCGGGCCTGCGCCGAGGCGAGGGGCCGCGAGTGTGAAATATTAAAGCGAGATTTTTTCTTTCTTTCTTTTTTTTTTTATTTCTCTCTTTCTTTCTTTCTTTCTTTCTCTTTTCTTTCTTGTTTTCTCTTTATTCTCCTTGTTATTCATATTGTTTCTCTCTCTCTCTTTTTTTTTTTTTTTTCTTCTTTTTCTTTTTTTTCTTTTTTCCTTCCCGGTGGCCCTCCAGCCCAGGAGCTACTGTATACTCCTGAGTGCTCCAGACCCCCAGGTCTGATTCCTATTGGTCCCTGAATATTGCCCCCCAGTACCAGTGAACTGCGGGTGGGCAGCAGCAATTGTGAGGGCCAAGGTCTAACTGCTGCAGAGCCATAGGGTGCCAGGCGGCTCCCCAGGAGGCTCCATCCCCTGATCCATAGACCCTCTCCAGGTCCCCTTCCCAGGTGTGAACACTGAGTGCTTCCCCAGACGCAAGAGTGTGGAGCCTGGACCTTGGGAACACTGGGACAGTGTAGACCCTTGCCCGTGGGAGCTGCAGCAGCTGGGGCACTGAGGGAGTGAGGGCACTGCCTCCTCTGCCTAGCCAGTGTCTTTCCTGCAGAAAGAGACAGAAACCACACATCTAGAGGAAGAACCAAAAGTCAGGGGGGGAAGAAGAAGGAAGAGGAAGAGAGAGGAAGGGAAGAAAGAGGAAAGAGGGAGAGGAAAAAAAAGAAAAAGAAGAAGGAAGGGAAAGAAAAAGAGAGGGAGAAGAGGCTTTCTGCTTGCAAATCGTGTGAATCCTGCCTATTAACTGAAAGTCCACAACACAGTGATTTAACTTGCCAAACTGGTCTTAGGTCAAGCCAACCCTCTGGGGGTGGACCCATCAGAAGCAGTCCCCCAACTGAGATAGAAAAAAGAAACTCTAAACAGCACACAACAGTCTCCCCCTATAGATAAAGGAAGCAACATTCCTAGACTGTTCCACAGCCTAAGAACAGAGTACAAGACGTGCTGTTAACTAGACTAAAGCTGTGAGAAAAGATCTAACGATAGAGCCAGATGGGAAGGGCTCAGCGGAAAAATATGGGGAGCACAAAAAACCAAACGGAAACCTCGCCCCCAAAGAGAAATACCAACTCTCCTCCAATTGGCACAAGCCAGTTTCAGAATACCAACATGTTACCAGAAGAATTTCAGTCTTGGGTTATAAATAAGCTGAATGATATACAAGAAAAAATTGATATCCACCGCAAAGAAACCGCAAAAAAATTCCAGGATTTGGAAGAAAAATTCACTAAAGAAATAGACGTATTGAAAAAAAACCAAAGTGAACTCCTAGAAACGAGGGATTTATTCAGGGAGCTACAAAACACAGTGGAAAGTCTCAAGAACAGGGTAGATCAAATAGAAGACAGAATCTCAGAAATCGAAGATAACTCTTTCCAATTAAATAAGATAGTCACAGAGATAGAGCAAAGAAATAAGAAAAAAGATCAGAGTCTTCAAGAAATGTGGGATTATGTGAAGAAACCTAACGTGAGAGTTATAGGCATCCCTGAAGGTGAAGAAGATAATAAGCAAGGGCTGGATAAACTATTTGAAGACATAATAGAAGAAAATTTCCCAGGCCTTGCTAAAACTTTAGATATACAGGTTCAAGAAGCTCAAAGAACCCCTGGTAGATTCATAGCAAATAGGAAAACACCACGCCACGTAGTCGTCAGACTGACCAAAATATCCACTAAAGAGACCCTTCTTCGAGCTGTAAGGAGAAAGAAACAAGTAACATACAAAGGGAGACCCATTAGAATTACGCCAGATTTCTCAAATGAAACTTTACAAGCAAGAAGAAGTTGGGGCCCCATTCTCACTCTTCTGAAACAGAATAATGCCCAGCCTAGAATCTTGTACCCAGCTAAGCTAAGCTTTCTATATGAAGGAGAAATTAAGACATTCTCAGATAAACAAGGACTGAGGGAATTCACCAAGACAAGACCACCCCTCCAAGAAGTACTCAAAAGAGAGTTACACACGGATCATCACAACAAAGGCCCACGAATGTAAAACCACCCAAGAACTAAAGATCAAATTCTAGCCACCACAATGGCTCAAGAGAGAAAACATAGAAAAGAAGTTCTACCCAATAAGATAAACAGAAATCTGTCCCAATTATCAGTTCTCTCACTAAATGTCAATGGCCTGAATTCCCCACTCAAGAGACATAGACTGGGCCAATGGATAAAAAAACACAAACCAAGTATCTGCTGCCTTCAGGAAACACACTTAACCGGCAAAGATGCATTTAGACTGAAAATAAAAGGATGGAACTTGATATTTCAAGCAAATGGTAGCCAAAAGAAAGCTGGTGTGGCAGTTTTAATTTCCAATAACTTAGTCTTTAAACCAACAAAAGTAATAAAAGACAAAGACGGTTACTACATACTGGTGAAAGGCACAATTCAACAAGAAGACATAACCGTACTTAATATATATACACCCAATCTAGGTGCACCCAGATTCATAAAGCAAATCCTACTCGATCTAAACCAAATGATAGACAACAACACTTTAATAGTTGGAGACTTTAACACCCCACTGACAGCACAGGACAGATCCTCCAAGCAGAAAATAAGCAAAGACATAGTAGACTTAAACAGAAGGCTAGAACAAATGGGCCTGACTGACATCTACAGGACATTCTACCCTAAATCCACTGAATATACATTCTTCTCATCGGCTCACGGAACATTCTCTAAGATTGACCATATCCTAGGCCATAAAGCAAGTCTTAAAAAAATTAAAAAAATAGAAATCATACCCTGCATCTTCTCAGATCACAATGGAATAAAAGTAATAATGAACCCTAACAGGAACTCTCATTCCTACTCAAGGTCATGGAAGCTAAACAACCTTCTTCTGAATAACAATTTTGTAAAGGAAGAAATTAAGTCAGAAATCAAAACATTCTTTGAATTAAACGACAAAGGTGACACAACTTATCAAAATCTATGGGATGCAGCTAAAGCAGTCCTGAGAGGAAAATTCATTTCCATAAATGCCTATTTCAAAAAAACAGACAACTTACAAATAGACAACTTAATGAATAGACTCAAAGAGCTGGAGAAAGAAGAACAGACTGACCCCAAACCCAGCAGAAGGCGAGAAATTGTTAAGATCAAATCAGAATTAAATGAAAAAGACAACAAAAATACTATAAGGGAAATTAATAAAACAAAAAGTTGGTTCTTTGAAAAGATAAATAAAATAGACACACCACTGGCCAGACTAACCAAGAGCAGAAAAGAAAAATCTTTAATAACTTCCATCAGGAACATGAAAGGAGAAATCACAACCGAAGCCACAGAGATACATGACATTATCTATGAATATTACAAAAATCTTTATGCACACAAATTGGAAAATGAGGAGGAAATGGACAAATTTTTAGAAACACACAGCCTTCCCAAGCTCAATCAGGAAGAAATAGAATTCCTGAATAGACCAATATCAAGAACTGAAATTGAAACAGCAATAAAAAACCTTCCCAAAAAGAAAAGCCCTGGTCCAGATGGGTTCACACCTGAATTTTACCATACATACAAAGATGAACTGGTGCCCATCCTACATAAACTATTCTTCAATATTGAGAAGGATGGAATTCTCCCCAACACATTCTACCAAGCCAATATAACATTGATACCAAAACCAGGAAAGGATGCAACAAAAAAAGAAAACTACAGACCAATTTCTCTCATGAACGTAGATGCAAAAATTCTCAATAAAATCCTAGCAAATCGTATCCAAGTGCTGATTAAAAAAATAATTCATCACGACCAAGTAGGCTTCATCCCAGAGATACAGGGGTGGTTCAACATACGAAAATCTATAAATGTAATTAACCACATAAATAGAAGCAAAAATAAAGACCATATGATCCTCTCAATAGATGCAGAAAAAGCATTTGACAAAATTCAACACCTTTTTATGATAAAAACACTTAACAACATAGGCATAAATGGGACCTACCTAAAAATAATACAAGCCATATATGACAAACCCACAGCCAACATCATACTGAATGGGGAAAAATTGAAAGCATTCCCACTCAGAACTGGAACCAGACAAGGCTGCCCACTGTCCCCATTACTTTTCAACATTGTATTGGAAGTCCTTGCGAGAGCTATCAGACAAGAGAGCAGAATCAAAGGTGTCCAAATAGGGACAGAAGAGATCAAACTCTCACTCTTCGCTGATGACATGATGTTGTATCTGGAAAACCCCAAGGACTCAACCAAGAGACTCCTGGAATTAATTAACGAATTCAGTAATGTCTCAGGTTACAAAGTCAATACACACAAATCAGAGGCATTCATATATGCCAATACCATTCAATCGGAGAACCAAATTAAGGACTCAATACCTTTCAAAATAGCAACAAAGAAAATAAAATACCTAGGAATATATTCAACTAAAGAGGTAAAGGACCTCTATAAAGAGAACTATGAAACGCTAAGGAAGGAAATTGCAGAACATGTAAATAAGTGGAAATCCATACCATGCTCATGGATTGGAAGAATAAACATCGTTAAAATGTCTATACTACCCAAAGTAATCTATAGATTCAATGCAATTCCTATTAAATTACCAACATCATTTTTCACAGATTTAGAAAAAATAATTATACACTTTGTATGGAAACAGAGAAGACCCCGTATAGCAAAAGCAATCTTAAGCAATAAAAACAAAATGGGAGGTATTGATTTGCCAGACTTCAAACTATACTACAAAGCTGTGGTGCTTAAAACTGCTTGGTATTGGCACAAGGGCAGGGACACAGACCAGTGGAACAGAACAGAAAACCCAAATATAAAACCATCCTCATATAATCATCTAATCTTTGACAAAATAGACAAAAACATACTCTGGGGACAAGAGTCCCTATTCAATAAATGGTGCTGGGAAAACTGGATAGCCACATGTAGAAGACTGAAACAGGACCCACAGATTTCACCTCTCACAAAAATCAAATCACGGTGGATAACAGATTTAAACCTTAAATGGGAAACGATTAGAATTCTAGAAGAAAATGTAGGAAAGACTCTCACAGACGTTGGTCTAGGCAAAGAATTTATGAAGAAAACCCCTAAGGCAATTGCAGCAACAACAAAAATAAATGAATGGGACCTGATTAAATTAAAAAGCTTCTGCACAGCCAAAGAAACAGTCATGAAAATAAACAGACAGCCTACAGAATGGGAAAAAATTTTCGCATACTACACATCAGATAAAAGACTGATAACAAGAATCTATTTAGAACTCAGGAAAATCAGCAAGAAAAAATCAAACAATCCTATCAAAAAATGGGCAAAGGACATGAATAGAAATTTTTCAAAAGAAGACATAAGAATGGCCAAAAAACGTATCAAAAAATGCTCAACATCCCTAATCATCAGGGAAATGCAAATCAAAACCACAATGAGATACCACTTAACTCCGGTGAGAATGGCCTTTATCAAAAAATCCCAAAACAACACGTGTTGGCGTGGATGCAGAGAGACAGGAACACTCATACACTGCTGGTGGGAATGCAAACTAGTGCAACCCCTATGGAAAGCAATATGGAGATACCTTAAACAGATTCAAGTAGACCTACCATTTGATCCAGCAATTCCATTATTGGGCATATACCCAGAAGAACAAAAGTCATTCTTTAACAAAGACACCTGTACCCGAATGTTTATAGCAGCACAATTCACAATCGCAAAGATGTGGAAACAACCCAAGTGCCCATCAATCCACGAATGGATTAGTAAACTGTGGTATATGTATACCATGGAGTACTACTCAGCTATAAGAAATAACGATGATACGACATCTCTTTGGTTCTCCTGGAGAGAGCTGGAACCCATTATACTAAGTGAAGTATCCAAAGAATGGAAAAACAAGCATCACATGTACTCACCAGAAAACTGGTTTCCCTGATCATCACCTAAATGTACATCAGGGAAGGATACCAATTGGATATCAGACTGGGATGGGGGGGTGGGGGGAGGGGATGGGTGTTTGCCTACATGACGAGTGCATTGCGCACCCTCTGGGGAATGGTCATGCTTGAGGGTGCAGACCCGGGGAGGTGGGGGGGGGAGGGGATCGAGGTATGAATACATGGCGAGTGCCAGGCGCACTGTCTGGAGAGTGGGAGCGGACGCGCTTGGGACTCTGACTCGGGGGGATGGGCGGGACAGGGACAATGTATATGACCTGAACTTATGTACCCCCATGATGAGCTGAAATAAAAAAAAAAATAAAAAAAAAAATAAATAAAGAACACCATATGTCAAAAAAAAAAAAAATAAAAAAAAAATAAAAAATGCAAACTAATAGGTTTGCACTTGTTTCAGTTTTCAGACCAGCGATTGCTGTGTTTCCTACCTCTCAGATTTCAGTACTGAGTGGTCACACTCTCTAGGCAGCTGCGGTTCTGCACTTACAGAAAATAGGATGGAAGCAATAGAAACAAAAACGTGTGTCTGTGAACATTTATTAAATACCATAATCGTCTGGTCAGTTTGTTAGATACTTTACATACGTCATTAGGAATAATATAACCCTCGCAGCGACTGTGCGAAGGAACTTTTATCCACTCATGAGACTCTTCCCTGGCTCTTCCTCCGCAGCAGCCCCGCTTCACTGTGTCCTCCACACGCCTTTCTTCTTCAAGTGATGAGGAAACACGGAGGCTCGCAGACATTAGTTTTGCTAAGCTTGGGAAAGTTAAAAAAGTGGCAGATCCTACCTGTAAGTGAGTTCATGCAATTTTTTTTTCTGTGTCTAGCTTATTCACTTAGCATATGTGGAATCTACAAAAAGTAAGGTCAGATATATACAGAGCTAGAGAATGAAACAGTGGGTAGCAGAGGCAGGGGGAAGCGGAGAGGAAACGGAGAGCCTAATTCAAATGATACAAAGTGGCAGATATGTAGGATGAATAAGCCTAGAGATCATCAGAATAATACAAGGAGTATAGTCAATAAAACTGTATTAGGGACTTTTGTTAAATAAGTAGATTTTTAGCTGTTCTAATCATAAAAGAAGTAACTATGTGAGATGGTGGGTATGTTAATTTGCTTCACTACAGTAGCTCTATTGCTGTCTGATAGCATTCCATTACATCATGTTATAAACCTCAAATATACATAGTAAAATTTATTTTTTAAGAAAATGACAGAATACAGGTAAAAGTCCAAATCTGGCTAACCCAAATCTATGCTGTTTCACAGAGTTGTCCTAAGATTGGAGAGCTAAGAATATCTTTTAATGTATATTTAGTTGGTCATTTTGCATACTTCTCCACAAAGTCCTTGTTCTTGGAGTCTTTGTTTTGTATCTAATAGAAGTTTACAGAAAATAAACAAACAAGGATAATGCATTGGGGGTGACAAGGGTTATGAAGAATAATAAGGTGTGGGGGGTAGAAAGAGGTGGCAGCAGCAATGTTGCTTTACACAGGGTGACTAGAGAATGTCTCCCTAAGACACTTGAGCCAAGGACTGGGCTGAGAGCACGCCAGGCACGGGGATTCGCCAGAGCAAATGCCTGGGGTAGAGGGCGAGGGGAACGGTGACCTCTAGGAGAGCAGGGAGGTCCCAGCGTCTGCGGCAGAGGGAAGGGGGCTGGGTTGTGGCTGGTGTTGGGACGCAGAGAGAGAGGAGGTAAGATTAGACAGCTGGTGGTGCCAGGTAGACCATGGTAAGGATGTGAGATTTTCTCTTTGAGTGAGATGGAAATCGCTGGAGAATTCTGAAGAGTGATACAGTCTGACACATTTTTCAGTGAACACTCTGACGTGTGTGTGTGTGTGTGTGTGTGTGTGTGTGTGCGCGCGCGCGCACGCACATCGTGTTGGGGACAGTGGTGGAAGTGGGGGCGGGGGGGAGGTGGGAAGTGGACGGCCGGCCAGGTGCCTGCTGCGACGGTACAGGCACAACATGACAGTGGCTTGGGGAGGGTCAAAGCTGTGAGGATGATGAGTAGTAACAGGATGCAGGATCTATTTCAAAGGAAGAGATGACACAGTGGACTCATTAGTTGTATGGGCTGGAAGAGAAAAAGCAGAGTTCAGAAAGATTCCAAGTTTCGGGACCTAAATCGTGGGTAGAATAATGTTTTCTGAGATGAGGAAAACTGGGAAAGAATAGGTTTTGGAGAAGACAAAAAGTTCATTTCTGGGTAGGCGAGGTGGTTCACACCTGTAATCCTAGCGCTGTGGGAGGCTGAGGCCGGCAGATGGCTTGAGGTCAGGAGTTCAAGACCAGCCTGAGCAAAGCAATACCCTGTCTCTACCAAAAATAGGAAAATTAGCCAGATGCAGTGGCACATGCCTGTAGCCCCAGCTACTCGGGAGGCTGAGGCAGGAGGATCGCTTGAGCCCAGGAGTCTGAGGTTGCTGTGAGCTAGGCTGACGCCATGGCACTCACTCTAGCCCAGGCAACAGAGTGAGACTCTGTCTCAAAAAAAAAAAAAAAAAAAAAAAAGAGTGCTTGTAGTAATATACTTCCTTATTATTAGAGATCTTTTTTATTTATCTATTTTTCTAAGGCACAAACTTTATGCTTATGTTTTCAAGACAGCCATTTTAAAGTAGGGAAAACTCTCCTCTTGCAAATGAAAAGCTTTGACGACCTTTATAACTGCTGTAAATTTCAACACTTTATTTTGAAACTCAAAAGCCAAGACTTTGTTCATTTGTTTTCTGTGCTATTTTTAAGTGCTTCCTTGAGCTACTGTTTGTGGCTGACAAAATAGAAACGCAAGAAAAAACTCTTGGTTAATATCTCATACTTTTATATTTTTGTTACAAATGCTACCTAGTTATGAGGGTCGCATCATCTGATTACAAAAATAATAGCAGGTAAGATAAAATGCTAGGTGATATTTAATGTGAGCCATGAGTTTCCATATTTTAAACATATGAAATCAGGTATATGTGTATAAGCGGTTAGAAATTCTATGTAGGTGAACAAAAATTCGAAGACTATCAATTTAAAGAGATGACAAATGAGTAACTTTTAATTGGCCTTTTAATTAGGAATTTATGAGGTAAATAAATTTAAAAAGATCATTTCATGTGCAGTAAACCCCACAGTGGAAAGAAGGCATATAAATTTAAGGGGCTTATAAATTTGTGTGTGTGTGTGTGTGTGTGTGTATGTGTGTGTTAAAGAGAGAGAGAGAGAGAGAGGAACACAGGAGAGAGGATCACGTGATGAGATCAGGCTGTAAGCAAGCTTGAGGTCTTTGAAGAGCCTTATATATCATGCTAGAGGCAACGATGAGTTACTGAAGGCCTCTGAGCTGTGTCACATTTGGTGGGCTGTGTCGTGGAGGTAAGCCACTTTGGAGACAAGGTGTTTCCGTCTTTCAGAAGAAAACTGCGGTAATCTAGGCAACAATGAAGATCGCTCCAAGACAGGTTTAAGGCAGAATGGCTCGGTACTAACTGGTCATAAAAGTCCAAGAAAAGGAAGGAATTTCAAGTGATTTCCAGAGTTCTGACGAAGATGACTGGGCAGCATCATTAATTTAGCAAAGTTTTATACATTAAGTGTGTTTTAAACTATTTTTCAGACTCTCTGATGGGTTCTGAGCATACACAGGTAACTGAGAGTTTAATGGAAGAGACAGGTACGTGAGCACAATTATATCACTGTTGGGAAGTGATGCCATGCGTTCCGATAAGGAACACAGGCAGGAAATACAGCAGAGATGGGAAGAGAGGGGAAATGATGTATTGAGCTTTAGACATGAAAACGTTAAGAGAGCTCTAGGACTGCGAGTGGGAACTGGGGGTTGCTGAAGAGCAGTGAGGGCTGGAGGAACAAAAACTAACTTTGAAATCAGAGACCTGGACTTGAACTGCTGCCTGGCTCCATCCTTTGTTAGGGTTGTGACTTCAGGGAAGTAATGGTTACATCCGGGAAGTCACGTTTCTGAAGAATGAGATTCGGACCATGCATTGCACAGAGTTGCTGAGGATGAGTGAGGGTGACATATTACATGTCTATGTTAGCACAGGAACTGGCAACAGGGTGCGGCGTAAATGGCGGTCTGACAGGTGGTGGTATCGCACAGATAAGGTGTGGAGCTCAGGTGAGAGAGCTGGGCTGGGGGAACACAGATGCTTGATGATGCTTCAGCTAGCAAGAGAATACTCTAGACAAGTCTAGCAGACAAGATAGGTCCTGATGATTTCTGAATGTCTTCCAGTTATCTGAATGGTTATTCATTTCAGTGTTATCTGAATGGCTTCCCTGCCTTTGGGTGGTGACAGTATCTCTTTTAAAATTAAGCCTTTATGATTTTTTTTCTTAGAATGCACATATCAGTACTTTGCATATTGCATAGAAAGAATTTGCTAACTTGTACATCTTTAGAATGATGACTACAGCCATCGTCATGATATCATTTGAATGGTCACAATAGCTGTTTTGAGATTTATCAAGAAAATTAATCATTAATCATACAAGTGTCCCCTCAATGTCAGAGGTTGACCTCTGTGCATGTGACTAAAAAATAAAAAAGGAGCACTTAAAGCAAAATCTCACTTCATTTATGGCAAAGGATAAAGGATTTTGGAGCCAGACTTAGTTTTAGTCTTGGTTTGGTTTCTTAGTTACTTGAGTGAGTTTGGACAAGTTTTTAATCTCTCTGAACCTCAGGTTTTTCAAGGTTAAAATTTAGTTAATAACTTCTTTATACATTTATTCTGAGGCTTAAAGGAGATAAGAAAAGCAAAATGACTATCTACATGCCTGGAACCTAGTAGCTTCCAAGTTTTTTCTTGGAAATGGAACCTCAGAATCTTTTTCTCTCTCTCTTCTCAAAAAATAAGCATTTATGACACTTTTCACCAAATCTTAGAGCTAATAATAAAATTCATTTGTAGCAACTCTAGATAGAAACTGCCAAACTGAGACATAAAAACTGTGCTAGCACGCACACTCCAATTTTAGATTTCATTGCTTGGGATGTAACTTACGTATGAGTCACCAAGGAGCTGGGTGCCATTAGGCAGCATCACAGCATATAACAGACTATATTTACCTTAGCTGTCTTTTATTATTCTTCTCACTAGCAGAGAGAAAGAACTGTGAGAAAGAACTCAGTTACAAGTGCTGCCAGAGAAACACTTCCAAATGTCTAATAATATAGCAAAACGTATTATTAATTAGAAGTAGCAAGATGAGCTGTAATCTTGTCAAGAAGCTAAATTATACAGTAGATTTTCCCATCTCTTTTTGTGCACCATTTCTTTTAGAGTATAAATTTTAAACTAAGCATGTGTATAGATCTTGCATATTCCTTTCTTGTATTGAAAAGTTTCCTGCTTGTTGGGTCTTGTTACTTGCCTCCTCTGTACATCAGGGACAAAAATGCATTTCTAGTAGGATTGTTCTGAGTCTCAAGTAAAACAACGTATATCGATATTCCTCATGAGCTATGAAGACTTCATTGAAGGCATTCTGAAGATGCCGCTGGTCAAGTCCTTTTTTGTAAACATACTTGTTTGTACTTAGATAAATTATTGAAGCCCTAAGTGGCCAGTTCTTCAGTTTTAAGCAAGATTGCAGGCCAAGGCAACAGTGGCAGGTGCCGGATGCTGGGGGTGTTGTCTTCAGATACTGGCAAATGCTGCTGCATGTGCTGCTGGCAGATAAAACCACTTCAGATGAGGAAGACGCTGCTTGATAAAATTACAGTGCTCTCATGATTTCCTGCTTTATTTTCTCTAAATTCTTTGACCATACGTTCCAGAGCCTTTCAGTATTTTCTTGCTTTTGGTGTTTCTTTTCTTTCTTTTTTTTTTTTTAATTTCAGTGTATTATGGGGGTACAAATGTTTAGGTTACGTATATTGCCTTTGCCCCACCTGAGTCAGAGCTTCAAGTGTGTGCATGCCCCAGACAGTGCGCACTGCGCCCATTTGGTGTGTATATGCCCATCCCCTCCGCCCCCTCCTACCACCCCATGCCCGATGAATATTACTACTATATGTGCACATAAGAGTTGATCAGTTAGTACCAATTTGATGGTGAGTATATGTGGTGCTTGTTTTTCCATTCTTGTGATACTTCTAATGATATTTCTTGCTCTTTGCCCATAGCTGTTCCTCCTCATACTGACGTTGGTACTGATTGGCCATGGCCCTGACCCTGGCTTTGGATCTCCTCTGCTCACTTTCATCTAAGACAACAGTGATGTGCTGGGATGTGGCATGGTGAGGACCATGGCCTCCAACCTCCTGACAGCCTGGTCGTTTGGCTTCTCTACCTTCCTCTCCCCTCTTTTCAATAAATATCAATATGTACTGAGTACCCAATGTGTGTTCTTCAATTCCTAGCTTAAGCAACATATTTGCTAGCTAAAGAGAAAATATTTCATCTTAGTACTGGAGCTTGGGCATCATTACATCGGTTGCTGGTACTTATTCTTTCTAGTGGAAACCTAAGCAACAATGATGTTTTTATTTTTGTTATTTTTTTATTTCAGCTTATTATGGGGGTACAAAAGTTCAGGTTATGTATATTGCCCATGCACCCGCATCCCCCCCGAGTCAGAGCTTCAAGCGTGTCCATTCCCCAGACAGTGTGCATCGCACTCATCATGTAGGTATACACCCATCCCCTCCCCCAACTCCCCACATCTGTCCGACACCCAATTGGTGTTATTCCCAAATGTGCACTTAGGTGATGATCAGGGAAACCAATTTGCTGGTGAGTACACATGGTGCTTATTTTTCCATTCTTGGGATACTTCACTTAGTAGAATGGGTTCCAACTCTCTCCAGGAGAACAAAAGTGATTCTATATCACTGTTATTTCTTATAGCTGAGTAATACTTCATGGTATACATATACCACAGTTTACTAATCCACTCATGTATTGATGAGCATTTGGGTTGTTTCCACATCTTTGCAATTGTGAATTGTGCTGCTATAAACATTTGGGTGCATGTGTCTTTTTTATAGAATTTAAAACTAAAAAAACCTTTTTCCCATTTATTTTTCATTTGTATATATTCATGGGGTACTAGTACAATTTTGATACATTGATATATTGCATTGTGGTGAAGTCAAGGTCAATGATGTTTTAAACCAATTTGTCTGAGTTTATTAGCAGCCAGTAACTAGAGACAGTTATAATAGCAAACATCCATATTAAGTCAGTCTGTATAGATAATGGCATTCTCAATCTTAATACATATTTATATATCAATACATTAGATCATTGTACATTTATTTTCCATTTAGCTTGTTTGTGAGAGGCAGTACTTAATGATGATTAGAATTAGAAAAATCTTGGTTCTAGCTGGGAGACACTGAAACACTATTTATTCAAGTCCAGTTTTCAATTGGGTTGTTATTTTTTTGCTGTTGAGTTGTAGGAGTTACTTACATTTTGGAAATTAACCCCTTATGAGATATCTGGTCTGTAAATATTTTATCCCATTCTATAGGTTACTTTTCACTCTGTTGATTATTTTCTTTGCTCTGCAGAGTTTTTAGTTTGATGTGGCACCACTTGTCTGCTTTGGCTTTTGTTGTCTGTGCTTTTAGTGTCATATCCATGAAATCATCGTTGGGACCAATGTCATGAAGCTTTTCTCCTATGTTTTTTTCTTGGGGTTCTACTGTTTTAAATTTTATGTTTAAATCTTCAATCCATTTCAAGTTTATTTTTCTGTATGGCATAAGATTAGGGTCTAATTTCATTCATTTGCATGTAGATATTCAGTTTTCTGAACATCATTTCTTGACGAGACCATCCTTTCCCTATTGTGTATTCTTGGCACCTTTGTTAAAGATCAGTGGACTACATATGTGTAGATTTATTTCTGGACTCTCTATTATGTTTTGTTGGTCTATATGTCTGTCATTATACCAGTACCATACTCCAAAGAAGACATAAAAATGAGCAACGGGTAGATTAAAAGAACATGTGTTCAGTGTTACTATCATCAGGGAAATGCAAATGAAAACCACAATGAGAATTCACTTCATACTTGTTAGGATGGCTAGTGTGTACGTAGATAAAGCAAGTGTCGGCAAGGATATGAAGAAATTGGAAAACTTGTACATTTGTATTGTTGGTAGAAATGCAAAATGGTGCAGCTGCTATGGAAAACAGTATGGAGGTTCCTTAAAAATTAAAAAAACAGAACTATCATATGATCCATCCATCCCACTTCTGGGTATTTATTGAAAAGAATTGAAATCAGGATCTCAAAGTGGTATTAGCACTCCCGTATTCATTGCAGTACTAGTCACAATAGCCAAGATGTGAGAACAACTTAAATGTCTATCAATCAATGAATGGATAAAGAAAATGTAGTATATATGTACAATAAGATATTATTCAGCCTTAAAAAAAGAAGAAAGTCCTGCAATATGTGACAATAATAATGAATCTTGAGGACATTATGCTAAGTGAAATAAGCCAGTCACAGAAGGACAAATATTGCATGATTCTACTTATATGAGATATCTAAAATAGCCAAATGCATAGAAGCAGAGAATAGCATGGTAGTTTGCAAGGACTGGGGAGAATGGCAATGAATGGGGCATTGCTAGTTAACAGGTATAACGTTTTAATTATGCAAGATGAACAAGTGCTAGAGATCTGCTGTATAACATTATACAGTTAACAATACCATATTTTACACTTAAAAACCTAAGAGGGTAGCACTCATGTTAAGTATTCTTAACACACACACACACACACACACACACACACACACACACACACACACACGTTATTTAACTTCTCAAAGCCTGGAATTCCTCATCCTCAATCAGTGCTGCCAGAAGGGGAGGAGGACGTGAGCCGCACAGAGAAGATCCCTTGCCTTCTTTTTCCAGCATGTCCTCAATTGCATCTGCCGCTCTCTACCATTTTATTTTGTTTTTCTTTTCTTTAGCACTTATCATAATCTGATGTGATTTTCTTTATTTGATTACTTTTTAATTACTTAAAGGCAACATAAGCTTCATGAAGGCAGACATATTTTCTGCTTGGTTTGTTGGCGAGTCCCCATCTCTGATAATCCCTGTTGACGTACAGTAGATGCTCAATTATTATGTGTTGAATGAATGATAATATACCAAACATGTAGCACAATACCCTCTATGTAGTAAGACACAATAAATGATCATGATCATAACATAAATATCATGATGAGCTCACAATGAGAATTTAAGAATCATTAATATGTTATTTTGTTTCCTAAGACTTGGTTGGGTCCTTTGGGTTTCTCCTCTCTGTCCAGCACAGTTTCCCTGTAAGATCTTACCTGGTCAGTGCCTTGGTCACAGCTACAGTCCCTAGTTCTAAATTTCTGGCTTCTGCCTCCCTCTGGAGTCGCACTGTGGTGTGTTGGCGCCTCACACCCCACACACCCTCTGAATCCTGCTCCTCCCACTCGGTTATTTTTCTCAGCTTATGGCATCTGTACTCACCCTGCTGCTTAAATTAGAAACTTTGGATCAGCCTTGCTCTCTCCCTCATTGCCCATGTCTGATCAGTTCACAACTTCTCCCTCAGAACGTCCCTCTACTTCTCCTCTGCCCAGATCACACTATCACTGCCTCACATTCGGGCTTTTATGGTAACTAGTAATATGGTTACATTTGATTGGACACAGTACCAGGACTTTGTATGTACTTTGCACATACAGAAGCCTATGAGGTAGATGTTATTAACACTATTGTTATTACACAGATGAAAAAAAAAACAAGGTTCGGTGAGATCAAACAGTTTTCTTAAGTTCTCACAGCTGCTAAGTGTTGGAGTCAGGATTTGAACTTAGATGTGTCTGATTACAGAGATTCCACCCTGTTTGAAATCTTCCTGATTGTTACAGGATTCTCCCTTCTCCAGCCCTTGCTGCAATCCACACTGCCTTCTCCTTTCCTCTGAGTGATCTCTCAGTTATTCTCCAAGACTTGCCTTACATTTCACCTCTTCCCCTCTCTCCAAATTCCACCGGGTAGGCATAGATACTTCTGCTGGGATTCCACAGCAGTCTTTACACACGTATACCTTGGCCATTATTATTTTGTATTTTAATTATCAGCTCACATGCCCTTGAGAGCAGAAACCTCATCTGCTGAATGTTTGTATGTAAAATGTCTATACTCAGTACGAGTGGGGTAGATTTTTATTAAAGGAGTGCTTCTATGAATACTATTTATTGAGGGATTTAATACTTGCTCTTTTATTTTCATAAGAATGTTATTTATTTTTTTCTGCCAAAATAAATAATTGTCAACTTAGAATTCCTGATTTTTACACTAAGGTTTTACCCTTTGGTTTTCTATAAACAACATAGAGAGATTTGTATAAGCAATCCCTTCCCATTAGCTCCCCAAATTCCTGTATGGTACCTGGTGACCTCGAGCTTCCCTAAAATCTTTGTTCTCTCAGCCTGGACATTTTCCTGTGCTATCCTGTATTCTTGCATTCCATTTTTTCAGGTTTTGCTTTCTGCTAGGCAACAGCGAAAATGTTAGCACTGGTGTTTCACTTCTCATTTACAAGGTGAATTTAGACGTCATTTTTCACCTGGGACCAGTTGTGAAAATTTCAGGTCCTAGATGAAGGGAAGATACTTTTGGGCAGTGGGGTCTGACCATTTTCTTCAAATTGCAACCATTTATGTCTTCGAAGAAAGCTTTATATATCACTTCTCTGTAGTCATTCTTCCAAAATTGGTAAAAGTCCTTTGCAGTTGATGAAACTATGGTGTGACTGATAGATTATAAACAGGGAAGTGCTCCTCGCTGCCAAGATGCTTGGATTCTGATTTGAACAAATCTCTATCACTATCCTCCTTTGGCAAAGACAAGACTTTATTTTACACAGACAATGAAGGCTTATCTCACACATCTCCAGAGTTTGAAAATGTATATCTAAAAATAGAAAAATATTATAAATATATTCATTCTAATCTCAGATGTCTAAGAATATGTTTTTAACTTATAAGCCTCAAAGTACAAAGGATAAAACAAATATGTCACAAATGTGTTAATATGAATATGTCCGTGTGGTCATTAATTAATAACTATCAACTTTTGATAGTTTTATTAATTTTAAGAATGAGAAAAGATGAACAGTATTTAGATTATTAAGTTAAAATGATCTGAAACTGTCTTAACTTTCACCAAAATGAAACACATATTTTTCACATAGAATTCTTGGAATGATAACACTTAAGAATAAGCACAGATAGAATTTGTTTAAATTCTCTGTTCCTAAGTGAAATACTTCAAAAGAACTCCCTCCACTAGTGTTAAGTGCAAAATAGTAGTTCATTATCTACCTCCTCTTGAAAACTTCAACTTGTGTAGAAATTACACATCCAACTGAGTCCAAGCGAGTTACAGGAAGAAAGTGAGGAGCGTGTCACTAATGGGATGCACTAAAACACGCACGGCACGTGGCTCAGTCACGTGATCCCTGCATTTTATGCACGGGGCAGCCGGAGCCGGCGCTGCTAAGGGTACGAGAACATCCGGGGAACGAACCAACGGGCTTTAATCCAATGTCCGGGTGCCGCGGTCCGAAGCTTTTTGCTTCTTGACACCACGTGGTGCACTGTTGGCGCAACACGACGTGGAGGTGCTGAGAGCGCTGGGCGGAGAGATGCTCTTTAGGGGGTAAAATCAGAGCATAAGCAAAACTGAAAACTCCATAGACCCACTCTGGAGTACAAATACCCACCCATTCAAGGGCAGAAATAACTAGTAAAGGCCGCTAATTATTCTGATTTCCGTTTATTAGTTACGTCGGCACTGGGCTGACTTGGCATAGTTAGAATGAGAAGGGCCCAAGCTGTTCTGAAGCTGCTCAGAGTATGTGTCTTATGGCCACGTATGTGTAGCATTTCCTACGAGCCTATAAATACACTCATTCACTGACAGAGTGAGACCAGGAGAATTTGAAACATATGGAAACATTTTTTTTCTAGCTTATCGTGGCTGGGAACCATCATCAAGTTCAGATATCTGAGACTTCAAGCTGTATTCTTAAACTGGTATTTTTAAGAGAAAATAAATAGATCCAGTAGCTTAGATAACATTGGACTATTGTGGTAACACCTTCCTTAATTAATTGCAGTCCTTTTTAATCAAGCAGATACTTTTTAAAGGAAAATATTCTTTTGCACTGCTACTTCTCTTTCTCAGCAGTGGACCCCCTAAATATTTATTCTGTGTTATAATAATCCTTTTGAGTCTTAATAAGAATTCTAGTTAATATTAATTTTCATATGAGGTAACATAGATTTACAGGCATTTCAAATTAGTGATGCCATTTCAGTCAAATCTGAGGCCCAAGAGACATTTTTCATAGTAATACCAGATATCTGGAACAAAATTTTCCTATATTTAATTCTTTGGAAAAATAATATAAAATATTTTAGATACTCTATTTTTCATCAAAAGCATAGAATATTTATCCATTTGTATAGAACATTTATCCTGTGCTATGTGCCTAACAAAGCAAGTGAAACAGACATGAGTTCTTTCTTCTGGGATGTTCTGACAAATGCTAAGGTAGCTGCTGTGACAGGGAAGCCAAAAGCAATTTTTCTGCATTTGGAAATGTTAAATAGAAGTTAATTAAATATTTACAAACTCAGTCTTTAGAATTTATATTGAAAGAAAATTTGGGAGACACATTTAGTCACACAGTCATTCAACTCGTCTTCCTGAGTTTCAGAAAGGGGACCAAAGACGTTTTTGGTCAGAAGGGGAATCACAAATTATTAAAAAAGTCAAGAGAAAATTTGATGTATGTGTTAATAATGAAAACAACTAGAATTATCACTGTTTTATTGATGAGATGACTGAATATTGCTTTATAGTCTGCTCTTCCTTAAACCAGCCAACCACATGCATACACTTATAAATTTTGCTGTCCCTAGTTGGCTTGAATTGTCACATTCTCTCTTGTATCATCAGTATTTAGTAGAACTGCATTTTTGTTTGTCTAGTCTTTTTATGCAATGGGTAGAGGGTTTGCTCAACTGTTCAGATTCAGGCCATCATACTCTAGTTTGTGTCAGTTCTGAAATCTTATATTTTCTGTGCAAACTAGGAATTGCTTTTTAAAGGTTGACAGTGCTAAGTTATAGTGTAATGGAGATCTGACACCAGATTTATTCATTTCTCATCGGTGATTGACTAATGGGTTAATTTATTTACTCATTCTCTATTGGTTCAAGTGTAATATGTTTCATGTCTTCTGCCTAGCAGTGAGGATATAACGTAGAAGATACAGCTCTAGCCTCAAGAAATTTATATTCTTCTGTTACCTTCTGATCTCCACAAAAATGAACAATATTACCCATTGATCCAAAGACCTTAATGATACTCCACTTGCCCTCATCCAGTGTAAATCATGCAATTTCTATTACTTTGTACATATTATCACCCAAATTTAAAGAATATTAGTGTGAAGAATATTAATATTTTATTCTCCTGAAATTTCTATGTCTTATAATGACAGAAAAGATAATCTGTGAGGACTTTTTAAAAACAGCTTTACTGAGCTATCATTGACATATAAAATTGTATATATTTAAGATATACAACTTTTGATATAGGTATACATTGTGAAATGATCACCACAATGCAGTTAATTAACACATCTATCATTCTACATAGCTGCCATTTGTGTGTGTGTGTTGAGATTTAAGATCTATCCTCTTAGCAAATTTCAAGTATACAAGGATATAACTGCTGTCATCGCATTGTGCATTTGATCTCCAGAACCTGTTCACACTGAGTCACTGAAACTTTGTACCCTTTGACCAGTATCCCCCCATTTCTCCCTCCCTCCAGCCCCTGGCAGCTTCCGTCCCACTCTCTCAGCTTCCATCAGCTTGGCTGTTTGAGATTCCACAGACACGTGAGATCGTGCAGCGTTTCTCTGTCTGTGTTTAGCTTCTTTCGCTCAGCATAGCGTCTTCCATCTCCACCCATGTTGGCACAAATGGCAACATTTTCTTCTTTAAGGCTGAATAATATTCCATTGTATGTGTAATATTTTCTTTACCCAATTACCTGTTGAAGGACATAGAGGTTGTTTCCATACCTTGGCTATTACGATATGGAGGTTATGGAAGATAAGGAAACAACCTAACTGTAATGCTGTAGTGAAGACAGGAGTGTAGACATCTCTTTCAGAGCCTGTTTTCGTGAATTTGCGTGTCATCCTTGCGCAGGGGCCATGCTAATCTTCTCTGTATCGTTCCAATTTTAGTATATGTGCTGCCGAAGCAAGTACTCAGAGTCTGTTTTCAATCCCTTTGGGTAAATATCCAGACGTGGGATTGCTGGATCATGTGGTGGTTCTAGTTTTAATTTTTTGTGAAATCTCCATAGTGTTTTCTACAGTCTGTGCAGGCTTTTCTTGGAGCTGGAACATAGGTTTCAGCAGTGAATGGTATGGGGAGACCTGGTTATGGGAGCCAGTAGGGGGTCAGAGATTGTTCATGATTTATAAACACCTGAGCACTGGGATCTTGGAAGAGTGCTTCTGTGGCAAAGTCCAGCATTCATGATATATCATACTGTTAAATATATAAAATCAGAGGGCAAGCAAGAGAATGTCACTCCAAACCCTTCAGATATTGAAGAACTTGGCAATTTAAAAGTACTAAAATACTAACGGTAATTAGAATTTCGAAGTTGGAAAGGAAGCAAGGTATTGGTGAAACCCCGTCTCTAAAAAAACAAATAAGTAACTATATAAAAGATCTTCATCTTGTGTCAGTGAGGTAACATCAAATGAATGTGTTAAATTTCCTACATTTTCCATGAAAACTATGAAAAGTAAAAATATTGTATATTCTCAGTTATAATATACCAACTTTAGTCATTTAGAAATTTGCACTGGAAAAATATGTTTATTGTGTCTTTCAAAAAACCATATATTCATAAATTTTTAGTTTATATTTGAATTTATTAATTATCAAGACCATGATGAATTCACATTGTAAGGAAAAAAATCTCCAAATATAGGTATCAAATTTTATACCCTTATAGCTATGTAAGTACAAGAATAAATGAAGAAATTCATTTTTTTTTTTTTTTTGAGACAGAGTCTCGCTGTGTTGCCTGGGCTACAGTGAGTGCCATGGCGTCAGCCTAGCTCACAGCAACCTCAAACTCCTGGGCTTAAGTGATCCTCCTACCTCAGCCTCCCGAGTAGCTGGGACTACAGGCATGCGCCACCATGCCCGGCTAATTTTTTCTATATATGTATATATATATATATTTTAGTTGGCCAGATAATTTCTTTCTATTTTTAGTAGAGACGGGGTCTCGCTCTTGCTGAGGCTGGTCTCGAACTCCTGACCTCGAGCAATCCACCCGCCTCGGCCTCCCAGAGTGCTAGAATTACAGGCATGAGCCGCCGTGCCCGGCCCATATATTTTCAATAGCTTAGAATCATCAGAAACTTTTCACACGTAGAAGAAAAAGTGATATGGTTCAGTTATGAACATAATAGTAGGAAAATTTTACAGATAAAATATCTCTCAAGAACATATTTTTTGATATTGCTCATGACATAATACAATTGATTGTACTATGAGTACCACATTTGTCTATCAACTCAAATTATTTTTTACTTATTTTTAGTACTATCTAGAGAAATAATTCGAATTATTAAGAGTACTCTATCCATAGAATATATTCATGCTACAGACACAATTTATATAGCTACAATTTTTAAAGAACTAATCTGTACATTATGACTGTAAAATTGTATTAATAAGAAAACATCTGTTAGTTGACTACCACAATAAAAACTTTATAATGTTTGTGTCACAAAGAAAGACCTACCTTTTCCTTATATATTAACAAAACTACGTAGGTATACTGCAAATGGTTTTATTCATAAGAATTCTAGAGTCTATTCTTTTTGAGATCTGTTTCTAGTTGGAATCTGGAAATCAATTTAGAGTTTTATTTCGGTTTCATTCCTACCTTGTTTCTGATTTTATGTTTTTCTAAATTAAAAGATCAAACCCAGTACTTTCAATATATCATTTTCAATTTAAACTTTTGAGTGGTAGTCAGGAACTGTTGCTGGACTGAATAGTTTTCAAAAGTTTCTGGTACATTTCTGACTTTAGAAATCGGGGATAGGAATCCCTTTCCATGTGCATGTACACTATTTTTTGAGCCTCTTCAAAACATGTTTGAGTGGGTTCTTGAATGTTCCTGATGATAGTTTCTCTTGTCGAACTGTCAATGTTAATCTGAAAAGTGAAATTACATGTAAAGCATCAGTAAGCATGATTGAAGATAGACACCTGTAATGAAAAGGTTTACTTTATTCTCCTCTCTCCTTTTCAGTGGAATAGGGTAATTTGTTTGCAGTATCATAGGTATCTAAAAAGACTTATAAGAGATAAACTTTTTGCTTTTTTAAAAGTAACTATCTACCTCCACATCCTGGAGTGGGGGGAAAAACATGAGGCCCAAGACCGGGGAAGTCTCAGAAACAATTGCTCACTTAGGAGAGTGCAAGTGGTTTGTTAGCAGCAGTCTGCAAACCAGGAAGTTTATGAGATGGAGATCTCTTTTTAAGGAAAAGGGAAGTTGGTGATTTTAAAATGCGTCTGCCTTAGTAGTCACAAATATTGATTTAACTGAGTATGCCCTGAAATGGGAAAAAAGTGAGGAGAAGTAGAGAAATAGAGGGGAGAAGTGGTTATTTCAATAAACCAAGTATTTTCCAGGCAAGAGTTCTGGGGAATAAGTCAACAGAGTAAGACTGTCCTGAGTGATAGACATCTCATACACTGTCCTCCATCTTTATCCCCTTAAAGCGAACTTTCACTTCTCTGTCTCTCTCCACTAGGAGGAGACTCAGTGTATCTGTTTCACTCATGACTTTATTTTCTTCAGGCAGTTGTGAACGACTGGCAGTAACATCAATGAGGATGTCTGGTGGGTCTGCTGGTTTGAAACCAAGGTGAGCTCCCTGCTGGTGCAGTGGCACGGACTTTGTCCAACACCACCGGGGACTTCCATGTGCCTATTTATGGCATTTGTGGTTTCTACTGGTAAGGCCAGTTCTTCCAAGGACTCCCTTTTTCTTTTTGACTTTTCTGGGAATTAAGATAATTTAATTTAGGGAGAAACTTTAGAGCCAGACAGGCCTAACTTCAAATCCTGACTTTACCACTTAGTAGCTGTGTGACACTGGGCAAGTTCTCAGACTCTCAGGTCTCTTATCTATAAAATAACGTTAGCAGTACTGAATTCATACCATGTTAGCAGATACTGATGGAAAGTGTCCGGCACTTACGATGCTTGACAGATATTAGCGCCTTCCCAGGGCTGCCCTGAGTCCCATTTCCCACTGCTGTCTGGTAGTTACCTCTCTAGGGGACTGTGGCTGGATGTAAATCTTATAAAGCTTCTTTGCCCTAGAAATTCTGCTCCACCGTGAGGCAATTTTCTTATAGGTTTCACATGCCATCCAGAATTTAATATTCTCATCACTGTGCTCCATTTTTAAATATGCTGCATAGACTACTGGACCATCTAAAAGTAGTGGAGAAATCAGTTTATTTTCATGGGTCAAAATTATCAAACAATCTGAACAACATTTAATGCAGTTTAAAACAAAATTCTCAAATTATTTAACAAGCAAATATTTGATATCTATATGTATATCAATATCTATGTCTTTCACACACTTGGGTCTATACATTTGAAGCATGTTTTGACAATATCAATCATTGGTGAGGTCGTCCCTTTATTCTGAGTCACTCAGAGTAAAATGCCCGCCAGTGTGAATGGGTCTGGGACAAACAGGACAAGAGACATCACAAAGACCCGGAAAAGGGACGTAAGCTGGGCAGGTGGACAGAGCTCTATTATGAATCTGGCATGAAAAAAATCTAAGACCTTACACCAAACTGGAAGGTAAGAGCAGGGTTTAGAATTTAAACATGCAGGTCAAGGTTGGAAGAAAAATATCTAAGCTACATGGGAGTGATTCTCTGATCAGGTTGTATAGCCTAAAGTGTTTCTCAGGATCCAGTCAGAGCAAAACACAGATAGATGAAAAATTCAACTTGATATTCATGGTTTATGGTTCAAACCAGAAATAAGGGACCAGGCAAGGAATGGAAATCAGATGGGATGTTGGAAAGTATCTCAGAATCTGGTAGAGGACATCATAACTATCAAATGACACTTGCTGCCAGAGACGCTCATGCTCTGTGCTGGTGTTAAATTGCCATTTGGAGAGGATGCATGTGGGAGGCACTTTTCCAACTGAGGCACCATTTGTAGGTGCTAGTGTTTGAAGGAGGGTATTAGGTAAGCTCTCACAAACTTAGCACTTTCATCAGAATCTTTGGGAGTATCAAGTATTCTCAAGGTTCAAGATATTAATCTTTTTCTGCTGTCTAGAAAGTCTCTTGACCTATCTGAGGAATTGAATTGCTAAATGGTAAAATGACAATATAACTTAAGATTGATGTTAACAGAAATGTGTGTGTAGGCTCACTAAACATAAGACTGCTGAGAGACTGACTGTTAGCATAGGATTTTTAAATTTTATTTTTTACAAAAAGTTGTACATAATTTAATGTATACAACTTGATGAGTTTGGAGATAAGATTTCATCTATGAAACCATCACCAAAATCAATGCCATAAACATATACATCATCAAGCATAGGATTTTGATTAACAATATCTTGGTCAGTATCATTAACTGTTATGAGAAATAATGGTAATCAGATGAAATGGAAATTATGAGTAAAATTATATTTTCCTGGATTTTTTTTTTTTTTTTGAGACAGAGTGACACTTTGTTGCCCTGGCTAGAGTGAGTGCCGTGGCATCAGCCTAGCTCACAGCAACCTCAAACTCCTGGGCTTAAGGGATCCTACTGCCTCAGCCTCCTGAGTAGCTGGGACTACAGGCATGTGCCACCATGCCCGGCTAATTTTTTCTATATATATTTTAGTTGGCCAGATAATTTGTTTCTATTTTTTAGTAGAGACGGGGTCTTGCTCTTGTTCAGGCTAGTCTCGAACTCCTGACCTCGAGCGATCCACCCACCTCGGCCTCCCAGAGTGCTAGGATTACAGGCGTGAGCCACCGCGCCTGGCCATATTTTCCTGGATCTTGACACAAGAGATTATGTCGAGTTTTCCAGTACTAGAAATCCAGGCTCTTTGATTTTTTGGCTTCTACTGGGTTTGTCAGCAGTGATACAGGAATAAAGATAACAAAGTATTTTGTATTCAGGAAAAAGAACTCAAATAGAGGTAGATGTTTTCTAAGGAGGCATTAGGATTGGGGAAAGCTGGCAATCTGCCATAAGTATGGCATCCTAGGAATACACAAGGTTAGAGCATGGATTACTATTACCATGCGAGCAAGTATGGGTGGGAGATGGTTCAACAGGAATATCACCTGAGTTGAGAGGACAGATGAGTTTCAGGTAGAGTATGTGTAGAAATGTAATACAGGAAATGACATAGAGTAGATATTCTTATCCAGTGGGGGAATATGCTTTCAATATTCTTGTTTAGATTTCAAATAAGAAGTTTGCTTTCACATGACAGTGACTTTAAAATGTGCCTTGTCTCATTATGGGCACAGAAAGCTGGGAGCAGAGAACACAGATGCAGCCATTGGTACTTCTATTAAATAGCTAAATGGTGGGCAAACCAGAAAACAAAACAAAAAGTCATTTGTGGTTTAAGAAGTAAAGTTGGAAGCCAATGTTTTTCAGTGTGTACTGAAAGAAAGAGAGGTCTATTTTAAAAAATGAGCAACTTATATAGTTTGTATTTAGAAGAATTTGGACTGAGTACCTCACCGGAAACAGACTAGAAGGACCGTGAAATAAAGAAATGAGCAATGGAACAGGAAAAAGAATGAGATACCAGATAAAAATCTATGGATCATGGAGTGAGAGTCAGCCCCACGGGCTACTTGGATGGGTTGAGAGGACGGGTGGGTAGGGGTAGGGAGATGATCTGGAAACCAATGTTAGATGTCAAGCTGGTATTCTAAATTTGTGTTTATATTTATCTTTAGCTTAGTTGTATGGTAAAATGTTTACAGATTCTCATGCTAGAACCCACCTATATGCCTACCTGGCTTCTCTAACTTCCCTCCTGATATAGTGGAAGAAGTATTTATGCTTCTTTTTGGGCTGTCCAAATGGTTCCAAAGTTCTTGACATACTCAAGTCCTTTGCTAATGAAGCTATTCACGCACTGTGCTCTCTCTCGGAATAGATTCTAAGTTATAATATTCTATATATGCATATAAAATATAGTATCCTTCAGATACCATGTGGTAGATTGTAGCATTCTTCCTCAGTTATTCCCTGACCTTTGTGTAGGATGATTATATTTTCATGTCTCATTTATATCAGCATTGGCAGTTGGACTTGTGCTAGCCAATGCAATACATGCCAAGTGACGTGGACAGTCTAAGCACAAGGTTTAAGAACCATCATGTGGTTCCGCCATTGACCCCCTCCCCACCCCACCACGAGAAGAGTGTTTTCTAGAAAAGAGCTATTCCTTTAGCTGGAAGGCCAGAATGAAGACATGGAACAGAGCTGGAGCTGACCCTAATTGTCGTGTATCATGAACAAGAAACGAACCTTTCTTACTACAAACCACTGGGATTTTAATGTCATCTGTTACAGTATCATAACTTAGCAGAAGCTAACCTGGACTACTTGAACCTGTCTGATATTTCTGATTCTGGTGTGTAGAATGAGTAGACTCATGTGACTGGTATTTTTATAGAATCTGTCTACCTTAGGCTAATTTTTGTCTGAATGTGCTTCCAGTTACCCAAGCAAGCAGCTGAAAACACTTATGTGTGAAAGTATTCCAGGAATCTTAGTAATTATTAAAGTCAAAACTGAATTGCTCAGTTTAGAATTTCTATAGGCTCATACAACAAGTGAATTATGAGGCTTTTCCAAATCAGGTAAGGTAGCCCAAAGAAGACCGTTCTGCAGTTTTAAGTGATACCCATCCCTGAGCATTACGCCCCAGAGACCATGACTCTGTTCGAGCACAGTGAGTAAGGATGAGCAACAGAATTGCTCCTTTAAGTTGGGAGGATGGAAGAAATAGGCTTGTGTCATATATAGTGTATGCCTTTTCCTCGAAGACAGAGTGGTACCTTTGGGACTTTCTAGCCTGTTCTCTTAAAATCAGTCACTAAAATTAGTATTTCTATGACACACAAGTGACACATGCCAGTGTTCTTGATGCAGAAGGAAAACGTGGGCTTCTCTTGGCTGAGTCAGAGCAGCGGCCAGCCTAGTCCAGAGTTAGCTTTCCTGTAAGGCAGCCAGGCTCACAGCACGCAGGAAATCCTAAAGGCAACCTGTGTCACAGCATCCATTACCACTTTTAAATCCATTTTATTTTTCAATCTGTACCACTGGGGATGATACATTCCATGATTCTAACAGAATCTGTGCCAACTTTTATAGTAAATCTTCTGTTTTATTAAAAATTTTCTGGTTTGGCGTCTATGATATTAATCATTTCTGATTTTTCTCCTACCTTCTCTTTGCTGTATTATTATAAACATAGCTTAAAGTGCTATTGTTTTTTTTTATTTCAGAGTTTTACGGGGGTACACACGTTTTGGTTACATTATTTGCTTTTGTACAGTTTGAGTCTAAGTTATAAGTGCATCCTTCACCCAGTTAGTGTGAATTTACCCATGCCTTCCCCCCCACCTACTTGATTTTCCTTGAGTTTTACTTCTATATGTGCCCATAAGCATTGATCAGTTTGTTCCAATTTAGTATTGAGAACATATGGTGTTTGTTTTCCATTCTTGCGATAGTTCACTGAGAAGAATGATCTCGAGGGTTGTTTTTAATACAGAACAAAGTAACAACCACTGTTAACAATTTGGTATATTTTGTTTTATTCTTTCAAACCTTTGTTCATGTATAATTGCATGTCTAGCTAGCATTAATATATCTACACAAACACAGATACACATTCAAATTTTTCTTACTGGCATTATAATATGAAAGCACTATTCACTATCACTATCACTCTTCCATACTTAATATCATGTAAACACTTTCCTCTTGTTACTTTCAATGGCCGTATAATATTTCACTGAAGGCTAAGCCATAATATATTAGGTCATTAAATATGAAATGTCTGATTTCAATCAAAAGGGTACTTTATTACTGTGGTCCCCAAGCCCCGGCTGTGGACCAGTGGGGACCAGGCTGCAGAGCTCCACTGCCCCTGCCCCTCTATGTGTGGAAAAATTGTCTTCCATGAAACTGGTCCCTGGTGCCAAAAAGGTTGGGGACCACTGTTTTATTATATCTCAAACAAGAAACAGTACAATTAACCAAAGTATGCACCTAAGCTATTGACAGCTTTGCCATCTTAATGGGAGTCTGTTTATGCAGCAGCCAAGAATGCTGGAGAGCGAGTGGCAATGAAATTGTGAAAGGAGTTTTCCACAGCTTGTTGAGAAGTGAATATTTTTCCTTGCAAGAAGTGGTAGCCAGTTGGTGCAAGGTCAGATGAATACAATGGATGACAGTTTCTAAGTCCAGCTTCTGTAGTTTGAACAGCACTGTTTGGGTGACATGTGGTCAGGCACTGCCTTATGAGAGAGTTGGCCTGTTTCTATTGACCAATCTCAGCTGCTCAATCACAAGCATCCTCTTCATTTTGTTCAACTGGTTGCAGTAGACATCCACTGTAATCCATTGACGAGGTTTCATGAAGCTGCAGTGGATAAAACCAGCGTCGGAACCCCAAACAGACACCATTAGCCTTTTTTTTTTTTGAGACAGAGTCTCACTCTCTTGCCTGGGCTAGAGTGCCGTGGCATCAGCCTAGCTCACAGCAGCTTCCAACTCCTGGGCTCAAGCAATCCTCCTGCCTCAGCCTCCGAGTAGCTGGGACTACAGGCATGCACCACATGCCTGGCTAATTTTTTCTATATTCTTAATTGTCCAGCTAATTTCTTTCTATTTTTTAATAGAGACAAGGTCTCACTCTTGCTCAGGCTGGTCTTGAACTCCTGAGCTCAAAGGATCCACCTGCCTCGGCCTCCCAGAGTGCTAGGATTACAGGTGTGAGCTACTGCGCCCAGCCACCATTAGCTTTTTTTGATGACTATTTGGTTTTGGACTGTGTTTTGGCACTTCATCTTTATCCAACTATTTTGGAGAATGCTTGTGATTGTCAAAAAGAATCCATTTTACATCACATGTAACAATATGGTTACATGTGTAGAAATGGTTTGCCTTTGTGTAGTGACAGCAAAGAAAGGCAAGCTTTGAGATGAGTTCTCTTCTGATGCTCATGTAATTAATGCAGAACCCATCTATCCAGCTTTTTTACCTTGCTGATCTGTTTCAAATGGTCCAGTATCGTTGGCATAGTAACGTCACACCTTACTGCTAATTCAGGTGTAGGTTGAGATGGATTTGCTTCCTCCACAGCTTTCAGCTCGTCATTATCCACCTTGGTCTCAGGTCATCCATGTGGCTCATTAAATCACCAGAATGGAACTTCTCTGAACCATGGATGTACTGTGCATTCAATGGCCACATCCTTCCCAAACACTTTGTTGGTATTTCAAGCTGTCTGTGCTGCATTTCTTCCATGACAGAACTCATATTCAAAAACAACTCGAATTTTTGATTTTTAAGTGATTTTGCAAAAATTGCTCTAAAATTTTTTTTTGAAAGATAATCACAGCCTAACTGTGTATTTGAAGGATTGAGGATGTACCTTCACAATAAAATAAAATGAGAAATGAAATGTCAGAGATATTAACTGTCAAATTTAGTACTAAAGGAAATCGGACATTTCATACTTAAAAACCTAATCTTTGGCTGTCCTGCTAGTATTGAACATTTGTTTCCCTTTCTTTGGTTACAAATCATCCTACATTGAACATTTTGGTTTATAAATCTTTCCATCTCTATTTTCTTAGGGAAAAATAATTAATTTTGAACAGTGGAATTCCTATATTGAAGATGTAATATTTTTAGAGACTCTTAATATGTATTTTAAAATTGCCTTTTGAAAAATTTCATTATTCTTCATTCCCAACAGCATTGTCAGTGTTTATTCACTCCAATGTTTCCAGTCTGATGGAGTGAAACCAGTGACTTGTAATTGTTTAAATTTCTATTAAAATATTAATGCTTAAACATTTTTCTTACTGACCATTTCTCTTTTTTTCTTGTGAATCGCAAATCTTTTGTCCATTTTTCTTTTGCATTATTAGTGTTTTCTTGAATTTTTTCCAATCTCTTTATATATTAAAACACTATCTCTGTTAATATTTATAAGTATTATCTTCTGTTCTCCTTCTATGTATTTTTGTTTATGATTTTTGAAGTGTATTTGTAAACCATCTCATTTGAAAAGGCTTCAGTTCATCTCTCTGATCCTGCCTTTAATCTTCTCTGCACTTTTATTAAAGAAAAATCTGTAAAACAAAAATCTAGCCACAATCCTCTATTTATACCCTTTCAAAGTTTTCCCATTGCCCTGGTGATAAAGGCCAGACCTCCTGGCAGCGGCTGAAGGGCCCTTAGGATCAAGCACCCTCTACCTCTCCAGCCTCTTCTCTCGTGGCTCCTGGAAGCTGTCTTTGCTCAAGCCTTGCTATTCCTGTCCAAGCAGTGTGTCACCTTCATGCTACTGTAAATACAGTTCCTTTTGTGTGGCAGGTTTTAAACCCTGATCTGAGACTCAGTTTATGTATCTTAATTTCTGGGAAAATTTCCCTCCCCAAGTTAGATAAGTTGACACCTACTTTAACTTACAGTTCTCTCCCTCCATATATCACAGTCTATTATATTTATTGGTTTACTTCCATTATCCACCCACTCACCTAAGAACACTTTGAGGAATAGGACTGCAGTTTATTCATCTTCATATATTCAGTTCCTATGCACTGACATGTAGCAGACACTAAATAAACACAGGTTTGTCAATCTGGGCTTTTGGATCCCTCATACTTCCATATTTTAAAGTGACTCTGTAGGTCTTGAAAAGTGAAAAAGAAGACCCTAATTGTTCAGCATCCAAGAAGCACTAAAGCCCACAGGATTATACTTGATATGCGATTGCTTTTTGATTTTCTGAGAATAAGACAAAAAAAATGTTCTTACTGAACAGTGATGTCTATACAAGGCCATGGTTATTTTCCGCCTGCAAGGTGACGAAGTTAAAGAAGACAAGAAGTGGTAAATGGAAAGGGCAGAGGCCAGGCAGTGTAGGTGACACAGGGGTTGATGAGGGGGACCATGGCAACGGCAGCAGTTAGGAGAGACGGGATTAGAGTCGATGCCAGTGCAGGAGGCTGCCGGTCACGTGAGCAGCCAAGACTCTCACAAGCTGAGGGAACGGCTGTGCCTCGGATCCGGCTGTGCACCAGGGGCACTGATCCCCGCCACTAACTCCCAGTGTCTGCCCGTGCCGTGATGCGGGTGAAGAGGCGACAGCCGGCACAGAGGGTTCGTCAACACGGGGCGGCCTCCGTGGCCGTGGGCATGTGGCAGTTCTGCTCGGTTCAGCCGGCGTGTGCAAGGATGTCTGCGTGGGACTGGGGCGGTGTAGACCAGCAGGAAAGCAGACAGTCCATGCAGAGATGCTTTCGATGGAAATCAGAGGACTGAAGCGCTCCGTGCGGTCAGAGCTCCTGCCCGTCCTGAGCGGCTGAGTGACATGTGTGCTCCGCGTCTACGCGGGAGCGGCCCGTTCGCAACTGCGCGTTCGCCCTTGAACTCACCAGCGCATATTTTCCACGAGCCCTTGACATTGCCCGGTCACCCAGCGATCCTTCCGCAGTGTTACGGCTCTCTAAACCTCTGAATGTCCTATCTTCTCGCTTTTCAGCTGCCACCACACCTCTCCTCAGCGATCTGCCCGTGACCTTGCCTCAGACCCCGCTGAGAACACAAACCGAGCCAGGTGGAGCCTTCCGTCCCCCCCGCACCGAATCAACCAGCCTGGCGCCGGCGGTACCTCTCCTTTCTCGCTCCCCTCCCGAAGGGAAGTGCCCCTGTTCCTTTTTGGGCTGGTCCAACATTTTTTTCTGACTCCCTCCTACTTCTGCCTTCCCCATCACTTGGCATCTTCCCGTTGCTCTTACGCTTGTCTCGGTCTCTTCTGTGACATCTGTGTCTTCCTTGCTAACAGTCGCCGTCATCGTACAGATACGTTTCTGTGTTTCACAGATAAGACCAGTCGCAGCTGTTGACTCCCAGCGTCCACCTCACGCCCGCTTCCAGTCTCTGCCGACCTTCACAGCAAAGCTTATTTAAATTATTCTCTGTGTTACTCTCACTTCCTCTGCTGCTGAGGACGTGCAACTGCTTCTCTTGCGGCCCCACTGACTCCCGCGTTGCCGTTCCAGCGGTCGCTGTCCTTTCCTCGGCTCACCCGGCGTCTCTGCAGTCTGACACAGTCCCCGGCTCCCGCCCCGAAACACTCTGTTCTTTGGCCGCCGTGATAACACGCTGTCTGTTCATCCTTAACTCACATGATGCTCCTTTTCCATGCACTTCGCTGACCCTCCTATTCCCTGGATTTGGAAATAGCACGCACCTCAGCTGCATCTCTGGATCTCTGCCTTCCTCCATCTGAACGTTCTAAGGGATCTCATAGCCCCGTGGATTTTGTTAGCATCCGTATGCTAATCACTCCCAGCCTTGTCTTCCCCATAGAGTTCTGGTTTTACCTGGTTTATTGCAACAGCCTTCTAACTAGTCCGCCTGCTTCAATGCCTCAGAAGAGAACCAGGAAGAGCTTTTAAGTGTGCATTGAATCTTGTTATTATTCTGCAATTGAAGGTTGTTCATGTGGCTTCTAAGGCCCTACAGTTTTTCCATGTTGAACGTCTTTCACTTATTTGAATACACTGACCTCACTCATATCCCTGGGCCCTTTAAACATGGCTTTCTTCTGCTTGGGCCACTCTGCCCAGGGACCCCAGCACGATTGCTTCTGGCTTCTTCTCATCATTTAGCTCTTTGCTCAAATTTACCCCTTCTGACAGTTCTCTAATTATAAGATTGAATTGCACTCTTGTACTTGACTTTTTTTGTCCCATCACCTGATTTTATTTGCTTCAAAGCATTGACCACTTTCTGGAATTATTTACTCGTTAATATTTTGACTTGTGTGTCTGTCTGCCCCCTCTAGAGGGAGCGCAGGCCCCGAGCACAGGGTCCCTGAGCATCTCTCACCCCATGTCCCTGGTGCCTGCAGGGTCTGCCTGACACACGGCAGGACTGAGTGAATCACGCAAGGGAGTTAATTGCAGTTTTACTAAACTACTTTTTATTTATATGAAACATAATTTACTCAAATATCAGTGGGCAACCCCTCTCCTCATCTTTTGTGATTTAGTCAGTAATGTAAGTATGAGCCTTCTGGCTCAATTTTTTCTGGCATTATAGATTTTGATTATTTTTTGGTCTTGACCTTTTCAGTTTGAAGGGCCCTTGGATTTAAGGTGATTATAGGTCCCCATGTCATTATAAATGCACTTTTCTGTACCTTTTCTAGTTCTACTGTATCTCTATTAAGGTTTGGCCATCAGAAATACCCACAGGATTTTGTTCCTAATTTTCATCTTGGTAATGCCTGAGACTTTGACGGTATTTTTGGGTGTAGTGTAGTGTAGTATAGTACGATGTCTTCCTGTCCTCATCTTTTCTGCAACCTTTGCTTATTCTCATGACACTAGATCTCTAAAATGCTAACTGTAGCTAGGCAGGTGCCCACTTGGAATCCTTGCCAAATACTTAACTCTATTCATTTTTGTTTATGAAGCCTCCAGGATTGACACAGAAACTTACATAATATAGCTTGGTGTTTTGATCTTTTCTTACTAATATTTGTCTTGTATTTATTCACTTATTGCATGCCCATTAGTACAAAGCATGTTTTTAGTCTCTCAGCAGGATGAAAGGTGAATGAGAAACAATCCATACTCTTGAGGAATTTGCAATCTAGTAAGAAAGCCACTATGGAAAAAACCCAATACACAAACTGCCTACAATTAAAAGCAGAATAATTTTACTAACAAAATGGAAGAGAGAGGAAAAATATTTCCAAGAGATTTCATTGAAAAGGTGAAACTTGAATTTGACTTTAAGGATGGACAGAGTAGGTAGAGGAGATGTAAAGGACTTTGAGCAAAACTTGGAGCAGAAGAGTCATCAATGTACACGTAGACACTGGAGTGATAGTCACACTGGCAGAGGGCATGTTACATGAAGGGGCATAGCCAGAGATAAATTTTAGAAAATGTGTTAGGTTATAGAGAGAGCCCTGAATACCAAGATTTTGGACTTTTTCTAGGCAGCAGAAAAAAATGAATGATATTCAGACACATGCACTTTGTTGGTAATAAAAAGATCTACCTATAATTGTGTGCCTAATCTGTATTGGTGTCGAGCTTGTTGTTATATATCTAACCTGCACAATAAAGCTGAAAAGATAGGTGACATGATTCCCATTTTACAGATGAAGCATTTGAAACTTTAAGAAAGAGATTAATCTGGCAATGTTGTAAAACATGGATTACAGAGTTGTGATGAACATCCAAGCTATTAGCAGAGGATTAACCAATATAGCTGACTGATTATATGCTTTTGTTTCTTCTTCCCATTTCAATGTCCTCAAATTTACCCAAAGGATATATTTAAAAAAATTCACAGTCATGCTGGCCTATTGGACCACAAACTATGAGGAATACCTAAAAAGTGAAAAGCAGTGGTGATTGCATCAGATAAAGAAACTCTGGCCTCAGTGGTCATTGGAAAGGCCTGCTACGAAAGGCAGGAGCTCAGGTGGAGACCAGGCCTGGAGAGGAGAACCCCAGCCCTAGGGAGGGGCCAGGAAGTAAGTCCCAGGGTGGTTGGTTAAAGTGTTTCAGCAGGGTTCATACCACCCACCACCACACTCTGGGCCAGGTGGTGACAACCGAGTCCATTCCACTGGGGCCTCTGGAGTCAGAAAGGGCAGGTCATGCCCAGGAACACGGCGATGCCCAGGAGGAGCAGGAGGCACCTGTCCGGGTGAGCTCTGGTCCACCCCGCCACGTAAAGCATCTAAGTAGAACAGCTGACCCTTCTGTACAGCCCATATCTCTGAACAGATTAAACATCCCCAGAGAGGCTAAAACAGATCTTCAATACAAAAGATGGGTCTACAGGCAAAGATTAACAAACATTGGAGGGGAATCAACTCCATTAAAAATTACCAAATTCAGCAGAACTTTCTGTGAGTGCCCACTACCTTATGTTCTGTGCCTGTCTCCTGGTTTTATCATTTTCTACAACCCGCCAGTTTTTCCTACACCAAACACAATGGACTGCTCTCTCGAACGCACAGCCTCCTTCAGATTTCCTGCCTTGAGCCTTGGGCTTTCTCTCTCCCACGTTCATTGCTGTTATCTTTCATTTGTACCATCTGAATGTTGATGCTCATATACGACTCGACGTGGACTCATAGATAGTCCCGCTTAAATCAGACTGATAAAGTGAGATACAAACTTTGAGGAGGAATCTTAGGCCATCAAGACTCACATTTATTCTTACTTTTGAAAGCACTGAGAACAGCAAGGTTTTTTTTAAATTTAATATTAACCTTTGAAGGCTATGGAAAGGCAGTATATTTCAGTTTGTGTTACTACGTAAGCATATTTTCCAAGGGATCTTACACATATACTTGTGAAGAATAAATATTCGCAGTGACTAATCGTGGTTTAATTAACACCAGAGAAAATAATAGCAGTTGACATGACAAGCTATTTTCAGGTTTCCTTTATTTAGCTGTGGCAGTTGCCATGAGAGGAGAGCTTGCATTCATCTAGTGCCACCAGCCCCGCCCTTCTCCTAAGACCCAAACCGGCTAGTTATCCAAAGACGACATATACACACAATACTCACATTTTGTAGCCATCAGATTGTCAAAAGACTGGGCCCACTGCAACACTTCCTCCAAAGTGAGGCTTTGAAAAGAAACACAAAAAGTGCTCATTGGGCTAAAGTATTCTCGAAGTTTTGCTGAACTACCTGGAACTATATTATCTTGAAAATGACACCAAAATATAATTAATTTCCATTTGTGTGTGGTTGTGGAGAAAGTGTATCTTTCTTTGATCTTTTACATTTCATTTTCACTACATAAGTTTTTTAAATTATACAAATCCTGAAGATAGTACATACTTGAAAATATGATAAAGTAAATTTTATGAAGATAAAGAACCATAGTCTTATAATCTCCCTATTCACAAATTACCACTATTAGTATTTTGATGTAGCTTTTTTAGTCTTTTTATGTGTATATTTGTGTGTTTGTTAACCACAAAGTAATCATACACTGTGTGTGTGCACACTTTATGTGTGTACACTTTACGTGTGTGTACATATACTTAGTAAGCATTTTATATGTCATCACAATTGTCTTAATCATTTACAGTGTTATAATTTATAATTATACATTTATAATCATTGATAGATCATTTGTAGTGACTGTAGAATATTCTACACGGGGGCAGTCCATAGTTTATATAATTGTTCTCAAAAAGCATTTTGATTTTGTCTCATGTTTCACCACTGAAAACCAAAGGCAGCAGCACTGTGTGTAAAGCGCGCCGTGCCCACAGTGTGAGGAGGTTCAAGGAGATGAGCAGAATAGAACCAGAGTGGGCACAGAAGTGCACATTGCTAAGGTCCTCGGTACAACGACAAATTGCTTTTAAAAAGGTTGTGTGCTGTGAGCTGCCGCCACCGGCAGTGTTTCTCTATTGGACTCGCAGAGTTTATCCTCAAAACCTGTTTGCATGCACTCGCACAGTAAAGTTGATAACCCTGTATCTATTACTTTCTCTATCTCTTATTTGCTATATATTTTTTTCATTTTGAGGGTTTTAATTTTTATTAAGGTACAATATGTCAAGTCGCATTTGACCTAAACGGTATAACCAAAGCCATTTACCACTTAGAAAAGATCTGTGAAAGATACTGGCTTTGAGGCTTCGTTTCTGTCCATTTTGGTGCACTTCATGAGGTGAATTGGCAAAAGACTGTGTATTCTCACATACAAATAATTTTACTTTTCCTTTTTAAAAATAGTCAGTGTGTTTGCTGCCATTCCGTTTATGGTAAATGCTTAATTTTTCACCTTGAAACAGCTAGAAACAGTCAAAGATGGGCACAGACAGGAGCAGGCACTCGTGGGCCGTATCTGTGCTGCAGGGACAGCCGTCGGGATTAGCAGGCTCTTAACACAGTGGAGGAAGATTAGTTAAAGAGGTTAAAAAATAGCTTAGAACATGGAAAAGTATTGCAAATCCTAAAAAGGTCAAATATCTTTTGTTTTCTAAAAATTCAGATGGATCCTCCCAGTTTTGGACAGACTGTTTGCATCAGTACTGAGGCTTAGCAGTGTACTGTGTTAAGATTGCTTTCAAAAAACATTTCCATGAAATGGTGTCTGACTCAGTGTTCTTTTCTCTTATTAGAACTTTAGAAAGAGTTACCTAAAATAACCTTTTCAATCCAGTGAAATGAAAAGTGCTCAGCAGGGTTCACTGCGTGCCTGTCTGTTCCACTCACTCCCATTGTGTAGGAAAGAAAACCCACAACATGAATGCAGATGCCATCAAGGGGTTGCATTAGCTTAAAATTAAGTGTTGGCAATTGTTGGTAAGAGAATTCCTTTGCCTCTAAGATTCATGAGATTTATGGTGATAAACTGTGATTGGAGCAATTATGGTTGAGGGGGGTAAAGTTGTGAAATAAAACTTTTGCTTATAATTTTTTTCTGAGTATCTTACAATTTCATGCTGGCCCATGGTTATCCAGGTGCCTTTACTAGAATTACTCAAAACACATTTGTCCCTTTACCCACCAGATTTCCTGATACCAGTTCTCCAGTTTTGTGTCCCCTCCTTTTCTCTGGGCAGAGAGGCAGTGGATACCAAATAGATAGGAGAGCATTGTGGGATGTCATGAAGACAAAGGCATGAAGAGTGTTTGGAATCTGATAGCCCTAGGTTCTAATCCCAGTGCAATGCTTAATAGTTTTGGTCTTATGTAAATTCTCAAAACCTCAGTTTTATCATATATAAAATGAGAATAGTAATGTCTACTTCACAAAGCTATAATGAAAATTAAATTAGATCATGAATGCAAAGCACCTATCAAATAACTATTATCTGGGAGCCGTCCATGAATGTGAATTCTCTCTTTCTTTTTTTGGCCTCCTCCTTCCCTCCTGCTGGGTCTATAAGGCAGTTAGCAAGAAATGCAGCTCTGGCAGGATGCTCTGTGGAAATCATCAGCCGGTTACATCTTTTTCCCTGGCTGCACCTGGGCAGTTCAGCAGCCTCAGCCAGTCATCGGAAATGCTGAGCTTTAGGTCATACTGTCTCCTTCACCTGCCACCGAGCCTCCTCCCCGTCACACGGTGGCTTGGAAGCATTTCTGGACATTTCGGTATGTCAGGAGAGGAGCACACAGGGCAAGATGTGGCCAGAACCGAGGTCTCGGTGTGGACTAGGTTAGGCGTCCACGGTTCCTGACCATGAATGAGGAGTCCTAATGGGGCTCCTCAGCCTGGCAATTCTCTGAGGCGAGCCAGTCCAGTAGAACGGCTTGTTCCCCTTCCCAGGCATTATACCTTCCATTTCAATTCAGCCACTCTTCCCGTCCAAATGGGTACATTTTTAGCTATGGCAAAGCGTGTAAGGGAAGAGACTTGGAGTCTCCATGGGCATCGATTGCTCCTCCTCTCACCTCCTCATCTGGGGGTGAAGCTTTCTGGTATTTTGTACGTGGAGGGTTTGAACTGTGAAAATATTCTGGATCAAAGATCTCATTTTAACCTAAACAATATAAAACTTGTAAGAAGAATGAAGAATCTTCATAATAGATTCTTTAAAAACATTTAACTTGTTGAATTCTCAAGTGTAAACCATGAATAATGAAAACGGAATTTTAGTGTCATACGTGACTGCCCGTCCGGTGGAATCACTCATGTGTCAATGCAAATTTTACTTTCTGAGCAAAATACAGTAGGACAGCAGTTGAATAAATGTGCACTTATTCAGCACGTGATGAATATACTTTTAAGAGTCTCGTGCTCTACCGACTAAGCTAGCCGGGCGGACGTTGAATAGGCTTTAAAATGGCAATAGAATTTAAACTTTACTTACTTTGAAGGGAGCCTCTTAGATTCATCTCTGCAAATCTTACAAATCCAACAAGTTCGCCTGCTCATTTTTCTAAAGACACGCAGAATCTATCTGTATAATTTAGTCATTTAAAATAAATTATATGTTAGACTCAATTTTTAAAGAACATACAGAATTATAAATTATGAAAAAATAAGGATGGGTTCTTGAAGTTAAGAAAGTGCAATCCCTGGTGGGGAGGGAGGGCGGGGAGTGCAATGACTCATCTCTCTTACAATTTTACAGGAACGTGGGTGCTTGGATCGCTGAGTGACTTCAGAACACCTCTGGTCTATCTAGTCCTCAAATTATGAGGTTTCAAAAATACCAATCTCTGAAAAAGATCTTTTCCTTTAGAACCCACCAACTCCCAAGGCTTCCTTTTTGGGACAATTCTTATTTTTAGAAAGCTCTCTCAAAATAGTGAATAAGAATTTGCTTCTTTCTAATTAGCCAAAGTGTAAATATCCAAATAAAAATAAATCTCCTTAAGAGTGAATTCTAAGAGGGGTGCTGCTTACCTGGTTTTACCCATTCTGGTCATTGTAACTTTGAGTTTAATACTTAGATAAAGTTCCCTCAGCCCAGACACCTTTACGTCACAGTACATGTCAGAAAGAGTTTTTAGCTCAGGACTTTGAGAAAACAACTCACAAATTTTTATGATAATTAAGTCCACACTTTATGATGAAAGCTGGAAATAGTTTACTAAACATAAATACACACTTACATACAGTGAATTATTTCGGATAAATGCTGAGTTTTCGTATCAGTCTTTATTGATTCATTCAAAGTATCTGTTGAGCACTTGCTGTGCCCGGTTCTGGCTGCTTGTGACCTCCATGCATCTCGCCTCTCCTCCTCCTGCCCTCGCTGAATGCAGTGAAAATACATTTGATGGGGACCTTGATACAGGAAGTACAAGGGCCACGAGCACACACAGGAGACCTAGCCGGACTCGGGGTGGTTAGTGAAGGCAGCAGTCAAGTAACGTCTCAGCTGGGGGCAGCAGCGTGTGCAGGAATGTGCTGCATGAAGGGACCAGCTTGAGCAAAGGTTAGTTGAGAAAATAAAAGGAATTTAGTGACCACATGAATCTAGAGTGTGGCAGAGAGAGCGAGAGAGAGAGCTGAGAAAAAAGGCTAGAGAGTTAAGACTGGGCCAATGATCATGTTCAGAAATGTTAACTGCAGGGAGGAGGTGGTGGAGAAGACGTTTCAAGGCCTGGCAGAGGCCGAGCATGGGAGGCCATTGGGTGTAGATTTCATGGCAGGAGTTGGAAAATCATGAAAGGTTTTAAAATTCGGAATAGACCTGTTGACATTTCAAGCTGGTTTTGTGAGCAGAAGGGGTCATGGCGTGGCAGGAGTGGCACAGGGAGGCCCGCTGGGAAGCAGCAGGGGAGGGGTGAGGCGTGACGTGGGGAAGCAGTGGAGCAGGAGGGGTGGAGCAGGAGGGGGAGAGGGTCTCAGACGCTCTGGAGGAAGAACTATCTGAGCGTGTTGGTGCGCCAGATATGGAAAGTGAGAGGAAGAAGGAGAACGAATTTAGGTGAGAGATTTGATTTCAAGATAAAGTTGGGCAAAAAACTAAATAAATAAAAATGATGAGATGCAGGGAGAGAGCTTGAACTGAGAACAGAGAGCCCCAGATGAGTGACTGAAGAACAGAAACATTTAAGAGAAAGACTCTAAAAAACGAGTGTGCAGGAAGAAAATCAGAATAATATGATATCACAGAAACCGAGGAATGAGGTTTTTTTTTTTTTTTCATGTTTTTAGAGATGTGGGTAACGCTGTGTTGCCCAGGCTGGTCTTGAACTCCTGGCCTCAAGTAATCCTCCTGCCTCAGCCTCCTGGTCACTGGGATTAGTGGTGTGAGCCACTGTGCCCTCAGGGATGAGTTTATCAAAAAGGAAAGAGTGGCCAATCGAGTGTAAAAACGTGGGAAGAGATTAACAGAGCAAAGGACTGAAAAATGCCGTCAGACTTGTTAACAAGGTCATTAATGACCTTGGCAAGGCTGGTTTCAGTGGAGCAGGGAGGACAGACACAAGAGGGAGGAAAGCAAGAGGAAATGAAGCCCAGGACACACGGAGGGCTACTGGCACAGAGCCACGTGTAATTTGTTCGTCCTTCCTTCCTCACACTCTTTCTTTCTTCCTTGCCTTTTTTGAAAGCTGTTGACAGAAAGATGATAGGCACAGAGGCAGGACTGTTGTCACGTGCCCATTCTGGGCTGCCTGGGTGTCTCTGGGGGCATCACTCCAGAGTCTACAGTGTCAGTGACGCACCCTGAAGTTGGCTGTGGACAGTGGTTGAAGACACAGGAGAAAGAGGGAAAATCATTAGAATTTCATGTTCCTGAGAAAGGAGGGGCTAGAATTCAGAATGCGGGGGCTGGGACGTCCATCGGAGAAGCGGCACTATAAGAAGTTACTGCTCCCTTGTAACTGGAAGGGTAGGAAAGCAGAGGTGCAGAGTCAAGTACATTCACAGATTTGAAGACAGGAACGTGTGGGGGGCATGGTCTCATGGACTTTGTTTTCCGTGTGGTCTCCACTGTCAGTGAGGAGCACCAGGCAGCAAGGAGGTTAAATGCAACTATAGAAAGGAGTGAGATGGAAGGGGAATAGGTTAATTCATTAATTAGGACTCTTTTGATTGCAAATATAGACTCAAAGTGGTTTAAGCAAAAGGGAAAGTTTACTATGGGGATATGTTTGTGTGTGCAGTTAGATTCCAGTTGACCTTAACTGCAAGACTAAAGATGTTGGACTTTATTTTGTTTGGTAATAGTAAATTCATTGAGGTCTTTAAATAGCAGTGTGATGAAAATAAAAACCTTCTTCAGGATAGATAAATCTGACTGAATATGATTAACACTGAAATAATTGAGACTAAGAAAACTGTGACATTAACTGGCCGTCCATAACCGGTCCTGTGTATAACTGGACCCTGAACTACATTAGTGTAGCTCAAGTTTTAAGATTCCTCATCTCTGTGATCACCTATGAAATGTAGTTACCCAGGGACGCTGCTTATCTAAGTAGGAGGATGGTGAAGAACTCACTTCCTTCATATGTCTTCTCTGTCAGTATAATTTGCCATCCCTGCCTTCTACTGGGACTTGGCCTCTCCCCTGCCACCCACCATTAACACTTCCTGTCTTCCCTCTTGATCTGCTGGAGCTATGTGTGCACATTTTCATACCATTTTTTGGTGGTCATTTCTGTAACCCAACTGTACGTCTGTTTACAGGTTATCATATTTTCTTTTATAGCTTTAATGGAATTGTTTGGCAAAAGCAGAACAGTCTTAGTATGCAACACTCGCTGACATCAGAAGCACAGTGAAGGTGAAGTAATTTCCAGATGCTCTGGAGTTTAGGGGCTTTGGACAGCCCCTGAGACGGGGGGCGTACACTCAAATAATTGCTGGTCCTGAAGCCAGACAGACACGTACTTGAGATCAGGCTCTTATTAGCTGTGTGATATCAGGATGTTAACTAAGCCTCAGATTCTCAATTTCCTTTTTTCTAAAATGGAACTGTCAAAATGAGAAAAAGCTGCATGTATGCAAAAGCTTTCTGTTCCAGTTTGTCTGATCTTTCTTCAGCATCTGGCCCTGTCACTCAGAAAATGTTTCCTAAACTGTTTTTTGTGTACAGGAAGCGCACATTCTGTCAGACCACATTCCTTCCTCTTTTCACATTTCAGCTCAGAGCTCACAAGGTTTCCCCGTTAACCTTATCCATTCTTCAGCATGTCAACGAGTCTCCTCAAATCCTTCTTCTCTTCATGTTTGTTGTTCCTATATTTCTATCATTCACACACCATATTAATGGCTGGGTCCCAGCTTTAGAACTAGTGGGTCTGTATCAGGGATTCAGAGGTATCTGGGTTTGTGCACCATACTGAGTAGTTGGGGCCCTCAGGAGGGATGTCTGGCCGGAAAGAGCTCAGGTGTGCTTGCGAGATGGGGGGAGAAGGGACTGGAGGACAGCCGGGCCAGAGCGTCCCCTTAGGTGCAACCACGCAGGTTGCCCCTCTAAGGAGATGCCTGGTCCACAGGAAGAGAGGAGGCTGACATCCACCCAGCCCCCCCTGGCTGAGCTTCGGAACCCCGAGTGGGGCTTTATCCCACGTGAAGCGAAGGCTGCCTTTTCCTAACTCCAGCAAAGGCCCACGTAGACCGGCAGCAGCCCTGCGCTCAGCTGTGCCACTGACTCAGAGGAGGTTCTCTGGTCTAAGCCACTCGGTCAGGGGACATTGAAAAAGGAGAAAAACATAAATATATCTATAAAAAATACATATAAATAATATTATTTATATTTCTCACTTATTTACTTCTACTAGACTATAAGTTCCCTGAAGTGTTTGTTCAAATATTTGATAATCGTGTGTGAGCAAGTTGTTTATATGTTGTTTAGTATTCTAAGTCAAATGTTCACAGATTTATTAAATTATGGAATACAAATAGAGTATGTCATAAAAGTATCAATAATTAAATTGCAGAAAATATTTAGTGACAGAATTATGCACAAGATGCATTATGCGTAGAATAAATAGACCACCAAAGAATTGAGTTTTATGAAGTTCCCTCGTTTTCCAGTCCCTTCTGAAATGGGACTGGATGTCGGACACTGTCCCAGTGACTGGAGCTCTTCTCCTGAGCCCCCGCCCGGCACCCGGTGCCCTGCCGCCTGTATTCTGAGATTTCTGGGATCCAGCATCCACCCACACGTCTGCACTTCTGTGCTTCCATTGATTCACAATCGCCATGAGCCACTACTTTGCTGGAATATCACAGAACATTCCCTGTGCCCTCATAATGCCGTCCGCATTGAAACAAAGAGGTGAATTCACAAATATTTAACCCAGCCTTGGGTAAAAAGGTCAGATTGACCACCCGAATTTATTACCTTTTTGAACCAAACACTGGTAAAATTATAGTAAAGGAAAATGAAAGGCTTAACACATTGACTACCACACTAGAAAAAAAAATTTTTTCCCTGAGGCCATGGCGTTTTATTAAAACAAAATGATCCTTTCTAACTTGTTATTTTTTGTTTTCTGTGCATGAGTTAAATGCAGCACAATGAACGTTTTTAGAATTAAATTGTCAACATTAATTGTAACAATAAGAACATCAACAAGTAAAGATTTTCAAGAACCAACTGTAAGGTTTTGCTTCACGAGGCCCTGGGCTCAAAACTAGTGTGAGTTAAATACAACTCACATGGCAGTTAATGTGTTAAACATGAAGGAAAAAGGGGATTAAACAAGGAAAAGGAAAATGACGAAATATTTCAAGGTTATTTTGGAAGATGGAAAGTAAATGAAGGAGTAGAAAATTCTCATACCCCTAAAATGAGAAGAGAAAAGACAGCCTTTGAAATTTCATCTGACAAAATGAGAAAATATAATCCACAGTCTGAGGACAAAGAATTTGAAAAATTACTACTAGTTCAAAAAGAAGTATCTGCAATCCTGCATTCAACAATATTTATCATTAAATAATACATCTCAATTAACAGTTAAATACATCAAAATATAGAGTGACATATGAAACCCTCTCACATTTATAATTGAGAACATCTGAGAAATATTTTTGGTAATTCCCAAAAGGGTAAATTCTATTTTCTTTTTTAAAAAGTATAGTTCTTTAGGATAAGAATTTGATTAAAATTTCCTATTGATAAACAAATTTATTTTGTTTATTAGTTAAATCTAAGAATATTTTTAGTTAAATTATACCCTTCAAAGTAGAGTGCAAGGAGTCAATTACTGGTAAAAATAAAAATCAACATCAAATATTGCATAGAACTACAAATCTATTTTGGCAAAAAAAAGAGTTTCCATGAAAGAAAGAATGACCTAAATTGATATAATATAGAACTGATTTAAATTGTAGATAAACTCACCAAGCTTCAAATCAACAATAATCATTTTTTTTCATGTTGGTGGTATGATATGTGAAAACATTCCACTGACCTAAAAATAAAATAATAACAAAGCAAAACAAAAACAAAAAGATTATTGTGTGCTTCCTGGAGAATGCATATTTGGCAAGGATTTCTATAAATAATCTGCCTTAAGTTTTAAGTAAATAACTTTTCCACTTCATAAATGCTGGATTATGGTTATCCCTATTTTTGATCTGTTAACTCTTTATCTAGAATTTTGTTAATTTAATGAATTATTATAAAAATTCCTATACTGTTTTGTTGGTATTTTTCCACTGATTTTTCTTTAAATATTTTATATTTATCTTAATATTACATATCAATTTGCTTATCTTTTTTATTTTTCAATAAGTTCTTGGTGAAACTGATGTGTACTTTTACAATCTAAGGTTATTTAGAACAAGTTTAGGTGTCCATAATGATTTTGTTTCCAGTGTTTTCTCCTGATAATTATTTAAGAGAAAGGATACATCTCATTGATAGAATTTAGTTCTTAGAGTGTTTATAAATGCATTAGTGATGAATTGAATTTGATATATATTATGCCAGAAATAGAGTCAAGTTTGCTGTAGTATTTAAATGAAATCTTAAAGTGATGTGAAAATAATGAACTTTTTAAAGCAAATATTTTCACATATTTAAATATTTTTATTGTCCTAAGAGAAAATCAGTAATTCTTTCTGTTCATATATAATATCTGTATTTAAGTATATTTCTTTATTTTATAATGTAGCATGCTACATAAAATTTAGAAAAATCTGAAGCAAATTACATTTTAGTGAGATTTTATTTGCCATAACACACAAAATTCTTGCTCATTAAAAAAGCAAGTAATTTGCGTGTAGCTGTGCTTAGGCATAACGTGAAGAAATAAAGAAATTCCATCAAATCAGGATTAACTATGTTTCAGGTAAACCTTGTAACAATCAAATCTGGAGTCAGTACAACTAATAAACTGATGGGACAAATAACTTGGTAATGCATAATTTTTGAAGCAAAGAATTCCAAGATGTCTGATTTTATAATATATCCTTATCTAAACATATGGATACATGTACACACACACAACACATAAAATGAAAGAATACATTTTAAAACTATTATCTTCTATCGCCCAATTTAGAAGATTTGTTTATATCGGGGGTGACTGTAAATTTTTGTTTTAAGTACAGAAAGCTGGGCATAAGAATCTGTGTTTGTTTGTCTTTTCCTTAGAAGAAACCCTACCAACACTCCCAGCAGTCCTGCTGTTGAAATCAGCATCCACTAGTCATTTATATCAAGCCAACATTCTTGTTTTTATCAACTATTTTATAGAATCTCATACTTACAAATATATCCTGGAGAGCAGTCCACCATGCTAAATTTTATCTCCTCTTTATTATGATCCTTTTGAAATCAGGTTCTGAAATTTCATGAGACACCCAGCATTTTATTTTTCCCAGCATAAAATGATTTTGCTGTCTCTATAATTACCTTCTATGGCACTCTGGCCTCAGTACGAATGTTCTGTTTTTACACACAAGTATCTATGCAAAGAGAGGTTTTGTTGAATATGGAAAGTAGTGCTGTGGGATTCCAGTGCATTGCTGATAAGGAGGTTTTATCTAACGTTAGCAGACCATCTGAAGCAATCAGATAATTGGAAGCAGTAGCTCCATGAAATCTTCAATGTAATAGTCAAACCCTTTCTCCAAAATAATTCATTTTTCTGGTTTTAAAAAATGTATAGCCTAAAGCAAAATCCCTTTTAAAAAAGACAGAGAATTGAGTACAAATAAGTAGGCCACCACTGCACACATGTCATCAAATTGTTGAGAACTATTAACATTGATCTGTTTGGAAGAGTTAAATTACTAGTGACGTATCACAATTGAAGGATCTAAAAAGGACTCTTTTATAGTCAAACGTTTCTAGGTTCTTCAACTGGTCCTCTAGGGCAGTTTTGAACTCTCCATCATTTTCCAGTTTGTTAATATACCTGTTAAAATTTAGATTGAATGCAATGCTTAAAATGAGGTCTAATGGATGCAGAATAAGATGAGATTATTAGTGTCCTTGTCCTGGATCTAATCCAACTGTGTGTGTGTGTGAGAGAGAGGGACAGAGAGGTGGGAGTTGAGAACTGCTGTAATAAAATAGCAAAACAGAAGATCAGAATGCAGCTGATGGATTGCTTCTTGAAATATTGAGGAGTCCAATAAGGTAGAAGAGTATCTTTACCTTCATTTAATGCTTTTGAGGTTCAAACCCAAAGAAATTGAATTTATCAAACCTGAAGGGTAAGTTTGGGACTAGAATAGGCAAACAAACTTCAGAATGTCAGAAGCCGAGTAGATGTAGCAATGATGCAGGAGGTGCAGGGGTTTCATTGGTTCAGAAGGATCCAGGTTTGCTGATAGCACCGGCTTTCACTGGCTGCTAGTGGTTCCAGTTTCCTTCCCTGCCTCAGGACATTTGCAATGCCAGATCTCTCCAGGAAATTCAGTGTCATAGGCAAATCTCTTTTTCCCTGAATAATTCATTTTCTGGGATTCAAGAATGTTTCCTTTTTCTCATGGTTTGGATACAGGGAGCTGGCCAGAAGATTCTGGAAGGACTACCCTGTAAGGCACTTTTACCCTCTTACTCTGTAGGAGTGCCACTTTCAAACCCTGCTTAACGAGGTCAGACACAAGCATCTTCCTACACAGTGAAAACTGGGCATCAACAGAGACTGAGAAGTAGAGAAGTTGCAGGATGGACAGTCAGAGAATGAGGAGGCAGAAGGTGGTCCTGGAGGAATTCCAGAACAAGGTGTAGATGCTTGCGGCAGATTTCCAAGCATGTTTAGTTCCCTGAAGAAGGGTGGGGCAAGTTCAACTGATGGAGTGAGAGCAATGCAGTCCGTGGAGCTGAGGTGGATCACAGTGATTCAGAGCTGTCAGGGCGGGTAACGGGGTCACAGCACTTTCATGGGTGCAGCGTGGGAATGCCCTTTCCTTTGAAAGGCTGAGTCTTTCCGACAGCTGCAATCTGCTTACTCTAAAGCACTTTTAATCTATTCCTATTGTAGCCAAATTAAGTCCAAAGTAACACAAGTTCAAATGTGTACAGTTCAAGAATATTTAGTATTCTTGTATGTTTAAAATCCAGAATGAACTTCACAACAGAGTGATGAAATATTAGAAATTATAAATTTTAGGATTTGCCATTTATATATTCTGCAAAAAAGGGGGAAATACAGCTACTTGGTTAATGCCGGTGGTGGTGGTTTAAGAAATAAGCCACAAGCCTACTACTCACAGAGCGTCCTATTTATATAGTTTCTGCCATTTGTTCACAGGGTGGCACTTTTCAATGTATTCTAGAAGCAAGATGAACTCTTAGACACTGGTGGATTCTTCAGGGAAATGTATCCAGCAGGGCGAAGCGTGGGCCAGTGTTTGGAGGAAGACGAGTCTGCTCCTGCCTTCCTTGGACGCTGCCCCTGGCCCTCCGAGCCTTCCCCGTGTGTCCCCTCTGCCTGTTTCCTTCCCACATCTCCACTCTGCATCGCGTCCTCTGTCTTCGCAGACTCAGTGTCCATCGCTGAGAGTGTGGCCCAAAACTCTGCATCCCGGACACTTGGCCTGTCCTGCTCTTGTCCCCTCTGACTTCCTGCCAACCAGAAACAACCTAACTTTGGCTTCCGGTTTGTGTGAACCCTTCTTGGTTTCTGTTTTCCCCTGAACACTTAGTGGATCATCATGTCCTTCCTGACCAGCTTCCAGGGCATCAGTTAGAATCTTGTTTCCTCCAATGTAATTAAGGCAATGTTAACATAGCTAAAAAAGTGATATTCTTTTCCTGGAAATGAATAAGGCTGTCTACGGTTGTTTAAAGTGGACTGAGATGTGTCTATTTGCATTTTTGTATATTCGTGTTGTTTAGTCTGTGGAATTCTCCAAGGACTGGGCTGAGGGTGCCTCCCTTTGAAGATTTGCCTTGGCTCTGTCAGGCAGCCCAGGTATTGCCAACCCAGGACTGCTGTGTTATTTTCTTGACTTCGGCTTCCTGGACCACACAGGTAGGGCAAATTTAAATTACAGGCCTGGTATGACAGACCTGGTTTCCTTGTCATCATTCTTTGCAGGTGACTAGTCTTTTCTGTCTGCTCTTTCACAGAAGGTGCAGCAGTCTGCGAGTCCCTGGCTCAATGTCGGACAGCCTTCGATTTCATTTTCTGGCTTTCAAAGGACTCTTAAAAGCCAGATCTCTAGCTAACTGAGATTAGCAAATGCTGAACTCAGCTATACTTTAAATGCTAGTTTATGATTCTGGTTTAGGATTTCCTCTGTTTTTTCCCTTTGATTTCCCTTACTTTTTGCAAGCTTGGCTATATATTTAAATGGGGGATATTTGTTATATTTTTTGCTAGCATTTCTAAGTGTCTGGTAGAGAGAAGATATGTCCTGAAAGATGTCCTGAAACATACTACATCCTGAAACATACTATGCTCCATATTTTCCTTTTTGTGAAATAAAGTAATATATTCATTTTTAGACAAAATTGAATGCAATGAAATATCAAGGAAACTGGAATTTTAGCATTTCCTCGTTATCACAGATGAAAGCATCATTGTTTGCTTCTTTAAATGAGGAATGCCTTGAACACACAGGGGCCCACCTGTGTGCATTTGGGAAGCTTTGCCTAGTCTGTTTCTAATCACCTAATCAACTCTCTGTCTTTATTTGTAATATAAGCCTGTCCCTTTCTGCCATGTGTAAAGTATATACATTTTCTGCCATAGAAGAACGGAACAAACATACTTGTGCCACATCGCCTGTTTTCTCCCCATCACAGAAATTAAAATGGTTTTTCTGCAGATCACCATTTATAAACTTATCAACCTAATCTTGAAACAAATCTGTCCCTAGGACAATGGTGAATGATGATAAATACCCCATCCCACCGAAGCTTGCGTGGTATCCAGTGACTCAGGAAGTAGGTGGCTCGGTAGTGACCAGAAGCTGGGGTAATTTGAAAAGAAAAAGGTACCTCCATCACCTGAAAGGTGGGACCTAAGAAAATTCAGAGCTCAGGATTATCCTGCTGGCTTTCTCCCTCCTTTGCTAAAGGAACCCCCGACTCTTCTCCTTTATACTTCCCCTGCGTCTGTGCACTTGGCATTGAGACCAGAGCAGCAGCTGTTCAATAAACACTTCAAGAATGAATGAGTATATTCTTAACAAGTTCATCCAAAACAAAAACTATCCTTTAGAGTTTGTTTTAACTAATTTTCACTTAGATAAAAACTGTGGAGTGGAGTTTTTGGGAGGGATTGGATCAGGTAAGTTTTTCCACGTCTCACAGCTTCTTAAGCGGCAGTCCTGCCTCTCTGCTGTAACCTTCTTGTAACCTATAATTAGTGTAATGATTAATAGATATATGTAGAAATGCCAAGCTTTGTAAGTATAATTTATACAAATACATGTTTTTATGAAACCTGGAAATTTGAATAGTGGAGTCTTTGTGACTCTGGCAAATAAGGAACTAGAATGGAACACAAAGCAAACGTTTGTCTTTAGGATCCAAAAATAGCATTATGAAACTGTATCTTAAAACCTTGAAAGGTTTTAAGGACATGATAGTACAAATAAAGTTGGATAAAACAAGTTTAATGTTTTAGGAAAAGCAAAGAATTAGAAAAAATTGCAATCCCAGAAGCTTCAGAAACCTACTTCGATATACTTTTCCCCCATAAAAAATTGCAGTTTTTTTCCCCCTCAAGTTTGAATATTTGGGAAGTTGCTTTAAGAACTCTAAACTAAGAACTCATGCAGCAAATAAGTGCTTTTTTTCAGATATAGAAAATGTATACTTGAAACATTATTACATGAAGAAAAGGTAATTTTGTCCAAAGAAAATTATATCCAAAGGAAAATGAAGAGTAATGACTGTTATAAGAAATACAATCCTGGAAGCCTAGAACCATGTAAGTTAGTTTGAATGTACAGTATCAGGCTAATAGAGATTATACGAGTGATTTTTATAGATGAAGCTGAGCAAAGGAACACAAATTTCAGAAAATTAAAAACAAGCATCCATCTTTCCCAAACACATTTTCAAGCATTATAGAAAATAGTATCTAATAAAACACTGAAACTTGTTTTAACGCTATTGAAAAATTCCAAATACAGTAATTTAGGAGAAATGGCATTTTGGTTGTTTTTTTTCCCTAGGGTCAGTGAGCATTTATACCATCTTATTGCTTTTCCGTGTGAGTAGGAAGGTAAATAGAAACGGGAAATTTATATCAATTGTTTACTTTCCTTATAACCTTTACCAAATAGCTTTGTGAAGGCAACTTTTACAAAAAGAGAGGTATTTTTATATTTAAATGTTGGCTGCCTAGGTAGGGAGTGGAAGAGCTTATAGGAGAGGCTGCTTCTGCAACTCCAGTTTAAAGTAGTTGTTCTATCACAGAAATTTAGAATTTAAAGGAAATTTAGATAATCTAGTTCGAAGCTTTCATTTAATTGAAAAAAGAAACTGATCCCTTGTGCATTGCACTGAATCACATAGGGGCTGTGATATAGCTGAGGCTAAAGCCCAGACCTTCTAACTGCCAAGTTCTGTGTACTTTTTACTATAAATAGAAGGGCTCTGATTCCCTCTCTGGTTTACTTCTGGTTAAAAATGGAAGAATCATCTATATCTTACATTCTCATCTCCATTTAGGTAATGGTCTAGAGTTTTTAGGCATGTATGTTTATATATCTACCTCCATCCCTTCTTTCTGTATCAGAAAGCCACATGGCACAGATGCTGTGGTTAAACGAATTCCCCTCCATTCTTGGTATATTTATTGTAACTAATTAGTTCCATGTTGAGACTATAGTCTCTCCCCTGGAGTGTTATTAACATGGTTTTTATTCAGTTGCACGAATGGAATGTTATGCTTCTGAATCTATCTGCCTCAAATGATGCAATTTGGGCATCATTCTTTAAAGAAACACAATATATGCTGCCTACTATCAGAATATAATAAAATATCTGACAGAAAAATACAGATTGAGGGGTGATTATTATTGAAAATAATGATTTATTTTACAAAAGAATTCCATGAAGATTCCCTTAGTTAATTCTTCTAGCTTAAATTTCTGAAATTTACTTTATGCCTAGTATTTCAATAATATGATGTAAAGCAAAATTCGTTTGAATTTGATGACAAGTGAAAAGCATCTAAACTTTTCTAAAAAACTCTAGAAGCTCAAAGCACTAGTTATATTTAATAATATAAACAATAATATACCTATTATTCTATTTTTACTTTTTGCCAAGGCCCAGGGGTGTTTGGTAGGATGAATGATACTATCTGTAGATTGAAAACATTTAAATTGCTTAAGTGCAACGCCTAGAAATAGCCTGGAGAATTAAACATGCCTGAGAAAGGGGGTCAGAAAAGTATTACGAAAACAGTGGTAATTAAGGAATATTCCACTTAAGTCTGTTCTAAGTCAAGCGTATTCCGAAGGGACTGCGTGGCTTTATTTTTAGGCTCCAGTTCATTGGTTCAGGCTGTAGCCGCTGCTAAGTGGCAGGGCTGCTCTTAGCCCGCAGATGTTTTACCGGCTCTCTAGAATGAGAAATTAAACGTTTTCCCTGTCATCCTGGAGAAGAGAAAGGGTCACTCTCCCGAGGAGACTCGACCCCAGGCCCTGCTCTGTTCGCAGGTGGACCCCGTGCGAGGTTGTGACAGACACTAGATCACATTGTTCACACACAGAGCATCTCCCCTGGCCAGTTAGCGGTGGATTAGGCAATAAAAACGCAGCCGAGATTTTGGAGGCCATACTAGAAACGGGAACTTGAGGATCAGAAGAGCTCCCAGGTGACAAATGGCACGATCAGTCTAGGGAACTAACTGGGCGACAGCTTGGTCTCCGGGGCCGAGACAGAGCCCGGGCAGTGTCGCCAGCCCACGAAAGGGACCTGCGGCGACAGGCTCGGCAGCAACGTCGCTGCAGGCTGCGGGGAGGGAGAAACCCTTCGGTGAACACACCAGGCCATATACCTTTAGAGGCGCTTAGAACTGAGGAATAAGGGACACTTTTATTATTCAGAGTAATAATAAAAATGATAATTATCATTTACGTAGAGCATGCGGCGGGCGCAGCGAGCTAGGAGCGTCCCCTAACCTTCCAGCACCCCTGAGCTGGCGTCGTGTGCTGTGTCGCGTCCCGCAGTCTCACCGGGCCCAGAGGTCGGCTTTAGTGCTCCGTGTCACTATCTTAAAAGTCTCAATTTTTCAACAAAGGACTCTTTATTCTCATTTTGCACTGAGATTCACAAATTATCCAGGTGGTCTTGTCAGAAGGAGACACAAAAAGCTAAGAGATAGACAGCGGAAGGCAAATTTTGTGTACATGTTAATTTTGGGATGTGGAAAATTCTATCCTCTACTGCAGGGTTTAGAGGACGGGCACTAACCTGCAGTGCCCGCCCGCATGCGCGGACCAGGGCTGGCCTGCGGCGGGGGAGGACCGGGCACAGCGCGTCCGTTTGCGCGGCCGCCCCGACCTCGCGTCGCCCAGCGGCTGCCGCCAGACGGGGGCGGGACCGGTGAGCGGAATTTACAGTCCGTAGTTGACTCACGGGCGCTGAGGAGAAAGTCGCTTGATTTTCAGTGTTTCAGATGCTTATCAAAATGAGTTTTCAGGGCCGGGCGCGGTGGCTCCCGCCTGCAATCCTGGCACTCGGGAGGCCGAGGCGGGAGGATCGTTTCAGCTCAGGAGCTCGGACCCCATCTCTACTCAATATAGAAAGAAATTATCTGGACAACTAAAAATATATGGAAAAAATTGCCGGGCATGGTGACACATGCCTGTAGTTCCAGCTACTCGGGAGGCTGGGGCAGGAGGATCGCTTGAGCCCAGGAGTTGGAGGTTGCTGTGAGCGAGGCTGACGCCAGGGCACTCACTCTAGCCCGGGCAACAGAGCGAGACTCTGTCTCAAAAAAAATGAGTTTTCATACAAGATGCCCACTAACAACTAACAGTTTTAATGTGATGCTACCTGTCAGGTGCTTTGGGTTCCTAAGAGAGAGGCTCTTTGTCGGTCAGGACAGCGGCCCGTTCCTTTGACAAGAAATACATGTAGCTGGGGTGTCGTGGAGCGGCCTGGGGAGACCGGGCTGAGGAGGTTCAGGAGTTCGGGAGTTCGGGAGTTCGGGTGCCGGTTTGCAGTTCCCCGGGGCTGCGTGTGCAATGGCTCCCCTCCTTGCCGCGGAAGCAGCAGGGTACTGCCTGGTTACACTTCCTCACAGTCAAGTGCAGGATCAGACACAAGACATTAGGTCTCTCCGACATTGCAGATGGGTCCTACTTAATCCAGAGGATTCATAAAAATGACAGTCTGTGAGCTCTCAGGGCATTACCAATAATTTTGGTTGACTCCTTACATTTTCAAACGACAAAACTGAAAGAGAAGGAGAGTGAACAGCCAGGTCTCCCCGCCGAGTGCGCAGACCCGTATCGCCCGCCCAGGTCTGCCAGCTGTCGGGTTACGGCTTCGCCCTTATGTCACGCACGTCTTCTAGACAGGCTCATTATGGGTGTATTTGAGGAGTTCTGTTTGTCTTTGTGGTTACAGATGTCCCCAAGGTTATTATGGAGTATTTATTATTATAGTAATAATAAAATAATAATTATCATTTACATAGAGCATGCAATGGGCACAGAGACCTAGGAACTTCATCTAAGCATTTCAACAACCTTGAGAGGCAGATCCTATTATCTTCATTTTTCAGAAGAGGAAATTGAGACTCAGTATCACATGGCTCTTAATTAGATAGACTTTGGCACTTCTTCAACCACCCAGCAGTTTTTGGCAACTGTTCATCTCTGAGCAGACTCCAGCGAGTGAGTGGGAGCTCTTCCATTTTATTCTCACTGAGCAAGAACTAGAACACTCATTACAAGGCTATTAATCTTATAGCATTTAGTCTTTGTTATCTTCTTAGCTGGGTCATAGCTTGCCCTATGTTGATACCTCAGAAAAAATTTATAATTATATATATGATGTTATTAGTTGTGAATAAGCGGAGGAAAGAGTGAACTAAAAGGATATATTTTCTTTGTATTAATTAATGATATTTCATTTCATTTTTTTCCAGTTGACCACATAGAAACTTAATTTACTCCTCATGATCAAATCTCTCAGTTGGAGAGCATACTCTTACAAAGAAGCCAAGTGAGAAGAATGGGATTGAATAAGAGCGGAAGGGTGCCACTTTTATAGAAATATAATGGTGACATGTATATTTGCCAACCACCCAGAAGACCATACTCAAACCAATTATTTTGATTATAAGAAGGGACAATATTTGAAATCACCTTAAGTAGAGCTCACTGGAAATGCAAGGACACCTAAGGAAAATAAAAGGTTTTCCTAGGTTGCACTTGCCCGAGATGTTTAGACTTTAGGCTAACGGGAAACAAAGGTCAGAACATGCCTATTCACCCCCCCTGCTGGGTGCAGAGAAGAGCAGAGTGTCATGAAAGGGAGTGTGGGTAGATGCCAGTCTGGGGAAGGTGTTGTGGACTTTCTGCCTTTTCTCCCGCAGCTCTTTGCCAACCCTATTCAGAGACACAGGGCGTGGCCCCTGAAATAAACTCGAGGCCCTCCCGTCACTGCTGTCATTCATGTTAAGCAGTGAAGCCATTAGGCTCCATTTACCTTACAAAGTTCCAGTTCCGCTAAGGTTGCCGTAAGGAAAGCAGCATGTAAAGTAGCACGCGGGTTCCTGTTTGGCGAGTGGAGTGCCAGTTTCTCATCTCTCCCCAGGGGCCACTTATAATGAGAAATTGGCCTCGTGAGCTTTGAAACTTTTCCATTCACAACCCTGTATGTCTTTTATTATTGCCTTTTAAAATTAGCATGCTATTTTAGACAATTAAGAAAAAACCCAGGCTTTAGAAGCATAACAAGGGCATCTGTTTTGCAGAAGCTACTCATCAGGCCCTGACTCTTGCCTTAAAACTATTAAGTTTTAAGTTATTACCCAAAATGAGAAAATATGAAAATACGTGACATGTGTATTGATTATGTTTCCATCTTGAGGCTCTTCTATATATCCAATGGAGGGATATTTGTGTGTAGATTTGGTTCCCGTTTCTCCATGAGGCTGTGCTGAATTCTAGAATGTGGCCTGGCCTAGAAGGCATAAGTCTGTAATGCGGTTATACGGCACCTGCTGCCTTGCACTGTGCCCTTAGCACCAGACCATCAAATAGATTTTATCGTTATAATGACCGTGCTCTGCAGGTACTAAGTTTTAGAATTTAGGCTGTGATTTGAAGTTATTGGGAGAGCAAAAAAGTCTTCTGATTTCATAGGTACCCCTCACTTGTGCCCTGAATGCACTCTGTATGTACTTCTGCATTACTGTGCTTATCACAGGGTACTACATTTGCATGTAGAATTGTCTGTCTCCTTCCCTCTTTGAGAAGTGGGGCCTGTGTCTGTCTTATTTATCACTGGGTCCTCAGAACAAATTAGTGCATGGCCTGCGTGGGCACTCTGTAAATATTTGTGTAATTGAATCAATACCTTTAATATAATTTTTGAGTACCTTTAGTATGCCAAGTATTGCAAAGAGTGCCTTAAACACATTTAATCTTCATAATAATCATAAGAGGTTCTTTGTTTTGGTCTTTATAATAGACACAAGAAATCTAGACTTCAGACGGGGTAAGCAGCATGCTGACTAAATTTCAGCTGAGCTGTCTAATTTGGAATGGGGGCCATGTGACCTTAAAGTACATTTATTATTTTCTATGCCATGCTGCTTAATGTATCAGAAAGTAGAGTTATGTAAAAATAACCCCAGATGCTGATGGGAATTTATAAAACATGAGAGATGGGGAAGTTTGTAGAAATATTGGCATAAGGGATATTGGCAAAGGGATGTAGCCCTTTCAAAATGTTCACGGAGAAGTTCTTTTCATTGACTACAAATATTTCTTGTTCCTTAAACAAATAAAGCAGGTAAAGCCTGTTTGTTCATTGTTTCTACCATTTGAATTGATATTGTACTTGGATATTGTAACTGTAAGTAAAGGATGGCATAACCATTGCTATCTGATTTAATTGGCATTGCTGAGCACCTTCTAATTCTGAGAATGATTTTGAGTGGGCTTGGGGCTGGGGAAGAATGGAGAACACAAGGTAGTATAACACACCTGTTATTTTCACAAGCTTACAGTGTAATGGTGAGTAAGAAGGGTAATCAAATTGCTGTATAACAAAAGAGAACACAATAAATGTAATAAAAGTGGTACAACCTATAAAGGATAAAAAAGGAATAAGAAATTGTATCTGGTTGATGAAGTCAGAAATATATTATGGAAGGGGAAGCACTGGGAAGGCCCTTGAAAAATGGGAGGATTTAACAGTTTTATGTGCTGGACATTTGAAGGTCGGTAAAGACATGGTCTCTGCCCTTAAGAACAGCCAAGACTTGTTGGTAAAAATAAGCACTGAGTGAGTAATAGGTCAGAGAACAGTAAACTAGAGAAAGCAATTAAGAAATAATTATGCAAGATAATACTGTGAAGGTGATATAGGACTTTGTGTTGTGCTAGAGTAGTAGTAAAGACTTTAAATACAGGTGGCCAGCAGCCCATGAGCCTGGGGATTGAGACTGTGTTTATCTGGCCCTTCAACGTTTGTTCCAAGAAAGGATCCAAAGAGGCTTTCGGAGATTAATAGGAAACCACCTCAGTTCATGTAAATTCCAGTTCTGTGACTCAGTTTTCATGGGAAGTCAGAATGCCTTGAGTAAGAAATCCAAGAGATTTGGAAAGGGATTGTCCCCTGAACAGCAGAGTGGATTGTTGTAATACTCATCAAAATTGGCAAAGAAGAATCAGGCAGCATTTGTGTTGAATTATATTAAAATCACGTCAGAGACTGTGAATAATTGAAACCACTCTAAAGGGAAGTTTGTTTTTCCTTCTTGCAATGCATATACAACTCTGGCACAGAAAAATGTTTTTCCAGTTAAACTTTGCTTCATTTCCCATTTACGATTTGTCACAGTAAATGATGCTTTCTTAAATAGCAATATCCTGAACGTAAAATACAGTGAGTGCTGTCTGCATATTGGGCAATCATTCCCATTGTGGGATCTTCCTTAGGTGAAGATTATAAAATGTAATAAAGTAACACACATAATCAAACACTAGAAATGTTTCCATGGTGAGGACAGAGGTACCTTTGCTAATAGAAAGAAAATGGGATGTTAAGGATGTTAATAAGCTGCACTGTGGCAATAGGTCTTTTCACAATGTTAAGTTTCCCCATTCCTCACGTTTATAGCTCCATGTTGTTGGCTATGAAAATACAAATAATATAGATAGTTTTTTTTAGTAAAAATGATCAATAAGTTATTATTTTAGCAGCTTTCTTGAGTAGTTATTTGCATACCATAAAATTCATTCAACTAATTTTGATCGTAAAATTTGATGATTTCAGTAAATCTTGCAACCATCACTACAATCCAATTCTGGAACATACCCATCACTCTCAAAAGATCCCCTGTACCCATTTCCAGTCACCGCCCACCTCAGCCCCAGGCAACCCATAATCTATTTTCTGTCTCTATAGATTTGCCTTCATCGTATGAATTTGGAGGGGACACAATTCAACCCATAATATCTAATAATAAAAATAAATATTCACTTGGCATAGAATACCAAGTACTGAACTGTGAGCCTTGCAAATATTAAATCACTTAATCCTCATGACAAACCTATAATCTTTATCTAATCTGTTATCCCTGCTTTATAGGTAAGAAAAACAGAGGCAGAGAAAGGTCACACAGCTAGTCCATAGTGGATTGTGCATTGCGCATTAGAATACAGGCCACCTGTCTCTGAGTGCATGCTCCTACACCCCAAAGTACACTGTACCACCTCCTAGGCACTCACAACCTGTCCAAATGGCATTTACATTCTAATGAAATACAAAAATTCATTGGTAATGGAGAGTTTACAACCCTAATCTCTTAGGATGGCATTATGAAGGAAATTATATACCTCTTTGACAAAGAAATATAGATTCAGAATGGTCCTTGATTTTCGTTAAAGAGAATAAGCAAGATGAACCTACTCATAGCATGTATATACTTATATTAGGTTGGACCATATGTAATTATCTTTTTATAGGGTAAAAAATTGTAGCATATTGATAATTTTAGTGGTTCAAGCTAATATCTTTACTCATGTTTAAAGCCAACTCTCGTTGGCTTCTAAAACTTGTCTTTTCTTTCTAGGTCAAATTGGCAAATCATCTCATTTCTTTGGAAATTTCTTTACCCTTCTACACCCTGCCATTCCCCTGTATCCCAAACATCTGGGCAGCCCAGCCTGCAACAGTCCCGGCTTCAGGGAAGGATGACACACAACATACAGAGAGCAAAATGAGCAGCAACGAAACATAATTATTGGCTTTTGAAGTTCAAATGCTTCAACTAGGATATAGAATATAGATTTTGAGAACCAGTAGACATTTTTCCACCTCTGTTCTCAGTATCAGAGAGGAAAGGAAAAAAGTCTGATAAGCAGCAAGAACCTTCTTTCCTGAGAAAATGAGAGTGAGTTACTGAGCGGGGGCCGCTTCCCCTTCCTGCCCAGCCCAGTCCTGGAGGGTGGAGGGTGGCAGAAACGTGCCCTACTTTTTGATTGGTGCCAGGGATAGTAGCAAGATGCCATAGTCTCCCAGGGACCACATGGTTTAAGTTATGTTGTGGTCGTAAATCTCATTGGTTTATTTCATAGTAGATCTAAACTTACTGACATAGAAGTTAAGTACACTTTAGAAAAATAAAGTTTTTTTTTGCACACTTGAATTTGCTGACTGACCTTTATAATTGTTCCACAAGAGAATTATGATTTTGAATTTTTAAATCTAAAATCCAGCTTTTCTTTTTATTTTTACCCTAAATAAATGCTCTAGATTTTTATAGACTAAAGGCTAAAAGGCTAAAGTTTCAATATTTTGAAGAAAGATTATATGTATAATATATTTTATTATGAAAGGTAGGGTACTTCAGGAAGTACTTAGAGAAATATTTCAGATATTAGAGAAATAAAATATTTTTGGATCACTTTGACTTTATTTAACAAAATTGTGTGCTCTGTGAGGCAGTGAATTACATAGATAAATACACAGTCTCTACCCTTAATTGCATTTTTCATATTTTTATGACTTTAATCTCTATTTCTGGCAACTTAAAATAAGCTCTGAGTATACAAGCTGATGGGGGTGAACATAGTGAATAAGAGAAAAGTAATGTGAGTCTTACTTGGGGCAAGTTTGAGTTAAAGAGTTTCCAGGTAAACAAATCTAAAATAAACACGACGAATTATTATCCACTGATGAACATAACGGAAGTCCATGATGTGAAAATTATCAACTTTGGTGTTAGAAAGAGCTGGATCTCTGTCACCAGCCGAGTCACCACACTAGCTGCGTGATTATCAACAGGTTATTTAACATAAAGTTCAGTTTCCTGAGGAATAAATCAAAAATTATTAAGAGGATTAGTAATGACGAATACACCCCAAGTGCTTAATAATTGGTAAATTTTATTAATATCATTATTTTGTTGTTCTTATTTTCCTGTGATAATGCCAGTGCAGCATATATACCTTTAAAACGTTAGTGATCACGGCCGTTATTTGTGAAGTCTTTTCACTTACAATGGAACTGTGCTATCCTATCCGTAGTTATGCTTAGCTTACTATGTGCACAGTTCTTGTCAACACAAGCAGATTACAATTGAATTGAAGAAGAAAATGACTGTTTTTATTTCCAACAATTCTTTGAATCATGTAACTGAAAACCCTCCTATTATAAAACAAAGAGATTTGCGGGCTAAGACAGTTTAAAAATTCTTTTAAATTCAGGGTTGCTCTTATAGTAAGAAAGGAAAACCTTCTAATTTCCTAAACAAAGAGAAAATTGAAAATCATAATGGTTAGAGGAAAGACTGATATTTGGCTTATCCTGGTTAAAGAATAGGTTTTTGTTTTTGTTTTTGTTTTTTTCGTGGTTAAGGAACAAAACAAAAGAACAGGGATTGTCAGCAGAGAAAGCAGGATCTGGGCTGTGAGGCCTGTGCTGACACTAGAGATGTGGTTGAACTTGTACATATGGGGGTTGGTATTGAGATTCTCCCCACTCCCCAACAGAGCTGGCTGCTTCAAAGGGAAAACCATCAGAAATAGGGTGAACTGCAAAACATCTTTCCACTGGCACAAGAGACAAGGAGGCTTAACTGTCTTGGGCTGCAAATAAAAAATGAAGCCTTTCAGGAGAATTTGTCATCATGGGAGTAGGATTTAAATCTACCTTACCCATGAGTTCCTGAAATTCCCAAGTAAGAAATCAACGTAAAAAGCAGTATGGGCTGGTAATATCCTTTGGGTACTTGGCAGAAGGCACATGATGTATTTCTGCAGTGGCACAGGTTTAACATAGGCCACACAAAACTCCTACAGATAAATCCATGCTGAAGATGAACTTAAGATCCAAAATTTACAAACACACAAGCAAACTAGCCCTCATGAGCAGAAACACCAAATCAAAAGGAGTCAAGATTAGATCCCTAAGACTTTCAGATAGTAGAATTATCAAATAGAAACTATAACACAAAAATGTTTAAACCAAATAATTTATTAAAAGAAAGGTTCTAAATTTTAAAAACAGCAAAACAGCATTAGATCAAAAGATTAGGCAGATTTGAAAAAGAACCAAGAACAACTTCTATAGATGAGAAATATACTTATTTAAAAAAATTAGTTAACTGATTAAACAACAGATTAGATATAGCTAAAGAGAGAATTTGTGTACCTGAAGATGAACTTAACCATGTTAGCATAATGATATGAAGAGATGGAAAACATGAAAGATAAGTCAGTTGAGAACTTTCCAGAACTAATATAAGATTCATTAGATTCACCATGTTTGAATCTGAGTAGGAACTATCTATATCTATATCTATATCTATATCACCACAGCTTGATGTATCGTGATAAAACCATAGAATTTCATCAAGGTGAAAGAGAAAAACTTAATAGTAATTAGATTTAAAGAATAATTACAGATATCAGTAACAAAACTAGAAATAGGAAGATAATGAAAAAATTTAAGTGCTAAGAGAAAATAACTATACATTCTATAATCAGTTAAAGTGCTATACATACTATTTGATTTTCAATGAAAGCATTTAAATAGATACACTTAAAGGAGAAATTACACCTAGAAGATTTAGATAAGAAAAAAATGATAAACAAAGAAAATGGTAAACGTGGAGTTTTATATACACAAGTATTGACTGTATGAACAACAATAATAATTTCAGTGGTATAAAAACAAAGTGGAACTAAAATGCTGCCAACAATAGTGACTAGTTGGGAGGGGCTGGTCAGAGTTAAAATGTCCTGACATCCTTGTAGTGGGAAGAAACTATGTGCTTTTAAAATAAACTTTATACTTTACTAAGTTGTGTATTCATATCACAGTTTTATAAGTTTTAAAGGCAAGGAAATTCTATAACTCATTAGACCAAAAACCCAAGTAAAAAGTGGGCTAAGGACTTGTATAGACATTTATCTAAAGAAGACAGAAAGATGGCTAACAGACATATAAAAAATATAGTTGATGTCACTAATCATCAGGGAAAGGCAAACAAAACTACAATGAGATATCACCTCACATCTGTTAGGATGGCTGTTGTCAAGAAAACAAAAGACAGTAAGTATTGGTGAGGATGTGGAGAAACAAGAACTCTTGTACACTGTTGGTAGGAGCGAAATGGTGCAGTCACTATGGAAAACGGTATGGAAGTTCCTGAAAAACTTGACAATAGAACTATCATAAGATCTAGCAATCTCACCTTTGGATATTTATGTAAAAGAATTGAAATCAGGGTTTTGAAGAGATCTTAGCACTTCCATGTTCATTGTGGCATTATTGACAATAGTCAAGATATAGAAACAACCTAAACATCCATCAGTGGATGAAAGAATAAAGAAAATGTAGCGTATACTAATATTATACATACAGTGGAATATTATCAAGCCTTAGAAAAGAAGGAAATCCTGCAATATGTGACAAAATGGAGGCACTGTAAGGACATTATGTTAAGTGAAATAAGCCAGTCACAGTAGGATAATTACTGCACGATTTCACTTCTATGAAGTATCTAAAATAGGCAAGCTCATAGAAACAATAGAATCGTGGTTTCCAGTGACTGAGAGGAGTGGGAAATGCGGAACTGCTAATCGAAGGGCATAAAGTTTGTTATACAAGATGGACAAATTCTAGAGATATATCGCACAACATTGAGCCTATAGCTGGCAATGCTGTATAGTGCACTTAAAAATCTGTAAAGAGCTTCAATCTCATGTTAAATGTTCTTACCACAATAAAAAAAAATACAGTTCAATCTTCAAAAGATATGTTAAAAATTTTTCATTCATTTAGAAGCTAAAACAGTAAATTAAAAGAAAAACACCCTCTGAATAACAAAAGGATCAGACAAGGAATCAAAGTAGGAATTGAAAAATGTAAATAAAAGATAATAAACATGTATCACAATTTGTGGAATAAATCTAAATGATTCTTAAGGTGAAATTTTATGGCATTAAATGCTTATATTTTAAAAAAGAAGAAAAACTGTAAAATAATAAGCCAGGTGATCAGTACAAGAAGTTAAGGAAATAGTATTGAAAACCCATAAAAATGGGAGGGAAAGGAATAGTACAGGGGAAAGCACAAATTAATAAAATCAAAAATAGTTCTTAATTTAATAGGGAATATAGAAAGGATTAAGAAATAAATGTGTCTGTTTCTGTGTAAAGTTAATAAGGAAGTCTTTCTGGCAAAAGTGATGAAGGAAAAAACAGTAGAGATGACCTTAACATTAGGGATGGAAAAAGGTCATGGCTACAGATCTGAAGATTTAACAGATATTAAACACAATCATAGGAGAACACTATGAATGCAAGAAATAAATGGACATGTTTCTACAAAACGTAATTTACCTGAGCTGGCTCAAAAATGAATAGAAAATTTGAATAGACGTAACTATTATGGAAATTAAACGAAAGGTTGAGAATATTTATCTCCCCATGCATCAATCACCACACTTCCCCCCTTCCCCTACCTTCACCCACATTCACAAACACACAAATCCAGCCTCAGATAATTTTACAGGCACATCTTACCAAATATATAATGGATAATCCAAATATGAAATAAACTTTTTCAAAGAGTAGTCAATGAATACACCCCTAAACACATTTCATGAGACTAGTAAAACCTCTATACCAAAACCAAAGAAAGACAACATAAGAAAGGAAAATTACAAGCTCATATGTCTTATGTACTTACATGCAAGATCCCTAAAATATCAGCAAACCAATCCAATTATATATAAAAGAATATATTAGGACTCAATTGCATTTGTTTCAGAATGCAAAGAAGTTTTATTGTTATGAAATCCTTTAGTATATTTTTACCCATTAATAGATAAAAGCCCTATGACTGTCACAATAAATGCAGAAAATGCAGTTGATAAAAAAATGCAATACTCATTTATAATAAAGACTCCAAAAAACTAGGAGTAGAGGAGAATTTCCTTAATCCTATGAAGAGTTTCTACCAAAAATTTATAGCTAATGTTATCTTAAGAGTAAAACATTTGAAGCATTTTCCTAGGATATTATCTTCACTGTTTCTAGTCAATGTTTTGCTGGAGGCCACACCTAGTGCAGAAATTAAAAAAACAGCATAACTATTAGTAGTGAAGGGATAAAATTATTATTATCATAGGGAAGGATTATCAGTTAAGAAAATATAAGGAATTGATATAGGCAAATTATTTGACACTAAAGAAAGTTTAATAAGGTTGACGATTTACAAGATTAACATGTAAAAATAAATTGCTTTTCTTTACATAGCATAAACAATGAGAAAATATAACAAAGCATAGCATTTATTTATTTTTTATTTTTTTTTTTTTGAGACAGAGTCTCACTTTGTTGCCCGGGCTAGAGTGAGTGCCGTGGCATCAGCCTAGCTCACAGCAACCTCAGACTCCTGGGCTTAAGGGATCCTACTGCCTCAGCCTCCCGAGTAGCTGGGACTACAGGCATGAGCCACCATGCCCGGCTAATTTTTTTTGTATATATATTTTTAGTTGGCCAGATAATTTCTTTCTATTTTTAGTAGAGACAGGGTCTCACTCTTGCTCAGGCTGGTCTCGAACTCCTGACCTCGAGCGATCCACCCGCCTCGGCCTCCCAGAGCTAGGATTACAGGCGTGAGCCACCGCGCCCGGCCTGAAAGCATAGCATTTAGAATAGTGACAAAAATTACATAGAACCTGGGAGTAAATTTAACATGAGATACGCAAGAGTTTCTACAGAAAATTTAGTATTTTTCACAAAACAAATAGAGGACATAAATAAATGGAGAGCTATCTCATGTTCACGGAGGAGAATCTTGTAAACATGTCAACTCTGTCCTCATTAACCTACACAGTCAGTGTAATTCCAAGTCAAGTTACACTAGAGCCCTTTGAATTTGACAAATTCTTGCTATAATTCAAATGTTTTTTAAAAAGAGTCAAGAGTAGTTAATGCACTTTTCAAAAAGGTGGAGAAAACAGATATCCAGGTTTACTCTAAAGTTACGAAAATTAAGACAGTGTGATATCTGGGCAAGGAAAGACAAATAGAAAAATGTATGGCACAGAACAGTCTTACTCATATGGAAAAAGAAGAGGCGGAAATCAGAGCATGAAATATAGATTATTCAATAAATGGTGCTAGAACAATTGATTACCCATATGGGGGAAAAAAAAAACCTCATAAATTTAGGCCCCAGCCTCACATTACACACAAAAATATGGGTTAAAAACATAAACATTAAAGCTGTAACTAAAATACTAATGGAGAATCTTTTTATAACCCTCAGATAGAGCAAGATTTTTAAAGAAAAAACTAAGGTATAAACCTTAAAAACTTTGCATTAAAAATAACAACTTCTATACAAACAGATTGCAAAAGGATATATACTTACATAACAGTGTGTATAGCGTTTAAAAACATACAAACCAATATACATATTACTTATGGTTATATGTGATAAAAATATAGAAATTTGCAGGTGGATTACAAACTCCAAATCTAGGTAGTGGTTTTTGATAGGGGTAGAGATAGGGGATAGGTACACAGGGTCTTAATTGTGCAGTGTTCTATTTTCACTAAATCAAATATAACAAAATGTTAAAATTATAAAAAATAAGTTAGGTTTTTGATATATTATTATAATTTTCTTTATGCTTGAAATACTAATAATATTTTTTTTTTAAAAAAAGAGGAAAATGAAAACAAAAATCCCAGGAAAGCAAGCTAAGACAAGTGGTGGGGCTGTGTCTAGCAGGGAGAGGGCAGGGTGACCATGCAGTGAGTTCAAACAGGACTAGAACTTTTCAGAGATAGAAAGTGGAAGGCCGTGAGAAGACTTGATGGAGTTACACAAAATTATGAATTTCATGAATAAAGTCAAAAAAGATGTTTATTGATGGTTAAGTACAGGATACTAGTGGTTCTTTTTTCATTTTAGTGAAGCAAGTTGAGGAAACATTCAAAGCTGCTGGCACTTTATTCAATAGCAAATGAAATTATGAAACATTTATTCAAGGTTGGGACTATCTATAAATGACCTAAATATTAGGGACAGATTATGAATGTATGACCTAAAAGAAAATTCATGTGCTAGAAAAGCTGGTATATATTAAACCTTTAGTTCTGAGCTCAGAATGGAGCACTTTCAGATGCTGTTGTGTTAGGAACAGGTGCCTACATGAGGAAGACCAGGTGACCAACACAGTTATTTATAGCATCTCATGTAAGAGCCCTCTCAGAAGTTATCTAAAGTCTAATAATCTTATATTACCAGTTATAGAATGGAGGCACAGAGAGGTTACACAATTTTCTCAAGGTCACACAGCTAATTAGCAACATAATCAGGACTATAAATCTGTGGCTTCTATCCCAATAATTTTATGTTAAATGGTTCTGCTTCATATTCCTCTACTTTTGGAGGTTTAACTGATTACAAGGTGTGCATTCATTTTGAGCTTGCATAATATAATTTTATTTTCTGCCTTTCTGTTTAACCATGACTGATAGCTCATACATTATTTGAAGATTTAGTTAAGCAAATATTTTTTTCTTTTTTCCCTTTTCATCTTCTTTTTTCCTTTTATTCTTTTCCTTCCCCCCCCCCCAGTCTTAGTCTTGCAAAATAATCAGACTGTATGTGCAGCTTTCATACAAGGGGACAGAAATTAAAGCAGTTCATCCCTGGCTTAAATAAAATTTTTATATGGTGGCCTTTGTTAATTACAGGTAACTCTTCTGAGCATTTTCATCTTTGTGATGGGAAGGAGAAATTTTACATAGTCATTTTATTCTTTAAATGTACCAGATCCATAAAAGAAAACATTGTCACTGTATTTATGAAAAAGCAATTAAAAATTGATTACATTGATGAAATCGGGGAAGGGGGGGGTTTCAAAATATGCCCATTAGCCACTAGGTGTCATCATAAGTCACTATTAATTAAAAGCCAGTATTTTAATTTTGTTGAAACAGTTAATAGCAAAATTTTTGCTGAGACATAAGTGACACTTTTACAGAGCTAGATACACAGCTTTATTTTTTTTCATACCTGGGAAATATTTAAGCCCTAGGTAGAAAGATTAATTAGAAACAGATTTAATAGTAGTTACTGTCATAGCCCATGGACAAGGAACCATAGTTGTAGCACTGAGGATTTCAGTGACTAAAACAGTGTGGCCAATCAGTGTTAAGTAACAGCAACATGGGTCGCGTTTGGGGACCTACTCGCCGCGCTGCCGGGTCGCAGGGGGAGAAGGTTGGGGGAGGCCCCGGGGTCTGCGCTGCCCGGCTGTCTCGGGGAGGAGGAGGAGGGTGGTCGGAGGGGACAGTGCTCGGGGACGCGAACTTCGGTGCTAGGGGCACGTCCCTGGGCCCGATTTTCTCCTGTGAGCCAGTTCCTAGCGCTGCGCTCTCCTTACATAAAGGTTTGTTTTCTTCAAATAAAACGTTAATTTACTCTTGGCTGAAAGGGAAGGTGTTAATGGGTTTTCAGAATGGATCTGTCATGTTCACCACTGACTTTGAATTCTTAGTCACTTGTCTCAGAAAAGAAAACAAGGACAGAAGACATTCTGGGTTCTTTTCACCTGTCCCACGGCACTCCGGTTGACATTCGACATCTGTTTGTTTTCCTAGTACCTGGACCCCTTGGAGAGCCCCTGCCTCCAAGACCGAGCCCGGCTCCCTCACACAAATGAAGGTCAAGGTCCGTCAGCCTCGGTTGCAGCAGGTCGCGGGCACAGGCCACAGCCCGTCAGTCGCACGCGTCCGCACAGAATGTGAGTCAGACGTCAGTGACGTGGAAAAGAGGAACTGCAGAATCCGGCCGGCGACAGTGGGGAGGCAGCGACAGCCACAGCCACGGCCGTGCGGTGGGCCCGGCGGCGGCAGGTGACATCTGCAGTGCCCGCCCCGCGAGCCGCAGAGCCCGTGCCCAGGGCGGGTGGCGATGGCGCCTGTGAGACAGCTCCGCAATGACGTTTCCACTTCTGGGCCTGCTAGAGAGACGGGAACTACCCAGTCGCATGCTTGTGCTTAGGTTTTTGTTTTATTTTATTTTTGCTGTAACAACAAAGAATTCTACCTTATTCCTTCCAGTCTCCAAGGCAAAAACACACTGATGCCTATACTGTAACAAAATAAGGCCTGTCTCCCTCTCTTACTTACCAAAGTGTCATAAATTTCCTCTTTGCTGCCAACAGTGAGCTGGAAAGAATGACCGCAGTGGCTGTGATACCGGAGGTGGTGACGGTGGGCAGGGAGTGTGTGGGGTCGTGGGAGTGTGTGTGTCTGACAGCAGGGGCGATGGCCACCATTAGAGGCCAAGGACCCAGGTCCTGCCTGTGATATTTATGTATTGGTTTCTTTAAGTGCTGTATCTTTTCTTCATTCCTCAGAACAGCACACACAAATCACAGCGTCTGCTGCCAGGGGAACGTTGCAGCTTGTATGCAGAACGGTAGGTGAACACAAGTACGTCAGAGGAAGGGTTCTGGGCACCTGCCCTTCAGCAGTGTTAAGTCCCGAACACCAGCAGATCTGTCGGAGACCAACTCGCCACATCAAAAGCACCTGAGCTTCAGACCCTGAGTTAAAATATCTCATTTCGTATTCTTTTGACTATGATGTACATACCCTTTGCCTTATTATTGGAAATGTAGGTGTTTTCTAGAGCATTTTGGTTAAGAGCGTTGGGGCCTGCAGATCTGAGTTCAAATCCAGTGTTGGTATTTATTTGCTGGGTGAGCTGTGGCATGAGTTACTTCAACTTATGTAAGAAGGAATTTTTAATCATGTAAGTGAAACTCAAAACCATTTTCTTTATGAAAAGTAAACAATTACAGATAAAGCTCCTTGACACTTCTTTAGTGCCCCGGTGCCTGATGTTCCCCAGAGGCAAACATGCTCATCCTCTTCCTTTCCGGTGAAATGGGTGTGATTATTCCTGCTTGACAGGCTTGTGGGGAGGCTCCCTTATCAGCACACTGAGCGGGAGCGCCCTGCCTCATCTTCCAGCCAGCCCTGCCCACAATAGACAGGCTCTGCTTCGTCACAGTACTTTCACAGCTGTAATTTATTTCTTTAATTACAGTAGAATGTTATTTACCTAGCATGTCAAGGATTTGGTCTGTACAAGATTGATGCTATATCCAGAGTTCCCAAAGCACAGAAGAGTAGGGGAAAAAAGATGTCTTGGCATGCAATGTATATATTTCATGACAAATGTATATTTGTATATAAATATGCATACATTTGCATTACTGTTGCCCTCAACAGTTGAGGGAATATGAATTTTAATCCATTAACTCATGTATCTGAGAAATTGAAATTTCTTTTATCTTCTTGCTTAATTGCAAAACCTGGTTGTTCTGGGGGTTTCCATAGAACTGTGGAACCAAGGTAGGGAGAGACCACCTGGTCCTAGGTTGCCATCCTCTGACCACGCTGGTGCCCCTGGTCACCACTTCTGGTCCTTGGTGGTTGAACTACACTGAAGCCCTGCTCATCTCTGGTCCTATCTAATGCTCAGTTCTTGGTCCGGGAGGGTCACGGCCAAATTCTCCTTGTCTCTGACTGCAAATCTTTCTGAGTCCAGCCCTCCAGCTATTTCCATGCTCTTCCATGGCTCAAGGAAGGAGACCTTCTGAGACTTCCCTAGTCTAGTTGCCTAGAGACCCCATTTACTTCTTCATCCTCTGTTCCTCCTACATCCTACTGGGTGTGGCGAATCTCTGCCAGATGTGCTGCTTTTGCAGGCTCTGCCCAGCACCTTCCATCAGCACACGGAATCCCAGAATTTCCTGTGGATTTAGTGTTAATGTTCCTCTCTGCTATCAACCCCCCTTGACAGGTTGGGCACTTTGTACTTGCTCTTCATTCTTCCTCAAACTCTCTTCTCTTAAATACACAAAGCTCACTTCTTCATTTCCTTCAGGTTCCAGTGTTGTTTCACCAGAGGGACTTTGCCTGAACACACTGTGTAAACCTCTCTGCCCCCATGTTCTCTGTGTCTTTAACCCTCACCGTTTTTATTTTAGTCCTCATTGCCAACCATTTCCATTCACTCTTCTTTCTTTCTTCTTCCCTCTCTCTATTATTATTATTATCTGCCTATCCAAGATAATACAAATAATTAAGTTGCCCAAGTTCACAGAGCTAGGAAGTAGGATGATTGGGATTTGAACGTAACTCTGTTTCTCTCGAAGTTGGTCCTCTGTCCAGGATAACACGCTGCATGTGTTAAACCTTTTGTACACTCTTAGCACCAAACACTCATAAACCTACACTGTTAATGATGTTTCAGCCAATCCAACCGACCACATATCCGTGAGTCTGCCATGTTTTCTTCATCAGGATTGTAAGCAGCTGCGGTGGTAAGGGGCGTGCAGTCACTATGCATTACCTTTGCAGACACAGCCTGGACAGGAATTCCAAGTGGTTATTAAATGCCATTGTTCAGCATTTAGTGTTATTTTTTATTCAGTTAGAGTTGAAAATAATGGCAATTCATTTTCATTCCATAAGCTTTCTTTGAGAACAGAACAGTTGGCTAGCCTATTTTCATATCAGAACTTTATAGCTTTGAGGAACCAGTGGTCTATTACTGTCTCAATATTGTGAGGTGATCTGAATGTTTTAAAAATGACCAAAGCAGAAATGCAAGATAAAATGATAAAGAAAAAAACAAAACAGAAAAAAAGCAAATTGCAATCACACACGTCACACATCTCTGCGTCTAGATAAGGATGATGACTCTTAAGTGTGCAGTTAGATGTCACTAAAAAGCATAGTCCATAATTAAAAATAGTTGTTGTGGTCAGACATGTGATACCACAAAGCGGAAGAAGTCTAATCTTGAGCCACATGTATTTAAAAAAAAAACATCCTAGTGCCCATTTATTTACAGAAACATGCTTGGCCATGGATTAGTAACCAAGGCAGGAAGAAGTCATCTGATACTCACACACAAATTTAGCTATTTCAATTTGATTGAATATAATCTTGAAAGATTTAGTTTTTAGATGGTTATATTTATTTATAAAATAATAATTAAATTTTATATAAAACATTTGTAAAACACTTTAATATATGTTACCTCATTCATTTTTTGTAATATGACCTTGAGGAAGAGGACATATATTGTTACTATCTTTATAAATGAGTGAATAAACTCAGAGAGGTTAAATGACTTGTCCTAGGTCACTTAGTTATTTATTGGTGGAGCTGAGATTCAGTTTAGTTTTCTAATCACAAAGACTGTAGTCTTGGAATAAAGTTGAAAACCATCAGAAAGCCTTATCCAGGTTTATTTCTTTGCGTATAGTCTGCACATTATTGAAGTGAAATTTATCTCAAGACTCTGTTGCCAGGAGATAATTTAGAATTTCATAGAATTTTATGATTATAAAACTAGACAGATCCTAGAGATCCAATCTGACCATATCTCCTTTTATTTGGTGTTGTAATGATACTTCCTTTCTGTTAATTCATCAAAAACAAAATTTTAACAGTTTATATTTTTAATAAAAATACTAAATAAACATAGTCTGTAGCAAGTTTGGTCATATGCTAAATAGTTTTATACTTTTTTAAAATAAATGTACAAGAAAGTCACAACACCATGTATTAGAACAAGCATTATAACTTCTTGAAAGAGAGTATACCTAAATCAGTTCATCCAAAATCTGCTTACATTATAGGGTTTATATTTGTCTGTTCCCAATTTGTCTTTAGTCTACTTAGTACATACATTGCCTATAAAAACACCCATAGCAGAATTGAATTTATGTTGTAAGATGACTGAAAATTTCTCAATAAAATTTTTCTACATCTTTGACATCATGTAATATGTTCTATCTATTTATCTATTGGGGGTTATAGAATATGGGGGAAAAGTTGAATATGAACACCTTAGAAACTGGCAGGAAGTATTCAGGTCTGATGTGGTGGGTAGTCAGTAGGTCCTTGAGCAAGGGAGCAACCGTATAAAGGCAGTTCTTGATGCAAACTATTCTGCCCATACCAGGCAAGATAGTCTGACAAAGAGAGAAATTGGACACAGGTGGAGCAGATGAGAGTACTTTGTGACAAATGTAAGTGTGAGGTTATGGGGCACATTGACTTCATTTGTCAGGCAGTTTCAGAGAAGTTGTGAGGATAGAAGTTTCAATGCAGTGGGTTGAAAAATGAGTGGGAAGTGAATAAATGGAATCAGCAAGGGTGGACTATCATTTTCAAGAGAATTTCTGGGGAAAAGGAAAAATAAATAGGAAAGTAGTTAGAAACTCAGGGTATCAATTTTTTTAAAAAGAGGGGAGACACTTGATCATGATCATTTCTGTTTCCACACAAACCCTTAGGGGAAAAACACTTACTGCTTTTAGGACCAAGAAGAATGATACTTCTCAGCAATTCTGTTTTTATGCTAGGAACACTTTTGATTGTGATATTGGTCAAGTTTTTCCACTTTTCCTTGACTGTCAAAATGTTTCTAGCACAAAGAAATAACAAATGCTTGAGGTGATGGGTACCCCAATTACCTGGATTTGATTATTACATATTGTATGCCTGTATCAAAACATCACATGTACCCTATAAATATATACAACTGTTATGTACCCATAATAATTAAAAATAAAATAAAATGAAAAATAAAAAAAATATTTAAAGTTAACTCTGATTCAACCATAGGAAATTTATAGATCTTCATGGGTTGGATTTTAAACCTCATTTCTGATTCCATTTTGTGGTCTTGATCTTATTGTTTTCCTATTTGCTCCTATTTTTAATGTCTGTCCGTCCTTCCTTCCTTCCTTCCTTCCTTCCTTCCTTCCTTCCTTCCTTCCTTTTGTAACCTTATAACTCATTTATATTACTTTCTGGAATGAGATGAGGCTATAAATAAATTAGCAGTACCCCTACACCAAACAGATTGCCTGACACATAGTAAGATCTTAAGTAGTATTTGTTAAATAAATTGAGCCAAGAGTATGAAGGGAAAGAAGAATCTTACTGACACTTTGTAGGAGTTACTACTAACTAGTTACTACTAGTTACTACTAGTTAACCCTCTATTACAGCGTTTAGTAATAGATTGGATAAAGGCAAGGAGGACAGGAAATAGTGAAAGGTAGGTCCTGGTTCTAATCTGGAAATCCTGTGGGGCTACCTGGAACAAAAGCAGATATTAAAAAAGACATACAGGCGGGCGCGGTGGCTCAGGCCTGTAATCCTAGCACTCTGGGAGGCTGAGGTAGGAGGATCGCTCGAGTTCAGGAGTTTGAGACCAGCCTGAGCAAGAGCAAGACCCCATTTGTACCAAAAACAGAAAAAATTAGCCGGGCATGGTGGCTCGCACCTGTAATCCCAGCTACTCGGGAGGCTGACGCAGGAGGCTTGCTGGAGCCCAGGAGCTTGAGGTTGTTGTGAGCTAGGCTGACGCCACTGCACTCTATCTGTGGGGACAGATTGAGACCCTGTATCAAAAATAAAAAAAAAAAGGTAATATAAATTTAATGGAAAATAATTAGCTTAGAGTGGAAAAAATCTTTAATTGACTATTATACATAAAAAGCTTAAATTTTTTGAATATATCAGATGGTACGTCTTGTCTTGCTCGTGTTTCAGTTTGTGCAGAAGGGACAGGGCGTTCCGAGCGAAAGGGACAGAGAAGGGCGGTGGTTCGCTCCCGGGCCGCGCTGAGCTCCGCGCCGGACACAGTCAAGGGCTGTTTTCTCTAACGGTGCAGGCAAATTTGTACAATTCTGGTTCCCTATTATCTGCATGACCAGTTCCTTTCATTCCAGTCCTTTCCAGGTGCCTGTGGCGCCGACGCTGGGGACAGCGAGCGGGACGCGGGGGCCGCTCAAGGGAAGCGGGAGGAGCAGGAGTGAGCATCGGCTGCCGGGGCGGAGGCCGGGCGACCGCGAGAGGCCTGAGACCAGCCTGGGCAGCACAGAGGGGCGGCTGTCTCTAAAAAAGCTTTTATTAAAATCAGCCAGGTGCGGTGGCTCCGGCCTGTAGTCCCAGCTGCGGTGGGAGGTCTGGCCCCAGGCCTTGGAGGCCGCAGGGAGCTGGGATCGCACCGCCGCGCTCCAGCCTGAGCCGGACACTGCTCAGAAAAAAAAAAAAAAAAAAGAAAGAAAAGAATAAACAATGTTCTTAGTAATGTGAAATATGAAATGAAAAAGGAGCAATAAATTCAAATATTATAGAGTCAAACAATGGGGAGAGCTTCCTTCACATAAATTCACACAAAAATGAATAGGACCTCGAAGCAACATAGTCCAAAAAATATTACAAGATGACATATGCAGGGCACAGACAGCGCCGTCGGCAGTGCAGTGGGAGCGAGACAGGCGACAGTTTCGTTTTATTCTGCTGGAGTCTTGTGTTCGCGGCCTTGTAAAACTTTTTAGGGGATTTTGACTAATCAAGGCACATTCTGGAGACAGTGACTCCAAAAGAGCAAGCTCTGGGCCCTGTCAGGTCAAAATGGCCCTCGGATTTGGGGTTGTTAATTCTGGAAAAGAGAAGATCTGTTACATATCTTGAAATATTTAAAGGTACCGTGCGGAAAAATAATTTCATTTATTCTACAAATCTCTAGGGAATGTACCCAAACTGCTAAGCACTAAATCAGGAAGTAAGTGCTAAGAATCTACTGCCAGGCAGTTTATCAGGTGCTGGGGAAAGAGGAGGAACAAAACAGGCACAGTCCCTGCATTGAAAGAGTCGGAGATTGTAACACTTAAAAGACCAAGGCAAATGCTGAGGGTGGGTGGGTTATGTGTGATACCGTGGGTGCGGGTAGCAGTGTGACCAAATGGTAGAAGTTTATGAGTCAGATTTTTAAATAATTACTACTGTACAGAAATTAAGTGGATTTCTTAACCCCTATTCCCACCCCAGTCAGGAGTGCCTGGTCACCACCTAGCTTCTGGCAGCTGCCGGGCTTTCTGTGTAGGATCTCACAGAAAGAATGTTTTCTTCAGGTGCAAGATCAAAGGACAGAATCTCTTAAGGCATTTTCCAACTCCAAGAATTTATGTGCAATAGTAAGATTTCAATACTTTCTTAACACATGAAAATAATTAAGCAACCGCAAGCCTTAGTTATTTCCTTTTATTCAGTGACTAGTCTTTTATAAAAAGTGTTCTGTGGGTGGATGTAAGAAAGAGTTTGAGAAGAAAAAAGGGGTGATTAACACCCTTAAAAAGCTCATTACCATCTTTGGGTTTTGGATAAAGTTGAGGGAAAAAATATCTCATCTTGTCTCTCTCTCTTTTTCTCCAGAAGTTTCTTAAAGGTGGGTGCTTTCTTATCTTTTGAGTAACCACAGAAGGAAGGAAAATAGTCATAGTGTTTGTGGTTAGGTCATTTAATGACAAGATTAATGGTTGTCAGTCTTTGGGTGCTGACTTGTGGTCTCATCTTTCATAGCTGCCCTTATGGTTTATTTTTTTTCATCTAGACCCCATCCTGTGATTTTCCCGTGGATAAACCAACGGTTTGGACACATCTTGAAAGTCACAAGGAAAGGAAATGCCTCTGAGCTGGTTACTTTCCTAAAAGAACTTGTCATCCCAGAGATTGTGTAGTTTTTAAATGTAAGGTCAATCAAATATAGTCAGCATTTATTGCCAGCTTTCCAAATGCTGTCAGCAGGTACTAAGTCGGTAGCTTTATGCTCAGTACTTTATTTCTCTCTCTCTCTCTCTCTCACACACACACACACACACACACACACTCAAGCACATGCGTGCGCGTGCAGGCGTACATGCTACTGGTTAGGTATTATTCTCATTTTATAATTCGGAACCCTGAGGTTCTGAGATGTTCACAACTTGTCCAGGGTCATGTAGCTGGTTGTGATGCCAGGACATAGGCTTGGGTCTGTCTGACAACTCCAACCATGCCCTTATCTCCATATTGTCCAGTTTAAGTAAATAATGGTTAAGAAGGAAAATTAAGCATTCTGGAAAATAAACTACTAACTTTCTGAGTTTGACATAAATCCAGATAACTCATATTTTTTCCCCACTCTATCCCTAGGCACCTTTGTCAGTCACTGAGTCAGATAAACGTTGCACAATGACATGAGGGAAAGACTGTGTATTTACCACTGTGCTCCCACACTTAGCACTGTGGGAACATAGAATGCATCTAGTCAATATGTGTTGAAAACTCACATTCAGAACGTGAATGTATTCATTCTTTTATTTAGCAACCGTTATGTGTACTTACTATGAGCAAGGCATTCCAAGACAAGTTCCTTGCCTTCCAAGAGATTATAATTTGGGGGGAGAATAAGACATGTATTTTGTACTAAATGATGTAGCATATTTTTCTCCAAGATGATTATTATTCCATTCGACCCTAAAATGTAGGCTTGGGGAATAATCAAATTACATTTGGCATCCTTTTATATTGCTTGACTTCTTTTTTAAATTGACTTTCATCCAATTTCTCAGCTCAAGAATATATTCTTAGTTGTCTATTATCTAAAAAACTTAGCAATTAAATTCTTTTGCTAGAGTTAATCATCTCTCTTGTATCTATCTTTGTTAGTTTTGGGCGAATTTGTTGCCAACAGCACAGTGCAATCTATTTGTCCACTGTATTGTTCAGAGTTCTCCATAGAAACAGAACCATTAAGAGGAAATATACTCTCTCTATATATATAGTACATATACTATATATAAAATAACATATTTCGAGGAACTGGCCCCTGTGATCGTGGGGGCTGGCAGGTCCAAGTCTGAAGCACAAGCGAGCGGGCTGGAGACTCGGCCGCCAGCGATCCTCCTCACGGTAATCTGCATTTTGCTCGTAAAGCCTTTCAAACAATTGGACGAGGCCTATGCACGTCATTTAGGATGGTGTCCTTTACTTAAAGTCAACTGATTGGAGATGTTGACCATATTTACAAAATACCTCTTTGCAACACCGCCTAGATTAGTGTTTGACTAGATAACTGTGAACTCTAGTCTCGTAAACTGACACATAAAACTAGACATCACAGTAATCACTTAGGATATGAAGAAAGTTGCCAAATAATACAATGAATAGTTTTTTATATTTTGCAAAGTATAAAGGACTCCTTTCCTGGGCTGTTATGTTAAACTTCCAGATTAGATTTTGGAGGTCTGAAATCCCTAACAAAAAGTGTAGAGTTCTGAAAGACCTAAAGCAATGCTTTGATTTCTGTGACGAGGTCAAAATTGTGTCCTGCGAAGGAGGAGGATGACAAACACTTCTAGGGAACCTGCTTCATAGCACACATTTGAGAAAACCATTTTTGTTGAGATTTAATTCCCAATTCTTCCTACCACATCACAGTCACTCACTGAAGGAAGAGAACAAATCCTCTTATAACAAACAGAGTTGAAGTCTAGCCTCTGTTACTTATCACTTGAAACAGTTTTCTGTAAACCAACCAAAAACATCTTCAATTTCTCTCCGACACATTTTCTAAGTGCCTCTCCATGTGAGGATAAAGACAGGTTTGATATCTAAAGTTAAGACTAGTTCTGAGTCTGGTTTAGTAAAATTTCTATGCGTCGATCTATATGTTTCTCTGGAAATACCTTTTAATAATTTTATTTCAGTTCCCATTAGGGAATTTGTTCTCAGAAACCCTGTGTACCTCACATTTCTCTTGGGGCTTTCTTCTCCCCTAAGTCCTAAGTAAAAATGACCCTGAAACTTCAATGTCATAGCCTATGTCAACCGAAAACCACACCTAATTTTCTGTGAATTCTGGGGGTGGCGGGAGGGATAACTGGAGAGCTTGTATTTCGTGGCTCCCACTGCTTCCCAAGTTTCTTTTTCCTGTTTCCTCACAGGCTTGGCTTAGTCCTTGGCAGCTCAATGGGATGAGCTTAGGCTCCTCTCACTTTATTAGCAACAGTAACAAAAAATGGTCTCCATACACCCATGTATAATTCTGTGTATATTTAATAGTAAACTACCCTGTTCCAGGAAGTAAGGAACAGCCTGCAGCATTGTATTACTGGAGTATTACTAGCGCCTTGTATTGCTAAAGTATTACTGAAATATTACCAAGTTCTAATTTTATGTAGCAGCTCTAGTCAGCGCTGTGGTTGGAGTGTGTCCTAAAAGCATGTGTTGGAAACTCCAAGTGCGAAACAGTATTGGAAGCTGGAGCCTCATGAGAGGCAATTAGGCCATGAGGCTGAGTAAATGTATCAATGCAATTGTTGCAGCAGTAGGTTTGTTATAAAAGGGGGAGCCCGACCCCCTTTCGTTCTCTCTCTTTCCCTCTGGCCCTCTCTCTCCCCCTCTCTTGGCCCTTTCACCTTCTGCCATGGGATGATGCAGCAAGAAAGCCTTCACCAGGTGTTAGCATCCTGGTCTTGGACTTCCAGGCTTTAGAACTGTAAGAAATCAGTTTCTGTTCATTGTAAATTACCCAGGCTTGTGTATCTTGTTATGCCGCACAAATGGACTCAGAGAGTCAGGGAGACAGCACAGGACAGTTCATAAAACTTTCAGATCTGCTTCTGTGCTCTATCTACTCATGGTTTTTTAACTTTGACTTTATTACTTGGGTCTCCTTGAACCGTTTAATGTCTTTGAATTGGGATTTCGTAATCAACAAATAAGAAGAGTAGATTAGACAACTTCTTAACTCCCCTCTAGAGTTGACATTCTATGATTCCGGAGAGTGGAATACAACAGTGTGCGATTTTGTTTCCCTCTCACAGACTGGATGAGAGAGCACTTAGTTAGGCAGAAAAACACTAATATTTCTTTGCCATCTCCTGATTTCCTCTCAGCCACTACGGCAGTAGTAGAATAGACATTGAGTAGGTCCTTGATGACTAAGTAATATTCCTTCTGTCTGGTCAGGAGCCCTCGGAGACTTCTGCAAATATTCTCAATTTAGACTTCAGGGCATTAAAGGAACAAGCTTCACTTTGTCATGACATTCTTTTTACGATAGGACTAAACGCATGGCTTTAGCTTTTGGGCTATGAGAGTAAAGTTGCAGTCAGGCCTTTTTCCTGGAAGGAATGTGAACTGCTGTAATTAGAATTTTTTCTGTCATAATTGTGTTCTGGAGGCTGGAACATGGGTTCATTTTCATTTTAAGAGATGGAAAAGTACAGTAAAACAGGCAACAAAGGAGATGAGTCTTTGCAAGAGAGCCTAGTGGAAATACAATACCATCCACCTCAGAAACTGGATGAACCAATACCCGTATGAGAGAAACCGAAACCACAGGTGATAGAACAAGGTTCTGAACTGCAGGAAGCAGGAAGAATGTGAAAGAAAGGGGCCAAACTCTGACCGCAGGAGGAGTCACAAAAATCTCCCTTTGTGTGGTTTCCAAGGAGCTTGTCTGAAAGGGAAATGAGTGGGGAAGGGCTTTTCCTTTCTAATTTTAGTCAAAAGGGAAATCTGTTCGGTTGCATTATGGCCCATGCAGAAAAGAAGTGAAACCAAAGTAAAAATAAGGGAGCCATTTAAAGGTGGAAAATAACTTTCAGTTAGTATTTTTGTTCATTTTAAAAATATACAATATCTGATATAAGGACACATGTATGGCACTGAGGATGATGGATGATGTAGGGATATGAAGTATAAAAAGAGAAACACTCATTTTAAAGAAGAAGGGAAAGAATTTGGGGGACACATTTAGAAAACTCTCAATCAATATCCTTCTACCCCTTTGACATCAGAGTTCACATTAAAAAATTTAAGAAGATAAAATTTGTCCATATCATTGTGGCAAATACTGTCAAGGGTGATCGGTCAGCCCAGCAACTTTAGCCAATCCATGCCCAAGCTGAGCAGACCTAAGGGCTGAGGGATTAAATATCTTGGTTCACCTGAAATTTGTTTTTGGAACACCCATGAATCCTGCAACCCATCTGAGGCTTTTTGGTAGTCTGCCATGCACGGAGAAAGAGACCACCCTTTGTGGGTGGTATGAAAGGTTATCAGTATTATTTCTCATGTCACTGAAAAATATTGCCAAATATTATTGTAAATTTATTAAATTGTTATGATTTTGAAACTTCTCCACATCAATGACATCCCATGGCATTTTTGTATACTTTGTGATTTACTTTTTTATTGCAATGGTTTGTCTATAAAAGAATCAATCACGGAATTAATTTTACTCTCTTTAGGACCACATTTTTAATTCACACGTTGTTTCTTTTTTTTTTTTTAGCAAAATATTAAGCGTCTACTGTGAGTTGATTGTGTTTTTGCTTTAATATTGCCTCACCTCGTGTTCCATTTCATAATCCCAGCTGACAGTGCAGTTGTTGAAAATTCTCAACTCTGGGGAAATTCTCAACTCTTGCTCTCTCAGGATCTCGCTTTCTTCTTTGTAAAATATAGATAATAAGAGGGCTACTGTTTGAGGTGATTGTCAGAACTGAATGGATTAAAATATATAAAGCACTTGAAACTGTGCAGAACTTAATGCAGAGATCTGGAATCCTAGCATCCCATGCAAATTGTGTTGAACTTTCTTCTGGAACCCTTTGTTGATTTTTATTTTGGATTGAAGGGTTTGGAATGAAATCCCTAAAGTTCCTTCTAAAGCTGGTACTCTCTGTCCAGCAGAAAACTCAGTCAACTCTGGATAACTGAAACTATATCAGAAATCTGTTTATCTGTACCTTAGCTGTTATGTGTTTACAGGCGACCCTTGAGTAATTTGGGGGGGGTGGTTAGGGATGCCAATCCCCCACACAGGTGAAAGTTCACATAAAACTTTTGACTCCCCCAGAACTTAACTACTAATAGCCTACTGCTGACTAGAAGCCTTACTGATAACATAAATAGTCAATTGATGCATATTTTGTGTGCCATATGTATTATATACTATATTCTAAAAATAAAGTGAGCTAAAGAAAAGAAAGTGTTATTAAGAAAATCTTGAGGAAGAGAAAATGTATTTACTATTAAGTGGAAGCGGATTATCGTAAAGGTCTTCGTCCTCATCGTCTTCATGCTGAATAGGCTGAGGAAGAGGAGGAAAAGAAGAGATTAGTTTGTCTCGGGTGGCCAAGGTGGAAGAAAATTGCATGGAAGTGAACTTGCACGACTCAACATTTGTCATTTGAATCAACTGTACATGCATTTTCCTTTAGTAATAAAAACAATAATAATAAAATTGCATCACCTATATGTTGGGAACTTCTAATTTTGTCTAACTCTGCCTTATTGAGAACTGTAACCTAAGCTTCTGCGGAATTTCCATTCTATAATGTCCTGAAATGTAATCTGTCCCACTGAACGCATCATATACCTTTCCCAAATTAACCCTCTCTCCCAATTCCATTGTTACTTACCAATTTCCTAAGTCTCTAAATTCAAAATATTGGTAATTAATGATCATTTATTTGCTTTACCCACAATTTTTCAATTTCTATATCCATTCCTTTTTATTCCATCCACGCTTCCATCCATCCATTCCTCCACCTATCCATCCACTCATTCTGTCCTTATGCAACAGTGCAAGAGACTTTTTAGGTGGTGTCCTCACCATCTTTTAAAAAATTTTTCTGATATATATTATTTCCCCTTATAAGATCAATATTATTCAATTTGTGATTTCATTGTGGTAATTCTTTGTTTCAGTTTTCTTTCAGTATGAAGTCCAGACTCTTCAGATTAAGATTCATGGATTTCCAGTTTTTGCTCTTGCCTTGGGTTTTGTTCCTTCCTGTTTGTTCTTAAGGCCTCTAAGATTACTTTAACCTATAGTGATTTCCTTATTATGGAACCTGCTCTGCTTGTTACTATCTCTTTCATTTATTTTGGGAACAAATCAACATTGGATTCTTATTTAACTGCTTCTAGTATCCTATTTCTAAATTACAGTCACAATTGTCACATGGCAGAGACTATCCTTTTCTTTTGAAGTGTATCTTTCTTCGAAGCACACTAAATATTTATACACAGAATATGGATTTAATAGGCTCATTTTTACTGGTGTTCTTAAGCCTGTTGTCTGTGGATCTATGGAAAGGACTCAGTGAGTCTGTGACCCTTGACTAGAGAAAAATATTATCTTTATCTTACTAGAATTTAAGTGAAAATTTGCATTTCCTTCAGTTTTGAATGCAATGATCACAATAGTATTAATAAAACTCATAAATTTGCCACTAATAAGAAAAAATATTTTCATATCATGGTACAGTTGATTCCACATCTCAAAATATCATTTATGTTCATTTCTATTTCAAAATTTTAATTGATGGACCTGCTACTTAATCTTATTGTTTAATACATTAAAAATGAGAATTTAAAAGTAATGGTATTTCTTAAGTCAGTTTTTAAAAAGTGTCTTATTAGATGAATTTCAAAATAATTGGTTTCCATTATAATTCTATTTCTTTTATTTTATGCATTTAAAACCATTTCTCCAAGAAGGGGCCCACAGGCCTCACTGTATTATCAAAGGGGTCCGTGGCATCACAAGCTGGGGACTCCTGTGTTGAAATAGCAGAGAAATGAGGGACCCGGGCAGAAGCAGTGACCACGGGGTCTTAAGTTTTGTCGCTTACCGACTGTTTGTCCACGGCAAGCTACTGAAATGTTTGTTTGTGTGAGACAGCATCTGGCATGATGTCTGTCACAGAGGAAACGTCCAGTATCTGTTTGCTAATTTTTTCTGTTCTTATTAAGATCTTTCAAATTCTACTTCCTTTCCAACTGAACTCTGCTGGCTGGATAAGATCTAAAACTCCAAACATTCCCAATTCAATTCGTTATGGATTGCCTAGACTGACTCAAGATTATATCAGAAATCACTGCATTGCTTACAAAATACCAAGTTTAACAACAGCTCTCTATATGTGTTATGTACTTTTCTAGAATAGTACTGACATTTTTAAAAATTCAATGATCAATATAGGTCCTATCTCTACCTCTTTTTGATGCTTTTTCATTAATACTATGTAATAAATCAACTAGCATTATTATTATCTGAAAATTTTGAGCCTCATTTTGCACGTTTCGATGACAAATTTTTTATCACCAACTGTCATGTATTCTAATGATGTTCTACCTTGTGGCTATTTCTTGTGATTAGTCCTTAGGATAAAGGTTGTTTTCCTTTCTAATATGCAGAGAAAATGCAATAATAATAAATATATTACTGGGTAATTAGAGTAAAGGTTATAATAAAGAGACTCCAAAAGCAGTGGTGAAGCATCTCTGCAAGTATTAGAGCAGGTAGAGATTCTCTGCTTCCCAAAGTCATCCAGAGACCTGGGCTAGAAGGGCAACTCTGCCCTCCTCCGGGGCGTTGTCATTGTCTGGATGCCTAACGCCGGGTTCCAGCTGGCAGGAGGAGGAACCTAGGGCAGAGGAGGCCCGTCCACAGCCTTACCAGTGGGAATATCACTCCTGCTCACAGTCCGCTTTAGAGCACTGAGCATGTCCACACCTGACTGTCAAGAGGAGAGAACAGATTCTGCTGAATCTCCAACATTCTCCACCACAATTATTGTATTATCCTCTCCTTTTTTTAAAAAGGAACTTACAGTTCACAAAGCACTCTAATGGATATTTATTTTTACCCTGCAAGGTTGGTTATATTAATTAAACAACTGGAATTTCTCACAAATATTTTCAAAGTCAAATATATCTGTAAGCAGTTGTTATTGAAAACGTTATGCTACGTGCTTAGAGGATTAAGAAAAATAATGTAGGACATGGACCCTTCCCTCTAAGAATTTCCGTAAGAGATAGAAACTCAGAGAAAAAACAATACCAGTTTAAGCTAACAACAGAAGGGAGACCAAACAAATCCCTACAGAGTTAGTTACCTAGGGAAGGATGAAGATAGAAAGTAGTATAGAAATTCAAAGCAGACAGATTAACAGCAATTTTGTTTGTTCCAAGAGGGCTTTAGGGGAAAGAATGATGTGAGGTAGATTTTCAAGGAATGACAAGTTTTGGAAGGCATGTAGAGAGATTGAAATGATTCTAAGGGAAAAAGCCTGCCCCAAATCCCTTATGACAATGTTTGAGACTAACAGAATCGGGCACATTAATAAAGTGTTTTAAATCCATAAAAGCACATGAGTAAGAAATTACAAGGCTTACTGATGACATATTTAGTAATCTTTTTGGACTGGAATGAAATAGTCAAGTAGTTAGATGACTAGCACCTAGCACATTTGGGTATATTGCAAACACAAGTGGCTTTTTATAAGGAAAATATTGGGTAAACTGAGTCAAACAGACAGTTGCTGCTGTTAGCAACAGTTACTGCAAATAGTGGCATAGACGTAAGTCTAATTTTTTCTTATGCAAAAAGTTCTCTTGGACACTTTGTCCAAGAGGGATTCTGTATTGAAATTTTCTATTTATGAATCATTTGCCTCTCCTACACTTTAAACAGTCTGTTTCACTTTTATAGTGTAAATTTATTGCCAGGAAGTGGTTATCCAACCACTGGTTACATTTCCCAGGCTCCCTTGGGGACTTCTGAAGCCATGTAACTATTTCTAGAGAAGAGAATGTGGACTGAGGTTATCAAACCACTTCTAGGCCCAGCGCCTGAAGACCTTCCATGTGGTCGTCCATATGCTCTTTCTCTACCTGCCAGGGGGTGTTGATGGCCAAGATGGGCAGGTGAGCCTGTCTTCAGGATAACAGATCGCTCCTGGAATCCCTGGTTAAAAACAAAATCTCTCTACCTCACCCCCCCCAAAACAAAAAACAAAAACAACAGCAACAAAAAATGGACATTGCATACTGAGAAATAAATTTCTATTATGTTAAAGCACTGAAATTTTGTCTTTTTCCTGTTAATATAGGTAGAATTTACCTTAACTAAGAGACTACTTGATGCCAGAAATAGATGTTCTATTATTTTTCTTTTAATGTGTTTAATAAATTATCTTGCTTATGATACATATTTAATAAATTCTTGTATAAAGTTTGACCATATACCTTGAATTCTTCAAAAGAAAATGTCAAGAATCCATTTTGAGCTTTCTTTTTTAGTATTTTAGTTGAAACTTGAGACCTTTTATGATAAATACAAATGCTATATATTGAGTGTACTTATAAACGGAAATGAGTAAAACTGAAGTTAATTTACGTACGCGCGCGCGCACACACACACACACACAGCAAAGTGGTTTATGAAGCCCAGGTGGCCTAGGCACACTCACAGATAGAAAAATCAGAGAAAAGGAAAACAATTATCTGTATGTGCTATTTTTGTCCACCAGGTTGAGTTTGTCCTTGCCTTAGAACACTCATGATAAGGGCATTTTCTGGGCTTTGTTCTTTTCTCCCTTTTTTGTTTTCTATTTTCCTTCCTTGATTCCCAGTTTCAGTTTCTATCCTCTCTGCTTTCCCTCACTCCTAATCCTATCAGCTTCCAGATAAGGCAGTTTTAGGATTCGACAACTTTCCCCTGAGCAGCAAATGAAAAGGATGTTCCTGGTGCCCTCCCGCCCCGGTAGTAACTGGGGCAATGCCGCTGAGCATCTGAGGTCAGATGACACTGGGCACGCTCAGGCTGGTTTGGCCACAGACCCAGTGCTCTGTTTCTACAACTGCATATCCCAGGTGGCTCCTCGGTGGCAGCCTGCACTTCTCCAAGCTCACCACCTTTCCCCTTCCTGGTGTTTCTGTGATTCTGGCCCAGCTCTCTGTCTTGCTCATCGGTAATTTTAACATCCTTTGTCTTCCTTTTTCCCTTTTTGCATTCACTCTCCTGGTGCGGATCCATAGCCTGACCTCAAATGCCCAAGGGCAGTGGGCTACACGCCTGTCAGTAGTGACTCACCGGTCAGCTGCTCTCTGGTAACTCTCCCTTACCTCGAATTGGCATCGGTTCTATTTGTCTCTAGCCTGACTCCAGACTAAACAGTCCTCTTGCTATTCCTTTTCTTTCTTTGTTTTCCACTTTCTTTTTATACTCTTTTTTCTTCTCTTGGCTAGTCAAGTAAACCTCCATTTGATGATTCACCTGCCACCGCAGGGCTCGCTGTCAAAAGCCCAACCTTAGAATCTAATATTTTGAAAATAGCATTATGTGTTCTCTATTTTTATAGTTGATTACTGTTAAACAGACATCCTTCAGTGGAGTAGCAATTTCCTATTATAATAGTGGAACTACTTAGAGAGTGAGTCAGCAGATAACCCAGTCGTAATTCTAATCTAGGATGCTTGAAAGATCCATTTAACAGATAGTATTCAGCATAACCCAGGGACATTGAACATTTTTGAAATGTTTGAAAAGATAGGCCTGTAATCCTAGCACTCTGGGAGGCTGCGGCAGGAGGATTGCTCGAGGTCAGGAGACCAGCCTGAGCAAGAGCGAGACCCCATCTCTACTAAAAATAGAAAGAAATTACAGGACAGCTAAAAAAATATATATATAGAAAAATTAGCCAGGCATGGTGGCACATGCCTGTAATCCCAGCTACTCGGGAGGCTGAGACAGAAGGATAGCTTGAGCCCAGGAGTTTGAGGTTTCTGTGAGCAAGGCTGATGCCACGGCACTCTGGCCCGGGCAACAGAACGAGACTCTGTCTCCAAAAAAAAAAAAAAAAAAGATAATTAAGGATACCAAGCTAAGATGAAGCAAATTCCTCAATGGTTAACTCATATAAAAATGCATGTCCCTCAAAGGCTTTTTGATGATAACCGAGATAATGAGGTAATGTATCGTCTATTTGGAATGAGGCCATCATCCAAACAATGTTTATCATAATGCAGTGAAAAAACGATTAGATTTAAAGTAAAAAATAAATTTTCCACTACTTGGGTAAATTGCTTTACCTTGCTCAGCCTTGGTTTACTATCTGTAACATAGGAATAGTAACAGCTGTCAGATCCACCTTGTTAGATCCACCTGTTCTGGAATCAAAGAAAGGACACGTGCAAAGTTGAGAACACTGCATGGGCTTGTCATCTGCCTACTGGCTGCTTAGCTGTGCACAGGCCATCTTGCAGATCAAGCTGCAGTCACGCTGATGGCAGAATATGTGCCTGGTTGATCACAGCCCCAAATCCAGTGCCCTACTTGCAGAATAGCCTTAATACATATTTGTTGTAAATAATAAACAAATGCTCCCTTTAAATTGTTTTGCCTTATTTAATTTTAATTTATTCTATTATATAATGAGCTAAGTTTATAATCTTATAAAACTCATTTTGGGGGAAAGTAGATGGATTACAAATCTTAAACAAATATTGGGTGTATTGCATCAGAGGTCTCAGATAATCCTAGCAGGTGATTTGGAGCTGAAATAGGTCTGCAGATTTGACCCAGTTGAGGCAAAGGGGCCAGATTCTTTGGACCCTGCACTGACTGGTCTCTGGCTGCAGGCTGTTTCCAAAGAGGAGACGTGAACCTGGTGAGGTGGCTTCCTTAGGCCCGAGGGCAGGTCCTGGGGTGTTACTCGTCAGTGACTTGTTAGTAGACAGAAACTCACGTGTGCTGGGACACAGGGACCCTCTGTCCCGAAAGGGGGTTGTGCTCGGCGGCGTCCACCACTGCCCGCCCTTCGCGTTACCCAGATGTGGCTGCTTCCTGGAGTGAGTCCGGCCGCACCCGGAGACAGGGGTGCGGAGCTCTGGAAGGACTCTGTCCTCTGGGAAAGACGTACCCAGAGCAAGGTCGATGGGATGAAGTATTTCACCAGCATCACGACTGTATTTTGTCTTGAGGCCGCAACTGCTACTCAGTATCTTTCTCTTCTGTTACCCATTCCAGATTCCTCTCGCCCCGAGCCAGCCCCCCCGCCCACTTCTTCCTCCTGGGAGAAGCCGGTCCACGGACGGTGTGGTGTCACTTTGCTTCCCCCGTGTGGGACAGGCCCCCGAGCGCGGAACCCTCCCCGGCCCGGCCGCAAGTCGGTCTGACTCTGCGTTGCATTAACAAGCCCCTGTGACTCCCTCCCGATGCGATGTTCTCTGACCTATCTGTGTTAGTAATACTTTGGCTTCCACCTAAATCTTTTTATTTTATTTCTTAAATAATCAGAACCTGGGTGAGAAGAAGGCCGTTATTCCACAGGACCACCCCCCACAAGACCCCCCAGCTCCCTAAGGAATTAGGCCGCCACCAGCGTTTGCTGGCAGTGCCGGTGACGTCCACGGCGGCAAGACGCCTCTTCCCGCGTCTCTCCTTTCCAGGTGCGGAGGGGCCTGATTTTCAACCCGAGGAGATGCTCAGCGTGTCCTGAGCAATGCCCTGTTCCTGTGTGTTCTCAGGGCTTCCTGGCACGTCCAGGGAGTTTGGCCTTTTGCTGTTCATCACTCTGTTACCGCTCTCTCCCCGCCTCAGGTTCCAGGCCTGTTTCAAAGGGGACCCGAGTGCCAGGCACCTGCAGAGCTCAGGGCAGCCCGTTTCCTCTAGCTCTGGGCAGCTAAGTTCAGATTTGTTCATGCAAGACTATTCTCGGCCGGGCGCGGTGGCTCACGCCTGTAATCCTAGCACTCTGGGAGGCCGAGGTGGGTGGATTGCTCGAGGTCAGGAGTTCGAGACCAGCCTGAGCAAGAGTGAGACCCCATCTCTACTAAAAATAGAAAGAAATTATCTGGCCAACTAAAACTATATATATATATATAAATTAGCCGGGCATGGTGGTACATGCCTGTGGTCCCAGGTACTCGGGAGGCTGAGGCAGGAGGATTGCTTAAGCCCAGGAGTCTGAGGTTGCTGTGAGCAAGGCTGACACCACGGCACTCACTCTAGCCCGGGCAACAGAGTGAGACTCTGTCTGAAAACAAAACAAAACAAAAAAGACTCTATTCCCATAGTATGAATTATTTCCTGCATAGTTATTTTGTGTCTCTCAGGGAAACTGGCCCTGGCGAGTTCACACCTCTAGTTTTTTCTAGTTTTTCTGATGCACGGAATTCACACCTCCTGTCCCAGTCCCAGGTTAACTGCAGCTTTCCAGGGCCACACGCTGTGTTTACTTGGAGTTCTGACTTGTCCTTGGTAACTGGCCAGTTGTAAGCTCACAGTGTTTGTGTCCGTATGGGATATAGCCCTAAACTGAGTCGGAGCAAGTGATGGAAAATCCATGTTGCACGGCCGACTTGCTTTCACTTAGTTTTTTTAAATCAGTTTCAAGAATTTCCATCATTTATTCTCTTCCTCCTTGCTAGCCCTCACCTCCCTTTTTTGTGTTGTTTTTGGTATTTTCTATCCTAAGTTGCATCTGAAATAAGCTTTTCACATATTGTTCTCATCCATAGCTCACATCCTCTTTTCCAGTCAGCTCTATCTCGAAGAACATCGCAGGGTGAGAGAGATAACCTCTGCCTAATGTGGGAACTAAATAAGGCTGCGTTATGATGAAGAAATTGCCGGGTTTTTCCAAGGTGGCTCCATATATCTCTAGAGATGAAATAAGAAACTGGGGTTTTTTGGGAAGGGAATTTAAATTTATATCAGTTTCTTCATATTCATTAGGAAAAAACTTCCTATTTACTGCAACAAATAATCCGCAAATTTCAGTGACTTTTAATTAGCACTCACAAAAATACCATTGTGGGTGGCAAGATATTTTGGGTATGAGAATTCCTTCATGCAGCTTGGCAATGTTAGGTTCCTTTGCTTCTAGAAGGCTCCTTTTAGGAGGAGCATGGAGAAGAAAGAACAATCAAAGTGCTTCATGCCAGGCCTGGAACTGGTAGCTATTCCATCTGTTCACATTCCACCAAATAGAACTCAGTTTTATGTCCCTAATAATCCAAGGTAAAGTAGCAAATGCAAGGTAAAAGAGCTACTGGAAAGTAAATATCCAGTCAAATATCAACTGTATAGAAACATCTATAGATGGTTCTATTTTTACCACCTACCTTAGCAGGTGCTGGAAAATGTAGTCTTCCTAGGGCCGGAGAGAGGGCCTGAGATTGGTGAGCAGATAGGAAATCTCCTAAAACAAATGAGAAAAGGAAAGAGTGTTGTTATTTTGGATAATAACAATAGCTAAAGTAAAAAGATATTAATGTGAAGCACAGTAATGTTAGTAATTAGTAGGACAGAGCTAGTCTAGCCCTTTGGAGCCCAATAATACCGGAGTTTACATTTACTTGTGAGTTACAGAGTTTGCAATTCATCAGAGGCTATAGAAGTTCAAAAAGTAATTTGTTTTACTTTGAATGCCATCCACACTTTGTTGTGCAACTCTTACTTCTCTGAAGCCATAATCTTCCTCCGGGACAGAATTAATTCACTACCCTGTCCTCTGAGGTCTCATGGCACGTCATTCCTGTCTGTCAAGGGGAGGCTAGGACATACTCCACAGGAGCTAGGGCAAGCTGTCCATGATTCCTTAGCCTTGTAGCATCCCACGGAGAGGCAGGCGTGGCTTGCCTTCTCCACTCCCTTTTTATTTGTTGGATATCTGGAAGGGAGCAGAGAACACCCAGTTGAGTTTACAACAAATAGAGATGACTTCTAAGAGCGGACAAACTGGATGTGACCTGATGCCCAGGGAGGTTGCATATGGTGCTGACATGAAGTTGGAAATACAGTCTCTCCTATTGGCGGGGGAAGGGCCACCGGTCCCATCTGGCTTTTCTCCGGGGACCTGGAGAGAACCACTAGGTGGATCATCTATCAGACAATCCTATTTGTCTCTCTTCTACACCTCTCTTATCATGCTTAGTCTATTTCATTGCAATTCATTTGCTCCTTTCTTTCCACAGCACAATGAACCTCCCAAGTATTGAGGGCTGTGGCTTATTCATTGCAGTGTCCCTGACACCTAGCAGGGCTTATGGCACATAGCAGCGGTCATTATTGGTGAATATATTAATTCATCAATTAACCATTAGACTCTTTTCTAGACTAGACTCTAGAAAATGATCTAGACTCTTTTTTAGGAGAATATAGTTGAGCCAAGTGTTCTGAAGCATGAATTAAGAAATCTCTGAGCAAGAAATATTTGTGCTTTTTCCCCATAACTTTGATACTTCTTATTACCCCAATAGATAATATGAATTGTATCATCCTAGTCAAAATTATGCCAGATAAAAATTCTAGGAAGTATTTTATTGAATTCTTCATATGGGAACATGTTCACATGTTCTACCCATTACTTATTCATAGTGGGTCATTTGTAAACCCTGAATTAACTAACAGATTTAAGAAAACAAACACTAGACTAGGAGTATAATCTGTTTTTATGGTTAATTAAAACTGAGGGTTTCAATGCAGAGTATGAAAGAGGAAACCAGTGTGGAATGTGTAGATCTTACTAACTTAAACCAAACCTACTGAATCTTTCACTTTCTAGCTTTGACTAGACTAGCAGCAGATTTTTGTGGGGGAGGATAGGAAAATACCTGAAATTTACTATCTTCCTGGGTTTTTTTCCCTCTCCAGAAATAAAGGGTAAAAAATAACTTTACCTATTTTGAGGAGTTAAGGTCAGGATGATTGAAATTAACAAGGTGCCACGGAGTGACTGGCTGCGTCAGGTCTTCAGTCCTCTTTTTTGTCTCTGTGGCAAGAAGTGAACCCAGAACACCCATCAGTCGCTTCGACCTAGCGTCCAGTTAGTGGCAGGCCCTTCAGTGAGCTGGCAGAGCTCCTGCCTCACCGCTGATTTCACCCCCATCGCCCATGTTATCTAGTGTGCTGATCACTGTGGTGGCTTCTGCTTGTCTTTGACAGCCGTTTTGCCTGTCTCTTGTCCTGAGTCCTAGACTTCAATTTTGTTCCCTGACTTTGAAAGGTGCTTTTGACCATAGAGAAATTACTTGCCGCAAATCTATTGAGTCTCCTGGTTCTTGGTTTTAGTTCTCAGCATGGTGATTTGCAAGCTTCTGCTTTTGCCCAAGATAAAAGTGAGTCTCAAGAGAAAGCACATGGAATGGTTCATATACAGACTAGTTGGAAATAAACCATTGTCTATGGAAAGTAGATATAATAAATATAATTTATTTTGCTGGTGGAACCTCTTAAAATGATGTCTTAATCTTCCTCCAGTGCTCCTGTCTTCTGCTTCCAAATCATTTAATGCACATGTGTAACTGAAGGACCTCAAAGACAACATGTTATAGCAAAGGACTTTGCTTTAACTTTGGGAACTCAGGATAGGTATCTCAGATGTGTCCTATATCCCTCTTTCTTAGTTATTCATTGCAGAAAATCACTCACCAAGTATTACCAATTTGTCCTCTCCTTCCACTGCATTGATTACTGCCCTGTTAGTCAAGGCTGTGATTCTTTCCTGCTGGGTTACAAAAGTAGCCTCATATTTGGCTTTCCTTCCTTAATTATGTCTTTTTGTTTAAGTATTTTCCACACTAAATCTAGAATTAACTTTTTAAAACACAAAGAAATATGTCCCTTCCATGAAGAAGCATGAGGTAATGGAGAGTCTTTGGAAAAATTCAACCCTAGGTTCAAATCTTGGGTCTGCAATTCACCAGTTGTGTGTTGTTGGATATTTTTTTCCCCTCTGTTTCTGAATGTATTGATCAATAAAATGCGGCTAAGAGTGCTTATCTCAAAGAGTTTTAGTGTGGACTAAACCAGTAATACATGTAACCAGCACAGTGGCTGGCCCATAATTGGACACTCAAAACCATTTATAACTTTGTTCTTTTGCTTAAAACGTCAGTGGTTACCTATCATATAAAAGATAAAACTAACAGTCTTTGGAACAGACTTCTCAGAATCTACCCTAAACTACTTTTTTAGCTTTCCCTGTTATACTTTGTCTTCCCCCACATATTCCAGCCAAACTAAATAAATCACTATTGCTGAACACAGAGTATTTTTTTCTTGATTTTCTGACTTTTTCACAGACTATTCTTTGCATGTGGAATGTTTTCACCTCATTTCTCCCCTGAATGGGTTGTACTTATTCTTCAAGATCCACCCTAATTATCCCTTCCCTGTTAAAAAAAAGGGGACAAAATTAGCCAGCTAATACTATAAAAAGTAAAAATACACATTAAATATAGGACAAAAACAAATATAATACTTTTCCTAGATTAAAAAATCCAATGTCTATTATAATGTGTTATTTGAATAACTTTTTCTCTAAGAAACCTTATAGTTAAAGAACATTTTGAAGTCATATGACTTTCATTTGAGGGGTGGGGAGGTTGTTTTTTCTCTTGGGTGATGTAACAGAGTGTCCTTTAGAAAAGTTCCCTACAACATTTGAAGTTGTCATACTCAGCTGTGTGGACCCTAGACATCTGACACTGCTTATAGGTTTGGCAGGAGAGGGAGGTAGGAGGATAACATTAAATTCTAAAATGTAATGGACGTAACTAACAGCGTCTTCTGTATTTAAAAATGTGCTTATAATGTACCATTTTTTTCTTATTTAAATAAACAAGCTCCCTAATCTTGCAAACTTGATTTCTTTTTTAATGATAAAACCTACCACATAGATCTTTCATAAGTGGAAATATTCCAGATTAAAGCATGGTCCCCAAGGGGTTATAAATGTTGGCCTTTTGGACTTAGATTGAAATTCCTAGCCTAATCTACTGTCAGTTTTAGAGTAAATTTATGCAGATAACTCTAAATTGTAGCAAAATCCTTTTTGGCTTAAAATATCAATTTGAGAAGGTAAAATATTGAAAGTGTGGCAGTTGAGGCCTTCAAATTATCAAATGAGATAGAAGAGAATATAAACATTTAAGACACTCAGCCAATTCTTTTCCTTTTTTCTCTTTTCTTCTCCTGCCTCCCTCTTTTCCTCCCTCCCGTCTCCCTTTCCCTCTCCCTCTCTCGCTCTCTTTCTTTTTCTTTTTGTCCCATTTTCAAATTCAAGATCAAGGAGGCACTGAGAAGTGAATACCCAATGAAATATAGACTGTAGAGAAACATCCATAGAAGATTATGAAATGACCATCTTTGTCTCTCTCTCTCTTTTTTTTTTTTTTTTACCATTTGTTGATTTAAAATCTATTTTATCTGTTATGAGAATGGCTACACCTGCTCACTTTTGGGTTCCATTTGTATGGAATATTTTTTTCCATCCCTTTACCTTGAGTCTGTGCAAATCCTTGCAAGTCAGATGTGTTTCTTGGAGACAGCATATACTTGTAGTATGTTTTTTCATCCATCCATCCAGTCTGTGTCTTTTGAGTGGCGCATTCATACTGTTCACATTCAGTGTTAGTGTTGATATGTGGGATACTGGGATACCATTCTGTTCATCATGTTAGATGATACCTTGTTGTTTTGTTTTCTCTCTTGTGCTATTATTTTATTAGAGCTGTGAGCTTTAACTTTCAGGGCTTTTTACACTGGTGGGTATTTGTTGCGCTGTTCCATGATATAATGCAGTTTGGGGTATTTCCTGTAGGGCAGGTCTAGTTTCAAATTCCCTTAGTGTTTGTTTGTCTGGAAAAATCTTTATTTCTCCGTCATTTATGAAACTTAGTTTTACAGGATATAAAATTCTTGACTGGCAGCTGCTCTGTTTAAGATGACTAAAAATGGGGCCCCAATCCCTTCTGGCTTGTAATGTCTCCGCTGAGAAGTCTGCTGTTAGCCTGATGGGTTTTCCTTTTTAAGTTAGCTGTTGCTTTTGTATTGTAGTTTGTAGAATTTTCTCCTTCATTTTGACTTTGGCCAGGTTGATGACTATGTGTTTTGGAGATGTCCTATTTGCTATGAATCTTCCTTGTGTTTGATGACCATCTTGTCACTTGTATCTCAATAATTCCCTCAGATAGGTTTTCCATGCTTTTTGCTTTTTCTTCTTCTCCCTAAGAGATACCTATAATTTTTATATTGGCTTGCTTTGAATAGTCCTATGCTTCTCTGAGTGAGTGTTCATTCTTCTTTATTCTTTTTTCTGCATCTTTGACTGACCGGGGTAGTTCAAAAGCCTTGTCTTCAAGCTCTGAAATTCTTTTGCTTGGTCTAGCCTGTTGTTGAAGCTTTCTGCTTGCTGTATTTTGAAATTCCCCAAATGACTCTTTCATTTATTTAAGTTTATGTTGTCTATCTCTTTAGAAAGTTTTAAATTTTTTCATTCATGTCCTAAAACATTTTTTTGGCTTCTTTGTTCTGGTTTTCAACTTTCTCTTCAATCCCATTCATCTTATTCACCATCCATATTCTGAATTTCATCTCTGACATTTTGACAATTTCCTTTAGGTTGTGGTCTGTGGCTGGAGCCCTGTTGTGATCCTTTGCGGGTGTCAAAACAACTTGTTATTTCATGTTGCCAGAGTTCTCATTCTGGTTTCAGCTTGAGCGCAGTTCTACCCATGCCTGCAGGCAGCAGTGACTGTCAGCTGGCCTGGGTTTGAGAGCTGTCCGGGGTGGATCTGTGGGCAGGTCCTGGTCGCTGCTGTGGCTTGACCGTGGCCCTGCGCACACCTGTGGGCGGTGGAGATTGTCAGCGGCTCCGGCTTGAGAGCTGCCCCATTCAGATCCTCCCGCGGCTGCGCTGCGTTTGTCACCTGGGCGCTGGCTTGAGGGCAACTCTGCCCACTCCCTCTGGCAGCGGTGACTGTCAGCCTGCTCTGGCTTGAGAGGTGCCAGTTCGGATCCTCAGGCGGCAGCAACTGTCCAGCCCGGTCCGCAGCAGCAGTGGGGGTGTGCGCTCCTGCCCGCCTCCCCCCTGCCCCCTCCGCTAGACTGGCAGGGGCGATGGGGAGGCAGCAGCAACGGATCTGAACCCCGGGTCGAGGCAGCTTTCTAGGTCTAGGGTTTTAAAATGGTGCCAGCCACAGCGCCCAGGGGTCGCCAGCCAGCGGGTCCCCGCTGTGCCCTCTCCCAGGAGCAACGGGGCGGCTGCACCTCCAGCCTACGGCGGTCCTGGGCTTTCTGAAGCCGAGGGGCCTCCCGCAGCTGGGACAGTAGTGATCGTGGGGGACAGCGGAGCCCGGGTGTTCTCGCCTCTGTGCCCTGCACGGGTGCTCCCTCCCCTGCGGGCCTCCACTCGCGAGCAGGTCGCCTCGCTGCCTTCTCCTTAGCTTTGGTGCCTCCTTTCGCCTCTGTTGACTCACAATGCCGGCTCTTACATGATCGAAATGGAGGCGGAGATCATTTGCCCCCTCCAGCCCTCTCTGTGACAGTGGCCTGTGCAGGTGCTTCCGGTTCCCCACCTTGCCCGCCCCTCACCCCACCAGTGCACGAGTTTTGAACTGTGTGTGTCGTTTACTGTCGCAGCTTTGGTAGCACGACCGAGCGTCGCCTCTAAGCTGAAAATCTCAGACTGAGCAGCTGGAACGATTTCTTTAAATAGTAAATGTCACTAACACTAATCATATTTCTGTGAATGGTCTTATCAAACAATCACAGAATAACAAAAAATGCCAATAAGAAGAAAATTATCTTTTCAAGTATTTTATATTATCTTGAATCTAAACAGCCAGGATGATTTTTTTTTTCAAAATGAGGCAGTATTTTATACGCTTGTTTTGACCATCTGATCAAAATTGGGTGGGTCTTTAATGTGGCATTTTATCAAGACAAAGACCAATAGTATTCACTGCATAACTGGTGTGTGAGTGTGTGAGTGTGTGTGTGTGTGTGTGTGTGTGTGTGTGTGTGTATGCGCTGGGCAGTGGCACGGCTCACTCCTCACAGTCTCAAGGGCCTGGACTCTGTTTAGCCTGACAGTGGTGCTGAAAATAGTCCTGTGTTTATAGGCACTGCAGCTCATCTCCGTTAGACATTGAACATAACTACGTAGCGGTGCAAGGTGATAAAAAGTCTTTATGGAAAAATTATTTTATTCTATCTGGCCTTGAAGAATTGCCTGGACTTTGAAAACTGGAAGGAGGTAGACGTTTTAGATAGTGAGTAGATATTAACCAAAAGCCTGAAAATAGGGAAAGTCCTGGATTGTTTAAGAAAAGGTGAATAATCCAGTGTGGCTTCAAGGTAGGAAGAATACCCAGAGGGGAGTAATGGGAGCTATGTCAGTTGCACCTGAAGGGTTTTGAACTCCAGAAGGAGACGTTTGAGCTTCATTTTATAAGTTGTGGGTAATGACATGGCCAAATCCATGTTTCAGAAAATGATGTCTACGACTGTTCAGAGGATGGATTAAAGAAAAGAGCTGGAAAGAGGGAGAACATGTCCCATGTATTGGGAAGCCACAAAAGCCTGCAGTAGGACAGGGGTAATAAAAAATGAGCAAGCGATGTACCAACTTCAGTTGTAATTAATTGACACTAATCGTAGAAAAAGGATTGAGAGAATTTGGTGATGGAATGAGTGAAGACAGATACCTGATGATGGTGGTGATGATGATGATGAAGAAGAAGAAGAAACTGGACTCCCTTCCTTAGTTTCTCTTATAATATGACTTGGTAAAGCGTGGAATAAAGCATAAGGTAAAGCCCATTTGGACTCTGTCCCATAGAAACTCAAGAACAACGCTGTTTGCACCTGATCTACATATTGCCCATTACCATTGCTCTGTGCCTGATGGCTGGGCCAGCTCACAGTGAGATTATCCGTAGTGGTTCATCATGGTGTGTGGATGACTGATTATTGGGTAAGACATGGAGCACAGGCTCATGGGGAGATACGGCTGCACAGAATCTACAGGAATATGCACATCTTGATTATTTTTTGGCTCTCTATAGGTTATCCCTACAGAGGGATCTTACTTCCCTATTTAGGTGACACTTGGGACTGTTGCTGACTTTAACTCCTCTGGTCAGTGGGTGGCACTATTGCACAGAGGTAGGAGCATGGATTGTGTAGTCAGAGGACTTGTGAGCAATTCCTGGTGGTGTGACTGCACCTTAATCCCCAGGTCCCCAACCCTGGGTCATTAGATCATCTTCCCTTTTAAATATAGATTTCTATATCCTTCCCCTTGGAGATTCTAATTCAGTCATTCTGGTAGGGGACCCTGAAATAGAGGAACGTGTGTCCATTTTAACATTCTAGGCAGTATCAATAGTTAGCTAAATTTGGGACCTAATGACTTAATCTTTCTGAGTCTCAGCTTTCCTAGGATTGCTGTGAACGTTAAATGAGAAAATACATCTGAACGTTATAAACTTTAAATCACAATAAAGTATAAATTGTTAATTAGATTACTTCTTGAAATAACTTTTCTATTGCTTTTTTAAAAAGACTTCTTCAATTTCTCATTGATTCCAAGCTCAACTACATAAAATCATATTTGTTTGATTTTTATGCATTGTGATAGCAGAGAGAAAACTGGTGAATTCTGTCCAACCTAATACATAAAGCACAGTTTTCATTTAAGAATAGTTTTAGAACTTGAAGAGGTGGTAGAAAGAAGGTCCTTCCTTGATTTTTTTTTTTAATCTGAGGAATAAATGCCAGTTTTTAAAATAGCAAGGAAATGTACACAGAAATTGCTTCTATATATTTTTAATACAAAATTCACATTTTAGTACAATAATTTAATTTACAAATATATTCTAACTTTATGGTTTTAAGAGCAATAGCTTAAGTTAAATGCACTGTTTTCTTCCAAGTCAAAAACAAACAAAACAGCACCTAACATCTTTGTCAATAAATGGTGATTTCAAAATACATCCTTTTCAACTAGTTATCTAAGTTAATGAGATTTCAGCAGCTCAATGCAAACTGTACAATCATATGCAGCATAAATATCAGTTGACCTTGAAGCTTATAGCTTGTTGAAATAAGTTTCATGACTTTTATTGACAGTTTCTGTGTAACTAGAGTTACCCGGCCTCTCGGTCCCGAGGGATTCTCTAACACAGAGTCCCTGTTTTGTGTGACAGCACCACAGTGCCTCCCTCCAGTCTGTCAGTCTTTGTCTAGCACGTGCTTCAACTCTGCGCCTGGACAACTGCCGTGTTAATCCATTCGCAGCCATTTGCTCTTCCCCTGGGCCCCTCACGTCACCCAAAAAGGCCAAGTGTCCACCCAGGGAGCCAAAATGGCACATTCCTTCTGTGCTTGATACCATCTTTCCAGTCTCTCCAGCCGGGAACCGGTCACTTTAGGCTATTAGCCTGAAGGTCATTTAGAAGATTTAAGTAAATATCTGATTTGAGGAACCTGGGATAAGAGTCCTTTTCCATAAGAGTATATATGACTTTTTGGGCCTCATCAAAACACGTAGGAGTTGCTGCTTTAATCTTCTTGGCTGTAGATTCTCGAGTATGGAAGTCAATATTGATCTAAAAAGAAATCCTCATTAGTTGATATGCATTTCTTATTTACTGCAAATTTTATGACATTGCTATGTCTTTTGAACCATCTAAAAGTGGTTTTAAGCCCTCATTTAAATTGGTTTCAAAATCTTTCGAATGCTTTTTCTAAATCTGCCCTATTCTAGGAGTGGAAGAGATAGAAAGAACTATCACAAAAAGGTCTTCTGCAAGGCTCATAGCATAGTTGGGAGATGCAAAAGAGGCAAACATGAAAAATTTAAATATTCAAATTAGATAGTACACATACTGCGAAGAGTGATGTGGGCATTTAAGAGTTACAGGAGGAGAAGCCTCTTTGTGTGGCTATTTTCTGCTTGTACCCAGATTATTTATCTAGAAGGTGGTACTACTGCTAACTGGAAATATTTTTTTGCTGCTGTAACTGTATATATTACACTAATCTGCATTTTATCCTTATCTAAGATGAGGTAGTTCATTAAGGACTCCCTGACATGCAATTCTGGCCAGTAACACCCATACTCCTTCCCCTGCCCCTATCCTATTAGCTACTTTTGCAAAATCAATCTTTTCATTGTACTGTGCTGAAATCTTCACAAATATAGAAAAGTAGATTTTAGTTGCACTGAACTATATTTATAGACTTAAATATATAGAAGTAAAATCATAATGTCCAAAAAGGACTTCATCTGGTTATGTATGTTGCCTGTTATTTCTGTGTCTAAGTTGTTTGACACAAATTGATGACATGAACATAATACTCACTTGTTTAGCAGCATCTGAATGCACAAACGCTTTATATATCTTCTCTGCTTTGCAGTGCAGAAGATCAGACTCTGTTTTTTTATAGTCTTCACAAGCCAGCCAGAACTCAATATTCTCCTCACTGAACTCTGACTTTAGAAAACTTCCAAAGACATCTTGACCAGCTAAAAATAAAAGGGTAGATTGAAATAATTAAGGTAATTGAGCCAATAAATGAAAAAATTGAAGAAGAAATTTATAAGAAAAATACAATTGCATTCTTTTTGTACAAAGATAAGAGATGGCTACTGCTGAATTAGCTTTGTTACAGTTTTTAGAGATGGGGAGGCCTTAGATTTTCTTTCATTTATAGAAAAAGAATCTGGGGCCAAACTTGTCCACAGTGACGTAGCTGCTTAGTAGTAGCTATGGAACAATCTCTTTTCTTATATATGCTAACTCTTAGCCAGAAGGTAGAGTATTTTAGGGAAGCAATCATTGGAAAAGGGCATTAACATCATGTTAATAACTAACAAATATAATTTCTCCATCTAATTCATATTAGCTAGAAAATATTAGGCCTATATATTACCTATGTGCCTGATGGACTGATTATATTTGCTAGTGTTTGCTGAGACTTTTATAGGGGCCATTTCTATGCCATTTATTTATTACATTGAATTGTAAATTAAGTCAGATAGTAAGATGGAAGAACTAGGCTGAACTACTTCATTCTCAAGCAAGGGCCTTTCAAGTGTTTGTGGGGAGAAGAGGTTCTCTATTCTAGAGAATCTCATCCTCTAGGTAGAGACCAAGCTGCTTATCCACACCTCTGGACAGGGTCCTCCTCCCAGTAGAATTGCAATGCCCATGACAATGGGGAGGCAAGCTGATTCCACTCCTTACCTTCTCTCATCAGAAAATCCTCACAAGACATTTTGTGTTTAAAAATTCTTTTACCGTATCTATGTTACAACATGTATCATGTTATACGTACTGAAATTATTTACTTTGTGTATCTCAATGACCTTTAAGGCAATAAGGGGTCATGTCTTTGATTCTGAATCCTTAGTTCCTCTAAAATGCCTATCACATAACTATGAGAAGAACGAGGGAGTTAATGAATGTATGAATGATAAATAATTAATTAAATGATTAACTTCTACTCTTAGAATCCAAGTGTACAAAAATGCATCTTTTAGGCAGCTTTCAAAATGACATTTCACGTGTTGAAATACTGATATTTGACTTACTTTTAAAACCTTTAAACTTGTCTAAAAGCAGGAGAATTGAGTGCTAAGCCAATGTTATATTACAAAGGGGCACACATACTATGCTGAAGTTATCAGTGACCACAGAAAAACTAGAATACAACTTCTGTGCACTATCCTACCTAGAATATGATATTTTAATAAAGCCATTCAATCTATCAGGGTATTGAGCTGAACCCAGAAACATTCGATAGTTAATCTATGCTCACTTTGGTTGGCAAGAAGTTTTTCCAGAGACTGAGACCACTGCATCACTTCATCAGCAGAAAGTCTGCAAGGAGAAAATTTACACAAATTAGTAAGATTTTTTTTGTGTAAGCACAAATGAAATAAGAATGGCTGCTACATTTTGATAACTTCAAAAACTAACATTATAATTATAATAAATGTATTAAAATTTATCTATAAAAACAAATTTCCCTTAGAGTTACCAGAGTTGTGAAAAAAATCTGTTGATAAAGTTTGAAAAGAATCCAAATAGATAACATCAGACAGTGTGAAAAAATAGCAAATATATGTGTATACACATTTGTATTTAACTTACATTTGTACTAATGTAGTCTAATCATATTTGACATATTACTTAAAAGAAATGAAGTCTATTATGTGCAGTGTTAATCTCTTGCTAGGATATAGAGCTAAATGCATAGGCCACTCTTTTAAATGGTGAGGATAGTTCAATATATTACTGTACATACATGTCCCTGGACTTGGAAGATTTCATTCCGGATTCCAGATGTGGGATCATAGATCTCAGGTATGCTTTCATGTCCATTCCACTACAAAAAACACAAAAGTGAATATTCATTTTTCTTCAGTAGAATTCATTTCATTTGTAAGAAGAAAAGAGCATGGAATAGACTTTTCTAAGGAATAAGGCAATAATAAAAAGAGTTGATACAACATTTTGCTATATTAAGATAGAGCCCATTTTTATAAGTGAATGTCTAGAAAAAAATTCCACCTAATTTAATGCTGTATCATGATTTATATTTTAACACAATTGAATATTACTTATAACTCACAATAGGTACTCGCTCTGATCTGCTAAACTAAATGCTCATTCATGTTCTCTTCCATTCTTCCTAAATCCTTTTGCCATTAAAGATAACCTGGTTAAAATTCACAAAGTGAGACACTGAGTGAACTTACAAAGTCTTTGGCCTCCTTTTCTGCGTTTTGTCATCTGGAAGTGGATGTCCCGTGCCTTTCAATTCTTTTGGGTTTGCAGAGAAGAACATTCCTGGCATTTCGTCTGACTCTGGCGCGGAGATGGCTGCTGCTCGCGTGGTCCTCTCCCCGCGAGTGCCAGCTAGTCGACGTCTCTGCTGCTTTATATAGTGAGGGCAGACAGGCGCTCGCTTTTCAAGGGAGTCTGTTTATCAAGTGATGTTACCACAGACACTGGAAGTTCCCCTTTTCTTGGTGTGTTGTGACGTGTATCTTGAGAGAGAGAGAGAAAAAAAAAACATACAGTGATGTCTTGTGGTTGAAACTTAACCAGATGAGAACAGGTCACTTGATTAGAAAGGAGAATTAAACATTCAGAGGCGCACACAGGGCCATGTGAAAGCATCGTCAGCATCAGTCTTTGGTTCCAGAGCATGCTTGTTTCTTCTTAAAAACTGCACATTCCAACAAAATGTTTCATTTGATGTGTTTATTGTGTCACACAGAAGCTCAACATTAGAGTTCTATTCCCCTTATTGCTTTGAATAGTCCTGGACTATAGAATTCGTCGGATGACAGTATCTTAAGAGAGTTCTTTTTTTTTCCAGGAAGCAGTGCAAAGTAAACAAATACTTTTTGTTTGATTATTTTTGCACCTATCTGGTAGGAAAGAGAGTTAGGAGAGGTTACCTGCATGTTTTCCTGCTCTGACTTGCATCTTTTATTTCTATGGCAGGAAATATCCATGTTAATATTTTCCAAGGTGTGTGCAAAACATCCTACTGGTGAACACACATGATCATTTTAAGGGGTATGTGGCTTTTAATATTGCTTTAATATTTATTAGAAACATAATTAATATATCAAACTAATTTCTGCATATTACTGCTAAAGAAAAGAATAAAGTTAAATCAAAATAAACCTATACATAAATAAAAGCATAATTGACACACAAATATGACATAATATATAAGTATATTGATACTAAAATCACGCAGTATCAGAGGAAAAACTGCTCAAGGTAAAATAAAAGTATATTTGGATAGACCAATAATGTATACTCCTCAGGTGAGGATCTTCCAAATGTTGTCAGTAGCTCTGGAGAGATGTAGTCTAGTTTAATTAAGATTAAAGTTTTCAAAACATCCAAGGAACTAAAGGACTGATCACTTATTGGGGTAGAGGTCTTTAGTGTGATATAAGCTCTTACAGAGTTTATGTAGTATGGCTTATTTATAGGCTTATTTATAGAGTGCCTAGTTTAACTGAAGCATCTTTTGGATTTTGCCTCCGAAAGAACAACAACCTTTACTTAGAGACGCTTCTGATGGTGTTAGATAAAGCTGACAAAAGAGAAGAGAGTATTAATTTTTCTGTCCTGGTTCTATCATCAAGATGAAGAATATTTGAAGGAAACATATTTACAATATTACAAAATTCGCTTGCACACCGTCATCAATGTCAAGAGCTTATCATATTGTATGTAGTAAGCATAATTTTTTATGTTAGAAAGATAACATGATGCATTAAAAAAAAAAGAACTAGTGATATGAGCTCACCACTTTGGAAGTGACCCAAATAAAACCGATGGGGCGCACAGACTGATGACAGAAAGATATTTGTGTGTGCACTTCCTGTGGTTCAGTCCATACTTACTTTCCTGTTAAAATCTTCAGCATTGCTCATGTTTGTTTATTTAGTAACTTCTCACTCCTTTAGGTAATTCTGAGTAAGTTATGTTAGAGAAAAATGATTTAAAGGTTATTTTTAATGGCTTACTATTATTATTACCCAAATATATTGTCAATTTCCAAAGTATGTTTCTGTAACAATAGTTCCTTTGGATGTTAATAAGCATAAGAACAGCAGCAGCAGCAGCAGGTTATGCACCAAATAAGCCTGGAAAGTGTTGGGTTCCTAACTTGTTAAAGAACCAAACCTTTAGATAAGAAATAGTTTTCTGAAATAATGTTCTCTTGACACCACATTAGGAAACTCTAATCTGAGATAAAAATAAATTTTACCTCTTTTGTATTAACAAATTGCTTTAAACCTCCCAACCTCCCCATTTTGCTACCCTAATATAGATTTTCAAGCTCAAGCATTTACAATTGCATGCTTTCAAGCTCAGATAGAGAAATAAATTCCCGAAAGAGGGAGTCCTTCTGGAATTCCTATATCACAGTCGGATGTTGAAGCATCTAAGTGGGACAACGATGTAGCTGTTCTCCCAGAGGCTGCTTGCTAGCTCATGCGATCTCTGTGCATGCCAGAGCAAGGCAAATTCGGTTGTCATGTCAGCAAGGACTGATGAGTCCATGGCAGGGCATTGAAAGTTCCCATCAATCCCACACAGAATGTCATCGTCTGGCCTCTCTTTGTAACATTCACTAAGAGAAGACAAACTGTCACGTAGCAACTTTATTGAATCAATGACTTTGGCTGAAATTGCAGAGGTCTTCAAAAAAGCCAATAGAAGAAACAGTGGCTTTTACAACAATCTGGATTTTATTTTTCCTGTGTGAAATTGTGCTTAATTATCTAGGTTGGAGTCCTAAGAAAAGTAATATTTCATGTAGTTTTAGTGGTATTTTTTTTAAAAAAAACAAAATATACTTTATTTTTTGTTTTAGGCATATAGCAAAGTTGAGTGGAAAGTACAGAGTTCTCACCTACTTTTCACCTCTCACCCTGCCCCAACCTCCCCCACCATCACTGTCCCTCATCAGTGCGATGTATTTGTTACAAATGATGACCTTATGGTGACACATCATTATCATCTAAAATCCATAGTTTACATTAGAGTTCACTCTTGGTGCTGTACATTCTATGGGTTTTGACAAATGAATAATGACAAGTATCCACTATTACAGTATCAACAGAATAGTTTCCTTGCCCTAAAAATCCCAGTGTTATATTTTAAGATATCACTTAGTTTGGTTCAGTAAAACATTTCAGGTTGTGGCTATCAATTTTGATGGGAAAAATGAGGCAATTTTTCATTTCTGCAGAGCTGATTTTATTTTGGTTCTAGTTACTCCAACTACCTGAATACTGGTGGGGAGTGCTTTGCTGAATGACATTTTCAACCTTAATATTGATTAAACCTGACATTGATTGAGCCTTTAGTATATTGTCAAAATTTTGTTGTGGATATTAATAATTATAGGACAAGGGACAATAATAAGATTATGTCTTAAAAATAAAAATATATCTATACTGGAAGAGTCCTTGATGTGAACAGATATTTTGACCCACTGAAACAAAATATCTTGATTCAACAAACTTTAATTGCATTCCTACAATGTATCAGACATAAGGTACTACAACTACAAAGATGAATGAATCTCTGTCCTAAAGGGTTCACAGTATAGCGGGGCAGACAGATGTATGTGCCAAGTGCCATGAGAGAAGAATGTGCTGAGGAAGGAACACAGAAGGAGTGATTCACTCTGCAAGTATGAGAAAGGGGGCAAAGTGCTGCTGCATTTACTGCAAAATCAACATGTATCTATTCTTTGTCTCTTTCTGCATTTGCACTCAGCACCCTTGGGAAGTTCAAAAGGCTGCAATGGAGAAACTGGTGGTCAACAAGTAGACACCTCACACATGTTCAAAGATGGTGGAAGAATGGATCCTGTCTGTAAACACAAAGCTTTGCAAACTTTAAAAGGGGCTCTGGACAACTTTGTTGAATTAGCATAACCACTCCGTGGTTAGGGGATTAAGAGTACCTGGATCTTTTATGGCTCCTCACAACTGGGTCTTTTGTGGCTCCTGCAGCCTCCAGGGTCTTCAAGGGTCATAGGTAGGACTACCAACAGTGTTTCAGCTAGATTGCATAGAGTTTACTTGAAAAAGCTTCAACAAAGGTGAGTTTGGAAAGATTTTTCTCTATGTATGTAGAGTGTTAGTGTGAACTTTGTATCATTTATAAATGAAAAGATTAAACATTTTTGACTTGCTTAGGATTTTATTTTCTATTATATAATGAAGAAATATGATGGGTTTTAATAAGATCAAATACCCGCAATTCAGTGAAATTCAATGATCTCAGTAAATGCAACTGAGCAAGATAAGAATCTAGTTTCTTTTTCTCACCCTGCTCTAGTCTTATAATCAACACTGAATACCTCCTTTCTATAAATTGAGAGTTTATAAGAAAGCAATGCTAATGATCAGATGTAGAGCATGAACAAATAATGTGTCATGAGCAGGGGTTGGATAATAACCCTTTGACTCTGAGGTTCCAAAAAAAAAAAAAAGAAAAGAAAAGAAAAGAAAACAAACAATTCTGGTGGTGTTAATTGAGCCCTTGTGACTGTGACTGGAGTGTATACCCATTTCTTATTTAATCCTGCAACAGCCTTGCCATTTATGGAGTGGACACCCATTTAACATGTGATATGAATAATGTTCAGAAAGTTTCTTTAATATATAAGATTTTTATAGTAGACAAAAAAAAAATAGAAAATTGAATGTGAGATCATCAGTGAACTGGTCTCAGGTCATTCTATGAGCCTCGTTCACCCTAAATTTCATCTTACCAATTAAATTCTCATTAATAGGTGCATTCTCTAGGTCATTCTTGAGAATACTAAAGAAATCTTTGATTAATATGATCTTGATATACTTATTCCACATTTGACTTGTTTTCATTTATTATCACTGTCATTTATAATTTTTTCAACAAGGGAGAGTAGTCATGTCAACTCTGTTGACTGTGCTTTCAAGATAAAATTTAGCAAGTACTGAAGCAAGTGCCTTACTCACAAATTTAAATAACTGGACAACTACGCTAAATGAATGTTGGCACATGATTTGCAATTGGGTTGCAATGTTCTATTACATAACACATAACATAAATGCAAAAGCAAAGGTGCTCAAAGATCAGCATGTAGAGGATTTGTAAAGGAAGATATATATGAAATATTAGGTAAAGACTCCAATAAATGACTGTTTTAACTTGTTAAGTTTCTAATAACACTATTCCATTGATTTCCTTTACTCTTACTAAACTTTGAAGTGGTTAACAGCAGTGACTTATTTGCTTTGTTTTTCCAGTTAATTATGTGATTTTTTTAAAGCAAATTATAACAAGGTTGCTTGACATGCTCTGTTCTTTCCAAAGCCAGACCACCTGTGCCTCATGAATACATTAACTGCACTTCCTTTACGTCCTTTCTAATGTTTTGCTTTTGTGTCTATTTACGTATTTATTTATTACTAAGCATTGAGGTCAGACTTCCTGGTCACACTCTTCCTATTTGAGAAAGTAGCCTTAAGTCAACAGATAGTGGCCACTCCTAGCGTGGTTCTGCTGTCACTGCGGGTGTGTGTGGTCTGTGGGCTCCATTCCTTCCTGTCCCTGCTCTGCCCCTTTCAGTCAAACTTCATTCACTATCCTATTTTTCTTTTATTCTTTAAGTAAATGAAAGACTTAGCCTGTTGAATCCTAGTGATGTATTAATCTTGCTGCATTTCAAAGGACTGTGAGTTCAATTCCAAGCTATGCCTTTTTTCTGTTGTGTGAATTTGATCCAATCAGCTAACTTCTCAGTTTCCTCTGTGTATAGGTCAAAGGTGATCATGAAGCAACTTGCAGCTATGGTGGTGGTGTAGAAAGATCTCCTTTTGAGATTCTACAGTGATCAAAACTAGCTCCAGAAAAATTAGGATTTAGATAGACTTTGTCATAGGTAGTGAGTTTTTCGTTTTTCTTTCAATGTTATGGCCCTTTGCTTAGACTCCTCCTTCCTAAAGCTCAGTATTTGGCAAGTCAACTGCTCCAAATGCAGGACTTCTCCAAGCATTGCAGCCCTGCATTGCCGGGGCTCATCTTTCCGACTGCTTCTTCCCCTATCAATTTCTTTTTTTGTCATGGATTTATTTTTCTTTTAGCTAGCTGTATTTCTGTAAATTAATATGTTAAACAAATATATGTTCAGATGTTAATGATGTGGAAATAACACAAACTATTCCTGCCAACCCCAACCTAATTCTTGCCATCTGCTTTTTAGGTCCTCATAGCTGGGTATTGATCACTCCCAACTGCAGATCATACCCAGCTCCAGGTTCCGAGCCAATCCGTAACGAGGATGGAAAAAGCAAATTATTTCAGTCTGGATAAGAAGTGGGGGAAAGCTTCTGTTGTAGAAACATGCTGAGTTGTCCGTTACTTCAGATGGGATTTTCATGGTTGTGAGTGTCCGTAGCCCCATTTTTCGTGTTAAGTAGCTTAGGTAAACAGGAAGAAAACTGGAAGTATCCTGGGGTACCTTAAGTAATACAAGAAAATGTTGGACAAACCCCTCGAAGATTAAGCCTGAGCCGGGGAGGTGTGGGGGCTCTGAACATTTATAAATTATGAATTTGTGGTGGACCAGGGCCAACTACCACTAGGGGAAATATGGCTGTCAGCAACCTGTGGGGCTTGTATTTCACACTTTCAAAGGTAACAGAATCCTAAGGTGTAAATAATTTCTTCTTATCCCTGTTTTCTCCTCCTGTGTGTTTTGTCTTATTTTTCACTGGGTTATGGAAGCAGAAAACCAGGGCAATACATTTGGTGGAAAACTCAAAGTTGGAACAAGCTCATAACCTTGGTTTATCTTCTGTCTCAGATGATATGATAGATCAGGAGATATAAACTTATAAGCTGTTATTTTCTTTATGAAAATCAGGTAACATTTACTTGAGAAATTTTTGTCTTCTCTTGGTTGTCACTGTAAAGTTTTAAGTTCTATTTCATCTTCAGTTGGTGTTTTGTTTATGACTTTGTGGCTTTTTCCCCTTGTTGGTTCTGCTTTGACCAGGCTTTTAGTTACAGTGCTAAGGTTTTAACATACCAAAAACAGTGCATAGAAATATTAAAAGAAGCCGGGTTTGTGTGGGAGTTTGTTCCATTCTTCTAGCCTGGGGTGTCTTTTCTCACGTTTCAGTTAAGCAAGGTTGAGGTGTATTTGCTGCTCCGTGTGAAAGTGTGAGCAGGCAGTTGCAGACAAGGTGAGGGGATTAGTAAAGCCTGTATCAAATGACAGCAGGTGGTTGCCATGGGCAAGAAAGCAGGGAAGCAAGGGCAGAGTGGGATAAGGAGTAGAAGTTCATAGTGGGGCTGAGAATGCCCACGATGATCTCTGAAACTGACCTTTCCCTGTCCTGACTTCACTGTTCACTGTGGAGCAGCCGCTGATTTCCAAGAGAACCGAAACCACTGCAGAATGTGGTAGCTGCATCATGAACTATAGGGCCCTGTTCAGCCCTGGAAATCACATTCCTTAAAAGAAGTATCATGTAGATGGTCACGTTTTGTAATTCATCATTTATATCTTTAGATGAATCATTATTCACCACTCATGGAAAATTAGAAGCTGCTGGGGAAGACCTAAAATTATCAGTGCATTCGAATTTTTCCCCCTTTATATAGAATTCCCCTGATTTGGGGAGGTTTCAAAGACAATGGAGTAATACCAGGGAAAATGTCACCATTTCACTTCTCTTTTATGAGAAAATTTGTGTGTTTGACATAAAATATCACTTCAGAAATAATCATGACATAGGTTTAAAATATTGAGTCTTTCTTTCTTTCTTTCTTTTCTTTCTTTTCCTTTTCTTTCTTTTTCTGGAAGAAACCATACCCAACTTTCAAATCCAATGTCAGCTGAGGCAGAGGAAGGTCTCAGGAGCTGCGACTCTCTCTCAAACCATCTGACTGCACAACTGCTGGAGATGCGGGTCCCGGTGTTCCTGCTCTCATAGAGAGCTGTTTGGACCCATGATCACATCGAATTCAAGTCTAGTTTAGCCACATCTAACTCAACAGCAATACTTGATATTAACCAATGATTGAAATGGTGCCCAACTACAATATATACTAAGGACATTATCCATACTCATTAATATTTCTTCTTTCTCCGAAACACTGTTCTGTCTCCTCTTCCTACCTCTTTAATTTGCTTTTTCTGCTAAAACCTTTGTGTTTTTGTACCTGAACTCTTTTCTTCTTCCCGTCCTCCTTCCTCTCCCTCTGTCTCTCTTTTTTTCTTTTTTTACCTGATTTCCCCGTGAAATCTTTACCTATGTTAAGTCTTCCTTTATGAACTTAGAAAAAACAAAAAACCAGAACAGCACGGTGGGTGGTGGAAAGCTTAGGGTTTCTGAGGACTCTGCCTCCCGCATCCCAATACTACCTGTCGTCTTTCAGTCATGCTCGACAAGCAAAACAAATTTCTTCTAAGCAACCTGTTTGTTTGAACAGATAAGAATGAGGCATGACTTTTGCTGAGACATATTTAAGGAAAATTGAAATTGAAATTAGTTTTTATGCGGTAGGAAATAGAGTTTAGTAGAAAAAAATGAAGTATTTTTCAAAATTTAAAAAAGTATGTATTTGAACAATGGATATCTGTGGATATAAATTCCACTCTTCAAACAAGAGATTCTTCTCCAAACCAGTTCCAGATGCTAATGTCATTGTCTTTTTATTAAGTTAGTGGACCATGAAAAATAACTTATTTTTAAACACATATTTTTTGAAGACCTCCCACTGCACCCAAAGTGAAAATCAGAATTCTTATAATGGTCTGTGGGACCCGATGTGATTCGATTCCTCACGCCTCTCCAGCCTCAGCATCCTCCACCCGTCCCTTCCCTCACATCCCTCCAGCCAAACTGGCTGCTTCCCAGCCTGCCAGGCCCATCCTGCACTCGGGCTTTCACACTAACTCTCTGCCTGGGATGTCCCCAGAGCTCCCCTTAGCTCCTTCACTTCCTTCAAGCTTTTGGTCGAATGTCATCTTCTCAGTGTGGCCTTCCATGACCACTGTGGTTAAAACTGCAATTGGCCCCTCTGCATCCTGGCTGTCACTTACCTTGGTCTGCTTTTCCCTCTCATTCCACTTAATAGCTTCCAACCCACTATTTCATTTATTATATCATATTTACATTTATTTTTGGTCTCCCTCAACTAGAGTAAAGAATCCATGAGGGCTGGGTGCTGTGGCTCATGCCTGTATTCCCAACATTTTGGGAGGTCAAAGCAGGAGGATCACTTGGTGTCAGGAGTTTGAGACCAGCCTGGACATTAAAGTGAGACCCCCATCTCTACAAAAAAGGTGAAAAACAAAATCCACGAGGACAGGGATCTTTGTTTTTTTTGCTCAAATGTCCAGAATAGTACATATGAGGTACTAAAAAATCTTATTGAATGAAAAGGTTAAGGGCTAAAGCTTATGTTACTTTGTTCAACTATTTAAAAAATATTTATTAAGTGCTTATTGTATGCCAGTCACTCTGCTAGGCTATTAGGGCATCCAGAGGTGAATGTTATCCTGGAGCGAGCCACGTGAGTGGGAGATTTCAGGCATGTGTTGGACACAACGTGGGGCTGAGCACAGGGTGTTCTGGGAGGAGGTAAGGTGATGCCCACCCTGGTATAGGCAGGTCATGAAGGATTCATTCATTTGACTCACTGAACAGCAACACTTACTATGTGCCAGTTACACTTTCAGGCACTTTGAAAGAGGACAGACTCGACAGGCATGTGCCTCTTGCCCTTTGCCCTGTCCCCTTTTCCCATCTGCCTTAGTAGCCATCTTGCTACCGTGAGGGTCCAAGAGTGAAAGCCAGAGCCCAAGGACGGCTGAACAGAAATATAGAAGGATCCGAGACCACGGCGGGATCATGAAGTCACACTGTAGCTCGATCAGCAGACCGCCAGATGTCTTGTCCATGAGAAAAATAAAATGATCAAACTTTTACCACTGTGACTTGACTTACCATCTTTGGGAGATATCGTTTGACACCCAACAATAAAAGGGAAGGAAATCAGCATATCTTCAATTACCTCCACCCTTTTTTCTCTTTCCAACTTTAGTTACCTAGGGTGTGGGTGCTGGGTGATTGGGACACGAGGGGCTGGAAAAGGAATATGAGTTCCAGCCTTCCTGGAAGGAGTTCATGCTCCAGATAGAGAGGAGGCTATGAAAACCCTCCCCAGTTTTTTCTGATTGCTTTCTTCCATAATTATGCATTATGGGCTTCTTTCCACAAAGCCTTCCAGGGCAGCTGAGCACAGCAGACTCAGAGACTTCATTCAGCTTTTCCAGGCAAGGCCCCCAGCAAAAGCACAAAGCAGAAGTCCCAGGTAGGAAGCTCACTGTGTGCTTGGGCTGTTCTAGATTCTAACCAGCATGTCAGCCCATGTGTCCACCAAAGGCTCTGCTTGTATCTCTTCTCCCCCGTGGGGCTTCCTCTGCCTTGTGTAAACCCATCCTCTGCCTGAGCTCGGGTGGGGTGCATGTTTCCAGGGAAGAAAAAGGTCAGTGGTCTCAGCTCAGCTACAAAGGGCTTTTCCCTTTCTGAAGTTTAATTCATCTAGTTCTCTTTGCTTCCGTAGCTCTCTGATATCTTTAAAAATATGACATTTTTGGTAATTACTTTGTTTTCATTTTTCAAGTTAATTGTATCAGGAGAAATGTCCTACCACTGCCTCTTATATTCTACTCAGAAACAATGATCAGAGCTCATAGATTTAGTGAAATTTTGGGTACATTCTGGGATTTCACAGTGAACCGACTTCTCCCTCGAGCCCCTGTCAGAAGGATGCGTAGACAGGGCCGTGTTCTAGCTCTGCCAGGCAATGGTACTTTCCTGTCATAATGTCACTCTGAGGAAGTGCTGCTTACTGCTCTCATACCACTGCAGTGTTTTAAAAAATGTGAAAAGAATACAGTAGAGCTTAAATATAACAAAGTTTTATAGAATATTATGGAAGAGTCAGCCTGAGTGTCATATTGAGTTCCCTGTTCTATCCACGTGCTAGGGACCCAAGACACATGTGCCCAGTTATCATACCCCCACCAGCTCCTGAGAAGCTCAATCACATTGAGCAGTCGACTAGGAAGATGATATCATCTCATCTTTAAACAATCCTGCTAGGTAGATATAATGACTTCCATTTGAGCTAAGGAAATGGAGGGTTAAATAACTTCCCCAAGATGAGACAGCTGCTGCGTGGTAGTTAACAGAGAAAGACAGAGGATTTTTCCTCATTCTACGCTCAGCCTCTGTTTCTGTTTCTCTGGACCAATGAACAGCTGTCTGTCTTGAGAAACTCTTTGTCATTTTGCTAGTAGTTCTATTTCAGTGGTGTCTGTGCCCAGCTCTTCCTTCATCCCCCAGCTTTCTGGGAACCTGGCAGTGCCTTCCCTCTGGCAAGGCCTTATTGAGGAAAACCTCTCCACTTCCCTTAGCTCCACTTTCATTTTCTACCCTTTTGCCTTTTAAAGGAAAACCAACCAACCAACTAAACAAACATAACATTTCAAGAAAAAGAAATCAAAATCTTCTATCTGAAGCATTTCCCCTACCCTTTTTTGTTCTCAATGATAGGATATTTTACAGACCAGTAGGTAAGGCTTCTCTGTTAATGAATAAAAATTTAGGTTTCCATATCTTAGAGCTCTGCCTCTAACCTTCTTCTTAGAGATTGTGGCAAATGGGACACACAGACAAACAAACACATACTCTATTCTGTCCTTTTGAGTTTAGCTTTAATTGTTGCTTTAAATCATTTAGAACAGCAGAAGGGCTATCTCTAATAGAAAATGTATTGGTTGGGTTGCTACGAGATCTGTGATCCTTGATGGTGCAGTCGTAATTGCTTTGGAGTGCTACTCCCTGCACCCATATAGGATGACCAGCTCGTCAATACATGTGTATGTTTTGACTGCTCCACTGACCAGCCATTCCCCCATCCCTCTCCCTTTCTTTAGGTTTCTCTAATCCCTGAGACACAACAATATTGTAACTGGGCCAATTAATAACCCTACAATGGCCCCTAAGTGTTCAACTGAAAGGTAGAAGTGTATGACTCTCACTTTAAATCAAAAGCTAGGCATGATTAAGCTTAATGAAGTAGGAATGTCAAAAGCTGAGATAGGCTGAAAGCTAGGCCTTTTGTGCCAAACAGTTGGCCAAGTTGTGAATGCAAAGGAAAAGTTCTTAAAAGAAATAAAAAGTGCTACTCCAGTGAACACACAAATAACAAGAAAGCAAAATAGCCTTACTGCTGATATGGAGAAAGTTTCAGTGGTTTGGGTAGAAAATCAAACCAACTACAATATTCCCTTAAGCCAAAGCCTAATCCAGAGCAAGGCCCTAGCTGTCTTCAGTTCTATGAAGGCTGAGAGAGGTGAGGAAGCTGCAGCAGAAAAGTTTGAGATGGGTTCACGAGGTTTAAGGAAAGAAGCCATTTCCATAACATAAAAAAGTAGCAAGTGCTGATGTAGAAGCTGCAAGTTATCCAGAAGGTCTAGCTAAGATAATTGATAAAGCTACACCAAGCAACAGATTTTAAATGTAGATGAAATGGCCTTATGTTGGAAGAAAATGCCATCTGGGACTTTCATGGCTAGAATGGAGAAGTGAATCCCTGGCTTCAAAGCTTCAAACAACAGGCTGACTCTTTTGTTAGAGGCTAAGGTGGTGACTTTGAGCTGAGACTTTAGAATTAGAAGTGGAGTCCGAAGATGTGACTGAATTAATGCAGTCTCATGATAAAACTTGAATAGATGAGGAGTTGCTTCTTATGGATGAGGAAAGAAAGTGGTTTCTTGAGATGAACTCTACTCCTGGTGAAGATGCAGTGGATGTTGTTGAAATGACAACACAGGATTTAGAATATCACGTAAACTTAGTTGATAAGGCAGCAGCAAGGTGTGAGAGGATTGATCCCAATTTTGAAAGAAGTTCCACTGTGGGTGAAATGCTATCAAACAGCATCACATACTACAGAGAAATCTTTCATGAAAGGAAGATCCAACTGATGCAGCAAACTTCATTGTGTCTTATTTTCAGAACTTACCACAACCACTCCAACCTTCAGTAGCCTCCACCCCAGTCAGTTAACAGCATCAACATCAAGGCAAGACCCTCTATAGACAAAAAGATTGTCATTCACTGAGGGCTCAGATGATCATTAGCATTTTTTAGCAATAAAGTATTTTTAATTAAGGTATGTACATATGTACATTGTGACATAATGCTATTGCACACTTAATAGACTCCAGTATAGAGTAAACATAACTTTCATATGTACTGGGAAATCAAAAATTTTATGTGACTCACTTCATTGTGATATTTGCTTTATTGTGGTGTTCTATGACCAAACCTGCAACATCTCTGAGATATACGTGTAGAGTATACTGTTGTTAGGTACAGTGTTCTATAAATGTCAGTTAGCTCAAGTTGGTTGATAATGCTGTTTGTCTTTTATATCCTTATGAATTAACTGTTTAATTGTTCAATCACTAATTTAGAGAGGATACTGAAATCTCCAACTATAATTGTGAATTTATCTCTTCTTGCAGTTGTATCAGTTTTTGTTTCATTTATTTTGAATCTCTCTTATTAGTTGCATGAACATTTATAATTGTTAGGTTCTTTGGCTAAAATAGACTCTTTATCATTACGAAATGGTTATTCCTGTAATATTCTCTACTGTGAAGTCTGCTTTGTCTGACATTAATGTAGCCACAGCAGTTTTTTTTAGGTTAGTGTTAGCACGGTATTTCTTTCTGTATCATTTTATCATTTTTACTCATTTCAAAATGTGTTTCTTATAGGCATCATATAGTTAGGTCTTGCTTTTTGTTCAATTTTATAAACTTTGCTGTTTTTTGTTCATTTCAGAATATTAGGGGGGTACAACTATTTTGGTCACATGGATTGCTTTTGTAGTGCTAGAGTCAAAGTTATAAGTGTTCCCATCACCTAGATAGTGTATTTTGTACCCATTACAAGCTCTGCTTTTTAATTTGGGTGTTAAGACTATTCATATTTAAAGTAATATTTGAGATTGCTAGAATTAAATCCACCATCTTGCTATTTGTTTTCTATTTGTCCCATCTGTTCTTTGGTCCCTTTTCCTCTTTTTCTACCTTAGTTTGGATTAATTTAGTCTTTTTTTACTATTCTATGTCACTTCTTTTGTTGGCTTATTCATTATCTCTTTTTTCTTTTATTATTTTAGTGTTGGCTTTAGGGTTTATAGTTAATACCTTTAACATATAACTATCCACCTTCAGCTGATATTATACCAGTTTGTAGACCTTTAGTTTTAATCAAATTTACAAATTTTCTACCAATTATTTCTTCAAATATTCTTTCTTTCCTTTCCCTTCTTCTCTTCTTTGAGGACTTGAATTACATGTATATTTGGCTGCTTAAAATTGTCCTACAGCTCTCTGCTAGTTGGTTCTTTTTTTAATGTTCTTTATTTCTCTTTCTTTTTTTAGTCATTTTTCTCCCTGTGTTTCATTTGAGTCGTTTCTATTGCTATGTCTTCAAGTATTCTAACACTTTCTTCTGCGGTGTCCAATATGACATTTATTTCTTCCAGTGCATGTTTCATTTTAAACATTGTAGTTTCCATCTCTAGAAGTTTGATTTGTGTCTTTTTATGTCTTTCATCACTTTACTTAACATGTTCAAATTTTCTTCCAACTTCTTGAACATAAGAAATGCAGTTATAATATCTGTTATAATGTCCTTGTCTACTAATTGTCTTATCTGTATAATTCCTGGGGATGTTTCAGTTGATAGGTTTTTCTCTTCCTTACAGAAGGTTTTCCTCTTCCTAGAAGATCTAGGCTTCTTTATATGCCTGGTAACTTTTGATTTGATGCCAGAAATTGTGCATTTTACCTTTTAAGGTGCCAGATATTTTTGCATTTCTGTAAGTATTCTTATGGTTATTTATGGGACATGGTTAAGTTACTTAAAAATATGTCAATGTTTTTCAGGTCAAGCCTTCTTACGTGGGATCAAAGCAGTATTTCATCAAAGGTTAATTTTTTTCTGACTAGTGAGGCAAAGCCCTCCTTAGTACTCTGCCTAATACCCTTTGAATTTTAAATTTTTCACTCTGGCTTTTAGGACTAATCCCATCCATTTGTAATGTCTGTCTGTGCATTGTTTCCTCTCATCTGTTCAAGTCATTCTTTGCTTGGCCCCTGGTAGTTTTATCACAGATAGGTGCTAATCAATATTCAACTGCATACTGATGTGGAACCCTCTGCAAATTCTAGAATTATTTCTCTGTATAGTTTGCTCTTTTCTGGTATTTTTTCCTGTGATATCTGCTTTGATCTCCTTGAACTTACAGCTTTGCCTCTTTGACTCACGGAGACCGCTGGATTCAGTCTTGGGTTCCTTTGTCCTCCACCATAGCCTAGACATTTTCTCTAGGCAGTAAACTGCAATTATAAGGCTTACTTTGTTTATTATCTCTCATGAATCACTGTTCTTTATTTTGAGTTGTTTTGAAAGTCTTAAAGTACTAATTTTTTGAATAGAGAAATCTCTAGCATGGCGATGTCTTAAATTCAGTGACCATAGTTTTTGTGTCATTTCTATGTTGATATCATTATTTCCTAGGCCTAACTCTTTCTTACTTTGATATTATATGTTGACAGCAATTCATTCATGTCAAAATTTTATTCTTCATTCATATATTCCTCAGACTACTGTTTTGACCTGTAGAGCACTATTATGCTGAATTTATTGTATTTATTGATTGATTAATACAATATAATAATTATATAGGTATCAAATGATCTAGATTTGTCTCACAGTATTAGACTTTGTCTGAGTCTAATGACTTAGACAACCACTAATGAGTGATAGCATTTGAGGTTTAAAACAAGTAATAGAAACAAACAGGTTGGCTCATGGCTTGTCAAATGACTAGTCTGGAGTCAAGCAGTGCGTCACCATCAGAGCCGGAGACAGCTTTTGGGAGTGTGACTTCCAACCACTTGTCCTAACCTCTAGACCACACTTTCCACCATTTAAAACCCTAAACATGGTTAGGGAAGTACTTTTGCTTTGTCAGAGTACTTATGTCAAATGGTTCCTTTCAAGTTTGGATGTGTCCAGGTCTAGAAATTCATCAATATAATTAATGCACACCAGTTTCCCCTTCTTATCATTATTGAAAGCAATATATTATATTTACAGTGGTTTTATCAATTAAAAAAACCTTGCTGTAGTATAGGCATCTGAAAATAAAAATCACCTTCAAGAGGCCGATTCCCTCTAGTGACGTTTTGGGGGTATGAGCTGGAGGGGAATGAACTCGGGGAAGTACAGTGATCTGGATTGGGCTGAAAACCAGGAGACTGTGTGCTGTGCTCATGCAGGCACAATTCTCTGGGTTAATTTTTCATTTGTTATGTACATCACTAATTAACAGGAAGTAGTATCCTAAGAAATATTCATGGTCATTTTTTTCCTTCAGGTCTGGTCTAAAAGCACTTTACACTGCTAATAAAAATAACCATGATAGCCAATAATAAATATGCTAAGATAACAGATACAAAACTATCTTAGACATTTTAGATTACTTGCTTTAATCTGTATGATAATCTTTTAAGAGAAATGTCATTATCCCCACTCAATAAATTTGACAACTGAGTTTCAAAGAGATTAACTTTTCTAACCAAATGTGTCAAAACTTGGAATAGAACTGAAGCCTGACTTCAAAGTTCACGCTTGTTCCATTGTTCTAAGCTGCTTCTCAAAATTGTTGCTTTGCATGATGAAAGCTGTCACTACTTCAAGGTGCCATTTCCCTTGAGTGTCTTGTGCATGGTGCATTTGAAGACTTCCCCGGTACAGCAATGACAGTAACCTTCCCATCCAGATCACATGATTCTCCTACCCTGTGGCTCCTTTTCACATCTGTGTCTTTCCCAGCTGCCATCTGGCCTGGGGCTTCTCTCACTTCTGTAGAACCCATAGCTCACAAGCAAAGCTCTTTCCTGGCAGCTTTTACCTTCCAGGGCTATAAGTTAGACGGCTTTTTTCCCTCCTTCCATCAACTTCATCGATTGCTTTCTTTCCCTAGGCAGATCTCCTTACAGAAATTCTCATAACTGTATGAAGACTGTAGCTTTTAACAGCATATTAAGACCTTTATCTAATTTCCAGGTATGATTCAGAAATTTTAGCTTTTTTTTTTTTCAGTTCAATATTAGAATGATAATGTATCATCCTGTGAGATTTTTGAGATTTAACTTGTGAGTTATATGCCTCATTGGACATCCCTGATCAAAAAGCACTCTATTTTTTGGATTTCAAAATGCTTTATTACACAATTATTTTAAGTATATTTTATAAATTTTAGTGCGGAGATACTCTCAACAGGGTGTGTTGTTTTTACAGTTAATGGTTCAAAATCACTTAGTGGGACAATACTTTGTGCCAAAATGAAATCATGAAAAGCTACTCTGAGGGCAGTGCGCTGCGAGAGAGGTATGAGAACGACTTTAATAATATGATTCCAAGGCAGTCTGTGAGAACCCTACACAGCATGGGGGTTTCCATTAGAAAAATACTAAAATGTAGTTCTGTGAAATCTAGGGGCTTTCTCATGTTCAGCTGTAACACATGTGGACTGAAAAATTAAATCTTTTTTCATAAGCATCCCTTGTCAGTTTCTTTGCAGTGCAGGAAATGGGTTCAAGAAAGATAAGAGAGATGTGCAGAGTGGCTGTGCAGGGTGCCCTGCATACCAGTTCGTGCCAATGGGCCATTTCCGGGAATCAGTGGCTGATTATTTTTCACGTGATATACTTGAAACTCTGTGATGGGAGGATATGCACCTTCAATCAAATTCTCAGGCATCTTTGCTAAAGCAATTGTGCATTCTTGTATTTATTATTAATGTTGACATGTAGGCACATGAAACTGAATGTTACAGACGCTTTCTCTTTTATATATCATTCAAAAAACATTAAAATAATTCACTTCATTTACATTTCACTCTTGCTGTATTACACTTCTAAAGAATTTAAAAGATCTTTACTACAAAGATGCATTGGTTTAAAAATATGTATTATAATATGTGTATTATAGATCTTTAGAACATAAACACTTTTCACATGTATCAATTTATCTTTAATACAAAACAATGAGATAGATTTATTATTTTAAAATGCAATATCCACACTCACAGATTTTTTAAAAATGTAAGGTCGCAAATACATGTATTGAGAAACACATATATTGAGAAGTCACTACATGCTATCTTTTCTATATATTCATTCATCCATCCTCACGATAACCCTAGGGGGAAGGGACTACTTAATCTCCATTTGAAAATGAGGCGACTATAGTTTTGGGAAGTTGAGTAATTTGCTGACTTTGCACAATTAACACGTTTTAGGTCCAGGGTTTTTAGCCCCAGATGTCTGATCTGACACCCAATGGCTGTCCACGCCACCTACGTCCTTCCCTTAGTCTGTTGACTCCGTCGTGACAGAGCCAGGACACAGGGTTCCTGATTCCATGGGGTGCACGGCCCGAGACGTGCTAATGTTATAAGTACTAGAATTTAACTGGTATAAAAGCATCAGCAAATTGATGCCTAGGGATAATAACCATCTTCACAACTGGAATATTTTTTTACATACTCTTTTTACTCATGAGAGTAAAACTGCAGAAACATCTGCTCCTAAGACAAAGCCTTTAGTAGGAGTGATAGGAGGTGTCCAGTAGCTCAGCAACGAGTGTCTCCAACAGCTTCTTACCGGTTACAAGAGTGCCCTCGATAGTGACCGATGTTACTATCAGTATCAAACATAATGAATGTAAAACTTCTACAGGGCATTTCCCTTGACTGTGTCACACGCACTCTACGTGCCTGGCAAAGCTCTGGCTTTGAGTCAGCGGAGAAAACCCGCTGGAGAAGTGGCGGGGGTCACTCCGGAGCGGCCCGGCCGCCCTGCCCTGTGACCGAGCTCGGATCTCCCTGGCGCAGTCGCCGGTGCCACGTGCACGGGGACACGCCGCAGCCAACGGCCGCTGTGTCCTCAGAGGTCGGCTCTCCTGCTCGGTCTGCTCTTGAACTTCCCCAGTGACATCTGAGATGAGGGAGGTGTTCCAGCTGACAGTTTCTCAAGTGCCTTTTCAGGATGGTGGCAACTGCTAACATCCTATCTCTGTGTCTAAACAAATGGCTCTAAAACTTCAGAAAATGCTGGTGGAAAAGCTGGTGACCACAATGAGTCATCGGCTGCACCGACACAGATCTCCGCCCTTGTGCCCCGTGTGAGCCTTCCGAGCTCCGGGAGGCTTCAGGCTGCGGCTGAGTCTCAAGTAGCCTCGAGGCAGGGCTCCCGGCTCGCAAATGACACTGTGGCCGCAGTCACAAGGCTGCATCCTAAGTGTGTCATTAAGGCCTGGGAATCATCTCTTTTTAGCTAAGGAGGAAATGCTACTGAAAACCTTAACCTTGAAAATCCAGGTTGAAAGATTGCAAGATAAGTCATAGATAGGGTTATGAGTGAAATGCAAATTGACGTGCAGGCCCTGCTGCTCCCTGGATGACCCTGTGCTGCTCCTCACTGTGTTCCCCTCGGCGAACTTCCTGGGTCCTTGTGCAGTGAAAACACTTAGCCCCCGTGCATTTTAGTCAGTGCCTGCGATGGTTAAAGGAGAAATGCTTCAGGACAGAGCTGTAACTTCCAAGTTGCATCAGCCCCTTATGATGCTCATTCTGAAAGGTTACTGATTTTTGGATCTTTGAAGCTCATTTGAAAAGTGGATTTACTTGGCTATGTACTATAAAAGTGAGTTCAAACTGAGACTTTGTTAAGTGGAAGCTAAATTATCACATGAATTATGGTAAGCACTGCTTAAAGGCTAGCTAGAGGAAGAATAGAGACTCAGGGAAAAGTGCACCCCTGAGAGCTCTGCAGGTGGACCTCCAGTCTGGAAGGGGCACCGGCACCGTGTGCTCGCCCAGCGCTGCAGAAAAGCCACAGCCTCCTCTCGGAAGGACGCCTGTCTCGCAGCAGCCTTCGGCTGGTTCTAAGTAACTAAAAGTAGGGTAGCAACAGGAGTACGTTAGAGGTTTTTTTTCTTATTTAATGTTTTTTTCCTCTTTTTAGTTAAAACCTTTAGTTACTAAGAAACTATTTTGAAGACTTCTGAGGAATAGTGTGGGGCAAAGACAAAATTTTATAGTAAAACATAAGTTCAAGTGAAAGGAAGAGTGTGTTATTTCAACTTCTCTAGTAAATTCTTTAGGGTTAGAATGTTACTGTCATCATCTATTCAATTTGAGACATTTGATTAGCACATTAGGCAAACCACTGAAAAGAATGCAGAATTGGTTTTTTTTAAAAAATTATTTAGCCATAGAGAAAGTAGTGCATGCTAATCACACAATTATGTTAACTACATGGCAGCATAAAATCAATGCTATTAGGGAAGTACAGAAAAGTGGCATAAGATTGGAGAGAAGCAGAACTCTTGAAGATGTCAAGTTCAGTTCCCGGAGGTTGCTTACTTCCTCTTTCTACCTTGCTTCCAGCATTCCCTGACACAATATGGTCTGGTCAGTCTATAATTATATTAATAGATGAGTTAACTGAAAGTGGGATTAGTAAATTTTTTATCTACTACTGTAGTTCAAATAAAAATACTTTCAATTAGTGTATCAAAAAGTGCTTCAAAAGTCTTGATTGTGTGGATATACCACCGGGTGATCTGTAGGAGAAAATGAAATTCAAGTTCATTTAAGGGGTGATTTTTCAAAACTTTTTATTTTGATATAATCTTAGACTTACAGAAGACTTGCAAAGATAGCACAGAGCTCATGTATAATTTTCATTCACTTCCCTTAATTTTGACATTTTCTATAATTGTTCTTTACAATCAGCAAATCTCAGAAATTAACATTGGTATGATAAGATTCAGTAAACTACAGACTGCAATCAGATTTCCTCAGTTTTTCCACTAGTATTCTTTTTCTGCTTAACCTTAAGGCTGGCAAAAAATTGAAAATATGTGATATACCGCTGTTGATCAGGATGTACCATTGGAGTGCTCATATGTTTGCACCAACAGTTAGGCAAGTAATTTAGTGATACCTACAACTGCCTAACAGGGTAGCCTCTAGCTGCAAGTAGCTGTTGAGCAATTGAAATGTGTTAAGCTGAGCTGAGTTATAAGTATAAAATACACATTAGTTTTTTAAAAAAAGAAGATATCACATTAATAATTTTGTATTTTGGTTACATTTTGAAATTATAACATTTTGAATATATTGTATTACATAAAATTTATTATTAAACATGTTAAATACATTAAATTTAAAAATTTTTCTAACGTGGGAATTAGATCATTTAAAATTACATTTGAAGATCACATTATATTTCTATGGGACAACATTGATCTTGAATGTGAAAAGAGCATTTGCCCTAAGACACAGAAATTTTGTTTTAGATACACCCTAGAGAAATTCTCATACTTTTGCATGGGGAGATGTATGAAAGACTTTCATTGTATTCATTTTTGTAATAATAAAAAATTAGAAACAACTTACATGTTTATCAACACATTATAAATACATTATAGCATACTCATATAACAGAAAAAAATTCAGTAGTAAAAAAAAATCTATGTTTAATGATCAACGTATTATAGGTAATCACTGCAAACAAAATAATTAAAAAAGGCAAACTGTACAAGATAAAGTCAAATGTTATATCATTTTAATATAAATTTTAAAAGTCAAAAATACTCAAATCATTAATCTATTTTTTATGGATATAGACAGAAAAGGTAAGTATAAAAACATGTGTGGGAGTTGAGGTTGATTGCGTTTTTGGCCCCAATTTTTCAGCCCTTACTGTTTTCAACCTTTTTGACGTATAACCTATCTACCCTCTCATTGCGTGTGGGCTGCACTTTCTCCCTCTTGGCTTTGGATTTGGCCATGTGCCTCGCTTTGGCCAAAAGCATGAAATGGAAGTGGTGATAGACAGTTCTGAGACTAGGCCTCAAGAGGCTTTGGCATTTGTCCTTGCTTTTTTGTCCCTCTGCTTTGTTGGGAATAAAAACATACCTAGGCTAGCTGCTACTCCTAAAAGCAAGACACAGGGAACAGAGCCCAATGGCCCTAGCCAGACTCAACCAGTTGTCTTCCAGCAAACCTCCACATGTATGAGTGGGTCCAGCCGAGAGCTGCAGCGCCACCCACTGACGCCCAGCCTAGACTAGCTCAATCCACAGCTTTCATTCAGGTCCATGAGAATAAAAGATTGTATTAATAGTTTCAAGCCACTGAGTTTTGGGACAGTTTGTTACACAGCATTTTTCATGGCAATAGCTAACTGATAGAGGAGATACACACCAACTATAGTGTAATATTTCTATCTGGGATGGAGGAAAGTAAATATTTGGTGCCAAATATTTTTCATTTTAAAATTGTCTTATATAAGTATGAAAATATTAGCATTTATTAAATGTAGATAATAAAGATATGGCTGTTTATTGTAATTTAAATTTTTATATACGTTCAAAATATCGTATTTTTTTGAAGAGATGAAACATTAAAAAAAATAAAATTAAAGTTCTAATTGCCTGCTTTTATATTTATTTCATTTGTTATTTCATTCCAGTATTAATTTTATGACTTTTTTCCCACATTAACTATTGGCGTGCTTAAGACAGTTGTAGTTTATGCTTTATATTTATGTCCAGTCATCCCTTGTGGTTTAGTGTTTGTGCCAGATTTTTTATTTTTAGTAAAATACTCTTATTAATTGTTGCATTAAAATAAAATGGAAAATCTCATGTTGGCGGAGTCAAGGGGCAATGTGGGAAATGAAAAGTCAATTGAACATGAAACGTGGCCAGGAAATACAGCTGAGCATCCTGCAAAGGGATGTGTAGAAGGTAGTCTCGATGATCTTGCAAGTGTTTTCTTATTTATCATATAAATATACATCCATTCATTTACTTTTATTTTGCAACAAAATACTTCCAGCAGTAATAAGAGAAAAAAGTTTATGTTTAGTTAAAAATGAGCTACATATTTCTGTTACTCAAGAAAAGTGGTGATAGAAGTGAACTTGCACAGAACATTTCTCCGCGTCTTCCCTCCACTGTGAGGTCTGTGCTACTGTCCGTCACTAACTCGATTAAAAAGGGAAAACACAAATGTACTAAGTAAGTACAGGCATCTACTTCAAATGTAATCACTTTATGAAGACTGTGCAGAGATTATGGAAATCAGCATTTCTGAAATTAATGAAAGTCTCTGTGATATCAGTTAAAATGGAGCCTGGAAACCATAAATTGCTAAGATCCATTAGAAATCACCTTAAAATGTTGCAGTCATCTACACACTTACTCAAAAGGGTGGTTCACAGTCCCCCTGGGGCACTTTCTCAGTAACCCAGTGCTCTGACCCCTGCAGCAGCCTGGAGCAGAGTTCCTGCCCCAGCCTGCCGGCTGCTCCTGGCTGGCAGCGGTTTTGATTGGCTGCTGTCTCATCTCATGATTTGGCTACAGCCTTGAGTGTGGTCTTTAATAGGGATTGTATCCAGAAAGGCCTAAGCTCATCATCTCTTCGGTGCCCCCTTATTTTTGACTGTCATATCATATTTTTTGTACATGTATATTTTCTTCTAATTGCCTTTACATTAAAAAGAGGAACTGATAGGAGTGAAGTAGTCAGTATTCTCACTGAAATATTCTTGAAAACTGGGGACAATCCCATCAGTCATTTTAGTTAAATTTCTTGGTACAGAAAATTTCCTCAGTAACTGAGTCTGAGTGGAGATCTCACAGAAATGAAATAAATATTTATGTCAAGAAAGCATCTGCACCATTGGAGCTATAATCTTTATGGTTCCGAAAGTCTACCTTCCTTCTCCTATTATCAACTTGTAAAGTATTAAGTTTTTATAATGTTATTATTCCAAATAATTAGCATTATAATTCTAATGTTATGGCTAAAAATATTAATCTCCCCCAAAGATTTCACATATTTTGGTACAGTTTTTCTTTTTTTATCTTTATGTTATTCTTATGAGGTTGGAAGTGGGAAAAATTTACCATTTTCTTTTAGAAATGGAGAATTTTCTGGGCTTCACTGGGAGTTTAATGAAGTAGGGATGAAATGAGAGCTACTAATTCCCAACTCATAGCACTTAATTTCAGGTTGCTCACATTTTTCATGGGTTCCTTATTACAAATGATTAAGAATAACAAGAAAAATGATAATAAGGTTATTGTGACTGGAATTTTTTAAGTTGTCCATGTAGGTGCTTTCTTTATAGGAAAAACGATACAAGGAATCACAGTTCCTTGCATGAACCCCTCTGGAGAGAAAAAGTTCAAAGGGGATGTCCAGAGGATAACTCTCTGGGGCTACAGCGAATTGATACTTAGTCAACAGGGGAATTTCTCGAGCATTCTTAAAGCTTAACACATAACCACACCTGTCAGCAGTTTCTTTCTTCCAAGTCAGAAACATGTAAGTAAGTACATTACTCTTAAAACTGCAAAGTGTCTACAACTGCCTCTTAAACAATTGTTTTTATCCCATCAAGAGAACTGAACTAAATAATGGGACTTCTGAGTGTTTGACTAATTACTCATTTCCTGGAAATGCAAAACCTAAACGTTACATGAAATGAGGATGGTCACGAGTTATGCATAATAAATGTGTTTCAAAGGATTCAGGCTCCTCTGAAATATTTCTGTTTAATCAAAGGCTACAAAAGAATGGATCTCTTGCAGTCTCTCTCTACTCCACACAATTTCCCTTTTAATGGGAGATTTTTTTTTTTTTTTTTGCTGCCGATTGGCAAAAATGACTCTATTAGTGTTATTTTGTAGTTTATAGTACCTACACTAAATCATAGATGTACAGATGAATTTTGGAGACACATAGTTCATTACCATTTAGCCTAAAACTTTAAGTAGACTAGGATTTTCCAACATTTATAGGATTGATTCATAACACTGAGTGGCACTTGAGGTATTTGCCTAGTCTGTTGGGCTTTAGGTAAAATCACAGGAAAAAGATTCTGGAGAGAGGAAAACATCTCCCGCATTAAAATATACACAGTATGTAGAAAATGTGATTTTATAACCACCCACAGCAAATCATTATGACATTTAATAATCTTTATAATCTAAAATAAGCCAATATGAAGTTTTAATAGAAAAATAAATTATTATTCTTATGATTCAGTTAGATACAGTGGATCTAACAAGAGTAGCAGAAAAAGAACAAAAAGGGTACATCTATCTCTCTTTTGTCAAAGATGAACAAAGCTGGACATTACTTAAAACGGTAAAAACAGATTTTACTCAGTGACTACTGCTAAAGAGCTGAGCTCCATTCTGATGTGCACAGAGGTGACCGGGCACTTTAAAGAAACAAAATGAGTGGGTGAGGACAGGGAGAAGACGAAGCCTTAAGCGGAGTCAGGGAAGTGAGAAACTGCCCGGGTTTGCGAGTGTGCGTGTGATGGGGCTGCTGTGCTCGCTGGCCCGCAACAATCAAAATCAGGATTCTGTCCTCTCACAGAGCCTAGGAGACAGAGGCCCTGTCCTTCCTGACTATTAAGTTTTGAAGGAATGGCTTTAAGGCCCTGAGAAAGACACTCCTGAGTTGTAGGAGATCCATACACATCTCAGAGGGACAGAGGAAGGATTCACAGTTGTTTGTCATAAATGCTCCAAGAAAGGGAGGTCAGGCGCCTTTCGTGAGGTGTTGGGTAGAACCAACAGTAAAAGCTCTTGACAGCCCTGAGCTTTTCCAGACAGAAACTCTAAGGAGGGTCGGGTCACCTGAGCGATGTGACCCTAGGCTGCTTAGAAGCCAGGCTAGCTAGTGCTGGTCAGGTCTCAGTGCAGGGGTTAGAATGGAGTTGTCATGTGCTGGGAGTTCTTTGTAGCTTCTCTCTCTCTCTCTCTCTCTCTTTCTCTCCCTCCCTTTGTTCCCTCTTACTCTGCCAGCATGCACTATAGGAAACAGAAACTGCCACTGTATGTATTTTAAGCAAGAAGGACTTTAGTACAGAACATTATGTGCTTAAACCATTACTGAAAGTGATAAAGGAAAGGACTGTAGGCTGGGCCTCCGGGACTGACCCCGGTTGACTCCGCTGGGAAGTTCGACCTCTGAGGTCTTCACTAGAGCCCTAAGTTCAAGAACAATCCCTGGAGCTATTACTCAGGTGTTAGGATGACAGGAAACTGGCACTGCTACCACTGCAAGTGCCTTCCAACACTAAGGACGTAGAAAGCGGATTCCCGTAGCTACAATCTGGGCACTGACTCTTGACATCCAAGAAACTGTAGAACAGATGCTGAAAGTTTGCTGTAGAAACACCTTATGTTTCCACAACCTTGCGTGCCAGCAGAAATAAGATAGCTTTGACCTAGCTGCTTGTTTCCAAATCTTCTAATGAACAGAAACTAGTTTGCATCCATAATACTAACTACAAAAGTATCTTTGTGTCTTTCTATTCTATCCCCCCTTTTTTTCTCCTCTCCCCCAGCTTTCCAATGTATGGGTACATACTTGATCCATGAAAAGTGCTAAACATTGCTGAGCTTTAAAAGTTATACATGAAATAGGTGAATCCTATGCTTTTATGTAGTTCATAGTCTAGACAGGAAGGGAGATAAAGAGTTACTAGAGTCTATCCATGGATTATCTGCTGCAATAAAATTGTACATACAAGGTTTTGGAAACATAAGAGATTTCAACTCTAGATAGAATCAGAGAAGTTGTCACAAACATGACCCTAATGTTGTCTGTGGAAAGATGAATGTGAGGTTGTCCAGCGTGGAGTGGGTGGGGTGTCCTCTTGGGCAAAAGGAACAATAAATCTAAAAAGGTAGGTTTGAGAAAGTTTGATGAGCTAAAGGACTAGGAAGTTGTTCAATACAGTCCTAACGTAAGGGTAAGTGGTTTTAACTGTAGAAAAGAATAGTTGGATATATGACTTTCTAAGTGTGAGGCTCTGATCCCAGACAAAAACCAATAATATCTAAATAAAATATCTTGGTCTTTCTCCAACCTTGCTTTATAGTTGCTGTAGGAATTAGGTCTATGCCTGTGATATCTAAGATCTGCTTCCCTGATAAATATTTTTTTTCTTTAAGTTTCTAACTCAGCATTTATTTCTTAAGCTTAAAAGAACACAGAAGGTTTTCATTACCATGGAAATAAATATTTTATTTTTCTGATTTTTTTAACAAACATAAAATGCCAATTTTGTGCTGGGCAGAGAACTTAGTACAGCGTGAAAGCGCACGCTTGCGTCCGTGAGGAGGCGCGTTGCGGGCGAGGCAGGTGGGTGACGCCGCGGTGACCCGGCGGCCGACCTGCAGGAGGAAGGTGAGGACTCGCCCGCCCCCGCAGCTCACAGCGCGGCGCTCGCGTGTCGCTCGGAAACGGCTGCGGCTTCATGGAGGAAACATTTTAGCTGAAAAGTACAGGCTGAGTAGGAATTTTCTAGATGGTTTCATGGGTGAGGGTGAAAGGGCATCCTAGGAAGAGGAAAGAGCTTTCCACTTTCTCAGCGAGGGGAGTGTCAGGGGAAGGGTGACAGGGGCGCCATGGGCGGGGGACGTACGGGGGCCTGAAACAGCTTGGCCGGTGACCTCAGGGGCTTTCGGGGGTACGAGATCGTGTGGTAGAAGCTACAAGGACTGCAAGAACTCAGAGAAGAGAATTTTCCTGAGGTCCAGAGAAGCCAGCGAGGGCTTTGAGGACGGGGTAGAATCTGATTAGGGTTTATATTTGGAAAGAGTATAGGGACATTGCTTCAGGTTTGGTGACAACGTAAACTGCTGTCCAGACTCGCAGGCGATATTAGTGTGAACCAACTTTCTCAGATTGGGAAGTATGACCCGTCTTTAGCAGAGACACATCTTTGAGACAGCAGAAATTAAAGTTGGACACGCTACTGGGACTTATTATTGAAATCGGAAAGTGCCAGGGGAAGACAGACAGAAACGTGTAGCAGAGAACACCGTGTCTGGGAGCCCGCAGACCCCAGCACCCGCGGAGTCCGTAATAAGCCGGACGCATCACACACCACAGCCCGGGACCCCGAAACCGCAACGTATACAGGGAGGACTCTTGAAATTCATAATCTGTGAGGCCGTTTCCAGTTCTAAATTGCTACACGTCTTTAAGAAATAAGGATCTGTTGAAAGTTTTAGTGGGTTTTATTGTGGTGCTATTGTCATTTGGCCTTGAGAAATGTTAAGTTTGGGGAACTGGGATTTAGACCCAAAGGTCTTGGGTTCAAGTTTCGGCTGTGGCACTTGCTAGCTGCATGACCTTGAGAAAGTGGTTTATTCTTTCCAAGCCTGTTTCCTCCTCTGTAAAGCCGGGAGCATGTCTGCCTTGCCCAACGCACAGGTTGTTTTGAGACTCAAATGTAACGACCGCATACGATGTTGCATATGTCATAAAGTGCTGCAGGAAATATTTTAAAAGATGTCAAGTACCAGACTAACAGTAATCCCATGTGAGGAAATATAATTTGAAGATAAGTAGTGCTTGTGAGAATAGAGAATAACAAACACATAAGCAGACATTCTGAATGAAATACAGGTAGGAAATAGTGACTTATCCCAGCAGGCTGATGGAAAAGAGAATGAGGCAGTGAGACGGGAGAGTGAAGAGGCTAACATCGACCGTTATTATGTAGAATCTCTGTTTTGGACACTGTAGAACAGTGGTCCCCAACTGTTCTGGCACCAGGGACTGGTTTCATGGAAGACAGTTTTTCCGTGGGGAGAGGGGCAGTGTGAAGAGTGGGCGGAGCTCGGGCAGCCTGGTTCCTAACAGGCCAGGGTCTGAGGGCTGGGGACCACTGCAATCTATTTTAATGCAAATAAATAGTGTAATAAAGTACGTTTTTGTAGTCTGGTGCAAAAGCAAACCGAAATGAGAATTTTACTTGCAAATTTCAAGAAGTCTACGCAAAGAGAACAGATGTTAGAAAGCCATTTGCCTCTCTGTAGTCTCCACTAACATTCTTATATAAAACATTTTAGATGATAAAAAAGTGATCATTTATCTACTTTGTAAAGGAAAAAAAAGATAAGCTATAAAAAGCAGTCAAGATTTCATCAGCACATTTCTTGATGCCTTTTAAATAAAGGCAGAAAACTAGAAGTACAAAGGGGACATCTCAAGAAATTATAGTGAGCTCTGGATATAAAAGCCTGACATGTTTCTGGTCCGTGTTCCTGCTGTTGCTACCATAAAGGGAGCATTTCAGACTCGGTGCTCTCAACGTGGTTTCTTTGCTCAGGAATTCCTCTAATCCTTGATGCACAGCCGGAAGAATGGAGACCTCTGCAGGCTGTATTTTATGGGTTGCTATGGAACTGTCTAAATATTATGAACACTGCAATAGTATGTGCCATGCAATGGCCTAATGCCATGAAATGAGGGCAGCCAGAAATCATGTTCATACCCCTGAAATGCCAGCTTCCAGCGTGAAGGAATGGCCCGGATGTCTGTAATAAATGTATCAGCCATCGTTGCACAAAGCTAGATCCTGGCGCAGCCGTGAAGGCTGGGACTTCACAGGAGCCTCCGTCCAGGGAGAGGCCTTGCGCCCCTGCAAGGACATGCACGGGCAGGCCAGGCCAGGCCAGGCCTCCCGAGGGGCAGCGGGAATCAAGAACTTGGTGGCCTCAGGGAGCTAAATTATAATGTGGATGTTGCAAACAGAACTGCTTTACAAATCTTTCCCCAGAGATGTAGTTGGAAGGTAAAACAAGGCAAGTCACACAAAGCAAAACACGGCTCCCTCTTCCAACTCTCTCATTTGTGCCATGAGACCCTAAGCTCTCAGCTACTCAGGGTTTGATGTTTGACTTTTTCTCAGATTCCAATAACTGTTTATGAAACTTAATTCAAATTTTAAGTCAGAAGTTACACACCATAAAATACACCTCCCCTTCTTCCCTTAAGATAATGTTCATTTAAATAAGAACTACAGCTCTGTGTGCACATTCTGAATAACAGTTCTGTGAATGCTATTTTCTTCTGCAGACTGTGCCCAAGCCAGCTTCCTCTCTGAATGAACATTTCTAATATGTGAATTCAAAATACAACAAGCCTACGTCACAAGCTGCAGTAGTGAACAGGAACTAACTGCAGCTGGGCTTTGCGGCTTTTCTTGTTTTCTTTCCTTTTTTCTCCCCTTCTTCAGACTGTTGCTATTGAATACCTTTTTTTTTTTTAATGAAAGAGGGAAAAACATTTGTCACAATGGCTTTTGCCTCCACCAAGAGATTCAAATTAAAATATTGAAAATTTAAAAGGAACAAAGATGTTTCAGTTTGCAGAATGAGGGGAACTATCGGTCTCAGAGTTGGCTAAGTCTCACTGACAGTGGAAAGTCTCCACCTCATGGTGCTTCTGTTTTCTCATCTGCCCTTGCTGCAAGGAGAGAAAGATCAACTTTTCTCTTTGCTTTTTGGTTCCTTGTTAAAACAGCACAAGAATAAATTTAAAAAATATATTTTTGTATACATAAGATTTTTTTGTTTGTTTTTTGTTTTTAAGATATGCCAGATATTCTTGTGTAGAATACTCCTTTAAAAGGCTGGGAGGTCTAGAAAAAAATACAATAAGTAGGGGAAGTTTAAAAATATCTGTTGAATGAAACATTGTCTCAAAAAAATTTCTAAACATCAAACTTCCCAGTTTTCCTTTCTTCTTTCTGAGGCCCATGGTGTACAAGGGAAGAAAATCAGTAAGACAGGATCAAAGTCCAATTATGATCAAGAGTAAACGCAAACTGAAAGAACTAATCAAATTCAGTGACATTCTTGGTATTATCTTGTACCACATATTGTTTGAAATAAAGTGGCTCGTTCACCTAGTCTTAAAACAAGTCCTGCAATTGAGATTCTCATTATTCATATTCCACGTAAGAAAGGCTTTATAGTCATGAAGTCTGTACAACTTCAGTTTTTCTCCAAGCACCAAACAGGAGACGGGAATGTAATGGACAAATACAAACTAAGTAGCTTGGTTTTATTTGTGATCTAGGCAGATGTTTCTAACCATCGATTTTCCCCTATGACATGGAAATCTAAGCAATCAACATAAAGCTTTTTAAATGCCTCACATGAAAGCTGATTGTATTAAAAGATATTAGTGGTAGAAGTGTGTACAAAGGCAAGCTGTTATCTGTCAGCAGATAGAAACCAGCAGAGGCCTGCAGTGCTGTGCTCTTTCTGACGGGGGCCCTGCTTAGTGAGACACACATTCTATTGAGTGGACAAAAATCGCCTGAGACTCGTTTCTAGGTTGTTGAAGTTCTGAAGAAGGAAGTAGATTAGTCAACTGTGTCATCTACGAGTGGCATGAATATGACGCAGAGGTAACCGATATTTTGTATGCTTCATAAAATGATAGTGTGCATGGTGTCCTTTAATAATTTGGGGTAGGTATGATGTGTTACATTATATTTTTGGAAAAGCTTTGTTGGTCTTCCCTTGGTTGAAGACTTCAAAATGGTTACTCAAGATGATAGAATAATAAAATATATTATGAAAATGAATTTTAATTCTCTCTTGCATTCTGTATCAGAGGCTCTCAACCAGGGGTGATTTTGCTCCCCAGGGGACATTTAACAGCTTCAGACATTTTCCATTATCATGACCAGGGCTGTTGAGGGTGGGTAGGGCTACTGGCATGGAGTGCTTAGGGGCCAGGGATAGTGGTGAACACGCCACAGTGCATTGGACAGCCTCCACAGCAAAAAATTATCCAGCCCAATATCAATAGTGTGGAGGTCGAAGAATCTTGTTTTATATTAATTAGCAGAATGAACAAATTACCTAGTACATACATGATATAGTCCTAAAGTGCTAGTTCTTTTAAGATTAGAAAACTCAATGTTTTTTAAGGAGGTTTGTATAAAATAAAACAATTAATTATGTTATACCCAGTTTGAAACTACAGGACATAATTGTATTTTTAAAGACATGAAGAGGAGACATATTTCCTCTTCTGTTTGTATGTAAGGATCAATGTTTCTTTCTCCACCTATTTATAAATCCCTAAATTGAGGCCATCTTTAAACCTGAGCATAAGTTGAGTACAAATTACAGGGGGGAAAAGGTTATTGTTCACATTTAAGTTACAAGCACTGCAGATATTATTACAACTCATATTAGACTGAGTTATTAAATAACCCCTCTGGGTTTTACTCCTCCTGTTGGCGTGTGAGGGTGGGGTGAAATACATAACGTAATTGCATGGTTAAGTATCACTGGATTTCTAATTATAATCACCAGTGAAAATCTGTATTCATTTTGGATTTTAATCATGAAAATTCCCTTCCCACTCATCTCCCTCACTGTGACAGGGCAGGAGAAAGGAGGTCTGGCAGAAGACTGGAAAGAATATGGGGCAGTTCAGCTTAGAGAAATGGTCTAGACTGTGTCACTTAGCCTCAGCCAGGGGACCGTATTGGCGGAACCCTAACTGCAAAGAAATCAGCCGAGAAGTGCCCCAGTCCCGAACTAGAACTAACATGTATATGTACATGCAGCTGTTACCAAGCTGGGGGTAAAAATGGCATCAGATATCGATAAACTAAATTACAGTGACCGTGACCCACTAATCACTGTAATTACTAAATATCAATCCTTTCCTTGCAAACATCCCAAAATTATTTCTGGGCTCCTCAAAGAGGTGCCCCGCACGTGTCCATCATGTGCCCCGTCATCTCCTGCCCTTCCGTGTACCTCCTGGCGGGGGCTCACTGCCCTCTTGCCCCGGGAGGCACCTCCTGCTGGGCCTCCGGGTGACAGGGATCCTGCTAAGGGCCACGCTCCTTCCAGATGCTTCAGAGCGGCCCCCGCCAGATGCACGTCCACAACTCCAGCATAAACTGGTGGTGATACTTGGAAACAGTTTTCCCCAACTTCTTTTTCATCACATTTCAAATTCCTTGGTATTCAGTTTCAGCCAAGACATGCTGTTACATGAGGGAAAAAAAGGAGTTTTTAATAAAAGAGGAATGAAGTTGGAAGTGAATATTACAGTACAGACATCATCAGCCAAGAGCAATGTGTTATACAAAGAAGAATTTTGATTAGCCTAGAACTTGTGAAGCATCTCAATCAGTTGAGACCTTTACTTTTAGCTGCACTGAAGAATTAAGGGCTTTTCTGATTGCTTTTAAATGTGTGTCTCCAGCCTGACCACCCCCTGAACACCAGACTCGTGTGTCCAACTGCTGACTCACTGTCTCCACTCTGGGATCTGAGACGAATCTCAGACTTCAGTGCTGAGAAACGAACTACTGACCCTCCCTCCACCACTGCCTGCGTCTCACCCTCTCCCACGCTTCCTTGTCTAGGTCCGTGACGAGTCCAGTTTTTCTGTTCCTCCACCTAAAAAACCTGGAGTCATTCTTTAATCTTTGCAAAATTTCTCTTTCTCCCTATTTGAAACCCATCACCAATCTTGTGGGTTCCAGAGTCTGGAACTTCTCGCTACTTGGACCAAGCCACCACCATCTCTCACCTGGATGACTGCAATAGTCTCCTGAACGGTCTCCTCCTTCCAATTAAACGAAAGCTCCTAAACTCTTTTCCATACAGATCCTGTATGTTAGATTATGTAAAACCCTCTGATGATGTTTCGTGTCTTCTAGAATGAAAGTCAAAGTTCCTACAGGGGCTTAAGAGCTCCCCTCCCCCCTCACCTGTTTGGCCTGAGTTCTCCTGCCATTGCCTGCTCCATGGGTGTGTGATCTGTGCCATCACAGAGGGCCCTGTGCTCACAAGGTCCCCATGCACAGCTTAAGGCTCTGCTGTAGCTGCCTTGAAATTCTTAATAAATTTGGACAAGGGGACCCACACTTTTATTTTGCAGTAGGGACTGCAAATTATGTGCCTGATTGGTCCAGTCTTCTACTACCCTTCTCACCACTACCCTCCTCACCCTGCTGCAAACACTCCGGGCGCTCCCCCTCCTCAGAGCCCTCGTTCTTGCCATTCCCCCGCCTGGCTCTCTCTTCCCCAGAGAGCGTACGTGACTCATACCCACAGCTTGCTCAAGTCTTTGTCCTAATGCTAACTTGTGAGGCTTACTCTGACCACACTATTCAGATTGCAAGCTGTCTCCTCATTCTCCTTACTGTGATGAATTTTTTTTTGTATTTATGACCTTCTTACATATTAAAATTTTTCTTATTTATTATGTTAATTGTGTGTTGTCTATATTTCTCCCTCTTGAATATAATAAGCTTTATGCAAGCAAAGATCTTTACCTGTTTATTCACTGCTGTACACTATGTGCTTGATACACAGTAGGTCTTAATAAATACTGAACAAATGAATAAACATTGGAGATTGATATCCTCTGTAGTTAGTCTTCTTTAATACAGAATGATATGCTGCACGTAGTTTCATAATAGAATGTGACTCATTTCATTCACAGAGTAACATTTTGTTGCGTCCATATGTGCTCCACTCTAATTCAGAAAGTAACATGTCAAGGTCTTCTAAATGCCACCAAAGTATGGGAAAGTTTCAGTTTATATCAAAATAGTTAACTGCAGGTCGATTTTGAAATCTGAAATATTTTGTGAGGGAGGCATCAGCGCCTCTACAGTACAAGGAAAAAAAATCTTGCGAATTGGGATTCCTCACTAAAAACAAATAAAATATTTATCTCTCCATTCTTCACCCCCATAAAAATAATCAGCTTTAAGTACACAAAGAACTTTTTGGTTAGTAAAACTGAAACCTATTTGTCTGATGGCTGAGTCTGGACAGCACTGGAGACAAGTGAAGAGTCAGATCTGACTTAGTGTCGCTGAATTTCATTTCCTCTAAGTGAGGCTCCGAGTGCCGAGTGCGAGCCTCTCTCATCGTCCCGGTAGTGCCACAGACCTAGACTTCTGCACATTAGCGTATCTCGTCCTGTCGTGAGTCCTTGTGCAGAAGTTTGTCTGTAAAAAGACGACAGGTTACCAGCAGGTCTCAGCCCTTTTCATCTGTTATTACTTTTGCTTTTCCCCTTATGTTCAGTCTTATTTTTTGAACGTTTACTATCAGGTGATGATCTTGTTTCTCATTTTACTAAGAAGATGGAAGCAATTGGAGGAGAATTTCTGCAAACTCTCACTCCCTCCTCTAGCCAACCTCTGGCCTCTGTGCCCACATATTCTACTTTCTCTCTTGTTCCTAAGGATGAATTGTCCATGCTGGAGTCCACAGCCAACTCCTCCCCTTTGAAAGGGTATCACTCTAGCAATTCTCCTCTTTCTGGAATTTTCTCCTTGCTAGCATGATCTTTCCCATCAGCATGTAAATATGCTATGTCTTCTCTCATTACAAAAAGGGTAATGTCTTGATCTCAGGACCCAGTTTCAGCTACTGCCCCATTTTTCCTCGTCTTTTTATAGTAAATCTCCATAAAAGAATCAACTATGTTTACTCTCTCCAGTAGTAAATAAAATAGATTCATTTCATCCTGAATCAGGCTTTTGCTTTCAACATTCCACAGAAACTACCCCTATCTCTTTAAGAACCTCTGTCACTGAAACCAAGGTCTTCGCTCAAATCCTCTCTTACCTGACCTATGAGTGGAATCAGACACAGCTGATTATAACTTCCTCCTTGAAATATCCTTTCACTTACCTCATAAGCCTGGGTTTTCCTGTACTTCACTGTCCATTCCTTTTTCCCTTCCTGGTTCCTTTTCATCTCCTGACTTCTTAATTTTGGAGTGGCCCAAGGTTCAGCCCTCAAATCTGTCTTCTGTTCTCATGTAATTTCTGAATAAGCTTTTGGTACCATCTGTATGCTAAAAACCCCCCTAAATTTATCTCTCTATCTGAATCTCTCCTTTTAACTCAAGATTTAAGTATTTCTACTTGAATGTTTAATTTGTCTCTCAAAATTAGGATATCCATATTTCCCGTCACTCTTAACTTGCTCCTGCCAAATTCTTTCCAGTCTCCATGGATATATAGGAATTCCATTTTTCCAGGTGCTCAGGCCACAATCTTTAGAGGTAATCTTAATACTTCTCATATCTAGTCTGCAGTACATCCTACTAGCTCTGTCTTTGAAATATATTCAGAGAATCTGATTCTTTCTTGTCACTTCCACTGCTACTAACGTGGTTTAAGACTGGTGTGTAAGACTGATGTCTAAGACTGATTATCCTTTGCTTGGATTATAGCAATGACGTCTTAGCTAATCTTCCTTTTTAAGTTTTCCATTCCATCTCTCACCTTTAGTCTATTCTCCATATAGCAGCCAGAGTGGTCCTTAAAAAACAGAGCTGTTCATTCATTTCTCTGTTTAAAATCTTCCATTGACTTGCCATTTTACTCAGAGCAAAGCCAAAGTCCTACAAGGGTTTAAACAGTCTGGCCTTCTGTAATTTCTCTGACTTCATCTCCTTTTTGTATGTCTCACTCCACTTACACATCTTCCTTGACCATGCTGGGCATATTTCTTTTGCACAAATTGTGACCCTATTTGGAGGAATATTCCTTGAATATCAGGATGACTTGCTTCCTTACTTCTTTTAGATTTCATTCAAATCTCACCTTCTCAGTAAAGGTTTCCCCAACTACTATATTTAGATAACTACCCCTCAAAACACTTTATCCTCCTTCTCTGTTTTACTTTTATTCACAGCAGTTACAACCATGTAATATTCTATATATTAACTTGTTACTTTTTGTTTATAGTCTGTGTCCTCACACTAGAATACAACTTCCAGCAGATATTTGTGTTTTTGTCTATTACTATTTTCCTAGTGCCCAGAACAGTGCCTGACACATAGTAGGTGCTCAATAAATATTTGTTTACTAAATGAATAAATTTTTTTACATACTTGATTAAATGCATATACAATTAAAACCTTTTAATGAAAGATTATTTTGGAATATATGTAAGCCATTTATTCACTTCTGCATAGAATTTTCCTACTGCTCTCCCATCTAACTTCATTCTTGTCTTTTTTGATCATTTGTTTTTCCCTGGGATTAGAAAGCGTGTCCTATAGCCATAACATGTGGCATTTTTACTCTAATAGATATTTTCAGCTCTAAAAGTTTGCGTAGGCCAGTAGCAGCTGTTTGGTGCCAGCCACCCAGGTCCCATGCTGAAGAGGAGGATGTTCTGATTCTGCTGTCATTCAGTGTAGGGAATATGAGTGACAGATTAAGAAAAAAGCATAAAATACCTAATGTTACTTCACAGTCTGCTTTTCCATGATTGAATCTTCCCAAATTGTGCGAATACTCTAATTTTCAGACATATTAGTCTAATTATGCTTTCCAAAACATGAAAAGATAAATCAGAAAAAAAATCCTTGGGGGAATGCATGCATGACCCATATACCTCCTATGACTTCTCATGATATAGCTGAGCTAGCATGTGTCTACATATATTTGCATGTGTATATGTGTGCGTATGTACGCATCTCTGTGCATATGCCTAGTTTTAAAAGGCATTTGCTCAAGAGAAGGGGACTGTTCCTGAGAAATCCCCAATATTTTGTCATGAAATCTGAGCATTTAACTTTACGCATGACTCTCCTGATCCTTGGCCAGAAGTAAATGGCACAGGGCTATTATGAAAGTGACTAATGGTGAAAACTTTTTAGTTCCTGGAATCTATTAGGAGGCTTAACTTGACATTCATGGATAACTTCCTTTAGGAAACCTATACTTTATTTAAGGTGTGTGAAGAAACCTGGGTTTATTGTTATCATTCAGTGCACACCTCCAAAGCAATTCTTCTTAGATCTAGTCACAGAACGGTTTAGTGAGTAGACCTCATACTATCTTCTGGAAGTCTAGAAGGAAGGCAATAAATGACCATAGCAGGTTCTCTGTTTTCTGTGGAAACTGTGTAGGACGGTCATGTGAAGGTGAATCAAATGATTTGGACTTGATTTTTTTCCTACCACAGTTTTGTGATCTCAGGCTGATTACCACATGAGTAGCTATCAGTTGCTTTTTCTTTGTGTGGTTTCTTTGTATTGTTTGGAGTATTAAGCTCTGTGACTCTTCGTTGCTTCAGATTTATTGATAATATTTTATTAAATTACAGTTCAACATGAACTTGTTAGTGTCCAGGTTTAGTTATTACTTATGTAAGTTGCACTTACATCTAGATGCAGTGATATGTTGCTTATACAAACAGAAATGGACGTCAGAACTTGGCATTAGTGGCAATCAGGTCTGTAGAGATATGACTGAAGACTGTGTAAAATCAGGAGAATTCATTGAAATTGACTAAATCCATAATATAAGTCACTTACAGTTTACTAAACCAATAACTTACTCATTCAATTAGTAATTTAGTTTATTCAAAATTATGTATTAATGTCCATTTTGTTGCAGGAATTGCTCTAGACACTGGAAGTGTAGCAGAGAATAAAACAGTTCAAATCTCTACCCTCATGAAATGTACATTCTAGCGGCAATGGTGGTGAGGACGATAAACAAATAGATAAACAAATGATATAATGCCTGATGGTGATTTGTAAGCCACGAGAGAGAGAGAAAAGAAATACAGGACAATACTGGAGATTAAGGAAGGGCGATCACAGAAAGCCTCTCAGAAGATGTGACATTTAAACAGAGACCTGAAGAAGTCACAATGCAAGTTATGGCAATATCTCAGGGGAGTGTATCCTGGATACAGCAGGAACAGCAGGTCCGAAGGCCCTGTGGCAGGAAATGATAAAGTAATGACTGGTGATGGAAAGAATGGGAGGGTTAAAGAATCAGTTGTTACTAGGGCTAGATAATGGAGGATTTTGTAGAACAACCGAGAGACTTTGGTCTTTATTCTGAGTATGATGAGAAATCACTAGATGTTTCCAGGGAGAAAAATGATAGAATTTTATTTATAGTTTTGAAATAATCCTTGTGTGACGGACATACTAATGGGAGAAAGGGGTATAAAAATGGAAGCAGAGAGACCAGATAGGAGGCTGTTGCAGGAACTCAAGGGAAAGCTGATGGTGCTTGGTCTCGGACTCGGACATCAGACAGAGTAGAACTGGTGATAAGCAATAAGACTCACAATAATAAGGCACCAGGCTTTGCTGGAGGAGTTGATGCAGGGTATGAGAGAAAGAGAGGAGTCAGGGATGCCTGTAGACTTTTGGGCAGAGTGACAAGTGAATAATGGTGGCACTAAGTGACATGGTGAAAACTGTGGGAGGAGGAATAGGTTTGGATCGGTAGATGGGAGTCAAGAGTTCAGTTTGAGAAATGTTAAAATGCTAAGCCCATTGGATATTCCAGGGCAGATATTGAATAGGGAGTTGGATATAGGGGTCTGGATTTTAGGAGAGAGGTAAGGGCTGGGGACAAGGTGTTAAAACTTGGAGGACATCAGGACATAAATGGGACTTGGCGAGAGCACCTATGAAGTAGGTGTGGATAGAGAGGAGAACTTCAATATGGAAAGGCTGGGAAGAAGGGGAGGATCCAGCAGAGAAGTGGGGGCAGGAAGGAGACGAGCTGGGGAGAGAGATCTTTCGGAAACAAGAAGGCAGATATTTTCATACTCAGGTGGTCTGTATGGTCTGTGTGTGTTAAGTGCGGCTGAATGATCGAGAAAGGAGGAATTATAATTAACCACTGGAATTTAAAGCATAAAGGTCCTCAGAAAATCATTAGCAAGGTGTCGTACACATGTAGGTCTCTAAACGATCCTTTTCTTCTTCCATCTCGATTCTCCATTGTCTGCTAATATTATTCTGTCTTTCTCAGTAGTTAAAATCCTATGGTCATCCAAGTTACAGTAATTAATTCTTTGTAGAAAGCCCTTTCTTTTCTTTTAAACCATATGTGAGGGCTTCTTCTCAGTCATTGCTCAAAGTTCAGGATTTAAACTGTTCACCCATTACTATACTCTCAGACATATTTTACTGCTCACTCTCTGTGATGTATTTGTTAGAAATTGTAAGGCAACTTTTGAAAACAAAATTCAATTATCTTTCCTTAGTAATGTCCTAATAACGTTTCACTTCAAATGTTCTTATTATGCTCACTTGCCAACGTTGCTCCAACTCTGCGCTTTTTGTTTGGGATCTTAATGTTTCGGAAGTATCGATTTTTCTGGTAAAGATAAATTGGCCTCTAAGTGTTCTCCAGTGTTCCAGGTAAATTAGTGACATAAACAGTATTTCCTAGGGAAAGTTCCCTTTCCTCCTCTTCTTTCCCAGAGTTTCAGTTAGTGACTTGCCTGTGTAGTCACTCGTTATTCAGTGGCAAAAATTAAACAATACAGTTCTTCAAATATTGAAGAGGGAAACACCTTTAGAAAGGGCAGAAGGTCAATGAGGTTGTGTTAGGGGAACCCATACTTTTTACTGGCACCTTTTTACTATTAATAGTTGCCTGGAACATCACAAAAGGAGGAATTGGGAAAATTCTATGTTTTGGTTGGGAGCTGGTGAAACATTTAATGTGGCTTTTAGAATTTATACTTCCCATTGTGTTTCTATCTGAGAACTTTCAGGCACTGATGGCAGAACAAAGCTCTCCATTTTTTGGCTGGATTTTTGAGAAATGAGAACTCTTTTCAACATATAATAAAAATAGCCACTACTATGAGCATTAGTGCCAATGGCAGAGTACACTGGTCATTCTGACTTAATCAACTCAGGTGGCATTTTGAGTACTTTCTCTGTACCCAGCAGGGTACAAGTCCCTCTTTACTAATGAATTCAAAGCCCGTATTCCTTCTACTCTAACATGTAGGTAGTTTGCAACAGACAGACTCATGTCACTGAAAGCTCAGCACTTGTCATTGAGGCCATATCAGAAGAACAAGAACAAGAGGTTTGAGGAGAAGGAAAGGGAAGTTTATTACTTTGCTAGCAAAGGAGGAAAAATGGTACAGTCTCATCTCCAAATCCAAATTTTCCTGAACATAAGCAGGAATAGAGAGCTTTTAAGGTGGGGGGATCCCATCTCTGCCAAAGACAAAGCCTGTGACGTCTGCCCACCTGGGCACACCTGGGAGGCTGGCACTGGCCTGGGATGACGGGGCTATTTCCTGAAACACAAAGAACAAAACATATTCTCCCCGCCCGAGGCAGGGATGCAGCTAGGCCACAGTTTCCAAAAAGAGTAGGGGAAGTCTTAAAGAGACAGAAAGTAGTTTTTTCAGGCCATTTTCTCTGTTACATATTCCCCACACTGTCAATGTTTCCCTTCCATGTCTATGGGAGGAGGAGTGATTACTCTGTTACACTCATATACAGCTAACCAGTACACAGTATGATAAACATGGTTCTGAACACATTGTTGTGAACCAGTGGCAGAAATGAGTAATTATCCCTTCAAAAGGCCAAAAAACAGTCACAGTGCCTTAACAGATAAGGAGGACAGATAATGGCATTCCTGACTTCAGGGAAAGCATAAGCAAAGGCATAGTGGTGACTTTTCTGATTGTATGAAATAGATCTCAATGACTAATAAACCAGTTGTTGAACTTTTCCAGAGTGAAATTTCAGGTCACTTTGTATTTAAATATTCATTTATACTCTTTTGAATCGGGCACACGCTGGTAATAATGGGAGTTGCCAGTGGCACACATACCCAGAAAGTCACCTGAACAACACCCAGCAAAGGGAGAGGTGAAGACATGCCATATGGAAAGCGCCTCAAAATTGTGTGCAATTCAGTGACTTAGAGGACCAAGAATCAAAATATAGAGAAAGAGAGAGAAGGCAGTGGGACAGATTATTCCTTCAACTTTGTACTTGCTTGTAAACATCCCTTTTGCCAGTATTGATTAAGCTTAAAATATAACATCAGAAAGGTCATATTTGGAAAGAAGGCCTGAAGTCAAATCCAGCAAGATTAAATAGCATAGGAAAGAGTAAAGGGGACTGCAGGTCTAGGAAATAATAAAATCCACTCTAAACCAAGTCTAACCTGACCCTAGAGATTAAGACAAGAATGAGGGATTAGGTATCCCCATAAAAAAATCTGTTTAGCAAAGAACCTTAATCCAGGCAGCAATTTGGGAAATAGATATGGATAACTGTATGTGGTTCCATCTTGAACCAGAACCTTTCTGATACAGGTGGTAGCATGTTTCCTTTTCAAGGCTAGACCTGTCTCAAAGATGGGGAATTCTGATATTGTCAGTGAAGGTTTATTTATGTTTGGCTGGAGTGGAGAGCTAGGCTTGAAGAGAGGGGTGGGATTCCTAGATTATGAGTTTGTGGTGACTCAGATCACCTTCCTTGGATCAGTATTCCCAGGGTGATGGGGAAGCAGGAGAGTGGGGGGCTGAGATGCAGCCCTGGAACCCCTGTGCACAGTCCATTTGCGCTTCGTACTGTCTCCTTCTGTATTTCCAGGGTCATCTGTAGTTGAAGATGTTGGTTAGGACTCTAATGTACAAATATTTCCCTAACATTAAAATGATTAGAATTTCTAAAATTTAACTCAGTCCCTGAGCTAAGCATCTTGAGTACTGCTTCTTCATAATTTTCATAGAATTCACATGGTTCTGGCCTCACTTGTGTTAATGGAAAAAGACCCAAACTCTGGAAAATAATTTAAAGAGGGTTATTCTGTGCCAAGTGTGTGTGACTATGGCTGGGGAAAACATGCCCTCAGGAGTCTCGAGAAAATGTGCCTGCCATAGCCGGGTTACGGTTTGGTTTTATACATGTATGGAGACATGAATTACACATAAAATCATAAATCAATACATTGAAGGAGTACATTGGCTTGCCCAAAAAGGTAGGATGTTGAGAAGCAGGGGGCTTACAGGTTATAGGTAGGTTTAAAGATTGTTGGATTTGTAATTGGTTAAAGAGATGAAGCTTTGTCTAAAGGCTTGGAATGTCTTAAGATAAAGATGTCTTTTAATCAGAGACAAGCCACCGGATGTTTACTGAAACTGGAGTGATCCGTTAAGTAAATTAATGACCTGCAACTGTGGTTTAAGCGTAGCTTGCATGGACTTACTTCCTGTTGATGATTTAGTATCTTATTGTCACAAAGAGTAACTCAAAAAGGGAAGAGGAATAATAAGGCATGTCTGATCTCCCTTCCGCTCATGGCCAGCAACCCAGCTTTAAGGTTTTTCTGGGGTCCCCTTAGTCTATGCAGTCAGCTGGGGTCTTAAGATTTTATTTTAGTTCCCACTTCTGATTTACAGGGTGTAACATAGGAGGGCATCTAGTTACTGCAGCTGAGAAGCTGGTATTTTCCCTTGATCTCCAACACCTGAACTCCTAAGCAGTTTATAGGTTACATCTGTTTTCATGTATCTTAACCAGATACCGTGTTAATTATATTTTCAAGTATATATGTCTTATTACCTCCTGTACTATGTTGTGAGTTCCTTGTGGTCAGGTAAGATGAGGACATGAGTGTCTGTTCTGATACTGACGTAACACCTAGCTTAGTGCCTGATCCAGCGTTTTCCCCATTTTGCTCACCAAAATCGCCTGAGATGCTGTCACAAAGCATTTTCCAGGCCCCTCCCAAGATACTGTGATTTAGGAATTCCAGGGTGGGGCCTCAGAACAATCTTCTTTTTTTTTTTAATCAATTATCTCTGGGGATCATTACTCCACTTTGAAAAACACTAGAGTCATTTGTAAGAGTTAAAAAAACCATGTTGAGTGATTATTGATATTCAAGGAATAAGGCAAGAGCAAAGCAAATTAGGAAGTATTATTTGTCTCCGTTTTCTGTAATAACTACTGGCTCCCTTGGCTGCACACGCTGTTGCACGTTGCTTCTTATTTCAAAACGTTACTCAGTGCGCAGTCACCCACCTCTCCTCCCACCCCATTCGCTTGACTCCCTCTTTCCTGGCCTTCCAATTTTAGCTTAAATGTCACTTTCTCAGAGACTTTGCTGAACTTCTCTAAGCCCTTCAAGTAGACCCTCCCCCCACTCAGCTTTTATTCTGTAAATTCTGGAAATACACTTGCACAAATAGACACACACGCACTCATTTATTGTCTGCTTGCTATTTCCATGTAGGCAGGGACTTTGTCCATTTAATCACCAACGTGCACTCAGCGTCTGATTCCATTCCTAGTATTTTATAAGTGTTGGCAAACATTTAACAAATAAAGGAATGCATGATCCACATGGAAATCCATATGTCCGTATGGACAGAATTTTTCCTAACATTGATTATGAAAAAACGACAAAGGCTTTGAAAATTCATGCTGTTTTATAGTTTGTTATTAAACATAAAACAATAGCACATTATATTACTTTCTTTGGTTACTGTATTGGTGAGGGAGATACCACTGTCCTTACAGTGCTGATGACAAAAAACTAAGTGTCTCTCTCCAGGTGTCACAGGTGGTAAGTGGCAGTGCCCACATGTCTTCTTACCCAAGTGCTGCATGTGTTCCTCTGTAGCACATTATGTACACACAGTAATCAAGCCTATCTAGCAGGGCTGTCTGTGTTTCTGCAGATTTGATGAAAGGATGTCATAATTATTGTCTCTCAAATTACACATTTTTTGAACTATGTCTTGGAAAAATCTATTTTTTATACACACACACACACACACACACACACATATATATAGTTTGAGTATCCCTTATCCAAAATGCTTGAGACAAGAAGAATCTCAGATTTCAGATATTTTCAGATTTTGGAATATTTGCATATACATAATGAGATATCTTGGGCATGAGACCCAAATCTAAATATGAGATTATTTATGTTTCATCTATACTGTATACATATAGCTTAAAGGTAATTTTATACAGTATTTTTCATAATTTTGTGCACAAAGCAAAGTTTTGATTTCTTACCATTTGCGAGTGTGTTTGTGGGGGGACCTGGGATGTGGGGAAATGTGTCACAGCTAAGGGACCTGGGAGGTCTTTACCTTGGGGAGGCTGAACAAACTCTATGTCGTGGGCTTGCGTTTTGACAGCGACTGTTCCTTGAGGTCAGGTGTGGAATTTTCCCCTTTTGGCGACATGTCAGTACTCAGAAAGTCTTGGACTTGGAGCATTTTGGATTTCAGGTGTTTAGATTAGGGCTGCTCAACCTGTGCTTTTCTTAAGCCTGTGTCTGCTGCTGCCGGTAGGCTTCACTGTAGACTCTCAGCTGCAGCTGGGAAGTTTCTTAGGGAGAAACAGCATCCCTTATCCCATATACTCAGGATTATGCTGACAGAATTTAATTTTAGGATTGAGCAGTGTAACCATTGCAGGACATGCTCAAAGAAAACTAATATTTCTGTTATAATGCAGCTCGAGGAAGGACTTCTCACTGCCTCTCCCTGTGACAGTGACTCTCAGTGTGGTGGGTTCACTCCTGGTCATCTCTGGCACCTGTGGTCAAAACCACCAGTCTGTTCCCCACAGCTGACAGGACACCATTCAGATGGAATTTTGACTTGTTTGTGACAATATTCTGCATATATAATATATGTATATGATCAGTTTTGAAACTTAGAATAGTTTTATACATTGTTTATAGTCTTTAAGAGAACTAAAGTTTCTAATTATGATAAAATGTGTGTATTTTATGGCCTCAAATAAGAATCCTTCATTAAAATATCTAATAAAACACAATACAAAGCCTGTGGTAGTCTTTCTGTTTAAAAGATTTTGTTTTATAAACTGCATTCTTTGAAAAAATTTTTGTTTGGCCAGCCATGGGCACGAGGAAATGGACAGGTGCCCTCTGTGTCTTTGGATGCAGTACTCTAAATATTTTTCTAAAGGTTGTAAATCAATAGTCAAAGCATACTACTTTATTACCTATGGATTTCATCTTTCTTCAGATGGTTCAATGTTAAAGAAATTTACAGTCTAATAAATGTACTGTGGGTTATGTGATAAAATCATGTGATTTAATATTGAAGCCAAGAAAGATGATTCTGCCATCTTCCTGCCTTTGTAGAAGAACATAAGAGTGAGCACTGAAGCGGTAACCCTACAGCCAACTTAATAAATTCAGGGCCAGGTCAGAGAAGGGCCAGGTCCAAAGCATACTCAGATTGGACCTTGACTTTGGGTGACCCTATGGAACGTGACTGCACAGATACGAACTCTAGATTGTGGCCTGACCTAGCTTCTGATGGGGTATGTGGCAACCATTTCTGAACTGTAAAATTGACTCTATTAAACTGAATGGTTAAGAGGGAAAGTTTGATTGGCCGTAATCATATTCAGGTTAAGAGGTGGGCTAGCCAGACAGCTACCTGGGCTACCTATCTAGGTGATGTTGTAATATCTGTATAGTAAATTTAAATGAAGTGCCAGTTCACTTAGTTCTCCTGCTATACCTTCTTCCAACTTGGCAAGATGAATCTTGGTCTTAGTCCAGCCAAAGGAGGCAATACCCAAGAATCAAAATAAACACATAATGAAACACATAAAATAAATACCTAATAAACAAATAATGAAAATAAACACCTAATGAAAGCAAACACATCCTCACTGAGATTGACCCATCTCGTTTAGTGTTTGGTGGCACGTACTTGGAAGTTGCATAGTGCACAAAAGGCCACACCACCAACTCTGAAACCAGTCAGCTGAGAGTCACCTCAGGCTGGGGGTTGGCAGGCAGTTCCGTACACAGAAATGCTGAAAATGAGTAACGCAGGATATACCACTGTTTACTGGGGAAAATGCTTATTTAGCTACATTTTCAAATCCAGGCCAAAACGTTGAATGTTATGAGAAATCATAGACGGAAACAGAAGGAAAACTCGAATTCTGAAAAGTGGCAAACAATTTCTAATTTGAAAATCAGAAAATTCCAGAAGAGTAAAATGTTATAGTCAATGAACATAATAAATCTATTTTTAACATAAAGTGGAACAAAATCTATACTGATAGAAAATTAGTATCTTCAAACTTTAAACTAAATAAATATTGAACATGCTATTTAAAGAATATGTGCGTTTGAAGAAACGCCAAGTTATTGGCCTAATGGGACTCTTACGTCTCTTTCAGCATACTTAGTCCTAACAGTGACTCCTGGTTTGTTTCCTTCACACAACCTCTAGGTTTATCACATGACTTAGCTGATGGAAAATAGCCAATGGCTCAACATTGCTTATAGGAGGAGGTCTGAGCTCTTTGGCCTTGCGTTTATACTCTTACTAGTTTGACTTCAACCTGCATTTCCAACCCTAATCCTCACCCTACTCCCAGGGTACCTCTGCTACAGCCAAGTGAGTCTGATCCCTGTTTCCTAAACTTCCCTGAAGTGTTCCTACACTTACACCTTTGCTCCACTCTCCTTTCTCCCTTATACACCCCTTATTATTCTGTCTTATCCAAACGCTTCCCTTCTCCAAGGCTCATATCAAGTACAACAATTTCTTTCTAGATTGCCCTAACTCACAGTTACTGTTATCTAATGCCACACACATCTCTGATTATCAGCACCAGTCATTTGGCAATGCATATGCACTGCCTTGTTTCGTTAGTTCTTTTTATCACATGCCTGAAGGCTACTTCCCCAGTTGGGTTGCAAATTCCTTAAGGATCAGAAGCATATGTAACCTATCTTTTCATTTCTATAGCATATAAAATGGTACCGTGCAAATGTGAGGTATTCAGAATATAATTCAATCTAGTATCATTTTGGGAGTTTAATTTTAAAAACATTCTGGATCATTTTCCTCAATACTGTTGTATATAAGTTTTGATCTTTGGGATTCTGAGAGATTCTGTTCCTTTAAGCCTAGCATCTTTCAACTTTGACTCTTATTTTAAGTTTTAACAAATAGAATCTCCAAAATTAGTCAACAGAAATGTCCTAAATTAATGTAGGTGACCTAGGTTCCTTTGCTATATTTTGTACAACTTTTATATGTTGCATCAAGAAAAGCAAATAATTACTGAAATGAGTAACACGGAGCTTCACTGGTTAGTCAGTCTTCTTTTTCTGGACGCAAAAACTTCCACGCAAGGCTCATTTACATCTGCACAGTGCAAAAGGAAGTTTTGGGCAAAGTGTCTGCAGACTCAGTTCAACATGCGTGTCCCACGTAACCACATGGTCCTTATAAAACCACCCATATCCGTTCTCATACACCATGTCTAGCCGTTGTGTTAATCATTACTGACAGCTGCACTTTTTTTTTTAGGTTCTGAGCTCCTTTGTGGCAATGTGAGATGTGGTGGGTTGTGAGTAAAGCGAATGCCACTTTAAAGGCAATCATCCCCAATCGGACTTTTATACACCATCAAAAAGAGTGGTTTGGTTACATATACATGGTTTACTCTCGACTTGGAGTTCTTTGAAGGCAGGGACTGTTCATTATTTCTTCATCATCTCCAGGTGCTCAGTGAATGTTTATTGGATAAATATTTGAAGAAAGAATAAAGGAATCAAGGGAATGTGTCTGGGAGGCCGAGAAATTGATAGAAGTCCCACAACCAATGAATGTTTACTAAGCACCTATTTATGAGCCCTGAACGTCAAAGAGGGTGAAGGCAAATATGCTAGAACAGCCTCATCTAGGCTCCTTTTTTACTCACTTTGAAATGAAAGCAAGTGCAAAGAAAAAGTAGGAGGAAAAAGAGTTCCCTTCTATTCTCCCCAATTCCTTTCCTGAATGCAGAATGTGCATGGATGTTCTTAGATTGTTGAGTGCTTGTTGTCTCCCATTCTGCACATTACCATAAAAGGTAAAAATTGGTGGTTTGTTTAGACTTCTTAACATTCCAAAAAAAAAGGACAAGCAAATGTTTACAACAATATTCAGATGTCTGTCTATTGTTGAAAAATATATGGCAACATTTCTGCACAGCAATAATTTTCTGAAACTGAACAGTAGCTGCAACCTTTAAATGGGGCACATGGGTAATATTTCCAGGCTGCCTTATACACGTTTCTGAGGCACATGGAACTTTACAAGCACCATCTGGACTAAACACACGGTTGTTGAAGAATTCTTGATGATGTTAAGAATGGGAGGAGGCGTGGAGGGTGGGTGGCACATCAACTAATTTTTAACTGAGCTATACACCTTACCTGGGGATAATGGAGAAAGACATTGAACTCGGGATAATTTTTCAGCGTATGTGCCATGGCTTAGCTGTGCTTATATCTTTAAACACTCTGGGCTTCATTGTCTTCATTGGTTACAGGGGGTCACTAGATGGTCACTAAAGCGACTTTCGGCTTTACCATTTTCTGATTCTTTCCTTAACTATCCAACAAAAGCAGAACATAAGACAGGAGAGAAACCTGTGTGAAGGAGGAGGGATAGGAAGAATGATAAGTTAGAGGAAGCAAACTGATACTAATTTAGTCCCTACTTCCTAGCTACTGTTTTACGTTGTCTCTCCTAATCATTCCCGACACAACATGAGGTAGTTTTACGATAATCAGTTTATAAATGAAAAAGAAGGGCTTAGAGTTCAATGACACATCATAGAAGGAGAATGTGTGTCCCGGCTTCTTTGGCCCTTAACATAGGACACTTCCAAACGGACTTGCTGATTCAGGGGCCTTTCTTTCCACAGAAAATTGGATTAGTGAGGCAACAGCTTTACTCGAACTCTAACTCACAGGCCTACATTTGAACGCTGTGAATTTTTAAATGATATAATACGTATAAAGCACCTGGCATGAAACCAAGTACTTAGCGCTTAATAAATATCAACCCCATACCTTTTTAGTTGCCTTAGAAACCATTGCCTTTGTATATTTGACAGGGCAAATTCACAACTTTAGACATTTAAGTGATTGAAAGAGTTACTAACAATAAAATACGAATGTTTTCCTTTACAAAGGAAAATATATGTCTCTATATCTATATTTGTATCTATACCTATATGTATCTGACTATAGACATATATGACTTCAAGACTTGAGTCAGGATCATAGCTTATTTAATTCAAGTAATATGGGAGGCATTTCACAATCATGGACTGGAATCATCCTAACACATTATGTGTATCAGCAGCAATCACCATAACAAAGGGAATCTCACATAAATCTTGGCAGAGTAGTTACTACATGTATTTATAAAGGGCAATCTAATACATCTCTTTGGTTTCCAAGGTGCTAACACAGTCTTGAATAATAAACTCTTCGGTTCTTAGAAACCAGGAATGTCTTTGGGAATCCTGGAAAAAGAAATAAAAAAAAAAAAAAAAATCTCTGTAAGCTGATCAAGCCCAGACTATTGCCAAATAGAATTAACTCACATAACGCTGGCCCCAACCCTATTACTTAGAACCAGTTTTGAGATCACGAGGCATACATGTTGCTTTGCACTGGTAAGCATGTGGCCAAAATGAGTTAATTATTAGTAATTTAAAAACTACTCAAAGTTTGCTGGTTAATGATAATGGATCAACTCGACTTGATGGTGAGTTCTGGGATGAAATGAAAGGGAAAAGTCCAGGTGGAAAAGAGGATTACTTTGATTGGTTTGATGTTGAGTGTCTGATGCTACTTCCATACTGAGAAGGGCCCGAACCAGCCCTGAGAGCCAAGCTACCTGCTACCTGTGGAAGTCAGGAAAGCAGTGGTAGGAAGAGCAGCTGACACCTTACCTAATACTACAAACTGCCTGTGCAGAGCAAATTAAAAAACAAGAGGATTCTTGTTTTTATTGCCTGATTCTATTTTTTCTTCAAATAATGTTAAGAAGGAATGTTAAGCTTTCAAAGAGATACATATCAAGAAAATGGATTTTTCTATAATTTTAAAAAATTTAAGATTAGGTAGGATCTATTTGACAATACCTATGTGTCTGTATATTAATGCTTAGGGAGAAATATGTATAGTTATATTAATCTATTATATTATATAGTTAATTATATTTCATTTAATTTGAACTAAAATGAAGTAGCTATTTCTTCCTTCCTTCTTTCTTTCCTTCATTTCTTCCTTTTTTTCCTTTGAAGCCCCCACAATCAGTGCAAATCCATCCTCTCCCCTGCCCCCTACACATGGCCAGACCTCTTTTCCCTCTTTGGAAACTATGTACATCAAATGAACTGGAGAGCTAAGGTATTTTACCACTCAAATAAGAGATTTCTCACACGTATGAGCATCAAAAGGCTTTTGAACTAAATTTTTACTCCTGTGATTTCTATAATTCTTCACTTTACAAGTTTATTGTAGACACAAAGTGGAGAACTTGAGAATTAAAAGTTTACTGTAAACACTGTCAAAAAGATAAAAGATTAAAGAATTTCAACAGGAAATTGTTAGAGTCATCCTTTATGTGGCAATGTCTGATTACCATCAGCTCTGCCATCCACGAGTGTTCTGAGATACAACAAGGGCAGATTTCACAAGTTCAGATAAGAAAGTCGATCCCGACCCAAGAGGCACATGGACGGATTCTGTTTCGAGTGAATGCTAATGGCTCTCTGTTGACGAACCAGTAAGAAGTGGAGTTGTTCCCCCATCTCCTCCATTCTTATTATTCGAACAAAATGTAAATTGAGAAAGGAATGTAACAGCCTCAGGCTAATCTGATTCAACTTTTATGTAAAAAAGTTGTAAGTTACTTTTCAGTTGCCACGGACCCCCGGGTTGAAGGTCACTTACCTGTGTGTGCCCAGGTAAACCACGTGCGCCACCAGGGCGGAACCTCCGTGCTCAGACTGAGGAGCGGGACGGAGCTAAGACTCGGGCACCACGCGGCAAGACCCCGGATGCAATTAAACGACGCCATGGCGGCCGCCTGCCCTCGCGGCGGGACCCAGGCGGATCAGCCTTATTACTTACTCTCCGGCTGTAAAACCTGCCCCGGCCCCCTGCTCCGGAAGACAAATTTGAGTCCAACTCGTGTCTCCTTGTTTTGGCTGCCGGACAATAAGCCTTTCTCACTGCAAAAACCTGGTGCTTTGGTGTTTGGCTTTTTGTTGCACGTAGGCAAATTAACCGAGTCGTGTGCAGTTACGGTAGGAATATGGAATGTAGAAGAATAGTCTTTGCTTTGCAAAATGTCAGATTTTACTTAAAGTAATAGGTTACAGACAAGTAATGTGAAATAAAGGAGAAAGCCTGACATGCCCAAAGGCTATTAAATGCTCACTTTGTAGCAAACAGCCCCCTGGCTGGCAGCGCTTCCTCTGAGAACCCTGATCACTGTTCTGCAGCTTTGGAAACAAGGAAAGCCCCAGCTGTGGGAAGTGGTTTCTCTTCCGTTTCCCTGTGGGTAGTTCTGGGGTAGCAGCAGCTGGAAATCCAGGATTAGAGACACATGAGCTGTGCACTTCCCCAAATCAGTATTTCCTCAGTGCATTGCACCATGGGTGGGGTGGAGAGGAGGTTATTTTCTGTGTTAGTTCTGGGGTTTAGGAAAGGAGTCCAGAAATAATATTGACAAATTAGACATGGAAAAAGGGAATGCAAATCTATTGAATATTTCATCTGTGCCAGACACCATGCTATTATTATAGTGTTTCATTTATTTCTCAGATAAGGAACCTGAGGAATGAGATAAAGAAATTGAGTCTCAGAGAGATTATGGAACATGTCTGAGGTTACATAGCAGAATCAGGTTTTGAACCAATATCTGTCTGTTTCTCAGACTCTCTCTCTACTTCATGACTCTGAATAGCATCCGCAGAAAGAGCTGAAAAGCAAAGCCATTGTAAATGATCATCATTCCAGGTTAAAAAATTAGGCAAGCAAACAAACAAATCTTGTTTATGTTGTTTCACTTTGTTTACTTTTTTGCTTAGAAAGGAACAAAGCCCTCTCAATCAGGCTGCTTCTGTCTTTTGCTGTTTGGAGACATTCTTAGAATATCTGGGAATATTTGGAAAGTTCTTGAATAATACAACTATCCCAGGTATAACTTTGCTCCCTAAGGCTGTGAGGTGAGTTCCAGTGTGAAAGAATGCCTGGGGTGATTTTACACACACACATACACATAAATTACACTATAATATTATATATATATATATATGTATATATATATATATATGTAGGTAATTTATTAACCTTTGGTTTTCTAAATTAATTAAAAACACTGGTTCTACGTCTAGGATCCCATTTTGGTTAGTAACTATTAATAAATAACTAAGCTGATTTTGATGATGGTTTACACCAGTTTTGTTCAGACTTCAGTGTTCCTAAGGATCACTTGTAGGGTTGTTAAAACACAGATTCCTGGGCCACACTCCCGAGAGGCTGGTTCAGGCGGTCGGGATGCTCTCTGAGATTTACATTTCCAACAGCCACATGTGTGCTGCTGCTCTGGGCCAGGGACTGACTACAGTTGGAACAGGACTGGCTGAGAAATTGAGTAGGACAATGGAAGAATAGAGACCAATTCTGAACATTTTCTTTTTGGTATTCAGTCTTTTCTGTTACAAGGATCAAGCTGGAATGCATTCTTTTTCTTCGATGATGATTTCCTATTGCAATTCAACTCAGGGAATATTTTCAAGCATCTTCTTTGTTCCAAACATAATGCCACACACTGAATGAAATTTATTCTTAATGCTTTGAAAAAAATAGATGCTTTAAGTCTCTCAAGTTGCTCTAAATTGGAGTTTTAAAACACATAAACGAACAAATCTTAATCATAGTATAAAAGAAGGAAGAAAAGAGTTAGAGGTAATTGAGTACAACCTTATTTATAGATGAAGAAAGTCCTCAAATTAATAAGCTGTCCAAGTTCACACAGCTAATTGTGGACATGGCCTAGATTCTAATTCTATGTTTTTGGTAAACACCTCAGAACCAAATTTTTGCTGGATTTTGAAAAAAAAAAAATTTCTTTTCTGGGAAATATTGCTGAGATTTTATCTTTTCTTTTCAATTCCTACTTTTACCAGCTCTTACCACCTCATGTATGAATTATCACATCTGTGTCTGATGTTCTACTTGCCAGATCTCTACTGCCTGTAACTCATTCTGCTCCCCAGGGCCAGAATAATCTTGAATTAGTTTTTCCCTCCCACGTTCATGTTAGATTCCCATTCTGTCCTGAGCGGAACTGAAGCTTTTCTGCCTGGCTCTCGAGGATTTCTAAACTCTGCTGACACTTGCCCATCTGCACTGTTTCTCTTACTGCTCCCCAACATGAACCTTCAGCTCCAGACCTGTCATTCTCACATGCACACCAAACCATGCGAATTCCCAGCCTTCACTCACAGGGGTTTACTCATTTACAATGCCCTCTCTGTTCCTCTATATGGAGAATCAGAATAGAGTGTTGATTTATAGCTTGGGCTCTAACAAAAGTCAAATCGCAATGAAATCCCACCTATGGCTCTTGGATAACTTATTTAACCTTTCCAGACGTTCTTTGGTTTCCTCCTATGGGAAATGGGACAATAGCAGCAATTTGCCATAGGTTTGTGGTGGAGATTAAATGAGACAACGCCTGCAAAGTGCTTTGCCTGGTACCTGGCATGTAGTGAACACAGTGTCAGCAATTATTGTTGTTAAACTGTTAATCACACTTCTAGCACATTGTTAAATTTGCTTTTTCCAAATCCCTCTTAAATTTATAGTCTCATTAATACCATTCAGTACCTAATGATTTATTTTTCTCTTTTTTTAAGAAAATATTTTTAAAGTTTTCCAGATTTTTTCTCCTAACTGGACAGTAAACAAGTCGACTGGAGGAGAAAGAAAATGGTGGCTTAGTGGCGACCTCCTGGCTCTCTGCTCCCAGAGAAGGAGGTGCAGAACTCGGAGGGCTACACACCAGTGGATCACTCCCACCCCCAAAACTGCACTGTGAATCTGCGCAGAAAGGGCGTGGGACATGCAGCACAGGGGGAAAACGATGACTGGAGATAGGATGGCAAAGACTGGCGAGTGCCAGATGTGCAACAGGGAAGAGAGCCTGGGGCGGTGCCATCTGACCCACAGGGGGACGCCCGGCTCCTCCACTGACCTTCACGTCACTAAGACAGGGACGCGCCTGAAGTCGTGCAAAGTCGTGGCACAGGACGACAGGCTCGGTGGAGAGGAGACAATAGCAGGAAACATTTTGAACTCCCCGGTGCTCGTGTTGGGACCGCACTGGGCGGAGAAGGGACTGGACTGAGTGATTACTTCCTGCGACCACGCGAGGGGGTTTGGAGACAGGCACCTGCCTCTGGCGGTCAGCGCGACCGGAACGAAGGAGGTGAAGGCTGAAAAGGGGGCGCTGCTCCTGGAACCTGCTGGTGATTCAGCAGGATCAGGGCAAGACCCGCTGCTAGGCAGACGTGGGACTGTGAGGCGGCGGGGACAGCTGGCGGCCTGCTGATTCAGCCGGCCGAACAGGCGTCTGCCGAGTCCTGAGAGGTCGCCCCCAGCGCTGGCTCTCCAGGGGTGGGCGGCTGCCGTTTGGGGGTCCACGGCCTGGAGATGCTGCGGAGCCCCGCAGTTTGGGCGGCACCCCTCCCCCAGCCCGGGGGCTTCCACGCCCGGCGCGGAGGGCTCCGCCCTCGGAGGTGGGGAGGGGCGGGAAAGCGCCTTCGCAGCGTGCCTGGCGCGAATCGGCCCCACTTTGGTGCCGAACAGTAGGGACAGCCTGTTGATGGGCCGCCGGACCAGCCTAGTCGTCTAACAAGACCATAACTCTAGGGCTCGCTCTTGGCGTCTGGTCGGCTTCCAGCACTGGGGTTGGTGGACAGGGAAGGAAAGACCTGGCCAGAGACCCCGCCATGGCACCAATGGACCCCTCCCATCAGGAGCAGCCTCCCACCTGCGGTGGAAGAGCCCTGAGTAACATATTAGCGGCTCCCCCTAGCGGCAGATCAAGCAACCATAGAAGCACACACACTCAGGCTTGCAGGCCCCAGCTGCCATCTATCTTGTCCTTACCCCCAGCTTAAGGGGGACCAGGGTCCAAGTAACCCTCAGGAGTGGCAAGACACTTGCCAAAGATCAGTGCATGCGTGTACCCCATCTGGGGTACATGAGAGACGCAGAAACATGTCGAGCGGTTACCTCGATAACTGGCTCCTCCATGCAAACTATAGTCAATGACAGAGAGGGTAACCCTGTAGGTTAACACAGTGCCTTCCATCTCAACATACTGGAGGACAGTGGAGTCATACACACAAGTGTGATCCACCACCTGGGAGCTAAAGCTGGGGAAGCAAACTGACTAATCTCCATTGGCAAGAGGTGAAGACAACAGGTCAGAGGTAACCCAACTTGCTAAAAGACCTCTAAGGCAATACAGGACCAGCACACCTCTCCCCAGTACTGTCATGGAACAACCTTTGGGGATGTGGAGATAGGGACATAAACCAGGCCTAGCACCCCCAGTTCTTGACCAAGTAGCCTGATGAGAAAGAATCAGTAAAAGAATTCAGGAAACATGAAAGATCAGAGAAAAGAGTCACCCCCAAAAGAAATTATTACATTCTCAACAATGGATACCAACTTAAATGATTAAAATGATGGAGGAAGAATTACAAATATGGATTGTAAGAAAATTCAATGGAATTGAAGAGAAAATAGAAACCCAACACAAAGAAGCAATGAGAACAATATGGGAAATGGATAAAAAATTCTCTAAAGAAATTGAAATATTACAAAAGAACCAAACAGAAATACTAGAAATGAAAGAGGCATTCAAGGAGCTACAAAAAATAATGGAAAGTCTCCAGAATAGGATGCATCACACAGAGGAAAGAATCTAAGAGCTTGAAGATAATGCCTATTTCCTAAACAAATCAGATAAGGCAAAAGAACAAAGATGCAAGAGACAAGAACAAAACATACAAGAAATGTGGGATTATGTAAAGAAACCAAATATAAGAATTACAGGCATCCTGGAGAGGGAAGAAGAAAATACACAGGGCCTGGCAAATCTATTTCTTGGAATACTGGAGGAAAACCTGCCTGGCCTGGCCAGAAATCTAGATATCCAGGTACAAGAAGCACACAGAACTCCTGGGAGACTCAATGTGAAAAGGCAATCACCACGTCACATAGTTATTACGCTGGCCAAAGTAAACATGAAAGAGGCAATCCTTTGAGCAATAAGATGAAAACAGCAGATAACCTACAAAGGAAAACCTATCAGACTAACTGCAGACTTCTCAACTGAAACTTTATAAGCCAGAAGGAACTAGGGATGCATCCTCAAGCTTCTAAAACAAAACAATGGCCAAATTAGAATCCCTTACCCGGCAAAACTAAGCTTCATCTATGAGGGAGAAATAAAGACTTTCCCAGACAAGCAATCACTGATGGACTTTGTGAAGACCAGACCTGCCCTGCAGGAAGTACTCAGACCTGCATTATACAGTGAACAGTGTAATAGACACCCACCAAAGTAAAATCACACAAGAGTTAAAGTCCAGAACCTGGATTCCACAATGTCTTGAGAGGTAAAACAAAACAATAAGGATTTATCCAACAATATGAACAGAAATCTACCCCAAATATCAATTCTCTCAATAAATGTGAATGGTTTAATTGTCCTCTGAAAAGACATAGACTGGCTGAGTGGATAAAATATCACAAGCCAAGTATCTGCTATCTCCAGGAAATGCATCTTACCCACAAAGATGCTTTCAGACCCAAGGTCAAGGGTTGGAAAACAAACTTCCAGGCAAATGGAAACCAAAAGAAAGCAGGGGTAGTGATTCTTATATCAGATAACATAAACTTTTAAATAGCAAAACTAAAGAAGACAAAGATGGTCACTATATAATGGCAAAAGGAAAAGTCCAACAAGAAGATTTAATAATTCTTAATATTTATACGCCCAACCCAGGTGCACCTAGACACATAAAGCAAACCCTGTTTGATCTAAATAGCATGATAAACAGTAATGCCATAGTAGCTGGGGATTTCCACACCCCACTGACTGAACTGGACAGATCCTACAAGCAGAAGGTAAGCAAGGAAATAATGGACTTAAACAGAGTTCTAGAACAAATGCGCCTAACAGACATCTACATAAAAATAAAGCAGAGTTCAGGCAAAGCCACAGAATTATATTTTGATGCCTTCCTGTTGACCGAATTGTGACAATGTTTTTTTAATCCTCAAAACTGTTAAGCCCAGCTGCAAAGCATTGTGAATCCTTCAAACAAGCCGACATCTGTCCAATGGGCTTAGTGCTCTGGGAAATTGTTGGACGCTGTTCCATTGGTGGAACCCATGAAGATTACCAGCTGCCTTATTATGATCTTGTACCTTCTGATCCATCAGTTGAAGAAATGAGAAAAGTGGTTTGTGAGCAGAAGTTAAGGCCAAATATTCCAAACAGCTGGCAGACTTGTGAAGTCTTGAGAGTAATGGCTAAAGTTATGAGAAATTCTTACATTACTAACCACAGGACGGACAATACCGCAGATACTCATTGTGGTTGTAGTGTCTCTTTGTATATGAATCCAGTTTTGTTTTGTTTTGTTTTTCTTCGATGAGCCTGTTTTCACCTGGTCCACTTTCATTTCCCTTATATACATTGGGATATAACTTAACTCTTCTCATGGATGTTGATATTATTCCATTTGATCTTGAAAACATTCATAGGAGGTTATTAGTTGTGTTATGTAGATGATATCAGGAAGGAAATGTAGCTCAGAACATTCCTCAAGGGCTGGGCACAGTGACTTGTGCCTGTAATCCTAGCACTCTGGGAGGGCGAGGCAGGAGGATCCCATGAGGTCAGGAGTTGGAGACCAGCCTGAGCAAGAGCGAGACTCTGTCTCTACTATTAATAAAAATAGGGAAAAAAAAATCAGCTGGACATGGTGGCACACGCTTGTAGTCCCAGCTATTCAGGAGGAGGATTGCTTAAGCCCAGGAGTTGGAGGTTGCTGTGTGCTAGGCTGACGCCACGGCACTCTAGCCTGGGTAACAGAGCAAGACTTTGTTCAAAAAAAAAAAAAAAATTCCTCAATTATTCAGTCCTCCAGGCTTTGAATAGCCCTTATTGTCCATATTAGATTTATGGCACCTGATTACTTTTCATCTCACTTTGTTCTCTGCTTTAATCTTATCTGTCATACATGTTTGAAAATACTGTACATTCATTTATGAATAGGAAACTTCCATGTACCAAGATAGTATTGGGTACTTAATTAGATAATCTATATGTGCTGAATTGATCAGAGAGAGGGTCATATTTTAAATTCATTATAATATACTTGTTTATTTTAGTTGGAGAAACAAGTCTGTGATCTTAGGGAGAAAAAGTCACTCATATTTTCCTCTCCCACTAAACCATTTGAAAATAAGTACCTCTCAACTTCATGCATAAGAATATATGTGTATATTTATGCAAGAGAATCATATATATTTATGTTATTGGAATACACTCAATATAGTGGAACGGTCTCCACTGGGTTGAGGATGAAATAGTACTTTTTAAAGAAATTCCTCTAATTTTTTCCTTTGTTTAGAAACTCAAATCAAAGCAGAAATCTTAATTAGGAATATTTTTTGATATATAGAATTGATAAACTATAGAGTTAAGCTTTATCTTGATTGTTTAAGTCATTCTGAGAGATAAACATTTATGCTTAAGAATTTAGAGGATGAAACTTGTCTTTTTCTTAAAATTCCTGATTTTATGTACTCGCCATTTCTATATTTCTTCTTCTTCTCCATCTTCATTCTCTCTTCCTTTGCATTCTGTTCCTCTGCCTTTGTCTCTCCATTTTCCTCTTCTCTCTGTCTTCCTGCTCCATATATTCCCTATTTCCATTTTATTTTTCAGTAAATACTCATACTCCTGACCTCAAACGATCCTCCCGCCTTAGCCTCCCAGGGTACTAGGATTACAAGCATGAAAAAAGAAATGTCTTTTTCCTGTTATTTGTTTGAATTAGGATCCAAACGAGGGTCACGCATTGCATTTGGTCAGTAAGTGTCTGAATGCCCTTTTATGATGCTCTGTATTTGTGGAAGATGCTGGTTCATTAACCCTAAAGAATTTTCCACATTCTGGATATGGCTGATTGTATTCACTTATCTCCCCCATATTTCCCATGAACTGACAAAATTCGATTAGATTTAGACTCAACTTTTGGAAAAAAGTACTTCATAGGTGGTGCTACATATAGCATCGTCCATTATATCAGGGGCATATGATCTTAGTTTGTCCTATTTTTGGTGATTGATTAGTGGGTAGGCGTCTATGACTTAGGCTATGAAACAATAACAAAAATGAATGATCAGTAGGTTAATATGGTGCCTGTTTGATAAAAATTTCCCCATTCAATGTTGACCCAATGATGTTAGTCTCCAATTATACTGGTGGGCAGCCTAAATAGATCTATCATTTCATTACAGGCTGCCATTGGTGATTTGCTAATTCTATAATCTGCCTGCATTTATGAACTAGAATTCTTCCATAAGGAAGATTCTTGAATTTCCTGGGAGGCAGACACTGAGATGGAGATCAGTGTGCAGAACATTTATTAGGCATTGCTCTTGGGATCAATATTTTTTTGAAAGGGAATTCAAGATTTTAAAGTCATCAACCTAGATCTCCCTACCTCATGTGTAAGAATCACATTTTTTCCTAGACAGAAACCTGACATAGGTACTGCAGACCTGCTTTGGTTGGAAGTTTAACCGTTTTTGAAATTTGGCTACTTTTATGGGAGTTGTCATCAGCTTCTTCTGAGCACTCTGCTTTCCCACTGCAGGAGGTGAGATATGACCCTCCCTGCAAGCCGTCCATCTGTCTATCTATCTCTATCTATTATCTATCTATCTATCTATCTATCTATCTATCTATCTATCTATCTATCTATCTATCGCCAAGGAGGCCTATGACTTTTACACTTAGCTTCTAATTGCACATTAGTCATTCTCAGTTTGTATCTTTTTTCCAGAGTGTCACTTGAGCTCATCCAATTCTGCTCCTTATAATCACTCTTCCTCCGTGTTTCTAAAATATCTGACACTTTGCCTCAGCTAATGCGTTTCCCTCCACTGGTGTACCAACCTGGTGACAACATTACCAGCCGCACCACCACCTTGTGCGAGTCCACCTGTGTTCCACCAGCCATCAGTGACAGGGTCCTCGCTGACAGCTCAGGAGCAGCTTATTCAGCTTTAAAATCCTTCTTTTTTGCTTTCTTGAACCACACACAATGACATTCACTTGCAACAAGTTGGATTTCTTGGGAAGCAAATCCTGTGAGGGAGGTTGGCGTCAGGGTATTTACTTGGGAGCAGGAGGGGGCAGGGGGAGGAGACGGCCTGCCATGCAGTCTCAGCAGTGGCTTTGGCTGATCTCTTGGAGAGGCTGGCACTATGGTAGATTTCTGTGTTGTCGCAAGTTGAGGCAACAAATTTTTATACTCAACAATTACCTTGGAAAAACAGCACGAAATATGTCACACAGACGAAAGGCGGAATAAATAATCCATGACCCTTACTCTTTTTAAAATTAATTTTTGGTTAGTCTAGTAACTATCAAAGGGAACCAATGAATGTTTCTGCGCTGGGTGTGGGTGTGTGTATAATTACTAACTCATAGTTTTATGTATGTTTTGATATATGATCTATTTCAGACCCTGCCAGTCGTTTTTATTGATGCTCAAACTGCCCCACAATTTAGCCAGTTGGAGCTGCTCTGATTGGTTCCTCTGTCTCTTTGACATGTTCCCTATAATCCATGATTGCCTTCCTGCTTTTCGGTACAACAAAATGTCCTGGAAACAATCAGTTCCCCAAGGAGAGAAATAAAGTTCAGAGACCAGAATCTGGGCCCCAGAGGTAGTCATGGCTACTAGAACATTTCTGTTTGCTCTTGTGACTGTTTCTTTGGCTGTGCAGAAGCTTTTTAATTTGATCAGGTCCCATTTATTTATTTTTGTTGTTGCTGTGATTGCCTTTGGGGTCTTCTTCATAAATTCTTTGCCTAGGCCAATGTCTATAAGAGTCTTTCCCACATTTTCTTCTAGAATTCTAATAGTTTCACACCTATGGTTTAAGTCTGTTATCCACCGTGATTTGATTTTTGTGAGAGGGAAACGCTGTGGGTCCTGTTTCAGTCTTCTACATGTGGCTATCCAGTTTTCCCAGCACCATTTATTGAATAAGGAATCTTTCCCCCAGAGTATGTTTTTGTCTGCTTTGTCAAAGATTAGATGGCTATATGAGGATGGTTTTATATATGGATTTTCTGTTCTGTTCCACTGGTCTGTGTCCCTGCACTTGTGCCAATACCAAGCAGTTTTAATAACCACAGCCTTGTAGTAGAGTTTGAAGTTTGGTAAATTAATACCTCCCATTTTGTTCTTATTGCCTAAAATTGCTTTTGCTAAATGGGGTCTTCTCTGGTTCCATACAAACCATAAAATTAGTTTTTCTATATCTGTGAAAAATGATGTTGGTAATTTAACAGGGATTGCATTGAATCTGTAGATCACTTTGGGTAGTATAGACATTTTAACAATGTTGATTCTTTCAATCCACGAGCATGGTATGGTTTTCCACCTGTTTACATGCTCTGCAATTTCCTTCCTCAGTGTTTCATAGTTCTCCCTGTAGAGGTCCTTTACCTCTTTAGTTAAATATATTCCTAGGTATTTTATTTTCTTTGTTGCTATTGTGAAAGGTATTGAGTCCTTAATTTGGTTCTTTGTTTGACTGTTACTGGCATATATGAATGCCTCTGATTTGTGTGTATTGATTTTGTATCCTGAGACTTTACTGAAAATCAGTAAGAAAAAATCAAACAACCCTATCAAAAAGTGGGCAAAGGACATGAATAGAAATTTTTCAAAAGAAGATATAAGAATGGCTAACAAACATATGAAAAAATGCTCAACATCTCTAATCATCAGGGAAATGCAAATCAAAACCACAATGAGATCTCACTTAACTCCAGTGAGAATGGCCTTTATCAAAAAGCCCCAAAACAACACATGTTGGCGTGGATACGGAGAGACAGGAACACTCATACACTGCTGGTGGGACTGCAAACTAGTGTAACCCCTGTGGAAAGCAATATGGAGATACCTTAAACAGATACAAGTAGACCTACCATTTGATCCAGCAATCCCATTATTGGGCATCTACCCAAAAGAACAAAAGACATTCTATTACAAAGATGTCTGCACTTGAATGTTTATAGCAGCACAATTCACAATGGCAAAGATGTGGAAACCACCCAAATGCCCATCAATACATGAGTGAATTAGTAAAATGTGGTATATGTATACCATGGAGTATTACTCAGCTATAGGAAATAATGGTGATATAGAATCTCTTTTGTTCTCCTGGAAAGAGTTGGAACCCATTCTACTAAGTGAAGTATCCCAAGAATGGAAAAATAAGCACCACATGTACTTACCAGCAAATTGGTTGCCCTGATTATCACCTAAGTGCCCATTTGGGAATAACACTAATCGGGTGTCGGGCAGATGTGGGGGGTGGGGGGAGGGAATGGGTGTATACCTACATGGTGAGTGTGATGCACACTGTCTGGGGAATGGGCACACTTGAAGCTCAGACTCGGGGGGGGGCATGGGCAATATACATAACCTAAACTTTTGTACCCCCATAATAAGCTGAAATTAAAAAAAAAGCTTTCTATTTACTAAGTTGATTAATACCTGCTCAGACAGCTATTAGTTGCTTGTTCTAGAGAAGTCTGTAGATGTACGCTGACTCACTCATCCACCTGCATCCTATCCATTGTGATCTTGAGCATGTATTTTCAAGAGTACTGGTCAGGCCAGTGCCAGGGTATAATCATGGAACCAAACCAACTAAAATATTGCACAACTTTAAGAACCTGGCTGAGGAAACACCACACTCCAAATAAGAAGCCTACTATTTTGTATGAGAATTGTCAGAGTTTATTTAACCTAGTTCAACCTTCCATGGAGGGGAAATAAGCATTAATGGAAAGTTTGTCTCACTGTTCAATGGAGTACAAGTAATGCAGCCACAAAAGTAAAGCAAAATTGGCATTAATGTACCTTCAGATCACAGTTTAACTTTATAATATAAACCTGATAACCAAAGAGGATTGGTTTAAAAGTGGACATAATGGAATTTATTTAAAAAAACATCAGAACCCTGATAATTCCTAAATTAGAACACAGAAAAATATAAAATAAAGAATACTTACAGTTGTGAGATAGAGTAATTTTTCAGAAGCTGACTAACTGGTTGATCCAGTGTATTTTGTTGACAGCAGGGCATGGGCTAGACCAGACAGGCATCTTGTGGAGAGTCCTAAAGCCAAAGTAGGTAGCAAGTGCTTCAAATGTGCTTTGACTTGGACATTACACACCAAGAAGAGAAAAGACATGGAAGATTAGGAAAGGCAAAGTTTAAGGACTTAGCAGAATGATTTCAGTCTATATAATATTTTTTTAACTTTTTTTATTTCAGCATATTATGGAGGTACAGATATTTAGGTTACCTATATTGCCTTTTTCCCACCAGTGTCAGAGCTTCAAGTGCACAAATTTTTAAAGAATTTAATTTCGGAATAAAGATGCTGGGGACTTCAGGTGGAATAATTATAATTGATTATTTCCAACTCACTTTTCATAATTATTGGTATCAATTATATAACTGGTCTGTCCCACTTCATCAGTAACTTGTACAAAATAAGGTCACAATTTTCAAGATATGCCAGTATAGACACTTTAATATTGCACAGAATCAACTTTAAGGCAATACATATTGCCAGAGATTAAGTAGGCTACGTCACAATTATGAGAAGTTTAATTCACCAAGTACCAATCAGTATACATTCTAGTTTGGAATGGGCACAATAACATATGTCGTAGATCTATATAAAAATTGAGAGAACTAGAACAAAAAATAGTCAAATACACAGCAATAGTGGGAGGTTTTAAAGCACCTTCCTCTAATGATAAAGCATACTTTACAACTGCAGAATACACATTCTTTTCAAGCACACATAAATCATTTACAGATTTCAGTGCCTTGAAATCAAGAGAGTGTGTTCTCTGACCACAGTATAAATAATCATCCATAACAAAAAAAAACCAAATAACAACAAAGAAGACCAGACTGGAAATGGCCATACTTGGAAATTAGGAAACATATTTATCTACAAATTATAAGAGAAGAGATAATAAAGAAAATTAGAACTATCATGAAATAAATAATAAAACTGCAATATTTAAAATTTGTGGGATTGTATTAAAGATGTGTTCAAAGGGCAATTTATATTGAAAGTCCATATGCATATATTTAAAAATAAAGTCTAAAATTCAATCAACTGAACCTCCACTTCAAGGTGTCAGATATCAGAATATGAAGAGAAAATTAAATCCAAAGAATATAATAGAAAAAAATAAGATAGAAAAAATTAATAATAGAATTATTAAATTAATTAATAGAATAAACACATAAGTGAAGGTATCAAAGTTGCTAAATTTAAAATATTAATACAATTGATAAACACTTAGCAAATATCACATGTAATGGTGAAAAATTGAGAAAATTCTCCATTTATATCATGAACAAGGCAAGGATGCTGCTGTTACTACCTTGTTTTCTCATATCCTGGGGGATACACAAGCAGTGAAGAAAAAGAAATAAAAATTTAATGATGGCAAAGGAAGAAAGAAAATGAACAAATAATGTAGAAAATAGGATCATATATACAAAAAATTGAAGAGATTCTATACCTAATTAATATCAATTAATAAAGAATTTAGGCAAGTTAGCTAAATACAATTGTATACAGAGATTGTTGGATTTATATATACCAGTAACAGAGTCAGAAATTAAAATTTAATGATAAGATACTATTTAATACAGTATAAAAAAATCCACACACCTAGCTCTAAATATATGCAAGAACTCTGTGTAGAAAATTGTGAAATATCATTTAGAGGAAATAAAACTAGACATAGAGACATACCGTGTTCATAGACAGTAATACTCTATTGTAAAGATGTAGAAAAATTAATGCCATTCAATCAAAATATCACAGGTTTTCATTATTTGGGGAATTTTGTTTGTTAGCTTGTGTGCATAGGGCTGTGTGTGTGTGTAAATTGAAACTTTTCATTTCAAAGTTTGGAGTCAATGTTTTTACAAGTCTCAAACATTTTTCCAGTATCTTGAAAAATTGATAGGCTCCAAGCTCTGTGCCTACAGCTCCTAATAGGTAAAGTGGCTCCTTCGGAGTCTAGGTCCTGGTAGTTTATACTCCCAGGCATGTGGTCCTCTTGTCACCAGGACAGCAAAGTGGATGGAAGAACTTCTAACAGTTCTTTCTTCTCTTTTTTTTCTTTCCTTTAACAATTTTTCTTCAGTATTCATTGTGTAGAAGAATAGCTGCTTAAGGACACCAGGTGGCCCCGATGCTACAAATAGCTACACCACCTTCTGCCGGATGCCAGAAGTCCAGACCTGTGCAAAGCAGGTGTAGACCAGAGCAGGCAACCTCCAGCTACCTCTGAGTCATGAACGTATCGCTGTAATACTAAAAACCACTTCCCTGAGCATCGCAGACATTTTCTGCACGTGCGATATATGAGAAAGCGTGTACATGGACGGTGTGTGCGTCTTCAAGTCCTCCCTGCACGCGCTCACACACCTCCTCCAACTGGTACCCCTCTCTGTAAAACTCCCGCACCTCCCTGTGCTGGGGAGATGCTGCCTTGGGAGCACAAGCTCTCCCTTCTGTATTCTTCGGCCAAAGAATGCAAACCTGAATGCCTTACCAATTGGATGCTGTTTTGCTGCAGCTGATATAAAGTAGGGAAACAACTTTGTTTGATAACACTTTCACTATGATACCTCTGCCTCTGTTCTAATGAGTCATATATTATTTAATTCTCTTATAAATTAAAAAAAAATCCATGTCTGTGTTGAATGATTTAGTTTTAAAATTTATGTAGGTATATGCTGGGCAATTGTGATTACTAGTTGTATAAAACTAATAAATTAAAATAAATACGTGATATTTCAACGTTTGTGTCCTTACATATTAAGCATTTCTTTTTTTCTTTTCTTTTCTTTTTTTTTTTTTTTGAGACAGGTCTTGCTTTGTCACGGAGGCCCAAGTGCAATGGCCTCATCATAGCTCACAGCAACCTTGAACTCCTGGGCTCAAATGATCCTCCTGCCTCAGTCTTCCGAGTACCTGGGACTACAGGTGCACACCACTATGCTTTGCTAATTTTTTAAAGAATTTTTTGTAGAGATGGGGTCTCACTCTTTTTCAGGCTGGTCTCAAACTCCTGGCCTCAAGCAGTTCTCCCTCCTCGGCCTCCCAAAGTGCTAGGATTATAGGTGTGAGCCACCGCGCCCCACCTTGAGCGTTTTGTTCCTACCGTTTTCATTGACTGTGCAGCGCCCGAGAAGCATGTTAGAAAAACGTGGTTTCTACCCATATGCAGAAAGTTCACCAACGATTTACTGCTTTAGCTGGTACAGATTTTCTGCTGTACTCGTTTGCCCTCTAGTGGTTGTACAGCAAAGTCCAAAGAAAAATTCCATAGGTAAGAGCCGGCTGATTAGTTTTTGAGAAACTATTATTTAAGTTTAACCTGGCTCCCTGTGTAACATATTACTAAGTTTAGAAATCTACTACCTGTTGATAACACAGACATTGGCACATACCTGTATGATGCTGCTACAGTCTTGTATTATGTGTGGATTAAGCAGAAAAGACTAATATCAAAATAATTTACATATTGAAAAAAATAAAATAAGCATAACAAATAAAAGAATAATTATAAATACAATTTGTTGAGCACCTACTCACGGTGCTGTGCACTTTCTACGTACTATCTAGTTTTATCCATACATCAGTCCCACAAGCGGGTACCCATTTGATAGATAAGGAAATTCAGGCTTAGTGTGGTTAAGCAACTCGATTAAGGTCAAATATTAGAGAATAATAATAGCTAACATTTATTAAGCAAGTTTTAGCGCCACAAACTCTGTTAAGTGCTTTGTATGTCTGTATTCGTCAGTGGTCAGAGCAGGAAAGAGAAACCACTCTCGAGACGGAAAGTGGAGGTGACAGTGGGAGTGAGACGTAAAGTGGAGGTGACAGTGGGAGTGAGACGTAAAGTGGAGGTGACAGTGGGAGACGGAAAGTGGAGGTGACAGTGGGAGTGAGACGGAAAGTGGAGGTGACAGTGGGAGTGAGACGGAAAGTGGAGGTGACAGTGGGAGTGAGACGTAAAGTGAGGTGACAGTGGGAGTGAGACGTAAAGTAAGGTGACAGTGGGAGTGAGACGTAAAGTGAGGTGACAGTAGGAGTGAGACGGAAAGTGGAGGTGACAGTGGGAGTGAGATCCTTCTCAGCGGTGGAAGGGCCAGAGAAGCGGCTTCTCGAGCGAGACGACGACCGAGAACAACGTAGAACTGACTCATTAGGAGCTTCCACCTCTGAGGTCATCACTGCAATTAATGCCATTAAGTCAGGCGACACTGAAAAATCCGGATAGGATGCAAACTGCTGCAGGAAAGCCTCCTGTCTCGGCCACCCGGCTCGCCGTGAGGGACAGGCGCGAGTCGCGGGACGCGGCCTCCAGCTGGCGTCCGGCCTCTCTGCGAGGCGACACGACTCACGCCGGGAGCCCTCGCCGCGAGGGAGTCTGGGGACGGCGGAGCTTGTTTCCCGCCCCCGGGGACCAGCGCGGGGCGCGGGGAAGGGGTGGGGGCGGGTGCCGGGGACAATGACCCACAGCCCGCAGCGGGCACGGTGCGGTCGAGTCCTCACGGCGACGCACGTTAGTCTCTCTCCGTTTCGCAGATCAGGAAACAGAGGCACCACGGTTCCGGAGCGCGGGGCAGTCAGGAGGGGACCGACGCCTCTCCCGCCGTCAGGGTGACCGCGCCGCGTCGGCCTCGAGGCCGTGCGGGAGTGCGAACGCCTCCGCCACCCTCACCCGGGTTTCAGGTGCTTTCACAGCCGGAGACCCAGGTACAAAGCGGAGTGAGTGGAAGAAGCTGCTCTAGTGTCCCCCCGGCGAGCTGTCTTCCTGGACTCGAGATAAACACGTGCAAATCAGCACTCGGTCCTGCTGCTGCTCATGCGCCCGCGACAGGCCCGTGCGGCCCTGGAGCGCGACCGCCGTCGGCGTGTGTGGAGAGACGGAGGCGTGTGGCCCACTCAGACCAGGGCAGCCCTGCCGTGGGGAGGGGCGGCGGCGAGCGGTGGACGCCCCTCCGTGCGCAGCCGCACTCGCAGCCACCCTCCGTGTGCGCGGCCGCGGCCTCCCCGCCCGGGCGCCAGACATGCCCTTCCGGGTCAAAGGTGCATACTGGCTCCACGTCGGGCCAGTCCGACTTCTCAGCCCGGGACCGAGAACCCTGACGAAGGACACCTGGGAACGGAAGGTGCTCGGAACGGAGCCGTTTTGGCGGCGGCCGTGAGGAGTCGCACGCTCTAGGGAAACGCCGCCCTCCCTGCGGCCGCTCCTGGGCGCGTCCTGCCTGTCCCCGCGGAGGCCCAGGTCCCCTCAGTCTCGGGACCACTCAGGCTTCTTCCGGAAAACTCCTCGTTTAAATTAGAGACAATTTCTGGTACTTCCTACCAAAGGCGGGAGCCCATGCTAGAGATAAAGCGACGAAGAGATCATTAACATCTCTCTTCCCCGAGGGTCCCCAGATGCGCCTTGCTCGGGAGGCCGGAGGAAGCCGGGCTGTTTTAGCCCCACGCTTTGAAGGGTTCACCCTCGACGCTGAAATAACGTTATAAAGATCGTGATATTTGCAATATCTTTTAGTTGTCTGTGGCGGAATTTAGGCCACTTTCCTTCCCGGTGCCACTGCGCCGAGGGACTGCTTTGGGGAAAGAGCGGGCGAAGCGGAGCTGCTTCCGGCGGCAGGAGGGACGCGGGCCTCCCCTGCCCGGGGCTGCCGCACAGACAAACCGTCGGGCATCTGGGAGGAACGAGAACCCAGGGACTCAGCCAGCACTGCTTTTACTTTGTGTTCGGATCCCGAGGCTGCACAGAAGTAGTTGTATGGATTTGTTTTTGTTTTTGCAAAGCTGGTTGAAAACATGGGCCCTTGTTCGCATCCAGGTGTGCTTCAGAAACACCCGGGGGGCTTGGAAAACTCGCAGCTAACGCTGCGCCCCTGACGGCTGTGATGTAGCGCGAGCCGGGATCCGGGTGGGCTCGGAAATGCACGGTTTGAAAACTCGCCGCTACGATTCCAATGCTCCCCCTTGGGATCATAGCCCGGAATGGACAGTGCTGTGATCGCCTCATGAGATGCAGACGGAAGACAGAGCGGCGACGAGCATGTTGAATAAGATTACGCTATGAGTTAGTCATGTTGGGGTCCTGGATTAAAAATAGTTTGAATTTCTAAATTTGGATTAAAATAGGTTGAATTTTAAGAGTTTGAGATTTAAGTATCAAAATCAAGGATGTAATATTCTTATTTATTTTTTGCCTCTTTGAAAGGCACTTAGCATTTTTTTAAAAGGGAGTATTAGAAAGGAGCTAGAGTGCCCTCAAGTGGCCACACTCTAATTACATAGAAGTGAAAATAAGAAAAAGATGAACAGAGAGGAAAAATTATTTGAAGTCCAGGATTTTTAATTCGAGATATTGGTAGTTGCCTGAAAAGGAGATGTGAATACAAGGAGGTGTGACTTGTATTGGAAATTGCCTTTGTTTGAAATTGGTGAATTATCTCCGTATCTGTACTTCAGGTGCTAAGGATATATATCACCTTAAGTTCCACATTTCAATTTTAATTAGGTTTTCTTATTGGAATTTGGACTGACCACCTTATATTCACTTCCCATAAAGATGCACAAGGATTATATCTTCTAGGTTGACACTGACTAATGAAAGTCTTTATTTGTTTATAATGAAGATTATTCATTAATTTATCCAACAGATATTAATTCAGGAGTTTTTTTTTGCAGTACCTCTGGGCATTGGGATTACAGAGGTGAACTAGACCAGAAAGATCCCCGACCTCAGGCACGTGTACAGGGTGTGTGTGGAATATGTGTGGAAAGAAAACAAACCAGCACCCTCACTGTTACCCACAGTAATAAGCAAAGTCAATACATTTCATTTTAAATGCTTGGAAGGAAATAAACCTGGAGCTGCGACAGAAGCTGGTGGGTGTGCTGGCAATTTTCGGCAAGATTGACAGGGATAGACAGAGGTGACGTTTGAGTTGAGATGTGAAAGAAGAAAGAGAAACTGTGAAAAATAGGGGAAAGAGCAGTCCAGGTAGAAGGAAAAGCAGGGACAAAGACTCTGAGGAGGAGAAGAACTGAGCATGTTTACGAGAAAAGAACTCATTAAAGCCAAAGCATGGAGAGAAATGGGGCGAAGGAATGGAGATGAGTTATGCATCAGATGAAAGGTTATTAAGCAGTAGGGCATGAAGGGATTCAGTCAATCAGATTTTCATTTTTGAAAAGTCACTCAAGCACTGTGGGAGTATTGATTGGGGAAGGGCAAGAGAAGAAACACACAGCTCAATTCGAACTCCAGGGAAGACAAGACGCTAGCTTGCACTAAGACAGTAGAAATGGAGACGTTGAGAAGTGGAAGTACCCAAGACAAATATTTGAGGGGAAAATTGGCAATTCTTGTTAATGAATTAGATGTGAGGGATAAAGGAAAGATGGAATGAATATGACTCTGGTATTTGGGTAGAGGATGGTGCTGTTTATTGCAATAGGTAATACAGAAACACATAGGTGGGATAGAGTTTTGTTTTGGGCTTGTTACCTTTGAGATATATGCAACACATACATCGAAGTGTCCATAGGGAGCTAGCTCTGCGACTTCAGAGCTCAGGACAGATTAAGAACTGGGACTATAAATTTGGCAATCCTAATCTATTCAAGCGGTGTTATTTAAAGCCGTGGACATGAAAGAGATTATTTAGCAAGGACTTAGCAGAACAAAAATAACCTGACTTGATCCTGGGGAATTGTACCTTTTTTGAGGTCTGGTGAGTGCAATGAAGTCATCAAAGATGACTGAAGTGGGATACCGTGAAAAGCAGAAAGTGTGATATCACAGAAATGAAAGATGGCGTTTCAAGGAATGAGTTGCCAATTATGTGGAATGTCATTGAATATGAAGTAAGAGAAGAATTTTAAAATGCCCGCTGAATTTGGCAACATGGAATTTGTTGAGGCCTTGACAAGAACAACGTCAGAGGAGGAGTGTGGAGGAAACCACAGTGGAAGATGCTGGAGAGTGATGATGGGACATCATCAGGATGAGATGTCAAGCATAAGGTTCCAAGATTTTTGCTCTAATGGGAAGCAAAGAAATAGGCAACAACATGATATTTTTTTTTCAGTAAGGGTAATTGATTTATTTCTCTTCTGAATTGAAGGAAGAAGTAATTTGTTGGATGTAGCCTTGAGCAAAAGCAAATGTTGAGTTGACCCCATTCTCCATTTATTTACAGCATAACAGCAGATGAGAAGGCTAAAGAAAAAATAACAATAGAAATTAAACACACACGCACACACACAAGTACAAACACATTCCTGGTTAAATCTGTCAAAAGAAAAAAATCTCCTCTTAATAATTCTAGGTAATTATCCCTTTTCTCTTAAGGAGTTTCAATAAATGTGTCTAGATTCACTTCACTCCTCTCCACTCTTCTCTTCCGTTCAATTAGTCACACCATTTTGATGCTTCTAACTCTCTGATCCCTCTCATATCCATTGTCTTCTTGTACTCTCATTATATTTGTTCATTCACTCAGATTTTGTTATCTGGAATAATATTCTGATATACTAACCATTAGTAATTCCTCTGTCAGAAATATTTTACCTCTTAATCCAGATTTTCACTTTGCCAACAGAAATATATTTCTAACACACAGATTGGAATATTTAAATCAATTTCTCAATAAACTTCCAGGACTACTAATTGTATGAATGAAGTCTAGACCTCCAAAGATATCTGTCCCTACTTTAACACACTCAATTCACAAATAACTTTCATCTGCTCTGAGGGATAGGCCCCAGTGGTGAGCCCTCTTGGTGTCCCTGGTCACTGTCCTTCCCCCTGCCTTCACGTGGTCCCTGCTGCTCAGAGAATATGGCAGTGGCTCCATACTGTGCCCACCCAGACAGGCAAAACCAGTATCTCCTCCCCAAATCCCTCACACTCTCTCTTTTCCTTACTAGTTCTTTTGGTATCTTTAAACATTTCTTTATAGAAATGTCCAAGCATACATTTAAAAATAGAAAATAATATAATAAAGACTCATGTTGATCCATTTCCCAATTTCAACTGAATTATCAGTGATGGGCAAAATTGATTTCATTTATGCCCCTCAACCACTTCTCCCTCTCTAGTGTGGAGTTATTTTAAGGAAAATTTGAGTTGTTCAGTTGGGATTCTTTTCAAAGAGCAACTGTCCAGCATCTATTTGATTACCTGGAAGAGCAGTCGATATAGGATAGACAGATAAGTTCTTAATTTTTTGCCCCTATTTACGAGTTTTCAGAATAATAGGAAAATGATATGCTAGTAAAAATTCAAGATGATGAGCAATTTAGTTGTTTTATTCCCATTTTGGAATCATGGATTTTAACATATTTGATGAGTTTCAATCCATTGAGGTCATTGTCCTTTGTGATACTCAAATTTTCCCATCTTTAGCCAGAGGCACCCTTTCAATTTGGCTCCTATTTCCTCTCAGTACAGCACAAGCAGTGCTTGATACATTCTTCGCCTTCAAGTATTATAATATCTTCTGTAGTTTTCACCGCAGGCAGATCTAGAACCAGGCATTTCTCTGAGAATCTCTGTTTGCTTTCCGTGGGAGTTACAAAAGAATGGTTTCATAGTCTATGGGGTCAGCATCTCATTAGAGAAAAAGTCGACAAAAAATTGATGACATAGGAAGGAAGTCCTGAGAAAGTGACGGGAGATGACAGCCAGCACGCGGTGGGGCAGCCAGTCCTTAGACAGACAGAGGCACCTTTTACCCAGGAGAGGCAAGAAACACAGAGGTTACGGGTGCAAACTTCTTTTTGGAAATTCACAACATGCACAAGCAAATTAAAGGGTCTGAAAAGTCCCACATTAAAGAAAGTTGGTTTAGCCCAATATTTCCCAAATTTTGGACAGCGTAAGAAAGTTTTGGCAAAGAATGTGATCTCTTATTATTCCAAAAGTACACTAAAGGTGGTCAGGTGGCGTCTGGGAAAGGCGAATATGAAGTTTGCGCCTGCGGCATTCCTCAAACTGATTTGATCGCAGAAAGCTTTTCTCGTGAACTATCCTTTGTATTTGCGGGAAGAAGTTTTCTCAGAAACATACTTCAAGAGATTCTGAATAAACAAAAGGACTGGTGTTTCTTTTTTATTAAATTTGGTTTTTATAAAGGGACTTTCTCTTTCTATGTTTTTTCATAAATCCTATATTTCTAGCACCAAAATGAAATGAAGAGATTGGGGATTATATAGTAAACACGTAGGCACATGTTATTTATAGGTATTTCTTGATCTTTCCTTAATAAGTTGAACACTAATAATAATTCACACTTTAATATCAGACTTCTTATCTGATATTAAAGTGTGAATTAAAATTTATTTACAAATAGAAATAAAAATGATCACAATGGCATGTCACCTATGCTTTGAATATAGTAAGATTTAGGAACTTCCCCTGCCCAATATACTATACCATCTTCCAAGGAGAAGGCATTTTACAAATACTTATTGAATGAGTAAATAAATGTATGAATTTCTATTTACCTTGACCACTTATTATTAAATATAAAAGAAATCCAGTTTACTTTTGCCATTTATAAATTTGAAGTGTCTACCTGCTCTATTATTATATGGGAATGGTAGCAATCAGTTTAGTGTTAGGATATATTTCCAAATGGGGTGAGGGAAAGGAAATAGCATTTTCCCTTCTCTAGACTAATTAAAAATCTTACTTTTTTTAAAATTGAGAATTTAACTAGTTAAATAATAGATACTCAACTACTTGAGGCTCATTTTTAAATCTTGCAGAGTGATCTACACACAGTAAAGGACTCAACAAATATTTGTTGAATTAATTAGACCTTTAAAAGCACCTGCCTTAATTAAATTTAGCACAGAAAATTACACATACTTGTTTCATTTCAGGAAATCTGGAAGGCTCAATCACCCTTAGTCATTTTCTCAAGGAGATCAATAATATCTGAAATATCACTTTAGAAAATTATTTGTTCATCAAATCTAGATGAAATACTTATGTATTTATGTACAAGCCACCTGCAGGTGCTGGGAATACAAACAGTAGGAGTTTTCTGTCTGGTGCAGGGAGTCAGGAGTGCAAATAATTATCACCTATTTTGTGGTATTCATTTTTGACAAATCATCTTCATCTTTTTTTGTTTATTGAATTCTTTTCGTCACCCTCCTCATTTTTCTTGTGTGTGTGTGTTTTTTAATATATATTATTATTCTTAGTATTGCTCATCTTGGAAAGATGAGCAGTTCTGAAAAAGAGTTGGGAGAGGAGGCATCAGAGAGGAAGGTGAGCTTGCAGTATATGGAAATTCAGACAGCTTTCTCCAAATGTTTTCTCACACTCTCCTGTATTCTAGGATAGCAGCAAGGTCCCCCTGGGGCTCTGCAAAGTCTAATATGTCACAAGTTTCTGTTTTGGAATCGCATGGGATGTGTGTGTGTGTGTGTGTGTGTGTGTGTGTGTGTGTGCGCGCGCGCAGCGCGCGCGCGCATGTGCACACCCACACATATGTTTGTCCTCATGTGCACACACAGGAGTGCTGAGGTATTTTCTTCTTTTGTAGGTGAGGCAGGACTGCTTGTTATTCCTATTTTATTTTCTATGCTGTTACTCTCATGGCAAAGACAGCTTTTTAAGTTTCCTCTTTTCATTTCCACCTTCCTGGCCTCTTCTTTGCAACACAAAGGTACCAGGAGGCTCCCAATGCGTGGGAAGCTTGCTGTTCTAATAGGGAACCGCTGTTTGCCCCGTAAGGTGTGTTGCAGTTAAGGCAAACTCTGCCCTGAACACAGTGCCTGGGCGTTGCTCAGCTATCCTCCAAGCTTTCGATGCCCTGCTAATTTTCATTGTACTTTGGAGCTCATCTTTATACACTTTCATTCAAGGTTATGGGCTTTTATTAATTTTGCTCCTTGTTATTGTTGGATAGTTTCTGAGAAGGAGAGAGAAAGAGACTCTGGTTCAGCCTTTTGTTCTCAGAATTGACTCAAAAGACTTAAAAGGTAGTCGTGGGAGTGAGGGAAGAATGGAATGTTAAAAATTGTTGGTGATAGAAAATTAAGTTTAAGGTTTAAGACGTGGAGAAATTTTAGATGGTGACAAGTTCAAATATGTGTATTGTATCAGAGGTAGAGAGAAGATGCAAAATCATGGAGATGAAGGGGCGAGGAAGCTATAAAGCAAGGATCTTGATTCAATCGTCCAGGTAAAAATTGAAGGATAATTGCAGTAATTGGGTTGAAGGGAAGACTGGATTATATAACAAAGGTTTCAGAATGTGCATTAATTGGAAGCTCTAGGTTAGGTTGGTAAAAGAGTAAAAATGCAAGCATTATATGCTGTGGTTAAGAGATAAGCTGCATCCCATGGCAGCTTAAGAGGAGAATAATGTCTAACAGACAGATGTAGTGAGCAAGAGCAGGCTTCCGGTGGCAGCGTCTGCACGCATCAGCAAGAGCTGGCTGCAAGTCGGGAGGATAACAGATTGCCAGAGGTGTACCTTTGAGTTAGAAGAGATGGCTCCCTCTTTTGCATGAGTCACAAGAGCATTAGCAGGATCTGGGCCTATGCTTATCTAGGTATTTTTCATGATACACAAAAATTCTGCTAAAATCTGTGGGAGTTTCTGATTTCATTACATTTTTACAGTTATACTTTTGCTGCTTCTTAATTAGGTAATAATAGAGTAGAAGAAAAAATGCTATTAAAAACTGATTCTGACTGCTTTTTCCTTTTAATAGAATTGCTTAATTTATCGCTGGGGAAGATGGTTCTTTTGTCAATAAAAGCACCAGAGTAGGCTCTGATAGCATTTTTTTTTTTTTTTTATTTCAGCTCATCATGGGGGTACATAAGTTTAGGTCATATACATTGTCCATGTCCCGCCCATCCCCCCGAGTCAGAGTCCCAAGCGCGTCCGTTCTCATTCTCCAGACAGTGCGCCTGGCACTCATCATGTAGTCATACCTCCATCCCCTTCCCCCCCACCTCCCCGGGTCTGCACCTTCAAGCATGACCATTCCCCAGAGGGTGCGCAACGCACTCATCATGTAGGCATACACCCATCCCCTCCCCCCACCCCCCTTCCCAGTCTGATATCCAATTGGTATCCTTCCCTGATGTACATTTAGGTGATGATCAGGGAAACCAGTTTTCTGGTGAGTACATGTGATGCTTGTTTTTCCATTCTTTGGATACTTCACTTAGTATAATGGGTTCCAGCTCTCTCCAGGAGAACCAAAGAGATGTCGTATCATCGTTATTTCTTATAGCTGAGTAGTACTCCATGGTATACATATACCACAGTTTACTAATCCATTCGTGGATTGATGGGCACTTGGGTTGTTTCCACATCTTTGCGATTGTGAATTGTGCTGCTATAAACATTCGGGTACAGGTGTCTTTGTTAAAGAATGACTTTTGTTCTTCTGGGTATATGCCCAATAATGGGATTGCTGGATCAAATGGTAGGTCTACTTGAATCTGTTGAAGGTATCTCCATATTGCTTTCCATAGGGGTTGCACTAGTTTGCATTCCCATCAGCAGTGTATGAGTGTTCCTGTCTCTCCGCATCCACGCCAGCATGTGTTGTTTTGGGATTTTTTGATAAAGGCCATTCTCACTGGAGTTAAGTGGTATCTCATTGTGGTTTTGATTTGCATTTCCCTGATGATTAGGGATGTTGAGCATTTTTTGATACGTTTTTTGGCCATTCTTATGTCTTCTTTTGAAAAATTTCTATTCATGTCCTTTGCCCATTTTTTGATAGGATTGTTTGATTTTTTCTTGCTGATTTTCCTGAGTTCTAAATAGATTCTTGTTATCAGTCTTTTATCTGATGTGTAGTATGCGAAATTTTTTTCCCATTCTGTAGGCTGTCTGTTTATTTTCATGACTGTTTCTTTGGCTGTGCAGAAGGTTTTTAATTTAATCAGATCCCAGTCGTTTATTTTTGTTGTTGCTGCGATTGCCTTAGGGGGTTTCTTCATAAATTCTTTGCCTAGACCAATGTCTGTAAGAGTCTTTCCTACATTTTCTTCTAGAATTCTAATCGTTTCCCATTTAAGGTTTAAATCTGTTATCCACCGTGATTTGATTTTTGTGAGAGGTGAAATTTGTGGGTCTTGTTTCAGTCTTCTACATGTGGCTATCCAGTTTTCCCAGCACCATTTATTGAATAGGGACTCTTGTCCTCAGAGTATGTTTTTGTCTATTTTGTCAAAGATTAGATGGTTATATGAGGATGGTTTTATATTTGGGTTTTCTGTTCTGTTGCACTGGTCTGTGTCCCTGCCCTTGTGCCAATACCAAGCAGTTTTAAGAACCACAGCTTTGTAGTATAGTTTAAAGTCTGGCAAATCAATACCTCCCATTTTGTTTTTATTGCTTAAAATTGCTTTTGCTATATGGGGTCTTCTCTGATTCCATACTAAGTGTATAATTATTTTTTCTAAATCTGTGAAAAATGATGTTGGTAATTTAATAGGAATTGCATTGAATCTATAGATTACTTTGGGTAGTATAGACATTTTAACGATGTTAATTCTTCCAATCCATGAGCATGGTATGGATTTCCACTTATTTACGTGTTCTGCAATTTCCTTCCTTAGCGTTTCATAGTTCTCTTTATAGAGGTCCTTTACCTCTTTAGTTGAATATATTCCTAGGTATTTTATTTTCTTTGTTGCTATTTTGAAAGGTATTGAGTCCTTAATTTGGTTCTCCAATTGAATGGTATTGGCATATATGAATGCCTCTGATTTGTGTGTGTTGACTTTGTAACCTGAGACATTACTGAATTCGTTAATTAATTCCAGGAGTCTCTTGGTTGAGTCCTTGGGGTTTTCCAGATACAACATCATGTCATCAGCGAAGAGTGAGAGTTTGATCTCTTCTGTCCCTATTTGGACACCTTTGATTCTGCTCTCTTGTCTGATAGCTCTCGCAAGGACTTCCAATACTATGTTGAAAAGTAATGGGGACAGTGGGCAGCCTTATCTGGTTCCCTGATAGCATTTTTGCTTGAGAAATGAGAGACTAAAGGTGTAGTTTGGATGAAGTGGGTGGGAGGAAGACAGACATAAACTGACAATATAAAATTAAAAGTATTTGGAGTTACAATGAGTAAACAAGAAGATAGTATTTAAGAGAAAAGTCAAACAAGAGGGAAGGAGAGCCTTAAGAACATGTTGGAAGAAGGGGAGTTATTAATAGATTCAGGGATGGGGAACCTGCAGCCTCAAGACCACATGTGGCCCTTCAGATCCGCAAGTGCACCTCCTCAACCGCATCCAAACTTCACAGAGCAAATCTATTTATTAAAAGGTTTTGTTCCATAAAATTTGGATTCAGTCAAAAGGCTGCACTCAAGGATGCAGAAGGCCACATGTGGGCCCAAGGCAGCAGGTTCCCCAAATGATCTGTGGGGGAGAAGTGGTAGCAAATGCCTAGAAGTAATGATGACCTCCACTGAATTAACAGTATTTTCTTCCCATTCAATACTTTCCCATCTGTTATCACCAAGTTTCCATTGAACATCTTTTGTGTAAAATAGCCTTGTGGTTTTGATTTGCATTCCCTGATGATTAGTGACACTAAGCATTTTTTCATGTTTATAGGCCGCTTGTCTATCTTTTTTGGAGAAGCTTCTGTTCATGTCTTTTGCCCACTTTTTAATGGGGTTGTTTGATTTTTTCTTGCTGATTTGCTTGAGTTCTTTGTAGATTCTGGTTATTGGTCCTTTATCAGATGTATAGCTTGCAAATATTTTCTCCCATTCTGTAGGTTGTCTATTTGCTTTGTTAATTATTTCCTTAGCTGTGTTTATCCTAAGTGAAATATCTAAAGAATGGAAAAACAAATACCACATGTACTCACTATTAAATTGAAACTAAATGATGAGCACACATGTGCACAGAGGGAAATAAATCTCAAAGGAAATCAAGCAAGAGGGGATGGGCAAAAACCTACCTAACAGGTACAATACACACTATCGGGGTGATGGGCAACACTTTTAACCTTTTTAACCGAACATTACAAAAGCAATCCATGTAACCAAAAACATTTGTACCCCCATAATACTTTGACATTTAGAAAAGAAAGCCAGGTATTACCCATAATTTGGGGAATAAAAAAAAGTGATGTATCAGTTAAGACTGGCCATGGCTCTGTGTGGCAGACAACTTGAAAGAACATGACATAAATATGATAGGAAGCTTATTTTTTTCTCACATAAAGAATTCTAGGGGAAAGCAATCCATGGCAGGTATGGTGGCTCCGTGGTCATCAGGGACCCAGGCTCCTTCCAGGTCTCCACTCTGCCACCCTGAGGGGGGATGACTCTCAACCTGTGGTTCCCCACCAAGTCCCTACCACAGAGCATCTCATCTCATTCCTTGGGATAATATGAAGACATGGAGGAAGAGGAGCATATTTCCTCTTTCCTAATGAGGGTTTATGGAATTTCCACAGAACAATTCCACTTACATAGAACGCCACATACATCTTACTGGCCAGTACTTAGAAATGAGGATGTTAGGGAAACATAGACTTTCAGCTAACTGAAATTTGTCTAGGTTAAAATTACGATTCTACATAAATAGAAACAAAAACAAAGACCATATGATCCTCTCAATAGATGTGGAAAAAGCATTTGACAAAATTCAACACCCTTTTATAATAAAAATGCTTAACAATATAGGCATAGATGGGGCCTACCTAAAAATGATACAAGACATATATGACAAACCCACAGCCAACATCATACTGAATGGGGAACAATTGAAAGCCTTCCCACTTAGAACTGGAACCAGACAAGGTTGCCCACTGTCTCCACTGCCATTCAACATAGTGCTGGAAGTCCTTGCAAGAGCAATCAGGCAAGAGAGCAGAATCAAGGGTGTCCAAATGGGGACAGAAGAGATCAAACTCTCACTCTTTGCTGATAATATGATATTATATCTAGAAAACCCCAAGGATTTAACCAAGAGACTCTTGGAATTGATAAATTAATTCAGTAAAGTCTCAGGATACAAAATCAATACACACAAATCAGACGCATTCATATATGCCAATAACACTCAAACTGAGAACTAAATCAAAGACTCAATACCCTTCACAATAGCAACAAAGAAAACAAAGTACCTAGGAATACATTTAACTAAGGAGGTAAAGGACCTCTACAGGGAGAACTATGAAATACTGAGGAAGGAAATTGCAGAGCATGTAAACAGGTGGAAAACCATACCATGCTTGTGGATTGAAAGAATCAACATTGTTAAAATGTCTATACTACCCAAAGTGATCTACAGATTCAATGCAATCCCTATTAAATTACCAACATCATTTTTAACAGATATAGAAAAAATAATTTTATGGTTTGTATGGAACCAGAGAAGACCCTGTTTAGCAAAAGCAATTTTAGGCAATAAGAACAAAATGGGAGGTATTAATTTACCAAACTTCAAACTCTACTACAAGGCTGTGGTTATTAAAACAGCTTGGTATTGGCACAAGAACAGGGACACAGACCAGTGGAACAGAACTGAGAATCCAGATATAAAACCATCCTCATATAGCCATCTAATCTTTGACAAAGCAGACAAAATCATACTCTGAGGAAAAGAATCCTTATTCAATAAATGGTGCTGGGAAAACTAGATAGCCACATGTAGAAGACCCACACCTTTCACCTCTCACAAAAATCAAATCACAGTAGATAACAGACTTAAACCTAAGGTGTGAAACTCTTAGAATTCTAGAAGAAAATGTGGGAAAAGCTCTTGTAGATATTGGCCTAGGGAAAGAATTTATGAAGAAGACCCCAAAGACAATCACAGCAACAACAAAAATAAATAAATGGGGCCTGATTAAATTAAAAAGCTTCTGCACAGCCAAAGAAACTGTCACAAGAGCAAAAAGACAACCTACAGAATGGGAAAAAAATTTCTCATGCTACATATCCGATAAAGGACTGATAACTAGAATCTACTTAGAACTCAGGAAAATCAGCAAGAAAAAATCAAACAACTCTATCAAAAAGCGGGCAAAGGACATGAATAGAAATTTTTCAAAAGAAGATAGAAGAAAGGCCAACAAACATATGAAAAAATATCTCTAATCATCAGGGAAATGCAAATCAAAACCACAATGAAATCTCCCTTAACTCCAGGGAGAATGGCCTTTATCAAAAAGTCCCATAACAATAAATGTTGGCGTGGATACAGAGAGACAGGAACACTCATACACTGCTGGTGGGACTGCAAACTAGTGCAACCTCTGTGGAAAGCAATATGGAGATACCTTAAAGAGATACAAGTAGACCTACCATTTGATCCAGCAATCCCATTACTGGGCATCTACCCAAAGGAACAACAGACATTCTATAAAGAAGACATCTGCACTCGAATGTTTATAGCAGCACAATTCACAATTGCAAAGATGTAGAAACAACCCAAGTGCCCATCAATACATGAGAGGATTAATAAAATGTGGTATATGTATACCATGGAGCTGTAAGAAACAATGGTGATATAGCACCTCTTATATTTTCCTGGATAGAGCTGGAACCCATTCTACTAAGTGAAGTACCTGAAGAATGGAAAAATAAGCACCACATGTACTCACCATCATATTGGTTTCACTGATATTCACCTGAGAGCACATTTAGGAATAACATTAATCGGGTGTCGGGCAGATGTGGGGAGGGGGAGGGGATGGGTGTATACATACATAATGAGTGCGATGCGCACCGTCTAGGGAATGGACAGGCTTGAAGCTCTGACTGGGGTGGGGGTAAGAGCAATATGAGTAACCTAAACTTTTGTACCCCCATAATATGCTGAAATAAAAAACAATAAAAAAATAAAATTAGGATTCTGTCATTTAGATAAATAAGGTAAAAATGTGAAGTTGGAAGCGACAAGGTATCTCTGCCACAGGAAGATGAAATCCAGCATGGAGGGACACAGTGGGTCAGATGGGAACCGGGGCCAGATGAGCCACTCAGCAGCAGAGAACCAAGCTGCACAGTGGACTGACTCAGAAAATAAACACCTCTACCTCCCTGCCCGCTCAATCTGCCTTTGAGAAGTTTCAGGAATTTACTGGAGGAGACAGGTAGAAGTACTGTAGGGCAGCGGTCCCCAACCTTTTTGGCACCAGGGAAAGATATGGAAGACAATTTTTCCATGGATGGGGGTGGGGTGGGGTGGGTTTCAGAATGATTCAAGTGCATTACATTTATTGTGCACTCTATTTCTGTTATTATTACATTGTAATATATAATGAGATAATTATACAACTCACCATAATGCAGAAGCAGTGGGAGCCCTGAGCTTGTTTTCCTGCAGGTAACGCTGCCGGTCTGACAGGGGGCAGAGCTCAGGCAGTGATGCGAGCTATGGGGAGCGGCTGCGCTTGCTCACCCGCCGTCACCTCCTGCTGTGTGGCCGGGTCCTAATCGGCCACGGACCACATCCCTCTGTGGCCTAGGGGTTGGGGACCGCAGCTATTGGGTGCTCGATGCGGGCTCAAGGCACTCTTCTTGAATATTCTGTTTGATCCCAAAAGACGCATTTATACCCAGGGGGCAGACACATGAGTCACGGGCTGGGAAGCACCTTTGCCCACGTCTAGGTCCCTGCAGCTCAGACTTTACTTCACTCTCAGCGCTTCCCTTCACCCTACGTGCCCACACCTCTGTATTCCATCACCTGAAACATCTGTATTGGTAAAACATTTTGGTTATGCACTTTTAAAAGTATGTCTGACAAACACCATCCTCTCTTTATCTTTTTTTATTAAACAAATATTTGTTGTATGAATTCAGGATCATTGCCAAGACCTTAGCTAGTTATATAAACCTGGATCGGTGGATCAAAAGTCTAATTTTCACTGTAGATGTTTTATTTGTAGGCTTCACTTGGGCTGTCCAGGGGGAATATGAAGAGAGATCAAGGTCTGTAATAGGTCTCTATAGGGCTAAGATGCCCAAAGTAAGGAAAAAATAAAGAAAACTATTGTCCAAGTCTCCTAGTCTGAGCTTCTGGAAGGCAAAAAGCTCTCTGAGGAGAGGAAGGATCAAAAAACATGTTTTCCAACTGGGGGCAGGAGAATAGAAATGGGTGTATGTGGGCTGCCGGTAGGACATTGCTGCAAAATCCCTTAGGCGTACTTCCGGAAAACTTGTCGCCCCTCCAGGAATTAATTATTTAATTAATTTTATTGTATTGCATTTTTATATATTATTCAGAATCTTATGAGGATACAAAGGTTTTGGTTACATAAATTGCTTTTGTACTGTTTAAGTCAAAGTTATAAGTGTGCCCATCCCCCAGACAGTGTGCATTGTACCCGTTAGATGTGAATTTGCCCATCCTCTTCTCCCCCACCTTATTGGTTTCCAGTGAATGTCATTTCCACATTTTACTTCACTCTTAGCGCGTCCCTTCACCCCACATACACACACCTCTATATTCCGTCATTTGAAACATCTGGAAAACATTGGTAAAACATTTTGGTTGTGTACCTCTAGAAGTATTTCTAACAAACACCATCCTCTCTCTATCTTAATGGGTACAATGCACATAAATGTTGGACGATTAGTTCCAATTTAATGGTGAGTCCATGTGGTGTTTGTTTTTCCATTCTTAATGATACTTCACTTAGAAGAATGGTCTCTAGTGCCATCCAGGTTAATATAAAAGGTAGTTCACCATTTTTTATAGCTGATTAGTATTCCATGGGATACACATACCAATTATATTAATCCACTCATGTGTTGATGGGCATTTGAGTACTTTCCACATACTTGCGATTGTGAATTGTGCTGCTATAAACATTTGAGTACAAGTGTCTTTTTTATACAATGTCTTTTTGCCTTTTACAGAGTCTTGACAAAAGTAGTGGGAAAGGAGAGAAGTGAATAAATTTGTGGTTTTATTATAATCAGATGTGTTTCAAATCTGTTGAAATAAATGCTGAGCCATGGATTCTTTTCCTTTGGCACAATTTGTAAAATAAGTAAAACATAATATTTAAAATTCAATAGCTTAATTTATGGTTCTGATAGAAATCACAATTAAAGGTGAATTTTGCTCAACAAAATCAGGAGTTCTCAAAACTTTTGGTTTTAGAGTTTCTCTGAAACTCTATTAAATACACCAAAAAATTTTTATATTAATATATTGATATTTACAACAGTAGAGATTGAAATAGATTGTAAAAATTTATATTAATTTATTTAAAGTCAATAATAATGCCATTGCAAGCTAGCGTAAATAATATATTTTTAATGAGATAAATATATTTTCCAAATAAAAATTTAGTGAGAAAAGTGGAAATGTTTTACATCTTTGCAAATCTCCTTAATATCTGGTCTGATTGAGGATTGCTGGGCATCATATCTGCTTCCGTATTCAGTCTTTTATGTTACTCTGGTTGAAGTAAATGAAGAAACTCAAGCCTTGCATACATGTATGTAGCTTAAAAGGGAGGAGTATTTTAACAGGAGTATTTAATAAGAGTATTTAATAGTTGGGAATAGTTTCCTTTGATACTACAAATTTTGGCAAGTAGTAGTTTCTTAAAGGTTAATTGTAATGTAGAATCTAAAACTATCTCAGTAAACTTCTCATTACATTAAAATCCACTGGTCTATCATGCAAGTTGAATGTAGCTTTCACTATTGGATGATTTTGTAATGTGATGCATTGAACAATCAGGAAATATTGTTATGCTGAGTTATGCAGCCCTTCCAAACGCTGATGAATTTCCTTATACAATATCAAGAAATTTCATTCATTAATATCACTACCAAATTCATCAGAAAAGTCTTGTAAGTATTAGAAAGCTGTCAAGCTAATGGAAGCTTTCACTTGAAGCTTAAATTGTGTTATTGGCTATAAATACTGTCAGCTGTTTTCCTTAAGTGACAGGCTCACTTTGTTCATTTTTGAGGAAATGTCTGCCAAATGTCCAAGTCTGAATAACCACGTTCATTTGCCAGTTGTTCTTTTTAGCAAAAATCATGTGTCATGAAAACAGTAACTGGTTCAGCTCACAGCTTAATTGCACAAATGTTTCTTCTCACAGCACCATCATCCTGTGGTATGCGACAGAAGGGCCTATGTGCACTTTCCACTTTGCCACGCAGAGTATTGAAAAGACATGTACTCAAGGGTCCAGATTTAATAACATTAATAATTTTTGCTGCTTCATCACGGACATTCTTAAGTAGAAGGGGATGTGTTGGCAATGAGGAAAATACCGACCACTGTCCGGTTGAGTGCCACTGCCTTGATTCGTTCCGAAATGGCTGCTGTTCAACCCTTCACTGCTCTGCACATTCAGTGCAGATGTCAACACAGTGAAAACAGCAGATAAGGTCTTACCCTTATTGTTAAAATGACTCCGGATTGGCTGACCCTTGTGAAATGTTCTTGGGGAACTCTAGGGGTCTGTAGACCACACTTTGAGAACTGCTAAACGACAGTGTTCAAGGCCATGTTTCAACATAACTAGCTCCCATCAGATTTCAGCGTTCAGTTCAATTTTTGAACTCCTTGAAATTTAATACGACATAAATTAATTTTCGTGTTCTTAATCAAATAGATAGCTTACTGAACAAAACTGTATTTTGATGATTAAAAATGTCTACTACTAGTGACTGAAGTGTTTGAATATCCTTTTCTTGCTAATCCACTTTCTTGGAAAATATAATTCATGAAGCCGCAGTCAGTCAAGGATACTGACTCCGAGTTCCGTCTTGGTGAAAGATGATGGGACAAAGAAAAAAATGCTATTAACTTAATATACTTTAAAAAATTATAGCGTAATAACTATCATGTTTTCTTTAATGATTCCAGATCTCCTATTCTTTTAAAAAAATTCTTTCAGCCATTCATTACAATTATTAAACCTCATTATCCAGTAAGAGAGATTATTTCCGTGAAATGAGTATCTCCTACATGCGGTAAGAATTTGATTGTTTTTTCTTACTAGTCACGTGTGTTTCTGTTTCACCAGCCACAGGGCACAATCCTACTGGGCTGCCCAAGGGGCTCTCTTTCCTCTCCCTTTGTTCACCTTTTCTCCCTCCTGGAAACCTCCTTTGTCATTCATTCTTCTTGGAAGCTGCCAGCTTCTTTCTGACCCTCCGGTTTTCTATCTTCTCAAGTGTGTTTGTCGTAGAGCACACTGCAATCTTTCTAGTTATTTTCTGCCGGTAGAAAAATAAGCACACAGACATTATTTATTTTTAGATAATAATTGAAAGCCAATATGGGAGAGAGTAAACATTAAAAAGTCACTTCTCTCATCCCACCTGCATCTCTCCGGCTGGAGCCGAGTAGCCCCTGTTACATGTGCTCTTTCACCTTGTCAGGGCCCCACCACCATGTCCCTTGTAATAAGTTCTGCTAGTCTCCACTTCCTCCTCGTCCACTGTAGATTCTCATGGTCCAGCTCTTAAGGTTTGTTTTTAAAATTACATATTTAATCATCTTTCGTTTCTTCCATTTGCTATGGACTCAGTTTTGTCCCCTACTCTCAAATCCATGTGTTGAAGCCCTGACCCCCAGTGTGCTGGCATTTGGAGATGGGGCCTTGAGAGGTGATTAGGTTTAGACAAGGTCATGAGTGTGGGGGCCTCAAGATGGGATTAGTGCCCTTGAAAAAGAGATACCAGAGAGCTTGCTCTCGCTCTCTCTCAGCCGTGTGAGGACGCGGGGAGAAGGTGGCCATCTGCAACCAAAACAGAGAGGCCTCCCCAGAAAATAACCAGGCTGGCAACCTGATCTCAGACTTCCAGCCTCCAGAACTATGAAAAGTAAACGTCTATTGTTTAATCCACCCAGTCTATAGTACTTTGTTACAGAAGCCCAAGCTAAGACATTACCTACCTGGAAAAAATGTTTATCCTACCTCAATTTAACTGCCCACTTTGCCCATGGCCACACTCAATCAAGCTGCTGAGCAAATCTTTGATTTCCAGACGATTGGTGACACAATCTATTTCTACTCATCTTCAGCATCATCTAGCAGCCCTTGTAGTTAGAATGGGAGAAATCAGTGGCAATTTTCATCCTTTTCTACCCCCTTGAAACTCGGTTTCCATTTTCCCCTCACTCTCACAGTGGAGAACTGCTGCTTCTACTTTATTGGAGGGACTGCAAAGAAATAGAGAGTGTAAAGACTCTGGATTCTTACCTTTGACTCGGACACATTCTGATTGCATGACATTGAACAATCTATCTATTCTGGGGTATTTTTTTTTCATTTGCCAACTGGGAAGATATCAATATCTCTGTCACAGGAAGTTCTGAGTCTTAGATGAACTCTAATCACACTGATAGGGATATAAAATATAATCAGTAAATATTCATTGCTATATTTGTTCATATTAAAAAAAACCTGAAAGCCCTGTAGAGAAATTCCCCCAAATTCTTACCACTGCACCTTTAAATCTATCCATGTTTATATTTATTTTTTTACTCTCTTCTCCCGTTATAGTGTAATAAGAGTCATTCCTCGGTGGTGCTATGCCTTCACGAGGCCCCTGTTCCATTAGCTATGCCCACTATCTCCTCTTGCTTCATCTTCTTCCTCTGCTAGAGTCTTCCCCTTAACCTTTAGACCTAGACAGGATGCTCCCATATTTTAAAGTAAAGCTATTTGCTCCCATTCTTCATTGCTCTATCTTGCTCCTTTTTCTCAAACTACCCATCCTCTTTCATCTGCCTAATGGCTCATCACTAAAGATTCAGTTTATATGTCACATCCTCTAGAAATCCTCCCATAATTCCTGCACTCTGGCCAAGATGCCTTTTTTATGCAGTTCTTTAGCAAACTGCTTCTCCTTATCAAAGCACATATCACACTGGAATTGCCTCATTGCTTGTCTTGTCTCCAGAAATATCGCAAGCTCTCTCAGGGCAAGGAACCCGTATTTATCTTATTTACTATCATATCTTCAATACGCTGCACAGTGCTTGGAATATAGTAGGCATTCAATAACCATTTATTAACTGCATAAAGAGAAACAGATAAAGCATAAGAAAAATAACTAGGGAAGTTGAAAATGTTAGAAATAGTTTAAAATCATTGTCTTCACTCCTCACTGAGTTACATGTTATCCTGAAGCTCTGTGAGAACTATAAGATGTATTTAAAAAGTTAGCAAGGTAGAGACCTGATGGTGCAGGGGCCTAATGTTAATCTTATGTCAAATGTAACTTAAGAGTAATTAAATGGTCAGTCCAACTTTGAACTTTCTAAATTGCTTCCTCATTTTCTGTCTGCAGTCAGACGTAGCTTCTCCCAAGAGTAATAATGGTGAAAGGACAGGAATGTGTGTTTAAGCTTTCCTTTCCTTCTTTTTATTCCCCAATAATCCATAACATTGTTTTTAACATTCCCCATATTCTGAACGGAACTAACCTTACCTATAAAGGGGATTTGGGATGTTCTGAGCACGATGCAGAATATATTGATGGTGTTAAAAATCACAGACCTTTGAAGGAGGCAATAGTCTGCAGATAAGAGGCCAAACTCTCCCACTTCTTTTGTTTTGCCGTGGAGAGGGGAAGTGCTTCCAGCTGGGGGCGAGCAGAAGAACACAGTGTGCTGCTTTGACACAGGAGATTTTATGAGAACTTCGCTTTCTGAGTTAAATTATATTGCCTGATTCCTAGGGCACAGAGAATACCCTGTGGCCAATAAAGTATTTTAAATTTCTTTCAGTCTTGGTCTCTGCTTCCTTTTTGAAATGACTCCAATCACAAAGAGCCATGATGACTACAATAAAAACGTGGTGGGTTGAGAGTTATATGTAGCCACAAATGGCTCTCTCTGTTTTTATATCTGGTGCTGGAGCTTAATTGGTAAGACTTTTCTATCATGTAAATCTTCAGCAACCTCAAAGTTAACAAAAGTTTTTCTTCCCAGGAAATATAGAAGTGGCCATTAGAGAAAATAAAGAGAACTGCTGCGGAGCTTGATCAGGCCCCATGAGATGCCTTCTTACCTCCCTGGGTCGTTTGCAATTCAGTGATTCACGTTCTAGTTTCATCGCAATCTCCCTTCTCACCAGATATTCTGATAATATCACCTGTCCATCTTCCAGGGCCGCATGTTCTGCCTCCTTCTCCTCCTGAGCAAAACTGAAGGAAAGAGAGATGGGATCCCGTTTACGGTGCTGTGTGTGGGCCAGTTGCAGAGGCAAAGTGACCAAACGACTGATGATCACTGTCGTAGGGCGCTTCTTCATAATTCTCTGGCCTGACTTAAAAGCAGCAGAAAATTAATATTAATAGTTTCCTATTTATTACAGTATATGAAATAATGACATGTTGTAATATTTCTCTAATACTTTCTCTGTACTTAGCACTTTTGCTGATGAATGTAAGTTTTAGCCAAGGTTCTTAATGTGCCATCTATGGACTTGGATGTGAAGCATCCTGGTGAGTGACAGTGGTTTCTGTGCAGTGCACAGGTGCGTTTTCCTTAGGAGATTTTATTGGCTTGCCCAAGGGATGCAATATTGGAAAAGATTAAGTATTATTTATATCTCTTCACATAGATTTATAGATAAAACCCTGTCAACTATATATTATGTATACTATATATATATTTATCAATTATATATGTGTATATATTTGATATTCATGTATATAGGTGTATACATATATGTGCTTATATCTACACACATACATATAATATCTATACGCATGCATATAATATATTCCAACATATAAAGTTGTTGACACTTAGAAATGATCAAGGGTTTTACTAAAAAAAATACTGAATATATTGAACATTTTCCTTGTTAAAAAAGCATAGTTCTAAAGAAGTTTATGCAGGGCTCACTAGGATGACAAATTGCTTGGGGGAAGAAAAGGAGATACAGAGATGACTTGCAGTAAAGTCAAAGTATATGAAAGAAAGAATAAAATCAAGACTGTTTGTATAATTTCAAGCATCTTGTACTTTTCATTTTTTGATTTTGCTTCCTGATTTGCTTTTACTAAGGAAACTGTCAATGAATGGACATGCCAATATCAACAGTGAACGAACTAAACACAAATAATTTCGTTCCTGTCTTTCCATCACTCATCCTGGGCACATATATTACTTTGAAATTAAGTCAGGGCTTAAACAACTCAAATTTAATGCAATTTCTAGACTTAAGCTCCCCCCTCAACAGATAGATAGAGAAAATGCTGAGAATATATTTATCCTCTGCTAGATGAGGGCAGAGAAAAATCCAGAATGTTTTTATCATGAAAACTTTACTGATGGGTTTCACAAACACAGCTTTGAGAGCCTGAAATGTGTCAGTGGGTTCCTCAACTCTTTTATAGATGCCCCTGGTTTTTTATTTTTGACCGTGCTTTGGATTTATCATCTCTGTGGCCAGACACTATAGAAACGTCCCAGGCATTCACTAATTTTACTCTGTGTTCAGCTGGGGAGAGGTTGTGCGGAACGATCCAGAGATGTACTTTAAAAGCGTCTCTAAGCACAGTTTGTTCACAGACAGGGATGCACTTTAGCCAGCGAGTGTTTAATTTCTAACTTAATAAAATTACCAAAATGTGGATCTTAAAATAGAAAGGTATTTAAGAAACGTCTCTTTGGGGAGTGATTGCTATCAACTGCACCTAACGCACAACTGGATGTTGCAACAGTACTTACTGTAAAAGAGCATCTGTTCCTGGGCCTATTAATCCTCTTGCTTATGAAAACCGTCCCCCACTGAGTGCGAGTAGGAAGTGGGGGAGGCGGGGCAGGCTGCTGGGACCCTCGGGCTGGGAAGGAGCCGGGGCTGCAGAGAGCAGCCCTGAAAGCCACTTCAAGGCACTAAGGCCCAGCATCTGTTCACTCATACTGTGTTCTCACTCTGCTAGGCCACGTCCAGTGTATTCAGTCTGATGTAGATAACGAGCATGGAATCTTTAGGGTGGCTAAGGACACTTCCTAATGAATATAAGGAACTTAGGAGGGGAAATGATGATAATGGATGGAACAGTGTTCTTTGAATCACTCGACCAAATAAATTGGACATGACATAATAGCTTCTTGTTTTTGCCAGAGACTCACTCTGGCTCCTTAGAGAGAAATTCAATCATTTCTATCTCAGTCAACCCTTTATCAGCTGTTTAAATTATCTGATGAATAGCTTCCGTGAATATCCTGGGGCCTGGAATTTTTATGAATAGCTTAAGGTCCTTGTCTACATAACAGAAGAATTTAGGGTGTTTTGGGCAAGCGTATTTTCCTTGCCAAACCTTGTGTCCAAAATTAATTGTAATGAACTGATGTGCCTAATTGGTGTCTTCTGAGAATTGCTTTCATTTTCATCTTGATATTTCAGTGGAGTAATAACAATGGAAACACATTGGGGGTGAAGAACACCACCAGCTTCCCTTAAGATTAACCATCCTTTTTCAAGATGATGGTGTTTTAAAATTGGAACATAACCTTCTCGAGTTTAGTTTCTTGTTTAAATAATAGTAAAAATGATCACTAGTTCTTATACAATGCTTATTATCTGCTGAAGTTCTAAATGCTGTACAATATGCTAATTCATTTAATTTGCACAAAAACTCTATGAGGTAGGTACAGTTAATATCTTTGTTTTACAGGTGAGGAGACTGAGACCCGGAAAGGTTTAGAAACATACAAGATCGCAGAGCTATCAGGGAGCAGAGTTGGGATCTGATTTCATGCCCCAGGGCCTATGCTCTTACCCACGATGCTATTACTATTACCTCTTTGAAAATTTATAACATGAGCTAGGATTATTTAGTGTTGCTGATGAACTATCTGGTCATATAGAGGACAATTTGAAATATATTCATGTTATTACTAAATAAGGAAATGAGCACTGAAAGCCAGTGACACTTAACCCTGTTGATCACATTCAATTAAAGATGTTTCATACACATGACCTTACGTTTTTTTGAAGCTGCATGGCACAGATAGCGTTGGTTATAGTATGTAACGGGGGCTTTGGTGAAGGAGGAACAGAAAGAGACTGAAAAGCTACCCCGTCAGGCCCCACATTGGGAAGGAACCTGCGGTTCTATAGTCACGCCTGAGGGAGAAGCAGAAGTTTGCTCAGCGTCCAACATTCCTGCCGTAACGACCTGGTTACCTTGTGCTGCCTCCAGGAGGACGGGCCATCCATCCTCTCCCTCTCCAGCTCCGCTATTTCATGCCTTCGCCTGTCTCTGTTTCAGCTGCTCTTCCTTCTGGTGCTGCTCACTCACCCTGTCTTTACGTGTTTCACGCTCAAGCTGCCTGAGAGAGAGTATTCGTTTAGGTTGAATTGTCACCATCCAGTAGAAGGGCATTTCTTACGCACAGAGTCCTGTGACAGTCCCCTGTGGGTAGCTGCCTTAGAGCCCAACATTGCCTGCTTCTCCAGAAAGTTGTGGCAAAGATTGACAACATATCCCTAAAAAATTCCTGGGTCCAATTTCCTCAGAAGACAGCCAAGGGCAGACATTCAACATATTGTGTCCAACTCATGCTTACATGTGTTATCTCCCCAAATTATGTAAATGCCAGCCAGCCTAATAGCTTTTCTCAATTAAGCTTGACATCAATTATATTTTATCAAGTTTCTGTTTAAAATGGAATGAAAGTAGTGTTTTCTAAACACACAATTAAGGGGAAATTATTAGCTAAATATTAAATCTGAAGGAATATTCTACAATATGTATGAATTTAAACCTACACTGCTAACTTCCTAATCCTCACACTTCTCTTCTTACAGAGATTTGAGAATTGAGGGCACATGTGTCTTTCACTGAAGAGCTAGAAGTTTACTATGGAAGTAAATTCCATCAAATAAGACTTCAATTACTCAGTTCTGTCGTTATTGGTTTCTTTTTATTTGACTGTTAAAAAAACGACTCTGTAATTTCTAGGGCATTATGTGCCTTTCAAATTTTAAAGATTGTTGGCACAAGTAATAAGATACATTAAAGTGAAAGGGTTCGCTCCGTGCTGATGGGTGTGCTCCTGTGTGTGTTGTCACCGTGATTTAGTATTGCCTCCCTCGCTGTCAGGTTTCCTTCATTCCCCGCGCTCTGGTGACAGTTTAACACGGTAGACCCCTGAACTGGTCCTCGTGTAGTAAGGAAAATGATCTGCTGGGGAAAGAGAAGGAAACTAAAATGGGAATAAAAATGAGTTGCGGTTAGCTAAGTTTTCTCAGAACACTGAGACACCCATGTCAGAATGTTTATTTACTTTCTTTTGTTAACATTTGATATGTTTTGAAATAGCAAGTCGTCTTCATTGATTTACTTCTTCGTTAATCTTTACTTGATAGATGAAATCCAAGCTTACTGTGCCACTTCCTTTTTGTTACAAAGAATTTTATTTTATATTTGTCATTTAAAAAAAATGTCTCCAGCATACTTTACCTTACTTAAATGCAAAACTCTGCTGTGCGTTTTTCCCCTGCTGATCTTGGGCAGTATGTTGTGAATTGTCTGCTGTACTAAATTCTGGATGAACTTTGGTTCCAAGTAGCTTAGAGACAGCTCTGTGCTACTCATTAGTGGAGATGTTTTTAAGCCCATGGTGGCAGGTAAAGGACTGGCTCATAAAATATTTATAAGAAATAGAATAAAGTGGATCAGCAGTTGGGAGTGCACAACCGAATTACACCACAACTTGAGGTGAGTCACTTAACCCTTCAATCCTTGATTTCCTCACTGGCAAAAGGGATAGAGTAATATTTGCCCTCAGAGGTGGTTGGGAGTTTGAAATATTAATACCAGCCATTTCTAGGACATTCAAAAATACTGTTTTTAGTGGAATATAATTCCCCAAGAAATAGAAACTCTATGAGCTAAATAATACCTTCTTGGTGAGAAATAGTCCAGTAATACAGCTAACATATAGATAGTTCATCTTGAATTTACCCGTGATACCACAGACTCTTATAGACAGAATGGACTTATATAACTCAGTATATTAAGGTTTTCATCTTACGTGCCCTAGAGTATTTTTTATTTTATTTTTTTATTTCAGCATATTATGGGGGTACAAAAGTTTAGGTTATGTATATTGCCCTTGCTCCCCCTTCCCCTGGAATCAGAGCTTCAAGCGTGTCCAGCCCCTAGACGGTGCGCATCGCACTCATTATGTATGTATACACCCATCCCCTCCCCCTCCACATCTGCCTGACACCCAATGAATGTTATTCCTAAATGTGCTCTTAGTTAATGATCAGTGAACCAATTTGATGGTGCGTACATGGGGTGCTTATTTTTCCATTCTTGGGATACTTCACTAAGTAGAATGGGTTCCAGCCCTATCCAGAAAAATACAAGAGGTGCTATATCACCATTGTTTCTTATAGCTGAATAGTACTCCTTGGTATACATATACCACATTTTATTAATCCACTCATATATTGATGGGCACATTGGTTGTTTCCACATCTTTGCAAATGTGAATTGTGCTGCTATAAACATTCAAGTGCAGATGTCTTTGTTACAGAATGTCTTTTGTTCTTTTGGGTAGATGCCCAATAATGGGATTACTGGAACAAATGGTAGGTCTACTTGTATCTGTTTAAGGTATCTCCATTTGCTTTCCACAGAGGTTGCACTAGTTTGCAGTCCCACCAGCAGTGCATGAGTGTTCCTATCTCTTCACATCCACGCCAACATTTATTGTTTTGGGACTTTTTGATAAAGGCCATTCTCACTGGAGATAAATGATATCTCATTGTGGTTTTGATTTGCATTTCCCTGATAATTAGAGATGTTGAGCATTTTTTCATATGTTTGTTGGCTGTTCTTCTGTCTTCTTTTGAAAAATTTTTATTCATGTCATTTTCCCACTTTTTGATAGGGTTGTTTGACTTTTTCTTGCTGATTTTCCTGAGTTCTAAATAGATTCCAGTTATTAGTCCTTTATTGGATGTGTAGCATGTGAAATTTTTTTCCCATTCTGTAGGTTGTCTGTTTGCTCTCATGACAATTTCTTTGGCTGTGCAGAAGCTTTTTAATTTGGTCAGGTCCCATTTATTTATTTTTGTTGTTGCTGTGATTGCCTTAGGGGTCTTCTTCATAAATTCTTTGCCTAGACCAATGTCTATGAGAGCTTTTCCCACATTTTCTTCTAGAATTCTAATAGTTTCACACCTTAGGCTTAAGGTTGTTATCCACCGTGATTTGATTTTTGTGAGAGGTGTGGATCCTATTTCAGCATTCTGTATGTGACTATTCAGTTTTCCCAGCACCATTTATTGAATAAGGAATCTTTTCACCAGTGTACATTTTTGTCTGCTTTGTCAAAGATTAGATGGCTATATGAGGATGGTTTTATATCTGGATTCTCAGTTCTGTTCCAGTGGTCTGTATCTCTGTTCTTGTGCCAATACCAAGCTGATTTAATGACTATATCCTTGTAGTATAATTTGAAGTCTGGTAAATTAATACCTCCCATTTTGTTCTTATTGCCTAAAATTGCTTTTGCTAAATGGGGTCTTCTCTGGTTGCATACAAAGTGTAAAATTATTTTTCTGTATCTGTGAAAAATGATGTTGGTAATTTAATAGGGATTGCATTGAATCTGTAGATCACTTTGGGTAGTATACACATTTTAACAATGTTGATTCTTCCGATCCATGAGCATGGTATAGTTTTCCACCTTTTTATGTGCTCTGCTGTCTCTTTCCTCAGTGTTTCATAGTTTTCCCTGTAGAGGTCTTTTACATCCTTAGTTAAATATATTCCTAGGTACTTTATTTTCTTTGTTGCTATTCTGAGCGGTATTAAGTCTTTCATTTGGTTCTCAGTTTGACTGTCATTGGCATATATGAATGCCTCTGATTTGTGTGTATTGATGTTCTATCCTGAGACTTTACTGAATTCATTTATCCATTCCAGGAGTCTCTTTGTTGAATCCTTGGGGTTTTCTAGATATAATATCATATCATCAGCAAAGAGTGAGAGTTTGATCTCTTCTGTCCCCATTTGGACACCCTTGATTCTGTTCTCTTGCCTGATTGCTCTTGCAAGGACTTCCAGCACTAGGTTGAATAGCAGTGGGGACAGTGGGCAACCTTGTCTGGTTCCAGTTCTAAGTGGAAATGCTTTCAATTGTTCCCCATTCAGTATGATGTTGGCTGTGGGTTTGTCATATATGTCTTGTATCATTTTTAGGTAGGCCCCATCTATGACTATTTTGTTAAGCGTTCTTGTCATACAGGGGTGTTGAATTTTGTCAAATGCTTTTTCTGCATCTATAGAGAGGATCATATGGTCTTTGTTTTTGCTTCTATTTATGTGGTGAATTACATTTATAGATTTGTGTATGTTGAACCACCCCTGCATCTCTTGGATGAAGCCCACTTGGTCATGATGGATTATTTTCTTGATAAGCACCTGGATTCAATTTGCTAGGATTTTATTGAGAATTTTTGCATCTATATTCATAAGGGATATTGGTCTGTAGTTTTCCTTTTTTGATGCATCCTTTCCTGGTTTTGGTATCAGGGTTATGTTGGCTTCATAAAATGTGTTAGGAAGGAGTTTGTCTCTCTCCATGTTATGGAATAACTTTGTAGAATAGGCACCAGTTCTTTTTTTGTAGGTGTGGTAAAATTCAGGTGTGAAACCATCTAGTCCGGGGCTTTTCTTTTTGGGAAGATTTTTTATTGCTGTTTCGATTTCAGTTCTTGATATTGGTCTGTTCAGGAATTCTATTTCTTCCTGGTTGAGCCTAGGGAGGCTGTGTGTTTCTAAAAATTTGCCCATTTCCTCCACATTTTCCAGTTTGTGTGCGTAAAGGTTTTTGTAGAATTCATAGATGATATCTTGTATCTTTGTGGCGTCAGTTGTAATTTCTTTCATGTTCCTGATGGAGCTTATTAGAGATTTTTCTTTTCTGCTCTTAGTCTAGTCAAAGGTGTGTCAATTTTGTTTATCTTTTCAAAGAACCAACTTTTTGTTTTATTAATCTCCCATATAGTTTTCCTTTTGTCCACTTCATTTAGTTCTGATTTGATCTTATTAATTTCACTCCTTCTGCTGAGTTTGGGGTCGGTCTGTTCTTCTTTCTCCAGCTCTTTGAGTCTATTCATTTGGTTGTCTATTTGTAAATTTTCTGTCTTTTTGATATAGGCATTTATGGAAATAAACTTTCCTCTCAGGACTGCTTTAGCTGTGTCCCACAGATTTTGATAAGTTATGTCTCCTTTGTCATTTAGTTCAAAGAATCTTTTGATTTCCATCTTGATTTCCTTATTTATAAAATAATCATTCAGGAGAAGGTTGTTTAGCTTCTATGACTTTGAATAGAAATGAGAATTTCTGTTAGGGTTGATTTCTACTTCTATTCTGCTGTGATCTGAGAAGATGAATGGTATAATTTCTAATTTTTTAAATTTTTTAAGACATGCTTTGTGTCCTAGGATATGGTCAATCTTAGAGAAAATCCCATGTGCTGATGAGAAGAAAGTATATTCAGTGGATTTTGGATAGAATGTCCTGTAAATGTCCGTCAGGCCCATTTGTTCTAGTGTCTGTATAAGTACATTATTTCTTTGTTTATTTTCTGTTTGGAGGATCTGTCCTGTGCTATCAGCAGTGTGTTGAAGTCTCCAGCTATTATGGTATTGCTGTTTATCATTTGGTTTAGATCAAGTAGGGTTTGCTTTAAGAATCTGGGTGCACGTAAGTTGGGTGCATACATATTAAGTATAGTTATGTCTTCTTGTTGAACTATACCCTTCACCGTTATATAGTGACCACCTTTCTCTTTCTTTACTTTTGTTGATTTAAAAACTAAGTTGTCTGAAATTAAAACCACCATGCCAGCCTTCTTTTGGCTTCCATTTGCTTGAAATATCGATTTCTACCCCTTTATTTTCAGTTTAAATGCATCTTTGCAGGTTAGATGAGTTTCCTGGAGACAGCAAATACTTGGCTTGTATTTTTTTATCCATTGGGCCAGCCTATGTCTCTTGAGTGGGGAGTTCAAGCCATTCACATTTATTGAAAGAACTGATAGGTGGGGAAGATTTCTGTTCATCCTGTTGGGTAGAACTTCATTGCTGTGTTTTCTCTCTTGAGCCGTTGTGGTATCTGGCCATTGATCTTTAGCTTTTGAGTAGTTTTACATTTGTGAGTGTTTCTTGTGCTGGTCCATGAGCAGCTCTGTTTTGAGTGCTTCTTGGAGGGCTGGTATTGTCTTGGTGAATTCCCTTGGTTTTTGTTTATCTGAGAATGTCTTAATTTCTCCTTCATATACAAAACTTAGTTTTGCTGGGTACAAGATTCTAGACTGGGCATTATTCTGTTTGTGAAGAGTGAGAATGGGGCCCCAGTCTCTTCTTGCTTGTAAGGTTTCAGTTGAGAAATCTGGTGTTATTTGGATGGTGCCCCAGAGGTTTTACATAGTTTCCTGAAAGATACCAGGGATGTTGTGGGAAAAGGAAGCACAATAGTGGGTTTTGATATTTCCTTCCTTTGTTTCCAAAAATAAACTTCACCTTTCTTTTTTTCATGTTTTATGTGTCTCCAAAAGATTTCCCATGACGTATTTGGCCAAAAAAATTTTAAGGTCACTAGTCATAGTCAACATCCTCATTTACAGATTAAATAACTGATCTCCAAATCCATCCCTAAATCATGCCAGTCTGTGATGCTCATTGCCAAAAGAGCTATAGAGTTTTAACAAATTATTTAAGGTCTTAGAGCAGTGTTTTTCAACCTTGGTTGTATATTGGAATCACCTTGAGAGATTTAGAAATCTCAATGCCCAGGTGGCTCCCAGACCAATTATATCCAGTCTCCACAGGTAATTCCGATGTGCAGCCAAAGTTGGAAGCCACTGGCTGGGTGGGAGGGAGAGGTGACTTTGACTTAAGCTGGTAGGGAAGTGCTCACTGGGAAAGTAGGTGTTAAGTAAGGTTTGACAGATGGCTGAATTTTGATGGAGAAAAATGGAAGCATTTTAAATGATATAATAATATTGGTTAGAGAGAGTAGAGAGAGGTTAATGGGGAGCGAGAGAGGGTAAAAGAGAGACAGAGACAAAGACAGAGAGAGAGAATTGGAAGTATAGCATGGCATTAAGTATCAGAAATAAACAGATTTCAAATTCTGGCTCTGTCACCTACTAAGGGAACTGTGGCCAAATTAATCTCTAAGTCTCTGTATTTTTCACTTGCAGAATGGGAAATAAAAGGGCCCCTTGATAAGGTTTAGTAAAGGCTAAATGAGAAAATTCATACAAAGCACTTCTCTCAGTGGCAGGTTATAGAAAGCACTCAACACTTGGCCGGAATTAGAATCTTTTTCACCAGCTGGATACACTGAAAGTTAAGGACAGTCACTAGTGGAATTCAGGAGTTAGTTTAGGGCCAGGCTGGGAGTCTTGAATGCCAGGATAAGCAGATTTTTCTCTTTTTCTGTCACTGAAGCCTGTTTTTGAGCACAACACCAAAGCAACCAGAGGAATATGTTCGATTTGTGCAATGGAATGTTCGGGAACGGCGGGAGGGAGCAGGGAGCAGGGGCTGAGGAGCCAGTCAGGGGAGGCGCGGCAGCCCAGGAATCAGGTTCCTGGATCATAACAGTTGGAATCTGTGAGGGAAAAACTTGTAAAAGAGATACTGTTTAGGAAAATTAGAATAAAGGATAGTATTTGATTTGATTCTATGGCAGCAAGAAAATCTGAAAGAAAGTAAAAAAGTCAAAGTGACTTTGAGACTGAAATAGTGACAGAGGAACCAATCGTTGGTTGGGAATAAAAGATGAGTTCATTGTAGGCCTTTTAAGTTTGAGGATGGGGCAGAAATATTAAAAAGAGAGTTGAAAACTGCAGTGTGAATGTCAGGAGAAGGGGCAGGCATGGCAGAGAGTTTGACATCACTCATGTCTGAGAGTAGCCTAAATCCTCCAGAAGGAACGTAATCTTGTTCAGGTTCCACAGGTGATCCAAAATTTGCCTTTACAACCCTTCTTTCCATCCTCCCTTTCCCTTTTCTGCCACTTAATGTCCTCTCTTCAATCCTACTTTCTCAAAACCTATTGTTTCAGTCACTTGGGACTGATACTCACTATTCCTCATTCTCTTCCACACAACTAAGATTTTGCATATTCTGTTCCCACTGACTGCAATGTTCTTCCACTCTTCTCCTGGGCTACTCTGTTACTTCCTTCAAAACTGAGGTCATTTTTTTATTCCTCTTTATAGACTTCTCCAATTTCCTCAGTCATTTCTACCTTTTGTTTCCTATTCACATTTTGTATGCATTAACACAATGACATAAGTTAAATTGTGATTTTATGTTTAATTTGTCTCTCCTCTTAGATAGTAAATGCTCCTTGCTTATTTGTTAGGTGCTCTTAAACTCATGTTGAATACATGAATAAGCATTTGTCTTGTATCTATTTTAATACTCATCTATATGCTGGGTCATCTGAAAATGTATAAAAGTGTTTTGTAATAAAGGCTGGTGAGTGCTGCTGGTATTTGATGTCTAAGGCCCAGGAATGCTAAATATGCTTCAATGTGTGGGGCATAGATTCACGATGAATAATTGTTTTTTCCCAAATTTCAAAAGGGGCGCCACTGAGAACCACTGATCTAAGCATCTAAGTGGTGCTAAGTGCATAGCAGCTCCTATCAACCAGGACGACTGAAGAGGGCACAGGATTCCTCAACTGGCAACAAAACATGATATGTCCCTACTCGAGGAGCAGAAGCAGGTTTGCAGTAGTTTTCAAGCACCATGGGCCAAAGAGAAAAATACAGAGGGGAAGTGGAAAAGGGAGGTCCAGTTGAGTTCTGATTTTGACACTATTACTTATTAAATGATACCAGTAGCTCTTTCTTTTTATAAAATGTAAATTATACAATTTGATCAAACATTGAAAAAGGTTGTTCTGCAGATCTCAAAATAACAAACTACTTATTTAGATCCTTAATGTCCTGACAAACCCGTGAAGAGGCAGTCAATACAATTTTTAACATCCTCAAGATAGTGATGAGGCCCCAAGAAATGCTTTCCTTCTTGTTTTTTGTTGTAGTTCCTTGTGAACTGTAATTATTTAATATATTTTCGCTGTAACAAAATTAAATTGAATCAATGTCAGATGATCCCAAAGAACCAAAGCAAAATAAAAAATTGGAATTTTCTTCATGAATTGCCTTAATTTGGACAGAGTCAGAGATCATTTGACAAGGCCGCACGGTCTGTTTCTCAGAGTTGCTCACCAAGTACCCTGCTCAGACCTGCCTGGTTCCTAAGCGGCTTCCTGAGGGGCCGTTTCCCATCCATTCATCAGGAATCCTCCCAACTGCAGGCAACTGTTTCCTCCACAGCGAGATCGTTTAACAAAAACACACTAAGAGCCAAAGCAGCCTGTCCATAAAGAGTCCATGTTTGGCCTCTCACAGGAAGAGGGAGCTGCTCTCAAGAGCTCTGTGGGAGCTGGGTCATGCGGCCTGGTGGTCCGCCCTTGGGTGCCCTGGCATTTCTAAGGTGGGAGTGCGGATAAACTCCCTCACGACAGTGCTAGGCCATTGTTGGTGTGGGACTCCAGAACAGTCACAAAAAAATTAAGAAAAATAATTGTACCGTATATCCTTTTTTTCAGGTTATACCTCTACAGGTTTCTCAAACAGGTGAAATCATTCAGCTGGCCACCAAAAGGAGGCTTTTGTTTGGTCTGACACAAACCGTGATAAAAATGCATTGTTCCCACTTCTATGAAGGGTCCCATGACAATGTGTTATAACCTAGGTTCATATCTCTGTTCCAGCCCCTCCTTCAAAACACATACTAGCAATTATACCCCTTAAAACTTCCATTTATTATGTTTTGGTGAACCTAGTGACCAAAAATATTTCTGGTCCCAGTCTAATAATGCTTAAGAAATAGTTGTTGAGCAGATCCTGGAGTATGATATTTTAAAAGTTTTCTACAACAAAATGAAAAAGTGATAAATTTATCAGCAGGCTGTCATATGGAAAGAAACCACAAGGTGGCACCAGAGGATTTAAAGTTACTGCATTTACCTATTCCTGTGACAAAACAATGATAGGGTAATGTTCTTTGAAAAGTATTTTTAGATTTATATGTAAATGAGCTAAAACATGATTAAGATTTGTAAATTTCAAATATTTTCTGGCACTATTTTTTCTGTCAAATGTGAAAGTACTTTGAGTAAGCCTTTTGAAAAACAAAACTGTGGATCAAGTCAGAAATTGAGAGCAGAAGGGTTGTGCATTAAAGAACATTCCATAGGCTGGCGAAAATGGCTCCCTTGCTCTAAAGGACACAAAATACATGTATGTATCTATAGACATATATTTATACACGTACATCTATGCACACCTTCATTTATCGCGTATATTGATGTAGTGCATAAATACATTTTACACATATAATGTATATATCACATATAAACTATATATTATGATCTATAATACATATCATATACAATCATGCACACTCATATGCTCACACACGCACACACATAACAGCAATAGAGCATTATCTTCAAAGGACGCAGGCTGGGTTATTTTGTGTCTCCATCCCTTTTCTAGAACTGCCACTTGTCTCAAACTCTTTGGGTTCCACTCAAAAATCCCTTGCTTTGTGAAGCCCTTCCTGATACCTTCCCAGTTAAAACCTATTACCTGCTCTATTGTGTGTACCACATTGTTTCCTCATAAGTTTTATATTAGCATCTAAGCCTTTTCAGTGCACATATTTATTTTCCTGCCTACCATGCTTTATTTAATTGTAGGTCTCTGAGAAAGGAATTATATCTTATTTGGTTTTGACTCTGAGAGCCTGGCATATATTGGGAATCTAAGAAATGCTTGTGAATGAATGTGAGGCATTTCATTCTGAGACAGCAATATGGGGAATAAAACCCCACACAGAGCAGAGAGTGTACTTCAAATTATCGTATGAAAGTCAACATTTTCTGGCTAATGCTGTTATTAATCACATTTAATCAATAACAGTGATTACGACTTCATCACTAATTTACTAATCTTACTAATGTGAATATTATCATTAAATGGTTACTATTCTTCCTATTTTGGGGAGTATGGGGTAGAAGAAATTTAATAGACATGAAGATTAGATAGATAAGCATAATCTTAACCATTTTGCACATTAACTTGGATTTGCAAAACTCTTTCACCTCCTCATTCACTGCATCTACAAACTGGATCAAATAAAACTAAATTCAACATTGATCTTTCCTTATGCTGGTTGGCACTCTCTCATCAGCCAGGAGTTTGAATTTTTTACTTTTTTAAGCCCCCTGTTTACAAACCTTCTGCTTATTTTCAAATAATGCTACAGTGCTAAAATCTGAGCCAACAAGACTTATTTTTCAAGAACCAAATGTTCAGCTAAATAAAGATACAGTATCTTGGAGATATGTGGATTAATGAACACTTTTGTGAGTAGTTTAGTTTCTTTGAAGAAAAAATGTTTAACATAAATAAATTTGTATTATATAAAATTGGAATAATATTTTCAACATTATAACAAAGACAGGATTTTAATTTCTGCTGTAAAGCTGGAAAATGGAATCAACCAACATCTCATTTTTACTACATACCAGTAAACTAAGGAAACACACACACTCACACACACACACACACACACGTCTCTAGCTCCACTAATTAAGATCTTTAGTGAGCTGAGATTAAAGACAGGTGATTGTAATTCACTCTGACCAAACACACAAAGTCTCCCATAGTGCTCACTGGGCAAACTGAGAGGTGGCACAGAATCTGGGCACTGGTGCGCCAACCCTGCCATTTTCTTAGATTTTTTGATGTTTTCTCAGACTTACTTAAAAAAAAAAACAAAATATGAGCTGTTTGATATAGAAAATCTAGAAGAGATATACACATTTTCCATTTCTTAAAAGGATATCCTTCTTTTTCACAGCACTATGGTAAAAATCTTTTTTATTTTTCAGAATCTCTGATGTAGACTTTGTTGATAAAATTTACAAAATATATGGCAGAATCTTAAATCTGTGCATATAAACTATTGCCCTAAACATGGACAACTGTGAGTGCCACACATTTCACATCGTTTTTCAATTTGTTCTTCTCAGAAACAATCCTATGCATGCTCTCTTCTCCCTGTGTCTCTCCCCTCTCCCCACTCCTACCCAGGGATGCATATACCTATTTGAGTTATTTTTTCCCTGCCTTATGTGATCTTTTAGAATCTCTTTTTCTGTGCATGAGTCACGTATCACTTTGATGAATCATTTCCACAAAACGTCAACAATACTATGTTTTTTTCTTTTATTAGCAAAGTGTTTTAGATATCTCACCCCAGAATACATTACAAATGCGTGATTTGTAAAAGTGTCCTCTCTTTCTTTACACTACTTTTTGTTCCCTCTGCCTGTACCATTGGCTGGCTTTCTGATTAATACAATGTTAGGTACCCAGTGGCCACATAGCAAATGTTTGATTAATGAATGAATGCACCATTTGCATGCTGTTGAATAAAGATTTCGAGATGAGAGAAAGTTTTGTTTATACGTGTCTTGACTCCTTATTTTGTTTACAGAAATCTCAAAGACAAGGGTATTTCATATATTCATTTCCTGTCTACTCAGTGCCTAGCAGAGTTTCTTACCTATAGAATGTACATAATGCTGTTTTACAATTTCTGGTTCTGCAACTCTGTTTGAATTGTAGTTCTACCATTTATTAGCTGCATTACCCATTCTTCAGACTGAGTTCCCATTGTAAAATGCAGAGAATAATACCTAGCTAATAGGTTCATTTTGAAGATTGAGATTATGTGATGCAACTAATATAATTTATCCAGTAATCTATTGAACCACCTCTAAAATTTAGTGAGATAAAATGGAAACTGTTTTTTTATGCTAATATGTTCTGTGGTTTAAGAATTGGAAATGTCTGGGACCTCAGCTCAGAAGGCTCAAATAGCTGGGAATACACCAAACGCTGGTGGTTGAATCACACAGAGGGTTCTTTACTTATGCACCTAATTGGTAATGAGTTAAAGAACAAGCTCCCGGTGCTTGTCCACTGTAGCTCCTGTGTGTGTTCTCTCCACAAGCTTGTGTTTCTGACAGTATAGTGACTGGGTTCCTAGAGAGGGGAGTGTCCTGAGAGGGGGTATTTGGAAAGCAAGTGTTCCAAGAGACCAGGTAGATCTGTGACTTTTCTGACCTAGCCTCAGATGTCACAGAAAGTCACTTTTCCCATGTTCTTTTAGATACAAACGGGTCACTAAGTCCAGCCTATATCCCAAAGAAAGAAAAATTAGACTTCACCTAAGAATGGGCAAGGTCCCATTGCAGGAAGGCTTAAGGGATGGAAGATATTATTGCAATCATCTTTGTTAAATGCAATCCAATAGTGTCTGACATGTACTAAGTGATCAAACACATTTTGCCATTATTGTAATGTGTACCTGTGGATGTTTTTGCATTTTAGCATGAGCAATGGGCTTTGAGTTGAGCATTCTGAGTTCAGCACTGGGACAGTGACTCACACAGCTGGCTCTCGATCATGATTAGTCGAATGAATTTGAGTGCTATTAGTGACTGAGCTAGTTCTATCTCCAGATCGTACAGTTGAGTCACTGACCCCCAGTGCAACCTGATACCTTTTACTGAGTGAGCTGTGTTTGACCACTAAGAGGACTAGAGCTTACAGGTTCGTGATTCTCCTAGAGTGTGACAATGCATGTGCGCAGTTCTACCCTGTGTGTCTTTCCCTCTCATGGCAACATTGAGAAGACACTTCAGTCCCTTGGGGTTGGGAAGGGTAAAATGTTCTTGTTTAGATGATCTTTAATATACATGTGTTGCAACTCTACCTTGGTCTCCTTTACTGATTCCTTATTTTAACTTCTAACCGTGGTCTCCTAGGGCTCAGTCCTTGCTCCTGTTTTATCCTCTACCTAACCCCCCTGCCTTGGTGATCTCATCGAGTGCCATGGCCTTAAATACTGTTTGTCTGTGTCTGTCTGTCTACAAGTCTGTCTGTCTGTCTATCTGTCTATCTATCAAGTGATTGATTGAAAACTCTCACATATGTACAATTTCTACATCTCCACTTGGCTGTCTATCCACAATCTAAAACTTAACATGTCTAGAACCAGATTCGTGACTCCCCACTACCCTTGGGTAGTCACCAACCTGCAGCCAGAAACCTCCTTCCTCTTCAGTCTTCTCTAGCCTTTCAGTTGCTCAGGTTAAAAATCACCTTATCATTTCTGTCTGCTTCCTCTCTTCCTCCCTCCCTCCCTCACACCCTTCCTCTCTTCCTTCCTTCCTTTCGTCCTTCTGTCCTTCCCTCCTTCCCTTGTTCCCTCCATGGTCTGATTCAAAATGAATGATAATTCTCTTGGCTATGCCTTTAAAATACATCGTCCCCTTTCTTACATGCGGGGCAATGGCTCTGATCCAGTGCATTATCACCTCTCTCCTGTGTTATTCTCAGCGCCTCCTCACTGCTCTCAGCCCTTCTGCCTTTCCTTCCTCTATTCTCTTTTCAATGAAACAGTCAGAATGATTTTTTAAAAATACAAACCAATTCATTTTACTTTTTTATTCAAGATCCCTCTTACTCAGTGTCTTCCTTTCTTACGCAGACGGGTCAGAGTTTTTGCCACGGCCCAAGGGCCCTGCAGCTGCACACGGTGCGCGTGTGCACACGGGTCCTCCTCTGGCCTCCCCCGGCCAGCTCCCGCGTTCACACTGGCGTCCTACCCGCACGCTCTTGCTTCAGGCTATTGCGGTCGCTGCCCCCTCCTCCCGGATTCCCCTTCTTCCAGGCAGCCCCAAGCCTGGCTCTGTCATCTTCAGGCCATCTACAATGTCACCTTTGCCATGAGGCCTTCCCGATCATCCTCCTTAACTCGTGACCGCCCTGGCATTCCCCATCACGCCTCCGGCTGTGCTGTTCCCGCAGCGCTTTGCACCTGCAGCGCGATGTGTGTGACTTTGTTTCTCCTTTATCAGAAAGTACCAGAAAGTAAGCGCTATGAGGGCAGGGATTTGTCTGTTTTATTTTATTTATTCTCTCCCAGCTCCTAGAACAACGTTTCTCCCAGTCGCTCGGGAAATATTTGTTAAATCAATGAATAAATTAGTCACATACAAAATATTAAAATGTTTATTTTCAAGTGAAATAATTATCAAAATTAAAACTCATCAAAAACAGTCAACATGTATTTTTTTCACAATCGAGATTTTCTGAGTATCCTGTTTATTTCATGTTATTTTGCTTCCCTAAGAGCCTTAAAAGGCTGCTGGTTCTTTATTAAATGCTTTTTTCACTCAGGCAGCTTTCCTAGTGAAACAACTTAGAAAGTAGGGGTCATTTTAGAGTCCAGGAGAAGCTGGCTCAATTTAAATCTTCATTTTATATCTATTATTATTAAAAATTAAAATTCCTTTATCATTCTGGGAGATATTATTATGTATTCCTAAGATATGATTTTGCAAGTTATTTTTTGACAAATATAGGAGAATCTAGAAATTTCAACTGTAAGACAAATTGAGACCAAGGTAGGTCACAGTTTTAGCCAATATTATCAAATTATAAATGCTCTGGTCTTATAAGTATGTTTAAGGCAAAAATACACGGCCAAGTACAAATTGATCCATCATGCTTAAAAATAAGATCATGAATATGATTTAACAATCTTCTAAACCTAAAGTAGCAACAATTGTGAATTATGTACATCATAGAATTTAGATAGATAATCTGACTATATGATCAGTTTTTTAAAAGCTTTATGAAGAACTGTGTGAATACTGCTGTTTGCTGACTTTACACCAGACGAGTTGCTTTCCCATGGCAGATTTCTCTAAACAGCCAGAGAAATCATTCTATAAACAAAACATTCATTTTATTTCAAAGGTGAATTGTTTTGCTATATTTAAGGGACACATATTTGATTCTATCATTTTTGCTTGACCTTTAATTCAGCCATCAATTTTGATATATTATTTTAAAAAGCTTAATTTAAATTTGAGTTGTAAATTAGATATAATTGGTCAAAAAGTAGGAATATTGAGAATTGAGTAAACATTTATGAATTGGCTTATTTATAATCACAAAGCTTGCATTATAGAATTACATATGCATGTCTATTTATACAGTATAATTAATTTTCTGTGATGTCAGAAAAGTTTCTTAGAGTGATATATTTAATAAGGTGAGAATAAGAAAAAGATTTTAATTCAGAAGGGAGTATGTGTTGGTGGAGCATTGTCCTTTAGGCCAGTGATGGTCTCATGTCAGTGTATTATTCAGGGTTCTCCAGAGAGACAGAACCAACAGGATGGATGGATGGATGGATACAGGTGTAGATAGCTGAGAGGGGATTTATTAGGGGAACTGGCTTATGCAATTATGGAGGCTGAGAAGTCCCACAAAAGACTGTTTACAAGCTGAGAAACCAGGGAAGGCAATAGCATTGCTCAGTCCAAGTCCAAAGGCTTCAGAACCAGGGTGGTCAATGGTGTAACTCCCATTCTGGGGCTGGAGGCCTGAGAGCACAGGAGGCTGCTGGTACAAGTCTTAGAGTTCAAAGGCTGGAGAATCTGGAGTTATGTACAAAGGCAGGAGCAGAAGAATGTCCAAGCTCCAGAAGAGAGAGAGCGAATTCCCCTTTCTTTTGGCTTTTTGTTCTATGTAGGGCCTTAGCCAATTCAATGGTGCCCACCGACATTGAAAGCAAGTCTTCTATAGTCCACGGATTTAAATGTCAGACTCTTCTAGAAACAGCCTCACCCCCATAGCCAGAATTAATGCTTTACCAGCTATCTGGGTATTTCTTAACCTCAAATTAACCATCACAAGCAGAATAACTGCTGTAGCTGGGCTCCACCACAGTCTAAACTGGGATTCAGACTGTCTAAACAGGCAAGGAGAACCAATGGGTTGTATTATGGACGGATCACCAGAATCTCACTGAGTGGGCAACTCTGAAAGCTCCTAGGAGATAATAAGTCGTCATAATAAGCAGGGACAAAGCCAGGCCTGGTGGGTTGCACTTCCCAACAAAGCCTTGGTTGTTTTAGGAAAGTGTGTCCCTGAGTTCAGAGTGGTAACTGGCAGATGAATTCATTCAAGGCCAATGGCTCATGCCTGGAACTAGAAGAAAGAGTAAACAGAGACCGAACCACTTGTTTTACCAAAAATATTTTAAAATATTGATAGACAAGAAAGATTGCTTTGGGGCTCTTTACACAAGCAGGGATGAAAGTATTGACCTGTTTTACCAGAGACCACTGCACGTCTTTGGCATCTGAAGAGCCCAGGTGGAAACCTTGCTGCTCCGAGAGGAAGAGCAAAGCAGCCCTGCAGAGCTTGTCTTTGAGCATCACCCTGGGGACTCTCAGACACACCTCGGACAGGCCTTTGCCTCCTGTCTGGGCTCCTACGAGGATCTTGTGTTAAACACAGCATGAGAATTGGGGTTGATGTTGTCTACACGACCTTGCTCCTGGGATGGTTAATTTTATGTGTCAACTTGACTGGGCTAAGAGATACCCAAATATTAATAGCTGATGTGTATCTCTGAGGGTATTTGCAGAAGAGATGAGCATTTAAACTGTAAAAAAGTAAAAGAGATCTCCCCACATCAATCTGAGCAGGCATCATCCAGTCCTTTGAGGAACTAAATAAAACAAAAATGCAGAAAAAGGGCAAAGTTATTTGTTCTCTTTACTTGAGCTGGGACATCCATCCTCCCCTGGCCTTGGGCATTGCCATTTCTGGTTTTTAGGCCTTTGAGTTTGGACTAGAACTACATCACCAGCTTTCTGGGCTCTCCAGTTTGAGCACTGCGGACTGTGGGACTTCTCAGCTTCCATAATTGTGTAAGCCAATTTCTACTAATAAATCTCTTTCCACATACCTGTATCTCTCTATATACCCTACTGATTTCTATGGATAACCTTGACCCCATAGGCTGGTAAGGTCTAGGGAGACTCAGATTACCTTAAAATCACAATATAATTTCTGCCTCATGGGATTATAGATGAGGATTAAATGACTACCCATGTCTGGCATATAATAGCTACTCAACAAAAGTTCATCGAATGAATAAATATTTAGAAATATCAGAAGAGTACTAGAGTGCTACAGAACAAATCTACCCTCTTTGAAGTGCAGTGTTTATATTCTAAGGGCTGAGTGTGAAATCTGGCACTGAGACTACTTCTGTGGTCTTGATAAATCACCTCCCCTCTCCCTGCTCATTTCTCCTCATGGGAACATAAAATGGAGATTCTGTCATGATCGAGTTAGAGATCGTTTGCCCTGTGCAGTGTGATGTGGACAGTGCTACAGGGTGCGTGGTGTTAGTGTCACTGCTCTTTCCTGTTCTTTCTTTAGGTCCCAAGTGCCCATTCCCTTGAATTACGTATTCTGACACTGTATTCCCCTTTTATTCAAATCCAGCATTAATTTATTTGTATTAATATATTCATATTTATTCATATTTAACAGTAATATACATTTCCCCATTCCTTCTTATGCTTCCTTTCTTAACTGCTTTATTGAAGTATAATTTATATATCATAAAATTCACTTGTAAGAGTACAATTCAGTGATTTTAGTAAATTTATAGAGCTGTACAACCTTCATCAAAATCCAGTTTTAAAACATTTCAATTTCTCCCAAAAGTTCCCTTGTGCCTGTTTACAGCTAATCCCTCTTTCTACTCAGTTATATACATTTAAGCACATATATTATATCTTTCACAGATAATTACATTTATCTTCCATTTTTAAAAAAAAACAAAGAGGAGACATTGAGAGAATAAATTATTATTAACCAAGGGGGACAAAATCAGATAGCATAGTGACCATTTTTAAAAAATGTTTGACTTTTTCTGATGACATCTATCTAGCAGGTACCCTTACCTTTCTGTCTGAGGTCGTATCCTAAGGTGCCAGGGATCTGTGGAGGACGTGAACTGCACAGTAGTAGTCCTGGCGTGCATTGCTACAAATACTTCATGTCTACGTAAAATGGAAAAAATGGATTTTATTTCTGTCTTTGTCTTAACACATTACATGTATCTAAATAAATAAATCAATAAAAAATATCTCTGTCTTTGACATTTCCTGCCTGTGTGATGGATAAGCTATTTGATGTCACTGAACTTATTTTCTCACCTGTAAAGTGGGAATAATATATTTCTTTTATTGCTTCATAGGGTTGTTGTAACAGTAAAGAAAATGTCTATGGGCTGGGCACGGTGGCTCACGCCTGTAATCCTAGCACTCTGGGAGGCCGAGGCAGGTGGATCGCTCGAGGTCAGGAGTTCGAGACCAGCCTGAGCAAGAGTGAGACCCCGTCTCTACTAAAAATAGAAAGAAATTATCTGTCCAACTCAAAAAAAAATATATATATATATATATAGAAAAAATTAGCCGGGCATGGTGGTGCATGCTTGTAGTCCCAGCTACTCGGGAGGCTGAGGCAGGATTGCTTAAGCCCAGGAGTTTGAGGTTGCTGTGAGCTAGGCTGATGCCACGGCACTCACTCTAGCCCAGGCAACAGAGCGAGACTCTGTCTCAAAAAAAAAAAAAAAAAAAAGAAAAGAAAATGTCTATGAAAATATCTTGTAAAAAATACCATACATAGATTTTTTCCCCTGCATCATTAATAAAGACTAACTGTGTTTACAGTTAACTCATTTTACCAAAGCTCTAAAACTAAGTTGATGAATAAATGAGGTAAAGTATTTTTCATCTGTGTGCTTATAGACTCTGTGGTTCATTAGGTACATGGGTTGAAAGTAATTAACATCCACCGGAATTACATTTTCTCATCACTTGAGTGACTGAAATCTTAATATTAGTAGTGCATGTAGAGAATTTATTGAAATTTTAACATAATTCCATCTTTAAGGCCCAGAAATCTAATATTTGACTTTTCTTGATGAATTTGCCAAGAACTTTCACCTTTCCACTTGAGAAAGAATTGTAAGTTGCTAGTGCTGCTCAGTGGGAAGCCTCCCACACAATGAGATTTTAGTTTCGCTCTCTGTCAAGGTTAAAAGCTCAGTACTATCCTGTCACATGGGGTAGAAGCAAGCTATTCGAATTGTCTTTAAGTGGAAAGGAATGGAATGGGGAATTTATGAAATTCTTCAAATCCTACTTCTCAAACATCTTTTCTGTCAGATTCCTCTGCTTTTGAATGGAACCCATTGTTGATAAAGCCATACAAGCAAAGCTTTCTTCATCTTGTGCATGACAGAGAAAAGGCTCATTCTTTGTAGGCATACATTGCACAGCTTGAGAGTATTGAACATTATAGATTTTAAGTTCTATATAAGTATTATTTCCTGTTAGGGTGCCATATTTAGTGGGTCAGCAGTCTTGGTATTGTTTGCAAAGATATGCTCATTCAAAAGAGCTCAGTTTAAAAGTATATGGTGACATTAGTAAGAATTTTTCAAGTACAGGTTTTTAACAATCATTTTCTCAATTAGTCTTTCATTAAAACTAAATCATAGATGAACAGCTGATAATAAATATTTAATTCTCCCTCTTGTTTGTCCATTTCATTGGTAAGAGAAACTTACATATTTCCCTTTTCCCATTTTTTTAATCCTCTGGGTAAATATTTATTTATATTTTCATCTTGACTTTGGATTGGTTTCTTTGATTTTTAAAATAGTAATTTACAAGTAAAATATAAATCGTTTTCCATCACACTCAAAAATCAAACTTTTATACCCTGGTTTACAAAGCCTACGTAATCTAACACTGGCCTCTGCCTAGCCCAATTTTCTGATCTTGACTTGAGCCATTCTTCTATATAATTTCTAAGTTCAATTTTTTTTTTCTTATCCTTCCTGCTTGAAAAGCCTAAGCACTACCAGTCGCCTCTTCCTGGAATGTCCATCACCCTAATCATGTCATAGCTAGTGCTGCACTTCAGTTTCCCAGGAAACAGAGTCTGAGGTGGCAATTAGAGTGCAGGGAGTTTATTAGGGAGCATTATCAGGGTCAATGTCGTGTAAGAGGGGAAGCAGGACTAGGCACAGAGAGATGTTGGGGTGCAGCTCAGTCTCAGCAAAGGTCTCAGGTGACCTGGAACTTGGAAACAGCGCTGGCCCCTCAGAGCTGTCTGGAGTTGGAATGAGGGAGTTAGGTCTTTATTCTCCATTATTAATAGTTATTGAATGCAAGATGCTCCTTGATGTGGCATGATCGTGGGCAAGAAAGCTCTCTCCAGTAAAGAAAATTCTCAGTGATGGCTAAGAAGTGAGAGCTCTTAGCTGGCTGCACCTCCGTGAGTGAGGAGATACCCGGCAGTCCTCAGTAAGCTCAGTGGAGCATCACAGGGCTCAGGCTCGCTGCCTTTTCTGCCTTTTCCAGGTATCAGCCTAAATGTCATCTATGTAGAAGGGCTTTTCTTGATCACTGTGGCACATCCCTAGTGAGTCACACCCATGTGTAATCCCCTTTTCTTGAGTGTGGGTGAAACCTGCCACTGGCTTCTCATCAATAGAATATAGCAAAGGTGACGGGTGGTCACGCCCATGATGATGTTATGTCATGTAAGACTTTGTCTTATTTTTCAAGTACAGGTTTATAACAATTATTGTCTCAGTTATTCTTCCATTAAAACTAAATCATAGATGAATAATTGTTAATAAATATTAATTTTCCCTCTTGTTTGTCCACTGCATTGGCAAGGGAATTTCCTAATTTCTCTCACTCAGACTAGAGTGAGAGATATTCTCACTGGCCTGGAAGAAACAAAGAGCTGTGCTGTGAGCTGCCCACGGAGCTCACAGACCGGGGGGCACAGAACTGTGGGCTATTCCTAGGACCTCAGGGCAGCTTCCAGGGAAGTTGGGCCTGCCAGTCAGACAGCAGCAAGGAAATGAGCTCCACCAACAGTCTAGTGAGCTTGGAGGAGGACCCTGAACTCCAGAAAGAATGAAAATCAAAACCCTAATGAGATATCACCTCACACTTGTGAGGACGGATATTATTAAAAAGTCAAAAGATAACAATAATGTGCTATGGAAAAGTCCTTTTTGTTGTATCTCTTTGGGAATCTCTGAGCTTCCTGTTTCTCAGTGTCTAAATCTCTTGCTAGACTTGGAAGGTTTTCAGCTATTATTTCATTAGCAATAGGGTTTTCTATGACTTTGGGCTTCTCTTCACCTTCTGGAACTTCCTAAATTTGAATATTTGGTCACTTTATGTGTCTAAAAGTCATGTAGGCTTTGTTCATTCTTTTCATTTATTTTATTTTTTATTTTTGTTTAACTGGTTTATTTCAAAAGACCTGTCTGCAAATTTTGAGATTCCTTTTTCTTCTTGATTTAATCCATTATTGTAGTTCTGTAATAAATTTTTTATTTCATGCATTGAATTCTTAAATTCCAGGAATTCTGATTTTTTTTCATGATATCTATATCTTTAGTGAATTTCTCATTCACACACTGAATTGTTTTTCTGATTCCTTTATTTTTTAATTTTTAATTATTATGGGTATATAATAGTTGTATATCTTTATAGGGTACGTGTGATGTTTTGATACATGCATACCATGTGGGTTAATCAAATCAGAGTAATTAGCATATCTATTACTTCAGGAATTTATCATTTCTTTGTGTTGGGAACATTCCAATTCCACTCTTTTAGTTATTTTAAAGTATACCCTAATTTATTGTTGATTATAGTCAGTTTGTTGTGGAATCAAATATCATTTATTCTATCTAACTATATTTTTGTGTTCTCCTGTATCTCACTGAGCTAGTTTAATATCATTATCTTGAATTCTTTTTCTAGCAGTTTAAAATGTCTTTTTCTTTGGAATATGTTCCTGGAGAATTGTTATGTTCCTTTGGACATGTCATATTATATTTCCTTGCTTTTTATTTTTTCGTGTCCTTAGGTTGATATCTGCACATCTGGTATAATAGCAGCCTCTTCCAGTTCTATGGATTGTCTTTCCTAGCGGAAGACTTTTTTCCTGAAGATGTATCTATGATGTTGGTTGGGTAGGGCACTTTAGCTTTGATTCTGAATGCACGTGGTAGTGTAATCTTCATATAGTTTCTTTGGCTGTTAAACAGTATCAATAGTGTCTGTAATTTCCTCAGTGGCCCAGGCTGTGGTTGCTAGTGGAGGCTGTGGTGAGGTTTAGCTGGGGATAGGGATGCCAGGTGGGCTAGTCCTTGGGCTCTACTGGTGGCAGCAGTGGGCTGAGTGTTCCTGTCCTTGGGCCCCTGGAAGGCACAGGTGTGCACCAATGTTAGCTGGTCCAAACAGCCTGATTCTTGGGCCTCTAGGTGGCTTGCTCAGATGCCGGCTGTTGCAGCAATGAGCTGGGTGGGTGGGTGAGTTCTCAGGCCCCTGGGCAGTGTGTGATGTTGGCAATGGCCACAGCAGTGGTGGGAAAATCCTGGGGCTTCCAGGTGGCAAGTGCTTGTGTTAGCAGCAGCTGTAACAGGCTGGGTAGGCCAGTCTTTAGGTCCCGGTGGTATGTGTGGGTGGGTGCTGGCTGTGATGGTAATGCAAGGCTGGTAGGTCTGTTCTCAGTTCTCTGGGGGAAGTGCACAGATGCCAGCAGTGGTGGATGAGGCAGTCACTAATCCCCAGGGTGGCATGTTTGGGCACTGGTGGGGAGTGAGGTCAGGCTGGGCGGGCCTGTCCTCAAGGCCTCTGGTGGTGTGCATGGGCACAGGCTTTCGTGGACAGGGTGGGGTGATCCACAGGCCCTCCAGCGGAGTGTCTGGGTGGAAGCAGCAGTGGTGGTGCGAGTGGGGAAATCCTGACTTCAGAGTACAGGCACGTGCGCTGCAGCCCTGCTGCTGCGGGGTCCAGGTGGCTCTTGGGCTTTGGGGAGCATGTGCTGAGGTTCCTGATGACAGCAGCATTGGTGGCAGCAGCATTGTTGAATGCGGGCAGGGAGAGCCTGTCCCGAGGGCATGAGCAAGTGCACTGTGACCCTCATGCTGGTCAGGGCAGGGTTGCTCTCGGCGACAGCAGCCCTGGGCAGGTGGGTTTAGGGTCCAAGGAGCTCATGCTTCGGCTCCCTTTGTCCCAGGCACAGCCTCCCTGGAGCACTGCACTGCCCTGTCCCCAGTGTGCAGGACACAGTGTGGCCTAGAGTGCTGGAGATCCTGCTACTCCGTTGGGTCCAGCTGGTCTCACACTGCAGCCCTGCAGGTGGATGTGGGGGGATCCTAGCGGGGCTCCAGGGATGGGGAGACAGATACAGGGTCACTGGGCCCCAGGGCAGGATGCAGTCTGGCGGGGGCTGGGCTCTCAAAATGGTGCCATGCTGGAGCTGCTTAAGAGTCGGGCTCATGGGACCCAGCATGAGCTCCCTCTTTGCAGCAACAGCATGGTGTGGCCGCCAGCAGCTCCCCATGCCAGCCTCGGGGCCTGCGAGGGTGGAGGGGTTCTCCCAGGGCTAGGACTGCAGGAGTCCGCAGTGGGAGTGTGGACTGCTGGGAATCTCCCACTTACCCTTTTCCTGCACAGGAACCTCCTCCGGGACTTGCAGCTGATCCTGGCTGAGCAGGCTGCCTCCTCTGCCATGCCTTGGGTGTCTCCTGTCACTTCTCCGTCGAACTCCAAGGCTCTCTCTTAAATGCTCTAATCAAAGTATGATCTATCTGCTTGCTCTTTTGGTTCTTCTTGGTAGAGGAGGCAAGTGCTAGATGCCTCCAGTCAGCCTTCTTGAAGCCCCTCCCTATGAATAAGTTTTATTTGTCAGTTATACCTCAACAAAGCTGGGGGCACAAACGAATCATCTTGACCAGCACCTTGACTGCAGGCTTGTGAGACCTGGCGTGGGATCCAGGAAATCCTCTTCTTGGACTTCTACCCAATGGGAACTGTGAGATAAGAAGTTTGTGTTGGTTTGAGTCACTAAATTTGTGGCAATGGAACACTAAAACGTATGGTAAATTATTCCCTATCATATAACTCTGTTTTAACTCTCTGAATGATCATTGCATTCATAAATACTTTGTTTATGTATATATTTTTGTTTCCCATTACCAGAATGGAAGAGACATGAAGACAGTCAACTAATCTTTCGTATGTATTGTTTTGTTCCCCGCACATGGATCAGCATTGAGTGATGGGAATAAATGTGAAAAAAAAAAGTGAAAATGTTCCTCATACTCTGCACTTACTCTTTTCCCAGAGTTCACCTCTATTGATGTTCTGATATGCACCTTCGGGTTCTAATTTTATTTATTCATGCCTATGTACGAAACTATATTAAAACATTTTGATTTTGCTTCATGTCTTGTTGTTTGACTTTCTGCTTCCATTTCATGTGTTTCAGAAATATTTCCATGTCATTTCACATAAGCTTAATTCTGTCTTTTAATTACTAGATAACATTGCATAGCATGGATGCATTGCAATCTATTTAACATTTCCTTGGTAATAGGTAGTTCTTATTTTTTAAAACAATATCACTATCTTTAAAGTCATGTGATTTCTCTTTACATACATTTTTTGTGTAAATATACCAGTATTTGTGTATAATAGATTCTAGAAATGAGATTTCTAAGGTAAAGGTGGTGTGAATTTCATTCTCATCAGTTTTTCTTACCCAAACTGTTTCAACAATTTATGAAGAAATCGTGCCATTTCTAGGTCTTCCCATTCCTCCATCCCACAAACTTTTAGTATTTCACTAACATATCTCTGATCATGCAATAAATAACCTTCCTAAAACTTTCAGTGTTTTCTTATGGTCTACCAAATAAAGTCTCAACTTTTTTGTCTGGCATTCATGGTTGCTACATTATTTCCCTGACCTTCCAGCCTCATATTTAACTATCAACCTCACATGTTTTATTAGTGAGTTAACAGGAATATTTTCTATTCTCCGAGCGTCTCTGGTGGTTTGTCTCTCGTTCTTCCTCCCCTGGAAGGCTGCTCTTTCCTCACTCTCTGCTGCCCCTGCTCTGTCATGGAGCTCAGATGCTGCCTTTTCCCATGAGATATTTCTTGAGTTTCCTAGAAATGGTTTTATATCTGTAGAGTTTTTCCAATTGTTTTTAAACATTTTATAGGTATATTATATCCTTGAATCCTCAAAATAAACCTTTAAAGTAGCTAATAGTTTTGCAAATGAGCAAACTGAGATTAGAGAGCTTAAATGATTTACCTAAAGTCACACCTCTTTTTAAGAGTCAGGGCTGCAATGCAAAACCTTTTAATAAGTCCAGTACATAGTCTACTCTATTATGGCGGCCTCTCCTTCTTCCGAATGCATGTGATTCTGTGCCCGTAGCAGTCTACTCTTTGGTACTTGTTCAATTGTGCTGTACATTTAAAAAATTTTTTTTTCTGTTTTGTATTCCCTTCCAATTTGCAAGCTCCTTGAAGGCAGGAAACTTCTCTTAATTTAATGAAAAACAATTTCCCACCACCCCTTATTCTCTCAGTTACATTTCATCAGTGAGTAAGGGTGGATTTAACTGCATATTCATCGTATTTAATGAGGAAAGTCACATTTGTATGGAGAAAAGCCTGTTTGAGTCTGGTCAAGGCAACATCATTTTGGGACCATGTAGGCAGGTTTGCATATGGCCAGCATCTGTGATGCGCTGACCTTGCACTGCCCTCCCTGCCCAGGGTCCGTGCGTACTTGGTTTCCTGGTACCTAAGCACATGGCCCGACTGCTGTTTTTACCAATCGGTTTATAAGCATCATATGTAGCAAATTCTCTAAATAATACCTCATTATTAATAATCAGGCTAAGGAACTCAGCAGAGTTCTTAGCTATGCTGAGACTTTGAGTCACCTTGAGCAGATTGAAGGTCAAATGCTCTTTCCATCCTAGTGCCAGCGGTTTTGCTGGGGACAGGCCAGGGCTGGGAGACTCCTGGCTGCACAGGTTTCTCCTTCTGCAGCAACGATCTTGCTTGTTTACAAAGAAACCTGTAAAACCCCCCATGCAGACAGACCCACTGATGAAAATGAAAAGTGAAGATCATGTTTGTATATTTGCTTGTATACATATTTTAAATATTGAACTATTTCATTCTCTCAAGAATTCTTGATGTATAAAATATCATTAATTTTTTAGTACCATGCTATCAAAACGAATAATCTGACAAGAAAACTAATTCTCAGTGAAATTTAGACACAGTCATCAGCTAATTACTGATTACGTCTAGACTCATGTGTTGTCTGTCTTTCCTGTCGCCAGTGCTCTACCTGACAATTCCATAAAATAAATTGCTGGTGATTGTGACTAAGTCTCAAAAGTCATGGGATATTAAAACTTGTTGAACAGGTCCCTCTTTCTTCCTTTCAATGGCAATATACAATTTTAAGCCTTACTCATAGTGATTTTAGTTAGTTTGCTTTTAAATACAGTAGTTTTTGCAAAAAAAATTCAATAACAGTGAAAATATCCACCGGTCCTCCACTTTTAGCTTCCATGAATCATAACTGTTCACATTTTGGTCATACCTCTCCAGATGTGTGTGTGTGTTTAAGATATACTCATACTGCTCCACTGTTTTGCAAATTATGATTTTCACTCAGAATGTGGAACGAACCCCTTCCAAGGCAACCCATCGTCTCCATCTTCCACAGGCCGCAAGCCCCAGGCTGACTTTTGCAGAAAGCCTCCTCTGCAAGACCGGCCTTGTTTACGTTCATTGTGTTTACTGGTCGGAGCATCTGGGGAACAGAGTGGTCAGAGGTGCGGCTGTGCACGGGCGATGTCTGCATTAGCTGCAGCTCCCGGAGGGCATTGCTTCTTGTCCTTCGACCCATCTTGTGTGAGTGCAAAATGATCTTTCCTCGTGATAGACCAATCACCCCTAATATGGGAAAGTAATAAAACAAAGTAGAACATTTTTCTTTTAAATTATTGATCTCCGAGTCATACCAACCTCTGGACACGTCTCTGGTGATTTGAAAGAAAAGCTCTTTAGCCTGTCAATGCATCTTCATTTTGTAACAATCACTAGTGGTTTCCACTGGCCTACGTGTTTTAAGTCACATCTATAAATATATCAAACTATTTAGAACATTTAACAGATGCTGTATATAAATTGATGCTCATTTAACATATTCAACTATTCTGCATGAGATAAATTATATCAAAATTTCCTCTCCATTTAATCTTGACTAATCAAGATGTGAAGATTTTTTCTTTTTTCTTTTTATCTTCCTACATACATATGTATATACATATAGATATTTATGTACATAAATTATTGCTTCTTCAAATGAAATATAATTTTTAATAAGATTTTTTCATGAAATCCTCTTCCTTTTAGGTATAAAAGAGAGAGAAAGAACCACATATTCCAATATGGGTTGAGAGCAGTAAAAATGTCTTAAAATGCAAATAAATATTTCAAATTAATGGAAAAAGGTTCTTTTTGATTTTTTCATTGTCATTTATGTTTTTGTAAATTTATCTTTCCTAAAGTACAATTTTGTATATCTAGAACATAACTTTGTTTTTAATTTTTTTTAAATGTCTCTCAAGATTAGTTCACGAAGATGTTCTGCCTTTCTAAAAGGGAATGAAAATACCATCCAGATGTGGAATTCATTCATCACCCTAGAAAAAGGGAAGAGAAAATTCTCTATTGTCTGTAACATTCCAGATTGAATACTATTCAGCTCAAAACCTGAATAATCATCATGATTCCCCTAGGAATATTTAATTCCTCTTGATATCTAAGTTAGTGTGTCTGGCTAGAAAAAGTATTTCTTCTCAAATTGTATAATGTATTACATTGTTGGGATTCATAAAAGCCACGTACTTACATCACAGAAGGTCACAAAACAAATAATATATGCCTTAACATTTGAAGATATTTTATTATTTATGTATCTATTTTGATTATTGTTTCGGATTTTCTTTTTTATATATATATTTTTATTTCAGAATATTGTGGAGGTACAAACATTTTGGTTACATAAATTGCTTTGGTACCATTTGAGTTATAGTTACAAGTGTGTCCATCACCCAGATAGTGCATTGTACCCATCAGGGGTAAATTTACCCATTCTCTCCCCCCCTCCCCCGCCCCGCCCCGTCCCACCTGCTGATTTCAATGAATGTTACTTTCATATGTGCGCATAAGTGTTGATCGATTAGTTCCAATTTAATGGTGAGGACATGTGATGTTTGTTTTTCCACTCTCGTGATACTTTGCTTAGAAGAATGCTCTCCAGTTCCATCCAGGTTAATACAGGAGGTATTTTCACCTCTTTTCACCATTTTTTAAAAGTGGCTCAGTAGTATACATATACCATCTTTTCTTAATCCACTCATGTATCAAGAGGCACTTGGGTTGTTTCCACATCTTTGCAATTGTGAATTGTGTTGCTATAAACATTTGAGTGCAGATGTCATTTTTGTAGAAGGTCTTTTTTTCTTATGGGTAAATACCCAGTAGGTGGGATTGCTGGATCAAATGGTAGTTCTACTTTTAGTTCTTTGAGGTATCTCCATATTAGTTTCCATAGAGGTTGCACTAGTTTGCAGTCCCACCAACAGTGTATGAATGTTTCTGTCTCTCCACATCCACACCAGCATTTGTTGTTTTGGGACAACCTCTCTTTTCTTTTTATTTTTTAATATTAAACTTTAATAATTTTTTTTCAGCTTATTATGGGGGTACGAAAGTTTGGGTTATATATATTGCCCATGCTCCCCCATCCCCCTGAGTCTGAGCTTCAAGCTTTTTTTTTTTTATATTAAACTTTAATAATTTTTTTTTAACCTCTCTTTTGAACAGCTTGCAAGATAGTATTTGTCCTCCAGCTCAGAGGTCAGCAAACCTTCTCTGTAAAGGGCCAGATGTTAAACATTTTAGGCTTTGTGGACCAAATGGTCTCTGCCATAAGTACTCAATACTGCCTTTATAGTGGGAAAGCAGCCATAGACAATAATCAGACAAATGGCTGCGACTGCTCTAATAAAACTTTGTTTACCGGCACAGGTGGTGGGTCAGATCTGGCCCACGGGCCTTAGCTTTGCTGAGACCTGCTCTAGCTCAATGCCATTCATAGTAACTGGTCCATGGAATGTTTATTACCAGTCTAGAATGAGATCAAGATCTTTTACAGGAATGTAAATCTATCCAGCATTTACTTCACTGAGGAAGTCTTGCTATGCAAAAATTCATCAGTTGAACTAAATAATGCTTCCTGACCATGTAGCTGATTTGTACTTTGTCTCAAATTCCTTGTCTCACCATGGGCTGGGACAGTTTTGGGGCCGGTACTAGTCCGTGGAGGACACGGAACAGCGCTCGCTGTTCAAGCTTATTCTCCTGTGTGTCAGTCCCTGAAAACTTTGCAACTCACAATTAGGGTAAATCTGATTTTTCTTTTTCAAAATAGAAAATAATTCTCCTGCTATTTATTTTGTTGTTATCATTGGAACTACAGCCAAAAGGAAGGTCAAAAATAGGAGCTGTGGTGGCAGTCACTCGTTAGCAGCTGTGGAAGGGCTGTCTCTTCAATCCAATCTTCAGGGACATTCTCACCTCACTCTCTTCATTTCCTTTATTAAAGTAATATTCTTGCCATGATTGTCTTTAAGGACAACAAATGTTGAATCTTTAATTTTATGGTAAATTGATTATTAAAGGACATAGTTATTGGGTGATAATTTTAACTTTTTATGTCAAATAATAACTGAAAGGACATTTGGAGAAAACTGCTGCATATTTGTCAATTGCTCCATTTACTCATATCAAAAACATAGTGTTAAAGGTATTATGATATGTTGCCATGATGAACACACTTGGACAGTGATTCCCTTCACTGTCTAGGTAATTTGGGGGAGAGTAAAGCACTGGATGCATTATATATGCACAGATTTGCAAATTTGATACCTACAATTTAGAACTCTTACTGTGAATGTGTTTCCAGCATTCCTAGTCTTCTTCGAATAATACCAGACATGATATTTTAAGTGTATGAAATTAGGAGATTGTGTTCTTTCTTTCTTCAGTTCTTATCTATATGTGCTAGAAGTTCTAAGTTCTTAAAACCTAAACTTTTGGATGTTTTTCTGTACTGCATAATCTTTCTCAATCACTTGAGCTTAAAATGGTTATACACATTTGCCATTCAGTTTTGAATTTATGACTCCAATTTTGTTTAAGCTACCAAATGACAATTTAAAATTAACTAAATTGCTTACATGTCAAACCTGTCACCATTTTGACTTTTTTGTTTTACCACTTTTGATTAGTGAATAACTTGTGGGATGTTCTGGTGATTTCCTACTGCAAAAAATCATCCTATGACACATGTTGCATTTTATTCATATTTTGAAAGAAATTATCAATATTTAAAATAGGATTTTTTTCTTTGAGCAATATAGCACCTTTCCCTTTCACACAAATCACTCAGAGTAAGTTGCAAGTCTTGGCTTCATGTGGATTTTAGAGATGTGAGAGTGAGTATCACAAAAGATAAAGGACGGTTTGGTAGAACCATATATTCATTCCTTCATTAAGCATTTATTGGTCCATTATTCGGTGTTCAGAATTTCTGTTTAAAGCACCTAAAGATAACAATTGAGCTTGATAGGACTTCATAAATGTGCTTTATAATTTAGATTTAGGTTTTCATGGCTTTTATCAATTTAGTCACTTACAAGCAGAGATGTTTGATCATATTCTATTTCCTGGCTTCAACGTTTCAAGCCTCTCCAGGGCAGAAATGAAAGATTATGAATGTGGTACATTTCTATAGCTCTTTCATTTCTACCCTAACTCTAGCTTACTTTCATGTCTGCAATGAAAATTTTGATCCAGGTCGGATTTATGTGAACATTATCTTTTTCAGATTGACCTACCCTGTGACTGAATTTTGCAATGAAGCCTTATCAGGTTGTTATACACCGTTGCAACGGGGCACCTTAAAATTAGATGGAAGAAACAGAATATGTTACCAAAGGATGTGCTGACTGGATAAAAAGTGGGTTTTACCTTGTTTCATATTTTTTGAGCATATGAGCCACTTTAAAAGTTTGCAAGTCTTTAAAGCATTAGCTCTAGATATTTCAAATGTGCTAAGGTTAGAAGGTGCAGTGAACAATATAAAACATCAGGTGAAAGAAATTCTGATATGCTATCATAGTAAGGAAAATAGATGGAAGTTCAGAAACATGTTAAAAAGAAATCAGGAGAACTAGGTTTTCTTGTTTTAACGTCCCTGCCAACTGGTTGTAAGATGACAGATAAGTGATCTCTTTTGTGTTACGGGATGTCTATAGACTTCTGGTTATAATTGGTCATCAGTTAATTAGTGTTGCCACTCTGACCTGAAATAACTTTGATGAGAGCCAAAGAAAAACACAGTGTTTACTCAGTTCATTCAAAATATTATAGATAAATGTGTAATATCTGTAAGACCATTTGGAATTGAAAGTAACCCGCAGACTTCTCATAACTATCTTGAAAGTTGATGTGCCTATTGATTAAGATAGCTAGATTGCTTGAGTTCAAATTTTAACTCAGACATTTACTGAGTGACTTTGGGACAGCTTCCTCATCTCCCTGTGCTTTAGTCTACTCATCTGCAGAATGAAGAATACTGACTTCGTACCTTTGTTATAAGGATTAAATATTTGATACGTGTAAAGTACGTGGAATATTTCCTGGAACATAGGCATATGATAAATGCGGTTTCTTTTTATTTTAACAATATGATCTTTAGCATCTCTATTGTTACTTTGGAATCCACTTTGGAGAGAATTCTGGAGTCCAGGTTTTAGATTGAAAACCATTGGTTTAAACTAATAAACTTACTAAAGTGAATTTTAATTAAAAAATAATTTAAATCAGTGGAATAAGCATTTATAAAATAAGATTCTCATTGTTTATTAGTAAAGTTACAAACTATTAGGCATTGTGTATATCTGGTTAATTAAAAGTAGTTTGCCCCATTCTGCTATGGCTTGCTATTAATACATTGATTTGACAAAGATAAGTCAGGGTAGGAAGCTTATTTGCTGACAAATACTTCTTCTTTAGACAGAAGACTTTTCTAAACAAGGCTGTCCACAGACTGACAACTGAATTATTCTTTTGATATTGATATTATTTTATCCAGGAGTCACTTTTATTCTTGATTTCTATAATAGCAGTATTTTTTTCTTCTACTTCTTTACTTTCTCTTTCTTCTTTCCTCCTCCTCTCCCTCCTCCTTCTCCTCTCCATCCTCCTCCCCTTGTACTGATAGCTGTTAAGTTTTCTCTGTTACAGACTGAGGATGCTATGAGGATGGTACATTTGGGCTATGTATCCAAGTGTACTGAGAGTTGAAATGTTTCTGAATTAGTTATAGTCATATGTACCATATAAAAGATTCTGAGTAAATAAGATCTTGTGTAACAGATCTTATAGTCTAATATATAATATATTATGGTGAATTATTATATAATTGTATAATTCTAAATTATAGACTGTACCATTTGATATATTTCCATAAAACATCATTCTAGTAACAAACACATTTGGTTTATTTTTATTTCACTTGTGAAGATTCTTTTTATGTGGGAAGCTCTTCTTAAAAGTAAAACAGGTTCTACTAGTGAAGCATTTTATCTTCTTATCTAAATGTTTTTTGAAACCCTTTGTGTTCTATAATAATGTGACACAAAATAATCTGAATTTAAGCAGCTGTTTGACTTTATTATATTTCATTCTGATCTATGTAGACAGGTATTACCAAGCTTCAAAAGTTCACTTGACATCATATAATAGTGTATCATTGGCATAAAAATGTTTTGTATATAAACAGAATCATTTTACTTTTTATTTAAGTGTGTAGGTTTGCCCAAGAGCCACATTGTCACTTCCATTTTGCTAAAATGTATTGCCTTAAAAACACTGTCACTATTCAATTCCTCAAGGTCCTATATTAAGCTCTGGATTTTAAAATGCTATGTTCTGACACTTTCTTCTAGTAATAAAAAAAGCCCAGTCTCTCACAAGCAACACACATTTGCAGAATCTCATAGGAATTTTAATTTTTAAATTGAAAACAAATATGACAATAGAAAATATTATAACTATTTTCATTCACTCTCACTGTAAAAGAAATTGCCTAGTTGAGGTTGCAAATTTTCATCTTAAAGGTCTTTGTACTTTTTCCTCTTTTCCACATTCATAAAATTTTGTTAGCTCTTGGATGTTAACAAGGAAAAATACCAAACATAAACATGAAAAATAAATTATTTAACAGCTTTCAGTTGAAAATACTTAATTGTAATAGGAAAATAATTTTATTCTCAAGTACATGGCACACAATTTAGTCCGTAATAGTAGATTCATTTGGAAAACCCAGAATGTCTCCTTTGTGTTCTGTAATAATTTTTTCACTTACTTATAGTTCATTTTAGTTAAAGTTGAAGAAAACATGACCCATAAGGTGAATAGCTTATTTGTATAGATTATGTAGGGGATTTCTCTATGAAAATTTATGTACGTAATCTTAAAAATCTTAGTTTTTTTTGGTTTTGATAATTAAACATGACATTATTTGCTTATAAAATGGTTGATTATTTTGCCACATTTATAAATACATTTGTACATGTGACTTTTCCTATATTCGAGTCATGTCTGATGAACTTGCATAGAAACTTATTTAAAAGAATCTAATTCAACAAATCTAATTCTCACAATTTGTTACTATAACTGAATGTTTCACTGAATCTTTCTACATATTTTGTAGGCAAGATTGTGCAGAGATTGGTTATAATCGTGTTTGTGTTATAAACAATACTTGCAAATATATGATGACATTGGGATTTATCAATTTCTTCATAATATTATTAACAAAAATATATTAGTAATAATTTGAAATCTATCTAAAATAGCTAAATACTCATTTAGTTTAAGACCTCAGAGAGATGAGTAACAAAAATGAGACTGTAATGTATTTTAAAGATGATGTAGTGATACTTCTATAATAAGCTTCCATTATCACATCTGAAATAGAAGTACTAGTTCACATTTTAATATTGGATTATGAGTTTTAATATTCTTGTTAGCCCTACTCTTTCTTTCATCATTCAAGCATCAGTAAGACTCTTTCATATCTACTGCCTCAAGCATACAATGTTCAGAAATTGTAAGAATTTTACAATTGTCTTAATTGTAAGCATCAAATGTTTTTAAAAAAGCATCTAGTGACTTTTATTACCTTATTTAAAGATATCAACAAGCCAAATCTGGATGACTGGGAGCATGGGGTTTGCCAGTGAGAGAGAATTGGTGGTGAGTTACAATAACACCAAGCACTGGATTATCAAAGTGGACTCACAAGAGTCAGAAATCTTACCCAGCAACAAGTTTTACTTATAATATTAGAAGATACGTAATCATGAGGCAGAGGGGAAACAAAGAGAGATCCAGGACCTTCCACGCAGTTACCCAGGTTGTTTCTTACCGAGCTCAGGCTCAGGTACTATCCGAGGTCTCTGTGTGAAATTTGTGGCTGCATCAATGACACGGAAGAGAGACATTTTTGCTATGACACATTATCATTTTATTTTCAGATGGTTATACAGCTTATGTGACATTTTCTAGAGAGCTATATACTATAAATTCATAGATTCCAGGTTTTCTTAGTATAAACAATCCTAGACAAACCATGTATATTCTGCTAAAATGTTTTTATAGATAAGGACTCTCTAGATAAACAATACCACCAGTTTGTATATCAGGAGAACTGTCATTAGCAAGTTTACGAGAAGATTTGACTAGGAAAGCTTTTTTGTTCCTAGGGGTCCCCCCACCCCTCCATCTCCCTCATCCTGCCACAAGGAAGATTATGGATTGCAGACTGGCTGCGTAATGCTTTCCTTCCCAGGAGCTGTTCTTGAAGAAAATGGTCCAAACACAGAACAGCAAAGAGATTAGAGGAAAAGTGCATTCAGTTTAGTGGTTACTGGGTCTTTGCAATATCTTCTCAGCTTGGGCCAGGGACAATGTACATACAACTCTGGAGATACCATGTAAGTTTGTGGGCATCTCAGTGTCGAGTGTACCATGGCTTATTCTTCTAAAGTCATAGCCAACATAATTGCAAGTGTCTTGGAATATCAGAATCACAGATTATTAATGGTCGAGTGGGGAATACCGTGGACCAGCCTGAGGCCAGTATCACAGCTTTGCACACCCAGGCATGTTGAGGCAGGGATTAAAAAGATACTACATCTACAACAAAGATGTGAAAACAGGTGCAAGGACCAATGACCTAGAAGATGCCTCATCATTGGAAGAAGCGGTGTGTTGAGCGTGGACCTGTCGGCTGGATGTCACAGCAGGTCGGAGACATCAGCAGAAGCAGCACTGGTGGCAGAGGATGATACCTAGACAAGGAAGGTCAGCTGGGCAGTGACAGCAGTGAGTGCTACATGGGCAGGACATCCTTCACTCAGGGCCAAGAAAACACGTGCGGCCACTGGGCACTTACATGACCCCAGGGAGAAGGAGGAGCAAGGAGAGAGAGAGGAAACTAGATTTGACTCAGTTTTATCTTGGAGGGAACTATGTTTCCTTGAGTAGGCAAGATAAATTCTTTTAGTGAAAAAGAATATTGTATGCTTATCCAACTTGGGAATAAAAGAAGAATATTGTAAATAAATTGCATTCAGTTACACAACAATAAAAATTATATTTCTTGAAAGACTGCATTCATGATTGTGAAGTTTCAAACATGCCCTATTACCTTTGCTCAAGAACAAATAAATAATAATGGGAAACTAAGCAAGCAAACACCTCTGCTTCTGCTAGTCGTGTTACCTTGATCATGTCGCTTACTCTCACTGCCTTGTAGTTCATTTATTTATAAGGATTAGCTGCTCGTACAGCGCTGTGAAGAGCAGATGAGACGCGGTGAAGACGCGGAGCACGTGGCCCGGCGCGTGCAGATCCCCAGGGAGAGCCTGGAAGGCCCGGCCCGCGCAGCGCAGGGTGGGCTGGGGGAACGCTGTTCCTCGCCGCGTCACAGGCTGCCTGCCTTCCGCCGCCACACTCAGGTGCATCTGCTGTGACCTGTTCAGATTTTGAAGTCACCGTTCTTGTTCTTCTGCTTCTGGAATCAAAGCATTGTTTGAGGCAACCAAGATTTCAACTGTTATCAGAAGTAAGAGTTTCAGTTGCGAATGAGTGAGAAAATACATCAGGAGCCACAAAGTCCCTTTGTATTAGTGTAGTCACCAGTGTAATCAACCAGTGAGCCATTACAGATGCCGATCCAAAATAAGCCTTGTAGTTCTGGAAGTAGTCCTCTTTAGGAAGAACTCCTATAGACGTCGGCCTAGGCAAAGAATTTATGAAGAAGACCCCTAAGGCAATCACAGCAACAACAAAAATAAATAAATGGGACCTGATCAAATTAAAAGGCTTCTGCACAGTCAAGGAAACTATCACGAGAGCAAACAGACAACCTACAGAATGGGAGAAAATATTCGCATGCTACACATCCGATAACTAGAATCTATATAGAACTCAGGAAAATCAGCAAGAAAAAATCAAACAACCCTATCAAAAAGCGGGCAAAGGATGTGAACAGAAACCTTTCAAAAGAAGACAGACTAATGGCCAATAAACATATGAAAAAATGCTCAACATCTCTAATCATCAGGAAATGCAAGTCAAAACCACAACAAGGTATCGCTTATCTCCAGTGAGAATGGCCTTTATCAAAAAGTCCCAGAGCAATAAATGCTGGCGTGGATGTGGAGAGATGGGAACACTCTTACACTGTTGGTGGGACTGCAAACTAGTGCAACCCCTGTGGAAAGCAATATGGAGATACCTTAAACAGATACAAGTAGACCTACCATTTGATCCAGCAATCCCATTACTGGGCATCTCCCCAAAAGAACAGAAGCCATTCTATAAAAAAGACATCTGCACCCGAATGTTTAGAGCAGCACAATTCACAATTGCAAAGGTGTGGAAGCATCCATCTAGCATCTACCTTTTTTTAAACACTAATATTTAATTATTTGTATTTATTATGGGACTCTTATCTCATCATAATTTATATGAGAGGAAAAGGCAAACACATCTGTGATATTTCATTTATTGATCATTTATTGATTCATTTTATTTTATAATATCAGTGAAAGTACTGATAATATGAGTGGCGTTTGTGCATTTTCAAGAAGCTCTACTTCCCTCAAATGTAATAAATAGTACCTGCCAGCTATTTGGAAGCATTTGTTTTCTTACGAGGTCAGGAATGTACAGGTATAAAAGAGGCAACATTTCCTTAGGACATTTTTTAAGCAGCAACCAAAAGTCAACTAGTGTCTTCATTTTCAAAAGAAGTCCACTGAGGTTTGCAAATTCATTTGTGTTTGAATGCTGGAATGATTGACATAAAACTAATTAGAGACCAAAGGCTATACTGCCTTTTTGTCTTCCTTCGGGTGCAGCACACTTGAGGAGTTCCATGACAAGCTTGGGAAGAATATATGGCTGAGCTTATTATTCTTTAACAACAAGTGAATACAAAACAAACCACAACATTCTGCCCATGGTTTTCTGAATTTTAAAAAAGAATCTGAAAGGAAAACAGGAAGTTAAACTTTTAAAAATGATCTAAGCAGAACTTTTAAAAGTGATAATTGAAGCACCTTTCAGTCGAGTAACAAATGTTTTGGCTGGTTTAATACTTTCAAAATAACAAATTGGGACTTCAAAATCCACAGTGACATGTAAATTGTTTGAAATTTATAATTGTAAGGAAGGAAACCATGACTGATAAAATAATGATCTGGAGAAGCACCCTTCATTTGCTTCTCTACGCCTGTGTTTTCTTTTAGCTAAAACGAAGATGTGGTATTTAAAAGATCTGTAATTTCCTTTGTTGCTAACATCTTCTGAAACTGTTTCATCATTTTTTGTTGACTTGACTTCTGACTTTCACAACATTTAACGTAGATATATGATGATTTTCTTGCAGACCGTTGCTTTTGAGATTACAATCTTGTAAACTGTGGACTAAAATGAGATCCATTTGGAATAAAATGCCCTAACAAAATGGACTTTATATAAATAGCAATTTCTTTTTTAAAAAGTATCATCATCTGGAACCTGGAGCAACAAGTGTCCAGCAAGAAGCACGATGTCTCCCATATGTCATTAGGAACTTCTCAGAAGTCAGTGACAAGTTTTGCTCTTTCTTACATTCTCATAACTGTATTGAAGTCAGCAGAAACTGAATATGTGTAACGGGGTTAGAATACGGCCTTTTTAATAGGTATCATTGCCATCTGTAGCCCATGTTCTTGTCCTATGTAACTCTCACAGAGTGCTTTGTCAAATCCGATTTCCAATTGGAAGCTAGTTGCAGTGATTTGCTTTGTATCTGAGGGCTGAGATGGGCAGAAACAGAGGAATTGACAAGCAGGATGAATTTACTGGCCTGGAGGCATGAATTACAGAGGCTGGATTGCAGGAAACTGAAATGTTTAGATGAAAGAATCCAAAGCTCTTAAAAGGATAGCAAGGAACATTTTCATTGAAACAGTGGAATTTTAAATTAAACACAATTGAGAGATGATTGTGTACTAGTTTAAAGCTATCCTAGGTGTTGTGTGACTATTGATCCTGAATCAGTCATGTGAAAGAATAATACTGGAACTTCGTTCTATTACTCTTTACTTCGGCAATCTAGGGGTGAGAGACAGAATCTTCATAACTGACATGAAATTGAAATTAGAAATAAAGTTAAAATTCTGGAAGACAGAGTAGAATAGACCTATGTGTATAATGACCTGGAATATATCTATATTTTCTATCTGTAGTAGATACAGCCTCTCTCAAAAATTATTTCTTGATTTGGATTGATGTGGCCAGTTCACAAGAAGTTTTTAAGCCAGTCTAACAAAATCAAAACAGATAAATCAACATAACTGGATGTCATGCATCTGAAAGATTTAAAGAAATTCAATAAGAAAATGAAGATCTTATGAGGTAAAATATATTATTTATATATAAAAATCTTAATGGCATATTTTAAATTCAATCAGTAATTTAACTCAACATAAGAAAGGATCTAATCTCAACTCCATAGTTGATAAGTTGCAGATGTTTATAAACAGAAGGAAGAAAACCCTGAATATTTAACAAAATGACAACTTAGAAAAAAAAGATTATGTGACTCTTTACTCTCCCAGTGGCAAATTATGCTAATTTAGGTTACATAAATGAAGAACTTACTTTATATGATCTATTTGAATTTCTAAGGAGTAACTTTGGGATTCCACAAAGAACTAAAATCTTAATATATTATAGCAGCGTAACATAGTCATTTTCTAAAGAAAATGGCTTGGAAAACAAAGGGCAAGGACACAGTTCTGTGCTAAAGAGACATGCCTACATTTGCATCAGTGGAAAGGTGTCAGGTTAGTTTTATGTTTGGGAAAAAGGTAAAACACTATAGATTTTTTAAGCAGTTAAATATTTAATAGTTATTGATGCTGGTTCCAGGAAAGCATCTTAGCTTCAGAGATGGTATTCTAAGATATGAGTATACAGTGATGCAGCAACCAAAGGAGTTAGTGTAATTTTTGAAAACAAACAAAAATAGTTTGCTCAGGAAAGTTTTTTTTTTTTTTTTTAAAGCTGTACAATGGATAGAGGTGGGTATAAACTTTTAGGCTCAAAATGCTGAAAAAATTAAAACTGAATAGAAATCAAATCTAGATTTATAAAATCGTGAATGGCATGGATGAAGTAATTAATTTTTTTCTATAAACATCTTGAAATGCTAGAAAAATGCATATACTTCAAAACATCAGCAATAAAAAGAAGGGAATTTTACTTGATGCAGTCAATAACAGAATTTCAGAAATCTAAAGGTTAACAGTTATACAGAATGCAGTTTTTAAAAAAGAGAGAGTTTTTCCTTTTAATCAAAGACACACATATAACTTAAATCTGTGATTGGTTGTCAAGGAGAACTCCATATCCTTCTACAGTTTAACTTTTAAGGCCCCAGAATGTGAATAAATGTGAAATTCACTAAGGGTCTACATATTACAATTCTTGTTTAGATCATTTGTAAACTTGTAATGAATGAAAGTAAGTTCAACAGAGCAAGTTTTACAATACACATAGGGAGACATAATTTAAACAAATATTAACCAAAAATTACCAGTTTAGAAGTATTGCAGGAAAAATTAACTAAAAATACATGTTTATAATAAGCTAGTCTCAATAGAAAAATATTGTTGTTAAAATTATTCAATTTTTGTGCATCTTAATATTATATATAAATTGGACAAACATATAACATTTAATTATAGATGCATATAATTATGTATAAATATATATTTTAGTTTTTCGAAAACTTTAAACATTGTTAAAGAATCCATTCATATAGGAACAGTTGAATTTTGATTAGAAAATTTTGTTAGAAATAAAATTTTTAAAAAATATGCCATGACTCATTGTGAAATGAGTGCTATTAACAATAAGCCAGAGGAAATGTTATTTCATGTGTATTTGATGACTAAAACTGACATCATTGACTTTAACCAGCTAAGCATGATTAATAACCTCTAGGTCTGCTATTCACATGAATTAGTATTGCTACCAACATGTTATTAGAAATGTATTAAATGTAAAATATAAATACTTGAAAGATTTTGATTACAAAAATTTGAATCCATCCATTGGTTAAAATTTCTTAAAATTTCACTGATATATAATTTATTTAGTATTTTTTCTTCTTAGATTGAGTAAAGATAAATTTCAGTTCAATTTCTATTAAGGTTATTATGAATTTTGAATTAATAGAGCTTATGTTATAAAATGTTTTATAAGACTTTAAGAGTCTGAGTAAATATGTATATTTTTCCCTTTTCCTTATACTTAAAATTTGTATCTTTCCAAGGAGGCTGCAGATTTATAAAGTAAGAATAGCTAGGCTATTAAAAACTAAAATTTCTATCTCTCCAAGGAAACTACAGGTTCATAAACAATAGCCAGGTTGGTTATTGTGAGTAGTGCTTAAGATCCATGAAGTGATGTAGTGTCATGCTGTTGCTCTCTGTCTTTCCCTCTGGTTTTACAAAATGAATTATTTAGTAGCAACTTTGTTTATGTCATTAAGATTAAATCTCTGTCAAAATCTGTCAGGAATCCTAAAGGGTCTGGGAAAATAGTTTTGATATTAACAATGTTGCCAATTTTTCACATTAAACATGTTGCTTTTTTCTGACATCTTATTAATAATTTGTGTATTTATTTTGGGTGTCTTTGTGTGTGTGTGTTTAAGGCAGAATGAAAAATAAGTAACTTAAAAGTGAGTAGACAGATGTTATTCCATTAGAGATATTACATTTCTTTTTTGTATTTGCAAGTATGAAACGTTTTGGAGTGCTGGAGGGTTTAGAGTTGAATACATTGTTAGATAGTGTATTTTTCCATTATATAAAATTGAAATGGAGAAATGCTAAACTATGAAATACTAAAGGCAGCACTATTATGTCTGTTTAAAATGCAATAGGAATGTAATAAAACATATGATGACTTGGGATGATATTATTATACTTTGGTTTCCAAAATTAGTTTAAAAATAATCACTTAATGTATATAAAATGCTGAATATGATCATGCCTGAAAGACAACTACGAACACTTTGATCATGGATGCCCTGTTCACATCACGGCTAGCAAAAATTTTATTTTCTTGAAAATCTATAATTATTGTTGTTTTGACTTTTTTAGCTTAAGAAAAGAAAAAGAAAATTCAAAAAAATGCCATAATGAATTTCTACTTGAGAAATTTTTGGCATTATGAGAAAAACCACTTGATCTTAATGTTCTCACAGTTGTGACTATACCATGTTTTCTGCTGCATTCTACTTAGTCAACCGTTTTAGTCATGTACCTAACCTTACGGAGGACAGCAGTGTCAAAATGTTAAATTATTTAACAATAATTGCAGCTTTATTTAATGATCGCACTTTGCTCTTAGAATACATTCTAAGGAAATGTGAGGTAAAGGCGATTTATGGGAATTCAGCAGATTAAATGTTAACAGGGGACAGGATCTAGTCCTTGATCTCTTATTGGGATAAACTCACATTGACTGAGTTTCCATACTTCATTAATTGATTCCTATTCTCATAAAATAGTTCTCATTTGGAAAGAGGTGTTAATTTGTGTATTATTAGTGTTCTATGGTATTACATTTTCTTTTGTGTGTCTCATTTGTGCATAACATTTTATTTATTAATAGTTGCCAAAATTCAGTGTATATAAGAATTGCTTGAGATAATCATTGAAAAATAAATGGAAACCCTCAGTATAGGGGAATTTGGATTGTACAGATACTGTGAAGGCTTTCTATCTGGAAAGAAACTCTGTTCAGAGTGGTATCTGACAGTCTCATACAAACAAACCAAAGATAATTTAATCAGTAAAGTAATAGAAAATTGATACAGAGTTTATAATAACAGTAATAATGGTCATCATAGTAGTTAGTAGTAGTTATTAAGCTACCTTATATTTACGTTTCATTCATATTTTAATAAAAACATCCATACATTCATATGCATCACAAATATGAATAATTTCATGATAATTTATTTAATATTTATTGGTAACCCATGTGCTCAGAAGGAGAGGAGAACCAAAAGATTGGTAAACTATACTGAAAACTACCTTGAAGTTAATTTCCACTCTTAGCTCTGAAAGTACTTGCCTAATTTAGTTTTCTCACTTAAATTTTTATTTATCCAACATTAAAGGGGGAAATTTTTTCCCTGAATTTCTTGACAGATTACGCAGTCTAAGAATCTAAGACTATATAATACTGAGAATGATATGTACATAAAATGATAAAGGCAAAATAATTTAAATTGAGAGATTACATAGTGTAAGAATCTAAGACTATATAATATTGAGAATAATATGTATATAAAATGATAAAAGCAAAACAATTTAAATTATTCCTTGAAGTCAAAATGGAGTGACATACTAAAGCTTCAATGTAAAATTTTATTCTTTTCTCGATAGCCACAATAGCATTCCGTGAAAAAGGCATTGTGAAAAATAAGAGCCTATAGCAGGATTTTCCTAGTTAAAAAAAGCAACCATAAGACAAAAGCATCCAAGAGGCTTCAACACGCAAAAGGGGATAATTCCTGTAATGCCAGCATCCAATTTAGATTTTAATTGCCTTGCACCTCCAGCTGTGTGAACAAGTCTGATAAGGACAGGGAAGTGTTGGCTTTTTTCTTTGAAGGGATGTTATATTTTAAACATTGTTTTTAACTGTGCTTCTTTTTTTCTCGTTTGGACAAAAAAAATAAAAAAGAACAAAATTAATGGGGTTTGAAGCGGTATAGGAGCATAGTATCTTGGCTCAAATAAGAAATTGATCAATTTTCTTATCTTCAGGTGACAAGACAAAACCAAAACCCAAAGCCTCTTCGGTCTAGATTCTTTAAGACTATTTTGGAATTGATATCATTTGGAGGTTACTTTTTACCCATGAGTATGGAAAAAAGCTAATTAAATTCACTCTTATCAAGTAAAATCAGGCAAGAAAGCATAGTTTTAATACCAAATTCCTGTTTTTACAATTATAGTACATTAAATAATTATGGTTTGAGACAATTATTTTCGATATTCAAACATCCTTAGAGGCTTGTAATGCTTAGAGCTTGCTTTGAAGTTAAGAAAGCTCTGGATACAGTTAAGATGCCTGAAAAACACTGTGAACGTGTTAAATCAGACTGAAACTGGTAGTAAAAGGGGAAGTGGTAACAGAGAATATCCCTTCTGTTTTGAAGAGTGCCCAGACAGTCAAGTCAGGACAGCTGATATGCAATTGGTTTTTATTTATGCTGTTCAATTACACGTGGGATTATGAGAAATTCCCAGTGGCTCTGCTATGTTTTTTGCCTATTGTTCTTATATTTTAGAACTTTGATTTCACTTTAAAAAATGCATGAAATGCCTACCTTAGGGCAAACTATCTCACCCCATGTGTCTTCTATTGAAATAGCTGCAATTTACAGCATCTATAGATAAAGAAGTCGCTTTGTTTTATATTCTGTTATATTATTCAGGTAATACCCTTGAGTTTTAGTTTCAGAACCTGAGGTTTCAAATATTTGCTGTTCACCTAAGAGCGCACCCTGGAATTTACTATCACCTGTTTCCGGAGTCATGACTGCATTCTAAGCCCCCTGCTCACCATCTCTGCCACTCCCTCTGCTCATCTTCTCCCGGGAACATCAGTCCCAGGACCCCCGCATGCCACTCAACTATGCAGTGGACCAGACTGTGTGCCTTCTGTGTTGCCATGGAGACTCACACACCTTATAGAGCAATGCTAAAGATATAATAGATTAGCACCTATATTAGGCTTTCTTCTTGATAAAACAGAAAAATTAAAAATTCAAAAGAGTAACGTTTGGAGAGAAAAACAAAATGTGAACAGTGGGCACTTGTCTGAAATGTTTTGCAGCTGGAATAAATATTTGCAATTCTGTTCTCTCTTGTCAGGCGTCTCGTGCCATTGAGATGGGCGTTCTGTATGGATGCTGTGTTTGAATTAGCAATTGCAATTATTATTTACTTAATCTCATTTCATGAAAACTTCAAAGTGGCTTTCAAGAAATTAGTACAAGAAATGTGAGACATGCAGGTACATACTAACTATTCTCAGCTAAAATTCTAGACCTTTCTGTGTCTTTGTTTAATGTTACTATGTTGGTAACTACTAAAAAGTCTAATTGGAAACTATTAAATAGTGACTGGACAAGTTCATGTACTGCGATCAAATCATTTCTCTAAATGTTATAAATTCTTACAGCGAATGGAAAAATCCCAGTAGCTGTTTCATTGTCATCCCGCTGAAAGTGGGTCAGCCCCCATCCAAAATTCCATCTGGCTGTTGAGACTGAGGCTCCACACACACACCATGAGAGAAGTACTACTCATCCAAGCAGGATCTCTGGGGAAGGCAGTGCAGGCTGTCAAGCTGGACTGAGAGGAGGATGGGCAGATGGCTTTGGTTGTTATTGAGGACAGGGGGTTCCCAGGTGAGGTGTGGACTGACATAGTTTGAACTTTCCACTGGTGTTAGAAGCAGCAGCTGTGAGGCCCTCTTATGGTCTGCCTAGGTGGGGGGCAAGAGGGAAAGTGGAAAAGATGGGGTCTAAAGGCTGTCAGTGGTCAATCATCAAACACGGAGCCAGGTCTTTATTACAGCAGCAGTAAAAATTACTTTTTTAGGGCTGATAACTGGAATAAAATTACCTTTTTAAACCAGTCCCTTGATATTGTCCCTGATCCCCACCTGAACTGCCATCTTTCATTCTCTGTCACATTAAGCTACTTTGCTTATTTCTTTTCATGGAACTGGTCACAACTGACTGATGTGTGCTGGCGTCTTTGTTCACTGCTTGGCTCTTCTAGCCAAAATTGGAACCTCCCCAAAGTGAAGGTTATGTCTGGTTGTTTTGTTTATAGTTGCATCCACAGCACCTAGACAGTGCAAGAGACATAATAGGCACATGGTAATTTTTTAAAAAATAAATGTCTATGAGATTTACTAGCCTAGAAGCTCCCTGAAGGCAAGACTGTGCCTGCTTCTGTCATGGTCGATTCCAATGACCCAGAGAAATGATTCACGCCTTAGGAAAATATTGGTGGAAAGAATTCATCCTTTTAGTTACTCTGATACACCACTTTTACAAGGTTCTCCTGTATCTTTTACTTTTAATAAAGACGTTAAATCTACCTGTTATGAAATCTTGGCTCATTTCAGTTCCAAAATACAGCCAGAACATGTTAATTGAGTCCTGTTGATTTGTTAAAAAGTTTGGGCAGAGCAGCAACTTGACCAAGCAAGTAAGAGTTGAGAACTCACTGCTGGTGGCAAAGTGATGCAAAAACATTAGACAATTCAGGGATTAGGTAGACATGGCTATTCTCTTGTTCACAGAAAGCAACAAGAAATATCTTAATTCCTGGAAAAATAAGTGAATTTTCCATTTAAAATCAATTCTATAAACTATAGGATAGCACAATTGAAAAATCTAATGAATTACAGAGAAAATCTAATAAATAACCTTTTTTTCAGAAAAAAATTGGTTATATGTGTTTATTAATAAATCAAAATATACCATGAGTATAAATGAATAAATATATAGATAGATACATAGATAAATAAATAAAATAGATAAATCAGATGTTGCTTTCCAGTCTAACTCACATGGGAATACGAAAGTTATTGCTTTAGAACTAAACAATACTTTTTTGATTTATTAAATGTTCTGAGACTTAGGCTGGTTATTTTTAGTTCTTCTTAAACATTTAGTTGACTCTAATTTAGTCACTGTTATTACAAAGGCATTTGATATTCTGCAGCTGTGCAATTATATGTCTGCCAAGCTCTGTGATTGATTGCAATGTTGTCACACCCTGGGAAAGGTGGCTGAGCCCAAAGTCCTCCCCGGTGACCAAGCCTTAGTTAGGGTAGCTTTTTTCTGCCTGTACTAACTAAGGGAGGTGAAGGAAGGTGGAGAGCTAGAGGCGTTAGTCTGTTGCCCAGCAACCAGGCCTTTCCTCTTGGGAAGCAGGTCAGGAAGAAGGAAAAGAGATGAGGGGGTGATTAAATGTTTGTCTGCCATCTCTGATAAAGCAGAAATCCTCTGAATAAAAATTGTTCTGGACAGATATCTCCAACCCATAGGGAAACAAATTAATCTCATTAGGCAAGGGGTTAATATCTGTTTGTTATACATATTACTTCCCCATCACCTGGGGGAAAGTTTTAGTGATTGTAAATAGCGTGCTAAGGCCAGTAACAGTATATCTGGTAAAGTCCAAAATTTTAGCATGGTATGACCATCATCTCAAGGTCAAAGAAAATTCATTTTGGATGACAGACAGGATGTTTCATTTTCTATGGTAGACTTACTATTTATTTATTCAGAGACACTTGAAAATGTCATAACAATATCTAGGTTTTTTTTTAATGACATAAAAATTTATGGAAGCATCTTTCTTCTTCTCTTACGCAGGGCTGTTGATTGATAGTGTTTCTCAGGAAATATTCTAAATGCAAAACTGCATTGCAAAATCTTGAATACCTCTAATGCAAAAATTTTAAGAGAGAAAAATGCTTTTTTAAGCCAAAATTTTCTCTCACATTGTTGGGGCTCAGACATTGATACCCCAAAGCATGGTGCCTTGACATGCTGAGAACTCTGACTGAAGGACACTTGAAAAGGCCTCAGAAGCAAAGTCTGTTTCTGAGCTTCTACCCGTCTTTCTCCTGCTTCCCATTTCTCCCCCAAGGCAGGCCATAGAAACTAAAATTATTATTCCAGATCTCCCTGCCTTCTGTGTAGGAGATGCCCGTAAGGAAATTTTCTTACCTACCTTATCTGATAGTAGATCAAAAGCCCCCCATTCCAGAAGGGTTTTGCCCTATACCTAGGGGGAGAGGCCAATAAAAATCCGAACACACAGGCCTTGCTGGGTTTCTTGCCTCAGCCTATTACCATTAGATCACATCCATTTTGTCCAATCTCATTTCTGCCTGGCTGCCCATTCATCACCGAACCTAAGCATAGAAAAGTTTTCCCTCGATCTTTGGGTCTTCATTTCTGAAGGCTCTCATATCACAGAAAAACTGTAATGAAATAAATTTGTTATGCTTCTCTTTTGTTAACCTGTTGTTTGTTACAGGATCGTCAGCTGTGATTCTTATGATGGATAGGGAAAGGTGTCACACTTTTCCACCCCTACAGTGCATTAAATAATGTGAACTTATGGTAATATATATCATTTCATGGATTTTCAACTCTAACAGAATTAAAAATAAGAAAAGCAAACATGGGAAAATAGAGACTGTGGAAAAAAGAAATCATGATTCTTTACAATGTCACTCTTGACATTCTTCTTAAATTTTCTTTATATATACAAAGTCTGTCCAGAAAGTATCTAACCATGTAATAGGAAAAATAGAGACATTTACTGAAGATGATACAAGATACAAGAAGCACTGTATTTAATACATATGACAATGAAACCTCAGTCCCCTTCAAAGTAGGCACCTTGGGACCTTACACAGTTCTCCCAGCATCTCTTAACCTAACCGGTGCATGTTCAACATTCTCAGGTGTTCTGCTTGTTGCAGACATTCCAGAATGTGGATCACTTTCAACTGATTCTCAGCCATCTTTGATGTGTTTGTGCCACACTTTTATTTGCCCTGCACTCATTGCATGGTCCCAGAAAGCCTTCAGAATCATCCAAATAGTTTTTGTGGAGGAATGTTCAAGCTTAATACTAAATGTGATGCAGATTCATTGCTCTACTTGCTCAGTCATTTTGAATGCGGCGGCCACACAGTGCACGTGGTCACTCAATGGCGTCTGGCACTACACTGACCAGTACAGTGAAGGCGTCGTCATCCACGAATGCACATCCCAGTCCACTCATCCAGGCTGCCAGGTTACATCGATGTCACCCAGACCGTTCTCGTTATAGTATTAGGTCATTAGATACGAAATGTCCAATTTCCAATCAAATGTGTAGTTTATTATATCTCAAACAGGAAGCAGTACAATTAATCAAAGTATGCGCCTAAACTATCGACACAGTTTTGCCATCTTAATGGTAGCTTGTTCATGCCAGCAGCAAAGAAGCCTGGAGAGCAAGCGGAGGTGCAATCACGAAAGGCATTTCCCACAGCTTGTGGAGAATTGAATATTTTTCCTTGTAAGAAGTGGTCCAAAGGCCTAGAAGAAGTGGTAGTCAGTTGGTGCAAGGTCTGGTGAATATGGTGGATGACAGAGAGTTTCCAAGTTCAGCTTCTGTAGTTTGAGCATGCTTGCTTTTTATGACATGAGGTCTTGCCAGAGGATTGGCAAGACCAGTCTCTGTTGACCAGTCTTGGTGGCTTCATTGCAAGTATCCTCATCATTTCATCCAGCTGGCTGCAGTAGACATCACTGTGGTAGGTTGACCAGGTTTCATGAAGCTGTAGTGGATAATACCGGTGCTGGACCACCAAACAGACACCATTAGCTTTTTTTGATGAATATTTGGTTTTGGACTATGTTTCAGCACTTCACCTTTATCCAGCCATTGTGTCTAATGCTTGCCATTGTCAAAAAGAATTCATTTTTCATCACACACAACAATACGGTGTAGGAATGGTTTGCCTTTATGTCATGAGAACAAAGAAGGGCAAGCTTCAGGATGATTTCTCTTCTGACACTTGTTTAATTCATGCGGAACCCATCTATCCAGCTTCCTTACCTTGCCAATTTGTTTCAAATGGTGGAATATTGTTGGAATGGTAACATCAGACCTTGCTGCTAATTCACTTGTAGGTTGAGATGGATTCGCTTCCTGTACAGCTTTCAGCTCATCATTATCCATCTTGGTATTAGGTCACCCACGTGGCTCATTTTCAAGATTAAAATCACCAGAACGAAACTTCTCAAACCAAACACATACTGTGCCTTCATTAGCCACATCCTTCCCAAAAACTGTGTCGATATTTTGAGCTGTCTGTACTGCATTGGTTCCACGATGGAACTCATATTCCAAAATAACAAGAATTTTTGACTTATCCATGGTTTCACAAAAATTGCTCTAAAAATAATCTTGAAAGATAATCACAAGCTAAAACATGCATTTGCAAGACGGAGGATGTACCTTCACAATAAAAATAAAACAAGAAGTGTCAGAGTGAAATGTAAGAGATATCAACTGTCAAACTTAGTACTTAAGGAAATTGGACACTTCATACTTAATAACCTAATAATACTGGCTGGATACTTTCTGGAGAGACCTTGTATGTATGTCAGCTGGTATATACATACTAAAAATCAACATTTGTTTTCTATATCACTTGAATGCTATGCTATTTAAAAGGGATAAAATGCTACTTCAGTTATTTTTCAGTTAAGGACTTTTTTTTTTTTTTGAGACAGAGTCTCACTCTGTTGTCTGGGCTAGAGTGCCATGGCGTCAGCCTAGCTCACAGCAACCTCCAAGTCCTGGGCTCAAGCGATCCTCCTGCCTCAGCCTCCTGAGAAGCTGGGACCACAGGCATGTGCCACCATGCCCGGCTAACTTTTTCTATATAGTTTTAGTTGTCCAGCTAATTTCTTTGTTTTTTTTTTTAGTAGAGACGGGGTCTTGCTCTTGCTCATGCTGGTTTCAACTCCTGAGCTCAAATGATCCTCCCTCCTGGGCCTCCCGGAGTGCTAGGATTATAGGTGTGAGCCACTGCGCCTGGCCCAGTTAAGGACTTTTTAGTGTTGTCAGCAGAGTAGAGCTTATCAGTTGTAGGCTGGAAGTCAGAAATGGGCATAAAGTTTTAGTCAAAATACATGAATAAGCTCTAGAGATCTGCTGCACCGCCCCTACAGTCAGCAATACTCTGTTGTACACTTAAAAAATTAAGAGGTTAGATCTTATGTTGTGTTCTTACTACAATAAAATAAAATAAAATAAAATAAAATAAAATAAAATAAAATAAAATAAAATAAAATAAGCGTAATTAAGAAAAGATAGAGTTACTTCATAGGGAATAACAAAGTGTCCACAGTATATAAATACACTGTAGGTATTTATAAATATATGTTGAGAACTCTGCCAGAATCTAAAACTAGATCTGGGTGATTCCCTGTATCTCTATTTGTTTATAATTCATTCATTCACTTATTTACTATTCAGCTTTTACAAGGCTAACAAAAATATGCATAAATTAATTTGGCAAGGATTTATTGCTTTTAACCTTGTTTTCTTAGTAGACAATGGATTGGCTTTGAGAATTGGAGACAACTGAACACATTCAAAACCCATCGGAAAATATGGGATGAGATTCAGCCCTTTTATAGTCATGATGAACTCTCTATATTATGAATCCAAAAATCAACCTCTATTTTGTCTTCTATAAAATGGGTTTAAATTTCATCTTATATCTTTAATGAAGTATTGGAGTGCCGTATGAGATTTTATTTTTGAAAATATTTTATATCTTTGTTACAGCTGGTTATGTAATAACAATAATATTGCCTTAGGACCAATAATAATTTTAATCTCTAGCTATCACAATATAATAACACTCACATTTATATTTATATTTATGCATTTTATTTTTTAGTTTAGCTCAAGCAGTTGTTATAATTTTTAATAGTGGAAAAATTTTATCACAAACACCTTTCTATATACTAGTGTGTGTGTGTGTGTGTGTGTGTGTGTGTGTGTGTGTGTGCACGCGTGTATTTTACCCTGGCCCTGTAGATTTTGCTCAACTGGTTGTAATTGTTGTAATTTTGGTTAATATCTCTATCTCTGTATTTATCTTTAGAACTGCAAAATTTCAGTCACATCATTCACACTCCCACTTTTCAGTTCTCGTGCTGACAGTAAAACCCTCAAGAATCAGAGAGCAGAGGCATATTCTACCCACTCCCAGGCCAGTTATTGCCTCCTGGCATTATTGCTTAGGGCGTGCCACTAAAATACAGAGAACCTACATTCTAGGTGAGGGATGGCATTCCTCAAAACTCAAAATTTAAAACTAATTTCCTGTAGATATTTATATTTTAACATGACCTGGTTGAGTTTAGCTGGGAAAAAAGTGGCAAAAATATGCTTATATTATTTAGGCACAATGGACTTTTTAAAAAATAAGTTAAATACATGAGCTCAGCTAACTTTTGCAGCGATATCTAACCTCTGGAATCTCTTGGTTTATAAGATTTCTTCACAACTGTAACAGACTAGCAGTGTATCAAACGATTTGCATTTAAACATGATAATAAGGAAAAAGAGATGCTTTAAAATATAAAGCTCAGATCAAGAATAAATTGTATATGCAAATGGGCTGATTTACATGCAGAGGATGAATTCTAACAGTGGGGCAACTAAGGAAATTAAGGCTAAGGCTTTTCCTGAGTGCCCAGTAATGCTGCATTACAATTGAATACCTACAGAAATGAGTGTGACATCCAAATGTTACCAAATGAACACATTATGCTCTGTGATGTTTCGCTGAATTCGAAAAGCGTTCAGAATGATGACATACCAAGAGGTGCTGAAGTACTTCAGACATACTCGGTCAAATGTGTGTGGTTAAATAAAACTCTGCAGAATGTTCCTTACATAAAATGAGTTTTTTCCTTTTCAGAAGGAATGCAGAGCAATTTATTTTTTCCTTATACAGTCTCATCACAAGTAGAAGTTTACTTTAATAAACTTGCTTTGGTTGCAGAGAAACTCTTGCAGTTTGAAAGTTACTTTGCAGTGCTTTGGAACCCTAATGAACTAAACTTGCAGTCTTGCCTTTATTGTGCCCTGTAGCTACATTCTCTGTTTAATATGAAAAGAAGCAGTGACCCACGTGTGTGGGCTGATGGCAAGACACTCTGCGCTACCAATAGGTTTTCTAGGGAACTGGAGAATTGGGACATTCTGATTAGTCAAATGTTTGGGTGAATATTTTTTTTTGCCATATTTATATAAGAAATATTAAATGGTGTGGAAGTATGTTACAATATAAATATACTTATGTTCAAAGTTCCTTCTTTTAGAAAAGAAGAAATTCACATTTATAGAACAAATTTCAAAGAGCTAACTCAAAGCGGGGCCCCTCCGAGGCTAGTTTTCCTGGGGTGAGATTTGTCCTCCCACAGCAGTTTGGAGGAGCAGGTGCCTGGCCCGGGTCCCCCGGTGAGGGTGAGTTACTACGGCTCCCCCTGTGCAGTTATCAAAGCTTGAGACAGGCTAGTGAGAAGGGAAAGCAGAGAGGGCCAGTGGAGAGAAAGAGAAGGAAAATTTAGGAAGCAGGAAAGAGCTTTTAAGTCCCTCTCCTGTCTTCCCATATTTTCACTAAGAAATCAAATTCAGTAAATTCACAAAATATTAAAAATTCTGATTCTGCCAGTTACTTGCGCTGAGGCTTTGGTGAGGTCTAATCACCTCTCTATACTTTCAGTTTTGCAAGCTGTAAAAATGGGGTTAAATTTAGGTTGTTGGGCAATTGAAGGGTTAGCAAAAATATTTATAAAGTAGGTGGTTCAAAAATTACCTAAGCAATTGCTGGTTGTTGTCACTGTTATTCCGCTGGGTCTCCCGAGGGCCCAGCGCTCAGGACACAGACTTACTGCTGTTCAGACTTACTCTACAGACAGTCCCACCCCAGGAGCCTCTCACCCCATTTTGCCCCAGTCCACACATACCAGTCCACCAACCGCTTTCCACTCCTCTGGCGACCAAGTGCTTTGCTCGGGGTCTTTACACTGGCTGCTCCCTTGAGTCCTTCGTGTGCTCTTAGTTTAAATATCTCCCTCTCAGTTAGGCCTTCTCTGAGTAAATGATCTAATTATAAAATTATAAAAATATTGTTTGTAAATGTCACCCTATTTTAATTGTCTTCTAGCAATTATCACATCTCAGATTCTCTTGTTTGATTAACTGCTTTTCCTTTCACTAGATGGAAGCCCTCTGAAAACAGGGCTTGGTCAATCTCATTCACTTCTCTACTCTTTCTGCACACCCTGGGATTGGACATACGGGGTACTCAGTAAGTATCTGTTGCACGAATAAATTTCTAGTGTGAGCCGGCTGTGGGTTGCATTTCATTGTCTAAGTGTGTAGAAGGTTCTCTCCTCTGTGCAGCCATTGATCCCTTCCCCATTTACACGGGGGTTTTCAGATTTCTCCAGGATATTCTGAGCATATTTTTCTCCCGGTTGACAGTCGAGTGCTAACACTCTTCTCTCTCCTCCTCCTCTTCCTCTTTCTCCTTGATCTCCTTCTCTTCCTTCTTTTTTTTGTATTTTGTTTGTTTGTTTGTTTTGTTTTCTTGGTGACCACGGCCGGATTTACTTTATTATATCAAGAGACCCAATTTAAGTTTCCTCCACTCAGTGTTGGTGTCGAACATAGGCAGCTTGGGATTTTAGTCAACAAGGAAAAAATTTAAAAATACGATGCTTGTGACTTCAGGTTTCTGTGGAGGCCTCTTAGCAAAAGTGTTGAACTATAAATTGTTCCCTGTTCACTGAAGAAAACAGCACCATCGAATAAAAAGAGAAAAATAATTTTCATCAGATCTTTAATGACATTTCACTTTCTTAAGGGACACATGAAAGCTGCCCAGATAAACTACTGGGCCTTTCACCAGTGACTGTCCCCTGAACATGGCACTGGAAATCTGCTGAAATTCTGGAACTGAATGAGGAATGCTGTCTGCCTGGAGTAAACATTTTATTTCCTACATTTATTTTATTCTGTAAACTTCAACCCTTTGACTTCTAAGAACATGTGAGTCAGATCACCTCCTATTACTAATTCCTTATACTGAACATAAATTAAGAAGTGTCCAATATTTGCTAATGAGAAAAAGCAATCTCCTCACTCTCCCCCTTTAATAAAGTTGACGAGGGGCCACGTGAGTGGTCTGCCCCGAGGTCTGTCCTGCTCTCTGCAAACTGCTCTCAGCCTCCATATGACCCCCAGAGAGTTTAACCTCCCGTGCATGAGGCTGTTCCTCTTCTCTCCTGTGCTCTTTCTCCCTCTTGACATTAAAATCCTTTTTCCTTTGGATGTGCTGCTTCCACTGTGGCATGTGTAGATGTGAATTATGAAACTGAAACATTTCAGCAACAATTTTCCTCACTCTCTTTTTTTTAAAAAAAATAATTCTGGTGCTGACAGTTAAACTCAGAATCAGAAAGCAGAGACGTTCTACTATCTTCCGGAACCATTTTCTGACCCCTCCCTTGTGCAGCTGTTCTGGCCCCGTCGCTGGAGTGTAGAGATGCCACATTCTGTGTGAAGGATGGCACTCCTCCAGACTCACCTGCTAAAGGAAAAATCACGCTGAACAAGAGGAGCAGAAAGAAGTCGATCTTATTCTGCTACTACTGCCAGCAACAAGGGAGACATCGCAGACCAAGCCTGGATACTCAGATCCACTGAAACAAAGAGGGGACAGTTGTGAAGAGCAGGGGGTGGAGGAACATAAGCCATCTGTGTCTGCAAATTGACCTTCCCAAGTGGAAAATGAACTTTCTCCTCTCTTTGCGATAGGAGGTAGTTTTACAACTTGGAGCAAGGTGCCCACAGACGTTAGGGTTCCACCCTCCCATAGGGACTGGGAGGTAACCGTGCTACCTTCTTTAATGATTACATTTCAAAAGGATGGCTCCCACGTCCTTGAGAAAGAGGTTCCTGGGTTGTAGAACTGACTGGAGGCTTTTAAAAACATTAACCTCTCAAAGAGGCTGAGAAAGCAAGCATTTACAATTACAAGGTTTTTCAAGTAAATGCTCTAAGAAAAGGGAGGTCAAGGGCCTAAAGTCCAAAGTCAGGTGTTTAGTCCCTCTTGGTCACCAAACATAACACTGATTTCCCTTGGGACCAGCGAAACCCAGGGGCACTTTATAATGAGAGGTTCATCTGGAACCACGTTGCCAGCATTTTGCTTGTGTTTTCCCCATTTTCCTTGCTGGCTTGGGAGGATTTTGGCTAGCTTAAAGTGTGCTTGGCCTAATGCTGTGTCTATTTTCTTATTTTATTTCTAAAATATCACAGAATACACTTTACCAAATTAACAGCACTTTGACAATCATCACAGTGTTTTTTCATATTAATTTGCATTTTAAAGACATTAATTTTAAGCATTTTTCCAGCAACATCACTACCACCTGAAGCATGCTTGCAAGGTAGTATTAGAATTTTTAAAAATGATTTATGCTTTTATGCTAAAATACTAGCACAGTGGTAACCAAAATCATCTGTAGACATTTCTATGAGTATAAACAACAGTTTGGGTCACAAGATTCTGTAAAAGTTTAGAAGTGGACATTTCTGTTTACCAGCAAAAGTACTGTTTCTATGAGAGGCCTACACTTAAGCAGACTTCGTAATTCGTTTGCCCTGTCAAATCTGCAATTTTTTCATTATTAAGTGAAACAAAATTATTTAAGGTTTCTATTATTTCAAACTTTCTCATGAAATGGGTCAATAATATTAATCTATTTCAATTTATGGGCCTGCATTTCAATTTGCAAATAGCAAATTGTAACTTAGCAAATAGCAAATTGTAACTTAGCGAATTGTAACTCAGCCGGGTGCATTTCAAAGAGCAAAAAATCTAATTGCTTAGGGTCAAGTACACAAATGCCTTCGAACGTGTACTCACAGTGGTTACAGCATTTCGTCCTAGCCGTCTTTGCCAGCATCAATGTGCTAATGACGATAGTATCTGCGCATTAGTTGGTGAATGTTGTTATTTTCCCTTACCAAATGGGCAATAAAGAAGTTCATCTCTTAGATGGCTACTGAATCTTTGCTTTAATGTTCAGTTATTACCAAGTTTGTGGTCATTATTTTGTTTCATATGGTATTTTAATTAAATTATTGAATTCCAGTTATGAGGTATGATGTTACTTTCTAATATTTAATGAATGATGAATGATTCTTGTGCTGTTTAATTGGTTGATCAAGCGTCCTCAGCGCAAGAGGTTATAGTTGATATTATCCTTTTCTACACTAGCAGCGACAGCAAAGAATGGAGCCATGAACTGCATAAAATTTTGTAAAGAAAATGCACAGCGTCTGCTCTGCACTGAGTTTGGTGATAAAATTAGTAGTGCTCCGAACTTATGACAACTGTATGAAACAAAGGTTTTGTCAATAACAAACATATTATTTTATACTTTCAATTTCAATTAAAATTTATGGAAATTATGAAGTGCATTGGCATTTAGTCTATTTCAAAGATGAGTGTCAACAACAGAAAATGAGACCCAGAAACTATTCCCAATTTGTTAAATGTTCAGAAAGTTTAGATCATAGTGAAGATTTAATCTAAGCAGCCAAATTTCTCGTCATTTGAAGTAGCTTTATTCTTTGTAGCTTCCTTTTACAATAAGGTTATCATTTAAAAATAAAGTTTTTTACTATCTACAGAATTTGCAGAAACTAAGGTTAAGGTCAGGGCTAGGGTTACCTATGGAAGCTGGCACCTGTATTTGGCTTCAAGCTTTACTCTTTCGTACCTGAGGTATGAATTAATCACATACGGTGGGTTTCTCAGGTTGGGGTTTGAAGGCCCTCACCACCTCTTCCACACCTCTCCCCTTCCACTCTCTGTGTTCCAGAAATATTCTGAAAAGGACTGTGACTCCTTAATATCTAAAAACACAAAAGTATGTTCTGAATTATCTGAGTGATCATGTTGTAACTGAAAAGAGTTTGGCCTCTTAGTTGTTTTATTCTTTATTTTGGGCAAAATACTTAAAATTTGTCATCTTAAACGTTTTTAAGTATCCTGTATGGCAACACTAACTGTATGCACATTAGTGTGCAGCACACCTCTTGAACCTTTTCATCCTGAAAAACTGACATTCCATATCCACCGAACAACTCCGCAATGCTTGCTTTGGGGCGTCGACTTGCCTGTCGCAGGGACACGCAGACACTGGCACGGCAGTGATCGCCCTCAGTGCTTCCACAGGCGCTGAACCCGGCCCTCTTCTGCTGAAAGGGAAACCAAGGTGGTCTGAGTTTTGGTTAGAATGACTGGGCTGCCCCAGGTGTGAACGTGAGGGTGTTTCTGAAGAGACTGGCGTTTGTGTCGCTGGACTGAGGGAAGACCGGTCCTCATCGTGGGCAGGCATCACCAATGGGCTGGGGGCCAGGATGGAACAAAAAGGTCGAGGAAGGGAAAAATTTTGTTCTCTCTTCCAGAGCCGGAACACACTTCTCCTGCTCTTGGATTGCAGAACTCCTGCCTCTCTGGCCTTTGGACTTGGGACTCACACGAGTGGCAGCTCAGGCTCTCAGGCCTTGGGCCTCAGCCTGAGAGTTGCACTGTCGGCTTCTCCGGTTCCAAGGCCTTCAGACTTGGCCTGAGCTGTGCTACGTCTTCCCTGGTTCACCAGCTTGAAGACAGCCCATCCTGGGAGTCCCCTGTCTCTTTCAGTTAGTGAGTCAATTCCCCTAACAAATCCTTTCTCTGTATCTCTCTCTGCCTATACCCCGTGGTTCTGTCTCTCTGGAGAACCCTGACTAAAATATCCTCATTTCCTCCTCCTGCCAGCACCACCCTGGCAACCACCATTGGACTTCCTGTTCCTAAGAGTTTGACTATTTCAGATACTTCATATGAGTATAATCATGAAGTATAGTCATACGTCACATAATGACATTTTGGTCAACGATGGACGGCATGTATGCACAACCACAGTCCCATGGGATTATAATGGAGCAGAAAAAGTCTTACTACCCAGTGATGTTGCAGCCATAATAAGGTTGAAGCACAACACATAACTCACGTGTTTATGGTGATGCTGGTGCAAATAAACCTCCAGGTTGCCAGTCATATAAAAGTATAACACATACAATTATATACAGTATATAACTCTTGATAATGTTAAATATTTTACTGGTTCATGTATTTACTATACTATACTTTTTATTATTTTAGAGTGTACACCTTCCACTTATATTAAAAAAAAAAAAGTTAACTGTAAGACAGCTTCTGGCAGGTGCTTCAGGAGGTTTTCCAGAAGAAGGCGTTGCTATCACAGGGGATGACAACTCCATACATGTTATTGCTCCTGAGACCTTCTAGTGAAACAAGATGTGAAGCTGAATGATAGTGATATTGATGATCTTGACCCTGCGTAGGTCTTGGCTAATGCATGTGTTTGTGTCTTAGTTTAAAAAAATGCTTAAAAAGTAAAAAATAAATTATAAAAATAGGAAGAAAGCTTATAGAATATGAATATATTCTATATGCATTTCTATATGCATTTCTATATGCATTTCTAAATGCAGTATTTCCGTACAGTTGTACAATGTATTTGTGACATAAGCTAATTGTTATTACAGAAGAGTAAAAGAGTTAAAAATTAAAAAGTTTATAAAGTAAAAAAGTTACAGTAAGCTAAGGTTAATTTATTATTAAAGAGAAAAATACTTTCTAAACGAATCTAGTGTAGTCTAAGTGTACACAGTGCTTATAAAGTCCGCAGTAACATATAGTATTGTCCTAGGCCTTCACACGCACTCCCTACTCACTCACTGACTCCCCCGGAGCAACTTCCAGTCTTGCAGGCTCCATTCATGGTAAGTGTCCTATAAGGGTATACCATTTTTTATCTTTATTTTTAAATTTTTATTTCACAATATTAAGGGTACAAACGTTTTTGTTACATGGATACTTTGTATAATGCTTAAGTCAAGGATTTTGGTGTATCTGTCACCAGAATAGTGTTCATTGTACCCAACAGGCAAGTATGTATTCCAAATCTCCCCTCCCACTTTCCACCCATCTTGGTTTTTAATGTCTTTCACATCTTTGTGCCTGTGTATATCCATAGCTTAGCTCCAACTTATCACTGAGAACATACGGTGTTTGGCTTTTCATTCCTGAGATACTTCCTTGGGATAATGGTCCCCAGTTCTATCCAACTTGCTGTAAACAACATTATTTCATTCCATTTTATGGCTGAGTAGTACTCCATGGTGTGTGTGCATGTATGTGTGTGTGTGTATACACCATATTTTCTTTATTCACTCATGAATTGATGGATACTTAGGTTGATTCCACATCATTGGAATTGTGAATTGTGCTGTAATAAACATTCGAGTGCAGGTGTCTTTTTTATAAAGTGATGTCTTTTCCTTTGGGTAGATACAGAGCAGTGGAATTATTGGGTCAAATGGTAGGTCTACTTTTATTTCTTTGAGGACTCTCCATACTGTTTTCCATAGAGTTTGTATTAATTTGCAGCCCGACAAATAGTGTGTAACTGTTCCTCTCTCAGCATCCACACCAGCATCTATTGTTTTTGGACTTTTTAGTAATGGTTATTCTGACAGGAGTAAGGTGGTATCTCATTGCGGTTTTAATTTGAATTTCTCTAATGATTAGTGATGTTGAACATTTTTTCATATGTTTGTTGGCCATTTGTCTATCTTTCCTTGAAACTTCTGTTTGTGTCATTTTCCCACTTTTTGATGGGGTTCTTTGTGTTTTTTGATTTGTTTGAGTTCTCTGTATCAGTCCTTTGTCAGATGTATAGTTTGTGAATATTTTCTCCCATTCTGTAGGTTGTCTATTTGCTCTGTTAATTATTTCTTTTGCTGTGCAGAAGCTTTTCAGTTTAATCAAGTCTAATTTATTTATTTTTGTTGTTGCTGTATTTGCCTTGAGAAGAATGGGTATTTTGCTGTTGTTGGGTATAGTATTCTGTACTTTATCATATAAATGTCATGAATGGTATTTTTTAATATTTTGTATCCACTAACATAGTCTTATAGCTGTAATTATTTTTGTGACTTTGTTTTATAAATTCTATATCTGAATTAAAATTAATTTATATACCACCATTACAGTATTACAGGATTATGTATTTATCTATATCTATCTGTATCTATATTTATCTCTCTATATATAAAATCTCTATATTTTCCTGTTCCATCAGGGTTCCAAATTGGATAAGACAGAAACCAGTTCTTTGGAGAGGTCCCTGAAGAGCCAGAATATTGGCCACACATTACAATATTCTCTTCCCCTCCCAAGGGAGAAACCATGACTTGGGCACTTTCTCCCAGTGACACTGAGCTGTGTTGGTTTCTGTCCGTAGTGTGACAAGCTGGCTACTTCTGCCACAATCCATTGGACTCTCTTTTGTTCTAGTGGCTCCCAGGCCTCCAATGTGTGTGAATTCCCATCAGTATATTGAATCAGGGAAGACAGAAACCAACTCTAGGGTAGCTTCCTGAAAAGCTGGAATGTTAGATGTTTGGTATGCTTTTTATTCTTCTCTTTTCTTCCCAAGGGAAAGGTGTAAGTTGGTTTTTTTTTTTTTTTTCCCTCCAATCATGACTGTGCTGACTTGGAGGACAGGCTGATGCAGTTGAAATTAAATGGCTTTCCTTACCTGCTTCAATGTGATTGGCCTTGAGTTTGAGGTTGCCTGAGGTGTCACAGCTTTCTAGTTGGTTTCTGAAGTTGGTTTCTAGTTGGTTTCGTAAAGGTTTTTTAGACTGTATATTGTTTTTAAGTCATCATTTCTATGGGGCAATGAGGTCCAGGGTTTCCTATTCTGCCATGTTGTTGGTGTCACCTCTCCATATCTATTTTTGTACTTAAAATCAAATTGGTTACAAGTAGTATGGTTTATAATCCCTTATCTGAAAACTTTGGGGCCAAATATTTTTCAGACTTTTAGGTTTCAGAAAAATAAGGCAGCACATATACTAAAAAGTATATAATTTCCCCAGGGAAGGTGGGGCAGAACCCTGAAATAAATTTAAATCAACTGAAATCAAATCTAATTTCTACAATGATATAAGTACATATTCAAGTGGAAGACAAAGACTGTATACATCCTCTTGTTAGATCATGTCAGGCTTATTTTTAATGGAAATTATTTGGTTTTCAAATCACTTTAAGGGTGAAGAGTGAGGATAAGTAACTGTGAACCAGTCGCACTTTATTTTCATTGGCAAATAAGACAGTAGCAGAGTATCCTTAACATATAAATGACATGTACATCTGCAGTGGTGGCGGCAATGATTCAGTGGCTGTGTTGTTTATTGATTTATTGCCTCTGAGCTAAAACTTCTGCCTTTTTTTGGCTGATTTGTGAAAATAGACTTGAGCCCTTTAAATAGATTTCTCTTGACAGTGGGCTCTGAAGCTTTGCCAGTAAAGGGTGCACAGCTCCTCTGGTGCCTGGACCGTGCAGTGCATGGCGGCCAGCAGCTGTCCCTTGGCACTACCGTGGGCGGTTTTGTAGCAGAGTGTCTCTGCTGAGCCATCTCCCTGTGAGTAGGTTCACCTGGCATCACACAGGACATATTTCTGGCAAGTCCCACGAGTGTACTACTACAGTGATTTCTTTGTCATAAAATGAACCACAACTGCAGGTTCTAGAGGCCATCTCTGTGGGATCTCTTCCTTAATTGCTCTGTCTCAATTACAGAGGTCATGGTTGCACCTTGTATCTGCTAATTTGGATTCTTTAAGTTCTCTTTACTTCTTACTAGCCAATATTTTGTTATTCAAATTCCATGCTATAGTTAATAGTTCTTTACAATAAATGTCCCGTCTAAACTGTTTGGCTTCTCTCTCCTGATTAGACCCAGACTGACACAGTAGGCTCTTCATACAAGTGTTCAGCAACAGTTCAAACTGAGAAAGCTGGCGGAAAAATGGGAGTCATCTATGGCACATCCTATTACAAAATCAGAAGAAATAATACTGTCTCTGGCAAAAGAACGTTTACATTCTGAATTGTGATTTGGCAACAACAGAATGACATTTTCTATCACGATAAATTAGTGTTGTTCATTTAAATGTATCTTATTTGTATATAATTTAAATGTTTTGATTTAGTATCATGTGAATTATAAAACGCAGCAATTTATTTTATTACTCATTCAGGTAATATTAAAATAAAATAATTTATTGTAGTGTGGTTACATGTTTCCATATTTTTCCTTTTAAAAGAGATTCATGCCTGTTATGAGTTGAATTCTGTACCCCTCCTGATTAGTAGGTTGAAGTTCTAGGCCCCAGTGCTTCAGAGTGTGACCTCTTTTGGAAATAGGATTGTTGCAGGTGTAATTAGTTAAGATAAGGTTTTAATGAGGTGAGGGTGGGAGGCCCTAATCCAGTGTGACCTGTGTCCTTATCAAAGGGAGGAATTTGGTCCCAGCATGCAGGCAGCGAGAGCCGTCATGTGCACGGGACGATGGCCATTCGCCAGTCCGGGAGAGTGGCCTGGAACGGACCCTCTCCTTAGCGCCCTCCGCGGAAACCGTCCCTGCAAAGTCTTGATTTCAGACTTCTGGCCTCGGACTCTGTGAGACAGTGAATACCTGTTGTTTAAGCCGCCCAGTCTGTGGTACTTTGTTACAGCAGCCCTGGGAAACTAATAAGATATCTGACTGAAGTTATGCAAAATCTATAGCTTTATTCTTCTCTGCAAATTGGCTTATATTCTTAAAGTTCTCTAACACAATTAATTGCTTAGTAAATTTTTTAAAAATATCTATTTTTAAAACTTTATTTCCTTTCCTAATTGTTCCACAGCTTTATTTATAATATTATTATTTATTCAACTAACTAGAGCTTGAATGTATCTGATTTAAAATAGTGTTTTTGAGGTCCCTACTTTTTCTGTCTACATTTCTCATTTTACATGTTCATGTAATTTTAGAGAATCAAAAACCTTAGGGCAAAATTGACCATACTAAAGAAAACTGTCAAGGTGTAGTGTGTATGACTATGATACATAACTAGATTGTAATGACATTTGTATCAAAAGAATGCAAAGTAAAATGCACTGGATTCTTTATAATCATGACAGGTGTACTACTTACATGATGTGTCTTTCTCTTTCTTTGCCTCTTCCTTTTTTCATTCTTCCTACTGCCAAGGCATAGATGCTTGTCCTTTGTTTTTTTCTGTATTTCTCTCATGTACACATAGTCTTCCTATCCCAATTCACATAATTTTTTCTTAAAAATGATAATTATTTAAATACCTTTTAGCAAACTTCTTGCCTATCATCTGTGTTCTTTGAATGAAAGAAAAATGGAAGGAAGTAAAGAAATCAATAATACCACCAGAAAGAAGAAAATTAGCCTCCAGAGTCAATCATTTCCTATAAATCATATTTGTTTGTTTCTATGACTAATGAATGCAGTATGGAAATTTTTCACACTTTAGCAGCAACCTGGATGCAAACCCATTGGCAGAAGGCCTTGAATAAGAATAAAATTCAGCGTTCATTCATTTTAAATGCAGATAGTAGAATGTGAGTAGGATAAGAGTGTCAGGGTGGAAGGGCGTGTTTTCAGGCGTTGCAGAAGGCTGTCATGGTGACTAGGAGGCACAGCAACCTACTTATTTATAAAAATAAATCTGAGAGAGAGAGTCAGGCACAGGTTTGCGATTTTACTCCTGTCAGTGTTAGGTGGAGAATATATCCTGAAAAATCTTAGTTACCAGAATCCTCAAAAAGTATTAGAGGAAGAATAGGATAACAGGAAAACACAGTTTTACAAAGGTGGAGATATAAAATATGTCCATCTGCAGGTTATTTGAGATTCCTACAACTGGCAATTTCTGGAATATTTTCTAAACGAGAGACAAGGAGTAATTTTTTAAGGGTGACATTAAAAATATATATCTAATGTGTTCTGATTTTTATTAAATCATGCATCTTGGGTTTTATAATCACAATTTTATTCTCATCTTTCCCCACAGGTATATTTTTCTCTGGCACTACTCTGGACTATCGTAAACTTAAATAAGTAGTAAAGATGAGGGAATATACTGAAATTCAGAGAAGAAAATTAATTGGAAATCAATCCTAAATAATATGGCATCATTCTAAAGGTAGGACATGTCCTCTCTCAGCTTGGGTGTGTTAGGGAACAGTGTGACTGGATTACTTCGAGAAGCGTGGGGCGGAAACCCTGCTCTGGGCAGAGAAGTCCCTGCAGCCCCTACTGGGAGTTCCGCAGGGGCCAGACCCCAAGGCCCCAGTGCTTGGCAATTAAGCTTAATTGGCTGGCCGGCCTTCTTTGGGGGATTGTGGAGGAGCCTAATTAGCAGCAAGCATTTGATTTTCCACCAGGGCATTCTTCACTTCCTCCCATATTTAGACTTTGAACTGGATGAAAGTTTAGAGGTGCATTTTCTCCCTAACGGTGTGAATTTTGATGCAGAATGTTCAGGTAGGAGGCTACTCTCTCCACAGTGAAAGCGTTTGCTCTCGTTCTAAGACACCTGTGTGGTTTCCATTGGGAATCTCCTCCGGAGATTAGCGGAAGAGATTCACGTGAGAGTTCAGTCTGCGATAAGTGGTTTTCTTATTAATATTTGTTTTCCCACCCCACCCGCCCTCCTAGAGTATAGGGCTAAAGAAATAGGCAAGAGAGAGGCTAGTTAATATTTTTAAGCAACTAGTTACAGAACCCTAGTAGAATTTTGACCTATTTTTAAAATTGAATGGTGCAGGGAACATGAAAACATTCCAAAAGCAAGGTGCTTTTAACAGTGTCAGCCATCTTGGTCACCACTTTTAGGGCTTGTGATCAACTTATGTATAGTTTGCAGAAAGTAAACAGATCTTTCCAGCTTCAGTGTGTTGTATTTTCTGGTTCCGGATTAGATGTTACAAGAGTATTTACAACGTGTCTACTGGGTATAAAGCACTGGAAAGTTTCTGCTCTGAAGGAGCTTACCACTTGGATGCAAAAAGAAGGTCGAAGAAATATGGTATTTTGGTGAACATTCTTATATTTACAAGATTATTCATACATATTTTATTTAATATCTGGAAACAGAAGTTTTGTTCATTTTCAAGGCATTTCAACACTGCAAACATTTAGCTTTCTAAAAAGAAATTTTGATTTTGTTACTCTATTGCTTAAACTTTTTCAAAGCTTGCTTCTTACCCCAGCACACAGAATTTTTGATGTTTTTTAGAAAGCTTTATCTGAGCTCTGCATCTCTGCCCAGGATTTTGATACAGCCTCCTTTGAGCCCTGCTTTTTTCTTTTTGTAGAAAATATTTCTCGGGCTTGTTTAATTTTTGCTGCTAACCTGTACTTTCCAATGAGGCAGGTACCCTATCTATCCTATTCATTTTTGCATCTCTAGAAACTATCTCACTGCATCCCTCCCAACAAGTGTTTAATAAGGGTTTCTGGAATGTGTGAATATTAATATTGCTAACTGACGGCACATCAGCAGACACAAGGCAAAGCCAAGAGGAGTTCTATTTCTCTTTTTGTGTGCACACCTACAGCCTTGGTTTATCACGTGCAGCTTGGGGAGAGGAGTGGCAGAATTTCTACAGACACTAAAATGTCTCCACGTTTAGAGTCAGTTACAGTAATGAGGAAACCGGTGAGTGCCACGACTAAACCATTCACTCAAATGTGGAGCTGGCGGGACATTGACGTTTCCTAAATTCGTAGTAATCTCTCCTTTCTTTTTCCCCTGATACTTTTTCACACACTCTCACCCTTGTCTCCTAGGTTTTTGGGATCACTTTAAGCTTTAACTTTTTCCTCAGATTGCTTTTGAATTCCTTCCTTTTCCAAACACACACACACACACACACACTCTTTCTCTATTAAAGTCCCCTCTGCCTCCCACATCTGATACACATACTCACAGGGACTGCTGTCATTGCACTCTTGTCTTAATTTCCCTATAAATGTGATAAGTGAGAGTAACATATTATGTAGCCCATTCAAAGAAATCCCTACTTCTTGTTCACTTTTCTATCAGAGTTATGAAACAACCCAAAGATTAGTTATTTGCTAGATTAATTAATGGTTGAAAAGATCATTTAGATGAATGAATAAACAAAGGGATGGATAGGTCGATGGATGTATACATGTATGGACTGGAGCAGTAACTGCCTTTTTCTATTATTTTGACAACTTAGATTATTTTTATGTTCTAACAATAGATTAGGTACATGAGAGTAAAACTTCTGCAGAAAGGAAATAGTAGCAAAATGATGAGCAAAATAAAATACATTAAAAAACTATTGTAAGTACTCAGGTGCTCGTTCTTAGATATTTATATTATGTGACATATCAATTTTCTTAATACTTTTCCTATTTTGTGGATATTTTTGTTAGAGTTGGAATACAGATAGCATAAATTCTAAAAATGAGAACAACAGCAACAAGAAACAATAATTTTAATGCATTGTTTTGATATGGTTTTCCTTAAAACATCTTACTATAATATATTCAGTGTGTGCACAATTATATCCATGTACCTGATGAATTAGTGGATTGGTAAGGTCCTGTCCTGTGCCCTGCTTGGTGGAAAATGTGTTTAATTATTTTTTAAATTTGTATAACAGCAGAATTTTATATTATCCTTAATATAGACAAACTGATTTGTACAAGCAGAAATGAAGTGATTGCTTCGATGTGCTACTTCACGGGGCTCTCAGGAATGCAGGAGTGCAGTTGATGAAGCTGACTTCCAAGTGGACAGCCTTGTCCAACTAGAATATTGCAGGGCTACAATATGGAACCACAGTGGTATGACACAACTAAAACTTTGTATGGTAAATTTAGGATTTAAAATGATGTCTTCTTGTTAGAAGACAGCAAACAGTGGTTTTGGAAGCAGTGAAGTTTCAGTTGAGTCATCTCACTTGTGACACTTAATTTAAATGCAATCTGTTTTGGTGGGGCGAGGTGGCTCACGCCTGTAATCCTAGCACTCTGGGAGGCCGAGGCGGGTGGATCGTTTGAGCTCAGGAGTTCGAGACCGGCCTGAGCAAGAGCGAGACCCCGTCTCTACTAAAAATAGAAAGAAATGATCTGGACAGCTAAAAATATATATAGAAAAAATTAGCCAGGCATGGTGGTACATGCCTGTAGTCCCAACTACTCGGGAGGCTGAGGCAGGAGGATCACTTGAGCCCAGGAGTTGGAGGTTGCTGTGAGCTAGGCTGATGCCATGGCACTCTAGTCTGAGCAACAGAGTGAGACTCTGTCTCAAAAAAAAAAAAAAAAAGCAATCTGTTTAACCCAAAGTATTACCATCTTTGGAAAACATGTTCCTCTTTTCCAGGGCATTTCTCTTATCCACTTATAGGAAGCTTGCTTTAAGAACTTCCAAAGAGAAAAATCCCATCTCATGCAAAATAATATATTTTAACATATTTTTATGGAGAGTATCTTCTCTTACAAAAAATGACTGTTACCTTTTCTCTGTTGACTGTGACCTCCAGCATTCAGGAAACAACTTCCGGCAAGGTCAAATGCGCCTCTGTATTCACAGTCCACGGAGCAAAATGTCTGAGCATTCTCTCTCTGTTCCTTGAAATAAGACTAGTCATTTTCTACTCTTTGGGTGGTTGTTAGGGGACAATTATGTATGGCTTCTCACATTTCTGTCCATTTTACAGGCAGAGGCACTGACTGCTTCTATTCTGAAATAATTTTTCAAGGATATTTGCTACACAAACATCCTTGGAAGATATAATCTCTCTCTCCAGAGCACAGCATAGGCATGTTTACTGCCCATTATGAAAGATTCAAGTTCCCCAAGCTTAGCCTTTTTCTTTGAAAGTACAAGCCAGTGAGTATGAGGTACCACTCAGCTCTCTGCACATCACCTTGTGGAAAGTGGGGGTCAAGGGTGCTGATGCTCTGGCTAGTACTACTAGCAATACACATTGCTAATAGTAACACCTATTGCTACTGTTGTGAGTTATAACATCTTTTGTCTCAGATCCAGGAGTCTTTGTCTTCTGACAGTATCCATGAAATTGTAGTAGGATGACTTGTTAGCTTGAAAATAGAGTGATATCTTATATCCTTCCCAGGAAGTGAGCATTGTAAGTAAGAGATGTTAAGCACTGGAATGTAGAATTAATTAATGCTTTGGTTTTAGCACATACTTGTAACATATGTTAACTAACCATTTACTGATAGCAGAGTTGTTATATGATAAGTATAGAATACTACTAAGAAGAAATGCTTCATTATGATACAGTATGTGCATTTATTCAGTGTTATAGCAAGAGTAAAATTACATTTACATAATGAATTGCATAGCTCTTGAAAGCCAGTACACAGCATCTTTTTGTCAAAAAGTTGCTATTTTTCTAACATTTTAATCTTGAGAGAAAAACAATCTTAAAAGAGTTTTACATTTAAAAACTTTTAGACATTTTCTACCATTAAATTTCTTGATTATTTTCTTACAGTTTATGTCCCCAAGAAATCATATGTTTCCCGAGGCATATGTCTGAAATACTCATGCTTAATAAAACTCTTTATGTTTGTTCAATTCAAATATGGCTATATGTTAAAAGTTAGATAACTTGTATATGTTTAATTAGCAATAAATATTATTTTAAATTCCAGAAACATGAAAAGTTATTTGTATATTAATTTGAGATTATTCTCTTAAAATTGTTACAAAGCCTAATTTGAAGATTTTTAAATAACTCAAATATAGTTTCATAGTGTCGGCATTTCATAAAATAAAAAATTTTCATTAACACTTATATAGGGATTTAAATACCGTTCATTGTATTTTGTAGATTTAATAAACTAATTCAGCATAATCATTTTGTTGTTATATTCAGGATTTTGAATTACCTGAAAAATGCAAATGCAGTGAGATATAATAGTGTTCTTCATTATGCAAATTTAGCAGAGTTTAATGTTAATTTATAATAGTCACTGTCTGATAATTATAATGTTAATAGTGAGAAATATGTTTGAGATTAATGAGTTATGTATATTTCATAGGTTTTCTTTTCTTTTTTTAATGCCCTACTTTTCATAGATTAATTTGACTGGTTTATCAGGGCCTGGCAACTGTAATTGTGCAGAAATGAAAGCTTACTCCCAAGAATCAGTATGTTTTATTGCGCTTTATGCTTTTTTTCTCTTTTGATCCTTTGTGGTTTTTGTTTCTACTACTCTTTCCATATTTGCTTTACTTTCTTCGTTTTCCTTTATTCTTTTCTACTGGTTTCTTCTCTTTTCCCTTTTAGCTTTCTGTTCTTTAGTGGACATTATCTCCTTTTCAAGAATAGCCTCTGATTTTAACTACCCAAACCTAGCAATACGAAGCACAATGTCAACTGAATTCCTCACTAACCACCTTGTGTATCATAATATAAAAGGAACAAGTAAAATAAATTCTTTTAAAATAGTGCATCAAAACTGTGTATGTTTAAGTGTGTGCTTTCATGTCTGTGTGCATACAGGTGATTAAAAGAGATGAGAAAGCAACCATTGAAAGTCCAATTCAAGTCTGAGCAATGCATCTTGCTTTGAGACTTTGAGTTCATCAACTCTTTTTGCCTTTGCATCCTAATTTGTGTGGTTGACAAATTACTCAAAACTTGGACATAAGACAAAGGAAGATGCAAGTTTGTTCAGTGTCACAATAGAGAGTTGTTCCACAGGCTCATCCAAAGATTATTTTACTGTGTAAGGTGAGGGTTTGGGAAATTTTGACCCCCAGGTGAAACACAGCTCAAGGCCTTTGTTTGTTCATTCTTGAGCCAAAAATCGATTTTACATTTTTAAAAAGTTGAAAAAGGAAAAGAAATAGAAGCATATGAAAAAATGCTCAACATCTCTAATTATCAGGGAAATACAAATCAAAACCACAATGAGATATCACTTATCTCCAGTGAGAATGGCCTTTATCAAAAAGTTCCAAAACAATAAATGTTGGCGTGGATGCTGAGAGATGGGAACACTCATACACTGCTGGTGGGGCTGCAAACTAGTGCAACCTCTGTGGAAAGTCATATGGAGGTACCTTAAACAGATACAAGTAAACCTACCATTTGATCCAGCAATCTCATTACTGAGCATCTACCCAAAGGAACAAAAGACATTCTATAAAAAAGACATCTGCACTAGAATGTTTATAGCAGCCCAATTCACAATTACAAAGATGTGGAAACAACCCACATGCCCATCAATTCATGAGTGGATTAATAAAATGTGGTACGTGTATACCATGGAGTTCTACTCAGCCACAAAAAACAATGGTGATATAGCACCTCTTGTATTATCCTGGATGGAGCCGGAGCCCATTCTCCTAAGTGAAGTATCACAAGAATGGAAAACAAGCATCACGTGTACTAACTATCAAATTGGTATTAACTGATCAACACTTAACTGCACATATAGGAATAACATTCATCGGGTGCCGGGCAGATGGGAGGGGGGAGGAGGGGATGGGTATATTCACACCTAATGGGTGCAGTGCGCACTGTCTGGGGGATGGACACGCTTGAAGTTCTGACTCGGGTGGGGCAAAGGCAACATATGTAACCTAAACATTTGTACCCCCGTAATATGCTGAAGTAAAATAATAAAAAAAAAATAGAAACAAAGATGAAAATGTGACAGAAACCTCACGTGCCCACAAATACTAAAATATTTATTATCTAACTCTAGGGAAAACGTTTGCCCCTCCTGCTCTGGAGGAATGAACCATGGTTGACTTACTGTGTACTACTGGTCAGGATATAGACTCAATGAAGGTAGTGATAATTGGAGAGGCAATACGAGTTTGAGACGAGCCTGAGAGAGACCCTGTCTCTACTAAGAACGATACAACCTGGTGTTGGACAAGTAAGTATGATTTATTTGCTCATCTTAAAAGGCAGCCTAGATATTCTCTTAACAGGACTCCAATTAAGGGCCTCTCTGGGTTATTCCATTCTCTCTACCATTTAAAAGATTATTATTATTTTTTTAGAGCAGTTTTATTTTCACAGAAAAATTAACAAGAAAGTACAGAGATTTCCCGTCTACCCCCTCCCCCACAGAGGCATGGCCTCTGCCATTATCAGTGTTCCCACTGGAGTGGCACGTTTATTACACTTGAGGACCTGTACTGACACGCCAGCGCCATCCACAGTCCGCAACTGGCCTCAGGATTCACTCTTGGTGTTCTTTATTTTTAAAATGATGTACAACATTTAGAAACTTTTAGATACTTTCTGCCATAAATTTTTTCAATTATTTTCCTATAGTAATGTCCTCAAAAAATCATGTTTCTCAAGGTAGGTGCCTGAAATACTCATGCTTAATAAAATTCTTTATATTTGTTCAATTCAAATAGGGTTACATGTTACAAGTTAGATAACGTGTGTAATTAGTGCTAAATATTATTTTAAATTCATGAAACATTACAATTTATTTTTTTATAAATTTGGGATTATAAACAATAGTGCAATAATGCCATATTGAATCCTTTTAGCTAATGTCCATTTGTTCATAAGAAATATTTTATTAAAAATAAAATATTTTAATTAAAATCTATAAAAAATAAATGTGAGAATATTCAATATATCTAAATTATGAAACATTTAACTTTTTTCTATCAGTTTTTTAAAAAGAGCCAGCTAATTATTATATTTTATCTCTAAGTTGTCATTATTCACATCATTAAAGATGCAAATATTATATCTGTTTTTACTGAATACACAAAAGAAATAAAAATATTAGAACAAAGAACCCACACTATATTTGTGGGTTCAAATTCAAAATTCTTATTTGTGAATATAGAAATAAATGAAATGATGTTTTATGTGAGACATCCAAGAATAATTAAATAATCATCACTCAAGGAAAAAATGTGAATTGAACAAAGCAATATTTGTTTCTTGGAAATATTGACAGCTGACTTCAATATAGATGTAACACAAAGCATAAATATTTGATGACTAACCAAAGGCTTCATTAAACTTCATTGTTTATTTTTTTCCTTTACTAGACATCCAGTTCTATTTTTGCATCTTAAACAAAATAAAGAAAAAAAATGATGTGGTTTCTTAAAAAAATAAGGCCTTCAAATAAAAAACATTATTTTCCCACCTGTTATACTTGGAAACACACTAATATCTATTCATTTATTATTGGTATTAATTATACTATGTTATATACATACATTATAAGTAGTAATCATGTAGAACATATAAAAATTTCTCCAAAATGGCATACCTAAAGTATAAGTTATCACTTAATATTCATTCCTGAAGATTCCTTGCTAAAATACAATGGCAAATCTGACAAAACAATAAGAGGAACACAGTCTGTGTGACTTTTTATTCCTATAGTAATTGATTACCGCTTTGACAACATCTCATCTGTTTCACATAGTTATGAAAAGAGTTCACTTGGAGTTAATAGGCATCATCATGAAATAAATTACACAAGTGTGTGTGGTTGGGAAGCACATCAGGCTCATATCCAATATGACTGGGGGGAAACTCTTATATAGGGATTGTGTGAGTGAAAGCTAGAATTGGAATTTTTGCACAGGCAATAAATGTATAGAACCAATTGTCTGTTTTTGTTTTTAAAGAGAATTTTCTTTTTTTCAGAATAAATCTCTGCAGTTTTCTGATAATAATTTATATTGATTACTTATATTAGGCCTGTATGATCGGGAATATTGGCTGATCAGCTTCATATAGATAAAAAGAAAGAAAATTCAAGCTAAATTTAGTCCACAATAATGTAATTAAACTTTTCTTGAAATTTCAGGAAAGACATCTAGACTGTCTTCCAAAGTTATGGCCCGGAATGCTACTATGACTTAAAAGAGGAAGATGAGCCTGGATGTGGTGGCTCATGCCTGTCATCCTAGCACTCCGGGAGGCCAAGGTGGGAGAATTGCTTGAGGACGGGAGTTTGAGACCAGCCCGAGCAACAACATACGGAGACCTCATCTCTACAAAAAATAAAAAAAATAGCCAAGCTTGGTGGTGTGCACTTGTAGTCCCAGCTGCTCAGAAGGGTGAGCCAGGAAGATCTCATGAGCCCAGGAGTGTGAGGTTGCAGTGATCTATAATGACGCCACGGCACTCTAGCCCAGGCCACAGAGCGAGACTCTGTCTCAAAAATAAGTAAATAGAAGAGCAAGATTATCTAAACTTAAAAGAATCATTGTTGGTGAAATTATTGATATTTGAAATACAAATAAATTCAAAAGAATTTTAGGTAAATTTGTGGATTATGGCACAATAGTTTGTTAGTAATAAAGCTAAGATTCTTTTAGAAATATATCATTTTACTTCTTTAGGTCTGGCCTAGTGGAGGCTAAACATAAATTGTCTTGAAACATATTCTGTAGAAACTGTCAGAAAATGTAAAACATTGTGGTTGGGAAAATTCTTCTTATAATTTGAAGGTCATTTCTACTTAAATATCTTATAATTTTGTTACTGTTTGACTTCTTACCTTAGTTTTTAATGTAAACACTTCATTTCTGAAAGCCAATGGAAACATTTTTAGAAAATGACATTACACAATCATTGCATATTTAAAGACATTATCAGAAATGTTGATATGGTTATATATTTTTAATCTTTTTATTTAAAAATTTCATTCATAAAATCACTCACCAATGATAACTCATGAGATAACGTATGGAGTGAAAGAGACATAAAGAGAGCCACGTGTGAGAGAGTCCATCTGATACGTTACTGAAAATCCTCACTACTGAGTATTTCATAAACCTGTGATTGTTTCCTCTCTATCTTATTAAATCAGAAAACCTAGAGTTATCACTTGGGATGGGGAGTGAGCTGAGGAGGTAGGTAACACTATTGAAGGTCTGTGGTTGGGATCCTGTTAGAGGTCATTTAACATTTAATTTTCAACCCACCATTTTGTCAACTGCTGTATTTTTTAGGCATCTACTTCTTCTAGGTGGTGAAGGTTTGATCTGTGGCTTCCTTCACATCATTAGAGAAAACTCGAGAGGCAATCATTAAACAGGAAGTCTTGCTCTACGGTAACAAGAGAGAAGTTGCCAACTGACTAGAAAGAGACAATTCAAAGATCCGGTGAAAGGGAGCATGCCTGGGTATTGGAGAGTTAGCAGGAATTTAGATTCAGACCTCAGCATAGCTTCTAAACCGGGGAGGGGACTACACTACCCTGTTGGAACAAGGAGTCCATGTGGCATGTGGGAAAAGTACCGCTCTAAGCAGCTCAGCCACTGACCAGCTCTGTGACTTCAGGAAACAACTGATATTTCATTTTTTCCCCATGTCTAAAAGGGGGTATGTGGTTTAAATTCTAAGGTTTCTTCTATCCTTAAAAGTCTATTTCATCTCTGGGAGTCATTTTTAAATTTCTCATTTAAATAGAGAGTAAATTAAGGTTGGAACCTCCAGAATAAATGTTGAAAAGTATATAGCTGTTTTTCACTAAGTGCACCTTAAGGCACACTGAATACTTCACAACCAATTTGTATTTATGCCTTCCTTTAAAGACTTTGCAAACGTACAGGGAATATTCTATTTGCATATGTTCAAATGTTTATTCTTCATGACAGAAAGGAAACAAAATTTTGTCTATCAAATGAATAGGTTGTAGAAACATAAAATAAGCCATGCTACTTTTTCCTTCATTTTTTAATGTTCAATCTCAAAATAGAAATGTCAATACAGATAAATAAATCTGTGCAAATAAAATGAAAACATGGAAGATATATTGAATCTTTATAGCTTCTCAGATTGACATGAAATTATTCATATTATTACAGAACATTTATATATATATAGAAAGAGACAATTTTAAGCACATTTGAAAATAATACATTTACTAAATTTATGAGTTTATAAACAAGTTCCAGTGCTGAAGAGTGAATAGATACTTCACAATTGAGTAAATAATGTTGCAACATTTTTTATTTTATGGGAAAATTACTGCTATGGAGTTCATCAGATAAGGACTTATCCATGCACCTTATTCTTCCTCTTTCCTTTATATTACTGTTAATATAAGACAATCAATATTCTTTACCCTCAAGGTCCTTTTTATACACAAGTCTATGTGAGGTCATTGAATTAAACCAAGTGATATATTTTGAAAAATTTTGGTCCATTGTATCATCAGACATACATATAAATGTGCATACATTCCTGCAATTTTTCTTTTTAATTAATTTGAGAGTCATAGCCATTTAGATAACCACTAACGATTAGAAATAGTTGGAAAAAAATAGTTGAAAAGAAACAGTTGAATGCACTAAATTAAGGGTTGTATTTTGGTTTAGAATTTCTCTTTTTACATAAGTGAGGTTTTGAATAAAACAATTGTCTTTAAAATTATGTATACAATGCTAAAAAGTCTTCCATCCTGCAATATGAAGATATATAGTTCCTTAATGTATAATGTTATAAGAATATCTACTTATGGTTTAAGAGTGTGTTACATCTCTATAAACTTCTTTTGTACTCCTCCAGTAAAAGATTTTTAAGTACCTTATAAAGTGAATAAATTCTAAACAAATGACTTAGAAATTCAGGCTTGATATATAAAAAATTATTCTTCTGTTAGAGTAAAACATGTTTTCTATACCTTAAAAATTATATTGTGTTTGTCTGTTTAAAATATTTTAGTCTGAAGTATAGCAATTAATTATTTTATCATTTACCTTCTTCACAAGAAAGGGAGCCATTTTTTATGATTTCCAACCTGTTGGCTATTTACCAATTGCTTGTAAATCTCTGACTTTAGAAATCGAGGAAAAGAATCCTTGGCCATAAGACTATAGATTAATTTCTGAGCCTCATCAAAGCATTTGAGAGTTGGTTCAGCAATGTTCTTTGAGATGAGGTCCCTGGTACTGAAGTCAATGTTAATCTGTGGAAAATAAGGTTGCAGGTTATTGGATTAGTTCAGTCAAAGAATACATGGTTTATACAGATGGTAGATACACGTATTATTTGATTTTTTTCCCAAGCACAAAGCTAATCTGATGCAAAATAGCAGAAGAATCCTGCATTCATTTTCTGGAATGCAGAATACACAATTGGTTTAATTATTTTTCCTAGCTTGACAGGGGTGGCATTCACTGGGAACAGAGGTAAAACAAATACTTTAAATTTCTTTTCCCACCTCCCGCATTTTCCCCCTAGTCTTTTGACTTGAATACCTAAAATGTGCTTTCCACAGGCAGAACCACAACTAGAGTTTACTAGGCTGGAAGGTGCCAACCCATTCCCTATTCTTTCTATTTTTTCTTGTTCTCCACAACATTGCTTTTTTTTCTAATTTGTATTTCTTTTTGTTTGCGAAAATGGACAAAATAATAACCAATTTTCACCGATCCCTGTCTCTCACGCAGAATATGTATCTATATAAAGTCTCCTCATTCCCTTACTGCCACCACGCATAGTTGTCCCTAGTCAGGTCTACTAGAGATCTATTGTACTGGAACACACCATTTACCTGAAAATGTGTAAAATTCCCCAAACCTTCTGGTGGAGATACCGGCCCAACTCTACACATATTCTAGAATATATTCTAAGAAAGCAGAAAATTTTATGTCCAAGATATCTAATCTAAATGGAAAGCATTCATGAAGTTCAAGAGATAAGGGTATCTTAAAATTAAACGCTCATCAAAGGCAGTTGCTGTGTGTCTTACTCATCACTCTATTTCCTGGCACTTGGCAGAATACCTGCCATATAATAGGCAATCAATAAACATTTGTTGAAAAGAATGAAAACATCTCTTGGCAAAATATAGGAGATGGTAAAAATGTTAGAATTTTGGAGTCTGGTAAAAGAAAGACTATAAATGACAACTTACGCTGCATGAAATCAAGGTGGAACAGCAGGCAGACAGGCCTGCAATCAAACCCTTCCTCAGCTACTTATTTGCTGTTTGTATGAATGAAGCAATTTCTATAATTTCCTTTTCATCTTCAATCTCCATGACGTAAGAGAGAATAGTAATGGCACCTATCTTAAAGTGTTTTAAGGATTAAATAGGTTATATCAAACCATTTTAATGTTATTATTCTAGGAAGAAGAAAAGAAGAAAGAAAAAAATCAATTTGAAAGGAGTCATGAAAAGGGCACGACTTACTCACAGATATTTTCTTTCTGTAGGGATTTCAGCTGCTCATTAATCCCAGAATACATCTGCATGTTTATTTCTTTGATTACCTTATTAGATGCCTCATCAGTTCCAGGTAAAGTGCCAAAAGTTCCTAAAAAGCCTCAAAACCTGGAACTTATTGCCTTCTCAATATATAGGAAGATGGCACAGGGCAGTGGACAGACGTTGGGGTCATTTTCAAGTCTGTGCTGGAACACTAATGACATTGATAACCTTGAGTGAAATATTCTGAGCTTCCGATTCCTCATCTTTCAGCTACTGCTCTAACAATATTTGACTCAGAATTAAAGAATTTAGTAAGAATTAAAGTGAGATGATCCATACATTTATTGATTTCACAAATATTTATGAGTGTCTATTATGTGCCAAATATTGCTAATATTTGGGAAAAGACAACTAACAATTCAATAAATAATATTATTTTAGATTTAAAGTTGAAGGATAAGAAGAAGCTAGTCCCCTAAGAATCTGGGGAAAAACATTTCTGGCAGAATAAGCAACCAATGCAAGGCTGTGGTGCAAGGAAACAATGGTTAGTTATGCAGAGCCACTACGTCTGAACAGCTGGAGGGAAGAGCATGAGCAAGAAGTCCTGTGATGAAGCTGGAAGAGGAAAGCCAGGCAGGTCTTGCAGAGCTTCTGTGCTGGGGGCAGGAGTTCTTATTTTTATGCCAGAAGCAATAGAAAGATATGGAAGGGTTTTGAGCAGGGAAGTGGGCTGATACCTTATATAATGAACCTAGTATAGTGCCTGCCTCATAGTGGGAATTGATGAATAGTGGCTATTGTCAAGATCTTGTAGTGGTTCTTAAATACCTGCTATAGCCTGTTTCATAAAGCTATCTTATGTGGATATGAAAATATATACTGCTTGTTTCTGCATGTAACTATATTTCTGATTCTTTAACAGCATCATCTGTGATTTAACTTTATATTCCCCTAGTAGTAAGTATAGCAACTTAACCTATTTCGGGACTCCACAAAAGAGTTTTTACTGACAGTAGGGCCAATGTGTGCCTGCCACACACCGTTGGCTTAATATTATTATTACTATTATCAGAATTGAACACCTATAATAGTTCCCCATTTCCTATTTTAAAAATTCTAACTATTATGTACCACAACAATTAAAAATAAAAAATTCAGAGCCCAGATTTTGGCATTCATGGCCTTTACAATGGTGGGACCAACCTACACATTTCTTCTCTTCTCTGTATGCCCTGTATTCCCACTATGCTAGACAATTCCCCTCAAATTATTTGTCTTTTCTCACTTCTGAACATTTTCTCATAATATCCCAGTCTAACTGAAAGTCACTCTTTTTCTCTAAGTATTTCACAAGTCTTTTTGTCCTTAAGGCTTAAGTCAAATAACATCTAACAAATGAAGTTTATTTGTGGATTTTTTTTTTCTTTTCCGACGTCTCAAAGGATTTTGTGTTGCTTAGATGATATTTACACTTTATTCACCCTTTGCTATGCCTTGCACAATGTAAGGACTCAAAAAATGTGTTGCATAAATCAAGTGAAAAAACGGTTTTATATTTGTTCAAAATCATGTCTAAATTTTAGAAACAACTATTCCATTTCAGCATAATAATGATAATTAATATTAATGAAATATATTAAGCTTGTCCTTCTAACTTATTCCTTTAATTTTTCTGATTTGCCTGTTTTCCTACCAAGAAACTGCCAGCGTCAGCTATTGATAGCTGAGTGATGAGCAGATCTGCTGCTCCCAGGAGACAATCAGTGGCTCATGAAGATGTCTCTTGGCAATTCAGTGACAAAACACCACACCCACGTGTTTATATAAATGTCATTATTTTTCTACAAGTCGTTCAAGCTAGAAACATAGGAATCGTTTTTGGCACCTTTTTTCTCTGATCTATTATCTAGTGTGTGTGCATGTGTGTGTGTGTATCTAATTCTGCCTTTTATTTTGTAATTTCACAATGGTCTTTTTGATTCTCACTCTTACTTTTCTGGCTTAGGCTTTTATAACTAACCTCTTCCCTAAGCTATTAAATTTATCACTTATCTGATACCTCTTCTTGACCTTCTTTCCCGTCTAAACACTGTGAATAGTGTTACTATTTCAATTTCACCAAAATATCTTTTTATCATATGAATATTCAGCTGAAAACCTATTATTTTTTATAACAAAATTTAAACATTTTACCCTTGCATTTGAGCTACCTTATACGTGATTTTAATATGTTGTTTCAAAATCAACTTCTGTTTGTCTTTAGTGGTACCCATAAAGCTGGTCTACTTTTGTTTCCAAAGCGAATCTTGTACCTAAAGCTTTTATTTATGCTGTTTCATCATCTAAAATCCCTTCTGCCCCCACAATCGTATCCTGTACAGATTTTCTTCCTCCATTATGATTTACCTTAAGTTAAATATCCTCTGAGAAGCCTTCCTTGACCACAGAAGGAAAGCCACTATAATTTCCTTGTGATTATATGTAATTTTGATTTAAAAATCTTAAGAAATTTGATTTCTTGCTTAAACAGATTTGGATACAAAAGCTTCTGTTAAGTATTCAATGTGATTATGAGGGAAAGAAGATTTGTCACTATAAACGTAATTCAATAGTTCATGATGTGGAATTAACCTGTCTTTTATTTACTATCTTTTCCCTATTTCTTTTACTAATTCCTTATTCTCCACAAGTCCCTCAAAAATATGAGTGCAGCAGATACGCACTCCCTGAATTCTGTCCCAAACCTTTTCTTTCTAGGCTTTTTTCCTTGGTGACTCTGTCTTCTCCCATAGCACAATGTTTTGAGCAATAACATCAACTCTAAAATAATCATAAGGATATTTCAAGATGATTATTTTAACTGTAAATAATAAGTTATTTTTATTGACTATTAGTACTGATGTGCTAAGTCTTCATATGGCTACTTTATACTAAATGTCACACACCCATATGACTACAAGATGACTACAAGATCATTTGGGCAAAAAAGGCTGACATATATGTGAAAAACTATTTTATTTATAGTAACTTTTTGAATTTATTTATTTGGAATATTTATTGAATAGGTGTTTAGGAACTGTTTTAAGATTTGAAGATATAAAGATGATTAAGGTAAAAAGTCAATCAACAAACATTTTGAAAAAGCTATAAAAAGTAAAAAATTATGCATTTTGGAAAAAAGACATGAAAGAAATGAAATTGAAAGCTGATTTTTGAAGTTTTATTGTGAATATGAAATACTACAGAGGGATTTGCATGTGAGACGGTAAACTGAGAGAAGTCCAGTGGCTTTGAGAGGAAGAAAGGAACTTGGCAGAGGCATGGAGGTGCCAGATCATGTAGGAAGCTGTAGGTCTTGTTTAGAAATTTATTACTTATTTTGAGGGCAATGAGGAGAATTTTCAGTAAGGGACTAATGTACATACATATTTGAAAACAAATGTATCACTAGTTCCCATGTGTTGTAATAATAAGGTGTGGATAATGGGAGGAAAAATCAGGAAACCAGAAGGTCAGGCAGACAACAGATGGTGGATTGGGTTGGATAGTGTTGCAGGGAATGAAGGCAAGTGCATGGACTTTATAGCTATTTAGAAAGCAGAATTGATGGAACTTGTTACTAAATATTCATAGTGACAACCTTGGGCAAGAGAGAAAATATTTAAGAATGGCTGGATTTTAGAAATATTCTAAAGTAAGTGTGACAGAAAGTGCTGATGGATTAGATATGGGGTATAAGAGAAAGAGAAGAATCAAGGGGTGACTACAAATTGTTTAGCCAGAAATAATGGAAGAACAGTGTTATTACTAGAGATAGAGAGGACTTTGGTAGAAGAAAGTTTTGAGCAAAAAATCAGGACTCAGACTTGAATTTGTTCCGTTTGTAATATCCTTTTAAAGCTACAGGACTGGAAGAGATCATCGGGAGACTGAGCACAAGCAGAAAATAAATAAGGAGTGTCTCCCCTCATTTGTGCATGGGTAGCAAAAAGAAATTGTTAAAGAGCAGTCAGTAAGAGAGGAGGAAATCCAGTCCTAGAAGCCAATCGAAGATGTTTCCATTAAGAGGGAGTGATAAATTTTGTTAAATGCTCCTTAGCAGTCAATTCTGGTGACAAATAGGAATTGGTTATCAAAAGTGCTTTCTCTCTTCTTCTCAACTCCCTTGAAATTTTAGTAACAGTAATATATATATATATACATATATATATATGTATATATATGCACATACGCACACATAAAAATTGCTTTAATAGACTCACCCCTGGGGCCATGTCTGTGAACTGCACCCACAACTTTGCACTCATCACAAATGTGATTTTTGTTTGGATTCTGCCAGGAGATGCCTGGGTGAATTTGCATCTCAACAATAAGACAGAAGAGATATTAAGCTTGAAGTATACTGAAGGCTAGAACCTGTCAAGAGGTGAACCTCCAGCAACAAGGACTTTCTGATTGCATGAGCTAAGGCATTCCCGAGCTGCTTGGGGGTACAGAGAAGCCTAGACTTCGCTGAGCAGCTCAAACTATAATATTAGGTCTAGAGCATGGGCTAAATGGTATATCAATTAATTAAATAAACAGGGTTATGTCTATATTATTTACTGATATGAATAGTTACCTGTATTTTGGTTGTATGGATACTCGTTAGTTTCAAAGACTTTGAGAAACATAATATTTTGTTTGCTTATCTTTTCCGAAAGTCATAAATTACCTAAGCTATCTGAGACAACTATACTGCCAATTTCAGAAAATGAGACACAGGATTGTGGTTCTTATGAAATGACAACTGAGATGTCATCACAACCGTTTAGAGGCTTTTAAATCCTGTCAATTTTGAAGAGGTCTTGACACACTGACATTGACAACAATCCATTGCATTACAATGACTGCTTTCTGAATGATGTTCTTGGTAGTTGTTTAAAAACAATATCATTATAATGATCCAGGATATTTTAATACTCATGTGATTTTGTTAACTGAAAGTTATGCAGGCCAAATTCCTTTTTTCCATACCAGCAGTTTTAATTTTTTTCGGTTCTCAACAATTGATTTTAGCAGGAAGAATACATTTTAAAGTGTACCTGTCGGCTCTGTTGTGACCCTAAACTGTGCTTTATATAGTTTTACATAATTTGAATGAAAAGTTTCAACTGAGCTCTCATATTCAAATTAGGCAGCCTTTCTGCATTTGGCATGTGCAGTGTAGCTGGAGACTGTCATTATGCAAAGGGCGTGTGCCTGCCTGAGTAACACGCCTTACGGAAGACAAGTGGGCATCTTAGACCTCATTCACAGCAGAGCTTAAAAATCACTACTCAAATTAAAGCCATCTATAATCATGTTTTTGTTACATAATTCCATTTAATCACCACTAACACTTCAAGTATTGCTTCATTTTTGGTATCATTAAAGGCGAATGAATATCCTAAAATGTATCCTCAAAGGTGGCTATTGAAACTGAGAAAAGTTGTTTGTTACGTCTAGAAGGAATCTATCCCTGAACAAGACTGTATTCCTTTGTTGTCATTGGCATTGGAGACAGAAATAATGATGCAGTTTGGGAGGTCGGGCTGACACTTTAAACTGGGCAAGAGACATGAAAAAAATAGAATTTAAAACAATCCTGATTAACTGGACAAGTAGTCAAAGCAAAGACAGAATTGAATAGAAACAAGATACCTCTCCAATTTCTGTGACAATAGAAAGATGACACATATAAAATCCTAACATGTGCAGGTCACTAACAATAGATGCCCAAAAGAGACAGTGATGTTGGAGCAGCTGAAAGCGGGTGGGATTGACTGGTTTCCTTCACCAAGTGCAGTTTGCTAATCGCCAGTCAATCCAAGTGGCACCGGGACATAAAGTTAAAGGAACACCTAAGCTTTTTGCTTTTGAGTTGGAATGCAGAAATCATTTTTTGAAGGATAGAATTATACTACAGATTATTAGAAAAAATACTCCTGACATTTTTTTCTTCCTAATGCCATATTTGAATCTGGGCTTCTTTGTTTAAGAAGTTACACAAATTAGAAAGAATATAAGAAGAGAAATAAAGCTTTTGATAGAAAGGAAGATAGATTGTATCCAACTAGATAATTTTATGCTTCTGCCTTTAGCATAAACATCAAGGTTCACGGGCTATGTCATAAACACTTAAAATAAGTAGTAGATCGAGGGAAAGACATTTGAAACCTAAAGGCGTAGGCTGAAGACCTCCCTCCCATGGATCGTAATGACTGCAGGGTTCATCCCTTTATCTATAAGGTTTAGTTCATTTTCATCTGGCAAGTGTGGATGATTGTGATGCTGCCCTGAAATGGCAGCATGGTGAGCAGATGAGACGGTGCCCCTGAAAGCTCTGTGCAGGCAGCACTCGCAGCTTCTTCAGCTCTGCTTTCCCTCCCTCCCTCCTTCTTTCTGTGTTCTCTCTCTTCTTCTTAAAAAGATCTCCTCATTTTAAGATGGAATAAGTAAAAATGTGGAAATCCCTGGCATCAATAAAGTACAGTTGCTTCAATTTACAGCCTAAGACAGGAGTACTGGACTTTATTCACTGCTGGCCAGGCTTTTGCTTGGCTATTCTTCCACTTTCTTACCCTTCCTTCCCTCTTTCCATCTTTTCTTGTTTCCCTCTGTTCTCAAATTTCTGTTCAAAGCTTACTAATTACTTCTTTGAGATACATATACCCAGATCCTCTAGACCCGGATTTTTCTGTTGTGTGCTACCACTTCACTTTGTATTTCCCTATCACAACACTTATCAGAGTTTATTGTAATTATTTTTTTAACTGGAGTTTCCCACCAAGAGAGTTAGCTTTATCTATTCAGGGACCATGACTCTTTTTTTCCTTATCTGCACCAATATAATGCTTAGTAGACAGTAGACATTCAACTATTGATTAATGAACAAAAACTTAGAAAATGAATAAATAAGCAAACTCATTATATTTAAAGATGATTCTATAGTTGGGGGCTCTATTGGCTAGTTAATGACTTGTAGGGCAGAAATAAGACTTAAAATAAGACCAACACACTGAGAAAGTGACATTTAAAAATGTAAAAAAAATTAGTATAAAATGGAGAATACAAATTGGCATTACAGTAAGAGAAGAAATGCGTCTAGATGCCTATTTTTATGGGCTTCTTTCTACCAAAAATTCATATATTTATTTCTTTCCTCAAGACTCAGTTTAAAACTAACCTTATTTAAAATAAAGGCTCTCTCACTGCCACTATTCAATCATTATATCCTTCCAGATATAATACAAACCATTTCAGCCTTTTTTTTGCACTTAATCATTTGTTGCTTTCCATTTTTTCCTAGTTGTATAAACTTTATTTTTAATCTAACTAGAATGAAAATCTTTTTTGAACCACATCATGATTTCTTCTTATTTTATTTTCTTAACATTTCCTTATCTAGAGCTGCCTAGTACAACACCACACTGTGTTATACTTATGTGTTTATTATCTGTTTTCCTGCCTAACCTGAGCTTCCTGTCCATGGAGGGATTTTATCTAACACGGAGGTAAACAGCCATTTATTAACATTGATGTTAAATTAAATGTGAATCAATAAATAACATTGTACTGCATTAAAAGAAACCAAACACAAATATTTAAAAGCGTCCTGCACAGACCTATTAAGATATATTCTCCTTCCTGAGTATAATTTCTTCTTTGTTTTATGAGTTATGATGTCCTCCTACTTAACAAATAAATTTAAGAATTAAACATTTTGTATTATTTTTTGACTTAGGAAACGACCAATGCATTTGTTTCTGGATTGGTGATAATATAAGTTGAATTTACATAATTTTTAAACATTACACTGTTGTTATGATTTGACACTATTTTCTAATTTCACAAATGACAATAAACATAAAAAAATTTCTCTTTCATGATGTTTTCCATCCTCTTATGACCATCTCTCTTTTCAATATAAGGGAATAATGATATAATTTTAATATAAGTATTTAAAATATTCCAAGTTCTTAGCTGAATATGAAAGTATTATTTAACAATTTTTTTCTAAGATAAACTTTTTTCTCAAAGCTAAGTAATCTTATTTTATTTAAAATTTCAAATATTTTGAAATGGTTCAAATTAAAGAATATATAGCTTGTCTAATAATTTTCTCATTTTCAAGTCACTTAGCCAAAATACCTGGGCCATACTATCTTTTTTTCCTGCAGTATTTTCTCCTCAACCTGTCTAGGTCCAACTTTGATGAGTAGCCCTTTTTATCCTAACCTGGTGATTTGTTAATATGTTTTGATATGTGCTCGGATTTGCACTTTTATTAAGCCTTTTAAAGTTGCTTGGTTTCAAATATTCTTAAAAGTTAGCTGATGGTTGTTTTCAGGCAGATTGAACAGCACTTATAGTGACTTGTTTAAAGAAAGGAATTAAAATTTCTTAAAAACTGTCCTGTAGTTTTTACAAAACTCTACAAATAGTATCTCATTTATCATTCTGATTTGAACTATATAGATGTATTATTATGCTTTTTTAGATGAATAAACTGAGGCACAGAAAGACTAAATAGTTTCCCACAAGATTACACAAGTGAGGGGTGAGGATTTGAATCCAAGTCTAGGAATTTCCAAACTTTAGATTTTCTGCTGTATCATGCTAACTCTTTATTACTTTAGAAACAGATAGAAGGTAATACTATAAAGGAAAGAGCATACAATCCAGCTGAAATTATTATCCTCTCTCACAGAAACCTGAAAGTTCAATTTTCATGTGTAGTCTTTGCCTATTAGGACAGGAAACTGACAGCCATTGGTAATGTCTATTATTGACAGGAATCATTTAGTAAGTTTAATATAGTCTAATTGTATGTTGTCTAGTTGGATCAATTAAAATTATTAAGTCATGCTAGAAATTTTATAGATGGGAAAATAAAGACACAAGAGGTTGGAAAGAAAGCAAATGGGATTTAATAGACGTCTGGATAACATGACCTTGTCATTGTTCTTTATTTTAGGATTTCCTATGAAGAAAACTGGTTATAATTTAGATTCTTTGTAAGAGTCAGTTATATAACTACAATGGAATATAGAAAAATGGAGACTATTCTCATATGAATTTCATTCTTGGATTAATTTTCTACTTGTGAAAATCATTATATTTTCCAACCTACATATCAAATACATCACCCAGTCTTGTCAAGTCTGCCTGCTAGATAAATCTAGAATACTTCCCATCATTTCTTTATCTCCACTGCTGCCTACCTATTCAACCTCATCCTCCACTCCTCTGCTCACATCAATATCAACATGCTTGCAATTTCCGGAAAATGCTAGGGAGCTTTATACATCAGTGATATATCAGTGTGCTCTCAGTCTGAAATAGTCTTTCTTCATTTGATTTCTTCACAAAATATGGCTTATTTTTCACCACCTACCTTTTTCATGTGCGAACCACTCTGCAAATCAAACCCTGAACTCTCCAGGTAGATTTAATCACTTTTTTTCCACTGTGCTAATAATGAACTTTAAATGTGGTTTTATTATCATATCGCCTATCGTGTATTTGACTGGTTTTATTACACGTCAATCTCTGCTGCCACTTTGTGGCTTCACTATGTGGACAGAAACTCAAAAAATCAATTTAATGAATAAACATACTAACGGCAGTATTATATATAACTGATGGGCTTTAGAGAAATACCTTAAAGACTGCAAGTGGTATAAAATACAACAGGCAAATGCCTTTTAATAATTTGAATTGGAAACAATTAACAGTAAATAATAGGAAAGAAACTAACAATTTCAAACATACATATAGGTATATATGTTTATACTTCTTGTTTTCAATTAATTTTGTCATATCTAATAATAGCATTTTTAGAGACACTGTAAGGGATAGTATAATTTATTACTTGAAAATCAGTCATAAATTTAATTATATTTTATTGAGTCAACAGCAATTAGATGGGCAAATTATAAAAAGCTGTAAAAGTTTATATCCTAAAATAATAACTATACTATTTAGTTAAATTATTACTATATAAATTTAATTAGAAAGAAAAGTTTAGGAAAATAAATAAAACTATTTGTCAAAATTTATAGTTTATGCTATACTTTGAATTCAGCTATAATCAAAAAATCACATTTCTTATTAGAAGAATTTTCATAAACAATGCTTGAGAATGTTATCCTAAAGCAACCACTTTTAATTAGATGCATTCATAAAGAAAGAAAAAAAATCTTGCTTTCCAACTAATATAACATTAAGTAGGATATCTTTCAGGTTAACTTCAAATTCTTTTAGGGAATGGCACATGAATCAACTGTGCAAACCTTACATACTACATTTTTAATTTTCCAGAATTTATTGATTCTTAGATGGTGACTTGGCAATAAATGTTGAAATAGCTTCACAAGAGTTAAAGTTCTTTAGTTTCCTCCTATGAATTTCAGGTCCTGCTTCAATAGTTTATGTGTCTATTAATGTTATACTAGACTAATATATGCTGCAGTAATTAAAGTCCATCTAAAACTTGAACTATGCATATGGTAACTTTTTGTCCTAGATTTTCTGAAAGTGTTTGCATTTCATCTAGTCTATCCTTTGTCCCTGTTAGTACCACTATCCTTCTCATACCATGAATCCTCATTTGGGATCAGAACATATATTAACATTAACAGTAACCCATTAGGATATCAATCTTTCACCCTGCAGAAAAGATGACAGATACTGGTAGTTTATTTTTGGTAGTGGTAGTTTAATGGAGTTTCCTGTTTCCTTGCTACTTATACGTTAAAACTTATCCCTTATATGATATATTCAGCAAGGAATCCAAAGCAGTTTTAAAATATAAATTGCTTAAACTTTACAGTGAAAATTAAGAGTATGTGGAGATGAACATGGTTTTGATTCTGGAAATTAAACCAAATATAAATGAGATGTTCCCCACATAAAACACTTTTGGGGGATCTTATCAGAGTCATGGCAGGTTTCTCCCTAAGGCCCTGTCTAGTTCCGTGATTTTAAAGCAGTGCAGGTGGGTTCTGACCACCTGATAAAATGCCTCATATCTTTGGCTCATTTTCACCATCAAAGAAATGAAGGTAAGCAAAATCCCCTTTTGGAAAGTAAGACCTTATTACATGCCATAAAGTAGACCTCTAAAGTATTAAAACTGAATAATTTATACTAGTGGTTAGCAGGTGTTTTTTCCTCCACACATATTATTTTTTAAAAAAATATTCAAGAATTCTAACCCCCATTGACCTTGTCTTACTCCATGGATTACAAAGGAAAAAAAAATTGCTCTGAAAATTCAACAGCATTTTTTAAGGAGAATTTCTGGTAGGTTGACATTACAGTTGTTTAATTTGAGATATTAGATACTGTTTTTCAAGATCCTGAATATTGTGTCAAGGAGACAGAAATAGTGGTCATATCTCTCTCATGGTAGGTGCTGATAAATATTTTCCGACTCAGTGACAGACAAGAGGACCATCTTAAGGAATTTCTGTTGGCACATACTGACATTTCTATCTGAACACATAGCGATGATTTCATTGCCCTGCATATGAAAGTGACGCCTTCTAACTGAGAGCAGACCTGTTGGGGATGGGTCTTCACTATTCTGAAGTGGTTCACTCACCTCTTTAGGTGCATCAGCTTCAATGAATTCAGAGTAAATCATCTTGGCTTTGGAAGCAATTTTTTCTGCATTTTCTGTTTTCTTGAAGTCTTCACAGGCAAGCCAGAACTCAACATTTTCTTCACTAAACTCAGATTTTAGAAATGTTCGAAAAGCATCTAGACCCTCTATAAAATATATAACAACAACTTTTGTATCGTATCATACAGAGCAGTAATACTACCCAAATGAGTACATTGTATAGGATGAGTATTTATTACGTAGTCAGTGACAGATATTTATCCTCCTCTAAACATAACATTTGTATGTTTCAGTTTGTAACTTTAGAAAACCTTATTTTGGATCAGCAATCATAAACTTAAAATATTTATCTCTATATTTCTACGATCAGTTCCATTAACAAAGAAAACCTGTACTTTGTTCTTCCTAGATCTGAGAAGTCTAGGAGTTATGTTCAGGAGAAGAACCTGAGGTAGTTACTGCATAGGAGAGTCCATGGCTTTGCTTTTAGACCTATTGCATTGAGTTCGGGTAAAGTGAATGATGTTATGCTAACTTCGGAGTAAGAATATCTTTGTTGGTATGAGTTGTTGAGGAAACAAAACTTGATGCTAAGGATTAAATTGTGTTGGTTTGGGCTTAAAGCCATGGAGGGAGGGCTGGCATTTGTTAGTTTTAGGTGAATGCACTGGCCACCTTCAATCTCTAAACCAAGAAAGTAACTGGCAAGATACTTGGTGTGAATGCCTCTCCCCCTTATGTGGTGACAGGGAATTTTAATTCCATAGGCAAATAAGTGGGATTTTACCCAATGTTGCTTTAAGCAAAATACTAATGCCTCCCATTCTCCCTGGTGGTTCATAGTGTTTTCCTCCTGCTCCCAGGTATTCTCCTGAGCATGTGCTTCCTCAGAAACTGCAGCCCAGGGGCTGCAAATGGACCCACTGACTTGCATGTTCACTGTCTTTGGCTTGACTATGATACACAGTTTTTAAAATTTAATAACCACAAGAAGGGTTTGCAATTTATGATTCCTAAAGGTCTCACTCTCCCCCTTACCTTACTTTTAGCCAAATTTGCACTTTTATTCTTTGCTCCTATAGATATTTGAGTTTGTGACTACCTGTTTAGACCCTTTCTTCTCTTCTCTCTTCACCAAAATGTGCCCTGAAATATTCGTCTTCAGGATTCCCAGAGATCATTTGAGAAAGCAATTGTTGCTGACTATTCTAAGGCTGAGTGTGGCTGAGAGTGTGCCTCTAGTTAGATATTAGGCTAGAAAGATCATTATCCGATTCCGTCTGTGGACCAAACTAAACCAGTATGCTAAGGTCATGTTATTCAATTTCATAGTCTACACCCTTCTGCTGGCGATACCTGTTTGTAGGTAAGACTGTGTATTTCTCTGAGGAGGAAAAATACATCAGTGCTTTTGCACTCAGAGGAATTTGCCTTCCAAAACGGTGGCGGTGTTGTCCTCCACCTTTGCATGTGCTCAAAGCAGCTCCTCTTTTCCTGTAGGCTGAGAGAGTTCCAAAGTAGGGGAAAAATGAGTTTATAGGGAATCAGGAGATAGGAAAAATCGACTAGAGAAAAAGAAAATATAAGTGAAAAGTTAATGAAAAGGGGCCTAAGTCAGTTGTTTATAGGTTGCTGTAGGTAGAAAGCAAAAGTGAAATTTCGTGAGACAAAATAGAAAAAGGCTTTCTGGAGCAGGATTAAAATGTCTAAAAACACTGGACTAAAATAGATTTAACAATCTTTGAAAAAATTATATGAAATAAAGTTAAAATAACAAGTCATTGTAAAAGGTTATAAGGTACCAATTAAAATTCTCAGTAGAAAGATTGGAGACTGCGGATGTCATTAATATGTGAGCACTATATAAAAATTCAATTAACTACACGTTTCTTGTATTTAAAAATACATCCAAGAAGCTTCTGTGACATAAATTTAGGCTATAAAAATCCTCTTAGTAATATTCAATTAAAATTTTTCCTGAATTCACTCCAGACAATGATGAATTTGAGAGGTCTAAACAGAATCTATTCTAAAATGTATTTTATAGAGAGAATAAAGTATGCTTTAATAACACTGAAAGAATATCATAGATTCATGCCTGACAATATTTTATATGTGTGTCATCAAGGCCTATCTCTGAAGCATTTCCCTCTGAGGACTATCTCCATACATCCCAGAGAGAGAGAAGTTAGAGATCAAGAAACAATTATTATTTCCCTTGCTCTCCAGTTTTAATGAAGGGCTACTCTCAAGTAACAATTAATGTCTGATTTCCTCTGCTCAGATCTTGGTTTAAGGCACAATTGGACAAAATAAACAATTTAAACAACTAAAACTGGGGCTGGTTATCTCTGTCTTGGATACTGTCTTTTATTGACCTACTCTTCTGTTATATACATACAGCTTGAATGTTCAAAAAGTGCCAAATGATTTTGCAGTAATATGCAATTAAAATCATTATCTGAGGGCACTCTCCACAGGACGGAACAGCTACTGGTTGGACCCCACAGGGGGTATTAAATGGAACAAGTCAGAAACTGGCAGGGAAAACTATGCTAATGTCTATGCTCAGTACATGCAAAGTATATTCTCAAAGCGACAGAAACAATTAGGTGATTTGGCGAGCCGTTTAGCTGTTTAAAGCAGGAGAAAGTATGCAAACTATTGCTATTTCTCTGGTATTATCAAAAGCAAAACCAAACAGTTGTTCAGATGAATCTATGACTTTTCTATTTTATGAAATATTTTATACTTTACATAAAATATATGAATATATGTGAAATATAAAACCCAGGGAGATATGTAGATGAAAGAATTTGCCTTCATCTGAACACCCTCCTGCCTCTCTGTGGTTCCGCTGTGCAGCTCTGTCCCCCTCGGGAGCCTACCGAGTTACAGCCACAGAAATAATTTGATGAGGCTCTTAGCAAACCTGGTCTGTCCCATGGATTATAATTAAAGAAAAAAGAAACAAACCATTCAACACTTTACAAAAATGCAATTTCATATTTTTGATTCCTTTAATATGTGGCTTTAGCTGGATTCTGGGAGTTATGTGGATTATTTTGTTTATGCTTTAGAAATTAGTCATTTAAGAATAATAAGTTTAGAGTAACTAAATTCATTTAATTCAATCAAATTTTATACATAAACAACTATGAAGAATATACTCAGTTTTATCGTGTTTTAAACTGTTCTAATATTTTATTTACTTTAAGAATTTAAAATGGAAACGCCATTTGATTTGCACGAACAATTTTACAATACATTGTAAACATTTTCTGTATATGTCTCTATTGTGTCACTTTGTTGCCCTTAGATGAGATGAAACTACTGCAAAGCAGATTATTTATAACACAAACACAAGTTCTGGATACCACTGAAAGTTACTATTTTGTATATAACTATTTTGTATCAAAGACTAAAATATTTTATTTATAATTGGCCAAAACTACATTATTGAATTATTCTATTAAATATAAATACATTATATATTAATATACAAACATATACATTTAAATATGTTTGCTATTCACTAAAAATGAGAATAACTCAGTTGAAATAAGACCTTAAAATACATTTTATTTTAACCTACAAATCATGTAAAACAAGTGATTTATTTAAATTTCCAACTTTTTCAACATTTTGTATGTTTCTTTCAACTTGTATCAAAAGTAGTCATGATAAATATCAAATTATAGCGAATTAAGGAAATAGAAAACTTATCACTTGCTTTTTAGAATTTTTCTTTCGTTTTAATGTATGGAATTTCTACAAGCATCTTTTTTTAGGCCCAACCTAATTCCATTCAGACTTTGGGCCTTTATCAATTGATGACTGTTAGGAATCTTATACTTCAAGCAATGCTCAAACTTATATTTTATAATATATTAGTGAGTTTCAGGGTTTAATTATTATATTTTAAACTTATTATTAGTTGGATCTTACCTTCATTGGCTAAAAGTGTGTCCATATTTTCAGACCATGCCATTGTCTCTGTGGTTGGTGACCTGTAGAAACAACATCTACCCTTGACAATAGCATTGTGATCTTTTTCTTCCATAACCAGTAGTAATATTTGCATTGTGAATTACATTGTTCAAATGAGCTTTGTATCATTAATTATACAGCAAAAGGTCAAAAAATTGCATAATGCTACTCCACAGATTATAACTATGGCAACATGAAGTGGGATGTGTTTGACACCAGCAAATTATTTATTAATCTCGCTGACAGTGTTAATAATATTTTCAAGTTCTTAAATTCTAATAAAGGTACAAGAGACAGATTAGTTCTGTGGAGGAGTAGTGAATTTCTTCTCAACTATGAGCACATTAATTGTTAATTTATGTGGCACTACTCTATTCCTGAAAAGTTTGTGACAGCAATGGTGATGATTACTATTTTCTAAATTTTCATAATATAACAATTACCTATTTCAAAATTTTGCATCTCAAAATATTTTAAAAGTTCAAAGGATTTCTAACATGGGATGATGTTGAAAACGTTTGTTCATAGTATTTCATGAAGTCTTTCCCCGACTCTGAGGCAGCCTTTATTTCTCCTTAGACTGATATACTTCTAGTCCTGGGCTGATTTATTTAAATCTAGGAATCTGTCAAGACAGAGTAATATCTTTTCCAAAGCAGTCAAAAAATTTATAGACTTAAGTCTTCTGAAGAAGGTATACTTTTGGGGATGTGATGTAGAAATAATAAATCAAGTTTAAGATATAAACTTTCTGAGATACAAATATATCGTGCATTAGTCCTCGTAACAGACAAAGATCCCGAGGAAAGAAGCCCCATCCATAGAAACCATCTGCTGCCCAGAAAAAAGCATGTTGGATTATGCTGCTGTGATGTGCAAACGACTTCTTTATGGAAAGAGAGGGTCCGATTTAAGGTTTCTATTTAAATGATCAATAATAAAATAGAGAGAATCTCATATCTAGTAATTCTTATAAAATTTTGCATTTGCACATCAAAGTGACTAATCTTAAATACGCTACTGTGAAGTGATCCCTATATTTTCATATTCTATTACTTTCTGTAATTTGCCACAGCTTTTTAAATTTTTCTTAGGGTTGATTGTGCTTCCTTCTGTAGTTGTGGCTGTCATTGTACCCTCGGGTGGTGACGGTTATTCTCACTGAGGACACATGCAGGGGATTACGTGACTGGGAATTCACTTTGCTGTCTTCCATTACACACATTTTCAATGTAAATTTCCTTCTCCAGTTGTGGGCAACTGACTTTCCTTTCTCCCTTGACTTGCTAAACCTCGGGGATACCGATTAACTGTGGAAACCATTTTGAAATGGTGGTTCCTCATTCAAATGGACATTTTCAAAGATTTGGGTTGTTCAGTTTCTAACTTTTATAAATGGAGGATGAGACCGATCGTAGGTTTGATTTTATGTTGAAAAGCTTTTGTGCAGTATAATCTGTCATTTGAATAAGCTTATGTTGTATTTCATAAAACTCAAATACTAGGTCTTGTAGGAATTCTAAAATTAACATATGGTCATGTAAAATGTCCATGTTTAAAAAATATTTCTATTTGTAGACTGGAATTTGGTGGTTAGCAGGATATTCAAATTAAATTTCCTTAGTCCCTGTGGAACATATGCTAATGAAGAGGTAGAGAAGAGCCTGGCCTCACAGAACACCCACTTTGAATGGGGAACAGTCACCCAGGAAAAACTCTGAGAAATAGAAACTAGGCAAATTCATTCACGGATGGACGTCTGCATCCCCATCAGTCCAGGAGTTCTCTGATGGCAGGACTAAATGTTATTTTCTAGCACTGAGAACAGTGTGTCTGGTCAGAGAAATATTTATTGAACATGTTAACAAATCATCAATAAACACCAAATAATGGCAGATATTAAAGCCTTCAATGGAAGAGGGACAGAGGCTTTTAAGATGCTGGTAGATTACAGTGCTAAGAGTATGGAAGGGTGTAGCTAAACGGTATTAACTTCAAAGACCTAGGGTGTCCTGGGCAAGGAAAGAGGAGAAATGATGTGAAAACCCTACTGTGGAGCAATAGATGACGTGAACCTTAGCCCTGAGGTGTGTAAGGTTACAGAGATTGGCCAACATGCACCCTGGAAGGCTTCAGGGCAAGTCATGTCCTTTAGGGAGAGCCAGATTTTGATTAAGTCAAAAGCAAAAGGACTATTCCACGAAGAGCTCTTTGAATATAGAGGAGTATTTGTAGAATGGGTGTTCAAATAAATGGTAGCCATTTTTATTTTCCTCATCAATGTAGGAAAACCGTAAAGAAAGCAAAATCTGGGAGATCGTGTATAACCAAGGATAAAAAAAACAATGCTAATGTTTCAAATTATAGAGAGATACTAAAATATTACAGTTATTGTATAGATATAGATATGGAATATTTTAGATAATAGAATTACAGATACTAGGATATTCTAGTATTAATTAAGGTCTGCAAAATGCTGACATTGTTGTAAAGAGAGAAAATTGCCCTTCAGCTCTCTGAAGAAATATTCCTGCTGGTGTGTGATAATGCCTGGAATGCCCTCAGCTCACGATTTTCTAACCTAATTCTCACCTGGAAGGTTCAATTTTGACTATCAGATATGCTTAAAGGGTTGGAGGTAATGCAGCATTTACTTTTCAGAAATTAAGTGAAATGTAACTATTATAAGGAATAATGCTTGTTTGTTGCCATTTAAATTTATAAAAAATGCAAATGATTTCTTTGTATATTTGTAATTCTGTGGAAGAGCAAATTATTGGTATTTATGAGTAAACTGAAAGACAATATTTATAACAGCACTAAAATGTACAACCATGTATTGAATGCATACAATGTGTACCAATGCATGTCATGTAGTTATTTACTCTTGAAAATAACAATCTGTCTGATTCCTGTATTATCAATGAGTAAAGGGGCTCAGAGATGTTAATAGCTAGTGCAATACCCCACAGACAGTAGTGAGCAGAGTGGGAACTGAAACACAGGTATATCTGCTTGTAACCCAAATCCTTTTCACAGTCCTTCCCAAAATGGATGACTTAATGCATATGTGCCTGTATTTTTTTCATGGTTTGGAACATTTATAATAACTGTCTAGAAGGTGATTTTTCTGCAATAGACTTTTATCACACTCGCACAAATATTTCCTTGAAATAATAGTTAAATTGTGGTAACTCGCTTCTCAGTAGAAAGTTTATGTAAGACACAGACTCTTAACACTCATGCATTATCAGATAATAATAGGTCATTGCTTATGTTAGATGTGAATTAGAAGTAGGTTTTTTTTGTTTTAATAATGCAATTATATAAATATGAAGAAAGTAATCTATTGAATAAATATTGGGGAAAAAGAGGGTGGCTGATTTAAGTATACTGGCTTGGCTGGCTCTACTTGCCATGTGTTACCTGAAATAAACACTCCCTCGTTTCTTTTTTTATCTTTAATTTGGATTTTAGTGAAAACTTTAACAGAGGTTTTATCTGGCTCTTCTCATTTGTGTGTGTGTTTATTTCCTGTAAAATTGTGATGCATAATCAGAATAACTTTTTGTGTGGATATGATTTGCCATGAAAATTCGCTGCGAATTGGAGCCAAAATTGCACTTAGTATTTCATGGGGTTTTGGCTGATTTTCTTTCTGTTTTCTTCATTAATCAGGTGCCATCAAGGCCAGCAGTACCCATATTATATGTCCGGAGAAGAGCCAGGCCAGATGGGAACTGCGTGAAAGCTACCAGTTATCTTGCTAATTGAGCCAGCTAGAACCAGTTGTACTGCATTAAAAAATGTGGAATCCAACAACTTAGCTGTTCACACTCAATTAGCAGTGTGCTGGAGAATGGAAAATTCAAGCAAGGAGTCCATGTGCTCCAGGAAATGACAGCTGCTTCCTTACCCAGCATTTAATATCCATGGAAAAATTTTTCAATAAATATTGTGAAGATAATTTTTGCAAGGATCATATATATGTTATGTCTCTAACTCACTTCATAATTTTGAAAAACATCACATAAAGAGCTCAGTGGTCTTTCTCCACTTTATAACCTTGCATTAGCACATAAAGAATTAATTGCACAAGTAAGACACAAATTGTTGACATTTTACAAAAGAAGCACTCAGTAGAGAAAGGAGAAAAAATAAATCAGAAAGAAAGACAATTAGCATCTATATTATAAATGAAGGAAACAAAACATCTAGACTAATGAAGACTCAAGTGTTTCATTTGTACATCTTCTGAGGTAAAAATAGCTTTAAACAGCAACTCACTTCACTGGCATTTTTCGTTCCACTGTCTGACTGTCACAGATGATGCTGAGTTTCTCTTTCTGACTGATCTTCGAGCTGGAGGTAACGGGACAGCAGGAACATTACAATTAGTGTGCAAACACCTGTCCCCTGGGTTACAAATTGGCATTCTTTAAATCATGCTATTCTCAGAGTTTTTCATTTTGTTGTTAACTTTTCTTTGGTCAAAACAGTTAAACTTCTTAGTAACAAATAATTGAATAAATGTGACATTTCTCTGAGTTGTGGCATAACTGACTGAAATAAATTCCATTTGAAAATTTGCTTTCTAAAGTTCATTTTCATCTGTTTACAAGACAACTATTGTTCACCTGAGGTTAAATTAATATATACATTATGGCATATACGTTTAAAAAATATATATTTAATAATATAATTACCATTATATTATTAGGTCTTTCATCTGCCTAAAAGATCAGTTTGTTTTCCTTTGCTCTTTGGTTTTCAAAAAGTCTGAGGAAGGCTCTACTTTTAATACACTTATCTTAAACATGTGTATATATTTAAGCATTTAAAAAATTTCATTCATGTGCTAAAATGCTCTAGTGCAAGATGTTATACTTTTTTTTTGAAATTTATGCAGTTTTTATGGCTTGATAACCTATATTTCTCTTTTACTTTTAACCAGGAATCTCATGGCATTTTATGCCAATATTCTTTATGCAGTGCTGACGTTCAAGGTAATAATGCTGATATATTTAGCAAAATAAAGGCCACGGATCTGTATTTTTAACTGTATTCAAAATTTTATAACTCCATGCTTTGTTAAACTTTTATCTCAGTGTAATAAAGTTCATTAGTAGTAAAATTCTAACAGTATATATTTATGACCCTCAATGTCAATTAAACACTCCTGAAAGACTGAGGATTTTCAGAGCGGAGGAAAGAAAGGAGTCAGAAGAAGGCACACAATCTACTTCTCCCTGATCTGGCATTCAAGTGTCTACACTGAGTCGATCTGCAGAAATGCCTATTCTGTAAGTGGCCCTGGGCTGATGCGGCTGGGAAGTAGAAGAGATGACCCAAAAAGTCAGCGTATCATTAAGAAGGGAAATCATCAATTAGCGCAATTCATTTTGTTAATTCAAGCACCATTAAGTAATGTTCTCGCTATGCAAAAACTGAATCATTAAACATATTTTGACTTTTTGTTTTGCGGAGGTGGAATAATAAAGTCCTAACTTTATAGTATATGTTTGAAAATAGTACATTTTGCAAAATAAACTGTCAAGATTCAAAGACCCTCTTGGTAAAAACCATGCAGAGTCTTTAAGGAATAGGAACCAGGAATAGTCTTATGTTATTAATACATTAAAACAAAAATTGAAATTTCTATTTTTAGTTTAATGGAATTGTAAAGATACTTTTTCTCATAAATTCTGATATAAATGACAATTATTATTTGTCTAATGTGCACTCTACATTCCTTTCAAGATTCTTTTTGGTGTTCAGGAAAAAGCAGGAATTGCACTTTCTGAAGGCTTATAATACAATGAACAGGTGAGGAAATAAACTTCATTCTTATTTCTTTAAAGTTTATCCTTAGGTATAGTGTTCAGTACATCTTGCAAAAAGATTGCCACGTATAGATATTGTTGTGGCATCTAAATACCATGAGATTTTAGTCCAGTGGAGTTCGGGCTCCACTGGCAGAGCTTATGTGTGACGTGGTGGGCTGAATAATGTCCCTTTCCTCTCGAAGATGTACATATCCTAATGCCTGGAAGATGTGAATATGCTACCGTACCTGACAAAAGGGATGTTGATTATCCTAGATTATCTTGGTCGATCCAGTATAATTAATTACTTGGGACTTTTGAAGAAGGGAGGCAGGATCTTTAAAGTCAGTAGTAGGATACACGAGAGTGAAAGGAAGAGGTTGGGGTGTTATGGGGGGCGTGGGCCGGAGCCTGGGAAAGCAGGTAGCCAGGCTGAAAACGGCAGGGAAGTAGGTTCTCTCCTCAGAGCCTCCAGAGGCAGCCAGCCCAATTTTTGCATAGCTTGATTTTAGCCCAAGGAGACTGATTTCGGACTTCTGGTTCCCTGCACCCTAGGATAATAAATTCGAATTGTTTTAAGCCTCTAAGTTTGTGATAGTTTGCTACAGCAGCAATAGAAAACTAATACATCCAGGGAACTCCTGTTTTTAAAACTCTGCTTAAAAGAAGATAGGAATGTAATCAAATAGGCATAAATTTTGAGATTATAGCAGTGAGTTCATATGTAAATGTGGACTCTTCCTGTTGGACAATCACCTTACCTTGAATCTCTTTGCTACTGACATGGAGATAGTACTTATCTGACAAGGTTATTTTGTGAAATGAAAAGGAAATACACACATCCTACATAGGGCTATTTAAATATATTTGTTTTATTTCCTTTCTCCTTATTTGACATTCACAGAACCATAGTTAAGACAATAGCATGGAAGATCCTATGGACACTATGCATCATGCGACCAGCAGGGGTTCTGGGCAAGGGTATGAGATTTTCTCTACAAATCTTTCGAGTGCTTACATTGTATAAGAAATCAGGATGAGTGATATAGGCATGCACAACTTTAATCAGACAGTATGAAATTGATAATTAACATAATCAGGGTTTTTGTGGAATGAATTGGAAGACTGTGAGAAAAAAGCCAGGTAGGAGAGTTAAAGATCATATTGAACTCCACAGTTATATATAATTTTTATTTGTCAATTAAAAATTAATTAGTTTAAAAAGTAAAGAGGAATTGACAGAATCATAGAAGACTGCTTTTAATTTTCAGTTTATGGATTAAGTAAATGATAAAAATTATAAACTGCATATTAGAACTTTTGGGAACTGAACTTTGCAGTCAATTGAAACAGTACCAAGGTTCTTTGTCCTTGAAATTGTAACAAAAATTTTAAGAAATTAAAAAATGGTAGCGCAATGGTCCAACATGAGGGGACAGTACTGGACAAGGGCAATTGCAGAGGGAGGGGACAGTGAGTGTCAGGGGTGTGGCTCCGTGTAGAGCGGCTGGGGCAGGGAGGATCAAAGGGACAGATTTCAAACTCAATAGCCAGAATGACTGGTGTTCCGGCTCATGATCAAGGCAATAAAAAACAAAACAAAACAAAACAAAAAAGACCCAGCAGGGTTAGGGAAGTTAATATGTGAAAACAAAAGTTTAGAAATACGCAGAATGTTTAGACAGTTTGACTAACATTCCTGCCAGACAGGGGTCACAGCATGTCTACAGCCTATTCAAAGACAATGTAGAGCTTTTAAATCTATGTGAGGCCTCTCTGTTAGCTTATAAAATGACTACTATTTACACTTCGTTGCTAAAGGTAGGAGAAAGTTAATAAGAATTTAATTCTACTAACTGCATAATTTAGTCTCAGCAATACCACATCATCTTATTTTGATGTAGGTGCTAGGCAATGTTCACATATTTTTAAAAAAATAATGCTAAATTGTATGGCATCCAAGTGAGAATGTCATAAAGGATTTGAAAAAAAAATCAGTAACAGTTAAAGTACTGAGACAGGAGGATCACGTAAGCTTAGGACTTTGAGACCAGCCTGGGCAATATAGTGAGACCCTATTTCTACAATAATTTTTAAAAATTAGCCAAGCATGGTGGCTTGCACCTGTAGCCCATGCTCCTCGGGAAGCTGAGGCAGAAGGAGAGGTTCACTTGAGCCAAGGAATTCAAGGCTGCAGTGAGCTATGATTGTGCCACTGCATTCCATCCTAGGCAACAGAGCAAGAGACCCCATCTTTAAAATTAAAATAATTGAGCACTTTAACAATAGTTAAAATACATTGATCATATATATCAGAAACTTCTCAATCATTATCTCCTTAGTCATTATTCTATGAGATGGATGATATTTTTTATCCTCATTTTACATGTGAAGAAACTAAGACTCAAGGTCAAATAATTGGCTTAGGTTTATATAACTAGAAAGTAGAAGAGAACGGAGCAAGATTAAGCAGGGGAATTTGCGATTTAAGTGGTGGTGATAGGTAAACCTTTTAGATTTAGTTTAATGTGGATTTAGTTTAACGGCACAGAAAAATAGAGCATTTATTTAATATATATTTAAATACTGTAGTACCTGCTGAATGTAGGGGAACACCTACATGTTAGGAATAGAAAGGGGCATGAATGGGGGAGGAAGACATAGCACAATAAGCCAGAGAAAGACGAAGGATACAGAGTGGTGTGGAATTTCCTTTAAGAACACTGTTCACACAGCCTTTAGGGAAAAAGAATCCTCAAGAGGTCAGATGACAACGAGAGGTTAAGAGGAGTGATGGATAGTAAAGTACTACGGAGTTTGCCAATGTGGTCACTGGGAGAACAAAGGAGATCAAATAGAATAAGATTAGATGAGCAGGATAGTTCCCAGTAAAATTGCACTGATATTAGTCCATATTATGTTTCTATTCAAGAAAGGAAGGATTAATTATTTTTATACAATTGTCTTCCTAGATTTATATAATAGGGTTACATAAGCAGTTTATTTTAGGACTAAATAATTTAAAAGTTAATTTTCTTTTTATAAACAAAAGAGAAGAGAAAATTATATTTTCGTGATTCTGCTTTGCCTCAAGTTACTGCTATATGAGGTGCAATTTATAATGCAATGAGCCTGAGTTTTGCACGGTTCATAAATTATTTCTGAGAGCAATTCTAAAGGAGAAGTTAGAAATGTTTTGAGCAACGGCAACACCAATGAAATGTGTCTGATCTCCCAAAGTGGCTGCTAGGAAATGTAATGCTCATTTAGATGTACAGTTCTTAGTATGCTTGTTGACAAATCAGTCACATTGCTTGCTGGTCCTGCCTCATGACTGTATGTCTTAAATGCGCTTTCTTTATGTTTTCTTAGAATACAAACAGTCACTGATAGTCAAAGAAATATCAGCCTCCATAAAATGAAATATTTAGAAACTTCATGAGATTTCTGATGTAAGTAAAAATATCTTTTATTATGCTTTAAAAGTAAATAACATTTTACATTTTAGTTTATTCATCTACTACAACTAATTAACTAGAATTAATTTTAAATAGCATGATAGATATTAGTAAAATTAAAAGTATCACACAAATAAAAAAATCAGCTTTAGGATGGGGTAAAGAATGTTTAATTCTACATTATAATCTCTTAGTCAAGCATAGCATTAATAATATTTGTTATTAATTAATCCCTTGTAGTTTCTTTTACTGTAGCTGAATATTTTAGCAACACAAAGATAAATAATCATTTAATTGACAATTTCCCCCATGTTTTAAATTTTTGCATTGCCATTTTGTATACATAGCATCTATTTAACTCTTTTCCTGAGTTAACCTTCCCTTTCTTAACTATCTGGTAAAAAGCTAAATATTCAATGCAAAAATATATAAGGCACAGTAGCAGTCATGGGAGATATTAATAAAACTAAGTGATATAATTTTTTAAAGAATATTTGAACTGGAATCTATGTACATCTTTGGCCAAAAATATTCTGCTACTTTTTATAGCTCAAAAGAATACCACAGTCTGGGTAGTATAGTTCTACCAGGTAAATAGCACAGTCTTGGTAGTGGAATTTTGACATATTGAGAGGAATGAGTCTCTGTAAATTCTAGCATTTTTATGTCCAATAGAGAGAAGGTGGTATGTTTCACTTATTAAATGGAAGAAACACAAATTCAGGCTATATATATCTATTACATCCATATACATTTCAAGTATAGCATGTGAGATAAGATCATTTACTATTTTATAAGGGAATGGTTCTATTTCTTTTATTATATATTATAAGAATGAATTCTCTAAGCCATCATATAAATTAAAGTGTATTTATTTCTGCCATTTCCACCATATCCAAATTTCAGCTACAGATAACTTCTTTCATCCTATTTATTAATTATCCTCAATGGAAAAGGAAAAAGGCAAATAAAATTCTCATCAAGGCAATCACCTTTTTTCCTTAACATGTAACAAGGGTATTTTTATTTTCTTAATAACCAAGTATCTCCCCATGCATGTTTATTTTGTTTTCAAATTCTTTTAACTTTTAAACTTTTGAGATGTATTTTTCTAGAATGGAGAAGGAAAAAGGCAACTAAAAACTATTCATTCTTCATTGCAAGTATTAGTAAAATATCCGGCTTGATACTTAGAGATACTCAACCATTTAATTTTTTTGACAGGCTAAATAGGTTTCTCTTAATTTGTGGATTATTGCTGAAAGAACTCTCTTTTCAACATTATAAAGAAGGCAGGAAGTCATCAAATATGTGCACTGCAAGGAATCAGACAGTAAAAATGTCTTCCATTGAATTTATCATTCTTTGACTACTAGAGCCTTTTAATATTGTGATTAGTGGTGCTTAGGCTTGAGTTATAGACTGGCTACAGGAAATTCAGAAATGTCATACATACATTAATTTTTAATCAATTGATTTTTAGACAATATGCTTTACACAGAAGGATATTAAACAAGTTGTTAAACTAGATACTATTACAAGGAATATACTTTCCCGAACAGCAACCAAAAAATATTCACTGATTTCCCACTGCTTACTCAGCAAGTCCCAAATCCTAGCATGGCAGTATGTAAACTATTTCCCTAAAACACAGATTTTTTTCTTTCTTTCAGACACACGGACTGCCTGGTATTCATTCCATGATGGTGCCTCTATTTTACAACCACTCTATTCTCATTCATGACATTTCTCCTACTTGGAATTCTCTACATATTTTTTTTGTCTTCTGTAATTTTTCCAAGGCATAGTTTGAAAGTTGCCTCTGCTTAAAAGCCTTTGCTGTTGTCCAGAGAACCATCCTATCAATAACTGTCCGTTGGTCGGACTGTGATGCTGCTTATTGCCTGTTTCCTACTTTAATACCCTGTTTCGTTCTTCTCAGCTGAGGGAGAGATATAGCCTTGTACATTTCACAGTATATGGCCTAGTGCCTTATAAGAATGTCCAGTGAGGATTTGCAAAAAGGATAAACAAAATGAATATGTTAGAAAAACAACATATAAAACTAAGGAACATACTGGAAAGATTAGAGTAATAAAAAATAATGAGGAGGAGGTTAATAAGTAGAATCCTTAATGATTGTAATCACCACTAGTAAACCTCTATCGTGTGCCAGACACTGCACACAAGCTTTACATAAAATGTCTAATTTCATTCTTCTACAGGTTCTAAGACTGTAATTACATAAGTGAGAAAATAAGCTAAAAGGATCAGTTCCTTCTTCCCAAAGGTCACTTAGTTTAAGTGGTGGAGCTAGGATTCAAACACAAGTTCAACTGGTCCCCAAACCCATGTTCTTTCCTTCACATCTTTTACTGTGAATATATTTTCCATAAGCTTAAAGAACAAAAGTAGAAAGCATTATTTTGATGACCCATGAAATTACTTTTTTAGAGAAGCTAAGCTCTGTGAGAATAACATAATGAACAGAATGATATAATGGGATCATACCTTAATTCTGTTATTTGTATTTCCAGATATGGTGATACATATTTAATTGGAAGAGAGTATGAAGTACAAATCAGAAAGAGGATTTGTGCAGACTCATTAGGCAGGCTTTCAAGTTTTGTAATGACATATGTGGAGAGTGGATTACAATTTATTTTAATAGAAATGCTACTCCAGTGTCAGCCCAATCTTGGCGGGAGAAGGGCAAGGGAGTGTGTGAGTGCAGGGAGGGGGCTGGGGGCAGAGGGAATGTGTTTTTTGTTTTTTTGCAAATTTAACACTATGATTTCACATACTTCATGCTCTTTATTGTGTGGGATTGTTCTCTTAGTATGTGAAATATGCACACTCGAAAGTGGCATATATGATTTCCCAGTGTCTGTTAAGAATTTTGTAACTCATCGTTTATTTCAACATCTCCTCCCTCTTCAGCATGTGTCTTTTGCTGATTTTTTTAATGCTTAGTCTCCTGCATATATTACAGCACAATTCAAAGGTCCCTTCTTCTCTTTATATGATAAAGTTTCTAAATTAGAAATAAGCAAATGTTAGGTGACATTTCCTGATACAAATTTAAAAGTAGATTATACTCTTTGTCCTACAAAGAGATTTAAGTTCTTTCCAACGTTAACAAATTCAATTCTAAAATAAAAATGGAAGAATGTTGGTAGAAATCACTTCATAAATTGTATTTCATCTCAACAATAATCCTAAATGATGATGATTTATTATGTCCTCTTTAAAGATAATAACCTGAACCTCAGAAAATGCATTATCATCTTTTACTCATTTTTTTACTCTTTTACTCATCATTTACTAGTTATACAACTAGTAAACTTCTTACATTAATAGCTGCTGGATGTGGAATTGAAATCCAGATTTCTCTACATCTAAATGTGTTTCTTTTCCACTTCTGATAGAAGTTGACTGTCTAAAAACGTAGCTTAGATGAGCAAAGACATGCAGCCCCAAAGACAACGCTACATATACATCTTTTTATAACCACAATGTGTTTAGGGAGCCATAAATTAAAGTAGTTAGCTTTTTCCAAAGGATTAATGATATAATTTTAAATTATATTTAAGCCATATAGTATGTTTTATTTTACTTTTTTAAGCTTTTTATTTTGACATAATTATAGATTCACAGGAAGATGTGAGGATAGGACAGAGTGGTCTTTTGTGACTTTCACTCAGTCTTTCTCAGTGACTGGCACGGCACACAATCGTAGTACAGGAACGAGACCAGCAAACAGACGTTGGGGTGTGTGTGTGTTCTCTGTCATCTTGTCACATGTGTAGGTCTATGTAACCACCACAGCACTCGAGTCACAGAACTTCTCCATCACCTCTAGTATCTTTCTCACGCTCAGACTTTATGGTTGCCCTCAGCATCACCCCTAAGCCCTGGAAACCACTGGTCTGTTTTCATCTTTCCATCTATTGTCATTTTGAGAATGTAATGCAAATGGAATCATACAGGATGTGACCTTATAAGATTGGCTATTTTCACTCAGCATGACGTTCTTAAAATCTATCTGCATTGTTTTCTGTGTAAATAGTACTTTCCTTTGTGTTTCTGGGTAGTATTCCATAGCATGAATGTGTTATGCTAGTGTGCTCACCTATTGAGGGATACTTTGGTTGTTTAGAGTTTTTGATCTATTGCGAATAGAGATGCTACGAACAATCACCTGTAGCTTTTGTGTAGACATAAGTTTTCATTTATCCAGAATAAATGTGGAAGATTACAATTGCTGAGTCCTATGGTAAGTGCACGCATATATGTTTGTGTGTGTGTGTGTGTGTGTGTGTGTGTGTGTATTTTTCAAGAAACTGCCAAACTATTTCCAGAGAGACTGTCATTTCACATGCCCCCTGCAATATATATGAGATCCAGTGTTTCTGCATCCTAGCCAGCTTTTTGTTTTGTCATTTAAAAATTTTTTATCTGTTCTAATAGATATGTAATAACTCATCATGGTCTTAATTATAATTCCCTACAGCTAGTGATGTTGAACATCTTTCCCATGTGCTTATTTGCAATCTGTAAACTTCTTCAGTGAAGTGCCGTCTCCTGTCTTTTGCCCCTTTTCTAATCGGATTGTCAATTGTTTGTTTTTTTAAAACTGTTGACTTTTGAGAATACTTTATATATAGTAGATGGGAATCCTTTGTCAGATATGCAGATTGCAAATATTACTTCCTAGTATATGGTGTGTCTTTTCATTCTCTTAAGAGGATCTTCCACAGAGCAATGGTTTTTAATTTTGGTGAAGTCCGATTTATTATTTTTTTATGGATTGAGCTTTTGATGTTATATCTAAGAACTCTTCCCCAAGTCCTAAGCCCCAAATATTTTCTCCTGTTATATTCTAAAAAATTTAGATTTTGATGTTTTACATTTAAATTTATGATTCACTTAGAGCTAATTTTTATATAAGGTGTGAAGTTTAGAAAAGGCTCATTTTTTTGATATCCAATTGGCTAGGATAGACTTTTAGGTTGAAACCGTTTCCCTTTATAATTTTGATGGTATTGCTCCACTGTCTGCCTCTATCCAACCTTGCTGGTGATTGATCCCATATTATTCTCATTTCTTTGCATTTTTATTGCTGGTGTCATGAAATATTTTGGTGCTATTCCTTCTATTGTTCTTTTTCATTTATTGAGCTGTACATATGGTTTATCTTTTAAATATGGAGACTTATGTCCTTCAGACCTAGGAATTTTTATTTCATTATTTTTTTTCAATAATTTCCTCCTTTCAATTCCATTTTATTTTTCTGTTCCTCCTTAACTTTATCAGTTTGATTATAAACATGCTGAACTTTACTTCTATATGTGGTATTTTCTGCCACTGTGAACCTTCAGTCTAAGCTTCCACTCCATTTGCCCTGATGTATAATATGTTTTTGCATTGAATAATTTTTCCAGAATTCAAAAGAATTCTTTTTTTTTTTTTTTGAGACAGAGTCTCGCTTTGTTGCCCGAGCTAGAGTGCCATGGTGTCAGCCTAGCTCACAACAACCTCAAACTCCTGGGCTCAAGTAATCCTCCTGCCTCAGCCTCCTGAGTAGCTGGGACTACAGGCATGCGCCACCATGCCCAGCTAATTTTTTCTATATATATTTTTAGTTGGCCAGATAATTTCTTTCTATTTTTAGTAGAGACGGGTCTCACTCTTGCTCAGACTGGTCTCAAACTCCTGACCTCGAGCGATCCACCCGCCTCAGCCCCCCAGAGTGCTAGGATTACAGGCGTGAGCCTCCATGCCCGGCCCAAGAATTCTTTTTTATTGAAAATCCTTCTCAAAATATCTTCGTTATTGTAGATATACAATATTTATTTGTTTAATATTATTTTAAAATGGTCTCAAGGGGAAGAAATAAATATATTTTCAATCTGTTATTTTTAACAAAAAGTAGAGGCTCTTGTATCTAAATTTTGAAAAATTCTTTAAGAAAGTAAATATTTTAAAATACCACTTCTTTTATTTTTATAATTTTTCTAATCTATGATTTTAATAATTTCATAGTACTTTATCAAATACGTGTACCTTAATTTTTAATAGTTACTCTCTATTACACTATGCCACTCATTAGGTTTTTAAGTACATCATATTTTCTGAACCATATGTTTTAAAATCAACTTAAATTATACATATTCACATTTATTTAAAGTAGAAAATTTTTGTCAGATCACTTACAGTTTTTTGATCCAGGAGCAGGGAAGAAAGTGAATTGTGCAAAATTTGCACTGCTGCATACAACCAGACCTTAAACAAGGATGGGGAATTTCTGTTTACCCAGGCAGGGCCTCATGTGCTCTATCTTCATAGTCTTTCTTAAAGTAGGCTGGATGGGCACTGTCAAACCAGACGCATTGACCCTGAGAATGAGCCAAAACTGTACACATAGAGATCAGTATAATCTATTAGATCCTAACCATCCCATTAATTACCAAAATAAGTCTCAGGGTCACATTCCCAACTGTGGCACTCTTCCACCCTGGTACCCCTCAGCTCATGAAATTCATTGTGTCTAAAACTGAATTCATTTTCCATCATCTATCATTCCTTCCTCATTTTCTGTTTACGCAGATGTAAAGCTTCAGAGTTATCATTAATGTTACCTTACCCAAAGATAATAAATTGCTGGGTCTTATTTATATTTCTCTCGCATTTATGTATAACTTCCCAACTCCCCCAGCATCCCGTTCGTCCCTGCCTGCACTCAGTGAGACTAATGTCTGTCTTGTGTGTGCTGTCTCCAGATTCTTCTCACCCCAATACATCCTTCTTATCTTAGAAGAGTCTTAACTGAAAACAGATACAAGCTAATTATTTTTGCCCTAAGTGCTCGTATGTCTCTGCTACTCACCAAATTTTGTGTAAACCTTTTAAGATAACTTTCAACATCTTCTACATTCTGGTTCCAACCCAGTTTTCCAGATTTTCTTCCAAAGTTTATTATCTCAAAGTAGCTGCTACTTCAAGAAAATTATTCTTTTTCCCTCATACCTAACTTGAATTCTGTAGCTTTGTATACCTTTTTCCATACTTTGAACCCCCTCTGGAATTGGTTTATCTTCACCATCTTTAATTTTCTAAATTCTACCCATGGATCAAGCTTTGACTTACACACTCACTGTCCTATCTCGGATCCACAGAGCTGGAAGTGATCTCTTGTTTCTCTGAACTTCCATAACATCCCAGGATGCTTTAATACTTTCTAAGTTGTGTATTTCTAGTGTGTGACCATGTCTTGTTTCTCCTTTTAGATTTGTTATTCTATGAGAATAAGTTAAATTATTATCCACCTTTGAATTCCTCTCAACACCAAGCACACTACCTTGTACACAACAACATTGGTTGACATATAATATTAATAACAATATTGGATATAAAAATATTAACATAATGCTATAGAATAGCAAAACTTTCATATTTTTCTTCCTCTATTAACAGGTAGGGAGATCTTCATGACGACATGATTTTAACTAGCCATGAACATATCTACAAGATGAAATTCATCACTGAATTAGAATAACTCTGCTTAAATAAATAAGCTCCTATATCTACTCCTGCTTATAACGTGGAAAAGGCAAAGCCTGTCTGTTCTCTGTATGTAGATTTTGGGCAGGATCCAATGTTTTTTTCTCTTTCCTGCTCATGCTGACCTCCTTTTCTCATTTGTCTCATAGCCTCAGGCAGTAAGATTATAGCAAAAAGATTTGGCTATAGTTTTACATTAATTGCATGACACACCTCATTTGAGAAACATCCCTCTCCTTTATAGAATTTATGAAATTGCCTTAATACTTCAATTCCTCTGTTACAAATGTTCCTTTAAGTCAGAGTAACAGGTGGTATATAATTTTATTTTTCTCATGTAAGCTGTGGTTTGCACAGATGCCTTTTTGCTCTTAATAATAACAAGCAGATAAATTAAAAGACCTTTCACATTTCACTCTTTTCAGAAACAGTCAAAATGTAACTTTGGGAGGCAGGAGATCTGGTTAATCTCAGGATAATGGCCTTGAGAAGCAAAATTAACAATGGAATGATGCACATCTCATGCTCATAATGAAGCTAACATGTATTCAAGGAATAATGAGAACAGGAATTGGATATTAAGCTCACACAGTGGGATCAGTCCTGTATAGTTTAGGCACTCAGTATCACTGAATTAAGTGAGATGTTGTCAATTATTTTTAGTTAAGTCTGACAGAATTAAGCTACTAAATGTCCATGCAAAATCTGGTGATACTAAATTTGTGACTTATTGAGTTAAGTAATTTCTAACATACATCATTATGAGTGAGATAATCTTCCCTGAATCGGTTTTTGTCATTTATAAAGAAAAGAAAATATGGCTCACGAATTGTAGGAGTTGATCTGTTGAAAATAATTTCAAATCATACATTGTATGTTAATTAATTGAATTTAATCATATTTATAACATGAAAGTATTTGATCTGAATATCAACCTTCAATGTTTCTATATTAATGAATATATTTCTTAAGCTTAATAGCTAACATCTCTAAATTGTGACATGGTTTATTTAATCAATCCTCTATCAAACATTGGGTTGTTTCCCTTTATACACTAATTGTAAGTAATACTGTGGTGAAAAGTCTTGTGTGCACATGTTTTATATGTATCTAGCTATATCAATGCAAATTTCTAGAAATGAGATTACTAGATCAAATTACATACACTATTTATATTTTGATACTTATTGTTAAACTGTCCCTTAGAAATGCTTTATTAATTTGCTATTGCACAAATAGCATTTCTTTAACTTTTCCAACAGTGAGGTTTTATTTATTTATTTTTTTTAGATCTTTGGCATTCTGATTGAAGAAAGTGATAAAAGACATGGCGTAAGTAACGGCCTGTTTTGTTGAGACTCTTACCTGAAACTTTTAAACAGATTTGATTTAGAAAAACACAATAGATCATAGATACACATTATGAATTCATATACTAAACAGTTAAATTACAAATAATAAAATTAACTAATTTCAGGTAAAAAATGACCACCTGATGATTTTATCTTCAATTCTTATACCTCTAATCCTATAAATTGAGTTAATACACATTGCATATGAAATTCATACTAATTTCGATAGGTTTGGGTCATTGTGTCTTCTTTCTTTTGTAAAGTTGAGAATATTTTATTTATTTTGCATATGGGGCATAGTTGACATTCCCAATTACTTGGATTTTACTCATCAACGTAAAGACAACCTTACAGGTTTCAATTTTGACCTGGCAATATGACTTAAAAATAATAAGCATCTCGTAAAGAATTGTAAATATTCAGTTGCTACAGACGCTGAAGTCAGTGGCTCAGTTTGTTGCCAGGGTAACTTTTTCCTCATATCATCATTTTATGCAGATAACGGGATATAACAAACTTTCCATATCTGCCAAATGCTCAGGTAATTATTTAATAAGTTTGCTTTCTAGAGCAAAAGCAAATTCTTTTCAGAATATTTTCTCATTCCTTTAAAAATACAGTATTTTAAAAAATACAGTATTTTTTTATTTCATACATTTTTGGGATTCAGCATTGTTATTTGTTTTTTAATTTCCTGCTTTCTTGCATTTATATGATCTGTGCATTATATAATCATGTTGCTAGAGTGTTTTGTTGTCAGTACTTTTCCTTTTAACCTTTTCTAGGAGGCTGCTGTCATTTTCTTGAACTCTGCTAATTTTATCCTACACTTACTTTCTTTTTACTCATTACTCTTTGCCACTTGGAAACACCCACGGTCTACCTCCTTATTAAGGCTGCATCCTATTTGGCTGACTCTTAACAGCTTCTTAGGCCAGTTAATTTTAAAAGTTTAACAATTTCTATATTATGTGATGCACACTTAAAGGATTTATGTGTTTCTAGACAGTCTCTTATTATTTTTGAAGAAAATAATTGACTTCTCTGGAAGGAGTCACTGTAAAATTATTTCATCAGAACACAAAGCTGGTTCTTCAATCATCCTTGACAGTACTCTAACAGGACCAAAGAGGACTGGAGCCTTGTGTATGTAAAAACTTTTTGAAAAGCTCTTTTGACTTCACTACCATATTGGAATTATGGAGATAATTACGGAGATTAATTTATTAACATTGTTCACCTGCTATGAGCAAGTGGCTGGTACAATTTGTCTTTCTTGACTTAAACTATGGGTAGGTACATAGGGATGCTACTTCTAAAGTTTAGGAAGAATAGTGTGTTTGAAAGACATTGTTGTGCATATTATAAATACCAATTGAATTAGTACATCTTGCATATGAAATTAGTGCTAATTTCAACAGGACTGTATCACTGTGTTTTCATTTTCTAAAATTGAGAAAATCATATTTCACTTTGCATATGGGGTATAATTCACATTGCCAATTTCTTGGATTTTGGCTTTAATATTGATTAGGTAATATGACTTAAACATAATAAGCACACACATAAACACTTTTCAATTTATGGAATTATTTCTCATATCATTTAAAAGTCATCAAAACAACTTTAAGCTAAATATTATCTGTACTTTTTTAGGTGTGGAAATTGACTTACTTAGGTCATAAAACTAGCAAGCTATGGAGTGAAAACTGAAATGTGTTTGTTTACCATTTTGGGGGAGTCTAATTTGGCCTCTCCCTTTCTCTATCAAGTTCAGTAATGCTGGATACACTACTGTTTAATGTATTTTAAAATAAGTTTTGTTCTATCAAGTGGCATAAATTAGAAAGGAACATCATTGTTTTAAAGTCCTGTCTAGCATTTTCCCAAATTTACTACCACAAAGCCTACCCAGATTTGCCAATCCATATAAAAAAGTCATTCCATACTCTTAATATTTAAGTTGTAATACTTGCAATATCCATAGCTTTTGAGTATCAATTATTACTCATAGAAAAGCCATATTTTATTTTCATAATATAAATAATTACAACAGTCTTTCCTATAGACTATTACTCCTTTTCCACAAAGTAACATAAAGATTCATACTCTTCTTGCAAGATCTGTCTCCAGTTAATCAAAGAAAAATTCTTCTTGGTATCACAAGACAATTTAAAACTAGAATAATAAAATATTCAAGCCAAATAACCCTCATTCTTAGGGAAAATGTAAATTAAAGACAGAAAGAAGACGCCAAAATTTATCTCTATCATCATCAAATGGTGATACTTAAAAAGTGTCATTTCCCTTAGAGACGCCAATTTCCTATTATTTCAATTCAGCTTCTGAATGATTAACTAAGACATGTGTTGGCAAGGGATGGACTTTGTACTCTTACCTTTGTGAGATTCAATATAACATTTTTCAACATTAAAGTTAGAAAAGATAAGTAGTGTTTAATAAATATGCATGAAACCAATGTAATTTTTCCTATGGATGAGATTTTTGAATGTCATATATATACAAATATATATATACACACACACACATATATATTTGTGAATACTTTCAGTTTTTTATGTGCAGATTTCCAAGTGAAACATAATCATTATTTCCGTTTTCCCAATGTGAATTTCACATTGAGGTGAAATACTATTCCCAGGGGAACAAGTCATGTTCATGACTCTCAGTTCAATTCCACGACTAGTGCAACATGCAATCTTAAAGTGCAACTACTAATGCCTTATCTTTCTGTGAAATGATCTCTTTCAGAGAGAAACTAAATAAAGGGAACATTATACTCCAATGTAGGCCAATAATCAAACTGGAGTGAAAATTGCCTAGTGTGATACTATTTAAGTATCTCATAGAATTTGTCCTCATCCTAGTGGTTACCAACTTCATTTTAACACAGATTTAACTAGATATTGCTGGTCATGAGGCCCACTGATATTTTATTATTAAAGAAGACTGTGCTGATTTTTTGACTTGATGACTATAGAGAAGTGCACGTGTCTGTGGAAACAGTTAATAACTATTAGGTGTGTGTCATTTCTATCTGTATTTCACGATATATTTGCTTTTCTTTATCAATTGTGGTATTTCTTAGGGATGAACAATGAAACCTGATGTAAATATTTACATAATGCAAAATTAGTTTTTAACAATTAGTTTTTTTTTCTTACAAGCTACTTTTTAAAAAATAAATTCCCCACCATAATGAAATGAATCTTTCTAATAAGTGATCTGATTGATAATCCCTGGGCTGTGCATTTTTATGACTTGAAACTCTATTTGTTTCTTTTCTGTATAGTAGGCATTCTCTTTGGATTACCTCAGGAACTATTTGGGTCACCCTCACTGAACGCATCCGTAGCACCCTAAGGCCAATGGTTTGTGCAGTTTTCATCTGCAGTTCAGACCTTCCTCCTGACCTTCTCCCCCTTTGCATCGCTGCATGGAATTCCCACAGACATCTTTGCACCCCTCCTTCCACACGGCTCTTTCCTGCACAGCTTCCTATTCAGTCAGTGTTTCTATCATCTACTCAGTGACGTGAGCAAATGTGGGGTCATTTTTGACTCCTCTCTCTCTCGTACCGCGTTCTATCTGTGTCCTCATTTCTCCTGATTTATTCTTTTCACCTTTTCTTTCTCTCCTTTCAGGAGTCTAGTCCAGCTTTTGCCTGACATCCTGTGACACTCCCTAGCTGCTCACCTGGCGTCCTCTTTTGCCTTTCTAAAGGCCACGCTCCATAATGCAGCAGGATTCCTCTTTCTGAAAAGCAAATCTGAGCTCCCGCTGCTGCCCGAGCAGATGCCATGCAAACGAAGGCGGTTTCTCGCAGCCAACCTGCGCGCAAAGGCGGAGGGGCAGGTAAAGTGAGGAGCGAAGGCCGCCGCTTCGCCAGCTCCTCTCCCTGCAGCCCCATCCTTGTCTCTGAAATTTCCATTTCCTCATCTTTTGTGTCAATAAACTGAAGTTGCTCTTAAAAATATAGCACTTTTAAAAAATAAGCTATTTATTTTGGAATAGTTTTAGCTATACAGAGAGGTTGCAAAAATAATACAGAATTCTCAGAGATACCTCATCTATTCCCCCTCCTTACCATTTTATATTATTATGATATGTTGGTAAAAACCAAGGAACTAACAGTGGTACATTACTGATCTTTAAACTTCAAAATGTATTAAGATATCATTGGTTTCCCACTGATTTCCTTTCTCTGTTCCAGGATTCATTCCAGAATACCACAGTGAATTTAAACAACACATTTTTACAGAGAAAATTGCTTGCAGTTATTAATGACTTAGTTTAAGACAGTTTAAGACACCCTTTTAGAAGGGCGAACAAAGAGGACAGTAGGCAGCGAAACGTGGAGAGACTGGTTTGGGGCTTTTGAGGGTGCACTCCAGTGTGGGACCCTGGGCTGAGGGGTCTGGCATTGCTGGGAGACCCTGTGAAAGTGGGCAACACCCTGAGGAGACGTGATCTGGGAGATGCAAAATGTGAGGGTTGTTAGAACATAAAATGTGTCGTTAAAAAGAAACATTTCAATTATAAATATGTTTGAGAATAACATTTCTTGATTATCTAGAAAACGATTGAAGCATGAGTCCAATCTCAGAATGGGAAAATAATTGGAGAAAAAAATCAAAAGCCTATGTGCCTTTGACTAGAATTATGAGTTTACAGATTCCCTCCTAAGGGATCCTTTGTGAGGCCTTTGAAAGTCCTGTGGGTCTGGGAGTGGGAAAAGGCATTCTGAGGTTTAGAGCAATTCGTTTGATTGTTTCCTTGCCATGACAGGGTTTTCTTCTGCTGATAAAAAATTTATAATCAACTTTAGGTTTTTGAATGTCATTTTTCAATATTCAAATGAATCACCTGAGGTTCTAAAGGGGGCAGATATACCTGTCTGGCTACGTCACGCACACTGGAAGCTGAGGAAAAAGACTGTGTGTTTGTCAACTTCCCCAAAGGTATCAGCTGTAGCTCCCCGCAAGGGGCAGGATATTGGATTAGCTGATCCACTTTTAATTTCCTGGGAACATATTGTATGGTAACAAGGACATCATAAGAAAAATATGCATTAAATTCCCTTTTAAAAATGAGATTTACAGAAGATTTACTTACCATACCGTCTGGCAGGGAGAGTTTGCGGGTATATGTGTTTTTGGCTGTTTTTTTCCTAATCAAATTTCCTGTTCTAATATAAGGAGCTACTCAAAATGAAGGATTTATTCAAGTATTGAAAATGAAAACTGTATTCAAAAAGTATATTATATTTAGATCAGAGTGCTTATTATTATATCAAAGTGTTAGTATGTAGGAGTCATAAGAAAATAGTTTGATTGATTGTACATATATACATCTTTTAACTTATCATCATACACATTATAGATGAATATGCAAATAATTCATATAAAAGTAAAAAAGTACATAAAAATAAAATCAGTAAAAATTTGCTCCTTTTTATAGTGTCAATAACTTATTTATTTATTTATTTCTGTAGTGTTTAGTACCTGAAGTTATAATTAGAAAACAGCAAGGGTCAGGATGATTTTATATTAGAGTTAGATTTCATCAATTTGCCTGGGGATTAGAAAATCCCCAAGTCATAAAACTTTCCACCAGTTCCAATGAAAATTCAGCCCTAATGTCAAATCATTTTAAGTTTATTAGGCACTTGTCATAACATTAATTATAAATTAGATCATTTTATATTCTTGAGGATGTGAAAAGTAATTAAATTGGTGGTTTCATTAGTTGATGGACAGTTTTAAAGAGTTTGTTTCTTTTGGAAAATCAAGGTGTATTGTTCTTTTATCTTCTAAAGAAGTGCTTAGTAGACAAATGGGGTTGAATAGAAATCTGAATCTAACAGAATAAAGTAATTTTGTTATGAATATTGACTTAATTTTATTATTAAAATTTTAAAGATAAGGACGCTTAGCTTTAGACTTTAAATATTAGGATTTTTCTTCATTAGGCTGAGACTTCAATTTTAAAACAGACATTTAATTAGAGCAATTAAAGACAGAGAATCATGATAATATTACCTGTTGTACAGTCTATCCTTTGAAAATATGCTAATTGCAAGGTTTATAAATGACATAGGGATTCCAATTTTTGTAAATCCTTATATATTATAATTAGCCTTTAGAATGTTCTGTTGGCCAGACTTAAAAGCATACAAATAATTAGTTTAAAGTCAGCCAAGCTGACAAGAAATTTTTCAATATTTTTAAAAGTTATCTAATCCTAAATTTGCTTTCTTTCCTCTCATGTTATTTCTTATTCTTTTTTTTTTTCTGAAACTGCTAATGGAGTAGTAGGAAATTAAATTAATAACATAGCAAATTATAAAGGTCATGTTCCAATGAGGTTTCAGCCCATCGTTGGTAGCGTTGGCTTTTGGATTGTGTGTGTTTTCTTACCAGAAAAGCCTAGAGAATTTATTACAACACAATGTCACACACACATTTTCCTTTACATTTTACGTGTTTTGTGCTAGAGAATTAACGCTTATGAATGTCGACTACATGGGTGCTCTGATTCTCAACCTCCTATGCACCATTTGTAGTGTATGTAGGTCTTCTTATGTGTATATATCCTTGCAAAACATGTATTGCTATTTTGTATGCATATATTTTAATTTAAATAATTGTCATTGTGTTATATACAGGGACTGTTCTGAAAGTATCCAGACATGTAACCCTTCTTGTAATATTAACGATGGCTGGATACTTTCCAGACAGCCCTCCTATTCCATTCTGCTTCTTAATGTCTTTCACCCAGCATTGTGTTTTTAAAAAGATCTATCCACGTTTCTATGTGTTCTTTGCTTCTAATTGCTGTAATATATTTCACTGTGTGCATCCACCGTATTTTCCCTTAACCCAAATGCTTCCACCTTCCTGCAGCCACAGGTATGACTCAGTTGAATGTCCTCGTCAACTCCCCTTGTCACCATTTTTAGACGGGAAACTCTGGCATGGAGAATTGAGTAATTTTGTCAGGACTGCACAGCTGATATTAGAACCCTCACAGTCTAGTATGTACTCAGATTCCTCCGGCACTCTTAACTTCTAAGGGATGCTGCTTTGCCTTAGTAGCCATCAGCGCAGGGAACTGCTCTTTCTGCTCTTTTATGTTCTATTCCAAATGGTTTATTCAGAGGGACTACACTAGCTTCAACTTTGACCTTCGTATATAGTTTAAGCAGAATAATTCAATGACTGATACGTGAATCTAAACTCTATTAGCCCTATAATAAGGCACATAGAGGGAAGAGAACTGCCAATTAAACATCTACTATGTATCACACATTATAGCAGAAGTTTTACATTCAATAATTAACTCTATCCACTTAGGTGCCTTATCAAGTAGCTAAAATGGCTTCCTTTTAACAAATCAGAAAAGTATCTTGAATAATCATAACTGATAACTGTTAGAATCAGAAGTTTACTTAATATTGGTCTTCCCTCAAAGCTCATCTTTTTCTTACAAAAACCACAATATTTCAGTTTAATGAGTGTATTATCTAAAAAAGTAGGAAGCAAGATTGATTGATTACACAGGCATTTATCTCATTTTGGAAACTTGTATGCATAGTTAGCCCTAGCAAAGCGCATGTAAAATTCTTCCCAAATACCAATTTCTTTTTTCTTTCTTTCTTTTTTTTTTTTTTGAGCAAAAGTCTCGCTCTGTCGCTCCAGTTAGAGTGCAGTGGTATGATTATAGCTCACTGCAACCTCAAACTCCTAGGCTTAAGCAATCCTCCTGCCTCAGCCTTCCAAGTAGCTGGGACTACAGATGTGTGCCACCACAATGGGCTAATGTTTTCTATTTTTAGTAGAGATGGGGTCTCACTCTTGCTCAGGCTGGTCTAGAACTCCTCAGCTCAAGTGATCTTCTCGCCTCAGCCTCCCAGAGTGCTAGGATTACAGGCATGAGCCAGAGCACCCAGCCCCAAATACCAATTTCTATATGCTCATTTGTTTGCTTATTTTTGAGTAATCTATGGCAGCAAAAGTATAAAATATATGTTGTATGCATTATATATGAATCGGAGGATTGATTTTCCTAGAAAACAATCATTTTGAGAGTAAACTGATAACAAAGTTGTAATGGGTTCTAATGTTAAAAGCTTGTTGAACTCTTGAAGTGGTTTGAACTCTGTCCTTTTGTTTGTTGGTTTATGGATGGACATCATGACTATGTAAAATCATTTCTTTCATTTATCTTTAAGTGAAAATGATCAGCAGGTCTCTATGGTGATTATGACATGGAGTTATTGACAATCTTCAATAGTTCTTGGAAGGGTTATTTTTTTTAAAAAATCTTTGAATAAAAAGTTCTAATTTTTTCAATAGATAATTTCTCTTCTAAGTTTAAGCAATGATGACTATGATGATGAAACAGTATCAGTTTAGATATTAGAATGGCTTCTGAATAATAAAACCCATAATAAAGACAGACTAACTTAGCCAAAATTGGGAAGTAATTATGTTTGACTTAGGAATGTCTCATTTGGATACACTCTTCTTTCTGTTTTTCTACTAGAAGATGAATCTTGGGAGAGGACAACATTGCAGAAGGGCCAGAACAGAGTTGTGATCAGTATAGGAGTTCCCATAGGTTCTGCTGTTCTGGGAGGGTCAGAGTGTATCCCCAGGGAGGGGGAAATCAGAGGCAGGCATATGTGGTGAAATGCCGTGATGTCCTTCAAATCAAACCAGAAGAGACTGCTTTACTCCTTTCTCAATTGCTCAGAGGCAATTAGCAGAAGTAATTAATAGTGTCACATCTAGAATGCTGTGGCTGCTTGACTTATTTTCAAATCAAATGGAAAATTGTAGTGTCCCCATTACAAACCCACAGGCATACTTGACATTTCTAAGTTTAATCACTAGGTTTGTTAGATAATGCAATATTTTCACATTGTCCAAAAGTAACAATGTATTGATTTCTTAAAAAGGCAACTATATGATGGCATTATTACTATTTATTATTTTAGACTAAAATATTAAAAAGGGAATGAGTTGTCAGAATTTGATGTCATAAATTTTATGGCATGATACAAACCACTAATATGTAATTTTATTCATATGTATATGCACACTGCTATGACACATGCACAAACAAGGTAATACCATTTCATCCTGAGTTGGGAATGAACATGTGGACTACAAAAATCTTACTAAATTGCAAAATTGAAAGTGTATAAACCATTTTTAAATTATTTAATATTTTGTAGGACTTACAATTTTATTTAGTGTGGTTTAAAGATGCATTTCAAAATTATTTTTAAAACAAAATTTGAAGAATAGTAAAAATACTAAATTAAATATATCTGTAAAACTTTAAACATTGTAGGAGTAGTATTTTTATTCTTTCAAGTTCTGCGTAAGTCATTTGAACTACATATAAGTACAGATATAAAAAGAGTAATTTTATATTAAATGTACATTTGTATGCTTTCTTTCTCACATTTTCTTTATTTATATAATTCATTACTTTTGGGTATGGTAATTGGCCACCCACTAACTGTGTGTTTTTGAGCAAAGAGTTATTATTACTTGCTCTAGTTGCTTTTTTAAAAAGATATAGGAAAAGAATGAGATAGTTTTTTACATTTTTCCTAGCTCTAAAATTCTATGGATTCTATAATCCTATGTCTTGTCTTATTTTTTCTCCTGTGGAGTCTGATATCCTTTGTTCATCTTTTCTTTTTTACAAATTTAAATCAGACTACTTGGCAGAGTATCAGCTCTCTGACAATCTGTGACAATATATTATTTTGTGCAAATGTTACCAAATGAATACCTAGTAAAAGTTTTTCTTTTTATGATTTTAAACTTGCTGAGTTTGATGAATAGGAGCTAATATTTGGCATTTTTATCTTAAGTATCATCATTTTGATCTTTATAGCAAGTTCATTTATATAACAAACTCTAAATCTCTTTGTACTCACACAAATGCAATGCAGGGGAAATCACTTTCCTTCTTGCTGTCTTGATTCCTTCTTTGTTGACAGGATGGATGAGAGAATCTGTGCTTCTCTTAGATGAATTTCTTTTCCAGTGGTAACTTTTCTAAATTAACATACTCCCTATCATATACGTTTCTTTCCTACACTGTCTTCATATAACCACATTATTTTTGAGGTCAAGTTTAATATCCAAACACCATTGAATCCATTCCATACTCAAGATATTTAGATCAATTTTAATTTGAAGGATTTTGGTATATTTGTATTAAATGTATAATAAATCAAATTCAGCAATAACCTTGACTATCTTAGTCTCCTTTTTTCAATGATCTAATACCTATATATGTCAGGTAAATATTCACATTGTGAAGTCACTTTCCATGTGACATGTAAATTATTTTTTCAGTCAAAAATATGTAAATCTTTACTGTGCAATTGCACTCTGCTCTATTTCAGAAAAAAAGAGAAGCCACGTTTTTTTTTTTTTTCTGAAGGCAGTATTTGCATGACCTTCAGAAGGTCTAAATGTTTGCATAGAAAATTTGTCTTTTATTTTACATCTGCATGGCTTATAGCCTTTGGTTTCAATGATTCAAAGCTTATCTGGAGGACACTTAAAATGCTTAAAAGCTACATACTATTATTTTCTTATTTCAGCTGATCAGGAAATAACTTTTAATGCATAAACAACATCTTTGTCCAGTTGACTATGAAGAGAAATTGTCAAACTATTTTTTTTAAAAGAATGAGCCTATAATTAAAGAGATATACTTGAAGTGGTGAAAGAGAAAGTAACAACCACTTCATCCGCCCAGATCCTTTGAGTATTTCTTGTATCAGTGAGACATCAGCTATTGGAGTGAGATCATCTTTAATTCCCATCCTATTTGAGGACCTAGATGCATGAATGATTAATTTATTCAATATGGTATATTTTCTGCAATGTAACACTGACATATCAAAATGATTAATAGATTAGTTTGTCACATTTTAACTCTTGACCTTTTGGGTGTTGGTTCAAGTAACTAACTCTTTCCTATCTCACATATTCTCAAATAAAGTAATATGACTTAAGTACTACATTGTATGAAACAATATATTCATATTCCTCTACTTAGTTTATTTACCATTTTACTTTACTGTTATATATTATGTGTATAGCATTTGAAAAGTAATACATCTATTAAGCACAATTTTTAGCCTTACCCAATCTCTAAAAGTAGGTTATAAATTTTTGTTTTTGTTTCAGTGTCTGTATACTTATGTCCCTAGAGTGCTTAATACAGTGCCTGAAGAGAAATGAAATTTATAAAAAGAGACCAGTTCACATAGAAATTCTGATTAATTCCTCAGAATTAAGAAGTCAAGGGAAAGCTGACAGCGTGTGAGAAAGTAGGCCACATGTAACAGACTGGCTTTAACTAGTACAGTCATGTGTCACATAATGACATTTAGGTCAGGTATGATGGTGGTCCCATAAGATTATAATACCATATTTTTACTGTACCTTTTCTATGTTTAAATACATTTAGGTACACAAATACTTCCCATGGTGTGACAGTTGCCTACAGTATTTGGCCCAGTGACATGCTGTACAGGTGTGTAGCCCGGGAGCAATGGGTGACCCTGTATAGTGTAGGCTGAACCGTCCAGGTTTCTGTAAGTACACACTATGATGTCACGTGATGAAATTGTCTGACAACACATTTCTTAGAATGTGTCCTCATTGTTAAGTGACACATGTGAAACATTACAAAATGGGGAGTGGATAGCTCAGGAAAAAAAAATAGAAAAAAAATGCTGTATACTGCTGTGGTCCCCAATCCTTGCACCGCAGGTTAGTACTAGGCTTGTTAGGGACTGGGCTACAGAGCTCAGACTCCCACCCCAAGTCCATGGAAAAATTGTCTTCCATGAAACTGGTCCCTGGTGCCAGAATGGCGGGGGACTGCTGCCTATAGAATAACAATTCTTTTAAGTTCTCTGGAATGATTTTAATTTCACATTAAAATACATGTTGCAGGTAATGAATAATTTAATCTTGATTAGAGATAATGACTTAATTTTAAGTCTGAAAAAAAACATTTGCCTTTGAGTTCTGGTAATCTTGTCTAAGTATATAGTCATATTTTAGACTAAGTTTCTGAACCAGTTCAAACCTGGAACTCAGTCCCCAAATATAGTGCTTTTTACAGACAGTTGGCAAATTCTGAGAAAAAGTAATATTGCAGTTTATTTTTTAACTTTCAATTTAAGATAATTGTTTAGAGAAAATGTGGAGTGGTAAACAGGCATATGCTTTAGCTACTTCAGTCCAAGTCCATGTTCAACTACTTACTATGTACATCCTTGAGTATGGTATTTAACCTTTCAAAATCTTCATTTTTCTACCTTTAATGTATAGAAAACAGGATTGAGATCTTATGCATTTAGTAAGGACTAACTGGGGTAGTCCACCTAAGCATTTACCAAAGTGGTTTTCTGCATGGTACACATTAACACACGCTAGCTATTACTGCTAAGGCAAGAGTATTTTAAAACATAAATTTGGTATGAACAAAAAATGAAATAAAATTTAGAATATGATTTTTAATTATTAGTGAAAAAAGAAAATAAGTTTTAAGGTACATAAATGCAATTTACAGTAAATATAAGCGATGTGCTTGGAAAAAAGTGACAATCACAGCCTGTTATCAAGTCAGATTATTTCATTATCATGAAGGACAAAGGTACAGACTGAAGTGGCAAGACCTTAGTCACCTCATGCTTACTAGGTAGACTGTTGCAAAGTTGTGGAAAAGAGATGGTGAATTCTGAGCACAGGGTTAGAAAGAAAGGTCACTTGAATGATAGAATTATACATATTTTCTATAGATGCAGGATTGTGAAAATGTGATTTACAGAGTTTATAGGAAAGGCAGTCAAGGAAGGAAGAACTAAAGATACAGATTGAGGTTTCAACTGAGGCATAGTTTAGCCAGGGCTATGGGTGTTGTGAGAGAAATTTTAAGGATGAATGTGGTAATATATATGAAACACTCTCTGTTCCCTGGAAGAAAGGTTCTATAAAACGTAACATATTGCTGATTCTTAGAATGAATGGTGAAGGTTGAAAGATTTTCAGACGCAGGGAAAGGGCACATTCACAATCCAGTGAGAGGCGAAGGATATTGAAAATGGAAGGTCAGAAACAAGAAAGGAAAAATGAGAAAATCTGAAAGCTCCTTACAAGACTACACACACATACCCGCACACGTACTACATTTTAAACAGAACTGTCTTCATTAGAGTTACTCTGTAAAATAATAGCTTATTTTTAAAGACTTTTATTTCCAAGATAGTGGCACTTAGAATTGAATAATTTAAGCACATAATGTTAAAATGAATTTAGTGGTCAGGAAGAACAAAGAGTGAATTTTGGGTAAATGTCTATGGAAACGATGTTGTAAAAGAAAAAGTATAATAGAGACTGTAAAGAAGTAGGTGTGTGAATAGAAGTTATTTTGCCAAAAAGTTCAAGGAAATGTTTTGAAGGATAGAATTTTTTTTTAGAACTACTCTAAAAAGTTCTCCATTTACTGAATAGAGAAATAGCTTGCAAGAGAGGATTTATGGCCAATTTTAGATATCTAAAAAGAGTTGGAGGAAACACAAGGAAATTAGAGCGTGACCCCGGCGCGTCTCACACGGAGCTGCGGATTGCAAGTCCAGAGCTCATAATTGGTGCAGAGACGGCTGGCAGGTAACTTGGCCAACAGAATGCCTTTGAAACAAATCAAGTATCCAAATTATAAGCATTATTGCAAGATGTTACCATTGCAGGTCTATACACCGTTAATGATCTAAATCTAGATATAGTATTGATGCTCTAATGAGGGCACCATTATGTTTTTACCAAGTAATCTCATGAATTAGAATTTGATAGTTAAACAGGGTTCTAATAGTTAATGTCTTATGACTCAAGAAAGGGACTTTGGAAAACAGATTTATCAAATGCTCACAGGGAATAGTTAAATACTATACTGTTACAATAAATCGAAATCATGTGTTTTGTTATGTGTTTGAAATACACTCGGAAAGATAATAAAAGATTTGTAGCTGCCAGGGCCATGGAAATATTATGAAAGTAGTAATTCAATATGCTTGAATTCAGAATGTCATCAAATTCTTTTATTATACCAACTTATCACATATTTAAGTGCAAATAAGGAAAGAATAGTCTCTGGCTATCTCATTATGGTTTTTCCCTACTTGCAGAGAGGGAGTAATTTTGGCTTTGTTTATGCGCTTTTCCTTTGCCCCTTCTTTTTCTCTCACTTCCCTCTTCCATTCAATTACCAAATCCTTTTGATTCCACTTTCAAAATGTTCCCATCTGTTGACTCACTCGTCTCCATCCCCGTCATCCTGATCAAGCCTAGAGTCCAGCTGTCTCTGAGCTGTCTGTGCTTCTGGCCTTTACCCCTGCAGTCGATTCGCAATGTGGCCACTTGGGTGATCCTCGAAAAATGTAAGTCAGATCCCCTCCCTCCTCCGCGCATCCCTTCCTGTGCTTTCCATCTTGCCCAGGATTAAAGCCACGCTCTTGAGTAGCCTGAGCATCCCTCCGGAATTTGTCCCCACCACCCCTCTGACACGGTCGCCCATTGCACAGTTGTTTGCCGGCCCCGCCCTCGCCGCGCTGGTCTGCTTGCTGCTTTTCTACCTTTCCAAGAACCCTCCTTTCTCAGTCTCCTTACAGTTGCGTTTCCTTCTTTCTGAGTGTTCCTTCCCCAGCCAGCCCGTCACTTACCTGATCTGCTTAAACGTCAAATGAGGCCTCACCTGAGCAGTGCACCCAACACACTGCAGCCTCTCCTCCCTACTCATCTTTATGCTCCTCTTCTGCTTTATTTCATTCATAACATGTAATAGCACTTATTAAAATCTAGCATACTATACCATTTTTTTAATTTTTCTGTTTATTTTCTGTCTCTACTTGAATGGAAAACTCCAGGCAAACTGGGATTTTGGTCTGCATTGTGTGTTTTTGTGTCATGGCATCTAAAAGAGTTTACAGTATATAGAGACATTTTAAAAATATTTCTTGAATGTATGGATGAATGATGTTACACCCAGAAGCATGCCAATGTAATAGCGCCTTTATAATGTATTATTATTATTATTTTTTTTAACACAGAGTCTCACTCTGTTGCCCGGGCTAGAGTGCCGTGGCGTCAGCCTAGCTCACAGCAACCTCCAACTCCTGGGCTCAGGCGATCCTCCTGCCTCAGCCTCCCGAGTAGCTGGGACTACAGGCATGTGCCACCACGCCCGGCTAATTTTTTCTATATATTTTTAGTTGTCTGGCTAATTTCTTTCTATTTTTAGTAGAGGCGGGATCTTGCCCTTGCTCAGGCTGGTCTCTAACTCCTGACCTCGAGCGATCTTCCCGCCTCGGCCTCCCAGAGTGCTAGATATAATGTATTCTTATCTTGAAGTAATAAAATACTGGGGAGAGATCTGTAGGTAAAAACTCAAGGAAGTAGTACTTAGTGAAAGAGGGAGGTGAGGAACCAAGGCTGGCGTAAGGAGAATGAAAAGCTCACGGATGTACAAAAGAAACAAAACTCTCTATGGTCTGATCTGCTTGAAAATTTGAAAAAAAAATTGAAAAAGACACCTTTTCTTTTTTTTCCTTTCCTTTCCTTTCCTTTTCTTTTTTTGCATGAGTTAAGAATACCATGTATTTGCTGAGTTTAACTAAACTTTTGGCAAATAGAAGTTCTTCAAACTTGAAACTTGTTCCAAAATCGGAGTTTAATCTTATTATAACAACAAAGTTAATTTTCTCTCTAATTGGTAATCTCCTTTTGAAGAAAAAAAAATAGTTATTTAGGCTACTTCAAACACTTGGGGGCTCCATGTTTTAAATAGTCAGGTCCTTATGTAACTTAACCAAAACTATGGTTAAATTGTTTAACCATAAGAGTTTATTTAGTAATATTCAAACTAGAGCCATTTAAAAAAAAACTTATTGGCTTTTACAAGTTAACCAATCCTTGTCTACTTGTTTTTGCCAATAGATGTCAGTGGTTGACCATATTAGTGAAATTATTGCAGATGCACTTGTTTTATGCCACTGTTAAAAGGCTAATCTTTAAAGGAGTGTCTCATTTCTTAAATGATCTTTTTTATTATTTTACCTTGAGAAGTAATACATATTATGAAATGATAGAGTTGACAGGAGGAAATGTTAATAGATTCCCTAATATACTGAAACTATTGAAATTTAGGAGCTATAGGAAGTGTCCAAAAATTTTAAATGACTTTTTTAATGGTTGCTTTGTTTATATAGATTTATGTATATTCCTCCAACCATGCAATTTTCAAAATACAAAAGAAATTGTTCACACATATAGTGTTTTATTCACATTCATGTTTGCCATGAAGATTTTTATTGAGGTTTCAAGCAATTTAATTCAGGAGATTATCCAAGGAAGTTCGCAAATAAAGTTTTCTTTTTTTACAATTATAAATGGTAATTGAGTAGTCATCATTTTTTTATGTATAAATTATGACTGAACATTGCATTTAACATGAATATTCTTGTTCCAAAGTCTTAAATACCCCCAACAAAATAAATTGTTTTTACGTTTTTGTTCTATTTAATATTTTTCCCCCCTCAGTGTTTCTTTTCTGTAATTATATCTTTCAGAGTTAGGATTAATGTTAAAAGTAAAACATTATATGATACATTTACCTAGATTAATAGCTTCAATTATTATCTTCAAAATTTTCAAGAATTGTATGGTGCTTCTCTTTCTTAGCTAGTGGGAAATTCACAAACCCCTGAGATCTTCCAAAAATTGTTTTTAATGATAATTTTTTTCTAGGAAACCTCCACTATTATGTTGAACAAAACATTGAGACAATATTTTAATCAGGATTTCATTGAATAGAACTACAATGTGTGCTGTCATTGATTAATTCAACACATATTTATTGAGCTCCTACTAGATACCAGGAACTTATGTGGCCCCGCCCCCGTGGTTATCTGTTGCCATGTGAGAAGTTCTTTGCTATTTTTCCTACTCATGACATAACTGTGTGTGTGTTTTTTAAGTAAACTCATCGAGTGAAAGAAAATTCAAGCCATAGAGAGGGAGAAAATATTTGTGATATTTAATCTGACAAAAGGTGTGTGTGCAGAATACATAAGGAACTCTTAAAAATCACAATGGACATAAAACTCAACATAAAAAAAGGGGGGTGAAAAAGTTAAATGAGTACATTCATAACAGAGCATATTAAATAGCCAATAAACATAAGGGAAGATGCTCACCAATATTAGTCACCAGAGTAATAAAAATCAGAACCACTCTATACCCACCACAGTGTCTAAAATTTAAAAGAAACAGCAAGCATAAGCAAGACTGTGGAGCAACAGGAACCCTTACGCAATTTTTTTGGGAGTGTTGAGTTGTTACAACCATTTTTGAAAACTCATTGGAGTTTTAAAGCTGAACATAGCAAACCCTATGACTTAGTATTTCCATTTTGAGGTGTATACCCAAAAGAATTATGTACACATGTGTACCAAAAGATATGAATCAGCATATCATCAGCAGCATTGTTTGTAAAAACCATACACTATAAACAGCCCAACTGTTCATTTACAATAGAAAGAATAAATTAATTGTGGAATAATCATACAAACAATACTCTATAGAAACAAAAAAAGAATGAACTATTGTTACATGCAACAACGTATATGCATCTCATAAATATAGTGAGTGAAAGATTAGTCACAAATGAATATGTACTATTTAATTCTATTTATATAAAATTCAAAAGCAGTCAAAACGTATCTATAAAGGCAGAAACAATACATTTAGGAGAGATACTGACTAAAAGAGGTTATGAAGGAAGCTTCTAGAAAGATGATAATTTCTTTTTGGATCAGAGTGGTTTTACACGGGAACGTGCACTTTGTAAAATAATTGTGATTTGTATACTTTTTCTTTACGTGCTATACTTTAATATTTACTTAAAAATTAAACTGACTACTCTTTTCATAATTGTTAATAGTGTAATAGTGATACATTTTTATTACTTCATAAATGCCTTATTATTCCAGATAAAGGATTCTTTGAGACTCTTCACAAGATATGCAGAAGGCTTTCCTCATTCACTGATTTACATTTTTAACAAGTATCTATACCATAATATGTGGTGAAAGGATAGGAATCTAGTGACGAACAGAGAAGTAAAATAATTCTATCCAAGATCCTGCACTAAGTAAAGTCATTTAAAACACAAAACTTAGTTCTAAATTTTTTTTTGAGATATCATCACAAGAGACACATGATGAAACACAGGGAATTTTTTGTTTTGTTCTGTTTTGTTTTTTAACCCAATATAATAAGGCGTATCAGAAGAAGCAACAAACTTTTTTCTAGCTTTTAATTCTCAGGAAATATTATTATATTTTTTCCTTCTCTTTTTCAAATATAAGGGTCATTAAACAATATAATGCCTGCAATTTATGGCTGTTTTATACCATATACATAGACAACTAGAAAAATTCAAATCAGGAATCGTGTTACCTACTTATTTATATGCTTCCGGATGATAATTCTTTCCTTTTAGTTTCTTGTAGATACTTGAATCCTATCATGAAAAGCATTTGCAATAGCCAAATTCCTGGGAGAGAAATGTTTCTCTAAAGATTGTGCTAAAGATATCACTCCCTCTTTCTTTTCAACAATATTTAGAAAGAAGTATTACATACTTCCATGAATACTTACAGACTGCTTGTATTTTGTGTAACAGGTGCATAAAATAGTAATGAATAATAATAGAACCTTTCCTATGAGAAAAGCATATTAAAATGAGGTTCTGATAGTCCCTTTTCCCTGGGTCACTTTGTTCTAGAATGCCATTCACTCAGTAACACACACACCACGTGGGTTTCCTTCAGTTCATCTTCTGCCAGTGTTTTCTTTTTTTAATATACCATTTATCTAAGTTCTACATCTAAAATAATGGGAGGAGCATAACTACACAATTTAAGCTTAGCCAAAAATCACATCAGCTCTTTTTGTTTTTTAAGCTTGAATGAATGTAAATCATTTCCTTCACCTACAGCTTGTAGGTCTTCAGGAAGTGAGCGCCAGGCTGTTCCTCCTCAGCCGTGATCACCTATGAAGAGCTTGGATATTGCTGATGAGGTTTCTCATCATTGTAGGTAACACCAGTGCTAAATATATGCATAATAGGTACAGATAGGTAACACCTGATAGGTGCTTCTTTCAAATTTTTTCAATATAATAATCTGGAAACATTATATTATTTAGAAGAACATTCTGAGTTGATGAGTACATAGAAAAAAAAAAAAGGTGAATATTGAAAAACCTTTTCAGACTTGACGTTATTGTGATTAGGACCAGAGAGACTGAGCTCACATTCATTTTCATAGTTTTTTCCCCTCAAAAGCTGAAAATGCAATTATAAAGGTGTTAGGTTTTTTCCATGGTGCTATATAATGAAATAAATACGAGAAGGTGGTTATATCTGTATATATAGTAAATATGTAATAAACATATAGATGTATATATAGCATACACAAAGCTTATATATAAACATATGTCTAGTATGCATACATTATATATATATAAACTATATAAATATATATATAGTTGACCCTTGAACAATATGAGGGGGAGGGCTAGGAGTATTGAACACCCATGGAGTTGAAAATCTGTGTATAGCTTTTGACTCCCCCAAACCTTAACTACTAATAGCCTACCGGTGACCAAAAGCCTTACTGATAACACGATTAATACACATTTTGTATGTGATATATTGAATTCTTATAATACAGTAAGCTGGATAAAAGAAAATGTTATTAACAAAATTGTAAGGAAGAGAAACTATATTTACCATTCATTAGGTGGACGTGGATCATCATAGAGGTCTTCATCCTCGTGGTCTTCACTCTGAGTAGGCTGAGAAAAAGGAAGGAGAGGGGGGTTTGGTCTGGTTGTCTTAGGGCTGACAGAAGTGGAAAGGGCCGAAGAGGTGGAAGGGAGGCAAGGGAGGCAGGCACAACAGGCATAACTTTTATTTTAAAAATCTGCATGTGAGTGGATCCATGCAACTCAAACCCATGTTGTTCAAGAGTCAACTTCATATAAATAATGTGTGTTTACTATACATATATAAACTTTATGTATACTATATATATGTGTGTGTGTATATATATATATACTATATATAAAACATAGAAGTAAGGATTGTTGGGATAACACATACTTTATTTTAAAATTTTATTTTCTTTTTGTCTAGGTTTATGTGATTCTCTTGAGGTTTCTTACAGAGCAAAAGAAAAACTGTTTATAAGCATAAATCTTTCTTTTAAATTTAGCCATAGTCCTTGGGCAACATCCTGAAATTTAATAAACTTGAATTTTGACAGAAGAAAAGTGAAGGTAATTTAGTGGTCAAGACCTTGTCATAAAAAATATTCTTTTTGGAGCTCTCTGAAATTTGAGTTGGTCAGCTTCTCACTGGCCAAAGACAGTTAATAGTCCAAACTGAAGAGACACTCTTAAAGCCAGTGAAGGTAGAAGCTATAAAACAATCATCAGTTTAAAAGTACCCCTTAAATTCATACAATTTAAAAAAAAATAAAAGTACTGCTTTTATCAACAGCAACCTTTTATAGGAAAACTTCATGTAGTGGGAATTTAACTAGACTCGGTATTAAAAGATAGAAATTCAAATCCTTATTCTGCCACTTCTAGCTAAATGATGTGAAGACAGTCATTTTTAGACCTTGATTTACCCACTGGAGAAACTGAGTTAGGAAAAAATATTTGGAAAGTTCCTTATAGCTCCAAAGTAATGCTACACATTCCAACAAATTCAAATATTATCAATTTAGAATATTAATAAATTAACAAATGCCCTCTATATTGTATTGAGTGTTCTAATTGTTATTGCTAACAAAACAAAACAAAACAGCAAGCAACAACAAACATCTTACACAAAACTCTAATTTGCTCACAAAGTCACAGTCTAGAGAGGCAGACGTAAGAAATTTAAGAAGAAAGAAAATGAATTTTTCAACAAAGCTTGAATTTGTGTTCTTATCTGGCCTACCTTCTCTCATTTGCATGAACTTCTATCAGAAATGAGGCTCTATGACTTAATTCCTCTGTAAACTTGGGCAAGTTGAGTTTCAGTTCCCTCAGTTGTTAAATAGGAACAATAATATATCTAATTTGTCAAGATTTAGTGATATTAAAAAATCTGCAACATATGCAAAGTTCCTAACATTGAATCCAAAGCTCCTCTTTCTGCACATTGTTCAAAATGTCTATTTCTCTGCTTTATCCAACCTTACTATTTTGAACAAATTATGGTCAGTTTATTAAAAGAAGACAAGAGGTCAAAGATAATAATACAAGATCATTGGTGAGATAAGGGCAAAATACAGAATTCTTAACCTTGTCAAAAGAAAACTGTTCCACACTTTTGGAATTTTGACCCCATATCTCATAGCTATCTGGAAGTGCACGCCACTGTTCACAAGGAGTGGTATGTTCAAGAACTTCTCATGGCCGGGCGCGGTGGCTCACGCCTGTAATCCTAGCTCTGGGAGGCCGAGGCGGGTGGATCGCTCGAGGTCAGGAGTTCGAGACCAGCCTGAGCAAGAGTGAGACCCCGTCTCTACTAAAAATAGAAAGAAATTATCTGGCCAACTAAAAATATATATACAAAAAAATTAGCCGGGCATGGTGGCTCATGCCTGTAGTCCCAGCTACTCGGGAGGCTAAGGCAGTAGGATCGCTTAAGCCCAGGAGTCTGAGGTTGCTGTGAGCTAGGCTGATGCCACGGCACTCACTCTAGCCCGGGCAACAAAGCGAGACTCTGTCTCAAAAAAACAAAAAATAAAAATAAAAAAAAAAAAAAAAAAAAAAAGAACTTCTCAGAAGAAACCCAGACTCCTGGGAAAATGGGTCAGAGGACAACACTAATGGTCAGTGAGCCAGATGCATTATTATTTTTAGAGAATGGTGACTTTATATTTTGTTTTAAGGAGATTGAATATCTTATTAAAGATGACAACAACAACAAAATGACTTCCAGGTACAAAGCTTTTATCCTAGAACATTACTTGAGAACTTCATTTCTTCCAGTGAAATGTGTAATGATTAATATTTATGTACATTTTTTCCATTGAAGGATAGATTTTTAAAAATTTCTGGATAATGTTAATGCAGCTGAGTTAATATCATTGCTTACTACTTATAGAGGTAGTGTATTTTTAATAGAACATTAAGAGATTAATAAATTAGATTAAGAAAAAAGATTAGAATTTCTAATTAAATTTTTTAGCTTACATCCATTTTGTCTGATTTTAACAGTATTAATGATACAGGTATTACCCAAAATAACTGTGATGTACACACTTATCAGCTTTAGCTATAGCTTTAAAAAATAAAGTCAGATATTTTGGTTGATTAAACTCAATATTTATCTCTAACACTGGTACTAATGGAATGATTTTGAAAGTTAGTATTCTTTCTGATTAAGTCACCCATGACATCCTCAAAAACTAAAGTCCTCCCAAACATCTTAATGTTTTTTTGATACAGTCTGTTACATGCATATCATCCTTTACTGTGTAGAGATAACAACCGATTTTTTTTTCAGTTTGAAAATAACACATACCATCGATTTTTCCCTCCTTCATGTAAAGTGCTTCTTTTACCTTTTCTATTTTTCTTTCTTTCAGGATTTTAAGGTGTATCCCTGTTTCTCTTACTTCTATTGTTCAGTTTAAGATGTTTTCTTTTAAGGGTAAAATTAAATTCTATTTCTCATTGCTCATGGTATGATAAATCTTTTTTAGCCGGAAGACCATGTTACGGTGACATATGCAGAGAGCATTCTATGGTGACTTCTACCACTTTTTCCCTGGTGAAAATTAATACCTTTGGAGTCCATCATCATGCAACTATTATTCAGATAGTGTTTCTCGCAAATTCCCAATGCATTTATGTTTCCCATCTGAAGAGCCTCGCTGTGTCTTCCTATAGCTCAGTTGTTTCAAGATGTCCATTTATGTGGCAGAGTCTGTAAATTGCCTCATGGTCACCACTCTGGGTGGTGGAATCCCTGAGTTTTAGCTAAGCACATTTCCCAACCATCTTTGCAACTGTAATAATTATGAAATAGATATCATAATTTTAAGAGGAAATTGCTTGCCTTCCAATTTCTCTCTTTCCTTCTTATTGGCTGGACTGCAGTTGTGACAATGCTGAGGAACAAGAGAAAAGCTAATAGGATCCCTGGGTGATGTCGGGAAGCAGAATTCTGGACTGGTCTGGGGGAGATGAGTGAACCTCTGAGTCGGTTGAGTCATTGACTTCGGGGATACCTTTGCGAGAGTAGCTTAGCCCACAGCTGATCAACTCACTGTGTAAAACCGAAATTTCATAGCAAATCCTCTTAGATGATTTATAAAGTGCCAGAGGTACCCACAGCCTTGATACTTTTCTATATTAACATGTATCTTCAGTTTATTAACCTCCCTCTAAAATAGTTATTAACCACTCATTGAAAGCACACCACTGAAATACACTTTGTGGGACTACTCAATTCCTTTATGGGAAAAAGAAGGATTTAAACAAACAAACCAATAAACCAAGCTACTTTGATGTTCTTCAAAAATCTACATACTTACACATTCCGATGCTGGGACTGTTCCCAAGGGGTTACTGGATTTTTGAAAGAACAATAAAAATGTAATCAATTAACAAAATACAAACAAGTAAAAAATGACATAATGAGAAGATATGCAAGAGTAGAAAAGAGTAGAAAAGTAAAGTCATGTGTGAAAACAAAAACATAGTATTTTCCTTTATTTCCACATCTGAACACCAAGTTTTGTCAATTCCGTGCCGAGTAGAGTGTCACATCCTGCAGTTCTCTGCTTTGCACCCTAACGTGTGATCACATGAAAGTATTTTAGTTCCAAAAATACACTACCTTCCTTACTCTGTCTAGATTTTTCAGAAGCTGTGCCTTCAGACTACAGCAACTTTTCTTACCATTCAGTCTAAATAACCTTTCCCGACCATCTTGCTGTGTCTTTCCTTCTTGCCCTGGTCTCCCAAGTCCTGGAATTATGTTCATCTCACATGTGGTGCCAAAGATGAAGAAGAGCAATGTCTCTCCTTATGTATTATGTTGGAATATTATGACAATGAATTCTATTTCAAGAAAGAGATATGCATATTTTGGTTTAAACTGTATTATAAACTAGATATTATTTTGTGTTTGTGAGCACAGTCTGGGGAGATGGATGCTTTGAATTTAACACATTTTGATTTTATTTCTTTCATGATGATGATATAAGTGACAACTTATTTGGCTTCCTTTCCTTCTTTCTTTCCCTTCTGCCTTTCATTCTAGACTGTGGCCTCCTTGCAGCTGTCATCTGTAGTGTTCAGTACTTTCTCCTTAAACCATGTAGAATTATCAAATGAATGAATGAAAAAAATACGTATGTTATTTGCTGTGATGAGGATTTTGAAGGAAATCACTTTGATAGTATTAACTCAATTATGATTACTTAAGGAAGTTTAACCGAGTTTTATTTGATATTTATATAGTACCTGGTTCCATTTTGGGCACTGTGGAGGATTTAAAAGTGAATCAACAAAATTATTATCCTCAAGAATTTTCTATGGGGAATAAGACACATATGAACAACTACAATGGAAAGCTGAAAGTGATGTGTTCCATAAACCAGTCACTGTGGGAGTTCAGAGGAAGAATCTCCTTGGATCCGGGAGAGGATCATTAAACAGATTCTTCAGGAGTAACTGGTTAGGGAAGAAGGTCACAAGAGCAGGAGCAGTGAATCCTATGAGCAAATATATGGGATTTTAAAAATCTGGAGAAACCATTCTGTTTCGGCTGAGCATACTGAATGGGAAACGGTGGGAAACATGATGGGAAACTGACGTTGTCCAATTATAAAGCTCTTTACATGCAAGTCTGCAATTGCACTTTTTTTTTCGGGCGATGTAAAATTGCTCAAGGTTTTTGAATAGGGATATGACATGAGTATAATTTTATTTCGTAAAGAAAATGTGGCAGCTGTGTATAAAATACATCAGGGATGAGATAGACGTGGTTGGAAGCAAGTAAAGATGCCTATTACAGTAACCTATGGGGGAATTTGAAATAGGGTAGTGGATTTGGGAGTAAGGTAGATACAGAAATATAACATAGAAATATAATGCAGAAGACAAAATATTATTTCTGGGCAAGAGAAAGGGAGAGTCATAGATAAGTCTGATGTTTTAAACTTTTATGGCTAAGGAAAAAAGTGTGCCTTATATAAGAACATGATGCTCCAAGATAAGATTGAATCCAGTACAGACTATGGAGAATTAAATTTTGAAAAAGGAAGTAGCGATGTGTCTTCTTTAGGGATATAAAAGAAATATAAGGGTATTTGTAGACATAGAAAGAATTTAGAAAGAACAAAAATAATATTTGAAGTTAATATAAATTATCTTAGAGGATTTAATTTTCTAGAATATGAGAGTAGCATCAGTCCTTGACAAAATTTCAAAATTAGCAGATAATGCTTTTATTTTTTCTCTGCCTTGCAACCTTGTCACTTCCCCTCTCTTGGATGAGACAGTTAGCATGGTCTTCCTTCTGGAGAGGCCTAGAAGGTTGCCTCTGTTCTCTCTCCCCCATTGTGTTGAAAGTCACTGGCCTCTCTACCTCAACTCCTTAGGATCCTTATCTCAGTATTTCAAGGTGGAATTAGACAACCAGCTAACTTGCATTAATGTTAATAATAGTAGAAGATTAGGTGAGGGCTTTCTTTCCTCCATCCACAGAAGATTTTTATTTAGCCATTTGTGTACCATAATTCAGCCTTTATTGTTAACTCATTGTAGCAGTTACGTGATAGCAGTTTGGGAAATGATGAAGTACAGAGACAAGGAAGGGATACTGAGTGGCTGTGTTTGCAGCATCTCAGTCCTCAAACCCTGACCATGTATCTTTCCAGTTTGCCAAATGATAGTCTACTCTGCTTGGATTAAAAATTTAACTTCCTGAACTCATTAAATATGTAAATTTAACATTACATGCATTTAACAAAAATATTGAATCACATTATGCCAAGAACACAATACAACATGTCTCTCATATGGCATTTGAGAGGCTTCATGCCAGCTTCCTCATAAGTAAAATAGGGAAAATATACTCACACTACTTACCTTCTAAAGTTGTTATATAATTCCAATGAAAAAAGTGAGTCAAAATGCTACAAAATGTATAGTATTATTGTTTGTGGTTATGTATACTTAGAATATATTTATACATGAAGACTGGCATGATTTTTCTGGTACGACCTTCAATATGTCCTATTTCAGAATCTCACTTTTTTTTACTAATGTCTACTGAGGATATTACTGAATGCTATAAATTCACAAAACCCATCCTTCAGTCTAGCTATTTGATGAGGTATTTTCATTATTATAAAACAAAAAGTATTAGGACTAAAAAAATAAATAAAACAAAGACCAAAAATTCCATGTGGTATACTTTACAGCTACAATTGAGCTAAAAATATCCTAAAATACAGATGCCAATTGGACTTAAAATGAATTATTAAAATAAAAGTAATGACTATTTAGATATGTTGCAATCAATAGTTCAGTAAACTATTGTTGAGAAAATCTCTAAATCCTAAATGAGTAATAATGGAAAAGCTTAAAATATGTCAAAACATTTCAATATTCTTTATATCTCGATACTAACTCCAAAAATACGTTAATAAGTTTGTATATTTCTTTGTGTGTGTGTGTGTGAGGAATATTGTTTTATAATAAGTCTCTAGTCAAATAATGAATGTCATAAGTTGTATGTGATTTATTACACTAGACTTAGGTTTTACATACTCATGGTTTCATAGACTTAAAATATTCTTCTCCTTCTATGGCTTCTCTAGGCATTGTAATTGATAGTCTAGAAATCACATAGGGTAGATATACGGGAGGGCTGGTATAGAGTGAACAGGGTGAAGTGCTCATAGGTATAACGTTTTAGGCTGTACCAAAGAAACCCCTCAGTAATTAAGGTAAATAATGTTTCAATGCCATATTTTAAGAATTGAAATTAGTGAAAGAATCAATGATGTGTCAAATTTTAAATAAAGACAGGATCAGTATTATTAATTTTTACTCTTGCCTGAGGCTGTATAACAGGGCTCAGCACACATTGGTATACAAATATTTTCTGATCTCTAAAGCTATACATTTCTAAATTATCTCTTCTAGATTAGTTCCAAGGTCAATAATTAGACCAAGTACACATTTACTATCTAAACTTATCAAGTATTTTAATATATTTTTCAACTATCTTTTATTTTTTAAAATTATATAAAGATTTGTAATATTAATAGTATCTTTTGTATTTTGGCAAGTTTTGCACCTGAAATTTGATTGATAAGAGAAGCTTTCCAATCAGCTAAGGTGCATATTAGTCACCACTAGAAGTAATGATAAAACATATATGCACTATTGATGAGCCAAATTTATTTTTTCATGATTAAAACATAACATATATCTTTCTTTCATGAATATAATTTTAGAAATATGTTTGATTATATAAACATCACACTTGATCAAGAGATTATTCTAAAACATAGGTATAAAATGATAGGAAAATATTTGTACCACACAAAAAATGTAGACCTAATATTCAAAGGTATGCATGTACTTATAATAATAATTTTTAAAAAATTACTTGCTTCTCAGTGAGTCTTTATCTAGCTCAGGTTTGGGAAAGAATATCAATAATTTACCTCTTATATTGTTCTAAGCAATGTCTTCATGAGAATATTAGAAACCTTCCCCCCAATTATTACTTAGTAATTATATTTCCATAGCTCATTTTTCTCAGAGGTTCGGGTATGAGTTTATGTTTAGCCTGTGACAATATGTTGAAGAAGAACTCCAGTTTGACTGAAAGCAGGTGGGCAGGGTGACAAGGAATCTGGATTTGGACCCAGAGATCTGGGTATGAAGAGCACTTATTAGTGATGTAAATAGGAAAGGCTCTTAAATCCTCCAAGGTTGGCATCAAGCTGTACATGTAAAAGTAGAAAATAATAATAACCATGCAGTGAATACTAATCTTAATAAAGCAATTCAGTTGTGTCACAACCATAATATTTCTTTATTTTCTTAAAATTAACTAATATTTAATAATGAGTACCTCAATCCACTGGGGTTTTGAACCATTTAATCTCATTCATACTTAAGTTCTCTCAACTTCTACCCACAAACACCAAGATTAGAGGAATCCAGGGGATCTAAATTGAATAACATAGTTGGGCAAAAGGTTAAATCCTGCTAATAATTTGATTATTACTAAATCTAGGATCCTTCAAAAGAAAGCAATAGGTCAGTAGCCAGATATTCTGAAGCTCTTAAGGAACATGACAGAACGTCAACTTTAAGGATGTGTGCGGTGGTGACTGAAGGGGACCGAGGGAAGGGAAAGGAGAACGCCGTGTGAGATGGTTGTGCTGGTGGTAGTTAGAGCACACGCTGCAGACTATTTTTTATATCAAAAAAGATAAATTAAAATTTAAAGATGAAGTAAAAGAGAAATAAGGTTTTGAAAAATATCACTTTAGGGTTTTTGCAAAGGCCAGCATGCTGTATTATTTGGCAGCGTGTTATAATACTTGATTTTCTTTTTATGCTTGGCCATAATCAGAGAAAGGAAGAAAAATAACATTCCATGACAAGTGGCACAGAAGTTTCTTCACAAATGTTTCTTCTTGTAGAAAGGTACCAAAGGTTACTTCAAAGATTGTTTTATTTTCTTGTGTGTGAGTGGGTGTGTAATTTTGCTTTGTTCTACGATAAAAGGCTACATTGAAACATATTGGTGTTTTATTGTCCAATTAGCAGGTTCAAATGAAGTTTATTGGAGAACTGGACTATTTAGTGATTATCAGATGGTATAGGTAATTAATTAAAAAGTGTTTTCTATCTCAAAATTCTATTCAAAAGTATCTAACATTTTCTGTAGATATTGAGATCAGGAAATATTCATTAGGTACACTTAACCACTTTAATCATTTTAAAAGCATTGTCTTATGGTCAAGTATGCTATATTGTTTAAAACTGCAGGCTTATGAAGGCAGGATTTAGGCCTTCCCCACATCTTATGGCAATTTACTAGAATTTTAGTCAGGGCACCTGCAGGAAGGTATACAATTTCAAGTACTTTCAACAAAGGAACAGGAAAGTCAGACTCACCCGTGATACTCAAAACACGTTCTCTAAAACAAAATCTGATCATACTATTTTTCAACTTAGAATCTTTTAATGGGTCTTCATTTTCCAGGAGATAAAGCTAATATGTTTTACTTGGTCCTTTGTGATCAATCCAATTCCCTCTCCTACCTTCCTCTCTCACTGTGTTCCTTCTCCTGCCTCATATGCCGGTTGTAATGACCTACGTGTTCACGGCAGCCTGTTTCCTTGTGAGTCTGGTATGGCTCTAGATAGGAACTCCGAGAAGTCTGGCTTGAGTTTGCACACCTTTAGAGAGATTTGCCTTTGCATCTGCCAGAGGTTTGTACATTTGACTCTCTGACCTTTATTAGGGTACACCTGTGGCTAAAATCCTCAGGACATCTCTTTTCCACTCAGACTATTTGTTTACTTTTTCTGTGTCACTGTCAGGTTTTTTTTTCTAGCCTTTCACTGAGTGAGTAGACCTCAATTGTTCCAAATTTATGTAAAGATCTAATTTCCGCTTCTCTTATTGAATTGCCCTTAAAAAATGAGCCGTTTAGTTTCCAAGTTTAGCAACTCTGCATGTACTTTGGATATTTTCACACAACTCCCCCCGCCCCTGCACACACGCACCCTTCTTGCAAGCTCAGTTATTCATTGGGATGAATATTTGTTTTATTTGGCCAGAAGTCATGTGTTTTGAAAACACGAGTTTTGTAATTTTTTTTGTCTTCTGAATATCTTGTCTGGCATGTTTCCAAAATTGAAAACCACAATCTTTATACAAGAGAATTAAGGGTGAATAACTCTCTTCCCTGCAATGAATATATTCTGGATCAATACCACTTTTATACACAAGCAGTAGGTTTTAGTGTATGCTACTTAAAGTGTATACTTAAAAGCACGAATTCATGATGCTCTAGTCCAGTCCTGTCCAATAGCATTTTCTACAATGATGAAAATGGTCTATATATCCATGTTGTTCAATATTGTAGCCATTTGCCACATGTGATTATTGAGCATTTGAAATGTAGTTAATGTGTTTGAATTTTAATTAATTTCAATTTCAATAGTTATTTGTGGCTGCTGCTACCATATTGCACAGTGCAGTTCTAAACATTTATCTACAGAAGCTGATTCAGTAGGTGACAGAAATGGCTTTTTGCAGTATGGAGAAAAGTGAGAAAGAAAGAAAATAATTAGTAACAGGCAAAAATACTGAAATGAAGATACTAGAACTCTGGAGCAATAGTGGGAGAGAGGTGCTTTAAATAAATTGGCACAATTGGTGTAATATAAAACTGACAACCGAGAGAGTGGTTTTCAGTGGTTCTCAAATGTTAATGTGATCAGAATCACCTGGAAGACTTTTTAAAGCACAAATTGCTGGGCCTCACACACAGGGTTTCTGATTCAGCAGGTTTGGGGCGGGGGCCAAGAATTTGCCTGTTTAATAAGTTCCCAGGTAATGCTGATCTTGCTGCCTGAACATAGCTCTGTGAAAACTATTGGTCTAATTGTGTCTGAGTCGCTAGTTCAGATGTGAAGGTGACTCACTTGAAGAGCAACGCTAAGCTGTTCCCTGAGCCCCATCATTCTACTTCCACTGGAACACTCTTGTTGCTTGTGAGCTCCTGGAAGGGTGCTATGACTTCCCCAGGAAGTGACACAAAACTTAGTCAAGAACCCCAGATCTTTCTGTTATTTTGGACAAAGATGAACTGTATAGCTTTTTAGTAAGTATATAAATATATATAGCTAAGTATATATATTTATATACTTAGACTCTACTTAATTTATATGATTAGGAAACTATTATGTATTAGATTATGCTAATATTTTCATGATAATAAAAATAGGTTCAATGTAGTGGCTACTATTAGTTATCTACCCAACCCTTTTTTCTTCCTAACAGAACCTTGACTTTTTTTTTTTTTTTTTTAATTTTCTGCTTGTTTCATGACAAAGGTTACCTCATCCTTAGTTTCAGGATTAGATCTTAAATTGTTTAAATTACTCTAAACTTTAAACAAATTTTAGTAATCTCATTCTCCTTGCCACTGATTGGTTTAGGCGTGGACATCTATCCCAAGCAACAGACAGAAAGTTTATTTCATTCTAAGACAGAAGCACAAGAATAGATGTTATTTTTATTCCTCTGGATTTGCTGTGTTTGGCTGTGATGTAAACTTAACTGCTACATCCCATCATCTTGCTACTAGCTGCTCTTCAGCTGGCCCTCAGGGAAGGGCAAACATAAGGGAAACATTAGAGAAAGAGAAACCAGAGCACCAAGGCCCGCGGCTCCTGCTACCTCTTGACTTCTTGTTTCATGAAATAACATTCCAACAGCTCTTACAGTTTAAGTCAGTTTGGGTTGATGTGTTCTGCTACTTAAGGCAGAAAACCTCCTAATTGCTACCTTCAGGCTGTGATAATCAGGATTTTTTTTTTTAAAATCATAGAGGTAATGTAGAAATCACAGGATTATTTCTTGTTCTGTGTGGTTATGCTGATATGCGACATCTGATTTTTTCCCATTGTGACTTGTCTATAGCGCAAAATGGCAACAGACGTGACCTACTTATTTTCCCCCAATCAGAGCAAATAACAAAGTAGACTAGATGGCAATAGAAACAATAACATTGCCATAACCTCTGGTTATATTTTTCAAATAAAGAAAAGACTTCCAATGTGTCCTTTGGCATGATATAACACTAACCTTTAAAATGTCCTTTTCCTTTGCTTTGACATTCTACAGACCAGCAAAAAATAAATGCAACTTGATGAGATGTAATGGCTAGTGGGTGATTAGGCAATGGCAGCACTGCCATTGATTGACCTATTTCTAGATTTATAAGCAGTAGCATTTACTTTTACATGGAAGACGAGTCATACAATAAGCAAAAGCTATTTAAAGTATAATTACAAAGTGATCACAACTGAAAATGGTCTGTTTCTCAAACATTTTGGATGAGTTATGCATATCCATACTATTTATCACCTTGTATTACTTTTTATCATATAAATTTGATACTTTTCAAACTTAAGGCTTAATTTATGAGAATGAGTGGTAAACAAAGGATGGAAAGAAAATTGCATATGAAATATTTCATAGTATAATTTGTTTTACTGAAAATAGCTATGCAATTAAAAAGTATTCACCAAATGCAATTGAATACGTGTGAAGCCAACCATTCTATTCTGTAAATTCCATCAGTTGGTCTTTTGGTTGTTGTTGTTGTTTCTGTTTAGTGAAGACATTCAGAGCAGGTCATTTCCCATTTCCAGTTGTGCTCCTCTCTCCAGCCCTTAAGTTTGGGATTCTTTAAAACTCAGTCCAGGGTACTCTCCTCTTTTACTGTGTACTTGCTTGAATCCCTGGCTTCAATTTCAATCTATATGCTAAGGCCTATCAAATTTCCATATCCTCTATATTCTAGACATGTATATTCATCTCCCTAGTTGAATATTTCATAAGCATTTCAAACCGAACATGTTCAAACCTTAATTCATGTCATCCCTCTCCAAACCAAGGACTCACATCAGTGATTGACACTAAAATCCACCTACTTTAATAACAAAAAAATTAGTTATCATCATTGACCCTCTCCTCTCATACTTCACAATTCCCATTTCAATCATTCTCAAATGCTTGAGATTTTAAAAATGGTTATATTGATATAATTTTATGTACTGCAAAATTCATCATTTAAAGTGCCCAATTGAATATTTGTTTGTATACTCAAAGGGTTGTACAGCCATCACCACAACGTAATTTTGGAACATTTTTGTCCCCTGACAAAAGAAACCCTTTATCTATTAGCAGTCACTCACCATCTCTCTTCTCCTGTAACCCTAGGCTACTTTTTGTCATTAAATTTTTTCCCCACTTTGGATATTATATATAAATAGAATGATACAATATGTGATCTTTTGTGACTTTCTTTTTTAACTTTTCAAATTTTTTAAATTGATATAATTATACATATTTTGGGGGTATAAGGAATATTTTGATATATATATATATATATACAATATGTAATAATCAAATCAGGGCAATTGGGATATACATCACTTCAAATATTTATCTTTTCTTTGTGTTGGGAACATTACAATTCTCTTCTAGCTATTTTGAAATATTCAATAAATAATTGTTAACTATAATTTCCCTACTGTACTATTAAAACTAGAATTTATTTCTTCTATATAACTGTATATTTATTCCCATTAACCAGCTTTTCTTCATTACTCCTGTCTCTGCTTCCATTCCCAGCCTCTGGTAACCACCATTCTACTCTCTACCTCCATAAGATCCACATTTTTTAGCTCTCACCTCTGAGTGAGAACATGTGATATTTGTCTTTCTGTGCCTAGCCTATTTCACTTAACATAATGACTTCCAGTTCCATCCAAGTTGCTGCGTTTGATAGAATTTCATTCTTTTTTATGGCTGAATAATATTCCATTGGGTATATATACCACATTTCCTTTATCCATTATCCATTGATGAACATTTAAGTTGATTCAATCTCTTGGCTTTTGTGAATGTGAATAGTGCTGTAATAAACACGGGAGTGCAGATATCTCTTCAATATACAGATTTCCTTTCTTTTGGATACACACCCATTAGTGGGACTGCTGGATCATAAGGTAGTTCTATTTTAAGGTTTTTTAAGGAACCTCCACACTGTTTTCCATAATGGCTGTCCTACTTAACATTTCCGCCAATAATGTATGTGTTCCTCTTTCTCTGCATCCTTGCCAGTGTTTGTTATTTTTTGCCTTTTTGATAGTAGACTGGGGAGAGATGATATTTCACTGTGGTTTTGATTTGCATTTCCCTTATGATTAGTAATGTTAAGTATTTTGTAAATATACCTTTGGGCTATTTATATATCTTGTTTTGAGAAATGTCTATTCAGGTTTTTTGCCCATTTTTAAATCAGATTTTTTGTTATTTTGCTGTTGAGTTCCTTGCATGTTCTAGTTATGAATCCCTTGATGGATACATAGTTGCAAATATTTTCTCCCATTCTGTGAGTTGTCTCTTCACACTATTGATCCCTTTGCTGTACAGAAGCTTTTTAATCTGATGTGATCCCATTTATCCAATTTTGCTTTGGTTGCTTGTGCTTTGGAGGTATTACTCAAGAAGTGCTTGCCCAGACCAATGTCCTTAAGCATTTTTCCAATGTTTTCTTTTAGTAGTTTCATAGTTTCAAGTCTTAGATTTAAGTCTTTAATCCATTTTGATTTGATTTTTGTATATGGTGAAAGATGGGTATATAGTTTCTTTCTTCTGCATATGGATATCCAATTTTCCCAGCACAATTTATTAAAGAGACTGTCCTTTTCCCATATTTTCTTGGCAACTTTATAAAGAATGAGTTGGCTGTAAGTGCATGGAATTATTTCTGTGTTCTCTATTCTGTTCCACTTGTTTATGTGTCTGTTTTTATGCCAGTACCATGCTGTCTTGGTTATTTTTGCTTTGTAGTATAACTTAAAATCAGGTAATGTGACGCCTCCATTTTATTTTTTTGCTCAGAATTGCACTTTCATGAGCACATTTTAAAAGTTCATTCATGTTGTAGCCTGTATCATTACTTCCCTTCTTTTTATTGCCAAAAATATTCCATCAAATGGTTATACTACATTTTATTTATCCTTTCATCAGTTGATGGGCATTTGAGCTGATTCTGCTTTTGGACTATTATGAATATTGCTTCTATGAACACTCATGTGCAAGTTTTATTCAGGATATAGATTTTTATTTCTCTTGGCTATATACATAGGAGTGGAATTGCTATATCACAATGTAAATCTATGTTTCATATTTTGAGGAACTACCAAATGGTTTCCCAAATATGCTGCACCATTTTACATTCCTACTAGAAGTATACCAGAGTTTCTATTTTTCCATATTCCTGCTAATACTTGCTATTGTTGGTCTTTTTTTTTTCTTTTTTACTTTCAGAGAATTTATTTGTTATTTGCTTAGAGAGTAGCTCCTGTTTTGCAATGCTTTCTACCAGATGTCAGAAGGCAAAACTTTCAGAGGTATTTTCCATTTGCTACTTAAGAAAAAAAAAATATGGACATCTCAAAACCTGTTTTAAATTTACTTTGAAAGAAAAACTATCTTCTGCAAAGGCTCTTCAGCTTATTTTTTTTCCTTTTTTTATTTCAAAATATTATAGGGGTACAAATGTTTTTGGTTACATGGATCACTTTTGTAATGCTTGAGTCAGGGCTATAAGTATGGCCATCACCCAGATAGTGTTCATTGTACCCGTTAGGTAGATTTGACCCATCCCCTCATCCACCCTCCCCACTTCTTGATTTCCACTGAATTTTACTTCCTTCTGTGCACATGTGTGCTCATCAGTTAGTTCCAATTTAATAGTGAGTACATGTGGTGTTTGCTTTTCCATTCTTTAGATATTTCACTTAGGATAGTGGTCTCTAGTTCCATCCAAATTGTTGCAAGAAGCATTAATTCATCCTTTTTATGGCTGAGTAGTATTCCATGGTATACGTATACCACATTTTGTTAATTTACTTGGTCTTTTTTTTTAAATTCTAGTTATCCTAATGGATGTCAAGTAGTATCTTATAGTTTTGACGTGCAATTCTCTGAAGTCTAATAATTTTGTGTATTTTTTCATGTACTTATTGGCTATTTGTATATCTTATTAATTTTTTCTTTTGTCACTTGTGTTTTGGTATCATGTCTAAGAATCTACTGTCTAACACAAGTTGCAAATATTTACTCTTATGTTTTCTTACAAGGGATTTATAGTCTTAGTTCTTACACTTGGATCTGTGATCCATTCTGGGGTATTTTTTTGTGTATTATGTGAGCTAGGGGACCAATTTCATTTTTTTGTGTGTGGATCTCTAGTTGTCTCTGTGCCATTTGTTGTGCCATTGTTTTATCTTGGCACCTTTGTTGAAAATCATCTGACCACAATGATTTTATTTCTGGGTTCTCAATTCTATTCCTTTGATCCATATGTCTATCCTTATGCAAGTACCATAATGTCTTGATTACTGTAGTTTTGTAGTATGTTTTGAAATTGGGATATGTGAGTGTTCCAACTTTGTTCTTTTTCAAAAATGTTTCGGTCATCCTGAGTCCCTTGCATTTCTACGTAAAATCTAGAATCAGCATGGCAATTTCCTAAAAAAGCAGGCTGGGATTTTGATAGAGATTGCATTGAATCTGCAGATCAATTTGGAAACTATTTCTATCTTAACAATATTATTTATCCTGATCCAGGAAATGGGCATATTTTTCCATTTATTTTTGTCTTAATTCCTTTCAACAATGTTTTATATTTTAAGTGCACTAGTTTTGCACTGCTTTTGTAACTTTATATCTAAGTATTTTGTTTTTTGATGCTATTTTAAATGTGATTATTTTCTTAATTTCATTTTTGTAATGTTCTTTGTTAATGTATAGAATACAATTAATTTTTGAATATTGATCTTATATCTTGCAACTAAACAGTTGAGATTTTAAACCCTAACTCTTTCTCTTATATCTCTGCAGTCTTTTTCTAGTTGATCTTTGTTGTTTCATAATTTAATTTTAATTGACACATAATAATTGCACATAAAATAATGTGATGTTTTGATACATTATATAATGATCAAATTAGAGTAATTAGCATATCCATCATCTAACACATTTATAATTTTTTTTTTGTGTGGAGAGAATATCCAAAATTCTCCCTTCTGGCCATTTTCAAATATACTGTATGTTATTATCTAAATCATTCTACTGTGTAATAGCACACCAGAACTTATTTCTCATGTTTAACTGTAACATAGTATCTAGTACCCATTGACCAGCTTCTCTCAATTCCCCCAATTCCCTTCCTCCCCCAGCTTGGTAACCACTATTCTACTCTCTACTTGTAGGGAATCAGCTTTCTTAGATTCCACGTATGAATGAGATAATGCAGTATTTGTCTTTTTGTTCCTGGCTATTTCACTTAACACAATATCCTCCACATTCATCCATGTTGCTGCAAATGACAGGATTTCATTCTTTTTCATGGCCAAATATGATTCCAACATTTGTATGTCTTCTTTTGAGAAATGTCTCAAGTCTTTAGCCTATTTTTAAATTGGATTCTTTGGGGATTTTTGGTTTTTAATGATTTGTTTGAGTTCCTTATATATTCTGGATATTAACATCCTTGTCATATGTATCATTTACAAATATTTTCTCTTATTCTGTAGGTTGTCTTTTCATACTACTGATTGTTTCCTTTGCTGTAAAGAAGCTTCTTAGTTTGATGCAATTCCATTTTTTTATTTTTGCTTTTTTTGCCCATGCTTTTTGGAGGTCTTATCAAAAAATCCTTGCCTAGACTATTGTCATGAAGTGCTTCTCCCTTCTTTTCTTCTAGTAGTTTTATATTTTCAGGTCTTACATTGAGCCTAAGAATACTGAGTTATAGAAATGCCCCCTGTATTTCTGGAGACAAGATTTGATTTCAGAAGTCAAATAAGGCTTTGCCTTAAAGAAAAAATAAATGTGTTAGTTCAAAAGCTGCCTCACCTCAGGAGGGCGTCTCATTGGTCAGTGACAGCTGCATTTCAAAGAGACAGCTGTAAGCTGGGCCTATGGTTCTCACCTGTTTTGAAAGACAAGACAGGCTTCACCTAGGGCCATAGGTTGCCAGAAGCTGATCAAAGGCCACCGGAGATGAGAGCTGATCAGATAGATATGCTAATGCCCAAGCCAGGCCCAGACGGAACCATGCGGTTAAAGTAATTAACACAAGGCACAGCTCATGTTGACTTCTGAGATCGTCTCTGTCTCCAAGAACACAATTACCGGAGCCATGATGTCTCTGTTTTTTGCTAAAGTAATAGCCTTATCATAAAACTTAGAAGTTTGCCCTAAGAAGATTTTTTAACTCATTGTTCACCTAGATAGAGTTAGTTAAAGGATCTGTAGTAGCCTTTTAGAAGACTTTGACCCTAAACCAAACTGCCTGTTAGTATGTAAATCCTGTTGCCCTTGGCAACCCGAGCATGTATATGCCCTGTAAGTACCCATGTAAAAAGTTCAGTCTTTGATATATTTCCACGGGAAGAAATATATCCATCCGGACACCCTCCCTTTGTCTATCTTCATAAACCTTTATTTTATAAACTATGTCTTTGGCTCTGAGTATTATTATTAATTTATTTTTATTTCTGTTTCCTACTATTTTTTCATTCTTTGCGACAACTCCTGCCTGAGAGACCCGACCGGAAAGTAAAAAACCTCTTTTCAGGGAGTGTAGCTAACTCCCCGCAGTCTTACATTTACATTTGCAATTCATTTTGAGTTGATTTTTGTATATAGTGAGAGATAGGGGTCTAGTTTCATTTTTCTGCATGTGGATATCCAGTTTGCCTATCACAATTTATTGAAGAAACTGTTTCTTCTTTTTTAAAATCCTTTTATTTTAGTTGACACATGCTACTTGTCCATATTTATGTGGTACACAGTGAATCAGGGTAATTAGCAAATCTCTCAAACATTTGTCTTTTCTACAATTTGTGTTCTTGGTGCTTTTGTCAAAAATCAATTGGCTGCAGCATCACTGATAAATTATATTTGATTTGACACTGGAATCACAACTAAATTGTTTTGGATCAAAAAAAATCAATTGGCTGCACATGCATGGATTTATTTCTGGGCTCTTTATTCTATTTCACTGGTGTGTGTCTCTTTTTATGCCAGTACCATGTTATTTTAGTTACTATAGATTTGTAGTAGATTTTGAAGTCAGGTAGTATGATACCTTCAGCTTTAATCTTTTTGCTCAAGATTGCTTTGGGTATTCACAGTTCCATACCATTTTAGGATTATCTTTTCTATTTCATTGAAGAATATCATTGATAATTTGATAATAGTTGCATTGAATGGTTGCATTGAATCTGTAGATTGTTTTGGACAGTATGGCCATTTTAACAATATTAATTCTTCCAATCTATGAATGTGGGCTATCTTTCTATTTATTTGTATCCTCTTCACTATTTTAAAGTCAATGTTTTACTGTTTTCTTCCTAGAGATTATTCAGTTTCTTGGCTAAATTTATTCCTAGATATTTTATTATTTTTTGTAGCTATTGTAAAGGAGATTATTTTCTTGATTTTTTAAAATAGTTCAGTATTAGCATTTTCTTAGTTTATTTAGTGTTACTAAAATAGAAATAACTGAAGCTGGGTATTTACAAAGCAAAAAGGTTTATTTAGCTCATGATTCTGTAGGCAGTGAAGTACAAGAAACACGACACCTGCATCTGCTCACTTTCTGGTAAGGGCTTTTTGTGATGTGTCATAACAGGTTAGAGAAGGTCAAAGGAGAAGTAGACATGTGTAAAGTGGTAAAATGTGCGGGTCATTCTGGCTCTACAATAACTCAGTGTTGCAGAGACAAATCTACTCCTGTGAAAACTAATACAGTCTCAGCAGAGTGAAAAATTACCACCATGAGAAAAGCATCAAGCCACTCATGAAGATGGAGCCTTTGTAATTTATAAAGAAGAGAGGTTTATTTAGTTCATGGTTCTGCAGGCTGGAAAGTTCAAGATTGGGCAGCTGCATCTGGTGATGGCCTCATGCTGCTTCAACTCACGATAGAAAGCCAAAGGGGAGATGGACATGTCCAGAGAGACCACATGGCAAGAGAGGAAACAAGAAAGCAAAACCAAGGGAGCCAGACTCTTTCTAACAACCTGCTCTCTCAGGAGCTACTCCATTCCCACGTGAGCAGGAACTCACACACTTCTGCAGGGGGGCATTAATCTATTAGTGAGAGAACCACTCCCATGACACAGACAGCTCTTATTATGCCCACCTGCTAACACTGCCACATCGAGGATCAAATTTCAACATGAGTTTTGGCAGAGACAAACCACATCCAAACCATAGGAAATTACTGCCCTCAATTCAACTTTGCCTCCTCCACTTCTATACCTTTCAGCCACCACAATATTTTCCAAGTGAGATTTGATCATGTCATCCTTCTCGTAAAATCCTTAACATCTCACTGTTTGTATAATACTGAACAAGCTTATGGTAATGTTCTAAGGGTCCCACATGGTTTGGCCCTGCCTGCATCTCCAGGCCTACGTTACATGCAGAATACTGCTCCTCACCTTTTGATGTCTAGTCACGCTTGTCTCCTGTCAGATCCTGGATCATGGTACCCTTTTTCCTTGAATGACACCCTTTTCCCCTCTGACTAAATGCTCCCTTCTCCACTCTTACCTGAATAACTCCACATCATCTTCCAGATCTTGGGGAACCCTCCTGTGACCTCTGTATTAGGCCAAATTTTCTTTAGTTTCAACCTTCATGATGTCACATATCTTTTCTGCATAACAATTATTCTTGTTTATAATTAAACACTTGATGGTTTTAGAACTTAATTAGTGACTATATCTTTTAAAAGACAATAACAAAATGTTAGCAATTATATCTATTTTGTTCCAATGTATCCTTTGAGCCTGACACCTAGAAAGGTTTCAAATAAAAATATGTTGAATAAATGAGTTCTTATTACAGTTTCTGGCAAGTAGTTTCTACCTGGAGTATATTGTTTCCGTGTGATTGTTAGAGACGTGAATAGAAGTGGATGCTGTTTGGCTTGTTAAGTTCCAAAGGTGATAGCATTGTTCTCTCTGATCAAAGAAATTTATTCAAGAGTTTTAAGGTTCAGGAACATTCAATTGTGGCTATCAAATGTGTTTTTAGAAACATTCTTTCTTAGCTTAAAAAAGATATCTTATTATTTATATCAGTTTTGCATTTAGAAATATTCATCTTCTTTTAACAGAGAGTCACTAATGAGGATGACACCTTAAAAAGAGCATGGTCCTAAGGTTCTTCATAACTGTGTGGCTTTTTGTAAGTTACTTAATGTCTTTTAACCTCAGGGCTCTAATCAGTGAAATAGCTACCTCATTGATTGTAAGCAAAATTCCTAGTCCAGAAAAATGGTTAGTTTATTTCTCCTCTCTGTATCTATTTGCCTCTCATCTCTACCCCAAAGGTTTTCAGTCTGACAGTATGTGTTATAATCATTTGAACCAGAAGTCTTGAAAATGCAATGCACGCATATGAGGAATCATAAAGATGATCCATTGGAGATAAGAAGAAAATGTTAGAACTTTAACTTATAGGCATACCTCATTTTATTATGCTTCACTTTATTACACTTCACAAATATTGTGTTTCTTACAAATTGAAGGTTTGTGTCAACCCTGTGTCGAGCAAGTCTACTGTTGCCATTTTTTCCAACAACCTGTGCTCACTTCATGTCTCTGTGTCACATTTTGGTGATTCTGGCAATATTCCAATCTTTTTCATCATTATTATATCTGTTATGGTGATCTGTGAACAGTGGTCTTTGATGTTACTCTTGTAATTCTTTTAGGATGGCGCAAACCACATATGACAATGAATTTAATCAATAAATGTGTGTGTTCTGACTGCTCCACTGACTGGCCATTCTTCCAACTCTCTTTCTCTTCTTGGGATTCTCTATTCCCTGAGACACAACAATATTGAAATTAGGCCAGTTAATAACCCTATAATGGCCTCTCTATATTCTAGCGACAGGAAGAGTCATACATCTCTCACTGTAACTCAAAAGCTAGAGATGATTGAGTTTAATGTGAAAGCTGAGATAGGCGGAAAACTTGGCCTCTTGCATCAGACAGTTAGCCAAATTGTGAATTCAACCGAAAAGTTCTAGAAATAAATTAACAGTGCGACTCCAGTAAACATGCAGACAATAAGAAAGCAAAACAGTCTCATTGCTGCTATGGAGAAAGTTTTAGTGGTCTGGGTGAAAGATCAAAGCAGCCACAGCATTCCTGAAGCCAAAGCCTACTCCAGAGCAAGGCAGTAACTTTCCTGGGAAGGGTAAGCAAGGTGCAGGAGAAACGTTTTAAGCTAACAGAAATCGGTTTATGAAGTTTAAGGAAAGAAAACATTTCCATTACATGAAAGTGCTTTGTGAAGCAGCAAGTGCTGACATAGAAGCTGCAGCGAGTTATCCAGAAGATCTGGTTGACATCACTGACAAAGGTGGCTGGCTACAATAAACAGCAGATATTCAATGCAGACAGAATAGCTTTATACTGGAAGAAGATGCTCTGTAGTAATTTCATGGCTAGAAAGAAGAAGTCAATGCCTGGCTTCAAAGCTTCCAAGGACAGGCTGACTCTCTTGTTAGGGTATAATGCAGCTGGTGACTTTAAGTTGATGTCAATGCTCATTTTGCATTAAGAAAATCCTAGAGTCCTTAAGATTGATGCTAAATCTACTCTTCCTGGGCTCTGGAAATGGAAAAGCAAAGGCTGGATGAGAGTATGTCTGTTTATGGCATGATTTACTGAATGTTTTAGGCCCACTATTCAGATCTACTGCTCAGAAAAAAGATTCCTTTCAAAATATTACTGCTCACTGACATTGCACCTACTCACTCAAGAATTTTGATGAATATGTGCGCAGACATTGATGTTTTCACACCTACTAACAAAACACCTATTCTGTGGCCCATGGATCAAGGTGTAATTTTTACTCTTAAGCCTTATTACTAAGGAAATAAGTTTTGTAAAGCTATAGCTGCCATAGACAGTGATTCCTCTGATGGATCTCAGCAAAATAAAATGGAAATCTTCTGGAAAGAATTCACTATTCTAGATGCCATTATGGAATTCATGATTCAGGGAAGAATCAAAATATCAACATTAACAGGAGTCTGGAAGAAGTTGATTCCAACCCTCATGAATGACTATGAGGGGTTCAAGAATTCAGTGGGAAAAGTTACTGCAGATAGGATAGAAACAGCTAGAGAGCTAGAATTAGAAGTGGAGCCTGAAGATTTTACAGAATTTCCTACAATCTTATGATAAAATTTGAATGGATAGGAATTCCTTCTTATAACTGAGCAAAGAAAGTGGTTTCCTAAAATGGAACGTACTCCTGGTAAAGATGCTGTGAACATTGTTGAGATGACAATAGGAGATTTAGAATATTACATAAATTTAATTGAGAAAACAGCAGCAAGGTTTGAGGGGATTAACTCCAATTTTGAAAGAGTTTCTACTGTGAGTAAAATGCTATCACGTAGTATCTCCCACTACAGAAAAGTCTTTCTCTATGGAGAAAAGTCACCGTGGAAAACTTGACTGTTGTCTTATTTTAACAAATTGCGGCTGGGTGAGCGGCTCACTCCTGGAATCCTAGCACTCTGGGAGGCCGAGCCTGGTGGATTATTTGAGCTCAGGAGTTCAAGACCAGCCTGAGCAAGAGCGAGACCCCGTCTCTACTGAAAAAATAGAAAGAAATTATCTGGCCAACTAAAATATATATAGAAAAAATTAGCCAGGCATGGTGGCATGTGCCTGTAGTCCCAGCTACTCGGGAGGCTGAGGCAGGAGGATCGCTTAAGCCCAGGAGTTTGAGGTTGCTGTGAGCTAGGCTGATGCCACGGCACTCTAGCCTGGGCAGCACAGTGAGACTCTGCCTCAAAGAAAAAAAAAAAGAAAAACCAAATTTCTACAGCAAGCACCACCCCATCCAGTCGGTCAGCAGGCACCAAGATTGAGGCAAGACCCTCCACCAACAAACAATTTATGACTTCTTCAACATTTAGAAGATTGTTAGCATTATTATTTTTAGAAAAAAAGTATTTTTAAATTAAGGTATGTACTTTTTTTAGGCATAATGCTATTGTACTCTTATAGAATACAGTATAGTATAAACATACCTTTTATATGCACTAGGAAACCAAAAAAATTGTGTGACTCACTTTATTGAGATTATCTGGAACCAAGCCTGCATTATATCCAAGGTATGCTTGTATTTTTATATTTATTATTTATATAAAATATAAATAATAAAGATTGATGCTGATAACTTCAGTTCATGTTTAGTAAAATTAAAAATCATATCTAATTTCAACAAAACTAACCTTCAAAAAATGGACAAGTTGCTTAAAAATAGTCCTGCAAAAAACCTCTACTTGAAGATAACTTCCAGAGCTAATGTCTCTGCTCTTTGCAGGCACATCCTGGGTAGCTCAATAAAACCAAAAGCATCCTAATCTAATCATACTGTTGTATACCACCTGAAGTTTGTTTTTAAAAATAATCACAGTTAATCAGAACTTTCTTAGTAAATATGACATTTTGTTTTTTCACAATGAGAAAGAAACTCATCCCAAGGAGAGAGCATTTTGCAGACAGGTATTTGGAAACACGCTGTTGCAAACATGTTACCTATAAAGACTCATTACTATCCACATAAAAAGAAGCTAGAAATCATTTTTTAAGCAGTTCCTATGAACAACTGGCTCAAGGGCTACAGAAATTCAACATAAAACCAATTTCAACAAAATCCTGGCCTAATTATATGTGGATTAAAAAATGCATGTCGTAATTATTAATGCAATCACTGGTGTATTTCTTCCATTTGTAATTAAGGATTTTCAAGGTATTTTATTTTGCTAAAAATGGCAATGTCAGCTCTTAAAACCAAGTACAACTTAGTACTAAAATGCATTTTACTGAGAAATGAACTTTGGATGCTGTAACAAAAATATTGAAGCATTTACAGTGAGATAGTTTTGTATTCTTTGCCAGTAAATTATTTATAAAAGCATTTGTCTTATTTTTGAAGAATTATACTTTGTGTATATCTTAAAATGTATGCAATATTTCAGCACAATATATATAAATATAATTTTAAATATGTAATTCTACATATACTTAGGGGACATGCTCATTTTTTTTCTTTTTTATATAATATTTGTATTAATTAACTGCTGGGCACTCAATCTCATTTATACTTTTTTTCTGTATATTTTTGACATAAACAATCTTTGACTACCTCTTCATATGACAATTTGATTTTTTTTTTCTTTTTTTTGATAGGAATTAGTGTTCAGAAAAGTTTGGAGAACCCTAGAAGTAACTTCTGCAAAGAAACTCTTAATTAATTATACAACTCTAGACTACAAATATACCCTCTTCCTCCTTTTCTGCAACATATGCTTTAACTCATCAGCCTTATGCCTCTGGTTTTGTTCTCTATTCCTTAAAAATCATATTTTCTTTCTTTTTGATTGCTTTTCTAAGTTATTCTTTCCATCCTTTTTGGGAACTCCTCATTATCACTTAAGTTTGAATAGTGTTTTTATAGCCTTTCATCTTCTTCTCTAGCTGGAGACCGGCTCATAGGCCCAGGGCATATAATTGGCAAATCCCTCAGGCGCTGAGACAAACATAGCTCCTACCAGGGGGTCACCAGAACGGGTCCTCCTGGTATCCGTTCCCTGGAGGGTCTGGCTGAGCTCTTTTCTTCCTCACCTTCTGTGCAGGCTGCTCTTAAAACTACTCCAGTTTATTTTCTCCCCCTCATCAGGAAATCTCTTTATTAGGAAATTACACTAATTCACACAAATGCATCTGACTCAATCCCCTTAGGTAACTGCAGCAAATACACTGAGATACCAGGGATCGGTCAAAACGTCCCATTCCTGCTTTCTCTTCTTTGGAGAGGTTTGTTTGCAACTTGACTCCTAAGAAATTTGTGTTTTTAAAAATTAGTATTGCAAACAGATTTGCTTGAGAAAAACCTGGTCTTTACATTTTGTAATTTTATTCATGGTTTAAAAGGTTTCTATAGAAGAAGTATGAATTAAGACAAAGCTAATGAATTAAAAAGTGAGTTATGTAAATACCTTTACACACGCACACACACACACACACACACAGACTGCTCTAACTGAAATAATTTAAACAAAAACTAAAAAGGAAATAGTAGGGAAGAAATGTCTCCTTTGTCCTTTTTTCCTCTCAAGGTGACATACTATTTATCAGAAATGAGAAACAGAGGTCTGAGGAATTGGAGGGCAGGTTCTACCTGTAAGTCCAAGACACGTGGAGGGGGTTACCAGCCTCGCTAGTGGAAGAACATTGTAAGGGCTGGGCCTGTATCTAGTGCAGTCTATAAACGGAGTGCTACATCACAAATTGAGAAACATCAACGTCCTTGGAGAAAAAAAGGGATGAGAGTTGAAAAGACTGATTCGATTAATTATGCTAGATAACTCCCTCCACAGTGGATGCCGTTAGGGATTTTTCCACATGTGCTGGATCTTGGAAATCAGTGGCAAGGTCTCTGATATATATCTGCTAAAAACCTGGATGAAAATCAAGTCAGTCAATCACTTGGCTTCTTTATTCTTATGGTGCCAAAATATATATATATTTTAAAAATCCATGTTCTAATAGAATGTTTGCATATTTATATGATTCATTGCTGTCATGTTTACACATCTTTCTATTAGCATATTTCCATAAACATTTATAGTAAAATTTATTTCCATGTGGAATGCCCCAAAGTCATCACTGTTTGGGAAAAAAGTACATTTCTAGTCACCGTGTAAGTCATCAGATAATGGCCACTGCTAGAGGTAGGATTTTGACACAGAAAGAACAAAGGTCTGATCTCATAAAACAATCTCCCTCTTCCTATCTTTTCGGTTCAGCTACTAACTTAAAAAATATGTTTAGGTTGTTGGCAGTTTATTATATCCAGAAGGAAACTTGACTTCCTTTTTAGAGGTGAAAAAATCTGAAAGTGCAGAACACTCAAAATAGCACTTACCTTTAAGATAAGTGAAATATATTCAAATTTAAAGCATAGTTACCCTTTTGATTAGTAACTTACAGTCTATAAAGCATGTGCTTGGAGGAAAGGTGCCACATAAAAAACAACTATAGCTATGAAGAAGTGTGGTGTGAAAATTATAACTTAGTTTTAAATGTCTTTTAATGCCGATTTAACCATTTGAGGAAAAAAAATCATGATATTTTCCCTATAAAAGTTTCCAAATCAACTAGAAAGGTTGTTTTTTCTTACTTTCACTGCACAGAGTAAACTAGAACTTTAAGTGTTATTTTCTCACCATAATCCCATATGTCATTGAATTAAGTAAATAAAATTGTAAAATGATTAATCAGTTATGTTCTAGGTTTCTTAAACAGTGGACCATGATTTGTGGCTTTCCAGTTATTAGTGGACAAGGAAGGCAAGCTGGAGAGGGAGTGGGATTATATTTAGATAGGTGCGTATTTTTTTTCTTTACTATTCTAGTCTAAGAAACTGTCCTCCAAAGTCATTTTGCTTTGAAGCATTGTCTCATTAAATGAGGAGATAAGGGATTCATATGAGGTGATGGAGATTTGTGGGGTACATAATTTGGTTCCAAGAAAAGCAACAACTCAGTTGATCCAGAGATAATGGCAGAAACAATCGGAAGCAAACTCCAGGATGGTCTAGCGAGAAAGCATAGAACTACGTAAGGAAATAATGGGAACCGTGTATGCGCCCAGGCCGAGGATTCCCTCTTGCTAAATGTATACATTGGCTAAGTATGTACTGAATGCAGATGAACACATTCATCTGTAACGTGGTGTGGGTCTTTTAGAGGTTAAGGGAGGCATGATGAGGCTAAGGGGTATTACGGGTCTACTGAGCCCTGTGAGCTGTTGAGCTGCCTGTGTTGGGCATGACCACCTGCATGCTCGTGTTGAGCCCAGTGGAGGCTGTAATTGTTTAAAGAGTAGAATTCTCCTGATCAATAAAATATAATTTATCTTCATTTAGATTGTAAAATATACTGCTTTTTTTTTCTTTTCTGTTTAAGAAAATATGTGTGATTCCAATTTGAACCAGTTGACCAGATTTTATTCTTTGGAGCAAACATGTGCTACTTTTACAATTTAAGCAAGTAATATTTGAGTTCAAGTTGTTTTAAGTTCTGCATAGAGTGTAGGATGACTGGCAACTTATTACTGTAAGTCGGAAAGTGCTTTAAAAAAATCTTGAAAGGATTAGTGGAAACATATGAAGAAGATACCACGGGGAAGGGATTCAGATGCGAAGATACACAATGAGCCTGCTGCAAGCCAATTTTCCAGGTAAAGGTCTTGGTAAGGTTGGACACCTCTCTCCAGTGGAAAGGTTAGACATGCACTCTCAGGAATATGTGCCCTTCAGCAAGATAACATGGGATTTATATCCATCTTTCAGTTAATAAGACTTGGGCCTTCTATGAGGAAATAGTCCCCGATTAGAGACCATTGCTAGGGTTCAAATCACTCAAATTCTGCTGTCTTCCTTTTGTTTTCCCTTTTACACTTAATTTATTTTCATACATGATTACTCTGGATTATAGTTCAGTTTCTGGGTGTTATTTAGGATTTTTTAAAAATTGATATTTATCTTTCATTTTGATTTCCCTATAGAAAAATAAAGTCAAATGATCCATATTTTGTAAATAACCTTAACATTTTGGAATACAGGCTAAGATGTGCTTACATTTCATCACAGCATCAGATTGGATGGCACGTTTGATAAAATGCAAATACAGCAATGAGATGTGATTCAATGTGGGTGGGGAAGGTGGGTGAATTGATTAGTAACGAAGGTCAACAGGAACACTGGGCCAAAAAAGAGGTCTCTGCTTTGTGAGACAGGAAGTACTGCTCATACGTTAAGTGCTATTTTTTAGGTTTAGATGTGGTTTAAGTGATTTTTTTAAAAGGATGACAGCTCTGCCAGCATTGCAGAAGCTGGCTTATTTATAGACGAAACTGGAAACAGGACAGCTACGTTAAACACGATTACAGTGGGGAGGAGAAAGATTCTGACGGTTGGAACTAAGGTAGCGGGAGTGGACGGGAGAGTCTAGATTCTAGAGATGTTTAGGACATAGGAGATGGTTTGGTGGTACTTGGGCATGAGGAATGAGATGGTGAGATAAGTTATTATGCTACATTGTTTTAACAGATTGTCCAGTATTTATAGTTACAATTGCTAAAATAAAACATGGGACATTTTTACAGCAAGATCAAAAATAAAATTAAAAAGTTGTATGCAAACTATTGTTAAAACTATGTGTGCATGTGGCCAAAGACATACAACAAGTAAGAAAAGAGAAAACTGTTGTATGGATGTTATGGGTGATATATTTAAGAATTTCTTTATTGGACTCTCTGTTGTTTTCAAAAGTAATAGTAATAGCTGGCAGCTGTCAGACACCTTCCTCTGAACTTAAACTACTTGAACTCCAGTACTATTTTATTTACTTGAATTGCAAATTTAGCCAAATAATGTAAATAGAAAGAAAATTAAGTAATAAATGCAGTAAAATATGCTAGTAAATTTTTAAAAATGAGCCAAAAGACCTTGCTTTGTATCTTTTAAAGCTGTAATACTACAGTCCCCAACCGTCGTGCCGCGGACGGGTACAAGTCTGTGTGCTGTTAGGAACTGGGCCACACAGCAGGAGGTGAGCAGCAGACAAGCCAGCGAAGCTTCATCTGTACTTACAGCTGCTCCCCATCACTTGCATCACCATATAAGCTCCGCCTCCTGTCACATCAGCAGTGGCATTAGATTCTCATAGGAGTTCGAATCCTACTGTTAACTGTGCAAGTGAGGGATCTAGGTTGCACACTCCTTATGAGACTCTCATGCCTGATGATCTGAGGTAGAGCCGAGGCGGTGATGCTGGTGCTGGGGAGCAGCTGCAAATACAGATTATCATTAGCAGAGCGGTTTGCACAATAAATGGAATGTGCTTGAATCATCCCAAAACCACGCCCCCTCTGCCCTGGTCCATGAAAAAATCATCTTCCATGAAACCGGTCCCCAGTGCCAAAAAGGTTGGGGACTGCTGCTTTAATATGATAAATATTATTCATGTGAAGCAATATTGAATTGTGCTATTCATTATTTAAGCATCTTCTTGTCATCTTGGACAAAATTTAAACCATCAGGACCATGATATCTTTATCTGTAAAGTGGACATAAGGAATCATATATCTCAATGTTTTGAAAATGATTAAATGATAGAATATGTGTAAAGTAGTATGCAAAGTGCCTGGAAAATATTGGTTGCCCAACATGAGTTACTAGTATTTTCCCTACGCCTCCCCCTTTTATGATAAGCCTAATTATTAATAAATAAGAAATATTTGTAGAGCATGGCCTTACAGATAATACATAGACCCATATCTTTTTAGATTTGTTCTGGGAACTTACAAAGAAAGCTTCTCTTAGGCTTGTGAAAAAGAGAGGAAGGGTGTAGCTATCAATCCAGATCACTCGGTAAATATTTGTATGAGCTCAGTGCCAGAGTGTATTGTCTACTTCCCGTTCTTGGAAAGGTTCCTTTCTTATGAGTCTTGATTTCATTTTTGTGAATCTCTAATGTACCATTTATCAATATATGAGAACTGAGATATAATTAGTGTATTAGATTGCTCAGGAACAAAGTAAAGAATGCAAAATCATGACATATTTTGTAAAGCTAGTTTCTTCCTCCAAATCCTTCTGGATACTTCAGACACAATATGAGAAAGATGCAGACCATCTGGCCATTGGCCATTTGTCCATGTAGGTTACTCTCATGATCTTCATTGACCAGTGGCATTTTCCCTTCAAGCTGGTGGCTTTCTGCTTGTTTGAGGGCCTGGTGTTTTAGTGAGGATGCACATGGTACAGTCAGCCAATTCACCTCACGCTCTCATTGCTGTTCTGGCATGGCGTTTGGGGGCAAAGTCCACCTGCTTTCAAAACCCCAACCTTGTCTCTCTTTCCCTCTGTAGGCTAGTGATAGTGGAGGTCATAGGAGTGTCTGTATGATTTGTGTGAGTTAAACAGAAGAAGTGCTCTTTGCCCTGCTTCTGGCCAAGATTTTTGTAGTCCTTCTTACAGCAAGGAGCATAAGAGAAGGAAAAGGAAGAAAGGTAAACCAAACTGGCTAATATCTCAGAATACTGCCCAAGAGATTTGGGTGCCAAGCCCACATGTATCTTTGAGAGAAAGGTGTTTTTTTAAATCATGTTTTCAATTTTAGCCCATAGCACAGTACAGACCCACAGTGTTGCTAAATAAATATCTTCCTTGGCCAAAGGTAAAGTGAGGTCCTCCATTTCACAAACTTAGGAAAGGATCATCTATGATGAAGTGCTTAAAAATGTCTCGTGCTACTTTTTTTGAAATAAGATGTTCTATTTATGAAAAAATTACTAGCATAAAACTATTTCATTCAATGCTATTTTGGGATGCAGAGAAAGATAATCTAACAGAAAAACTAGAAAAGAAGGCAAATAAATTTAATAGAGATTTTATATGTGGGCATATGATCTCATTATTGCAAATGTGAACTTTCATTGCAATCTAACTGTTTAAAGGTCATTGAAAAAAAGAAATTCCATTTGTAGATTTTGGAGTCCATAGTTATAAAAAATACGGCCAAATCCCCATAGTGTTATAAAAGTTGGCACTTGCGTTAAAATTTCCAGTGAGCATTATACACGGTGTATTATGCAGCCACTGCTGTGATAATGCTGTGTGAAAATATAGGCCTCATTGGCGAACACGCCAGATGTTTGTTTTTCTGATCCGCATGTCCGTGTGTTGCCTGGGCTGGCTCCACCTCAGGCTTCATTGAGCAGGGTCTGCTCCATCAGTCTCCTCACTCTCCTCGGCCCAGCAACTACCTGAGGAGAAACGAGAACATAAACTAAACCCTGCGAGCAGATTTTAAACCATCTCTCCCTTCAGGTCCACTAATATTCCGTGGATCAACATAAGTCATGTATCGCGCCTAGAGCTAACGGAGTGACAGAATGTCATTCTCTCAGGGAGGGGAAAGACATGAAAACAGAAGGGGGGAAGTGAGGAAAGGAATCATCATTATCAGACAACATAAACTCTAAATGTTTTTGTCTAAAACATTTCAGTTGGAATTAAGATGATCCTAATGTCAAAGAAACATAATTTTTATAAAATTATATCCCAAAATGTTAGTAAGAAAAATCAATGTAATGTTTAATGTACTATATAAACGTTAAATGTATATATAATGCTTTAAAAGTTCAAAAATTCTTATACAAAGCATTTGATAATTTTCTCAACATAGCTGGTTAAACTTTTAACAAGGTATGTGAAAATATCTTGTTAAAAGTTGAATGTAGACCTCCAAAATTTAGTGGATTGTATGAAAAGAAATTTATTGACCATGTAACAGTTCAGGGTGATTGTTGCAAGTCAGCAGAAGTGCTAGTCCACAGAGTTATTCAGGAACCTGGGCTAAGGGAGGCTCTGTCATCTTCAAAATCATTTGGTTTTCCCCGTGCAACTTAGAAGGCCTGGTGCACCTCACTTATACCTTTAATCCATAGAAACATCTAACAGCCGAGGGAGTTGGGCCATACAGTCTAGCTGTGCACCCAGGAAAAATAAGAGAGCAGGTTCGTGAACAGGTTAACAGTCTCTGCAAAAATTAGTAAAAGTCAATAAATTCTATTTAGTTAAAAAATGTTTGGCTCTTCTAGTAGGGAATATGGTAGAATAAGTTTTGAGCATGCATTGCCTTATATTTGTCTATACATAGTTTTTGTTAAATATTAAATAAAATGTAATTATATTAAAGAAAATACAATGCCAATTGATTAATTTCTTTGACAACAATCATCTAAAATGTGAGAGAGGGATATGGAAAAAATAATAAGTTCAGCAAGAAAATCTATAGTTTTAACTTCTTAAAGCATATTGTTTTGAATATGATACATGATGATAAATGTTTATTGAATGGATTAGATTCCAGTAAATAAGAACAGAGTGAAATACACAACACATCATACATTTTTAAAATAAAAAATAGAACGTTTCACTTGATGGAGTTTTAAGCTATAGATTGCTATGACTGAAAGTATGTTAGCATGAAAAGAAACTTAAATCATTAGACAACTTTTCTTCCTTTCATTTCCTTTTATTTTTAACTTCTTTTTTACTTATGAAAACCAGTAGCAGTTTACCTCAGAAAATTGCAAAATATACTCTTTAATTACTTACATCTCAGCTATGACTGGTTACATGGCCTTTATTCTTCACAAAATCTGAAACATTTATACTGTTTGTTTAGTATAATGACAAGCTTTTGAATGGCACCCTAATTTTAAACAAATTAAAGAAAGTTTCTGTATACTTTTATATATAAGGGTATTTAGTATACTCAAATATACCTCAAAATTTGTGTCTAAACTTTAACTGACATAAATAAAATGTTATGTTTTCTAAAAATGCATAACATATCAAATTCCTATTCATAGAGAAGAAGCAGTGCTGAAGTTTCCGATATAACAGGGCAGACGTCTTTTTTCCAAGTTAGTTGCTTTAATTTCACTGTGAAATAACAAAGTTTATAACTACTTTTTCCAAATGTAGCCATTCTAAAATATTCAGTGTTAGCTATGCTTCTTCTCCTCTATTTTAAAATATTGTCGCATATAAATTCTTTCAGAAATGGAAAAGCCACCCAAAGTTGCAAAAAAGAGCAAAATGAGTCATGTTTTCCATAGAAATATTATAAATTTATTTTAAGCTTTAAAACAGATATGAAGTTGATATAATAATTTAATTATGTAAGTTTTTTTATTCATATATCCTATGTGGAATGAACTTTGGATCAACTTCCAATATATTAGATAACAACTGAGCAAGATTTTTAAAGCAACAAATAACGCACCAACATATTTAGATGTACTCACATAGGATCATTTGCAATATTATTACTGTCAGACACTTTTTGCTTTTTAGATATTTCATATTTCTTGCATGTTTTACCCAAGGGAAGGGAAAGAGGCATTATCTAAAGCTATGAAGTGATTGTCTAAAAGTACAGCTTAGTCCTAAAAGGACATTGACATGCCCTGAGAATTGTGGGGCCACAACAGAATCAGGAACATCGTAATTTTCTGAACACCAGCCTCCTCCTCCCCTCACCCTAAATGAATCGTAGTGAATTTCTCTTGCATTGCACTATGTATTTCTTCTTCCTTGAGCCATCATCAGGCAACTCTTATTGACTAAATCACCACAACATGTCTCACTTTATGATAATATCGTGATACATTAATATATTCCAACATATTTAATATAATTGACTTTTAACAACTTTAACTGGTCATGCAGATGCAGTTCAATACTGCGTATAACGGGAAAAAAAAACTTACTTTCCAAGACTGTATATTAGCTAATTTAATCAAATTGTTAGCCATTTTCTAGCCCACTTGTACATATTTATCACACTCAGTTGAAAATGTTCATCCACGTCCTGAACACACCATGCCTGCCTCAAACATAAAAAACACATGTGCATGTACACACAAACACATACACACGTGCATACGCCTTGTTCTTCTTCATATCTCTATTACTAAAACTCTCTCTAAGCCTCATCTTACTCATCTATAAATGAAACTAGGACTGTATACATCACTTGTTACATTTTTTCTAAAATATTTACTAAGTGACTCTCACTCATAGGCAATAAATAATTTTTAGGTGTACAGACCTGATTAAGACATTATGCCTGCCCTTAAAAAAATTCAGTTAAATAGAGAGTGTACCAATTATTTATTGTTGCAAAACAAGTCATCCCTAATGTGACCAATGACCAGATTTTCCTGGAATTGGGAATATTTCTGGTACACAAAGTGTTCAGTTTTAAAATGGAGACAGTAAATGGGGGCTACCAGGTCATGGTAAATCCACCCCAAATTAGTGGCTTTAAGCAGAAGTGGTTATTGTTTCTTCTGCTGGTTTATTTATGCAACTACATTCAGCTAGAGGTGAATGTGGGCCCAATCAACCACATGGTCTCTTACCCATCCTGGATTTTTCACTGTATGGTGGTCTTGGTTGCAGGAAGGCAAGTCTCAATGCTTGAGCAGGTCATCAAACCTCTGCTTCACATCTGCTCCTGTCCCACTGGCCAGAGCAGTTGCATGGCCAGCCTTGTGTCCACTCGGAGGAGGCTGGAGGCATGATTCTCTTGGAGCCATTAGTGTAAATATCTGCAGGTACACAAGTTGGTGCATCATAGTCTTCCTGTTAGTGGTGCAAATGGTACAAGTAGAACTATGTTAAAAAGCAAAAGTTGGGTGAAGAGCAGTTGTCTTGGATTCAGAATCCTGGGTCAGCACCTGGGCTCTAAATTATACCTTAGTCCTCTGACATCTGGGAGCTTAATTTTATCATCAATAATATCACCCATTCCAACTTCACAGGGTCATTATACTAAAAATGTAAGTTTAAGGTATAAAAATGTAAGTTTAAGATATAAAAATACAAAATATTTGAAAAATTAATCAAATTATCTTAAGCTATGTCTCTTTCTGCCACTTAAATCTTTTACAAGGTTAAAAAAAATCATGGTGCTGATTATTAGAGGCTGGGAAGGGAAGGGATGATGGGGAGACGAAGAGAAGTTGGCTAAGGGTTACAACAATGCAGTTGGCTAGAAAGATTCTGATATTCTATAGTGCAGTGGGAAAACTATAGTCAGCAATCACTTATTGTGTATTTCAAAATAGCTAGAAGAGAGGATTACAATGTTCCCAATACAAAGAAAAGATAAAAGCTTGAGATGATGTATATCCCAATTGCAATGATTTGGTCGTTACACATTGTATACATATATCTGAATATCACATATACCCCCAAAGTATGTACAACTATGATATAACAATAATAATAAAAAATAAAAAATCCTAGTTAACTGGCACTTTATAATACTCTGTAGAAATTAGTGAGGTTACTTGTTGATGCAGTTACTTACTTTACTTATTTTGCCTATGTTGAGCCTTTAAAAATATTTAATTTTCCTCACTCTTTCAACTTCTCAGTTCTTTTTAGTGACCAAAAATGGAAAGCTTCAATTTTTTGGCACACGAATTAAATTAGAAAGCAGTGTTTGTCCAAATGTGGAGTAAAAACTAATGTCAAACACACAGAAAAGATTATATCCTGGTGTTGGACTATCATATCCTTTAATGCATTCCAGCATCATGTTAAGCTTTAAATATTGTGGTTTCCACATTGTTCACTCATGTTAAACTCTTTTCTATTTTGACTTCTTAAAAAAAATTATACTTTGAACTTAGCAGGCTATATCCCCACAGTCATTTCAGACCTATGCACTTGCCTTTTCAGTATAACTTAGCATGCACCTGTTTGAAATCCATTTCATAATGCTTAGCTTAATGTGTAAGTGATTTTTGGATTTTTTCTTTTTCTTTAGAATAAATCCATTATACAATAATTTTCCTTAGGTAAAAATCAGGAGTAAGAATCCGGGTTCTAAGGTTTGTCTGGGTTCCTATGTCAGCTCCAACACTTAATAGCTGTGCTTTATGAAACAAGTTACTCAACCTTTAATGTGCCTTTTCTGTTAAATGGTGATGATGATAGTATTTACCTTATAGTATTGTGGATATTTAATAATTTAACAAATGTTAAATGCTTATGACAAGGTCTGACATAAAATAGTAGCAATGTGCATGTTATCTTTATTTTTACCACCACTACTAATACTAAAAAGTTGTTTTAAAATGCACAAATGTCTTTTTGTTATCCCATAATCTATTTACAAAATTCGGAATTCTCATGTGATTTTCCAGATCAAGACCGGTATGCTTTATCTTCTATTGTTGTGAACATTCATCTGAGAAGACTGGTTATTATCCTTTGGTTGAAAACGTCGCTGTGGTTTATCCGACACAGTCACCGAGCCCCCCCAGGCATCACCTGCGAACCCCCCCAGGTGTCACCTGCGAACCCCCCAGCCTCCCCCCTCGTTCACCGACCACCCGGACTTGGTCTCAGGTCCCTCCGTCCCGCAGCTCTTGGCGGCCGGCACCCTCCCCGCTCTGTCTTCGATTCTTGTTCTTCTTTCTGATGAGCTTTAACCTCCGTGCACAAAGACTTTCTTCATATCCAAAGTCTTTACAGAAGAACTCATTTTCTCTGACAAAGGGTCTTTCCCTAACCAGATCTAGTCAGGCTCCTCGGAGCCGTCTGCTTGGTGGCCCGGCCGCGCCTGCGAGGACTCGAACCCGCGCCGACGGTTCCTGCGAGCTCGGGCCGCAGCTCCGGGACGAGCCCACCGCGCCCCGCGGCCCAGAAACCCAGGGCGGCCAAGGGACTTGCTGAGCTTTCCAGCCCACGCCTGAGGATGGGGTCCCGTCCCCCAGTCTCTCTGGGAGGGCAGGAGTCTAATTTCAGTAAGTGCCACTTAGCAAACTAGCCGTGGTTCACAGGGACCAGTCCCCCTTCCCGCTTTTTGTAATGCTTTACTTTCCCGGCTCTGCCCAAGCCCCGCCATTCTCCTCCCTGCTCCTTCCTACTCCCCTTAGAATGGCCGGTCACCGCCACACAAACCACAGTGGAGTTCAGCTCTTTCTCCTACGCTCAGAAGTCACTTAATAAAATCTGTTTTTACTGCTTTAATAATGTCTGGCTATGTTTATCTTCCACATTTCCTATGTCCCATTAATATTAAGGTTTTGGGGAAATGTCTTTGTTGTTCAGTTCTCCTTTATATATAATCATAAAACAAACCAGAGTTTTTTTCAGTGCTTTTTTATTTATGTATTCATTCAACAGACATTTGTTAAGTGCCTGCTCGGTGTCAGGACTGTTCTAGAAAGGAGAGTAAGGAGTGTCAGTGTGGAATGACAAGGACATTTTGCAGTATTCAAGGTAGTTCTTACTGTAATTTTATTCAAGGACCTGAAGGAGGTGCTCAAAGGAACAACCCTGGCACCTCGGGGAATCGTTCTAGTAGAGCAGAGGAGCAGCCAAGCCAGAGTCCGTCTGTGGAAGCAGGTGGAAGTATTTATTCTTGGAGTGTTTGGAGCACAAGGAGGCCAGCAGGATTGGAGCTGAGTGAAGGAAGGAGGAGTAGTGGGGATAAAAGACAAAGATGCAACAGAGCCCATCGTACGGAGACTTGTCACCACTTGTAAGGACTTTGCTTTCATGCTGAGGAAATGAGCCATTGCAGAGTTTTGACTTAATGTTTGAAAAGGCTACTGTGTTGAGTAAAGAGATAGAGAGAAAACAGAGAGACCAGCCTCTACTGATAATGAACTTGGCAAGGTTATCAAATACATCCTTGTTCCTAAACCTTGTGGGCACTTTTTAGTGCTTATGTTACCCAAATTTCCAGCAGTTGATGTCACTGTGAATCACTCATTTCTCTTTGTAAAGCTCTTATTCCCTGCCTCTTCTGATACCCCCTTTTGTAATCTTCTTCCTATATATTCCTAGTTTTTCCTCCTTCATCTTATTTATTAGCTGCAAGTCTTATTCCCCTGAAATATTGTTATTTTATTCATACCAGTTCTCATTCTATACACTCTGTATACTGGTTTAAAGGGTGGTTAAGGGGTTAAAAGCAAAAACACTCTTTGGGTTTACTTTGACCTGGTTAACCTGCCTCAAATAACTACTAGGCATGTGTTCTTGAGTAGACTAGTGAACCTCTAAGTTTGTGTAGAATGAGAAAATAAAGTTACGTACTCTACGCTATTGTTATGAGGACAAAACCCTACATTGCTTTGAAGACTAGACTAATGTGCTTCGTGAAGAGCCTGGACCTAAGTGCACATAAATGACATTATTTTGCTACATGGGCGATATAAACCATTCCCGAGCCTTCAGTTTCCAGTAAGCAACTGATAACTCCCAAATGTATATCTTAAAACCACATATATCACATACGTTTCTGCAACATCAGACACTTACATTCCACTCCCTACTGTGTCTTTCCAGCTTAATTAGTCATAAATATTTTGCACTCAGTATATGGCAAGCAGAGATAATGCTTGACCCTCCTTCCTCCAACCAGCTGTTACTCCTTTGTCTTAAACATGGTAAAGTGGTGCTAACATCTGCACAGGTCTCCAAGACAGAAACTTGAACAGCTTTCTGATTTTTCTTCCTATCACCAGAGAAACATTATCAATTATCAGTCATAATCAATTCCAGTCAATAAATGTTTTTTAAACTTGTCCACATTTTTCCATCAATAGGGCAATTGCCCCAGTCCAGGACATATACCCCCTTCTCTCTTGCTTTATTGAAAACATCTCCCAAATTGTCTTCCTGTATTTAGAATTGACCTTCCTAAATCATTCTCCATCTTGAAGCTATTTCTCAAATGCAAATATCATTGCATTACTCCTCTGTTTTAAATTTTATTCAATAATGTTAATTTGACCATAGACTAAAGCAACATTCTTTAACATGGTGATCAATCCTCTCCTTGAATTAGCTCATACCTTTTCCAATAACCACCTTATACCACATGTTCTTGCCATACTAAATTACTTTAAAATGTTAACCAGGCTTTTCCTTTTGGCTAGAACATTCTTTCATACCAACCCTGCATCTGGGAAGATTTTGTCAATCTTTCCTCTGAAGTCTATTTTAGGCACCTTCCTTGAGTTCTAACAACACCCTATACCTCTCCTGTCATTGTCCTATCACACTGAATTTTTAATTAAATTTTTTATGTAATTTATTTAATTTAAAGTGTCTCTATCCATAGACTTTAACTTTCAAAAAGGTTGGCTCGTGTCTGTCTTTTCAATTTTAAATCTCAATACCTGGCACATTCTTGGAACAAAATGAAAACAAAAACACAAATATTTGTTATGGTTTCTAGGTAGGGTGCTAGTACTAATGATGCAGAGACATTTAATTAATTTGGTGAAATTATTTCTAAATTCCATATAAACCATACGTATTTTTACTTGTTCATAATATTGTCACTAAAATCAAAATGCATGTCACATTTTACATCCTTTGGAGTCAGAATTAATTTTTACTATTATAGCAGTGAACCTAGTCAGAACAGAACAATCAGTTCTTTGGAATACAGTGAGGTGAGGTTACTGAACTACCAGAAGAAGGCCTGGTATAATTTATTTTCAGCTTCTCAACCTTATTTTTTCCTCCTGTTTCTTCTTTAGTGCCACCAGTTATAATTGTTCTACAATTGACTCCTTCTCTCACCTCATTTCCCTTTTTCAGGGGTTTATAACAGAGAATTTAGGACACTTGCTGGTGTAAATGTAACTTTTTTCCCCCTAGGAAACACTTCTGAAGAAAGTAGCCAGGCACTGTTTGGAAGGCTAACTACATGATCCATATGTTTTTTTCCCAAACACAGACAATTCTGAGACGTCTATGGATGTGCCTTACGGAGATATGGATTTGACCATTGATGTTTAGAGAATTGTTTCAGGTTCTTTTGTAACATTGAGGCACTAAAAATAACTTTCAAAAATAAACCTTAAATGGGGATTTTTTTTACATTTTACAACAAAAACTTCCAGCTTGGTCTTTCTCACATAACCCATACGTTCATTTACAGTGAATGTATTGATAGAATAGCCATTTAGTCAGGATGAACACATGGGAGGGAAGGAAGACAAATGCATATATGAAAAAGTCACAGAGGAAGGAAAAACTCTTGATCATGGTTTAGTATGATATTTTCTAATTCACTTGTTCAGAGAATTTGAGTGCCTATTCTATGAAAAGCCTTATACCCCCCTTTTTTAAAATACTTTTTGTTCCTTGTTAATTATTTCACACTATATTCAGCTATAGCCAGGAGATCTAGAATTATCCTAGACTTTGCTTCCTCACCTTTTCTGGCTAATTAGACTCTTCTTTTCATGGTAGTTCATCTCCCTTTCTACTAACCTTCTCCTCATTACTTGTACTGTCTCCCATGTACTGTCGATGGATTTTATAACTGGCTTCCTCATAACCAGACTGTTTCAAGAATTATGCACACTCCCTATCCCTCCTTATAAATCCCTATTGATGTCTCATTGACTCCTTGAAAAAAAAATGCATCCTCTTTAACATGGCACATACGTGCTTAAAACAAGGTCCCAATCCAATTCCAATCTACCTTTCTAGTCTCGTTCCTTGCCATTCTCTTTGTTCACCATGCCTCCTCACTGCCCTCATGCTGGTGTGCATCTTAATATTCCAAACTTTTAAATTTCAGATTTCTTTCATTGCCTGGAATAGTATCACCAGCTCTTTGACTACAAATTATCCAAGTCAAATTAAATTTTACCCTCTCTGTTAAGCCATTCATGATTTCTACAAAGACGTAACTGGTCGAGGATCTATTTTCCACAGCAATTTTTTTAGTACCATGCATTTATTAAGTACTGGATTCTGAAGCTAAATTACCTTGGTTTCCTCACCAGCTCCGGCTGGTGTTATCACTTAACAGTTGTGATAACTTGTTAACTTCTCAGCATTTCTATTTCCCCACGTGCAAATTGGGGTCATAATAATAACACCTAATATGGTTGTTTTGATGAGTAAAGGAAATAATTCCATAGAGGCTTGAAATAGTTCCTGGTAGATTGTAATATAATCGGTCTTATTTTAATTTATCTATTTCGATCTACTTTTTTCCTACTAAATTTTGAGATTCTGGATTCCTGACACAGTATATTCCTCTTCTTCCAATCTCCATTGTTGAGCAAAGGCTCTATTACATAGTGGATATCCAAATATTGATTGGAACCTATAACAAAATAAGAAATATAGGCACCATTGTTGAGGGATTAAAAAGTGCTATGGGATGTCAAATGAAAGCCATTGGACCATGGAAATATTCACGAGGAGGTGACATTTTATGTGAGCCTTAAGCAATGCAGCCATTGCAGGGACATCCAAGAGCAGAGATCACTGTGGTCAGTTGCAAAGCTGGGCCAGGTGTGGTCCTGTTTTTATGGCCCAGACAGTATACTTAGGAAACACGTCTGCATTATAAAGACCTTGAATGGTGGAAGGAAGTTTATCTTAATGCAACTGAAATATTTTGGGCAAGAAGTAGACATGACTATACAGGTGTTTGTGAGTTAAAATTACCTTGCCAATTGATTTGAATTGGAAGATTCTGGAAGAAGTGACTCCAAGATGGCTTGAAGTTTTGAGCCTGAGGCATTTGAAGAATTATTATATTTAATGTCATGTTAAGGGAAGCCAGGGACAGATATTGGTTTTGGGATAAGAGACAAGCTAAATTTTGGACTTGTTGAAATATAGTGAAATTAAGGTGAGCACACTGGCAGCTAGAAATACAGACCTGTCCTTCAGAAGACAGGTGGTGGAGTCAAATACACAGAGGAAGTGGTTGATGCCGTGAGGACTGAAGCAATTAAGAAGGAGACAAATGAGGGTGAGGCATGGAACATTGAGGACTTCCGGATTTAAGGTCCAAGAGCAAGAGGAATAAGCAGAGGATTCAGAAAAGAAACGGTAAGTGGATGAAAGGATAATGAGAGACCCGTAGCCTTGCGGAAGCCAAGGGAAGACAGTTCCAGAAGATAAGCGTGAAAATAAGATGCGGGTTCTGTTGAGAAAGGGGTGTAGGAGGACTAGCTGCAGCATGGAAAGCTGCTAGGGTTTGGGGACCAGAGTCGCACAGGCCCTGGGTTTGCCATCTGGCTCTGCCTCTTCCTCGCTGCGATTCCTTGGGCAATTTACTTCCCTAGGTCTCAGTTCCTTAGCAGGTAGAACAGAGTCAACACTCCGCACCCAAGTTTGTTGTGGGAATTCGATGAGAGAGCACACGCGAAGCTCTCAGCACAGCCCCTGGTGCAGAGGCAGCGCTCGGGCCCTCCGGAGCAGCACTGTCTGGCGGCCTTTCCTACGACGCTGTAGGGCCTACTGTGCCCTGTGCAGCGCAGCACTCACCACACACATGTGGCTACTAGGCCGCAAGACGGGCAGCTGTTTCTCTCCCACAGAACATTCGGGAGGCCAGCGAGGCTGCTCTGTCCCGCGTGCACCTGCTTAAGGCATTCAGGTTCCTTTAGCTGAAGTCCCATCTTCACTTGCACGTCTGGCGCTTTCTCAGATCCGGGTTTGTGTTCCTGCCACTGCTGTGTAGGGAATGCTGCAGAAGTTGCACACGACACTTCCGCTTAGATTTCATTGCTGCAAAACTGGTCGCCTGGTCTCAATTAGCTACAAGAGAGGCTGTGTGCCCAGATAAAATCAATTACTTTGAGAAAAAGGAGTAGAGAGATTTAGACACTATTGACAGTCTAACTGAAAGTGTGGTAAATATCAATTGTTGTCAGTGTAGCTACAAATGATACATTATTTATTTTAGTAATATGCGTGATCTGCACATTTCTTCAGTTTAGAGCTCTGTGATGACTCTCAGAGAAAGTAACCACAGCTCGTTTGCACTGTCAGATCCTCAAGGTCCTGCTAGTCAGGTCCTCAAGGTTTCTAAGAAGAGAAAGGTGCAGATTACTTACCATGGTGTCATCTTTTGTCAGGATACATGGGTAACAAAAACACCTTTTGTTTGCTGACTGGCATTCATTCCTCCTTCTCCTTAGCTAATGTGTCTCACATTTTTTTGAAATAAATTTTTCTGTATTATTTATATTATACTTTTTGGGTGGGATTATCTCCTACGCTAGTTACTAGTGTATAACTCCTGCAACTGTAGAAATTTGGGGGAAGAATTGCCTTCTACTTGAGTTGCAGGGGTGGCATCTCACTGTCTGCAGTAATCAGTACCCCACATTCTGTGCTGGTAGTAATTAATCCAGAAGCCAGCATGTGGAGTAAACACGCACCATACGTTGGGATCTTAAGTATTTTTCTGGGGCTCCTGGAGGACTTGATGTGAGGCTTGAAACTTTGGCAGCTGAGAGCCTGGCCTTGTAGCAGCAGGCAGCTCAGAAGAGCACAGAATGGATGCTGGAGTAATGTTTCTGATTCCTAAAGCCATGCCTAATGCTTGAGACCTGGAATTTTTGGTTAATAAGCCAATAAGTTTATTTTAAATTCAACTCCAAGTGAGTTTTCTTGATGCTTGAAATGGAAAAATTCCTGAAGACATAGCTAGGGAGGTAACTTTGTCAGTAATTGTCATCTTAGATTCCAGTTTTCTGAAGTATGGGGGGGGATTGATATTTCATAATTGTCTGAAAAGTTACTTTACCCATCAGTGTCTAGTTAGAAAATAGAAACCACTCTAGAAATTTCAAACAGAGGAAACTTAAAGTAATTGGTTGCAAATTGGTGAAAACATTGAAAAAAAGTAAAAAGGCTTACGTGAGGTTATGCTGATATTAAGATATGTAGAAAGTTCCTATTATCCTGGATGGAGGGATAAAAGGAAAAAGAGCCTTGCCCACAGTCACTGGGTAATAGGACTGCCACCAACTGCAGGAAGCCAGGAGACTGCATCTTCTCTGATGTGGCCTGAGCTTGCTTTCTCACCGGTGTCACTAGGAGCAGAGCTCACAGGTCTATGTCACTGAAGCTGCTCGAGTGTCACCACCACAGCCCTGTCTGATGTATGGCTCTGTGCTGCCGAGGAGAGAACCCCCGAGCCTACACTTGCTCCCCACCGCTGGTGCAGTGCAACGCTGCAGGCACTGCCAGAGCAGAAAAGAAAAAGGAAATACCTTCTTTTATGTCACCTTCCCATTTCCTGCCAGAGTCTTGCAATGGCAGAATCTGAAATCAGCTTGTAGGGTGTTCAGAAAATGTAGTTAATAACTCCCAGCCCTGTTATGGAGGAGAGGATAAAAGATCAGGAATGAAGCTTAGAACAAATATATACACATTGCATAGCATTTCTAGAAACAGCATGAAGAGACCAGCCTGACTTCTTCTTGCATACTTTACTTTTATGTCTCAAAATATAGAGAATCTATCTGAATTGTTTCATTGTTCTTTATTCTTAAGAAATTAAACTGGAGGAGTTTATCCATCAACTACTGTGCTAGGAAGCATTCTTTCTTCTAACTTATAAATATGTCTGTCAATCCAACCTTAAAAATGCTGACCCTGCTGAAAATGTGCCCATAGAACATAGGGGTGTACAGAGTCCAGCTGGACAGCCATCAACATATGCATTTTTCCCTCCTAATCTGTGGACCTTCATTCAATCTATTGTGACCATGGTAAGATTTATTTAAACTCTTTAATAGGCTCAGCGCAAAAATATATCACCATTAGGAAACAATTGAAAATATACAGCAGAGCTGGAGCAATTCTCCCTTGAGGGTATCTGCAGGCATTTTTTAGATTCCTCTAGCAGCTCCTGCAGTGCCTCTCCCCTTTCACCTCTCGTCCACACACGCCATTTGAGATATACCAGTCTGTGCACGTCTCTGAAGTTCACATGCCGTATAGAGCCAGGGTGTGTTTCAGCCACTTCACATTTCCTTGTGCAAACTGTTAACCTCTCTGATCAAATATATCTTTTTTGGAGAAGATTTTTAAAAGAAGATTTAAAAAGATTATTTCCTAACACTGCATCCATGGCAACTGTTCAAGAACACAGTTTTGTTGCCCTTTTTGTTGTGTGGGTTGAATACCTGATACAGAAATATTGTAATAGAGGAGTTGCCATTGCTACAATAAAATTCACCTGAGAAAGAGCTGAGATGTGCTTGGATTGCAGTATATTGTACAAAGATGCTACTTGGTGCAATTCTTCTGGGTTTGCTTTTAAGAATGCTGTTTTGACAGAGAAATTAAGTCATCATTTACCACAGAATGATCCAAAGACAAATGCATCTCTGAAATGCAGGTTGATGTAGGGAAGGTTGACAGAATCAATGAATCAACTCCTTAATATAATTTTGCTACTTCAGCATAGATCATTAATCTAATGGATTATGTTTTGTAGTTGATGTATTTTTTTTTGTCTGTGTACTAAAATGACATATGGAACTTTCCCATTTTAATGGTCACTTAACCTTCACAGTGTGAAAGGCTTAAGTGAATTTAAACATTTGTATTAAAATATATACCATCTATCTCAGACACTTAGTAGCTACAAGCTGCATTTGGCTCGATGTAAGTAGCAACTATTGTTGGCTGAAGTGGTAACGTTGAAGACTCCTTTGCGTTAAATTTGAGGGCACTTTTTATTTTTGGAGAAATTAGAAATTAGAAAAGGTTTGTCTTCAGGATCCTATATAGATTTTCTCATTCATTCTCCTTCTCTCAGTCCTAGTTATTTTAATCTTGTAAGGAAATTACAATAAACAGATTTGTAGCAATATATTAAAGACTTATTGTGCTATTCCACTAAATTCATATTTTTTAAAAAATCACAGAGAAATGATAACATTTATTTAAAAATAAATGAATCATTAATATTAGCATTTTATGTCATACATAAGTTATTTTAGAAAAATAGATAATTAGTTCATTAATTTAAGATACATTTATTGATCACTTATTTTATGCCAGACAGTTTTCTGGATTTTGGGGTTGCAAAGGAAAGTAAAAGAAGTTCCCTCACATCCTGGAGTTCTTGGACTAGTGAAGACAATCTATAGGGTAAATAATTATAATATCCAATTGATAATTTCTAAGATAGAGGAAAGTGTGGAGAATAGAGAATAATAACTCTTATACCAAAACACAGGCCTTGTACAGAATCAATCTAGAAGAAATCCTGTCCTAAATTGTAAATGATAAGAAAGAAAGTCAGAGATGCTGAATATCATGAGTGTGTCTTGGAGGTGGAGAACCGCCGTGCTAGATGTGAGCTGAAAACAGAAGTACCCAGAGTTGCATTTCACATACAAACAGTGATATTTGGGGGCTGCTTCTAAGCCCTATTCCAAATACGTTGTTGATGATAGAGAAATCCACGTGGGATCGTGAATGGAAAAAGAGACCAGGAAGAAGAGACTAAGATGATGTTGAAAAAACCCACCCAGGCCTCTGCCAGGACAGTGTGTTTTATGGGAGCTATGGATCCCAAATGCAACCTATCAATAGTACCAAGATTGTTTATAGGAAATCTACTCCATTTAGAGGCAGGGGAACAGGTAGAGTGGTTGTTGGGGTGGGGTGTGCAAAAGACCCCTCCAATCAAATCGTCTGGTTAGCACTTACGTAAGACTGACCCAACCCGGGGGGACTTTGCAGATTTACACGGCAGAACTTTCAATTAAGGAAGCTTCACTTGGCTTTCCTTGAATTGACAAGCTTTTTTGTCTTGGGTTCTCCATCTACACTGTGACAAATGCATGGTCACTGAGACAGCTCCCAAAGTACGAGGCAGCAGGTCACAGGCCAGAATACAGCAAATAGCAGTACTGAAATCATTATCCGGGTAGATGACGCTCAGCTCTCCCCAGAGAGCTTCCGGCAGACTTCCTAATGGATGCCGGAGTTCAGCTCAAGTCAGTACTTCCATCAGAAACCTGTTTTGGGGGGGAACTCTTAACTAACAAAAAGTCCCTGTGACTTGGCCAGAAATGTGTTTGTCCGTTTGCCTCAAAGAGGTTGTTAAGTCCTCACTAATGGTGGAATTTTAATATAGAAAAATAGGAAAATTGAGCAAAGGAAAGTGAGGCTAAGGATTTTTAATCATTTTCTTATTTGTTTTGGTACTACCATTTCCATGAAGATGAAACCATTAATCAAGTAGAGATGTTTATTTTTAAATATGCTTCCCAGTCAAGACTATATGATATTTTCTGAGTATGTCATGCACTTTCATAACTTCATACATTTTTATTCCATTCTTTAAGCTTCTTGATATATATATCTATCTTTTGGAAATTTATTCTTCAATGCTCAACTGAAATGGCCCCTCATTCTTTTGGCCTTCCCTGAGACCACTTATCCGGGAAGATTTAAAAGTACCATAACATATTGCTAATAAATTTATTATGCCACTTATTTGTTTACTGTCATCATAAATAGATTTTTGCATGTCTCTTTCCTATTCTGGATTAAACCACTTTAGTAGTTTACATTTATTGGGCTCTCACTAGGTATATTGTTTCATGTAATCCTTATGAGATTCCTATGAGGTAGAGATACTATTATTAGCCCCATTTAACAGGTTATGAAATTGACACACAGCAGGGACTTACTCAACATCAGTCTGGTAAGTTGCTGAGCATGTTTCTAAACTCAAGAAGTCCGACTACAAAAACTGTCTCAACTACTAAGCTCTAAATGACAGGTTTTCTATAAAAGAGAATTTTATCTCCACATAAGGACACAAAAGCAAAACGCCAACTTTTTAAGTAAAACATAGTAAAAGAGAGGACAGTCCACTTATGCTGAAATACAATCACGTTTCCTCCAACGTTATCAAAATGCGGCGGCGGCGTTAACTAGCCATCTGTGTAAATGACACTTAGACACGGAACATGCTTTATGGTAATTTTTTTTCTGTACTTGCATTTTGTCACTTTCCTTGGAATAAGGTCACAAATATATTTTTAAAACAGTCTCAAAGTAAGAAATGTAACTTTCTGAAAATTAATTTCTTAATCAAAGTATTTTCTGGGAACTTACATTACATTCAAGGCATCTTTATTTAAGGAAAGACCCAATATGTGTCTTGCGAGACCTCAAAGCTGAGAATCTTCTTCTCATTATCTCCATGTTGATGGGAAGGAAGTTAATTTTTAGCTGTTTTTAATTGTACTACTTTATGGCTTTTTAATGTATGCATTGTGCAGTATAGCTTTTTACTGTATGCATGTGTGGTTTTTTTTTCCTGAGGAATGGATTTATTCCATTTCATTCATTTTTAATTTGTGCTTCTGGAAGAAATAAGACTCAAAAAGGTGCTAGATATTTTATAAGACATTTAAAGTGAATATGAATGTTAGTACTAAAAATTAGGAAAGATTAAAGACTCAAAAATCTGTTTACTTCTATACCGAAGCATCTGCTTTCATCTGAAAGAGGAAAATGTTCCTCTGGAAGTAGGAGCTACTTGTCAAATAATGTCACCCTTGGTTATTGCCTGATGTTCTGCTTCCTGCTTTATTTTTCTTGACATTAGGTATAGTTTTTTCCCATGGAAATTAGATTGCCATTGTCACAATTATGTTTAGCAATTAAAGCAATTTGTGCAGATTAAGAAGTGGATTATATTAAGGCAAAAATTGTTTCTCTCTTAAAAGTTTGTAACTGTAGTAAGAATTTCTGTCTTGCAAACAGCAACAATGAGCAAAGCTCCCCTGTCTCCATTTCTGATTAGGGTAACTGAAGAAATAAATGTATTTCATTTATGTGAAGAATTATAGAATTTCTTTAATTTCTAACCATTCTGTTATTAATCTTCCATGGGAGGAGAGATGGAAAACCGCTAAAGGTGGGAGTATTTTCAGAATATTATGAACCAAAAACCAAGGTGTCTTGTTTTTTAATCTACTAGGACACACTTTTATGTTCACGTCTCTAATTTAGTTATTTTATTGTTTACCATTATTGGTGCTATGATCAATTCCTTTTCACAAGAAATTAAATATAGAAAAAGATGTTTAATGATAACACAAATATCTAGGGGCTATTACTTAGAATGAAAAAAGTATTGATTGAAATGAAGATAAAATAGAATATGACATCAAACGGGGATATATTAGGTGTGTATAGTTTTGGTTCCAGAATTCTGACACTGATTTAAAGGCTGTATGTTTAAATTTAATGTTGAACAAGACACAAGTAAGAATGGATTTTATAGGAAAAGATAGATGAGTTGTGATGTTTTGTCAGTAGTGTATTGCTTCTAGGAAAGAAGTGAGAGACAAGTTAGAAAAAAGATTACTAATGTGTTATTAAATATTGAAATAAGCAATTCAAGACATGAAATGTTGATTACAGAGTTTATATCTCAAGTCAAATTTCAACATTATCTGTGTTATTTTAAATATGGAATCTATTATGCCTTCAGAGCAGTTAAAAATGTTCTGTGTTGCCAGTGAGTACTCTTCTATTTCCCAAGTTTAAAACTGTCATTGCGTGATTCTAATAGCTCTATTTGTTCTCTTATTCCTCACAGTGAGTATTGTATTTTTATTTTGATATAAAATGTATGCTGTTACATGTTAAACTTTGGTTCCTCTTGAGGGTGTCCTTGCCTTTTTCTTATATCACATAAAATTGACTAGCAATGTCTTGTGAAATAAAATCACGCTATGAACATTTATCCAAATGGCAACTCTGAGTCATTGCAGCTTAATTCATTTTTCCAGACCTACTGCACTAGAAAAACGCCACAGTTTCTCTGCAGAATTGACATTTTTCCCCAGGTGCACTGGTCTCATAGGTGCTGATCACATGAAACATGAATCACTCCCACTCAGATCCTCTTTGTTTTCCTGAGGTCCCTTCAGTTCGCATTTTTCTGAATGCAGTTGGTACAACATGGCAGACTCAATCTAGTGCTCTGTTCCTGGAGTAGTGGTTCATTAATGGACACACACACACATATGGACACACAAATCACCTGTATCCAGGCAGCCTGCAAGCCTGTATCCTAGAGGTTCATCTAAGTCATTTCTTCCTGTCTTTGTTTATGGAACTGTTAGTAAATGATATAGATGTTAACATCTATCTGACTCTTTACAACCACATAGTAAGACTGCAAAATCATAGCTTATGCTATTTTTCATATTTTTATTGCAAATATCTGTTATTCTTAATACCAGTCATACGTATACACATTCTGTTAGAATAGGTGATCCAATGTTTGAGAGATGAGCAGAATAGGCAGATAGTAGGAAAAAAAGAAGGAATTGAATAAAATATGAGAGTGGGCATAGCAAATTTTAGCACTAAATATGTAAAATCCCTTTACAATGCATAGATAAGTTTAAGATGTCTTGTAAAATTGCATACGGAATCCTTGAAGCACTTTGGATCCGTGCACATAAATTACTCTGATAACACCCAGGTCAAACTGGTTTACCCATAAGAATTGCAGCACAATCATATATTACCACAGTATATTTTTATTTCCCCGTCTTAGATGTTTGAAATGTTAACTCAGAAAAGGGCATTTCTTAATTTTTTATAGTGTACATAGTTCTCAATTTATACATAGTCAACATTTGAAAGGTAGAACTATTTTTTTTCTTTTTTATCTTTTCTTTTTGCTTATTTATTCTTTTTTATCCCTGTAGTTAACTCCCATTCTGTGCCTTAGCCCCCAACATAGGAAAGTGCTTTAATATGCTGATTGTGTGTTTATTTTTAAATTGTATTCTTTCTCAGCTATTTTGTCTATACACATTTAATATACATAAATGTGATCATATGACATAATATAGTTTCCTTTTTAAAAGTAATGTATATATTTCTAAGATCATTTATGTTCAAGGCTTTCTTCTAGTATGTTGCTTCCAACAACCATCTTACAACACTCACGGCCTCAACTGGTGCTTATCCATCTATTCTGTCCATCTCCATGAGCAACTGTTCAGTGAACATCTATGTACATGTCCTCTGAACTAGCTTTGTGAAAATCTCCCTGGGTTGTGCAATCCGGAACAGATTCGTGTATATTTTATTTAACTAAATAAATCAAGATTGCTATTCACCATGATCTAATCTACATACCCTTCCATAGCAGAGAATGGTTCCCCAGTACTTAGAATTATACAGCTTTATAAAGAGAGTAAAGTGATATACCATTATTGCTTTAATTTGCATTTCTCTGAGAACTACGAGGATGAGTACCTCATTTTCTACTTGTCAACATTTTTGGTTTTCTCTGCTGGAAAGTGTCTGATGTGTCCTTTACTTATTTATTTATTTATTTTTGAGAGTTCAGGTTTATTTCTTTTGATTGATTTTCATATTTATATGCTTTTTGCTTCTGGGTCTGTGTTTTGGAGGTTTTATTTAAGAAGTTCTTTTTTTCCCCTTTGATCATAGTATTTAAGAAGTTCTTTTTTTCCCCTTTGATCATAATAATTTTTCAACATTTCTTCTACTTAACATTTCTTCTACATTTAGGTTTATAATTCACCTAGATTTTCCATTTTTGTGTGATCCTAGGTAGAGATCCAGTTTTATATTTGTCCATGTAGTGGACCAGTTTTCCCACACCAAATAATCCTTCCTTTTCTCATTGATTTGTGGTGTGCCCTGTTCATAGGGGTGTTTGTCTTATCTATCTGTCTGTGAGCTATCCATTTTGTTCTATTGGTCCATTTGTCTTTTTTTTGCACCAATGGCTTTTGAATCGGTTAGAGCAGGGTATACTGTGCTGTGGTAATAAACAACTTGAAAACATCAGTGGTTTATAACAACAGAGGTTTATTTCTCACTCATGCTACAGATCCTTTGCAGGTCTGCAAGATGCTCCAATCATTAGTTACTCAGGAACACTGACTTTTGGAGAAGCTGCAATTTGTGCATTGCCATTCATAGGCCAGAGGGAAGAATAGACTAGAGGCTTTTGTGCTGACAATTAAATAAATGCTCCAGTCCAGAAGAAACATATCTAAGTTTGGCTTACAACTTGTCATCTAAAACAGGGGTCCAGGAAGTATCATACTTACATGTGATCACAACACGGAATTCAAGAAAATGTTCTGTAGGCAACATTATTGATTGCTATAATTTTTTTATACCATATACATGTTAGCGTAAATCATTCAAAAACACAACTGAAGTTTTGAATAGGATTGCTTGGAATTTACAGATTGATTTTGATTGGTTTACTCAAAGAAGTGTTTTAGAGATTGATCAATATTGCTGAGTTTAGCTGTAGTTCTTTATTTTTATGGCTGCATATTATTTCACTGTATGAAGAATTTACAGTGCAATTATCACTCAACTTTTATTGTTTATGTAATGAGTTGTTTCATGCTTGGGGCTATTGCAACCAATATTAGAACTGACACTCTTAACGTGCGTTTTTGGTGTACGTGTGCATTATTGTCGGTTAGTAACATACCTAGGAGTAGAATTACATCAGACCCAGTTTAATCAACCAAAGGCAGTTGTCTCCTTTTTAAAATTTCAGGAAAAGGATTGTGATTGACCCACCTTGGGTCAGTGTTGTTATAGTTAGGCTGTGAGGTTTTGAGGTACACTGCTCATTTAATTGATACTGTAGAAGCTTGCACCTTAATGAATAAGGCACAGGCGTGGGAAGAAAATGGAATTATTTTTTCACACACTGAACAAAAATTAAGCTAATAATCTTTTCTTCTTTTGAATTCATTATTCCAGTTAATGATGCACCCATCTAAGCAGCCCCCCAACCATAAACCTAGGCTTTATCTAATAGGATGATTTCCCCTACCGTGTATAACTAATCAGTTACACTTTCTAAATATCTGTGTTTGTCCCTACTTTCCCCATCTCAATTTCTCTTTCTTCTATTTCTATAGTTCAAATATTTGCCTCAAAATTGTGGTAGCCTCCTATATCATGTTCGACCTTTAATTACTCCAAGATTGTATTTTCCATAATTCCACCCAAATAACTTTTTAAATAATCTTTCTAAAATTCATATCCTGGCATGCTTACAAACTTCCAGTCGATATATAATCACAAGCTTGAGTCCAGATTTTTTAACATTGGCATATCCAATTTTCTGTGATATAACTCATACATTTCTTTTCATCTCATTTTGTCTGCTCATCTCTTCTACTCTAAACCAGCCTTCCTTTCTTTTCTTTTGGTCCTCTTCCCTCTACGTGCTTATACTGCACAATGTGATTATCCCATTAGGATACTTGTCAGAGTATTTCATTTTGTTGTTTTCATGTTTGTTTCATGTTTACATATTCAGTTTCTCCATTGTTGAGTTCTGATGTTTATTTACCTTTGTATCTCAAGCACTTAGCACAGTGCTTGATAATAAAAGGCCGTTGTTGAATTAATGAATTAATGAACTCTGGTACTAACACTTAACTCTTGTTTCTGTTATTCACCAACTAATCCAATTGGTAATAAAATCCTCTCAATTACAGATTCCTAATATACCTCTTTTTCATTCTCTCTCCAAGTGCAGGCTTAATTCAATATATTTTTTAAAATCTTTTATTAGGTTCAGTTGATTGTCTCCAAATATCTGTAAGTTGCTCTCCAAACTTACGTCCCTGCATATAGTTTTACCTTTCACCCTTTTTGTCTCCAATTCCAATTAATAACTTGCACTACTACTAATGTAATTGTTATAAACTTAACAGTGATATTTTCAATGACCAGCTCAAAGTTTATCACTTTCTCTCATTGCCATTAGGCATGGTGTGGTATACAAGATCTTTCCTCTACTTGCTGTTCTCTCTCTTAAATTCTTCTCCAACCACAATGTAATCCTGCATTTACCCAAATGCATAAGATCATTTTACATTTCTGTGTCTATGTTCAGTAGCTTTTTCTCCATCTGCATCCCTTTTCCATTACCCACCTCTTAACTTTTTACGATTCTTGTTTGTCTGGTTTTTTTTTTTTTTTTTTTTTTTTTGAGACAGAGTCTCACTTTGTCACCCAAGCTAGAGTGCTGTGGCATCAGCCTAGCTCAGCAACCTCAAACTCCTGGGCCCAAGTGATCCTCCTGCCTCAGCCACCCATGTAGCTGGGACTACAGGCATGTGCCACCAACCCTGGCTAATTTTTCTATTTTTAGTAGAGACGGGGTATTGCTCATGCTCAGTCTGGTCTCGAACTCCTGACCTCAAGTGATCCTCCTGCCTCAGCCTCCCAGAGTGCTAGGATTACAGGCATCAGCCACTGCACCTGACCCAGGATTCTTGTTCAACATCTATTACCTTAATAATATTTTTATCAAAGCAGTCACAATACCTCCTGCCCTTACTGGTTTATAAATCTATACAAACCTACTTAAGTGTCTTGAAGAAGTTAGATGGTATTTGTGTTGTATTACTTCTGTCTAGAATGTAGTTAGCATTCAACAAATCTTTTATTCCATTTATGAAATGATAGGCAAGTAAAATATATTAGTGATTATCACATATGCATTCCTATAAAGTTTAGTTCTGGGGCCTCAGAACTTCTGGCACTTAACAAGAGTCATTTACTTTTGAGGCCCTCTGAAAATTTAGGACACATGGAGAGATTTATCCACTTAGATTACACTTCCATGATTGATAAGTTGCTCTGTGTAAAAGAAAAGCTGTGGCAAAGAGTTGGAGAAATATTCTATGGCTGTCATGGCAATGATTAAGTAGAACCCTTGTGTTAGGTATAAAGTATTAGCAGTCTCTTCCTGCAAATCACTTGGAAGTTGACATATGGACAATTCAGAAATTGCACATCTAATATAAATGCACATGTAAAAATAGTGTGATCTATACATGGACACACAAATATAAACATGTTTCACATAATGTAGTTGGAAAAATAAACATTCCTAAGATGTGTTTCAAATTGGTTTAATTATATTACCCTAAAGCCAGGTGTTCTACCAGCATTGTAGATATTTTGCATTTAGGAAAATGCAGTATAAACATACTGTTAAATATAGCTTCTTTTAAAGGACACAAGATCCCAAAAAGCCATTGATTTGCACATTACTTAGCAACATAATCATAACATTTCTAAAATTCAGAAACTGAGGATGCAAAAGATATGACCCTATAGTTATTTCCTTATCTTTTTGTGAGCTATAGAAGCAATTTTTCTATTATATGCAATGAATAACTTAAAAATAAATTCTAGGCAACTTATTAGTACATAGTTTTGTTAAAGTGCATATTTTAGAATAGTTTTGAGAGTCTTCTGCACTCTGTATATTTTATTAGATTTTAAATGTCCCCATGATGAGAAGACTGACTAAAATCTGTGAAGAAAAAATTAAAATTTAAAGTGACTTTGACATATTTTAGAAATAGTAGTAAAAATTTGTTTCCTTCACTCTGCAATGTATTGCTTGATCTGACTGCTAAAAACAGAACAAAGAAAATTCATTTAAATTTGAGCAAGAGTAATTTGTATCAAGCATAAGAAAAGTCTTTCTGGTTCAAATAGAAGTTACACATAAAAGTGGTTTTGATGAAAGCTGTATTTTGCCACTCACTGAAAATAATTACATATGTACAAACCATGATTTGGACCAGAAAGTTAAGATACAGATAATGGAGCAAAATCAATGACCAAACTCTAAATGACTGTTTCTTCATTCTCTTGCTTTTCATATCCATGTTTTCTCTTCATTATATACATAAAAGAATTGACCATAGGCCAATAAATTAACACACATTATGCCTACATGTAGTGATTATTTTAATAAAATCATTGGTTGCTGTTTATTGCATGTAAACTGGAAGTGTTTGGTGAAGTGGTTAGATGAGGTCTCCACACTACCCACATGGTAGTGACAAACAAAACCATCAGTATTCCTCCTGGGAACTTTGAATATGAAACACAAAATCACTTTTATAGGAAGAAGTTGACATATACACAGAAAATCAACAATCTCTTGCTAGTGACACTGTTTGGGAAAGAATTTGACGTTACTGAAAGAGAAGTGTGCCCTCTCTTCAAACTCTCTTTTCTCTTTGGCTTCTAAGAAGTAGCCTGTGTCACATCTGAGGGAAGTGTCTTTGTCTAGGGTGAGGGTTGACTATACCAAAGAGCCACGGATGGAGGCTGCCATGTTAGAAAAAGCAACCATGCGATTCTGTGTGGGAACTTTGGGTTATGCAATACTAGTGGATCTGGAGACTGAATTCAACTACATGGGCAATCAATCAATTAATAAATTATGCCTACATAATCAATCCCTGATAAAAACTCTGGACACTGAGGCTCAGCAGAGCTTTTCTGGTCTGCAACACTCTATACATGTTATCACACACTGATGCCAGAGGGGAGGACAAAAGAAGCTTCAGGCTTGGAAAACTTCCATATTCCGCTTACTTTGTCCTTTGGCTGATTCTTATCTGTTTCTTTTCCCCGTATTAAACTGCAGCCCTGGGTACAATAGTTTTCAGTGAGTTCTTTTTAGTGAATTATTGAAGCTGAGAGTGGATTTTGGAAACCCTAGACTTGTAGTTGGTGTTAGAAGTATACAGGCAGTCTGAGTACTTGTTCCCTCAAACTTTGCTGTTTGACTATTTTTGGGTAGACATGCAAACAAACATTTGAATCAGATTCAAGCAGAAAAAATGTTACAGAGAAATGTGGAGTATAGATAAGAAGAAAAATTTACTCTTTAACCTGTCCATAATTATAAAGGACTCAAAGTCCTAGCAGCTTTCATATCATTATGAAATGTTATTTTTGTCATTTTCCTACCTGAAAATAAAACAAACAAAAAAAATTCTTAATTGCTACTGGTATTGTTCATGTAAGTTAGGATGTAAGTTAATATAAAATTAATTGATATAAAGGGAATTTGCTACAATTTCCTCTTCTACAGCTAGGTATATGATCAAAGTTGGGTTACTCAGTAAAAGGGTTGGAACACCACCCACAAAGGTGGAATATGATACTTTTGTAATCCAAGAGGCACAGAAAGTGTTGTCTGTCATTTTAAGAGTGGGCAAAATGAAGTGCCAGAAATATCTCTTACTCACAAAGGACATCCCACTATATCCTGACTCCAAGAAACACGACCAATGTAGTAGGCTAGTGAAGTCTTGTGGAGTGTTTCTTCCACTCACCATCATGTGTATGTCTTGCTAAGGCATCTAAGTGCTCACTGTATCCTGATAGGACATATCTGCATAATATTCTACAGGATAATAACAGTCTTGACTACATTATGATAGAGAGCATAAAAATGGAGATAGGTCTGCAATAAAATAGTAATGGTATACTATTATTCATGCCATGGTAGGAAAATTGCTTCTCATTATTTAAGCTGATGGGTATGGAAAAGGATTCTAACTCAATAGTTGACTACCACGTGCAAAGAGTGTGTTCCTTCACTCCATAAAAGTCTGGGACCACAATTGCATTGCTACTTGGTTACATTTTTAATAATCTATAGTCATTCTCTATAGCCCATTTGGCTTTTGCATTGACCAAAAAGGAGAGTTTTTTGGGAACGTGTAAAAAAAGCATTGACCTAGCATATTTCAAGTCCATAACGGTGGCATTGATCTTTGCAATGCTCCAGGGAAATAGTACCGATTTTAGTTAACTATTTTGGCAGTAAGGAGAGAGCAGTTCTAAAGACTTCTACTCATTCTTTCTGTCATTGCAATCCGCGCTCTATGGATTAGGAACTAATGGAAGAGTGTACAAGTTAGAATGTATGTCTTTCAGCCTACACATTCTCTGAACCCACTACAAGAAGGATATAGAAGAAGACCCCATTTATCACTGGATGTACATAAATGTGGTGCCCTTTTAGGTCTCTGAAAATAATCACGGGTTCAGAACCAGTATCTAGGTATGTGCCTTTATATAGTTATTCTAGTAAGGAGCTGCAAGTCTCTCTGAAGACAGAGATTATCCTATACATCTGAATCTATACTGCATAGTCCTTCTGCAAATAATTAAGAATACATTCCAGTTTGCCAAAGAAAATTGTTTTTTTCCTTTTAACGGGGCATCCTGTTTGGTGGTGCCACCTTTGACTCCCTGGAGTGTTTCAGTTGGGATGAAATTGTTAATCTCATTCAAATAAATCTGGCCTATCCTTCAGTCAAGAGTCTGTGAATTAGTTTAGGTGTGGGAAAATGACAATATCCTACAAATCACCACTGCATTCAGGATGCCACACAAAATACCTAGAATGTTTCTCCCTTAGTAACTTAGCCACATCTAAGTAAGCTGAATATTCATTTAATTGATAGAGGTTCGGTGATCAATTAGAGTCTACATACTCCTACGGAGAGTTCAAACAAAAACAAAAAGAACACTCTACTTACCAGTCCATACCTTATTGTCATAACTGTGCTGACCTTGTCTGAAATGGTAAACACCACTCTTTGGGTCTCTACTTTTCTGAGAACAGGAAAGTTAATTACATTGTAATATTCCTCCACTGTTGAGCTATCGTCAGGCTTTACAAGGATGACAGTGCCCCATCTCCTCAACGATGAATTTCTAAACTCCTCCATGAAGCGTGTCCTCTGGGCCTTTCTGGAGAATATGGTTATCCATAGCTGATCACTATACTATTACTATTTCCATAAACCCTGTGAAATTTTCCTCTACAGAATATATTTTTCATTGTCTCTAGGACACCACTAATGCCGCCTACCAGATAGCAAACTTAGTAAATTATTAACCCCACTCTTGGGTGCTCAATTCAATCAATTAAACCCTGAGTCACTGGTAAGAACACATATACTAGAGAATTTAGCCTATCTGAAGTCCAAGACTGATAAAAGGTCCAAGATTGATAAAAGAGAAAAATACATAGCATACAGAAATCGGGTGTATTGAATGTAGATTATTACAGTTCTCACATTGAGGACTTAGCATTTGCTAAGGACTCTGCTAATTGTTTTACAGAGGCTATGGATTTATCATCACAATAACCCTTGAAGTAGATGATATTATTAATCCTCTTTCGAGATGCAAAAATTGAAAAAAAAAAGTTAAATTACTCATTTATTGATCCAGCATGCCATATTGAAAACTTATAAGCAACTTATGACCTTTTATCGGTGGTGTTAGAGAGCAGAAAAACATCTTTAATATTGTAAATGTGACCATACAATAAAAATATTTTGTTTTAAAAATTAACATTGTTTTAAAATGAACATTGAGCAAAGTTCTAAGCACAGGCAGAAACTAAGAGACTGGCATAAGAACATAATTATATCATACCAGAGTATCTTGGTGCCAGGAGACCATGAGACTCACCAATAAGAATCAATAGAATATGAGCAACTGGAAAAGAGAAATTAGAAATGCCTAAGAATCACAACTCTTTTCTTAGTCATTTATCTTTAAAAATGCAATTTATATTTTAATAAATTTGTCTTTAAAATATTTTTATTTCCTCTTTATTCATGTTAGTATAAAATTTTGTTTCATCATTTGAATAAACCAACACAAATGGGGAAAAAGGAATGAGGTTAGCACAATAAATCATGTCTTTGAAGTCTGTCTATAGAAGTATTGAGCTTGTCTGATGTTGTCTACAAATGACTCTCTCTGTACTCTCCAAACAAGATGACACAGTAAGTTTAGGATTCTACACATCAACTTTATTGGTAAACCTAATGGAAGAAATAGAACAAGAAATAACCAAAGAAGATATAGTCAAGATTTTAAAAATATAATAAAGAGATTTCCAGAATTTAAGGTAATCATGAATATTTCATAGTACAAAGTTGTGACTGGAAACCAGCTGCATCCACCCCAATCTCCTTGTGTTTGTGTTAATCTATGATTACTTTTTCCAATGAACTTTATCAACTCTGGGTCAAGATAAAGGTTAAAGCTGAGCTTCTTCATTTCTTCCCTCCTCTTCCACTGACTTAATGTGGACAAGCTTGATAACCATGGAAGTCATGTTTTGAGAACAGCAGAACCATAAGAAGGAAGGATTCTGGGTCTCTGAATCCACACTTGGATTAGAGCCAATCAGAAACATTTGTTTAGTAATCAATGTGTACAAAAAATAAATTTCTATCATGCTCAAATAATTGTATATTAAAAGGTAGTATTATCCTAACTATTTAATAGTATACATTGTTAAATACAACATTTCTCAATATGCAGTCCATAGAACCTTATTTTATTTACTCATTTATTCAATCATTCATTTTTTTCATTTGTGCTTATTAGATGTCTTATTACTTTTTTATGAGAATGAGATAAAATACAAAATTAACATGCAAATAATATTATTTCAGATAGATTTTAGTTTATCTAAATGTAAGAAAGCAGAATATAAGGAATATATGAATAATTAATTTTTAAAACATATAAATAGGATTAGGGGCTGTTATTAAAATCATTAAACTCATAATATCTATGTCAAAAGATGAGAATTGGAAGAAGAACTGGAATTTTAGAAAGAGTCAATATACCTAATTAAGAGATTTCCAGGAAAAGTGATGGATATTTGATATAGCCCTGCAGAAATTATAAACTTGTTGCTTTTGAGGAAAAAGGAAAAGATTAGCTTGCAAACAAAGCAGAAATTCATAAGGAGTAAAACTGGAAAGATGGTAAAGCCCAGATAATAAAAATCCTTATAAGTAGAGAAAGAAAATTTGAATTTTCTGTAAATTCAATAATATGCCATAGGAAGGGAATTACAACACCCATTTTTTTTCTTTAAATCCTACTTTTGCTTCTGTTTGGAAATGAATTGTGTGTTCAAAGAGTGGAAAGAGTAAACTAGTTAGGAGGCCATTGCAATGAGATTGTGCAATGATATTGAGAGATATTTATTTGATCAAGCAATTGTTGGTGAAGAAATAGAGAAATGAACAGATTGCAGATGTATTTGAGATGTGAGGGGTCAGGGAAAGAAATAAGCCAAAATGATCCCTCTTATATGGCTTGAGAACCAGGGAGGTCAATGATTGCATTTATTAATATGAAGAAACTGGTATAGAAATAGATTGACGAAAGCAGAGCATTCAATAATTAAGCTGGGCATGATAAATTTGAGCAGTCCACTAGCTATCCAAGTAAAAGTCTTATAAAGTCATTGGCTACATTCACAGCAAAATCCTGCTCAGTAGAATATGAATAGATATTACTTCAGTAATCAATTTTACTGAACTGTAAGCTACATGGAGATATCTTTCATCTTATTTCTAACACGTGTGCTGGCACATAGATGGCACTAAATAATAAATTGCAGAGTAAATAAATGCTAAGAAAATAGAGCAATGTTATTCTTCATTTATAAAAGTAACACATACACACACACATTCTTTGTCATGGTAGTCCACACACTGTATCGATCCCATGTCGAAACCCTAGAGTCCTATTCTAGTTTTGCTATTTATGGGAAATTAAGCTCAGGAAGTTATGAACCACAGAGTTTCTATAGCTTTAACACAGAAATGAGAATAATGCATTAGGATCTACATCCTGCATGGCAATGTGAGGAGATTCACAGACTTACTCTCCAACAAAACTAGCAAAGTTGTTGAAAATTATTTAAAAAATAACTATATTCTCTGAAAATTTTCATAAGAACATAGAACAAATTAAGAAACATTTATTCAAGATAATCCACTAAAACTTGATAAAAACAGCAAGTCTCTGTGACATTTGAGTAAAAACCGACTTCCTTTTCCCACCCTACCTGCTCAGTTTGATGAAAACTCCACTTTGGGAGGGTGTGGCTAAAAGATATGGGCTTCCTCTAGCTTTACCTCCCAATCAAGGGTTGCCATACCTCACTGGAAGGAACAGGCCAGCATTTATGCACTCTAATTCCAAGCTGAAAAATTTAAATCCCTGGTGAGTGTGGTCCATAGGTTAAGGGCTCCCTTCTTCCACCCACTCCCTACCCATAGAATGGAGGTTCTATTCTAGACATGGCAGGCTGAGAATTCTGTGTCCTTGGTTGTATTCATGCCAACTTGCTCATAGGGTAGAAGTTCTGTCCAGATGAGGCAGGCCAAGAAGATCAGAGGCTGTTGACCCACCAAGTTTCAAAAATACTGGCTTGGAATTTTGATCAGGGGATGAAACAATCCATTAAGAAAAGATAGCTCTGAAGCTCTCCTTAAAGGAAATGACTTTATTTGAAACAGAATGTGTGGAAGTTTAAGCCTAAGGGTGCTCTCAAAAACAGTAGCCCTTCTTCATTAAGAACAATGAATAAAACCATAAGATCAACAGAAAAAGAGGAAATGAGACATCCAAGAAGAGCTCTCCTGGGGTCAGGACAAACCTCAGAGTGGCCTCAAAACCTACCCTTGCCTAAACTTAATTGAATCAGACTGCTGAGAAATTTATGTACACAATATTTTTGAAAATGTAACAATAAAGCGGCCAGTGAGTAATCAGTGGAGTCTAACTTCTAGCTAGAATACCAAATGATATAGAAAGCTTAACTTAAATATCATGGAAAAAGAGATCAAAAGATGGCTCATACTACCATTAACACAGATCACTGTACACCTGCCCAAAGATGTGCCCTCTGGGGAGTGACACCAAAGGTTTCCCAGTGTGAAGGTAAATAGACTTCACTGAAAGAGCATAGCTAATCACAAAACAAATGCAAGCAAACAACAAAAACAAGCCTGAGAGAGGAAATATGGACAGCAGTACTCAGAATTGCTGCAATATATTACCTAAACTGTTCAACTTTTAACCAAAAAAAAAAAAAAAAATAGGGACATGCAAAGACATAGAAAAGTGTGACTCATATATGGGAAAAACAGCTGGCTACAGAAACTATGAGAGAGAGACTAGATGGCAAATTTCACAGAAAAGCACTTCAGAATAGCCATTATAAATAAGTTTAGAGAACTAATGGAAACCATGCTTAAAGAAATAAAGATATGAGGACAATACCTTGTTAAATAAAGAATATCAAAATATATTAATTTTTAGAAATTATGAAAAACAAGAACCAAATCGAAATTCTGAGTTTAAAAGTACAATAAATGAAATAAAAAACTCATTAGAGAGATAAAATGAAGCTTAGATCTAATAGGAGAAAGAATTAGTGAATGTGAAGATAGATCAATAGAGATTGTGTAATTCAAAGAACAGAGGAAAAAATATTAGGTCATTCAATATGAAATGTCCAATTTCAAATAAAAAATTTAGCTTATTATATCTCAAACAACAAGCTGTACAATTAATCAAAGTGTGTACCTAAACTGTTGACACAGTTTTGCCATCTTAATGGTAACTTGTTTATGTCAGCAGCAAAGAAGCCTGGAGAGTGAGTGGCGGTGAAATTGCCAAAGGTGGTTTCCACAGCTTGTTGAGAATTAAATATATTTCCTTACAAGAAGTGGTCCAAAGCCTGGAAGGAATAGTAGTCAGTTGGTTCAAGTTCTCCTGAATATGGTGGATGACAAAGTTTCCAAGTCCAGCTTCTGTAGTTTGAGCAATGCTGTTTGTGTGACATGTGGTCAAGCGCTGTTTTGCAAGAGGATTGGCCTGTCTCTATTGACCAATCTTGGCTGCTTAATCATAAGCATTCTCATCATTTCTTCCAATTGGATGAAGTAGACATCTGTAATAGATTGACCAGCTTTCATGATGCTGTAGTGGATAATACCAGTGCTGGACCACCAAACAGACACCATTAGCTTTTTTTTGATGAATATTCAGTTTTGGACTGTGTTTTGGCCTTTCATCTTTATCCAACCATTGTGCCGAGTGCTTGAGAATGTCAAAAAGAATCCATTTTTCATCACACATAACAGTATGGTGTAGAAATGGGTCACTTTTATGTCATGACAACAAAGAAAGGTGAGCCTCAAGAGAATTTCTCTTCTGATGCTTGTTTAATTTATGCAGTACCCATTTCTCCAGCTTCTTTAGCTTTCCAATTTGTTTCAAATAGTCCAATGTTGTTGGAATGGTAATGGCAAACCTTGCTGCTAATTTATGTGATGGTTGAGATGGATTTGCTTCCACTACAGCTTTCAGCTCATCATTATCCATCTGGGTCTCAGGTTGCCCATGTGGCTCATTTTCAAGATTAAAATCACCAGAATGGAACTTCTCAAACAATCAACATACTGTGCATTCATTAGCCACATCCTTCCCAAACACTTCATTGGTATTTCAAGCTGTCTGTGCTGCATTGGTTCCACAAAGGAACTCATATTTGAAAATAATATGAATTTTTGACTTATCCATGGTTTTAAAAAAGTTGCCTTACAAAAAATTTGAAAGATAATCACAAGCCAAGCCATGCATTTGAAAGAATAAGGATGTTGCTTCACAATAAAAATAAAACAAGAAGTGTCAAAGTGAAATGTCAGAGATATCAAGTGTCAAACTTAGTACTTAAGGAAATCAGATATTTCATACAGACCAGAAAAGAAATGTGGGAGACATTAAATACACCAATATATACATAATGGAAATACTGATGAGAGAATGGGAAAAAATGGTGTGGAAAAATATCTAAAGAAATAGTCTCTCTTAAAATTTTCCAAATTGCTAAAAAATATTAATATAAAAAACATTATCTAAGAAGCTTGACAACATCAAGTAGCATATGAGGTCTGTCCAGAAAGTATCCAGCCATGTACAATGAAAAATAGAGACATTTATTGAAGATGATATAAGATACATGAAACATTGTATATAAGACAATGATACCTCAGTTATCTTCAAAGTAAGCACTTTGAGACCTCACACAGTTCTCCCAGCATCTCTTAACCTAACCTGTACACATTCAACATTCTCAGGTGTTCTTCTTACTACAGGCCTTCCAGAATGTTGATCGCTGTCAACAGATTCTCTACAATCTTTTAAGCATTTGTGCCACACTTTTATTTGTGATGCACTCATTGCATTGTCCCCAAAAACCTTCTGAATCATCTGAATGGTTTCTGGAGAGAAATAGTCAAGTTTATCACAAAATTTGATGCAGATTCATTGCTCCACTTGCTCCATTTGAATGTGACAGCCACACAGTGCACGAGCTCACTCAACAGCATCTAGCACTGCACTGACCAATACAGTGATACCATCAGTCATACATGCACTTTCCTGTCCACTCTTCTTGGCTGCCAGGTTACATTGTAGTCGCAAACCATTCCAGTTACATTAATAATGCCTGGATACTTTCTGGACAGCTCTCATATGCAAAGAGATTCACATCAAAACATATAAGTAAACGTGCTGCATTTCAAAGAAAAAGAAAATCTTGAAGACATCAGGAGAAAAACAACTTATTACATACATTATAAAACAATAAGATTTATAGTTGAGTTTTCATTAAAAATTTTGGCAAGAATATGGTGAGATGACAGTCAAATAGCTGAAAAAACTCTCAACCAAGAATCTTATATGTAGCAAAACTGTCTTTCCAAAATCAGGGAAAATTAAAACATTCCCAGATAAATAAAACTGGGAAAATTATTTTCTAATGGATCCAGTTTATAAGAATGGATTTACTAGAGGATTTTTTGGGGACTGAAAGCAAGGAAATTCAAATGGTAATTCAAATCCAATTAAAAAGCATATCATCAGGTTAGATAATTATATAACTTTAAAAGATAGTATAAATACATATTTCTTCTTTCTTTTCTTAGCTGATTTAAAAAGCAATGGTATAAAACAATATGTACATAAATTTTTGTTTGGTTTGTAACATGTAGAAATATATTTCATAATAACAGCTCAAAGCAGGTGGGTAGAAGCAATGTTGTATTGGAATAGAAAAATGCCACCATATGGTAACTTCCATCCACAGGAAAAAATAAAGAGAAAAGAAATGCTATATAAAATAGTAAGTATAAAAAAACCTATAAACCTATAGTTGCCTATTTTCAACTTGTTAAATATACATCAATTATGTAAAGTAATAATTGTTACAATTTATTATTGGGTTTGTAACATATAGATGCAATATGTATAACAGTAATGGCACAAAAAGTGAGAAGAGGGAATAGCCCAACATAATGAGGAGAATTTCTATATCTCACTGGAACTGAGTTAGCATAAATCTGAAGTGAAATAAGATAAGATGCATATTATAAGTTCCAAAACAACCACTAAGAAAGCAACTCGAAACCATTGAGTGAGAAAATAATTAAAGAACTTAAAATGTTAGACTAGAAAACATTCACTTAGTGTAAAATGTACTGGTTAATAAAAGGAGTGGGAAAACAAAAAAGATAGGAGACACATAGAAAGCAACAAATAAAATGATAGGCATAAATTCAACTATATTAATAATAACATCAAATGTGAATAGAATGAACAATCACTCATAGGGAGAGAATATCAGGCTGGATTAAAAAAATATGATTCATATATGCTGTCTACAGGAGACACTCTATAGATTCAAAGATACAAATAGATTAAGAGAAAAAGGATAAAAAGCAATAAACTATGCAAACAGTAATCCTCAGAAAGCCAGAGTGGCTATACTAATATCAGAAAAAAAAATAGACTTTAAAACAAAAATATTACTAGAGATAAAGTGGACCAAGTTGTAGTGGTAAAAGTGTCAATTTATTAGGAAGCTATAACAATTATAAATATATATGCACCTACAAACAGAGCTGCAAAATATAGGAAGAAATAACTGAGAATTAAGAGGAGAAATAGACAATTCAACAATAATAGTGGAGACTTTAATATCATATTTTCAATAACGGACAGAATAACTAGGCAGAAAATCAACAAGAAAATAGAAGACTCAAGTAATACTGTACAAACAAGACCTACCAGACATTTGTAGACCACTCTGCCCAAAAAGAGTGGAATACATGTTCTTTTCAAGTGTGCATAAATAATTCCCCTCCAAATGTTAGGCCATAAAATAAGTCTCAATATATTTAAAAGAGTTAAAAATCATACAATGTATGTTTTCTCGTTACAATGGAGTAAAACTATAGAATATTCACAGAAAGAAATATAGAAAATCCCTAATGTATGGAAATTGTACAACACACTATTAAATAACAAATAGTTCAAAGAAGCAATCTAAAGGGAAAATAGAAAATATTTTGAGCTAATTGAAAATGAAGCTACTGCATCTAAATCTTATTAAATGCCAGTGAAACTGTTCTCAGAGGGAAATTTATAGCTGTAAATATCTATGTGAATTGGGAAAAAAAGTCTCAAACATTCTCCAAACATTCTACCTTGAGACACTGGAAAAAGAAGAGCAAACTAAATTCAAAATACATACAGGAGGGAAATAATATGAATTACAATGGAAATTAATGGAATAGAGAATACAAAAAAAGTTACAAAGTCAATTAAACTAAAAATTGGTTTCTTGAAAATATCAAAAAATTGACAAACTTTTAGTAGACTGACCAAGTATAAAAAAGAGAGAAGACTCATAATACTAAAATTAGGAGTAAAAGAGGAACTATTACTACTGACATTACAGAAATTAAAAGAATTGCCAGGGAATACCATCAACAATTATGTGCAAACAAATCAGATAACTTATATCAAGTGGATAAAATGCCAGAAAAATACAAACTACTGAAACTGACTCAAGAAGAAATAAAAATTCTGAAGAGATATATAGCAAGTAATGAGATTAAATTAGTAATTTAAAATGACCTACCAAGATAAGTCAAGGACCAGATGACTTCACTAGTTAATTCTACCAATTATTTAAAGAATAATTAATACCAGTTCTTTACAAACTCTTCCAAAAGTTGAAGAGGAACTGTCATTTACCAACTCATTCTATAAGGTCAGTATTACTCTATTATCAAAATCTGGCAAAGATATCATAAGAAAAGAAAATATGGACCAATATCCCTTATGTGTATAGATGCAAAATTTTTCAACAAAACACTAGAAAACCCAATTCAACACTATAATATTAATAGAAGGATTTATGTAATGAAAAGATGGAATGTACCCTAGAAAGCAAGGTGTACAGATGTAAAATTTTTTCAGTGAGACACATAGCAAACCCAATAGGAGGATTTACATCACCAAAATGTGGAATGTACCCTAGAAAGCAAGGTTGTTTTAATACCTGAAAAGCAATGTGATACACCATATCGCTAGAACCCAGTACAAAACCCACATGATCATTTCAACATAAGAAGAAAAGTCATTTAGTAAAATTCAACACCCTTTTTTCAATGAAAACAATTAAAAAACTGTGAATAGAATGGGTTTTTCCATAGGTGCTCTCAACCTGTAAAGGGCACCTATGAAAAACCCGTAGCTGACATTACTTAATGGTGAAAAATTGGACGTCTTCCCCTAAGATTAAGATAAGACGAGGTTGTCTCCTCTTACCACTTGTATTCAACAATTTCCTGGAGGTTCCAACCAGGGAAATTAGATAAAAAAATGAAGTAAAAGACTTCTAACATGGAAAGAAAGAAGTAAAACTATATTAATTTGAAGATGATACAATCTTGTATTTATAAACCTCAACGGAATTCACCTAAAAGCAATTAGAACTAAATTGGAAGTTAGCAAGATTGAAGGATCCAGATCAATATACAAAACTCAGGTGTAATCTACACAGCACTTTGGCTGTAACTGTACGAGTCTGCTTGACTGGGCCATGGGATCCCCAGAGAACTGGTTAATCGCTGTTGCTGCGGTATCTTTGAGGCTGTTTCTGGAAGAGATTAGCATTTGAGTTGATAGACCGAGTAGAGCAGAGGGCTCTGCCCAGTGACGGCGGGCCTCACCCAATCTATCAAGAGCCTAAATGAAAACAAAAAAAAAAGTAGAGGAAGGTTATATTTACTCTCCACCTGACTATTTGAGCTGGAACTTCTATCTTCTGCCATCGGTGTTGCTGGTTCTCAGAGCTCAGACTCGGCCTGGACTCTACGCTCTCGGCTCTCCAGATAAGATGGTACCACCACCTTTCCTGGGCTTCCAGCTTCCGGCTTGCAGCTGGCAGGTTTCAGGGGAGGATTCAGTGAGCTGATGTGTGTAACAGAGTTTTAAACACTCCTGGCACATAGCACTTCATAAATGATGAGTACTGCAATGTGAGGGGAAAATGAGGAAATATAACCCAAAAGAAACTTTCTTTGAAAAAAAAAAAAAAACTTGATGATACCATGAAGCCAACAAAGAAATGAATCCTAAAAAGACTCTAGGGGTGAAGAAATTATGTAAAAAATAATTGCAGCAAACATTGAATTTATGGATCCATTTAACTAAGATCAAATGTTTGTGGAAATTATGATACAGGACAGACTTTGGCTCTGACTCAGGGGGATGGGCAGGACATGGACAATGTATATAACCTGAACTTATGTACCCCCATGATGAGCTGAAATAAAAAAATAAAAAATAAAAAATAAAAATAAAAATAAAAATATAAATACTAATAACATAAAAAGTTAAAAATATCATAACATGACTAAAATAAAAAGTGGTGCAGAGGTGGGAAGAGTGTAATTTTATTTCTTTTAACTTCATAATGGGGACATACTCAATTTTGGTTAGAATTGAATCGCAGATAAAGAAGATAGGACTTCAAATTTTTAGGTCACTCACTCACTCTATTGGTATCAATCCATTACTATCTACCCTCATATGGGTTTAAATTATAAAAAGGTACTTAGAAATGTATTCACTTAATATTAGCGATAGATGTTTGTACATAGTGGGATAATGTCTAATTTTTTAATGCAGTCTTTTAATACTTTTCTATATTAATTTCTACTTTTCTATACTATAGTGTATTTTTATTATTTTTATGATAAGGTTATTTCAAAGTAAAATAAAGTGAAAATTTATAGAATCAGTTTTACTTGGTGTAATGGTTAATTTTACATATGAAGTTGGTGAGGCTGCGGTGCCAGCTGCACCAGCAACAGTCCAGATGTTGCTGTGAAGGTATTTTAAAGACACAGTTAACATTTCAATCAGTGTCCTATGAGCAAAGCAGAGTATTCTCCAAAATGTGGCTGAACCTCACATAATCAATCGAAGGCCTTTAGACTCCAGACTGCAACACCAACTCCTGCTGGGATGTCCTGCCTGCCAGCCTTCCTGCAAGTGTCAGACCTGTCAGCTTCAGTCACGTGAGCCAGCTCATTAAAATCAATCTCTCTCTCCCTCCCCCTGCCCTCTCTTTCTCTCTCTCTCCATAGATCGATAGATATATCTATAGATAAAGAGATATATTATCACTTTCTGTATTATTATCTAATATATATATAAGAAAAATTCTGGCGAATATAGTTTGCTCTAAAGTATCTGCTTCATCATGAAATCTGACTTTTATTAGATTAATGCAAAGATTAAATACAATTCAGGGAAGATACTCCTTCACTAAGCACCAAAAATCTGAAAATATAGAAAGTCAAAGCAAGTACTATGTCTAGTTGTAGAAATTTGTGAATAGTAAGTGTAAAAAGTAGGTTCACAATTTCAAAGAATAGGAGATTGAAAAGTACTAGTAAAAAATACATGATCATATATTAATGTCTTCCATTCTAGTTAATGTTTATTAGGATAATTGACACATTCAGATAAAGAATTTCTACATATTTCAGTTTTAATGTAAATTAAAATTCTTTATCTAAAGCTTATTTTTATCCCTTATTTTTTCATATTAAATAACACGCTGAATTGTGTTATGGATCCTGAGAAGAACAAATAATGTTTCAAGAGTTTCATCACATGAACCTGAGACCTTTGTATTTTCTATTTTTCGCAGCCACTCTGAATGGTCATCTGTGGGTTGAAGCTGTTGTATATACAAAATTATTGAAAGCTGTTTGAATACTGTAAAGCAGAATCCTTCATTCTCTAGCGGTTTAGGGAATTGTGCTGACAGTAAAAAATTTAATAGGTAATTTTAAGCAGGATGCACTTGATAAGTGCTTTGTGCTTATAAAACACACTTGATTACTGAGATACATTTTTAAAAATTTGAAAATATTTTAAAGAATTTAAAAAAGATGGTATATTGAAAAGACATTATAAATTCTTTAATAGGTGATTAATAATACATACTTTACTTTGAGGATTGGTGATAATAGTTTGTTTTTTTTTCCTTTTATTTTAGTTAACATGTAATAATTGTACATATTTATGGGCTACAGAGTGATATTTCAATACATGTATACAATGTGTAATGATCAAATCAGGGCAATCAGCATATTCATCACCTCAAACAATCAGGTTTTTTGAGTTAAAAACATTCAATGTCTTCTTTTCTAGCTTTTCAAAAAATATACAATAAATTATTGTTAACTGTATTGACCTTATAGTGCTATAGAGCCCTAGAGTTTACTCCTCCTGTCTAGCTGTCATTTTGTATCCCATAAACAACCTCTCCCTACATTTTATTTTTAAAAGGGTATTTTCCCAGGGTTTGATCAAACAATTTAAATCTATAAACATTGGGTCTTTAAGTACAACCTTTGTGTGTATACTTATGAGTTTGAAACGTGTATTTAATACACACATACACATATACACACACACACTTCTCAGTATCTCTTTTCATGGATAGAAAACAATTCTGTAAAAGATATGAGTACATTTCTCATTTTTTACTGAACATAGCCTACACATATTTTCATTCTATTTAACTAGTTTTACCTAAAATATTGCTACTTTTAAAAACAAAACCATTTTAATTCTTGAGAGTGTGTTAACCAGGGTCAAACTGGGGAAGCAGAACCACCATGAGTTACAAGATAACAAATTTTATTACTAGTTTACTGCTGTGTATCTAACCATCCCAGAACTTAGTCACTTCAAACAACAATCCATTATTTTCTTATGAAATGTGTTTTGGCTAGAAGTCAGTAAGCATGTTTTGTCTAGAATTCACTGGGTGCCATTTGTGGTGGGTTGGGAAGTAAAAGGCCTTCCAGGACGATTTGCCAGCGTGGCTAACAATTGGTGCTGACTTCCATCTGGGAGACGCACTGGAGCTGTGAGGTAGGGGCCTAAGTTTCTCCTCCTGTGGATATTTGCACACTACACTTGGGCTTCTACTTAGCAGTTACTTTGTTCAAAGAAGAAGCATCACACAAGCAAAAGAAGTCCGTAGCATTTTAAGATCTGTGAGTCACACAAGATAACCTTTATCATACTGTGTTGTCACAGCAGTCACAAAGATCTGTCTGCCCACATTCAAGGTGGGAAGATGCAGATACCATCACTTAATAGGAGTATCAATGTCCCAGTAGAAGCAGAGCATGTGGGATGGGAGATATCATTGAGGTCATTTTTTGGGTGTGGGGGGACACGGAATGTAATCTTTCATGATTGGCCTCATGGGCACAACAATTCACATTGTTCCTAGTTGTAAAATTCATGTATCTCTTCCTCCAATACCCAAGTTGTATCTCATTAAGTCACCAGTTCACAGCTGAGAATCTTATTAGCTGACTCAGGCCCAGGTGCAGATGAGCCTCCTCAGGTGTGATTCTTCAGGTATAGCTCCTTAAATGTTATTACTCTCCATCTGAAGGCTGTGAACGAATAATTCCCAGTTATCTGCCCACATTACCCAACACACAACAGTAGACAGGCACAGTCTAACCACAACAGACACTTCCATTGATAAAACGGAATAATGGGAGGCGCATAGCAGCGATGCTTCTCAGCAATTCTGCAGTCCAGCTCGGCTTATGTTGGGTCTGTGCGAATTTTGTTCCCATAGTTATTGGCTCTCATTTCTGAGCTTTGATTTATCCTCTGAGTCATTATTCCTTTTCAATTAAAAAAAAGTCTGTTTTGTAACTGAGGATTCTTTTCAGACTGATACTTACCCTTAAATGTTTGGGGGTTAAAAGACTTTTTATTCATTTTTTTCTCTATTCTTTTTTTTCCTCAAGCTGGCAATTATTTTATCACAACATTTCCCTCATTAGTTTTGTGAGTTTTATGTGAACCTTACTAGGTTCAACCCATTAGATGAAATATATATATATATAAAAGATATGACTATATTTTATATATTACATATGATAAAATCATATTTTTTAGATAATATACTATATAAAATATTTAATACCTTTATATTATCTTTGGACTGGGCTGCCTGAGAGAGTGCCTGAAGCCTTCTTATTTCACAGAGATAATTTTCAAGGAATGGTCTTAAGGTCTTTTCAAGTCCTTTGTCCCTCTGAAGGGTACTATGAAGCACCACAGATCTTCAAAAAGGATCTTAAAACATTCCTCTGTCTCCAGGTTTGATCTTTTTCCAGAAGCCATTTTTTCATTTGAGAATCATTCGCTACCTGGAAAGGCTAAAAATAAAGTCTTATTTTTTAACCCACCAAATCTCAGTTCCACTATATTTCATAATTTGTTGTTTAGCTCATTTGTTTCCTCTTACGTTTTACAATAGGCAGTGAGAATTCAGCTGGCAGTTCAATATTCTACCTGGAAATTTATTTTCCTCATACCAAAATCTGTATCTATTATCTATTGTTGTTTAACAAATCATCCCAAACCTTAGTAGCTTAAAACAATAACAATCTTTTTTTGTTCTCATGAATCTTCAACTTGGAGGGCTTAATTAAGCAAGATGACTATTTGCATGTGATTTCCATGTGGTCAGCTAGGGTGACTTAGCAGTGGCCATAGGACCCACTCACACGGCTGCCCAGCAGTGCTGTCAGCTGGGTGCTCAGCCCACAGGCCAGAGCCTTAGTTCCTCTCCGTGTCGGTTCTGCATAATACGCTCAGAGAAACGAAAACTTACATAGTTATGGAAGGAACTCAGAAGTGCAGCTTTGAGAGTGGGAACTGGATGATCACAGCTGTCACTTACCAGTCACTCTGAGTCTATCCGGGATGTGGGAGAATCTGTGGGAAGCTAACGTTGTCACACCGCCAAAACTAGGCTGATGGGCCTTGGTGTGCCCGGTCGGGAGGGCTGGCAGTCTGGAACCATCGCTGCATCAGAGCAGAGAAGGATGAAGACCCGCTGGGACGCAGCAGGCGGCCCTGCGCCTGTCACTCTATCTCAACATCATGACCTTCGGTTACGGTGTCTGCTTTCCTTCCACCTCAAAAATCTTGCACAAGTTGCTTTTGTAAGTTCTGAGAAATGTAGTTCCATCTTAACAAATCTGCCACTGTGCAAGGCACCGCGCTGATGATTTGCAGAAAATGATGCGGGTGAAGCTGTGGATTCTGAATAAGCCTCCGAGCAGTTTTCTCCTCCTTGCGAGGCGAGGGCTCTGTGGCCGGCCTGCTCGGGCGCAGGCTGGGAACTGGAAGGAGGCGGTGGCAGCGGCAGGTGACACGTGCTCTTCAGTGTCGGGGGACACAGCAGCGGCGAAAAGCCTGGCTGGGAGCATGGCGAGCGCTTACGCGTGGCCCTGAGCGATAGTGGCGACGTGCCGTGGGGGAGCGCCGGCACACGGGCTCACACAGGGGGTAACACCCTGGTTCCATACCTGTGCTGCCCCGGAGGTGGCTGGAAACAACACTGCAGCCGTCATCTTAGTTTGGCCTAAAAAACCTCTTGCCTGTGCAACTGCACTTTCCTTACACTCATTTTGCCTGGCTGAGCAGGGTTAGGTAGACCTGAGGCTACTGAAACAGAATTATTAATCATTAATTGTTGATACAAATAATGTATTATGAGTTTTCTCCAGAGATGACACAGTTATCAAAAATAGTCCAATACATCTTTAAAAGATGACAAGTAATAATTTTTAGTGTATAATTTTTGGAAAAAAGCATGCACATCACCTGTCCTTTCTCTAAAAGATGACAAGTAATAATTTTTAGCATATAATTTTTGGAAACAAGCATGCACGACACCTGTCCTTTCTTAATGTTGTTAAATATGTTTACATAGAATTATTGCATTTTTGAAAAACAATATGAGATTAACCTTGAAATCCCTAAAAACATTGGCGAGCTCCATCAGAAAAAAAATAACAAGTTAATGTTTGTTCGTAAATATTTTCAGGCAATTATTTAGTTTTAACATGTCTTAAGTTTTATATAAATGGAGTTTTATGCTTAGTAATGAAATGTAATAAAGTTAAATTTTTATCAATACAAAGTATTCTTAACTCATTAGGCATTATCTTTTATTTTTATTTTTGCATATTGAGATGTCAGATCTCAGAGTGTGAAAGATTATAACTGATGTATTTTGCTTGATTATTCCATAAAAAGGAAAAGTCTTTGATTATCCAATATCTTAACAAGTATTTTTGGTCCCTTACTCTGTGCTCAGTATGCATTAAAGTATATAGAGATGAAGGTGTGACATTTTTCTTGAAATCACTAACATTTTCGAGAAAACAAATTAGACACAAGTGAGAGAGAGAATCAAATAATGACATACAAGTTAATATTAAATATTAATACGTATAGTACAAACATAAATGCAATGAAATTTTAAGAACATATTTGTCAAGTACATTAGAAGACTTCCTGCAAAGGAGATGAGACTGGGGTTTCAAGATCAGATAAGATTTGGAGAGGTGGAAAGGACAGAGGAACACATTCCTCGAATGATAAGAAGAATCAGTAGTTTGGACAACCCAGTGGTGAATCTAGTCCTTTCTTCTTAAGGCTCTAAAATCTGCATAGTGTGCCAATACATGGTTTTGAGAGGATGAGCAGAATTCTACATGACTTTTTATAAGTCTTGAGAAACTGAGATGGGATTAGATGCCCATGCCTACCTCTCTTAATAATAATTCCTAAGCAAATTTATGGGATTCATTCTATTTGAAAATTCTTTTATAAGCCTACATACACAAACTTAAGTTATAATCTATAGGCAGGTAATTGAAACTCTTGGTTCCTTTTATTGAAGATAAGTTTGCTAGTTTTCTGTAATATCACAATAGTTCTGGCACTGCATAATCATACTAAGCCTTAGCATTTAAAGTACTTTACATAATATAATTTTACTACAGCACAAATTAATGTTTAAAAGTCTTTTCCAACAAGTGTATAAAATACATGAGGATGCAGTACCATTTAGAAAGAGCAGGGGTAATGTGACCATCAAGATTCATTCCTTTTAATGTTCTGGTTTTCCTCAAATAACATTTACTCACTATTTGAATTACCTTGCTTGTTTTCCTGAGCTGCTTGAACTAGTAAACCATAAACAAATTTTCTTTTCTTCAAAGAGAAACACTTCTTTCTAATTTCTGTGCTGAGGTTTTCGGTTTTTAATATATTCTTCTTCTTTGGAGTTGTCATAAACAATATATCAAGCTAATAATAGTATTAACGATTTGTTCTCCCTTCTGCCTTTCAGACATGGGCAGACGAGTTAATCTTCAGTGGAGTATGCAAATAGAATTTCTGAATTTGGCATGCAAATGCATGTAAGAGGTAGATGTAAAAGTTAACTTCACTAACAAAATCAATGCCTGCAGACGCATTCGGTGTTTGGGGGTTTGGGAATTGGATCTATATCAGTTGCATTTAAGGAACATTATTCAATTCAGACTTTACTTATTTACATTTAGTCTATCTTGAGTCTGGTCTCTAAAAAGACAAAGTATTTTTAAAGACACTTCACAATACTTCTAATAATGATCTAAGCAAATCTGTAAGTTTTGCTTTTTTACTGCCAGTTGATGAGAGGAGTGAGGAAGACTTTATGAAAGAAAAATAACCTTGGATTAGTATTTTTTTTATTTTTCTAAGTTTCAAGGAAAAGAATCCCTTTTAGGACCTTAGCCATGATTATTCAAATTATTGTTAATGCAACCTCTTTGAAAATCAAGATAGACATTTAAAAATATTTATTAATGGATTTGCTCCCATAGTGACTAAAGGGGAAGAAAACGCCTTCTCTGCAATATTAATTATAATATTCTTTTCAGTTTAGAATTGTCAGACTATTTTAGAAGTTACTTTTATAGATAATGAGTACTTAAATAGTGATTATTCATTCTATCACTGGAATGCAAATAACAGTAAACAAATAAATCTTTCTTTGACTTTCCAGAGATAAAACTGGGTATGACACAAACTTTTTATGACATTATACCAAATGTAGCCTGCAGAACCATTTTCATTGACTGTATACCTGGTGTTACAGGCTGGATTCCCTGAGAAGCAAATTCTGAGATGAAGATCAAAATGCAGGGCATTCATGAAGGAGTGTTCTTGGAATCAAGACTCGGGGAAGGGAACCAGGAAGCAGAAATAGGCGGAAGTTCAGCTGTGACTCCATCCCAACAAAGGCCTTCACTGACCCCCATGGGGACCATGGAACTGGGATTCAAAATTGTTTTAAGTTTGGGTGAGAGGTACAGGCCTTTTCTTTTTCTTTTTTTCCCTCATTCTTTCTTTATTTTTTTATTTGATGATTATGGAGGTACAAATGTTTTTGGTTACATGGATCACTTTCATAATGCTTGAGTCAGGGCTATACGTGTGACCATCACTCAAATTGTGTTCATTGTACTGTTAGGTAGGTTTTCGCCCATCCCCTCCTCCCTCTCCCTCCTGCTTGATTTCCACTGAGTTTTACTTCCTTCTGTGCACATGTGTGCTCAATGGTTAGTTCCAATTTAATAGTGAGTGCACGTGGTGTTTGTTTTTCCATTCTTTAGATCCACCACTTAGGCTAATGGTCTCCTGTTCCATCCAAATTGTTGCAAAGGCATTAATTCATCCTTTTTCATGGCTGAGTAATATTCCATGGCATACATATACCAAATTTTGTTAATCCACTCATCGATTAATGGGCACTTGGGTTGATTCCACATCTTTGCAATTGTGAATTTTGCTGCAATAAACATTCGAGTGCAGCAAAAAGATAAAATGATTTCTTTTCCTTTGGGTAAATATCCAGTAGTGGGATTGCTAGATTGGTTGGTAGTTCTACTTTTAGTTCTTTGAGAAATCTCCATACTGTTTTCCATAGAGGTTGTACTAATTTGCAGTCCCATGAACAGTATGTAAGTTTCCTTTCTCTCTGCATCCATGCCAGCATCTACTGTTTTTGGACTTTTTAACAAAAGACATTCTAACAGGGGTAAGGTGACATCTCATTGTGGTTTTAATTCACATTCCTCTGATAATTAGTGATGTCAAGTATTTTTTTTCATATATTTCTTGGCCATTTGTCCTTCTTTTGAAAGCTTCTGTTCATATCTTTTGCTCACTTTTTAATGGGGTTGTTTGTTTTTTCTTACTGATTTGTTTGAGTTCTTTGTAGATTCTGAATATTAGCTCTGTATTGGATGTATAGTTTGCAAATATTTTCTTCCAATCTGCAGGTTGTCTATTTGCTCCATTGATTATTTCCTTAGCTGAGGAGAAGCTTTTTAATTTAATCAAGTCCCATTTATTTATTTTTGTTTTTGCTGCAATTGCCATTGGGGTCTTAGTCATAAATTCTTTGCCTAGGCTGAGGCCTTTTCTAATCTCATGTTATCAGTCATTAAGTGTAGAATGCCTCTGGATAAAGGCTTGACCTTAGAGAGGCAGTTTTTTCATGCAAGGCAATCCTCAACAAGACCTGACAGTGAGAACTGTCTTTTGGCAGGATTCCCTGCAAATGGGCAAATATTTACTTCATTCTGAAGTATCTTCAAGGTACATTAAATTCTCAACCACAATCCTCCTTTCTATAGAGTCTGGAGCAGCCTTTCCAAGATTCTGGTGAGCCTCTTCTTATAAAAACTTAGCAGAGGAAGGTAAGTAAGACAAACTGCAGCCTCCATTACTGTAGCTGAATTTGGGGTCACCACTGATACTTACCTTCTCTCTCCTCTAGTATCCATTTTGATTCCCTGCAATGAGGAAGACCCTTGCTAGTCACAGTGGTTTACTTGGTGTCATGACACAGACTTTCATCTTTGAGGGGTCGGGTCCTTGGTCTGTACGTGCTTCTCACTGGGGATTGCTGCTCTTGTCCATTTACCATCACAGTCGGGCAAGAGAGTAGTGCCAAGAGGTGCACAAGAATATCACGTGGGTGCCGACATATTCCTCCCTGCTCTTCTTATGTATCATAGCTCTACCGCCTCCTGATGATCAGGATCAAATACACATGCCAAGATAATGACTCCTCTTCTTTCCTTCTGAACCCTTGGTGTAAGGAGCTCACAGTGCTGGGTAGTAGCCACTGGACTGGTGAAATGGGATTCTAGTTGCGTCTCCTGGAGAAAGAGCTCATCCTTTTTGTACCATGGCCTTTAAACTGACAGAGTCTATCTTTGTGGGTACCAGGAGCATAAATTCCCCAAATAGATCACTGGGATTGATGATTGCTCAACCTGATTTTTGTCTTTCCCAATCACTATGGGTATTATGGTATTTCCTTCTCAACAAACAACATTTCTGTGTTTTCTGTTACTCATGCTGAGTAGCCTCCTTTTTAATCTCCCTCATTTCTCTTTCTCTCTCTTCTTTCTAACTTATTTTCCTCACCAGGGAAGTAGTTTAAAACCATAATTTACCTTCCTTTTGCTACAGTACAGTAATTCTGGCCAGTTTTTGTGCCTACAACACATCACATATGTTACCATTTTTTGGTGTTTTTACTTGTTGGAGTGTTCTGCTCCTCGTGTCACCACATAGTGATTTAGTCCTTCTTCTTTGGTCTCATTTCGTGTCCAGAAATAACACTTCATAGAGACCTTTCTAGACATCACATACTGAAAGAACACCCAACATCTAGTCATTATTGGTTATATCACCTTTTTTAAACATTTTCCTCTTAAAAGCGATCACCATCTGAAATTAATTTTCACTCATTTATTTGCGTGTTTACTATCATTTCCTCATTCTAGGCTATAAGTTCCATGGGGAAAAGAACCTTCTCTGACTTGTTCACGGTGGTGTCCACAGGGTCTAGATATTGCCTACCACTTATTATAGTAGGCACCCATTTAATTTTTGTTAAAATGGTAAAAACATTACAATCTGAGATGAGAGTTTTTCTCTTTTTTGAATTATTTTTATCTGGTTCATAAATGAAAGAAAAGGAAAAACAAATAAAATGAATTTATAATAGTGTGAAGAATGGAAAAATTACATGAACAAAATCACCTATCTCAATGACTAGTTAAGGATATGAAGAGGATGATTACATTTTGACAGATAACTCAGAAATGAAACTAAACTTGCATATTAAGTATATGCCTTGGTCAATAACTAGAACCTTGAAGGTCAATTTTCCTTTGATAGATTAGAGAAGCCTTGTATAGATGGGGTGACAACTAATTACAATGATGGAAAGAGAAAGAAGAACAAAATGGCACTTCAAGCCAATTTCCTCTGGTATTTTTGTCCTTGAGCAGTGATTTTAATTGATTATGGTTGCCCTGTACTACCTGTTCAGCAATTTTCCAGATCATTTCTCCCCTGAAGTTTGTGGTAGTGACACACGAATACAGTGTCTCCAACACCCAAACCATTTAATCAAGGGATCCCATTTGCCTGTTGGAGACAAAAAAGGCCTACTTGGTGGTAACTGTTGTACGAATTTTAATTTTAATTTTTTGTTTTTGCTCCAATCAAGTCTCTCAATAATATATTTCTTTTTTTTCCCTTAACACCAGTGACCTGAAGACAAACACATTTCTTAATTTGATAATTTTCTCTCCTTATTTCTGAGACTGAGTTGTAGAAATCATGATTATGCTCAGTGACCTTATGTTTCTGGATGCATTTGATGTTTTCAGGTATATAGAAGACCTAAGCAAGACCAAGGGGAATCTCTGTTCCTAAAATTTGGAGCTATGGTTCTGAAATTTTATTCAAGGTAAGTTGGTTATTTGACTTTTATTAATACCATCTTGAGAGTTAATGTTGTTACTTGGTGGGGTGAGGGTTGTAAGACAACATGTATCACTTAAATTCAGGTTTGTAGGAAAAAAAAAACAAAATAAAAACGGAATAGATTTGCAGAGAAACAGAGATGAAGGACCAAGATGAGAGTAAGGGAGAAAGAGAACAACATGATTTCTAATGGTTTCGTGGTTTGGGTTCCAGTGTTTTGGGAAGCCTAGTTGTATTCTCTGCTCCTGGTTTTCACAAAATATTCATGCATTTTCTTTAAAAAAACAAATTACTCTATTTTCTTTGGCCCCACAGTATAATTATATAATAATGTAATAGGAATAATATTGTGCATATATAATGATAGTATGCTCTTATCTTCATAAACATGATTTGCAAATAAGCAAACTTTCTACCAATTCAGTTCCAAGGAAAGGGACCATGCTGCCTTTTAAAAGGGCCAGACAGGAAGTGGATGTGGACTGGCTCTTCCCAGACCCAGCTGATTGTGACAGAGTCTGAAACCGGGAAAACATCGTGATGCACCTATACCTTAACTTCTCTCTCCAGACTTAAGTCCCACAAACAGGACATACATTATGTTTAAATAAAAGTGAAAATCAAGGGGCCTTTGCTCTATTCACATTTGAGACTCTGAGGGGAATCTCCCTTGCAGATGACCCTACTCTACCATGGGTGACACATCAGAAAAAACACCAGTGGTGTGGAGTGTTTAGATAGAGAAGAGCGCCCAGGATCGCCTACTTTATATACATCCCAAAGGGTTTCAAATGTGTCAAAGTCAATGGTACCAGCTGTCCATTTTGAGAGAGAAACGAGGTTGCTCTTATTGAAGCAGAACGATTCTTAAATTGAGGATCGCAGGGAGACATGCTGGGCAACGACCACACTGGGACCATTCCCAGACCTTAGGAGGATACATCGGCCTGGAGGGGGATGGGCTGGGGTGACTGGAGTTCCTTGTTCCCAAGAGGACCCAGAGAGCAGCCTCGCTGCTGAGAGTCAATTTGGAGCCTCCAACCTCTCAATACCATGATAGTAGAGGAAATTCCCCAGTTTAGGAATTTACTCAAAAGAAACTGTTTAAACAGAAAAAAAAAAAAGTTAAACTTAAAGGAACTGGGTATCATTAAGTGGCAGGGCTTTTTTTTTTTTTCCTTTTTTTCCTGTCCACTTTTGCTGCCTACCACTGTGGGGGCTTTGAGGAAGATCAAATACATCATAGAAACTGAAGACATCTTCGCACATCTGCTGAGTAATAGTAATAAAGTCAGAATAGGCTGTTTTTGCTGTGATAACAAAGGATTCCAAAATATCCATCACTTAGTAGCAAATTGCTTCACTTTTTACTCACACAGCCCTGTCTACCATGGGCCGGCAGAGATCTCTCCTTCTTGCAGTCACCGGTGCCCGGAGGCAGCTGGCGTCGTGACATTGCTGCCCCGGCCAGACGGACACGAGGTGGTTTCACACGGACAAACGCTCCTGCTCAGAAGTGACATTTACAGTCACTGCTCGTCGTTCAGTACTGGTCACACTGCTCCATCTAATCACAATGGGGCCAGGAGGAACAACCCCACCACGTGCCCAGAAGGAAGGACAATCAGACGTATTTTTAGGGGCAGCACAATGACTGCCTTTTAATGAGCACCACCGACATCAGTGAGAACATAAATCATCATGCTGCTCCTTTCTGTTTAAGAACCCGCGGTGGAAGACAGTCCTAGGTGGACGTACTCTATCAGGGCACACCTATACGAAGGCAACCCTGGAGCTGAGCAGAAAGGACCGAGCTCAATTATTCTGCTTGATGAAGGCAGGGAAATACGAAGCTGAGAGAGCTTGAGGAAGAGAGGCTGGGCCTCACAGTTGTGTGACTAAATGACTTCTGTGAGTGGACACTTCTAATATTTACAACTGTGAGTGTTGCTGTGAGGTTAATCCTTAATGTGACCCAAAACGTCTGTGAAGTCTGCCACATGATAAAATGCATTTTATAAATGCTTGGTTTATTTATTTTTGTTTGTTTGTTTTGAGAAAATTAAAAGGCCTCTGTGTAGGCCCTAAGGAGGATGTAGGGGAAGGCGAGAGTGAGAGAGGGAGAAAGAATTAAATAGATGCAGGAAAATGGAGCCAGTGTAAACCCTGGAAACGTTCACGCAAGGATGTTGAGTTGCCCACAGAATAAGGCGTAGAGTGCTCAGAACCATGTCGTTTAAAATTCAAAGGCCTGAGTAACTTTAGGTGGGATCTCAGTAGTATTTTAATATAATATCTCTTCCTTCATGCCAGGCTAAAATGCATGCCTGTTACTTGAACCCAAAGTAAGTGTGAACAAGACAGTTTATCGAGTACTCAGTAACCAAGAGAAACTGCACAGCTTTTGTATATTCATAACAAAAGAAGCATTGAAATTGCTTGAGAAAAAATTTTAAAGAGTATTTTACACACGTACGTTTTTTCAGACTGATTTTGCTGTGTTACCAAGCTAATGATTTTATCTATGGTCTGCCTGTACTTTGGATGAGAGGAAACCAGATGATTTTAGCTTCAAATACTTCTTATTTTTTGACACAGGCCTTTAAATTCACAGCACTCTGAATTGTTACAAAAAAGGTACTATGAGCCTAGGGAATTATGTTCCATAAGAAGAGAATAACGTTCTTTAGCTAAATTCTTTCACACATGGAAGATCTTAATCCTTCTATTTTCAGAAGCATGGTGCAAAGCTTAAAGGAAGTCTTAATTTTTAAGGACATCAAGATATATTATTTAATTTTCCAGATTACTCACAATAACAAAGTAAAGATTACTTTTAAAAAAAGAAGAAATAAATGTGGCTGTTATGAAAATGTTGCACGAGGAATGTAATTCCTTCAGCCGAGCTCTGACATGTGGACAGGCCAGATGCTCAGACACTTGACACAGTCAGACAGGCTGCCCCTAAGCTGCTCCGGCCGCCAACATTGCCACCCCGACTGTCCTGCTAAGGCACAAATCCACATGCGGCCACCGAGTGTCACAGGCCCCTGCCTGCGTGCGCTCCGTCTAGTTTCGCAGGTTGTCCAATCTCTCCCTTTTCCTGAAAGCGCAGCGCGGAGGGTGGCAGGTCCTGCTCCTTCTGTCGGCTCAGTGCACGTGGGCTTCGCCCTGGAGAAAGTGCAGCTTGGAACGGCTAAACACGTATTCTAAGTGGGCAATTTCAGTAAATTGAATGGCAGTCAATGGACCTTCCTACTACTCCCTTCCCTTCATCCATTACCATTACTTCTATGTGGGAGGTTTTATTTAGCTCAGGGCAGATGTGTAACCACAAAGCACGTGAATAACAGAAAGTTTGAACTATCTTCCTCCTACAGCCCCAAGCATTCCAGGGGCCGCATTGGCCACCAGAATTTAACAAAGGAACTGGGTTTTACTATGTGTGACATTAGTAATGAGATTCAAACTGTTAAAACGTTGCAAAAGTAGCATGCAGATGTCGTTTCATAAAAAATGATTTAGTTTTAGATCAAATGTTACACTGAATCTGTTTATAAGTGAAGATGTTTAAGTACAATAATATTTTAGTGTGGATGTATAGGTCATGTGATCATGCTAAAATTCGTAGATGTGAAGGAAAAATACCTAGACTTGCAAGCATTTTAAAGCAAATTACCTGTTTTTATTCCTAGCTCAGTATTTCTCTATTCTATAATTTAAGCCATGATTATTCTTATTTTTTCTGATTGTTTATCAGATACTTTACATCAGCAAATTATTTCACTGTGACAGTTTGATGAAACAGGTATTGTAAGTTTGAGAAAAATTCACAGACATTGAGACAAATTCCTCAAAATCAAAAGAGGCCAATGTATTTGATATTGTTAATAACTTTTTTCTTCTTGAATGGACTATAAAAAAGTCATAAGCATTTAAGAAAGATCACTTTATATCTTACACTGCAATTGTTTTATGTATCTGTTTTTTCATTTACTCTGCTCTGTGAAGACCACTGGTGGAGTTTTGCAATCTCAACTTCAAATAAGAAATTAAAATGTGACTATCAATGTACCTAAATAATCGAACCAACATTTTATATGCTTCAGTGTTTGTCTCAGAACAGTTTGAAAGCTTTTAAATTTATATTATATTTATGCCTGTATTTATAAATATAGACATAATTGGATTAAGCCCGATATGGTTTGGCTTTAATCACAATGATGAAATAGGGAAAACGTATCTCTCTTACTAAAACTTCTTCCCACTTTATTTTATACACACACATATATACTTATACATGTGTATATAGAGAGCGCTACTTTTTGGTTCACTGCTACTTATAATTCAATGGTTGCTTGGTTCTGCTCTGACACCTGCTATATCTTTTTTCCTGAGGATATGAAAAAGAAAACAAAAGTAATGTCTTTTCCTAATTTGTTTTAGGTTGTGGTTAAAAAAAAAAAAAACAAAACCGAAAGAAACTGCTTTCCTTCCATTTCCTAGGTGCCAAATAAAAGTTCCTTTTAGTTTTTGCTTATCTGCTATTTCTAGTTAAGGAGATATCTGAATTGTAAGAAAAGTGTGGGCGTTATCTCCTTTATCAACTGCAATAGAGACAGCTTGAAGAAAGCCACGTTTGACGGGCTCTGAAGGAAGGGCTTGAGAATGAAGCAGAGAAGGTCCCATCTATTCTAAAAAAGAGGCTGTTTACATAACTCTCACTTGGGAACAATCTTTACTGGAACCAAGAGAAAAGACAGATGGGAGTTTGGTGAAACAATTTGTTCCTTTAAAAAATTACCTAAGTTTAGATCTAGAATGAAACTCTTAAGGAAAATTGCTTTTATTCCTTTGAGAAATTTGAAGTTTGCAGATAAAAGCAGTTTTTGTCTCACCTATGACATCAGCTGCTCTACTTTTTCTAGGTCATATTATATATATAACCAGGTTATTTCTCAATTAAATATCACCTTTTGTGAGAAGCAAATAGTGAAACAAGTGAAGATAAAGTAGTTGAAAGTTTGAAGCCTAAAAGAATGATATCAATGTTGGTGATTAATAATACCTATTATGGGTATATCTCCTTTTCTTTCATAGTTTACTGAGTCACACTTTCAGAAATTATTACTGTCTGATACACAAACTGTAATTATTCTTCTTTATTATTATTATTATTATTATTTTGAGACAAAGTCTCACTTTGTCACCAGGCTGGGATGTCTGATCATAGCCCAAGTAGCTGGGTCTACAGGTGCATGCCACCACACTCAGCTATTTTTTTTTTTTTTTGCAGAGACTGGGTCTCACTATGTTGCCCAGGCTGGTCTCAAACTCCAGGTCTCAAGTCATCCTCCTGCCTCTGCCTCCGCCTCCGAAAATTCTGGGATGACAGGCATGAGCCACCACTCCTGGCCCCATGATCATTCTTTACATTTAAGGGAGTAAGGTAGAAAGGATCTGGGAAACGTTTTGTCTAGTATTCATTTTTCTATCACTTGGTTAAGGTTGTCATTAAATATCTCTAAAGGCAGGTCTCCTCATTTGCAAAATGAAGAAATAGGCCAGACTGTTCCTATCCCTGGGGCACTCCATTTATGGCATAATTCTTGTAAGAACTGCATCATTTATAGATACATTGCTTTTTATTAATAGTAAAATTTTTCAAATCTTTATAAAATTTAATATTCAGCAATAATTCTATACTTTTCTTGGAGGTTGCCTAATCTGTCATTTATATGAAACATAAAATGATATGAATAACTTCATATATTTATGGAGAGGTATATTAACAAAAAATTTAACTCTGGACAAAAGCTTAAAACAAAATTCAGATAACTTATTTTTCTTATTTCTTATTCTGTAAGTAACAAGAGCAGTAACTTTCTTTCTATGAAGTTTGTTTACTTAAAAATATACATTGCACTCAAACTAATTAGCAGATTCCAAATGTAATGATTGTAATATTATGTTTTTACTACAAATAATTTAATCTGATTTTCTAAATTGTTCTAAATTAAATCAAAGTCTAGGTCAGAAAAGGTACGGTTCTCAAATTTTGTTCATTTTTTCCTTTTTTGCCTTTTTACTATGGCATTTGCATCCAAATAAAGTTTTTCCTTTCCCACCCCACCTCCAGCCGCAGGCCAATACTGGACACCAGATGAAAGTAATTAGGGCCAAATTACAACAATAATTTTATGAGACAATTAAATTAACTTAAAAATGTAGATGAGCAGATTTTTTAAAAAATATCATGGTTGTTTGTAGAAAAGAGAATTAAAAGAAAGAGAAACTGGAATGAGAAAAGGAAAGTAAAACAGCTAAGTAAATTCCAAATAAAATTGGATCAAAACAACCTGAAAATATCACATATTTAAATCATTCTATTTGACTTTCCTAAATTCTTCATTTCTGTTATTATTTATTTCTTTTTTTATTTTAGTAAATAGTATATTTTTTCAGCATTTGATTCATTGGGAATTATTTATAATTAATTAAAAAATGTTGAGAGTTTGACTACTGAAGAAGTTTCACACTTTTACCGTGACCTTTGTCACACATATGGATAGAAAGCAAATTTAACATTATGGGGTCTTATGTTCCCACAAAATGTGGAAACAGCCTTTCACACATCATTTTAGTTCATGTGCACATGCAGGGACCTCTCTCTAATTTCTAAATCATGCATATGTAAGTTTAAATTTTAGAACTTTTAAGATTTATAAACAAATTCTTTTCTGCGTAAACAGGGGCCAGTTTTCCACTGTTTAATTTTGTAGGTTCAATTCTTTTTTACAAGCTTTTTCAGGAACATACTGGGGCATGTGATGTCGGTCAGACTGTGCAGGCTATTTGCCCTTTAATCTCATAACAATTCTTGCAATGCCAAGTGCTGTCCAGGATCAGTTACTCAGCGTGAATAATGGAGACCATTTTAACTATCTTCAATTCGCGGCTTGATTTGCTGATCTAATTATATCATGTCTATATTCATTATGGATCGGAAGGATTTTAGTATGTCCCCTATTGCTAGGATCGGAGGAAAGCTCATATATTCCTTCAACACAAATGTCTTCTAGGCAAGACCTGAGAAGAGACAACATACTCAGAATCCATATAAAGTGATGAAACTGGTTTTGTTATATTTTATATTACTGAACATATTTAACTTATCTGTTGCATATTTTGAGATACTATGTGAGTTATATTGGGTTTTGGCAAAAGCAGATCTTGAAACAAATCCAGATAATTTGAATGTAGATCATTTATTTAGAAGGTAATCTTAGGAAGTCAAAACAAAAAGAGGGAAAATGGAGACGGGGCAAGAGAGAAAAGCCAGTAAAATGTGCATTCATCTAGTTTGTCACTGTCACCAATTGTAGCTTGATTCCTTGGGGGAATTTCTGAGAAATTCTGTGAAACATGCCTCTGAATTACCTTACCAGGCGATGGGAGCCTAGGACATTTATGCATAGACTTCTATCCTTGCTCAAAGATTGTTCTGGGCACATGCTCTCCATCCCTGATACTCCAGATTGCATCTAATTTCCATGAAGCAAACTCTTCTAGGGTCACAGAAAGAGTGTTTCTGTGTCAGAAACCACACCCTCGGGTGAACTCAGGTGTATTGAAGGAACATGAGAGGGGCCATCGGAAGAGCTGCTACTGCCCAGCACTCACACCTCTCAAATTTGCTTGTGCCTCACAATGAAAATGCTCCCTGGCTGGTACTCCATGAAGATGGCTACCTTCGACCTCTAAAATATCTTAAAATATAAGGTGGCTGGAGCCAGGTAACTGCAAATAATCTAGAAGATACAATTGATATTCTTTATCTTCATTCCTTATCACGTAGTCTAGATTACCTTCATCCTTAGGAACATTTCTTCTGGTGTAGGTTGCTTGCCTGGTGGAATGATGTATACCTTCATCTCTGAGGGCTATAAACCATGGGTTATCTGCCTTTGTCAGATTATCGTGGCTAAAATTGCATTTTTACCATTGCTGCTGGGCATGAGGGCATCAAGAGGTGCCCTAATGTGTCCCTCAGGTTGCCAGACATGTTTCTCCTTCTCATTATGAGACATCAACCCTATGTACTTATGACAGTAATTCTTTTCTTTTTCTGACAGTCTGCTGGCATGAAGTGCACAAAATGCTTTGGTAATAGTTATATTATTGGGTTTAGTGGAAAACTTGCTGTCTCTTTTAGTTGCGACTTCTCCTGCTTCTCCATTGTGGGACACTAGCTTACCCTTAGGGCCCAGTGTTGTATGGAAAAGAGAAAAGTTCCCCAACTATGTTGCTGAGGGAGAAGACAAGAGCCAGTCCTGCTTCCACCCTGTGGTTCTTGGTACCGTGTGTTCTAACTCCTGGGTGTAAAATGCTGTCTAATTGTCACGACTCAATGTTAACACCACATCTTGGAGGAGATGTCTACAACCTGGTAGGGTGTCTCTTCCAAGTTGTCACCTTAGGTAAGCCTTTGAGTATTTATTCTAAAATTCAGAGTATGAATTTTTAGGTAATGTACTATATGTCAGGACTAGCAAATCTCATGAGTACATGTTCATTGTTTCATCTCCTTTACTATAAGCTACTTCCCTGGTCTAATGCAGTATTATTTAGTATAGTACATTAGTAAATCCTTAATAGTAATGCTGGGGCAAAGAAGAAAAACATTATTCTAGAATACATTTCAGTTGCAATAAGGATGAATCTTTGATCCCTTCATGATAGGAAAGATCTGATGTATAGAACGTGATACCAAGTGGTGATCTGCTGCTGACAGACACTCAGTAACATCTATAACTATAAAAGCCTTGGTAAAGGGGAGTCTGTGCCTTTGTGCCCATGCATAACCTTTGTCCCTGTCACCATGATACTCTGTTCATTGATTTAATTGTTCAAGCAGTGGGATGGCCAAGGACAGAGGCTGGCTGATATTTACTGGACAATTCATCTTATCCACCTAGTTGCTCAGTGTCTTCTCTACAGTTGACATTCTCTTGTGAGCATCAATACAATACATAAAGGTCTTCATACTTCAGGTCCATTCACATTCAGGTCCCATCTTCATTCCTCTTCACCATAACTCTTTCATTATCTTCCAGTCTTGTTCCCTGCAGCCTCTGAGCCATCTAATGAGGCCATTCACCATTGCCCAAGGATCTCTATGTCTATGTATCTCAACCATTTTTCCTCCCTAAAAGGAGATGTTCAAATATATTACTTAAAATTCTTACCACTGGGAAGATTTCTTTTCACTCTGTCATTAGGGCCACCCCTCAGTGGAGCTGTGTGTGGAAGTATTAATTTCTGGCTTCCATTCAGATACCAAGATAACCCATCTGTAAACTAGGCTAAGGATTTTTTTCTTTCAGTTGAATAGGGAACATCAAAAGACCATTTGTATGAGCACAGGAAGAGAAAACTGTGTAACAGAGACAGGTGAAATGTCCACATAGGCTACTTCTTCATGTAACTTATTTCTGTCTTCCAGACCTCTTTGGGTTTGCTCCCAAGTACACTATTTCCATCACACACAGGAATTCTGCTATGTACATCCAATCTTTTGTCATAATGGATGTGCCAATATCTAGCTTATACCAATAGCTCTAGTTTCATTGTAACTTCGTGTTCTGTAGTTAGGCACTCAGTCTCCAGTAGGCGTAAGAAGCATACCAGGATCTCCTAACATGATGAGTAGTTTTCTCCTTGAGATCTGCACTTCAACTTCTATTGAGGCATACTAAAAAGCATACATAACCTTCTTATCTACCACGGAAATGTCTAGTACCACTGGGTTTCTGAGTTATATGGTCCCAGCATCAGAGTGCTTGTACTTCACCCTAAATCTGAGGAAGAAGCTTCTCTTGCTTAGAGTCACCTGACAAATGGCTTGAAGAAGTATTACCAAGAATGTTATACACTGTCTCCAAAACTCAAAAAGGACTATTGTGTACCTTTTCGTTAGTTTAGGAAGTTCGAGATGCAGTAATTTTGTCTCTTGCCCTATAGGGGATTTCATCTCATGTCTAAGATCACTGGACTTCTAAAAATTCTCCAGTATAGTGAAGTCATCAATATAGTGGACCAGTGAGATGTTCTATGATGAGTAAACATGATTTTTTTTAAATAAAGAGCAAGGGAGTGAAAATAGCCCTGGAAAAGATAGTGAATATGGTTTGCTTTCTTTTTTTGGTGGATAAGAACATTTTTCCTGAATAAAAGTTGAAAAACTATATTTTCTAGATCAGGGTGTGTCAAACTATGGCCCAAAGGCCAGATCTGACTCATCATCTATTTTTGTAAATAAAGTTTTATTGGTATACAGCCACATCCACTCATTTGCATATTGCCTGTGGCTGATTTTGTGGTACGATGACAGAGTTGAGTAACTGTGACACAGACCATATGGCCTGCAAAGCCTAAAATATTTTACTAAGTGGCCCTTTACAGAAAAAGATTGCTGATTCCAGCTCTCGATCAACAGCTGCATGAGAAGTGCCAGAAGCAGTGCTGGTCTGTTCTGACAAAGACACTGTCATATATAGCACACCAGCAGCAACTTTTTAATGATAAATTATTGTCATCAACATGATCCATCTGTCTTTTTCAGCAGCCATACTGTTACGATGAATGGGGATATTGTGGGAACCATCACTCCTACCACTTTTAAGACTTTGTTGGTTACACTAACATTTTTAATTCCACCCATGATGATTATTTTCTCTTATTTACTATCATGGTCAGTGGCTGTAGTTTTAGAAAATTTGACTTGACTCTTCTTCACTGGCCTGAGAGGTTTTACTAGCTGACAAATATATGCATCTCAATGGTGTGCTCTGAGAAGAGGGAGACAAACACAGTGTGGGTCCCCGGACTCACAAGACCTCTCACTAAATGGACGGGGGCCATAACTTTGTTTTCCACTGGCCGCACTCAGTCCCCACACTAACAGGAAAGCGATGATGAAATTTGCCTCAGCTGAGAGTCTCTGTCCAATGGCGCTCAAAACACTAGGTAATTCCCTTTCCTCATTGTTCTGTTACTCTGGTAAGCAGCCAAGATTAGGGACATATTTACTATATACACTTGTGGTAGATTCCAAGTCAATGCTCCCTGCCTTAGATTTCCATAAAATGTTTAAAGTGATGATTCTCATCTCTTAATTCTCATGGAGAGTTCACAATGGTATCTCCATCCTAGTTAAGTCGGCCTTCCTAAGTTTTTATTATGACTCGCAGACAAACGTTTTCCACACTGGGAATGTTTTTCTCCTTTCTCTCTCTTTTTCTAAATCCCACATATATATCCTCTAAAATCCAAATAAATTTCTATTTTTTTAGGAAGTCTTCCCAGATGAAGCCATGTTGTGGTGATATGGTCTTCATCTAAACTCGAAGTTTTTGGAAAGCTTTGACATCAACTTTATGACATCAACTTTATGGCTATCTTGAGTTGTTCTTCAATTCTTGTATTGTTTAATTTTCAAGTCATAATGCCCCAGTCAACAAATGCCATAAGCAAGCATTAAACCCCTAAGGTGGACCAATAAAATTATGTATACGTTTATTTAATCTTTACAAGATCACCATGAGATGTGTGATTATGTTTCTCTTACAAGGGAATAAACTTTCTCTCATAAATTAAATTATTTTCCCAGTGCCACTCAACTGATTACTTTCAGAGACTATAAGCAATTCCCAGATCTCTGCCTCTAATTATGGTGTGTTCTTTTTATATAATGACTACCATTTCTCCCCAATAGATTTTAAGTTGCTAAAAAATGGGCCACTGTTTATTGTCTTTTTATGATCCCTTGCAATTTGTTGAGTACCTTGCATTCAATGGAAATACATTGGGTTTTTTTTTTTTGCTTTTTTGAGACAGTCTCACTCTGTATCCTGGGCTAGAGTGCCGTGGCATCAGCCTAGCTCACAGCAACCTCAAACTCCTGGGCTCAAGTACTCCTCCTACCTCAGTTTCCCTAGTAGCTGGGACTATAGGCACATGCCACCATGCCTGGATAATTTTTTCTATTTTTAGTAGAGATAGGCATGTCATTCTTGCTCAGGCTGGTCTCGAAAGCCTGAGCTTAAGCAATCCTCATGCCTCAGCCTCCCAGAGTACTAGGATTACAGGTGTGAGCCACCATGCCCTGCCTAGAAATACAATATATATTGTTTGTTGATATATTCATCACACAAATCTCCCTCCTGTAATATCCACATATCTGACCAACTCCAAACTAAATCCTATGCATTTGCCAAAGGAAACATTTCACCTAATTTATCAGAACATGAATGTATACTGCATTTTTGTAAGTCTCTGTTCTCCTAATGAACTTGGTTTTTTTTTGAGGTGGGAAGGAACTTGATCATATAAAACCTTATTACCTTCTTCAAACTTCATATGTCAAATATTTTATGACTTTGATCTTCAGTCATTATGTCTAGTGCCCCATCCGAGATAGTTAATATCTGAGAAGACTCAAAGGCATTGTTATGAGGGAGTTTTATGTATATGACCCTTGAACAACATGAGGGTGATGGTTGCCAACCCCCACACAGTCAAAAAGTCTTCACGTAACTTTGACTTCTCCCAAATTTAACTGCTAATAGCCTACTTTTGGCTGAAAGCCTTACTGATAACATAAACAGTCAATTAACACGTATTTTGTATGTGTATTATATACTCAATTGTATAATAAAATAGAGAAAAATGTTACTAAAAGATCATAAGAAAGGGAAAATATATTTACTATTTATTAAGTGACAGTGCATTATCATAAAGGTTTTCATTCTCATTGTCTTACCTTGAATAGTCTGAGGAGGAGGAGGAGGAGGAGGAGGAGGGGTTTGTGTTGCTGTCGCGAGGATGGCAGAGGTGGAGGAGGTGGAGGAGGTAGAAGGGAAGGTGGAGAGGCAGGAACCTTAGCATAACCTCATGGAAATACATCATAACTTCTCTCTGACTTTTTTGCTTTTACGTTTCTCTGAAAATGTTTCTGTGTGGTACCAGTCCTTCTTCCGCCATTTGCTTTAATTTCAGTGCCTAGATCATAGACTGATTCATGCTGTAAAAGAAGTCACAGCAGTCTTAAATCATGGGAACCCTCCTGCCAGATTCTCTAATGTCCATTTGTTTTCTAGCACTGCTTCTTTGACTTATTTTTCCCCATTGTCCAGCACTGGTTGGGAAGTGCTTATGTCCAGCATGTTGTTTTCCATTAATTCCTCTGGTGTGGTTTCTATTGGCTCTTGAATTTCTCCAAGACCCATAGCTTGAAACCCTTCACCCTGCTCCCACCTCTATTGCCATTTTTACAATCTTTTTCCTGGTTTCCTCGATTGGCTCCATTGTAAATCCTGTGAGGTCATGAACAATGTCTAGAGACAGTTTTCTCTAGCAGGAATTTATCGTTTTGGCTTGATGGCATTCACTGTTCTCTAACAACGATGGTGTAATCCTTCCAGACATTCATGATGTCCTGTCTATCAGGGTTCTGTTTCAAAGCACTGATGATCCTTTCCATAGAGTATGGTGTGCAATGAGCATTAAAGGTCCTTATGACCCTGATCTAGAGGCTGAATCAGAGATGTTGTGTTTGGAGGCAAGTAGACCACTCCAGTACTTCCAGTTGTGAGCTCATGGGGTTCTGGGTGACTAGGGGCATTGTCCAATATCAAAAGAACTTTAAAAGGCAGTCCCTTACTGGAAAAGGTACTTCCTGACTTTAGGGACAAAGCATGAATAGAATCAATCCAGAAAAACAATTATTGCTGTCTAGGCCCTCATGTTGTACAACCAAAAGACTGGAAGCTGGTGTTTTGTTTCCCCTTCAAGGTTCTGAGGTGAGCAGATTTATAGATAAGGGCAGTCCTAATTATTAACCCAATTGCATTTGCACAAAAATGTAAGAGTTAGCCTATTTTTTTCTGCTTTGAATCCTGGTGGTCGCTTTTCTTCCTTACTAATAAATGTCCTTTGTGGCACTTTTTTTTTGTTGTTGTTACAGAATAGGGCCATTTTATTTGCATTAAAAACCTGCTCAGGCAGTAATCCTTTCTCCTCAATGATTTTCTTAATGTTATCTGGAAACTTATCTACTGCCTCTTGATCAGCAGAACATGCTTCCGTTATCGTGATGTTTTTTGAGCCAAACCTCTTTCTAAAATTATCAAACTATCCTTTGCTGGCATTAAATTTTACAGCTTTATATTCTTCACATTCCTTTTGCTTTAAATTGTCATAGAATGACTTTGCTTTTTCTTGAATCACATTAGATTCTACAGGTATGCCTGTCTTATAACAATCCTGCACCCACACAAAAGCTCCATTTTCAGTATGAGATAAAAAGGTGTTTTGCAAGAAGTGCAAGGTTTTCACATAAGCTGCCATAGCTGCAGAGACAGCTTCAAAAATTTCCTTTTCTTATTTTATAATTGTCCTTATGCTAGATTAATTTATCTTGAAATGGCAGGCAACCACAGCTTCAGGGCTCAATCTGTGGTACATATCAAGCAATTCAATTTTGCTTGTAATGTCATGACTTGGCAATTCACATGGGTCCCATAGTGTTATTCAAGGTTTACGGTGTTACACTGAACATGCTTAAAAAATATGTGGGAACATGAGAAATCACTTTTTACTGCAATACACAATTTACCAAAGAGAGGAACTGATCATCGGGAGATAATTAGTGTCACGTGGCATTTTACATGAGTACTCGCAACACTTGAGCTCACTCTGCAATATCAGCAGGAGGTGGCTACGCAATTATGACAGTAGTACAGTATGTATCACAGTTAATTTTATGAAGTTATGCTTTAATGCTGCATCTTCATGTTTGTTTACTTTTCTCTGGACTGTGAATGGCACCATATATGATCTGTAAATGTTTATGTAAGTTTTGATAAATTTTAACTTTTTATAATTGACTTGTGTATATTTTTTGTAGTAAATAATAAGATAGACTAGTATCTACATATATTTTTGTATATTCAAGACATGCTTAATTAAAATCTTTTTTGATATTTGTAGGTTACACAGTTTTTCTATGAGTTTTTTCAAAGTGTTGAAAACATCCAGAACATTTTTCAATGTATTTATTGAAAAAAGTCTCTGTGTAAGTGGACTATGTAGGTCAAACCCATGTTATTTATGGGTAACTCTCTCTCTCTCTTTTTTTCTCTCTCTCTATGTACAGTATCAGGAGGTCCAACTTAGTTTTGGTTTTGAAATTTGTGAGGCTAATGTTAATTGGAAAAGCTACATAAATTAATAGCTCTGCATGAGTTTACAGTATTTGGCCAAATTTTTTCTCAAGGTCTTTGAGTGTGTTAAACTCTCCAGAGGAAAAGATGCAAAGCCAGTCTGGACCTGACCACCTCCTGCTCTGGCTTCTTAATTAGTCCTCTGTGAACTGGACTATTCTAATTCTATGATGGTTTCAAAATATATACTGTAAAACGTGATGTGGACTATGCTCTACTTCATTTATTTCTGCTTTAATTTTTATTATTTCCTTCCTTGTGCTAACTTTGGGCTTAGTTTGTTATTCTTTTAATAAATTCTGGAGGTGTAAAGTTAGGTTATGTACACTTATTGCTATAAACTCCCCCTTTAAAACTGCTTTGGCTGCATCTCACAAGTTTTGGTATGTTGTGTTCCCATTTTCATCCCACATACTTTTTGATTTCCTTTCTTATTTCTTTTTTTTACATATTGGTTTTTCAGGAGGGTGTTGTTTAATTCCCACATATTAGTAAATTTCCCAAAATTCGTCCTTTTCTTGATTTCTAGTTTAGTACTTTTGTGGTCAGAAAAGATACTTGATATAATTTCAGTCTTCTTACATTTTTTAAGACTTGTTTTGTGGACCATCATATAATCTATCCCAGAGTATGTTCCATGTGAACTTGAGAAGAATGTGTATTCTGCTGCTGTTGAATGGGAAGTCCCACATATTTCTCTTAGGCCCGTGTTGTCTATGGTGTGAGTCAATAAATTTGCAGGATGCAAAATCAACATACAAAAATTAGTTATATGTCTATACAATAAGAATGGATGACCCCAAAAAGAAATTAAGAAAAAAATCCCATTTACAATAGCATCAAAAAGATTAAAATAATTAGGAATAAATTCTACCAAGCAGGTGAAAAATCTGTACACTAAAAACTATAAGATATTAAAAGAAATTTGAAAAAGACACATGTAAATTAAAAGATGTCTCTTGTTCATGAGTTGGAAGAATTAATGTTGTTAAAATGTCTTTATGGAACCATGAGAAATAAATCTCTGTTGTTTATAAGTTACCCAATCTATGGTATTTTGTTATAGCAGCAACGACAGACTAAGACACATGTGGACAGGTTTTTCTCCAAAGAAGACATACGAATGACCAACATTTATGAATGCGGAAAAGGTGCTCAATATCACTATTTATCAGGAAAATACAAATCAAAACCATAATGAAATATTACCTCACATTTTTTAGAATGGCTATTATCAAAAAGATGAAAGAAAACAAGTGTTGGTGAGGACGTGGAGAAAAGCTTACCCTATCGCTGAACCAGTGTTGGTGGGAATGTAAAGTGCTGCAGCCATTAAGGAAAATAGTACGGATGATCCTCAAAAAATTAAAAATAAAACTACCATATGATCTAGTAATCTCACTTCTGAGTATACATCAAAAGGAAATGAGATCAGTATGTCAAAGATATATCTGCACCCTCTTGTTCATTACAATATTATCCACAATATCCAAGTTCAGGAAATAACGTGTATCTCTCCATAGATGCATGGATAAAAAATATGATGCATGTATATAATGGAATCTTATTCAGTGTTAATAAAGAAAGAAATCTTGCCATTTGCAGCATCATGGATAAACGTGGAGGACATTATACTAAATGAAATAATCCAGACATAAAAAGACAAGTATTATATGGTCTCACTGATATGTGTAATCTAAGAAAGTTGATCTCATAGAAGCAGAGAGTACAGCAGTGGCTGCCAGGGGCCAGGGGATGGGGAAAATGGGGACAGGCTGGTCAAAGGGTAACACATTTTCAATTATAAGATGAATAAGTCCCGGAGATGTAGGGTACAACGTGGTTACTGTAGTTAATGATACTGGATTGTTTTCTTGAAATTTGTTAAGGGAGTAGATCTTAGGTGTCCTCACCTCCCACCCCCCATCACCGATGATAACTGTGTGTGGTGACGGATACGTTCATTAATTTGATTATGGTAATCATTTCACAATGTATGTGTATATCAAAATATCACTTTGTACATCCTCAATATATACAAATTTTATTTGTCAATTATATTTCAATAAAGCTGTAAAAAAAGGGACCATGTTTAACTTTGAAAGAAATTGTCAAACTGATCTCTTTGCATTCCCATTAATACTCAGTGAGATTTCTTACTGTTCTACACCCTTGCTGTCATTTGGTGTTGTCAGTGTTTTTGATTTTAGCTGTGCTAATAGATATGGAGTGGTAACTCATCACTTTATTTTACAATTCCCTAAAGACATATGATGTTGAGCATCGTTTCATATACTTATTTGCCATCTGTGTGTTTTCTTTGGTGAGGTGTCTGTTCTGGTCTTATGCTCACTTTTTAATAAAATGTTTTGTTTTCCTGTTGAATTTTAAGAGTTCTGTGTATATTTGGATATAAGTCCACATCAGATATGTGTTGTGCAAATATTTTCTATGAGCCTGTTATTGGCCTTTTCAATCTTTCACAGAGCAGAAGATTTTTATTTTAATAAAGTCCAATCCATCATTTTTTTTTCATGGATCATGATTTTAATGCTGTTTCTAAAAACTCATAGCTAAACTCAGTGTCATGTAGATTTTCTTCTTTGTTGTTTTCTAGGATTGTCAATTTCACATTTTATGTTTCAGTCTGTGATAAATTTTGAATTACTTTTTGTGAAAGGTGTAGGTCAATGTCCACATTAAATTTTTTGAATATGATTGTCCAATTGTTTCATTACCATTTGTTGAAAAGATTATTCTTTCTCAATTGTATTGGATTTATACCGTTTCCAAAGGTCAGTTGGCTGTAAATGTCTAGGTCCATGTCTAGGCTTTCTATTTTGTTCCCCTGACTTGTCTGTCTGTTCTTTTACCCATACCATCCTGTCTTGATTACTGTAGCTTTTTGTAAGTCTTGAAGTCGAGTAGTGTAAGTCCTTCAGCTTTGTTCTTCTTCAATATTGTGTTGGTTATTCTGGATCTTCCACTTTTCCGTATAAATTTATAGTCAGTTTTCACAAAGTAACTTTCTGGAAGTTTAATTGGGATCAAATTGAATCTACAAATCAAGTTGGGAAGAACTGGTACCTTAAGATTGTCAGACAACCTACAGAATGGGAAAAAATTTTCGCATACTACACATCAGATAAAGGACTGATAACAAGAATCTATGTAGAACTCAGGAAAATCAGTAAGAAAAAATCGAACAACCCAATCAAAAAGTGGGCAAAGGATATGAATAGAAATTTTTCCAAAGAAGATATAAGAATGGCTAACAAACATATGAAAAAATGCTCAACATCTCTAATCATCAGGGAAATGCAAATCAAAACCACAATGAGATATCACTTAACTCCAGTGAGAATGGCCTGTATCAAAAAGTCCCCAAACAATACATGTTGGCGTGGATGCGGAGAAACAGGAACACTCATATACTGCTGGTGGGACTGCAAACTAGTGCAACTCCTGTGGAAAGCATTATGGAGATACCTTAAACAGATTCAAGTAGACCTACCATTCGATACAGCAATCCCATTATTGGACATCTACCCAAAAGAACAAAAGTCATTCTATAAAAAACACACCTGTACCAGAATGTTCATAGCAGCACAATTCACAATTGCAAAGTTGTGGAAACAACCCAAATGCCCATGAATTCATGAGTGGATTAATAAAATGTGGTATATGTATACCATGGAGTATTATTCAGCTATAAGATATTACAGTGATATAGAATCCCTTTTGTTCTCCTGGAGAGAGTTGGAACCCATTCTATTAAGTGAAGTATCCCAAGAATGGAAAAATAAGCACCACATGTACTCACCAGCAAATTGGTTTCCCTGATCATCACCTAAGTGCACATTTGGGAATAACACCAATTGGGTGTCGGACTGAGGTGAGGGGTAGGGGGAGGGATGGGTGTATACCTACATGATGAGTGGGATGTGCACTGTCTGGGGAATGGACACGCTTGAAGCTCTGACTTGGGGGGATGGGCGGGACATGGGCAATATATATAACCTGAACTTTTGTACCCCCATAATAAGCTGAAATAAATAATATATAAAAAAGATTATCTTTTTATGCACAAATGTGAAATTTATCTCTATTTATTTATTCTTTTATTTCTTTTATCAGTTTTCTATTTTTCCTCATAGAGATCTTGTACATAGTTTTTTTAGATTTGTACTTAAGTGTTTCATTTTTTATGGTGCTATTGTAATTGATGCTGTGTTTTTAGTTTCAAATTCCAGTTACTCATTGCTGGTATATAAGAAAGCAATTGACTTTTGTTTGTTTGTTTGTATCCTGCTACCTTGCCATAATTGCTAATTAGTTCTCAAAGTTCTTTAGCTGATTTTCTGGGTCTTCTACATAGATAATTATGTTATCTAAAAACAAAGGCAGTTTCATTTCTTCCTCCCTAATCTTTATATCTTTTATTTTCTTCTCTTGTTTTATTGCATTCACTAGGACTTCCAGTATGATATTGTATAGTAGTGGTGAGAGGTGACATCCTTGCCTTGCTCTTAATCTTAGGGAAAAAGCATTTAATTTCTCATCATTAAGCATGATGTTTACTGTATATTTTTGTAGACTTTTTGATCAAGTCAAGGAAGTTCCCTTGTATTCCTAGTTTGCTGAAAGTTTCCGTCATCCATGTTGGATTTGGTCAAATGCTTTTTCTGTATCTATTGATATGATGATATGATTTTTCTTCTCTAGCCTGTTGATGTGAGGGTCTACATTAATTAATTTTCTAACATTGACTCAACCTTGCATAACTAGGATAAATCCCAGTTTGTCATGGTGTATAACTCTAAATATGCCGTGTTGGATTTGATTTGCTAATATTTTGCTGAAGATTTTTGCATCTATGTTTGTGGAAGAGACTGGTCTGTAGTTTCCTTTCTTGTAGTGTCTTTGTCTAGATTGGGTATGAGGGTAATGCTGGCCTCAGAATGAGTTAGGAAGTTGTCCTTCTGCTTCTGTTTTATGATACACATTGTAGAGAATTTGTATCATTTATTCCTTATATGTTTGGTAAAATTTAACAGTGAAAACATCTAGGCCTGGTTTTCTGTTTTGAAAGGTAATTAATTATTGATTCAATTTCATTCATAGATATGGGCATATTCATACTATCTATTTATCCTTCCATGAATGCTGGTAGATTATATCTTCTAAGATATTGGTCCATTTCATTTAGATTATCAAATTTATGGGCATAAAGTCGGTCATAGTATTCTCTTATTATCCTTTTAACATCCATGAGATACATTGTAATGGTTCCTCTTTAATTTCTGCTTTTAGTATTAATAATTTGTGTCTTCTCTCCCCATTCCCTTTGTTGACCTGGCTAGGGGTTATCAATTTTATTGATCTTGTCAAAGAAACAGTTTTTTATTTAATCTGTATTTGCTATTGCTTTCTTGTTTTCAATTTCATTGACTTCTACTTTAATTTTATTGTTTCTTTTCTTCCACTTTCTTTAGATTTAATTTTCTCTTTTCTTTGAGTGTTCTCAGGTAGAAGAAGCTTTGTTTATTGATTTTAGATTTTAATTTTTTCTGTTATATGCATTCAATGCTATAAATTTACTTCTAAGTATTGCTTTTCTTATGTCCTACAAATTTTGCTAGGTTATATTTTTATTTTCATTTAGTTCAAATATGTTTTAATTTCTCTTGAGACTTCTTTTTTGACACATGTTGTTTAGAAGTGTGTTATTTAATCTTCACATATTTTGAATTTTTTTGCTATTATTCTATTATTGACTACAAGTTTAATTCCATCATGGTCTGAGAACATTCTTTATGTGAAGTCTATTCTTTTAAATTTGCTAAGGTGTATTTTATGCCTCAGAATATGGTCTGTCTTGATGGATGTTCCCTGCGAGATTGAGAAGAATTGTGCTCAATGTATTCTGGTATTCTTGGACAAAATAGTCTTATACGTCAATCAGAACAAGTTGGATAATGACGCTGTTCGGTTCAATAATATCCTTACTGATTTTCTGCATGCTGGATCTGTCAATTACTGACAGGGGAGTGCTGAAGTCTTCCAATATAATAATGAGGTCATCTATCTCTCCTTGCAGTTCTATCAGTTTTTGCCTCAGTATTTTGGTGCTCTGTTGTTACTTGCATGCATATTAAGGATTGTTATATTTTCTTGGAGAAGCCGTTACATCATTGTGCAATTCTGGTCTTTATCCCTGGTAGTTTTTCTTATTCTGGAGTCTGCTTTATCTAAATTAATGTAACCACTCCAGTTTTCTTTTGATTTATGTTGTCATGGCATGTCTTTCTCCATCCTGTTATGTCTAATTTATCTGTGTGTAAGTGGGCTTCTTATAGATAATACACAGTTAGGTCTTTTTCTTATGCACTATGACAGTCTCTGTTAATTGGTGTAGCAAGACTATTCATATTTATAGTGATTATTTATATAGATTAACATCTATCATATTTTTAATTGTTTTTAAACCTTTACCCATCTTCTATGATTTTTTCCCCATCCACTCTTCCTAGCTTCTCTAGTTTTAATTGAGCATTTTATGTTGACCAAATTTTCTCTCCTGTTTTAGCATATCAATTATACTTCTTTTAATTTTTTTGTGGTTCTCCTAGAGTTTATAGTATACATTCACAGCTAATCCATATCCATTTTCAAAGAGCACTGTGTCACTCATGGGTAATTACAAGTACCTTAGAATGAAGTATTCCCAGTTTCTCCCTGGTGTTCTTTATAACACTGTTGTCATTCATTTTACTTATTCGTAAGCTGTAAACACTGCATATATTGTTGCTGTTACTATTTTGCATGAACTATTATCTGTTATATCAATTAAGGATAAGGAGTTTGGCTTCCTGGTTAAAAACCTGTGTGTGATTTTCTGGCTTGATCACAGGCAATGACGCAGGTTTCACCCGGCGAGTCCCCCAGGAGAAAACTGCCCTCCTCACGCCAGACTCCACGCACACCCCGTGCCTTGCAGTCTCTGGGCGGAGTTCCGGCCAGGGGCTCAGGCCCCTCTGGCGGGTTATGCTCTTCACATAGTTGTTGTCCTAGACCCTGTGCTTCCTTCCCAGGTCTGTTTAGCTGAGGCCGTGGGCAGGGGTTTCCTCCAGGCTCTCTGCTGAGGCCTCCTTGTGGGGGCGGGAGGAGGATGGCTCGAAGACACTTTTCCCTGCTTGATCTCTATACCCAGCGTTTCTCCCCTCCCATCTCCCCCAGTTTATGTTCCCCTGAACCTCAGGGAACAGAAAACTGCCAGAGCCTTTTATTCAGGCTTCCCTCAGTAGTAGGACAGCGCCATGTCCGTGCTGGTACACGTGACCTTCCACTGTGACCCTGTCCCACGGGGGAAGACAGACTCTTGCTGAGAACTACAAGAGGGGAAAAAAAGAGGTAAAGTAAAAAAAGAAAGGTTAACCTTTTCATTATTTTTCTTCAGTTTTTAATTCCTTTTTCAGGATGATAAAGTTATAATGTGACATCTAAAATCTTCATCCAATTTGCCAAGTATACCCACAAGTTAAAGGCCCTGCTCCCCAAAACTTTTTGTAGAATTATTTCTCAGAACAGAGCAGTGGGTACTCCTCGGCTCACTGAATGAAGGCACGTCACACTTGCTACATCGTCGTGTCATGTGCTTCACTACAGCACACAACTACTCCCATAAAAATAACCTTACAGTTTATTGTGCATTTTTCACATTTCTGATATCTTTTTCTAGTAACAATAACCGCAAGCAGATAAATAAATAAAATTGTTTTTCTGGAGCCATAATAAGAGAAAAATGTATAAGTTTTGATTTTCCATTTTCCTGATGCCAAACAAAATGTCAAAACAATTGGAATAGATGGTGTCCCTGCTTGGCTGTAGTATTTCTTTCACTACATCATCTTTAGGACTGACAGCCCTACTTCCAGTGAATTCCCTTTTGCATCTGTAAATATAAGCACCATTTTTGAATTTGAAAGAGAAGAGTAAAATCAGCTAGAGAACTGACTTATAACCTTCACTCGGGAGAAGGTAATAGCTATATCTGAGAAATTTTCCTTCAGGAAAAAAATTATACCACAAGAGATGATTTATATACCTATAAATTAGATTAAAAACAAATATACCATAATAAAAAGACACATGTGCAAGAATATCTAGATGAGAGAAAATGAATTTACTGTGCGCAGGCTGTTTGGAGAGTTTTGTGAACCGGTTGTAAAGATCCTATAAGCAGTGAAGCCTTTTCCATCCCGTGTGTCTTATGCCGTAGTGCTGCTGCTCACATTCTCCAGACACACTGTGACTTCATGCTTATGTGTTGCAGCCTCCTCATTGTATTTGCATGTTTGACACTGCGAGCATTTTTCTCCTCTTTGCTTCACTCCTTTGAGGACCAGGCACCTACTCCACTACTTGTGTATATATTATTCTTTTCATTTCTATATGACAACCAAGTTTTGTTCCATACATGTTCTACTGAATGGGAAGATCAATAAAGTTATATAATTGAAAGTTTCTTTTAAAGTCTATTTCTACAATGTAAAAACACATACCTACTTATTTTTCATTTAAGTTTTCTTTTATTGTATTGTTTTTACTTAGATGGAATTATTTTAACCTTTGAAAAGGAGCATATTCTGTTATATACCATTATCATTTCCTCCATCTAAAAAGAAATAATTTAGAATAAAATGTAACTAGCTAATTAAATGTACCTAATAGAGTGATTAGTGTGCATGGCCATTATTTTGAAGGGTCAGAGCTTTTAAGAAAAATCTAAGTAGTTTTTCAACAATTTGGAAAATACAGTACATGTAATTTTTAAATTATTTGTAGACTTCACTACTGAAGGTAATCAGAAACCAAAGATGTTAACTGGCCACTTAATATTTGTGGATTTCAGGGGATTATGAAATAAAATTGTTATGGACTGCATGTTTGTGTTCATCTACAATTCATATGTTGAAAGTCGAACTTGAAATGGGACAGTGTTAGGAGCTAGAACCTTTGAGAGGTAATCAGGTTTAGATGAGGTCGTGAAGGTAGAGCCCTCATGGTGGGGTGAGTGCCCTTATAAGAAGAGAAAGAGATTAGGGTTTAATCTTTTGACTATACAAGAGTATAGCAAGACGTCAGCTATCTACAAGCCAGGAAGCAGGGCCTTACCAGTCACAGATCTTCTAGTGCTTTGACTTTGGGCTTTCCAGCTTCTAGAACTATGAGAAGTGAATTTTTGTTGTTTAAGTCACCCAGTCTATGGTATTTTTGTTATTCCAGCCCTAACTGACTAATGTAGCAATTGCTAATGAGAGGAGAGATGCTGCTGTAACAAAGCCCTAAAGATGTGGAAATGGCTTTAGAACTGGGCAATTGGTAGAGGCTGGGAGAATTCTGAAATGCGAACTAGAAAATGCTGATACTGCCATGAATGGAATTTGACAGGCAATTCTGGTGAGGCTCAGAAAGAAAAAAGTTTCCATTTTCTTAGATGGAATCCATAACTACATAAAAATGGAAAATATAAATAATCATGTATGAAATATCTGCAGACATATGGAAGTTAGGAGCAATTTTAATGGGGCCTCAGATGGACATGAGGAACGTATTATTGGACAATGGACAAAAGCAGCAAAGAACTTGGCTGAATTGGTTTCATGTTCTAGTGTTTTGTGGAAGAAAGAACTTGCAAGTGATGAAATTGGATATTTAGCTGAGGAGATTTCTGTTCAAAATGTTGAAGGAATGGCTTGGTTCCTCCTGACTGCTTCCATTAAAATTCAAGAAGAGCAAAATAAATAGAAGAAAGAATTATTAAGCAAAAAGGAACTGGAGTTTAAAGATTTGGAAAATTCTTAGCCTACCTATGTTGCAAAAATGAGGAAACATGTTCTAAAGAGAACACTAAGGATGTGGCAGAGCAAATATTCGATGAGGTTAGTCTGGGTTTGATCCACGAACTTAATCAGCAATCCCAGCGGGAAAACTGCCAGTTTGAACTGAGGGGAAAGTATGGGACTGAGTGAAGGAGGGTTGTTGGATTTCTTAGATTCTACAGGGCAGGAGGATAAAGCTACTCAGTTGGAAATTGTGCTGTTTCAAAAAAAAAAGGAAAAATGGCTCCAAAGACATGGCCTCATCAGAGATGACCAGAATCACTGCCTGGGTTTCAGCGGGGCAGAGAGCTTTGGTAGGAGCCATGGAGGTGGGGCCGCCTGAAGCTGTGGAAGTGCCGGCTCCACCCAGCAGAGCTTTAGGGGTGGGGTCCCTACCCAGGAGACTCAGCATGAACTGAGCCCCCACAGGCGTGGGCAGCACCCCATCAAGCCATGAAGGTGATATTGCCACTCCCATGACCCTGAAGGGCAGAGCATCAAGTTAAAGAGGATTATTCTTGAGCCTTAATATCTCAGGGTATCTGCTTTGCTAGGTTTTCAACTTGCTTGGGACCTGGCACCCATTCCTTCTCTCCTCTTTCTCCCTTTTGGAATAGGAATGTCTATGATTGCCTGATGATTGTATGTTAAAAGCATATAACTTGTTTGGTTTCACAGATTCACAGCTGGAGAGAAATTTTGGCTCAAGTCTCACCCATATCTAATTTAGATGATATTTCGATGAGATTTTAGATTTTAGACTTGATGCTGGAATGAGTTAAGACTTTTGGGGCTGTTGAGGTGGAATGAATGCATTTTGCATGTGAGAAAGACATGAATTTTGGGGGAGCATGGGTAGATTTTTATAGACTGCATGTTTGTGTCTCTCCTGAATTCACGTGTTGAAACTCTAATCCCAAATGGGATGGTATCAGGAGATGGAGCCTTTGGAAGGTAATTAGGTTTAGATGTGGTCATGAGGGTGGAGCACCCATAACAGGGTTTGCACCCTTATAAAAAGAGAAGGAGACAAGAACGTGCTGTCTTGGCCATGTGAGGATACAGTGAGAAGGTGTCTGTCTGCAAAGCAGAAGGAGTGCTGTTACTAGACACCAGATCTTCCTGCACTTTGACCTTGGACTTCTTAGTTTCCAGAAGTGTAAAAAATAAATGTTTACTGTTAAAGCCACTCGATTTATGGTATTTTTGTTACTGCAGCTGGAACTAAGAGAATAATGAAATGCAGCCTTTGGAAACATATTTAGGTAATTTATGTTATAAGCAGTTAACAAGTTTAGAGAAATTGATGACTTTTTCCAAGTAGTCTATGGTGTACAAAAAGACATAAAATTAAAAAAAAAGAAACTGTAAGAAGGAAGGATGAAGAGACTTTCAAGCATAGCTCAGGCAAAGAATAACAAATATCTCTGAAACAGAAACCAGAACACCATTTCCATATCAAATCCCTTTGGAACAGTGGTAAGGAACACAAATGGTGGTCATTGTATTCCCCACCAATCTAAAATACAACAATCCAATGGGAGGTTCGCAATTGAAGGCTTACCCCAAGCCTCCCATGATCTAGCCTTGTTGAAATTAATGCTGCATTAACTAACATTCGATAAGCCAAACCAACTTCTCCATGCAAATTTCTTCCTGAAATAGTGCTTTTATGTCTATAGTCACGTTTCTTTTAACACTTGTGCAAAGACTACACATACAAATTTACACCTTTACTGCCACTGTATGTGGGTGGATTTCCATTGCTCTTTACCCATATATTTTGTTAAGTATTTTCTTTTAGCCATAATTCTGGGTGATAAACACACACCAGTATACTTTTCATTTGCATTTTACTGATGCCTAATAACCCTAAACACCTTTTGAAGTGTTTATTGGCTATGTGGGTGCCATCCACCGTGTTTGTATGTTTATGATTCTTGTCTTTTTGTATTGTTTTCAGTCTTTTTGAGCTCTAGAATTCTTTTATTTTTAAAAATATATCCTGAATGTTAGTGCTTTAGCATTTATATAGCAATAGTATTTTCCTTATACGCTGGTTGCCTGTTTACTCTGTTAATGAATGATTCTTATGATGAACAGAATCTTAATTTTAATGTTTCAATATTCATTATGATTAAAATATATTTCTCCATCTCAAGGCCATGAGGATACTTTCCTTTATTATTATCTAGGAGCTTTATTGTTTTATCTGCCACATTTTGATCTACAACGGAAATTGAGTTTTGTTTATGATAAACTGTTGGACTAATTTTTTTCTTCAAATAGATATTCAATGAAAAGGCTTTTATGGTCTTTTTAGTCTATAACATTGCTATTTGTCTCTATTTATGTTAATATCATAATATTTTACTTATTATAGCTTTTTCATAAATTGATACCTGATAGAGTTTGTCCACTCAACTTGTTCTCTTCAAGAGTGTGTTAGTGCTTAGTTCTTTATATTTCAATATAAAGTTGAGGGTCAACTTCATCAATTTCATAAAAATATCTTCTTAGAACTTTAATTGTGAGTGTTTTTTACCTTTGGATGAAATTTTTTCAGAAATCATATTTTCATATTAATGAATTTTATAATCCATAAACATGATGTATCTCTCTTTATTTAGAGTTTTTTTTTCTTTCAAGGCTGAAAGAAGAATGAGGACAAGTGGGTTGAGGACAAGGAAAGAGAAATTTATTTTCTGGCAAATGAGGAGGATGCTAGACTCTTGTCTTAAAGAACCATTGTCCTCATTTTAAGCAGAAATACAGAGCTTTTAAGGGGGATTTTTAGCTTCAGGCTATTGCTGTTTAACTACGGTTGGTGGTTCTGGTTGGCCTTATCTCCAGTGAGGATGACTGGTGACAGTGACTTCATGCCCTTTGCCTGGACACCTCCATCGAGCCATCTCCTGTGGTTTAAAACAAACAACAAAGAACACTCCTCTGTCCCTTTGCTTACTGGCCTGGGAAGCAATGCATGTTTTAATTCCCAAAAAGAGTGGGGGAGGTTTTAAAGAGACAACTTGTAATGCATTTTGCCCTTTTTCAGGCCCTTTTTCTGTTACAATAATAATTAGAAATTAAAAAAAATTGCTCTGTACAAGTATCATATAGAGGGGTTTCATGTTACTCTGTCAGGGGATTAGATTTTATTACCACGGTAAAGAAGGTAGGGTAGATCTACCCTACCTTCAAAGGGTAGATATTGTGAACCTAGAGTAGAAACAGCAAACAATGAAATAGTGATCTAAATCTGTCCCATAATAAATTGCATCTTTTTTTATTGTTGTTTCAAAACTTTATATTCATAATGGTTATCTAGAAAGGAAAGGGAGTAGCCTGTTTTCATTAATATCTTTTGGCATTTCTCTGTTATGAATTCTTGTTATCTTCTTGGTAGGTTTAATTTATAATGGTTTTCTATCTGCACCTTGAATTTAAAACACTGAAATTTTTATGGCACAAATAGAATTCAATTGCTTCTGAATGCATGTGGTAAGCAGTAAGACTAAAGAATCATACAAAATAGTCTATGATCAGAGAAGGTGGAAACAAAACATTAAGCATCACCTCCTAATTTCTGAAGGCAGATACTGCTCCAACCTTTGTTTTATATGAGACCCAGTATACTGAGAATGCTTAGTGAATTTTAGTAATGACAACTATTTCATGCACCTATGTTTTATTTCTTCTTTGTTTAGTCATTCTTATATTTTTTGGCTAAAATAATTGCTCTTAGATTAAAAATAAATCTTTCCTTTTTCATTGGAAGAATATTAAATCTTTTTTTTAGCAGTTTGTGCCTAAATTGAAGCAAAAGAGAAGTATGTGCTGTTTCCTTTGATACTGTAAAAGGTAATTAGGTTATTTGCTAAGAAATTACTTTTCTGAATCAACTCTCTCCGTGGTTATTATTTTTCCCTTCGGCAGATTTAACAGATTCAATGTGATTCCAATACCTTTGGCAACTGTATCAAAATTCCATGGTAGAATGAATCAATGTTTGTACAGATAGAACTTTAGAAATTGTAGGAACAGATATATGAATTTCTAGAAATTGAAATTCCAGGAGAAATCCTCATCTTAAATTATCTCCATTATTTATATAGTGCAATCATTCTCCTGTGGTGTGGAAGGATGTGGATTTTTATTAGTTCTCTAAGCCGAGAGTGAGAGGCCATGTGCATGGGGGCATTGGCAGAACAATGTTGACTGTGTCTGCATTAAAGCCAAATCAGGGCAGCTGCTGTGTCCTGGGCCATCTTGTTTTTCCTCTCCTTCCACTTGGCCTCCTAGGAAATTGTGGGTGTAAAGTTTATCCTTCTTAAAATTTGACTTAATGTAGACTTTTTTCTTTTTTTTTAAATTTGTTAAAATCAACTGCCACTATGTCTTTCAAACCAAGGCTTCTTGACCTGACCTTCTTTTGCTCTTCTTTTGTCCCTCAGACATATGAAGTCCCTTTAAGAGGAGCCAACGCCACAACTATGAAAGAGAAAAGAGTCCTCTTATGTTCCTGAAAACATGTAATATTCCCTGGAGTACAGTAGCCACGCTGAACCCAGAGCTTGCACAATCCATGCATACCCCAACTCTGAGATGTTGGCGGAAGCTGTCTGGGTTGTTCCGAATGGCTGATGCTGCAGAAGTGTTCAGATCCTGACATGAACACACGTATAAACTTGGCTTCAGTAATGCATGCATTGCGAAGCTGGTAGCACCAGGATCTCTTCCTCAGAACTAGCATCAAATCTAAAATTTTGGTCTTCCTAGTGTCTTCTGTGGATTGACAACTTGGCTTCCAGGTAGACACGGCTATAATATAGGTATCTTCTTGCACACATTTTCCTCCTGTGCTTATTTTCCTCTCTACCTCTTCAGCATAATTCAAAATATATTATTCTAGATTGTAAAGGATTTTGCAAATTTGGATGGGAGTAAAAATAAAGCTTAGCATTATTTACCTTCTCACTTTGATACTTTTTTTGACTGCCATGGAAAGGTGTGGGTGACATTTAGAGTACAGTTAACTGATTGGGAAGAAGCTTTTTTTTTTTTTTTTTAACACAATTCTAGAGGCTTTTAAAAGTATGAGTGGGCTTTGCATAGCAGGTGGTGAATGACAGCTGTTTGGATAGAATACAAATGAGAAGATCAGACACCTCCACATTATAAAAGTTTCAAAAACAAAATATGTTGGGTCTGATATTTGACAATACATGTAGAATTATCTATTGCTTTTTCTTCATTTTTTAAAGATCTGATTATTTTTTCTGTAGTGTTAATTTAATATAAAACTAAAATATGGTTTAAGTAAAATTAACAGTTTGAATTTGAAACTCTAAATAAACCTTTTCATTAATGATATAATTGTAGCTTTAAATATTTCCAACTTAGTACTTCTCATTTGTTGTTTTGACAAGAAGGAGACATGGCAATTAGAAAACTTCCGAAGTTTGGATCTGACTTCTGACCTCATTTCAACTATTATCACTTAAGGTAGTTAACAGAGTTGGATATTTAAAACAATTTTCAGTATAAAGTTTTGAGAGAGTGGATTCTGCTTTTCAGCTCAGACATTCATTCGTTGAACTTTCTTTTTCACTTTCTACTCTGCATGGGACCCTATTTTGGATACAGAGATGAATAAATCATGTTAGAATCTTCAGTTAGCCTTTCACCTTTGAAAGTGATAGGATGTAATGTAAACAAATGTAAATATGTGTAGAGGATAATTGCACCAGAATGTGAGCAATGTCTTTTTAGAATTTAGAGCATTTCCAACTGTCAGTAGTTGATGTGTGGAAAGGGGAAGATCCCTGTACTGTATCTTGAGGAATGGCTAATATTTCTACAAAAGAGAAAAGATAGGAATGCCCAAACAATGATATGAGCAGAAATTTTGACAATGGAATGTATTGGGTATATTCAGGGCACTGGACAATATTCCATTCAGAACCAAGGGGTATTTAGCAGACAGTGGTTTTGAGATAAGGCTGGAAAAGAATAGGGGAGTTCCATAAGTTACATGGCAAAGACAAAATAAACAGATAAGAAGTGGTTCAGACAATAAAAATAGTTTATTGATGATAAAATAAAAAACTTCCTTTTACTAAGTATTTTGAGCCTTGAATATAAATGTTAAATAAATATTAATTGGATAAATGTGTTATCTCATTTAATTCCTCAATTAGATGGAGTAGGAATAATTATTTTCATTTTATAGAGAAAACTGATGAGTGAAAAGCAATTAGCAACTTGGGCAAATCCATACAATTCTTTAGTTGTAGAACTGAGATTTAAAATCACTTTATTAGATTCCAGTTTCTTTGCTTATAACCACTATTCATTCTTATGTGCCCCAGGAAGGGAATTCAAATACAGGTACCGTAACACTTATAGGCTCAAAGATGTATTTGTCATTAAAGAACTAGAGTTCAGAGCAGAGAAACCACTTGAGGAAAATGATGTACCAAAGGCATTGTCAGATCTATCACAAGAGCGGCTAAATGCAGTGTCGATAATACACTGATCTGAGGTTGTCATTCCACCTGTTAGTCATAGCTGAACTCGGATAGGAACAGTAAGCTAGATTGGCAATTGGAACAGCTATCATTGTCACAACAAAATGCCACACTATGTTTATTTACGAGTTAATTTACATAGAAACAATAGCTTGAGTCATTATTCTGTAATGAGTTCTTCATATCTGATCTTTTTAATCTACCTTTAACTGATTTGTTAGAATCCATCTAGCGTAGGCACAAATCTATTAATTTATCCTCACTCATCACTTTCAAAAGATAAAAGGGATAAATTGATATGAACGGAACCCATATTTTGGAATTAAAAAACTAGATATTGCTAGTTTAACAGTTAAGTATACATAAACACATATGTTTATACCATATATAATTATTACTCAGATGAGATGTCCTTATAAATATTATGTGCAAAAGTATCTAAATATATACATCTTGAGACACTACCCTCCCAATCTGGATGTGGGTCATTTTAACTCAGTTACTAATAATTCAGTATAAAATGTACTTATTTCTGCTGACATAATTCAAATTTATTATATCTTAAATAGAAGCATGAATATTTTGTTTTAAATAGGATACTCAATGAAATATATGATTGGAAAATATTTTTGGTTGTAAACACTGAGCACAAATGAAATACAAATGCAAATGGGGAAATACAAAACAACAAACCCCATCCTGATCCTTATTCACCACATGAAAAAAAAAACCATTATTTCAGAAAATATTTTTATATTTTTATTTCTAAATAAATATAATATATACTGGAATATAATATATTCTGTGTATTTATTAATATAATTGATGTGCACCTTTTGTCAGTATGATAGGCTTTTCATGTATATTATATCATTTAATTGTCATCCAGTTTTAAATTATAAAATTGTAATCTCTATCAATTGAAGCTACCAGTGGCCACGTAACACAGTTCTGGCCAATGTGATTAGGCAGAAGACCTTTGGGAGGTATCTGTCCAAAATGGAGGGTAGTGATTCTCTAGAAGGAAGCTTTTTGCACTTTGCCATTTACCCTTCCCTTCTCTCTGTCGGGAAAGTAGATATCATGTCTATAGTTGGTGTAGCATATTGCGATCATAGGGACAAAAGGCCTACAGGAAGAAAAATATAGCAAAAACATAACAGGAACCTAGACTACAGATGTCATACTGAGTCAATAAACCAACCCTGGTTTTCTTATTATGTGAAAAAATGAACTTGTAAATTTTTAAAATGACGGTTAGTTTTGGGCTAATAAAATTACTACACACATAGGAAGTGAGAGGTTAGAATAAAACCTGGGTATTAGCAATTACAAAGCCAGTATTTTTTCTATTTTGCCATCCTATGTTCATATTTTCAAGGATCTCACGGATTTCATGGAAAAACAGGCAAATAAATAGCTAGAGCAATAGTGGCTAGGATATCACTGTCATAATTATTATAAGCATAGTTTCATTAACACTTTTTTTTCCATGTAATTCTTTTTCATAGGCTTCTAAATTTTGGAGACCTAACCTTGTTAGAATCCATTTTGCCCTTTCTGCTGCTTTTCAATCTCTCTTCACTCATCCTCCTATAATGTGTCTCCTAGTTAGCAGGAGAAAAATTTGATCATAAGATGAAGAAGGAAAATGTCCATCACAACCAAGTGGGCTTTATCCCAGAGATGCAAGGATGGTTCAACATACTCAAATCTATAAATGAAATTCACCACATACATAGAAGTAAAAACAAAGAAAATATGATCTTTTCAATAAATGCAGAAAAAGCATTTGACAAAATTCAGCACCCTTTTATGATAAGAACGCTTAACAAAATAGGCATAGACAGGACTTACCTGAAAATGATCAAAGCCATATATGACAAACACAGAGCCAACATCATACTGAATGGGGAAAAATTGAAAGCATTCCTGCTTAGAACTGGAACTGGACAAGGCTGCCCTCTATCACTACTTCTAATCAACATAGTGCTGGAAGTCCTAGCCAGAGCAATAAGACAACAGAAGGAAATCAAGGGCATCCAAATGTGGACAGAAGAGGTCAAACTATCACTTTTTGCTGACGATATGTTCTTATATCTAAAAAACCCCAAAGATGCTGCCATGAAACTACTGGAATTCATAAACAAATTTAGCAAAGTCTCAGGTTACAAAATCAATGTACAGAAATCAGTAGCATTCCTATATGCCAACAGCAGTCAAACTGAGAATCAACTCAAAGACTCAATACCAGTCACAATAGCAACAAAGAAAATTAAATATCTAGTAATATACTTAACTAAGGTGTTAAAAGACCTCTACAGGGAGAACTATGAAACACTGAGGAAGGAAACAGCAGAAGACATAAACAGGTGGAATACCATACCATGCTCATGGGTCAGCAGAATCAACATTGTTAAAATGTCTATACTACTGAAAGTGATCTAGAGATTCAGTGCAATCCCTATTAAAATGCCAACATCATTTTTCACAGATCTATAAAAAATAATTCAATGCTTCCTATGGAATGAGAGAAGACCCTGTATAGTAAAAGCAATCTTAAGCAAAAAGAACAAATTGGGAGGCATCAATTTCCCAGACTTCGAGCTATACTACAAGGCTACAGTAACTAAAACAGCATGGTACTGGCACAAGAACAGGTACATAGACCAATGGAACAGAACTGAGAACCCAGATATAAAACTGTCCTCATATAGCCATCTAATCTTTGACAAAGCAGATAAAAACATACACTGGGGAAAAGAATCCTTATTCAATAAATGGTCCTGGGAAAATTGGATAGCCACATGTAAAAGACTGAAACAGGAACCTCACCTCTCACCTCTCATAAAACTCAACTCACAGTGGATAATAGACTTAAATTTAAGGCATGAAACTATAAGAATTCTAGAAGAAAATGTTGGAAAAACTCTTATGGACATTGGCCTAGGGAAAGAATTTATGAAGGCAATCACAGCAACAACAAAAATAAATAAATGGGAACTGATCAAATTAAAAGCTTCTGAACAGCCAAGAAAACTGTCATGAGAGCAAACAGACAACCTACAGAATGGGAGGAAAATATCCACATGCTACACATCTGATAAAGGGCTGTTAACTAGATTCCATATAGAAGTCAGGAAAATTAGCAAGAAAAACAAACAACTCCATTAAAAAGTGAGCAAAGGGCATGAACAGGAACTTTTCAAAAGAAGACAGACTAATGGCCAACAAACATAAGAAAAAATGCTCAACATGTCTAATCATCAGGGAAATGCAAATCAAAACCACAATGAGATATCACTTACCTCCAGTGAGAATGATTTTTATCAAAAAGTCCCAAAACAATAAATGTTGGTGTGGATGCAGAGAGATAAGAACACTCTTACACTGCTGGTGGGACTGCAAACTAGTGCAACCTCTGTGGAAAGTAATATGGAGATACCTGAAAGAGCTAAAAGTAGAACTACCATTTGATCCAGCAATCCCATTACTGGGCATCTACCCAAAGGAAAAAAAGACATTCTATAAAAAAGACACCTGCACTCAATGTTTATAGCAGCAGAATTCACAATTGCAAAGATGTGGAAACAACCCAAGTGCCCATCAATGCATGAGTGGATTAATAAACTGTGGTATGTGTATACCATGGAGTTCTACTCAGCCACAGAAAACAATGTTGATCTAGCACCTTTTGTATCATCCTGGATGGAGCTGGAACCCATTCTACTAAGTGAAGTATCACAAGAATGGAAAAGCAAGCACCACATGTACTCACCATCAAATTGGTATTAACTGATCAACACATATATGCACATATAGTAGTAACATTCATTGAGTGTTGGGTAGGTGGGAGGGGGGAGGACAGGATCGATATATTCACACCTAATGGGTGTGGTGTGCACCATCTAGGGGATGAACACACTTGAAGCTCTGATTTGGGCAGGGCTAAGGCAATATTTGTATCCTAAACATTTGTACCCCCTGTAGTATGCTGAAATAAAAAATTAAAAAATAATAAAAAATGAAAGTAAAAAAAATAATAACAGAGAAAGACTAGAGGCAACATAGGCCATCATCTGAAAGATATTTGCACTCTTAAATAATGTTTGTTTATATTTTTTCTCTGAAGTCATAGACTTATTTAAATGTTAATAATTTTAATGTACATTAAAGAGTTGTTAAGAAGTTCAAATACTTAGTGTCATGAAAGCTGCTTATAAGAGGTTTTACTGAGCATCAATCTGCAAATCACAGTGGCAATAGATGTTTCTAGAAATGTCAAATGCTTTCTGGTTTAGATTCGCTCCATAACACTAATAGTAGCTTCTCATTGACATTTTACTATTCTGCTTCAAGCTAAAGACAGATGGCTGTGTATATGTGTGATATGAAAGGCAAGTGTTTTACCAATGTTCTTTTTAAAATCAAGGCATAGTAAGGTGGATTTTTTGAAAAGGTGTGTGTCTATTCTTTATTCTCATTTTTTTCCACCCCTAATTGCAGCTCAACTCAAGGATTTTGCTTCTTAGAGTCCTTAGGTGTAGCAGAAAGCAATTGGAAATAAGAATTTCAATATAACAACTATCTCTTTTGGAGACCTATAGAAATTGGTGGTAAAGCAATAATAATGGTTACATTAGGCATTACTGCAGTCTGACATTTCTGTCTGGGGGAATTCTAAATCTGAATATTAAAGCTAAGATCAAATATAAGTTTGTATTTTAATTTACTGTACTACTTGAGATTATCAAACCATAATCAACTATGAGTCTGACACCTGTTGAAATTAAGGTTAAAATTATGCTATAAAATGTCATTTATTATTCATTTTTAAGCACTAATCATTGCCTAGCATGTTTAAAAAGATGAAAAAAGATATTTGATTTGATAAACTAATAAAGTTGGCTTTTAAATAAATAGGACAATATGGCAGTATATGTGGAGAAGAGTGATTCTATAAGTAAGATCATTAAAATGGCTTTGTTAATCGCAATCCTTTTTTTGCATTTTCAAAGCATGCTTCCTTCAGGAGGCTTAAAAGTGCATTTTTAATATCTTTGTACTGGTTCACAGTCACTCTGTGAAAAATGAAACAAATCTTCTCTCTAAAAATGTCATTGCAAAAGGAATTTTCTCTATGGGAATAAATGACCTAACATTGAATAAATAACCAAAAAAAAAAAATCTATTGCTACCTTCGTCTGCCTCAAAGTGTGTAGTCAGATCAATGGTCCCATTGAACTTTGCATTAGTCTGAAATTATTTGATATATTTGATCAATTTGGGGTGTAACATTTTAAAAAGGAGTTGTCAATCATGTCTAATTTTTCAGTTTGTGTATTCTCACTTCTTATGTATGCCTGATATATAATAGTTGTTTAATAAATATTTCATACTTGACTTAATGTCAGATTATGACTGCCATAAAAGGTGTACACATAAAGGATTTGGAGGTTTAAAGAAATTTATTAGTTTTTTTTTTATTAGTGTGTAACCAATTACTATAAACTTAGCAGTCAGTCAGGGTACTGGTCAGGGCTCAACTGGGTTCTCTCCTCAGGGTCTCCCCAGGCTAAAATCAAGGTATTGGCTGGGGCTATGTAACTAGAGGGGTGACTATCCCGTCACAGTTTGCTGTATCATATAACCTAACCAAGGAAATCACTACCCACAAATTCACAGGTTATACCCACACTCAAAGACATACGGTTCCATAAGTCTTATACAACAGGAAGCAAGAATCTTGAGAAATTTGGTGGCCATCTTAGAACTGTTTCTAACACAAGAAATAGGGACACACACACACACACACACACACACACACACACACACACACACACACATATACAAAGGCAAAATCAAGGAAAATTCCATTTGGTATTGTTACTCTCTCTTCACTATTATGTCCTACTAGAAATAGGAATAAGAGAGAGGATTAAAAATTCTCCTCCACCTGTAGTTCAGCTATTTGAAAGCTGACCTGTTCCATGGAATAATAACTAACATGTGTTGAGTGCCTATTATGTGCCAGGCATTCTTGTAAATTTTTTAGATACTTTAGCTCAGTTAATCCTGCAGAAACTGTGCAACAGAGGTGACATTATTATAGCCTATTTTATAGTTAAAATGAGGCACAAAAAGATTAAGTTGTTATCAGGGTCAAAATGCTGGTAAGTGGTAATGATAGGATAATATGCTCAACATATATACTCAATAAATATAGTTATTAATTTTATTATTAGAAAAGAAAATAGTGCAGAATAATCAAAAGAACATGAACACATACATTTAATTAACTAGCTCCATTACTGTTTTATGTTAGAACTACTCAAGGATAGTATACAGCTCAGAGAAGTACAAAATCAAATTGAGAAAGGACTTCTCATTTAAAGTAACTTCTGCTTAGCAGTACGTATTGTAGCACTGCTCCATTTCTCAGTGTATTGATAAGAAATCACAGAAGGAAAAAAAAAGACAAAATCTTATAATGTTCATGAAAACTAAAATAGAATGGCCAATCACCATTGGGTAGAATCCCCAATCACCATTGGGTAGAATCCCCATTATATTCAAGGAAGGACTCGGGGGAGGAAAAGCATTGGACCCAGGTTTGATTTCGTGGCATAACCTGACTTTGGCCTCATGGAAAAGAACTACAATCATGCAAGAATATACTTTGTTTCCTCTCAAAGCTTGATTTTGCTTCCTCCAAAAGAAATCTGGGAAATGTCTTCTTGTTCCCTAAGGGCTGACTGTGAGGTAGACATAGTCCTGTTTCTTTCCCCTGACTTCTGTCACCCTGTCCTCTACCTCCAAATACTGATGGTCTCCTTTTTCTTTCTGTCTAGACAGAGACTTCAAAGCCCAACAAGCAGCTAAGCATCGGACTCTAAGTCAGGGCTGCTCTAGGGGGTGGAGGTGGCTGTGGAAAGAGAGAGGAAGACCCAGCAGGCAAAGAGGTGTTGTAAGACGTTTAATGCCCAAGACCCAAAAGTTATAGGGATAAACGAGAGCAGGGCACACTTTGCATTGGGCTTCTCCCAATATTATGGCAATTCAGACCAGAAGAGAAACAGGATCATGTCCCTAAATTAATATTTTGTAGAACTCATCATGAAATTTCAAGAAACTCTTTTATATGCTCAGTGTGGTTCTGGAAAATCTGATTTCTTTCTCAAGAAATGTAGTTATTTTGATTTGAAAAGAATAGTTTAGGAATCAGTAGAGTGACCCTGAGAGAGACTGTAATTGAATAACACTTTTATTAAGATAAATTGATTTTAATTTAAAGAAGCAACAGATGGACAGATGTCTTCTATACTATTGTGAATAAGAATGTAATTTCAATATTGTGCAAATATATAAGCATGGAACATAACCAATAACTAAATTTGTGTTTATTTCTATGGATAAAAAATATTAGTATGAATTTGGCAAGATGCAAAGAGATAATTAGCATAAACATAAAATTGACTTGGAATGACTTGACTAGTAGAACTGCATAAAGGATTGTGTTAGTGGTTAACAAACTTGGCATTGATAAACATTTTCTAAAGCCAATGAACATATGAATGAGGCAATACAAAAAGATTACTAATTCTTAGATTTTGTTATCCTGCTGAAGGAACTGTCTCTTCATGTCTCTCAAAATGAGATTATGTTAGTTTACACCATGAAAGAAAAAGTTTGTTGTAATTGTTAAGTCATTTCCTATAATAATTGCTTTTTTAGCTCTGAGGTTGGCTTTAAAAGCTTGAATTATGAATATTTCATATTACATTATTTTCATATTCCATGTACATACCTCATGCAAATTAACTTTCTTTTAGCCTCACACTGACCTTTACATCATTGAAGGAAATTAAATTGTAAAATGAATATACTTAGGAAAATCTTTTTCAAAAAATATCTCTTCTCCTACATTGTTGAGATTTAAGAGAGGCCTTTAGCATTCCAAGTTATTAATCATGATACATAATGAAACAAAAATCTAGAAAATTGATAAAATTAAAACATTTTGTGTTTCTCAGGATAAAAACGAAATATTAATACTAATGTTTAAAATACTGGAATAGAGTAGAAATGAAAAAGTACGTGGTACAACTAGCTCTTAATATCTTCAGGGTATAGGGATGTTTTTTATACCTATACAGGCATATTTGACATTTTTCAAACTGGCTGAAACTGGTGAAACCTATTAAGATACAGACACTTTGTTTCTGTAAATTTCTGAAAATCCTTATTTTGTACTTCCAATAATATATTTACATATTAAGAAATGAAAAATACCTTAAACACTTACAACAAAGCAGGTATGTATTTTACATCTAGTTACATACAATCAAGTATTTTCTATTTTGTTTAAGAATCCTTCTAGAGTAATTTTTAAATCTCTGATGATTTTTGAGGGAAATAAGACTGTAAATTGCATACTTTCTGCTCACAAAATCTCAGCTGCCTACTGAAATTCACACAGTAACCAACCATATGACGGCTGGTGGCACTGATGTCTTGTAAAGAAGAAGGGAAAAAGTTCGGGGCCTTTCATGTGTCATTCATTTTAATTCACATTGTATCTTATTTTCAAAACTCTGAAATCATAATACATGAATGTTACCTCCTCTGTCTAAGCATTTTGATTTAATTTTCATATTAAAGTGTTTCTGAATGTAACATTATTCATGGGTTCAAAAATAGAAGTTTGGCATTTATTCTCACACCCAGGAAGAAGCCTGCTCATAGGCCAGGTTTGAAGGGAATGCACCTATAAAAAGAGAGTTCATAGATTCTAGAATAATCTCAACAAACTATTACTTATGAAATATCTAAGATAAAATAACCAAGTCCATAAAATCACATGTGTATGAACAGAGAATTGTTCACTGAATCCAAGATAAAACAAATTGGTTCTTTCAGAAATTTTAGTTTCAAAACAAGTAAAAGAAAGCATAATAATAACATATGAAGTAGTATAACTGTAAAGCTTGATGATTTAAGGGATTATAAAACAAAAAATGCCAACAGATTTAATAATGGTTTAATAAAGTCCATGATGTCAGTTACATACAACATACTAAGACATGTACAAAAATTCTTTTCCATTTGAAGAAATTTTCATGGGGATCGATTCTTTGCTTCTCCCAAGATTCCCCACCTGTACTCTACTCCAGTGTTTCTGTCAAAGCCTAAATTTCCTTCTGTATTGTTCATTGTTTCTCTGTGATCTTTTTTTTTTTTACAATTCTTTATTTTATATAGTACAATTAGAGTTTCAAAAAAGGAAACTTGGAAATGTATGATCATGATTTTACATTTGCTCTCTCAATCTTTTTTGTTATTGTTGATGTCAAGTCTAGTCTAAATCACAACTTAATCTCTAAAGAGACTTGAGCAAACAACCCATTTTACATCTTTGCCAAAGAGTCAGCCATGACACTGGGAAAAATTAATCAATCTCTTGTGATCAAAACTTATAATTTAAATTTTCATCTTGATGTTGTTAATTTTAACCAGTATTAGTCATTCTAGCATTTATTTTATAGATGGATTAGAATATTGGAAACAAGCAAATGTCATACAAGGTACTTTTTTATATATTTGGATATATGTAGCATATATAAAACATTAGAGAGAAGCAATGAGACATTTTATAAAACAAAAGAATAAATTAGCAATGTCAATTAAGTCTTATAGAATTATTTAACCCAATATCTAAAAATTAAAGTAGCTTATATTTAGAAAGGAATTTAAGAGATTAACTCATTCTTTAATGTATGACATATATGCTTAGTATAAAAGCCAAAACCAAAACTTCCTTAACTTAAAATTTCATAATTGTTTATTAAATTAAATTTGCAATTTTAATATAAAATGTATTATTATCTAAGTTCTTCCAAAAATCTGAACATCTGGAATTATGTACACAGTATCTATGTGTACACATATGACTAAAACTTTAATACTGTTATATATTATGCATTATGAGTTACATTCAAATACTATGCCAATAAATATAATCAATTGACTTCATTTCTATCATAAAATAAAATTCTCTAAATTTTTGTTTCTCTAAGATTACCATTCAATTAAATGGTAGTGTCTTTATTCAAAACAATTGACTTTAACATAGTTTTCTCTTCTTTCAACAATTATTGATATATGTATATATTCACCAATATGTATAATATCAGCAGAAGTAAATTTCAAGGAAAGAATTTGGTTTTGAGTTCTACTTAAGGTTTATTTTCCATTAAAGTAAATGAGATGACTTTTGTGGCAGGATGGTGTATTTGGTAGATTCACCTAATATTTTGTTTTATAGAAGACAATCTTGATACTTTATCGGTACTAATAAATTAGTATTGAGGAGATGAATAAATAAGTGATATTAGTTGATATCTGAGTCACATTTTTACTCAAATTGTTTCCTTATTGATGTTCTGAATTAGTCTAGAGATGACTTCCTTATTCTGACCTATAACATGTGAAGTCTTTATGGAACATGATCTCTCGTCTCCTCCTAGAACTAGTGTTCGATGATGGAATAAAATTTAAGAAATCTGCAGGTTGTCTAATCAGGTTGTCAGTAATGAAGTTGATTTCCCTTATCAGAGCAGTGTCATGCTTTGAATAGACAATTTCAAATAGTGCATATCTTTTTTTTTTTTACTCAAAACACCCCACAATCTGTGCTGTTTGTAATAAAACGCTGCCTTTTAGAGCTACTGCTGTATCTATCTTGTTTGTCTGCCAGCTTTTGGACTTCCTTTACTCTCCCTCATTCCTTATCTTCATACCTATTGTAATCCAATATTTATTTTTTTACATACTCTGTCTACGATTTACCTCAAATATATTATCACTTGTCAGTTTTGAGATTTGGCTTTATTTTATTTATGGCTCCATTGTTCTAGTTCATAATGATACTATATGGTATATTTTTAAAATTAAGAGGATTTTTTTTCAAGCATGAATACTATTTTTAAAATTCAATTTTTGTAATTAGAATTCTCTGCCAATTAGTATTAATATTCATAATCTGTTATTTGATAAACTTTTAAGTAGATTTTTAAAAGATTAGAGGAAAATATACACATATTGAAATGTTTATTTCTGGATTGAAAGATTAGAAGTCTTTTTCAAATTATGCTATTTATATGTTATTTTTATTTGTCTTTATGTGATATGTAGAATTAATCATGGTTTCTCTTTGCTATGTTTATAATATAGTACTTTGTAAAAACCATGATATAATATTAAAATAGAGATTGTAGTTCAGATTATTATAATTTTCGTTTTAATGTAATGTATACTTTTTGTCCAGAATTTACACCTTGTTTTTATTGCCAATATATATGTCCTCAGAATTAAGAGATTTCCCCATATGTAACTTTTTCTGTTATTTTAAAGATCATTTAGACATGTCTTAATCATTTGTTGGGAAATTAGCATTGAAATATTATATATGCCATAATAATTACTGAATTCTGCTTTACATATGCATTTTCTGACTCAGATATGCATTTTCTGACTCAGAAAATGGAGCTCCCTATCTAAGTTACTCTTAAGTTTCTGCACAACTTCAGAGATTTTATATGAAAAATGATAAAAATGAAAATTAAATGATATCTTTTTTTCCTTCAGGAAGATACTGACAATTGCTGGAATAAATATAATCAATAACATTTGCAATATTCAGTGATGAATATAATGCTTCTTTTCACATGATTTTAAAAAGTGCAATAATTACCATTTTATTGGTTTCTCTCTAATTACTATTATCAGTTATTTATAATTCCAATTTTTTACAAAATTTCTCTGAATAGTATAAATGTGTCTTATTACATCACCCCAAACATTTGCCTATGGACTTTCTTCAGTGAGGAAGAAACAGTTATATTGTGTAGCAGAGAAAATATACTCTACTTAGCAGACTGAAGAATAATTATAGCTATTATTTATTCCCTTAAAAAATCAAGTTATTGATATATATGTGCATGTGTGTGTGTGCTTGCATGTATAACACCTCAAAAACCTTTTTACTTACAAATTCTTGGCAAATTAGTCACCTGGAGAAAAGAAAAAACAGACACAAAACAGAATAGAAGAAAATATACCCCGAGTTGATTGTCAAAAAATAAAACTAATGGGACGAAACTGTGAGATTATTGTTTCCTTCATGATCATGTGACTTTTTTAGAGAATGTGTTTATTATATTTCAGAAGAGATATGTTTATTGAAAACATAAATAAACAGAATTTTATAGGTTGAATCATGATTTTTCCAATGAATTTATTTCACTGTTTCCCATTATCATATTATTTGGGTTTTTGATTGATACTAATTTATCAGTGTCTTTTAACATTCTTTCACTATTCTATCAAAAATTTACTTCCAAAGCATCTACATTAAGTAACTTTCGATGAATAAAACCTAAATACATTTCTGAGAGCTTCCACTTGAAGGAAGCCTATAAGCAATCACATTAGAATGTGAGTAATCCCATTTATCTATTCTATGAGATCAGTTCAGGTTTCTAGAGATTGCCTTTTTAAAGCAAGTTTCAATGGAAATGTAACAATTCAATACTTAATCCCACACTGTAAAATATGCTCAAACATATTGTGAAGACACAATGGCATGATTCTGGTGTTTTGTTTGCTACATTGTGTGAAACTGTCTTGCTATTTTTTACACATATGTAAGGCAAGATATATGTGACTTTTGCATGTTATATTGAAACCACTGATTTGCATTTTCCTGTATAGGAATACCATTTGGTGCAATATTTTCAAAAATAGACTTTGTACTACTTTATTCATCTTTGCATTTCTACTATTCTCTACAGTGAACAGAGGAGAATCATGGCAAATGTTTATTGAACTACAGGGACTCTATGATAAAATAAGAATAGATGAGATATACAGGATCCCTGCCTAATGGCTATGAAACAAATTTATTCCTGATATCGTTGATACTGATTTTATCTCATTTGAGCTCATATTTAAAATTTAAGTATTCCAATTTATTTACATGTGACAATAATTCCAGTATTGAAAAGATTATTGTTGGTATTTACATGTTAATGATAATTTTTCCAAATGTTTTTTATCTACTTTCTTGCTGTAGTAAGCAGTCTTATAAGAAGAATTTGACATTTTTAAGTAGATCAAAATTTAACAATGATTCAGTATTAATTTTCCCCAAAATTATTTATTTGCTACAAATAAATAAATCAGAGATGAGACTGTAAACAGACTATCTGAAAGTTAATGCTGTTGTATTTAGTAAATTCCTGATACTTAAAATATTTCCTTATTACTTCTAGAAGTTTCATTTCTACTTTACAAAATTCAATTAGTAGATAAGGTTCCAAGTACACATATATATTTACTATAAAATGACTTTATCTTTTAAGAAGCACAGTTCATATTGATTCTTTTATTCTTCAAATGCAGTATTTTACTACTTATGCTATTAGTTTTTTATTGTTTTTCATTATATAATTTTAAAATGTTGCTTAAAAAGTTATATTTTTTTCTTTGAAGGACCCTGCTATAATTGATTGATTTATAAGGTAAAACCAATAAAATTAAAGGAACTACAACCTCAAACTTGAAATAAAGTATACTTTTATGTATGCATATGCTTTCAGTTCTGCTTTCATTTTACAAAAGATATCCAAAGATTCCAAAGATTGTACAAGTTAATAAATCTTCTGTGCCTTTCTTAAACAAATGAAAAAATTGGCTACTTAACTCCTAGCTTAAAAAGACAAATGGTCATCTATATCATCAGTCATAGATGGATTTACTATTTGGAGTAAATACCACGGAATGTCCTGTTAAAAGCATGCCTTTCAGCTACATATTTTGGAATGCAAACTTTAACGGAAAACGTACCATGAATAGAATTTCTTTTTCTTTCTCTTCCTCTCACTCCCTCTGTTAGATTCACTCCTTAATGTCCAGCAGCTAACAGTATTAATCAAATAAAAGCATTCACTAAATATGTGCTCATTCATTCAACATGTTACAAAAGATGGGTTTAGAAATACTATCTTTTATTTTCATTGTTGAAAGGGTTCCGATGATGTAGCTGAACAAACTTGTGGTTAAAATTCTAAGGATTTTTTTTTCTTTTTTATTATAGACAGATGTAATTAAAGAACAAAAAAAATTAAACATAAGTCCAGTTAATATGGCACAATGAAAATAAATTTAATGTGTTTAAATTTAGTTAATGCCATAGCTAAGTCTGAGTATTGGGGGTAGGAGGGAATATATATCTTCAATATGGTTTGTCTTTTTTTCTCCTAAACCAGGGCTGCACTGCACATAACTAAAACGTTAACTTTTTTTAGCTTTGTCTTTAGAATGTTTAAGCTTATGTTTCCACACTTTTTACTCAGCTAAAATATCATTTACTTTTCTATGCAGTGCAAAATTATTAAAGATTTAATATAAGCAATAGCTGTCCCCTATTTTATTAAAGAAAATCTCAAAGGACGTTTGTTTGATTTGTAACCAAGACATTATTAGAAAAATTTATATTACAATTAAAAGTGATACTTAAATACAGGAAATAATTTCCATAATCCCATCCACATACTAAAGTCAATTAATCCATACTTGGCACTTTACAAATATTTTAAAATTTAATCATTATAAAAACACTGCGAAAATTTTATTCCAATATTATAAATGAAAAATTGAAGTTCAGAATATTTAGGTAGCCTTGCCAACGTAGGGCACTTGGTCAGTAGCAGAGCCAGGATTCAATAAAAATACGCCACATTTTCAAAGCCTTTACTCTTTGCTGAAATAACCTTCCTCACAAGGCTTCCTTTTGATTTCATTTGACTCCACAATCGCGTATTGAGCTTTTATTACGTGTGAAGCAGCCCAGGTACTGATTGTCGCTTATGGGCTTCAAGGTGCCCCAAATTATCTACTTCAACCCAACTCTGTTTATCTTCCAGGACTTTAAAGACACTGTTACCATACATTTGACTGGTCAAAAAAAAAAAATTCAAGCTCTATTTCCTGTGGTTTCTTTCCTTTCATGTATTTCTAAGTTTCCTATATAATTATACCCTATTCTTAGACCAATGTCCCATATTAATTTTTAGTCTGAAGTTTCTTCCCCTTCATTAATTATACTTATTTGCCTCTTTTCCTTGCTTGGGCACCAATCAGGAGGTGCTTTGAAGAACATCGGGGGATTTACTTACAGTCAGTGAATGTGGGGACTGCAAGGGCACCGGAAATTAGACATCCCAAGTCCCAATGTTTAAAAACAACGTGGAGGTCCGGGTCCCTAGGAGCTGTCTATTTCTGAGGATCAGACATACAGGTGGGAGCCCAGGCATTGGGACTCTCAAGTCGAGTCTCAATTTATGAATTTCGTCATTCTTTCAGCTAACGTACAGTGCTGCCTGTACAAATTTACTTCTTTCACTTTCCCCGTTACTTTTGTTTTCTGCATTTGTCCATGTTATTTTTCTCTGCAAAGAGCAAGCTGTTTGAAGGTAGGCATTAACTTCATCACGAAGTCCTGGTATGAATTTGAATTGTCTCACTGAATGTCTCATAATTTAATCAAGAGATTAGATGCTTTTGAAAAGTATTACAAATGGAAAGCTATATAATACCTATTTGTGATACCAGAAAATGCCATTAAAATAAGCATATGATTTTTCTGATGAAATCAGAAGTCTCATATCAAGTCAACTCTGTGTATGAAACAATAAAATTCTACGAAAAGAGACTTTCACAGAAAAAGAAAATAGAAATCAAAGAAAAATTTAAAATTACTTTCTTAGTTGATCTTGAAATGCATATTTTTTTTCACATTCAAAAAAGTATAAAGAACTGATTTAGCATTCAGATCAGTGACACAATACCTCAATTAATACTTTCTATCCCAATATCATTCTAAAATAAGAAAATGTATCTATTTCTTATTTGATAACAGGAAGGGTAATAAGTAGTCATTGAGAGCTAAATAAACTTAGCTCTGTGAATGAGAAAACTTAAAGTACTTATTACTATGGAAGATCTAAAGTTATTATAGTTCACATTTCAACTAAAATTATAACAGTTCCCAAAGCCAAATTTATGGCATCTTTAAATACAGGTATTTTCAGACCACGTAACCCACATGTAAAATTAAATATTTCCCTAAAATAGAGACATATATACTTATTAGTATAATCTTATTTGAATAAAATAGTATTAAATGAGATTGTAACAACAAGATAACCAATGGGAGAGGACTCTCTGAATATGAACCAATGTGGCAGATGCCCAAATCGCCAGGGCCTTAAGCATCTTGCTGCTTCACCTCCTCTCATTTATAATTTCTACTGCAGCTCCAAAAATCCAAACATGAGACCTAATTACTCCTGAGTAAAGCCTCCTCTTGTCATCATTCAAATTACTGATTGCCTAATATTTTAGTAGCAAGATCTCTTAGCCAGAAAGAAGATAATCCACTCAGTCCCAACCTGGAGCTATGTACAGTCTGGTCATGTGTCTGTGGCCAGAAGTGCTCCATAGAACTGTTAAAACCCTTGCAGGAGTGAGTCCAAATGCGGACCTCATTTTCACTCATCAACCTAGGTTGTGCGGAACCTGAGAGTTCTGTAGGCATGAATGTGTCTTCAAAAAAGCTTCTGTTGCTGACTTGTAACTAGAAACTATGTATCACTATTCTTGAGCCAGAGTTAGTAACCCAAGAACACATGTTCATCCTCTCCCATTGTAAGAACTAGATCATTTCTACACTATTACCGAGAGAAAGAGAGTATGCGTCATTATGGAAAATGCTGTCTGGACATATGGATATCTGAATATTAATGCTATTTACATCTAGAAAAAAATCCAAACTAGATATTTGATCAAACCATTGACACTTTTGCAAAAGTTTAACCTTTATATAATTCCACAACCTCATAAAACATTTCTATTACTTCTCTACTGCCTTTTAATTAAGAAAAAAGGTTTTCTGATTATGAATGGAATGATGTCAAAAGAAAGATTCATACAGAATATATTGGCAGATACAGTGTGTATTTTGTTAGCAAAAAGTTTTGATTTACATTTTTAAAATCCTTTCAGATGATGTAGTTTATTTAAAAAAAGATGTAACCATTCCTTAACATAAACATGCTATATGTTAGAAGCAGATGTACAAGTTTGTCATCAAAATGAGCAAAATCAATTTTCTTTACAACCAAATGGCAACATCTGATTTTACATCTTGGAATTCACTGCAAGTAAATGAGCGTGATCGTCTCCTAAGATTTGTTGGTCTCTGAGGTCTTCCTTCTATCAAGTCTAAATAGATGTCGGATTTCAGGAAACGTGTGTAACTGTCTTGTTCCATGAGCTGATACACTCTGCTTTGTGCAGCATCAAAACTGTGGAGGGTGGGTTGGGTGATACTCTTAGTAATGATTTCTTTGGTGTGAAAATCAAGGTTAACCTGGATAAACAGAAAAAAAAGTGTAATTATTGTCAGTACAGGACTGATACAATGTTGGAAGGGGCATGATGTACTAGATGCTTGAGTCCTCTTATGGGTCTAGGGATCCAATGATCTGTTCTGGATTAGGATTTTATTTGGCTCTTTCTTCTCATCCTATGCTCCTGGTACTTCCTACTCTCTGCTAATTTAGAATAATGGAATATTGCAATGGTAAGTATCCTAGAGATCATTAGGTTAACTCACTCATTTTCAAAATGGGAACTAAACTTCACAGAGGTTAAATTATTTGAGTTATGGGAAACAAGGAGCTTGGGGCATATTTGAGATTTCAATATGGGGCTTCTATTTACCCCAGTGCTCATTTTATTATGTTATGATGCTGTCGTATAAGCAAACATGTGCTAAAGTATAAATGTCTTTTACAGATAAAATTCTTTAACGCCTTGTATTATAGCGCTGTCGAAATATCAGATTCTGATGGGGGGAAGTTTTCATGTAGGGGCCCTTTCTTTTCCCTTATGGATGACAAGTGTAACTAGCTCCCTTTTGTTTTTAATCTCTGTATAAGGTTGGGCTTGGGGAAGACAGAATGATACATTGAGAAAAAAAAAAAAAGACTGAAACATTGAAACAAAAAAAAGAACCATCATTTTTTTTTTGTGGAAAGATACCCACATAGACACATTTACCCTGGGGGCAGTACTAATTTATAGTCAAATAAAACTTTAAACAGTGACAGACTACCAGTTCTCTACCTCAGTGAAGAAGCACTATTTTTGGCCACGTAATAGGAACATAGACACTCTATTTAATTAACATATGAGAACAGTCAAGTAATATTTGCTAGTCTTATAACCATTTCAGCAATTGCATCACACAATTACCTCATATTGAGTTTGGAGTCAAAGAAAACCACTATTTTTTTTTTTTTTTACTTGAACCATTGCCAGGTAGCTTTACCTCATCTCTCCATTATGAGATTTTCTTTTAACTTGTATTAAAGTAGAGGAAAAACCCTTTTGGGCAAACAAAACTGTGTATAGGTACATGAGCTAAAATAAAAATGGTATATGATACAAATTTCTTGATATCTTTTGCCTTTCATCATGTATAGAAATCTTTAGTTTCTACATGAGGTTGCTTGTGCTAAGGTGATTAATATGGATAACTGAATGAATTTAAACTTTGCAATTAATTGTATTCACTCTTAATCTGGAATGAAAATCATTCTGAGGAGTGACTTCAATTAAACCTTTCATTTTATGATAACATATTACAATGTATTGTATTTATATACATGTAAAAATCTATATAAATGACCATTTTTGCATCAGCAAAATCCTAAACTTTCTGGTTGAATGTATGGGGGTATTAATTTGATGAAGGTAGATTCTCTCAAAAATTTAGACCTGAATAGACATTTCTCAAAAGAAGAAATGCAAATGCCAAAATGCCATATTGACAAAATCCTCAACGTCACTAAACATCAGGAAAATGCAAATCAAAACCACAATGAGATATCACCTCACCCCAGTCAGAATGGCTATTATCAAGAAGACAAAAAATAATAAGGATGTAGAGAAAGGGGAAATTTTATACACTGTTGGTGGGATTGTAAATTAGTACAGCCATTATGGAAAACAGTATGAAGGTTCCTAAAAAAATAAAAATAGGACTACCATATGATCCAACAATTCTACTACTGGGTATATATCCAAATGGTATGTCAAAGAGATATCTACATTCCCACGTTTATAGCAGCACTATTCAAAATAGCCAAGAGACAGAATCAACCTCAATGTCCACCAAAGATGAATGAATTTAAAAAAATGTGGTATATGTACATAAAGTAACACTATTCAGCTACTAAAAACACCAAATGCTATCATCTGTAGCAACATGGACAACCTGGAGGGCATTAAGTGGAATAAGCCAGGAACAGAACTACAAATACTGTGTGACCTCACTCATACGTGAAACCTAAAAAGGTTGATCTCATAGAAGAAGAGAGTAGAACAGTGGTCGGCAGAAGCTGGGAGGGCGGGGGGAGGTAGAGGGATGGGGGAAAGGTTAGTCAGTGGGTACAAAGTTATCATTAGGAAGAGTAAGTTTGGTGTTACATAACATGGTTGGGTGAAAATAGCTAATAATAATGTATTGTGTATTTTAAGATAGCTAGAAAGGAGATATTGAATGTTATGACCACCAAAGCAATGATGAGTTTTTGAGGTGACGCATATGCTAACTGCCCTGATTTGATCCTCATACAATGTAGCCCAGAACAGTAGACACTGTACCCCAGAAGCAGGTACAATTATTGTATGTCAATTATAAACACAATTTATAAAATAAGTTTGGAAAAATAACATTCCCATATTTAAAAATAAAATTCTTATTATCTTAAAAAATTTTTCAAACAGTTATAAATTTTTACAATCGTCTTTACTGTACCTCTTGTGGAGCGTCATTCTGTATAAATTTCTCATATATTGCTTTCGCTTTAAGGATAATTTGTCGAGGTTCCTTGCTTTTCTTGAAATCTTCACAGGCTTTCCAAAATTCAATGTTTTCCTCGCTGAATTCAGTTTTAAGAAATCTGGTAAAAGCCTCCAGTCCATCTACCATGAAAATAAATAATAACTGTAAAATATTAATGCTGAGAAAATATACTATTTGATATTAAAATACTACTGCAAATAGTAACAGAAAAGCTGTGTCTTCCATCTAACGCAGCACACAGCACATATCTTGCACAATACACGTGGTGGGCTTCATGTAGTTTCCACAACTAGGAAAGGGAAGTATTGTTCCTGTTGAAATAAGGCCGTGTCACACTTAGACCTAAGAGTAAGAGGAGCCCTACTGGACCTCGCTTTATGTGCCTTTTATCCACGCCCCTTCCGGAGAGTGAGGGGTTATTCTACACAGCCAGGGAGCCACTCCCCTCGGAACCTATCCCGGCTTCTAGACTGTGCCTCTGGCACCCAGGGTCCTGGGAGTCTCTGCCCCAAAGCTGCACACGGACCTCTTTCCCAAGTCCATGCACCAAAGGGCACTGACTCACTGCCACTCACACCCTGAGGCCCAAGTGTGGACAGGGCTCTAATTTTCAGCCTTGAGTGTCTACTCAAAGGCACACGGAGGCCTCTCAGTGTAGACAAAAACCACAGGGGGAGAGAGAAATGAGGAAGGCCATATTTATAGTATGGAACATACTGAGGATTTTAAATTCGAATGTAATCTTTTACAAAGTATATTTGTCAAAGTAGAAGGATTAAATATATATATTTAAACAGTTGTTAGCTTGATCTGTAACTCTTGAACATTTAGACATATAGTATGAGGCCTTTTTTTTTCACCTATGTCTTGAGCGCCATTAAATGTCAGGGGCAGGTATCGCGTCTTGTGGAGACTACCTGGCTCAAATTCATGTTCATCGAGTTATTATGTGGCCCTGAGTGAATTACTTTTCCTTTCTGTGCCTTAAAATGAAAATAATAATGATACCTACCTGATAGGGCTGTTCAGAGCATTAAATGTGTTAGAACATGCGAAGTGTTTAGAACAGTCACTGGCAAATAGTAAGAACTTCATAAGGATTTCAGTGGTGGTGGTTGTGATGGTGATGATGCTAATCTTGATGATTTTCAGTTATTGAAGGCTCAGCCAGATAAAGTTTATGTAGCTAAAAATGTGGCAGACTTTGGATCAAACCTAAGAAAATCTGACTTCAATACTAAGGCTCTATCAACTACTTTTTTTTTTTTTTTGGCTTATAGGGATTTTAAAAATTAAACTTCTTTATTTTGATAAAATTATAGAATAATATATACTTATAGGAAATAAGAGAGAGAGATCCCTATGTATCCTTTTTCCAGTTTTCACCAACCTAACAACTTACAAAACTATAGTGAAATATCACAACTAGGAAATGACATTAGTTGATAAGTCAAGATATAGAATATTACAACTCATGTTGCCCTTTTATAACCATATTCATCTCTCTCCCACATCCAACTCCTCCTTAACCCTAAGAACCACTAATCTGTCCTTCTTTGCTATAATTTTTGTCAGTTCAAGAATGTTATATAAATGAAATCACATATTATATATTATTTGGGATAACTTTTCACACAGCACAATTCTCTGGAGATTCATCCAGGTTGATGTATTTATCAATAATTTGTTTCTTTGCATTGCTGTATTGTACTAATGCACCATGATAATGATGTGGATATTCTACCATTTGTCCATTTGTTCAACCAGGAACCCATTGAAGGATGTACATGCTATTTCTAGCTTTCTATTATTTTTTTGGTTATTATAAATAAAGCTGTTAAGAACATTTATGTATAGGACATTTTTATGCAAAGGTAAGTCTTCATTTCTCTGGGTTAAGTCCCAAGAAGTGAAATTGCTTGGTTGTGTGGTAGTTGTGTTGTAAAAGCATTGAGGGAAGGGAAATATGTTTCTAATGGATTTTTCAAATAAATTTTCTCAGAGGAAATCACTCTTTAGTCGGATTTAAATAACTTTTAGCAATCTTTCTTTAGATTCTATCTCACTCTCTAGTTACAGACTATTTCTCTTCTCCTGTCGCAGGTAAGTTATTATGAAGGAAATGTTACAAGCCCCATCTGCACTTGTAAGCTGGCAGCATCTGATAAAACTGCCCCCTTCTTTTTCAAGTACTCTTTCTCATAGGGCTGCAGGGTACCACATCGCCTAGTCTATTTCTCTGCGCAATTGTCTGTGTTGGTTTAACGTCCTCTGTTCCCCACTGAATATCATGTTCACTACAATTCTATTCTTTGCATTCTCTTTTCTGTCCTCTTCTATTTTCCCCTTCTCATCTCTATTCCACTGTTTTCTCTTCCAACATTTTTCCTGAACTCTTTTTTCCTTACTCCCAACTGTATTGTATACATGCTGTTGGCATCTGGAGGCAAAATGAGGTATTACAAACAATTTTAGAAAACAACAAAGTTTTCTGAGTTCAATGTTGATATCATTAAAAGATTTTAATTTCATTACAAGTAATCATTTAAAAAAATCTTCTCTCGATTTCAAATATTCCTCTAGCTACTGACTCACATCTTTTCTTCTTACCAATATAAAGTCTTTAAGTTTTCTACGCTTGATCTCTTAATCCCCTCTACCTCATTTACTTCCCAACATGCTAAATATGGTTTTATTCAACATTTTACTTAAATTATTTTTTCCAAATTGACTTAATGTTATATTCAGTGAACATTTTTTTTTTCAGTCCATATGTTACTTTATCTGTTTACAACAGTAGGCATGGTAGAGATTTGCTTGTAATTCTCTTTGATGGCACCTAAACTCCTGAGTTTCCTTTTACACCTTCTGACTGTTGCATCTCCAATTTCTTCTCAGCTTATTCTTTTTCATCCTTCCCTTAAATCCCATGCATGGAAAATCACTGCATCACCCAAATACGATCACTATGCTGCTGATTCTCAGAACTCATCTCCAGCCCCTGTCCTGAGCCACTAGCTCCCATCAACCAACATGTGGGAAACATCTCCCTGGAATCGCCCATCCAAATAGTCACGTCGCAGCTGCATTTATCATCTTCGTCCAAGATGCTCCCTGCATACGTGGCCTGTCCAATGGCACCGTCAACTCAGGGACTTAAACCAGAACCTGGGCACTTATCCTTGGGGATGCCCAGTTTCCCTCTCACCTCCCGCACAGTTGACAATCAAATGTTCTCAATTTTAACACTTTCATATATCCTGCATCTGTCTTTTTATTTTTATACAATCTGTAATTACTTTTATTCAGACCAGAATTGTGCCATGTAGATTATTATAAGAACCTCCTAACCAGTGACTCTGACTTCAGGTTTCTCTTGATTTTTCTGCCTCCAACCTCCTAGTTTATTTTACACCATCTAGTCAGTGATGTATCTTTTATAGTACACATTTCACTGTGATTATTCACTGGTAAAATTTTGCAATAATGCCCTTCTTCTCTTCTCACTATCTTTTTTACACTCTAAGCTCTAGTCATAGGGAAATACACATAGTTCTGTGCAGATGCCCTGATCCTGCATCTCTTACTTAGCTTTAGCTCCTGTTCGATACACTTTTCCCTTCCTACTCTAATCTCATCAAAGTAATTTCATTAATCCAATCCTTACCGTCCATGTCCATTGAGATTTACGTCAGAGGTCATCTTGTCTACAAAGACTTTGCCAATCTCTCAAGAATAAGTTAGGTGTCCTTCAGATACGGCTTCCTAGCACACTGAGTAACATTTAAAATATCATATTGGGTGCCTGTTAACTTTTGTTTCCCATGCAACGCTGTGGGATTCACAAGATAAAGACCATTGTCCAATTTGCCACCAAATCCCCAGTACCCAGCATGAGGAAATCATTCAAAATTATTTATTAAAAGAAATAATCAATACATAATTGAATTGATATAAAAATATATAATTTCATTTAAAGACATGAAATAGTTTCAGAAAATGCTTTGTATTTTCAGTGAAACATCAGACCTATATTTACAAAAGAAATTGACAATCAGAGCCAGCAAACATTAAAAAGCAAAAAGTAACACAAAAACTCAAAAAATCTTGTCCTATTGTAAATATGGACAAGTATATGTAATAAAAATTATACCAATTCATTTAATAAGTTGATCCTTATCTTAGCCAGATGCCATTAAACATTTAATTAATATTCTAATTTCATCTTTCACAATCAAATTTTTTATTATGATTTGGCTTCTTTGGGCATATGAAAAGGTAGAGAAATGGCTACCAGTGACAGTTTTATTTCTGAATCTATTAATATATTATTAGGTCGGGGCTTAGCCTCATGAGTTTTGCCAATGTGAGCCTTCTACTGAGATTTGGGTCCTTCCTGGCATGCTAATGAGATGACAACATAAATTCTGAGAACTTGCAAGGCTGAAGTTTGTGGTAGCTGTCAGTTTATACAACTTCAGATAAGCCGACAAACTCTTCTGGAGGTACTCTGCTCCCTCTTAGATATCCCTATGAATTATTCAGAAAGATTCTTAATTCAATGGTGCATTCCTAACTTTGCTCACCTACGTTATTACATTTGTTTATTTGTTTCCTGAACTTTTCACTGAATAAGTCATTAATTCACTGAAAAAGTTTTTATTGCACGCTGTGTTCCAGACACTGGTCTAGGTACTAGGTACCAGCAATTTAAAAGGTAGACAGTATTTGATTTGATGTTTAATCTATAGAGTCCTACCTTAAATAAAAGAAAATATTACTATCAAATTATAAAGAAGAGGAGGATTGAGACAGAGTAACAGGAATCAGACTTGTCCTCCAACAATGAATAACTCTAAACCTGGACAAAATAGTGAGGCAGTAGTTTTCAAGCAGAGTACAACTGGCGACAGAGACTGAGAACAGGTAAGAAGAGAAACACATGATGTGAGCACTAGGTTTACTCTGGCTTTCTGCCCTGGGACACGTTTAAGACTGGAACGGATGAAGATGGAGTAAAAAGACTTGCTGAACTGAGGAGACTGAGATGAGAGTTTGAGAATCACGATGCATTTGGAATTTGTGAGTCAGGGTAGTGACAAAAAGGGAAACGTGGATGGGTGCAGGACAGTTCAGGCATCCTTGGACCAAGCCAGTTTACCAACTGCCTCCCCTGTCTGCTTGGAGTTGTCAAGAACAACTGCAGAACATGCTGGGAATAAAATATTCTGAGATGAAAGGATCTGTTCCCTGCCCCCTAGAAACAGCAATTCCTGCCTGGGATATAAAACCCAGGGCAGGATGATCTCTGGGGTCTCTTAGCTCAAGTGCCACTGGAACGTCACAGACAAGATTCTCTCCACCCTCAGCAGCCTTCCTGAGCCTTGCAGGAGCAGCTCAGTGTGCAGAGTAGACTCCTACTATCTCTTGCTGCCTATTTGTAAGTAATGAAGCTGCTTTGCTTAACCAGTTGTGTGTGTCCTGTCTCGCTGGACTTGCGCATGTAGTCAAAATCACAGCCCAAGATGCCCTGGGCTAACCTGGTAGCCAGCGCACAGTGAATCAGCTTCACAAGGGGTCCCAGCAGTCTGCATGCAGTTTTCCTTCAGATCCTTGGCTGGGGGCTTGGCTGCACATGGGTAGGGAAAATGCTGTGAAGTCCAGAACGGTCCAGCTGCTGTGGGACTGAGTTGCAAATGAAAGATGAGAGTTTTCACAGGTCCAGATGACTTTCGATTTCTGGCTCAGCCACAGAAGAGATACCCAAGAAGCCCTTGCTTTTGGTATAAATACTATGCCTGAGGTTGGGGTGTTGTCCTAGTACAGTAAAAACTCTAAAAGAGAGCAGGTTTAAAGGATCACATTGGCCAGAATGAACCACCAACGATTTAACTGACTGCCAGAAAAATAATTCAACATTCTAGACTCCTATATCTTGTTCCATGCTCATATACAATAAAAGATTATTAGGCATGCAAATAAATTTCTACTGTGACCTATTATCAATATTGTTTGTTGATAACAACAAAATATTAATAAAAACAGATCACAAATTACCCAAAATGTTAGAAAGAGCAAACAAAAACATTAAAAGAGCTATTATAAATACCTTGAAACACACAAGGTTAAAAAAGACAAAATGAGTGAATAGATGCAAAAACTCAACAGAGAAATTGAAATTATAAAAAAAATCACATTGAAATTCTAGAACTGAAATGTAAAATATTTAAAATAAAAAATTCATCGGATGAGCATGACAACAGATTAAATACTGCAGAAGAAGGGATGAGTATACTGGCAGACAGTTGGATAGAAATTATTTAATCTAAAGAAGGAAGGGAAGAAGGAACAACAACAACAACAAAATGATGGAACAAACAGAAAATAAATAGTAAGGTGTTAAATGCAATAACATCTATATCAATGGTGGTACAACATTTAAATGGACTAAACATTCCAATTGAAAATGGACTAAACACTCAAATTAAAAATCAGAGATTTTATCAGATTGGATTAAAAATTAACACCAGACTATACATTGGCCATAAGAGACACATAAAATACAAAGTATCAGAAAAAGAATGAAAATGATCTACAATGAAGAGGTTAAAAATAAGAAATCTGATTAAAGAGCTCCTATGTAGCTTGACAAAGTGACTTCAAAATAAGTAGTATTTCTATTTCATAATTATAAAATAGTCATTACTAGTACATAACAATCTTAAATATATATAAACTTAATTCAGAGCTTCAAAATACATGAAGCAAAATTAACAAACTGGAAGAAGTAGAAAAAACCACAATTAGGGTTGTAGATTTAAATTCTTATCACTCATTGATAGAAAAATAGAATATCAATAATATATAAAGTGTAAACAACATTATTACCTAAATTGACGTAATTGACAATTACAAAACACTATACCCAACACATCTTTTCAAGTGCACAAGGAAGATTATTCAAGGTAGACTATATGGTAGGACAGAAAATGAGTCTAAATAAATTTCAAATGCTGAATAATTTTACAGATGTGTCCTTTTCCTACAAGGGGTTTAAATTAAAAATCAACACTTGTAACATAGCTAAAAAAGCTCCAAATATTTGGAAATAAAACAAGACACTTATAAATAATACATATGTCAAAGACAAAATCATAAGGGAAATTAGAAAATACTTATAATTGAATCATAGCAAAAGTACAGCACATCAAAATTTGTAAACAGCAGCTTACACAGTAGTTAGAGGGTGATTTATTGCATGAAATGGTGTACTACTATAAGAAAAAGGTTAGACTGGGTGCGGTGGCTCACGCCTGTAATCCTAGCACTCTGGGAGGCCGAGGTGGGTGGATCATTTGAGCTCAGGAGTTCGAGACCTGCCTGAGCAAGAGCAAGACCCCGTCTCTACTAAAAATAGAAAGAAATTATCTGGACAACTAAAAATATATACAGAAAAAATTAGCCAGGCATGGTGGTGCATGCCTGTAGTCCCAGCTACTCGGGAGGTTGAGGCAGGAGGATTGCTTGAGCCCAGGAGTTGGAGGTTGCTGTGAGCTAGGCTGACGCCATGGCACTCTAGCCCGGGCAACAGAGTGGGACTCTGTCTCAAAAAAAAAAAAAAAAAAAAGGTTATAAAAATCAAGATCTAAGTTTCCACTTTAAGAAGCTTGAAAAACAAAAACACATTAGAAGGGGAAAAAATAAAAACAGGAGCAAAAGTCTACATAATAGAAAACAAACTATAGAGAAGATTAACGAAGCCAAAGTATAGAACTCTTAGTAAGACTGTTTCATATTAGGAAGCAAACCAGGGATATTACCAGGGATCTTACAGATATTATAAAAAATGAATATTATGAATGACTTTATGTCAGTAAATATAACTTATATGAAATGGACAAATTGATTAAAAAACAATAAAACCTATCCAAACTGACACTGAAGAAGTGGAAAATATGATAGCCTTAAATCAATTAATAAATAGATTTTTAAATAAAATATCTCCCCCACCAAAAAAATCTTTGGGGACATATTTGATGAATTCCATAATACATTTAAGAAAAGAAAGTACTCTAATTCTGTAATTCTTATGCAATTTCTTCCATAAAACAGAGAAGAGATGAATACTTTCCATCTCATTTTACAAGACTAGAATAACTCTAATACCAAAACTTGACAAATATTATATCCCCTCATTAACAAAAAAAAGAAAAAGAAATAAAGAAAAGAGAAAGAAGATCACACACCAAAATGTCACATGCCCATAGATGCAAAGATTCTGAACAACACATTAAAATATTAAATCTAGCAATTTATAAAGAAAAAGCAAACACTCTGGCATTATAGATGGAAAAATTATGAAATATAGAAATAATAACTTTCTTTGTCTATTCAACTCATTTTCATTTATATTTCCATTTCTTGTATTCACTGTTCTCTAGAACTGTTCCTCATGGTCAATAACTATTTCTAATATAAAAAGTTCCATATAGAATGAAGCAGGATGAATGAATCTCTATTGGCAGAATTATGGCAATAACTAAGAGGTTTTGCATTAATACATATTTAGAGGTTTTGAAGGCTAATTATTGTTTATATGCATTACCTCATTTAATTTTCATAGCAGATACCTGGAATATGTCCTATATTAATTTTCATAGATGAGGAAACTTAGTTTCAGATAAGTTTAATTGCCCCAGATTTCACTTTTCAAAAAAAAAAAAATATAGAATTCTGTCTCTCAGGAAGGCAATGTTTCTTGTGGTAGGCAGAAAAATACCCCTCCACAAATGGCCATTCCCTAATCCCCAGGATCTGTGACTATAGACCTTACATGGAAACAGGCACTGTGCTATTGTGACTATTGTTAAAGAGCTTGAGATGGGGAGATTATCAGGGTGAATCCAACCGAATCACATGAGTCCGTAAAAATAGAAAGCTGGGTGTGGCGGTGTGCTCCTGTAGTCCCAGCTACTTGGGAGACTGAGACAGGAGGTTCACTATAGCCCAGTTCAAAGTCAGCCGACCCCATCTTTAAAAAAATGTACAAGACGAAGGCCAACGAGTGGGTCAGAGAGGTGTGACATAAGAAGGACTTGAGTCTCTGTTGTTGGCTTTGAAGATGGAAGAGATAGTGGTGAGCCAAGGACTGTGGTCGATTCTAGAAGGTGAATGTCTTTGTCCCTTCTGTGTGGCTATAAAGGAATCTCTGAGGCTGGGTAATTTCTACAGAAAAGAGGTTCATTTGGCTCACAGGTCTTCAGGCCATACAACAAGCACAGCACAGACATTTGCTTGGCTTTTGGTGAGGGCTTTCGTGCTGCGTCAAAACATGGTGGAGAAGGTGAAAGGAGAAGTTGCATGTGCAAAAAAGGACCCAACACAGGGGGTGTTCTGCTTTGTAACAACTCCCTCTCTGGGAACTAAATCGTTCCTCTGAGAACCACCCCAGTCTAGTGAGAGTGAGAACTCACTCACTGAGAAAGTCACCAAGCCATTCAGGAGGGACCCACACCCGTGACCTGAACACCTCCCACCTGGCCCCACCGCCCAACACCACCACACTGGGGTTCAAATATCAATATGAGATTTGGTGGCGACAAACAAACCATATCCAAACCACACCAGTGGGAATGGCCCTCAGTTTGTAGCCAGCAAGAGAAGAAAGACCTGTTCTGAAACGATAAAGAATTTAATTCTGCCAATGACCCAAATGAGCAGAAAAAGGATTCTTTCTTAGACCCTTCCCAAAAGGACAAGAGCCTGCTGAAGGCTTGATTTTATTCTAATGAGACCCATACTAGATTTCTGACTTACAGAACTGTAAGATAATAAGATCGTGTTGTTTTAATCATTAAAGTTGTGATAAGTTGTTACAGCAGCAGCAGGAAACCAAAATAGTCCTCAAATTATGCTTTATATGTCACCATTAATAAAAAATTCCTCCTCTATGTAGAACTTGTCCTCATTATCATGAGACATCTTTTTTTTTTAATGTTGTTAGCAAACTTTTTAATATATTAGACTTCTAGGAACTTAATGTTTAAGAAATCAGTAGTCATGAAAAGACATGACAAGCTACAGACATCCCTAAGCATTATAATATGGAATGACTCCAGTGACTGCCATAGTGAACAGGTGACATGCGCCTCTTCTACGCCACAGCTTCTCCCATTGGAGTTTCCACTGGGTCCTGAAAGAGGTCCTGTCATTCCTTTTCCTCGGTACATCGACCCTGACCACCAGATGTCAGCAGTGAGACGCTGGTAAAGAAACCAGGGGGCTCATGGAAGGTGCGGCTCACCAAGAATTCGAGAAGAATGCGCATTGCAAGACTGACAAGCAACTTTCAGAACTTGTCTCCAGTCACCAGATGCTAGAAAGATAATGCCTAGTCCAACACAACTGTGTTATGAAGGCCTTAGTCCCAAGCGGTTTCCGAATGAGTCAGCAAACTCTGACCACTGAGAAGAAGCAAGTGATCAATGTGAGTGATATTTAATTGTGCTTATTTCTCTGACTCACTGTATTGTTTTCAAAGTTTATTTCTCACAGTGAGCTTTGTGCTTTTCTCAGAATGTAAAAAGGAAATATAGATGGACGATGGTTCTTTGAAGCATTTTGATACATAGTAGATTTTCTCCAAATACCTAAAAATATATAGGCTTTCAGAGTGAAGTTAATGTTTTATCTACCAAAATAACTGCTGAAGTAAACAGCAAGGCTTTCCACGTGCTGGTTGCGCTGTGGCTTATTAGCATATGAGCACCCACTGGGTTGTTCTTCAGTGTGTTCCTGTTTGATTTTCCTTCCCAAAATTCCTTTCACCATCTGCATCTCAGTACTTGGACTTGTACAAAAGCAGTTTGTGCCATTACTGTTGTCCAAGACTACACTCCTTTAATTTTTGAAAATTAAACAGCAGTATCTTCCCAAGACTTCAGGTGAAACGGGAGCCTCAGGCTGATGGCTTTGTGAAGTCAGCTGAGCAAGTATCATTTGGCTGCTAATTACAGCAGCTCGGAAATCTCTTCCTTTTCCATTTATATAACTTAAGAAATAGTTTTATTGCCTAGTCTCTGGTTTTACTAATCTTTCTCTTTATTTCTCTAACTTCTTCTATAATGATCTGGAAGGAAATACAGAGACTAAGACTAAACATGCCTTTCAAACCCTAAATTGTAACCAAAGTAGAATTTTGAAATGTGGGGCAATGTTTAGGTCTTTAAAAGCCAAATAAAAACAAAACAACCATCTATACACCAACTGGCTTCTGTAAAAGTTTAAGTAGTCAGCCCCAGCATCTGGCCAGATCTGTTAAAAACATTTCTTGTTGAGAACTTTCCCCTTGATGAATATTTAGTGTAGTAGAAACCAGCTGCTTAGCACCTGTATTTCCTTCCTTTTCCAAATTTCTAAAAGCCTTATCCTTTTTCCTCAAAATTAATATCCATTTTCACTGGGTTAAATTCTAAAAAACATTGTGTTCTCTCAATTCCTCTCTAATAACTATCTTTATAACTGATAGGCTTTTATATTTTTTAATAGAATTTGAGAATTTCTTGTTTCTTATTGAAGGGTCAGTATCTTGGTATGCTTTGTTGGTAGTTTCTATAAAGTAGATTTCAGAAAAGAATTTCTTGACTAGATATTAGGAAACAATTGGAAGCAAGACAACAAAGTGATTGTGAGAACGTTTTTAGGTAACTCTAATAAAAAAGAAAAGCTCTCATATGGAAATGTGCCCCATGCTGATATTAAAAAGCACATCACTGGGTGTTACTGTTCCCTCTGTTGATGATACAGGTCCTGCCTTTCTCCATTTCACAGTAAGAGGAATTTTAGCTTGTCCTTACTTGATCCTCTGTTACTATTTAAATGCAAAAAGCAAAGTAGGCAAATAAAATACTTGCTATATTACAATGAGAGAACAGTCTGTTTCAGGTCAGATCTAGTTTAAAAAGAAGTAATTATCTGTTTATGTGGTTTATAAATAAAGTTGCACTGACCCCAGCTAAGGGATGGACTTTTTAAATTTCAATTTACTGTATTCTAGCTATATGTCATGCATAAGTATGAATTTATTAGTTTTTAAATACCAGATTATTCATAAAATGACTTACTAAATAATTGTCATGATTTTGGAAGGATAACAGCCATTACTTTTCTTATTAATAGATATCAATTATAATAAAATGTTTTGTACTGACAGCTAAAAGGAATCGTCCATATGATAGACAACTGAAATTGTTACTTATCAGAGATAACTTTTTACCTATCTTTTAATTATTTCTGAAACAGTATGAACATGAGGACTGTATTATATACTTGAAAGCTTATTATATACAATAGTTAGAAGTGTTGTTTGTTAAGGTTCTAGCACATTGCTATATGCCTTTTACTGGCACAATTCCATTTAATTTTCACAACAGCCCTCTGGAGTAAGTCTTGTTATACTCATGTTTATACATGAAGTTGATGTTCAGAGAGTTAAATTGCCCTAAATCTTACAGCTGGTAAAAGATAGCCAGGTGTTTGAACCCCGGTTCATCTTGTTTAAAATTGTAGTACTTTTACCACTAACCTGCCAAAAAGAGAACAAAGTCCCTACTGTTGCGAAATATGGAAATTAATGGGCAAGATAGATATATATGAACCAAGGACTGAAGAAGGACAATTGCAAGTGACTTAATTCTGTTTGAAGCAGAAGAGGAAAATCACCCTGCATGAAATTCAAATAGAAGTCTTCCAGAAAATAACATAAACATTATTTCAAATATAGTCCTTTACAAATTCACAAGGCACGAGTGTCGACTCTGTGCCAGCTGCTTGCTCTGGAATATTATGCAAAAGCCCTTTGTTGCCATGGTTAGTCTTGAGCTTGACACAGACATTCGAAATGAAGTCAAAGCCCTAACAAGGAAACTGCGGGGAGAGCTCATGATGCATTAACCAAAGTGAATGGGTTTTGTTGGCATAATATAAAAATAGTGAAAAATAAATGCTAATTCAAGAAATGAATGCATGATAATGGAAAAAAGAGTTCATTTATTTAAAATTTTAAGTAAATTACTTTTTTAAAAAGTAATATGCTATGTTGTGCAAGATTATCCCAACGTATTAGTTACTTCCTATTTCTCATGCTCTCTTTGGGCAGCTGCATTAAGTCAGGTTACAATGGAACCATTTCTCACGCAGAGGCAGTAACTTACTCAACAGTGCTTTAGAAGGCAGCAGTGGTGGATGCAGCTGCCAAAAGTGCCTGATAGAACCTGGGATTAGAATTCACACTGGAAGAAGCTGGCTCGATGTGTCATACAAATATGAAATGCTTGTAATTGCATGTTTCTAAATTGAAACTCTGGCATCTGTCGGAGTATTTTTCCGATGCCAAGAAACCAAATGAAACAAAGTCAAGAAACTCTGAAGTTACCCAAGTACTGTATAATATCCTAAGTGCTGGGTTGCATTGTTTAGTCTTTAATATTTGGCTTCGTAATTCTGGCCTGCCATAGAATGTTGTGGTTTCTTTTATAATAATGACTTATTTATGGGAGCCATTATAATTTGGACTGAATTTTATTTGTTTTTATTCTTTAGCTAGATTAAGAAATTAAGTGTTATGGGTCAGCTTGAGTCAGAAAGTTAACATTGTGGAACACTGGGGAATCCCTTATCTTGCAGAAAATTGGTAACTGAAAATTGGGAAGGGCAACTTGAAAAGCCACAAGGTGAACAGGGTAAGAAGAAGTACTCATTTCCTTCCCAAAAAGTGAAGTGCGCATTTCCTGCAGTCCTCTCAAACTCAGTAATAAGTCTTTTCTGCAATATAATCAGGTCATATTTTTAAATCAAAGGAATGCAACGACTTACATATTCTACTGTATCTTACATGTTATGAATTGTTCTCAGAAAATACTTAGTAGAACCATAATTCAGGGTGTTAAAAAGTCCAAGTAAATACTCATTAATAAAAATGTGAAAGATACTGTAATAATTTGCAATGACTGGGGAAAAAGTGCACAGGAAAAACAATTATGGAGTAATGGGAAGATGTTCTTATTGATAAGGACTCCCCTCATAAGAAATAACATTCTAATTCAAATCTTCAATTATCAACTGTATGAAATGATTGGAAAATATCTATAAACCAGTCACTCTTCCACATGCTAGTTGTGCACCTACAAAACCCTGCAAAACTTCTGATAAGGTTTACCACGAACTAAACATGTTCAAACTCTAACCTGTTATCTTCTTACAAGTTCTTGTAAGTCTTGTTCATCCACCTCTATTTGTTGTCTATAAGAGGCATCATTACCATCCTATTACTATGGAAATAAAATATAGGGATCATTGGCTCATCCTTTTTCTTTGTCTCTATTCCTTCATCTTCTCATTCTACAGAATACACACACATTCAATCAATAAGTCACCAAGTTCATCCATTTTCCTTCCAAAATGGTCCTTACCTTGAGGTCAGCTTTTGTATATTTACCACAAACTTGTAGGTAGTCCACATTACATGCAGAGAGTTTTACCCTTCTATCCATCACAGGTAGCTTTCTAACACACAAATTCTTCCCAAGTTTGCCCCTAACTTGATTTTCCAAGGTGTTTGTTCATTACTCTGCCTCAGTGAAAGTAAACTGCTTGCTTTTCCAGATTATGTCAAAATTTCTTATTTCTCTAACCCTTGTCATGCCCTTTCTCTGCTCCGGAATTACCTTTTACTTTGCCTATTGAATTCTTGCATACATCTATTTAAACTCTTTTAAGGATTTTCTAAAACCTATATGATATATTGCAAGTTCTGTAGCATTTTAAAAACTAGCCAATTATTTTCAAAGTTATGTATTATTCAACAGTAATATTTTGCTTTCAAAGATGACTTAGAACCATATACATGTATGTATACAAATAAACACACATATCTGTATATAATATATAATATTTTATTAGCATTAATTGTATAAGTTCAAATTGATAAAATTTACTTTTATAAAGTCAATGAGAAGACTGATGAAGACCAACAAAATTTATGATTATGACTGACAGATATAGTCTGATACTGGTTTTTTATTTATTAGTATTTTTGTTCTTATTAAATAGCATTCAGAAATTACTGATTTACATATATGTGTAGTTTTAAATGATAGGCTTTTGTTAATCATTTTGCAAATTCAGAAAAATTTGCCAATAAATAAGAATGGCAGAAAAATTAGCCTAATAGCTGCATAGAAACAAATGAGGAATAGAAGTTAAATTATTGATGGACTTCATTATGTTAAAATTTACTATATAACATGTTTGAGTTCATTTTTTAAAAACATTTTATTTCAGATTAGATTTAGATGTACCAAAAGGTTTCAAAGGTAATACAGAGTTCCCATATGTTCCAGTTCAGTTTCACCCTGTTATTAACATCTTACATTGGTATAGTACATTTGTTTTAATTAACGAACCACTATTGATATATCATTATTAACTGAAGTCCATACTGCATTCAGATTTACTTGTATTTTCACTTTTTTTTTCAAAAAAGAGTTAAACTACATGAATAAAATTTGAATAAAATAGAAGTATGGAAATACCTCCCTGAATCCTTTGGTTTCTGAGAAATACAGCAAAACCAGTGATATTTTAGTTTTGGTCTCATCAGTCTACTGCCTGTCATCTAAGCCTTTTTCAAATTATATTTCTCAGTAAAGAATTACTTTGTTTTTAATTCCCTAAATAAATTGCACTATTTAATGTCCCATGCCTATATTGGCTGTCTGCTTGGATGGTCATTTTCTTTCTCTGTCCAACTAGTGAATTTTGATTAATCTTCTAAAACCTAGGGTAGGAGCCATTTATTCCGTAGGTCCATTTCTAAAGCTGATAATAATCATTCTACAGTGGTTTTAGTATCAGCTGTTTTTGTCAAACTGAATGCTTAAATTTCCATTGTATTTTGTTTGATTTATCACTTCATTTGTCATTTGACTAAATGTAATACTCTTTCCATTTCCTTTTTATAGACATGACATACAGTATTTGAGAAAATTACATGTTTAAGCACAGGGAAATTTTATAAAATTTGACATAGCAAGGTCTTTCTTGCAGAGAGAGAGAAAGAGAGAGAGAGAGTGAGAGTGTGTGTGTGTGTGCGCGCGTGTGTGTGTGTGCACATGTATGCATAGGATATTTCTCTTAAAATATATATATATATATTTTCCTGGAGGCAAGTCAATAGAAATTAACTGAATTTAACATTGCAACCAAGAGATTTTTTAGGTGATTACTTTAAGATTTATAATTTAATATTACAACAGGTGTTGCAGTGAAATATTAAATACTTGGATTTTTTGGACTGAGTAAACTAATACTAGTAAGATAACTTTCTGTGAATTCAATATAATCTATTTAGCACTTTGGTCATGCAAGATGATAATACTGTCCAAATGGATCAGTGCTGATTTTCTTTTATTCATGTTATCTCCTTTTGATTTAAATTGCTGATAGTTTATAGCTCTTTAATATTTCTATCAGTAGAGAAAAAAAGAGAGCAACAGATTCAATTTGGTCCACTTGGTCTTGACTACTGGTGAAAGAATGAATATAGAATGTCAGGTGAGGATTTCTTGTAGAACTAATTACCCTGCTAAATCTTTCTTCACTTTGAATGGGTAATGAGAGTATGATGAAATTATTATATACCAATTTATTAAGTTAAAGAAATAAATCCAGTTTATATATTACTATCAATTGAAATTTTAATCCTCTAACTGATGACTACCCAGTTAGGAGTAGACTAGAAAGAGAAAAAAATTATTAAACTTGTTGGTAATTATTATTTTTCATAATGGCAGTAATCATTGACATTTGTACAGTGTCTAAGATTTATTGGTTTCCTACTCATTATCTCATTTAATCCTGACAGAAATCTATTTCTATTGGAGCTAAAAACATTATCTCCATTTACAGTCCAGGAAGCTGAAAGAGTGATTGGGGAGCTTCACTAAGGTTGTGCAGCCATTTATGTTGCAGGAGAAAACTAAAACTCGAATCTCCTTGGGACTAACTTTTTCCTAGCAACAAACTCAGTTATATTATTTGAGCATTTAATATTTTTAAGGGGACATGCTAGGTTTGGGAATCCTTAGATGAAACTACATCTGGTTCTTTCTATTATAACAGATAGTCAAATTGTAAAAAACTGAATTCCATCCCTTTGTCTTTTTTTCCTTGCTATGACTGGGGAAGAGACTTAAGCACAGTGATGTACCAAAATGTTGGATATAAGAGGAGATAAAAAAATTGGGGGAACATGAATTATGGAGGGAAGTTTCACACAGTTTGTTGTAATTAATCTATTAAGAATAGATCTGGATGGTGGTAGCAAGATAGTGAGGATGGGATAAATTTGACAGATATTTGGAAAGAATTTTAACAATAGTTAAGAAATTATTGGATACTGGAAATGAGGAAAACTTGGTGCATTAGAGAGAGTGATCCCAAAATAGAGAGTGACAGTAGCATTAAGGGGACATAAGGAGAAAGGAGTGACAAGTTATATTTTCATCAGAATAAACTTTCTTTCTTACTACTCTTCATTCTCATGGATTACATCCTTATCTAAACTTAAGCCTTGATTTCTTTACCTATATTTGCTTTCTATGAGTCAGTATTACAATTAGTAGGCAGACATCTATTTTCACTGGAAGAGGAAAAGTCTTCAGGGATAATCTGAGGAAGCAGAATTCTTAGGTCAGCTAATTCAGGAGATCAAGAACAGGTCACCAAGACCTTGTAGAAAGCTGAACAATTAGAGACAGAAGAAAACAGAAGATGAGGCCAGACAAGAAAATCTGCTATTATATTAGTTGGAGTATTTGAGGCTGAATTACACCTACTCCATTCCTAGCTCCCTTGGCAAAAGGAACCCCTTCTTCCAGTATTCACCTTAGAATGTGAAACCCACTGGCAGTGCTATATAAACCTGCTGTCCCCAACCCCCAGGCCGTGGACTGGTACCAGTCTGTCCCTGGCCTGTTAGGGATGGGGCTGCAGAACTCTGCATGTGACACCCTCCCCCCCCCCCGGAAAAATTGTCTTCCATCCGTGGAAAAATTGTTCTCCATGAAACTGAGGAAGGAGGCGGAGCTGGTGGGGGTGTGCACAGCAGGTGAGCAGAGAGCAAGCTTCCTCTGTATCTGCAGCTGCTCCCCAGCGCTAGCATCACCGCCTCAGCTCCACCTCGGATCATCAGGCATTGGGTTCTCATAAGGAACGTGCAACCTAGATCCCTCGCATGTGCTTTACAGCACGGTTCGTGCTCCTGTGAGAATCTAATGCCACCGCCGATCTGACAGGAGGCGCAGTTCAGGCGGTGATGCCAGCGATGGGGAGCGGCTGTGAATGCAGATGAAGCTTCAGTCTCGCCCTCTGCTCACCTCCTGCTGTGCAGCGGGGTCCTAACAGGCTGCAGACGGTACCGATCCACAGCAGGGGGTTGGGAACTGCAGCCGTAAAGAGCGGCAATCTAGGCAGCGGGCTTTCTAAGCCACGCTTTGTCACAGTGTTGCAGAGTGCAGTGAGTACTCAGTGTCTGTCCTCACCCTCCACCTCAGATACAAAGCTCCACCTTAGAGATACACCAATTCTTAACTTTTCTACAAAATTCTGCTTTAAAAATACATGATTGATATGAAGTGCAAGGTGAAGACTTTATAAATTTTTTCAAATATTATTTTCATGAGGATTTCCTAAATGTCCAAGCAAAAAAACTATTTTAAATTTTTAATCCCTGAACAATGAAAATAATATGGTTAGTTTGCTAATTATGGATTTAATAAAACTGATGGTCTCATTAAAAAATCAGAAAAATTAAAAAATTTGAAACTGTTAACTAGAGTATAAAGAAATAATTAATATTTCATCCACAATAAGTAATTCTTAACAAAATGAGACTATTTTAAAAATGTTTTCCATTAGTTGCTTCTGTTAATCAAAAAAATCAATTTACTATAAATTACCAATCAGACAAAATTTTTTATGACAGCTTGTTTTGTACAATTACATGCATACTTTCTGTAGTTTTCCATTAAGGAATAAAGTATTTGGTGAAAATGCCACTGACCTCTATGGGAAAGCAGTTTGTCAAATGATTCACCCCATCTCACTGCTTCTTCAGGGGAGACTCTGTTCAAGAAACAAAATGTTTTATAATGGAGTCTGCAGAAAGTCTGTCTATGAGTCTGCTCTAAAATATGCTATATCACTGCTCTTTTTAATTCTATTTCACAGGGTTTCTCCTTTGATTATAATGTAATGAAAGTTGCATTTACATTAGAAATTTCAAAACATTGTTTAATTTTGTTTTGGATTTTGCCTATTGAATGATATGTTAAAATAGCATTATTTTCTTATGGGTGTGTGAATTCTTTTATTTTTTAGTAAAACTTAATCATTTCTTAGGTTAAAGAGCCCCAAATATAAAGAAATGAGGTCAACTATCTTTTTAAATTCAGCAAATATGAAGAACCTAAACTGACAGTATCTTTTAGGAAAAAAAAAACAAAAAAAAACTTTTTACTGCAATTTCCTTGAAGCTCTAACCACAATATGCTGCAATTTTTTTTTTTTAAACAGATACAGGAAGTTTGACTAATGAAGTTTCAAGGGGATACAAAATATAAGACATTTTTAATACAAGAAATATTGTAGAGATATTGATAATGTAGAGTTGAATATATTTTCTTCGATCTTTTATTGGTCATATTCAAATTTGGAAGGATTTGTATTAAACTATTATAAAAGGCTATTCCGTTTTCTTTTGGAATTAAAGAAATGCTAAAAATTATAAAACATCTTTTATTTGTGCTTCGCTTGCTGTTATACTTAGGGCATTTTTTCAAACTACTGAGAAAAGAGATGAATAGTTCTCTGTGATAACATTGCATTGTGAAAACTTAAATTAATGAGTATTTTATCAGGTTATGAGGAATAAAGTATATTATTTAAATTGACAGGTATAAAATTTTAAAAGAGCACTTTTAAATGTTCATATGATTATTTAATTCTAACTATTAAGGTAGTTTAATTTTATGAGATATTTCTAGTTTCTTGAAATGAGATCTTTAACTTTCCTTATATTGCTGTGTAATTTCCAATAAAATAGAAATTCCTAATTTCCTTTTCCTTAAATCTTTAATGATAAAATCAGCAAAATCTACCCTAAAATAATGAAAAGTTATTCACCTTGTTTCTTTGGCCAAAGGCCCAGATCTACTGGAGTGGGTCTCTTCATGGAATTCCAGTTTCTGCACAAGAAGACTTAGCCTATTTCTTTTTTCCTTGGCTCTGTAATATTTAAACCGCATTAGCTTCAGGACAATTGAGATGACAGTTAAAATCTCTCTCACCAACTACCAAACAAGTTTAGAATTGGTAAACACCCCCCCACACACACACATGAATTCCATTTAAATAATATATTTATGGAAGAATTAGGATAGCATATATGAAATATGTTTCTCTTTTTCCTCAGTGAAAGTCATGCATTTGAGATTATATTTTAATAAAGATTGTACTACTTCTGTGTGGCTAAAATTGTTACATTTTCTTTTAATGAAAACACTTTAGATTTTATTTATCTACTCTTAGTAAATAAAAAGGCATTTTTTTCATTTGCAACAGTACAATCAATAAATTTTCAACCAGATATTTAAAACGTAAGTGCTAACAATTATTCAAACTCAATCATGTTTTCAAAAGTTTAAGACTTAAAATTTTATAATTTTACCTGATTTTGGCTTCTTTGCCTGCCTCTTCTTTTCCTGAACCTTGTATTAACTTGAAAAAAGTTTTTTCTTTTGATTCACACATATTTAATTGAGGAAAAAAAACCAGTGATGTTTCCATCTTCTCTCGCTAAAATGAAGAGATTCTAATTTATTACATCCTTTTCTGGTGTACTTGTTAATACTATTCCATAGTTATACATGGTAGAATAAAAAGTTATTTCAATTCTTTCAGCAATGCCTACAAAAACAAAAGTCAAAACCTGTGTTTCTGCCTCTGCAAAAATGTAGAACTGGAGAACTGAAGTACAATTCCGTCTCGAGTTGTTTAGGGAAATGATACCACAAATTTGCAAAATGACTCTTGTTCTCCAAGATAAAGACTAGTATTACCACAGTTCAACTTCTCTTTCAAGTTTGTGCAACCAGAAGGTGCTTTAATAGACCCAAAGGACACTGTCATTTCCCACAGGAACTTTTTAAAAATTTTTTTTAACGTGTGTAGTGCGTATTAAAGTGTGTTGCGGCAAAGTATTACATCAAACATTAGGAGACATTTTCCCTGTTCTTAAAAAAAGTATTTTTTTCTTATTTTCATTACATTGATTTAGGAAAATCATATTTAATTGACATAATGCTTTGTAACATTAATTACATTTGTTTAACATATTGTATGAAAATAAGACTATAGATCAGAGTTTTATGGTTGAAAAGGATAGTAGAAAGCATTTAATTCAATAATTTTTAAGCACATGTCCATGGAATAATTATAGAGATTTTTGAAATTTTTATCAGTCTGTGATAAAGTGAAAAAATATGATAGGAAAAGATTTTTTCTTAAATCTGCATTTTCTTTTTTTGTTAATATACAAGACTGTATTATTTTGAATGTGCCCTCCTGATTCTTTTGTTCTTAAAATGTTCTTTTTAATGAGATGTTTTAAATGGAGATGGCAGCTTGAATGTTTACGTACTTATTCAAAAAGAAATGTTGACAACTCCAAATTGGTTTAGCCCACACTCCTTTCACTATTTTATGAAATCTAAAAGTCTAAGAAATACTGATCTAGTCTATAACTCACATTTTATAGAAAAATAAACCAAAGATCACAGATATTAAGTGATTTATTCTTGCGAAGTCCCAGAGAGAGGTCAGTGAAAGACTTGGAATTATCAGAGCCTTTGATCACCAGTAGTATGTGCTTTAGTCTTTGCAAGAGCTTGATCTTCAGCAGTGAATGTTTTAATTAATCTAAAATGGTATATGTGAAAAGCCAGGTTATACAAATCCAAAGGAAAATTTACTTTACTTTCAGTTTTTTTGAATGATTGATTTACCAAGACAATGGTTAATAAGAAAACAAGCTGGGAGCTCAAAAATTTACTGATGTGAAATTAAAGAATGTCTAGTATATATTTATACATATCCTGCTTGATTCTATGACTTTCACTTTGAACATATTTTGAATTCCTCACCTTGGCTGAAGACTGACTGCTAAAAATAGTATATATGATGGCATTTTATGGCAAGCTTAAACTGGAAGTGGACGCTGATAATGCAGATTACACTTCTACCCTGATGTTTCCTGGTATTTATTAGTATCCCCTATGTTTACAGGAGGTTTAATTCCATAAAGGTAAATGAGGGCAAGAGAAAACCATGAAAGCAAGGGCATTATCCAGCCCTTAAGACTATAATTGAACTATGATAACCAGAGGAATGAGAAACATAAACTTACTGAATTATTTTTCATAAGATCTGTTGAAATTGTGTGTATGTAAGGTGTGCTGTCCACAAGCTGATAGAACTATGGAGAGAGAAATTATGAAAATATTTGCACATGTAAACTACTGTACAAAATTTTGAATAAAATTTGCAAAAGAGAAGTGTAGATCTACTCTCTGTGTATGTGCACAGATGGGAGCCTGAGTGTAAGAAAAAGGTGGATTTTAAATAGTGACTTCAGCCAAAAATCATTTTTTGGGACACAATTATCTTTTAAATATTTTTTTCAATGGTAAAGAATAGTCTTTTATATTTACCCAAATTTTACCTTTCCAGCTCTCTCCACTCCTTTGTGTAGGCCTCAGTTTCCATCTGGTATTATTTTCCTTTTGTATAAAGGCCTTTCTTCGCTTTCTGTAGTGAAGCTCTGCTGACAACAAATTTGCTCAGCTTCTAATTTTTAGGAACTCCATTTTTTTTTTTTTTTTGGTATTGTGGCTTGGCTAAATCAAGCTATTTTACATATGTATCATCTCATGTATTTATTATTGTTTTGTGGTGAGGATACTTAAAATATATTACTCTTTTAATTTTCAAATATTTGATATATGAAAAAAGAAAATGTCTTTCCCCTCTCACCCTCCATTTTCTGTTGGAGGATATTTTCACAGGTTAGAATTCCAGAGTTATGGGCAAGAAGTCTGCCAATTTTTATAATAGTTCCTATGATCTAATGTCTTTCCCCCTACCCTTTGGCTACTTTTCAGATTTTTTAATCTCTTTTTTAAAAATTTGATTGAGATATAAATTATGTTTCTCTACTTAAGGTTTGTTGAGCTTCTTGGACATGTGAGTCTGTAGTTTGTGTCAAATTTGGAAACTCTTAGGCATAAGTTCTCCATTTTTTGTGTGTCTTTCTTCTATCCTTAGAGACTCCAAGTACACGTGTGTTTGACCCCTGACACTGTCCCACCGGTCACTTAGGAACAGCTGCATTTTTGCAGCCTCTTTTCTTTCTCTATTTTTTCAAGGTCACTGTTCTTTTCTTCTGCAATGCCTAGTCTGCTATTAAGCTCACTTAGTAAATTTTTCATTTCAGCTCCAGAAATTTCACTTTTTTATAGTTTGTGTTCTTTCACCATTATGTGCTCATTGGTTTTCTATTTCAGTGGTTGAACATATTTATAATAGCTGTTTAGAAGTTCTTTTCTGAAAATTCATCTCCATAACTCTGGGTCAGCTCTTACTGACTGACTTTTCTCCTGATGATGGCACATTTTCCTGCTTCTTCAGATGTTTAGTCATTTTTTATTGGATGCTGGGTATTTTGAGTTTTTTGAGGTTAAATATAAGGATTTTTTTAGACTTCATTTAATGATAATGAAGTTGGTCTTGGCAAGCAATCATTTATGTATCAGCTTTGTCTTTCAAGACTTGTGTTTAAATTTTGTTATGGTGAGTCTGAAGTAGCCTTAATTACTTAGGTATGATTATTCTTAAATCTGTAATGAACTCCCAAAATGTTCAATAAGGCTTTTCTAGTCTGGGTAATATGAACTTGAAAGTCCCTCAACTCTGTGTGAGCTCTGCAAATTAAATTACATCCCATGGTAAATATCCTTTATCAGTACCCATGTAGTTTTATCCTGCATCTGAGCTGCTTGATTCAAAGGTTTTCTTGTATAATTTTTTTTGTACTTTTTCCAGTACTTTTTCTTGCAGATTTCAGCCCTCTCACTGTCACTGAACTCAGATCACTATTTCCTCAACTCACAATAGTACTTTGTGTCCTATTTAAGGGGTACCCTTGTAAACTCAGTTTCTAAATGGGATTTGTGTTCCTTCCCTGCACTGTGGTCTTTAAAGAAAGATCTGGAAGCTGTATGGCTCACATTATCTGTGTCTCTTCTGTTAAAGATCACAGTTCTATACTACCTATTTTCAGTGTCTAAAAACAATTGTATTATGTATTTTTTCTATTTTCAACATCTTTGTCGCAGGAAGAGATGTATCAGCTAATCCATCATGATTATGGCCATCTTTTAACATTATATATATAATTTTTGTATATTAATATTATAACCTGTTACCTTTCTCAATTCTATATTACTATTCATATTATTGTTCAAAGAATCACTCATAATTTTTCCATTAATTTACCTAGATTTCCTAATATATAATTAGATTTTCTATAAATACCTTTAGTTTTAACAGTCCTTTTGCAACTGCTATAACTCTAAGTTATTTTCTAGCCTAATACCAGTGATTAACAATTTGAGTATAGTAAGTTAATGTTGGAATCCTTATCTTCTTTTCTTTGTCATTAGGAGAAGTTAAGGTCTACTAAAATGAGTCTGGGTTTCAGCCTTATATTTTGTGTATGTGTGCATTTATATAATTATGTTCATTATTCTCTTATTATTGTAACTTTGTATGGAATTTTGCCTTGCTTTATTCCTGTTATTATGTGAAATTAGTTTTCTTGTTATTTTAGAATAAGGCAGGATTCAGGAAAGCTTTTTAAGGTTTAGTTTATTTAATTTTAGTAATCACAATGGTTGTAGTATTAGTACTCTAAAAATAATAAAAACATGAATAATTAGTGGCTATTCTAATTAATCATTCCTTGTGTCCTTTAGAAGTAGAACTTTTAATGTGGAATAAGAGACATGCATATGTAATAAAAATAGTTTAATTAAAAGTTCTTTAGTCTTAAAGTTTGATTCCATGTATCAATATAAGCTTGGGAAGTTCCTACTGCATTGATCATTCTGTCTAGTCTTTTTTGGCAGACAGAGCAGAGGTATGTATATTTCCTACCTGTAAGTATTTCCTACTTCTTCCAGTATAAAGACCTAGTAACAATGACTAATACAGTAGCAATGAGACCTGGACTGTGGTCTTGAAATGTCACTTCTAACTACAAACAAACTGATTCCAGGTCTCACATAGGAAATATACAAACTGAGCTTAGCAAATATTATCATAGCAGTTAGCAAGTAACCTATCAAAGACTAATGAAGTAAATTTAAAACCATTCAAGAGCCAATTTGTGAGTCTTCCACTAACCAAAATGAGATCATTTGAACTTCAGTAATTTTAATAATTACAGTGGATTGAACAGATGAAATTTACTCATATTTATGAGTGCATAATTACATTAAAAATATCTGTCCACTTTCAGATTATTAATAGTGTTGCCCCCCAACCAGGTTCATTTGCCTCCCAAGATGAGGCCAGTACACTGAGACACCAAGGATTGCAGCAGAGAAAGAGTTTATTCCACATAGCGCCAACTGGGGAGACAGAAGAAATTTCTCAAATCCACCTCCCTGAGAATTCGGGAGACAGGGTTTTTAAGGATAGTTTGGTGGGCCAAGAATTAGACAATGAGGTTTGCTAATTGGCTGGGTTTGGGGCAGAACCATCCGTTCTGTGGAATGGGCCGCCGGCCTGGGTGGGTCAGCCAATCCACTGGAATGCAGGACCTGAAAGATGTCTCAAAAGCTACCTTTAGGTTCCGAAACGGTGATGTTATCTATGGAGAAAGCTAAGAATCTTTCTGACCACCACCTATGAGACTCCAGAGTGGCCAACAAGGGATGGTGGGTAATTATTATCATTATTTTAGCTGGGCCCTTTTCAGAGTTCTCACTTTGTACCCCTTTATTAATTTGTTAGGGCAGTTACAATTGAACCTAATTGATTGTTATGGAAACATTGTTAATAAAGGGAAACAATTAAGAATTTATCCTGCACTTCCTATTAACTCTATCATAGGTAACAAAATGCTAGATGAGAGAAAATGTTTCTTCATAAAAATGTTCTAACAAACAAATAAAAATAAAATGATAGCATTAGAATATCACCATTTTTTAACCCCAGGAAATGAGCAGATTTAGGCATTGTGCTTCAGCGGTTGCTAAGATCACAGAAAGGCAGGAGACATTACGTGCCTTGCCGTACCCTACATACAGTTTCCTAAAGAGACCAAAACTGAGTCTGATCCACACTCTGGACCCGGCTACAGATTAGCAGAAATGACAGTGGACAGAGGAGAGAAGGCCATGGTGAACTGCACCATAGATGTGCCAGCACCAGAATCCAGATTGCACGGAAACCACAGCCAAGTTCTTCAACAGTTAAATTGTCAGGAAAATAAGGGGATTGAAATAGGATGGAAATAGAAATGTACCTGTGGATTTAATGAAAAATATAAACGAGTATGTCTTCACAAATAAAGGACTAATTGCCTAATGAGTTCTGCCTGAGAGTGTGAGGGATTGATTTTATCTGGGAAACGCCCACGTCCCGTCCCATGTTTTGCTACCTATCAAGTAGCCAAAATCAGCATAGTATTTTACTACCTGTTTTGAGAGTAAATTGTATAAACAGCATGAGGTAATGGAACTTGAAAAGAACTAACAGACCGAAAAACTAACCAAGTCTCCTTTTCCATAATTAACCCAAAACGACTCTCAATCACAGTAATCTGGTTATTTCTCAACCTAGTAACACAATGCAAATACCAGATCACACTTGGTCTTCACAAATTTATAATACCCCTAAGTAATTTAATCAACCAGAAATATTTTCTGGAATACAAATCTGATTATGTTAATTTTAAAATAAAACTATTACTACTAGTAATAGTAATGAAATCAAACAAAAAGCAAACTCATGGACTCTGTAATGCAAAGGTGAGAAGACAGATTCCTAACATCGCACAGGGAAAACGCTGACTATGGTATTGAGGGAACTCACAGGCAGAGAAGCAGCAAAGCACATGTGATCCTCCACACTTGCATTATTCTGCGTAAAGCATGTTTGTCGTGGGCATAGGTGCGCTCCACACATCATGAAAGGGCTCCAAAAGGGAGGCCTCGCCCCCACCACTCACAGACAGGGAGAGGAGAGACAACGTCTGTGCAACAGTGGGAGTGTCCTGGCTGAGGAGCTGCCTCGTTAGGGAGGGAGGACGTCCAGAGCTTACTACATACACTCTTCTAATTCACAGCTGTTATGCAAAATTCTTCCCAAGCTACACAAAAACAAGAGGAAATGACCACCAGGGCCATACAGATTTGCCTCTCTCTGCTCATTCCCTCAGCTTCATGATGTGGCTCCTACCCATCTTTTCAAACTCATTTCTCGCCTCATCTCTGCAAGCCTTCCAACTCCAGCTGTGTTGAATGAAGCCTTGCCTTTCTTAGCAATGGCTCAAACTGCTTTGCCATGCCTGGCCTTTAGGCTGCCTGGAAAAATATTCAAAAACTTTGAAATGGAGAAAAGATTACTGAGTGCCCTGCCCAGGGTACTCCTCTGAATTATTTTTTTTCATTGTCTTTGAGGTGTCTTACAATTCTATAAATTGTTGAGCACTGACAGTGGGGCACCTCCTTCTTGTTGACATAAACGCACATCAGTCCAATAGGGATGCATTTGCTTATTGCCCTATAGATATGATAAATCTTTTCTCTGTGAATTCATTTCAACGTTTTTGATGATCCATGTGTGTGTGTGTGTGTGTGTGTTTAGATTCTCTTTTGAATCACCTATAACATCTTACTGACTCCCTCATTAATTAGTAAGTTAAATAAAATTTTAGTTATAAATTTATTTTATATTTCCAGGAGAGACATACATAATATTACCTTAAAAGTATACTTTAACCAAATAATCGGCCCCTTCTTTCTAGATTGTTCCACCCTATCGTCCATTTGGAAACACTGATTAATCTTTAAATATTAAGCTTAAGGATTGTATTATTTCTTCTTTATAGCCATTCATAACCTAACTAGGCAAAACTGGCCACTTTATCCACTGGGTTCCATTGTATACAGTGTAATTTTATCACAACTACTGCCAGGTTCTATTGAAATCATTTTATTTGATACCACCTGTGTCCTTTCCTTCTTCATTCCAGCCTCTGACTCTAGAGAAATTTTTCTTATTCCTTTGTGTAAATGGAGCTCACAGCACTGTGCAGCAACACGTGAAGAATTTTATTACAAAGTATAATAAAATAATGTTGAAAATCATATAAACAAATGTATGACATAAAAAATTATTATAAGGCTAACGCCCTTGCAAGCACTGTCCAGATAAAACAATAATGCTTTTCCAGCCACCCATAAGATGTGTCGCAGTATAATGACAAATCCTTTATCTCCCCATGGGTAATTATTATCCTGAATTTCATAATGATTTCATTTTTATAGTTTTATAACCCAGATATATATCTTTTGATATTATATTTATCTGTCTGCCTTTTTAACTTGATATGACTTTTAAGTTTCTTTTAATAGGTCCCTCATCAATATCCTTCTTTTCCTTCTAATTTAACTGGAGCAAAACTGGGCTATAGTTTCCCCTGCAGTCTGGATCTTGCTGATCGTACATTCATAGCACAGTTCAACATGTTACTCTGTTTCTAAATGATATTTGCAGATAATATTTCATCAGGTATGACGAATACCCCAGGAATTAAAGGAATAACTATCTATGGTCATTGTAATTGACTATGTCTATATAGATTGTAATTGTACGATAAATTATTTCCTACCACATCCATTGACTTGCCAAAATGAGAATTAAAAGTGGATACAATACCCCAAACTATTTTTATTTCCTTTTTCATATTGCAATATATTTTAATTCTTTATGTAGTTGTCAAATTTGAAACTTCATTCACATATTCAAAGGGATTGAAAACTTACTTTTGTCAATTCATAGAATTAAAGCTGTGGATGAGCTTCGACGCACAGCTGAGAGAGTCAAGAATGAGAAAAATTAAATGCCTCGCTCGCTGTACTGGCAGAGTGGAAACTAAAACATTTTCATACTTCCAAAGCTTCCCTCAGCTCATCTGCAAATGGCTAAAACCTTTGGCTGAGAAAATGTTTCCTGGTGTCCCATGTCCCACATCCTTCTCTTTGCTGTGACTTTGCTAGACCTCTACAAGTTTCCTTTTGCTCTGTCACTGGGGCTTTAACTTGCACCTGGGTACTAGCAGCCGACCTCTTTTCTGGCTTCTAGTCCCCTGACAAATCTCCTGCTCTCTGTGCCCTATACTGCACGGTTGGATGGTGCTTCTCCTCATGTGCAATCTTGTAAACGACTTCTTTTCTGATATTTGATTGCTAATTTTTCTATAAGACAAATTTAGTGTTATACATTTTATAATCCTGTCAGAAATGTATTTTATTTTAACTAAGGTTTTGTCTTAGTCTTTTTTAGCTGCTATAACGAAATACCATAAACCAAATGGCTTGCAAACAGCAATTTGTTTCTCACATTTCTGAAGACTTTAAAGTCCATGATCAAGGCACTGACAGGTTCGGTGACTGATAAGGGCCTCTTCCTAGATGTCTGTCTTTCCACTGTGTCCTCACTTGGCAGAAGGGTTAAGGGAGCTCCCTGGGGCCCATTTTCAAAGGCAGAATCCTATTCACTGGGGCTCTGCCCTCATGATTTAATTACTTATAAAAGGACCCACCTCCAAATGCCATCACATTGCAGATTAGGTTTCAGTATACGAATTTGGTGGGGCACAAACATTCAGTCTGTAGCAGCTTTTTATTTTGAAAGAACTGTACATTTGCAGAGTTGTTGCCAAGATAGTACAGAGAGTTCCCATATACTCTTTAACCAGTTTCCATCGTTACTATCATCTTATGTAATCACGGTACATGTGTCAAAACTAAGAAACAAACTTTGGTGCACTACTATTAACTAAACCAGACTTTATCTGGATTTCGCTGTTTTTTCCATTAATGTCATCTTTCTGTTGCAGAATCCAATCCAGGATTCCACATTGCCTTTAGTAGTCACATCTCTTTAGATTCCTGTATCTGTGACAGTGTCTTGGTATTTCCTTGTGTTTCATGACCTTGGCAATTTTGAGGAGTACTGGTCAGGTACTTTGCAGAATATCTCTCAGTTTGGGTTTGTCCGAGGTTTTTAGCATGACTAGACTGCAGCTATGGGTTTGGGGGAAGAATACTGTGAAGTGAAGTACCCACCCCATCATACTGGGGGTGTAAACTATCAACATGACTTATCTTTGGTGACGCTAACCTGGATCACCTGGGTGAGGTAGCGTTTGACACATTTCTCCACTGAAAAGTTACTTTTCTGACTTTTTTATACTCTATTCTTAGGAGGCAAGTCACTAAATTCAGCCCACCCTCAAGGGGGAAGAGGGCAGAATTAAGCTCCACCTTTGAAAAAGGAAGTATCAGCACGAATTATTTCTAATTCTTTCATAAGGAAGATTTATCTTTTTTCTATGTATTTATTTAATACTTCATTTTATTCGTATATAAACATGTATAATTATATTCTGAATTATAATCCAGTATCAAATTATTTATTTTGGTTTTCAATATTTACAACTTTGATCTTTGATAACTCATTCAAATTTGCTTCTTGTTGCAGCTTTTTAAGAAGTAAAATGCACTAATTTCTCAACTGTCAAACTATAGAAAGCAAAAATTTTTAGATATAAAAAAATCCTGCAAAGAAAAATTTAAATTACTGTGAACTATTTTACTAATTAAAAAAATATGTTTAGGAAAAACATGATACAATTTTCACTGTATTTTGCAAGTAAACAGAATAGTGTAAGTCCCAGTACACTTAACACTCAGTTTGAAAATTAGCAATGTTTTGTTATATTTTCTTTATTTACACATTCTAACCCTTATTTTTTAGTTGATGAAATATTTCAACTATAAACCCAGACACTAATTTTTCCCTTTTAAAATTTAAGTATGTATTTGAGAGAGATATTTTCTTAGATAACTACAATGCCATTATCATACCAAAAATACATTAATATTCTCACACCAATTTAAGTATGTATTTGAGAGAGATATTTTCTTAGATAACTACAATGCCATTATTATACCAAAAATACATTAATATTCTCACACCCAGTCCATATTTAAATTTCTTTGATTGTTCAAAAATGTTTTTATGGAGTTTGTTTGAAATAGCATCCAAAAATATGTCCACATATTATAATTGTTAATTATGTTCCAAAAACCACTTTTAGTATAAAACATACCTGGTGTCCTCTTCCTCCATTTTTTTTTTTCATGGCTTTAACCAGTTGAAATAACAGGGTCACGTATGGATTTGTGTCTATCACCTACATTCCTTGTAAATTGAAAATTAGGACTAAAGGCCCAATTGCATTCTGTTTCCCACCTTTTTGGTACGAATACTTTACAGATGATGGTTTTCACTTCATAGTTGCATCACAGCAAGAAGAATGTAATGACCGGAGAGCCTAAGATCATAGTTTGCTGGGTTCTGGTGGTAACAGCATGACTCCTGCATTGTAACATTGTCTTCTTTCTCCAATGGCCAGCTTGTGACACGTTGGTAGTATGTAAATATTCAGTTCTCCTTCACCTAATGTGTATAGAATATACTGATGATCAAATAATATACCAAATCTATTATGTAAATGGAAATTGCAAAACGATATTTTCCAATTCTATAATTTTTCCACTTGATTTACATGGGATTCTTTTTAAAGAGTAACTTTTCCAAGCTGGGCGCAGTGGCATGCACCTGTCGTCCCAGTGACTCCGGAGATTGAGATGGGAAGGTCCCTCAAACTTAGGAAGGAGTTTGAGGCCAGCTTGGGGAACACAGCAAGACCCCATCTCAAAAATAAACTAACTTTCCCTCATTAACCAGGACTTTTTGGTTATTCTGAAATGAAATTCATATAAAGGACTGGACAAATGGTTAGTGTGTTTACTATAATTACTAATTTTTCTGGTAATGAGTTGTTTCCCTAACACTCATGATATCTTGTTTCTATTGGTTTTTCTTTGCCCTCTCCTTTTGAATAGCATGGGTTTTCATATATTCAATATGTTAGATATCAGTTTTTGCTATTTCTCCTTTTGGTACCCAAATTGTCTTATCATGGCCTGTGGGAGCAACTTCAAAGTGGCTCCTGTGTCATTATGAACCGATCCATTGGTTTTTTGCTGTTTGCTTTCTTTCTGGCACAACCAGATGTTCATGCACATCTGTACACTTCTTGCCCCAGTCCTAAAATCAATCATATCTCCAAGAAGCCCTAATTCCTTTTACTTGGAAGGGTATTTAGAATCCAAAATTATGGCACTGTGGGTATTCTTTGCTGCAGGGTTGTTGTCGTTGCTTCTAGAATAAAATATATTTTGAAAAATAAAAATAAATTCATAACTTAATTTTATGACATTTTTCTTACAATGAAAATTATTTCCTAGAACATTTATTACTTAACATATCCTTCAATGCACATAAAATGACTCAGAATTAGCAGTAACAATGTTACCACTAAAATAAGGCTACCAAATAACATTTAAGTTTTCTTTGTTGTTCTTTTTGTCTTGACAACGTATTCCACTAAGGATGTATATTTAAAGTGTGAAGTTCTTGATTTTTGCCCTATATTCTTATGTGACTTAATGTTATTCAAAATTATAAAGCAAGATCGGGGGAGCATTGTTTCTATCCCTGTCATCCTCCCTGTTTCTTTCTCTTCATACAGATAAATATATACTTTTTTTTATTACTCTCTGGTTTGTTTTCCACTGTTTCTTTTTATAAATATAAATACATGTGTAAATAAAATTTCCCATCTTAAAATACAAAATCCAACATACCATCTGTATTCCCTACCTTATCATTCAAAATATTCTATACACAAAATGTTCTATAGGTATTTTCACCTTGCTACTTTTACTTAACAAGTAAATACAAATCTCCCTCATTTCTTTTTTTCTACTATATTAGGTGAGTATTTTATAGTCAATAATTACTTGGGTTGTTTCCAATCTCTTGACAATATAGTAGGTCTGCCATTAATAGCCGTGTGCCTATGTCATTTCATTTTTGTGCCAGTGTATTATGGGGATAGACATGGGTTTGCCAAATTTAATGGTAAGTGCTGTGTTGACAATTTCCCCCGCTAAGGGTCTTCCACTTTGTGTTCTCACCAACCATGAAGGAGCACACCTGTTACCTTACAGCCTCATGAACAAAGAGTATTGTCAAGCTTTCGGACTTTTGCCATGTAATAAGTGTGAAGTTGTTCCTCTTTATTCTGTTTTATTTTGTTTTAGTGTTTTCAACTTGATTTTTTAATTAATGTTTTATTTTGAGATGATTATAGATGTATAGAAAAATTGCAAACATCATGTAGTGAGTTTATATACACCCTCAACCTGGCTACTTCTAAAGTTAATATCTCAATCATAGTGAAATTAACAATACAAGGAAATTAATATTGGCAAACTATTAACTATAGGCTTTATTTAGATTTCACCAGTATTTCTAAGAATGCCCCAAATTGCTTATTTAATTTGCCAATCTCTTATGAGTGAGGGTGAGTACAGTTTCATATATTTAAATTTCCTTGCATTTTTCCCCTGTGAACTCTTCTTTTTTATAGCTTGTGCCCATTTTTTCTCTCATGTTTTGTTTTTTCTATTTTTGATTCCTAGGGGTTCCTTAAATGTTAGGAATGTTAGCACTTTCTATATGTTCTGTATCATTTGTCCTACAGTTTCTCTTTGGCTTTTGCTTACAACTTTCTACTTTATGTTTTAATAAACTTATGTTTTTATCTTAACATAGTCAAATTTATCAAGTATTTGAGTTTATTACTTTTGGACTTTAAGGCATATTTAGGAAGATTTCTATCCTCTGTTAGGTTTTAATGAAATATGCCCCGGTTCCTGTGAACACTTGTATAGTTTCATTTTTAATATTTAAATCTATTTAAATAGATTTGGAATCCATTTGAAATTGTAGGGACCAAGGCCCTTAGCTCCCTAAAGTTTCACTGAAAATCACGGACATAGGGTGGATTGATTAACTGGAGAAAGGCATTTAAATGTACTCAGAATGAAGACCCAGAGGCACAGGGGGAATTGTCCCTTTTTATGCTTAGGTTCAACAAAGTAGGGACAGCCGTGTAGAAATGTGGCTGGACAAAAAAGGTGGGATCTGATGCTAATAGACTGAGTGGGGAGACCCAGCAAGGCCTGTCTATTTGGATTCCTCTTGGCCTCTCTGGGCTTCACTCCTTCCTCCTGGAGTGGGGCAGGACTCGCACTGGAGGGGGAGTCTGCTGACCAAAGCCACACCAGGTAGGTTGGATCATTCTTTATGGCCAGTTGTTACAAAGAATAATTGGAGTTTTTATGGTTGGCTGTCAGGAAAACGGCTTCTGGTTTCTATGACCCACCTTGGGGAAGAGGGATTCCGGGTTCCGTGGCCAGCTTCAAGGGAGAGTGGGACCGAGAGGCAGGAAGGTAGGAAAAGGTCAGAGAAAAACCTTTGCTTCCGAGGCCTTCATTTTGGGGTACTGTCTTCTGAACTCTAGCAGAATTTATCATATTTTAAATACAAGGTAAAGATCTAGATTTGTCTTTTTTAAAAAAATGGTTATCCATTTGTCTTGATATAATTAATTTTAAAATTCCATCTTTTCTCCAACAATTTGAGTTGCAACTTTTCTTTGATATCAAATGTCTCTGCATAGTTAAGCCTATTTCTAAACTTTGTATTTTTCCTATTGGTCTATCAAAAAATGCAGAAATCATATATTTTAAGTTGTGGAGAATTTATAATATGTTAAATATTTTGTAAACTTAGTCTTTCTCCTTTTGCTCCACGGATATGCTTGTTTATTCTTTTTTCCTTGTGTCATTGTTTACATCAGTGGCACTGGATTCAGGAGGAGGGTGGCAGAGGCACCTAAGTGCATCTTTACTGAGATTTTATTTATATTGGGTGTAGTTTTTCGTTAATATTAAAGTGTCCTTATGTTTATTTCAGGAGTGTTTTAAAGTTTTGCCCTAGATATTTCTGTTATTTTGTTACACTTTCATAGAGGGGAAATTAAAGATCTAGATTTTTCTTATAAATCATCTGTGAATGGAAATGTTGGAAATTATATCACAGTAGTAATGTATATATAAATATTGTACATAAAAAATGAATTGTGACTTCCAGTTTCCACCAGAACTAGTAAAGAGCTTAGAAATCATAATTTCTATCTTTACAACAAGAAAAAACTGAACCTTGACATTTTTGACCCATCAGAGAACTGAGGTCACAGGGGAAACCATCACCTCAACATCTGGACAGACAAGTGCGTCCGGAGAGATACAGAGACTGAAATATGCTTACCTGGAACACAAAGTGCTGGAGCCATAAACTGGCAGGAATAATGAAGTGGTCATTTTAATGAATCACTGGAGGTCAAGTGGAGACTAGCATGAGGATGAGAAACTCTTGGGGGTTGCAGTCTTAGGGGACCCCCATATTTTTGTGGGCTTTTCTTCAGGGAACTCCATCAGATTTTTATGGTAAACGTCCAAGAAAGAACCCCCTTGGCTCTGTCTCAGGCAGGGACACAGGGGACATTATGGAACAAGCTCAGAGCCTTCTCCAGAACAAAAGCCTGTTTTCCAGGGGAGGGGATTTTGCCGGAGCCCAGTTCTGAAACTTTATTTCAGCCAGAGGAAGGGAACTCTTTTTCAGCCTTTCTGTCTCACCTAAGTGGTAGAAAAGCACAAGCATCGGGGATCAAGACTTCATGGAAATAGACTGGAAGTGCTGCAGCCAGAGGAAGGAGTCGGGGCTGAAGATGATAAGCTCTGCCCCGGCAGAACCACTCGTGACGGTCACAGCCCCAAGACACAGGCCACCTTGCCACCACACCAACAGGGTATTATAGAATAATAAAAGCATAGCACAAGTAGATCACAGCTCAAAGACCTTCAAAATCCAGACTCTTTATGAACAAGCACGCGTAGGAAAGCCCAAAGTCAAGCAAGGAGACAAAAGCAAGGACACTACAAGAACTTGAATTTAGAATCTGTCACATTGTCCCAACATGTGAATAGCTGGATATGACTTTCTTCTCTGCGGAATAAAATCTTTTCGTGGGCAGAGACCATATTGTACCGTCTTGGCATGTTCTGTTCTAGGAAGAATAGGCTGTCAGCAAAGCTTTTTTGAGTGAGGATGTGGGTAAATAAAACACTCATGATCTCATATTATGGGAATTTACACAGGAATGACAGAAAACCCAGAAACTTAAGATCCTGATTCTCATATATTTATTATTTCATCCAAAATATCCATTTATAAATGTTGATTTTTCTTCCTGTCCGCTTGGTTCACGTTTACCATAGGTGAGTGGGGGAATCAGAAGAGGCCAGTAACGACTGTATATCATGTAGTTGTAGGCTTCTCTGTCAGCAATTTGTCCGTAATGTTGTTGTCATTTTTAATTTTACAAATATTTCACACTCAGTCCTGGCATGTTTTATGATGGGATTCCTTCCCAACTTCATACACACATGTTCACTCACACCGCTCTGTTGTTAAAGGCTGTAGATGGCTGCTGTTTTGTTGATGTTTTTACATTTCCTTTGTGGTCTTGATTGAACTTGCTGACGTGTATCAGTGGTTACCTATGACTCCAAGTTTCCTTCTGTGGTGAGTATCTGACTATTCTTAGGGGATGTCTAAAAGATCAACTTTGAGCAAAGTTGTAGTGAAAACTTTCTTTGGTCATAGCATGTACTCAGTTCTTTGGACCTGTCAACTTTCATACCCTGTTCCTTAAGCAATAGTAAAAAAGATTTTGTTTATTTTCTTTTTTAAAAGATGCTAGACTATACGTAGCTAAAATGAGATATGTTTAGTTTATAGTACTGATGCTAAAATTAAGAAGGAAACTACTAATCAAAATACGTGTGTGTGTGTGTGTGTGTGTGTGTGAGAGAGAGAGATTATTTTTAGAGATCCCTCAGCTTAAACTATTGCTTTTAAGTGGATTAATAATGAAGAAAGGAGACCTTCAAATTCCAGGTGACTGAATTTTTCCTTAGGACAGAAATAAAACTAAAAATAATATATATAACAAATAAATTGCATTTTTATATTTTACATCTTTTTTCATAACTTTATATTTAAACGTCTCACATAAAGTTCATAAAAACGATTTAAATACTAAAACTTGACATTTTCCTTTCAGCTTAGTCTAAAAAGTTGAGAGAAATAGTATTTCAAGTGACACTAGGGTTCAGCTCACTGGAAGGTCAGATGTAGATTTTGAGCAAGGACAGTTCATCAAGCGTTTTTATGACCTGGATAAAATATCCTTCCGGCTGCTCTGGTCTAGGAACGTCCCCCCAAATTCCTGTGTGGAAACTTAATCCCCACTGTGTGATAGTAAGCGGTGGGGTCTGTAAGGTGTTTTGGAGTGGCCGGCGCCAGAGAAAGAAAGAGGAGCAGAGTTGAAAGGGGTGAGTAAAGAGGCTTTACTGGGGCGCTGCTGGGTGAGGGTAACGGGTCCCAAGAGAGGGACCCGGGCGAGATTTTCGGGTCCTGGGAGAGAGAGAGAGACCCGAAAAGTCGCCTCGCCCAGAAGTCTGAGTGGGTTTATATATGTTTTTAGGGCAGGGGTGGGGGTTTCTTTGGCAGGAAGATTTATGGTGGGGAGAGCCAGGAGTTGTCCCTTGCAGCTTTAGGGCGGGTATTGAGAAATAGGAGGGGCCGGTGGCGTGTGGGGACTGCAGGAACCGAGACCCTTATCTGGGTGACCATGCAGGTGTGGCCGTCCTTTAACTTAGCTGGGCCCTGCAGGCTTGTCCTCGGCAGGTCTCATGGGCTGCTTCTTTGTCCATTGGGGAGGGGAGGGGGCCTGCCACCAGTCTTGCAGGGTCCTTTCGGGGAGTGACTAAGTCACAAGGGCCGCGTCCTCCCGAGTGTGTCACCGCCTCACCGAGGGGCGGGAGGGACCAGGAGCCGCAGGTCTCCGGCAGCGCAAGAGCCCCGCCGCTTCCCAGGGCCTCGATGCCGGATTCCCAGCCTCAGGACTGTGAGAAACACATTTTAATTGTGTCTAAATGACCCAGTGTGTGGCGTTTTGTTGTAGCAGCGCAGACAGACCGAGATGGAGACCTCTGTTGCTTGCGCTCTGGTTCTCTGGGCGCTGGGAAGAGGCTGCTCTTGGCAAGGGACACGGGACACGCGCACCTTGGTTTGAACACACGGGTTAGACCTTCAGTTCGTCATCAGTCTCTTCTGATTGCAGAAGTCCAGCCTCCGAAGCCTGCTTAACTCGGAGCACACCGTCCAAATCGGGCTCCAGACGCAGTGGGGGTCCGGCCTGGGACTGAACTTTCTTTCATTTTTTCCCCCTTAATGACTCATCATGAATCCGTTAAGACAGACAAATGTAAATGAAAGGCAAATGACTAGCCCTGTTTACATTTAAGTACATTAAGTATATAGATCATTTTAATAACCAAGTTATAGCTAGAGCTGCTACTGGCTTTCCAGAATAATTCATAATTTCGTTTCTAACTTCACCCCTGCCCCCAAAGATTAATTCTGCTGCAAAACGTCCTGAAATCACCCTAGATCACCCACACTCGCCTGTGGATCACGTGCTTTCCTGAACTGTGCTCACCGGTGTGCCGCATCGGCCTGCGATGGCCGAGCCAAAGGCCACCTGCGCCCGACGCGGCCTTGTCGGTGGACGCGTCTAGCCTGGCGCGTGTGTGCGGGTTCTGCCTCGCTTCTACAGGGGGCTTTAAATATGGCTACAATGCTTGTTTATTTGTCCTGCTGAGAAGCAGGGTCTCTCGTCATATCATGTTTAGCTCCATAAAAACTCATTATACCCAGTAATTATGTGGGGAGGAGCTATTTAATTTATTGTTACTTCACTTGAATTCATTCTGTGTTCATGAAGACGTGCATATTTCTCAAATGCAGATGCCTGAGCACACCGTATTAGTTTCCTATCGCTGCCATAACAAATTACCACAACCTTAGTGGCTTCAAGCCACACAAATTTATTCTATTCTAATTCTGAGGATCAGAAGTATGAGATGTGCCTCACTAGGCTAAAATAAAAATGTCAGCAGGGTTGCGTTCCTTTCTGGGGGCTCCAGGAGAGAATCTGTATTTTGCCTTTTCCAGTTTCTAGAGGCTGCCCGAGCCCCTTGGCTCATGGCCCCTCCCGAGGCCTGAAATGGCTGTTTGAGTTTTTCTCTCCTGGCATCACTTTAACACAGACTTTTCTGCCTCTCTCTTCTAGTTTTAAAGACCCTGTAATCACATTGATCCCACCTGAATAACCCATGCTAAGCTCCCTATTTGAAGTTCAATTGACTAGCAATTGTAATTCTATTTGTTACCTTAATTTCCCATTGCCATGTAACATAATACAGGCGCAAATCCTGGAGATGGGGCCTGAATGTCTTCGGAAGGTCACTCTCCTTCCTGCCATGCACATGCTCATGCCAAGGAAAATCCAGAGAACACGGTGGGGCAACAGGAAATCATCCTGAGAGTTGAGAGTTTGGTTCAGTGACAATGTGTCGAAGGTAAGAGTGATTTTGAATTCACATGTATTTTGTTGTTCAGACAGATTTCTTCTATGGTTGCTTTCTCTGATGCCTAAATTTTAGAACTCACATCACTAATAAAAATGTAACTGTAGAAAGAAGAGGATTATATATATATATTGTTTTGTCTTCACAATCCATTCATGCCCTTTGCCTCCTCATTCCTGGTACAAAGTATTTCTTATAATATAATGATATATTAGAGTTATTTTCTGAGTCACAAATGAGTGATAAGTACTCTGAAATGGAAAGTATGACTAATTTGCCTGTCAGTGGCAAATCTTCCAGAGAAGTATTTCCCAATTATTTGAACACAAATATGTTTTTATAGTATCAATATAATTTTACATCATGCTTGTGATACTTTCAGCATCTGTTCACTGAGAAATACACCATGACCAAAACTACAGTGATTTTACTAATGCTTTTAAATAAGAATGCACATTATTCATCATGACACATACGTATGTTTCAGACAATGGACTATATAAGTGCATGATACAATACTATGTATTCATTTTACATATATGGCTTTGTACATAAAAATATTCAGGTTTACAGGAACCTTCTAATAATTCTATACTCCAGAAATCCATGGTAAACTAGATTATAAACTATTTCCTAAAATTTGAAAACTTTTCAAATCTCTTTCTCCAATCCTCACCACCAATATTTTTGTTCAAAAGTGCTATTGCCAGCTGGACATGGTGGCTCACACCTGTAATCCTAGCACTCTGGGAGGCCAAGGCAGGAGGATCATTTGAGCTTAGGAGTTCAAGACCAGCCTGAGCAAGAACAAGACCCCATCTCTACTAAAAATAGAAAGAAATTAGCTGGACAACTGAAATATATATAGAAAAAAATAGCTGGGCATGGTGGTGCATGCCTGTAGTACCAGCTACTTGGGAGGCTGAGGCAGTAGGATTGCTTGAACCCAGGAGTTGGAGGTTGCTGTGAGCTAGGCTGATGCCATGGCACTCTAGCCCAGGCAACAGAGTGATACTCTGTCTCAAAACAAAAAAAAAAATGCTATTGCCTCATATTGGACATGTAAATATAAGAATCTAAAATCTACATGAAAAAAGTGTTGAAAATTGTAAAGAAGAAATGTGCAAGTAAATTGATTTTTCATTTCCATCTCTGTAGTTGCCTAGTATAAAACAAAGATATAGTTTAAAATTAATTTCATTTATAGAATTAAATAAGATATATACCCATTAAATACTACTTAATAATTTAGCCCACAGCCTTCAGAAAAAATTCTTAAAAACCATTAAAAGAAATACATATGAAAATGTTACTTCTGATTTAAGCCTTCAAGAAATAGGATTCCTGCTTATGACAAACCCAACTTCCATAAAAATGAAGGGTATTTTGTAGGCCTTTATAACAATATTAAACTCTCCACTTGAAAACTGAAGTGTACTGTTTCATTGAGTTCTCTGTGCTAAAGAGATTGGTGTGGTTTATGGAGACATAATTGTAAAATAACTTTTAAAAAGAATGAATTTGGTGAGATCCATAAACTCACAAGTATCCATGGGCAGATATTGTACTCCAAGGATGGGGAACCTGAGGCCTTAAGTCCACATGTGACCTTCTAGTCTTTAAGCATGGCCTTTTGACTGAATCCAAATTTTACAGAACAAATTCTTTTGTTTTTATTATTACATTTTTGTTCATCTTTTAAATATTTATTTTATTTTTGAAATGAACATATTTAAAATACCAAAGAATAAGATAAGTTTCAACAAAATAATCCCCCAGATTGACTGGCACAATTAGAAATTAGTAAACCATAAGAACTAAATTGATGGCTGCTACACTCATGATTTAGTTCTGACTTCCCTCACCTGGCTGGTGCCCCTACCAGATGAGGCTGGTTGGCGAGAGTTTTTGAGTTCAAGTACTCCAGTCTGTTATCATCTTTTGACAACAGTGCACTGTGTTTCTGTTTGAAGTGGAATTCATGAATAGTTGTACAGCTCGACAATATGTTTTAATTCTGTCTGCTTAACAACTAATCATGTCAAAGATGACCAAGAAAACGCTAAAGGAAAAAAACAGATTGTTTAATGAGGATCAGGAATTGCAATACTATCTTGTTTCTTCTAAAGATAAGATGATGATTTTTTTGCTTTGTGATACTGCAATATCAACATTAAAGAAATTCAATGCTCATCAGCATTATAACACTCATAAGGACCACAAATATTTTAAATCAGAGGGAGAAGCGAGAAAGGTTGTATTACAGAAATTAAAATATGGAAAACAAAAACAAAGACAATTCTTTCAAGCAGCAATAAGACCTGGAAATAATGCCACTGAAGCAACTTATAAAGTAGCTTATATACTCGGGAAAAAAGGGAAGCCATTCAGTGATATAGAAATTGTGAAAGAATGCATTGTCAAAGTTGTAGTATGCTTAGACCCTGGTATAATTTCAAAGTACAAACAACTGCCTTTTTCAAGGCGAACCAGAACTGATGGGCAGTATGATTTAGCTTTCAATTTAACAGAACAACTTCATTCAATACTTCAAAAGGAAAATATATATTATTCAATTGCTCTGGATGAACCAACTGATATTACTGACTTCATTCAGGTTTTATACTGCATCAGGTTGTAATAGAAGATTTTCTTTGCTACAGAGAGTTACTCACTTTGGGCACTCTTGTGAACAGCACACAGGGAGTAGATATCTTCAACAACTTTCAAGATAAATGTCTTGAAGTTGGACTGAATTTGGTAAATTTAGTGAGTGTACATACAGATGGGTGCATGTTCCATGACAGGAAAACATGAAGGGTTTATTGCACACATTAAAAAAGTATTAACAGATCCAGATGCACTCATTTCTTTTCATTATATTTTGCAAAATCTCTGTGCTAAAGCTACTATTTTAAGGGACACTTTTTGACAAGTTATAAGTTTTGTTAACTATAGTCATGCAAATGTAACATGGCATCGTCAGTTTCATAAAATGCTAAAGTTGAATGGTAAGGTATTCAGTGTGGATCTGCTGTATCATTCTAAAGTGTGTTGGCTATCACAGGGACAGGTGTTGGCCAAACTATCACTGCAAGAACAGACAGTTAAATTTTGTGAAGAACAGAATCAGGAATGTGAATTATTGAAACAAGATTTCTATAGGAATGCGAAGTCTCTGTGTAATAGCATGGCAAGTCAAAATGACTTGAATATTTCTTTACAAGGTAAAACTAAGTCTACACATGATATGTGGCAAAAATCCAAGCATTTTGAAAAAGGCTATTTTTCTTCAAAACATTTCTTCTTCAAAAGGAAATTTCGGATGAACATTTTCCCCGGTTAGCAAAGGTCACTGATGAGCAGGATGGTATATGCAAATCACTCGAAGAATATGAGGCTGTTGTAGATTTATTAATTGCAGAATACAATGAAAGGTTCACTGACTTTAGAATCATGACATCATACTCAAATTAGCATTTCAGCCTCATCTAGTTGATATCACCAAGGCACCTACAGATGGAATTGATTGAGCTCTCAGTAGATGACATTTTAAAGTCATTGTTTGATGCTAAAAGATCTGATTGAAATATGGAAAAATGTCAGTAGAATACCCATGCTTTCTGCAACATGCCAGAAAAATGCTTGCTTGTTTTTCAACCATTTCTTGTTGAGAATCTACTTTCTCCTACCTAACCCAAATCAAGATGCCCTTATGGTCACAAATGGCTGATACCCATCTAGAGGATCAGCTGAAACTGTGGACCTCCATGCTGAAACCAAATATTCAAATGCATTCCAACAAAAAGAGGACACAACAAAGTCATTAAAAGGTTAGTTAACTTTAAAATTAACAAATAGTTTTCATTTTTTGAAATTATTAAGTGCATAGTAGTTAGATTTTTATAAAATAATATACATTTTTTTAAGTACATCTAATTGAAGTTTCTTGAATGTGGTCTTATTTAACCATAGCTAAATTAATGTGGCTTCCAACATGAAAAGTTTTGCACCCCTCTTGTATTCTATGGATTGTCATAGCCATTCATTTTATTTTCCTTTTTCTTATGCTTTTCATTTTATGGTAAAACTATGCGAATATTTATTGGAAAAAAAGCAAAGGAAGTTAAAATTTAAATAATCATCAAAATAAAAATATTCCATTTGCTTATTGCAACAACAGAATAATGTGGAGAGTAAATCATGTAACTAAAATAGTGGCTTACATGAGACTGCTAAAAATTTAGGATAGTAAAAAATAAAGGTCAATATTACATTATGTGGTTTGGCAAACAAAATAAATCTCTTCACCTCGTCTCATTCATTTTATTTAGAAAATGCTTTTAAAGGCTTTAATCTCCAAGATTTGGCATGAAGTGCCTAGATTTTTAAATAGCTCCCCAAGTTTATTTAGATGATGCATTTAAAGTTGTTTTTACTTAAATATATCTTGTATATGTATTTAGGCTTTTTTGAACAAATGGCTGTGATATGGTTTTATTTTGAAATAACTTTTTATTTGGACTTAAATGATTGTGAGCCTAACAATGCAGATATAACATTAACAATTTATGTATCCATAATAGTTAAAATTTCCTCAAATCTGATGGAGAAGAGGAATTATATAAGAGAAATGTACTGGCATATTTCCATTGCTAAGGGCTAAAGACACAGAACATTTACAGATTAAATAGTGCATAAATTCTGGTTTATGTGCCTATTATAGCCACTGTCGACAGGAAGCAGGATGCACACAGTGTGAGCCACGGCTTGCAGGCTCGTTCTCTGAAATTCACCAAGTACACTGCTATTAACAGCCTGCGTACTAGGAGGCTCTCATTTTGGTTTTATTTACATAGCTAAACAATGTAATGAGAATTGATCATTTATCACACACCTTTCATAATCATTGAATTTTTTCTTAAAAGTGTATTCATCTCTAAAAACCAGTAACACCTACACAGAGCGTCTTATTTTTCACGGAGTGTTAAATGTTTTAAGTAAATTTCTGGCATACTAGGAAATCTACGTAAGTAACTTACAAGTCACATGATGTTCAAGAATGCTGTGATTAAAAATAGCTTATTACAAATGCTTCCATAAACAATATCATCTGAGTTGAGAGAGAATTTTAGCTTCTTCCTTTCAAAACAATGTAGATATTGAACAGAGTTTAGCCAGACTAGATATTAAAATGATAAGAATCACATTTTATGTTGGCTGATATTATTGTTTAATATTTAATTCAAGAGAGGCAATGGCATGTAGCTATTAAGATCTTAGGGTCTAGCCTCAGCCTCTCCTGGGCTCCTAAGTTGCTAGTTGTGTGAATTGCGGGTCACTTAGCTTCACTCCATTTCAGTTTCCTCATATTTTATGTGGTGATTATAATAGTACTTACCTCAGAAGATTATCATAAGGATTGAATGAGTTAATGTAGTTAAAACACTGCCTGACTTTTTATAAATCCTTTTTGAAAAAATGTATTAACTCGTATATTATTGTAAGTGTCTAGTACAAACCAGGCACGGTGCTATCCTGGAGTTTCAAAGGCGAATACACGTGCCCCCTTTTTCTCAAGGAACTTACACTGCAGTCTGAAAGAAATGGATCTTACACAGATCAACTTGGTATAACGTGGTGAGTGTTACAGCACGAAATCCATGCCGGGTGCTCCGGCCAAAGCTTGACTCTGTTTAGAGTTTGAGGGAAGGCTTTCTGGAACAGGATATCTGAGCTGCTTTTTTGGAGATAAGAGGTTGGCTGAGTGAAGAAGCTCGGGAAGAGCATTTTGATTGGAAGATAGTACGAGAGGAGACACAGAGGCATGAAATAATACAACATATGCAAGGACCTTGGAGCAATTCTGTATCAGAGAGCTTAACTCCAGGGTCCTGCACCTCCACGTCTGGGTGTGACCCTCCCCGTCCCACGCCTATTGCTTGTTTATGATAAATCAAATGCTTTTACATTGGTCGTGGGTGCTCCAGGGCAGCACAGCGCTTGCCTCTCCTTCTAAGTTAAGTAAACTCAGGCACAAAGATGTGGGGACAGGTATTTACTTGAGAGGTGGTCCCAGAAAACACAAATGAGTAAGCACTGGAAAAGAAAGAGTCAGGGAGAAAAGCAAATAAGGTATGTGTTAATATGTGGGTTCCATTCTGGGCAACTGAGGCTCAGTCCTGTTGCAGTCCCTATGAGAAACCATGTGGAACACACTTCCGAATTGCTCCACAGGAAGACGGAGAAACTGGGGTACTTATTCACCAGTTACCACCTCCACCCCCCACTGCCTGACACACACACCTTTGATTGAATGTTGTGCCTTGAAACAATCATTCCCCGAACTCCAGCTGCACCTGTCTTTAGCCAGCAAGTTTCATGGGATTGGAACTTTCTCTCACGTAGAGGAGAGAGGGAATCACTGTTTAGAGTAGAATGCTCTCAGCATCCCCCAAACTGTTTTCTACAGCTGTAGGGCAACTCAGAGGTAGACCGGTAGACTTAGGATTGAGTCTGGTAGGGTCCAACCGTGGGCCCACGTTTCGGTGAGCTCTCAGTCTTCCAAAGATGTTTGATTCAGCGTCCTTGGGTGGAGACCCGAGGCAGAGCCAACTGGAAATTTGAGATAAGGATGGAAAATTAGAGAGAGGAGAGATTATTGACCATCTCATAGACTATACAATGCTTGTAATTTACCTTATAATCTGAAGAAAGACTTTTAAAATGGTTTCAACAGAATGTAAAATGTTTCAATTCACATTTTGGATCATTTTCTTAGACTGCAAACATCATCCTTAACTAGAAAATAACATAAATTTAATTATTTGGTTGAACATGATTTAACAATGGGTCTTGGCCCACACATGGAGATCTAGATTTAGCAAAAGAAAAAATAATTAGAATCTGTATTATCATTTACAATGAGATAACCTTACTTTTAAACATATTTTAAATGGGTTTAAAGACTAAGTAAACAATAGTATTTTTTAAAGCATGGAGTAAAATTTACATATTATAGGATATCATCAGTCTCAATCATGATGTCACATGCTGAATAAAAATGCAAAGATGTACAGGCTATATTAATGAAAGAGTGCATTTAGGGCCATGTGTTATGTATAACATCTGAGGAATGCAAGCAATCTACATTTTTAAACTTTTATTATAATCACATTGTATTTTGGATACACGCATTAAGATAAGACAGTTCAAAATATTCATTCTAGGTACAGTCCGATTAGTCTACAGTGGGGACACTCCAGAGAAATGAGTGAGAGGCAAAACGTAAATTACCTATTTCTAGGTAATCTCGCATCAGTTATAGGATTTAATACTGAATTTATGTCAATAATTTTGTAAATTAAATGAAAGAGTGATTGCTTTAAAAATGATTTTTAAAGAAAGAAATAATGATTTGTAACAAGTGTGACAAAGTTACTTAAATTCAGTATTTTGAACTACTGTTGACCATCCCTTTAATAGTGCTGCCCATTTCCTGGGTGTTTCATGAAAGTTCTGTTTACTGTTTTCTAATTGTTAAGCCAAGCTCCTTGATAGAGGAAGCGATCAGTTTCTCTTTGCCTTATCCAGTGGCATTTTTAAATATGCACATTAACCACATTGAATCATTTCTTAGGGTGCAGATAATTTAAATGGGAAATTCATACATAAATAAGTCAGAATAAGGAGGAATGCATTCATTAAAATATATTTAATTATATCAGTTATACATTTGTTTATATTATATTTAAACTCTAAAATAGTTGCTGTTGACTTCCTAGAAAATTGTATTTCACTTAAATATGCATGCACATATTGTGTAAATGTGTATTAGAGTTTGCATGAATGTGTGTATCTATAGAGAGATATACACTATTATTACTTTGGAAGATGCTTCACTTTTTGGCTATTTCTCATAGTATTTTTAAAAATTCTAAATAGATGTTATTTGCGTTGAGAGCCATCTTAATTTAGACTTTGACCAGGAAAGACATACACTTGCTAAATTCCCATATTGTGCGACACGAAGCTGTTGCCTGAGTCTACCAGCTTGTCAGTGGCTCTGCACGTGGCTAAGATGTAGAATGGAGAACTGCCGGGATGCTGGGACTCAGGTAGCTTCACGTGGTCCTTGATGTAGCTTCCGTGGAAAAGAAGAGCTTCATTGTAACGATTCTTCTTTCAGCGATGTCAGGATAATTAACTACATAAGCAAAATTCAAGAACAGTTTTTCTAAATAAAGCATATATAAAATAACATAAAGTCCTCTGTTATGCAAACAGTAAGAAACTCAAGTGCAGACGGCAACGGCAGTGTGTTGATGACATTAAAGACAGTCTCACTAAGCGGTAGCATTTCCCAGGTATAGTATTTATGCTCAGAACTGTGCTGTCCTTATGACAAGCATATAGAAATCCCTTAAGTTGTTCAAGTAATCTTTTAAAGTAATATTATTGTCTGTCTTTTCTTTGTCATGGTTGAGTAAATTAAAACTTCATGTGGAACAGTTAGTTCTACAGTATATCTCCCAGTGTTTACATGCTTAGCTTCAAAGAGGAAAACCACTGTGCAGCCCATGATTCTTCCGCGCTGCCATTTTCTTTGACTCTCTCAGGCTTTCTCAGTTGCTGTAAGAGAGTTGACTGCTTTCGGTCTAATATTCCAATGCAGGTAATTTCTACTTTTAGTGGGACGTTGGGACCCTCTGAAGATTTAACGAGTGTGGAGCATGTGTCTACCTTCACTCAGATCTATATTTATAGAGCTTGCTTAAATTTATTTATCTTTCTGCAGTAAAACCATCCAAACCCCTCAGAAAAGTCGATTTATCCATTAAATGTTCAAGACGTATCTCGCCTACCAACTAATTGGTTACATGAAATAAACTCTATATTATAAATGCACCTTTCTCAATATATTTACTTTTCTAAGATTCCTGATTACAGGATTGTCCTTTTCTCAGAGCAAGACACTACCTCGTTACCTTCTAGCGATGGCCTGGCAACCGGGAGAGCAGAAGGGGACTTTCAGGATAGTTGAGAGAGGAAAACAGGAGCTCTTTTGAACATATTAACATTCCAAAGCTAGGCCAGGCGCGGTGGCTCACACCTGTAATCCTAGCTCTGGGAGGCCGAGGCGGGTGGATCGCTCAAGGTCAGGAGTTCGAGACCAGCCTGAGCAAGAGTGAGACCCCGTCTCTACTAAAAATAGAAAGAAATTATCTGGCCAACTAAAAATATATATACAAAAAAAAAAAAATAGCCGGGCATGGTGGCACATGCCTGTAGTCCCAGCTACTAGGGAGGCTGAGGCAGTAGTAGGATCGCTTGAGCCCAGGAGTTTGAGGTTGCTGTGACCTAGGCTGATGCCACGGCACTCACTCTAGCCCGGGCAACAGAGCGAGACTCTGTCTCAAAAAAAAAAAAAAAATCAAATTGCTAAAAAAAAAAAAAAAACATTCCAAAGCTAATGCTAAGTGCTGGGCAGTCCTAGTCATGGTGAGATGTGTTTGCCTGGCAGTTGTTTCAATTCAAGGTTGGACTGGGATGAGATTTTTTTTCCTCTTCCCACCTGAAATTTCTAAAGCTTTTCCCTCCTTAACTGACCTAGGCCAGAGACTGAGAAAAAGAACAAGTCAGATCCTGCAGGAAGTTTGGAGGAGTTAAGAGATTTAATGTATTTTAAGGGGAGCAGAGAAGAGGGAGAATGATCCCCTGGGTTCTCTATCATGCTAGATAAATAGACAGATAATAAACTGATAGGCAAATATTTACACATGTGATAATATATGTATATTGTTTTATTAAATAAAGGTCAAGGAGGAGAAGTAGCAGCTACAACATGCCAATCATTTTGCATATGTTACATTTAATATAGTAATACAATGTTACATTTAATCTTCAAGTGACATTGAAAGAAAAGGTCCAGTTTGCAGATGAGGCACGTGATGCTGAGAGAGGTTATGTAGCCCGCTCTAAGTCAGCTAATAAGTAAAGAAGTGAGGATTGCGACACTGGTCTCTCCACTAATTGCTTGAATTCAAATTCTTCAAAAACAATTTTTTGGAAGATAAACTTATATAAAGTTTCTTATGTTATAAAGTATATTTTCCTAAAGGCAATAATTTTAATTTTCTTTATTTTCCCCAAATCCCACACCATTCAGTTCTATTTCATTTGCACCAATGAAATTACCAATATGATTTTGCTAAGCTAGCATGTTTAAATGCAAGTTAAATGACTTGGAATTAAAAGATATTCATGAACATTTCCTGAGGTATTTTAAAATTGCAATAAACTTCCAGTTCTTTATGGATTTGTGAGAGGGTATCATATTTACCAAGCGAGGCTCTGTTTTCATTATATTAGCAAAACAAAATCTTTTCTCTCTTACCTTCTTACATGAAAAAAAAGCTCTCCTTAAAGACTACCATTGCAGGTAGTCCTGCCTTTCCAAAGGCTTTGTAAAAAATGCTGAAGAAGCAGAAACAATACCTGGATAAATCTTATATGTAATGAATAAGTGTGAAATTGTTCAATTTCTTCTTACTGCTCTCATAAGACCCAAAGGCTGCCTGTAATAGCCAGTTTTTGGTAGTCACAAATCCTGACATAGACAAAATAAACTCAAATAACTCATCCAGTTTTAGAAATCCTACTTTACTTCCTGATTTTGCTAACTGTAATCTTTCACAAAAGACATCTTTTATATCAGGGAATTAAAACATTCTTCAGAACACCTTGGAAGTTAATAAATATAAGCACAGGTTTGATACCCAGCTGTATGCAAATCTTAAGGAATAATATTAACTTTACCAAACTTTTTAAAGATTAAATACCTCAATATCTTTTGAAGTAGTAATACCTACTTTAGTCAATACCCAAATAAGTATTTGGCTCTATTTCTAAAACCTGTATATTTGACATTTAATTATTTAATCTTTTGGGTTTGATTATGTGACCTTTCTCATCTCATCCCAGAACAATGTAGGTCACAAGTTATCATAAAAGCAGAATCAACTATGTAATTTGTGGATCCCAGTGAAAAATGAAAATGCAAGACTTCTTGTTCAAATATTATCAAGAATGTTAGGATGGCAACACCAGAGCAGTGAACCAAATGCCGGCAACTTCTAAGCCCTGGGCCTTGTGCGGCTGCGTAAGCCCCATGTGCAGGAAGCTGGTGCTGGCCACAGTTTCAGCTACTTGATTTGTTATCACGCTCTTTCTCTCTTTCTTGCTAATAATCTCTAGTCCAGGTATCCTATAAAAAAGATGTCTATATTAATTCTGTCTATTGCATGTGTATATATCTTCTATATATTATTATATAATATATGTGATTTCGAGGGCATCTCTGAAATATACCTCATAGTAAGTAAACTTTTTTCTTTTAGACTTGGTAGTATGAAGAACCAAAACAAATATATGATCTATCAAACTTATTTTGAGTTTTAATACTGAAAAAGATGACTGGAACTGAATGCCTCTAGGAAAAATGCCTTTTTTGTTGTCATTATACTAGCAAATCTCTCTAGGATTCTTCACAAATTGAACATCTCATTTTCTTATATTGCAGGCTGACCACCTGGACATTATTTTCTCTGAGAGTACACCTGACACATGCAGTGAAGATTATGACTCCTGATCTTGAGTTGTTCTTCTCATCGGGTGTGTCTCAATGCATATTTTTCATATGCCGGGGTACATAAGAATCATTTGAATGAGGTATTCCAGCTACTGATTTTGGGTATGTGATTACTTCTTATTACATAATTAGGAAATTTAGCCTAAAGCAAAATAGAAAATTAAAGCATGAAGAAAGACTAAATTGCCCATATTTTTGCCACTCTGAATTTATGAAGTTTTAATATTGAGATATGCTCCTTTATTTTTTCTCCAATATTTAAGAGATGGAGAGTATACTGTACATATTTGTATCAACTTTTTCCATTAACAATATATCAAGGACATCTTTCTAAATCAATATAGTTCATATAATTTTTAACGCTTGCATTTCAGTCCATTATACTGCAGTAGTCTAATTTACACAACTCACCTTCCATTGCTAGAGATTCAGGACCTTTGTCACCTACCTTTCCCAGTCTTTTTTCTGCAATGTCCCTGACCAAGGTACTCTCATGTCTTATCTTTCAGCCCCAGCCTTGCCTTTTCAAACATCACTTAATTTTTAAGAAAGACATTGCATTGTTTTTTTAACTTCGGGTTTTTTTTTTTTTTTTTTAAATGATGCCATTTCCCCTCTTGGCTCTCGGGCACATTTCACTCAACCGTGACTCAGTTCTGCCTGGACTTCTGTCCCTCTTCACTGGCCCCATGGGAGGTCCCAGGCGAGTGCATGCTGACTGGATGAAAGGGACATTGTTACTTAAGGAGAGGTCATATTGCTGCATATAAAGTTAGTATTTTTTATGCAACTCTAAATACACTCCGATGTTTTTAAATTTAATGTTAGCTACCCTTGGATCCTCTGTGCCATCGTTCGCCATCTTCACATACCTCCCTGCTGCTGCTCCCCCGTGGAGCTCTACATAGATTACCACTGTAGGGGAGTTAAATACATGCTGGTGTCTGCAATTAGGAGGATCTACTTCTGTACTTTTAGATTTTGTACTTGAAACCACTGTTTGCTGTTTTTGTCCCCAACTTCAGGGTAACGTGTGCAGCCCACCCTTCCCAGCCAACAGTCACAAAGTCTCTTCGTGGCTCTGTGTCAGCTGCTCGAGATGATCTCGCCTCGTTCTCTGTAGCACCTTCCGCGACCCCCACGGTGACCGGCGTGGCCTGTATTTCATGCCATTCAATTCTAACGTACCCTCCTTTGATAAAAATCCATCCTCAGTGTTGTTTTGATGTGTCAGGTTACTGCCTATCGATTTTCTATCACACAGAGGTATTTCTCAGGTCTGTGCAAAATAAATTCTGTCCATGCCACATAAATTATAATCTTCAAAATTCACTCAAATTTTATGAAAGTCCAAATGGGATGTTTTATATGATAGGAGCAAAACATCCATGTTGATAAAGCTTTTTTTTTTTTTTCGTTACATACATATCTTTCAAGTACTGATTTCATTTTTTAAAAAGTGTAAAATTATTAAGAGTTTTATAATAAAATATTTATGGGATTTTGCTATAATGTGTCAAAAAGCAGTGCCTCCCTCTTCTTCACCTCTTCTGTCCAATTAATTTTGTTATTAATTCATTTAACAACTTTCTATCAGGCAGTTTTTCTATGGATACATTAATAAACCATGTAATAATGCATTTGTTTGATAAATATTTATTTAGTTTCTACTTATAAGGCACTGTTCTCTGCCTTTGGCATATCTCAGTGGAAAAAATAAGACAAAAAAACTTCCTTCTTTTACAGACAACCAAAGGGAAATAAACATATAAATAATTAATTTTAGATAATAAAAGTTTTGTTAAGAAATTTAATCAGGGAAATGGGGCACTTTACCTTAGATGGGCAGGGAATGCTTTTCTTAGGAGATGATGTTTGAGCTGAGAAGAAACCAACCACACACATATCTGGAGAAAAACTGAGAGAATAACAAGTGCAAAGGCCCAGTGAGTATGTCAGGTCAGCAGCTGGGAGGAAGTAGGATGACATTTTAACAATCAGGGAAGAGACAGCTTGAGAAACAGACTCATGCTATGAATCAAGACAGGGATGTGGATGACTAGATAAGGTCAAATGGAAAATGCAGTTTTGGAGTTGATGAGGCCAAGACATTGAGAAACCAGGATGTGCAGCAGATCATCTTCGTGAGTACTGATGCTTCCAAGAATAATGACGAGGACGCTGGTGGAGAGATGGAGCTGAATTAGACCTGGTTGCTAAACCAGAGACCCCAAGGATTCCACCTACATTTCCCATGCAGAACACAGTCATGTTGCCGCAGAAGAGGACAAAATCCAGTCTCTTACTGAGAAGGAAGAGGAGAACCAGTGTTAGGGAGGAAATGATAAGTCCTTGTCTCACTGTGTCTGCCACCGAGTATGAAACTTCAGAAGTGACTTCTATGCATTTATCATTAAATTCCATGAAAAAAGTTAAAATACTGGTTTGTGTCCTGATATGGTTTTATGTTTACTTCAAAGCTAACACCTAAAACAAGGGTGATCAATACCTGTTTATTAATACATGAATCAATGAACAAACGACTAGATGATTACTAATTATCAAGCTTAAAAAAATCTCTACTTCAAATTTCTAATACTCTGACATTTCACACTGACAGTATTCCTACACGGTCCACATATCCAGAAATAGCTCAGCACAGTGGGCAAAGCGTGCACAAACTAGATTAAATGCTAGCTCTGCTACGAATACACAGTACGATCAAAAGGAAGCCCCACCTCAGAGAGCTTGAGTTTCCCCCTCCTCTATAATCAAGACCTGTGCTCTATGCCTGGATCAATATAATGGAAGATAAATAAAAAACCCTAAAATGTTGCCTTCTCACATCACTGGCATGGAAACTGTTATAGATATTTAAAAGATATGTTTCCTTGAAGTTAGTAGATAGTTAACTATTTATACACATTTTTCTAGTTGTAAGCTACATGAGAGTCATTGATTGCATGACTGAATATTCTCAGAAATATGGGAGGATTGCAGTGTATGAGTTTCTATGGTTTGGTGGAGCTATGAGACTAGTTCTAGAAAATGGGCTGTGAGAAGCCAGTTTTGGGCTAGGCATTAAGTGGCAGGGCAGGAACCCTGAGAATTCTTATGTTTCTTCTTACAGGGTGTGATACACATCTAAGATGCCCCCAGGATTCCTGCCTCTAGTGTGCTTCCATATATTATCCTCTCCCCCTCGAGACAGACAAGACCTGAGGGTATTGCTATATTATTCCTGAGATTAGGTTATGTTATGTGGCAAAGTCAATGGGATGATTTTGTAGATGTAATTAAAGCCCCTGTAACTTTGGATTACTCAAAATTATTCCAGATGAACTTGATCTAACCAAGTGATCCCTTAAAAGAGAAATCATCCTGCTGGCCTTAATGCAGCGAGCTGCAATGTTGTCTGTGAGAGGGACGTGTGATTAACAACTGTGAGTGGCACGCAGGACCTGAAGGCATCCTCTGGCTAGGAGTCAACAAGCAGAAGGAGACCTCAGTCCTATATGCACAAAGAATGAAATTCTGCCAACAACTATGTGAGTTTGGAAGAGGCTATGAGCTCTGTAAGGAAGGCAGGCAAGCTAACACCTTCACTGGAGCCTTGTGAGACCCTGAGCAGAGGATACAGTAAGACTGTGCCCAGGCAGTAGATGTGTGTTGTTTTAAGCCACTGAGTTTGTGGTAATTTTTTACAAAGCAACAGAAAACTGGATACATAAGGCGAGCAACAGTGTTTAAGAGATTGCTCTGGCAGAGTAGTTCCCTGAACGAGGATTATGTGTACAGTACTCTTGCCAAACCACAGTGCACCTGTCAGAAGAGGAATACCCAAAATATTTCTTTTTAAAGATTGAGATTTAGGTGTCTTTTCTTCTCCTTCTCTCCTTCCTCCCCTACCTCCCCCTCCTCCCTCTCCTCCCTCTCCTCCCCCTCCTCCTCCTCTCCCCACCCCTGTCCTCCTCCTCCCTAAACTAGTCTATCCTAATTGATACACATTTGGCACCAGAAGCCAAAAACTATAATAACAAAACAACATATTGTACCTTGCTTTAAGAGATTTGCTTAGGTGGTGGGGAAACTTTTGCTATAGACTAGAAAGATATTTATTCATGTTATGTAGTGGAGAAACACAAGATAAAACAGTCAAACATGATAATTGTGCAATCTAGATTATCTTCTGATCTTGTGACTTTAGGGAAAATATTTGATAAATAGAATGTTAGTAATGTGTTTTGGTTGTTGTTGGCTGCATTTGGGAAGATAACACAAGAAAGAGATGGATTCAGAAAATAATTGGCCATTTCATAAGCAGAAATGAAAAATCTAGGGAGAGTCTAACAATGTGAGAAATTTTAGAATTGAACAAAAGCACTTGCTTCTTAACCCTGACCTATAAAAAATAATATTGAGAAATTCTGTGAATAAAAAAGATTAACTGAAATAGCCGTGCAGCAAGAATGTAATCAAGAGTTGTGCTGTGACATCCATTGTTGAAACCTCTTCATAGAATAAGAGAGGAGGTATAGCCATTTGAATGGACAAAATAACTAAAGAAAAAAAAAAACAACTAAGGATATGACTGTACTACTAAGGCTGAGTGGTTCAAAGCTCAAAGTACCTATAATTAAATGAAAAGAGAGGCATATTTCAAAATTAACTCTGGGTATAGGTCATGGCACATGGAACTGGCTATAATCAAATAGATTTGAAGCTAACTTTTTGACAGTGTTGTACTACCAAAGAAACTATGATGCTAGGCTAAAACCTAGTATTTAAAACTTAACTCTTGAGTCTCTAATTTCCTACAGAAGCAGGCTGAGAAAACTGATTTGCCCCTAAGGAAGTCAGATTCCTTAATACCAATTTCAGATGTGATAAAATAAAAAAAAAACCAAAAAAAAAACAAAAAAACAAAAAAGAAGATAGATTTGGAGGAAGAGCCAAAGATCAAAAAGACCAAAGATCATAACTTCCCAAGAGTGAAACCAGAGCCTAATTGAGATACACTGACAACAATAGATCTAGAGTCTTGTAGTAGTTTTTGTTCTCAGGATTTCAAAATTGCTGTGGAGCAACAACATTTGTGTATTTTCCTTTTTTCCATGTGTGAATGGGATTGCTTGATTGTCCTGTTTTTGTCCAAGTATTATAGATTTATTTGGGGAAAGGACATAGAGTTTTATGATGTATTTCTGGATAAAGTTTGGGCAGTCATATCCAGATTCAACGAAGTGACTACTGCCCATTAATTAGAGAACACAGAATTTGAGGTTTGGGCCTGAACTTTATGGACTTTTGTGTCATCTCCCTTTGAGAGGAGGTAGGTGTCTTTTGTCCTGGAAGGGAAATGAACCAGACAGATGGTTCCAGCTTCCTAGCTGTTAATGTGGTTCCCTGGGTATGTCCTGTATTCCAGGCTTACAGCAGGACTGGATTTCCTAGGTCACTGTTGTTAGGTGCAGTCATATGACCATTTATGGCTAATGAGCTGTGGACAGAAGTGACGTGTCATTCTAGGGCTGGGCGTTTAATTGATAGTGTAACACACTTCAGAGCTCGCTGTATCTTTCTAGATATAGATAGAAAGAGAGTGTACTTCTGTTCTCAGTAACAATTAGAAACTTCCAAAAGGTGAGGGACTAAATAACTCAACAAATTCTAAATCAGGTATGGTGGAACTATGGGGTTAGAGGTAGGGAAAGAGACTGGCAACAATGAAGAAAAACTTTAATAGAATGCATTTGGGAGAGAGAAAGGACAGGCGAGCGGTGGTCAGGCACTATTCCCAGATACTAAGAACAGTCGTGATGGGGTGGCCGTAGACTGTGATGAGCTGAGACCCGTATCATGCTTCTCCCTAGACATGTAGTGCAAGTTAAAAACTGTTCCGTTTCAGGTTTCAATCACGGAGATTTGTGAGTTGCTGTTACCACAATATAATAACCTTACATATTCTGACAGACACAGAAAGGAAGTCTCAATTACTGCCCCCAACACATCTTATTTGGAAAGATATCAGGGGATCTGACGTGGTATTTAAAAATCCCTTCAAAAGTTGATGTTCAGAGTGATATTTTGATACTTATTTTTAAATTTGTTTTCACAGCAAATTGTTGTTATCGTCCTGTTAAAAGTTCTACAATGACATAGCTCTTAAAAATTGTTACTTTTAAATGAAGGGGAAGTTGGTATTGCCAGAATTAACATAGAAACTGCTTGTTGAGGTAAGTGATTCTATTTATATTGTTAAGAAAGATTAGCTTAAATATTCTATTTTAACTGTGATGTAAGTAGAAGTACTGAAAGTTAAATTTACATGTTTTGAATGAATTTACCTATGAATTAAATCTACTATTCATAGGAAATGTTTCAGCAATTTATCAAAAATCACATGAATATTCATTGCAAGTTTACTTCTACTAAAAACCTTAATTGTGCCAACACTTTTATGATTATGTGATTGTGATGAAGAAACAACATAGTATCATTTTATTTTTCACTAGAGTAAACCTATGTTTGTATCATCAAGAAGTTTCAGGGTAAAAATAATTTTTAGAAAGTTTACATAAAGGAAAGATCAAGTAGAGTTGAAATAAAGCATTTTTGCAAAGAATAGCATCTCCCTCAGTTAATTCCTTATAAAGGTCTTATTCTAGCAATTTCATTTTTTTACAAGTTAAGTACATTTGAAAACTATAACATTTATTATATTGGAACTTAGAAGCGATATGGTTCTCTGAAGAAGGGACCTTGTTTGCTCGGCCTATCAGTCATTCTCTGGCTTGGTGACCTTGAAAAGGCAATTTAACCTCTTTTCTCTTCTTTTAAAGCTGTATAAATGGGAATAATAACTTATGGGAATGTTATAAATTGTAAACCGTTTTTACTTAGGTGTATAAGGAGCATTTGTTAGGGGGAAAAAAAGAATAACCAGTTAAACAGTTAAATTATACAATTTCCCATTTTCCCTATGTGTGATGACTTTTGGTACACCCTGTATACGAATAAAAAGGAGAAGGAAAACATGACTACTAAAACTATTTCATAGTGTTTTGTCTCTGAAGGTTGATTCTAAATGTTGATTCTCATTGAGCGTGAACTATGGGGTGGGGGAAGGTGATAGAATTGCTTCAAACAATTCTGTGATTATTTTCATGATTTCAGGGAAAGTTACAGACATATCTGGAGAGGGAAATATGGTGGATTAAATATTGTGACAAGGGAAAAATGGCAAAACCACCTTAAGAAGTGTTTTTCGTTTAGGGAGAGAAACTGTTTCTGACATAGGAAATAACCAGAGATACACTGTAGAGATCTTCATAAATTTGGTATAATATGAACTTGCTTAGAGTGTGCTAACCAAGGAGGGTAAGAATTAAGAGTACTTTGGCTTTTACACTTTAAAGAGCAGTAATGGTGTATAACCTTTCATTTTTGCAGGAATGAGGCTCTCATAGCTGTGCAAATTGTCAAAGACAATGCCATGAAATAGAGATAGGCACTGCTAAGAAAGTCAGGTGTCAGAATTAGATGAAATAAAAATCTTTGAGTAAATTTTACCCAAATGAATGAGAAGAATAAATTTAGTCTAAGAGAAGAGACCAAGAATGATTTTAATAGTAATACTTACAAGATAAATACAATACCGCCCATTTAGTGAGATGTGTAGCTTAGCAGTCAGGAGAAGGCTCTCTGGAGTCACACTGCTTAGATCTGTACGTCGGCTCGACCACGTATTATCTGAGCATGGCTCTTGCCAAATTGCTTAACTGCTCTGAGCCTCAGTTTTCTCACCTATAAAATTAGGACACAAATGTCACTTAACTTATAAGATTGTTGTGAGAATTAAAATTACAGTACCCAGAACATAGCAAATTCTCAACATATGTTAACCAAATACAATAGCAAACTCTATATATAGTTAGTAAAAAATACTTTGAAATGTCACCCCATGTGTTTTTCTTTCTCAGTTATTTTTTTGAAGGGAAGGAGGCGTTAGGGAAGTAGGGAGTGTTTTAGTTATTTGGTCATTTAATCATTAAGGCTAAGCTAAGAGAAAAGGTAAGGGAGATAGAAGGAACCACCTAGAACAAAGAAGACTTTGTGAATATAGCCGAGTTTAACCTTATTCAATGAGAGATCTGATCTTTGCCCTTGAATCCTAGGAGGTGAGCCCTAAGCCTTTGTAATGTTCCATCCGATAAGTGTTTGTGTTTACCTTGGGATCTTGGGTCTTGCCAGATAGTCTAAAAATGTGGCATATCGTGGGGACAGTGGGTCATGCAGGATCAGCTTGACTTCCAAAAGGCCTAGAGACTGAGGTTAGTGGCATGAACAGTTGACTATGTGGACATGACCAAGCCCCAGTAAAGACTCTGGACACCAAGGCTCAGGTGAACTTCCTTGGTTGGCAGTACCCTGTGCATATTGTCACATGTCATTACTGGAAAAGTTAGTAATGTCTGTGACTTCACTGGGAGAAGATGACTGGAAGCTCCATGCTTGGCATTTCCTGGATTCTCTCCCATGTCTTTCTTCCTTTGGTTAATTTTAATCTGCATCCTTTCACTGTAATAAACCATAACTGTGAGTATACCAGTGAGTAATTTCAGTAAGTTATGTGAGTCTTTCTAGTGGATGATCATACGTGAGGGTCATCTTGAGAACTCCCAAACTGGAAAATGGTATCAGAAGTGAGCATGACCTGGGGAACCTCTGAACTCGCAGTTGGTATCAGGAGTGAGGGTTGTTTGAGGACCATCCCCTCATGGCACACGTTTCCATTAAGGTTTTTTGGCGGTGAGGGGAAGTTAGGAAGTTAGAGGGTGTTTTCTTTATTTGGTTATTTCACCATTACAGCCAAGCAAACAGGAAAGATAAAGGGCATAGAAGAAATCGCCTAGAACTAAGAAGGCTTTGTTCAGTTTCAGGTTTTAAATTAGACATTAGAATTTTTAGATCTTGAGAATAAAAGCCAAATTTTCAAGACTATGAGACGGAATCCTATGGAATTCTCATAGGTAAACTTTTCAGTTTGCCCCTTTTCAGAGCTCCTCCTGCCCGTGTTCTTCGCACCTCTGGAAGCTGTTTACTGACAGCAACATCTTGGATTTATCTTTGGTTCCTCTCTCTTCCGTCATTCCTCTTAACAGCTCCAACAAGTTCTGTTGACTTTATTTCCAAAACATATCCTGAACCGTTCATTTCTTTACAGTTCCATGTTGAAGGAAAACCCTATATTTCTTTCCTCTAAAACTACAAAAATCTTCCATTCTCATCCTCCTCCTCAATTATTAGGCCAGTGGTTCTTAAAGTAAGGTCTATGGACCTTGGGGGATAGGGGTTCTTGTGACTTTCAGACTCAGGGAGTCCTTAAGTTCAGAACTATGTTTATAAAATAATAGCAACCTATTCCTTGACTTTTTTACTGTGTGCACCTTTGCGCAGATGTGCAAAAGTGATGAACGGCTGGTGCCTTTGCACAAATGGAGGCAGGGACAGTAAACTCTGACTCTGATAAGTCATTATGTTCGTCCTCACCATACACTTGCAGCTAAAAACAGACCAGTTTAACTTAAGACTATTCTTGATAAATCAGAAAAATTACTACACGTATTAAACCCCAGCCTACAAATGCATACCTTTTAAATATCCTGTGCAACCAAATGGGAAATATACATGAAGCCCTTTTGCTGCATACGGAGGCAGGACGGCTGTGTTGAAGCAAACATTTGTGCAGTTGTTTGTACTGTGAGATGAATTAGCTGCTGCTTATTCACAGAACACCACTTTTACTTGGAAGAATGGCAGAGAGAAAAATTAAAGTTATTTGGATATGGGTATTTCTCTATATAATAAATGAAGCAAGACTGCCACTTCAAGGAGCAAAACTTACAGTATTTTTATGCAGTGATAAATTTTGAGTTTCAGGAGAGAAATTTGAAGTTTTGCAAACTTTCATCTACCCCGTGAGGTCGACAAGTTCCCAATATTAAAACACTTGTCTGATGAGGTCAGGGATGATACTAACAAATGTGATTTTTAAAAAAATATTTAATAAAATGTGTCAACATAAGGAAGACATTCATACCTCACACAACTAATATTTTTCCCATGAATAATATATGTGTTCTAAAATCATGCCTCCCAGTTCCCAATTTAGTTCCTTATACTAAAACACTTCTTGGCCTCACAGGAGTAGATTAAAATTTTCAAAACTTCTAATTTTTCTCCTGAAAGCTCAGATTTTATCATGGGTAAAATGTCTATTCAAAATAAAGATAAACCAAGAGATTTTATAATAACAGATTATGAAAAGTTTATGAATGATTTCAAACTCCACATTGCAACTAAATTTTAAGAAACTATCACACATAGAGTTTTGGTTTGGAAAGGAATATCCACAGTTATCTGAATGGGCTCTTAAAATATTCCTGCCTTTTCCAACTATATATGTGAGGAAGGCTATTTTTTAAAATATATTTCAGCCCAAAACTATATTAATAAAGACTCTTCTCTTAAGACACATATTAAAGACATTTTTAATAATGTAAAAACAATGCCAATTATTCTCATTTTTTGATTTTGAAAAATACAATTACTCTCCATAAAAATCTATTGTTTTTGTTAGCATGCACTGGAATTACTTTTAAGTGAATTAATAAATAACATTAGCATATATTTTAGTTTTAATTTCTGATACTACAAATATCAATAGATATAAAGTACATAAACAAGTTCTCTGAGGTTCCCCAAATGTTTTAAAAATCTGAAATGTTACTGAGACAAAAATGCTTAAGAACCATTCCTTTAAGCAATAGCCAGACTTATATTTTGAAATGTCCATACATCCAGTTCGCTCTCATACTTAGAATAATATCTAAACACTTTTTCCTAATTTACAAAGAATTATTTACTTAGACTGCTACAAAACTTACCATAAACTTTTTCTCTTACTGATTACAGTTCCAACACCTGATCTTTTAGTTTCTCCAGCTCTGAGTTATTCCGTTTGAAAGCTGTCAGGCAGATTGTATTCACTGCCTGAAGTGTTCTCCGTGATCCTCACAGGGCTAGCTCGTTCTTGTGATGAAAATCTCAGATTAATGTTACTATAATAGAAAATCTGACCAGGCACAGTGGCTCATGCCTGTAATCCCAGCACTTCATGAGGTCGAGGCTGGAGGAGATCAGCCTGGGCAATAGCGAGATCCTGTCTTTTTTTTTTTTTTTTTTTCCAGCCAGTCAAATTTAGCAGTTGGGGGGTTGAATACCATGGACCCCATCTTTCAAAACAAAAAATTAGCTGGTCATAGTGGTGCATGCTGAAAGTCAGAGGTACTCAGGAGGCTGAGGCAGGAGGATTGCTTAAGCCCAGGAGTTGGAGGCTGCCAGGAGCTATGATGACGCCACACTACTCTAGCCAGGATGACAGAGCAAGACCCTTTCTAAAAAAAAGAAAGGAAAATCTTCCCTGACTCATAAATACAATATAGCCACTCACATTACTTATTTATCCTTGTTTAAACCTGTGCATAACCCTTGATTATCTGATGTTTTCTTTATTTATATTATTTTAAAATTGTATGTTATTTGTCTCCACCTTCTGGAAAGGAAGCTATATTAGAACAGGAATCTTGTCTATCTTGTTTTTATCACTCGGTCCTTAGGGTTTAGAATAGTCCCTGCTGATGGCAGGTGCTCAACATATCTTTGATCAGTGAATGTATGATGACTTACAGCATTGGTCACATTGAACCGGAGAGCAGGAAAAAATTGAGAACAGCACACAGGAAAAAGGAAACTCAATGTTGGCCCGAGGTGGGTTTAAAAGAGAGAATGAGGACAAGAACAAGGTGGAGAACATCAAGCGAGGGAGAGCAAGAAGAGAAGTTTTGAAACACGGTTCTATCATTCATACCTTAGAAGAAAACCCCGAGGGACAGGGTAGCTGGAAGGATACAAATAGGTTTGGAGGAATCTAAAATTAATTATCTGTGACCGATTTTCACTCCCTTCTCCTCCCTTTCTTTCTTTCTCTCCTTCTTTTCTAAGCTTCTTAGAAAATTCTCACGTTCTGCACGGTACCGAGTTCACGCTGGCACAGAACTAACAGAGCAGCGATTGCTGAGGAAGGTGGTTGGACCCCAGGACCACTTCAGGGAATCCTGAACCCTGTTAGAGAGCGTCGAGAGAACAGCTGAGAATTTCTGGGTCTTCACGTGATCCTCATAAATGCTGCGACAATTAATGGGGTGGAAGAGACTGGAGTTGGGACAAAGGAGCTGCAGATATGAAGCTTTGGCACCATGGGCAGTGAGGAGGCTCGTGATTCTCAGTGTCAGGAAGGCGACAAACACCCAGCCCGACAGAGAGCAACGGAGCGGATGCCTTATAGAGAGATTGCTCAAGGGGCAGGTGGATCCTTGCACTCTAAAACTGTTTATAGTGAAAACTAATTTTAATACTTTGCTTAACTCTCTGTGTTCCTGATTTCACATAGTTTGTGGCCCTAGTAATCTTTTTACTTAAAAAAAAAATTATTTAGTGATTTTTTTGGTTGTTGCTTTCATTGGGATGACTGGTCCAGTGCATAGTCACTGTACTGATAGAAGTGGAAGTGGAAGACAGCTTTCTCATGACATTTTGCTGCGAAAGGAAGGCTGTATCACAGTAGCTAAGGGAAAATACATGTAGGTGAATGTCAGGCACTGAGGAATGAAGAAACATAGATCCGCAGGGAGAGAAGAGTTGAGCAATACACTCAAGCTCTTAAAGAGTAAAAATGTTTCTTCATCTAGTGATCTTGTTTATGAACAAAGACTTTTAAGGGTTTTGAAAAAAAAGTTTGCCTATTATTTTAGTGACACATTGGAAGAAGATGGAAGGACCAGCATGGTGATCCAAGGCATGTCAACGGTGGCATTTATGACAGGAGAGGAGGCCATCCAAACTGCAGCCTCTGACATTATTCAACATTGATTTAGAAAATTTTTACAAAAGTTCTATTACACAGGCTGACAAGAATATCCAAGGTCAAGATTCACTAAGCACGATGGAAAATCAGAAAATCACAGGCTATTTGTTGAACTTTAGGGGATTAAATAAAATTATGAAGGAAGTTTAGAATCCTTTTTCTGATTTTTACAGAAAATATTGATTTTGGTCAAGAGAGGCAAGATTTTCTTTTCTAATTATGCAAAAATAGGCTTTTCTAGGAGGAAACTGCTGGAAAAAAGACAAATACGTTATGCTTAGAATACCGTTCACAGGTTTAGAGAGGGGAATAAGAAAAGAACATAAAATAAATAATATGGATGAATGTGGGCTGCCAACATAATCTTTTGCTCTTCTGTATTTAAGACCAAACCTCCTCTTCAGACAGAGACATACTGGAACAGGAAAGTAGACCCCAAAACTGGGATCCGGCCTGAAGGCCAAGAGGGTTCTTGGCTTCATGCAGGGAAGAATTCAAGAGGAAGCCACTAGAGTAAATCAAAAGCAGGTTTATTAAGGTGAGAAAAGAAACAAAACGCGAGGTTTCCCCACAGACAGGGCAGTGGCTATCAGAGCTAGAGAGGGTAGCACCCTGTGAGTTTCTGGGGTTTTATGTTATACCTTCTATCTAATTTTATGTTAAGCAGAGGGAGGATTATTCATAACAATTCTGGGAGAGGAGTGGGGAGTTCCCAGAACTGAGGGTTCCTCCTCTTTTACCATATAGAGTAATTTCCTAGGGTTGCTATGGCATTTGTAAATTGTCCTGGCACTGGTGGGAGTTTCTTTTATTATGCTAATACATTATAAGCAGGTATAATGAGCAATGTGAGTAGTCTGAGGTCATTTTTGTCCCCATGTTGGTTCTAGCTGGTTTCGGCCGGCTTCTCTAATGCCTCCTGTTTTATCAGAGACCTTGGCTGGGGTCTTATGATTCCGTACTGAGCAGGGCCTGTCAGTTTTCTATCTCGTTATCACTGTGTATATGGTATTAGTTGAAGTTGAAAATGGATCATCAGTGAGTTTCAGACAGATCTGAGTAGCTCAGATAAATGTGTATGTGTCAGAGAATCTGGACAGAGTGTTAAAGAAAAGAACATTTAAATAGGAAAAAATTCAAATTCAAGGACATTGAGGGAGTATAAGCATAGTTTTTTAAATCACTAAAAAAATTTTTACACACATTTTGGCAAGGAAGAATGTTTTTTTAAGAGTGGGAAACAGAAGCTGAAAGATGAATATAATATGCAAGGTTGAGTCTGGAAGTTTACACTAGAAACCTGGATATCACATATTTACTGGTTCTAATTTTATTTTGCAGTATCTGAAGCTTAGTTTCCACAGAAAGATTGATAATATAGCCCTTTTGATTAGCCTATGGATTTAAAAAAATAATACATTGAAGTAACTCTTATTTCCTGTTTAAAAAAGACTAAGTATAGATAACTGACAAAGACCCGCCCCTTGGCGACACTCTAGTGAGGCTTATTCGAAGCCCTCTCTGTGAGTGGGCCTTGTCCTTGGGCCTGTCTTCAGCCAGCCTATCCCAGTGTTAGCAAGAATTCTAGGTCAGTTTACCGAGAATCCCCCACCCTTGATACCTGATCCCTCTAGCCAGCTTTCAGCAACAACCCTGGTAGGTCAATTTAGCATGAATCCTTTCACCCTTCGTGACCTCTCAATAATTTTCCATCCACTGACCCCTCAGTCTGCTCATTAGCTATAAATCTGCTCTTGTTCCTGCTGTTTTTGCAGTTGAGGCCAATCTCCGCTCCCTGTTTCAAGAGTCTTGGCACTATTGTGGCAGTCCTGAAGTCTCCTTTAGTGTCTTAACAAGTGTCAGAATAGTTTTTTGCTTTAACACCATATAATCTCTTTTATCATATAATGCCTTCTCATTAAAATGAAGAGGATAATGAATAAAGTAAGTTGGTAAATTGACAGGAAACTTTCAAGTTGCACTGCCCACATGGAGAAACTACAGAGAGGAGAGTATTGTATTGAAGAGAGATTTCCTATTATATAAAGAGATGACCTATGAAAAGGACATTTCAGATTGGAGGATAAAGGTCAAAAGCCTGGAAGTGATAACCTAGAAATAATATTAGACAAATGTCATCATTCTGTCAAAATAAATGAAGTGAGGCTGAAGCCAATGGATGAGGGTACACAAAGAAGAACCACGACATTTCAAACCTGTTGTGGAAAACAGGAAAAGCTCCTAGTCAAATGCAAAAGTGAAGAACTGAGCTCAGCAGCATTTCACTCATAAGACGTAAAGTAGTACCATAAATATTTTAAGGATACAGCTATAACCTCCGTAGTTTGATCCAGTGTGTGAATTGGAATTTATCATTGATCAGCCAGTATGTTAGTGCCATCCAGAGTTAGAGACCATTTTCATTTTAAAAATTTAATAAAACACTTATTTAAGAATTTAAAAATCTTTCTTTAAATCATTATGTTTTAACTTGAACTTTGACACTGAGAATTTCATAACATATTTTGTGTCATATCTTTTTTTAGTGTTCTCTTCTTGCTTATAGAAATCCAATCATTTAACTCTAATCCCTCTAGTGCACAAGTTGCATTGTTGAATACTTTTATGATATTCATTGCAATCCATCATATTATTTAGAGCACCTACATAATATATTTTCATGAACTTGAAGCTTTTAAAATATTATGATGACCGTGCGTACCTGTGACTTCTGTTCTGTGTAAGTCCCAAGAGGCAGATACTCTGAGAAATGGATTGTTTATGAAGGAACAAAAATACATTTACATTTAGAAAACAAACACAATAGAGAAAAAGCCTTCAGAATAAACTTTCCATCCTTCAGCTTTATGCCCCATATTCTTTGTGAATTACTTTCTTTTCTTTCCATCTTACCTCCTTCCCTAAACCGCTCTCATACTAAATAGTGCAGTTCTTTGTAAGCCAGTAAGCCTTCTCTCTCCGTGCTCACCCTCTTGCAACTGCTGTTCCCTGCCTAGAACTCACCCACCACTGACTTCAAGTGCATACGCATTGTGCACGTACGAGGGATTTGCCCCAAAAGACATTAAGTATGTGATTTTCTTTAATGAGAGTCATTGTCAACTGTGTCACAGAAAATCACCTTACAATTAAGGAAGTCCACCTTTTTTTGAGAATTGTACTCTTTGGCTTTAGAGAAGTTAGAATTCCTAAGTACAGGGGAGAAGTGCCAATATCTGTCTTACTCAGAAAAGGATCTTGTCCTCGTTTCCTCAGACCATGTAACTACGATAGGCCATAATAAGTCCTACAGGCTGGGTGGCTTAAACAACAGAAATTTATTTTTTACAGTTCTAGATACTGGGAAGTCCAAGATCAAGGTGCCAGATACTTCAGTTCCTGGTAAGGACCCTTTTCCTAATTTATAGACAGACACCGTTTTCTGTCTTCACGTGGTGGAGGAAGCGCACTCGGTCTCTTCATCTCTTACAAGGGCAACGATCCCACCATTGGCTCCACACACATGGCCTCAGCCACACTCAGTTACCTGCCAAAGGCCTCAACTTCGAATACTGTCACATTGGGGATTAGTGCTTCAACCCTTAAACTGTGTGGTTATGGGGGACACATTTCGCACATAGCACCAGCTACCCATGAGTTAGGGTCACTGAGGCATTCTCGTCCCACATATTGTGGTTGTATATAAGTAATGAAATGAAATAGATGCATGTGCTCAGGAGTCAGAAATGTCAGCTTTGTTGAGCTTGATGTTTGCGAATTGTCTTTTCCTTAAAAATGCTGCACAGTGTTCTCATCAGACACATGTGGCATCAATGGAGTGGAGGGTTCAGTCGCCACCCCTGGTATGAACTGAGTTGTGTCTCCCCCAAATTTATATGTTGAAGTCCTAACTTTCAGTACTTGAAACTGTGACTTTATTTAGAGATAGGGCCTTTAAAGAGGTAATTAAGGTTAAATGAGGTCATATGGATGGATCCTAATCTAATATGGGTGGGGTCTTTATAAGAAGAGAAGAGTAAGACACAGATGTGCACAGAGGAAAGAGGAGGTAGCTATCTATAAGCCAAGGAGGGAAGCCTTGGAAGAAACCAACCCTGCTGACAAGTTGATCTCGAATTTCTAGCCTGTGAGACGTACATTTCTATTGTTTAAGCCAAGCATCTATGGTACTCTGTTATGGTCACCCTAGAAAACCAACACACCTCTGACCACCGCACCTGAAACTCTGGTAAGTCTTCACTGAAGCAGGCAGCAATTGCTGCCTTAGGAAGACGCCAGAGGCTTCTCTCCCGTTTCTAAGGCATCTCACACTCAAGAAATAGTCCTTTGGCACTCAATGGCTCCGATAGCAGGAAACCTGGGTTCTTTCAAACTCACACCCATAAAGCAACAGAAAATTGAAAGATCTTTAACTTGAAAAGCCCAGTTAGATGTGAATCATTCCATACGTGTTACACTGGGGAGTGGATAACTTTCCCCTAGGATTCCCTACACCTACACCAGGGGTGAATCTGCTTTAGCACATGTGGACTCTATAGGGGCCGGGTTCTCTCTTCGCTGAGCATTACTCGGCATTTAGTGTCCTGATTTTGTTTGTTTTTTTGTGGTCAAAACATCTATATATAAATAACCTGGACCACATTGACTTACCTCCAGAGACTTGAAACTCCAGAAGAAACCCAAAGTAACGGAGGGAAATACTGCCAACGGCCTACTGTCCTTTCTACAGTTATTAGCATGTGTAGCTCAACTAACACACTCCCAGAATGGATTTGAGCTGCACTATTGTATCTACTCAAGCTATGTAGAATGATAGTCTAGTTATATTCCTAAATTCCAATTGACCCATTAATATATAAGCTCCATGAGGACAGAAGCTGTGGATTGTTCCCAAGGTCTGGCATAATGTAACCTGGCACATAGTATACTTTAAATAAACATTTTAAAGGTTATAGTGTCAACATAAAACAAAATATTATAGTCTTTGTTTTAGATATAATACACTTCCACTTACAATTCTGCGTATAATCAAGTAGAACTGGTTATGATGGTAACCATCTACAGAAATGCTTAAAATATTTTGAGGAAAACAAAAGAAGTTATGATGCTTTGAGCTGATATAAAATTGACTTGCTTTTGTTGGAAAAGAACTAGACTCACGAGGTTGAAGTAGGAAGAAATGGGGGAGGGCTTTGGAAAGCATAAAGGAAGTTACTCTTTACGAGACAGGGGCTGGTTCCCGTGGGTGCTGCAGACCTTCGCTGGAGGCCCTTCCGGGCCTTTCCACCGCTCAGCCCCAGCCTTGCTTTGCAGGTCCCTTCTGTCCTTCATTCTTGCCCTGTGTGTGGACACACAGTCCTGGGATTCCTGCTGTGTCCGTGCCCTGTTGTGGTATCCAGGGATGAAGCACAGTCTTCCCCGCTTCCTGCTGTTACCGCAATAAGCCAGACACGGCCTGTGTGTGTCGGCCTCACCGCGAGCTGAGCCTTGTTGGCTTAAAAGCCAGGGCCAAACTCAAATTTTTACACATCCAATTATTTAAAAAGAGCTCAAACACGCAGACTTTTAGCCATTTAGAGCCTGCCTGCTTTACATACCCTGCCAACCCTCACCCCCCCCACCTGCCTGCTGGCAGAGGATACGGTGACCCCCGAGTGCCGCCACCCCTCTGCGACCTGGAAACTCCCTACCTGCTGCGGAGTGCTGTCACCTGCAGAAGGAGCCTCCCGTCTGATCCCCTTGTCCCGTGGGGCTGCCTTGCCCTCCTCCCCTTCCGGATAGTGGCCCTGTCACTGTGGCCCCCCGGACAGGCTGTCACCGGGAGGAGCGTCCCCTGTCACGCAGCCCTGTCCGAGCGCCATCGAACAGAGCTGTAAGTAACCACCTCCTGTGATCGTCTCTTTTTCTTCGATCGGCCCCTAAGTCCCTAAAACCCCTGTATTTCTGCTCCATTTCATTTTTTTAATTTTATAATTTTAGCTACATTTTTAAAGGTACGATGAGCTTTTTCACCTTTTCTAGAAAGGCGTTTGTTGCAATTGCACAGCAATATTAGACAGGGGCCGCTCACGTGATCCTGGGAAGCTACGGCTTTGGTGTCAAAGCAGACGGTCTCGGACGGTCTTTTATGCACAGGCTGCCCGCGTTCCCGGGGCTCTGGTGCCGCCCTGCCTCCATGTGGCCGGTCTGGGGTTTCTCAGGCGTGGTCCCCGTCAATGGCCACGGTAAAGTCTTCCACACGGTCTTGTCTCACTGAGCCTGAGTAGACAATCGAATGAGCTTCTAAGGCAGTCATCAGGGCAAAAGCCAGGGAGGAATTTTCCATTGATCAAACTAAATGAAAATTCTTCATTAGTAGGACATTTTTGATGGGCATTGGTATGAAAATGACAAGGACGACAGACAGGACAGCAAGAGGTGAACATCACAGATTGCTTGTTGCTGAAAAACGCACCTCTTTACCTAGAGAAATTGCAATTTTATTTTAAAAGCTTTTCAAAAAATTTACATGTGAAAAAATATAACATTCCTAGTATTTTTATAGCTCTTTCGATCTTGATCCCTGACCTAAAATTCCTGACCTATTTCTGTGATATTAGCCAGAGATTAGACTTCTATACATACTGTTATTCTAAGTGTATCTCTCCTCCACAGACTTACGCCAACCTCATCTTTTGAGAAATATATTCTGACCCTTTTCTTCATGAGTCTCCTTTTACAAGCAATAGGTCTACAGAACTCAGAGGGTTTTTTGGGGGGGAAACTTTTAGATTGAGGACAATACTTTTCTCTAAGCATAGACCATACCCAATCAATTCATTTATTTCCCCATAAGAAGATAATGCTAATTAGAAATGGCATCTGTTAGGAAAACATTTATGATGCAATATGGAAAATCACTTGTAAATAAATGTGTTTATTAAAAACTACAGTGGAGTTTTTAATATTGGCACACTGTGCTAAGAGGTTTCTTCTCTGACTACAGTCAGAGAATAGCACCACAAGGTGATATGTGAGTAAAATTTCAACAGATGTTTCTAAGGGATGTAAGTAAAGACAGGAAGAAAGGAATCAAAGAAATAGATTTAAAAACCCCAAATGGTGTTAGGACAATTAGAAGTAGCTTGGGCCCCTTGGAGCAAATAGCGTAGAGATGAGAGTAGTTGGAGAAAGCAAGTGTAGCTTCAGTTGAGAACTTTGGGACTCATTGGCCTTAATTATACAATTGTAAAATATACACACACAAAAAAAAAAAAAAAAACCACAATGGAAAATAAACTGGATGAATTTTGAAAGAATTTTGTACATTTCATCAATGTATGTGAATTCAAAAGTTATATTTTTCACAAAATTTATGTTAACTGTCTTTCCCAGTGCCCAGCGCAGTGCAGAGCTTAATGAATTTTTATTGCATGACAGAAACATTTCCCACAGCTACTTCCAAACTTAAGGTCCCTATGTATTAATTTCCCATTCACTTTGCATGCTCTATCTTACTAAATATACCTTGTGTGAAATATAAGTTAATCTTGCTATATAGGGGGACATAATCTCTTTGTTTCCCCGTGTGGCTCTAAAAGGCAGGATTTCTAAACTTTGAGTGAAATTTGAGGAGGTAGATTTTGCATAGAACTTTCTGATAGATAAAGCTGGCCACGATGCGATTGTGAGCCGTTATACAGTAATGAGCCTCTCACAATTCGTTTCCACGAAAGGCTAAAAGATGTCCTCTCTCTGCAGTTTAAGGAAGCTTATGTAGATTCATTCCAGGGCTTTTCCAAATATGATTTCTTTTGAGCTTTTTGACTGTTCTAAACACAGAATGCTTGGAAATGGGACCTAATTCTATTATTGGCTTCTCTTTTGCAGTCTCCCTGTTATGCCCTGTTAAACTCAAAATCTGCTCTCTGACCCTGCAGAGGACATTCTTCCTTGCGATGATTGTTAGTTGCTAGGGATGAGACATAATCTTATACCATAACCAAATACCTCAGCGTGGACAGTATTCTTCACTGTAATTTTCATGATTAAATGGTAAAATGTCAGATTCTAAACAAAGTAATTTCTCAGACTGTGCCTTTCCTTTTCAAGAGTTATTTTACTCTGTATGGACTAAAGAACATCTACTTCGTTGTATAAATGTATCTGTATTAAGAAGAAATACCACAAAGTTTTTTCCTTAAGTTTGACTAACCACCACCGTATTTGTAAAGGTGTTGTCTGGTGTCTGGAAAGCAGGAGGCTACTAAGCAGCACGAGGGGCATGAGGGATGTGCGAGGAGAAGAGATGAAGTGGGAAAAGCAGGGCCTGAATCAGATCAAAAACTCGCCTCCTGTTGCCTGAGTCTTGCCTTGCGGGAACTCTGCTAATGGCTCAGCATTGACCTCCTGGGTTCCTGCTCTCCCACATTCACGCAGACACAAACGGGCAGCAAGATCAGAAGGAACCACAATAGAGCCTTCTGCTTAACGGGAGGTCTAGAGGCTCTAAACAGCTTGAGCAAAAAAAATACTGAAGTACTTGTGCAAGCAACAACTATCTTCCTAACATTTGCAACTTTTGTAAAACAAATTTAAGATAAAGACATGATTCTGCATTCTTTTTTTTATTATGCTCATTTCCTGAATGCCACTTATTTAAGTTTTATGTTTGATTAGTTTAGAATTACACGCCTTTTATACGGCTTGGTCAATTTATCTTTAGGAAACTGATGCTTCCCCAAGGTCATAGCAAATATATGCTGTTTGTTTGCAAGGATGTGTCGCTGAGAGCAAAATGTTAACATCAGTCAGAGATCACCCCATCAGAGTTTATTCCTGAAGGTCTGAATCTCTATGTTAGCTGCACTAATGGCAAAAACAATATGTTATTTTCTTATATAACAACAATAAAATGCTACTTAGCACAACATTATACAAGCCTACTTAGTTTCTAGTCTCTTCTGTAATATCCCCCACAGCATTGTATATTTCCTAGCCTAAGTTCTGCTCTATTACAAATATTAATGGAAAATAATTACACACATCTCTGCCAGATAGACCATTACTTTCAATTCCTTTTGAGTCATTTAAACAAATAGAATGGATCTTCCTTGATCATTTAATTATTGGGTATAATTACTTAAAAGTTTATAAGAGGTCTTCTTGTGGTCACTGAAGAATAGATCATAAATCAAAATCTGTATCTTTAACATTCAATATTTCCCAAGATTAACATAGAGACCAGAAAAAATAGATTCTGTTATATAAGCATATTATTCCCCAAATGCTTTGCAAAAATTCATGAAGGCAGGAACTTTGCTTTATTAACTGCTTCATCTGCATCACCTACAAGACTGTCCAATGCTTAATAGGAATTCAATGCATATCTGTTGAATGAATGAAAAAAATATAATTTAATTACATACTTGAGCCTGCATTTAACACAACTCAGACTTTTTAATATGAAACCCAGAAGTGGAGCTAGAGAGGTATTTGTTTACTGTTTTCACTTTTGATTTAACAGTAAAACGATAAGACCAAGTCATGTAATAGGGGGGCATTTTTTGAAATGTTTTTGCTGGTTTTGTTAACGTTGTAAAGGGCTTAGCAGAGCCAGGCCAAGGTGGGCTGCTCAGGACTCGTATTCTATCATTGCACCAACAAGGAGATACTAAATATTTACTGTGCATCCATTTCTGAGAGAGAAAACAAAGAAGTATAAGGTTATCTCTGCCCTCAAGCTTATCCTCTACCCTTATCTCTACAGTCCCTTTGGAGGGAAGTAACACGTGCATGAGGGACCACCGAATAGTATAAAACAAAATAATGTGAAAAGATAAATTACCTAAGAAATAAAAATCCTAAATAAAAGTGCAACACAAAATGTTTCTCTTGTTGTTCAAGCAGAGTAGCAAGGACTTGTGTAAGCCAGAAGTGGCCACTGGCTGCCCACAGGCAGGACTGCAGACTAATTTTGTTTTGCCTGCACAATTTCATGTAGAAAAAGAATCAATATTTAAATATTAAAGATTTTAGATGAAAATATATTTATAAACCTTCTCTTGGACCAGCCTGTTTCTGGAGATCACCGGTGGCTGTCACCTTTAGAGATACTGATGCCTTCACACCAAACGAGACTACTTTATTCATTTTTGTCACTTTCCTTGAAAGCATCCGAGTTTGCTACTCTAATGTTATATCACAAACAGTGACTCCAGACTCAAGTGTTTCATTTGAACTTTGTGAAACACAGGACAGGGATGCCCAGGGTCTCTTATTTCAGGGTAACTCGAGCGACAAGGTTTTTAGGAAGGTAGGTTCTGAAAAGTCAAGTGGGTATTGTACATCTGTGCTTTCTAAGTAACAAGAATGAGCTAGAAAACTGGAACCACAATTATCTACTATTTTGCGATTTGTGATTTTTGCTGTTATTTCAGTTTTTGAAGTTTAGCATATCATTAATTTATACAAAATTTGCTCTTAGGAGGAAAAGTAATATTTTTTACACTGAACTTTTGTTGATATTAAAATTCTAAGTGGTTTATAATTTAAACTGAAGGAATAAACGAGTAATTCTTTAATTTGTTCATACCACCTTCCTCTCCAAAGCCATGCAGACCTCACCAGCCTTCTGGATTTCACCACTGATTTATTCTATCTGTCATTTAGATTTCTCTATTCTGTGTTGGCTTGTTGTTGTTATAGAAACCTTCGCTGAAATATAATCATTTGTAAAATGAATGTGGTGGAAAGAAAGGCAAGGAGAACTGGACTTCCGTTTGTCTTTTGCCAGCCCATGATCACTGTCTACTCTACTACTAGGAAACACCTAGTTTTCTTGTTTCCAGTAATATATACAGATGGAGAAAAAGAAACCTAAAATATGGTTCTTTATGGAACAGAGGTGTGCTGCAATTCAGGTTATTGATGCTTTGTGTCTCAGAAAAAAAACTCCAAGATAAAGTAGTGCATGTTTTACCACAGGGAGGTGAGGAAACTTATGTCAGCAATATTTTACTGTTCGGGGAATTCTGACATTCAGAGGAAGCCATTCAAGTTCAGTCAATCGATGTAAAAGTGCTCTCTCTCTCTCCTCCTCTCTCTTTGCAGTTAGGGTATCGCTGAAAGTAACAATTGCTTCCAAACATTCTAGTGGCTTTCAATTATCAACTAATGTAGTTAATCAAAGTTACAATTACTGTGCTAGACATTGAACCATAAAATGTAGATAGACTCTCTCTACTTTGAGAAGCCCACAACCCAGGGAAAATACAGGCAACTAAACAGGGAATTTAAAAGCCAGTACTCTCAGTAGTGAAATGGGTATTAAGGGAATAGAGAAGAAGCACACATAACTTCATCTTGAGGTAGACAAAGAAAGCTTGCTGGAGTTGAGGAATATATGCACTATACCTTAGGATATGAAGAGAGGGTCAAATATTGCTATATAGGCTGAAGATTACACATGCTGTTGGTAATGAAAGACTCAAGCATGTTAGGATATTTGAAATTTTATTGGTAAGGAAAAATTGTCAACCAGTCTTGATGACTTAATGGATGTGGGATGAGATGGAAAGGGAAGTCTAGGATAACTCCTAAGTGTTTGGGTGACTTTTGGTAAAATTATCTGTAAAGGAGCTTGTAGAAGAGAAGGTATTTGGTAACAGCAAAGACCATAATTTGTCTTAAATGAAATGTCTATGGATTAGCAAGTGGAGATGTCTCCCAGAACATTGGAAATATGTATCTGGAGCTCATAGGAGACATCACGGTTGAAGATGTAAATTCGAATGTAACAAGTACAGCAGTCGTATCCATAAGGTCACTTACAGACAGGCCCACAGAGGGAGAAAAAAAGAAGAATGAGTACAGGTCTTAGGATCCAGAAAAGCCGAATTTAATAGCTAGAGAATATGTCCTAATAGCCAAGAAAGATAAAAGAATCAATAAAGCTATAGAAGGAAGCAATTTAAACAGAGTTCTGAACATCATGTATTGAATTTAAAGCTAGGACTCACTCATGACCTTCAAGAAGGCAGGGTCAGTGCAGGGAGTTGATGAGTTAGATTGCTCTAGCTGAGAAAGTTAGAATGAAATAAGAGAATAGAGACAGCAAGGGCTTACTTCTTCAAAGGAGCATGGTCCTGAAGAGTGGGAGAAATAAGGAAGTGGAAAGAATGAAATATTAGACAAAAAAGAAAGAAAAAGAAAAGAAATAAAGCCTTAAGGGAGCAGTGGCTGTAATTAGACTATGTTTTTGGTGTGTAGGGAACCAGATGGTTCTTACCTTTGCTGATCACCCTGGAGCTGTGTACTAGTTGTGTAGGTGTGTTTTACAAAGCACCACAAACTGAGTGGGTTACAAAACAGAAATTTGTTGTCTCACAGTTCTGGAAGCTTGAAGTCTGAGATGAAGTTGTGAATTTCTTTTGATTCTGCAATATTTCTCTTAGTAATCCTAACTTATTGCCCTACTACTTACTCCTCCCTATATGGGTAAAGTGAATTGTCTGAACTAATCACACAAAAGTCTTCACTGTTCTTTTTTCTCTTCAATCTAGACACAGATGGGGACTTGGGGGAGTTAGCAGACCCACTTGGCTTCGACTTCAATGGAATCACCACTTTCATTAGCTTTATCAGTAAATCAGCTATTGGTAATAGTTTTATTTCTCAACCTAAATTCCAAAGCATAAGGAAGAGAGCAGGGTGTAGACACATTGTAGTTTTCTTAATGCTACAACACTGTTTCTCTTCTCTTTCCTTCTCAGCATTCTACTAACTGCTTGTTCTCTCTTTTTTTTAATTGCAGTCAGATGCTCACCATGGATATCTTTTTATTAAAAAAAATTGCTATTCATGATAGACTTTTTACCTTTCTACATTGCAGTATAAATCTTTGTTTATTTAAAGTGCATTTTTTGGGTGTAAAATGACTGTGTTAACTCATTTATTCACTCAGCTAGTCATTTATTCAGCAGCTATTTGTTAAACCCTATATTGTGCACATTTGCTATTCTTTTGGCTATTTCTGAGAAATTCTCTGATTTATATTCTAGGAGGAAAATCAACCATTTTCCTTCTCTGTCCCCTGGGAGCTGAGGCATATGCAAATGGCCTAAGGGTGGCTAATTGGATATATTCTCTGAGATTTTGAATATGAAGAAATGGATTCAAAATGAATAGAGTGAAGAACTGATTCTGGAAACGAGTAGAGCGGCAGCCATAGCCTCCTACAAGGGTGTCTGAGCCAGCAGTGACAGGGAGAGCACCTTGGGGCTGGCACCACCAGGGTGGAACCAGACTCGGGTTCTGGGCATATGGCGATGGCAGCAGGCAGTGGTGCCATCCCAGGGTTGATAACTTTTGGCCTGATTTTGATTTCACTTCTGACTGCATAGATTTCCTTTGTTGGGGCCCCAATTTTTCAGCTTCCCCAGAAATTTTATAAGCTCCTGAATACCCAGTCAAAACTTTTCATTCTTACTTAAATCAACCAAGGTTTGTCTTTGTTGCCTGTAATTTAATATAATGATTAATATGTGGTAATATGAGATAGTATTAATCATAAGTGCCAAACATTATGTTAACTACTAAGGAAATAAAAAATAATAGTACCAGGCATGGTCATAAAGAGTTAAAAATATCCAAAGATTCCCTCACAGAGAGTTCACAGCTTAAGATTCTCAGTCAATATAAAGAACCTCTGTAATTTGTTGAGTGTACGTTTATAAGGCCTAGCTGGATAAAAAATTCTGCCTAACTAGATTTAGAGATTTTAATAGAATTTTGGGGATGAGGGTTTTCAGAAGGGTCACAGCCGAGCCTCTACATATCATTGAAAAAATTGCAGCATTGTAGATTCTTCGAGTGGCAGTGACCCCAAAGAGACCATTGAATCCAAACACCTACTTGAATTATGAAACTTAAGAAAATATTTTTATGCTCAAACTGGTATAGGCTAGTAATTATCAGGGTTGTGGCCTATCGCTATATGTATGTATATATATTAAGCAACTCGGACTTTCTTCGATACATTGCAATTATAGAAAGATTCCAGGCCAGAATATCCATTAGCCAAGACGGGTGGTGGAGCCGTGCTTCGCTGAACAGGCACTGAGCGTGGAACAGAGCGACTTCAATAGCCAAACTGCACTTTTATGCTTTACTGCTGCTTCTCACATATCCGTAGTTTTGATCACTGTAAATGTAATGTACTTTTGTTGAAATCACGATACAAGGGAGTTCAATTTAGCCGCTGCTCTTCATCTCACAGTTGAATTATAAAGTGGATCAAGGTTCTCTTGAATAGTCACAGCAGTTGTATTAGTTAAAAGTTGGAGGACAAAGACAAATTCAATTACATCAACATGTGAGAATTAATCTTTTCTGTTAATCTTCAAAATTTCTACATTACCTTTCGCTGTTACAGTGAAAGTACATCTGGGTTTGATCCATAAACTGGTTTTCTAGCAGTTATGGAGAAATTCTAACTATATCAAGCATTACATACATGCTTTTGGAGAAAATAGTGAATTCATCAATGGTAATATTTTGTTTCATTTGCAAGAAGAAACTTATTCAAGAAGAAAGTTACCCTCAGGTGATAACTGCACACCTGAGTAATTCTTGTATCCTTTGAAATACTCATTGCTTTAGTGATAGACCATTAGTTTCAGAATATTCTTTCATATTGAAATGAACACTGTAGGAATAACCTCAGTGGCTGTGTTTTTAAACTAATAAAGCTACAGTCACTTGAGTGGGAGCTTATTACTGTGCCAGATTCTCTGCTAAGCACTCTTTTATATATATTACCTCTTTTAAAGATTGTCAGCTGGTTCAGGCACTTGTTTTTCAAATCAGTCACCTAGCTCAGGTATAGTCAAACTCAAATTCCATTCCTTCATTATTTCTACAAGTTTTCCCATTCTTCTATGTCCATTGCCATTATTGGAAATTTAAACACGAATTATGCGCAAGAATAAAAGCCACTTTTTGTGATGTAAAGGACATTGAAAACTAAGGAAGGAATAGAGTGGGAGGGGGTGACGGATAAAACCTACCTATGGGTACAACATACACTATTCTGGTGACCGGGACGCTAAAAGCCCTGACTTCAGCCTTGTATAATTCATCTATGTAACAAAAAACACTTGTACCGTCTAAATCTATTGCAATTTATAAAAAGAATAATAAGCCACTTTTTAAAATTTTCACAAACTAAAACCAACCTTGTTACTCACATATCTGCATCGGAGCATGTGATTTATAATTTCCAGAGCAGCATTACTCCACACAGAACAACAGTGCAGGGAAGCACAGCCTTGATGTCTTTGGATAGAAACATAATACAGTCATGTGCTGCATAACAGCATTTTGGTCAACGATTGACTGCATATGTGACAATGGTCCCGTAAGATAATAATGCCATACTTTTCACTAGACCTTTTCTATGTTTAGATATGTTTAGATGCATAAATACTTATCATTGTGTTACAGTTGCCTACTGTATTCAGTACAGTAACATGCTGTACAAGTTTGCAAGGTAGGAGCCATAGGCTACCATCTAGGTTTATGTAAGTACACTCTACGATGTAGGCGCAATGACAAAATCACCAAGGACACATTTCTCAGAACATATCTCTGTCATTAAGTGACACATGACTGTATACCCACATTTGACTCCCAGCTTGCCTGAAATTGTCAACTGAACAAGTCATTTTAAATCTCTATTTGGGGAGGTGTCCATGAAAAAATGATAGAATTAAAATAAACGTTTTCCAATGTCTCTTTTATCTCTCACATCTGTAATGCCAGGCCATGGCCCAGCAATGATGTGTATTCAGCCTTAACCTATCTACTTGAGAAACTCAGAGGCATCTCAAGTTGCTATGTGATCTAAACCAGTCTCTTTCTCTCAAGATCCAATCTAAAATTCCTAAATTGATCCTTGATGAAACCACTTGCCTTATAAAAGAAGCAAGAATTGGAAATATCTTAAGACTTTTTCTCCCTCTCTTAGAACATCTAGTCCATTACCAAACCCTCTCAATTCAGTTCCAAAATCTTTCTCAAGTCTACTCCATTCACTTTTTTCCATTTTCATTTTCTCTGTCTCAATTCAGGGAATTTCCAATCCTCCCCTCCCCCACCAAGGTTTCTCACAGTAGCCTCCCAATCCAGCTAGCTTTCCTAATACGAGGTCTTCCCACCTAATTCTCACAGTGTTATGACGATCAAATTTCTCCCCTGTCATTTATAGAGCCCTGATTAATCTCCCTGCCAATATCCCACATACTTCCTTTGGTACATAATATTGATTTCTGTGATTTCACTAAATTTCTCACCATCACCTCCAACCAGTCAACATGTTTTTTCCTTTAGTTTTCTCTGTGCCTGGGAATTCCTTCTCTTTTACTCATTTCTTCAGCTGGGTTATTCTTGTATGTCCTTCAAGATTCAGCTCGGAAACAGCCTCTTCTAGGGAGAGTTAACAGGCTAGATTAAGGGCTCTTCTGAGTTGTCCTAACACCCTATACGTGTCTCTTCTGTTGTCCTCGTCACACTGTATATGTTTACTAAACTGTCCTCATTCTTGATTTTCAAACTTCTTGAAAACAGGGATTATATCATTCATCCCTATCTTCCCAGTGCTTAGCGTGTGGTAGTTTTTCAATAAAAACATGCTGTTTTAAAATGAAAATGCACTGGATATTTCCAAGATCTTAAATAAGTGGGGACGAGAGCAATACAATATTGAGTTATTTAGTTTCCAGAAGTCTGTATACAAAACCTAACTGAGGTCCCAGTACCATATGGTGGTAAGCTTCAGCCCATTTCTTCCACTACCCACTGATTAGCTATAAACTCTGCATGACACAAAACCAACTACATGAGGACTTGAAACGATGAACAAAATCAGGCAGATCGTAGAGGCAGGTAAAATAAAACAAAACAATTCTCTCAAGGTTGTGTTCCAAAAATAGGTCCCAGTCAGGGAGCACCGCTGTGGAGGTAAAAATGCTGATAGAAATCACGGTGTCCTTTGGGTCAGAGGAAGCAGGGGAAGGACCCTCTATGGTGCTGGAGAATGAATGCAGAGAGGAGGGAGGAGAGGGAGAAAACCAGATAAAGAGATCCTCTAACTCTATTTGTCAGCCCACACAAGCTCCAGACTAACCTCTGTCTACACATGTGTGAGTCAGACTCAAATCAGTGTAGCAAAGACTGAAGAACTAAACTGAGATTGGAACAAACTCACATGAGTGTGACAGAATTTAGAGTGTAGACCCGGCAGGACTGACTGCCTTCTAACAGAATCCAAAGTAACTTATTTGCTCAAGGTGAAAATCAAAATCATTCAATGTTGAAAGAACTAAGGACATTTATTCTCAGTTAAAAACGAATAAAAAAATGTTATCTACAATGTAATCCCAGATGTTGAAATTATCAAATACAGAAAATGACTTTAAAGCAGACTTTATTCACCATGAGGTAAATTACAAATTATTTGAAGTATAAGATAAGATTAAAAAAGTCATATTATAAAATGCTATTTGTTTTCTCTTAAGTTCCATAAGTTTTCAAATTTATTAGTGTATATTTGCTCACTATGTTCTTTTATTAAGCTACTAATTGTTATTGTGTTTGTAATTATTTCTCTTTTACATTCACAATTTTATTTCCATGTTCTCAATTATTTTTATTCCTCTTTGCAGAGATTTGGACAACTTAATGGTATTTCCTAAGAAACATTTTTTTAATAAAATTTTGTTAATTTTCTCTATTGATTTTTCTTCTGTTTGTTATTGTTTATATTATTGACCTCTGCTCTTACAGTTATTATTTTCTTCCTTCTGTCTCTTTTGGGTTTGCTCTTTTGATTTTTTACTAACTTTAATATTGGATACTTTGATAATTTTTTAGAATTTATATTGTTTCGGCTAAATATATGTAAACTTATTTATTTTCTTATTAGGCCTTCCTTATCAGCTAATCCTTATACTTTTGAAATGCAGTGTTTTCCTTTTCATCTGATTCTAAGTATTTTAACTAATATTTATGATTTTATTTATAAAACATATATATTTAATAACAGCATATGTATATGTTCAAATAAGATGTATATTTACATTTACACATATAATTTATATGTACATATTCATGTTTAATTTTTTCAATTTTTATTTCATTATCACTATAAAAAAACCTTGTAGTTGTTGATTTTGGCAAATTTGTTGACATTTCCTTCTGAATATTACATGTACAGTTGTTTGTTTTCCAAATATACTCAAAATGGATGTATTGTTTTTAAGAAATAGACTATATGTACACACACACATGCATATGTTTAAAGATTAACAGTGGTACTATTTTTTATACTTTTAGTTAGTTTGATACATATCTCAAATGAGTGTAAAACTATCTCCATACACATTTACTAACTTATCTGTTTTTCCCGTAGTTCTATCAACTGTTTTATATATTTTGAGACTCTTCTGTTATGTTTTTATACCCATTTGATTTATTATTCTTTTACTATTTGATGCCATCTGCTCTTTCTCAGTTTTTACATTTAATGCCCTTCTATCTGAAGCTTTCTTTTTTGTATTTTCATCTATTATTTTCGACTCTTACATATTCTTTTATTTCTTCTAAGACAAAACATTGCTGGATTATTTTTTACAATGTGATCTGAGAGTCTGTTCTTTTGAGTTATGAGTTTAGCTCAACTATGTTGAAATTATTATGCTATTAGGACTTATTTTGCAATTTACTTTGCATTTTCTATTTACCATATTTGTTTCTTTTATATTTTTCCTTTTTTTGTTTAGTGGTTTTCTTTCTTTTCTACATGACAAAAACTGCATTAAACTATTAATTTACTTATGTTTGCAATATATTTTATATAATTCCTCTTGATCTGTTTGTTTTCTTGCTGCTGTATTTTCTTTGCATCTCTTAAGACTTCTCCGTGCGATGTGGTCAGCAGCCTCGTGTGGATCCTGAGCGTGAGTTCTACAGCCCGTGCTGCCCTGGAAGACAGTTCACTGCTCCCTCCCATGTAAATGGTGATTTGGCCAAGTACAAAACATTAGGTTCAGACTTTGTCTTTAACATTTTGAAAAGATTATTCTTTTACTTAATGTTAGAATGTTCCCTGTTAGTTTTATTGTAGACTATATAATCTTAAAAAGCTTTTAGAATTTTCTTTTACACTTATTTTAAACTTATATTTTGAAGTGGTCTTGAGACTATGTGGTTGTTGGACCATTATTTTCTTAGTTGTTATTTTAATACCTTCTTCCCCTCTCCTTACTTATTTGTGTCTAGAACTTCAGGTATGAGGACACTGATATGCCTACTACTTACTCCACACACCTCAATTTTCCTTTTGTATTGCTAATTTCTTTTATCCTTTTTTATTTTCTTTGGGAGATTTTCTTGAGATGATATTCCAGCTATATGCATTCTACCCTTCCTCTTAGCTAGTATTTTTTTTTTAACTCAAATATCATAATAGGGACTTCATTTGTGTCTGCTTATTGTTACCATTATTTACCTTTAACTCTTTTCAGGGTATTTTAGACCTATTTATTATTTTCTTTAAATCTCTCAGTTACATTAATTCCGTTTTGTGTAATATAAACTATCCAGTTTGTAATCTTACCTTTCTATGCATTTTGATTCCTTAGATTTCTTATTATTTTTACCCTCAACTCAATTTCAGCCACCTTAGGTAGTTATATGAAATAAAGGAGGGTAAAAGTTTAGTTTTCATTTTCATCATTTTTGGAACGTAAGGGATGAGGTTGTGAAATACTCTCGGCGCAAAGAGACCCCAGCACCACAACGGAAATGACATCTCTCCATGGAGGTGGGGTCTTAGTCTGCTCAAGTTTCTATGACAAAGTACCATCGAGTACAGCTTATAAACAACACAAATGTGTTTCTTACAGTTCTGGAGGCTGCAAAGTTCAAGGTTAAGGTGCCAGCAGATTCAGTGTCCCGTGAGGGCTTGTTTTGTTTCATAGGTGGCACTGCCTCTCTGTTCTCCCAGAGGAAAAGTAGAAAGGCCAAAGCAATTCTCTGGGCCTCTTTTATAAGGGCACTAATCCCATTCTTGATGGCTCTGCGTTCATGATCTAATCACCTCCCAAAGACACTACCTCCTGATATAGTCGCATTGGTGATTATGTTTAAACACATGAATTTTGGGAGAACACAAACATTCAGACCTTGCCCTTCAAAATATTGTTGAGACTCATGCTTGGGTATTGTTCTTTTCCAGAAGTTTTTACTTCCCAAATTATAATCCTCTAGCCCACCGTGTGAGGTCAGAGGGTGGGGAAAGCTTTGTCTTGTCTTTCTAGGCGTATTTTAATAGTTCCTCATTCTATACAGCATTGTCTCAGATTCCAGCCAGATCGGGTTAACTCCGTTGCTGTTATGACTCCAATAAATCATTGTGTGGACTCATCCACTCATCCCACCATAGAAGTGAGAAAAGAGCAGATGAGATTTCCTTCATCCAAACCCCTGCTCCAGGAATCAGACTCTAAACTGTCTTCTACCCCAACAGCCATCTCGGACCATACCTGTATTAGTTTTACGTAACAACTCAGATGGGTTAGGACGCGTCCAGACAGCTGGTCAAGTATCATCTCTGGGTGTGTCTGTGAGGGTGTTTCCAGAAGACAGTGGGATTTGAGTAAAGAAGATCCACCCTTCTTGGCATTGTCTAGTCCACTGGGGTCCTAATGAAATGGAAAGGAGGGGACGGTGAATTATCTTTCTTTCTCTCCTGGAGCTGGGACATCCTGCTCTGGACATCTGAGTTCCTGGCTCTGGGGCCTTTGGACTCGGGGACTTACACCAGTGTCTGTCCTCCCACCTGCTTCTAACGCTTCAGCCTCGGACTGAATTACACCACCCGCTTCCTGGTTCTCCAGCTTGTAGATGGTACCTTGTGGGACTCCTTGGCCTCCATAATCCTGTGAGCCAATTCCCGCAATAAATCTCCTCTTTTATATCTGTATATATTTTACTGGCCCTGCTTGTCTGGAAAACCTTGACTAAAACAACAATTTGTCTGTTTTCTTAGTGATTTCTCATTTTTATAGTAGTGTCACAGATATACAAGACTGCATGATTTTCATAACCAAAACAAGAAAGTCATTTATGCATTTAGTCTTTTCAAGAATCATCCTCAAGTCACAAAGACAGATTTTATACAGAACATATTTATGAATTATAAAAACTACATTTTCATGAAGGCCGAAGGTTACTTGCTTAGGAGTTTTAGCAATAGATTTATTAAGTATTAATATTATAACTGAAAAGATTCTTCAATATATATAATAAAGTTTATGGCAATATAAACAAAACACAGTCTGCATTTATATAATTATTTAATTAATTTCCACTTGTTTTATGTTTGGCTTGAAGGCAGATAATATAATAGAGGTAAAATCATGACTTTAGGTACAGAGCAAACTGAGAGAGATTGCTCAGTAAACTTTTCAACTCAGTGGCTCAATGACAATAGTGACAGGTTTTGCAATTAGTTTAGGCTCTTTGTTTCTTGAGGCAACTGTAAAACCTACGGTCATGTATTCACTTTCCAATGAAATCGGTACACATCATAAAAATCGTAGTTGAGTTAATTGGTGCACTGGCTGACAGATTCAGTGAAGAGGCCAAGCCCTGAGCCGTCCAGCTATTGCTTAAACTGCTTTGCTGTGACTGTGCTGGCCAGGATCATTGAGAAGGCTGCGCTTCCCCAAGGCTCGTGTAAGGCACAAATTGAGAACTTGGTATCCAGGGATGTCAATCTGACACTTTTCATAAGCATCAAACACTCACAAGTTACAAAAAATGAAAAGACGTGAGGATATTTTATAAATATCAAGTAATGATGTAATTTTGCTCAGAAGAAGTGAGTAGCAAGGAAACTTTTTGTAACTGGGTAGTAGAAAAAAGCCATGGACGATATAAAATTGATCTATTTTTAAATTTAAACATTCCTTTTTGAAAGTTATTATAGCCTAATGTTTTAAGGTCCAAGAAGTATGGCTCTTCTTCCTCATTTGATCCCAAACTTCTTTTCATCCATTGAATTGGAAATAAACTTTGAACAAGGTTTAAAAAGTTGCCTATTTTGGGTACTCTGGCAAAACAAGGATTCCTGGGGTGTCTATTTAAAAAGCACTCTTCAAAGACAGCAAATGTCTTAGATTAATTATTCTTAAACCTGGATACTTTCCCTTTAGGAGAGTATAAATAGAGCCAATGAACAGTGACTTTGCTCATTTTCAAAATCATCTATAGCAAATGACAGAGAGTATTTTTCAAAACGTACTCAGAACATTAAAAATTAAAAAAAATAAAAGTATCTCAAAATAAAATAGATCATTCTATGTATATGCAAACACTCAAATTTTTCAAGCCATAGTTCCAAAAAACAATATATTTTTCAATTTCTAGGCATTGATTATTGGTCATATAAAGACATTTAAACCATAATCCTATTGCTTGCACACAAAAGAATAGTAAGCCATTGACTATGGTATTAAATGAATTCTAATGTTACATCCAAGCTCTTGTAGAATAATTTTTTTCCTCTTCCTGATATATTGGATTGATTCAAACATATTTATAGCTTTGTGGGGACACTAGAATCTGCAGCTTTCCTGGGAGATTTGGATCTGTCACATTTGGTAAATGGAGATGGATTTACAGTGAAACTAATGAACTTTAAATTTCAGCATCTTTTACCCTTCAATGCCTTTAGAAGGGATCCTAGTAATGTGTTCATGTGGTCATATGTAATTTAAATTTTGCAAAAGTAAGATATGTTGACTGCATTTGGGCAGGACCATTGTGTATTTCCACCTCAGCTTCCCCTCTGCCATGCCTTCTCTCATGCTGGTAACACTGGAGGGTCTTAAACATTTGTGAAATGTGGTCAAGGAGAAGTTGAGTTGGAGACACATTTAATTTCACTGTTATCTCTTTTCTGATCTAATAAATATCTGCACTTATTTCTAATTTCATTTCTATAATGTTGCATTTTTTTTGAAGAGGATCCATAAACTGCCAGTGCTCTGGACCCCTGAATCCTGGGCCCACCCCTGATAGAAACCCTAATAGTCACCCTATTAGGGTTTCTATTCTCACCTTACGGAGAACTTAAATTCTTTAGGCTCCTTTCAATTTTCCCTGTGATCAGGTTTTATTTCCAGCCTGTATCAACTATTTATCTTCTGCTACTAGTAAATTGTATCTCACCTGGCCACATTGGTCTCTCTACACTAAATATTGACTTATTCAAATATTTTCTCCATTGAACATATATATATATATATATATAGTGTGTATGTTCTAAAGAAGAAAATCTCATCATGTCATTTACAAAATGCTAATTTTCATATCCTTAGCATAAATTCCAAAGTCTCTACTATAACTTGCAAGATAATGTGTCTTTCACCTCTCCCCTACTCAACTGTATCCCTTTCCTACCCCAACCACCATACTCTGTGCTGCAGGTGCAGAGAGGCTGATCCTCCACCAGCAACTGCTTCCTACAGAACAAGCCCTCAGGTCTGGCCACAATGTCCAAACTATACTGTCTCTCTAGCCCATTTAGATTAGGGTTGGGTTGGGATGGGTAACCGATCTCATGGGAGTTTTCACTTGCAAAAACCCAAATCTGAGGAACGGGGCCTCTTGTCACATTCTGCTGGGTCTCTGAAATAAGTGCTGATGTAGAAGTGGAAAAGCCAGGCAGGGAAAGCAATGTTTCCACCATGTATAAAGAAAATAGAGCAAAAGAAAGACTGCAGGGAAGACTGAAAAGAGCTGCTGAATGAAGCAGAGATTAAGACCAAGGTGGCCTACAGAAACAGAGAGAGAATCAGCTCAAGACGGCCTGGCTAGGACAGATTCCAGTTCCTCATGTGGCCTGGCTTCCCTCCCTACTCTTGAATTATGTTAGACACCCCTGGATCCTTAACGTACATCCCTCCTTCTTGGTTAGACGTAAGTGAGTTTCTTTACTCATAATGAAATGATCCCCACAAAACTGAAATACACTGGACTCCCATCACTCTGTGATCACTGCACATTCCTCTCTTCATAACCCCTAACTGGAAGGCTCCATGTCACCTTCAAACACTGTCTCCACATCTCACCAAAGTAACCGCTTCTAATGGTGTTTCTGGCCTCACCTTTGGGAACATTATCCCCGGATGCCTTTCCCAAACACTCTGGATCGAGATAAATATGGCACCCCCTTTTTTCTTGTTGATTATTCTGAATGGATAGGAAACAATGTGAGCATACAAACTTATGTTGTTCACAGTCATATTTGCAACACTTGCATAGTGCCTGGTCCATCTGATAGACAATAATTAATATTTGCTATGGAAGGAAAGAAAAGAGAGGGCATCAAAAAAGGGAGGAAAAACAGAAGGAAGACAAGAAAATAAGAAGATAAAATAAATGAAGCTGTTCAGTAACTTGCAAAAGTCATGTAAGTGAATGGCCAACCTGAGGATTTAGCTGGTCTCTGTCTGAACCCTCAGATGGGTTCTTTCTTGTAGTCTAACCTGCTCCTCTCTAGACCATAAGACACCGCACATAGAAGGTAATGCCAAGTGTTAGTCAACCTTAATATATACCTTTTGTCCTGGATAAATATGGTAGCTCTGTGTAAGAATCATCTAATTTTTATTCATTAACTCATTGACTTATTAAAAATATACTCTGCGCTATGCACTGAGGAAGTGTGGAAGGATATGGGAGTATATAGTCCATTATAGTGAAAGTGACAGCAATTACATGATAAAGATACCATATACATCTTTAACTCATTTTATAATCAGATTTTTATTTGATTATTAAAAGACAAATATAAATCACTTCCTGAGAGGCATTCTAGCTCTATAATACATATATTCAGTTATATATACTTTCTATATGTACTAAAAAGAAAAGACTACTAAACAAGGCATTGTCATAGTGTCACCTACATAAATTATCAATGCAGAGAAACAAGCTCTAAAGAGTGTGGGATTGGCTGCCCATTCCCTATTGTCGTAGCAACGAGCATGGGGAAGAATATATTTATTTTCATAGATAATCTTTTATAAAGTAATAAGGCAGTTATTTGAAATATATAAGTGGTGATAATAAATAAATAAACAAACAAACAAATACATGCCAAAAACCTATTTTGTTTTTCAACTCTCTGCTTGTTTTGTTACATAGCTTATCCCTAGTCCTCAAAACACCTTCAAGGTATTTGTTAGAATTCTCTGGAAACAGACTCTGAGATGGAGATTTGAGTGTAAGAGGTTTACTGGGGACAACTCTAGAAAAAATTGTCTGCAGGGGAATGAGGGAACCAAGATACAGTAGAAGCACAAGTTCATTGTAATTTGTTTTAACAAATGCATCAATTTATCCCACTGAGAGCTTTGAACCAAGATGGTCATGTAAATCAATATTATGTACCGTAGGCAGTGTGTGCAGTATTGACTGACAGAACAGAAAGGACCAGGCCTTTGCGGGTCCTGAATCATTGGATGCAGGTTGCCCAGCGAGCATCCATGACCTGGAGCAAGGCAGCCGCCTTCCACAGAGGGCAGCCCCAGAGAGGACAGAGCCAACACCTCTAGCTGCCTGCGAAATGAGGTCCTCAGTCCAGAAGAGGAATCTGGGCTGCACAAAAGAGCATCCGTTGGAGCAAGTCATTTGGGTGGCCAATTTACAGCATTAAAACAAGCTTAAGTGTTGACCTAACAATAACATCTTTGTGCTTTCATCTTTAGGAAAGAACTGATGGTGCAGAGACACATTTTCTAACACAAAGGGAAATGAAAAATTGGTAATTGGAGTCAAATCTTTTCTGCTGGAGATATCTAAATAATTTGAAGTACAATTATTTGGATAATTATATTCACTTTTTATTTTAGTCAGGTAATATGATTCATTAAAGTATCAGCAAATGCTATTTTGAAGTGTACAGGTATCTATCTGTCTGGGTATTTTTTAAATGCTGTAAAATGTTTCTGCATGTTGAAGTTTTAGGGAGACAGCAGCTTTAGCTTATTACGGTATTTTTTTTGTGTGTGGGTCTCCTTTTATGTGTGTGTGTGATTAAGGCTTACTTTTTTCCTCTCAACCAATCAATTCTAATAAACTAATCAATAGAATAACTCATTAGCCTAATTTAAAAACACTGATTGTAAGTCCATTTAAATTATATAAATTTGCCTAATAAACAGCTTGATTTTTAATGTGCTAGCCAGGAATGTATAGCAACAGTATCAGTCCCTCCAAATGAGAGGATATTTTTCCTGCAAAAGGTCTTTTGGCTATGCTACTCGCAATTAGGAATCTCTATATTCAGAACTCAGGAGGCATCAGTGGCATCTAAGAAAGCAAATCTCAGTGTGATAATAATTTGCCAGATCACTTTCTTCTTAAATTGCATTCAATAATTACATTTATCTGCCAAGCGCCAAATTGTACATGTTAAGTTAAAATATAAAAAGAAAAGATGAAGGTCACGAATTACAAACATATATACATAGTAATGAGTGAACCGCTAATTTTGGTAATTCAAAATTTTGATAATTGCATCATTTCTCTTAATTGCGTGGTTTATGTCTTGTCTATAAAAATATAAAAGTTCCTAATTTTCCGTTATACGCAAGCATGCAAAATATACTGCACAGATGGATTTTAGATTCTTATTTGGCAAAAGAGCTTCAATAAGGATCAAAGACAAAGGAAGTTGTACAGTTAAACATGAATCCATTCTTCAGATTTGCTTCTTGGCAAAAATTAAAATCCAACATTTTATTTTTGGAGAAAGACTCCTTAATTAACATTTGTTTGTTCTAAAATTTTTGTCAAGTTTCATAATATAATACGTCTTAAGGTCAAACTCATGTTTAGAAATATGTACTTGGGGAAAAATATTGTACTTTTATCATCTTTAGATTTCCAAAAGCTAGTAGGGTGTCCGGCCTTCAGTGGATATTTATTGAAGGTGAAAGAAATTAGCTAAGCGATAACAGAGGCCAACTAATTGGGTTTCTATGTACCAAGTTAATTACAGTGTTTATAGTTATGAACACTATAATGTGATACCCTTGAAAAAACATACGTGGAAGTAACTATTAACTATGTGTACATAAAATAATACTTGTTTATATAATTTCTGCATACAGCATGGATATTTAATTACATAAATAGCATTTGAAGGGACATGCATATTATTAACATGTTCTAGAGGAAATAAATTACCTTACCAACTTAAAATTTTAGCTATATTACTTGGCATATGTTTCTGGCATCTTTAAACACACTGATATGGCTGCTTGAATGTTGGAACAGAGCTCTAAAAATAGTTGACATTTTGCTGTTTCTATAGTAACAAAGAAAATGGCTTCATACTCTAGCACTGCTCCTACAGAGCTTAATGCTTTCTCTAGATTGCCTATACACGATACTACCATGTTATTGTAGCAAAAACTACCATTACCCTTTTCATCATGTCTTTGATGTGTCTTATAACAATCTGATCACTAGTGTAACAATTTGAGTGTTTACCTGCCATAGTTAAACCATTCCAGTTATATTTCAAAAATGCTAAGACCAGGCCAAGCTTTTACATGGAGTGATTTGAAACATACTGGAAGTTTTCTAATACTTCATCTGCCTCAATAATATTTTATGAGTTAGAAATGATTATTTTGGATTAAATAATTATCTTCCCTTTTTAATGAACTGTTCACCATTGACTATTTGAGGACTCCTAATAAATCCCATTATTTGAGGTATAGCTCTTTGTAACATTCACACCAATTCCAGTATACTTTTCTTCTCTGCTGAATTATTCACTTCTTCAAAGTGGGGATGAAGAAATCCTAAGAAATCCTCAGTGTTGTGGACACAGCAAATACCTAACAAATGTTTTGCTGAGTGAGTGGTTGGTTAAATAAAAATGTGTATGTTGGCTCTCGAACAAACATGGGAAATTCATTTAAACATGTCATTTACACTTGTTAAGGTTAATTAAATTCTAATATATATCTCTCCATCTCCTGACAACTCAGTGGGGCAGTACACCAGTTGGTGACTGTGGTAGGCAGAATGATGGCTCCTCAAAGATTCTGAGCCCAAATTCTCAGAACCTGTGAATCTGTTAGCTTACATGGGAAAGGGGGATTAAGGTACAGATGGCATTAAGGCTGCTACTCAGCTAACTTTAAATTAGATAGATCATCTGGGATTATCTGTTGGGCCCAATGTCATCACAAGTGTTCTTAAAAGACGGAAGAATTTCTTTGGGAAAACCAAGGAGATGAAAGCATGGGAAGGTCTTCGCAGGACAGTGCTGGCTTTGAAGGTGGAAGAAGACGGTCACGAGACAAGAAAAGTAGGTGGCCTCTAGAAGCTAGAAAGGGCAAGGAAACAGACTGTCTCCTACAGTTTCCAAAAGGAATGTGGCTCCAATGAGCCCATAAAACCATTTGGAACTTCTGACCTACAGAACAAAATAAGAAATTTGTGTTGTGCTAAGCTACTAAGTTGGTGGTAATTTGTTACACCAGCAACTGGAAACTAACACAGTAGGGAACAAAAAGGAAGAATTTTAAATAACAGACAATAGATGTAGAACTAGAGGATTAGATGACTTTGTTTATTGGAAGACTGATTAATGCAGTGATAACCTATGGTAATTTGAGAAAACATCTGCCTCTACAGAGGCCAATCTCTGATATAAAAAAAATAAAAGTTAATATATTTTAAAAAATTTTTCATTGCATTGATGATATTTCTTTTATTTATTGCATCTTTTTATTGGAAAAATCTCAGTATAATAATTTTTATTACTGTATTTGAATGAGAAATAGATTAAACTAATATAGAAAGAATAAACGAGAAGCTGATTCACTGTTGCTAGTATATGATTCAAAGTATTTTTGTCCTGTTGTTACAACTGTTATTTTAAGGATTATTTATGTATAATAACATGCTACAATTCACCAACTTTCCTCCACTGATTTGAAAAACATATATGACTTTACTGCTGATATTGTAAATATTATTTTATAAATATATATGATATATAAGGGATTTTTAATATTTTAAAATTCAACTCTATTATAATTCTCATCTCTCCCTTATAAATACTAGCATAATAATTCTGTTTTCTAATAGAACACATTCCACATTTATTAAAAAAACAGACATCATAATATATTTAATTTTTTAAAACCAATTTAACCTTTAATACTGTTATACTTTTTTTGAGATACTTAAGTAGTTTCTCACTCTGGAAAATATAATGTTGACACATTTATTCAACACCATCTATTGAATATTTACAATGTGTAACTAAGATGGATCAAAATTTCAAAGGGATAATATGCAATTTCTGTGGCTTGTGCTTCTTAAAAGGAGCAGTTGTATGATATCAAAATATCATCCTGCCCAAATCTTACCGAATCCAAAACTTGCTGTGTTTCAGTTATATTCACCTAAAATCTTCCCGTCCAGATTTGCTCATTTGAAACATGTACTAAATGTCTACTTTTAAGCAGAGGAATGGCATGTTCTTATCTGTGCTTTAAAGCATATACTTTGGTTGATATGTGGAGAGTGGTTTGTAGGCAGGAGGTAACATGGAGATGTGACTACAACAGATGCTATTGCAGTGCTCTAGAGGAGTGAGATGGGGGCTTGGTTTAGGATAGTTGTAGATGATATGGGAAGAATTTGATATATTCAAGATCTGTGGATATGTTGGAGAGTTAGATTTAGCAGGGAGTCTGAATGGATACAATGAATAGGGCACACCAGGAAAATGATCTAGGCTTCTGACATGAGCTACTGAATGGACGTCTACTGAAAGAGACAGACAGGTACAAAAGCAGGTTTGTTTATGGAGGGTAGTTTATGGGGTTTTGATAGTATTATTTTGAATGTGTTAAGCCTAAGATGGCTACTGGGAACCCAAATGGAAATTTTTAGTAGAAATTCTTATATACAAATATGGAATTTCAGAGAGTTGTTGCAGGTTATAAACACAGATTTTGGAGACATAGACTTATAAATAGTCTCTAAAGCTATGGGCCCTTGTGAGGTTCCCAAGGATATGGTAGTTATAGACAAGACCTGGGGTACTCCAACATTGGGGGTTTAAGCAGAAACAGAGGAACCAGCAAGGGAGCCTGAGAAGAGAGTCTGTGATTAAAGCAATACAAGGAAAAAGTGGTATAGCAAATCTAAAAGGAGTGAACATGGCTTTGACATTGACAAAGTGAGACCTTAACGACTTCAAACAAAATAAGCTAAAATATTTATCAATTTGAATGTTGAGTAGTTATTGTTTTTAACTTATGTCTTTCAATACCAAGATAAATAAACTTACTTTATTATATTGAAATATACAGATATTTTATTTTCGTAATAGATTTTGACAATTGGATACTTGTAACTTTTATCCAGCAGATATTTACTCAGTTGGCCAACTTCATGTACTTATTTGATAATATTTGAAACCTTAAATTATCATTATCCAAAAACTTGTTTCAGTGGAATCAATTTATTAAAAGCTGTTGGACAAACACTTGTTTACTTATTAATATAAAACAATTGCTTTTTCATTTATATTTCATTTCAATTCAATGAACAATTACTGAGTGCATAGTGTTCTACCTACAGCTCTAGTTCCTGGAAGTTAAAAAGATCATAAGGACTTATACTTTGTGAGAAGTATAGCAATCAGGTTGAATTTGGCTGAAGTGACCAAAATAATAGTTATAAGATAGACATTTATTTCTCCCTTCTGGAAAAAATATATCAAGGATATCAAAGTAGTTAGTCCCAGGCTGAAAAAGATAATTACCCAGAAGAACACAGTTTCTTCATCCTTCTATACTTGGTGTCCCCTTTATGTTGCCACTTGGCTCCAGTCTGCATATTCTCACTTGAACCAGCAGGAAGGAAGAAGGTAAAAGACAGGATCAGTCCTTCCCTTTAAGGACACTTCGTTTTATATGCCTTAGATTGGGACTTAATCACATGGCATGACCATTTACTGGGTACGTTGGAATATGTAGTCTTTATTATGGGAAATCATGCTGGCCATCTAAAAATTTGGGTTTCTTTTAATAAGAAGGAAGAGAACAGGTGTTGGGGCAATTTTGCAGTGCAAACATTCACATAAATAGGTTATTTTTAATAGCAAAATAAATGATTTGTCAAAAATCATGTACAAAAATGCCAAAAGCATTAAAAGAAAATGGAACCTCACCCTAACTGGGTAGAATAAGAAAGCTTTAATTTCACCTAATCTCAATTTTTTTTTTACATATTATTACTTTATTCTTATCTTTTTTACAGATGCCTGATTTTACATGTTATAATCATAGGAAATACGTTTATCAATTGTGTCTCCTCCTCTCCTCCCCTCCTCCCTCCATTATTCCACATAAGTCCCGTGTCTCCTCCTGGTCTCCTGAAACATAATCGCAGAGAACTCCACATTGTTCTATTCACTGGTTTCACCACCGTTTGCTTTCTCACCTAATCTCAATTTTGAATGATAATGCGTTAGGCAGACAATTAGGAGTGGAGGAAGGGGGGAGTCTTCTAAAAAAAGAAAACAGCATGAGCAACAGCATCCAAAAGAGAAATGTGAGTCACTTTAGCAGGAATACATAATTAGATAAGTTTTTTTTTTTAAAAAAGCAAAAATTAGTAATTTGGAGGGCGCATAAGACTAGAGAGTTAGATGAACCTTACAGAGAGTATTGTACATTAGGCCAAGGAACCTGGATTTGCTTTGTGAAATTCAGGACACTGTTAAAGGACTTTAAGCAGAGGATTGACATTGTCCACATGGCACTTTAGCTAGATTATTCTGGCAGGATTGCAGAGCACAGATCTGAAGCAGAACCATGTTAGAAGCAGGAACGTAGTTTGGATGATAACAGACTTTGGGAAGATGAGGAGATTCTCAAGTAAGGACAGATAACGGGGCGTGTTGTGCAATAAGCAATTTGACCGACCTTTGTCCCAAGTTCCTGGGAGGAAGCCTCCAAACCCTTAGAATTTCACAAATGACAGGATTGTCTTTGTTATTCATGGCATTGTCCTCAGACTATACTGGATTTTATACCAATGAGATGATTCAGGATGGAGGCTGGTCATACCACAAAGGCCAACCATGTGATTGGAGGATTGGAGCTTTGAGACATTGGTATCTGCCTGACCTCTGGGGAGGGGAGGACACCTGGAGATTGAATTCAATGCATATGGCCAATGACTCCATTAATTATGCCTTTGTAATAAAGCCTCAGTTAAAACTCTAGACACCAGAGCTTGGGTGAGCTTCCTAGTTGACAGCACTTGGTTGTGACAGGAGAGTGATGTGTCCTGACTTTGGGGAGCTCAGCAAGGGGGACCCTCCTAGACTTCACCCCATCCAGCTCTTCTTTGCCTGATCTTGATTTGCAACCATAAAACTATGATCGTAAACACAGCACTTTCTTGAGTACTTTGAGTCATCTCACTAAATGATTGAAACTGAGGGGGGAGCGGAAATGCCCAAATTTGTTGCCAGTTTGTCAGGAGTACAGGTGCCCTGGGAACCCCTGGGTTTCAGGCTGTTGTCTGAAGTGAGGACAGTTTTATGGAAACCTAACTTGTGAAGTTCACCCCAACTCTGGGTAGTTAGTGTCAGCATTGCATTGCAGGGAGCAAGAAGGAAAGGAGAAGGAAACTTGGTACTTGCAAAGTTCCAAATAAAAGAAATTACAGTTGTACTCTAGGCTAAACATCAGTTGGATTTTATGTTAATTGGAGTTAGATGCCCACTTCAGAATATTCAAGCATGTTTACTGTCATGGTTGTCTCGTGAAACTTTTTAAAGTTGCCCATGCCGTAGACCATTTTCTGTTACCTAGGACTATCCCATAGACTGTATGGCATCTAGTATAACTAACTGGATCCTGCCCAGTGAATCTGCTCCTAAACACATACAATAATCAAAAACGCCCCAGTAAATTTCCAAAATGTACTACGTTTACTGAGGACCACTGGCTGACATAGAAAAAAATCATGTAGATAGACAAGAATAAAATGCTGAGTGATAACAGATTTAAGCTAGCAGGGAAAAAGCAGGACAGATAGGGACCTGAGAATTAACAGTAAAACTAGCAGAAAAATGAAGAGAATAAGATATACAAGTCAAGGGATTTCATTTAATAAACAGCTAAAAAGTTAAAAATTCAGAATGTTTTTGAAAGAAAGAGATAAAGGATTATTAGTGTCTTTTATATAGTAAGACAGTTTTCACTGACAAGCAGGAGGAAAATTTTCTGACTTTATATAGTACCTTGCTGTTTTTCAGGACTAAGAAATTTTGGCTAAATAATGTCTAAATATTTGGATAAAAGTGAGAAATTCTATCTGGAAACTTACAAATCCAGATATTTAAAATTAAATGTTTGATGTAGATAGTAAAAAATATCTAGAATGTTCTTATGTCTTCTCTGTGAATATAGGAGCAACAAACTCAATTTCTCCTGCATAGAAGACTTCTGTGACCAAATGTGTGGGGGTACTTTTCCACACCCCAAGAAGTGATCAGTCTGCAGCAGACACCAGCTGGGTGTCCTCCAATCAATTCTGACATTTTTTATGTGGAGATAGGGTCAGATCCCACAGGTGGAGGACTCAGCCCCACAAGACTGCCCCCGGCCACCAATGCCAATCATAAGCCCGAGGTTTTTGTACCTGTCCTCTGACCAACCAGCTATAAATCAGGGTACCCATGACCCCTCTTTTGGGTTCACTTAATTTGCTAGCAGCTCACCAGAACTCAGGGAAACACATATTTACCAGTTTATTATAAGGGATATTACAAAGAATACCCAATGAACAACAGATGGAAGAGATGTACAGGGCAAGGTATGTGGGAAGGGTCTTGGAGCTGCCATGACCTCTCTGGGAATGCCACCCTCCAGAAACCTCCATGAGTTCAGCTATCTGAACGCTTCCTGAAGTCAAGTTTTTTTTGAGATTTTTGTGGAGGCTTCATTGCATAGGCATTTGTCATTGGTGATTAACTGAACCTTCAGCCCCTCTCCTCTCCTCCAATATCTGGAAGTAGGGCTGAACGTTCTAACCTTCTAATCCTACTTTGGTCTCTCCAGTGAATAGCCCTCATCCTGAACCTACCCTGGGGTCTGCTAGCCACTAGTCAACACATTAGAATACAGCAAGACACTTATCAGTGTGGAGATTCCAAGGATTTTAGGAGTCACATGCCAGGAAGCCTGAGGAAGACCAAATACATATTTCATAATACCATATTAACTTTTTTTACTATGTCTAAACTTCAGAACATAGTATGATTTATGAAACAAGAATAAATGTTTAATTGTTCATATTATTTTTCGCTTTAAATCCAGATGTTTGGTCTAAACTTACATATAGCATAAATGTACATTTCAAATTTACTACAAACAAATGATAAGAATTTTATATCTCTAGGTAAATATGTAAGAATTAGGCAATTTTAAGTTAACTTTTGCAGTTTAATTTTACTGGCTGTGAGTTTAGAAATGTCTATTCGTCTTTCATTTTTACTAATATAAGGTGATATCTCAGCAACTGTATGCGTCTTTTATAAACTTTAATTTACCTGTTCATTTTATTTCAATTTTAATTAGGTGACAAATAAAAAGGCAACTTTAAGCTTTTTTTTGTTAATTTAAATTAAAGAAGATATGGCTTAGACACTAATTTGAGAAGATCCTGGAAAGTGATTTATAATTTATTTTTTGACTACTAGGCAGTGGTCATTTAGAAAACTAAATTAAAATAGATAAAATTTTACAATGTCATATTTTAAAATAATGGTATTAAATATTGCTACACATATGCACATATGGCAGAAGAATGCTACATTTCTTTTAATAATTGCTGGTTTTCTATCTCTTGATTTTGTTTGATTCTCGTGTGTATTATTTGAAGGATAAATCACTGTGCAGATAGCATTTGTTACTGTGATTAACGCAGAATTACAAGATCAATTCTTTTACCCCAAATAAGAAATAAAAACAGATAATTAAATGAATTTATGAAATTAGATATATCAATTAAATTGACTAACTTGAGCTATCATTTAATTAAAATTAGCTAATTGTAGATAAACTGAGTTATTTTTGTCTTGGGGATTTTATAATGAATTTGATATTCATCTACCCTTCATCAGTCTTCTGCAGGGTTGATTTCAGTGTAACTTTATTTTCTTTTATTTCAAAATATAATGAGCATACAAATATTTTTGGCTACATGGATCACTTTTATAATGCTTGAGTCATGGTTATAAGTGTGCCCATCACCCAAATAGTGCTCATGGTACCCGTTGGGTAGGTTTTCAGTCATCCCTACTACCCCCCCCCGCCTGATTTCTAATAAATTTTACTTTCTTCTATGCACATGACAGTTTATAAGTTAGTTCCAATATAATAGTGAGTATATTTGGTGTTTTTTCTCCATTCCTTAGATACTTCACTTTGGATAAGGGTCTCGAGTTCCATCCAAATTGTTGCAAAAGGCATTAAGTCTTCCTTCTTTGTGGCTGAATAGTATTCCATAGCCTACATAATACCACATTTTGTTAATCCACTCATGAATTGATGGGCACTTGGGTTGATTCCACATCTTTGCAATTGTGAATTGTGCTTCAATAAATATTCAAGTGCAGGCATCTTTTTGATAAAACGACTTATTTTCCTTTGAATAAATACCCGGTAGTGGGACTGCAAGATCAAATTGTTCTTTTAGGTTTAATTTTTTGGGTATCTCCCTATTGTTTGCCGTAGAGGTTGTACTAATTTGCAGTCTCACCAGTAGAGTATAAGCATTCTTTTCTCTCTGCATCCAAGCCAGCAACTATTATAATATTTTTGGACTTTTTAATTAAAACTATTCTAACAGGGGTAAGGTGTTACCTCATTGTGGTTTTAACTTGCATTTCCCTGATAATTTTTTCATATGTTTACTGGTCATTTGTCTGTCTCCTTTTAAAAAGGTTCTGTTCATGTCTTTTGCCCACTTTTTTGATGGGGTTGTTTGATTTTTGCTTGCTGAGTTGCTTGAGTTCTTTATAGAATCTAAATATTAGCCCTTTATCAGATGTATAGTGAGTGAAAATTTTCTCCCATTCTGTAGGTTGTCTGTTTGCTTTGTTGATTATTTCCTTGGTTGTGCAGAAGCTTTTTAATTTACCCAGGTCCCATTTATTTTTGTTGTTGCTGTGATTGCTATTGGGATCTTCTTCATGAATTCTTTGCCTAGGCTGATATCTAGAAGAGTTTTTCTAACATTTTCTTCTAGAATTCTTATAGTTTGATGCCTTATATTTAAGCCTTTTATCCATCTTCAATTAATTTTTATGAGTGGTGAGAGATATGGATCTTGTTTCATTCTTCTACATGTGGCTATCCAGTTGTCCCAGCACCATTTATCGAATAGGGATCTTTTCCCTCGTGCATACTGTTGCCTGCTTTGTCAAAGTTCAATTGGCTGTATGTGGATAGTTTTATATCTGAGTTTTCTGTTCTGTTCCATTGGTCTATGTCTCTGTTTCTGTGCCAATACCATGCAGTTTTGGTTACTATAACTTTGTAGTGTAGACAGATGCAGAAAAAGCATTCAACAAAATTCAGTGCCCTTTCATGATAAAAACCCTCAACAAGCTAGACATAGAAGGAACCTGTCTCAAAATTATAAAAGCCACATATGAAAAACCCACAGCCAACATCATACTGAATGGGGAAAAGCTGAAAATATTCCCACTAAGAACTGAAAAAGGATGCCCGTTGTCACCACTTCTATTTAACATAGGGGTGGAAGTTCTACCCAGAGCAATTAGGCAAGAGAAAGAAATTAAGCATATCCAAATTAGGAAAGAGTAGGTCAAACTATTGCTTTTTGCTGAGGATATGATCTTATATCTAGAAAACTCCAAAGATGCCACTAAGAGACTCCTGGAATTGATAAACAAGTTCAGCAAAGTCTCAGGGCACAAAATCAATGTGCACAAATCAGTAGCATTCCTATACACCAATAATAGTCAAGCTGAGAGTCAAATCAAAGACTCAATACCATTCACAATAGCTATAAATAAAATAAAATACCTAGCGATGAACTTAACCAAGAGGTGAAAGATCTCTACAAAGAGAACTATGAAACACTGAGAAAAGAAACTGCAGATGATTTGCAGTGATGAATTGCAATGATTTGCAGATTCAATGCAATCCCCATCAAAGTACCAATGTCATATTTCACAGATCTAGAAAAAATATTTCCATGCTTCATTTGGAACCAGAAAAGAGCCTGAATAGCCAGAGCCAACTTATGTAAAAGGATCAATGTAAGTTTAATCATTTTTAATTCAAGTTACTAATATCTCTTTCATTTTAACTTTCCATGTGTTATATGCTAATATCTACACCTGTAATTCACTCTTCAATGTAGAATACATACATTTCAAGAGGATTTTTGTGTGCTTTTGTGGATATAATTTTTCAGTCTATAAATAAATTTACATTTTACTAAATATATATTTTTTATTTTTAATATACTATGTCAGAAAATACATCATTGGGTATTTTTTGTACATCATGAAGACTTTTTATTACCTATTACTTCTTATTTTCTACCTGATATATCCTTCAATGATTCCAGCAATACAAAAACAATACATTCAATGAACTTTAATATTAGTATTATTTATTCATAGATTACTTTTTAAACAATTAAGCTCCAAGCAACAATCTAAACTTGTTTTTCTAAACAGACACAACATCATTTTTTCATGAGTTAATACAGTTTGCTTTATCTTTTCAACCCACTCACCCCACTCTCTGTACAACTAAAAACAAAACAAAACAAAACAAAAATGCTCCCCCCAAAACCAAATATATTCATACACAGACACAAAGTCAAAAAAAAGGAGAGGGAGAAAGAAAGCTGGTAGTTGTGGAGGACGCCGTAAAGATTGCTTCCTGTGTTCTTCCTGTCAATCTGTTGTGTATTTACTGTCAAGGTCTTGCTATCTTTATGCAAAGAATTACATGGCATAATTTTGCCTCCCTCGAAAGGTGAATATTTCTTCTAACCCTTTATAAATGTATTTTCCCATGATTAGGAAATCTGAGTTTCTAAGAATGAAACATAGATTCTACTCCATTTATCCAAAATTCTGTATCAGGATAAATCTTTTGAAAATCAAAATAGATTTAATGCCAGAGTAAGATTGACAATGGAAGGCTCTTGTTTCTTTGGTTAAAACAAGTGGGAAGAGTAAATGCTCCATCTGTGCAACTTTCCTCTGTGATACCAATTCTTTTTACTTAATTTGCTCACAGGAATATTTACGCAGGGGAAATAAACATGAAGCAGACTGGGCCCTGCTCTCAAGATGCTGATGTTTGGCTGGTGGTGTTTCTTACCATGCCCAGCAAATGTTTTCTGGGCTTCTTAATTTTTGCCCTCAAGCTGATTGCCATGTTTAACTCTAGGTACTCTTTTTGGTCTGAAGGACTTCTCAGACACCCTCTCCTCTACTGCCACCTGGGTGCCTGGTCATCTAACCAAACCTCACCCTAGCTTTCTCCTGTCGTCACCTGGCATTAGCACCTTCATCACTGATCCAATCTGAAGTCTGAATTCAGTCTTCTTAAGAAGGACTAATCACCTCCTGTGCTGGTCAGATCAAACAATGATGGATTTATTTTTTATTTATTTATTAAAACTAGGTTTGGATAAGTATTTCTACTGTAGAATATTCTATTCTATTCTACCAGTAGAATGAAACAAAATCCTCATAGTCATTGGGTACTTCAAGAGTAGATACAGACTTTATTGATTCATCTCTTAAGTTAATCTAAGAGACAAAACGTTTATACCTACAATTTCACTTGACTTTCTTGTAACTAACAGTTTTCTCCCATTTTCAGCTTTTCAAAAGATGGGTTTTATCAGTTTCCAAAATAAATCTCAAAGGGTCTCAGAGAGGCTAGAGGAAGTGTACTTGGAATGAAGCTTCCCACTTCCCAACTGACTGGGTGAGAATTAGGCATTACCTGTGAGCTGAATGTCATGATCTCAAGTGGCCCATAATAGCTGCCAGGTTTAGTGACCACATAAACTGCATCCCTGAAACCTTCAAAATATGCCCACTACATTTCCTGAAACTCTTTTTTCATACCAAACTTAAAATTATAGATCATCTGTCTTCTATATCTCAAAAATTTAACTTCATAGAAGTAAATGATATAGAGAATTTGAAGGTTACTTCATCTTAAACTTCTAGTTTGAATGAAGAATTATAACACTGAAGAGAAAGTACTATATATATTTCAGAATAATTGTCTCAGGGATTTCCATTTGTTGTCAAGCTTCTATTTTCACTACACTAAAATGTATTGTTCTGGCAAGATTCCTCAACTAGATAAAAGAGTATATATCATTAATATTAAATCACATGAAACAAATTCATATTTACTCATAAAAAATATGTAATGGAATAACCTAAAATCTGTAGATTGTTTTTTAAGAAAAGGTTGAAGATAGAATATTTTTAGAAATTATTCAAAATTTTAATGGTACATAGTTTAGGGAAAATATAGGATAGCCCTTTAAAATAGAGGCAAATTACAATTTGAGTTCTTTCATAGGAATCAGAAATATATTCATGAATGCGTATGACATATAGGAATATGGCAGGTATGTCGTATATAAGGGCTGATGCATTAGATATAGCACTGGAGAGTTGAAGTTTGTTTTTAGTCTTAACAGCTAAGTTTAGGTTTTATCAATAGGATTTAATTGTTTTTTTCTTAGTGGAATATGAATTTTGTTAAAGATTTAATTAAATAACTCCAGAGCACTTTATCTCTGTTTCACTTGACCTGATACTATATTGATCTTGAGATTTTTTGTCCAGTCATTATCATACCAAAAGCTAAACACCTAATTAGTTTTGCTCAAATATCAGCCAAGCAGTTCTGATTCTAGCATCTTTCTGAAATCTGTGAAGTAGAGCCGTAAAAATGTTCTCTAGTATCAGATCTTGTCTTTCTAATGCCTCTAAACTTGTCATTCCAATGTGACCGGTGTGGAATATGTGACTACTTTAACATGTTTTGGGAGGGTACGTCTCATGTTTTGGGAGATAGTTTCATGAGTGCTCAGTCTCTGTGCTGCCCTCTGGTAACTCTAGTCAGGTGTTGGTTGAAAATATGAGAAACATAAAACAATAATATAAATTATAATTACCCTATTAGCATAGGAAAAAACTGCTATAAACAAATAAGCACAGCATCTTAAAGGCACACATAATAAGGTTTTATTTACCATTCCGTAGTAGTCCAGTTTCTGCACGTGCAGAGCAGGCTTCCATGCCCCCTATATCCCCTCCACTTCCTGACAAGCTGTGTCTTAGGTACTTTCTTTTTGGGGGGTTTTTCGGAGTCCTGGAATCTTTGGCTTCCAGCCTCTGACAGGGAAAGAGAAGATGGAGGATCGCATGAGTCTGTTGGTTTTTGAGTCAGCTCTAGAAGGGTGTGTTACTTCTACCTTTATTCCATTGGTCAGAACTCGATTCCATTGGTCAGAACTCGATTCCATTTCACTCCTCCTCTGTACAGGGGACGCGTTTACTTCGTTCCTACCTGAAGTAACTCAATCCCGTCCAAAGACCCCATTGAAAGACTAGTCCATGTGTTTAAGTGATGAGCAGTTCTTTCTAACTGATCTAGACGTTGCTTGTGATTTGAACTAAAAAGCCATGTTATTTACAATGGCATTCACCTTCCATGCACAATATATAATGGTAAAGTAAGAACATACTAATTGCAATAAAATTTGCTCAGAAAAGGCAGAATGGAAGACCCAGAGCAGTCCCTGCTTCAAAGCAATAAATAAAGTCTTCTTAGCATGTATTATAGAAGCCTCTTAACCCGAGGTTAGGCAAAGGTCCGGTACACCCTGGTTTTGTTCTCTGATAAAACTCCATTAAATAATATTTTTCATGATTCCTTTCTCCACCCTTTAGAAAGTACATGCTTGTGCATTATCCTCCATAGCTGTGTCTAAAGGGATGATGGGGAGTGTGTCCTCTTCGGGGAAACAAGGCCATGGCAGCTGCTTTGTGTCAGAGGCTCATCACATACCCTTGGGTTATTTTAGTAGAGAGTTTTAAGACTCAGCAAACAGTCATAGACTATTTTTAGACCAGGCTTGCAGTTTCTTTGGCAATACAATTTCCTCAAAAACTTAGGAACTTTTTATCTATTTGCTTCCAGACAGTTCCATGTGCCAGTAAACACAAATTTGCACCTAAAATTATTTCCCAAGCTTGACTCCTTTATTATCTCCACTCACCTTCTTTCTGATTAATGACAGCCACCTTGAGGCTCCCTAGAACAAAGGGTCTTTCTTGGGTAATGTTCTTAAATTAAATTTTTCCTACTAAACTGAGTCACTGGTTTAAAAACTTTCTCGGATTGTTACTGCTTAAGGCTTTTATTCCTTTTTATTTTTTCTCTCTTTCTTTCTTTGGACTCATCTCTTCCTAATGGCCCAGAGAAGTTGGCTTTGTTATACCTCTGATGCCATCGATTGGCGGACTCTCTGCTGTCCCATCCGTCTCTCCCTTGTCAGCCATCTCTTTCATGAGCACCTCCCTTTTTTCTAATGACTTCTAAAAATGACCTCTTAATAGTCAATGGATTTTGTCACTCTGACTCTTTCTAGGTACAGCCTTAAAATTATAGGCTCAGTAAGTATGTAGTCTTCATTTTAAGTTATCACAGATGAGTTTTTACTAAGTTTTTTGCACATAGTAGTAAGGCTTCCCAGCCTTTGAGCCTGCTATTTCAGTTCCTTTGCCTCCTGCTGCCCAAACACTAAACCAACAGTCCATAATCAATTTCATTTTTGTTTTTATTGACAAGTAACACCATCCTTCTAGGTGGGAGGTGCTACATTCATCATGCCAGGCCTCTGTTGTAACAGACAACTTCAAAATTTTAGTAGTTTAAACCAACAAATGTTCGTTTCTCATTCACACATATTTGTTATTTATTGGGTAACACTCCTGAAAGGTTTTCCTCCAGGTCAGTGATTCAGGGCCCAGATGTCTTCAAATGTTGTCACTGCCACACTCTAAGGCCTTGGTATCGATTACCTCCAGCTTGGAAAATAGGGAAAGGGAGAAAGAAAAAGGAAGTAGAAAATCCTGCTGATGTTTTTAATGATCCAGGTCTACAGGTGATGTTCTTGGCTTCTACTATATTTTATGGGGTTGTGAGAGAAAAAGATCAGTCAAATATAACACCAAAATTCTTAGCCTGAACAATGGGGGGAATTGTGGCACCACTGAATGAAATGAGAAACACTAGCTGAGATGAAGTGGGTTTAGAGAGTGGGAATTCAGTATTCAGTTTGCACACGTTAAGTGTGAGGCTTTAAAAGACATCCAAGCAGAGATGTTAAGTAGATGGCTGTATGTACAAGTCTGGATTTTAGGGGTGATTTCAGCTTTAGGGATATAAATTTAGGAGATGTCAGGAAATCAAAGGCATATAAAGCTACAGGAACAGATGGGTTCATTCAGGCATTGTTTGCAGCTAGGAAGAAAATAAGGGCCAAAGATAGAACTTTGGGGCCCTCCAATATTTAAAAAGATGTGGGAAGAACCGAGCAAGGAAGAAGAGGAGTTGTCAGTGAATTAGAAGGGAAACTGGAAGATTGACAAGTCCTGTATGTTCCAAGTGAAGAAAATGTTTCAAGAAAGAAGAAGTTGATGCTTTCATTATGTCAGATGAGATGTGAAGGCCAGGAGCAGACCACTGGATTGGGTTAAATGAAGGGCACTGTCACCTTACCAGGAACAGTGACTTTGGAACCGTGGGGAGAAAAGCTGGATCTCATTGAGTTTTTGAGAAAATGGAACAGGGAAAGGTACTTGCTGGAAGAGGAGGGATGAGCTATTTTGAGGAGTGAGGTATGATGGCATATTTGTAAGTGTTCCAGTAGAGAAAAAGAAACAAGAGACAAGAAGAAAGGAATAATTATAGCATAAAATATGATTGAGAAGAAGAGATGGGATGGAAGTTTTGTACATATAAGGAGGGCTGGCTTTAGCAAGAGGATATACACATTTTTAAAGGGGAAAAGTTGGGTTTGTGGATCTGTGGTGGAAAGATACAGATCTTTTTTTCTGATTCCTACATTATTTTTCTTAAGAAAAAGAAAGAAGAAGTAGGGTAACCAATATAGAGTGAGGAGTGGGCATTTGCAATGAGAGGGAAAGGAAAAAATGCCATCTCGGGAAAGGTTCACTGTTCTCGGAAGGGGCCGGGATTTGTGGCCCCGCAGAGGCGTGCGGGTCGCGGGGACCGGGACGCGCGGCCTGGTGGTGGCGGTGGAGCCCGGTGGCTGCGCCCCGCGGGGGACACAGGTGCGAGCGCGGCGCTGGGTTAAGCGAAAGCTTCGGTCTCTGCGTGCGTCGTGAAGTTTGTAAGTGTCGTAGTGGAGCTTGATCAGCTTCAGGGTAGAAGCTGCTGCAGCTCGATCTTGAACTTTGCAGACACATTTGAAGTAGAAACCGAACAATAGAGAGAAGAATCTTTGTACCAGCCTTTCAGAAATGAAGCTGCTTTTTAACTTCAAGGTGCTTGATTCCCACATGCCCTATAGAGCAGTGCTTCCCAAACCAGCTTTGGGGAAAAAGCATTTTTTAAAAAATCTTCAGATTCATCTTGGACAGATACTTTTGTAAAATATCATACAAATTAATTTTTTTAAATTGAATCAAAATTCATGCAAGATAAAAGCCTCAGTGTTTTTATCATTAGATTCAACAGACACACAAAATACACTCCAATACATCTAACAGAACAAACATAAAACAATAAAAATAATTGCAAATTTAAACACATTATTCACTGAAAATTTTTCATACATGATTAATATAGAGAATAACTCCTATGGTCACAGCTATATTATTTCTCACTTTTAAATTATCAAAAATTAATTTTTGTGAATTATTTGTGGATATTATGTGAAATAGTGATTTCCCATATTAAGCACTATTGGAATAAATCTATGTTATCATTTAAAAGTTTGATACTGACAAGTATATCTTTTTTTGTTTTTGCTTATTAAATTTTCTAATATAGGTTCAATGGATGCTTTTTACAGGGGGTAATAATACTTAAACTGGTTTTATGATATTTTTTTCTTCTCCTTCTTGCATTCAACACTCTTAGTGCAAGAACCAGTCTCACATAAGTATGTTAATAGGAATGGAAGAAGAGATTTTAAAGCAATTTCGGCAAGCTTGAGATATTCATTTTAACTTTTGCTCAAAAGGAAGCAAGTGCTACTATACTTTTAAAATTCATCTGCAATCCTTTACTAGTAGTCAGTTCCAACAATTTATCCTGTGAAGTTATAGTTATATTTAAATTATCTTCTGGTGGAAGAAATGGATTCTGGATCCATTAATTTCCTATTCATGTATCTTCATTTGATAGAAAATAAAATGCAAAATATGCTATCAAATGTTTAAGGTGTTCAGTGATAGCTTTTCACAGATTTGCAATATCAAAATTGTTACCTACTTCAGGATAATTGTTGTTTATGGAACATGGCATTAATAATCAGTAGGAACTCTATTCTTTCAAGCTTCTAACTTGCATTTGCCCCTTGTAATAGACGGTTTGGGTTCCATGCCCAGATCTCCTCTCTCAGATTCCCTTGCTGCTGAGTGTTTTCTGGAACAGCTCACAGTTGTACCCTGTGTGCCCTCACACTCCAGGGTACCTGACTAGGTCAAGCGAAGTCTAGACTTCAGCTAAATGCACCACCTACCTGGCTTCCTCCCATGATAGATTCTGCTTTCCTCGCTCCCTTGCAAGTTTAACCAGAGAGCATGCCCTCAATACATCCCTGGAGCAAAACCCCACATTTCAGGCTATGTTTACAGGGACCCTGACCTAAGAACTGATAGCAAGGGCTGTCATTATTCTATATTTTTAGACTTTGCAAGAAGTAAGCATTGTTCAGTCACTTAGAAAAGAAGATATGCAAAGTTAGATTTTCCTCCCAGAAATGGTTGTTGCACATTGGCAAAATTAAAATTCTGCTAGGAGATTTCTCCCAGTTAAATTTAAGTTTATAAGTATCATAGTCTGAAAATATCCTGGAGAGGATTGATCTGATATTTTATTCTCTCAAGCCTCTGTCTTTCAGAAACGACTCAGTCTCTGCTGTGGTCTTTGACAATCCTAAGCCTTAGATTATAGGAACATAGTTTTACCTAGGGAACTGTTTTTGGAAAAAGGGTTGGCTTGATTTTAAATTTGTTAAGTGTGAGACTAGTTTATATTAATTTTGTATATGTGGCCATCTTTAAGTGTTATTTTAAAATATTTATTGACAAATAATAATTGTGTATATTTATGGGGTAAAATATAATGCTTCGAAACATGTATAACTTGTGGAATGAGCAAATCTGACTGATTAACATATCCATCATCTTACATACTTATTATTTTTTGTAATGAGAACATTTACAGTCCACTCTTTTAGCAATTTTGAATTATACGATGCATTATTAACTATAGTCTTCTTGTGCAATAAATCAACAGAACTTAATCCTTCTATCTATCTCACTGAAATTTTGTACCTCTTTACTAACATTTCCCCTTTCCCTGCCCACCCTCCTCTCCTACCCACTAGTCCCTGGTAACTACCATTTTACTCTATTTCTGTGAATTCACATTTTTAAATTCCACTTATAAGTAAGATCAGGAAACATTTGTCTTTCTGAGCCTGGCTTATTTCACTTAGCATAATGGGCTCTGGACTCATCCGTGTTGTCTTAGATAGTTATATGCCACATTTTTAAAGTCCATTCATCTCCTGATAGACACTTAGGTTCCTTCCAGATCTTGGCTATTGTGAATGTTGCTGCAATGAATATGAGAGTGCAGACATCTATTCAACATAGAGACTTCAATTCCTTTGGATATATACCCAGATGTGGGAATGATAGATCATATGGTAATTCTATTTTTAGGTTTTTGAGGAAGCTCCACACTGGTTTGCATAATGGCTGTACTACTTGACATTCCCATCAATAGTGTCCAAGGGTTCCCCTTCTCCACATCTTTGCCGGCACTTATGCTTCATCTTTCTGATAATAGCCGTTCTAAATGAAGTGAGATGTTATCTCATTGTGGTTTTGATTCGCCTTTCCTTGATTATTAGAGATATTGAGCATATTTTCATATATCTATTGACTTTTTGCATGTCTTCTTTTGAGAAATTTCTACTCATGTCCTTTGCCCATTTTTAATATAGTTGTTTGTTTTCTTGTTATTAAGTATTTTGAATTTCTTATGTATTTTGGATATGTGCCCTTATTAGTGAGGTACATAAGAAACTTGACATTAAATTAAATCAATTTGTGAGGCCATAAAAGTGTCTTAATAAATCTCATTCCAGTGAGAGCCTGACAAGTCTGCACAGGCATTGAGAGCCTTCTGGCTGAGACTGAACCAAGCATGAAATTGAAGAGGATGTTTTTGGCTTCAATTTCTTTGAACATTTAACTCACAGGAGGAAAAAAATAAACATTTTATTTTGCTAATTATTTTAGACTCAAACTTATAAAGGGATTTGATTTGTGAATTCTTCTTTCTCCACCTCTAGGACAGAGTAAGGGCTAGGGAGAGCCTAGGAGTATTAAAGATAGTAGAATTTGATGTTGGAAGTAGGCTTATATGTAAATTTTGACCATCTCTATCAAGGTGATATTTTATTTTTGAAGTATTTTAATGTTGCCATTTGATCTCATTACAGAAATTCTGCTAGACTATATTGAGCTATGCAGAATATAAAAATGTGGGATAAGTAATAAAATAGAGTGACTTGGAGTTTTTTTTTTTTAATTCTCTTCTGATGTATTACAGAGAATTTTGTTGCTAAATCTGATCTGTCCATCAGTAGTCTCAGAAGAATCCCCAACGAAAAAGTGATTGGCATTGGAGGAGCTAGTCATAATATAGATGCAGGACTTTCCAATTAGATGGTTCATCTCCTTCCCCAGCGGGTGGGAATGTAGGCCACACCTATAGATGGATTGATCCATTGGTAAGAGAACAAAAAACCTGTCTGCCAGAATGTGACCATACTAATTTGTTTTTCCTTATAAAGTTTTAGGGTAATTTTCTTACATAGCATTTGATAACTGTAACATTCCCATGTCAGCGGCCTGCCTGGTGATGTTCCAGCCATCAAATTTTAAGGATACATAGAGGTAATTTAGGCTACTTTAGGAAAAAAAAAATTCTTTAAGTCATTGTGAAATTTAAAACAATAGTAGACAAACAGAATTAAAAAATTCTAGAGATAACAAGCAGATCATCTTCAAGGGAACAAAAATTGAATGACATTTAAATGAGAATGTGAAACAAAATTATTTTCAATTACATATAGATTCACAAGGTTATCACTAAAATATTCTCTTGAAAATTTATTCCAGCAGGAAAACTTATTCTATTAAGAAAAGTAATTTAGTGATAAAACTACAAGATACAGAAATCAAGTAAAATACAATGAAAGTTATTACTTAAATTGCTTAAATAACCAAATAAACAATGAGTTGATGGTACACATTTATTCTATGAAACATGAATCTAATATCCTAGATGAGAGTAAAATGTTGGTAGTTGATTTGAGAGAGAGGTAAAAGGGAATTAAGAATGTGCTATGCTAGACTGGGCAAAGATACAGATACTGACTGATAAGAAATTTAAATAACTTAGAAGATTATCAATATAAAAACAACTATTTTCTATTGTATAAAATAATCCCTATTAAATACACATTAGAATGTCTAACTTATATTTTATGGTGTTGCTATAGAGTATTGAAGATCCCAAATCACCTGAGCAGTTGAATTCATTTACCATGGATCACAATCACCTGGATGGCTTATTAGAACACAAATTGCTGAGTTCCAGCCCCGGGGTTTCTGATTTAGTAATCCTGGTGTGTGTGTATGTGTGTGTGTGTGTGTGTGTGTGTCTGTGTGTCTGTGTGTCTGTGTGTCTGTGTGTGTGTGTGGGGGGTTATACATTTTGCATTTCTAACAAGTTTCCTAATAATGCTGATACTAGTGGCCCAGGAACTACATTTTTAAAAGTTCCTCTAAATCATTGATCATCAGGGAAAAGCAAATTAAAACCACTGTGAAGTACTATTTTCATGGACTAAAATGGCTAAAATTAAGAAGATTAATGGCAGCAAATGCTGGTGATGATGGGAGCAACTGTGACACTTCACTGTTGTCGGGGGTATAAAATGGTAAACCCCTTTGGAAACATTTACCTATGAATGAATAAACATTCCCTCATGAGTCACCTATGTTCAATAATTTCACTCCTTTTCATTTTTCCCAAGATAAATTTAAACATATATCCCCAAAATGCCTTGTTGAAGAATGTTTATACCAACTTTATTCATAATCGCCAAAAACTGTAAACTATTTCTTTACGACTTCTGATATCCTGAATGTTGGCTAATAATTATCTGCTTAGGGTGAGAAATTCTGGCCTATTTCTCCATGGCTAATTTTTGAGTTTTCATTCCTGCCCGTCTCACCCTGTGTAGGTCCAGCTCAGCTGAATCAACGAGACTATATTGCTGGTGTTTTCCTGGTTTGACACCTGCTGATTCTGTGATGAACAAGCTCTTTGAATGTAAAGCTGACTGAAAAACCATCACCCAGATATTTTATATGAATTTTTTTCTGATTATACTCACCCCTTGCTTCTTGAACAACAAAATTAATGTAGAGAAAAGGTACCATAGTCATTATATTGAAAATATGTTTGAGATATTAAAAGTAGAAGTAGTTTTCTGCTTCTAACTCATGACATGAGTCCAAATCAGCTTTAAAATCATCTGCCAATGCTCATTAAGCCAAAACCATATTTGAGAGTTGGTTGAGTAGCAATGTGGGTTGAAGTGCCAAGTCTATTCTTTTTTAATACTGTTTAGGATATTTACACAGTACTGCTTTTAGGAAGGATATTTTTTATACCAGCATTGGGTCTAGGAGTTTGCCAAACCTTCCTCTTAACTCCCAGTTTTTTTAAAATTGTGCTTATCATCCTGGGCTTCCATTACGTACATAAATTTAGATATGGCCACCGAATCAATGATAACAGCTTTCTTTGGCTGTACCGTGACTCAGGAGGAGAAATTCCAGATCACGGTGGGAAGGGAGTCACCTTTGTCACCTGAAAGTCGAAAGGAGATGGCAGTTCATACAAGCGTGGATTTGTTTAATACAACATGCAATTGTGCCAACATTTACATAGTTTTTTTTTCTCATGGCAATGCAGGCATAGACATCTTAAAGTAATTATGTGAATTGACAAGTACTCACTCTTAATTCAATGTAAACAGTTGATAAGATTGAGTTAATACTGAGATACAATCTGTTTGGATGATTCCCCACCTGCTTAGGAATCAAAAGGCCATAAGGAGTGAAATGAAACAAGAAGTTTGTTTGGCATCTCCATGTGTCCTTTTCTTCATTGTCATTGCCACCTAACACAAATCTGATTTATTCACGTTTTAAATCTGCATTCCCAGCACTATTTACATTGGAAAAATATAATTTGCATGTCACCATCTGTGAAGAAAGATTATTAAACAATAAAGGATTAAAAGATAAACAGCAAAGCCTTGTAGCAATACATTGAGTCCAAAATATAAATGCTGAGAATCTAAAAGATTTGTTTAAGAGCTTCTGAATTGTTTTAGGGTGCTGACTCTGTTCTTGGAATAAAGAAGTATAAAAATATGCAAAATTGCTTTGTTGTTAGCCGATCTAGGAGTGTAGTTTATTTTTAATAAATATAAATATATTATAAATTTTAATTTATGCTATGCCAACTTAATCTTGTCCCTCACTTTAATGATGTAATAGTACTAAATTCATCATGTTTTATGAGACAATTTGCATACTCTGTAATGCTTGAAAAGAAATTATATCTCCATTTAACATTTATCCTCAAGACCAGTAATTTCTTTCTAGCTAATATTTAAAGTTAGAACAACAAGCATAAGGTCACTAATTTTGTTTCTTTTTAATTTCTGTTCTCAAAATTAATAATTTATCTGCCTAATCATTTAACTTTCAGGAAAGCTATTTATATAAAACAAAAAAGAAATGTTTTTGTGTTTAAGACACGTATTGGAATGTCACAGAATATACTGTATCATTGGTATCATCTCCATGACACCTATCTCGAACTTTCTGGAGATGATATTTCCAGACAAAGCAGAAAGCAGAAGAGGCATCATTGAGGTAGAAAAAGCTTAATTTATCACCATAATCTGTGAGTAGAATGCCATTGGCTCTAAACATGATCCAAATTCAGATTTTGTGAGTAAGCTTAGTAAAAGTCATTCTTTATAATAGAAATTACTTGAAAAAATCAACTCGAAATAACTAAGATAAAAACACCACCACCATCAAAAAGCTCAGCTTGATTTGCTCATGTAGAGAAAGTCTTCCATTTCTCAAAAGTGAGTCAAAATGTAGCTGATGGGAGTTAACTGGTCACTACAAAATGTGAAAATCATATTGATATAAGATTGGAGTTTGGCTAAAATCTAGAAAAAAGAAAAAATGAAAGAATGAGAAGATACCCATATGTGTCGTCTACTCTATATGCCTGCCTTTGCTAATCATATTCTATAATGTAGAATTTTCTCTGAAATAGAGAAAGATAATTCATCAAACCAATATTTCTTCCCACACATTGTATAACATCATCAACTGCATTAATTCTGATTCTATATCTGCCAATACATTTTCTGATTTATAATTTTATAATTACTAAACAAGAGAGGGATGCCCAGAATTAATGACAGATGCATTCTTTCTTTTCTCTCTTTTTTTACTAACAAGATCTCTCATTGTACAGTTTTGTTTATAAATTTTTCTATTATGAGTTTGGTTAGCGTAAATCCATCACCTATAAATATAACTGAGACAATCTCTCTGGTTATACCAGCGGGTTACAGATGGAATAAATATATAGGTTGTTTTAGTCCCTGATAAGTGTAAATAATGCCACCTCCCAGTCCTCTACTCCCAAAGGTTTATTGCGAATTATTAGTGATATAAATATGTGTTTTTAGAATGTTAATGACATCAGGAAATGGACTAAAATATAGGTGATAAAACTTTAAGAGTAAATCTCTTCTGGTACTGAGATATAATTGGGGAAAAGAGTCACAAAGAGGATGAAGAGTACATAAAAGTAAATATCTAAGAATGCAAAGCAGGAGTTGCCAAGAGTGGGATGGAAACGGGCTAGCCCTTTAAGCCTTCCTCAAGGTGCTCTTGACATTGAGATTCCAAGACACCAGATCGAGTTCTGCCAACAAGGAGGTGAAAATGTGAACATTACATCTAATTTTCACCATAAAGGATATTTATAAAGATATTCAGGCTAAGAGCCATCAGTGCTCAAAGGATATGGTCAGAGAAGGGAGTGATCAATACAGACTTATTTTAGTAAGATCATTGGTTTTACTGGAAGAGAAACTGAAAAATGTTCTAAGCAGATTATTATATAACTTTTATTTACAACGTGGAATGAGTTTTCCACGTCAAAAAAAAAAAAAGGCTAAATTATGAAAAATGTCAGCTTCCCCAAAGAAAAGAAGGATAAACTGCAAAGTTGATCCTTTATGTGGCTGTACTTCACCACTAGTCTACCAAAGTTCACTTCCTGTGTTGTGTGTCCCAGGGAGACAACCAAAAAGTACTAGAGGGACATCTTGTTTTGAGTCCTAATTTATTTGAAAAAAGTGTGAAATACAAACTTAATAATAAGACATTCTTAATACTTTTTGTGATATAGTTTCTTAAACATTATATTAATAGATAAAATCAAATTGTTTAGTTAAAATTTAGCCTTAGCTTTGTTTCCCATGCTGATAATTTTGTGCTAAAGACAAGACAGTCCACTGTTTTATGATTACATCATTGCAAAAAACAGCTGGTTTAACAGAACACTTTTATGTTTGTGGTGTTTCCTATCACCATCGGAGGAAGTGATGCACACAATACTCGTATCTGTCTAGACACCTTCATGCACATGATGCTGAATGAAGGGTCATGTGTAGGTTATTGCTCTCAGGATATTAATAGGAATTATGCCAAAGTGAATGATTACATACATGAAATGATAAGACAGCAATAAAAAAACATCATGTGCTTAGTGAATAAGATAGGCAAGATTACCGAGTATTTTTTGAGGCAATAGGAAAAGGATGTTCAGGACATAAAGATACACGTGTATGTAAACTGTGCTTAGGAATGTAGCATCGAGGGACGGGGCTGACTCAGGCTGGAGTAGCTGGCTCATCAGCGTGCACTGGCTGACGCCAGGAGGACTTGGGGACTCGGTTCTGAATCGGAAACACCACAGCTGCAGCTAAGTCTGTCGACTGCCCTGAAAGAAGGTATGTGTCAGTGTCATGTCATTTCCCTTAAGCTATTAATAGAATCAGTAAGCGTCATCTGAAGTCAACTTGGAACGAGATTTAAAGCAAGAATCTATACCTATCGATAATTAAAAATAATACATTATCACATAAATTTCTGTGATAGCCAAGCTGTAACCACATAATATAATTAAACACATAGATCTTTAAATATATTCACTATTACTGGCCAAGTTAAGTCATGTATTGAGTATGTTAAATTCAGGTAATCTTTAAAACTAGTAACCAACAAACAATGTCTTCAAATGAAATCTTCCATGGAAATACGATATCTAAAACAAGAATAGGTGAAGGTGATCTGAGTGGAGAGCCAATAATTCATCATCTCTCCCCACCACTGACCCCTGACGTGTTAGGTGAACTCTTAGACTCCTAGTCATTCCTTTCCTGTAGTTTTAAAATTTCTGATTAAAATTCACTGACAACCTGACATGTAGTCTGGTAATAAATGTCTGGTCAAACAATCACTTTCTAGAAAGTATTGAACTTGGCATCAACAGCCAAGTAGGTTTCTGACCAACATAGTCATAAAGTTAATGTAATTTTAGGCCAAACTCAAACCAGACATTTGATGAAAGTCTTGTGACCAAATATACACTTTCCTTTAGATTAAAAAAAAATGCTACATGTATAGTTCAATATATTAATACTTTATATCATCTTTGCAAACTTCTAGTTGAGGGCTGATCTTCCAGCTCTAATATTCTGAACTTTTATTATTGTGTCAACCTGATAATCACAGCACTTTTGGGGAGGAGGGTACTCAGCATATTTCTTGAAGACTGAGGTTAAGATGGCATGGATCTCCTCTTGGTTTCAGAATCAAGCATGCCAGTGTAATCAATGGAAGTAAGTATGGTGGAAACTTAAAATAATATAAATATAATATGGACATAAAAATAATATGACATACTTGGTGTACAAGGTGATACAGACTTGGTGCTCTGTGCTTATTCATGCACAATGGCGAGTATCTGGACATTTGTAGATAATCATGAAGTTAAACGTCATTTACTTATTTTTTTCTCCAGTGTGTGGCCCTATATAGTCTAGACATGAGTGAAGAGAAAAAATTGTTAAATTCAATCTTTTGCTATGTCTATGGTATCAAAATTACTGGGTAAACCTGGTGTTTTGCTATGTCTAAGAGGCAATTTGAACTGTTGTTCAGTTGACTGTGTCATTTAAAAGAGTTTCCTCCTCCATAATGTGACCAAGAAAATAGCATTTTCATTCATTATGTATAGAAAGGGGTTATATCCTTTCTCACTGACTTATTAAGCTTATTTTTTTTCTTGGTACATAAACTATCTCTCAGTGGACAATTTGGTGTTTTTTTGGAGTAGAATGCAATAATTTTTCAAGCCATCAGGGTGTTGTCTCATATATTGAAACGGTAATTTACAAAATAGTCAACTGAATATTAATTTGCTAAATGACACTCGATGATTCAAAAGAATAGGCATAGCTTTCCAAAGAGCCTAACTAATTCCCAGGGTATAGTTTACGTATTAATAGATTTTAGCTTTCTGGTGTAACTTTATACAGGTCATCATTGCATGGCCAGATTTATTTATCTCCACAGAAAACAACAATAGCAAAAGAAGCTTACAGCTAGGAGATTGAAAAGAGAAGTTATCATGTGTTTAAATTTGAAAACTGCTTTGCTCTCATTTTCATTACTATGATTATGTGGGTTTGTATTAATCTCCTAATTTTACTGTTGAATAAGCTGAGACACAAAGCAGCTAAGTTACTTTTCCTAGTTTATATAGTAAAAGTGAATTGGTAGCAAAACTGGAATTACTTCTATGGAGTCCTCAGTCCATTACTTTGCTCACTGAATCATTTTGCATTTCTACTTTTTGTGAGGACTGTTTTACATTAATTAAGGAGCCTGACAATAAACACTCATTTACTCATTTTTGCTTTTTATAATGAAAAATGTTGTTGAATTGAGTGCCAAAAAAAAAAAAAAAGTCTTTACTCTGGCATTCACATTAGCCCCAAACAGCTGAACTGGATGTTTGTCAAACTTGGCAAGGACTGATGTCTGACAGAGAGTAAATTCATGCCAAGTTCCATTTGAAATGAAATGTTCTGCCAAAGTTATAAGCAACTGAAAATTGGGACTTCACATTAATCTGCCATTTCATATACTCTACCAATGTTTCATAAAAAATCTTATTCTAATAAGTAATGTTGATGTTATTATAAAATTTATATGCTATATGTTCTTTCGTGCTAAGTTTTCCAAGGAAAAGGACTCTGCCAAGTTTAGTCATTGGGAGACTCATTAGGTATAATTTACATTTTATGCTTTTTTATTACTCTCTCTCCTCATATGTAGCTCTCTGTTCCCATGTATGTTTTGACACCATTCTCAAATTTAAATCTAGTTTCACTCGTGCTCTTGCTTTCATTACATTTTTATGTGAAATGCTTTAGAAATATTTTATTCATGTAACTCCATACATATATATGAATTTATAGTAACCTTACTGTCCACTAAAGGCAAACTTTAGTAAGAGTCTTATACCCTGACTACTTTCTTCTCTTTTTATTCTTTTTTACTAGAGGAAGAAGCCTACTTCCACCTGGAACTTCCCTTAGAAATGAAAAAGGCTAATTGAATATATGCAATGTATTGGCCAAGAACTTTAAAACCAGAATACTTTATACTACTTTTGGATTTTCAGAAAAATTAAGCCTAACAGGTGAAGATATGTTGAAATAGTGTTTTCCTAACACCTATTAAATGCTTCACAATTAGGTTCTGTGGTTAATGCTGCCAATTATGTAATGACTTCAGGAAACTGGATGTCCTGCCCTTCTTCCAGCCCCTGTATCTAACCTGTGTCCCAAAGCAGATACTTGGCAGTGATCATTGATCATCTCTTTCCCTTGAGCCTCATACTGCGACCCTGCTAATTCTACTTCCTAAATGTTTCTTGACTCCCTTTGCATTTCTACCGCCATTTCCATTTTCTCAATCAGACCCTCAACTTGATGACTTCAACAAATGTGGTCTTCCTGCCTCTCTGCACACTTCCCTCCCATACAGTCTTTTTGTGCTTGCAGAGTGATCTTTTAAACAGAAGTCTGATTATAAATATCGCTTCCTTAAAGTCTTTTCCAGCCCTCATGATAAACTCTAAACACCTAACTCTGCTTCAGGAGACTTTCCATCATCTGGTGGTTCTTCCACTCTGGATTAATCTGACACTTCTGTGTTAAGCTTTTCATTGTAGATCCTTGTTGCTCTTGTCAGTTCCTGTACCATGCTACAATGAAACCACAAGCTATAGCTGTGTTGTAAAAATCCATCTTTAAATATCCTCCTTTCTTTTCCTGAATAATTCATGTACATATTTCAAGATTGAGCAATAATATTTATACTCGTTTACCTCTTTCCCTGTTCACCCCAGCTTCACTAAGCGTCCTGTGCCCTGAATTTGCATTGCTGCATGCAGTGTGCTGTGAAAGAGTGGCTTGCACCTTGGCTGTCTCCCTCACTGGATTCTGAGGGCAGGAAGTGGTTTATCCAGGTTTGCAATTTCAGTATTCCACAGTGCTTCCTGCATGGGAGGTACGCAGTGCAAATTGGCTGAGTAAAGGAATGAATGGACGCATCTTTTTTCCTCTGTGTGCTTCACTATATTCCTTCAACTCTCCTTATCAGGCTCATAAGGCAGAGTTTCTTTATGTTTCTTTATGATTATTTATGAAATAAAATAACCAGGAAAAATGAGCTGTATCATAGGTAATAATTATTTTAGATCGAATTATTTAGTGGGCCCTATTCCAAGAGTTTTACATACATTAAAAGAAAGGAGGATATTTGACATGGCCCTGTAAAATAGGTACCATCAGTAATAGCAATTTGCAAATGGAAAAACCAAACCAGGGATTGACAGTTAAGTAGCTTACCTGACCAAAATCCCACAGCTGATAAGGAGAAGAACCCACATTTGATCCCAGGCTATCAGATTCCAAAGCTGTACTCTTAAGAGTTACATGATATTTATTTTTTCTTAAAATCTCTTAGTGTCATCTTCCTACAACTAAAACTATTGGTGTGAACATAATCACTAAGAAGCCATCAATAACAAACCTTTACAATAATACAGATAACTTTTGTTTTATATATTTTATAATTATTCTTATAGTACATGGGAGAGGGGATAGTGCTTAAAATCAACTCAGTCATTTAACTCATTTTTATTTGTTTGTTTATTTTTTGGTTTTTCATTCATCTGTTTTGTAGATACAGACCTTGTTTGTTTGTGACCCTTTGTCCACTCCCTTCCCTAACACTTCCTCAAAAGTTAACCTCTCAAAACTCTGAAAGAGGAAAGAACCTGCTGAAAGCGTCAGAGTGGGATCAGTTGCAGCTTTAACATTCTATTTTTATCTGCTGGGGTTTCAACAGCCCTTCCTTCCTCTCTTGATGGTTTGAAAGATTACTTTGGAGGCTAGTTGTGTCACCACATCACATAAGAAAAATGTTTGGAGCACTTTTATAACAACAGAATCTTTCTCATCCCTTTTTGCTTTAGCAGCTAAGATTGTTACAGAGAAGCGTTGGGAGAAAAGTAAAGATGACCAAGATGGTAAACACGTAGGGAATGGGGGAGATACTTAGCCAATTTCCTTTATTTTTATTGACTTAGGCAAGTCCCTTAGGCTAAACTGGCTGGAAGACTAACATGGTCCCTGGGACTGAGTGGAGCCTGGGATGAGGACAGAGGGGACTTCTTCACTACCATGAAAATTTTCACACGGTCTCCAAGAAGATTCCTTTCTAGCCTTCTGGAAGCCTATTCTGGCATTCCCTTGTGGGGAGCATTCATATAATTCAGATATGGAATTTTGATATTAATTTTCCTCCATATGCTCAGGGTATTGTTGCCAGATACATCAAATACAAATGCAGGACACCCAGTTAAATTTGAATTTCAGATAACAGATATACTTTTTTTACAGTATAAATATGCCCCATGCAATATTCTATGTTCCATGCAATACTTATACTAAAACAAGTGTTGTTTATCTGAAATTTAAATTTAACTGGGTGTCCTGAATTTTGTCTGCCAACCTTACTTAGTTCAGGAGCTCTTTCGGTTTATTTATGTAGAATTTCCATGAGTTTCTGCAAGGATACACTATTTATAAGGAGAAGGGAAATTTATAATGGATTTAAAATCTGTTTAAATTTTCACAAATCTATTTTGGGTGTCTGAATGAAGTTGTGAGAGATAGCATGTCACCATTAGGTTTTGTTTATTCATAAATTGAAAGAAAAAAGTAGACTTCATATTTTTTATAGTTTCCTATGAAGTTTAATTTTGCTATGTTTAAGGTTCCTGACTTATAATATACAGCAAACCTCTAGTTCTATTAGATATTTTAATACAGAATTCATCAAATTCAGAATGCTTCCAACTGAGACTTTATTTTACAAGTGGTGTTGCTAATCTGGCCTTCCCAGAGTGGCTACCAGAAAGGTGACTTCACCCACTAATTCCATTTAGCCTGTTAAGGTTTTACTTGTTAAATGTTAAAAGAGTTTTTGTTTTTCTTTGGGATTTTGTACAGACAACCCAGTTATTGTTTGATAATTGTAGAGCTCAAGGCCAGCTTAAATTCTTTGGCAATCTTACAGACTATTAAAATTACGGTATGTTTTACCAACTGCCCATCCAATACTACATAATACAATAAAAAACAACACCAAACTATAAAATAACAAAAAAGATGCCCAACATGTTTATTTTGCTACATTTTCAGACATATTAAATGATTTCAATTTATTCAAAATAATTAATTTTTGTCCCTCTGGTTGCTGGTATTGCAAGGATATACCTAGCTATCAAACAGTCTAACACCAGTATTACTACACTATGGAATGACCAGTAAACTACTTACCAAGTAGTTCATAAATATAAATCAAAATGACTGAGGAAAAATGATAACACTCATTCATAATTAAATCTGTGATGACTTTGTACTGTGTCTAATTGCCTAACCTAAAACTACATTTCTCAGCATTCCCTTCGCTGTAGGCATTGGCCGCCAGGCATTTTGTGTGAGATCTGAACGGCAGGTCTTAAACTCTGCAGATGTGGAAGCCCATGACCCTTGTTGTCAACCTGCTGGGTCACTTTAATGGCACAGGACAACGTGGGACCCTCAGTTTCCTCAACTGTCACCACATCTCATGCAGCTTCCTCAAGTTTGGGGTCAAAAGCAGTACAGCTTGGTGGCAAAGGGTGACACCTTCCATAGCCATCAGAGCATCACAATTGTAGGTGGTAACAGACAGAGATTCTACTTTGTTCTTGTAGGTTCCAGTAGCCACCACTTCATGGATTCTGGTTTGTCCTTGCAGGTCTCAACTTTACCACTTTAAATTTTAACTGCTGGTCCAGCTGACCTAGAACCAGAGCCACAGACAACAACCTGCATAGATTGATCTCCCTGTTCCCACAATGGCTTGAGGTTTAACTCCTATGAAAAATCAGTATTCTAGATCATTCCCACTGTGTTTACTTCTTTGATAGAGTCTGATACAGAGTCTTTATCAGATTACTGAGGAAAACGTGTACAAGGTTTGTTGTTACAATGGCCATCCTCTGCTGTCTTCTTCATACTTCATCCTGGTTCTGCATTTTTTTCCTCTAAAATTCTAGTCTTCCTGATGATCCATCCTCTTTGTTATTGCAGGACAGTCAGTAATGAATTGTCACTTTTATGGAGTCAGAATTGATAAAGAAAAGTAACATTCCATTCTAATTCTAATTTTGTTGTTTATTGTTGGTTTGTTAAAGGAGTTGTTTAAACTCTACTGTTGGCTTCTGCCTCTGACTATCTTCTGTGGTCCTGGAATTAATTTATCTTGGAATTTTGTAAAGAAAATAAACGTATGATTTGAGAATAATATAAGGCCCACATGGAATAAACTACATAATATTTACTCACCAGCCAATATATGTTCACCAAAGTATAAATAATAGGTGGAGAATCTAGCAAATAATAATTATACATCTTCCAGGAAATGATTTTTCCAAGAAGACACGAGGAAGAGCTCTTTTCTCTCTCTCTTTTTTTCCCCTAACTCATTCTGGCTTTAGCAATAAAGAGAAAAATCTGTCCTGCACCTTGTAACAGCTGCTGCCTGGTCAGGGTATTGCTTGTGACCTGATTCTTGCCCTGAGTTAGCAGGCAGCGACAATACATGCGGAGCCCTACAGACTGATGAGTTGTTTACGGACTTTACTTTTACGTATTTAAATCTAATTTTTCTTCTTCTACCAGGGGAAGACTCTTCTCTCCTTAAAACTCCTCTTTAGTTTATAACAACCAATTATTCATTACTATTTGAATATTTGTATTATAAAAGTTTATCATATTGGAAATATTTTTAAGTTATTTTTTTCAGAATTGTCTTCTATCCATACTCACTTGCATCTCAGCCAAGGTCTTTGCTGGCCGTGGCTTCTGGGAAATTATGTCAGAGCAACAGAAAGCAATGAAAACGAAGTTCTTTCATTAGCTTTGACTTTCAAAACGATGAGACAAGATACTAGATGTTTCCATGGATGACAGCAAGAACAAATAAAACAAAAAATCATATGTTCCAGTTCCCCTAAGACACCTTTGAAATGTATGTCTTTTGAATCAGGACACAACCATGAATAAATTCAAAAATTCCAAATTAATTCAAATTAAGTTTCTGCTACTTCTGTTAAAAAGAGGACTCAAAATTTAAAGTATATACCTTAAACGTGTGAAAGGTTACCATACCACTAATATCTTGGTGTCTTTGTTCATGCTGTCCACTCCTCCGAACCTCTTGTCATCTGTCTTCCCTCCCACTTGTGCGAACCAATAACTGATCCTTCACGTGCATCTCTGACTCTGTCTCTTGCTCCTACACACTGACCGGGCACCAACCTCACCTAAACAGGTTGACAAATCCTCTGTAACCCAGTAACAATTTTTGTCCTTTAATTTTGGCACATGTTATAATCTTCCTTTATTTTTAGCGTCAGATGCACGATTTTGCTTTTAATGATTAATTTGAGATGCACTTACTGAAACCTACTCTATGTCAGGGACTCCTGCTTTGAATATTCATTTCAGCTGAATTAGCTTGCAGCAAGCACGTCTTCATCTACCATCGAAGACAGGGAGGATTAGAAGAAGCTTAAGAAGAAAAAAAGGGTTAGGGAGGGTTTCACAATTTCTGAATTATAAATATTAGCCTCTTTTTATTATCAACATACACTAAATACTAGTTTTCTCCCCACTCTGAAACTCCTTGAAGGCAGGAATGTTATTTTTCACGGCTTTGTGTGGCTGCAGTAAAACTAGCAGTGAAGATGCAAGTTTTATTGGGAAAGATAAATATACTTACTATCACTCACTAATAATTTAACAGAAGTTATTTTATTATTTTCTAAAGAATACCAAATTTGTTTTATTATTATTTAAAGGAAGGGGGAGATAGAAAATAAACAGATTGTATGGGATGATTTCTGGTTTGAGGGCTGGGGAAGCCCCTCTATGTTAGAGCAGTCACACTGCGAAGCAGCAGCTATCATCGGGGAATCAATTGCTCTCAGGGAAAAACAAAGAGGGTCTGAAGGGTATGAAAGAGTAGCACATAGAGCCGAAATTAATTTTACCTATTATGTAATTTATCTGTACTATATCAAGCTTGAATAATACAAACCCCCATATTTGTAGAAAATTAAAAAGTAAAAATAAGCAATAAATATAATTGCTACCATTTCATGAATATATGCCTTGTTGGCACACCTGTGTTAGATGCTTTACATACATTGCCATTGGTGCTTGCACACAATAGAGTTATGCATTCCCCACTTTATAGAGGAGGGAACTAGTTCACCAAGGTGATGTAACTTGCCTAAGGTCACATAGGTAACAACTGGCAGACCAAAGAGTCTAACCAAGGTTTGTCTGAGTTCAAAACACATTCTCTGTTTAATGCCGTATTGCTGTTCAAAAACTAATTTGTTTCATGTGCATATTTTGTTTAATAAAAAAATAATTATTATCCTCAGATTTGTCTAATAAACATTTATTGTGCACCATCTTCATGTTAGGCATTGAGTTATAATCTGGGCACATAAAGGTAGAAAAATAGATGTAACAATTATCCTCAAGTTTACAATTTTCAGAAAGTCATGATGTTTCTTATTAAAAACATGATTCTGTAAATTCAATTATTGCTATACTTTATGGGTTAGATCCTCTTATTCTCAAAAAGAAACTAAGTTTTTATAGAAAAATATATAGGAAAAAAGTATAATGAATATGATAATATCCTATATGAAATTTGAAAAATGCATGTAAAAATCACAGAAAGAAAAAGAGATTTAAGCACAAAACTAATCAAAATATTAAATACAGATAATTAAACTGGCTCTGGATATTTTTAGTACTGGTAGATAAAGAGAAATAATCATTACATTACATATTTTGTGGAATCCCCCCACTACCATCTAAATTATTTTTTAAAAAATAGGAAATAAATTTTAGTGGGTTATTTGGGTGCAATTTGCTTTAAAAATATACATGGGAGCTCAACTTAACAACAGATTCTTCCATTGTGCTCTTCTAATAACAAATTTAGACTCTAGAGATCAGGTTTTTACACTAATAGTTTTAGATCTTTTGATGCAATTACATTTCTGCAGTATTAAATTGACAGTTAATCAATTTTTTTCACAATTAATCATCTCTGTCCCATTTTCTAAGTCAAGAAAAAGTAAATACTTTAGCTTTTTTGTAAAATTTATTTAAATAAAAGTGTTTACAATCTGTTTTTCCTCTAAAATGCTTATGGAGAAAATCAATATTAACTAGCAGTACTTCTAATAGAGTTTTCATAATTTGGATTTAAACCTAATATTTGAATAAGTTGAATCTATTTAAAGTCACTGAGGATTGAAAATGTGATAAAATGAAAGAAATATCAAAATATTACAGAACTAAAAAGACAATAATCTTATGAGGGCATGTTCTAAGAAGCATAGAATTGTTTAACCTGTGTTTTTATCCAATATTAACTAATCTCTTGCCATTTTTTTAATGAAAGCAGTGAAAGTATTAAGAGAGCACAATGCTGAAAGTCTGCTAAGTTTCCTCCACAATTAGCAGAATTCTTTGTCATTTTGTTAGAGCTGAAATAATCCCTGCTTAAGCCCATGTCAAAATGTCAGCAGAAGCAAGAGGTTTTTCCAGTCATTAGAATCCTATATAAATGTTAAACAGGGCACTAAGCTCGCTAAGACTATGCCACCGGCTGATTCCTGAGAGCATTCAGCCTGAAGAAAAACTGTAAATCATAAAAGTTACTTCAGCACTTCCTTGATTTTAGCACAACGACTGGCTGTAGTCGGGACACTGGTGTCTGACTGACGACCATTAGCACCGAGCTGACCCCGAGCAAGGAAAGAGAGGCAGGCGGTTCTGCTGTAAGAGTTCTTGCCTGCTATGGAGTTGTGCGAGTGGCCTGTATTTTTGGATATTAACTCCTTATAAGCTATATGGTTGACCATTGCAAATGTTGCCTTTTCATTTTGTTGATTGTTTCCTTTGCTGGGCAGACGATTTTTAGTGTGACGTAGTCCCACTTGTCTATTTCTGCTTGTGCTGCCTGTGCTTTGGGGCTCATATCCAAAAATCATTGCTTGGAGGACATTATGCTAAGTGAAATAAGTCAGATACAGGAAAATAAATACTGTATGATCTCACTTATATATCAAATCTAAAAAAGTCTAACTCACAGAATCATAGAGTAGAACGGTGTTTGCCGGAGCAGGCATGGCGGAGCAGATAGGGAGTGGGGTTGGCCCGAGGGTGCAGACTTTCAGTAATAAGGTGAGTAAAGTTTGGAGAAATAATGTAAAGGACAGTGACTGTAGTTAATATATGGTATTGTACTTGACCTAAAAATTTGCTACACAAATAGATGCTAAGAGTTCTCACCACAACACCTCCCTCCCCCCACAAAAAAGAAAAGAAGATAAGAAAGAAATAACTATGTGAGGCAATGATTGTGTTAATTAACTTGATAATAGTGATCATTTCACAATCTATATGTGTATCAAATCATCACACTGTACTCCAGAAAATGTCTACAATTTTTATTTGTCAACGATACGTCAATAAAGCTGGGGAAAAAAGAGTTCTTGCCTGGCAGCTGGAAATTACCCCATAGATTTGCTGGACCACTTTCAACAAAACACTTGGTCCCTCTTTCTCTTGCTTCTTTATAGTTAAAATTATGAAAACATTGACCTTATTTTACAAAGCAATGGGGAGGAATCACTAATAAATTCACAGTAAAGTTCTCAAAAACAATGAGTACTTAAAACACTCAGAAAGATGACTTTTTTACTTCATTATATGTTTTTACTCAAAATATTTTGGAGCCAAAATTTAAAAAATGGCTGGAAAAATGTTTTCCTTCGGATGCTTTCATCCATAAGAAAATAAAATGCCCAAATGGCCTAAAGAATCATGGCCTTTGTGATCTTTCCTAACTAGCTGTCTGGGGAAAGGGTGGTTGGCGGGTTGCTCAGCTCAGTGACTCAGTGATGTCATCAAAGGTGGGATTTTAGTCATCGTTTCATTTTGTCATCTTCAGCATCTTCTTCTTCTGGTCCCAAAGCAGTGGCTGTGGTTTTAGGTCATCTTGTGCAGCTACAACAAAACAGATCAAGGGGAAAAAAGAAACATTTTTTTCTCTTACTCATCTCTTCTTTAGTATTCAGAAACATGTCCAGGAGCTCTGTGTTCCCTCAATCCTTTTCTATCTCTTTGGCCAACTCAAAGCTAAGCTCTGACAATAGGAGTGGGGAAACACGGTTGGAGTCGTCTATTTAGGATCTGAGTCAATTAGCAGTAGAGTGGTAAGACCTGGGAGGACTCGGGTCAGCTCCAAGGAGAGGAAGTGGCCATTGACTAAGCAACTAACAATGTCTGCTGTAATTTCTTTGGCTTTAGATCCTATTGGTGTAGATTCGATAAAAAGTAATGATTTTTACAATAATAAAATTTTATACTTTTCCCTGTAAGGACTTCTCAGACTGCCATTGTCTGATGCTGTTCCAAACTGTAGGAGACCGGATTTTGTTGCCTGCAGGCTTATTCTTTCCCTCGAAAGCTTATTATGCCATGCTCTGGCTGACTCTTCCAAAGTGCCCATTCTCCCACCTCCCATAGTGTGATGGAAATAGTTTTATGGGAAACCTCCAATCTAAGTTTTCTATGCCTTACACGACTGCCGTCTTTGGTGGCTGTATAAATGTAAAGACACGTATTTTCTCCCTTTCTATCTTAAGTCTTGCCATCATTTTTAAGTAATTTACTGTGTAATGTGAATTAATCTTATATCTTGACCTCTTAATTCTGTGACCTTGACTCAATGACATTCATCTGCACTCTGGTTTAGCCATTTATTCGTATGGTTTAAAACTGCTGGAACTAGGCTGTCAATGAAATATGAAATTTAAGAGTTGTCCTCTCTAATGAAAGCTTCCTATTTTTCTTGGTCTCTCATTTTACTACCACTTCTGTACTGTTCTCCAACTGTATTCAGACTTTCATTCCCTTAAATAGGTTTCATCACCACATGTATCAGTTCTCTCTTGTTTTCACATCTTCCCCACGCATTCTGTTCCCCATTCTCTACCACATGACGCAGTACAATTTTCCATTGTAACTTAGTTTGTTTCAGAGAAGAAATGATCAATAGAAGTGTTTCAGCACAAAAACTGTTACATTCAACAGAAAATGTGTGAAGGAGGTAAAATTAAAAAGTAGTGTTAAGCAGTTAAAGAAAAAGAATAATTGTATAATTTCCCATATGAAGAGCTGGAGCTTGCCTATGTCTTTTTAAAATAGATAATCACGGATAATTCACTCTGTTATTTAGATTCCATTAGATACTTTTAAAAGAGTGATGCAACCATTTTACTTGAAAATATCATTATTTATATACACTGGAAAATTTTTGCTTTGTATTTTTAAAAATTTTATTAAAAGCATTAGATAGCAATCTCAAAATGTATGAGATGTGCAGTTTTTCAAAATTATTTTAGGGTGTACGTCAAGAGAAAGGACTGAAAATGAATTGTTTTAAAGTAATACATTTCCTACCCCTCAAATTCTACATGTCTCTCCTAACTTCATGTAAAGTTTTCTTTCCCACCTTTCATTTCATAATTTCTTTTTCTCCACCCTATAAGGAAAAAATCATGCATACAATTCATTCACCCAGAATCGCATTATTGCATGTTGATTAGTCATGTAAAACACTGGAGACATCTAAAAATGGAAGATTTATGCCGTCAGAGGTCTTACTGCCTCTTCTTAGCCTAAACATATTGCTGTTACACGTGAAGAGCAACTTTAGAATGAGTTGCTTTCACACTTGTTTGGTTGCTCGAAATCCGTGTGAACTTGTACAGAGTACGTGGGTCGGGGCAGTGATGGTAATTTTATTTTAAAGAGCACACATCGTTCATCCACTGACTTTCAAAAAAGGCAGAGACCTTATAGGGGAGACTGATGAGGTAAAGCAAAAGGAGTATTTGCTTCAAAAAAATTAAATGAAAAAAAATGGCGTTTTTCCCATCTACTCATAAGCATGCAATTCATTCTGGATATATTCACGCTCCTAAATATGCCTTTAGCTGGGAAGTGATCTTAAATGGATGAAGAAATACATGCTATGCCATTGACATATTTCAAAATAGCAGGAATGTTTTTAGGAACTACCAAAATTTTCAAGTTAACAGTGGAAAATAACCACAGATAAAAATGTTACACATTTTCTTGTCAACTCAGTGTGCATTTTGTAACCAGTCAATGTGCTGAATTGTGTGATGCCAACTGGGATAAGGCTGGGAATTTGGTTTCCAAGAAATACCTTCTCAGTGTGTTGCAAGGTTAGAAAGACTAAAAGAGGAGACTCTGCATGATTTTGAAGGCTGAATTGAAGCTGATGCTATTGCTCTTGTAAGGCTGTCAGTTAGGCAAGGTGACAAAAAAATGCCTGGAACCCCAACTTGTCCTTGCTCTCCTCTGCTCTGCCCCTGCACTGACGGCTCTGCTGACCCGCAGAGACTGGCCCACACAGGACTTGGACTTGGCAGCTCACAGGCAGCTGCTACATGAAGGGAACAGCTTCCCGGGGTGGCAGTTGCCATGAACGTCTACATGGGCTACCCCGTCACAGTCTCAGCTGGGTGGGCAAACAGCCTTAGGTTCTTGGATTTTCCAGCAAGGTTGACCTCGTCCACCCACATCAGTACTGAAGGAAAGCTGGTTAGCGACAGTTTCTCTCTCTCTCCAGACTTCCACTTCCCAATCTCCCACCACGTTCATGAAAGGTCTCATTCCTGTAGTCATTTCTTCATTTTGATAATACTTAGCCTCTTTTTACTTACTGAACCCTCACAAACAAAATTAGCTAAACTCCTGTTTTATCTACAATATCATGAAATCTTATTCCAGCATTAGTCAATTACCATTTTATTATATTTAATAAAATGAGGAATATTTTCTTAGACCTAATGCCAAAAATAAATTTATGTATTAGATGCTGGATACATTGCTTTACAAAGCCCATACATTTCTGTTTTATTAAATTTAGTCATGTTGCATAATGGCATTCATAAAATTATGAATTTTATACAAGCTTTAACTTTTCTTAAAAAGTCATATACAAAATGCAATGTATGCACATTTTACCAAAAGAATATTATATTTTTTGTCATAATACTCACTTATGATTTTAGCTGTGTATAACATTGCTTTATTACAGGTAAGCAATAGGAAACAGCATATTTAATAAATATTGTTATGGGTCTTATAAAAACAAATGAATTAATATTAGTATAACTATATTGTTTTAATATCTACTAGACTGATTTCAGCAACAGATCCTTTAAAAGGTGTTCTATAATTTATTTTTCACTAGTTTTTATAATATTCCACAAAACATGTAACATGTATGTCTGAACTGAAAAATTAAGTTCTTCCAAACCTGAATTGAAAAATTCATTCAAAAACAGGACTTTCTTAATTAATTTGTGTGTTAGACATTATATGTAAATTGAAAGAGCTTAATATGCAGCTCCAAAGTTGTTAACAAAAAGGTATTTAAAGCACATAATATTAGAGCATTTTATCAACAATTATTGTGGTAGTAAAGATGTATTAAAATTTAACAAAGTCTTAATTTGATCACATTATTTTTGGAATAAATTGAGATACGCAAAATGCCCCCGTGTGAAATTTGATTAATCAACTCACAGACTTGACGCTGTGCTGTATCTCATGCTAGTAGTCAATAAAATTCATCCAGAGAAAAGGAATTAATGGGATAGATGGTAACTTCACTGCATGAACATAACTTCTCATAAAATTTTACTTTTCTAAAAAATTCAATAAAATATTTAGTGTTTTAATAAACTGTATGATAATTAGAAGTATGATACATCTATCCAGAAGATATGTTTCATATTTAGTCTTGTAATCACTGAAACAATTTCAAAATAATTTCAATCATAACATATTTTGTTTCAGAAAAGTGTGATAGATAATCAGTAGAAGTGTTTGAAGCACAAAAACTGTTACATTGAATAGACAATCTGTGAAGAAAGTAAAATTAAAACATAACTAACTTTAAGGGAAAAAAAGGATATATAACTTCCAATAAAAAGATCTTGCCCATGCATTTTTTAAATAGATAATCATGGATAATTCACTCTAGTATTTAGATTCCATTATATACTTTTAAAAGAGTGATGCAATCATTTTATTTCAAAATATCATTATTTATATACACTGGAAAATTTTTGTTTTTTATCTTTTTAAATTTTATTAAAAGTTTAGATGTCATTCTAGAAATATATGAGATGTGCGTAGCTTTTCAAAATTATTTTAAGGCATACAGAATATAAAGGTTTGAAAACAACAGATTTATCTTTATTTTTTCAGACATATCTCTCATCATTCCCCCCTTAAGTTCATCTCTACACCAACTATACTGAACTTCTTACGTTCCAGAATTGCCATGTGTTTCTTTGCCTACGATGTCTTAAGCTTCCCAACTTCTCCCTGCCTACCTCTTTATCCTCAAGAAGCATACACAGATGCTCCTTACCTATTACATACAGTTCCCATTTTTTATATCAGAGTAAAAATATTATTATCCAGGGCATTGTCCAAAGTAGATCAGATGTCTCCCTAAGTGCCTCTAACAATCCTGTGTTTATTGTAGCATTTATATTGTGTTTGCCTGTTCACAAATTTGGCATTCTCAATAAATAATCAATTAAGTTTTCACCACCGTTTCTGGAAAAAGTAGAAAGTACCCAATAAATATCACTTGAGAAAACAACTGATTGACTGAATGAATGAATGAGTGACTAGGTCATACATAAATTTTACAAAAATTTTGATAGAGATGTAATAGGCTAGGAGCTAAAAACCATAGTAGATTCTAGATTGCTCTAAATCTTAACTAAATCACCTGGCCTATATAGATAAATTAAGTCTAAAATATTACTTGCACTCAAGTCTAGAAAAATAGTATTTTGGTCTTAGAACTTTTATCATGTAATTTTTATTTTCTCCTCTCTTTTTTGTGTAATTAATAAGACTGGAAGCTGATATCTACATAAGTAAAGACTATTGTTAGTTACAGGTAAGGTGATTTTTGAATGGCTTATTACAGATAATGGGTATATTGCTATACATAATGCTATGTATTATAAAATATATGGCTCAATTTTATAAACTCAAGTGGTTCAGTAGTTCAGAAAATATTAGAATTGGCTTTTTGTAAGAACAGTATCATATCCAATGGTATTTATAATATGATTTGCAAATAAAAAAGATTGATGATATTTAGTAAGGTGCTTTCATTGGTTTTGCTGTGATGAGATGTATCACTAGCAAAGAATATTAATTTATATTTTATAACTAACAAAATAGAAAAATAAGAGCAACAGAAATTAGCTAAATATAGCAATTATATATTATAGATTTTGAATTCAATTAAAATAAACACAAAGCCAATAATATTTGAAAAACTAGCAAGGCAAGCAAACTTATAGATTAATAATAAAATTTTTATGAGTACGATAAAAGATGAAATAATCAAACCCCTATTGCTAAGTATTAATAGAAATAACCCTAATTCCATCTTAGCAAAACTATTTTTTAGGACATCCATGGTCACAAAATTGTAAATACTTAGGCCTCAGTGCTTGTAAGATTACAAATTTGTTAGATTAGATAAATCTAGTTATAGAGTCACATTGTTATTCTAGTCTTTCACAATTACTTAAAATTGAATCCACAAGGTTATGTTTGGTGTATACATTATATCTGAAAGGAACATTCTCTCTCAGTCCCTAATTAAAGCAGTGTGTGCTGGAAAGGCAAATGCTTCCCTTTTGCAGTCACTAAGTTGAGTAGCTTGTGCTAAAGATGTCGGCTCCCCGCAGGGCCGGAGACTCACTGAACCCTGGCCCTCACTTCTCCCCTCGCCTTCAAGAGAGACTAAAGTGTTTATTCCAAGTTGGGTGATTTCCAGGTCTTTCTAAGTCATAGCGTTGGTGCTAGTCAATATTAAGTTCCTTTATTTCTTCTGGAATACTTACTTTCAGCAAGTCCTATTGTTGATTGCCCCACAAAGCTTCTAGGGAAATGCACATTTGTAGTTAGTTAAGGCAAGATTTGCAACCTTCCTTGAGCACTACAGAATACACAAATGCTGAGCTCATGCTGATCACGGACCACATTTTCAATGTCAGTACCACCTAATATCTTTTGAGTAACCATCTTTCAATGTTTCTATAGAACCTTGCGGGATATATATTCCACTTTGGCCCCTAGTATATACTTGCTAATTGTGCATTGTTCTTCGGTGCAGACATTGAGGAAAACCTTAAGAAACAGCCTCTCAATGGGCATTAAAGTGGCTTGTGTAAGGACGCTGTGCATTACACTCTTTCCTGTGTTCTTTGTTGTATTCATTTAATAGGTTGCTTTCTAATGTTGGAATTTGGAAATAATTGTGTTTTCCCTTAAAAACATGGTTTGGCATTTATGGCAAAGCCAATGTGAATTATGTATCTAATCAAAATTTCATGTTTTAGCTGACAGTTGGAAATGAGAGTCCAAATTGTAGATTCCTCCAATAGCAAATATAAAGGACTTCATAATATACATATTTATATCTGCCCCTTATTTAGCTATAGTTAATCACACTTTTTTCCTTTTCTACCTAATTCTAATTTATGCTATTTTGTTATACAATATTTTGTGTTTTTAAGCTGCCTATTTTGGTGTGATTTCAATTAATAGTTTAGCAAATTTATAAAATTATTTTGATGCTTTATATTTCTTATTTGCTAATATCTCCAGTGTGGGAATTTGTGCCAGGCTCAACTTATTTCTGCCATCAATCCTAACACTACACAGTAACACATATATTATGCATTAGTGTATATAGTTTAGAGAACAAATAAGATCAGTGGGACATATACTCCAACTACCTATCACAAAACCATAGGGATTTTACTAAGGTCTTGCTATTGAAGTGGGAATAAAACAAGTATTTTTGGAAAGGAATGACATTAGAAAGTTAAGGTAAGATCTCACAAAGTTTATTGTGAACGTTATTACAGTCTAATTCATGAACTTGTTCATGCACAAAGTTTCTTAGTGTACCCAGAAGCAATTGATGCACGAGGACAAATTTATCTTAAAATATATAAAAAAGGCAAATTAATTAACCAAAATGTGAATGTGTTAAATTTATATATGTCATATATAACTTATAAGCTTATACAGAAGAAGTTTAGTATTCTTCTTATACCAAAAAGTATGTAAATGCCAGAAAAAACATTTCCAGGTACTGCAAATATCACTCTAGATATATGAATTTGACCTTCACATGGGTTGCTGATTTTCATTCCTCTAGGCCATAACACAACCAGGTGAATATTTCCTGCATGTTGTTCTTTTGAGTAGCCTGCTTACTATAATACCACTGACCCTATCTGTAGTGATTCAGACGGCTTAGTTACAAATAACAGAAAGCCACTAGGGATATTTGAATGAAAAAAGAAGAGAGGAACAGGTATGCTTCTAGATCTCAGGAAAAAAATGAAACCAGCAAATAACAATGTTAGCTAGACCAGCTGGACTAAGGCTGGAATTTCATTTCCAAATTTTGCTAAAGAAGGGGCTCATTATCAGAGCTCAGGTCACTGTAACTATGGTTGCAGAACAGTCATGTTGTCCAAATGAAAACCATATGGAGGATGAAAAAAGGCAGTCATTCTTAATTAGAATGCGTAATTTTAACAGTGGGATTAGAGTTAAAAATGGGTCCTATATGATATATTTATCAGAGTATGATTTGGAAATCATACTAGTATTGGGGAAAACCAAACGTGTAAAGATACAAGAGATTGTCATTAGAGATACGTAAATGTAAATATAGGTAAATTAAGATGTGATTACCATTATAAAACTAAGATGAATCTATAGTGCTTATACACGTAACAAATACATGTATCCCATAAATATATCAAATACTATTTATCAATAAAGGAACAAAATTAAAAACGCCCATTTAAAATGTAAAAATGAAAATTTTGATAAACATGACACCTAATATGAATACATGTGTATCACCCCAAAAGTTCTCTCTCATATATAGCACACCTCCTTCAAAACCTGGCCCCAGGAAAATTCTGCCTCCTTTTATTAAAATTAGCTTGCCTTTTATGTTTTTTGATTTTGATGAAGTCCAATTAATAATTTTTGTATAAGGATTCATATTCTGTGTATCATATTTAAAAAATCATTGTCTAATATATAAATATGTTCTATCATTTTTTTTTCCAGATCAGCATTCCTTGCCCTCAGCCATCAATGAGGTCTTGAACCAGATGTTCTATGTTGGGATTGTCTCTAGACAGTATTGTAAGAATTTTACAGTTTTATTTTTTACGTTTAGGCCTATGATACACTTTGAAATAATACAGTATCCATGTACTGCTCAAGGTAAGGGTTGAAGTTGAATTTTTCCATGTAAAGATACAGTTGTTCCAGAAACATTTATTGAAAAGACTATTGGCCATTTTTTAGCATTGAATTGCTTGGCATCTTTGCCAAAAAAACAGTTTCCATATACATGTGGATCTATTAATATTTCTAGATGCTTAATTTTGTTTTGTTGATGCATATGTCTATACACCAATAGCATTTTCTGATTATTGTTCTTGTATAATGAGTTGAAATCTAGTTGTAAAAATTTTCCAAATCTGTTCTTCTCTTAAGAATTGTTTGGCTAATCTAAGTCCTTTCCATTTTCATACAAATTTTAGATCCAGATTGTCAATTTCTAATTTCCTCTCCTTCAAAAAACATTGTTGAAATTATGCTTCACATTGCATTGAATCTATATGTAAGTATTGGGAGACTTAATAATATTTTGTCTCCTAATTCATAAATGTCGGCTTTTTCTCCACTTATTTAGGGGCTTTAAAAATTCTTTCTCTTAGCAATATTTTGTAATTTTTATTTTTATAGGTCTTTCACATAGTTGATTCAGTCTTTTTGTAATTATTTCATGTTTTTGGCATTTAAAATTTAATTTTCAATATTCTAATATACAGAAATGTGATTAATTTTCTATAATTTATAATTTATGGCCTTTTTAAATTCACACATTAGCTCTAATAGTTTTTTATGGATTCTTTAGCCTTCTCTATGACCATGATCTTGTCATATGTAAATTCTTTAAAAAATTTATTTTTCCTTCCCACGGTGTATATGTTTTGTTTCTTTTTCTTGCCTACTGCAATGGCAAGAACGTCTGTTTATCTGCCTTTTAAACTGAAACTCAAGGTCCTGAATCTCAGTCTGAATAGTTTGCTTTAGACTAAAACAAGTTGTCTGATGTGGATTTCCTAATCACATTGCTTTGCTGTCTACAACAAATAATGGCTACTTAGATATGTGAAGAGGAATGAGCAAATTTCCCTTATCCTTCCCTTCATTCCTAGTCACTTGAATGTCCAAACAAAAAATCCTGAGAAATGTATGGCAAATTTGTTAGGTAAGAGGATAGGCTATTAGGGCTGATTATTTTAACTAGTCAAATTGCTCAGTATTAGTCCACTAGAATGTAAGGTAATATAGCCAGAACCTCATTTTCCCTGTTCACCATTATATCTCTGTTGCTTTGAATGATGCTTGGCACAAAATGGAAATTCAGTAAACATTATTGACTAAAGTGGATGATTATCAAAGATGTCTCTGAATCTTAGCATTGTACCTAAAGGATGGGTAGGAACGTCTGACTAAATACACAGTCATTCCACATAAGTTTTGTAAACAAATACCAAGGCACTGTTCTAGGCAAGTTTATTCTTGAAACACTTCCATGACCACATAGGTGGAAAAATAATAGTTTATATATTCTTTCTGTGCAATGTACTAATATTTTAAAGCTGGGAAAATTCTTTAAAGCGTGAAGTGGTATGAGTGGAGAAAACTGATAGAGCCGCTAGACCAATTATGAAAGGGTTTCAGTGAGGCACAAGCTTAGTTGATAAGATAAACTAAAAAGACTGAGGACAAAAGGTCAAACCATTTAGGCAGATATAGTCCCAAAGATGCAGGTTCCAGGAGGCCTTTGAACAGGAAGGCACAGAGATATGAGAAATTGAAAAGGTTGAAGATAAAAGTACTTCCCTGAAGGAGGCAGAAAAAATAAATGTGTAAAATGAAGAGCAGTAAGTCAGGAAAATATTCTTTGAACTGTATGTTTAATCTGCTATGTTATTTGTTGTTGACATGGGAGACAATTCTTTAATATTAATATATTCATATATGTTTTATAGTGAATCAATTTTGTTTTTATAGATTTGCCATATTAATGCGGTATGGGCTCATTTGCCACCTGACTTTTTCTGTCTGTTCTACAGACCATTTGCTCACATGAAAAGAATTTGATAAAATGAACTGTCATTAAAATAATAGATATACTATATTTAACGATTCTCTTCAAAATGTTGACAATTCTTTAAGCCTGGTCATCAGGAAATGGGGATTTGTTATGCTTCAACTTTCATATATTTATAGAAGTTTTCTAAATATTTAAAAAAGGCTCAATACGTGTCTTTCAATGGTTCATTCTCCAGCTATTTAGAAAGCACCTGCTCTATGAAAGACATCACTCCACGAAGTTGGGATACAGCGCTGAACACAACAAAGCCCCATTCTTTCATGAAACATAAATATTTTCAAGGCAAACAGACAGTAATTACACATTAATATAAAATACAATATACATATAAACATTTAAAAGGTGCATGAAGCAGAAAGTGGCACAGGGTGATACTGGACACTTTTAAATCAAAGAAATTCTCTCTGATGAGATGACGTTTGGGAGAGGCATAAATGAGGTAAAGAAGAAAGTTATGCAAACGAAAAGGCAATAGTATTCCAGGTAGACAAAGTAGCAGAGGCAAAGGCCTTAAAGGGGCACATGCTTGATTAAGGAAGGCAGGAAGACCTGCTGCTCAAGGAGAGGCAGAAATGACAGCTGAAAGACAGCCAGGAGACAGGCCACGGAGACCCTTTTCAGTTCTAGTAATGACTTATTCTAAGTCTGAGAACATACTGGATATTTTTAATCAGGTGAGTATATGATTTCAATAGCTTTTTAAACGATGAATAGACTTTATCTTTTAGAGCACTTTAGATTTTCAGAAAAAGTGAATGGAAAGTACAGAGTTCCCATATGGCCTTCATCCTACTCCATCTTCACAACTTTTCCTATTGTTAATATCTTGCATTATTGTGGTACATTTTATGAGCCAATACTGATATATAATAATTAAGTTCATAGTTTAGATTAGAGTTGACTCTTCGTGTTGCACTGTACATTCTGTGGGTTTTGACGCAAGTATGGTATCATGCATCTACCATTGCAGTATCCTACAGAATAGGTTCACTGCCCCGAAATCCCCTGTGCTCTATCTGTTCATCCGTCTGACAAACTCTTGGCAATTACTAATCCATAGTTTTCCCTTTTTTAGAATTATATATAATTGGAATTATATAATATGCAGTATTTTCAGATTATTTTCTTTTATTTCATAATATGCATTTAAGATTCCTCCCTGTCTTTTCATTGCTTGGTAGTTTGTTTCTTTTTATCACTAAACAATATTCCATTGTATAGGTGTACAGTTTGTTTATCCATTCACCTCCTGAATGGCATCCCGGCTGCCTCCAAGCTTTGGAAACTAAGAATAAGCTGCTACATTCATCCATGTGCATATATTTACGTGTACAAAAGTCTTCAGCTCATTTGGGTAAATACCAAAGAGTACAATTGCTCAATCACATAACAAGAATTAAGTTTAGTTTTGTAAGAAATTTCCAAAGTATATTTCAAAGTGTCTATACTATTTTGTATTCCCACCAGTAGCGAATTAGAATTCCTATTGCTTCACATCCTCACCAGCATTTGGTGTTGTTATTACTTTGAATTTTAGCTATTCTAATAGGTATGAAATGGCATTTAATTATTGTTTTAATTTGCAATTCCCTAGTGGCATATGATGTTGAACATCTTTTTCCATGTATTACCATCCGTATATCTTCTTTGGTGAGTTATCTGTTCAGATATTTGTCTGTTTTTTTAACTGTTTATTTTCTTATTGTTAAGTTTTAAGAGCTATTGTATGTTTTGGATACAAGTCTTCATCAGATGTGCGTTTTGAAAATCTTCCAGACTCCTAGTCTGTGGCTTGTTTTTTTATTCTCTTAAGAGTGTCTTTCACAGAGCAAAAGTTTATAATTCTAATGAAGTCTGACTCTCAATCTTTTCTGTCATAGATTGTGCTTTTGGTAATGTGTCTAAGCAGTCATTGCCAAGCCCAAGATCGTCTGCATTTTCTCTTGTGTTATCTTCTAAGAGTTTTATAGTTTTGCATTTGACATTTAGGATTATGATGCATTCAGGGTTAAATTTTATGTAAGGTATAAGGTCTGTGTCCAAATTCATTTTTTCTCAATAACTTTTAGTAGCTCTGTAGTTAAAGTATAGAGAAAGTTTGTAAAATGGGAAGAACAGAAGCAGGGAAACCATTTTGGAAGCTTTTGCAGCCAATTAGCAAGAACATGAAGGCTTGAGTAGAGGGTAGCGGTGGAATTTTAAGAGGCTGTTGTATTTAAGATATTTTAAAGTTGGAGTCACTAAGCTTTTACAGGGGAATATACGTGATATCTGGATAATGAAAGTAGTCAATAAAACAAAGATTCTAGGCCTTAGCAACTGTATGAATAGTGGAGTCATTTGTCAAACTGGAGAATACTTGACAAATAATGTTTTTCCTGTGTGAGTGTGGGATGTCATAGAAATCAAGATCAGTTTTGATATATCATATCTGAGGTTTCTATTTAAGAACCTAATTGAAAATATCAAGCACAAAATTGGTCAAATGAATTTGAATCTTAGGAAAGAGGTTAGAGGAAAAAAATTACTTTGGGAAATATCAGTATATAGGTGATATTTAAGGCTTCGAAACTAAGGTGAAAGAACCAAGGGAGTGATTGCAGATATGAAGAAAAAGTGATCCTAAAAGCCTGGAGTATATCAGAATTCAGGGTTTAGCTGGAGGTGGTGAAAGAGACTGAAGGGAACTGCTCGTGCACTAAGGGGAGGTAGCAGGGAGAGCGAGGAGCATGTTGCCAAGGAAAAGTGAATGAGCCACTGTGTTAAATACTGTTGAACTATGTGCTAATATCTGCAATTGTATTTGCAGATTTGACTATTTTTCTTTTAATTCTGACAAGTTTTTATTTTTCTTTGTATAGTTTGAAGCTACATTATTAGATGCATATAAATTGATGCTTTTTATATCCTCCCCTTGATGTTGTGTGTGTGTATATATATATTGTTTTTATATTTATATATTTAAATGCTGCATATTATATATAATGTATATAAGTAAATAATGAATATATAATACACATGTTATACATAAATAATAAATGATATATGAATATATTTATATCGTATACATAATTTAACATTTTAAATATACATCTATATATAATTTTTAATTATTTTTTAGGAGAGGAATGCTTACAGAAATCCCTAATAATTTTGAGACATGCAGTACCTCGAAAGTTATATTATACTATTTAGTTGATATGGTGTGAGAAGATCCCTCACAGTATCTAATCAGGTGTAATTCCTGAACAATATAATTTTTCTCCCACTCAACTTTCTAACTGTATATAAAACCCTCAATTCCTCATGCTCTACTTGTTTCTAACATCAATACATATATTTCCTATTTTATAACTATGGTTTGCCACATGACATAGACTAGACTATCAGTTAAAATATTCTGCCTATTATAATTTTAATATAATTATTTTTATAATTCGTGACTGCAAGTCCATTTCACAGAGCACAATGACATGTCTTGAGATTGGTAAATAACTAGGTTCCTGGAAATTTAGGCAAAATATCTAACTTTATTATTGAATAAAAAAATAAAAACCTCTATGAAAAACTGTATGGAGATTTCTCAAAGAACTAAAAGTAGATAGACCATTTGATTCAACAATCCCACTACTGGGTGTCTACCCAAAGGAAAAGAAGTCATCTTATTCAAAAAAAAACCCACCTGTGCTTAAATGTTTATTTCAGCACAATTCACAATTGCAAAGATGTGGAATCAACCCAAGTGCCCATCAGTTCATGAATGCATTAGCAAAAGGTGGTATATGTATACTGTAGAGTACTACTCAGCCACGAAGAAGGATGAATTAATGCCTTTTGCAACAATTTGGATGGAATTGGAGACCATTATCCTAAGTGAAGTATATAAAGAATGGAAAAACAAACACTGCATGTGCTCACTATTAAATTGGAATTTACCAATGAGCACATGTGCACAGAGGGAAGTAAAACTCAGTGGAAATCAAGCAGTGGGGAGGGGGGAGGAAGAGAGGGGGAAAACCTACTTAACGGGTATAATGAACACTGTTTGGGTGATGGACACACTTACATAACACTTGTACCCCCTTAGTACTTTGAAAAAAATGTTAAAAAGGCACTATAAAACTATAAACTCATTTAATCTCTTTTTGTGATCAAGTTTTTCTCTTTATCTCCTCCATTGGCTTTTCTAAGTTTTCTGTGTCTTTCTAAGTTTAGTTTTATGTTTTGGACTCACAAAACTGTATTATTTATGTGATCTTCGACTTCCGGTTATCTGTGAAACCTAGGGAAAATATCCTAAAATTTCTGTATATTAATTTCATCATCATTAACTTTATTAAGCAAATATAAGCAAATATATAAATTTTATTAATCAAGCTGAACACTTACTACATGATTATCACTACTAACATTGGGGCTGTGCAGTTAAATAAAATACCACAGCTACCCCTCATTGTATGCAGATTATGGCATGGGTAATAAAGTAAGCTTGCTTTGAAAAGCAAGTGAATAACCTAAGAGATAAATAAATACTAGCTTTCATCATCTGACTTATATGTAGATGTATCTGTAATGCTAAGCAATTTTTATTTTCCTGCACTCAAAAAATTTGAAAGCTTTCATTTTCAGCATTAATTTGGTTTCCTGTCTTCTGAATTTCTGCCCTTTTTGCCACATACAACTATATGCAGACGAAACTAGATTATGATTACATTGAAAAGCAATTACTCCATCAATAGAATGTTCATTTCCATTTCACTGATCTTTATTCTCTTAAATTGTAGTGAATTGTTAAGATGTATGACATCATATAGCACAAAATTTGTTATGTAAAAATTTTGGCTGGAGTTCATATTCATTAAATATATGAACTTGAAAAATTTATTATATTTTTCTGAGCAACTGTTTATTCAGTGATAAAACAGTGATGATCATGAGAATGATGATGATGATAATCGTCACCATTATAATGAAAAACAGCCAAACCTGCTTCAAAGGGTTACTGTGAGAATTACTTGAATTAATATACTTGAAAAGTGCTTTGCATACACATATTGTTCCTGAACAAGGATAATTTATGGAACCAATATATCTATAGCATTATAATATTTAGACATACTATGTAAGCAGAAATATACTTTAGATGTCACTTGTATTTTGTTCAATTTGTCCATTATGAGAGATTTATGAAATTATGCAGAATCCCTATGTAGAAATATAGTCTAGTGACTACCAAACTTACTGAACCAGACAAGGCAAATTTATATTTAAGCCAAGATATGTTTTTTACGTCTTTTATTACTAGATGTCCATGTTATTTCCATTTCCAGTCATCTTGGTGTTAAAATTAATTATGTCACATTTTATCACTATTTATAGAATGATTTCAGATTTGATACCACTGGAAATAAGTGACATAATATTTATATATTGTTTTACTTCAGGAAATTATGGGGGTACAAACATTTTGGTTACATGTTAAGACTTTGCCATATCCCAACCATGATTGGAGACGTGCCCTTCCCCCCACAATGCTCACTGTGTCCATTAGTTGTGAGTTTACCCATCCCCAACCCCTCTACCCCCAAAGAATATTACTACTGTGTGAGCACCTTAGTGTTGATCCCTCAGTGCCAGTTTGATGGCGAGTACATGTGGAGCCTATTCTTCCATTCCTGTGATACCTCACTTCAGAAGATGGGCTCCCGCTCTCTCCTGGAAAATATGAGAGGTGCTAGATCACCGTCGTTTTTTATAATTGAGTAGTATTCCATTGTATACATATACCACATTTTATTAATCCACTCATGGATTGACGGGCGCTTAGGTTGTTTCCACATCCTTGCTATAGCGAATTGTGCTGCCATAAACATTCGAGTGCAGATGTCTTTATTATAGAATGACTTTTGTTCCTTTAGGTGGATGCCTAATAGTGCTATTGCTGGATCAAATGGTAGTTCTATTTGTAGCTCTTTGAGGTATCTCCAAATTCTTTTCCACAGAGGTTGCACTAATTTGCAGTCTTACCAGCAGTGTTAGAGTGTTCCTGTCTCTCCACATCCTCAGCAGCATTTGTTGCTTTGGGATTTTTTGATAAAGGCCAATATTACTGGAGTTAGATATATTGTTTTTTTAAATTACCTTCGGAGCATGCCCTACAACTCAGAGCTAAGTACCCTGGCTGAGGCTATTCCTTCTGCCAGGAATTTCTTCTCCCTTTTTCTTCCATAATCAATTCCTGTGTAGCTTTTACAGAACAATTTACATCTTACCTTCTCTTAAAAGCTTTCCGTAATCCTTCTAATAAGCTGCCATGTCTCTGTCTTCTGAAATCTGTGACATTTATTTAGATACTTTTCTGTAATATTTCTTGTATTACTATATAAATCTTGAATCAGTTTTTCACATCTGTTATCTTTAAACTAAAATGTTAAAAACTATTCACTGGTCCTTTTGTGTGTGAGAGAGTGTATGCCCAATTACACATAAATATACTTACTTGAATAGAATTTGTTGAAAGATGAAACATTGAAGGATTTTTCTTTCCTACAGTCCATTTGGGCACAATCTGGAGCTCTGGCCACATCAAGTTTGCATTCGCTTGTGTGACACATAGCTTCAGAAAAGACAAAGTGGAAAATATATGCATTAGTCATAACGGTAACCTTTCAACTGAGATAATACATTTATGTTTACACAGTAAAAACTAAGCAGAGAGTACTGTCATTTCCCAGTAATGTACACTGTTTGGTTCTAAATATGTCTCTAAAAGGATGTGAAAGTTGTGAATATTTGTCACCAAGTATCACTGTAGGTTTTGAATTGTATAGAATAATTTCTCTTGCTGCCATTTAATGTGTTAGTTCTATGAAGCTTTAAAAACATAGTGTAAAAGAGGTTGAACTTGGAATGCATGTCTCATGAGAAAATGCTGGATATTTCTTTGTTGACTAGGGGAAAATATGAAACAGGCTCTAAGCATTTCAGGAACAAAAATTGACTAAGAGGAGTCATTCATTTTGGAATTTGTGACATAATGTCATATATTAATATTTGGATGTTAAGAATTATTTGTTAATAAATAGCACTGTCTGATAATTCATCTATTACTGCTTTTTAATCTGTAGCAGGTAGAAATAAAGACAATGCATATATAAGACAACTATGCCTTAATATTAGGACATATCATAGTATAAAATGAGATAAAATATATATCTTTTGATACAATACAGTGATGCAACGCACCTACTCCCTGTTAAAGTAAATAAATCTATCAGCTGTTTGAGTAACTGCTTTTGCATCATTTCCTTTTGCTAGTACCTTAATTCAAGCTCTAAGCATCTTTCACCTGCTCTCCTGAACAGTTTTAAAACTGGCTTCCTACTTCCAGTCCATCACCCTCTACAATCCACCTACCACACTGCTCCAGAATAATCTTTTAAAAACTGAAGTCTGATTATCTTACTTTCGTAATGAGTACTTTAACCCATATCCTTAAGCCTAGAGAATATATTTCAAACTCTTTTTAATGGCACTCAGAGTATGCTTGATGACACAACCCTCCCTCTTCTTCGGGCCTCTGTCCCCATGTTTTTCTCTGCACCCTAAGCTCAACCCATGCTAAACCACAGGCAGCTCCTAAATGTGAGACACAGTTTCTTATTTCTGTGCCTTCACTAGACTTTGTTAGCCTGCTGAGTGTCTCTCCCCCAACCACCAGGTGAGTGCAGAGTTACAGTTCAGTATGTAGTTCAAGAACCTCAACCGTCAAGACTTTTTATCCCATCAGTGTTCCCAGTTCCACCACTTACCACTCTGTGGCCCCATTGTATTAAGTACACATTTCTGTCCCCGTAACAGTGAAATATATTTGTCTATGTACTTCTCTGTCACCCTGTTCTGCCTGAGTGGCCCTTTCAGAACAGGAAATATGTATTATCTCTCTTGAGTGCTTAGATCTTAACATTTATTGCTCAATTGATACACGTCATGGGATAAATTAAAAAGAAAAACAAATTCAGCCTAAAGTAATTTAAATAGCAGACCTGTACCTCTCAGGGGCAGGAGTGAAATTCAGACCTAGGTGTGCTTTGATCCAAAACGTGTAGTCTTTAGAAATGCTTGCATTTAAGTTTAGAACCTCAAAATGCTAACAGTTTTGAAAGAGAAAAAAAATGTGTGCTGAGAAAATAAAGCAAGGATTTTTACTTTTGTGGTTTTCCTTTTCCTCCCTCATATAGTACTTAGAGAGTGCACCCAAGCACACTTTTCTAATCACACAAAATTGTGCTCGAAGGACAGCTGTGTTAAAAATATCAATGCAAAATGTCAGGGAAAATGGAGCTCCCACAGTGAGTCTACACCGTATAAACCGAAAGATTCTGGTAAGAACAGTAACTGAAGAAATGATACATACACTTTACAAAGTGACTTTCATCTCATTTTTTGCTGCCAAACTCCCAAGGCTTGTGCTATAAAGCAGAGTTCATTTGCCTACGAGCTCTTCATAGTTCGTGCTGGGAATCCATGCAAAGCCACTGCTTTCCTTCATCTCCCAGCTATGCTTTATTACCTTGATAAATTGTTTCTAAGACAATGACTCTAATACTCTTTTGCAACGTGACTTCCTCCCTCCTTCTAACAAGAGGTAGAGTGTATTCTGCTGCCCTTAAACCTAGACTAGTCTTGTGGCTATGTTTGAGCCACACCATGCAGCAGAAATGACCATGTGTTGTTTGAAGGGCTAGGTGTTAAGAGATCTTATAGCTTCTGATTTTGGTCTATTGAAACGCTATGCTGAGCCCAGTCTACTGGAGGGAAAGAGACCACGTGGAGGAAAATCGAGGCATCCTGATAGCCAATACCAACTGCTAGACATGTAACTGAGACCTTTGGGAGCTTCCAGCCCAGCAGAACCCTTAGCTGAATGCAGTGCATGAGTAAGTTCATGGGAAACAAAAAGAAAAACCTCCTAACCAAATATGGAATCAACATAAACAATAAATTTGTGTTTTCAGCCACTAAGTTTTGAGATGTCTTGTTACCCAGCAAATGATGGCTAAAACAGTTACCTTAATCAACGATTCTACATAATAGATATTCTACATAATAGATCAAAGGGCGAAGAGGGTCTCTTCTACTGAATCAATGGTGATTTTAAAACATTAATTTGTTTTTTTCTCCTCACTTTTCCTTTCTGTCTTCAGTTTCAAAAACTAAAATGTTATATCCCTTCTGTTTAGAGAAATTCTTCATGCATGCTCAAATGGCAACCATAAAAATAAATTTGTACATTTTAATGGATAAGATAAAAATTATGAATATAACAAATACATATTCAAATAGATGTTTTATACCCCTTTGAAACCTCTAAATTTTACTTTTTGAAATCTTAATTTTATTGAGGTAATTATGTCTGGAAGAGTGATTTGTGTAAAAGCCTATAAAATATGACAAAATTAATATTTAATCAAAATCAGTCTATGTCCTCTGGCTCCTGAATAGGACCCAAGAAAAATGTTAGTCCTGCGGCTAATGCTGTCATTTATGATTGATGCACTTTTTGAGAGAAAAAAAAATAACCCCTTACTGGGCTTACATACTTTTCCTGTTCCTTAAGATTAATTACATGCTGTGTGTGTCAGTTTGAAAGAATGATTCTTTGTAAAGGTAATTAACATGGGAAATTGTTAAACAAGAGCTATATTTTAAATGCTTTTGTGTTGTTGCTTATTTTTAGTCTGGAGATAAAAAAAACTAAAATGTTAGATAATGAATGAGTGTTACTAGCATCTAATTCTCAGGTGAGTTAAGCTAAAGAGATTGATGTTAATAACTTCCTCTGAAGGGTAATTGTTTCAGGATCGATGGATGAGTATTTTTAAAATCTCTTCCTTGCTTTCCTGTTAACATTTATGACGGGGCACTATGTTCACATTAAATTTTGCTACATGCTTGAGGATGCCATTAATTAATTAAAGCCTCAGAAAAAATGAGGCAATGATGAGTTTACTTGCTTAAAACTAATGAGATTACATATTATTTTCCCATGTTAGCCTGATCCACACCTGCATTTAAACTAGTACCCAAAACTTTGGAAGTATTCTATTGCTGACATCCAAACTACAAGCCACATTTATGTCACTCCTCTTTGCAAAGTCAGCAATCTATCTGAACTCCAGCAAAAGGGATCTTGGAAGCATAGGGTTGCCTTTTAATAAGAGAATCATTGCATTATTTAAATTGTTTCTCAAGCCAGGATTCATTTTTATTGTATTACAATTATTATCTGAGTTTTTCCTTTAATATTAAAAAATTATAACAGTTATAGTACTTTGTAAACATCAACAGATCCTACATTATATAACAAAATTGTATTTTCTACTAGCAGAAGTGCACAGGAAATTGGCATCATCACTGGCACTTAGACACATATAAAATAAGTATTGAGATGAAATATTGATTAGTAACCATTATTGTACTAATGTCATCCCTTTTATTTATTAATATATAATGATCAATACATGAATGTGTTCTGGGTTGGATTGGTACAAAAGAGAATTATATATATTTAAATTTTACATATAATTATAATTTAATCATACATACATATATGTAACATGGCACACTTTGGAAAGGTACCAAATGGCTATAATAATTAAAATGTTATTACAAATTTATCTATGCATTTTAGAGTCTGAAAAAAAATCACTATTTAACATGCCCTCTAACAGAAAACAATAGGATATAAGGCAGCCTGCTAATTAAATAGATTATTTTTGACAATGGTAATATTAAGCATTTCTTCTGAAAGTTAAACCTATAAAGTTTTTAAGTCTTAATTGTTAATGAAGCTATATAATAACAAAGTGAGTATCAATACCATACATATTTAAAATTACGTGAAATAAAACCATTTCTGAAATTATAACATCATTTTCTGTAAGGTTCATGGCCAACTGGTGAGAATGAATACCATCTCACAGGATTCTATTTTGAATCCACACAGCAAAGTAGAAAAGTGGTTTTGCCATCAACATTATTGATACTATTGGTCTATTCGTGTTGTCTTAGGAGTAGCATAAATCCTTGCTTTATTACCAGGAATTTAGAATGAGAACTGACAGTCCAACTTTAGAGGTTAACATGATTTTAATAATTTGAGAAGCTTTTGAAAGCCATTGGAAATCTACTTATTTTGTAATCAGTGAAGAGCAAAGTAGTCCATTTTAAGGTTTTTCTTTAAGCATACATTTCTAGACACATAAATATTTGAATTAGAAACATTAGAAATGTGTGCTCATCTAATCCAAAAAATTCAGCAATAATGTGGGCTCCTATACAAAGTAAGTTTTTTTTCAAAATTTCCATAAATAAGGTTAAATTTTTTAACACTTTAGAATTTTCATAAATTAGGAAGATTTTCTTAAAAATCATCTAAATAATCTCTTTTGCTCTAAATGGTGAGAAAAAGTCTATAAAGTAGATTGTCATATAAAATAAAATACATTAACTACTCATTTCCTACACGTTGTATTATAGCCACATGTCCATTTTATATATATGCGATGAGTCTCTAAAAACTCTGTTAAATATCAGTGTTCCCTTCTAAGAAGGGAAAACAAATTCCTTTTTTTTAAAAAACAAGAACGTGTGTAGTCTTAGAAGGACTTTACGTAAATAGCCTTGTGTGTAACCTACACAAAATTAAGCTGTTTTAAATTTACAGGCTACAAGCAACTGAACCCAAATATCTAAATGCACATTCTTTTCTGTATTACATTTCAGCTACTATTGCAGACCTAATGAGAGTTTTAAAAGTCGCTATTACCAATTCTGTCTGCTATAATAAGATACCTTAAGTTACAACAAAATCTTAGGAAATAAGACTGAATAATAATACCTGTTGTAGAAATACCTACTCTATACCAACTCCCACCCTCACCTACCCCTTCAAAATCACAAGCAGCTCTCTTCCGTGACGGAGCAATAATCTAACAATTGTGAAAACCCAGTTTATGTAGCGAATCTCCTGGTCCACTGCCTGGCATTCTGGCATGTTCTGCGCGGTCGCACACGGAGGGCAGTGCTTCCACCTGCGGGCCAGCAGGGTACAGGCTGCAGACGGCGAGCAGCTAGAAGGCGGCACTTTAGCAATGGCTAGTGCCGGCCTGCGAGCAGCTTTCGGTATGTCCCCGTAACTCACACCTTGACGGTTAATATCACAGTGGCAGATTCTTACCCGAAATGTCGCCTGTGGAGGCTTGAAGGATACGCTGGTGTAAAAGCAATGTCACGGAAGAACACGCCGCCCTCATGCCCCTATCCTGGGGTCCTGGGCTGGCTGGTCTCCTCGCCCAGACGCCAGCCCTTGGGGACCAGCCCTGCGGGGAGCCGGGGGGGAGGGGGGTCAACAGCGACGTCCGCCGGGTCCTTCGCATCCTCCTGTGGCGGGGAGAGGAGTTTGGAGTCTCGCTCATGCGGACTCTGGGGGTCTTTGTTTCTTTCTCGGTTTGCTGCTTAGAGCACGAAGGTGAGGAGCAGCCGGTGGTGGCCTCACGCTGTCATCCGACATCGCGACCCCCGCCCCTCTGGAGCCCCTGCTGCTGAGGCTACCGCTGGGGGGCTGGCCCCGTGTGTGTGTGTGTGTGTGTGTGAGTGTGTGTGTGCGTGTGTGTGTGTGTGAGTGTGTGAGTGTGAGTGTGTGAGTGTGAGTGTGTGTGTGTGAGTGTGTGTGTGTGTGAGTGCGTGTGTGCGTGTGAGTGTGTGAGTGTGTGTGTGAGTGTGTGCGTGTGTGCATGTGTGAGTGTGTGTGTGTGTGAGTGTGAGTGTGTGTGTGTGTGTGTGCGTGTGAGTGTGTGAGTGTGCGTGTGTGCGTGTGTGTGTGTGTGAGAGTGTGAGTGTGTGAGTGTGTGTGTGAGTGTGTGTGTGAGTGTGTGTGAGTGTGTGAGTGTGTGTGTGTGAGTGTGTGCATGTGTGTGTGTGAGTGTGTGTGTGAGTGTGTGTGAGTATGAGTGTGTGAGTGTGTGTGTGTGAGTGTGTGTGTGCACGTGTGTGAGTGTGAGTGTGTGAGTGTGTGTGTGTGTGTGAGTGTGAGTGTGAATGTGTGAGTGTGAGTGTGTGTGTGTGAGAGTGTGTGTGTGAGTGAGTGTGAGAGTGTGTGTGAGTGTGTGTGTGAGTGTGAGAGAGTGTGAGTGTGAGTGTGTGTGTGTGTGTGTGTGTGTCTCGCTGGGAGAGAAGTGCAGGTGCAGGAACAGCAACTATTAAACAGGCAATGGCTTCCCTCAGCCACACTCCTCCTCCTCTGACTCCTCTTCCTCCTTCTCCTTCTCACCCCTCCCCCACCCCAAAAGTCTACTTTTTAAAAAAATTAAACTTTAAATTTTGAAAAAGAAAACATGTATATGTTAAAACATTTACAAATTATCAAGGATGTAAGAGGAGAAAGCCTAGTTCCCCTTTCTCTATTCCAAAAGGCAACCACTGGTGCCAGGTTACTTTTGCCCTTTTAGGGATAAAAGTACATTCAGAGATGCTCACTTTGTTGACAATGTGGCAATGGACCAGTGGATGTAGGTTTCGGTAGTGTAGAAAGTGTGGGCTCTGCCCAACATACCATTGTGTGGACCATTTATTTAACATATATGTAAAAGTTAATTTCCAGTCAACATAAAATATAAAGAAAAATTTTTCTCTTCATGTTGATATTTATATCTGTATCACCCAACTTTTAGGCAAATTGCTTCTCTCACACAAAGATGTTCTAGAGAAAAAGAAACGAGTAAAATAAAACTGGAAATTTTAGTAGTGACAGTTGATATAAACTTGTAAATTATATACTATATATACATAAATGCTGACAGGTGTGTGTGTATATGTAAATTTTAAAGAAATATAAACAAGAAATCAATGAGAGAGAAAAATACAAAATACATGGACACATACACAAATTGTTGTATAATTAAGTGAATGATTATTTTTAGACTACAAACTAATGAACATCCACCACTATGTATTATGGGTTTGTCACGGGTTTTAAGAGGTCACTCAGTAAAAGTTGGGATAATGAGATTTTATACAAGCAGAAGTAGCAGACACGCAATTAGTGCTTGTATGAAAAGTCAGAGGTTGAAATTAAGGAGTTTTGGGTAATATATTTATTTTTCCTCACAAAGCCTACATTCACAGTTAAGTTTAAAATCTTTTTGAAATGTTTTTGTTTTGACTAGCTAATGAAAAATAATGAATCAATTTAACAGGGGGTGTGTTATCCTGCATCTGGCCATTATTATATTTACTTTGATCAATACAACCTTGAAATTATTTCATCATACAAAGATTTTGTCAAAGTGTAGCAAAAGGTGTGTATGATGATGATGAAATTATTCTAAAAGTTGAATATATGCACTGTATTTATAGATTAATTTATTTTCCTGTTCTTTTAAATACCAGTAATAATGAATGCAATTAAAGAAATGCTCAGAGTATAGTCAAGTAAAAAATGCTTTTTATGCAGTTGCAAATATACTGTATTTCTGCAAAATCTCTAAGATTCTCATTTGTGAGGCACTAATATGTACTTATCAACTACATTGGGGTTTCCAAATTTTTTGGCATTCTAACACCTACTATAGCAGTATGTTGTGTAGTGGTGAAGTCTGAGCTAGCTTTTGGTGCACCCATTCTCAAATAATGTACGTTGTATCCAACAGGTTATTTTTCACCCCTCACCCTCCTCCCATCCTCCTTCCTGCTGAGTCTCCAATGTCCACTATTTCACTCTGCATGACCATGCATAGCCATAGCTTAGCTCCCACTTATAAGGAAGAAAATGCCATATTTAGTTTTCCATTCCTGAGTTACTTCACTTAGGATATTGACCTCTGGTTCTATCCAAATTGCCTAGATTGAATGGTGTATCTGCTTTTAGTTCTTTGAGAAATCTCCATACTGACTTCCATAAAAGTTGTACTAATTTACAACCCCACCAGCAGCGTATAAACATTCTCTTTCACTACATGTACACCAACGTATATTGTTTATTGACTTTTTAGTAATGGCCATTCTGCTTGGACTAAGGCCATATCTCATTGTGGTTTTAATTTGCATTTCTCTGATGATTAGTGATGTTGAGCATTTTTTCATAAATTTGTTGGCCATTAGTATATTTTTAAAATAAATTTAGCATAGCTTAATTGTACAGAGTTTATAAAGTCTACAATAGTGTACAGTAATGTCTTCAGGCTTTCACATGCACTCTTCACTCATTCATTGAGTCCCTCAGAACTTTCACTACTGCAAGCTCCATTCATGGTAAGTGCCCTGTGCAGGTGTACCATTTTTTATCTTTTGTATCATATTTTTACTGTCCATTTTCTATGTTTAGAGGTGTTTAGATACATAAATACTTACATTGTGTTACAGTTGCCTACAATATTCAGTATAGTAACATGTACAGGTCTGTAGTCTAGAAGCACTAGGCGGTATAGCCTAGGTGTGTAGTAGGCTATACCGTCTGGGTCTGTGTACACACTCCATAATGCTGGCACAACAACATTACCTAATGATGAGACATTTATCAGAATATATCCCTGTTGTTAAGCAACACATGTCTGTATATAGAAATGCAATTGCGATTGATTTTTATTGTGTTCATCTTGTATCCTGTGATCTTGGTGAGCTCACTTGTTAGTTCTGGGAGGGCTTTTTTTTCTTTTGTCAATTCCTTGGAATTTTCTGTATAGATAGTAATGGACATCTGTAAAGAAGAGATAGTTTTATTATTTTTTTCATTGTAATCTCTATGCCTTTTATGTCTTTTTCTGTCCTATTGTTTAATAGCTAGAACTACCAGTACTATGGTGAATAAAAGTGGTGAGAGCATATACCCTTCTCTTGTTAACAATTTTAAGGGGAAAGCTTTCATTTTTACACCATTGAGTATGACATTAGCTTTAGTTTTTTTTTATAGATATTCTTTATCAAGTTGAGGTAATTTCTTTCTATCCCTAACTTGCTGAGTTTTTTTTTTTTTTTTTTTGTCATGAATGAGTGTCAGATTTTCTCAAATACATTTCTTCTTTAGTATGTTGGTATTGTGGATAACCCCGATTGCTTTTCAAATGTTAATTCAGCCTTGCATGCCTGGAATAAATCCCTCTTGGCAACATTATTTAATTATTTTTATACATTGCTGGATTTAGTAGGTTAATATCTTTTGGGGAATTTGTGCCTGAGTTTATGAAAGGTATTGTTCTCTATCACATTATTTATTTATTTTTGGTACTGTCTTTTCTGGCTTTGGTCTCAGGTAATACTGTCCTCATAAACTAAGTTGATTTCTATTCTGGTCTCTTCTATTTTTTGAAAGAAATTGTATAAAATTGATGTTAATTCTTCTTTAAATTTTTGGTGAAATTTTTTAGTCAAACCATCTTATTTGGAGATTTCTTTTTTGAGAGTTTTTAAAGTAGGAATTCAGTTTCATTAATGGTTATAGGGCTATTCAGATTGTCTATTTCACTGAAGTTTCAGTAGTTATTTGTTTTTGATGTGTTGGGTTATTTTTTCTAAGTTGTTGAATTTATGAGCATGAAGTTGCTCATTGTTTTCCCTTTTAAACTTTTTGTGGCTGAAGGATATCCCCTATTTAATTCTTCATATTGGTGATACATGTCTTATTTCTTTTTATTTTATTTTTTTTTAGTTTTGCTAGAGGTTTATAAATTTTATTGATTTTTTTTTCAAAGAGCCAGCTTTGATTTTTTCATCGATTTTTTTCCCCTGTTGTTTTCCTATTTTCAATTTTGTTGATTTCTGCCTCTGATTAATTCCTTCCTTCTGTCTGCTTTGGATATATTTTTCTCTTTTGCAGTTCCTTCAGGTAGGAATTTAGGTTATTGATGTTAAATCTTTCCTTGTTTCCGATGTAAGCATTTAGTGATTAAATGTAATTTAAAGCTTGAAAATTGTTTAGAAAGTTTTAGACTCGTTAGCAGTAATTTGTCTATAGCAAGGTTTGGCAAACTTTTTCTATAAAGTGACAGAGAATAAATATTTTAGGCTTTGTGGTCCATAATCCTCTGTTTCAATTACTCAACTTTTCCTCTGTAGTAAAAACACTGTCATGGACAATACATGTACGAATGAGGATAACTGTGCTGCAATATAACTTCATTCATACACACAAATGAGGGATTGGGTTTGGCTAATGGAAAGGTATTTGTAGACCTGTGATCTGAAGGATGAGCCCACTGAAACATTATCATGTGCACATATTCTGTCACAAATTGGGTCATGCTCATTGGGTATGGCTTTGGATAATCTCAAGCTGTTCTATTTAAAAGGTAAAATATTTGAATAATTACTCTCTCATGTGATTTAAAGACAGAAAATGGCACTGATTCAATTAATACTCATAATGATACAAATTCTCTAAAACATAATCCCTGTGGGTTCATTTATCACCACGTGAGAAAATCTCAAATAGAGTATAATCTTAGTGAGTACAAGAACACTAAATTCTTAGAGAGGATTTCACCACTGTGTTCTCAGCAACAAACAGATGCTCAATTAATGTTGACTTAATAAATTAATTAACATAATGCTTCTAGTACTTGTTTTTTAGGTAATAATTTCATGTTAGGTTGGCTTTTCCATTAGGATATCATAAATGGGTTTTAGAATTACATATTATTAATCAGGTTTTCCAAATTTAAAAAAGAGAAATCACTTACTGAAATAATTAGTTAAACTATTCAGTGTTTGACATGGTAAGATATTAATATATGATTGTCTCAATGTATGTTTTATAACAAAGTATGCATGCATTCCATTTCCAAACTTTTTGCTTCTAAAAATTTAATAAAGACTATTGCATGAACCAGTATTGCTTATTTATTTTTAAATGAATTCTCTAATGCAAATTGGCAACCTTCTTTTTAGAAGACTGTGAATATTTCTATTAGTTATTTGAGGATCATAAAGTTTAAATGCAGTTTTCAGGAGTACAGTAAATTTAATTCATCAAGAGAAAAACCAGATATTCTGGTTGCTAGTATATGCTCTTCCTACTGGCAATCAGTATTTGGAAATCAAGAAAGAGATATTAGAGAAATACTTAGAAAATAATGAGGTTGTGGAATTGAGATAAGAAGAATAGCAGAACTCTTACGTCCAAAGTATTTTTCGTATTTATTTTTGGAAATGTCAATGCAAAGAAAGGTGAATAAGATAAACTCTGAAAAGTAACCTTCAGCTTTAGCAATGCAGTGTTTATTAATGACCCTGATGAAAGCAGCGTAAACAACAATATTAGAACAAAACTTTCACTGAGTTTAGGAATTTGTATGAGGTTGAGTATTGGCAATATCAATATTATGAAAACTATTTTTATTAAAAGGGGGCTGGGCTGGGAGAGAATTAGGACTTCAGTGGCTGTAAGTGAGCTATACTGAAGGGAAGGAGCCAATGAAGACAGAGACAGGGAAGAGACAAGCATTAAAGACAAGCACATGGGGGTGGCAAGTAGAAGAAAATTTAATTAACAGATAGAAGATGCTTGTGGTATTCCGTGGTGTGCTGGAGCTGGCTCCCAATGACTCTGGAGAGCCTGTTGTTAACATTTCAGAAATTTGCAAGACAGTTTCTATTTTGCATTAGTAGCCAGAGTAGGAGTATTTACATCATGGAAACTGGAAAATAGTACAAATCAGGATTTGTGTTTTGCCTCACTTCCAGAGTGCCAGTTTGAAACATTTCCCAGTACATCATTGATTCTAAGACTTAGGTCATGAAAACATTATTAGTCAAAGACATCTACCATGTTATCCAGGAATAACTACTTTATTTTACAATGGCAAATCTCTATATTTTGTGTAAACAAGCTTATAACATTTTATCTTTAAAAGAACACCCTAATTGATTTTTATGTACCAAACATAAATCACAGTAAGTACTGGAGGTGGGGGGAAACTATCTTAATATTACTCAAATTGATACATGTGGCTTGGGGTAATATTTCTTATGAAAGCATCATGAGGAAACTACTGCATTTTTAAAAATGTAGATGCAAGTATAGAGCACGTTCTCTGAAAAACAATGTTAGGTGAGGCAAAAATTGGCTCCATGATGATTGATTGATGTCAATTACCCAAGTCAAAGCCTACATAATATGGTTTAGTAGAAGGTGAGACAGGAAAACAAATGATGCATTTCTAAATAAAAAAGTTTTGTATATGTCATTTAAAATAGTTACAAATAATTATACTAATAAACTATTATCAGTAGATTTTTTTTTATTTCTTCTATGTCCCTAAGTGTTCATATATTTAAAATGGTCAGAAAATTTTATTAACAGCTTTAGGTTTGTATCACATTATTTTCAAAGTTTCTTTTATACTTAGGAATGCATGATGAATTTTGCAAACAAGATCAAGTTGTATTCCAGAACTGATAATTTTTCTGTAAAATGGAAATATAGATCTTTGCCAGTTAAGACATGAAGTTAGGTTCTCAAACTTCCTGTAAATATTAATAAGACAACGGATTGATAGTAAACATAAATGTCATTGAAAAAATTGTTCATTTTGTTTATATCAATTTGGCAACTTGATTATTTGATACAGTATTTGGGAAAAGTAAAATATGGAAGATGGAAAACTATTGGCCTAGTGGACATTTCCATTGGTGTCTTTGAATCCCAGAAGAACAAAAATATACAAGTGAATTGTTTCTACTAAGCATGTTACTATAAATATAGATGGTTGTAGAAATTGTCTGCATGTAGCATTCACTGGATATTGGCTTAACAAGGCACATATTTTCTGGAAATTGTTTCAATCACAAAGCATTTAAGATAAAATTCCATTTTGGGTTAGCTTGATTCAATCTGTATTGATAATATCAAATCTATGGGGCAATATAATGAACTCATCTAGCCAGTAGTTATTGTGTTTTCTAAATGAGTACTGTCAATTTCTTTTCATCAATGCAATGTCCTGAGTTGAATTTGACATTATCCTGTATGTTTTCTTCTAAATATTATAAACTGCAATTTAAAATAGACTGAGATGTAATCAATCAGATCTAAAAAGCTGTTCTTTTAGCTTCCAGCTCTCTGTTACAACCTCCAGGCAATGTGCAAATGCTCAGCTGGCGAAAGGTGGGTGTTTTATTTCTAACAATGCCTTTTGGTATTTCAGCCACTCAAGAAATGATTAAAAAATTACACTACAGCTGGAATATCATTTTTCAGCTAACCCTTTAAAACAATATACCACAGGAGGAGCAAATTTAGTAAGGGAAGGTAGAAGTATGGGTAATTTTTAAATGAGTTTTCCATATAGTTAGCAATTTGCATGAATCAACAGAATCCCTCATTTATCTGCAATGAATTTTGTCTTGCTCAGGGCCCCCAGTGGGGTGGCTCAACGCTGCTATCGCCACAAATAAAAAAAATAAAAATAAAAAAATTTCCACACTTGTAAATTAACTGAACTTATCAAAACTTGCAAAACTTCTTGCTCTCTCCTTTAACACCATAAATTTCTATCTCTTTTTAAATTTTATTCATACCTCTACCGTGGTCAAACTGGCTTTTTAGAAGAAGTGCTTCTAAAAGATAATCCTTACTCAATCAAAATGAGCAGCAAAAGTAGTGTTAGAAAAAAATCTCCCACTACTCAAAACACTTAAGAACCCAAAATACTTAAGAACCCAACTTATAATATTTAAGAAGCCAAAATCTACAGGCTAAACTGGTGCTAATGATATCAGATCCTAAAAATCAACCAAAATCTTTGCAGATTGTCATCAAACACTAACAAAAAGGCCCCATGACCTCGCCTCCCTGATCCTCACATCTGCTGCAGATCTCAGCGGTGTAGCCTCTTTGCCCAGCTGCCACCTTTAGCAGCCAGTGTCTTGAGACGTGTGTTCCTAGAAAAGGGAAATTGCAGCTCTCCTTTCTGACCACAAAGTAAAATAGAGTTCCCTTTTCCATATATCTTTTCTTGTTCTAATTTAGTTCTTTACTTTTCCCATCGTTTAAACTGAAAATTTGGATTTCAGTGACATCTTTGTCCTCCTATCTGCGCTTTCACTCTCATGGCTCCAGTGCACTAACAACAGAGTGTGGGACAGGCTGTGGGTCCAGGATTCGTCTCCCTCCATCACCTACACCTCTCATAAAACTCCGTTTTGGTTAATTATAACATAAATGATTAAGAAATATGTGAGGAAAAAGCACAGAGAAAAGGAAATTTTAAAATTTTACTTAAAAATCACATGAAATATATTTATTTCATTTCTTAGAAGGGGAACTGCTGGATCAAAAAATATGGGTAATTTAGGTCAGTAAGACTACAACTGCAAAATTGAACTCCAGAAAGTTCATGCAATTTTATACTCTTATTCTTAATATGAGAATGTATACTTCTTTAGTTTCTTATATCACAACTTACACTTTGTAATATTATGTTTGCTTTTTTAGTTAAATATATATAACTTATGGAATGTATCCGTGGTAGACTGAATAATGCCATTCCCCCAAACAGTCACATCCTAATCCCCGGAGCCTGTGAATATGTTACCTCTCACAATCAAAAAGGCTTTGTGGTGACTGAATGAAGAATCTTTCCTTGGGGAGAATGTCATGGATTATTCTGGTAGGTCTAATGCTGTCACAAGGGTTCTTACAAGAGCAGGGCAGAGGAGTCATAGACACAGAAGGCAGGCAATGTGATGATGGAGGCAGAGGTCAGAGGGGATAAAAAATACTGCGCTACTGGCTTTAAAGATGGAGGAAAGAGACACATCCTTTGGGCGTTGGAGGAATGGTAAGCAGTCCCTTGACGCTAAAAAAGGCAGGAAATATTACAGATTCTTCCCTAGAGCCTCCAGAAAGAAACGCAGCCCTGCTGATTCAGTGATTTTAGCCCAGTGAAATGGATTTCAAACGTCTGATCTTCAGAACTGTAAGATAGCAAATTCGCATTGTCTGAAGCCACTAGGATTGTGATAATTTGTTTTAACAGCAAGAGAAAACTAATATATATCATATGCACAAAAGTATACATTATGCACACAATCTGAGGAAAAACAACACCATAGTTTATCATCAATATTCTATTTGAAATTCTCATTAGCTCCTTTCCACCCAGAAATTAACACTTCCCTGAATTTTATCACTCATTTTTAATAATCACTTTTAACATATATGCCTACATGCTATGTTATTTAATTTTACCTATTTTTACATTCATATAAATGGAAACATAGTATATTATTCTGAATCCTCCTTTTCCCTCCATACACTGCCAGTGGGACTTCAAACTAGTACAACCTCTATGGAAAATAGTATGGAGATACCACAAAGAACTAAAAATAGAACTACCATTTGATCCAGCAATCCCACTACTGGGCATCTACCCAAAGGAAAAAAAAAGACATTCTATAAAAAAAGACATTTGCACTCAAATGCTTATAGCAGCACAATTCACAATTCAAAGATGTGGAAACAACACAAAGGCCCATCAATACATGGGAGGATTAATAAAATGTGGTATATGTGTACCATGGAGTACTACTCAGCCATAAAAAATGGTGTACTATCTCTTGTATTATCCTGGATGGAGCTGGAGCCCATTCTTCTGAGTGAAGTATCGCAAGAATGGAAAAAGAAACACCACATGTCCTCATCATTAAATTAGTACTAATCAATCAATACTTATGTGCACATATGGGAAATAACATTCATCAGGTGTCAGGAAGGTGAGAGGGGGGAGGAGGGGATGGGTAAATCCACACCTAACAGATTTGGTGGCACTGTCTGGGGAATGGGCACACTTGTAGCTCTGACTCCAGGGGTGCAAAGGCAATTCATGTAACCAAAACCTTTGTACTCCTGTAATACTCTTAAATTAAGAAAAAAAGTTCATGACCACATACACATACACACACCTCCAAAAGGAATGAAAATATATCATATAGGTTTTCTTAATGTTTAGATGAGATACTTGTAGGGCATTATTTACATGTAAATATGACAGCTATTACCTTTCCCCCCCCAGGTTCTATTTCATACTAATATAGACATTTCAGTCTTTCAAATAGCAGCCACAAACACATACTCACCCATTGTGTATTCCATGAGAAATTGGTTGCTTTCACATTGTATTTCAATTGTAATGGGAGGCTGTGATTATAGAGATAAAAAAGTGTGTTCCAATTCAGTTATTCTATTCAAATCTCCATTTCTCAGTACAAATTTCTCTGCTTAATTGAAGTCACAGGTTCTGCATTGAGTTCAAAAAGGGTCCCATTAAATTAGATATATTATATTTAGATATCTTGCTGTTCTTGTCTTTTCTGGTTGGTCAAGATGTCTCAGTGATACATTTTGAGAATAAAATATAGTTAGAAAGCAAGAAAAAAGTTTGTTTAATAAACCAAGGAAACTATATTCATATCTATTAATATATCTCCTTTTAATTTGTACCATTTGATGAGCAAAATTTCTTACTTTAACATAGTCAAATTTTTAAGTCTTCATGTTTAATCCTGGAGTAAATTTTTATATATGATGTGATGGATAGGTTCATTTTTTTTTCATTTTTTTAATGTGAAAAACCATGTAAACCATGAAGCTAATTGTGCATAATTTATTGAATATTCAATTTTTACCCAGTTATCTATAAATATACCTGCAAATTCCAAATATTTTGATCATTTTCTCAGCACTCTATTCTGCTCCATTGATCTCTATCATTATCCCTGCACCAACTTCTTCACTGTCTTAAATATTAAAAATTTACAATAATCTTGATCTCTGCTAAGGCTAGTGGCCCACTTGTTCAAACTTGTCTTTGCTCTTATTTTTGGCCCATTCACTTTCAAGTAAAATAAAAATTAGATAGTTGACTTATAGATACTCACACACACAGGAATTATGTTGACTATATGGAATATTCGGGAGAGATGTGAAAATTTTATGACTTTGAGTGTTACCTATGAGCCTGGCATTCTCTGATTTGTTTTTTAACTCTTCTTTAAACAGGAAGTTCATTATTTTATATTTTTTCTTTCAGTTTATTTTAGTGTATATTTTAGCTACTGATATATCTTTTGAAGAAACAATTTCCTAAATGATTAGAACTAGTGTACAGAAACAAATCATCTTTGTTTATTGATCATGTGTCCAACAACCATGAAAGACTTATTGCTAATTCTATCAGTTTTTGCTTATATCCTTTGGTCTTTTAGGAGCAGTACCATCATCCCAAGAGAGTTGGGGTTATTTTCTTGATAAAAATGACCTGATGTGTTACTTGGGAAATGCATAAAACACAGGTGGAACTTCGGAAACCACATTAGACTCATTAAACATTTTCGGAAATCCATATTTCGGATGAGGTTGGTTTCTCATATGTTAATGTTAAGACTTCTAGATAATAACTCTTTTGTAAATTCTTGCCATTTTTATTACTTAATTTGGGAGATAAAATTCTGCTTTCTGCATTCCAGGTTAGAGCTAACTTTCTTCAGTATACCCTGAATCACACATTATTATTACTATCATCATTTATTTTCTTGCTGGATCACAACTCTTGCTGATATTTAAATGAAATCTAATTGTATTTTGTATTTCTATTATAGTTTTTACTCTGAATTTACAATATTAAAGTCATGTAATGATACTATAATATTAAATCTAAAATTTATTCTGTTTTAAATTTTACTCCTTAATTTTTCAGAAATTATTTTGGTATATGTAAATTTTTTAAAGTATCTAGCCATGTAAATCTAATCCAATCCTTTATCCACTAATATAAGAGCATTTTTTACAGTTACACTTGCTATTTTATTGCTTCTGTGTTTGTAAGTTTTGCTTATTTTTTTATTTCAGTGTTAATTCTATTCATATCTCCTTGAAAGTGACTTTCATGTATTAAGGCAGCATCTACAAACTGTGTTTTTGAAAAGCTATTATTTAATTTCAAAATATTAAGGGGGACAAATGTTTTTGTGACATGGACACCTTTTATGATGCTTAAATCGGGGCCTTCAGTGTGCCCATCACCTGAATAGTGTTCATTGTACCTGACAGGTAGGTTTTTACCTCTTCCCTTCCCACCCCTCTCTTCTTGATTTCCAATGACCTTGACATCTATTGGTGCCTATGTGTACCCATTGATGAGCTCCAATTATTAGAGAGTAATAGAAGCTATTTTGTTTTCCTAGAAAAGATTATTCCTTTGAGAAATGTTTTTTGAAAAGTTTGGTTATTAAATTTTCCTTTGGAGAGGTAATAAAATATTAATTTTGAAAACATACTACTAACATAGTTTATCACAGGTCACAATCCTGAAAACATGGTATTAAGGACTTTCATCTTTTTTGTCTATTTTTATATTTTAAATGTCATTTAAAAATATTTAGTACACACAAACAGTGGTGTTATTTTACTGGAATGCTATCATCTCATATAATCAGATACCTATTCATGGACTGTACTATAGTATGTTTTTAAATTTCAAAATATTAAAGGTGTACAAATATTTTTGGTTACATGGATAGTTTTGTAAACTGAGTCCCAGCTATAGATGTGCCTGCCACCCAAATAGTGTTTAGTACCCATTAAGTTGGTTTACTCCCCTCTCCTGTACTGTAGTATTTTAATAATTGCAGCTCTGAAACCTATTTTTCATTTTTTATTTATTAATAGCTATATACTCACTGGAATTTGCAAAAATAACACATAAAGCCCTATGTACCTTTATCCAATGTTGACATCTTATATAATTATAGAACAATATCAAACTTTTCAGCCATTATTTCTTTAAATATTTTTGTTTTTGTTATGCCTTGTGCTCTTTTCCAATTCCTTCTGGGACTAATATGATAATATGAGTTTGATATTTTTTATTGTCTTATAGATTACTGAGTTCACCATTTTTGTCATTCTTTTGCTCACATTGGATACCTCTATTGATTCTTTTCTCTGTTCTCTAATCTATTTTTGAGTCCATCCAGTGAAGTTCTTTTTTTTTTTTATTTCAGTTAGTTTACTTTTTGGTTCTGCAAGTTCCCTTTGATTATTTTTCATATCTTCTATTTGCCTTAAAATCCTTATCAGATAATTCTGAGTTATCTCAGTATTGGCATATTTTGAGTATTTTTTATTCAAATTGTTGTCTAGCTGTTTTGTATGATGACTTTTTTTTATTGTATCCTGGACATTTTGGGTATTAAATTGTGAGACCCAGGATCCTATTTATTCTTTTTTAGCCAACAAGCACCATGTGTAGGTTAGCAAAGGTCTTGTTGAGGATTTATGTTAAGCACACTATGGCCCGTTCATTCCACCCAATAAAATTGAAGCACTTACTGGTACCACATCATTGTCCCTGATAAGAAGTGGAAGTTTGGCTCCCAACGTGTTTTACTATATGACGTAAAATTACATGCAAATATTTGTCGCAGTTAAAGCTCCCAGATCTTGGTTTTACGTTACTTCATCAATAATGTCTATGAAAACATTTGTTCACAATAATATATCTCTCAGACATAAAAATAATTATCTTCAAATATATATGAAAAGAAAAATAGCCTACTCATTTGATGGTCATATAGCAGCTTCACTTCGTGTCTTTTCAACTCACTCTTTTCTGAAACACAATAATATTCACTTATGATTTGGGCAGCTATAATCTCTAGTTGTAATAAAAAGATGGAAGGCTGGTTAAAACTGGTTAAGAAAAAAAAAGAATGAAATCACGTACATACTTCTAAACCTCAAGTTACTTAAAAATCTCATTTAATTATTTTATGTAGTATATTAAACTTAAGATAAAGAGATGAAATAGATAAAATATGAGTACCTATTATGTTTTATATTCAATGTAGCTAAACTAAACTTTAACAACAAAACCTAAATAAACAAAAAAATAGGACATATGTTACCTATTTTAACTATGAAGAAATTGATGCTCAGAAAATTAATTTGTCCCAAACCATACAATTGATGATGTACTTCAAGTGTGTTTTAATTCAAGACAATACAACAATCTCTCAGAACTACTTTACTATTTTTAAGGAAATATTTACTTGATTTTGAAAGCAAATAGCTATTGACAAAGCCATTTTGGAATAAAACATATTTGAATTTTCAAAAGAAAAAGGCCTAAATTAAGTGTTTCTAATGATAGCAGAACTTTGAATCTAATTTATGTTTGAAAAAAAAGATTAATAAAACATAATTTCTACATGGAAAGGACAGATACTTACCCAAGAAAATGAACTTACATTTTCATTTATTTTCGTATAAACACCTTGTAAGAAATCAGATCCACTTGCTGCACATTATGTGTATTCAACATTAAAAAATTAGAATCATTGATGTTCTGGAAGTAGCAATATTATGTTCTATTATTAAATTATTGTAAAAAAATTCCTAGTTTATAAGTGCTTAATCACCAATGCAGCAGATATTTGAAGAGCTGCATTGCCAAATTTACTTTGTAATTTTAATTACTTTTTTCTTTTTGACTTTCTAATTAAATTTGTTCTTGTTAGTTTTGATGCTTTAGCATTTGTAGAAAACTAACTTTGTTGGCGAGACACAATAATAGTTTCATCAGAAATGATCATTTTCAATATGAGAGAGAGAAGACAGAGTATTATAAATATTATGACTCTTTAAAATATTGGAGTTATTTTAAAAAGTTATGTCCATGTTATAAAAATAAATCTTGAAAAGGAGCTATCAATATTTACCACCTAAGTATGTCAGTTTTATTGCATATTTTTGCATGATTATATACTATGAAATTTAAGTAGTTTCATGTGGTATTTGATAAAAGATAGATTTTATTATATTTTATTTCAGCTTATCATCATGGGGGTGCAAAAGTTCAGGCCACATACACTGCCCATGTCCCGCCCATCCCCCAAGTCAGAACTTCAAGAATGTCCATTCCCCAGACAGTGCGCATCCCACTCATCAAGTAGGCATACACCCATCCCCTCCCCCCAGCTCCCACCTCTGTCTGATACCCAATTGGTGTTATTCCCAAATGTGCACTTAGGTGATGATCAGGGAAACCAATTTGCTGGTGAGTACATGTGGTGCTTATCTTTCCATTCTTGGGATACTTCACTTAATAGAATGGGTTCCAACTCTCTCCAGGAGAACAAAAGGGACTCCATATCACCGTTATTTCTTATAGCTGAGTAATACTCCATGGTATACATATACCACAGTTTACTAATCCACTCATAAATTGATGAGCATTTGGGTTGTTTCCACATCTTTGCAATTGTGAATTGTGCTGCTATAAACATTCGGGTACAGGTGTCTTTGTTATAGAATGACTTTTGTTCTTCTGGGTAGATGACCAATAATGGGATTGCTGAATCGAATGGTAGGTCTACTTGAATCTGTTTAAGGTATCTCCATAATGCTTTCCACAGGGGTTGCACTAGTTTGCAGTCCCACCAGTAGTGTATGAGTGTTCCTGTCTCTCTGCATCCACGCCAGCATGTGTTGTTTTGGGACTTTTTGATAAAGGCCATTCTCACTGGAGTTAAGTGATATCTCATTGTGGTTTTGATTTGCATTTCCCTGATGATTAGGAATGTTGAGCATTTTTTCATATGTTTGTTAGCCATTCTTATATCTTCTTTTGAAAAATTTCTATTCATGTCATTTGCCCACTTTTTGATAGGGTTGTTTGATTTCTTCTTACTGATTTTCCTGAGTTCTAAATAGATTCTTGTTATCAGTCCTTTATCTGATGTGTAGTATGTGAAGATTTTTTCCCATTCTATAGGTTTTCAGTTTATTCTCGTGACTGTTTCTTTGGCTGTGCAGAAGGTTTTTAATTCAATCAGGTCCCATTCGTTTATTTTTGTTGTTGCTGTGATTGCCTTAGGGGTCTTCTTCATAAATTCTTTGCCTAGGCCATGTCTGAAAGAGTCTTTCCTACATTCTCTTCTAGAATTCTAATCGTTTCACACCTAAGGTTTAGATAAAAGATAGATTTTATAAAGAAACTTTATATTTGGGCACTTGGTCATTGTCAAAAGGTAAACAATTATTAATTATTGCAATTAAACAGAACTTGCTATTTAAAAAATTAAGATGCTAATTACTAAAACATAAATTTAAGTAATTTTCTATTTGTTTTTCCTTATAACTAATGTTCTTCAGCTATTTCTTCTGTTATGACACGTTGTTCATGTCAAAATTCTCAATATTCCTCAGGATTAAGTTCATTACTTACTTTATAATATTTTCTACCTACTATCATCCTGATGACCCCTATTCAATAGAGTATAAATCTTTTAATATTTGTTTAGTAGCTCATTCTAATACCGCCTTGATCCAAAGTTGTTTGAATTTCTCTGTATGGGTTGCTGAAGCCGTTTAATTGAGTGAGTAATTTTCTAAAGTCAAACATACTTCCTTCTCAGTCCACTCAGTTTCCAAATGTATTCAAAGATTTTGGGACTTAAACCCATACCCCTAAATTATTTTCTCATCTTGGGGAATCATCATTCACACAAGTCTGCTTTTCCTTTAATACTATCAATGAACCTACAAATTCTTTGTTACACTAATTAGCTATCATAGAAAGACTAAAGTAGTGTTTGATATTATATATATTGATTAGTATTAGTCACTCTCCATTCATTCCCAACAGAAATGACCTTCTCCCATGTACCACATATTCCCAGTGGCTGAGATGGTGACAATAGACCATTTTTCAGTAAATTTTGGATTTCATCTGTTTTGTGGACAGGATGGTATCTCAGATATTATACAATAAGTCTTTATAGATATAGACTTCCAGTCCAGTCCATTGTGTGATGCTGCCCATCTATCCCCTCCCTCCCAGTAAAGATGACATTGTGTTGTTTCTTTTTATGTCCAATCTAACCAATTGCACCACAGAAAACATACATTTTTTAAAATCCATGGTATTAGAGCTTTTAAGGGACAATATTAAAGCCCACACTGTACAGTCATGTCCTGCTATAGTTTAAGGTTGCTGTTGTTTTCCACAAGCTCATTTCGCAGGGACTATCCAGCAGTCCTTCCTGGGTGAGGGTTCCGGCCCTCCTGGTGCGTTGCTGGTGGTTCCCGCACCCCATCAGCGCCAGCATTCAGTTCCTCCGCTCATTTTGAATTGCGTTGTCTCTCCAGGCTTCTCTACAGTTGCAGCTTGTTTCCTAGAAGACAGTTCTCTCTAGTGTCCCTTTCTGGGTTAACAAATATTATGCCTCCCTGTGGGGAGTCGAGCAAACTGCTTGTGTACATGATGGCCTTTTCCCCGTAATATATGCTTTCTTAAAATTTATATAAAGGAGCCAAAGTCTTTATTTAAATTCAATTGTAGGCATTAAGTACTTAATGGACATTATTTTTTATTTTTAGAATACTGGACATATCAGGCTATTGAAAAGAGAGGTAGTGGGAATCAAAACTACCCCTCAACCATTTGCTTAATCAAAATAATGAGCCGTTGTTAAATTCCAGACTTTAGTCTTGCTTAATTCTTAATACCAGGGAGGCTGGGGCAATTCTAAAGCTTCCCGTTTAGCATAGCCAATTAAAACATGTTAAAGTCAATATGTTCACGAAAAACACAAAAGCAACATGCCCCAGTTACATATAATGTCTGCTATAATAATATCCTTACCATTTATAAATTCAAGACAAAGCTACTTGACCACCAAATAATCTTTCCAGTCACACTTCCAAGTGTTAATATCACCTGTTCATTCTTTTCCCTCCATCACAGCTTTTCCATGTGCAAAGGCATTCACATTAGAGCATTTTCAGACCCACTCTCTATTTTATTTCAAAGAAATTACTGTACATTGGGCCTCTGTTTTTAGTAGCTGCTTAACTGAGGGACAGATCAGTTGCTGCCTCTTTGTTACTTTCTCAGTGACTGCATCTGAATCTGGGAACCACTCCTACCACAGCACCTGTCATTTCTGTGTTCGTGACATTAAATTCAGTGTTTCCCGCTGGTATTCACAGAGCCAGATTGAAGTTATTTTTACCCCAGCCACATCCTCACAGTGGAATGTCGTATTCCACGTGTGCGTAGGGGAGCCATGGGAGTTACTGCTCCCAGGGTAGGTGTGACAAGTTCTGAACTTCACCCACTGCCACACATCAGACGTTATCATCTCTGCAGCATCTGAACACAGGAAGTTTCAGCCAGATGGGGATTGACTGCCCACTCAGATAATTGCTGCATTCTCAGCTATCTGAAATACACGTTTTAGCCCCTGACCATTAATTCTAAGAATCCATTTCAATAGTCATTTACTAGGCTTCTATTGAAATTGTTCTGTAAAATGCCGAAGTTCTTTACCCTCAAGCGATTATTATTAATAATACATATGCTCAGCATTTATTAGTAACTTGCTTTGGACAACAACTACCTCTCCAGTCTTTCAGAAATGAGTAGCGTTCGCTGTTACTTTATGAGTGAATGTGACCCCTTTCCAGACATTCTGGAGAAGAAGGCTTTCGGGTAATAGGCAAGTGTCTTTTCTGCTTTTCTCCTGCTCGCATTTTCTGTTTTAAGGCCTCATTTTTTCCAGTGCCAAGAGCAAAAGATAGGCAAGGAGATTTTTCACTCTCTTCTCCTCTGACTTCTATGAGCAATTAATACACTTAGCTAATTCTCTCAGATTCTAAGTCTTTTTCTTCCATGTTCCATTCAGAAGCTATTCATCATAATTAACATCAACGTTTCCCCACTTCATGTAAAGTATGAATAGCCAGCCATCCTGGCATTAACTCCACATGTATTTTTCCATCTCTTACTGTATCTTGCTAAAAAGTGCCTTAGTTATCAGCATTTGTGCAGCTGATAAATAAGACTTACCACTGCACTAATCTACGATAACATGAAGAGAAACTAGATTATTACATCAGACTCACATAAGGCAAGTTGCACCTTTTCTGTTGCTCAAGCCACAAACTTTAACATCATCTTCAATTTTATTCTTCCTCTCAAACCCTCTCATCTCTCTCTTTGAAACATATCTGATGCAGAGTCTGAACAGTCTGAACATCTCTTACCCTGTCTACTGTCACCATGCCAATCCAAGTCACCATAATTTTTATTGCGATAGTATCATAATTTATCTCTGTGCTATTCCCTGCCTACTTTTATATTATCTATTCTGAACACAGCAGCCAAGGATGTATTTAACAAAATGAGTTCATGTTGATTTTTTGATCAAACTTTCCAACTTCCTCAAAATAAAAGCAAAAGTTCTTGCCATGGCTCTCTTTGCCTTCCACAACCAGGTCTCTTACTACTTCTTTCCTTCCTGCCACGTCCTATGACAAGTTGTTGCCACTCCAGTCTGGCTAATCTCCTTGTAGTTATTAGGAAATGCTCCCCAACACACACTCATGCACAGATGCACACTCAGCTCAGAGCCTTTGTGCATGTTCTTCTTTCTCTTGAAATGGTCTTTCCTCAGGTATACACAGGGCTCGTTCCTCTGCCTTCATGTCTCTGTTCATGTCTCTCCACTAGAAATTTTCATCTGAATGAGTAGCCACTTCCTCACCTTCCCTCCAGCTGCTGTATTGTCATCTACAGCACTTGTCACCATCTGACCATGGTGCAGTTACTGATTCATTCATTGATCGCCTATTCCACTTCATTAAAATCCAAAATCTCTGAAACCAGAGACTTTGTTTTGCCTCTAAAACTCTACTGCAGATATTAGGCACTAGGAAAGATATTAACAAATCAAATATTTGTTGAGGAAATGAATGAATACTTGCATGAATGCATGGATGAGTGAATAAATAATTGATTTTTGGAAGTAGCTTCTGATACTAATATTCTCAAACATTTTCCCACATGATTAACTGAAAGACAAATAATGTAAACCTGCTACTGTAAGTATGTTTTCTTCCTGTTTTTCCAAACACAAACACAGAAAATAATTTTAAAATTCTATTTGTATATTTAATGCTAATATTTATTTTAGAAGATTGTTTGGCCTGTCAGTTTGGAAGAATGAATATATATATATGTATACATGAAATCTAATATTTTAGTGAGTTTACTTAAGTTCTCTATGTTTGAAGATGAACTTTTCTCAAAAAGCTCATTGAACCTTTTTTCTTGAAGTATATATAGAAAAATACTTATATGCATGTAGCAAAGGATTTCTTTTAAAAAAATGGCATTAAAAATGGATCAACAAATGTGCCAAAATTAAAATTAAAATCTCCTGTATGTCAAATGTCAACTAACATGGAAAATGAACTCAAGCCACGGTCTGAGAGAAGATATTTTTAAACTTTAGGTAATGCTACAACAGTGTCTGTAATACTGGGAAAGATCAAAACGTCCTCTTTCTCAGTAGAGGAATGGATGAACTGTGGCTTATACAACACTTCTGGTAAAATGAAGTTGAGCAAGAAGTGAAAAAGTACATAAATCTCAAAATAACATTAGCTAAAAAAAGTTACAAAAGTATATGCATGTATGATACCACTTATGTAATTTAAAATGCAGAACAACAGCATATATTATATAAGTTTGCGTGGAAATCATACATAATAGTTATGCCGAGAGAGGGAAAAATAAGAAATTCAGAATGACGCTTTAAAAGTCTCTGTAATTTTTTTAAAAGAACAAACTAGCAGAAATTTTAACAAATTTTATCTCTCTGAATGGGTGTCACTTTCTGAATCTCTGTATCTTCCCCCTAAACTTTAAAACAATCTCAAACTTACAGTTCAAATAATGTTTTCTTTCCCAATCTATTTGAAAATAATGCCTCATCAATCATAAATACTCTCGTATTTCTTCTAAACACATTCTTCAATATAACCATCAAAATAAGAAAATTAACATTGATCCATGACTACTATTCAACACTTAGCCTCCATTGAAATTTTAAAATTTCCTAACATTTTTTTCATTCAGAAAGATCCAGTTTAGAATCTCACAATGCATTTAGCTATCATTTTAATTTTCTTCAATCTGGATCATTTCTTCATCTTTTCCTTTACTTTCCTGATTTGACACTTTTGATAATTACAGGTCAGCTACTTTGCAGAGGGTTTTAGGGAGTATTCATTTTTAACTAAGTTAAAAAGAAAATCTTTCCCAACCCAGAAAACTTCTCCATAAAACTAGAAGGGAAAAGCATAGTTTTAGTTTTATTACTAAGTAAGCATTATACCCGAGTGTGATTTCAATCACAGGCAATCTGCTAAGAGATTGCAAAAACAGAAGGAAATCTCACCCTTTTATATAGCAAGCAGAAGCAACCATTGCATGCACGTTCTCCTATAAACAACCAGTCCTCGAGTAAGAGGGCTTGACAGCACCATTTGTCACACATAGTCCATCCCAAATTCACCGGTAGTTGGTATGGCCATCTGGGTTCACTAATTGGCGTTATCTAAAGGAAGGATGAACTTCTCGTATCTGTATTCGAGGAGATGGTTCTACAACTTGGAGTGAGGTGCCCACTCGCCAAAGTCAGGCTGCCTCTCTCCCACAGAAACGGAGAGATACGTGCTATCTTCATTGATGATGACATTTCAAATAGATGGTTCCCAGGTCTTTAAGAAAGACATTCCTCACTCTGCAAAGCTGGCAAGAGCCTTATTAAGTTTTTAAAAGGTTTGCATAGAGACAAAGAAATTAGAAGTTTTCCAAAGTAAATGTTCTAGGAAAAGAGGAGTTTCTTCCTTTATTTTCAACAGAGAGCTTTTTCCATTTTATTTTTTGATTTGTATTTACTCTCATAAGTGCCACTCAAGTTGGATGTGTTTAATGTTTCCTAATGATTAGACTCAGATTCTACACCTTTGGCAGGAATAACACAGAAGTAATTTTGGTTTTTTTCACTTCATCCTATCTGTTGGTACCTGATTTCATTGTACCCCATCAATGGTAGTGTTAGTTTTGATCATTTCACTGGGGTGGTGTGCCAGGCTTTTTCATTTTCAAGTTACTTCTGAACTCCCTTTAAAATTAATAACGATTTTGTGAAAAGTTTCCTGAAAAGAAGAGAGATTCCTCATCATACTTTCAATGTATTCACATATTTATTTCAGTCAGTAGGGGCTTGTAGCTTTCTCTTTTTATTCAAAGGGATATAATCTATTAATACAATGACTTATTTTTGTCCTCCATTATTTCTTATTTGACCAGTAGAAACCCCTTCAAATTGGCTTATGTTTCCTTTTACCATATCCCTATATTGTTGGAAAATTTCTTTACTTTTTAGAAAAAAAAAATAATGATGCTTCAAGGTAATGTTGCACTTTGTTTGCTCCAACCCTGAAATCAGCCATTTCTCCAAGGAAGTCTTATTCTTTTTACTGGAGAATTGTTCATAGAAACCAATATCTAAATACTCAATGTGCTTGATGCCATTAGTCTTTTACTGTTCCCTCTCTATTCGGTAGACACACCTAGCAGGGGTGTGTGCATGTGTGTGTGTGTGCACAGCTGTATATATTTCTATGTCTATATATCTATATTGAAGATAATAAATTCACACTGTTATCTCCAGTTCAAATCCAATAACATGGGGTACATTCTGTTTTTCACCATTTCTGTATTTGTAACTTTTTTTCTAATAGAAAACTATATCCCTTTATCCTTCTTAAACCTAATTATGTGGTTTATACCTTTTGTCTAAATCACCACTTTCAACCACTTTCACTAACACCACCGCTTATGCCCGTTTCTCCACTATGTAGAATCACTACTCAACCTGGTCCACAGCTAACGACTCCCCCTTTGGGCGACTTTATACCTATATCAAGTTCAAAACCGTGTGTTAGGCTGTCCCCTTCCATGGGCCCTCCTCACCCAGCCCAGGCTGCTAGACCCCCTCCTGCAATCCGCTCCATGTGGGAAATCCTCTCATCCAACTCAGGTTCTCCCTTTCCAAGGGAACGAAAGTGAAACTCCAATAGGCTATTTAAAAAACATTAAAATCTAACTACATAAAAAATCCTGGTTTCCTGAAGACATCCCTTTGCCAGGAGTCTCCAACTATTCTGGACTGGATACTTCAGTAGGACTCACAAGGACTTGACATACATGTAGTCGCATTCACGACTATGGTTTATTACCTGGAAATACTGTCTACCAGGGAAGCTCATCAAAGAATCAGCACCCAGGGTGTTTATCAGGGCCAGTCACTAGGCAACCTCTGTCTGGCACATACAAACATTCCAGACTCCCAGAAGGAAACCAAGTATGCACCATAAAATATATTGTAAGTACGAACAGTTTAAGCCAGTGAGCTGCTCATCAGTTCTGAAGATGATGAGAACACTCCCAAATTTAAGTGCAGAGACTTTAGTTAAGGCAAACCTTGCACATAGGTTTTTGAAAGACAGCAGTCAGGCCTGCCTGCTTTCCTGCAAAATCACTGACGTTTATTTTTCTTTACGTGTAACTTAGAGTTTCTTTCCCTCATGTCAACACCATTAGATCAAGATATGGAACATTTCAGCACTCCCAAATGTGGTGACTGTTGAGATGCCTGTCACTCTAATGAGCTGTAACTGCTTTTTATCTTCATACAAATGGAATTATACACTATATACTCTTTTGTGTACTCAACATGATGTCTGTGAGATTCTTTCATATCATATATGTCAGTAGTTTATTCTTTCATATTGATGTGTAATATTCACTTTCATAAATAAACTACAATTTAAGTACACATCCAAGTATAGTTAGTGATTTGAGTTGTTAAAAAAAAACTTGAAAGTTTTTAAGAAGAAAGCTGATGGAACATTTTGTACAAGTCTGCATTTGGATATAAGAGGCTGTTGTGTGTATCACATGCTCAGAAGTGTAAATTATAGGATTACGAGGTATAACTAAACATCATAATGTATGTCTACACCGTGTATATTATTTTCAATATTTTTTAACATTCTGATAAGATTTGCCTTTTAATTAAAGCATTAAGTTGATTTACATTTAATGGAATAACTGAAAGAATCGGGCTAACATCTTGCTACTTGTCTTCTAATTGTTCTTTCTACTTACTGTTTATTACTCCTTTCTTTCTTTTGTATTAACAATTATTTTCATTATTCTGTTTCTTTATTCCTCCTCCATTAGCTTTCTAGCCATATCTTCTTTTTATGTTTCTTAAGAGTGTTGAGCTTTGTTCTGGCAGGCAGTTACACTACCGCAGGTCACCTTGTTCCTGCTCAGGCTTGCTGCTAAGCTTTGTAAAGGTTGTTCTATTTCAGTTTTTTTCCTTACTCTTAGAGCATAACCTTTACTTTTATGACATGATTCCTGTCCCTAGGACTTGGCCTTTCTAGAAGATCACCTGAACTGTGTCTTCTAGTATAGTGTCTTCACTCTGGCTAGATTTCAACTTCATCTTCTCTCTGTTCTGGGTGGCCTCTAAAACCTCGGCTCCGATTTTGGGGTTACCATGCTGTGGCTCCCTTCTCATGTACCCTGCTACCAAATCCTCTCTCCTTGCAGTCCCTGCTTCTTCAACCATGTGAGACTAACGCTTTCTGGTGTTTTCTAAATCCCTGGGCAGCACTTCGAAAAATGCCTTCAGGAACAAATTCTGGTGAAATGGGCTCACCTCTGTGTTTTCCTGGTCACAGGGATCACAGCCCTGTGTTGGTTTCTTTCCGGTGCTGCCAACACAGCACTGTTGTGTCATATATTTTGCTCAACAGCTTTTAGAGTTGTTATTGGTGGAAAAGCAGATCCTATACTAGTTTTTTATTATCGTAGCCAGAATTGAAAAAATAAAAATAATTCCAGTGATTCTAACAGACTATTATTTTTAGTCATATTCAAGAGTTGGATATATGTTAACAGATTTTTGTTTGTTTGAAGGGGGTTGTTTGTTTTTGTTTTTGTGTTTCCTACCATCTCACCTTACACAATTTCTTACTTATGACACAGGACAAAACGTTAAGTGTCAGAAATAATGTCCAAGAAAAAGCAGGTAAGAGTAATGTTTAATGTCAGCAGAGCAATGTTCATCAGATAAACTGAATTTGATTGTAACAGTGGCAAAGCTACACAACATTTTAAATTTTTCAGATCTTGCATTTGTAGCAAACAACATTTCATTCAGTAAGTGATTCCCCACATTCAGCATTTAGGTTTGCACCTTGCAGTCACTGGGGGAAGCCTGTTCAATTTTTAAAATGCTCCATGCTTTACAAAATACTGACTTGAATCTTCTTTCCCTATATTATGCTCTTAATAATGCTTATTTTAAGGGTCTGTTATCATGCAAAGCGAATCTGCCCTTCTGTATTTAACAGTTCCTAAAGAATGTAGAAGATACCTATCATTGTCACCAATCCTCCTTCCTGCCTGATAAGTAGGCCCAGATCTTTAAATCAGTTGTCATTTGCTGGTTATATATTCTATTATCTTCCTGGCCTGTCTCCTTTGGGTGTGCCTCCAGTTTTTAGTATTTTTTTTTAATGTTATACTCAGGTATGGTTTGAGTAGCACAGAGAACATTCGGACACTTGTGTGGGTATTCTGAAGACTACTTTTATTAATGAAGCTAATAGAATATATTTTATAGTGGTTTCATGGCATAATTTACCTATATTGTTCTTACATTTAACTAGACAATTCAATAATTATACATTGACTGCTACCACATTATGGGGCCCAAGTGCCTTTTATAAATTTCTGTATGTTTTATCTAGTTATTTTCAGTGTCATTACTCCAGCTTTTGATTACATTTTAAATCCTAATTCTATTATTAATATATTCATCCTTCCCTGGTTACTTCTGCCAACTTCCTGCTGACTGCAAAAGTTTTCCCAGCAATGTTTATCCAAAAGTCATCAGTAAACTATTGCATAATGTGTTCAGGAAAATAATGGATGGCAACCCATCAGACTTATTGATCACTATTATTAATGTTATTAATTAAAATAATAGCATGATGAGAGCTACTATTTATTCAGATCCCACTCTGTCAGGCATTATGTTTGTATTTGTTCATGTTCAATAAAAATTATTATTCAATTGCTTCTATGTGCACTCTTGTAGCAACTCTACAAAACATGCATTGTTGCTGAACTTATACAGGATTTACTTGAAAGGTTGAGTTTCTAAGCTAGTAAGTGTAGGAGCCAGAATTGGAACCCTGTTAGCATTCTCTAAAATTCATCCGTACATCATTATTTCAAAGTGCCTCCCACAAATCATGGACTTTTGCTTCTGATTCTTATCATTTAGCCCAGTAGGTTTCCAGTCCTCAGTTGGCATTGAGAATTCTGTGAAACATCTCTTGAAAGGCAGTGATCTGTGCAATGTTACTCCACAGGCTCCTAAATCATTCTTTCTTAATGTATTTTGCATGGAACAATAGTCTCCAAGAAACTTCATTAAAAATGAATTCACGTTTTTAAAAAAAAATTCAAATGATAAATGAGTGGGCAGTCAACAAATCATATTCCTTCCCCGTGGGTCCTGAAGCAATTGAGAAGTAGACATAGGTGTGAAATACAGAGCAAATATCTGCCTTGTCATTGGTAAAACTGGATTGGAAAACCCACCTTGGACCCAAGGCCAAAATTATGCCTCCTACACTTTAATTCTCAGCAGCTGCACGATTTCAGGCTTTGGAGACACAGGGTTGTTTGAGAAAGGTCCTCAAAAGTGTTGCATTTATGATATATATAGCAAAGTCACCATTTGGGGAGGTAAATACGTTGATTCATTTAACAAACACTATGTAACAATTGCCATTTTACAGATAAGGAATCTGGGGTAAGGTGTGTAGAGGTGAAGTTTCTCCTCCCATCCTCTAAGTAGGAGAACTAGGATCTAAGAACAGGGTCTGTGGCTCCGAAGTCTGGACTTTAAACCACCATACTCTGCAGCCTCTTATGATCTGGGGGGAAAAATGCCCTTTATTTTTATTTATGTGGGATCTGGAGCTTTTTCACAAATAATATTTTAATAAATTTGGGATCATAATTATCAGGAAAGAGAAATAGCCTTGCAAAGAAAACCGACCAGTTGCAGCAGATCTTAATCGTACAGCTGTTAAAACTATCCCTGTGAAATGCTGCTATCAAAAATATGAGAGGTTTATATTTAAAATATGGAAGTGAAAAGTTCCTCCTGTTTATATTTAGTAGTGTATTTTTAAAAATTCAATTTAACCAGAAAATATTTATAAGGTAATAAGTCAGCTTTAAATTCTAGAGGAAAAAAATCCAATGAACAAACCAAATTAAAATAATAAAACTCCATATGAAGGAAGAGTAAAAGCCAGTATCTATGTGAAAATGTTCAGGTATTCTAATTACACCATGGGGTCTGTTTGGTGTGCTAACATAGCCTTGCAGACCAGGATTTCCAAGGTGAGTACCAATAAAACTGTCATTGACTCTGAGCATAATAAGAGTCACAACATAGTCTAATTTTTCTCTGTAAATACTACTCAAACTACATGATGGAGGTAACATAAATGAATTTAAATAACACAACCTTACAATGTACAATACCATGAACTCTAATGCAGTTTCTGAAGAGTGAAATATTTCTCTCTCAAAATTGTCAGTTATTGTATATTTTCAGCCTGAACTAACAGTTGGTAGAACACAGCCTGCATTAATAAAAAAGCTGTGTTACTACACGGAAAAGAAAATCATTTTCATAGCAATGTTTATTTCTTCTTGTGTTTCTTCTTGTGTTTCTTTCTCTCTCTCTCTCCATATCTGAATGTGAAGGAGCTCTGGAAATTTCACCCCAAAGTACAACACTATAACTCCTTGTTATAGAGAGTATTTTGAATTACAGCTTAGAGATTACAAAAAGCATTGGAGGCAGCTTTCCCGCTATCTGCATAAACTGACTGACTGATCAAAAAAAACAATGGGCTTCCCTTCCTCTCCCTGTTATCTCAATACATTGCAGGAAAAATGATCATGAATGCAGCCGACCTGGCCCAGATAATTTTAAGCATGACGCCTGTCGCTCGGGTCACCCCCAGGGCGGTCTGTTGCCCGCACCCAGCCTTCCTTCTCCCAGGGTCGGTTCATCTTCTCTGGTGAAGCCCCCGCACCCGGGTCAGTGGCAGGTGCGGGCGGAGAACCGCGGTGAGAGCCTAGCTGACAATAATGACAGTGATTAGTCGCTGTCCCCTGATTGCTTATCTATAATCGCCACAGCCAGTAGTCACGAAGATTCTTGACTTCTCCGCATAGCTCACGTCCATAAAGATTCTTAGCTTTCCCCATAGATATCAATAACATCAGCCTTTTGACGCCCCAAGGTCGTTTTTAGGTGCCTTCCCCGCCCCGCGGTCCAGCGGACTGACCCGCCCGGACCAGCGGGGCCAGCCGGGAAACTGAGTCAGCTGGAGTCCTGAGCCAGGGACTGAAACAGCACAAGCAGATGATTCCTGCACCTCTATAATTTTGTCCCAATAAACAAGCCTAATCCCTTGCCTGCCAGACTATCCTGAAAAGCCCTGTCTCCCAAATTCTTGGAGAAGCAGATTGGATTTGAGAAATTTCTCCCGGGTCCCCACTAGCGCTGCCTCCGTCGCAGCCCGCCTGTCCCCGGACCCGGTCCTTGGCTCTTCTCTGCGCTGCGGCGACACCGGCGACCCTGTCCCTAGGCAGGATGACCTGCGCTCCACGCCGCCCCTCCCCTCCGAAGGCCAGGTACGAAAGTGTCTGAGCTCCACTGGGGCACTGAGTGGTCACTCTGATTCTCCCCCGGGCAAGCCAAGTAAACTGTTCTCTTATCCACCTGCCTCAACCGTGAGTTGATATTTCAGTGAACTTCAGGGGGAAAGGGGAAGTTTGCCCTCAGCCCTATAGTGGCTTTGGTGAAAAGAGATCTTCTAAATTATTTGTTCCTGATTCTTTGGAGCTTGTTTAGGTTAAAAAAAAAAAAAAAAAAAGTAAACCGTAACGTCAATTTATTATTGTCTCCATTTTTGTATCTGCTTTCTCAAGACAGACTTTCTCAGTCCAGGCATTCAGAACTTTAGGAGACTAGTTGGAAAGTTAGTAAATTCATTCATGCATGTTTGAGAAGTATTATGGAGTAATGGCTATTTCTTCCAAAGAGAACTGGGGTTTCCATATGACAATTGAATACTACAGTGTTAAGCAAAATGTTAGGGCTAATCAAACTTGAATGTACCCAACAAGCATTTGGGAAATGTTTTTAAAATGTAGACTCCAGAACATTTTCGCCAGATAATTTGACTCAAGAGGTCTAGGACATGGCTTGAGAAAACACATTGTAACATGTTTCCGAGTGATCCCAATGCAATGGCCCAATAGCTGCACTGCCAGAAAGGCTGTTATAAACAGAGACTATTTCTGGCACTATGCAAGGGGATGATGGTACAGACATTTTTGGCAGTTTTAAATCAAGCATCTTCATTATCAAAATGATATATGAGAATAACTCAATATTGCCACTAAGAGATGAATTTAACCTTCATATCATGTTGGTTATATAATAGTGTAAGAGAAGAAATATTCAATCAGCCACATCTCTCTATGATATTGGCATTGGATTTCAACTGTTGGATACAAAATAGATAATGAAATGAGATACTCTATTAGAAAAGATGCATTATCTGTCATTTTGCACTTATGCTCTTTAAATGGCAAAAAAACTCTTTTATATTGCTAAGTCTCTAATTCTATAAATTATTTATAAAATGAAACCACTGGAGTTTACTTCCTATGACAATTTTCCACAACAGTTAAGAGTAAAAGTAAAAGTAAATGTTATAAAGTATGCACATGTAGATTTAAAAATATTTAGTAACAGAAGATTTTTTCCGTGTTAGTTCGTTCTCTCAAATGATATTTTCCCTCACAAGTTAGGTGCAAGGTGCCACCAGAATAGGAGCACTGCCCTTATCAGTCTTGCAATCTTCCCCCGCGTTGCATCACTTTTAAGGTGAATTTTGTATGCCCCTACTTTGCACATAAATGAAAATGCAAAGTTCAGAGCTCTGCTTGGAGGTCAGTAAAACATAATAGACTCTATCTGCTCTATTTTTCAGGTAGAACACTATCTTTGACATACTGTGAAAAACTTAATGTCTCATATTTTACTTTAAAAAATCAATAGATTTTGTTTATGTTTTTAAAAAACAAACATGCCAAATATTTTACATAGGTCTTTATGACATAATTTATATAAAGATGAATTCTACAGATACTCTAAAAAAATATATCTTTAAGCTAGTTTTATCACCCATCTTTTCCCCATTTAAGGACATAAATAAAGACTCTTGAGTATATAAATATCACAGAAGGTAAGCTAGCGCTGCCTAACTGGGTAGTTTGCATACTAAATGCTCACCTGAAGTTACATTTGTGAGATGGTGCATCAAAAGTATTCTAAAAGTAATTTTGGTGTACATTAATCTGTTATATAATTGGAATAATTACAGTTTCCCTAAGTTCGATGTTTTCTGAAGGCAATATATGAAGGCAAAGACACTATGTCTCTAGAACCCAGCACATACTTTTTAAATAAAATTTTTTTAAAGCTGAATCAAATTGAACCTATAAAATAAGCTTCTTAAATCTGTCATAAAGTTTAGATCAGAGCTCTTCTCAGGAAGACTCTGCTACCATGTGTGCTGATAAATTTTTATATAGTATAAAAGAAGAATAGTCTAAAAGAAGAAATATTTCATATGAATAAAGTTTTTATTATTTTAATAATTTTGAACTTAAGCAGGTTAATAGCATATTGAATTTTGAGAAAGGGACAATTAAAGGACAATTAATTTTTAGTAGCTTATGAGATCATACTTTCCTTTTATGTTTAAATCTGCCAAAAACTCTGATATTCACATTCTAGGGACACTGGAAACCCAAGTTTAAATGGTATTTACCAACACTTTAAGATCTATAAATTAGTGTAGACTAAGGAGAATTGTTTTTTAATGTTCATCAATTTTAAATATTTTGATATTTTAATATTTAGGAAATAACATGGAATTTAGTAAAATAGCTACACAGCTATACAAACAGAAATTAATGCTTCTCAGATCATTGTAGTAGTCACATTATATCCTTAAGAGTGAAATAATAAATTGGATATAAGTGGGAACTGAGACACCTGAAACTGTGTTGAACACCCTGTCGTCACCTCGTTCTTCATGTGTCCTGCGTCTTTCCCTAAAATTGTGAGGAGAAAGAGCAGATTTTCCTAGACGGGGGATGACAGTTCTTGGTAAAGTATATATGATTTAAATAATTATCATTAAACATAAAAATACTGACTTTAATTACTTCCCAAATTTTGAGAGTAATATTTAACATGAACTTTTGAAATGTAATATAGAATTCACCAAAGATAAATGTTTGCCTTTGATATTTTCTGAGATAAACTTTCATACAGAGGAAATATAATAGAACAAAAAAATAAAACTTCAAATGCTACTTACAATGTAAGTGATACTACACAGTAAACCCAGGAACTGAATAAAACAGCCTTATACACATAGCAATTGCAATGTCTGCCCTGGAGGACAATTAGAAGTATTTGCAGAAGGGCTAAAAACAAACACAGGTAAGTTTACTCAATACATATTCATCCTGCCAGGTTGACTAGAATATTATGTAAAATTTGTCAAATTATTCATGAAATATGGATATCCATGCATTTTGGATAAGGATCAATCTTGGAAGATATCACCAAATAGCTGATTTTATTAGAGACATAAAAGCAAGGATGTGAAGAAATAAAATGTCATAACTTCAACTATTTAATGTTTCATGATTATAATACATCTTATCAGAGTACCACGTGTTTTTGATTGTTTTCTTTTAGCTATCTTAGATTTTAATTTGAGAAGAAATTAAAAAGAAAAATTCAAATAGTCATTCTGGACCATGCTCCTAATTTAATTAGCTGCTAGCTCAAATTCATATTGAAGTCAAACAGATGAAAATGAAAAATTTCCTTCCTTGAGGTGAAAGTTTCCAACATGAAAGGAAATGCCAAAATATCATATCTAAAATCTATTGCTATACCTTCAAATCAATTTAATGAAGTATGTAGAGACTGGGCAACATGTTATTAAGAGACCAATGAAAACAAATGACTCTCAAATGAAGTGAATTTTCAAGACATCGTACTTTTCTTATGAAAAAATAAACATTTAAGAAGTTCAAAGCATTGTGATAAAACTACTTTGTAAAGGATTTTTAAATAAATTCTGTTAAATAGGAATAAAACAGAAGAAGCCCAGCTGGAGATGGATCATAAAAACTCACAGGATATTTACTCTGTGCTAGTTAGTCACAGTTCTGTGTCACATTTAAAAGTTGAAACTAAGATGTGAGTAAGCATGATTGTTATCAATTCTATTATACAGATAACACAGTGAAGGCACGGAAAGGCGACTCGGCCAGATCTCACAGCTGCTAAAGTGGCTGAACCACGACATGAACTCAGGGAGTCTGGCTCCAGAGTTCGTGCTCTTATCCACTAGGACGTACAGCTCCTAATGACCAGAAAGACACTGAACACTGTCATCAGCAATAGCAACACATAATTGTGAGTTAGTAGACAAGTAAACTAGGATACGTCAGTTTAGTTGTACACAGCAAGCAGCTCACAGACCCGGGCTCAGCCTGCTGCCCACTGTTTCTCTTGAACTAGGTCAAACAAGAGTTGAATTTCTAGCTTAAGATAGAGTTGCATCTGTGGGTGTTGCATAACTTTTATTTTTAATTATAGTGTTGATTAAATCTGCTTCAGACACAAGTCAAACTGAAGCAGAAACTGTGGGAGAATGCGGAGAAGGAGGAAGAAAGATAAATGGCATGCTTAATGCCTTCTACGTGCCAAACTGATTTTAAAGACACTGACTTTTAGTGTCTTTGATATTAAAATTTGAGTAAGAATGTGAAGCTTCTGTTAAAAGTTAACTAGAGGACCAGTTGTCTTTATTGATGGGAAGTGCAACAGTGAATAAAAATGGAAGGTGGTGATGGGTGGGTGGGGGGCCAAAAGAAAAAAATAGAACTGGCTGTCACCACAGTACGAATTCATTCAGTACACATTTAGTGACCCCTGCATGCTAGATCCCTTCCCTCATGCTACTCATAGGATAATGGTGATGTTATAAGTCACAATATTGAAAATTTAAATTTAAAAATAGAAAAGTCTGATGATGGCGGATACAGCACACGGTCCTCTTACAGCATAAATAGGATGCTTAGACCTTGTCACTGAAACCAGGGAAGGTGCACCTCAGCACATGGCAGGAGAGTGAAGACCTGCGGAATTAGGCATTCACCGGGAGAAGTGGACAGGTGGGAGTCTGCTGAGCTCCCTGGGGCAGGCGGCAGCGGTGAGGATGGAAAGACTGAGCAGATGATGGAAAGCACTGACATCACAGGTGAGGCCAAAGTAAGGCCAGTCAAGTTCAGACTGTGCAGAGCCTGTACACTTAATTTCTTAAGAGTTTTATGTATTTTCCGGATATCATAGGAAGCCATTGAAATCATTCAAAGAGAACGCGGATGGAGGAGCAGGATTGATTGGAGATTTCCAGTAGATGGCTCTGGCCTTACTGCGGTGAACAAAGGGAATGGATGGAAGGATGGACGTGGGCAAAAGTTCGGAGACACATTCAGCTGTGTGTGTGGTGGGAACAAAGACAGCGGGGTGCTGGTGGGGGGACAGAAAGAAAAAGAAATATTTATATGGCATTAAAATGTAAATTTTGCATTTCTGGAGTCTGCTCTGGTGCCTGGACAGACGCTGCCGCTATGCACTGAGATACAGAACAGTGGAATCAAACAGGAGTTTTGTCTGTTTTTGTTTTTATTATTTTGAACACCCTAAAAGTCTTGGGTGAACATGTTGAATTATCTCTGAGAAGATAAGCACGCAGATGGATAGACAAGTCTGAAAATATAAATGTGCCTGTCATCCGCCGGTGGCTGGGAAATGGAAGTTGTGTGTACAGATGGCATTACTGGGAAGTGGTCGTGGCGGCAGAGAGAACTATGCCCTGTGCATTGAGAAACCTAATATTTAATATTTGGTTGAGATAAAACAACAAGTGAGACTGAAAAGTTATAATTAAGGATGTAGGAATAAAACCACTTGAAAATCATTTTGCAGAAACTAAGAAGGGAGCGTGTCAAATAGGAAGTAATACTAGACATTATATAACCTATATAACAGTACATAATTCCAAGGGTTAAGAAAGGTGTTCATGGCAGCATGTCTATTGGATGTGACATCAAGGAAATTTAATAAGCATAGTAATAGTTATTTGGGATGATTGATGGTGAGTTATGTCTAATTGGAGAATGATAAAGGATTGGGGGTGAAGACCTGAAAGTAACTTTCATGAGTTTGCTTATGATGAAGAGAAGAAGAATATGGCAACGGCCAACAGGTGATTAAGGTTGAGAGAGGGTTTCCTTGAAAATTGGGGAAAGCTCTGTTTTGTTAAAAATCCAGAGGATCTATTTTTGACAATATGGCAGACCAAAAAAATTACAAAACATCCCTACTTTAAAAACACGTAAGCATATTTTCTATAAAAATAGTGATACACATATATTTATGTTTCATAATAGAGCAATATATTATACATATTTACAATATATTCATTATATTTTTATAATATATTTGTATATGACATATATGCAAACATTTCTCATATATACACATATGCATATATATCTCATATATACACGATATATATGCACACTTTTAACTTACAAGTAAAGAAGGAAATCCTCAGGAAAAAAAGCAAGATTTCCCAGAGCAGCCCCAACAGGAACAAAGTTAAGGGATTATAATGAGGTAGAACAATAGGAAATGTATTCTCCCAGGGGCAGTGTAAATTTTTACAACTCTTTTGCAGAAAAATGACTTATTTAATAAGGTTGATTATGCACAGACCTTAGAATCCAGAACTTCTACCTCAGTAATATATGCTAAGAGATATGTATAAGAATGTTCCTGATAGCATCTTTTGTAATAGGAAACAAAACAAAACAGCTAAAAACATCATGGTATTAACTTTTATAGGTATATAAATTATGACATATATATACATGTATGTTATATATACATATATAATATAAATATATACACAAAGCAATATTAATCACATATGGCAATAGAGATAAATGAACTGCAGCTACTTAAGTTAATAATGTTGAACTAATAAACATACTGTTAATAAAAATCAAGCAAATTGCAGAGGAATATACTATAGTATGATATATTTTAAATGATAAACATGCAAAACTAAATGTATATTTACATAATATGTATAAATATATATGTATATATAAATATATAGTGTTTAAAAGTATAAAGAAATGCAAATAATTTAGAAACAGTATAGCTGTTAACTTTAAAGGGTGGTAATCAGAGATTAATTTGATCAAGAAGAGACCCTCAGAGCTTTAATGATATTGATAATATTCTATTTCTTACAATACTAAAGGCATCTGTATATGTTTAGAATTTGATTATTATACTTTGGCACATATATATGTGTGTGTGTTTATATATTTCATGTATTCTTTTCTAGGAAAAACTGATGCTTCTCTTTATGAAATTATTTAAAGCAAGCCTATGGATTAAGCACCTTAGAGATAGTATTGAAGAAATTATTAATGTTATACTACATGGAAAAATGTTTTATAAACTCCAATGTGATTTTGATTTCTATGGAATTATGTGCACACAGAAATAATCACAATCACATTTCCCCTAGTTTGTAACTTTGTTGAATTGAGATTTTATTTTTGGGGAAACGATTCAAATAACTTTACCTTTTTGCTTGTTACATTTCATTTGACCAGAGATCACACACACACACACACACACACACACACACACACACCACATACACATATACATATACCCAACTACAAGAAGATGTTAGACTTAAATATATTTTACTTTGAACAAACCTTCTTCCAGTTTCTTTTCTGCTGTTTAAAACATGCAATGTCCTGAGAATCAAAGATCCTTGTACTCTTCCCTTTAGATAAAAGCCAAGCTTATGCTTTTGTTTATAAGTAGAGAGCAGTAAACAATTTTTAAAATGAAATACTTTAAAAGAAATGAAGTCATTATCAACCTGCTGAATAAGAAAGCAATTCATATTTTCCTGGACCACAAAGGTCTGCAGAAACAATGAATAACAAGCCTAATTGCCACTGAAGTCATTAGAAAACACATTAAAATGTTTACTCAGGCTTATTTAAAAACAAAATACAATAATGGTGAGATTTATGTATAATGAGGGATTCCAGTTTCTATATAATATACCTTTCAGTTCCAGATTTTTTATACGCTCTATGTCCTTTAAAGGTGGGCCTGATAGTTGCTGTTTCCAAATTCGAAACTCCAAGCCAGTTTTGGACCCCACACATTTGCAAAGGAGACGCATAGAGAGGACACTGTAGACAAATTCCTACTTTCAAGTAGTAGCTGAGAAAACTCATAACTCAAAACTCTCCTGCCCTGGTGAGCTGGGTGAAATAACAAGAATGCTATTATTATTATTATTTATTGTTACCAATATTCATTAAGCATTTTTCTTATGATTGGAATTGTGCTAAATGATTTACATGGAATAATTCACTTAATTCCTTCTCAAGAAATATTAAGATCATTAAGTATGAAATGTCTGATTTCAAATCAAAAGTGTAGTTTATTAAATCTCAAACAAGAAGCAGTACAATTAATCAAAGTATGTTCCTAAACTATTGACACAGTTTTGCCATCTTAACAGTAGCTTGTTTATGCCCGCAGCGAAGAGGCCTGCAGAACGAGTGGCAATGAAATTGCAAAAGGTGTTTTCCACAGTTTGTTGAGAATGTTTTCCTTATAAGGAGTTGGCCAAAGCCTGGAGGAAGTGGTAGTCAGTTGGTGCAAAGTCTGGTGAATATGGTGGATGACAGAGAGTTTTCAGCTCCAGCCTCTGTAGTTTGAGCAGCATTGTTTCATGTGGTAAGTTTTGTCTTGCAAGAGGATTGGCCTGTCTCTATTGACCAATCTCATCTGCTCAATTACAAGCATCCTCATCATTTCATCCAACTGGTTGTAGTAGACATCTGGTGTAATTGATTGATCAGGTTTTGTAAAGCTGTAGTGGATAATACCAGTGCTGGACGACCAAACAGACACCATTAGATTTCTGTGATGGTTATTTGGTTTTGGACTGTGTTTTAGCACTTCGTCTTTATCCAGCTAATGTGCCCAATGTTTACAACTGTCAAAAAGAATCCGTTTTTCATCATACTTAATAATACAGCATGGAAATCATTCTCCTCTAGGTTGTCACAGCAAAGAAAGGCAAGCTTCAAAAAGAAGACAATTTCTCTTCTCATGCTCATTTAATTCATGCAGTGCCCATTTATCCAGCTTCTTTACCTTGTCCATTTGTTTCAAATGGTCCAATATTGTTGGAATAGTAATGTCAAACCTTGCTGCTAATTCACATGTAGTTGAGATGGATTCACTTCCACTCCAACTTTCAGCTCATCATTAGCCACCTTGGTCTCAGGTCACCCACATGGATCATTTTCAAGGTTAAAATAACCACAATGGAACTTCTCAAACCATCGGCATACTGTGCGTTCATGAGCCACATCCTTCCCAAACATTTTGTTGAGATTTCAAGCTGTCTGGGCTGCATTGATTCCATGATGGAAATCATATTTAAAAATAACACAAATTTTTGACTTATCCATGGTTTCACAAAAATTGCTCTAAGAAATTTTGAAAGGTAATCACAAGCCAAAACATGTGTTTGAAAGACTGAGGATGTTGCTTCACAATAAAAAAACAAACAAACAAGAAGTGTCAAAGCAAAATGTCAGAGATATCAACTGTCTAACTTAGTACTTAAGGAAATCAGGCATTCCATACTTAATAACCTAACACTAAGCATTGTTATCATCACCCTTATCTTACAATTCAGGAAGTTGAGTTATTTAAACCTAAGGAGGTTTAAATAACTAGGCAAGTGCAAATAGTAACCATGTTACAAGGCTGAGACATAAATACTCTTCCTTAAGCTCAGCACCCCCACTCTTAATATCTATGCTGTCCCTTCTTATCACTCACATCTTTTCTTCAATGTCTCCTTCACAGAGATGATCACTCGATCTGAATGTAGCTACTGAGTCACTCTCAACAATGTAACCTCGTAGTATATGCTTCATAGCATTAACCATGACCTGCAATCACCTTGCACACTGGTTTAGTAATTTGTAATCCATCTTTCTTTCTCTAGCAGCATGACCTTGCCTATCACGTTCATTACTGTGCTTGCATTGCTGGGATAACAGTTCTAGTACATAGCAAGTACTCTGTAAATAAATACTTGTGGAACAAACGAATGAACTGTTTGGTTTCTAGTCACCCCAGATAACACATACTAGCTCCACATTCCATATGTCCAACTGCCTGTGTATATTTTCACCTAATATTTAATAATTTCAGATATTGTCAATGTAATATATCTAAAGGTGAATTCATTTTTACCACCTCAGTAAATAAAAAATTATCCTTTATTTCTTGTCTTAAATTTAATAGTCATTTTTGTCTCTCTTATTTTTTCCTATCCCAATATACCTCCAAATTAATAATTTATGTAATAATTTATGTAGATTCAGACATCTAAATATCTCTTGGCTTCTTCTACTTTTCTCATTCATTGCAATAGCTATAGCTAAGCCTGCCATTGTCTCTTGCTTGAATTTCTTCAACAGCTTTCTAATGTATGTGACTTCTGGTATAATCTTCCTGTCATCTGCTCTCTACAACAGAAGTTAAAAAGTATATATAAAGCACAAAAATCATGGAATTCCTATGTTTACAACACTTTGTTGGGCTTGCCTTGTCCTCAGAATTTTAACATGGATCAATATATTTTCCAATATCAAACCTTTATTTCTTCATCGTCTCTAGCCATCTTTAGCATTCACCATCTTGCACTAAATAAGCATTATAGGTTAGTGTCAGATTTCTGATTAAAATTCTCAGGTACTAAACGAAGACTTACCCACTTCTTAGCTCTGTTATATGAACAAAGTGCATAATCGTTTTTGTTGTTGTTCCACTTAACTTGATTGTAAAATGGGTGTGTGCGTATGTGATGGCAACAATGATTTAATAATTGCACCTACCTAGCAGGGTTGCTGTGAGTATTAAATGAATAAATAATGCCAGGCGCAGAAATAAAGTAAATATTGCTTTGTAAATATCAGTTTTTTTCTATGTAGTTCTAGAGCCTATATTTAGTTGTATGAATATGTCATATTCTCTTACATTCATATAGGTTTGCAATGTTAACCTTGCAGCCTTCGAATTCAGCATATAAGTGCTAGTTCATCATCGGGCTATCTCCCATTTTCTTTCAGATTTCAGTATAGACATTACCACTTCTGGTGAGCCTCTGCTTATGTCTCAAGAGACAATTGGATGGTTCTTCCAAGGGATCTCTTATTATCTTCTGTAAACTACTCTATCTGTAAGCATCTGTCACAATGTTTTATTATTGACTATTTCTTGTTTATGTGCCTCCCAGCATATAAACTCCTTGAACCTGGAGGCTATGTCTTGCCTACGGGTATATATAGTTCTAACACAATTCCTTGTAGCGTGAGTACACTATGAGGAATGAGTCTGCTCAAATATCTGCTAAACCCAGTCTGAAAGAGAGTTCACATAAAAGACCATTTGCTAAGAGAGAAAATTCCATATAGAAGCAAGGTCTTTTGATATTGTCTTTCATTCCCATTGAATAGCACTGGCTCTACTGGGGGTAAAATGGGGCATCACAGACAATGTCAATCCTTATTTCTTCACCTTCCCTCCGGGATTCGATGCCAACAAAAGCAATACTAGGTACCAGTTCTCTGGAGGAAGATAAAAGCATCATCAATGCTTGATTTGGCTTTTTCCCCAGAACATGTGCAACTCTTTCACTGAATTTAGTTTAGGAACTAGGAGTCCAATGATTAAAATATTGTCCTAAGTGAAAACACTATTTGTAAACAAAGTTCTTCCTGTACCTTGACAAGACCAAAGGAAGCGTGTTCAGATATTATTTATCCACTTCTGTAATCTTTGACCAATTCTGCTCATTTTTTAAAAAAGTAAATTGAGAAATTAATACAATCATACTCTGTCATATTGTGTCTGTTTTGTGTGTGTGTGTGTGGGGGGGGGGGAGTGAGCAAGATTGATAACCATCTCTTTCCATGATTTTTAGTGCATGTGAAATGATACAAGAAATTATTATTGTGTGTCATAAAATTCCTCAACAAGACAATGAGCCGTGTCAAGTGAAATGATTTCTCAGCCAGAAAGGCAACACTTTGCTAAAAAAGTTCATATTATTAGTGTTTTTGAATTGGTTTGAGCTCAATGACCTCATTTTATTATATAATCAATGAGTATCCCATTGTTTTCAAGGTAAAAACCTTTATTATTTGCTTAGTAAGTACTAGGCTCCCATTATTCATGATTGAATTTAGACTTTCTAAAAACCCATTGATACAGACATTACTAAATCCATTTTATAGATAAATAGGCTAATGTGCTCATTTTTAATGTTATTCTCTCCTTTCTTCACTCCCTCCCTTCCTCCCTGTTTCTAAGGAAAATCAATACCAGTCATTGACAGCCAACTAAGTCCTCTATTCACATAAATTTTATATCAATCTTAACCCTTTTATACTCCAATTTTTACTACAATCTTTCATCAATTCAAACATTACATCCACCCAGCCAATCAGAAAATTCATTGACTTGAGCTAAATACTGTACTAAATACAAAATTAGAGCTCTGGATAAAACAGATGTATTCCAGGACCTCACATATTATATAGCCAGGATTGGAAAATGACCAGTAGACAAATTATAAAATATAAGAACACATATGACAAATTGAGTGCAATGAACAAGGAAAATGAAGCAAGTTACAAGGGATGATGGGGGTGGGCTTATAATTGATTAAGGTCAAGAAAAGCCATAAGTTGAATTTGAGGTAATGATTCCTGTTTGTGTATCCTAGCCTTCATCCCATATCACTTGGATTTCAATGTTATAGAGTATCTTTATTTTTTCCAACACCTTCTAATTATTGTATTAAAGGTCAAGATGGACATTTTTGAAACTATATCCCAAAATGTCTTCGTTTAACAATTTGTGTATTCAACTACCTTTGGTGATTTTGTCTTTCAAAGAAAAAATACAATATTTATTGTAGTATTGTAAAACTCTCCTTTCTAGACAAAGTAAATGTAATTTATTGCAGTTAAAGAACTCTAAAGCAAAAAGTTCTCCAAGAATATTAAAAGAAGGAGTCTTACTACTTTTTTCATTTTATTTCTCTTTTAATTTTTAAAATAATATGACTTCTCATCCCAATTATAAAAAGTAACACCAATAATGTTTAGATAGAATTACATTAAAAGGCAGCAAACAAACACAAACCTATGACTTTGTAAAATATACTCTTCATTCAATTCCTCTTTTAATTCAATAGTTTACTTTTCAGGGTGTTTTGAATATTGTACAAATCTAGTCTGGCTTTTAGCAACAGAATTAATTTAAATATAGAATGCCTCTTGAACCCAAAAACCATTTTCATTAATGACTTCTAAATAACAGTTAGATTAACAGGCAAACACTTAATTACTGTCTCCTTTTTTAATCAGGCAAGCAATTCTAATACAAACTGACAAGGCATTTATTTAGGAAGCAACTTACTTTAAATAGTCACTGACAGTTTCAAAGGTTTCCTTTTAAGCCTATGAAATGTATACTATAGATAAAAAGCAAACAATAAATTTGAATAACATTTTTTTAAAAACTTAGTTTCCATTTCTATCTATTTCCAAATTTTAAAAGTTCCATTGTAGATTGTAGAAATCTGAGGAAATGATATGAATCACAGCAGAAGGATCTGCCCAAGGAAATCCAACTTCCCAATAGGTCTCAAAAAGTGAAAGTTAATTCAGGAATTTATCACAGCTCAGGATCTAGCCTTCAGCATTTTCCCTCTCTGAATGGTGAATCATTAGTATGTTGATATATCGGCTCAGTCTCTCAAGGCAGGTTTCACAATATCCAAGCACACAGAGCTTGTGGCAAAAACTTAGAATGCCAATAAAAGATTTTAATGCTATGACGCTAACATATGAACATGATACTAGCGTTCCTTGGCCAGTGATTTTTATCCCTTTAAGTAAGCCTTATGTGATATTTGGAATAAGATGTACCAGTTATGTGCTTTAAAATTTTACTAGAATCAGGCTAAGTGGCAACAATAATTGTATCAACAGAGATGACAGGAGTTGACTGACTATATATATGTTTAGAACTTTCACAAATACAAACATTATGACAGATTAATAATAATCTCCATGTTTCAGAGATTTAATATGGTATGGGAGGTTTCAAGATACTATTTTATAAAAACAATATTACTAAGTAAAATCAATGTACATAAAATGAGCTACACTAACAAGCGTAATAGACATTTATCATGTTTATGGTTGCCTATCATCTCAAACATTCTCCTACTTTTTGAACAAATTCCCACATAATGGTATTGCTTCCCAAGACGGAAATCAGAATTCATTAGCTTAGCCTTTCTTGCTACTAGAAATGAGCTATGTCCTATGCTTCTCCAAGGAGATACCCCAACATGAGACTTCATTTACAGGGGACTACATGAGGAAGCTGATGAGTATGAAATCTATTATTGGGGACATGCATGTTAGAAGCTTTTAAAGAAGAGTAGTACCGCAGCTCCTGGAGTCTAGATCCATGCCTCATTAATGCCAGTGATTATGTCTCTTGAGAGTACAGATCTCAGAGTGTACAACTGTCCCTCCAACAGTGACACTCCCTGTGCAGTCTAAAATCTGCGTATAACTTTTGTCTCCCCCAAAACTTAACTACTGATAGCCTACTGCTGACTAGAAGCCTTACCAATAACATAAACAATCGATTAACACATATTTTGTATATTATATGTATCATATACTATAAACTGACAATAAAGTAAGCTAGAGAAAAGAAAATGCTATTAAGAAAATCATAAGGACGGGAAATATGTTTTACTAATCATTAATTGAAAGTAGATCATCATAAATGCTTTCATTCCCATGGTCTTCACATTGAGTAGTCTGAGGAGGATGAAGAGGAGGGGTTGGCCTTGCTGCCTCCGGGGTGCAGGGGCAGAAAGGAGTGGAGGAGATGGAAGTGAGGAGATGGAAGGGGGGGCAGGAGAGGCAGGCACATTCAATGTAACTTTCATTGAAAAAAATCCACTTCTAAATGGACCAGTGCAGTTCACACCGTGTTGTTCAGGGGTAACTGTAGCTGTATGGTGTTTCCAGGTACAGAGCTTCCACCTTCATTTTCGTATTTCTCTGAAGATTTTATGAGCTGCCTAATGTTCTTTAATACATTGTTTTCTGCCTGTGCTTTTCAAAGTGAACTCTGTTGTTTGCAACTAAGAATCCTGACTGACATCAAAGTTACACCAATTTTGAAACTATTATTCATCTTTTTCCCTAAATTTTCAGTATGGGTTGTCTGACTCTGAAATCTGCGTATATGTGTGTATGTGTGTGTAATTATTGTCTTAACAATCATCCTATGGAAATAAACCAATTGTTCACTGTCTTCAAAAATCTGACAGTTTAACAAGGATTCTTTGGCAAATATCCTGGGATATCCTGGGAAAATATCTGTGGTAGTTAGTGTGGCTTATTATTAATGGATTCAATGGCTTTGCTTCACAAACTGCTCTCATTGTTCTCAGGCTGCTCAGGCTGATTTTCCATATGGGGTGCTTGCAGTAAGTTTATATATGTATGTGTGTGAATATATATACAGACATGTATGTGTGTGTGTGTGTGTGTGTGTGTGTGTATACACATACTCTCCCTCTTTTCATTTTCTATCTGAAATAAATATGGCTTCTGCTGTGTAAGGATATTTCTAGTCATCCAAATACTATATTTTAAAAAGCCATATGTGTTGAAACTTCATTTAGATGTGATGAAGTGACAGTTCTGTAAAGATTTAAGTTTCTAGAAAACTTAAATTCACAAGAAACTCCTTCAGAATCTCCACAAAGTCTTTTATCTATTGTTTTCTTCTGTGTCAAAGCTTTTTATTCTACAGTAGCTTTATTCATAATAATAATTTTAGAAAACTTTACTGATCATGTAACAAATATCGAGGGGTATTATTGTAAGAATTTTTCTTACACATATATAATATTTCAACTCTATTATAGATTTCATCATTTCTGTGAACTGAGTTGTAATTTGAACATTAATCGTGTTTCTTTGAAAAAGAATTGTGTATTTCAACAAACTCACAAATAATCTTGTACAACAGATTGCTGCTCAGAATCTCTATTTCTAAGTAGTACCTAACTTACTTTGTTCATCAAATAAATTTACAAGTCTTCTCCTAAAGATGTGCACCTCTTCCAATATGTAGCTTAATACACACTACACATGTAAATTGACAACATAGGTTTTTGTATTTAAAAATAGTTTCAAGGCTGGGCACAGTGGTTCATGCCTGTAATCCTAGCACTCTGGGAGGCTGAGGTGGGAGGATTGTTTGAGGTCAGGGGTTTGAGACCAGTCTGAGCAATAGTAAGACCCTGTCTCTAATAAAAAAAATAAAAAATATTATCTGAGAAACTAAAAAAAAAAAATAGAAAAATTTGGCTGGGCTACTCAGGAGACTGAGGCAGGAGGATCACTTGAGCCCAGGAGTCTGAGGTTGCTGTGAGGTAGGCTGACGCCACAGCACTCTAGCCTGGGCAACAGAGTGAGACTCTGTCTCAAAAAAAAATATAAATGAATAAAAATAAAAATAAAAAAATAAAAATAGTTTCAAGAACTTCAGAAAATATTTTTCAATTGAAAAACAGAGATTTCTCCTAGACAGTAAGCGAGTGAAGGACATATTGTATTATTTTTTTAAAAAATGAGCTTTACTATTTCAGAATTGCTTTAGATTTACAGAAAAATTATACTCAGTGATAGTACTGAGTTCACATATGCTCCACACTGTTTTCCCTATTATTAATATCTTACATTTTATTATGATGCATTTGCCAAAATTAATAAACCAATATTGCTACACTAATAATTACATTTTTAGTTTATTCCACTTTTCTTATTTTTTATATAATGTTCTTTCTGTTCCAGAATTCCATAAATATTGCCATATTTCATCTAAAAGCATTAACTTTCTCGTCACTATGTATGAAGCCAGATAGATTTTTCATATATACTTTTTATCATGTTGTGGTAGTTTCCTGCTATTCTTAGTTTGCTCAGAGATTTTATCATGAATTGGTGTTGAATTTTGTCAAATTTTTTTTTGTATTTAGTAATATGACCATATATGATTTTCCTTCTTTAGCTTGTTTTTTTGTTTGTGTGTTTGTTTGTTTGTTTGTTTTTGAGACAGAGTCTCACTCTGTTGCCCAGGCTAGAGTGCCGTGGCATCAGCTCAGCTCACAGCAACCTCAAACTCCTGGGCTCAAGCAATCCTTCTGCCTCAGCCTTCCAAGTAGCTGGGACTACAGGCATGTGCCACCATGTCCAGCTAATTTTTTCTATATAGATTTTTAGTTGTCTTGCTAATTTCTTTCTATTTTTAGTAGAGACGGGGTCTCGCTCTTGCTCAGGCTGGTCTCGAACTCCTGACCTTGAGTGATTCTCCCACCTCGGCCTCCCAGAGTGCTAGCATTACAGGCATGAGCCACCACACCCAACCTTTAGCTTGTTTATGTGGTGGATTGTGTTGATTGATTTTAAAATGTTGAACCAGCCTTACATACCTGGAATAAAATCCATTTAGTCTTGTATAACTCTTGTAATATAGTGTTGGACTCTCTTTGCTATTATTTTGTTCAGAAATTTTGCATCTTTGTTCACAAAAAAATATTAGCCTATAGTTTTCCTTTTTAGTAATATTTTTCTCTGGTTTTGGTACAAAGGTAATGCTGTCCTCAGACAATAAGTTAGGAAGTTTCCCTCTGCTTCAATTTCTGGAAGAGATTGTGGAGCATTAATATCTTCTTTTTCTTAAATATTTTCTAGAATTTACCAGTGAAATCATTTGGGCCTGGTGATTTATTTTTTGAAAAAGTATTGATTTAATTTCTTTAATAAATATGAGAGTATTCAGATTATCTTTCTCTCCTTGGGTGAGTTTTGGTAGTTTGTGTTTTTAAAGGAATTGTTTCTTTCATTTAAATTATCAAATTTGTAGGCATAGCATTTTCATAATGTTCTTTCATTATCCTTTTAATGTACATTGAGTTCTGTAGTGATGATTCCTCTTTCATGTCTGATCCTGGTGACATGCGTCTTCTTGGTTTTCTCCTTGGTTTGTCTGGTAGAGGATTATGACGTTATTGACCTTTTCAAAAAACCATACTCTCACGTCACTTATTTTCTCTATTGTTTTCATAGATTTCTGTTAGTTCTTATTATTCCTTTATTTCTACTTGCTTTAGGTTTAAAATGTTCTTCTTGTAGCTGCCTAAGGTGTAAGCCTAGATGGTTGGTTTTATTTTCCTTTGTTTTATCATATGTGTGTGATGCTGTTTCCTTCTAACCACAGCTTTCACTGTGTGCTTCTCATATTGCAAATTATGTTTTTACTTTCATTTAGTTCAAAATATTTTTAATTCTATGTCTACTTCCTGAATAATTTGCCCCTACATTATTATATCATACCCCCCTTCATTTCTGATAATTTTTCTTCTTTTAAAGTCTGATTTATACGAAATCAATATAGCTGTTCCAGCTTTTTAAAATTATCAGTAGGATGGTATATCTTTTTTCATTCCTTTACTTTTACACTATGAAAGTTTTTATATTTAAAGTGGGTTTCTTGTTGACAATATATAGTTGTGTTTTTTTAATCCACTCTGAAATTCTCTGTCTTTTAAATGGTAACATTAGATAAGTGATATTTACTCTGATTATTGATATAATTGGATTCATATTTACCATAGCTGTGACTATTTTCTATTAGTTGCATTTATCTTTATTTCCTCCTTTTTTGCCTTCTTATTTTAATTGAACATGTTATAAAATTCCATTTTGTATCATCTCTTACCATATCAATTGTGTTTCTTTTTAAAATATCTTACAGTGGTTGCCTTAGAGTTTCTAGTATGTACTTTTTAAGAAATCTAAGTCCAATTTGATTTAACATGAGTAGTGCAGGTATCTTATAACAGAGTAATCCTGATTCTTCCCTAAATCCTTTTGATATAGATGTATCAATGTCATTCACTTTACTTACCCATGTGCTAAAATCATCCAATACATTTCTATTATCATTATTACTTTAAAAGGCTGTCTTTTAAATCATTCAAGAATAAGGAAAATAAAATAGTTTACTTACTTTTGTTTATTCCTTCCTCAATGTTTTTCTTTTCTTTATGTAGACCCAAGTTGACCTATATAATTTCCTTCTCCTTGAAAAACTATTTCTTTTCTTTTCTTTCTTTTCTTTCTTTCTTTCTTTCTTTCTTTCTTTCTTTCTTTCTTTCTTTCTTTTTTTTGACATTATTTTGCAGGGCAGGTATGCTGGAGAGGAATTCTAAGAAAGTTTTTGTATTTCCTTCACTTTTGATTGATAATTTTACTAGATATAGAATCCTAGGTTGCTTTTTGCCCTCAAATTTTTTACTATACTCTCTTCTTGTTTTCATGGTTTCCAATAAAATTTCCAGTGTAATTTTAATCATGTTGCTCTACGGGTAAGGTGTGCTACACCACCCTCTGGCTTCCTACAATATTTTCTCTTTGCCTTTAGCTTCTTGCAGCCTGACTATGATATATGTAGGTGTAGTTTTTGATGGTTTATTTGGTGGCAGGTTGGAGTAGATATTTATCCTGTGTAGTGGTCTCTGACCTTACTAGACCTGTATTTTTTTTTTCTGTCATTAATTTTGAAAAGGGCTTGAACATCATTGCTTCAAACACTTCTTCTGCATTGCTTTCTCTAAATGCTCCCAATATTGCATTTATATTTATATCACATCTTGATGTTCTCTTCTGCTTTTCTTCATTCTGGATTTTTTTCTCATTTTTTTTTTAATCTTTGCATATCAGTTTAGGAAGTTCTAATCGACCTGTCTTTAACCTTGTTGGTTTTTCCTTGGCCATGTCCAGTCTTCTGATAAGCGCATTAGTGGCATTATTCACCTCTGTTACAGTGTTTTGGATTTCTAGCATTTTTTATAAATTCCTTCTTAGAGCTCCTATCTCTTTGCTTGCATTACCCTTTTGTTCTTGCTTGCTGTCCACTGTTTCTAATAGAGCCCTTAAAATATTATTTATAATTATTTTAAATTCCTATCTAATAATTCCAAAATCTGTGTCCCTTGTGAGTCTGTTTCTGATGCTTATTTTGTCTCTTTAGATTATTTCTGGGTTCTGTTTTGTTTTTGTTTTGTTCTGTTTTTTGTCTTGTAACTTCTTCATGAAAGCCAAGCACATTGCACTGTGCAGTAGGATTGAGGTCAACAGGCCTTTAATGTGAGATGTTACGTTCATTTGGCAAAAAGTTGTGCTGCGTCAAGTGTTTCCTACAACCACAGGTACCTGAAGCTTCAAATTCCTCTAGTTTCTTTGTTTTTGTCTCCCTTGTTGACTTTGCCCTCTAACTTTTACCTAAGTACTCATCCCTAGAGAAAGTCTGTATCTTACAGCCGTTTCCACTATAATCTACTGTTATTATAATGAAGTCATACTGGTGTGGTGGTAAGGTGTGGGGGAGATGAAAGCATTCAATAATTATAGATAGGTCTTAGTCTTTTAGTGGACCTATGAACAAGGACCATATCTGCAACACGACCTTCACAAGTGTTTCCCCCAGTGCTACAGAAGGAGGAGACTAGAAGGAAGGAGGAGACTAGAGTGGGAGAAACGCCTTTCCCTCATTGGGATAAGCCACTAGTAAAGTCTTTTACTGAAGAGGAGCCTTTGTTATGGAGAATGCTGTGTGTATTTCATGATTATTCTTATCTTGTCAGAAAAAGGTGGGGATCTTTTTCTGATCTTCTGGGTGGAAACTTTCCTGAATGTGAAACCCATGAAAAGGTGGGGCCTTTGTTTGATCGTGATCCCCAGGAGTTTCTCACTCTTAGGCTTGTGTCCTACATGCAGCCTCCAGAAATTTGTCAAAATTATTATTTAAGTTTTTTACTAGCTTATAACTCTAGCAGTTCTGCTCCAGAGAAGTTTATACCAACTGTGACTGTGAATTCACCTGTCTCTCCAAATTTCCAGATGGCAATTTCCTGGGACCTTTGTTCTCTGATGGATTCAAGAGAAGTTGATTTTCAGTTTGTTCTATAATTTCTTATCTTAAGGATGAGAATGATGCCTTCCAAACATTTTACATGCTAAAGGTAAGAAAGCCTGCACATATTAAAATTTAAAATACAAAAATAAATTTTAAAAGTTTATTGCTTTGCCCATCTGTGCTATATAACTGAAAGCAGATTTTTTTTAAAAGCACAATGATCTTTCATCTATTCAGACATTTTGTCATTCAAAATATTATTACCAGTTTAGAATTAAAATAATAAACTTTTTCAAAATTAATAACTAAGGAACTACTCAGGAATCTACCTAATACAGAGAGTTTTATAATTGCCAATAAAGACTGATAACTGTTAGGGAGATAGTAAGGGATCCCTGGCTCTCCTAGGGACAAAAGTGGGCACCTCACCTTGGTGCTGCCTTGAGCAATTGCCCTACCTAGGGAAGAAAGACAAGGCAGGGTGCCCCATCTTGGTGCTGTCCCACCCTAATCTTGCCCAAGCAATTGCCACACCTGGGGGAGGGAGGGACACCCTGGTAACCCATAGAAGAATGCAGGGAATTCCCCAGCCAGTGGCCAGATGAGACAGGCACAATAGGAGACAGGCACAATAGGATCTGGAAAGTGACCTAGAGTAACCTAAGGCTAAGTATCATGTCGTTAACTGTCCATCAAAGTGGATCCATGGTGACATCGGAACCACAAGGGAGCCCCAATCCAGACACTGTAAAAACAGGACCCCAGACCATAGCCAGAGCCTCTTGTTAGGACAGGGGCCTGCTCATGCTCTGTGGCCAATGTATCTTGCTCTTGCTTCATAAACCCATCGTGCTCTTCCTCAATAAACCTCGTTTTCGCGCTTACCTTGCTTTTGGTGTGTCTGCCCATTCTTTGGCCAAGAGCACACCAAGAACTGAGAAAAAGATTGCTAACTCCGCATAACTATTCATATGACATTTATAGCCTACATTTTATTTAAACACATCTTTGTTTATTCGTTTATTCACTGATTTTTTTCATTCAACTATTTGCATTGTACCTTCTCTTGCCTGGAACTATTCTAGACACTTGTAATACAGAGGTACACAAATATCTCTGTATCAAAGTATCTAGAGCTTTCTTTATACAATACATAGAAATATACGCACATCTTTCAATTCTTACTTCTCATTTTACGAGGACCTTTCAACAACATTTTACTACGTAGTTTGAAAGCTGGCTACGTGGTTCATAGATCCTAGTGCAAGATGAAAATGTAGGACCACTTATTCAAAAAGCAGGAAAAAATTACAAAGTACTAAATAGAAAGCTGTGTCTTTTCTGCTCTCTCGCTCTTACTCTCTCTCTCTCTCTCTCACTCACCATGGTGTTTGTTGTTCATTATTTAATGCCTTTCCCAGTAAAAAAAAAAAAAAAATTAAAGTTATATTATTTGTATAAATTTTAACTCTTATCTTCACATTATCCAATGACAGCTTTAAATGCAAACATAGAGCTTTTAACTCATATGTGGAGTTGCCAAATTTACATAATTTGTATGCTTACACACACATATATATGTTATTACCACAACAGAGAAAACGGTAAAAATCTAACTAAAGTCTTTTGTATTTTAATTTTTAATACACATTCTACTAAAAGAAATTAGAAATATTTTACTCTAAAATATGGTATTTTGACATACTGGACTGACTGCTGGACCCTCAACATCTCTCCTTGTCCCCCACGACCACGGATTCTCCCAAAGTCAAAGTCACGCAAGTTTTTTCTCTGCCTGAGATCCAGTCCCACCGAGGAGAACAATTGTCCTTTTCTTCCCCTCCCTGTAAGACCAGGAGCCTGACCACACTTGAACAGACTCTGAGAAGATAGCGTCCCGTCTCTTAGACTGATTTAAACTTGGAAAGGAAACTATCTGCCAGTTAATCTTTATTCCCCACCTGTTCATCCTCCTGCTTGTCCTCTGCTGCCCCTGCTCAGAATTCCTCTTCTCCCTCTCCCGTGACCCAGTTTACCCGAAACACATGTGAGCTTCTGAACCCTGCTGGGGAGTTGGATCCGCATTTTCGGGGGCTCCTATGCATACACATCAAATAAATTGAGTACATTTTCTCTTATTAATCTGCTTTATTGTGAGTTGATTTCTCAGTGAACTTTCTGAGGGCGAAGGGGAGGTTTCGCCTTCACCCTCACACTGCCTGCACTTTCTACCTTTGATTCAATGATAAGTAAGAAATGATTGAAAGGAAATGGAATTACTTTTCCATTTCTTTCTATGTCCTAATTCTCAGCATTAGTGGCTGATTAATGCTTAAGGGTAACAAGCAGGAAAGGATATGACAGCTTTCCTTTGTTATTCATGTTTTCTTTTATTTTAATTTTCTCTTATATTGCCTTCTTTCTGCTTTGAATCAAGTTCTCCTCTGAAGAGAAAATTTCCCCTCCTGGGTTGTTGGCACCTCCATTTATTTATTCAGGCACAGACTTGGTGAAACTGCCCTTCCTACAGCTAGTGAAGAGCCGCAAGGCGGGAGCTGTGGTGGGGCCTGGACTCTGCAAAGGTGTAGGCGTGTGTGTGCGTGTGTGTGTGTGTGTGTGTGTGACCAGCCAGGGTTCCCTCACTTGCTCTCCTGTCATTGCTCCCCACTCAGGAGTCACTCAGCGGATGGTCATGAGGATTCTTAGCTTTCTTCATTGCTCCCATAGATAACATCGCCCTTGTGAAGCCTAAGGCTAGTTTTTGAGATGTCTTCCAGGCCCTGCATTCTAGGGGAACAGCTGACCCACCCAGACCAGCGGCCCATGGGGAGGGGAGGGACTGACTCAGTTGGTCTTGTGGCCCTCGCCCAAGAACTGACTCAGCAAAGAAAACAATTTCTATACCCTTATGATTCCGCCCAGGGACTGAACCCAGCCAATCAGCAGACCCAATTGCCTACCCCTTTGCCCACCAAACTGTCTTTCAAAACTCTTTTCCCCAAGTTCTCAGGGAGATGAATTTCAGAACTTCCTCCTGTCTCCTCACATAGTGCCAGCAATATTCAACTCTTCCTCTGCTGTCACCCCTGCGTGTCAGCGTGCTGGCTTCCTCTTGAGCAGCAGACAAGGAACCTGGTAAGGCTGTAACAGCAGCACACTTACCTCGTGTTCACTTTGAGTCTGCAGCAGCTCCGTACCCTGAGGGCTCACTGGAATTCCATGTTCGTGGGGCGTCTCCAAAGTTACAGCAAACAGGAAATGATGGGCACGCATATTTAATGTATTTCCTATGTTTACATGCGTGCTTCCTTCTCCCACTGTAGTTCATTTGTGAAATATCATTTCAAAGATAAAGCTATTAGGTCTTTTCTGATGCTGACAGCATAATATTAAACCAAACATCAGACCCTTCTGAGCAGGGTGCCCCGTGTGGCAGTGTGGGTGGCAGGCTCCTGCGGCCAACATGCATCACGGATCACATGCTTCTGAAATATTTTCTTCTCGTGGCTTCTGGCCCCCCCTGCCCTGCTTGTATTTCTCCAGGTTCCTGATCTAAGCCTGTTGATATGTCCTAGGCTCAGTCCTCCCACATCTTCTCTGGTCTATCTGCTCCCATGCTTTAGGGAGTATCACCGAGCACAGCCGTGCACTCAGACCGAGGCTGCTGGTGTTCTGCTTGACTTACCTTTTCTTTGGGGTCACTCATCAAACCCATCAATAAATTCTTTACCTTCAAAACATTGCCCACTCTGAATACTTTTTTACCACTGCCACCATTACTGCTAATACTTTACCTTAAGCCACTAACATTTCACATCTCAAATACTGTAAAACCCTCCTAACTGGGCTCACTAATTTCTTAAAGTCTATTTTCTAATCAGCAGGCAAAGCAATCCTATTAATAAATAAATCACATAAGTTTACCCTTCTTGCCTGAACATCCAGTGGCTATTTTTATAATATAACAAATCCATTATCCTCAGAAAATTCTATAGGATCCTGCCTCTTCTGGCTCTTCCTCCAGTCCACCCCAATGCCCTTGCTCTGCTTCAGTCTTCCTGGCCTCTAGTGTTGGCCAGACATCTAATGAAGCTGAAGCTACTCACGTAAATTCTTTCTAAGTCTCTGCATGTGGCCTGGATAATATGCCCACATGACAAGCAAACAAACAAAAAAAAATTCTTTTACTACAATTATTTAGGGCTGTTCCTTTTTATCACACCCTTTTACAAAATTGCTCCTGTCCTGCTCCTGATAGTAAGGAGGACTCAGGACATATTCATATGAGATCCTTTTTCCTTTATAATCACTAAAAATGCCAGCTGTGTCAATGCAGTCTTCAACAAGAAAATTCCTGGCAGCCATTCCTATGCCAGAGCAGCTGACAATAACTTCTCTATATGTGGAGGTAACCATAGAGAAAAAAATACACACACACATACATAATACTAAATACTTTCTTAACCTACTTACCCTCCTTATAACCAGATACCAAGAATATGACAATCACGCCAGTCAAGCTTTACAACATAGAAATAATAATATTAATAGTTCACAAACTCAAACACAAGTAAATTGAAACAAAACTTATTTTTTTCAAAATTGTTAATTTAAATATAATAGAAAGATGTTTTAAAACATTTCATCAAAACAAATGAGAAATATATTTCTGATGTGGTGTATGTACAGAGTCCTCTCTTATGTAGTTTTTCACTTTTATTATAAAAGAACTGAGAGAAATATTAAGTAAAAATTTAAAGTCTTGGAAAAGAAAATGATAGGATGAGTAACAAAATCAATTAAATTATTTTGATATCAAGGAGCAAAAGAAAAAAAATCATATCCCAACAGAGCAGTAATTCATTGAAAGAAATAGATATGTTTTGAAAAGAAGTAATGAATAGAATCTTAAATTGCTTGCTATTCCAATTAATTAAGATGAGAGAATAGTTTGAATAGAATACAAAAAAATTTAATTTCCTGCTGATTTAACATAAAATTCTGACATCAACTAAGATAATATGAAACTGGTAATATAGCACTATCGTAAATAGACATCTATGACAAACTGATTCATTATTGTCAGTTCAAAGAGTTTTTAAATTTAGTTGTTCTGCAAAAACAATTAAAATGCTCTGAAATTTTATAGCTTCTGTATGTAAAGAACTTTATGGACATTTCAAAACATTTGAATGTAAAAATTCACACGACATTTAGTGAAAGAAACTTTTCTAACCCATTATTAGAGAATAACAACTATGATCAACTATGCTAGAGAGAAGAATGAATTTTATTTCCATTCTCTCTTAGAAAATCATGATGATATGGGAAGTGTTCAAGAGTACGCAACAAAAAATGTAAAAAAATAATCATATAAAACTGTGTAAGAGAGTTGTTTAATAAAAGATTATGATTTTCCTGGATTTTATAGTGTTTGTACTATTTATCAGTTATTTTTAAATCTCTAATTTATTGTGATTGATTTTCTCATTTCTCATTTATTTTCTTATTTTCTTAATGAGAAATACTCATTTCTGTAACTAATATTATTTCATTTGATGTTCTTCACTGTTTTGAATAAAAAGGTCACAGTTGCAGGCCCACAGAACTTGGCTCCGTGCTTTGCTTTATAGAAACTGGGTTTGCAGTCCCCTCACCTTGGAGCCTCTACCTGCCCTCAGTGAAGACCAAGTCAAAATGTCAACTCTCCCTCCTGCCACCTTCTGGTCACCCTCTCTCCTTTTTCCTTGTTGATACTTTTCTCCTGGCACTTCATTCTCCATAGAATCAAGGTCGGTGAGAGGGTCCCTGGCCTGCTTTAATGACAGCTGTGACTCCCCATCCTAGAGTGCGAACTGGCTTTTGATCCATTAGGAGAAGTGAATCTGGAACATAGGAGATTATGTTGCATATTACACTGTTGTAAATACATTCTGTATGTGTGTGCACAGAGATTAACAGACAGTCCTCGATTTACAATTGCTTGACTCACAGGTTCTCGACTCGACCATGACATGAATGTGGTGCTCACTCAGCAGAACACTTGAGCATCCCTATGGCCATTCTGTTTGTCACTTTTGCTACAGTATTCAATAACTTACATGAGACAGTCAACACTTCATTATAAAATAGGCTCTGTGTTAGATGATTTTGCCCAGTTGTAGGCTAATGTAACTGTTCTAAGCGTGTTTAAGATATGCTAGGCTACGCCATAATGTTTGGTATGTTAGGTGTAATAAATGCATTTTTGACTTACGACATTTTCAACTTACAATGGGTTTATTGGGATGTAGCCCCATTGTCAGTTGAGGAGCATCCATATATCCTTTCTTTAAATTTTTATACTACCACATATAAAATAGAGTTTATAGTAGAATTACAATATAGGAAACTATTAATAGTATTTGGCAAAAGTTCTAGAATATAATTACGCAACTATATATTAAACAACTATTATTTTTGAAATGCTGTACTAGGCCTTTATTTAAATATGAGAAAAATGTATGATTTTACAAGGCCTGTATCCCAAACATTTATAGCATAATATGGGAGACAAAGGCACACATACCCACTCCACACAGAATTCAACTAACTGTGTATTGCAGTAAAATTAATAAAATAAGGAGAAGCATAATAAATTCTTATAATAACTTGGGGGAAAAGGAGAGTCAGTTTCAGGCCCTTGAATCCCTTTATTGCACTGATGTGATTTGGAATTTGTTTTATTTAGCCAGAGTTTATTTCGTAATATAATTAAGTTCTATCTAGATGTAGCTCCTTTGCTATTGCCAATTCCTGGCTGAAGAAAAGTGAGGAGGTAGAGTCAGCCCTTCCTAAGAGCTGTGTCTTCCAGGAGAACAATACACAAGCGACAGGGTTCTCCAAATGTGACATGCGTAGATGGATATTACTTTCCTCCCCGAGATTCCGAAGTGAGATATCTTAGAGTTATAAAATACTATTAAGAACAATAGTTATAATATTTTGATGATATGTGAGCTCTAAATAAGAATTTTGTTATATCTTTATTATCTTTTTGTTGTGGTTGCTATTGATTTTTTTAAAGTAGGGTTTAGAGTAACTGATTTCCATGCACTTTCTCAGGGGGTCTTTCTTTTGCAGAATGAAGCAATTTGCAGATACTCAGAAGATTGCTATTGTAGATATCTAATATTTGGTAACAGTACTGCTCCTAGTGTGTAGTATTGTTTGATATCTAATATTTGGTAACAATAAAAGCTGGTGTGTGATTCTACTCTCATTTGCTTATTAAAGAAAGATAATGCAAGCTTAAATACCAGTTCTTTTGCTTCACTAGCTGTGTGAACTTGGACAGTTTGCTTGACATCACCAATGTTATTTCCCTTGTCTATAAATTAATCTTAATAATTACACTTTTCTTAAAGAATCGTAAGGAAGACAGGAGATTATCAATTTGAAGCACTTAATATAGGACCTTATATATGGTAAATTCTCAAACTATTGAGATATCACTCAGTAAAATTTAACTTTGATATCCAAGGAAAGGTATTTATTTGTCACCTGTCCTTGTATATCTATACAATATATCTGATAATAAGGAGGTGTGAAATTTTTCTGCCCTAGGAAGTGATCGAAGCAAGACTGCTTGCAGACAAAGCACTTCCTGGATTTTGGATGTTCTATTTTACATCTCAGAGAGGCACTGGTGCAGTGTGATTCTTAGGGGGGAACCCACAAGATTTGGGCTGTATTTTGTGTCTTGAATAAAATGGGTATAGGCATGTATCGCTTGATGGAGAATGGAAAGTAACCAGTACATTATGGTTCCTCTGCAAATCTTACAAATCACTCCACCCCATGCGTGTGCGCACACACACACACACACACACACACACACATCTTATTTGGGGAGGGTGATTAAAAATTGCACGTAATTTAAGATAAAAGTGACAGTGTTAAGTGAGAGATTTATCTCCCATGCTATTTTATATTATTCCTTTCTGTAAAATCTAGAGAAACGGATGTGACACCATCCTATACCTCTGGAAGGCCAGATTCTAGGTCTGTTTTGCTGACATTACCTTCTCTGCAGCCCTCTCCGGGGGCAGCGGCTCTCTCTCCTGCTTCACTCATCTGCGGGGCTGGCATAAGCAGGAGCCCATCTTGCTTCTCACAGTCGTGTTCACACGTGCCAGCCATCCTCCCTTCATATGCACAGCGTAGAAGAAGCTTGTCCCTTGACATTACATCACCATTTACTACCCTTGCTGTAGGTGTCTCTGTGGAGACTCGAGTAATTCCTCCTCCATCCGACGTTTTAAACCCAGCTACTGTCATTTTCTCCAACACATCCTTTTTCTGAATGATTTAAATATCTTCAAGATAATGCTTCCAATTTCCTGGACACACTAAGAGGAGAGTGATAAGAGCATTCTCCCTTAGGTAGAGGGAATAAAAGGGTAAATTGTCTGTGGAGGATTTTAAAACGATAATAAAACTGAGGAAATTTGGTCTGCTTGTTATTATTACCATGTGCTACATTTCTAAGCAACGTCAGTACTCCAGAATCTTTTAATGGCCTACATTCTAACCAATTGTGGTTACAGTTAGTTTTAAAATGTAATCTATATTTAGCTTTAAATTAGCATAGTTTTATTAATTTTCTTTAATAAGCATTTTAATGCACATGGAAGCTAATGACGAGAACTATTTATGTATAGTTGGCCCCTACACATTTAGACTTGGTTACATTTTAAAAGAAAGTTCATAATGTTTTGGAATTTTGGGGAATTGTGTTCTCCCAGTGTTAACACAGTCAGTGATTGTACGTGAAACTTCAATAAAAGAAAAATTTAAGCAACCGTGTGTGTGTTTATCTGATTATTATTTCTATGTTTTTTATGGTTGTCACTCAAAATAATTTTGGTACACTGAGGAGTGGGTATTAGAAATCCTCTGTCTGGGTGTTAATATTCTAGGTACATCACAACTTGGACTCGTCCTCTCAACTCCTCAAGATATTTTCTTCCTCCATCTAACTCAGCACCCTTCAAGGCACAGACTGGACATTTTTCTTACCAGTAACAGCTATCCTTCATAACTGTACTTTCAAGCATTTATTTATTAAAAACACTTCTTATCTTTCAGGGTTATTCTTGCTAGTAAAATTACTACACAATTTTCTGTTCTCTTCAATAATTTAAGGTTTTTTCCAAGGGTATTCTTACTAAAGACTTTTTTTTTTTTCCTTAAGGACTGATGATAGAACTTAACCTCTCTGTGAGATGTTATTCTCCTGGACTTTGCCTAGACCTTTATCACAGTCTTTCAATAGTTGTAATTGTTCTCACTTTCAGAAGACAGAACTGAGACCCAAAATTGTGTAATTAGCCCAAAAGAACAGAGCTTAAGAAAAAAATCCAAGAATACAAAACAAAATAAAACTTGCTCCTATCTTAATGATCTTTTCATTTCTCAAAACTATTTTTGAAGCAATTATGGAAAATCTAAAATAAGTACAAACTTCTCAGTAAGTAAAATTTAGTCTAAAATCTCTTAATAAAGCATTTTCAATAAAATTAAGGTTACCATAACTAACAATAACTATTCTTAAAAATTATGGTGAATTTATTGCGTGAACAATAGGAGGTTCTGGGGGGCAGATGATGGTTTGTTTCTATGTCTATATAACCAGCACAGCACAGAGGCATTCAATAAAAGGTTTGTCTGGCTGAATGAAGGAGATTTGCAATGAAGAATTATATAAGATATTGTCATTATTCTCAAGGAATATAAAAGCTTGTTAACAGGGATAAGAGAAAAATAAATCAATCTTTTGTTTCAGTCTAAACAATTAGTTTGCCCACCATGTGACTTCTGCCCCTGTGTTCATCTGCATGACATATTATCATGATCATCCAAATGACTTATGTGATACATGTGCATTATTTTGCTTATTCTTTCAGATGAATTCATGACTGATTTATCTATGGATATGTTTTATATACTAAAACAAATTCTATCCTGATATTGCCAGTGATTAATTATTTTAAAGTAAATATTTAAAAATTTTAGTTTATCTTCATATGGGAATTGCATATTTAATTTCCTAGATGTGCTTATAAAGCATATTTAGCATAAAACTATTCATATCAATTTGTTTGTGATATATTGAATCAAGATTTAGTTCTGAATCACATTATTTTTCTACTGTTTGGATTAAAATAAATATATATGTTTCCTCTGCTCAAGTTTTACCTTTATCTGTCTTATAAATTCATTTTTACACTTCACCTACCCATTTTCACTTCTCCTTGTGAAACTCTCAGTAGCCTCGAGAACACTTTATTACAGATGTACAGCAAGGTAAGGCACACCAACCAGTCTTGAAATTTCTAGTTATACCTTCAGAGAAAGTGATATTATAACAAGCAAATTAAAGAGCGATGAAAAAGTAAGAGAAACAAGTTTATGTCAGAGGAATAAATGGTAGCAACTGAAAATAAGCCACCTGTTTCTCATTAAGCAAACAAATGATGTGGCATATAATTTAGTAGCTGAAAGACGTATTTTGTATCCCAGGGTCTTTTGTAATACTAGCCTTTTAGGCTGTGGAAAGTGATAGCAAGGGAACAATGTACCATAACAATCTTTTACAGAATCTTTAGCGCACTGCAGAGGGATTCCTAAAAACAGAAGTCATTTATCAGGTGATTATAGACAATGCTTCCTCTATTTTAATCCTAGGGTTAGCAAAGAAGGAAATCAGTAACAGCCACAATTAATAGAGATCATGTCTTTTACACTGTTGCTAGAATAATGGTTCTAACACTTTATCGTGTATCAGAATCACAGACAAGGCTCGTAAAATAAATATTGTCAGTCCCATCCCCCGATTCTGATTCAGTAGATTCAGGGTAGGACTACAGAGTTTGCACTTGCAGCAAGTTCCCAGGGGGTGCTGATGCTATTGATTCACAGATCACAGTCTGGTAACCACTATGTCAAGGATTCCTTAAGGAATAGGAAAAAAGTTTTCAGAGAGTTTTAAAAAACTACCATGAAAATTAAATAGATGTATGAGCACACATAACCATGCAATCTAAATAATTTTATGGAATTAGAAAACTTGATTTGCCTCAAATTTTAAGTGGGAGGTGCAGAACCTAAGTAAATGTGTATCCAACCTGAACATCAAACAGTTCAATATGTAGTTTTAGCCCATAGTGATTTTTACTGTTGCTATGGTTTGGATATTTGATTCTCCAAACCTCATGATGGAATTCTTCGATCCCCAGTGTTGGAGGTGCTGCTTATTGGGAGGATTTAGGGTGATGGAGGCCGAGCTCTCATGGTTGAATTGGTGCCATCCTTGTGGTAATGAGAAAGTTCTCACCCTATTAGTTCCTGGGAGAATTCACCTGAGAGCTGGTTGACAAAAAGAGCCTGTCACCTTCCCCCTCTCTCTTGCTTCTCCCCCCCAGGGTGCCTACATGCCAGCTCCCCTTCACCTCCCACCATAGTGGGAGCAGGTGTGGTGCCATGCTTCTTGTACAGCCTGCAGAACCATAAGCCAAATAAACCTCTTTTCTTTGTAAGTTACCCAGCCTCAGGTATTTCCTTCATAGCATCACAAGTGGGCTAAGACAACTGTAAACACATACATACATATGCACATAGATATAACTATTTGCGGGTGTGTATTTAGAATAATATTTTGCCAAAAATTACTCTTCTTTCTAATAAAGTCTAAATGAAATTTTAAGGATGTGATGAGAGTAAATATTATAACAAATAACGTACCTGAATATGGAGCACACATGCCCATATACGTCACATGCAAATGAACAACAACAAAAGCCACTGGAGGGCAAATTAGGAAATATAGCAAGAGAAAAAAGCAAGTGTTTCCTTTTCATACCTTTGTTTTCTTAAAAGCAAGAGCAATGCTTCTTATTTACGTAGCATCATGTCTACTCTTCATTATGTAGTGAAGGAATAATGCTCCATTTCTTCAGAGGAAAAAATAAAGTGCCATGGTATTCGTATTTCTGTGCAATGGTGCAGCTATATATATTTCCCTTAGTCTAGAATCTACTCTTAAAAACATAACTGGCCATACATTTGCTGGTGGATTAATGGAAAATAATGGCAGGACATACCTCGTGTACAAAAGTAGACAAAGCAGGACCTTAAACAGAAAAGCCACGCCTATTATAAGAATTAATTCAAAAAAAGAAATTCTAATAGCAACACACGATTTTCTGGATGTTAGGGTCAATAGTTATTAAAAGTAGCGTAACCTGATAAAATGATCTGTGAACAGATGCATAAACAGAGAGGGACTATTCTCTGCAAATAGTAATGAAAGTCTGCATTCAAAGGCATGACCAGATATTCCCACATGGTTAAAGGCCAAAAACAGCAAGGCATTGTCTAAGAAGGTTAGCAGAACTAAAGAAATAAAATCTGAAACAGATGAGACAATTTTGTCACATTAGAAAATGTTTCTCCAGGTGTTCATATTATAGGTAGATGACTGAAGTCAGAGGGACCTGGAGTCAACATTCTGGTGCCTTGGTTTGGTTGAACAAGTTAAGCTCTCCCGGATAATGCTGACTCTCTTGCATGTATTTTTTATTAGTTTATATACATAAATGTTATTTATATAATAATTTCTTCAATGCTTACAACATACTATTGACTATGCTATGGATATTACATATGAAAAATAAGACACAATCTCTTCAAGCTCAAGGAGAAGGTGTTGCCAAACCACTACAAACCACAGTTGAAATTGGGCTCTATTTCCATATGGCCCAGGAGCTAAGAATGTGCTGTAATTTAATTGGTTATTAAAAATTGTTCAAATGTAACAGAGATATAATGTAGCCAGCAAAGTTTAACACATTGATTACATGGCACATCACTTAAAAAATTTGCAAACACCTGGCCTAGAGACACAATATTTTTAAATGATCCATTTTAAAGAAGATCCATTAGAGTACAAGAGGAAAACATTAGAACTTTATGTATATGTGTATGTTCATATAGTCTTTTCAATATTTTTGTGTATGCTTTTTATATACATATTATATTCTCACCAACAGACACTGTGTAATTGTAAATATATATACCGCTTTTGCTAAAAGTGGTATGTGATCTAAAACAGTCACTTAATGATCTAGATAATTTAAACAAAATATGATTAAATATGAAATTATTTGAAACAAAGAAATAAATTGCTTATGATGATAAAGTTTAATAGGACTACAGAGAAGACAAAGTTTTTGAGACCTTGAGTTGTCATTTGGTAGAGACAGCCATAAAAGTTACAAAGGAAGTGGTAACTTGTGATATAAAATAAAACATATTTCATCAGTATTGGATTTGAAACTATATTTTCACCTTTTGTTTCACTTGGATGAATTCAATTAGGAGTTCCATGAAGAAAAATAGTAAAGAAATACAATCTTTCTGAATACCATTAATTGATAATCAATTAATATCTATAGTCTGATTTTTTTTGAGATTATATCTTGATAGGCCTAGTATGATCTTTCAGGGAGTACTTTTTAACCCAAAGACAGTTTCTATAAACAGTGTTTGCTGATAAAAATCAATATAAAAATTCTGGAGGGCAATCTAAATCTAAAAATATGCTTACAAATGCTCCTTGACTTACAGTGGAGTTATGTCTGGGTAAATCCATCATTGATTGAAAATGTCATTGTTATATGTTAAATAACATAGCACTTCTATTCACAATAGCCACTATTCACAATAGCCAAGCTGTACAAACTAAATGTCCATCAACAGATGAATAAATAAAGACAATATGGCTTATATATATGATGTAATATTACTCAGCCTTAAAAAAGAACGAAACTCTATAATATGCAACAATATGAATGAACCTGGGGGACATTTTGTTAAGTGAGGTGAGCGAGTCACAGAAAGACAAACACTGCATGATTCCACCTACGTGAAATATCTAAAATAGTCAAATTTATAGAGACAAAGAGTGGAATGGTGGTTACCAGAGGACGGCTGTGAGGGAGACAGAGAGTTACGAATCACCAGGTGTCATGTTCCAGTCAGGCGAGATGAGTAAGCTCTAGAGATCCGCTACACAGCAATGAGCCTGTAGCGAGCAATCATGTATAGCTTGTAAGCTTAAAGATCTGTTGAGAGGGTAGACCTCATGTTACTTGTTCTTCCCACAATAAAATAAAATATATTTTTTAAATGCAGCCTTGAAAAAAATGCATTTTTGTTGTTGAAATGTGTAAAAAGTAACAATGAATTGAAAAAAAAATGTATTTTTTGTAAAAACTCTTTAAAGTACATGACAATATATGTTCTTATTGTTCAATGTATCTGAAATGCCTTCTCCTTGTTGCCGTTTCTCAGGATTACAGCATATTCACTGTTAATACCTAGCTTATTCAGTATGCACTTTCCTAATTTTTACTAGCATGAAATAATCAGTCTCTAAAAATTACAAGCTTTGGATATTTGCCTTGCTAATTGTATATGTTTAATGTCTTATGCCATCATTACTTGAACAGGACTTATATGTACACATTTAACTTCTAAAAGTGCCTGTGCAATACCTTTTGTACAAAAATTGTTCAAAAATATCTCATTGATAAATTATTGAATGACAGGCAAAATATGGCATTAAATTATCCAGATAAGTTTTTTCATTTTACCATGTTGCTTGGCACAGGTACATATAGGGTAGAAAAATATAAAATAAATAATGAATAATTAGCTCAAGGTCTTAGATGTTAGAAACCATTATGTGTTTATAGAACAACAAAAGTCTGTTAGAAAAACTGGTCATAGTGCTGGGTCGGCAATTTAGTTCTCTGTTCTTGGTGTGCTCTTGGCCAAAGAATGACCAGACACACCAAAGTAAGGCAAGCACGAGGTGAAGTTTTTTGAGTAAAGTAAGATGTTTACCACAGACAATGAATGGACCCCCTGTCATAAAAAGGGGTCTTGGTTATGGTCAGGGGGTCTTATTTTACAGTGTCTGGATTGGGCCCTCCTTGTAGTTCACATGTCACCATCAAACTATTTCACTGGGCAGTTGGGATTTATATAACCTGAGTCTTATTATGTATGTGCATCTCCCATGAGCCTCTCTGACAGCCCATTTGGGGGGCTGAACTACAATGTAGATTTAAGCTAACGATGTGACAATTAGGCTTAGGTTGCTCTAGGGCACCTTCCAGACCCTACTGTACCTGTGCTGGTTGGCCTGAGGTCTAGGGAATCCTCCCCATTCTTTCGCAGTTGGCATGCTCTGTTCTGATTGGCAGATTGGTAAAGAGTTCCCTCCTCCCCCATGTGTGGCGATTGCTCGGGTGCTTGCCTTTGTCCCCAGGAGGGAATGGAAGTCCCTCCTTGTCTACCCAACAATAGCATTTATTCAACTGTATTATGCATTTTTCAGAAACTATTTATTTCTATTTTTAGTTATGTAATTTGCTGAAGTAAGACTTCCTCTATGATGCTGCATTTAGAGGTTAAATGCACAATACTTTGAAAAAGGATTTTAAGAAATATAAAATTCTACATAAATACAAAACCGTAACAGTAAAAGGATAGGCACTTATAAAATTAGACACAATTTCTAATATGGCAAAACCACAGTTTCAAGTACTTATTAATTTCATGAACTGGAAAGATTGTTTATAATCTTTTTGAAAATAAAAACAATTAATAGTTGATTCTTTGCTGCAATTATGACTCTGTGCTGCTGAAGAGAATTTAAGATACAGTCTATAGCATGCTAATGAGGATTAACAATTTAATTGTTCCTGAGGGCCATGTGTTCTTTTCCTCACAACCTGTACCTGCAACTTTAGCCAATCTAAACCATTCCTTGTCAATTCTAGGATAGCAAACCCCATAGAATAAAGGAAGCTATTTACATTTCCCAAGTAAAGAAATCCATTTTCAGGATGTTTCTATATTATGACAGCAAGATTAGTTCAAAAATGAAAAATTCAGACAATCAACCAGCTGTTTCATATACAAAATGCCAAACATCTGGTTCCCCTGACTTTTTTCTCACTGACTTGATTGAAACAGCAGGGTTGATTGTGTTGTGCAAATATAGCCTCAGAGTAGGAAAATTAGGGAGTAAAAAATCTTGACTTTATTGTAGACTACTTTAAAATCCCAGATTCAGAGATTCTGAGGCCACAGTGTCAGCTACTTGAACCAGACTGCCTTCCATTGTGTTCACAGTTGACTCAGTAAGATGTTTATAAAAGAACTCTGGAACTGCAAGATAATTTTAATTACCTTAGTTATTAGCATTTCTGTTCCCCAGTGACCTTCAAGCCACGCTTTCCCCAAGTCTAGACAAGGGTACCAAGGACTGCTAAGATCTTCATCACAATCCTTGTTCCGTGCGTAAACCAGTGATACGGCTCAAGGGACGGCCATTTACTGGATAAATATTTGGAGATTGGAGTGGCTGGTATGAGACCCTATCTCACTCTCCCACATGAATGAAATACAATATGAGGTCATCAAGTCAACTGAGTTGTGGTTATTCATGTATGGGACAATATGCTGTTTCCACCACCTGCTATGCGTTGCTTATACAGCTTACTTACCATACCTCTCCAGAGAAGTTGAAAACAATTAAAACAATAATCAGTACATTCATAACGAAAGTCTGCAGACTGTCCGCTATCAGTAGGAAGGTGGTGGTAGTGGAATAGTAGAATGAAAAAAACAGCAAACAGAAAGGGGGAAAATAGAAAAATATTAGAGTAAAATGAGAAATAATAGAATTGTTCATACAAAGTCAACATCATGCTTCAGGGGAAATAGCAGAAAAGTGTCCTTTGTAGAAATGAGAGTATATTCAAGCATTTTATCTAGATAGTGAAGATTGTAAGCAATTATGTTTTTTTTTTCCCACAATCTAGTGTGTGTTTATATATGCATATATTTCTCTACTAAACTTATACTAAAAGAGAAAAGCAAGATTAAAGTCATATAGCAATTAAAGACACGACCTTCAAGCGGTAGTATTCGTAATTACAAAATAGTACAGTTACCTTTAGTTAATCAAGATGGAGATAAAAATGAAAAAACAAAACAGAACAAAACAAAACAAAAAACCCAAATTAAACTACAAATACAAATAGAAAGAAAGAAAGAGAAAGAAGAAAAACCGAAATTTAATTACAGGTACCTTTTCAGTGCTTCCCATACTTTGGAATAAATTTCTTCTAGCTTTCCAGCTGTGAAGGCAGCCATTGTTCTCAGGGGAGCTCATTATACTAAGAAGCTCGCCTTCCTGGTGGGCTCTAATAAGCACAGTTCATTGCAGAACTTTACTAGCGTGTGTCAGAGACCCACAGCTGTGTGGGGCTGATGCTTGGGGCTGCAACACGGAGCTCTGCAATGTGGCTGCAGTAAACACTCACTCCATTACCAGGACACTGGTGGAATAGTGCAGAGGCCTTAGGAACGGGAAGTTATGGTTTCATTAATGCTGAACTGTAGGGGTCAAAGAACTAATGAAAGGGCTAAAGGGATAATGATCCTACCTATGATAAACACTATTTACCATGCAGTTTAGAGCAGGCTTCTCTGTTAGCAGGAGTCGCATGGAGGGGACTGTGTTAGCCATCTGCTCACTGCACTAGCTGCCATTTTTTTCTGCTTCCTTAGTGACGAGGAACAGTGACCTAAAGCACAATGAAAAGGCAAACAGTGGTGTAATGGGAGGGCTTTCCAAAAAAAAAACCAAAACAATTAAATAGAGGCAACATATAAAAAGTTTGCTGATAATTTTGCAGTTACAACGTTCTTTTAATTTTATCCATTAATTTCTTAAATGTTCACCCAAGTCTATTTCTCAAAAATGTGGTCATTGACACCAGATTAATCTTCACGGTGTACAAGTTTGAAGATAGCTAAAACAATAAATAATAAATGCATTTCATGACTGTGATGGTTAGAGGCCATCGAATCACTGTAATGAAATGCAACAGACCAACAAACCTCAGTTGGCACACCCAAAGTAGCAACCTATGATTTTTGTAAAAACTCATAAATTCTTTGTTATATTGTTAACTTACATTTTGATTATTTTAGTCCTTGAGACAAAATAAATATCAGTAAGTGTGGAGAAAATGGTATTTATTTTACAGGTGCCACAATAATGAAACCTTTCAGGAAGAATTTCTGAATCCCTAATTCTTTTTTTTTTATAGTGATGCTTCCTTCCTTTCTTTCCTTAGTCCCTCCCAAAGATTGCCCAAACAATCAACCTATTTGCAACAAATTTGACTCCTTATAATGCAATAATTTAAAAAAATACAGCGCTCTCTATATTACCTTAACAATAAATAATGGAATTAAAATAAAACTGTCTAAACTTTATAACCAACATAACTTAGGTCACAGTCCCTAAAACTCTTTTTCAGATAACAAATTTTTCTATGCTCACCTGTAGTTATATAGAAGATTGCTACCTTGGTTGTACTGAAACATCCATGCTTCATGAGAGGATTCTTTGAAATTTTCCACTGCCAATTCCACAAGTGAGCTTCATAACGACCTATGGAAACAGCCTGGTTTTCAACACATCCCTGTTGCTTCAATTGAGCAAAGTTGGCCAGCTGTAACAAATGGCACAGCAGTGTTCTTTTCCGGTGTACAATTCAAATCCATTTCATCCCACTTGGGAGGAAACTGCGATTTAGTCTTAGAATTTATGGCATGAAAGCAGATGTACTACTCAAAGTCCATGGAATTGACAACAACACAAATATCCCCACTATGTTTATAGAATAAAATTAACTCTTTGAAAAATAAAAGCAAGTATTTTATGGAATGCCCTCGTGTAAAAGCAACAATAACAAACACATAAAAGTTACACTTTTTAAGGAAATAAAAGAAAATCCTTAATGGGATATGGGAAAGAAAGAAAGAAAGAAAAAGAAAGAAAGAAAGAAGGAAAGAAAGGAAGGAAGGAAGGAAGGAAGGAAAGAAAGAAGGAAGGAAGGAGAGAGAAAGAAAGAGAGAAAACATCTCTCCCAAACCAAACACACACTTGTGTAAAAAACAAACAACCAATAAACAAATTTTGGTCCCCTGATATATTTTTTCTTTGTTTTTTGTTTTTATTATTTTTGTTTGTTTGTTTTTTTAGCTTTTCAATAAGATGGTTTGATTGGTCCCCTGATATTAAAACCCTATTATCAAATACAAAACTATAATGATTTAGTTTAAAGATCTTCATTTGCTTTATTTGCAATTCTAGAACGAACAAGGTAGCACTTTATTCTATAAAACAGAATGAACATTCCGATGAGCTGAGCAGAGGAGGATGTTTTATAGACAGAGACAGGCTGAAGAAAACAGACACAAAGAACAGGTTCACATCGGATTACTTTGGCTTACTTTTTCATGAGGATTAAAACAAAAGAAACCTCATTATCAAGCCAACTGAACCTGGACTATTTGGGAATTTGTCTATTATTTCTCATTTTTCTGATTTCTCAGATGGTCAGATGAACAGCTTAGTTTCAGTTTGATGATGTGGAACTTTAACACAAATTACTCGGTTTTGGTGTGGTCTGCGGGCCTAGTGCAGGAGCTCAGTCCAAGTCAGTGGACTCCTACACATTTTGTTTAACGCTATAAATATTATAACTCTGTATACTCATTTATAATATAACATGCAAATATCATGAAGAATTATATTATAAAGTTTATAAGTATTTTCAAAAATGTCAAAATATATACAGCTTTAAAATTAATTGAGGCTTATTAGTATAGTAACTACAGCCTCACAGTTTTATCATATATTGATATTCTTCCTGTACAAATTTGGTAAAACATACAAGCATGCATCTAATTTTTTATTATGTTCAGCCATTTACATTATTATTTTTAACAAGTTCAAAAGATTGAAAGCATCTGTTGGAAAGTGGACTGAGCTGGGTACATATAAACTTAAGTTCTAAACAATGACCTTCATTCTTCCAACGCTGTTACCATAACTGTGATAGTTTCCTTACGTAAATTGTCTTTGGTGATCACACAGGTTGTCTTTAGTAATCACACAGAAAAAACCTAACAAGACAAATTAATATTGTATTTGAAATGTGTAGTGTGTGTGTGTGTATATATATTTAAAACTGTGAAGAGATGATAAAAAAAAAAAATGAAAACCAGAAAGTCAGATATGAGAGAATATAGAGTAGAATTTTCTTGTTCTTATAATGTTGTTGGAGACCTTATTTACCTATGCTGGAAAGTTCTACCTGACCCCAAATTTAAAGCTAACTTACAGAAAAATAACAAATCTTTTTTTAGCAGATGGCTAAAGGCCCTTCTGTTATGGCTTATGCCAACTAGTAGTCTGTTTTACCAAAATCTGCACACCAAGGTGACTGAAATTTTGTGGTTTCATTCCCAGAATCTTTGCTTCTGTCCTCAGAGTAACTCTGCACCCCAAAACCCTAGAAAACAGTTTCCTGCTTAACAGCTTTGAAGGCTGTCTTCCCTGCTGCACGTCAGCTATTAATGAAAAAATCTGTGTTTCTTCTAATCCTATTTAGTTGAATAGACATGAGGATAAAGAACAGTAGAAGGCTGTGGGGCAGCAGAGAAAGAAGAGAGAACTATTGTAATAAACTCTCATAGCCCGGATCATGAAAATCATAAAATTTTTAAATTTATATATTTATTAAAATAAAACAAAATGAGGGGAAGGAATTACCTTGTCACAGACCAGCTACAGTGCTAGGTACTTTATTTATTCATTTTCAATCCTCACACTGTATACTAACTAATATTTACCTACATTTTACAGATGAGAAAACTATAGTCAAATAGTGCGTTATCAATAGTATTTATAACTTTATATAGTATAAGGCATTTCATGTGAATTTGAGGTGGCAAAATGGTACCAACTAAGTAAAGATTGGTGCCACTCCAAATCCACCTATAAAAATGATAAAAATATACAGATTAGTTTTAGATCAACAATATTCTAAGGTTCAGTAAACATATAAGATTTAATGATTTCAATTAAACATTGCATTAGCTAAGAATAAATTGAATAAAAATTTATAGGTTGAACTATTCCTTTGAATTTTTAAAAATTAATTCCATTAGAGGATATAATATTGGGAAGGGGTTTATATTTAAATTTGGGCCATTCTTTCTTCTTTAGTTTGAATCCATTGTATAAGTCTTAATTAGTAGTATTAGATAATCTGGCAGAGAATGGAAGATGTTTTCTTTTTTGGTCTGGCTACAGTATGGCCTTGAAGTTCACTAATATCCTGTTCTACTTCAGAGGCTTATGAAAGCTAAGGCATAATGACCCTTCTTACTTTTCCCAGAAGAAAAAAATAAAGAAACAATAGTGGTTATTATAAAATTCATCTTATGAAGTGGGCAGATCATGATTACTTGGGTAACTAGCCAGGCTTTTTCTCTGAGGGAATCTACATACTGGTTGACCTTAAGATTGACTATTAAGACCAATGGATTAAAAAAGAACTAAAATCTAGGGACTACTGCATTTATTTGTGTGGGGTCAAGCACTTTTTCTCCTCATAGTTTTCTATTTTGTAAAAGGATCATGAAGAACATCTTTCAGCCTTTCTTTCCACTCCCTTTATATTCCTTGTGGAAGATGATAGAGCTACAAGTTAATTAGGCTACATATAGATGGAGGATGGCATTAGTTCCTTGAGAGTAGTGCCCATCCATGATGTACCGTCTGCTTGGCCTGCAGCTGACAGGGAGATAGATGGGCCATTATTTTGGTGCCATCTCTGATAACCATACTTGGGAAAATGAACACAAATTTAAATAGAAAAAAGTTAAAATCAAGAACCTTATCTTACACCTCCTTCTATATGCTATAGATAACTCATTTTCTATTGGAAATTTTATTAATAATTCCAAGTTTAAATTTTTGTCTAGTATCCAATATCAAATATTTGCTTGTACTTTGTTTTCCACTTGACTAGAGATATTTAAGTATATATTTCATCAGCAAGATATGGGATGTCGGCTCACCAGGAACACCAACATGGACATTCTCCAAGGTTTCCATCTGGGTGCCTTAGAGAACAATGTTATTAAAGAGAAATAAGGATGGCAAGAGGAGTGGTTCATGTGGTGGTAAGGAGGATGTTACAGATCCATTGCCCACCGCTCAAGATGAAGCCAATACATGGAGACAGCAGGGATTACAGCAGAGAAAGTGTTTAATATCTCAGGGCATCATTCAAGGGGATAAGAGGAATTTCTCAAATCCATCTCTCTGAGAATTTTAGAGCCAGGGTTTATAAAGATAGTTTGGTGGATAAAGGGCTAGAGAATTGGATTTGCTCATTGGTCAGGGAATGAACTCATGGGATTGGGAAGCTGGGTCAGTTCCCGGGTCACAAGACCAGTTGAGTTGGTTCGTTGGTGTGGGCCACTGGTCTGGTCCACCAGAATGAAGTGTCTGGAAGAGATCTCAAAGACCAGCCTTAGGCTTCACAAGGGCGATGTTATCTATGGGAGCAATGAAGAAAGCTAAGAATCCTCATGACCATCTGCTGAGTGACTCCTAAGTAGTAAGCAATTATAGGAAAGTAAACTAGGGAACAAATGGCTGGTTTTATATATAGTTTATGTATATAAACTATGCCTATACCTTTGCAGAGTTCAAGCCCCTTCTAAATTTACCACCTTATGGCCTTGTATTAACTTTATAGAGGGTGGTTTCAAGGTAAGTAAACACATATAAGTTAAATTTTGGACTTGCATGTGTTTGAAATCTTCTTGGTACATTGATGAATTCAAACCACAAGTATCAGGTGTTTGATACTGGGGAAGTCTGAAACTTCACACTTTAAAATTCTGAGGAAAAGTTCTATAGGGAGTCTGGCATGAAGGAGAATTAAGGGAGGCCTTTCACTTTCTACTCCTTTCCTTTAATATTTAAGAGTATGTTTGCATTAACATGTTTACCAAAACTAAGTATATGACAGTGAGAAAAATAAGTTATTCATTTACATGGAGCTTACAATCTAGTTTGGCATATAACAAAGAAACAAAAATATAATAATTAGCGGTGGTGAGTAAAATGAAGAAAATATGGCATATTAAAGGGGGAGAGAGTGAGAAAGATAAAGACTGGTATTTTATGTGGGAATTCAAAGGTCTCCTATGCTGAAAAGAATTTTGAGCAGAGTTTAGAAAGCAGTGAGGGAGTTATGTGGGTATCTGGGGAAAAAGTCCATGTAGAAGGGAAAGCGAGAACACACATCTTGAGGTGCTAATTACTTATAAATATTACTTTAAGGCATTTGAAAATATGAGTTGGAATTTAGAAGTGCAACCAAAGAATAACATATAGATTTAGCATCAGGATGCCTCGGAAAGTACATTGTTAATTAAACAAACACCGTTTACTGGCACTATTCTCATTACTTTGTATCTGAGAATACAAACATTAGTAAGACTCATTCTACAGTCTGATGATGGGAGAGAGGCAACCAACCAGACATATGTTATTATCTATAAATATAATACAAAGTACCAATCACAATGATAAGCATATGAACAAAAGTTTTGAGAAAATTAAGGGGCAACTAACCGGGACAGGCATGGGCAGGGGAAGCTTCTGGGTGAGATCTTAAAGAATATATAGGAACAAGAGTTATTGGTGGCTAGGAGATGAGAAGGGAATGGCAGGGCGTTTGCACACATCTTATCCCAATTTGGTTCCATCAGAAGTATTATTACAGCAGTAGAACAAAGATTGGCACCAAGTGAATCTTGAGGAATAGATACTGTCTTGAGGACGGGCAATCTTGTAGAAAGGAAATGTCTATTTCATGAAGCAGGTAAATAGAGATCCTCTAAGAAGTTTTAAAGAATTTGTAACACTGGTTTGCAGTTTTACAGAACATGTAGCTAAACGGAACATTGTTCTAAAAGAAGTAGATTGGAATCAAAGGGATTATGACAGAGTTGTGCATGTGTGGGTTAGAAATTATGAGGACATTCATTTGTCCTCAAAAGAGAACTAAAAAGGGGAATACCATTATCTGAAACAGAGAATATAAGATCTTAGTTATTCATCTACTTCATATAGTATCAAGTTCAGTTTCTTAAGTGGTCCAAGCACTGAACAAGCCACAAGTAAATACTGGCAAACAATGAAATTTCCTGCTTGTGTGGAGACTGCCAGCAAGTGAAAGCAATGGAAAAGCACTTGCTGTTCTGTAGGAAATGTTTGCAGCTCAGCTGTTTAATGATACCAAAATAATGTGAACTCTTTTTGGTCCATACATGCTCTACCTCCCCACTGCCATGCCCATGTTTTGAAGAGGTCAAAGGCAAACTTTCTTACTATGTAAGGAAAAGCCTGAAGAAAAAGCTTAAAATCCTATAGAGGCTCCTTACCCTAATGCAAGTAGTAGTTTGCTTAGTTGATTTAGAGTCCAGATGAAAAACCTATAAATATTTTTCCCTCTGTATTTAAAAAGAAATTGATGAAAATGTCTACACCTTGGATTTGAATTTGAATTTTGCTAAAACTGATCTGTATTGAAAATGAAAGCCATCAAGTACCTATCTCTAAAGACAAATATTCAAGCCACAAGGTTTAACCCTACAAGGAATCAACTGATCATGACGCTGGGTCTGCACTCTTTTTATTGTTTTGGTTTGTTTGTTTGTTTGTTTGTTTCAGCACTCTGGTTACAAATTTACACATTTCCCTATAAGGTGATTTACAAGGTGTAATTTTGTTTCACATAAAAGGTTTTTTTATGAACATGGGACAGAAATATATATTTATCATAATAAATTCTGATAAAAGCTTTGAAGTAAATCTGTAATTTAGTAGGAGAGTAAGATGGGAACATTAGGAAATCTTTCTTTGAGGACATGAAATTTTTAAGTTGAGGACTGAAATATGAGAAAGATTTAGGATCCTGCAATTAAATAAAGAATATAAACACTAGAAGAGAGACTTGGGTTAGAAATAAATATGTAAATCATTTGAATAAATGATTCAACATTAATGAAATTATGGGAATAAATGAAGCCACCCAAGAATATAAAGCATACACTATGCAAAGTAAGGAGAACAGAGAGTAAAAGCATAGCACTGAGGGACTAAAACACTGAAGAAGCATGTGAAGAAAAATGAAATTTTAAAATGTTCATAAAGTAGAAAAAGAAAAAGGAATAAGTGAAAAACTAAAGCTAGAGGAACCGTGTTTCAAATAGATGGTGTCAGTCAATTCTAACAAATACTGCTGAAAAGTCAAATGTTAAGAAGACTGAAAAGTTTTCATTGTATTTACAAATTCTAAGATCATTGGTATACTAAGAGAAACAATTTGAGCAGGATGATGGTGGGTATAACCATCTGGTACTACATTTAGAAATAAGGAATGCAATTGAAAAGTAGATTCAGTGATAAAAGACTGGGTACTAAGCTGCTATGGTCTGAATGTTTCCTTTCCCTTGTACCCCAAAATTCGTAAGTTGAAAGCTAACCCCTAAAATGATGGTGCTGAGAGGTAGAGCTTTTGGGAAGTGATTGGGTCATGAAGGCAGTATCCTCATGAGTGAAACGATGTTCTCATAAGGAAAGCCCAGGGGAGGTTGTTTGCTTCTTCCATTGTCCCGACCAGCGGGGCATACAACGCAGGGGTGCGAGGAGGACTACCTGCTGCTGGTGAAAGAAAAGAGACAAGAGACACACAAAATGGAGGCAAGACAAAATTCTGATCAAGCCTCAAAATTTTATTGCTGGGTGGCTGCTTATATGCACTGTAACGGGGGAGGGCAGGAATAAGAACACGTGGCAGCTTCTGATAGGAGGAAGGGCGGTGATGTGATATGAGACGAGGGAGTGGGAGGGGTGTTACAGGCTTTGCGCGCGCTTTCTTTGTGCAAGAGGGAGGAAGAAGAAGTATGTAAGCTTAAGATGGCGCTTTGTATAAGATGGCGTTTTGCATAAGGCTAAGCTGGCTCCCAACATCTCCTCCCTTTCTGTTTTAAAACAAGAAGGAAGGTGAGCGTTAACCGGGTGAGGGAGCAGGGGCCTGGCTCCTCCCGCGGGTCATCTGTGCCCACCAGTGATGGCTCTTGGTATCTTTTGGGGAGGAGAGGCAGAGCCGAACTTATTTTAGAGAATAGTAGATACCAACCTCTATGCAAGCCAGGCATGCTCTCAGGGATACCCAGAGAAAGTCCAAATTTTTGTGACCTTCCCTTGCAATACTTTGTTTTGCACTCATCCCGGTACTCATACCCCTCTCCTGTAAAGGGAGGGGGTAGACATGTCTCTGGTTAGCATGTCGTCCCCGTAGGGAGGGAGCCGTAGCAATCTTCACCAAAACCGTCCTCTACTGCCAGCCGTTGGTAATGAATTTGGATAGGTTTAGCAAGGATAGCATCAATTTGTCTTTTTATGAGATCTGTAAAATGGCGAAATGCCCAGGGTCCAAAGGTTATAAGCAGAAGGAGGCAAAGGAGGGGGCCCAAGATAGGGAGAAGGTAGGGGAGAAGTCCGTTAAGTCTGGTCCAGAGTGGGTTTTCAAATAATTCTTTTCTTCGTTTGATGAGATCTTCTTGTAATTTTTTGATCTTGTCCCGGACAATGCCAGACTTGTTGGCATAGAAACAGCACCGTTCCTGCAAGGCTAAGCAAATTCCTCCCTCCACCGCAGTCACAGGGGTTCCCATAGAGGAGTCTTATGAGTTCTTGCGGATTTGGCGGGGGTCCGAAGCCGGCGTATATACAGGAGGAGCATATGAGGAGGATAAAGAGGCAGAGCTTCATTGCCTGCAAGGAAGAAAACAAGTCTTCTCAGGGACTTGTCCCTGGATTGGCTGAATTAATTTTTCTGGGGGGGGTTTATAGGCTTGACTAGGCGTTCAGGTAGCCATCGAGGCCCTCCCTCTTGAGTATCATAGATACAAGCGGAACCGCGTCCCCATATGAGGACCGGGTCAGGACCCTGCCATTTAAGGGTCGAGGGATTTTTCCACATAACCTGAGCATATTGATCATTTGTCTTTTGATGCCAATGACGATCGGCGGCTGATTTCCCTTGTATATCGAGGTGTAAAAAATTAAGAGTAAATAGAGCATGGTTAAGGAGGTTACGTGGAGAACCTTTGGTGGGGTAAAGAGTGGTGGTTTTTAGCTTGTTTATGGTATTTTTAAGGGTTTGGTGAGCCCTTTCTACGATACCCTGGCCTTGGGGATTATATGGAATTCCAGTAATGTGTTTAATTTGTAGCTGGGAGCAAAAGGTCTTGAAATTTTGAGAGGTGTATCCAGGGCCATTATCTGTTTTAAGAACGTTAGGCTTGCCTAGAACAGTGAGGCAATGGAGGATATGAGCAATTACGTTTTTGGTGGCCTCACCACTTTGAAGAGTGGCAAGGATAAAGCCACTGAAGGTGTCAACCGTGACGTGAACATATTTTAGGTTGCCAAACTCTGGGACGTGTGTGACGTCCATTTGCCATATAGCATTTGGAAGTAGACCTTTAGGGTTAACGCCCAGGTGTGGCGAAGGTAGGAAGGTTACACAACCTGGGCAGTTTCTAACAATGTCTCTAGCTTGTTCTCTGGTAATTTTAAAATGAAGACGCAATGTGCGTGCATTCACGTGGTGGAGGTTATGAAATTGCTGGGCAGTTTTAAAAGGGTCTTGTAATAGGGCAAAACAGGCCCGGGTCAAGAAGTCGGCCTGTGCATTTCCAAGAGAGAGAGAGCCCGGAAGGTCAGAATGAGCTCTCAAATGTCCAACAAAAAAAGGCTTAGTCCGTGACAGGATCAACAACTGTAGTTGTTGAAACAAAGGCACCGCATTGGTGGAGGGTTTAATGAAGGGGACTGTCTCTAATAGGGGAACAGAGGAGGCAACATATGCACTATCAGTATATAGATTGAAGGGCTCATTGTTTAAGAGCTTAAAAACTTGTATGATGGCAAACAATTCAACAAGCTGAGCCGAGCGAAATGGAGATGAAAGAACATATTTTTTATCATTTATAACATAAGCAGCCGTGCCCGAGGAGGAGCCATCAGAGAAAACTAAGGCTGCTCCATCCAGGGGTTTAGATGAAGTAACCCTTGGGAATGTAAAGGGGTGTAGCCGAGAAAATTGGAGTAGCCGATTGCTAGGGTAGTGATTGTCAATCTGGCCTTGAAATGAGATCAGGGAAATAGCCCAAGAGTCGTCATTCTGTATCAGCCAATGTAATTGTTCCTTAGTATAGGGGAGAACAAGGTGGTTAGGATCTTTCCCAAAGTGTAGACGACTCTTTTCTCTTCCCAGTCTTATTAATTTTGAAACTAGATCAGTATAGGTGGGTAAGACCTTACTTGGAGAAGAGGGTAAGTGTAACCATAATAAAGGGCTCTGTTGCCATAGGACCCCAGTAGGAGTGTACGGGGTGGCACAAATTATTAGGGAAAAGGGTTGACTATAGGTCAAAAATGTAACCTGCTGGCTTTGTATCGCTGTCTCCAAGAGTTGGAGTGAATGCTGTGCCTGAGGGGTAAGAGTGCGTGGAGACAAAGGGTCAGCATCGCCCTGAAGAATATCAAAAAGAGGTTTAAGTTCTCCTGTGGTTAGTTTTAGATAGGGCCGTAACCAATTAACATCTCCCAGGAATTTTTGAAAATCATTAAGAGTACGCAGGTGATGGGTTTTTAACTGCACCTTTTGAGGAGTGATGGCAGTAGTGTTGAGCTCAAAACCTAAGTAATAATAGGGATCTTTTAACTGTATTTTATTGGGAGCAATTTGTAACCCAAGGGCAGTAAGGGCCTTTTGCAAGTGGGCACTACAACTGAGTACCTCAGAGGTAGTTTTGCCTGCTAAAAGAATATCATCCATGTAATGTACAATATAAATGTGAGGCCATCGGTCCCGAAGGGGATCTATGGCTTGTGCAACATATTTTTGGCATAGAGTAGGACTGTTGGCCATGCCCTGCGGGAGCACTTTCCACTGAAACCTTTGCATTGGTCCCTTGAAGTTGATAACAGGCAGGCTAAACGCAAAGCGTTCCCTATCTTGGGGGTGTAATGGAATGGAAAAAAAACAGTCTTTGAGATCAATGATGATTTTGGGATAGTTAGATGGAATAGCCACAGGGGATGGGAGTCCAGGTTGTAGGGCTCCCATGGAGAACATCGTTTTGTTGATCTCTCTTAGGTCTTGGAGTAACCTCCATGCTCCGCATTTTTTCTTTATGACAAATATAGGTGTGTTCCACGGTGATGTGGTGGGTTCAATGTGGCCAGCCATTAGTTGTTCCTGCACTAACATTTTTGCTGCAGCCAACTTAGTTTCAGTCAGTGGCCATTGGTCTACCCAGACGGGGGTATCTGTTTTCCATTTTATTTTGTCCGCATGGGGTGCAGGAAGATCAACGGCCATTAGGGTAAATTTTGGTTGCCTAGTCCTTGTCGATTGATATTGGGTGTGACTACAATGGGTTTTATAATACCTTGGTTGTTTTTTCCTAGCCCTTGGCTGGGAAGGAACCCTTGATTTAACATTTGATGAGTCACCACCTCACTTGGGCTGCACATGATAACTTTTAGTTGTGATAATATATCTCTCCCCCAAAGATTGACGGGGATCCCTGGAATGATATAAGGCTGAACTTTTCCTGTGTTTCCCTCAGTATCAGTCCATGTTAGAATTTTAGAACTTTGTTTAGGGTTGGTGGACTGTCCAATGCCTTGGAGATGGGTATAGGAGGTCTTAGAAGGCCAGGAGGAAGGCCAGTGTGTCTCTGAGATAACGGTAGCATCAGCCCCTGTGTCTATCAATCCCTCAAATTTTTTGCCTTCTAAAAATAGGGTCAATAATGGTCTATCGGGAGTAACTTGTTGGACCCAATAGGCGTTGGAAGAGCCGAAGGCGGAATGAGAGCGGGGATAGGGAGAACAGCTACTATTCTGAGTATTTAAAGGTAATATGAGTAGTTGAGCCAGTCTTTGACCCCTCTTAATGGGGACTGGACCCGAGGATGAGGATATTAAAATCTTGATTTGTCCCTCATAGTCATTATCTATGACTCCAGGGACAACAGTCAGGCCTGCGAGGGAGGAGCTCCCTCTCCCAAGGATTAGACCAAAAGTTCCCGGGGGCATGGGGCCAAAAACAGTTGTGGGGAGTATTTGCACACCGTATTCAGGGATTAATATTGTGTCGGTGGCGGCACAGAGGTCCAGGCCTGCACTTCCAGGGGTGGCTCGCTGGAGGACGCTAACTCCTGGGCGGGGGAAGCCTGCCTCGGGGGGACGAACCGTACTGCCCCTAGGTTCTGTCCCGGGGATGGGGCCAGGGCCTGGCCCCTCTTGAAGTTTCCCTGCGTCTTGGGGAGAAGGTTCCCATCTATATCAGTTTTAGAATAACAATCAAATGCCCAATGCTTCCCTCTCCTACAGCGAGGACAGATAGAGGAAGGAGGGGGTCGGGGTTGCCTGACATTATTTTGGGAAGTATTTTGAGGTTTTGTTGGACATTCTCGGGAGAAGTGGCCAGGCTGTTTACACGTGAAACAGGTCTTTGTTTGTTGGGGTTTATGGGTGGCAGCGGTGACAAAGGGTTGTAGGGCCGCCCCGATGGCAACACCGATGGAGTGGGAGGTCCCAACTCCTGAACACAATTTGATATAGTCAGCGAGAGAGCCGTTACGGTGTGGGCGAATTGCTTCCTGACAGGCGGGGTTGGCGTTTTCGTAAGCTAGATGTTTAAGAAAAACACTTTCGTTTTCGCCTTCCCCAACCAGTCGTTCTGCTGCATCTGTAAGTTTGCTGATAAAGTCACAGTATGGTTCATCTGGGCCCTGGCGGATTTTGGCTAGGGATGTGGTGGCGGACCCCTTAGGCGGGAGACGGCGCCAGGCCTTCAAGCCAGCGTTTTGAATTTGGGCTAGTAACCCCGGAGGGAAGGCGGCTTGTATTTCATTAGTCTGGTAAGGGGGTCTTCCTAAAAGTTTGTCTCTGGTCCAGGTCCTAGAAGTTCTATTTTCTGCATTGCGTTGTGCTGTTTCTCGGCAATTTTCAACAAAGTCTGTACGCCAGAGGACAAAATCACCCCTGGAGAGGGTGGCACGAGCTAGCATGAGCCAATCATTGGGTGTTAACCACCGGTCGCTAAGGCCCTCAAGAAGTGCCATGGTGTAGGGCGCAGTGGGCCCATATAAACTGACCGCAGCCTTTAGATCTTTAAGATGTTTAAGATTGAGTCTGCGATATTTTTGTCCTGAATTATGGGAAGAGTCACCCTCAGGCTCCTCTGTGTCAGAGGCCTCCTCTGCAGAGGGCGGGTCCTGGGAGTCAGGGTTTTCTTGTTCCTCCCTCCCTTCCTCATCTATGTTGTCTTGATCAGGGGGTCTGGGGGCGCGACTTCGTGTAACTGGAAAGGCCAGTAACGGCCGATCGGGAAGTTTTTGTTTCTTGGATGATGTACTAGAGTTGCTGAGAAGAAGTGAGCCGAGCTCACTCTCGAGGGCTCTAAGCTCTTTAACTAAGCTAATGTGTTCCCGTTTTTGTAGGAGTGTTTCCCTAAGGGAGGAAATTTGTTGGGTTAGAGAAGAATTTATTTGTGGCGGGGGGTCATTTGGAGGACGTGCCTCGGGCGCAGGGCGTAAAAGATTTTCAAACGGTGGAAGTGGTTGAGGGAAGTGATAAGGGGGGGGTTGTGGGGAGCGGAGGGCAACGGATGAAGAACTGGCGCAGTAAGCCGCCAGGGGTCCTCCTCATCATGGTAATGAGCCGCCTGGTCGTCTAAGACTTCCTGGTCCTCAGGAGGGAGCTGATCATCGTGAGGAGGGGAGGAAGTGAGGGGAGGGTATAATTTTGGGACCTTTTTGAGAGTTTCTTTGAGGGGTTCAATATTGGAGTTGTCAGGCTCTTCCGGCATACTTATGGTAACCGAGTGGCAAGCCGAGGGGGGGCGAGAGCTGGCTTTAAGAGCCGCTTCGCCCGTCTGGATTATATGTTTAATGTCCGAATCTTGAGAATGAATTTGTAAAATATCATTAATTAAGTTCCAGTAGGAAAAGGTAGACACAGGGACCTTGCTAGGGCCAAAGGTGCGATAATAGTCATTGAGGCAGTCACCAACCCGTCTCCAGCACTTTTGATCAGTGGTGCCCTCTTGAGGGAACCAGGGACAGACATCAGCCAGGAAACTAAAAAAACTACGTAAATCTTTCTTTTTAGCCTTAATTCTGCGTGCCTTGAGGGAATCCTTAAGACCATTAAGGAAGAGCTCATGCGAGCTCAATTCTTGTCCCATTATGATCACCTACTCACCGTTCCGATGTCTGCTGGGGCGGCCAATCCAGCGACGATCAACGCGGAGTCTTATCCCGTGGGCTGATGGCTCACGGGCTCCAAGCGAGCTCTTGGGCTCAGGGGGTGCCCGGCCGGGGCGTCTTCCAAGTAGGTGCCAACAGCGCTGTTCCGTGCCTCGGGCCCCACGTTGGGCGCCAGTTTATGTCCCGACCAGCGGGGCATACAACGCAGGGGTGCGAGGAGGACTACCTGCTGCTGGTGAAAGAAAAGAGACAAGAGACACACAAAATGGAGGCAAGACAAAATTCTGATCAAGCCTCAAAATTTTATTGCTGGGTGGCTGCTTATATGCACTGTAACGGGGGAGGGCAGGAATAAGAACACGTGGCAGCTTCTGATAGGAGGAAGGGCGGTGATGTGATATGAGACGAGGGAGTGGGAGGGGTGTTACAGGCTTTGCGCGCGCTTTCTTTGTGCAAGAGGGAGGAAGAAGAAGTATGTAAGCTTAAGATGGCGCTTTGTATAAGATGGCGTTTTGCATAAGGCTAAGCTGGCTCCCAACATTCCATCATATGATGACACAGTGAGAAGGTGTCATCTGTAAGAAAGCAGGATCTCACCAGACACTAAATCTGTTGATGCCTTGATGTTGGACTTCCCAGCCTCCAGAACTGTGAGAAATACATTTCTGTGGTTTATAAGTTTCCCGGTTTATGATATTCTGTCATAGCAGCCCAAATGGACTAAGACATAGAGCTTTGTCTACTCTTTCCCATTTTTAAAGATTTTCTCCATCCTCTGCAATATTAGGGAGACTTGGTTTGGAATCACAGTTGTAACCTCAGTAGATGTTTTTTTTTTTTTCTCAGTGCTTTAGGAAGCCAAGGGACAGGTTCATGGTCTGAGGTCCGGTAACTGAAACAAATGGCGCACACACAACAAAAGGATGTTTTAAAATACATTTCCACCAGAAGGAATAAAGCACGTAACCACGGCCAAGACAGAGATATAGGCAAGTGTCCACAAGGAGCAGAGCTGACGTCCTGGACAAAGTACTCCTGCTACTTGCTTCACAGGGTGTCCACCTCTTCTCAGTTCTGAACGCTCCCTATGTCTTCCCAGGAGTTCTCAATTTTGCATGAAACAGCCAGAATTTGCCTTTGTTACTTGCAATCAAGAACTCTGGGAAAGATGTTGTTCAAAGGCTGTAAAGATTTAGTTATGTGGGATGCATTTATTCTGGAGATCTAAGGCACAGCATGGCAATAATAGTTAATAATAATACTGTAACAATTGAAATTTGCTAAGAGAATAAATCTTAAATGTTCATACCACACACACACAACGCACAAGGTAACTGTGTGAGGTAGTAGATATTTTAATTAGTTTGATTATGGTAACCATTTCACCATGTATACATGTATTAAAATATCATGTTGTACATCTTAAATATATACAATTTTTATTTGTCAATTATACTTCAGTAAAGCCAGGGAGAACAAAGAACTCTGACTTTCAGAAGCAAAACTTTCAGGAAGCCTAAGGAAAGTAAAGAGAGGTGATAATAAACTGACAAAGCAGAGTGGTGGGACAATTTATTTTTGTTTTTGATAAGGAAAGGAAATTGTGTTTTAATATAACACAGGATGCTGGAGAGTCCTACCGCCTATGGTGATACAACAGCCTACGTGCAAAGCACTGGTGGAAGAATTAAGCCTTAAGTGGAGAAGCATTTGTAATACTGAGATTTAGACTGGAAAACAAAGGCCGCCTAGAGGGTAGGGTGGTTAATATTTAGGCTTTCCGGGGTGGGAGACTGAGGGAAATGTTGGTGGGTATTCTCATTTTCTGTGTGATGAGGTGAGAAATTGGATTTGGCTTGAGGAATGAGGAAACGTTTTGAAGAGACTATTTGCCAAAGGACTTTGCAAGCCTACAAAAATTATAGATAAAGACCTGTCGTGGGCCCAACTGCACACAATTATGTGTCACTTTTTTTTTTTTAACTATGTAGACATTTAACATTACATGGACAAAGGTAAGCTTTGAATACTGGCATCTGAAAATTTTTATGGATTTTTAAAATATTTTTTCATATTGTTCATGACAAAGTTATAGGTATGTTAATTACATCCCTCCCCATAATTCTAAATATCAAATTACTTTCATCTACTGCATAATCCAAAGGGCAATTTTTAAAGTATATTATATTAACTGCTGTGTCAAAGATTCTCTTTGAATTTCAGTCTGAGCATTGCTGTTTATTAGTGTTTTTTGTCTTTTAATTGGAGTAACACAGCTTCTCCCTCTACCAGCTCCCCCCACAGCTTCTCTTCCCACTTTTTTTTTTAAAGGAGAAATTAAGATTTTTCAAATTCTGTAACCGTATATCCCTTGATAAACTATTGCAGAGCAGTGATTTATTTATTCATTCTTTAAAGAGATTAGTGTTTATTCTGACAATGAATATTTCTTTAAACTAATATATACCTAGCAGTATACATTATCTAAATTTATTCCATGCAAAATGTAAGCAAATAGAGATTTTGTTGCATAATGAAATAAGCAATGCCTGAGGGCTTGAGTTTAGTAGATTATTTTGGCACTAAATCAATATTCAACTTAAGGCAAGGCATTTTCCCGCTTTTGGTAAATTTCCTAATCCATAAAATGGAGTAATAAGTCTGATTTGCCTTGGGGTTTTTATGAATATCTCCTAAAACTAGTTTATAAAACAATTTTAAATTATAATGTTGACTATCAAGTTGAAGGTGTTTAGAGGCTAAATTAACTAAAACCTTCAATAATCTATAACATAAACACTTGGTACTTAGGAGAAAAATATTATTGATACTTTTTTCTTTTTAATGTTATTATGTCATCAATGTTTTGAGCTATTGGGAATTAATGACTTAAGATCTTAAGACATTAGCCCAATTATTTAATATTTTAAAATAAGAAATAATAAATTCCCTGTACTTCTTTAAAGTAACCAGTTTAGTCAACATGCTTGAAAATAAGAATATTGGCCTTTTAAGGCCTGACTTAAGCTAAACCTAAAGAATCAGGAAAAAATAGATAATATTTGTGAGGCATTAAGATATATAGCATTATAATTTCATAAATTTAAAGGGGAAAATGTACTATGACATATTCCTACCTGATTGTAAATATTTACAAAGAAGTTTAAAATAGGTTTAAAAAATAACTTTACAAATCAATTTAAAAATTGTTAAAAATCTATCTGGTTCTTAAATGTTAAAATATCTAGGTTTTTGATTAAATAAATTTTAACTCCCTATATGTGATTCTTGGGGAGTTCTAGTGCTATATATGAACAAGTGTTATCCATAAATATAGATGCATTTAGATAAAAGTTATGACCTTCTTATTTTGATTTTGGAGTTACATGTTCTGCTACCTAATGTTTATACAATTAGTTATTTCAAATCCTGAATGTATCTTTGATCTATTTACTTTTATTCATCCCATTTGCCATAACTTTAAACCATATCTTAATGTTCTTTGTTAAATCCAGTGCCCCCTTATTCATTTCTCACACTATGGCTAGTATTGATCAAAAATAAAAGTCTGAGAATTATACTCCTCTGATTAAAATCATTAAATGTATAGTTCTATTTATTTTTAAGATAAAGAAAGTTGTGAAACATTGTTGCTCCCACTCTACACAAGACAAGAAGTTGGATAAACTAGAAAAGAGAGAGAGAGAGATAAAGAAAAGAAAAAGAAAAATCATAGATTTTTCAAAATCTTTCAGAGACTTAGAAACTTAAAATAAAATTCTAGTAAGAACAAACTTTCTCGGAAGAAAGACCTGTGATAACTTCGATCATGGCAGAATGAAAGAGTAAGAGTGATTCACGCTAGTTGGAGGTAAGGAGAAATTGAGAGTAATTTTAAGATGTTTGTAATGGATTCACGTGGCCTGGTATGACGTATTAGAATCCCAAAGACCTCCAACCTCAGGGTGTGTCTGCAGTGCCTGACTCTGTCCCACAGGCTTCACTGAGTGGAGAGGTAGAATAAGCCAAAAGCTGGAGTTGGTTCAGGAGAGACAAGAGAACTCTTTAAAGGGCATTCTGGGCCTTCAGCAAGTGCATCGCAATGACCCACCATGGTCTGGAAAGAAATGAAGATCCAGAAGAACTTTCCAACCCAAAAAACTACGGTCAAGCTATGAAGAAGATAAATTATTCCATACGTTGGAAAACTATAGCTTTGCTGAAAAGCATAAGAAATTTCTGAAGTTTAACTGATGCTAAAATTCCAGATTTCCTAAAGAAAATTCTTGATCTTATCTTCAAAATATTTGAATCTATTGGTATACTCTAGCTAGCCAAAGTTAAAGCAAATTCAAGACCCATTTTCAGTATATATTAGATTAACTCAGATCCATCCTAGCAGCCTGAAAGAAGAAAGAGCACACTTTCTTATATGGGTAAACATTATTTTCATTAAACTATGCCAGGAGTCAAGAAACTCTGGCTTGTGGTAAAGTTGTGGTATGACCTGTTGGCTAAGAATTATTTTTACTTAATTATGTGCTTAAAAACTAAAAATAATACCCACGAGACATCAAAATTACATAACATCAAAATTTTATTATATATAAATAATGTTTTATGGGAACACAGCCAGCCTTATTCATTTGCATATTATCTGTGGCTGCTTTTGTGGTACAATAGCAGCATTGAGTAACACTGACTGGGACCATGCGGCCTGCAAATCCTAAAGTACTTACTGTTTGGCCCTGTACAAAAATGTTCTCCAGCTACGGGTCTACGCTGTATATATATGTTTTATATATACACATATATATTATGTCTGTCATAAAAAAAGAAGTTCGGGACACGTTGAGAAGCAATAAAATGTGACCCTTGATAAGATGGAAAACAGTGAATGAGAACGTACCAAGAGAGCAAGAAAAGGTCCAGATGTTCCAGATAGTGTTTCTTTTCTTTTTCTTTTCTTTTTCTCCCCTTAGACAAAGACACAAAAATAACTCTGACCTACTTGAAAAAGTGAAAGGCCTTCATTACATAGGAAGCTTCATCAGGGAGAGATGGAAGTTATAAAAAAGAAACGAGAGAAAATGCTAAAGATGAAAAAGGCAATATCAGAAATGAAGAATTCACTAGGTGCAGCAAGATCATGCCAAAAAGAATGGAAACATTTGGTGAACGATAAAGAGAAATTATCTGAACTAAATCCCCTTTAGAAAAACAGAGAGAGAAATGAAGTGAGACAGCACTGGACATCTGTAGGACAGTGTCAGCCTGCTGTCATGCGATTGGAGGCTGACAAAGAGAAGAGACAGGGAGTGGGGCATTAAAAATATCTGAAATGATACTGGCTGAGAATTTTCCAAAATTGATGAAAATATTAACCTATTTATTCATAAAACTCAATGAACCTAAAGCAGAATAAATACGAAGAAAACTGTACCTAGACACATTATGTTTAAACTGCTGAGAATGCAGAAAAAGAGAAAATATTTAAAGCAGCCATAGATAATAGGCATACTACACACATAAAGACCAGCGGGAAGAGTGCTGGCTAGCTGCTCTGCAGAAATGGCGGAGGCCAGAAGGCAGAGATCTCTAATGTGCTAAATGGGGAGGAAAAAAATCCCTGTCACTCTGAAAGATAAGCACCCAACAGAAGCAGCAAAAGGGTTGCTCTCTCTGTTCTCTTTCCACCAGGGCCTCCCATGCACAAAGCAATCAGACGGCAGTTGGCAAGAGAGCTTGGGAAGTACAGTTTTGGGATACCAGCCTCACTAAAGCAAAGCAGATCACGGAGGAGAGGAGACGACTCCTGAGAGGACATGGGCGAATAGCTGGAATTGGTGCCGGTCTGGGCCAGCTCGGTGGGGGGTGATCCTCTACTTACTCCCCTCATGCCTTTGCTCGGTGTCTGGCGAGTGGCAGCCGAATGACACTTTGTTTCATCGTGTGGTTGTCCTAGCTGCTTTCTGTTTAAAAATTTCCATTTTTGGAAGACATGCCTCACTCTAGCTTCTAGCAGTTACATGGATGTTTGTCTAAGCGTCTTACCTTACTTCCAGAGTCAGTTAGCCAGGCTTGCGGACAATAGTAGGGGTCCTAGACGTCCAACTCCACTTAACTGCGAGTTGACTGTGTGCTGAGTGTGATCACCATAGAAATAGCTCATGAATAGAGGCCAAGTTAGTTTATTTTATCTAACAACATGCTACATACACATTCATATGCAGTGCGTAATTGTTATATTTTCGTCATACACAGAACATTAGAACATAAATTTTGTTCAAGGCTTTGAAAAAGAAGCAGAGCAAAACCTTTTGATGTTAATCATATTTGTTGGAGCCTCTAAATATATTAACACCATTTATTTTTCTTGTTAAAATATACTCTACCTGCTATTTCAAAAGCTGTTCTCAAAGATTTAAAAGAAGGAATAATTGGCCTGTGCTATTATAAGTATGCTAGAAGAATAAGAGTGAAAGAGTCCGCAAATGGAATCAAACCAAAGAAAGAAAGTTGCATGGAATAGCCCCAGCTCGTTTACAGTCTGCCCCACATTCAATGAATCTATGTAATTTTTTTCCAGAAGAAAAGTGGCCATCAGAGTTTAGGATTTAGAGGTTGAAAAATTGACCTGGCAATTTCAAATCCTAAATCTAAAATGATATCTGTGTAATAGCAATTTGAGCAGGTGTTACATCTGACAAATGTTACAAATAAATGCCAGATGTAAGACTATTTTAACCCTATGTTCAACAGATCCTCAGTGTTACATAATTACTTGTTTTGAAAGCCATTCTTATTGCAACAATCATTTGACAGTTACATTAATTTGTCCCAGAACCTATTCTAAAAACTTTTCATAAGGTAAACCATTTAGTCACATCATGAGGTAATAAACTCTATTTTGTAAATCAATGAAGTGAGATTTACAAATATTTGACTTTACTTGAATCTATAATCTATATGTAGTTGATCTAAATTCAATTATGGATTATGTAAAATACCAGAACAAATGTCAGAAGTAGACATAAAGAAACAAATTTCATCTAAAAATTGATCCAATTTCTATTTTTAGTGTTTAGATAAGGCGTAGCTTAAAATAAAAATAGTGAATTTAACAGATCACAGGAAAAGAAGACAGAATACATCAACGCAGGTCTTCATCTGCCATTTTCCAAGTTTTTGACCTTAGAAGATGCTTATTATTTGAAAACTGGTGATAATAAAATTGTCCTGTTTACCTTCCAAAGTTGTTTCGAAGTCAAATTTTATATTAGATGGGAAAATACAAAGAAAACTGTCATTATTTTTTAAAAAAATTATTACTTTTATATCTATTAATTTAGATGTCAATCTAGACATATAATTGTTTAGTTCTTTAAGAATTAGACAAAATTTTGACTTTGAGAAATGTGATTTTTTTCTTTTTCTCCTCAATAATTAAAAATAATCCAATTGAAAGAAAACATTTTTCTAAGCTTATGTTTGTTGTTGAGACAAAGACACAAAATCAACACATATTGGACACATTTAATGACCATTAACTTCATGAGCAGTGATACTATTCACTACTCAAACACTTCATTCATGCAAAGCATCAGGTCAAGGGTATATATTTAATATTGGTTGATTCACATCCTTTGAAAAAACTAAATATTTTTGTTTAATATTTGAATATTATTTTGGTGCTGAGCATTTGAATTTTTTAACTAAATTATTTGTTCTCTTATCTTCCCAATTTCAGTGGTTTGTTTACTAGGGGTTAGTTATAGTCTAATTTTCATATAAAAGAAGTTACTAATATATACACGTGGGAATAATGAAAGTATGTTAATGACTCCCTTCACTTTCAAAAATAATAGGTTGATGCATTCAACTGATTACTTATTATCCTTAGAAATAACATAGAAAAATCAAGTCAGAATTATTTGTAACAACAAAACAGAACTACTTGAATGAAATATAAATTATGCATTTGACATAAACAGCAGGAGGGTTAAATTTTGAATTTAAATAAAAATGTAGTACTTTAGCTTTATATCCCCATGAAATTAGAAAATTGAGAAGGAACAGTCTGCTATTCAGCTGCTGTATTTCAGTATCGGATGTGTATAGTGCTTGGTGAGACATTGGAATATCTTCATGATGGTCTCCCTGAGTGTTTTCCTCTTCCCCATCCCGGGCTACCCTAGCCATGCAGATTTTTCTAGGTGCCGCCAGGCCCCTCCCTACCATCAAACAATAAAGAATTGAGACCTGTCCTGGCAGTGGTTTCCCCCAGACTCTTCCTCTAGACCAGCCGCCATTTGTTTTGGCTGATTACTGCTTCTTAAATATTGTGAATGTCACCCTGTACATAAAGACTGTTCAGATGATTTTGTAAAAGTCCATTTGCAGGCATTCTCCCGTTCTGCTTACAACCAAAGTGAACTAAAGCAACTTGAAATAGAGCACAAAACTTTAATTACCTGAAACGAGATAAGGGCTTATATTTTCTGAAGAACATCATCCCTAGTTTCTCCACTTGTGGTTGCACTATACATTTCTACTTCATGATTGTTCTTTCAAAACAAATCCTAATGCATTTTAATTTGTAAATACAAACATGGAAGACTTTATTTAAATTATGGAAAATGAATCATTTTGATTATATGTACTTTTAAAAATTATATAGAAATATATGTGATGGAACAGTTTTGATTAAACAGAAATGTTAAATTTGTATAACATAAAAACTTGATAAAAATTTACAGGACACATTAAAGACTAGGAAAATATTTGCAACACTATGTGGAAAAGAGCAAACACCCAACATAAAACAATGTAAAAAATAAGGAATATTAAAGCTTAAAAGATAGGTAACAGTTTTAAAATTTTATATTGAAAAATAGAAATATATGTGATTAATAAATTCATGGAAATTTGCACAATTTCACTAGCAATCAAAAACATACCTAATCAAATTAATCTACAGTTTGTGTATTTTAAATTAGCAATTAATGCAAGTCATGGAGAAGTTGAAGTAGCCAGCTTTTGAAAAGAGAGTAGAGAAATATTTCACTCGATGTTGTTGGGAGTGCAAATTAACTCAAGTATACTAGTTGTCATATCATAAGTAAACCCACTTTAGTTATTGACTAAGATAAAATTTAGTTTTTCACCAAGCCAAACAACTGCTGGGAACTTATCCCAATGATATATGCAATATACTATGTACATGGAGTTTAATCACCACAATCATAGTTTATTCATATTATAAGTGATTTGAGAAAATCTATTCATACATAGAGGGCTGGTTAAATCAATCATTATAAATATTTATAGGAGATAATTAAGCAGCTGTTAAATGATTATGACACTCTATATTTAATGATTTGGAAAGATACCAATTATATATGTTGATAAAATTACCTCATGCATAGTATGTTTTCATTTTATAAATACAGTCATGCATTGCTTAACGATGTGGACACGTTCTGAGAAATGCACTGTTAGACTAGTTTGTCATCGTGTGAACATCACAGAGTGTACTTACCAAACCTAGATGGTATAGCCTACTACACACCTATGCCTTATTGTATAGCCTCTTGCTCCTAGGCTACAAACCTGTGCAGTATGGTACTGTGCTGAATACTACAGGCAATGGCAACACAAGTATTTGTGTATTTAAACATAGAAAAGGTTCAATAAAAATGCATTATTACAATTTTATGGGACCACTGTAATATATGGGGTCCATCATTGACTGAAGTGTAGTTATATGACACATGTTTGTATACACACACACAAACACACACACAGTGAGAATTGTGTTACTACATTAAAATGTGATTTGAGATGCTGTTTACTTTCTTTGTTTTACTTCTTTGTATTGCTTGAGTTTCTTTTTATGTTGTGGTAGCTTACTTGTACAATCAAGAAAAAGGACTATTTTCAATACCAAAAAATACTGAAAGAATAAATTTTTGGATTTACATGACAGATGATATGATAGTTTCTATCGTATTTCAGGTAGTACTTTCAAATAAAGGGCCATGGAACAATACAAATTATATGGTATTTCCTAGAAAAAGTAATAAAAGATAAAGCTTGTTAGAAAGATTCAATATTTGAAGTGGTAGAACTCAATTAGAAGTGTAAAGAGAAACTTTAATCAAAAGAAAATAAATTGAAAGAATGTTGTCAATATCTGAGACTAACCTATGTGTATTCTCAGAAGTATAATAAAAGTTCACATGGAAGCTTGAAAATCAGACAAAGAGCTTGGTAAATTGTTCAAAGTGAAGAATATCAGGTACTTGATTAGGTTTTTCAATGGAAACTTGATTACAGAAAAAGTCTGAATAGAAAGACAAGTGTCATTTGAATAGAAAGAAAAGCGTGTGTGTGTGTACACATATGTGTGTATATAGATATATATATATGTATATTTTGAGATTTTCTCCCCTATTAAATGTCATTCAATTAGTAAAAATGGCAACACAAAAGTTTATGGCCATTGTCATTCTCCCCTGCTTTCCCCTGCTGGGGTCGGGCTGGCCTTCTCACTGTACTTGAGCACGTGGACGATTCTCCAGCCCCAGTATTCAGCACTGGTGCCCCTTCTGCAGGAGCACGGCTGAGAAACCTATGTGTCTTTTGGATATCATGCAAACTCTAACCTGCCTAGAAAAGTTTTCCCTGACTCCTCTGTGTTACAATTCCCAACCAGTTCTCTTATTCACATCATCTTGATTTTCTCCATCATAGTATTTATCACCATCTTAAATTACCTTACTATTCTGTATATTTAATTTTTATATTCTCTTTACAGCAGGATTTGAACTTCAAAAGACATTGAATCTTATTAGTTTTGCTTATTGTGTATTTCTAGCACCTAAAAGAAGGCCTGGTAAATGAAAAGCATCAATGCATATTAAATAAATGGAAATCTAAATATGTTGAGATTCACTTGAAATTCAGTAAGCCAAAAACTGAGCTATAAGTCACCTTACGTATCCTCTTGTCTTTGGAGAGTGTTGCAGAAGGATGAGGTAGACATTAGATGAATCTCTATAGCTACTCTGGAGTTGTTTGATAGCCAGATATATTAAAAAGACTTGGAAAATCACTTCTTTATAAAGAAAATACGATTTCTGTTAATTGTACCATATTTACGCTAAAGAAACTTTGTCATCAAGGGAGTAAGATGAAGAAAGAGAGATGCAAGGAATTAAGACATACACAAAAGAACAGTTGACCACATGGAAATAAAAACAAGAAAAGAGTGAGCGGTGACAGTTAACTTAAATTAGGGGAAGATTACATCAGGGTGGGAGGATTAATGAAGATGAAGTAGTAGAAGGAGTGAACATACGGTTGGAGACGGTGCTTAGTGTGAGATGCTTGCAGCTGGGTTAAAGGAAGTTTTGCATTTATTGATAACAAGATAGGGAAGGACAAAAAACATGAGTAACTTCGGCAGATGGAAAGACAAGTTTATTGGAGCAATGGATTTAAAAAACCTGAGAGGTCAGAGTACTGGAAGGATCATGTAGAGGATACTTCAGTGATCAAAAATTAAGATATGAGTAATGTTCGAGAGAGTAACAATGACTCAGGAACTAAAACTTTCAAGCTACATGGGAGATGGTCTGTGAGTTTGTAAATGACTGGACAATACCTCTTCCTTGGCAGATAGATGGATACCTATCTGGAGATGATGATAGAGGTCAAAAAAGTAAACAGAAAAGATTCAAGGAAAGTCTTTGTTAGAGACAGACAACAAAGTGAAGGTAAAATTGAAAGAGGAGATTATAAGGACATTTTCAGATGGATAATCATGAGTGATTTCTGATTTAGAAACAAATGAGATACAGGGACAGAATTAGAGATGCGCAGAACTCTGTGGGAATAGACTTCGGGGGGTGAGGGACGGCTGCAGAGTCGGGGGCCCTTTCATGCTGCCATTACCCTGGTTACAGGCAGCCGTGAGATTTGTTTCTGGGGATCCCAAGGCACATATGGCAAGGTGACAAGCTTTTAGAACATAGGCAGGGAGGAGATCAAGGGCTTCCTTTTCACGATGGTCTATGGAGAAGTGGAATTTTGCTCTGACAATTTGAAGATAATTAAAAATTTTCTTAGGCACACCTAAATTATGAGATAAAAGATACAAACAAATATTTTTCCTTTATAAAACCTTCCAATATTGAATTACTAAGTATTTAACTGTAATATAAATTCAAATGATAGTACAATCAAAATAATTTATATACAGAGTTAATATGCATTTTATTAAAAAGCACAAATAGTACTCACAATTCAAAATGAAACAGCATTTAAAATAGCAACACAAATATAAGACATATTTTAACAACTTTATTGAGATATAATTCACAGACCATGCAATTTTTCCATCTGAAGTGTATAATTTATGGCTTCTTTCACTTAGAATAAAAGTCTCAAGGTTTATGCGTGCTGTACCACGTGTCAGTACTTCATGCCTTTTTAATTGCCACATAATATTCCCCTTTACAGATATGCCTCATTTTATTTACTGATTCATCAGTTGATGGGCATTTGAATTGTTTTCACAGTTTGGTTACAATAGTCATAATGCTGTCATGAACATCTGTGTACAACATTTTGTGTGAATATGTTTTCATTTCTCTTTGGTGTATCCCTAGGAATCAAAATGTTTTATCATATGGCCAATTCTATGTTTAACCATAGAGAAAATCCCAGATGTTTTTCCATAGTTATGCATTTATGATGTACTTATTATTCACTTGTTCATCCTCTTTGGAGAAGTACCTATCTAGTTTCTCTGGCTATTTTTATTTTTTATTACAGTAATTTTTTAAAAATAGAGCTATAGTGGTTCTTTATATATTCTAGAAGTTCCTTATCAGATATATAATTTGCAAAAATTTTCTACTGTTCTATGTCGTGACTTTTCACTATCTTTGTGGTGCCTTTTCAAACAAAAAGTTTTAATTTTAATGATGTGCAGTTTATTTTTTCTTTTGTTGCTTATGCCTTTGATTTCTTGTCTAATAAACCACTGTTTAATCCAAGATCACAATTATATACACTTACATTTTCTTGTGAGAGTTTTACACTTTTGGCTCTTATGTTTAGGTTGTTGATTCATTTGAGGTGAATTTTTTGTATCTGGTGTGAAGTAAAGGTGCAATTTTATTCTTTTGCATGTGATGTCCAATTATCCAGAACAACTTGTTGAAAAGACTGTTCTTTCACCATTTAAATTTCTTGGCACAAGAAACAATGTTTTTAAATATGTATATATGTCTTAAAATATGCTTAAAAACTTTGTAGAGAACATTGTGAAACTTAAAACATTAGATACTATTTTATATGTTAATATGCCATATAAAAGGAGGAGTCAGTGTCATCAAGACATCAACTTTCCCCAAATTGTTCTATATGTTCAACAGTATTATAATCAAAATTTCAAGATATATTTTTTTTTCAAGAAAATGGCCTGGCTCTCTTGAAAATATTTTCAACAAATTTGTCTAACTTTAATATAGATGAGCAAGGAATAAGAAGCAAGATCTGAGAGGAATTAGAAGAAAGAGGGAATACTTGTACTGTCAGATACTAATTATTATTACATTATAGGGATTGATGATATTTGTATATGGATAGGTATATTAATAAATGGAATAGAGTAGAAATCATTGAAACTGATCTACATCTCCATGGAATCAACTATGTCACAATGGTGGCATCATAGGTCATTAAAAAACTAAATAGGCCGGGCGCGGTGGCTCACGCCTGTAATCCTAGCCCTCTGGGAGACCGAGGTGGGTGGATCGTTCGAGGTCAGGAGTTCGAGACCAGCCTGAGGGAGACCCCGTCTCTACTAAAAATAGAAAGAAATTATCTGGACAACTAAAAATATATATAGAAAAAATTAGCCGGGCATGGTGGTGCATGCCTATAGTGCCAGCTACTTGGGAGGCTGAGGCAGGAGGATTGCTTAAGCCCAGGAGTTTGAGGTTGCTGTGAGCTAGGCTGACGCCACCGCACTCACTCTAGCCTGGGCAACAAAGTGAGACTCTGTCTCAAAAAAAAAAAAAAACAAAAACAAAAAAAAAAACTAAATAACTACTTTAAAAACACTACTTAAATAGCAATACCAAAAATGAATACTGTTATACATATAAAAATATAATAAGATAATATTCTCAAACTATTAACACATAAAAAATCAATTTCCTATTGATTAAACAGTTAAATTGAAAGGATAAATCTTTAAAGTTATTACAAAATGATACAAGACAATATCTAAATGAATTAAGGTTGGGTTAGATTTATTAAATAAGACAGAAAAGTGCTAACCATAAAAGGATAGAAATTTCAATTCAAACATACTAAAAATTATTGACATCTTTTCATCAAAAGACACCCCAAGAAAATCAAATAGAAGTTGAAATTGGAGGAGTACATTTTATAATCTATATAGCTGATGAATAATTAGTATTCAAACTATACAAAAAGATATGCATCAATAGGAAAAAGAAAATCAAATATGAAATGTGAGATGTGTCGAGATTCCTCATAATCAGAAATGTATCAAATAAGACAAATGTGAAAATAAGACAAATAAGACACAATGCAAAAACATTTCTATAACCACAATTTTGCAAAAATTAAGAATTCTTAAACTACCAATTGTTGGTAAGGATATATATCAATGGAAACTCTTAGACATTGTTGAAGTGTATGTTTGTATATTGAATTTAGAAAATAATTGGGGACTATTTTTAAAAACTGTATATCCTACTAACAAGCAATGTAATCCTATTACAATAGGGAAAGCTTTGACACATGCAAGAAAATTACCAACAGCATTGTTTGTAATAGCAAATAAATTGGAAACAGATAGCCAGCAACAGGAGAATACATGTTGATATATCCAAGGAAGGGAATATCTTACAGAAGCAAAAATAAAATTAATTATAGTTGAAAGATGCACGAACGAATCTCAGAGACATAATATTGAATGCAAAAGGGAAGTTTCTCAAAATTCTATACATTGTAAAACTATTTTGATAAAATTCAATTACAAAAAAGTGCACATAAATAATAAAACTATTTTCCAAAGATAAGACAATAATAAACATGAAAGTCAGGATAGTGTTGGCCTCAGAGGAAAATCAGGTAGCAGAAAAATGCATAGACTGCATATTGGTGGATGCAAACTTATTGTGAATGTTTTACGTTGCATATTGGATACATAAATGTTCATGACATTATTGTGCTGTATTATTTTAAGTATAAATATATTCACTAAAGTATAATTACTATTCCTGTCCTTTATCCTTTGAATTGTTTATATTTCCCTTAGGTAGCTGGGATGGGGAACTTTGAGATTATAATCAAATATAATGATTATAATAATAAAATTACAACTGTCAAAGTGTTTATCTTTGAATTAGAATCCACTTATTGGCATGTTAATTGTTTTTGATTTAGTGTCTAGGGGGTAATGGGGTAGTGGAGAGATCTATTTATATAGATTAATTTCGGATCCTTTGAGAGATCTAGGCTTCATTTCCTAGAGTTGATGGTTTCTGCCTCACAAAACCTCTGCTAACACTGAGTAAATATTTGTCAAGTACTGATAATACAAATGTTATTTAAATCAATTCTTAATCATTTTTCCAACCTATGGAATTCACATTTATGAGTTTCCTCTTGAGATTTTAAAGATAATATCTTTCACATCATTCATTTTATTAAAGATTCTTTAGCTTCTAACCTAGAGCAGAGCTGATCTTCCCTTATGGATGGTCCTTCATCTATTTGATTACACAGAAAATTGGGCCCTGTTGATGATAATTTTGACTATCAATACAAAACATAAACAAGACACTCATCACCGGAAACAATAAAAGAAAATGCAATACACACAGAGAAGAGACCTCTCTTTTAGCGTTCACAGCATTTATTCTAGTGTTCTCCAAACATCAGCCCAACCATGTGATTGCATCGGTGCAAAGGTTCTCAGTAAAATGGAATAAGCAATGAACTAATCATAAAAAGAATAGCAATAAAACAACAGAAACATATGTCAAATTAGAAAGCCAAAAATGCAATGCCAGAGTTAAGGCTTTTTTCTCTGACTTACTTTTTACTTAAGAGTGTGTGTGTGTGTAATATGTGTATATTATCTACATGTCTATATCTCTATGGTGACATAAAATATGTGTTTACATGTATATAGGCATTATAAACCATATACATTTTTCAAGGTTTGGACCATTTAAGGCATAAGCCAAATGTTGAAATTGTGAGACTAATCTTTATCCTGGCAGCTACAAAGCCTATTTACCCATTTCCAGAATATTATAGAGTCTGGCACTTTGAAGGAGAATCATATAGCTTCCATAGCTATCTATTGAATATATATTTTTCTTTCAGGAACTATAAGACTTTGAATATGCCATGATGACAAAGATGGGCTCCTGTTTTTGAGGAGCTTAGAGTTTCATAAGTTAGAGTTAATTGAGTAAGCACAAATTCTGCTTTCTTCAGAATGCTTTTAAATTCATTACATTTCCTCTATAGTTGGTGCTTCCGACTAATTTCATCTTCCTTGTATGGTGAAACCTGAAATTAACCCCAGTTTTGTTGTAGATTATCGCTTAGTGTAATAGTGCACCTTTACATATGATGCAATTTGGTGATATTTTACCTCTTGTCCCTCTTTTTATAACACTAAATATCAGCTTTTCTACATTTTATAGCTCATCATCCACATAGAGACCAAAGTAACCTTTCAATTATAAGCTCTTTCTCTGCCACATAACCTATATTTATTTTTTTTTATAAAATCTAAATTTCTTCTCCTCATTAAAAAAATAAAACCTTTCAGCATTAGCTTTCCCTTTAATTCACACCAAAATTCACTTTCTATTACTGCACTTTTGTAAATCATTCCTGACTCCATTGCCCCCATCTATGAGAAGGTGGGTTGTTTTGGAAGTTAAAACAATTATACATTTCCAAAAATATTGCAATAATTTTTGCCTTAACTGAGTTTTCTCTGATTAGCTTAATTATTTTCCTTCTCTTTCTCTTTAGCCATTATATATTCATTTTAATTCTACTATTTTGGATTTATTTTCTCATGTTCTGGCTACTGTACATATTTGATTCAAAACGAAAATAAATTATTGCCTATTTGTGCGTTATAAAACATATCCCAAAGGAGAGACTGTCACTTCAAATCTTGCCTTTGCAGTCAAGCTCTCTAACCTCTGTCCCAGTAATAGTTCACCTGGAGTCTCAGGGAAGTGAGGCGTCATTACAATACGCCTGCACCCCAGGATCTGGAGTTAGGCCAGCGTGGTGCATAGAACAGCATCCACAATCCCCACCTCCTGTTCATGCTCTTGCGCCGTCTCCTCCCTTTGAATATGGGCGGGACCTGCAACATGTTTCTAACCAGTAGAATATGGTAAAGAAGATTATGTGTATGTAACTATGTTCCATACAGTCGTAATCCATTTGCTAGGAAATTATCTTTCACTTGCTAGCTTTGAAGAAGCAAAGCTGCCATGTGGCCAAAGAGACCTCCGACCAACAGCCATCAAGAAACTGAGGACCTCAGTCACGCAGGCTGCAAGCAACTGAATGCCACCTGTAACCACACGTGCTGGAAAGCCCATCTTTTCCCAGTGGAGCCTCAGATAAGACCAGAGCTCTAGTCAACACTTACAGCTTTGTAAACCCACAGAGAACCCTGTTAAGGGATGGCCAGACTTCTGACCCAGAACAACTGTGAGATAATAAATATGTGTTGTTTTAAGAAACTAAGTTTGTGGTAATATTGTTATGCAGTACTAGGATGCTCATACTGCCTGGCTGTGAATTCCAGCTTGCCTACTGTTAATGTCTACCGGTATCATTTTATGGATGAAATTGTGCCCCTATAAAAAATATATATATATATATAAATTCTTACCTTACGATTTACTGTGTAGAATAAATTAATTTAACATATAGAATTTTCTTATGTATTGCATGGCAAATGGTAAATGCTGAACAGATACTAGCAAATTTTTCACTTTCCCTCTTCCTCTTTTAACTCCTCATAGATATGTGTGCCTTAAGAATTAATAGCACATGTTCCCCAGCCGAATCATATGTGAGAAACCCATGTGGCTAATAAAATAAACAGCACAATAGGATTGATTTTGAAAGTTGCCTATATCATCCTTGGTAATCTCTGTATTTTTTTTGTATATAACAATGACAATCAAAACCATACAGGGCTCACATTGAAAAATGATGATCAAATTCAAGATATCCATGCATCTAAAATTATTATACTTTCATAATATTTATTTATATTAAGTAATATTTTAGAGTTGTTGATTTTTTATTTTGGCCAAAGCTAGAATATACTTTTAAAAAAATTTAGGTCTTTTTAATTTAGTTCCACATTTTAGAGAGTTGGCAAATCCAAGTAGAGATGACCAAAGGACTTAACTTATTTGTCTTAGGAGGACACTATGAATTTTTGAATCTTAACCTGCTGATGAGGACAGTTACTGGGAATTACAGGAACACATGATAGACATTTATTCAGAGCTTTCTCATCATCAAGCTGGGGAACAACTTAGCAACACTCTAGTCAAGTCAATTGGCATCCTCCCAAATGCCCACAGGTATAATCTATTTCTGGTATTATGTGAATATCACTGCAATTGCTAGGCTAAAAGTAATTACAAAAGGATGAATTTTTAATATTGAAGATCAAATAATAGAAGAATATTTTACCTGTTAAATTAGATGGTTCATAAATGAATTTTCTGTTATAGGACATTATTATCATATAAGATTTAAACCACAATTTTTTCCCAGGTTTGCATGTTGTACTTAAAGTTTAATTTAATTGAAATTTATTGTCATATGTCATATATCAGTGAACTTTCTGATTATAGAATTATTTTTCTTTAAATTTATAAATATAAGAATTCCTTTTGCTAGTGATATTTCTATTTTAGAACTGATTCAATAGTTGATTGAATCTAAAATTACACTGTAGGAAGTCAGAAATAAAATTATTAATTTCTTCATCTCAGTTCTGATCTCTGTTGAGTAAACTATATGTTTATAAAATATTCTAAGTTTGTTTAGTCATTTTTACAAAAATAGTTTGACTATGTTTATTTATGGCAATTGAGGAACATAACAATAAATTTTAGTATAATATTCTCCCCTATAAATTAGAAAGATAAATAAATTATATTTTATAAATCTATAAAGATAAATGTATTTATAAAAATTAGTCATAACATATATTAAACTATTTTTAACAAGACAAGGCTAATAATTTCAATTATATAATTTTTAGCTTATTGAATATAAGCTAATTTTATCTGATTATTTCCAACATTGACTGTATGATATATTTGGTTTAATAAAGGTATTAGGCAAACAGTAATTAGAGTGTATATTTCAGTGATTTGTTTACCATCTAAAAATACAATACACTCTGATAATAGTTATTTCTTTTATAAGACTTTAGCAAATCTTTTTTACATATTAGATTATTGTACTTAAATATTTATTAATTGTAAACTCAGTTCCTAAATGCTACAGTATAACATGTAATTATATGATAGAGTTGTCAACAAACTTAAATAAAAATTTGACACTCCTGAATAAATAGTTTTCCTTTTTAAAATAAGGGTATTAACCTAAATTTTTTATATTATGACACTGAGGAAAAATCAACAAAATCAAGTACTGTATGTATACACCACATGCACACATACACATATAAGTGTGTGTGCGTATGTATAGAGAGAGAAAAAGGAAGTTATTTTCATAATAAAAATATGAATACTTCAACAATATTTGTTTTGTAGTGGAAAAATAAATGCATCCTTGAAAAACAATCAAGATTTAATGAAAAAACTAGTTTGTAGACTTTGCTTTTGAAAACATGATAATGTGCATAACAATGAAAGTAAATGGCTATTTTTATTGGTGTTGTCATTTAACTGATTTAGTAAATATGTAGTCTTTTTTAACTTTTCTCATAAATCAAATAACCCAATATATTCAAATGATCTGGTGATAAGAGTCAAGGAGTAATACCCTTATTCTGGAATTAAGTTCTGCTATCCAAAAGTAGAGATTTTTCATAGAGCATCTTTTCACAATTTATGTATGTCTCAAGTTTGAAATAGAAGTATTATACCTCTGAAAGTTGTCATAGTATGTCATCTTCATGTTTTATGTTACATGCTGTTGGGCTATGGCTTTATTTTTGGATATTTTGTTTTGTTTTTGTTTGAAGCTAATAGTCATGGAAAAATGGAAATGTGTCTTATTTCCTTATTTTCTGCCTGGAAATAATAGTGAAATTAAATATGTATTAACTAATAAAGCTAAAATAAATGAGGAATGAATCAAGCTCAAATATAGGAAAGGTGGGTTCTAAAGAAGTTCATAAAATGTGGAAAAAAAATTCATACGTATTCCCAAATTTTCAAAAATCTCTTTTATAAGTACTTACCAACCAATGTAAATTGAAGACTCTATTCACATCAATTCACTATAGTCTCTTTATCTGTTCTGTTATTTCAATTTCAATTTTTGAAACTGGAGAGACTTCCAGAATCTTAGAACACAATAAATTGGCATTTTAAAAATATTTAAATTTGAGGAGTATGAAAAATACAAATAACTATGTAAATTATCTGATTTTGATTTTAAGTAATATCTGCAGAAATATGTCATTAAATAAATTCCTTGGTTTAAAGTTCACTATTTGTAATAACAGAGTGAAGGTCATTGTCAGTCTGTCTTTATATAGATGTTTTCAAAAATATTGATAATACACTGATTTTGATAGTAAAGGCAATGATGATTTATACTCATTTTATGCTCTTTTTAAAAAATTCTGTCAATGCACGATCTTTGCATTTTGCTTACCAATTAATGTCTAGTATATCATTGATTTGATTGATAGATGTTTACTTAATAGAAATAATAGAAAACAGAAAACTGTCTTAATAGAAATAATTGTCCACTTTAACTGTTTAATAGAAAAAACATAAAATGAATAATTATTTAAAATATTAGTTTAATATAATTTTTAAACAATACATACAAAATAATATGAATATAAGAAAGCAACTATCAACTTAAGAAGATACAGTATTATGAAGAGGACCTAAAATATCATTAAAGCTCGTGAGATGACATAAGCTAAATCATGTAAAATTACTAGTTATCAGGACTGTCAACTGTTTCACACATTTTTGTTGTCAAATTTCTTTATGTGACAGGTACATAATTTTATGAATAAAATGCTATAAACATTTGCATCTAGCATGCTATAAAAACAACATAAATTCACCTCCAGCTATTTTTGGTATTCAGCAAAGCAAGTATCAGTGACTTAAATATGAGTTGGAATTCTATACATCACTAAAGCAGTGAAGCACTCAATAAATTCAAAATGCAAAATATCAGCTGATACCTATTCTGGTCTTTTATTGGGATGCTTGCCTTTTCTAGAGCACTTTCAGGTATCATAATAATAAATATAGAATCTCATAGCATTATTACGAGGAGCAGAGTTTATTTACAAGAATATTTCAGAAGGTGCATTTGCGATGAAATTTTATTCTGAACATCTGTGTTCTTGTAAATTGCTATGCTGTTGGACTTTATATTCATTTATCAATTTCCATAAATATGTTTGCATCTAGTTTCATCATTTACTTCTCTATGATTAACCCCTTACAGTTACCTAGAATGAATTGTGTTTCCTCTATAAATCACTCTATGTTTTCCCCATAGGCTTACTAAGAGCAAGGCTCTATGTCCGACTCTGACAAAGATGGCCACTGACTTCAAGGAGTGTATGTTTCCACGTAGAAATAAAACATGACTCTCACAAACATCTATACTAAAAGAAATGGTGTTGTATCTCTCATAAGTAAATGGAATGTCTGATAGTAGGCAGGCAAATGTAATGCTTCTCTAGGAATTCTCTAGAAATGGGCATCTGGATCACTGTGATTGGATTCTAAGGGCAGGTCAATACCCTTTTGTCTTTTGGTTGGGGTAGTGAAAACACAAAAGAGTCAATAGAGAAGCCACATTTATTCCACATATAGAAAAGATTTTTTCCCCTCAACTGAGTGCATCTCATGATTTCATAATAAATGGGGAAGACATATAGTATTTTAAAAAACTGTTAGAACAATTTTGTGAAGTTAACATTAAAGGGCGTAATTTGAAAAGGGCATGGAATTAAACGATGAGTTAATGCAGTTTCATGACGACAGATGGCATGCGGAATCAGTGCAGACTGTAATTGTGTCTAATAACAGACCACCACAACTAGAGTTGAACTTGTCAGATCCTCACAGGAAAAACAGATGTTTTGTTGGTTTCATAATCCCAGCCTATTATACATTTGGAACAGCTATAGCTAATGGCTTTTTATTCATGTTCTTTCTTTGACATCCAAATAGGGTATTTTTTGCTTATACAGCAAAGACATAGATGGAATGCAGAAAAATAGCATGAGTTGATTGGCTTACTCTTGTAACCAAAAGATATTTTGCTTTTAGATCTATAATAACTATAAATTCTAAAGTATTAAATGTTGGCAATATGCCCAATTAAATATTGGTGTTTATGTGCAGTTGGAAATAAATGATTTGCATATTTTTTGACTATGTATAATTTGTTCCAACATGTCATGTGAAGTAATTTTTAGTTTCTTTTTACATTCCACAATACAAATATTTAGTAATTTCTATGTATCTCAATCCTTCCCTGTACTATAAGATATACACAACAATACAAGTATGCAAGTATTTTTCAGTATTATAATTTAGTTGGAGCATCAGTGTAATAATATGGTTGAATATTAAACATTTTCCTAAGTACTGTGTAAGCATATGATTTATCATGATCTATATGAATCCAGTAGGATCACATATAATATAGGAGACAATAAAGTGACACAATTACGTGTGAAGGCAGTAAATGTGGGAGATCAGGAAGAGAGGAAATCATGATGAGTTGGAAGAATATGCTTGGGAATGAAGAAATATATTGAGATGGATGATTGCTATGGGTTGAATTATGGTATCTGCTCCAAAATTCATGTTGAAACTTAATCTCCAATGCAACAATATTAACAGGTGTGGCCTTTGGTAGGTGATTAAGTCATGAGGGTTTCACACTCCCGAATGGGACTAACACCCTTATAAAAGGGCTTGAGGTTGAAGGGAGCTCTCTTGCCCTCCATCTCTTTCTCCATGTGGGGACACAGCATCTGTCCCTTCTGGATGATGCAGCAACAAGGCACCACTGTGGAAGCAGAGACTGGACCGTCACTGGAGACCAGTCCTTGATCTTGGATTTTCCAGTCTCCAGAACTGTGAGAAATAAATTTCTGTTCTTTATAAGTTACCCAGCCGGTAGTATTTTGTTATAGCAGAACAAATAACTTAATACAAGAATTTTTTTCATTTGACAGTTATCATTTATTGGAGGCAGAATGCATAAAGAGCACAGGGCAAGCACTGGAATCACATTGCCTTAGTTCAAATACCAGCTCAACCATGTACTTATAGTATAACATAAAAAAACACTTAATCCCTCTATGTCACCATGTATTCATCTGAAATAGAATTATTGAATGGATTATATAGAACATCACATATGCTTAAAATTAATTTTGCAGAGAAGATACATTCTTAATTTCCTTAAAGGTTATACAATAACTAGAGCAGTATCATAAATTAATGCTTGGGAATTTTGTCATTGTGGATATAGGCAACACATTCTTCTCTATTTAAAATATTAGTACTCACAGACTGGTAACATGGCTTAACCAAATATAATCAATCTTCCCAGATATTGTTTTTCAAATTTCTTGCAGTCAAATATTCATATCTCAAGGTACAACTCAATGAGTTTTGACAAATGCATATATCCATGCAATCCATACCCCAATAGAGATACAGCATATTTTCATTACCTCGGAAAGTTTCCCAAACCATCTTCCAGACATTGTCTGTCAATCACAGGCAACCACTTTCTGATTTTCTGTGACCATAGATTAGTTTTTTTTATTCTTGAATTTCACCTAAACGGAATCATACAGCATGCACTATTTATATCTGTTTTCTTTCACTCAAATAACGTTTTTGAGATTCATCCACAATTGCACATATCATAGTTTTTTTTTGTTTTTGTTTTATTTTGGCTGAGCTGTATTCCACGGTATGGCTATATCATAGACTTTTTTAAAATGCATTATCCTTTCACAAACATTCAAATTGTTTCCAGTTTGGGATGATTAGGAATAATATTGCTATAAATATTCTTATACAATTACTTTTATGAGTGTTTCATTTTTCTTGAATAAATGTCTAGGAATGTAATTAATGGGTCAGAGGGATAGTGCACGTTTAACTATATAAAAAACTGCTCAAAGTCTCCAAAGTAGTTATACTATTTTAGGCTCCTACATATTTGCCAATATTTAATGTTGTGTCTTTTTACCTTTATCTATTATAGCAGTGTGAAGTGCTTCCCAAATTTAATTTTATTGCTGTTGATTATATATATATATATGTTTTTTATTATTTTTAATTCTTATGGGTACATAATAGTTTTATATATTTACAGGGTACATGTAAAGTTTTGATATAAGCATTCAATACATAATAATCAAACAAGGATGATGGGGTATCCATCACCTCAAGCATTTATCATTCTTTATGTTAAGAACATTCCAATTCTGTGTAGCTGTTTTTCCATTTCTGAGATACTTCACTTAGATTAATGGTTTCCGGTTCCATCCAAATTGCTGCAAAGGACATTAATTTATTCCTTTTTATGGCTGAGTAGTACTCCATGGCATATATTTACCACCCTTTTAGTTATTTTAAAGTATACCATAACTTATTGTTAACTATAGTCACTTTTTTGTGCTATCAAATATTGTTCATTCTATCTATCTAACTATACTTTGCAACCATTAAAATAATTGATTGCATGGAGGCAGAGATTAGAATAATGCCTATCAGGGGCTGGGAGGGTCAACTTTGATTTTGATTTGCATTTTCCTGACTACTAACAATATTAGTAGATTTTATGCTCTTACTGGCAATTTGTATATAGTTTTCATTGATATTGTTAAAAATATTTTCAAGTCTGTTGTCCAATTTTTTATTAAGTTGTTAATTGATATGTAGGAATTATTTAAGTATTCTAGTTATGCCATTTGAAGATGATTCATAGATTGATTGATTTTAACATTAAAACCCGGGAACATGAGATGCATGTTATGTATATGTTTACCCGTTGCCCACAAATACGTATCCCCTCATAAATGTCCTCCCTTAAGTATGTATAGCTTTTCCCCAAAACCTGAATATGTATGACCTCATTGTGTGATACAGGCACCATGAGGCATAAAACCCAATCTCTCTGTCCCTTCTTCTAAGAGAGAGCCCCTTTGGCACATGCTGGAGGTTCACTCTTCCTCGTCTACAAAGTGATCCTGCCAGCAAAGCTCTCCTTTCTACCGTACAGCCATTCTGATGGTCTTTGCACTGCAGTTGTTATACTAACTGCATTCTTGAGATGATCCTCACTTTGGTTATATAGTATTATGCTTTTATATTTTGCTGTATTTATTTTGTTAATATTATGGGCAGATGTTTATTTTTTAATTTTAAGAATAACATTGATTTATAATTTAATTTTCTTGACAATTTCTTTATCGGTTTTTGGTATTTATGTTTCTCATAAAATGAGTTGGAAAGTGTTTTAAAGAAACTCCTCTGTAGAAATTTTTGTAATATTGATATGGTTTCTTATCTAAATATTTGATAGAATTCACCAGGGAAGCAGTCTGAACTTTGATTTTTTGTTCTTAGAAATAATTTTAATTATCAATTTAGTAGATACAGTGCCATTTATGCTTCCTATTTACTTCTTAGTCATAGATTTGCTTTTTTCATCTTCATTGTCAACATTATTGGCATAAAATTTTCCCTAATATTTCTTCATTATACTTTCAGTTTTTGTAGAATTTGTAGAAATATTCATTCCTGTATGTAATTTGTTTTCTCTCACTCTCACTGTCTGGCTCACTGTTTACCATTGTTAATCAACTTTTGACTTTGCTATATTTCTCTATGAATTTCTTTTGATTATTTCATTGATTCTTTTTCTTATCCTTATTATTCCCTTGCTTAAATTTTGGATTAATTTCCTCTTTTTTCCCTAGTTTCTTAAGTTAGAATTTTTGTTCATCCTTTTTAAATCTTTTTTTCTTTATCATGTAAGCATCTAAAGTAGTTGATATATTTTTATAATTATTCTGTTCAAAATACTTTAAATTCCTTTTGCTATCTGTTCTTTGACCTATAAATTATTTAAATACCTGTTCCTTCTTCCCAAATACTTGATGTTTTACTAGAATCTCGTTATTAATTTCTAATTTAATTACATTGAAAGAGTATCTGATTTAATGAGTGTCACAGAATATAATCTGGAATATTTAAATCCTTTGAAATTTATCAAGACATTTTATGATGCAGCACATGGTCTATGATCTGTTCTAGGTTATTTATGTTCCATAATATTAATTAGGACAAATTATTGATAGTGTTCTTGGGATTATTTTTATATGTGTACAGAATCTTTTGTCTACTTGTTCAGTAACATTTGTCTTGAGATTGGAATATCCAATTAATCTCCGTACAATGTGCTTAACAAATATATTTGAGCAAAATCTACCAGGTTATTATCAAGTTTTTTCTTTTTCCATCAAGTCTAGGTTATTTTTTCTTTCCTACCTTACCCCCTTTCAGTCTTTGAATATTTCTTATATGGTTTTTTGCTCTACTTGATTAAAGTTGTCATAGATTGAGTTCTCTCAGAATCATTTCCTGAGAGTAGGATGGGTCAGTAGTTGATGTGGAAGGTAATACAGGAAAATCAGTAGAATAGCAGAGAAATGATACAGGAAAAGAAGAAAGTCAACATAGGCAGGTTGTTACAACTCAGCATGATATCACTGAGTGCACCTGGGACTCAGTCATGCTGGGGACCTCTTGGAAATGCTGTAAAAAATGTCTTTGAGTTTTGTCACTTAAAAGACAAGAGAACTGGATTATCTATTGGCTGTCCCACTTGTCATTGATGGTAAGAACGATATTTTAGCTAAAGAAAGTCTCAGGGAGAGATTTGAAGTAAAAAATCCACCATTGTGAACAGAAATACTGAGTTCCAGGGAGGTATAACACCAGTTGATAAATTATTTATTCTATTTCCATTTCTTTTGAAGTTACCATAAAAATTACAGAGAGATAATTAATTTATCAGAACCCAAGTTAATCCATACTTACACTCTTTTCAGGAATATGAAATGGGCTTTGAAAACTTTAACACCACACACTTTTTCAAACTATGTTATGGTTGTCATGTATTTTTACTCTATCTCTTTTTAACACCCAAAGACATTATTACTCTCTATAGTTACTGTCAATGTATAACTGTCCCATATTTACCACCTTCAAAATTCTTTAATATTTCCTTTTTCTTAGTTTACCCTACAAGATCAATTCCTTTCAACTTAAAGCATATCCTTTACAATTTTTTTTTAGTACAATCTGCTGGTGATGAAATTGTTCACTTTTAGGTTTATTTCTTCTATAAATGTATCTTTATCTTCCTCTCATTCTTAAAAAATATTTTCACTGGTAATTGAATTCTAGATTCACACTTATTTTCTTTCAGCACATTTAACATGTGTCTGCTTTCTTTGGGTTTTCATCATTGAGACAGAGAATCCATTGTTGGAACATTTGGGCCTCCTGTGTTTTTCCTCTAGCTGATTTTATGACTTTCTCTTTCATTTTAGTGTTGGAAAGTTTCACTGTGATGTATCTCGAAGTTTTTATTCTAGGTTTTTGGTTTGTTTTTCTGCCCTGCTAAGGATAATTTGGGCTTCATGGATGTAAGAATTACATTTCAGCTGTTCTCAAAGCAGTGTTTCAGAGATTTTCTTATTAAATATTGCCTCTGTTCAATCTCTTACTCTACCAGGCATTCAAGCTATAGTCTCAAAATATTCTTAACGTTGTACATCCTGTTATTTACTGATCTCTGCAACACAGATAACCAGACTAATCATGGCTCATTTAAATTGCTTGCCTTCTTGTGACTGTGATATTGACCATGCTACCTGTTTTCTTTACGTAGTTTGCTCTCTCTATCTGTAACAAAATATTACCCTTCCTTTATGATAATAAGTAAAGGACCAACATAGGTATGGAATTTGCTCATTTCATTCCCTTTATGCTCCTATTTCATCCTGTATATGTAACCAGCTTTATAAACAAATTTCAATGGCCTCTATATGTTTTTTATAATTCTATCCCTTTCACATTTTAGATTCTCAGGCCAGTAGGGCTTGATGACTTTTCTGAGTTGTTTCTCAGAAATAATGGAATTTCTAGAAGACAAAGGGAGGAGATTCTGAAGGCCCCTGAGCAAGCTTCCTAAGGCCAAAACTCACCATCCCTACACGCTGCCCCCAATGCGTGTAGCCACTTGTCATTTATACCACCTGCCCCAGTGCACGTGGCCCCTCCTTCAAAAGCCCATGATCTCCATTGGTCAGGGTGATGGAATTGAGGCTGCTTCTCCTGAAAAGACATCTTTTGCATGAAAATTTCCTTTCTTTCTTGGCAATCCTCATTGTCTCAATAATTGGATCTCTTGTGGCGAGTAACTCGACCTAGGCCAAAACCCCTTGCAGTTTCCATAACATTTACATGTCTATTATAGTATTTATAATTTTTGTTCCTATGATAAAGATTAATAGAGAATTTCAAAATTCTCCCCAGATATATGCAAAATGATATCAGGGGAAATGTCTGTCTGCCTTTTCCTCAGTTACTTCAAAATGTCTTTATAACAGTAGAGTCACAATCAGTAATCATTATGGTAAACAGCTGATGTGAGCTTACAGCAAGCAGACAGTATAATTAAATATTCTTGTAGTTCCAACTTAAATACGTACCGAAAATGTGCATTCTCAATGCCTCCTTACCTCTTTTTTTCCCATTAGTCGTCCATCTTCCATCTAAGTTTCAGATTCAAGTACAGAAACAACAAAACATGGAATAGGTGGGTAACATCTCATGTGAGTTTCTGAGGCATCATTTGAATAGAGACTAGCCAGCATCCCTTTAAGAGATGCCTTCCCTTTCTCCACAGCTTATCATCAGAAACCTGAAGGAGCAGAGGGATGCTGGCTCTATATACAGTTACAGTCTATGGAGAATGTCAGTTTCTAATAGGCCAAAAATGTATGTTGGGAAAACATATGGTAGCATCCACTTCAAATATAATAGTCCATCCAGTTTCCTGTCTCTCTGGACCTCCTCTCCTGAAGGCTGCAGTCACATGATTCATCTACACTCTCAGAATAAGCTCAGTCTCATCGCAGGATTTGAAAACAATCCTTCCTTTACCAGCGATCCTTTGATAGGGAGTTTCCTAGACCACTACCTATGACACTTCTGCTATGAGGTCTGTTCCGCCCTTTAGTGCGACTTCTAGACATAGGCTTTTGCTTGATTCAAAGGACGAGAACTCATCCCATATTTTTATTCTAGTCTTATTCCCTGATGTCTGAGTGCCATTTTTTCTTTTATTGCCACCTTGGTACATGAATCTCTGTAGGTCTCAAGACCTTGTTGCTTTTGTTATTATCCCCAACGATCCAATATTTCTTAGAGTACAATTAACTGGTACAAAAAGACACTTTAGCAGGTGAATTTAATTTTTCAGGACTGATGTATGTGACACTACTTACTAAATGAACTGAAAGAATAAATGTATTTTTCAAATTTTCCTGTGCTCGGGATAGGATCCATGACTTTTCAGGATATGCATTTCTGATGTCTAAAGTGGATCTACTTGTTATATTTTGTTATACGTAGGTTTCTCATTATTTTATTTCTTATGAATCCTGGTTAGTTATTTCTAGACATTCTTATTAATAACTACTTAGTAATTATTGTAATCTCCAGATTCAAAATCATGAGTAGTCTTCCCCCTTCTAGTTGGAATTTTGATGCAGTTGAATTTTCTTCCAGAGCCTGACACCCAGCGCTCACAACACCCAAATAGGCTTCATAGGATCAAAACCTAGCATTTCCTGGCCAGCCTCATCATTTTACAGTGAATTTTTTCATTAATGTCTGTGTCCTGAGCTAGGTTATAAATTTGCTATGAAATCTTATTCCATTAAACAATCCTACTTTCCTGATTTGTGCCTGAGTGTATCTCATTTTTTCTATAATGTTAGTTATGAGATTGGTGACATACTAGTTCTAGATTTAATTAAATTATAGTCAAAAGATTCAAACTATAGGAATATTTTAAAGTACTTATTTTATGCCTTTCATCCCACTGGCCCAACCAAAAAAGGTAAACACATGCTAGTTCCAAAAACTTACATAGACCTTTCAATTCCAAATAACTCTACAGGTTTTATGTTAAATGTTTGTAACTCTTACAACTATTTCAGTATTATTTTGTAGAACATTATTATATCTCTTTATTAATCCAAATATAACTTTCTTTGTGTGATAGAGGTTAAATTTTCCACATAATTCTTAATAAGTAAATATATAAGTGCCTATACTAAGTTTGAAATATATTTTTATATTTATAAACATACACACATACACACAATTTAAACTATTATCAATGACATGCAGATATTTACCCCACAAAAAGAAAGAAAAGAGGAAGAAAGAAAGAAAAAGAATGAAAAAGAAAGAAAGAAAGAAAGAAAGAAAGAAAGAAAGAAAGAAAGAAGGAAGGAAAAGTTTAACGCAAATTGTAAGATCTTTGAAATATTTAGAATTGACCTTAACTGAATTATTGGAACCATTTACTGTCATTAACCTACTACTAAATTATGCTTATTAATTAATATGCACTAATTTGAGTAATAAATCTTCTCAAAGAGGTTTCCTAGTGAAAGGAAAGGATTCCAAGATTCTCAGTCCACAGGTCACTCCCAAAGGTGAATACCTGGGAGAGGGAGAGTCACCCTCAGTGCTTGTCATGGTCTGTCCATGGCCAGACTTGAAAGCGTTTCCCAGCCCTTGGGCTCTTGGCTTGGAGGAATCGCAAGCCTTGGCCCACACAACGGAGAGAGATGACAGACACTCAGCAAGTCTGCTTGAAGAATTTATTCAAGGAAGGTTTAAAGATACAAAGTGAAAGTATATTTCCTAAGGGGAAATGGGTCTGTCTCCGTGAGTGGAGAAGACACTATCTTTTTCTATGTTTCTCCTTTTATATGCTAGTAGTATATATTGACGTACAGGTCAGTTATAATTACTTATGATTATATGTCACGGGTTTGGGGGTCTGGATTTTTCCAGGCATGGACATAACTTAAAGGTTATGTTGCAGACATTCCTTTCTCCTATGCCTGTGATGGGGAAAGTCACCGTTTATGGGGTTTTTCTATTTTCTGATTGGTAATCCCTGATCCATGGTCTAATTACCCTATTCTTTGAGAGTGTTTTTTTTAACTGTTTCCTCCTTCTTGTTTTTCTGCTGCTATCATTCCATTATCTCTTGTTTTTCTGTCCCTAACATGCTGATTTATGAACTGTAGCTCCACAAACCAGCATTGACTTGAAGGAGTTAATTTTTCTCAAAAGCTACTGTTTACTCCCAATCATCTCTTATACCTGAAGAAAAGAAGAAAAAAAAAAAACTGTCTTGTGCTTCACATTTTAAGACAAAAAAAATTCCAAGACAACTATTTTTAGTAACTTATTGTCTTAACAAAATAACAGCAAAGTACTTCTTCTAGTAGAATAAATTATGTGTAAGTTTAAATTTCTTCTCAGAAGACATCATTTCTCTTATAAGTTCACAAAGATAATTAAGATGCCCAGATCAAGTTCTATAAATGAATTTTATTTGATGGGGACAAAATCTTTAATATTAATGGATCATAACTGAAATAAAATAAAGATTATGGAGAAAAAAGATAAAGATACTATAACCCTCAAACCATCACCATACATTTTTTTTCTCCTTAGCAACAATATCTAAAAAGAGAGCTTGGTTTTTATGTGTACCATTATAGGCATATTTGGATAAAATGAATGGGAAAAACATGTAGTAATGATTTTGCTTCTGTGTTCATTCTTGCATCTTTCCATAAGTCTCCCTTGAATTTTACTTTCTTGGTAGGTTTTACAAGTGCAGCTATAAAAACATATTGGGTGGAATTGAGTCTAGGTGATTTGCACCATCCACACAGGTCCTTTACATTTCAGGTGGATTTGGAGGCTTTGAAGCATTGGTATTTTATATGGTGAGTACCCGGCAATACTTTCACTCAAGTTAGGGTAGACTAATCTTCCACAGTACCTCAACCTCTGATGTGAACTATTCAGAGATGATCTCCGAAGGCCAAAGTGCCTGTTCTACAGGGACCAGAGAGCCAAGCATGTCTGAATTTCTTTTCTTCTTGATACGTTTAGTCCCATTATGCTATCAATACCTCAATCCCCAAAGAAATTTGGGAGTTGTCTCTAGTCCCCCAAAGAAGGGGAAGCTTATTCATTCATTTGATGAACATTCTGTAAGATACTGTAGACAATTAATAGGGTTATTAGACTGGTAAATCGGAAAATTGTTTGGATACAAGTCATCTGGATTTTTGCAAGGTATTTGGCAGTCACTCCTAATTTCTCTGGGGTAGAGACAGGCTGATGATGCAGTTAGGTGCTTGTGTAATTTAGTATTTGTGTGCTATTCTGGTATGAAATCTCTACCTGAAAATTGCTAAATTGCTTAGGAATTTTATATCTACATATCTATATGTATCTGTATCTATCGATCTATGTCTATATCTGTATCTATCTATCTATATATATATTTTTTTTTTTTTTTTTGAGAAAGGGTCTTGCTCTGTCACCCAGGCTAGAGTGCAGTGGCGTCATCATAGCTCACAGCAACCTCAAACTCCTAGGCTCCAGTGATCCTCCTGCCTCAGCCTCCCCAGCAGCTGGGACTACAGGTGCACGCCACCAAACCCACTTAATTTTTCTATTTCTAGTAGAGATAAGGTCTTGCATTTGCTGAGGCTGATCTCAAACTCCTGACCTCAAGTGATCCTCCTACCTCAGCCTCCCAGGGTGCTAGGATTATAGGCGTGAGTCATCACACCTGGCCTGAATAAAACATTTTTTTAAAAATAATGGTTTAGGAAAAAAAAAGATTGAAATGCTATTCAAATAATTTGGCTAAGTAACAAATACTTCAGAAGGCCAAGTCTATTTCTAAGATAATCTCAATGGCTGAAAAATGCAGTACTGCTTAATCTGTATTAAATAGATAATTGATAAATGAAAACATAACACTTAGGCTTACAGGAAGAATAAAACAAAAATATCAACTGGGGAATTACAAGTTAAAGAATTAAGAACTTTAAAGATTATGTGCAATTTTCTAAATACAGTATAACAGGAAAGTTTTTGAAGTTGGGGAACAATCTGATGTTGATGAATACCTGATCCGACGACTAGCTGATGCTGACAACTGGTTTGTGTAACTCCACAATTTGCAGAAATTTTATGTTCCTCAGCTTTCTCGGAGATTCCCCTTCAAGGCTTATTAACCTAGACCCTTACCTAAAGCCTACGTTTACAAGTACTCCTTGAATAAAGTCTGAGTTTCTATTTATTTAATTTTTTATACTTTTAAGTTTTTAAGGCCCTGATAATACTTCTCTGTAGCTGAAATTTTGCTTTTTATTGAAGATTTCTGTTGAAAATGTTTTATGTATTCCTTTTAATTAATACACATAAAATTATTTCTGTTTTACTTTTCTACATTTTAGCTTTCACTTTTAAAATTTGGGATACAATAAATAAAAAAAGAAATAAGTTATGAGAAAGTCCAAGTTCAAAACAGGCTAGATGCCTTCTTTTTCATAGGTTAACTCCTTAGACAACCTTCATTTATCCCTAAAACATGTTTTTTAATTAATTATTTGATAAGTTTCTTCATTTTAAACTCATTAATCCCATAAAAGTATGGTGTTTCTGCTATATACAGGTTGAACAGCCCTGATATGACAATCTGAGATCTAAAATGCTCCAAAATCTGAAACTTTTTGAGAGCTGATGTGATACCACAAGTGGAACATTCTGCCCCGACCTCATGTGATGGTTTGCAGTCAAAACTTTGTTTCATGCACAAAAATATTAAAAATATTTTATAAAATTACCTTTAGGTCATGTGTTTAATGTATATATGAAACATAAATGAATTTCATGTTTAGACTTGGGTCCCATCCTCAGGATATCTTATTATATGTATGCAAATATTCCAAAATTCAAGAACATCCAAAATGTGAAACACTGCTGATCCCAAGCATTTTGCATAAGGGATACTCAACCTGTACTAGACACTATGTAAAAGGGGCAATATTGGCTCCATGCTAAAACAACTCAAATTCAGAGATGCATGGTTAAATATCACAAAACATTTGATAGATGATGAAATTTTAGCTGACTAAAAGTCCAGTATAATTTAAGGGTGCTGGGATGAGTCTCCCAAGCTGACTAGCATAATCGTCCACATAACTAGAGTGTTCGTCACAAAGCAAGTTATATCATTGTTCTCATATGTGCTTGTCAGATAGCACCTGGATCATTGGGCAGAAAATTAGAACCTGTACTTTAAAACACAAGTTGAGAAATATCTATTTACCTCATTTTGCATAGGCACTATTCAAGCTAAATTATATTGCATTCCTTCCATCTAGGAATGTATACACTACTGTCATATACTGAAGAGTGAAGAGATAAACAGCACGTAGGAAATAGTTTGATTTCATATAAGAGAAAAAAGAAAACACAAAAAGTTTACAACTGTATTAATGAAATGAGATCTCTCATATATTAATATTATGATCCTCATCATTATTATCCATGAGATTGCTTACTGGTGGTGTTGCAGAGGATGATGAATATACGTAGCAGTAAAAGGATGAGTTAAATAACCTTTAAGGCCTCTTCTCATTCCAGGATACTTTGGAATATATATAAAGAAAGCAATGTGCTATAATTATTGAGGAAGGGAAAGTCAATGAAAAATAGAAAGAATTCATAGAGCCAAGGGGAATTCTACTGGCCACAGGGATAAGAAGGACTGGAAATGGGAGGGGAAGAAAAGACATTCTTTGAAGGCCGGGCCCCTGCACACGGGATGCAGGGGATGGAGGGGAAGGCTAGAAAGAAAAGAAACAAACACCAAGGATCGATTTTTGAAACAAGTTTCAATATATACTGCTAATTCAAATTGATAATTGTGCTTGAATATAGCAAAACAGAAACACAGTGATTGAATAATTTCTTGTGCAGGCTAATTGATACCTTTATAATTTGATTTATACTTTCAATATATCCACCCACATAATTTTTTTCCTAATTATGTAGTTTTGTGCTTCTTTTTTGTTTATATTCCAGGAACATATTATCTTCCTTATTTCTCATCATAAATTGAATGGGAATTCACATGTGTAATATAATAAAAAATATCAGATTGGTCTATTTGGTCAAAGTCAGATAAAAGTGGATAATTTAATATAATGAAGCTTTCTTTGCCACTTAACTAACCTATTTAAACCTCTAAAAAAGGCAATGTCTACACTAGTGTTAAAATATTTCCATAAAACAATATGTTATTTCAAACAACATTGTATCATAGAAAACACACATTACGTGCACATACATTGATAATATCAGTTCTGCTGCTCCAATTTCTTTTGATTTTGTCCTACTTCTTTCACATTCTAATCATGATATCTATCTGATAATCTTATGGCAGTTAGAGGGCTCTTCTCAAAATATTTGTATATCAAAAAGTATATGGCCCATTATGTTAAAAGCTAATATACTAGCACCTTGACAGCGATATTATTTATTTGACAATTTTGAATAAGTATTTAATCTGAAAAGGAAGCAGAAAGTGATAGTATGTATCTGAGAATATTTAATGATGTCCAGATAGGTTTAATCAAATGTGAAGAAAAAGAAAGAAATGCATATTGGCGTTATATAAAGTCTCTCCAGTCTGCAATATTCTGAATACTAAGACAGATGAGGTTGGAAGATATGTGTTATTCTGTCTCTAGGGAAATTGCTTCACTTTATTTATAAGATGTATTGGTGTTTCCTACTTTTTTTTTATTTTACTTAATTCCAACCCTCACAATAAAATATAATTGGATTTTAGACCCTGAAGCAGAATAGAAGTTTTGTGTTGTGTTTTTGTCATTTATCCTAAACTTTTATCATATTGAAAGGAGTAAAACATCTAGAAAACAATCTAGGAGAAAAACAAATATGTGTCTCGGAAGGAAAGTCTCAAAAAAGGTACAGTATTTGATTTTTAAAGGTTTAGAACAGGCTTTAATTATCATGGTTTCAGATCTTGCAAGTAATCTGCTCTCAAACAACTGCAGTTTAGGCAAAGATTCGCATCGTTTTGTCCTGTGTTCAGAAAAATACAGTTTTCCATTATTTCAGGAAAAAAAACCTCTATTTATTGAAAACTAATGATTTAGATTTTAATCCTCCTTTATTACCAAAAGTAAAAAAACCCACAGAAATATTTGGAAACCTATAAATATTTTAAACAACAGAAATTATAAACAAAGATAGGAATTTTCACATGCAAATTTGGAGCCATAAGAAATAGTCTTTGATTCAACACATATTTATTGATCTTCAGCTACCTACAAGGCACTCATCTAGTCAGTGTAAATAAGGTAAAAACAAGATTGCCAACAGGTACAGTTCAACATTCATCTTTTTCGGGTGCCTGAAATTGCCCCCTGTACATCTCCACCAGGATGCTTAATGGGTATTTGCGACATCATGTATACTAAACATCATTCTTGATTTTCCCCAAAGGGATATTAAAATTCAGAGTTGCTCAAGTCTAAAAAATTGAAGGTTTGTTTTTCATTTGCCTCCTCTTTTCAGTCCTATACGATCCATCAGCAAGTACTGTGGCCTTTACTTCCAACATGTCTCTTAAATTTATGCATTTTTCTTAATTTCCACTGCTACTACCTCAAACCTAAAAACTAGCTTCAAATCTAACCGTTGTATCTATAATGTTGAACAAAACAGTTGCCTCCTAATCACCTCCTGGCTTCCATGTTTGCTCCGCTGTAACTCATTCTCCATGGAATACCGAGAATTATCTTCTAAAGACATTAATTGAATTTTTTCAATTTTTTGCCTAGAGCCATTTACTGGTTTCTCCTTGTGCACTATATTCCTTCCACATTGGACGCCTCCTTTGGTTCCTAGACCTACTGTGCTGCTCTGTCCTGCTGTTCTATTTTGTTCTTGCCTTTTCCTTAATAGAAAATAGCATTCTCGCATATCTTTACTTGGCTGTCTCATTTACATCCTTGAGGCTTCCTTTTAAATGTCATTTAAATAACAAAGAGACTGTCCCTTACCTTTCTGTCTAGAATGGCTGCTATAGCCCAGTCTCACTGTAACACCACACTCTGTTTAAGATTTCCTTCACAGTAATTTATACTATCTGAATATGTTTAAACAATGATTTACTTGTTCTTTTCCCCCATTTTCCCGACTAGATGGTAAGTCCACAGAGAACACAGTCTTTGTTATCTCCAGCACTGTTTGGTCTTCCGCACAACAAAATATATTAATATTCATCACAGAGTAGGTGTTCAGTAAGTATTTGATGAATGAATAAATATGCAGTCATGTGCCAGGTAACAATGTTTTGGACAGTGATGGACCACATGGATGATGGTGGTCCCTTAAGATTAGAGTGGAGCTGAAAAATTTCTATCACTAGTGACATCATAACATTATAACATGTTACTCATGTATTTGTGTTGACGCTGGTGTAAACAAACATACTGCACAGCCAGTCATACAAAAGTATAGCACATACAATTATGAATAATATATAATACTTGATAATAAATGACTTACTGATTTATGTATTTACTATTTTATACTTTTTATTGTTATTTTAGAGTATACTTCTACTTATACAAATAAAAGTTAACTGTAAAACAGCCTCAGGCAGATATTCTAGGAGAAGGCATTGTTATGGAAGATGATAGCTCCATGTGTGCTATTGCCCCTCAAGACCTTCCAGTGGGACAAGATGTGAAGGTGGAAGACAAAGATATTGATCATCCTGACTCCATGGGGGCCTAAGTTAATGTGTAAATTTGTGTCTTAGTTTTTAACAAAAAAGTTTAAAAAGTAAAACAATAAAATTAAATTTAAAAATCCTATAGAATAAGGATATAAAGAAAGAAAATATTTTTTGCAGATGTATAATGTGTTTGTGTTTTAATCTAAGTGTTATTATAAAAGTCAAAAAGTTAAAAAACTTAAAAGTTTATAGAGTAAAAATGCTACAGTAAACTAAGGTTAATTCATTATAGAAGAAAGAAAACTATCTAAGTGTGCAGTGTTTATAAAGTCTATAGTGTACAGTAGTGTCCTAAGCCTTGACGTTCACTCACTGACTCACCCAGAGCAACTTCCAGTCCTGCAAGCTCCATTTCTGCTAAGTGCCCTATATAGTTATACCATTTTTTATCTTTTATATTGCATTTTTGCATTCCCTTTTATCTATTTAGATATGTTCAAACACACAAATATTTACCATTGTGTTACAATTGCCTGTAGTATTCAGTACTGTGATATGCTGTACAGGTTTGTATACTAGAACAATAGCTATACCATAGAGCCTTGGTGTGTAGTAGGCTATACCATCTAGGTTTGTGTAAGTACATTCTATGACATTCCCAAAATGATGAAATGACCTAAAGACACATTTCTCAGGATAGATCCCTGTCATTAAGAGATGTACTGAAAGCCGTGACTTCAGCATCGTACAGTGCATCTGTTAGGTAGCAAGGGACCTCTGGCTTTCCTGGGAACAAAGGCGAGCACCCGAGCACCTGCCACACCCGAGGGAGGAGAGAACAGCTGCCCATGTGCCAATCAGAATTTAGCCGACCAACTGCAAAGGACGCAGAGCATCCCCAGCGCGACCAAGCGGCGCAGGCACAACGGGGGCCGGAAGGTGACCCAGGGCAACTAAGAACAATCATCAGGTCATAAGCTTCAATCTGCGCTGCGGTTCACCCCGCAGTTGGCTCTCAGAGAGGCTCAGGGAGACCCTCACGTGCAGTAACACTTAGGCTCTCTGACTGCCAACTGTCCATCAAAGTGGTTGGATGGCGATGTTTGAGCCACCAGGAGGACCCAGCACAGGTGATATTAAACAGGACCCCAGACCATCATCGGGACCCCCCTGTTAGACAGGGGCCCGTTCGTGGTCGGTGGCGACCCTCCCCCCGGGCCTGCCTTGCTTTGCGCGTGTCTGGCCGTTCTCCGGCCGAGAGCGCACCGAGACCGGACAGGCCACCGACCGACATGCCGCGTAACGGTCATACCTGCAGCCCCGGCATACTCTGCAATAAGAAAAGAAAGACACGTGACCATATATGAAAATCCCATAGGGTAGGGAAGTTCTTCACTTCTTGGATTCTGTTGTTATCTCCTGGTTTCTTTCAGCAAATACACACCGATTAAGTATTACACTCTGGTTAGTACATCAGCTGCTGCGATTAAACCGTAAAAAACGAGACAAACATGCTGGTGCCAATAGAGAGAACTTTCTAGTCAGTGGAAACAGAGTAAACAAGATAAATCAGCAGAATCTATACAGTTTCCCCTCGGTATGGTTGGTTCCGGGACGCCCCACCCACCCCGGATCCGCAGGCGCTCAGGTCCCCACGGTGGCCCTGCGGTGGCCCTGCGGTGGCCCTGCGTGGCCCTGCGGTGGCCTTGTGGTGGCCCTGGGTGGCCCTGCGGTGGCCCTGCCGCGTCCGCGTTCCGGGCCGGAGGGCTGGCTGCACGCGGTGGACGTCAGTGCGTGTTATCTAGAACGATCAAAGGGAGACGGAAGATGAGAGAGCGTGAATATGGGAATATGGGGCAGCAATTTTAACCCCGGGAAACCGGGATATTTGATAAAGTGAGGCAGCGAGATAAGAAAGGTCTAATTCAGGCAAAGGTAAAAACAAGTGAGAAGGTCCTGAGCCCCGCGCGGGCTTCCTCATGTCTTGCTGTCCCATTTAGTCATGGCCATGATATGTACTAGAGGGTAACTATGAAGAATCGGTACAATTTAAAGAAAATATGTAATGAAAACCATATAAAACACTTGAAAATATCCCAAAAATGTGATCTTAATTAAAAAGAATTTAGTTAAAGGATTAAGCTAAATTCACATAAACTCCTTCTACAAAATGTTTATTTGTGATTTTAGTGTTTTTTAGGGATTTTTAAATCATACAAAAATATGAAAATTGTGTGATGATATCACATGATGGTTAATGGCTCAGGCTTCAGAATCAAAGCAAAATAGATTGAAATCTCATCATAACCTTTTACTACATTTATGATTTAAGTACTTAGCCTCCTATAGTTGTTGCTAAATCTGAAGAATACCTACCTCATAGGATAGTTTTGAGGTAGGAATGAAATGCCAATAGTAGTGTACCACAATGCCAAGTATTCTGTAAGTGCTAAATAAATATTGGCTAAAATATTTTATAGTGAATCTGTACCCTCCTTCAACTTATTTCTTATTGCACTTAGAAAGAGAATTCTAGTCTGTAGTCTTGAAATGTTAATATTTTGTTTTGCTTAAATTTCATATATTTTATCTTTCATAGCAGAGACTAAGATTAAGCTAAATTATTTATGTGGTCATTAAAATCTAGATATAAAACACATATTTAATATTAGTTACTCTTCATAACATAAACATAAAGTCATTATAAGTTATTTTGCTATATTTTATAGTTTGGCTATTATTCATTTATTTTGTGTTTAAAATATATATTTTATGAGATTTAAGTAAGAAAACAAAACAGTAAAAGAAAAGTTAGTTTATACACAGGCTCAGAGACTACCAAACCACTGCAAATTCTATGAGATTTTCAGCACACTGTGATTTTAGTTGGGGCAAAAATATGATAATATAAATTTCATAGGGCTTCATAACATGTTTTTCTGCTTATGCTGTTAAAATTGTCTTGCATTGCAATTCTTAAGGGCAATATTAAAGGAGATTGTAAATTAATGCTAAGCTTGTGCAAGACAGTTACATACTTGAATTTCTATAACTGGAGTGCACTGCCTATGCTTATGAAGTTGTATGTATTTGCCAGACTAAGGAAAAAGGAAATATGATACAGAGCTTCACCTCTGAATATAAAAGGCAAACAGCCTGGGAAATGTTCTGGAATTGGTTCAAGGAATTTGAGCTTCTATAAGTCAATATATCAACCAATATTAGAGTATAAACATCCAGCAGAATATCAATACCAAAAAGGGTAATAAATTGTGTTATAAAAATGTTATAAATAAGAGTATGTATTTACCATGCAAATTATTTATATGATTTTTATATATCTGTTACAAATTAATAATTTATTATAACTTGATAATTTATTTTTATTGAAATTTATGTTGATATCTACTATAAGATATACTACAGTTGTTACATATTGATATTGTATATTTAGACATTTTTATTTAATTTTAAAGAGTCTAAATTTATACTGATAATGAGAAAAATTGATTTGTAAGTTTTGCTGGCCTCCCTTCACAGTATTGATTGTTTGAGAGCTCATACTAAGTTTACATTGAAAACTCAACTTTGTGTGTGTGGGGGGGTGTATGTGTGTATGTGCTTTTGTGGGTAAAGCAGGGAACACTTTTTATACTCAGAGTAGTTTTGAAAGGTTTATGTGAAGGTTCTTACCAATTTTCTTACTTATATTCTTGGTTTAGTTTAATTAACAGCACAGTATTCAGCCTCATTCTTGGATTTCTTCTTAGAGCTAAAGTCCCATGTTAAGGCACAAAAGGACATTCTCAATATTCAGTAAATTTTTGTGAGAAGAAAGATTTAGGATGTAGGCAGAGTTTTAAATGGCGCCCAAGATTTCTGCTCCATAGTATACGGTCCTTATATAATCCACTGTCTTTTAGTGTATGTGGAACTTATATGAATAGATGGATTTCACTGCCATGATTAGGTTCCATTATATGGCAAAGAGGAAAGTTTTTCAGATGTAATTAAAGTCATTAATTTATTGACTTGGAGTTAATCAACTGGGTGATCACTCTGGGTGGTTCTGACAAATTCCCCTTCAAAGGGAGGTCTGTAAGTCAGAAACAACAGGCAGCGGATAATCTTCTGTGGGGCTTGAAGACCTACAAACTGCCATGCTACAAAGCGGCCTTCATGGCAGGGAAGAGTGGGAGCTACTGAGACCTGAGGAGGCTGCGAGAAACTGAATTCGGCCAACCGCTCGTGTTGGAAGAGTCCCCCAAGCTCCAGAAGGGGAGGCAGCATGGCCAACACATTGATTTCACTCTTGTGGGATTCTGAGCAGAGGACCCCGTTATCTCTGCATAGACGCCTGACCTACAGAAACTGGCAGATAATAAATGCTTGCTATTTTAAGCTGCCAAGTTTTTGATAATTTGTTGAGTAATAAACTAAGATGTTTAATGGCTGCAACATGGCAGTCAAATGACAGACCAGGCTAACTTTACCTGCTACAATTTCCCTCCAATTCATGAAAAAGAGGCACATAAAGATTTCAAGCTCATGATCTGGGAACCATTTAAGAATCCACAGTTCTTATATGTGTAGTTCTTACTATTTCTATTTGGGGTGTTGGAAGGCAATCTTATAAATTCTTACAACGTCTAACACTAAGGTTTCACATATCTTATAATTTTATTATAATTTGACACATTAAATTACTAACATAAAATAATAAGTTACAACTAAAATATAATTCTGTCAGGTTTTGGAGTCTGAAATGCCGGTTCTTGGCATGCTCACGGATGAAGAATGACCAGACGCATCAAAGTCAGGCAAGCACGAAAATGAGGTTTAATGAGGAGAGGAAGATAGAATCACAGAGCAAGAGCAAGATACAGGTTACAGAACAAGATACATAGGCCACCGGTGACGACTGGATTTATTGTTGTAGCCAAAAGAGGACAAAAAGAGGGGGGCTTGGTTATGGTCTGGGTCTTTTATAGTGCCTGGTTTGGGACGTGCCTCATGACTCAAACGTCACCATGGAACCACTTTGATTTGGGAGTTATATGCCCTATGCATGCGGATCTCCCATGAGCCTCTCTGAAAGCTGGCTGTTCCAGGGTGCTTTCCAGACTCTACGGTACCTGTGCTGCTTGGCCCCTGGGCTAGAGAGTCCTCTGCATTCTTTTGCAGCTGGTGCGCTAAGTTCTGATTGGCAGATTTGTAGGGTGTTCCCTCCTCCCCCAGGCATGGCAGTAGCTCAGGACAGGGTTAAGTTGGGACAGGACCAAGATGGGGGCCTGGGGCCCACCTTTGTCCTTCTTCCCAGGTGGGGCAATTGCACCAAGGCAAGGACCTACTTTTGTCCCTAGGAGACATGGAATCCCTCACTAACTACCTAACAATGCCACAAAACATTTATATCAATCATGATATTTGTTTTGATGTTTCATAAGTTAGAAAACTAGAGAGAGGGATTGTTTTTGAAAATATGAACTTTTTTTTTTTTTTTTTTTTTACTCTCAGGAACAAATGGGACTATATGTACTAGCTTGGAGATATCGGCTTTTGTTGAACTCTCTCTCTGTCTCTGTCTCTGTCTCTGTCTCTCTCTCTCTCTCTCTCTCTCTCTCTCTCTATATATATATATATATATATATATATATATATATTTGCTTTACCAAGTGACAAAGGGTATTTTTTCCAGATTTACTTAATAAAAAAATGAAATTTTCTTAAGGAAAGGGAATAATTCCTACCCTGAAAATTTTATTCCTTCAGTGTTCAAGATACCAGATATTACACATTTGTGCTACTTCAAAAGTCTAGTAGAAAGATGAAAAATTGGTTCAACATCTCATACTAAGCATATTAGCAGAAAAACTGTGTTAAGAAGGATTCTGTGGCTGGACTAAATCCAGAAAGATGGAGGGCTGTAATCCTTCCAGGCATCTGCCTCAATATATGAACAAGATTATTTGCCATTCACAACCTAGTTAACCCTTTCCTTGTATACTCTACCTCTTAGTTCTTTATTGCTGCGTAACAAATAACCACAAATTACTGCAAACTTAAATGACTGCAAAGTAGAGGTTATTGCAATAAGTATCTGTATAATGCTACCTAAGCATTATTAAAGATAAAAATAATTTTATTTCTTGTCTGTTCCTGATTTGTCTTTTTCTGTACTGTTTTCTTTTCAGGTTTGCATATGTGTTTAACCTTAAAGCAATAGTTCTTAAGCAATGTTGTATATTAAAATCATCTCATGTGCATGTTAAAATTCAGCTGCCTGAGCAATAAATCCAGAGGTTATAAATTCAGGAATGCTATAGTGAAGCCCAGGAATCCTCAGGTTTAGTGTAATCTGGGAGATTGTGATCCATAACAAATGACATATTAATAAGCAAGAAATATTTTGGAATATATTTACAAAGGTTAAATATTTTTACTTTGATAAATTTCTTGAATTTTATTGCAATATTGTATTAGTGCTTTTATTTGCTAGGCATTTGTTCCTCTGATCTCCAAGCTTTCTGCTTTTAGTGGTCTTTAATCTATTTTACAAAATGTTTACACATTTCTCCATAATTCATTCTTGTTATTCATCTATAATTGCATTTATTATTACATTGGGAATGCTCATAAATTTTCACATCATTCTCAGATAGTTTTTTTTTTTTTTTTTTTTTTTTGAGACAGAGTCTCACTTTGTTGCCCGGGCTAGAGTGAGTGCCATGGCATCAGCCTAGCTCACAGCAACCTCAGACTCCTGGGCTTAAGCGATCCTACTGCCTCAGCCTCCCGAGTAGCTGGGACTACAGGCATGAGCCACCATGCCCGGCTAATTTTTTTGTATATATATTTTTAGTTGGCCAGATAATTTCTTTCTATTTTTAGTAGAGACGGGGTCTCACTCTTGCTCAGGCTGGTCTCGAACTCCTGACCTCGAGCGATCCACCCGCCTCGGCCTCCCAGAGCTAGGATTACAGGCGTGAGCCACCGCGCCCGGCCCTCAGATAGTTTTAACCAATTATTTTATTTTCTTATTTTTAATATGTTTTCTCATTGGCATCTACTATTTTATCATTTTATTCTTCAATGTAATTTATTTATCTCTTTAAAAATTTGTTTCTAAATCTTCAACTTTATATCATTGGTCTTTTTTTTTCAGATTTGTTTCATTTAAAAATTTTAATTCATTCCATAGCTTTGTTTTTTATTTTTAGTATCTATTTTTGGTTTATTCTTACTTTATGTCTTCCCTGAATTCTTTTCTTTCTTTTATGTTAAAATACAGCAACAACTCCAGTGGTTGTAAGTTCAGAAATTCTGTCGTGAAGCTCAGGAATCTTGCACATTTAAATACTTAATATTTTTTACTTTTAAAGTAACTCAGTATGTTTACCTCTAAAATTATAAGTGCAGGTAGGAGAAAATTAGAGTCTTGTTACTGCAAATGTTTCTGTAGCTATTATTCCCTTTCCTCCAATGAATTAATCAGACAAATACTAGTATTGTCCTATTGACAACTCAGACTCCAGGTGACTCAAGTGGTCAGATCAGCCAGTTAACTACATCAGCTAATCTACATATTATAAACACCCAATTGATTATTGAAATGGCATTGCTTGCTGACATTCCACACTATTATTACTTTGATGGGGACCTTCCTTTCTTGGAGTAGTATGTGGTATTCACCACAGAAGCATTAGCATTTTAGAAAATTATGCAAAAGAACAAAAAAAGTAAGGAAGCTAGTAGGGTAGCAACTCCCAGGAAGGGATCCACCAGGCTACAGCCCTGGTTTGAACTTTAAGAAACCAAATGGTGTTAAGTTTAATAGCTATTTGTGGAAGAAGCCACTGTAGAAAATCCATGGATAAACTCTTGAATTGATTGCAAATCAATGCTTTTCATATGGTGTACTCATTTCTGATTTATTTTCCTTCTTTACAGAGGCAGGGGGAAATGGTTTGGGGTATATATTGCCATCGTATTTCTCAATCTGGTAGTGAAGAAAAGCCTCACAAAACTTTTGGATACTTCCTATTAGTACACAAACATACTTTATTTCTCCTATGTTAAAAACTTAAAAAGTTTCTATTAAACTCACTTATTCCTGGAGCTACTGTCCATCCTTCTCCCCTCCCTTTATAACAAAATTTCTTGAAATACTTCTACGTACATGCTGGCTGTTATTTTTCTATTTTTCTCCAGCTATTCTGTATATCTAACCCACTCCAATCAAGTTTTTTATTGCACCACTCCTCTGGAACTATTTTATCAATATCAACAATGACCTCTAGCTTGCAAAACCCAATGGCCATTTTTCAGTTCTCTTCTTACTTCATTTCTCGGTAGTACTTGATGCAAGTAATCACTCCCTCCTTTTGGAAATCCTTCATCTCCTTTTTATATTAATAAATTGACTCCTAAAATACTGCATTCTCTTAATTTTCTTCCTATCTCACTTTTCCTCATTTGCCTTTACTGCTGCCTCCTCATCTCACTGCCTTTGGCAAGTTACAGTATCATGCTGTCAGTCCTCAGACATAGTTTTTTTGTTTGTTTGTTTGTTTGTTTTTACGTCACAATTTACTTCTGTGCTAAATTCATCCAGTTTCATGCTTATGATAAGTCTGTGTGCTGAAAACGGCCCGTCTTCACTCCTGAGCTCCATTTGTGTAAATATAACTGCCCAGGTGACATCACTGTTTCTATGTAGAATGGGCACCTCAGATTTAACTTATCCGAATGTCAAGAGTCTGATTTTTATTTTCAACTTGTTCTTCTGCAATATTGACATGAATATCCAATACTCACTCCTTTCCCTGTTGCTCAGTTTTAAAAAATTTGAAGCTATCTTTTGTTTCTTCTGTTTTCTCACAACCTACATATCATTTGTCAAAAGATCTTACATTTTACCTCAACATCTGTCCAAATTTTGAAAGTTACTCATCTTCTGCTCTGCTACCACTTTGGTCCAAGCCACTGTACTCTCTGGATTATTGCAAAAGCTTTCTGTTGAGTCTTCCTACTTTACAACTTTCCCCCTTTCATATATTCTCAACATAGCAGTCAGAGTAGTCTTATTAAAACTCAGTCACATCTTGTTACTTATCTGCTACCAAGACTTCCCATCTCACTTATAATTAAAATCAACATCTTTATAATGGTGCAATGGCTGAATATTCCAGCCTTTCTGTTTCCTCTTAGCTCTTTCCTGCACCCCTCCCCTCATCCAGTTGTCCACACGCTGGCCTCAGGGTCTTTGCTCTTACACTCTCTTTTTCCTTTAGTCATCCCGTCCCACATTCTCCTCTCGATCATTCCTCCACATACGCAGATACTCTCAGGAAGGCTGTGTTTTTAGTGAAGACTTCTCTGACTCCCTATTATGGACTGAATGTGATCCCCATGAAATTCATAGGTCGAAGCCCTAACCCCACATGTGACTGCATTGGACATAGGGCCTCTAGGAGGTAATTCCAGTTAACTGAGGGGGATTCCTGATCTGACAGAACTGGTGCCCTTGTAATAAGAGAAAGATACACCACAGCTCTCTCTCTCTCTCTCTCCACCCCCCATGTGTGGACAGTGAGAAGGCGGAAGTCTGCAAGCCAGGAAGAGAGACAGCCCCACCAGAAACTAACCATACCGCCACATCGATTTTGGACTTCCAGCCTCCAGAACTGTGAGAAAATTGGATTCCGTTGTTTTAGCTGACCAGTCTGTGTCATTTTGTTACAGCAATCTGAGCTGACTAATATGCTTTCCTATCTCATTTAGTTATAATTTCTTCCATCACATCCTAACTTCCACTCTCCATTATTTCATTCTGTAGTGTTCATCAAAATCTAGTGTGCTATCTATTTTATGTATTTTATTGTTTGTCTCTCCAGTACAATATGATATGAATGAGAACACAAATTTTTTAATGTAGGGTTCACTGTTATATCCTCACATGTAAATTCATTCTTGAAACAATAGGTGCTCGCTCAATAAATATTCACCAAATAAATGAAAGAATAAGTGAATACATAAATAATTTATAGTTTGTTAAGCATATGATTGAATCGAATTCATTGTATTAAGCATTTTGCATGTATAACTCATTCAATTTTACAACACCCCTCTGAGGTGAATACTACTCTTAGTCCCTACTTTGAGACAGAATGTTAATGTAAAGAGACGTCAAATAACTCAGTCAAAATTTCTCATTTACTAAACATGTGAACTGGGATTTTATAAAGGCTGTTGTTTACCATGGTCCATGGTCCATGCTCACACCTGCCATGGGGCTGATTCAATATTCATAAAAATTTGCTCCTAATTTGAAGCTGTTCTCTGTCATTACATTTCTTCAATTTTCAGGACTCAACTAAATGGGCAAAAGCTCCCCCAAATGAACCTGTATAACGTCAGCTATAGTAGCTCCCAACCAGGCTCATTAATAATTTATATTTATTCCTAACTTGACTGAGTGATTGGTCCTAGTCACTTGAATTTCCAGTCACTTGAATAAGTCTATTTCTCAGGCATTTTTCTATGAGATTATTTATTCTCTATATAATTCACTTGGGAATAACACATGGGTTCTTTAGATCTAACCCGCATGGATAGAAACTTGCCTATTTTAAGGACAGATAAATGAACTCTTCTTGTGTTAGACAAACTTAATTTCAGTTTCCCCAAAACCCAGAGTGAAACTATTTACCAGGATGAACTCTCTAATAAGTATCAAACTCTAGACAGCTCAATGGACAGCTATGTTATATATTAATTCTATTACTGTTTGATGTTATCTGCTCATTGTACTTCTTATTATGGATATTAACTTGTTATAAATTGATACTGCTACTTAATTTTAACTCAGAGTGTAGTGAAGGTGCATTCTTGAATTGGCACCTAATTGAATTGGAAAATTATGGTTGGTAAAGAGTAAGACATTTTAAAACAAATTTTATATGAAAAATTCCTTTTTAAATCTACCTCGTGTGTGCCACGGGAGAATTTCTGCTCTTTTAGACTGAACACTCATACTTGAATAGTGTCTTTTATTCATGCTTTGTCTCTGAAAAATGTGAGGAAAGGTTTTGCAGTCTATAAAATGTTCAGACAGTAAAACAAATAAATGAACAAACACTGAAAATGTTAAGGCAAAAATAAGACACAAAAATCAGAAGAGGCAATCAGTATGCTATTATTGAATCTTACTCTAAAATATCTTTTGTTTCAAAACAAAAAGAACAAAAATTCCTCATTGTGAGGCCCTAGGTTTGACTAATAGGATCATAGTAAGGGATGATTTTGAAACCAACATTTTACTGGATGTATTTAGTAAATGCCATTGCAGTAACTCAGATTTTCAACTATGCTTACACTTCTCAGCTTTACAAGCCAAGGTTAACTGCACTTCAAATGCTTTTTGAGCAATTCTAGGAAATTCTCTCTCATGTAATATGATTTACTTGAAAGATAAAATATTAATTTTTTCTTGCCCTCCCAGCTTTTTAAGGACTTTGAGTGGTAGGCTTCAAATATCACAATATTTTATAATTTTTATAAATTTTCTTGGTATTATTCTGTCTGACTTAACACTAACATTGTCAGGGTGAATAATGTTAAGGGCTGCACCAAAGAAAAATTTCCATCGCCGAGCAAGTGTTTTTTTCTCACGCATATCATGGTCCAATGCAGATTGCTGGGAGAGCTTTGCCACGTGCAATCAATCAAGGACCTTTGTTCTTCAGCTGTGTAGCTCTTCCTTCTTCAGTGACTCTCAAGGTCATCTTGAATTGACATTTAGTTAACAGATAGGGGACAAAAGAATGCATAGACTGTGAGAGTTGTTTTTGAAGTTAGGCCTAGGAATTTACACATATCATTTCTGCCAGCATGCCATTGGCCAGAGCCCAGTGTTTTTGACCCCCTTAATAAAAGCAGACTAAGAAATATATTTTAGCTCTGTGTAAATGACAGAAAAAGAAGATAGGTAGAGAATGATAAGCATGATTCTTTGCCACAGACTATCCTTCTTTCACCAGTTATTCATTTGTTCTCTTCCCAAATGCATTACATTGTCACCTCATCAAAGTGGGCAAGCAGAGTCCTGTGCAGTTCCTGGGTTCTGCTCAAAAGCCAAAAGTTCTGGATGTTGTGCTGTCATCAACACTAGAATGATCTGGCTATTCTGAACTAATAATATGCTATTGCTGCCAGATCCCAGGCCCCAGACCCCACCCCCCCCACACACACAGTAAACAACAGGAGAATGTTCCAAAAATTGAAAAATGGCAGACACAGAAGAGTTATTTACCTAGAATAATTGTAAAATCTCTCAGAAAAGGCAGTGTAAAGGCCCTTCCCTTGTTATAGCAGAAATTCCTGGAATATATCCTGATTCTGATCTCTGGGGAAAAGTACTTAATTTTCTTCTTGGTCTCTGATTTCACTCTCTAGGGGATTCTCTTCTTCCATAGTTTCTCTTGGCATCATTTGAACAGGTAGTTAGAACTTTTTCTTGGTTAATAGATGCTAAAAAATTACAGCATCCTTCCACTTGAGTAAATTTGGGGGCCTAAAGATGGTTTCATATCCAGAATAAGCAAATGCTTTTTTTTTGAAGTGGTCAGTAACTTTTAAAAGATGCAATAACATGCATTCACTTCAAGGGATGGATTTTATCATATGTGATATCTATGTGGCCAACATCGTACTCTAGATATAGAATAGTCTCTTCACCCCTCCCAAATATTCTTACACTTTTTTTGCAGTCAAAATTCTTTCCAACAACAGCCCCTGATAGACTGTTTTCACTACATATTGGTATTACTTCTTCTAGAATTTACTATAAATGAAGTCATACATAATGTACTTTTCTGTGTCTGGCATTGTTTTCACAGCATAATGTTTTTCAGATTCATCTGTCTAATTGCTTCTATCATCAACTTCTTTGTATTGCTGAATAATATTCCTATGTATGGTTATACCAAAATTGGTTTATGGCAATATGGGTCTCTTCCAATTTTTAAGTATAATGAATACAGTATTTTGGGGTCCAGTTCACATTTTATGTTAATAAACACAAAGTTTTCCCTACAAATTTCTTATTTATTTATAACTTTTATATATTGTGTCTTTCTCTTTCTTCTCTGTTTCCTTCCCCTCACACCCTCCCCTGTCCCTCTTCTCTCCTCTTGCTCTTTTCCTCCTGTCTCTTAGTAATTTTTATTTTAAGGGATCATAAGGCATTAGGTGAGAAAATCATACCTAGTTTAAAATTTGCAAGGAAGTTTAGTTGAATTAAAACTATTTCTGGGTTTTTGTCACTCAAAATCTAATTTGGGCCCCTAAATAGCTCTTTGGTATTTGGAAGTAGCTGTTTTTTCCAAATATCCCAGGTCCCAGATTTATAGAATATTCTGATTGCCTTTCATTTCTGCTTGCTAGTGGGCATTTTTTGTCTTATAAATGTCTTGCCAACACAGGCAATAAAGAAGAGCATATATCAATGGCATTCTGTTTTCCCACTTCTTTACCTAGATTTACATTCTCAGGAGGGATGTGGCGTGCCTTCCAAGTTAGGTCAGTATCTTAGGCCATTCAGGTTGCTACAATAAAACACAGTCATTCTTTGGTATCTTTGGGAGATTGCTGATAGGGCTTCCTGTTGGTAGAAAAATCCATGGATGCTCAAGTCCCTGATATAAAATGGTGTAGTATTTTCATATAACTCATGTACCTCCTGTTACTTTAACTCATCTTTTGCTTGCTTCTAATATCTAATAGAATGTAAATGCTAGGTAAATAGTTTATAATACTTTGTTTAGGAAATAATGACAAGAAACAAATGTCTGTACATGTTCAGTACAGACACAATTTTCTGAAATATTTTCTACCTTGCAGGTGATCGGTTGAATCCATAGATGTGGAGCCCACAGACATGGAAGATTGGCTGTACCATAAATTGGGAGGCTTATGAATAATAGAAATGTGTTTCTGACAGTTCTGGAGGCTGGGAAGTCCAAGATCAAGGCACCGGCAGGTTCAGTGTCTAGTAAGGGTCTACTGTCTAGTTCATAGACGGTGCTTTCTCACTGTGCTCTGACATGGTGGAAGTTAAAAGGTCTCTCTAGGCCTTCTTTTATAATGGCAGTAATTCCACCATGAGGGCTCCACCCTCATTACCTAATCTCCTCACAAAGGCCTTGCCTCCTAATACCACCATTTTGGGTGTTAGGATTTCAGCACATGAATTTTTATGGGACATAAAAATTCAGATTGAAGTACTCAGGAAACAATTTTAACAAGTAATGTGCCACTTTAGCCACAGAGCCTGTTATGTCCCCTTTCTTTCTTCCTGGCTGCCAAAGGAAAATAACAATACAACTATGTTAGATTTCAGTTTTAGTCTCAACCCAACTCAAAATACTGATTTCTCTGAATCTTGGAATTCTCTTCAACAAACTACAAGTTCTTTCTATTCTGTTTTTAAAAGAAAATAGTGTTTTTCTCCAATCTTAGTCATATTTGCATATTTTATGTAAGATGCTACATACCATTTAATTATTTGTTATATTGCAAAGGTTATCAAGCAAAATTCTAAAACCAGTGAGTCTTTAGAGGCAGCAATTCTGTAGAGAACTCTATTATGAGAAACACAATTGTTTTTAGCTTTAATTGACCTTTGACTTATTGTGAGGAGTCAATTAAGAACTAAATTATATGAATTTATTATAAATCACGCTTCTCTATTAATATGGTATTTAATTTACATGCCGTATCATTAGAATAAATATCTTCACATATTATACCGTACCTAATAGCAAAACATAGAAATGGATTCTGATCCTATTTTTTGAAGTTATTTCTTAATAATCTGATACCATTTGGGTTAGCTAAAATACACAAATAACATGGTTTAGAAGTCTTCAATGAAGTGTTGACATGTTCAGGTAAGAAACTGCAAGCAGAATCTATCTATCTATTTATATATTTTTGGTTCACAAGTCTCCTTTCAACACAGTTATTCAGAGATTGTTGTTTTTTTAATTATGTGAATGCATGTACCTCTAAAGTAGAAGCCACTGGAAACTCTCCATTCCAGTGTCAGTGTACCTTGAGCCCAGACAGGTAACCCAAGCTCCATCTAAAGCTGCAATATTGAAATGAGAGATATAAAATAAAAGCAGTTATAGCCACATGCAGAAGAATGAAACAGGATCCATATCTCTCACCACTCACAAAAATTATTTCAAGATGGATAAAACACCTAAATGTAAGGCATGAAGCCATAAGAATTCTAAAAGAAATAGATTCTTGTTATCAGTCCTTTATCAGATGTGTAGTATGCGAAAATTTTTTCCCATTCTGTAGGTTGTCTGTTTGCTCTCATGATTTAGAACTCAGGAAAATCAGCAAGAAAAAATTGAACAACCCTTTCAAAAAGTGGGCAAAGGACATGAATAGAAATTTTTCAAAAGAAGATACAAGAATGGCCAACAAACGTATGAAAAAATGCCCAACATCTCTAATCATCAGGGAAATGCAAATCAGAACCACAATGAGGTATCACTTAACTCCAATGAGAATGCCTTTATCAAAAAGTCCCAAAACAATGCATGTTGGCGTGGATGCGGGAGAGACAGGAACACTCATACACTGCTGGTGGGACTGCAAACTAGTGCAACCCCTATGGAAAGCAATATGGAGATACCTTAAACAGATACAAGTAGACCTACCATTTGATCCAGCAATCCCATTATTGGGCATCTATCCAAAAGAACAAAAGACATTCTATAACAAAGACATCTGCGCCCGAATGTTTATAGCAGCACAATTCACAATCTCAAAGATGTGGAAACAACCCAAATGCCCATCAATATATGAGTAGATTAGTAAAATGTGGTATATGTATACCATGGAGTATTACTCAGCTATAAGAAATAACGGTGATATAGAATCTCTTATGTTCTCCTGGAAAGAGTTGGAACCCATTCTACTAAGTGAAGTATCCCAAGAATGGAAAAATAAGCACCACATGTACTCACCAGCAAATTGGTTTCCCTGATCATCACCTAAGTGCACATTTGGGAATAACACCAATTGGGTGTTGGGCAGATGTGGGGGTGGGCGGGGAATGGGTGTATACCTACATAATGAGTGCGATGTGCACTGTCTGGGGAATGGACACGCTTGAAGCTCTGACATGGGGGGGTGGGGGGCATGGGCAATATACATAACCTAAACTTTTGTACCCCCATAATAAGCTGAAATAAAAAAAAGAGTTGAAAATGAAAAAACAAAGAATTCTAGAAGAAAATGTGGGAAAAACTCTTCTAGATATTGGCCTAGGCAAAGAATTTATGAAGATGACCCCACTGGCAATCACAGCAACAATATAAATAAATAAATAAATGGGACTTGATTACATTAAAAAGCTTGTGCATAGCCAAGAAAATAATCAATGGAACAAACAGACAACCTACAGAATGGGAGAAAGTATTTGCAAGCTATCCATCTGATAAAGGGCTAATAACCAGAATCTACAAAGAACTCAAGCAAATCAGCAAGAAAAATTAAAAAAAAATAAAAAATGGACAAAAGACATAAACAGAAGCTTTTCAAAAGAAGATAGACAAATGGCCAATCAACATATGAAAAATTTCTCAACATCTCCAATCACCAGGGAAATGTAAATTAAAAACAAAATGAGATATCACCTTACCCCTGTTAGAAAGGCTTTTATTAAAAAGTCCAAAAATAACAGATGCTGGTGTGAATGCAAAGAGAATGGAATGTTTCTGTTGGTAAGACTGAAAATTAGTATCACCTCTATGGCAAACAGTATGGAGATTCCTCAAAGAACTAAAAGTGTACCTACCATTTGATCCAGCAATTCCACTGCTGGGTATTTATGCAAAAGAAATAAGTCATTTTATCAAAAATACACCTGCACTCAAATGTTTATTACAATAAAATTCACAATTGCAACGATGTAGAATCAACCCAAGTGCCCATCGATTCATAAGTGTATTAACAAAATGTGGCATATGCATACCGTGGAGTTCTACTCAGCCATGAAGAAGGATGACTTAATGCCTTTTGTAACAATTTGGATGGAACTAGAGACCACTATCCTAAGTGAAGTATATAAAAATGGAAAAACAAATATCCCATGTACTTATTATTCAGTTGGAACTAACTGATGAGCACATATGGAAATGTGGAAGGGAAATCAAGTGGGGAGGGGGAGGGAAGGATGTGGAAAAACCTACCAAACAGATACAATGAACACTATCTGGGTGATGGGCACTCTTATTACCGTGACTCAAGCATTTTAAAAGTGATCCATGTAACCAAAATATTTGTACTCCTGTAATACTTTGAAATTGAAAAAAAAAAAAAAAAGAGGCACTGCAAAGAATCCTACTGGAGGGATCCAGCTTCCAGGGACACCGAGTTTTCAGAGGTTGACATGTCACTGTGAGAGACAGTGCCTAGTGGGGATGTCAGTGGTGTCACCAAAGATCAGTCCTGAAATATATTACATAAGATTCCAATGGAGTAGGCTGGATCTCTAACCCACCAGCACCACTGCTAGCTTTCAAATTACAATTAAAGCATGTTTCTTATTAAGAGAGTAGGTTTTCTGTTGTTTGCTGAACATATCAATTAATATGCTGATTAATTGATAAGTAAACATTATTTGCATTTTTGGTGTATACCATTAACATTTTACATTTCCCAACAATTCTTTCAGTTACACAGAAATTTATTTTATTTTCTTTCTTTATTTTTTGACTACTTGCAAGGAACAATTAATTTATCCTCTAATAATTCTGTGACAGGGTTTCTAAACATGGGTTTCAGACCATTTGAATAAGAATCATCTGTGGTCTAGGGGCCCTGCTACAGACATTTTGAATTAGAATTTCTGAGAGTGGGTCCTGAAATTCTAATTTGAAGAAGGTGGAGAAAGAGAAGAAAGAGAAAAGACTATGGCCATTCATGTAACATCATCTTTCCTAACTTCTTGAAGCTTTCCACATCTGAGAGTTAGCTCATCCTCCTGTCAGGTTTTGTGGCCTGAAATGTCAGTTCTTGGCATCCTCATGCCTGAAGAATGACCAGATGCACCAAAGTAAGGCAAGCACAAAAATGAGGTTTACTGAGGAGGGAAAGATAGGATTATTAAGCAAGAGCAAGATATAGGTTTACAGAGTGTGAGACATATGCCACAGATGATGACTGGACCCACTGTCTCAGCAAAAAAAAAGAGACTTTTGTTATGGTCTGGGTCTTGTTTTATTGTGTCCGGATAGCGGCTTCCTCATGGTTCAACATCACCATGGAATCACTTTGATTGGACAGTTGGGAGTTGCATGTCCTGAGTGTTACTAAGTATGTGGGTTTTTCTAGCCAGGACCCTGACTTTGTTTTTCTCTATCAAAAAAATTACATCTTGACTTAATTTCCCCAGCCTCCAACATTTCATGACTGTCTTAGTATTTTTTGCATTGCTATAACAAAATAAACAAAACAGGGCAATTTATAAATAACAGAAATTTATTTACTCACAGTTCTAGAGCCTGGTAGGTCAAGATCAAGGCACTGGCATGTAGTGAGGGGCTTCCTGATGCAACATCACGTTACAGAGCATAAAAGGGCAAACAGCACAAGAGAGCAAACTCACTCCTGTGGGCTTTTTAATAATGACACTAATCCATTCATGAGGGCAGAGTCCTTTTGACCTAAATATTTCCTGTTAGGTCCCACCTCCCAACACTGTTACTTTGGGAATTAGGTTTGTAGTATGTGAATTCTGGGTGACACATTCAAACCATAGAAATGATGTGTTGCTCTTGATGTTATCCTTGGTAAACTGAATAAGATTTTTCAGGTTTCTCCACTGTGAAGGTATTTATTTACCTTTCCTTTCCAGACTTCTTTTGAAAAGAAGTCACTATATGAAGCTCACTTTTAAATAGTGGCAATTTATGCTTCACTTCCTTGAAGTCAGTGTTTCTATATAAATTATTTGGAAATCTCTGCCTAGGAGATTTATTTCTTTTCCTGCTGTTATGGTTTGGATATGTCCACTCCAAAATTCAGTTGTTGAAACTTAATGAACAACGTAGTGGTAGTAAGAGGTGAGGTTTTAAGAGGTGATGAGGTCATGAGGACTCCTCCCCTTGTGAAAATGTAGGTGTTGGAACCTTCTGCCTTCCGCCATGTGAGGACAGTGTTCCTCCACTTGTGAGGAGGAAATAACAGGTGCCATTTGGGAAAGGGAGACTGGGGTCTCTCCAGACACTGAACTTGTTGGTGCCTTGATGTGGGACTTCTCAGCCTCCAGAACTGTGAGAAAATGAGTTTCAGTTCCTTATAAATTACCTAGTGTATTGTGTTCTGTACTAACAGCACAAACAGACTAAAACAACCGTATTATTTATTTATTCAATCACTTACTATCTTATTTAATTATTTATTTTTTGATCAAATTATTCCAGCTTTGGCCATTGAAAACTGTTTCAGTTGGCTCCAATGTCCCTTTGACATACTTTCATCACTTTGTGTGTGTGTTTGTGTGTGTGTTTACTATTATTTCTTATTTTTGAGAATTTCAATACTTTCTAGTACAACTATTATCACTAAATTAATTTAATATTATTACTTTTAAAAATCAATTATATTTTGGATCAATTAAGAAAACATAAAAATATTTTATTTTACCTCTATTTATTCCTTCTCCAATGTTCTTTCCTTATGTAGATCTGAGTCAGTAACCTATATAAATTTCTTTCTTTCTGAAGAAATTATTTTAACACTTTCTTCAGGGAAAATCATTTGGGGATAAATTTGCTCAGCTTTTTTTGGTTGAAGTCTGTTTCTTTTTCCTTTTAAAGATAATTTAACTAGATATAGAATTCTAGGTTGGTGTTTGGGTTTTTCTTTCAACATTTTAGTATTACACTTCACTTGCTTCTCCTTTGCATGGTTTCTGACAATAAATCTCTATAATTTTTATGCAAGTTCTACTATAAGGTGTAATATTCTACACCACTTTCCCCAGCTTCTTTCAAGATATTGTCTGTCTTTCCTTTCTTGTAGTTTTTTCTTAGGGCCACCATGCAATGACAGGATGGATTCATGACTGCAGTTTGGTTCAAATATCAACACTGATGATGCCAACACACATACACGTACACACACACACAGAAAGTGTGAATAAATTTTCTATTAACATAATGAGGATTCTAAGGGGAAAAAGAGTGGTTCTCCCAAGCTAGTCCCAAACAGGCTTGAGAGATCACAGAAAGGAGACTAATTTGGTGATTTTTCTAGTGATTGGGAGCTGGGGCTGGGTTGGACATTCTGGCACGTGAATAGGGGCTTAGGTAGTTTTAATCATCCATTGGCACCAAAGGAAGGAGAACCCAGGATTTCTTGACTTACCCAGACATGATATTTTGAAATGATCCAGAAAATGAAGAGGAAAACCAAAGCTTAAAAGCCTTCCCTAAACATCAAGAAAGTGAAATCAGAGTCTTTATTATAAATGTGAATATAATATATTTAGTTGTGGCTTTTTTGTAAACCACAAAGTTTAAAAATTGTTTGTTTTAAAATTTATCTTACTTGATGTTCCTGAGCTTCATGAATCCATGGTTTGGTGTCTGTAAATCATTTTGAAAAGTTCTCAGCCGCTATTTCAAAATTCCTTCTCTCAGTTTCTTCTCCTTTTCGTATTCCAACTATGTGTATGCAACTCCCTTTGAAATTTCCCAGAGTTTTTACTCTCTCTGGTATATGTTTTCCATTCTTTTCTCTCTTTTCACCTCAGTCTGGGATTTTCCATTGACTTATCTTCAGAAACTTAAAGTCTAGATTTTTGCTATAAAGATAACTTTTTGCTAATATTATTTATTGACTGGTGTGCCCTGTCCTTGCTGATCTTCCATTACCCCTCTGTCATCATTCAAATTTCCATATGGGTATTGGGCTATTTCTAGACTCTCTATTCTACACTATTGGTCACCTCGTATCAGTTCTATGACTACATAATAAGTCCCAACAGCTGGTATGGAATTACTTTCCTTTTTGCTTCTCTTCTTCAGGAATCTCTTCTCTACTCTTAGCTCTTTACTCTTTCACATACATTTTTAAATCTGTTTGGCATATTAAATGTTGAGGTACCTGTTAGACATTGCAGTGAAGATGTTGAGCAGTGAATGCTATGCCTTTTGAGTTTGAGGAGAGGTCCCAGAGATGTCCAAGAATTGTTAGTATAAGGAAACTAGTACTAAGAAGAAGCATTAGAGCCCATGATCAGAAAGTTACATCTAGAAATTAATATTTCTCAAGGTATTCAGCTAATTGATATTTAAATAACAGTATTAACATGGGAGAAAGTGAAGGAACAAGATCGTTGGTGCAAGAAGGTCAAGAACACATAGGTCAGAACATTTTATTTTGGAAAACATCATTTAAGTCTCATCTCCATTATCATATCTTCAAAGACCCTTTCTTTGACCACCTGCCACCAGTGTTTACTCCCCCACATTTTCCAACAGAAGATGATTATGATTTCTCATTGCATTTTTTTAGTGCTTATCACAAATATTTATTTTTGCAATTATTTCATATCTCTATAATTCACTATCCTGAAAATCTCAGTATAGCATGACTATATTTTTTTATCCCTATATATGTTCATTCTCTAATTAGGGTCTGTTACCCAGTAGGGTTTCAGTAAGTATCTTTTAATGAACTACTTATCACAGCATATTTATTTATTTATGTGGGATGAGAGAAAATATCTTTTTCTGGTTCAATTTTGGGCTCTACCATAAACTGGCTCCATGATGTTACTTTGCTTATTTGACCATTTAAGGTTTCAGTGAGGTTATTGATAGATTAGAAGATTAGACTAAATGATTCTTAAGGTCATGTATTTTTAAAAGATTCTATAACCCGTACAGTTTCCCTTTCTTGTGCACTCTCTGGTGGAAGACAACTTTATAAATGCACATTTGCATTATCAAGCACATTTATCAGGGAAGGGGGCATGAGGCACTTAAAGTTCACCTGTCATACAAGTGTATCCAGCAAGTGTAAGGAGAAGTTAAAATAAACTGGTGATAAACCAAAGCCACGTACAGGAAATTTATCATTTCCTGGCAGTCTCCTTGCCTAAGCTGATAAATGGCATTGTTTTTGCATTGCAGTTCCTTTTCAAAATGATAAACTTTTTGAAATGAACCCAATTCCATGATAAAGAGATCTGGGCAGAAATGAGGAGCAGTTGCCTAGTTAGAGTGCGGTGCTGCAGTGTTTGATAAATGAAAAGCAGCTCGGTTGTGGCAGGGTGCCAGAACGCAGGAGCATAAATGCACTTGGCGGAGGTAAAGTGCAGTTGATCTGACGTTCTGAGAACACTCTGTGTTCTAATATGGCAAGCAGACCTTATGAAACCTTAACAACGCCGTAGATTTGTTTGTTTTATATTTGTGAGGGCACTTGCCTTATACTGATGTCATTTGGAATAGCTTCCTTAGAAAAGCAATCAGCAGATGCTGAGGTGAAATAAAAAGAGAGCAAAATTAACACCTTCCGTTCTTTACTCCTTTCTATCTGCAAACTTTCCTAGAGCTCCACAAATTAAGCTGATAAACTGGAAAGTGGTCTGGAGGAGGCCGTGCTACTGAGGCAAAGAGTAGTGCTTGGGGCAGGTCCTCGTGCAGTGGTGTTTACAACTAAGTGGTCAAAACCAGTTCCAGATGCCTTTGTTCCTTCTCCACGGTCACTGCTTCACTTGAGGAGCCAAAAAAAGAGTATTGTTTGGGGAGGGAGGAGTGGGGGGAGCGGCAATCGTTTAGAGAAAGAGACTAGCTCAGTTTCTAACACACACACACACACACACACACACGCACCTCTTGAAAAATTTAAAAATATCTTAGATGTAATTACATTTATACAATTCCAGAATGAACTCCCTGATTACCCCCTCCCATTTTTAAGGCTTGATCTGCATGCCTCATAATCAGACTTACGCTGAAACAGACATGTGAATTTTTATTCAATTGACTTCTGATGAGAGAAATGTGCCAGTCCAGTCCTGCCAGAGTTTGGCCGTGAGTCCCGTAAATCATTAAGTCTATTTTGTTTAAAGTTAGGAATGAAAAGAAAATGGTTCTATAGTTGTTTACCTTCCATTTATTTGCCATCATTTTATTTCTGTCTGGTGGTCCCACCTAACGGTGGTCCCAGTGTACATGAAATATATGTGAGGAATATTTTTTGCTTTTTTGTTTTTCCTTGAACAGAAAGCGAATACTGAGCCATGTGCTTTGCCACATATTGAGCTCTGAGATTATTATCAATCCATTTAAGGCAGGAGCCCATCTAAAAAGTAATGACTTTTGAAAGCCATATACTAGTGATCATTTTTTGAAATAGTGCACAGTGGCATAAAGTATATGCTAATGAAAGCTATTACTTCTAGGCATGAAATGATATTTTTAAAATAAACAATTTAACAACAAATCAATATTTTACACCTAGCCATGATTTTCCCAAACTAGATAAATAGAAATGTGTTCCTTACTTTAAAAAAATACTTTAAAATTTCCATTTTAAAATAATAGTTAATAATGATTTGGAATAAATATGATGATAAATCACCATTAAAATAGAAAGCAAAAATAATTTTTAAGAAAAACCAAGTACACAAAAAACACGTACACAAGAAACATGTGTATCATAGAAACAAAGCAGATATCTAATAATTATGTGTTCAAATGCTTTAAAAAATGAACATTGACATCCATACCAAAATTTTTCTTTTCTCAAAAGCATCTTTTAAAGCACATATTTTCCCTAAAGGGAAATTTCACAGCCACCAAAACAATGTAAATTATAATAATATAATACTTCAAATGTGCCTTCTAAATTACTGCTCTAATTTATTGAATGAATGGGCCAACTCACATGTAGATTATTGTTTCACTTTATATTAATTTATTTATTTACTTATTTATGTGGCAATTTTTCATATTAAGTCATTTAAAAACAACAACAAAAAAAGACTTAAAGCAAAGTAACATTTTAACATGGCTATTATTCCAGCAAGCCGGAAGCATTTCTTCCTTTGCTCATGCTGCTTTCTTATCTATCAGTGCCCTTTCTGAGTATTTATGCAGTTAAATGCCTCATTTACTTCAAAGTTTATCTTAACATACCCTTCTTTATGAAACTATTCCAAATCCTTCAACTAAATATGATCTCTCTCTCTTTCTTCCAGTGTGCTATCACATAATTTTATGTGTCACTTGTCAATTTTATTTTTCATCCAACAAGAAGTAGCATGGATTATACCATGTAAATTGATGTACACACCTATACTTATCTGTCCATCATATTTCTCTCTCTCTCTCTCTCTCTCTCTCTAAATATTGATGGTGTGTTCTTGGCATTGCTTTAAGTACTTTACATTACTCCTTCCTCTCTACATAGTCCTATTAATTATAAATTATTATCCTCATTTTACAGATAAAAATTAAGAGATAAAAATGATAACTAACTTCCTTCCCCCTCCAGTGTGTACATGTTCTGATACAATATGTGTGTGGGGGGAGATGTGTGCATATGTTATAAACACAGAGAGCGGGAAACAGAGTGCTTTAGCAGACACAGCTTTTAATCAACGCAACTGCCTTTAAAATTCTGCTAAGTTTCTTTGCCCCTTGAATAAAAATCTATTTGTAATTAAAATGAGAATGGGATAGCCTATGTCTATTTATGGTTGTTATTCCTATTTATAGTAAATAATCCATTTCATTGTTGTGGACCATATACACAGACCCCTCTACCTTAAAGTTTTGACTTAATGAAGCCCTCATCATTTATAGTTACCTGATAAGATCTTCTAAGATTTTCATAATTACATTTTTTCTATTAAAGTCCACAGCAGTGGAAGTAGCTTGAATAGTTAAAATGTTAAATCAAGGGCAGAATATTGTGAAACAGCCTAAACTGTGTTCCTATGTCCACTCAACTCAATTCATTTGACAATTTCAAACTCTCTCAAGGAATTACATTTACTCATTTTTCTGTATCTGTGAGAATTTGTAAAAAACTAAGCCCCTACACATACTTAAAGTCATTAGCATTGCCTTTAATTAGTGGAGATTTTCTACTGACCGTGGAGGTTTTTGCAAACAATTTCATAGTCATGAAACAAGATGGCACTTCCCACTGGATATTCTTCTAATCCAAAATATTTAAATATTGTGAGCTCTCAAATGCTATCCTTAACCCTCATATTTTTACTACATGTATCAGAAATGAATAGGTTTTAATTTGTGTGTCCACATGAAACAGTTGGTGTTGACAGACTAAAGAACTGTTGGGAAGGGTGTTGAGACTTTATCCAACACCTACATGAGCTGATTAATTGTAAAGATGTGCTACCTAACAGGAGCCGAGCTGAACTCGAGAGGGTGGAGCTGCCAGGTATTGAAGTGGTTGATTAAGGCAACAAGTCAAAACTTATTTCCATAGCATAAGCAAAGGGAGAAAGCAGCAGCTCCCTCAGTGTTTTGTCTTATTCCTACAGAATGCATGGGGTAAGGTTTAGACGTATTAGCTCAGATGGAGCAGTTGTCTCACTGCTGAGAGAGCATCAAACAAAAGGCTCCTGACATTTGACAGACCCAGGAGCCTAGGGAAGAGAAAAGGGGAGGTCTAAGAGAAGAAAGGGACTGAGTATTGATTCATAGCGGAGAAGGGTGTCTTCAAGATCTATCTGCCCCCCCCACCCCCTGTAAAGAGGTGTCTGGGAAGGCTTATTCAAAGGCATCTTGATAAAGAAGCTTTGGAGTGAAAGTGCTTAGGTTAGGAATGCAGGTACACATCAGAACACAGCTGGCCACCATGGCCTGAGTCCTTGATGACAACATCCTTCAGAGACTGATAACACTGGCTGTGCACCACCTCTGGTGTGGGGAGGCAGCTTTCCATGAGATCCATGACAGATAAAGCCTTTGTAGTTTCTAGAATGATTAATTTTATGTGTCAATTTGTGCTAAGGGATGCCCAGATGGCTGATAAAACTATCTCTGGGTGTGTCTGTGAGTGTGTTTCAGATAGATGTCAGCACTTGAATCCATAGACTGAGTAAAGGTGATTGCCATCTTCAATGTAGGTGGGCTTCACCCAGTTTGTTGAGGGCTTGAATAGAACAAAAAGTGGAGAAAAGAAAACTTTGCTTTTTTCTTGAGCCAGGACATCCATCTTCTCCTGCTCTTGGATATCAGTGCCTTTGGACTCGGACTGGGACTTATACCATTGGCTGCCTGGATTCCCAGGCATTTGAGCCTACAGACAGCAGATAGTGGGGCTTTTCAGCCTCCATGCCTCCGTAATCATGTGAGCTGATCCTTTACAACTAATCTCTCTCTCTCTCTCTCTCTCTCTCTCTCTCTATATATATATATATGTGTGTGTGTGTGTGTGTGTGTGTGTGTGTGTGTGTGTGTGTGTGTGTGTTTCTTATTGTTTCTATTTCTCTGGAGGACCCTGACTAATACAATTGTTAATACTTATGGTCATGCCTAGAAGATTATACATAGAATTTTTGCTAGAAAATGGACAGGGGAATTTGGTGAATGGCTCCTATTGTGGCCATACATTGTACCTCTGCATAACACAGTTTGGGAAAAGACATGCCGTTCGTTTCCGTGTCTTCAACTGCAATACCCATTCTGAACTGTAACATCAGCTCTTAACTTTCTTGCTAACCCAAGAACTTTATCTGCAGCTGCTTATTTTACTGACCATATATAATTGGCACTTCAGAGTTAACATCCTCACATTTTTCTGTTTGTGTCCCACACTAAAATGTGAAGTCTATAGATTCAGGGATCATTTCCTCCACATTTAGCAACATTCTTGGCTCTTCAGGAGTTTAATAGATCTTTAATGAAAGGAAACAGAAGGGAAACTCTCAGATTGTCAAGTGGAGAACTCCTCAAATTCAGTCTTGGGTCAGAGTGTTGAACTTAACAAATTCAGTTTCAAATTCAATGCACCTAAAACATGTGGTCTCTATGAAAGTGAAACATTTTTTTGTTAATCTCCATTTAAATTCTATTTTTTTAAGTGATAATGTTTTAATAATATTTTCAGTGATACTTATTTAATAATTTTGTTTTGTTTTGTTTTGTTTTAAGCCAGGTTGAGACATAATTTGCTTTACCACTTTCTTTGGGTACTTCCTCTCTATTCCTTATATTTCAGTTTAATTAACACTCCCTCAAAGAGATCTTTCCTTTTCCCTAATCTAAAGATCTTAATATTATAATTTCACATAGCAGCCAAGATTTCTTGTTTATAACACTTCTGAGTTACAGCTGACCCTTGAATGATGAGGGGATTAGAGGTGCCGAGCCCTGCACTGTCAAAAATCCACATACTGCCCCCAAACTTAACTTCTCGTAGCCTACTGGTGACCAGAAGCCTTACTGACAACATAAACAGTCAATCAACACATATTTTGTATATGTATCACGTACTGTATTCTTACAATAAAGTAAGCTATAGAAAAGAAAATGTTAAGAAAATCATAAGAAAGAGAGAAAAAACAGTTATTATTCATTAAGTGGAAGTAGATCTTCATAAAGGAAGACTATATACTTGGCAACGTAGCTTTGATAAGGGCAATACAGTAGAGAAACTCTATAAGTGAATTCCATTTATAAATAAACATGTAAAAATCCTAAACAAAATATTAGCAATAAAAGGCAACTATACAAAAGGTAATAAAAAAGAATTAGATTATTTACTTGGAAGGCAAGAATATAAGGAAACACCTAAATCTAATTTATGAAAATAAAACATTAAAAGATAATATTAATTTGACCCCTCAATAGATATAGAAAAATTGTAGAACTCACTATAAATTTGTGATAAAAATTAAGTAAATTGGGAATAAAAGATACAGATCTCCTGGAAAATTGTATATATATTGGAAAAAACTCTATACACACCGTTTTAGCTGAATAGAAAGCATTCCTTAAAATCAGAAACAAGGCAGAGATGCCACTGTAAGCATATACCACTGTTGGAGCTAGCTTAATAAGGTAAGAATAAGAAATTAAAAATTTTCTAATTGGAACAGAAAAATAAAACCTGTAATATTCATTTACAAACATCAATTGCATTTTAATAAAACAACAAAGCTCTAGAAAATGCAATTTTAAAAAGGCAAACTTTGCAATAGTATTAAAAAGCAAGTACTTAGGAATAAATCTTATAAAATATATGCAATTCTTCTATGTAGAATATTTTAAAGCTTGCTTGTGAGATATTAAAAAAGACTACACACGATACCCAATATTATAGGGATGACATAATACATTTTGATGCCATATTGCAGATAGAGAACATAAATTTCGCGGTCCTAAAACCTGACATTTTCTTAATTTTTCTACATTTTCATTTCTTCTTTGGTTTGATATAAATAAAATCTGTCCTTTGGATTGTTGAGATTATAAAATGGTGGTAATGTTAGTAAAGACATGTCCTGAAAAATTTGAAGCTCTTAATAATTATTAGGTCTGACATTTGTTCCATTACTAACATTAAAAGGACAGATTTTAAAGTTTGGGAGGTAGCATGAAAATATGTTTATGACAAAATTTTGCAAGAAAATGAGCATTTCTGGACACTGGAAAACCGAGGACCAAAGATACTGTTGAGGGCTCCTTGGCCACTGATTTGACTGGAGTTCCTAATTTAAAGTGAGTATATGTCTTTGCTAATGTTAAGGTTTTTTTTACAAAACAGGAGAGTGAAGTGACTATAAGTGTTTTTTTAAAGGAAGCATGTAGTTTTTTTTTTTTTTTTTTTTGTAAACTCTTAAACGATGATGTTAGTGCAGAAGTATTGAGCTGTTTATATCCAGCAAGTCACTTTCTTACCCAGACATTGTCACCAGCTGCAGTGTGTCCTCATTTAGAACTCTGGGAACATGGGGAACCCATACCCGGAGAGGCGACATCTCTTCTTGCTGAGCGTGGCCACCTTATTTCCATTAAGTTTCTATTCTGTTGGCTAAAAATATCGTTGATGTGACCTTATGTTACAAGGTGTGTATGTGTGCGATTTCTGTCACTACAACAAGATACTGCAAACATTAATGATATTAGTGTACTAGGAAATGATGCTTGTGAAATTGTTGAAATTTATACATAGAGACTTTTAAAAACTTAAAATTTGTGGGTGGCTCACGCCTGTAATCCTAGCACTCTGGGAGGCTGAGGCAGAGGATCGCCCGAGGTCAGGAGTTCGAGACCAGCCTGAGCAAGAGCGAGACCCCGTCTCTACTAAAAATAGAAAGAAATTATCTGGCCAACTAAAAATGTATATAGAAAAAATTAGCCGGGCATGGTGGCGCATGCCTGTAGTCCCAGCTACTCGGGAGGTTGAGGCAGGAGGATCGCTTAAGCCCAGGAGTTTGAGGTTGCTGTAAGCTGGGCTGACACCATGGCACTCACTCTAGCCCGGGCAACAGAGCGAAACTCTGTCTCAAAAAAAAAAAAAAAAGAAAAAAAAAAAAGAAATTTGTGTATTATCTTAGTGGTTTTATCAGTTATGTAATTATGATTTATGATCTTTAATTCATTTAACTTTTAATAAAAACATGAAAAAGAAGTGTATATTTGTTTGTAAATAAACTTATTCAAAGGAATTCCTTAAGATTATATTACATAAATGGACCCAAAACAATGTAAGTGATTGGTGCAATTTTATTATTTAATGTTCTTACTTGACAAATTGGACAGAAAAATATCACTACCAATCAGTTACTGATTTTTACACATGAGCACTTTGTCAATACAGAGCTGTGGTCTCTACAAGTCCTATTTTAAAAAGCAACAAAACAAAACAAAAGCATCATTAACCCAAAAGGCTTGATAAGTAACTTTTTGGAGTAGATAATGTAAAACAACATAATGACTTTAGGAAACAGAATTATGTTTGTTGCCTTTAAAAACACAGTAATATACTTTACATTTTCATGGTTCTTTAGAAAAATCACAACAAAGGATTTCATTTACCCAGTCTACGGCATTTCCATTTTTCCATTTGTATTGGTGCCAGGTGTACAAACAAATGGTGGTGGAGAACAACTCTTGATTAATTCTGTAGCACAGACCAGTGGTCAAGTCTTTGAGAGAAAGAACATAAAACATGCCAGCAGTCTTCATGGATGTTAAATCAAGGGATATGTCCCATTCCTGTTGTTTTTTGCTGAAGTCGTATAGCTAGAAGTACACTAGGAAGATGGATAAAAGGTCCATTAAAATTTAAAATGTAGTTTACACAACAGCATGAAACTTTAAAAGGACAGAATATAATGTTGAGTTATCTAATAAAATCATTATCAAGGTCAAGGTTAAACTATTATGATTATTACTTGAATTTTGCAGTCTCCTGCCCCAGCGATTTCTGGGTTTGGAAGAGCCAATACTTCGATAATTGCTTAATTCCTTAACATCTTGGCATGTGGAAAAAGATGTCTGTTTTTGTGAAAACATCCCTGAATGGATCTACAGCTCTGGCAACAACACATAGTGAGACAGTAAATTTGAATGCCTCCTTTTTTTTTTTTTTTTTTCAGATTCTGCCAGACAACATTTTATTACATCAGAAAAGCAACACTAGGCACTATACCTTGCAAAATATGTTCTGACCAACTCTAAACTTTCTGAAATTAAAGATGCATAACCACATCTGTAAGGGTTTTAATGAACAAAAAAGTTAAATACAAACTTTTATATGCAAAATAGATTATTGTATAACTGGCAACCTCAGAGCCAAGTACTGACAAATGCCTCTTTCAAGGCATGCTTTTGATCAGGTTTCTGATCAATGCAGAATGTCTTCAACTTGTAAATTATTTTTCAAAATAAAACAAAATCAAATTAACTGCAGGCCATATATTTCCACATAAAATTTATATTCTTTAAAAATATTAGCTCAAAAATAATTTTATGTTTTCCTGAATTGGGCTCATATAGTCACTCACAAGTGTATTCAACTTTGGATGAAAAATCAGGTGTACTATTTACATTTAGAAATGTTTTATTCATTCATTTATTTATTTATTATTTCATGAAATGTTTGTGACAAGATAATGTCTTGTCATTGATGTCTTTACTCTCTAATCTAGATGGCCAATATAAAAACAAGTAATTGCAGAAGCATGTAAACGCATTTTATAGTGTGTGTGTGCATATGTGTACACACATACTTAATAGGATATTAGGAAGAAAGGTTTTACTAACTAGCTAACTGGAGAAGGAGGGTAAAGAATGCTTCGCACAGGAACGCAGGGCAGAGAGAGAAGTCCCAGTGGCATCGATCCAAAACTACCTCGGCAGTACTGTAGCACAGCTACTAAAAAATCAAACAAGAGAGCTGAGAATTAAATTTTTGGCAGGAACATGATCAGACAAAATTCAGCATTTATGACTGCATTTTCTGCATAACATCTTGAGGGTCAAATGATCCTTAAGTCAATTTTGTCCTGAAGTGGAGAATTTCAAAAGAGATAAAAGTAACAGAAAAGATAAAATATTCAATCACACGTAAACACAAATACACTTGAGGATACTGAAGAGAATATGTACATGCCAATGAAAGTCAAGGCATATTTTTTACTGTGACGTTTTAAAACGGTCACCAATATAGTCATGCCTTCCAACAAATATTTGTCTGCACATGGTCTAGAACAGCAGTCTCCAACATTTTTGGCAACAGGGACTGATTTCACGGAGGACAATTTTTCCATGGACAGGCGTGGTGGAACTCAGGCAGTGCTGCAAGCGACGGGAGTGGCTGTGAACTCACATGAGCCTTCTCTCCCTCACCGCTCACCTCCTGCTGTGCAGCCTGTTCCTAACAGGCCTTGGACCAGGACCCGTGTCCTGCCCGGGGGTTGAGGACGGCAGGTCTAGAGTGTGAGCTTCCCTTAGGAAGTCTAGTTGGAGACACCAGCAAATGATCACACAAACACTTTTTATATACAGTTGACCCTTGAACAACACTGGTTTGAACTGCACAGGTCGACTTACTCATGAATGTTCTTCTGCCTCTGCCACCTCTGAGAGAGCAAGACCAGCTCTTTCTCTTTTTTCTTCTCAGCCTACTCCATGTGAAGACAATGGAAATGCGCTAGAAAGTAAGCTTTCTTTTTTCTGTCATCTAGAAGAGCTTAATATAATTGATGACGTGTGGCTTGAAGCTAGTAACATCATCTTTGTGGAAACATTTTTAATTATTTGTACATATTTGTTTTTTTGTTTCTTTTTAGTAAATTATAGGATTATATAGGCATTTTTATTTTCCCCACACTAGAAAGACTATGGTTTTTCTTCCGGTATCATAACCAACATCTGGCATGTGCCAGCCAACTGCAGACAGGCCCAGGCTAAAAATATGTAAAAAAAACCTCAACAAAACAAAAACAACAACAATAAAAAAAACAAGGGAATAGTTATTTTCTCCTCCTCTGTGTGTGCATTCTCTATAGGTCCCCCTGCATCTGTTCACTCTCCTGTGAAAACTTTAAGTACCTGCTTACATTTGTTGGTATCATGTACAATTTATACCTGTTTTCTGCAGGAGATTAATCCAATAGAGCCTGAAATATTAGACTATCATTGAAACACTAGTTCCCAACTCTGTTTTCTATTTCATTGATTTATATCTTATGTTTATTATATGCTTCTTTCTTCCTTCTTTTGTTGTTGCTTTTTTTCTAACTTCTCACTTCATTAGAGTAATTCATTTTTAGCCTTTTACATTTCCAGGTATAAGTTTTTAGGTAAAAATCTTTACAAGAAGAATTGCAGCAGCTTCACTTTACAAGTTTGTCTACAAAGTTTTCATTTTTTTTTTTTTTATTTCAGCTCTTCATGGGGGTACAAAAGCTCAGGTTATATACATTGTCCATGTCCCGCCCATCCCCCTGAGTCAGAGCCTCAGGCATGTCCATTCTCCAGACAGTGCGCCTGGCACTCACCATGTCGTCATACCTCCATCCCCTCCCCCCCCCACCTCCCTGAGTCAGCACCTTCAAGCATGACCGTTCCCCAGACAGTGCGCAATGCACTCATCATGTAGGCATACACCCATCCTCCACCCCCCCACCCCCATCTCAGTGTGATATCCAGTTGGCATCCTTCCCTGATGTGCATTTAAGTGATGATCAGGGATACCAATTTTCTGGTGAGTACATGTGATGCTTGTTTTTCTGTTCTTTGGATATTTCACTTAATATAATGGGTTCCAACTCTACTAAGCATCTAAAAATTCTATCTATGATTTTTCTTTGACTAATATGTTATTTAGAAACATATTTAAACTTACAATAATATAAATACAGTTATATTTATCTGTTTCTTATAACTTCTAACTCTGTGCTGTACATGATATCCATTCCATAAAATTTAGATTGACTTGGTTTATGGCCATCAAGTAGCAATTTTTATAAATATTCCATTTTTGATTGAGAAAAATTGGTATTCTCTAAGTGTTGTATACAGAATTCCCTATATTTCCATTCATTAGGCTGAAATTTTAAATTGTTTTTGATATTTAAAGCTTCTCTACCTTTGCTCTATTTTTGTCTAAGAACATTCTTGATATTTGAACGATGCATGTTAAAACATCCTACTGATAGTTATTTGTCATTTTCTCATAGCAGTTCACTCAAGTTTTGTTTTCATATATTTGTGATGCATATATGTTCACAACTGCTGTTTTCTCTTGGTGAAGTAAACATATCATTTTGTCATGATTCCTTTTATTTCTAAAGGATGCTTATTGTAATAAAATCCATTTTTTTACTATTAATTTAGTCATGTAAACTTTCTTTTGTTTACCATTCATATGATATTTTTTCTATCACTTTACCTTTAGACTTCTTATTTTTGCTGTATATCTTAAAACAGAATATTACTAGATTACTTTAAGCCAATGACAATTTCTGTTTTTTAACTGAAAAATGCAGTTTATTTATGTTTGTTACCTTATCGAAATATTTAGAATTATTTTAACAAGTTACTTTGCATTTCAATCTCTACACTTTTTCTGTATTTTCTTTTCATCTCTGCTTTTAATACACTTTTTCTTTTAGAGTAGTTTTATATTTACAGAAAATTGTAAAAATCATAGTTTTATCTCATATACCCCACACTCAATTTTCCTATATATGTATGTATACACACAAACACACACACACACACACACACACATTTTTGAGATAGGGTCTCACTCTGTTGCCCTGAGTAGAGTGCAGTGGCATCACCACAGCTCACTGCAGACTCAAACTCCTGGGCTCCAGTGATCTTCTTGCCTCAGCCTCCTGTGTAGCTGGGACTACAGGTATGCTCTACCACGCCTGGCTAATTTTTCTATTTTTAGTGGAGATGGGGTCTCACTTTTGCTCAGGCTGGTCTCAGACTCCTGGCTTCCAGCATCCTCTTGCCTTGGCATCCCAGAGTGCTGGGATCACAGGCATAAGCCACCATGCCGGGCCAACTTTCCCCAATATCAATATCTTACATTAGTGTGATACATTGGCCACAATTAATCAACCAATATTAATATATTGTTTTTAACTAAAGCTCTAATTTTTTTAGATTTCTTGATTTTTACCTAATTTCTATTTTTCTGTTCCAGGATTCCAGGATACCACATTACATTTAGTCTCTTTAGGTTTGTCCTGACTGTGACAATTTCCTCGAGTTTCTTTGCATTTGCTGACCTTGACGGTTTTGAGTACTTGTCAGACATTTTGGAGAATGAATGTCCCTCAATTGGGACATGTCTGATGTTTTTCTCATAATTAGACTGGGATTATGTGTTGTTGGAAGGAAGACCATGGAAGTAAAGTGCCATTTTCATCATTTCATATACAATGCGTATATTTAATATTACCAACATGACTTATAACTGTTGATATTGGCCTTGAATTCCTTGCTGAGGGAATGTTTGTCAAATTTCTTCATTATGAATATATTCTTTTTTAATTCTTTCCATACTGTACTTTTTGGAAGAAAGTCACTATATGCAGCCCATACTTAAGAAATGGGGAACTATGTTTCATCAATATTTCTTTTTAATATAATTTTACTTTAACAACAACAACAACAAATAGGATGACAGTTTTTTTCTCCTATGAGGACAAGAAATTTAGGTCATGGGGCTGTCCCTTGGTCTCATATTACCACAAATAATATAGATATTTTCTAGAATTTCTTTGGTCCTAGCTATTTGTTTGCTTTCCTGTTTTAATAAGCTCAATATTCTTCTAAGGCAAAATAATATTTGAAATTTTTATTACAAATTTTTAAAGGAAATGACTCTATCTAACCTAGAAATGTTTGTCAGCATATTATACTTTTTCAGGATAAATAAAATAGGTGAATACATTGGCCTTGTAGGATGGGGCTAGACATTGAGAATTAATATCTAACACTTTTAAGCTACATATTTTAGAGCCAACAGAGCAGCAATCTCAATAAATTATTCTTCCATAATGTATGGGGTTAGTTCATGTTTTTTTCATTCTCTTGATATAACAATCATCTGCTTTCGTAAATAATGGATGTATCATTACTTTTTTACAATATATGTGATGTACTTATTATACAGATAAAAAATATATCTAGTTTCCTTTTGTCCTCATTTGTTTTCTTTTGCTTTTGTTGCCATTATAGGACGTGCAATAGACATGATTTTTGCTTTCTTTGTTGTTATTATTGTTGTGCTTCAAATTAAGTATATCAAATATTAATTGCCATTGGATAGCTTATTTTGCTTAATTGTCTAAGAAATATAAGTTTATAGAAGGATATCTATCTTTAAGGAATTTTCTGCTGTATATATACTTTAACTTGATTTAATTTTTTTTTTTAAAGGCCTTGTTTGTAAACAGAACAAAAGTGTCACACTTTCACATTTGGGTAATACCATAGGTAGTAAACTGCCAGTCCAATACAGTTAGAGACATTTGAATTTTCTGTCATGAAGATATTCTAGTTTAAGATATATTAAAAATAGAGATATGTAATAAAAATACTCTAATTAGTGCCTTTGACTTGGGAGAACACACTATAAAAATATTTATTGAATCAAATTAGATCCTTATAGCAAATCCTTTACAGTCAGAGCAAAACATTTTGAATAGTTATATAGAATTAACTCCTCTTTTACTTTACCTATTGAATATTAGATCCTCTGAATTATTGCTTAGTAATTATATAGAGTTAATAATGAAGGTTATCTGGATACTTAAAAAGTGCACTTGTAATTTTCCGAGAAAACAGTGTTATAAAAGAGGATCATTGCCTTTCCCTTTTTTGAGTCTGCAGCTTATAGGCTGGTTGCCTCTTTGATCTATGGCAGCATTAGCAGAATCAGGTAAAGAATAAAAACACGTACATAGTAGCAGTCAAGAACCAGTAAGAGAATTTTAACACTATGCTAAGAAGAGCTGAACATCTCGGACAAAGTCTAGTAGAAATTAGAAACACAAAACGAAAAAATAAATAAAAAGGATGGCTGCATTTCAATGTGAATGGCTGCATTTACTAAGACTTATGGTCTATGGCATGTTTTTCCTCTTCTAATTTTTGTTTCCCCCTCCCCTCCCAGTTCTTCCTATCCCCCTTTCTCTTTCCCTCTCTCTCTTTCTGTCAACCATTGTTCCAATATTTTATTAATATATGCATTTGCCATTTAATATAACATATAATAATATAATAATTAAACATATTTAACATAATGATATGATATAATTGAGGCTGATATTATTTGTGTTCTCATTATGCAGGTGATAATTTGAGACATCAAAGGACAAGTAGTTTGCCCAAGTTCTTACAAATAGTGACTGGATAGAGCTGGAGTTAAGCCCAGGCAGCCCAGATCGTGGGTGTGCGCTGAGAACCATCGGGACACACATCGCCTCCACAACGCATACAAACATTCTGGGCAAACTATTCAGCAAATGATGTTTATTCAGTGTCTACTGTGAGACAGGTACTGTGCTTAAATTGAATGGGCATGAAGAAAAGAATAAATCAAACTGATACATAATATAAAAATAAATGCAATCTATCTGTAGAGACACAAAAGATGAATAGGTAACACTGATTGTCTGCAGTTGTTAGTAATGCTGTTATATTTCTGATGAGATGAGGCCTTTATACCAGGGCAATTTCTATACTACTATAAGCAGAATAGGAAATACAGTGTATTAGGGAAGTGGACAAAGTTTGGAATCAAATCCCCCGGGTTAAAATCCCAGCCATACCACTTATGAGCCAGGCAATTATGAAAACAATTCTTAGTCTCTTTGGTGGTTCAAGATCTTCCTTAATAAAATGGGAAGAAAAAAACCTCCCATAGGGTTGTTCTGAGAATTTAGCGAGCTAAGCCATGTAAGTGTCTAGAACAGTATTTGATGCACAGAAACCCTTATTATTAACTTGTGTTGTTACTATTGTTATGTTGCCATTTCTTTAGGGGGCCATGAAAACATGTAATATAATAGAAAGATATGTAGCTGAGATGAACTGGCTAGGAAAATAGTATGTACAGATAAATTCTCATCTTGCACAGGCAACAGTAATAATTACTTGAAAAATTTTTTGTTGTAATAAAACTTAATCTTTCAATTAAATAAAATATACATTAAAGGCTCATCCCAAATTTGTGCACAAAGCAGTTATGCTTTATCTTAAGACATAATTTCTATTGTTTAGATGTCCGTTTGCTGAAGTTTAACTCATTTTCATTTGGATGGAGAATTGAGGTCAAGGAATTGCAAGTTATTTAAAACTCATTGTTTAAAATTCAGACTCACAAGGAATCTTGGAATGTTGATGATGAGAAGCAGTTCCTTAATTACAATTCCAAGAAGTCCAAATTCTACATATTAATTGCAATCCTAAATGAAAAATGAGCAAAGATCGTTATCTTCAAATTTGGGTCCTTGCTACAAATTTCAGAGCAAAGAAAAAGTTTTGCTTAATAAATTTATGAAGAAGCTTGACACATAAAGAGTAATTTTCAGTTAAAAGAAAGATAAAATTAGTCACATGCTTATATAGTATTTTCAGGCATTTTTGCCTATTATTTTTGTATGTGATTTTTTTTTCTCTAAACCAGTCCTATAAATCTAAACCTCTGTGATTGCTGCCTTCACAAATGCCTTGGATCTGACCTTATAATAATGGTTGAATTGTTTCTTATGTGTTCTTGATTTTGGTTTTGGTTTGAAAATCTGTTTCCAATCTTTTATGCTCCTGAACTTGATTCAAGTACTTCATATCTACTTGTGCTCTAATTCAAATCAAATTGTTTCTCACCAGCTTGGAAAACTGATTCTGACTCCTGATTGCTCCTGTTGTGTGATGATTAATTACCTTGAACTAATTTTAACTGATTGAATCTCTCAATTACTCAGGATGAATGAACTAAGTTTGAGCTTATAATAAGTCACAGGGAAAATATTTACACTATTAAACTGTTTTTTCCCTCAATTTTAAGATACAAAATTACACAAAAATTTTTGCACTGTGATAGAAGCTTGGGATTCAACTTAACTAGAGAAATTGTCTAAACATTGGAGGGTCCATTTATACTATTTGAAACAAATATATGCATAAAAGTAAAATTATCCTTTGATTCTCAAAATGAGGTAGGCTCCTTAGATTTCACTGAGATAATATCATTGTTTATCATAAATAAAAGAGAACAAAGATTTGTGATTTTTGTGTTTATCAAATTATTTTCTGAAGTAAGTATACATTTACTTTTTTGTTTTTTTCCCATTTGCTTTTCTTGCCCTAGGTTGTCTGGTATAATTTTCTTCTCTTTCCTGAATCCTTCATTACTTGGTTAGTGTTCCATTCCTTACTGGTTTTACACTTTATTTTTTTATTATTATGTTTATATTTAGGCGATACGAGTGCGGTTTTGTTACATGGCTGTATTATGCAGTGGTGAAGCCTGGGCTTTTTACCTGATTAGTATGTGTAATGCCCACTAGACAATTTTTCATCCCACTTCCCCCCTCATCATTCCAAGTTTCTAATGTCTATTATTCTACTTTCTATGTCCATGTGTGCACATTACTTGGCTCCCACTTATAAGTGAGTATGTGGTATTTGAATTTCTGCTTCTGAGTTATTTCACTTAAGATAATGGCCTCCAGTTCCATACATCTTGCTGCAAAAGACATGATTTCATCCTTTTACAGCTGAGTAATATTCCATGGCATATGTATACCACATTTTCTTTATCCAGTCATCCACTGATGGATACTTAGGTCGATTCCACATCTTTGCTATTGTGAATAGTGCTGCAATAAACATATGAGTATGGGTATCTTTTTGATATAATGATTTTTTTTTCCTGAGGGTAGATATCTATTAGTGTGATTGAGGAATCCAATGGTAGATCTATTTTTATTTCTTTGAGAAATACCCACACTGTTTTCCACAGAGTTGTACTAATTTACATTTCCACCAACAGTGGCACATACTCACCAGTATCTATTGATTTTTGACTTTTTAATAATAGTCATTCTGACTGGTATCTCATTGTAGTTTTAGTTTGTATTTCTTGCATGATTATTAATGTTGAGCATTTTTTTCATATGTTTGTTGGCCGTCTGTATTTCTTCTTTTGAAAAGTATGCTTTCATGTCCTTTGCCTACTTTTTAGTGGAGCTGAGTTGTTGAGTTGTTTGAGTTCTTCGTAGATTCTGGATAAAAGGCCTTGGTTGGATGCATAGTTGTGAATATTTTCTCCCATTCTGTAGGCTACTCTGTTAATTATTTCTTTTGCTGTACAGAAGACTTTTAGTTTAATTAAGTTCCATTTGTCTATTTTTGTTTTCGTTGCTATCTGAAGAGCCAAAGCAATCTGAAGCAAAATGAACAAAGCTGGAGGGCATCACATTACCTGATTTCAAATTATGCTACAAGGCTACAGTAACCAAAACAACATCGTGCTGGTATAAAAATAGACATATACAGTAACAGAACAGAATAGAGAACCCAGAAATAAAATCACATACCTAAAACCAACTGATCTTTGAGAAAGTAGAAGAAAATATACACTGAGAAAAAGGTGTCTTAGTCAATAAATTGTGGTAGAAAAATTGGATAGACATATGCAGAAGAAAGAAACCGGACTCATATCGTTCACCATAACAAAAAGTAATTTAAGACAGACTAAAGACTTAAATGTAAGACTGGAAACTATAAAAATTCTAGAAGAAAACCTAGAAAAATTCTTGACCTAGGCAAACAATTTATGGCTAACACCTCAAAAGCAAAGGCTACATTCACTTTTAAAACAGAATTATTTTTGTTAGACTAATGTAACTGAATACTTCCTCTGGGGTTCAAGTCTGAAATAAAGATATATGCTGTAAAAATCAAGTAAAATTTTATATCTTGTAATAAAAATATGAACAAGGATAAATCAAATTGTTATACATATGGTGCAATTATTTCCCTCAAATGTATTGAGAATATTGAAAATATCCAGTAATTAACCTCGCTAGATCCAACCTCTTCCTAATGCTCAAGCATCCATTCATCACATACACTACCACAGAGTAATCTGTTTACTGGTTTTCAGGTTTGATTGAATTACAAATTGAGTAATAGAATTTACCTATTAAAAATCAATAAAATAATAGCATGAACAAAATGTGGATTTCCACTTATCATTTGAAAAATACATTTTTATTAAAGTAGACTTGCCTAAATCTTTAGCTTCATATTGCACCATCAAGATCTTTTCAAGCAACCAATTTTCTAGCAAAGGTGTGCATATGGAACACACACTGCATGGCATTGTTCCACACTTTAAATTTATTCTCTAAACTTGAGATGTAATTTTTTCATCTCTAATTCCTAAATTTTGGTCAGTATTTCAGAACCTACTCAAACCTGTATCTATATCAGGGAAAAAAATTATCATGAAAAACTTTCTGAATATTTGGTTTTATCAATATGAAATATCACCTACTCCAAAGAAAAATGTTATATAAACTGCAGGAAAATGATTTTGAAAGCATTGTTGAACCAATAAGAGAAGAAAAAAGAATGGCCAATGTCCTTAAGCAAAAAGAGCGATCACTGGGAGGCACAGCCACAGACGCTGTCCTCATGGCAGCACAGATCCGGGTTTCATCCCCATGTAGACAGAGGACTTAGGCCAGAACTAGGTGGGAAGTGAACAGTGATAAACTTGTGTAAATCCAAAGCATTTTAAAAATATAATTCCAGGGTAAGATGGATTAATAAATGCAGCCATTGCCCAAGGAGAGAGGACAAAACTTTTATAATTCTAGATAAAAGATACAAAATGCAAAATGTCACCTGTGTGAAACTGTGTGTAATAGAAACTACCTTGTCAAGAAATTACATACAATTGGTCCTGGGTGGTGATTGCTCTGAAGCATCACAGGAAAATAAAGGTAAGACAAACCCTTTGGCTAATGCTTGAGCAGGTGAAGACAGAATGTTCATCAACACAAAACACACTCTTTCTAAGGTGATGTCAAAATTAAAAATAAAGTATTGCAAAAATATACAAGAAATATATTATTTATGACTGAAACATAGCAAACACTAAAAACACTGAAAATAGATCCCTCTATATTTAGATACTGGATTTAAAAAGTACATATGTTTAAATTAATCAAATATTCAAATATAGATTAAATCTCTAAAAGAACATCATAATTAAAAATGATGAGCAGATTTCAAAATAAAATATACTTATCAAAAGAGAAAAAATACATGATCGTAGAAGTTAAGATTTGCAGTTAAACAACAGATCAAATATAGCAAAAAAAAAAAAAAAAACAGAACTGTAAATTAAAATAAGTATCTGAGAAAATTACCCAAGAACAGCAAATAGAGTGATAAAGAGATGAGGGGATTTTAAAATTAAGGATAATACTTTGCAAAACATGAAAAATCCAACACTTATTTAATAAGAGATTCAGAAATAAGGAAATTTATAAAAGCCATGAATCTTTTTACTTAAGAAGTATGAGATCTGATAAAGATAAATGGCTTTACATGAAGTAAAATCTGGTAAATTTGCAAAAAGAAATGGATAAATACAAAATTATAGTTGCAGATTTAAACACTTTCTCTCAATAAGGATAGAAGATTTGAAAACACTGTCAAATAATAGGGCCTTTTTCTCAATGTCAGAAGAATACTAATTTTTCTCAAGTGCTCATGAAATATTCATTAAGATAGACCATAAGGCACATTGTATATATCATATAAAATTTCAATAAATTGAAAAATAATGAAATATACGAAGTATTTCCCTCACCACAACTGAATTAAACTTTAATTAAACAATAGGAAAATATATCTTAAAAAATCTGCAGATGGCCAAGATGGCTGACCGGAGGCACCCACACTTGCCTCCTCCACAAAAAGGGAGGACAAACAGCCAGTGGATGATCACGTGCTGGACAGAGCACCTAGGCAAGAGCACTGGAATCCAACGAGGAAGTGGCAGGACGTCGCCGAGGCACTGAAGGAGGGGGGCAGAGCCAGGGGAAACCCCTCAGTGTGGGAAAGGGAGAGGGAGGTCCCCAGGGGCCCACACTCCATCGTGGCCACCGCAGTCCCCGCACAAGGTGAGCCCCTTGGCCTCGCGGGCCCCGAAACTGGCAGAAGCGGCTGTCTGGAGCCCACACGGCAGCGACATTCCAGAAAGTGGGTTCTGCTGGGGTCCACGTAGCCCCCCGACTGAGGCAGCCACCGAATAGTGCTATTCAGAGAGCCCGGCCCCAGCCAGACTGCATCGTACGGGGGGTAGAGAGTAGAATGATGGTTATCAGAGGCTGAAAAGGGAGGGGGCATGAAGAAAGAATGGTTAATGAGTACAAATATACAGTTAGATGAAGGAATAAGTTTGAATGTTTGATAGCACTGTAGGGTGATGATAGTTAACAATACATTGCATATGTCAAAATAGTTAGAAGAGAAGATTTGAAATGTTCCCAATACAAAGATATGATAAAGATATGATTTTCAAGGTGGCAGAGATCCCAAATACCCTGATTTGACCATTACACATCTTATGCATTATTGAAATACTACATTTATGTTCATAAATTTGAACAATTATTATGTATCACTAAAACAATAAATTTTAAAAATCTAAAAATATTTAGGGAATTGAAAAGTAGATAAGAAAAATTATAAAGTATTTTGAACTCAATGAAAACGGGTACACAATACATCAACATGTTATAGTCTAGCTAAATAAGTGTTTTAAAGGAAATTTATAGCATCAAATTATTAAGTTAGGAAAGAAGAAAAAAATGTAAAATAAAATCATATGAAAAATTAATTCAAAACAGGTTGTAGAATGTGGAGAAATTATTTGTGACATTGGGTTAGGCAAAGATTCTTAGGGTACAAAAACATGAATCATAAGAAAACCTTATAATTTAGAGTTCATGATAATTAATTTTTTTCTTCAAGAGTCACCATTAAGGAAAGAATTAGGCAAAACCCAGGAGAAGAAATATTATAATACAAATATCTGGCAATGGACTTGTGCCTAAAACATATCAATAATTTTTACAGCTCAATAAGCCAAACATCACAATAATAAATTCACAAAATATTTGAACAAATACTTCACTAAGTGAAGTATGTAAAATTCTCATGAACGCATGGAAAAATGCTTAAAATATTATTTGTTATGGGAATGCAAATTTAATCCACATTGAGGTACCACTAACACTCACTAGAGCAGATAAAATTAAAATGAATTGATAATACTAAGTGTTGGCTTGGATGTCAAGTAAATTTGACAATATTTTTCTTGCAGTTTTTTGTTACATGATTACAAATGATAGCAATAATTCTCCCCACACATTAATAATCATCCTTTAACTATGATATAATCTATATAGGTTTGGGATATATTTTTGTTGTCATGTTTTGGGAGGGTGTGTATAAAATGACAATTCAAATCTAACTTGTACCTTACTGTTTAGAATTTTATGGCCTCTCAATGTCATATAGTAAAAAGAAATTGTCCCCTATGTTAATTATCAAACAGGAAACAAAAAAAGAATTCCATACATTTTTGAACACGGAAGAATATTTTTAAGCAAAGGAAATTAATTATTGTCTCTTGGCAATAGAAACTGCTGGTTATGTTGGGTGATGAAGAGAGACCCTTGACCCTCCTTTACATATTATTTTGGAAAATATTCAAGAGTTATTCTGTGCAGGATCATAAGCTTGCCCAAGTAGCTTCAGGGACTTCTGGATGTGAAACATCTTTATAATCTGATTTGAATATTATTCAAAATATTAAAAGTCAGGCATATTTTGTGTAGGTTGTTCTCTATGGTTCTGCAACATTCCTTTCTATTTAGCTAAATTTATTATCTACTGAATACCTATTCTTTTCAAAGTTTTTAGGTTGTTTAATTTTACTAAAATAAATCTATACAAGTAGGTCTTAATGTGTCATTTTGAAGTGACATTGAAAATGCTTTGTCTCTAACTATAGGGTAAATGGCAACATGGTAATAATTTACCTTTTCTTATATGGGTGTGTGAAATAAACAATTATTTTACTTTAATTATTTTAGTCAAAGAAATATATTAACCAATTTCTAGGATCTGAAATGTTTTACAATTAGCTGGCAGTTTGGTCATATGTGTGATACATGCCATAGTTTTCTAAATATCTTCTAAATAATTAATACTATGTTAGAATTCTTAATTGTAATCAAGTTTTCAAGAGCCAATTTTGAGTATCATGAACACTCTTCAAAAGCAGTAAATAGGTTTGTCTTCCTTTAATAAATAATTAAAACATGACTCTCAGAGATTAAATCCCAGTCTGATTCTTATTTACCTGATATTTCAGTGGCTCATCAAGTAAAATCCAATTATCTGTGTGAAGAAGAAACAAATATTTCTTATCTCTCTGCCCAAAATGCTATTGATCAGAAGATTACCTGTGGCAAATAACATGCCCAAGGTCACAGAGATAGTTACTGATACCCAGGAAGATAAAACAAGATTCTCTGTATCATAGACATACGCTTTCATATCTGGCTGATGCTGCTTTCTTTATTTTAACCCCTGTTATTAAAATTAACTAATTTGATACCTAAATCACTTCCTCCTACTATGGAGGGAATATTATTATCTTTTTTCTACAAACAAAAGATAATTAGGCATGTAAAAAAACTATGTCTTTACAAGTTAGTTATATTACATATTTTCAGTTCCAATACTAGTTTTTGCTGTTAAATATTAAACAAAAATTTATCCAAAATGCATATTTTTTCTTTTCCACAGTAAAACAGTGTAAGCCATTTTGATTTAAATATTCTGAATGAAAATGTTGCCTGTAATTGTTCAACGGCATTTGTTTGAGTGTCTTCTAAAGATGGAGCATGCTACATCAAAAGATTTGAACACGGTAAAGAAAAAGAATATTCTACTTTAGCCCATCCTATGAAAAATGACTACTTTACAATTTAATGAGTAAAAATTTGTTCACTGATATGAAAATACTCATTGTGGGTACTTACATGTTTGGCACTGTGCTAGTACTGGAACAATGATGAATTAGTTAGACAAGGCTTTGGCCTCATGAATCTCATGACTAGAATCGACCCTTCACTGTCGTCAGAGCTGAAACGTGTACAGATGCTTCCACACTTAGAAGCCATGTGATCATCTTGTCATAGAAGAATAATTAATCAGAATCTGAAGTCTCTTATCAGGAGTTAACAGTACTAAATCTCCAAATGACTTGACTATATGAGCTCACTGTACCACATTTGTGAGATCTGTGCAAATGCTTTCAAAACCCAAAGATATTAACATAAATTACTCATTACTGTAAAATTGTAGAGTGTAAGAAATAATGCACTCAAGCCACTCACTTATGTAACAGCAATTTTACTTTTCTCTTATTATAATGACTTCAGGCTTAAAAAATGAGAGACAGTGGATCTGTATGCTAATGACTGCTTTATTTTGTACTAAAGAAAAAGCGTAAGTTGCTTGCTTCGGCAGCACATATACTAAAATTGGAACGATACAGAGAAGATTAGCATGGCCCCTGCGCAAGGATGACACGCAAATTCGTGAAGCGTTCCATGTTTTTGGCCGGGCGCGGTGGCTCACGCCTGTAATCCTAGCACTCTGGGAGGCCGAGGCGGGTGGATCGCTCGAGGTCAGGAGTTCGAGACCAGCCTGAGCAAGAGTGAGACCCCCGTCTCTACTAAAAATAGAAAGAAATTATCTGGCCAACTAAAAATATATATACAAAAAATTAGCCGGGCATGGTGGCGCATGCCTGTAGTCCCAGCTACTCGGGAGGCTGAGGCAGGAGGATCGCTTGAGCCCAGGAGTTTGAGGTTGCTGTGAGCTAGGCTGACGCCATGGCACTCACTCTAGCCGGGCAACAGAGCGAAACTCTGTCTCAAAAAAAAAAAAAAAAAAAAAAGAAAAAGCGTAAGATGTATGTTTCTCCTATGGAAGAAATTTGTGAAAATATGTAATTTTTAAAATATATATGCTAAATTCCATAGTTTTAAGTAAATAAGAAAATGGCAGATTAATATTTATAAAACTTTACTAGATGCATTTTAATCTATATAGTGTGATAAATATTATTTATAATAAGGAATATTCTTTCCTTAATTTATGCAGCAACTATTTTTTAGTGCCAGTACATATCTGGCACATTTTTAGGCCAGTATTTTCCAAGTGTTATCGAGAGTCTCTTGAAGGTCTTATAATGTCAAAATTATATTCATAATAATACTAATACATTATTTGCCTTTTTCTTTCTCTTTTTATCACTAGCGTACAGAAGATTTTTTCAGAGGCTACATAATCTGTGATGATGTCACTGCTCTGACAACTAATGGGACATACATTTGTTTACTCCTTTGTTTTCCCCAATTTTCTAAGACAGTGGCTCTAGATTATAAATATGTGCATTTTTTGGAATTAACTCTGTTGATTCTCAGAACTTTTTCTGCATTCTTTCTGGTTATCTTTTATTGTAACTGCTGTGATCTTTGGAACCTCATTATCTTCCAATAAATTATTTTTAAATTCCTAAATTGTCTTTATGCCTACATGAAAACATAGAAAAGTGAATTTTGTTGATTTATTTTGCAAGAAGTTTATTTATTAAAAAAGGGAAAACTTTCTAAATTATAAAATTGTATCTTAGTAGGTTATTATTTTGGAATTTAATATCTTCTTATTAAAATAAATTTCATTTATATTTTTTGCATATTTAAGAATTGGTTGCTAAAACTGAGATTAGAGGACTTGACTTCTTCAATCTATAGCTGCACTATCTATTCAAGTTGAAAAAAGATGGAACTGACATACCATGGTATTCTTTGACTTATGTGAAGCAATCTATTCTTTGGAGTCCATTCTAAACACACTGGGCAAAACTTTAAATAAGAAACTAAACTAATGAGAGCTCTTTCTCAGCTTTGGAGAGTTAATAACTTAGTGTTTTATGTATCATGCAAAAGAGCATTTTTGAATAATATTGTATTGCCAAGTTAATTTGTGGGTCATTTTGAGATGAGTCCATTCAGTGCTTAAATCGAAAGGAATTGAGTATTTTAAATGTAGATATGGTGAGCTATTTAAAAACAAAAATTGATTGTTATAGCTTTTCAAACTAAAAATGAAAAATCTACTGTAGCATCTTAGAGGGTACATTATCAATTTGCATTGGCTGGAGAAGCACATAAAATAGCTGTGAAACAAAGCCTTGTGCAGATGTCATTGCTGAATGCCTGTTGGATGAAAAGTCAATAAACAAAATTATAGCACTTCTTTCTAGCAATAGTATAATATAACTAGTGGAATTAAGAGTCTACTATGAACATGAGTTAATATCCAATCTGCAGATTAGTACTTTATTTTTATAAAGAAATAAATCTACAGACATGGCTGGACTTGCTGTTTTATTTATCTAGAAATAATGCCAATCAATAAATGAAAAATACATTTTCTTTGTGAATGTTTGGAAATAGATACAAATGAAAATTTTGAATCCATTTGTTAAATCTCATGTTATCCTGGAACGACTGTGCTGACTTTTGCACTGATAGTGCAAGAGTAATGGTGGGTAAAATTGCTGGGAGCTTAGTATGATTCAACAGCACCGAACTAAACTAGGAGTCAATATATTCTTTACTACACATGAACATACAGAGAAGACAGAAAGAAAGAAAGGAAAATAGAAAAAGTCAGCTTTTAAAAAGAATGTGCTTGATGAATCACAAATAAATAATATTACTAAATCTTGATATCTTTTTATATTCTTGGAAATGGGATATAAACATAATGCACTTCTGCTACATACCAAAGTAGGACTATTATCTTGAGGGAGGACTTTTGTGTGATTGTTTTTGTTAGGAGATGAATTAGCCATGTGTTCCATGAAACAGTGTTCCTTCTGCAAAGAACAAGTGACAGAAAACTATGGTTTTTTAAACCTTGAGTATTTAACAAACATCTTCTCAAAAATAAACAATCTAACCCTGTTACTGCAAGAAAAAACAACCCATAGTATTTATTGCCAGTAATAACATTTTCATTTTTAAGGCAAAATTAAAATATTAGAAAGCTTGTCTCTGCCAAAGGGAGCTTGACATCTTCCTGAGACTTACAGACTCTTCTGATCTGATTGAGGTTGATATTAGCACATATGATTTCTTTCATGTTGCATAATGATAGACTATGTTCACATCTGGAAGATCTTCATAATTCAAAAATCAATTCTAGAGAAGAATTCATGGTGTCTCAAAATAACACATGGGAAAAAGTTTGAGATGTACCAACTATTTTAAATGTAATGTAGTAAGAAAAGTTAGTCAACATGGTTTCATCTCTCACTTAGCAACTTTTAAAAACTACTACTTGGAGAGTTTTGCATTAGATTCAAGGAAAATTGATAATTATCTGTAAAGGCTCTTAAAGGCTCCTCCCTTTTCCAACTATACATCTGTGTGAATATATATTCTCTGTACCTACTTCAACCAAAATAATATAACAGAGCAGACTGAAACCAGAAGCCCCTGAACATGTGGAAACAGGTATTTTTTATTTAGATATCTTCTATTTAGTCCAACATTAAGATATTTGAGAAAAGGTAAAACAAAGTCACTCTTCTCACTATTTTTTTTGGTTTTGTAAAATACAATATGTTTCATAAAATGTGTTATTTATATTAGCATGTTGTAGGTTCATTGTTATTTAAATGAATTAATAAATAGGTATTTTAAAAATGCCTTAGTTTCATTTCTGATACCATAAATGCATATATATACACACACACATACAATCTACAAAAGAAGCATTTTAGAGTCTTCAGTATGTTTGAGAATATAATCAAGGCCAGAGACAAAAACAAATGTAAGAACTATAGCTCTATCCCATGGGCTGCATCAGTGAACAAAATAAGGACAACCCCCTGCTGATTAAGTTTTGCTGGATAGTTTCTTTCCAGCAGATAGTTTTAGTCTTCTATTTCAGGCTTTCATCTTATTCTTTCTAAATCATTTTGAAATGATGTGGAAAAAGGAAAAACATAATTAAATTGTGATGTTCTCTTTGTCATACTTAACTTCTTAAATAGTCATTAAATTACTATGTTATTTTTTCACCATTCTGAGGTTGTCTAAAATTATATTTCTTAAATTACTATGTATAGCTTTTCACAATTATCACCAATTAATATGATAATATCTCAAATTTTCCAGCTTATAAATTCTGTCACACATTCTTAATTTTCTACATTTAAGAACACATTTAAAAGCAAATTTTGTGTTCTAATCTGAAATATAACATTTTATTTAAAATATTATTTTTGTATAATGTTAGTAATGCATACTTACTTAATTTGGAGATATTATTAATATAGGATGCTAGTTTTGACAAATTATTAGAGTAGATTTTTGGCAGGAAAATTGTAGCAAAAATTAATTCTGCTAAGCATCATTATAATTATTATTCATCTAAATTACTGGTGAATTTGCTTGACTTTTTAAAGTTTATTTTGTAAACAATCATTAGTTCCACCACACATAGCCATGCAGTACAAAATATTGGAAAGAATCTCAGAGATGAACAAAATCAGAAAAATTCTTTTCCAACTTGTGTATGTCCTGAGTTTGTCTATACTATTGCTTAATATTATAATTTTAATGAATTTCTCATTTTTTGACTTCACTTCATTTTTCATTGCACTCATGTATTTAAAGCCCCATTTACTCCTGCATGATTTGTCTACTTGCGGAATAGTCTGCCTTCATAATGTTTACATTTCTTCTGAAGAAAATAAATACCACATGTATTTGTTAATAGTTGAGGGCCATGTTTCCTGACATGCTTTTTAAATGCTATACTCTTTCCACAAAGGCAGAGGGGATCATTCTGAAAAGTTATGGAATGATCAAAACTACAAGAATACCTATATAATATCAAAATGCAAGACCAAAAATAAATTGGGATAAGGAGGTTCTCCTTAATCTTTTCTTAAAAAGTAGAAGTCATTATGGTTCCTTTTCATGGTGAAAATTGTTTGTAAACATTGAGTTAAGATTTGATTATTTCTCTGGGTACACGCTTAAAGTCAAGGATGTTGATAATATTTGAAAGGTTGTTACTCTTATTTTTGAGCTTCAGGCATGAAATAGACTAAAAGTACCTTTGACATTATGGTTTCACATATTCATATCTTTTGATTAATTTGAATATTCAAATATTTCATATAATTTTTTTTTCTGAGTATGTTAGAAAGAATTCTAAGAAAATCTTCAATGGCCCACACAATTTTATAATCTTCTCTTGCTGAGAAAGGGTGGAATCTATGACTTGCTTCTAACCAGTAGAATATGGAAAAGGTAAGTGATTTACAGAAATCATTAAAGTCTATAATAATTTGTTATCAGTTAATTTCATTGGTTTCTTCTTTAATTTTTATTATTTTGTTTACTTGCTCAGGGATGGCAGCATTCTTTTTGTCCCCTAGTTTCCTAAAGTGTAGGCTTGGATGATTGATTGTTATATTTCTTCGTTGCTACTACATGCATTCAGTGCTGTCACTTGCCTCCAGGCACTGCCTTCACTGCATCCCACAGATTTTCATAAGTTGAATTTTGATTTTCATTAGTTCAAAACACTTCTAAACTTCTGTTAGGGATTCTTTTTAACAGATGTTATTTTGGAGTGCATTGTTTTATCTTCAAATATTTGGAGATTTTCTAACTACCTATTATTGATTCCCAGTTTAATTCTATTTATGTTTATATATATATATATATATATATATATATATATATACACACTTGTATATATATATAAATGTATATATATATACATTTAAATGAAATGAAGGAAGTAATTTATGACTAGTGCTTTGATTTGGATGTGATTTGTCCCTGCCAAAACTTATGTTGAAATATCATCCTGAATGAAGCAGTTGTAGGTGGTGGGACCTAGTGGGAAGTTTTTAGATCATGGAGGTGAATCTCTCATAAATAGATTAATACCCTTCCCCAGGAGTGAATGGGTTCTTGCTCTTGTGAGAATGGAATAATTCCCATGAGAACAGGCTTTTAAGAAGAGTCTGGCTTCCCTACTACCTCTCTTGCCATGTGATCTCTCTGCACATACCTGCTCCCCATCTGCTTTGCACAATGAGTTGAAGCATTCTGAGGCCTTTGACAGATGCAGCTGTCCAGTCTTGAACTTCACAGCCACCAGAATCATGAGCCAAATAAGCCTTTTTTCTTTCTAAATTACCCAGCCTCAGGTACTCTGTTATAGCCACACTAAATGGACTAAGACAATAGCTATTAATATTTCCTTCCACTGCATTCCACTTTGGTTCTTTCATAACTGTAGGGTACTATTTAGTGAACTGTTAATGTCCAGCATTAAATGGCCATGATGGCCAAAGAATTAATGCCCCTCCAGAAGTGCTGACTTATTTCCAGTGATCAGTGAAACTGCTTTGAAGGAATTGAGCTGAATATGGTTGCAATTATAAACTAAATGGTTCTTAAAGGAATAACTCTTCCATGACAAATGTGTGACAAATAACTATTCCCAGAGTACATTATGAACCTTCAAACTTCAGCTTGATTTTTCTACTAGTTCATCCATGGGAGAATAAAGAGCCAAATTGCACCATTTAATAGTCTTTCCTTACTGGCCTTATTGCTAATGAGGGGATGTGGGATGAGATATTGTAGAAACAATGAAGGCTTTTGATCCTTTCATCGTTATTTTATGACCTTTCACTTGAATGATTTCGTGTGCTTATTTCCTCTGTTGAAATGTGTAGTAATTGTTCAAGAGATTACAGTTTCTGTATTGTCAGTGACTAGGTGAGCCATGTAAGGGGACAGAGTAAGATCTTTGGAGTCAAAGTGACTCTGTCTCCAAAATCTTTTGCACATCGGTGCCCAATCATTAGGTTATTCATCCATTAAACAGCTTTATGTCCCCTAGTGTTTCTCAATTTGACAATCACTCAGTCCTGTAGTGAAGCTCACATTTCTGTAGTTAAAGGTAGAAAACGCTTTTAGTTTTCTCAGTAAAAGTTTTCCTCAAAGTTCTGGGATTTGTGAGAAAAATCTGTACAAAATCATGACAAAGAATACATGAATGTCAATTTCTGCACCTCTCTTTCCCTATACTGACATCAACTCGATCCATAGTGGGTTAAGCGTCAAGGATTATTGTGCCAGCATTGCTGAGTGTATCATCATATAAAAATGCGTCTCTCAACAAACAACATGTTTTACTTTTTTAATATAGTTTAGCAAAGCTTCATCAGAACTATTTAAACCTTTATTCTTCTCACACCAAAAATAACATATTTTACTAAATTACACAAACTTCTTTTTTCTTTTATATATGAAAATATAATTTAAAATGTTGTTTTTATTGGGTTGTTTTTCTGTTTCCTAAAAAATTATGGAAAGTTAAACAATTTTTAAAATAAGATACTTCTAAAATAATAAAATTCCAACATGCTATTATTGTATATGTGTAAATGACCAACCGTAGGATGTTTTTCTTCTTCTCTTTTCACTCTCAATCAGTATGTCCCTCAGTGACAACTGTCACCTGTGATTGCCATCTCTTATCTCACCCACATATTTCCTCTTCTGTAGTCACTTATGATGTTTTTCCTCTTTATTTGTTTTATACAATTTAATTTTCTTCTCTCAGAATATTATTCTCACCAATGTGCTGTTAGTATTTGGCTACTGCTGCATTGTTTATCTCTTGACTGGACAGCTTAGTCTTTTTTTCTGTAATAATTGAGATAAAAAACAATTGGAGTCATGACTGAATTTCTTGTATACCTAAAAACTTTTTAATTCAAGCATATATTACATATGCATTTATTTAACTTTAGTAGAAGCTGTGGAACAGTTTTTTCAAAATGGTAGTAAATATATAATAATATTTATATGTAAGAATTTCTGTTTTACAATCTCACCAACACTTAGTATTGTCAAGTCTGTTTTTTTATTGAAATATATTACATACCAAGAAAACTAAAAAATCTTAAGTGTCAGTATGGATAATATTATTGGAATGTTAACAACAGTAAAAGAAGTCCAGCTCCTGGTTAAAACCTACGTGTGATCTTTCAGGCCCGACCACGGGCAATTACAAGCTTTACCTGGCAGGCCTCATGGTCAAAGCCACCTTCCCTGCAGCGGACCTGGTGCACAGCTGCTACATGACAGTCTTTGAAGGGAGTTGTAATCAAAGCTTCAGGCCCCTGGACAGTCATGTTCTTCCTAGATTTGCATTCCTAGCCTGGTGACTTCATTTCTAAGTCTCTTTGTCTGAGTTCTTGGGAGAAGTCTCTTGAAGTGCCTCAGCCAAGGCCTCCTAATGGGAAGAGAAGGAGGGAAACTTGAAGGCACTTTCCCCCACTCTGACTCAGGGACTCAGCACCCAGTGCTTTTCCACTTACAGACCTTCCCCCATCACACTCACCATCGAGTCCCTCTCCCCCACCTCAGGGTCCAAAAAACTGCCGGAGCCTTTTGTTCCAAGCTCCCTCAACAGTCAGACAACCCCTAAGTCTGTACTTACTACTTGGATCCTCCTGGGGTGGCAGTTTCATGGGGAAAGATGGAACAAGGGGAGCTGGCGCTTTCTACAGCTTGGAGTCTTGCTCTGCCATCACAGAAGAAATTAAACTCTTAACTCTCACAGTTTTGATTTGTTGCTTTGACTACTCTTTCTCCCAGCTCAGCCAAGCTTTGACATAGTATTTTCTCAAGAAGATGAAGGAAGTGTCTACATTTCAAAGGTTACACAGGACTTCAATTCACGAAATGTATGGATTACATATTAAGCTCAATGAAACGGTCTAAGAATATAAATATGAATACAAGTTTGTACTCTTAAGGGGAAACATAATAAACTACTCATCAAGCAGAAAGTTTAGGCCTAGACTAGCAGAATTAACAGAACACAGCACACATAGAAAAGAGTAGTGAAGAATTCTACAATGAAGGATTAGAACTCTTAATATGAATACAAACATCTAAGCTAGACTTTGTAAAGGATAAGTAAGATTTTTCAGATTGTAAAGACAAGAGGCAAGGTATTTTTTTTTATTTCAGCATATTACGGGGGTACAAATGTTTAGGTTACATATATTTTAATCACATAAAAGTACATGTACAAAAAAAGCACAGAAATAGATAAACAGGACACTTCAGAGATCAACAATTAATCTCAATGAATAACGGTTTTATTAGGTAAAGGATGTGAGAAATGAGGCTGGGGCAGATGACGGCAGGGATTCTAATAAAGGTATTAATTTATTTTTCTATATAAAACATCATGCTTAGAAATTGATGACATCATTAATATTTATTTGAACAATTTTAGATAAGTAAATAGCTAATATTTGAGCTTAAATCCATATTTCATAAACTTAGCATTCATAATAGATGATTACAAATGCAGGGATGGGAGAAAATATAAATGCATTACTTTTGTGCCATTTGTTTTATTTAAATCATATTAAAACACACTTTTTTTCTATTTTTTGCATTACTAATGGTAAAAACATTTCAACTTTTAATTTAGAAGCTAGATAAAGAAATTACCATTAACAGGATTGTTTTATAGGAAAACATATTCTTTTTATAATAAACAGGAATTCTGAAAGAATACTGGGGAAACTCACCATGTTAAAGCTTAAAACAGAGGTTTTATATGGTTTGGAATATAGTTTGGGATGAATAATATTTCAATACAGATCTACATCTCTTTTGAACACTGATTTCTCTCTGCAGGTGGACATTTTTTCTGCCTTGTGCTATAATTGATTGTGGACATGTTTTATATCTTAAACTAGATGATTAAACCAGTGACTGTGAGACTATATAGTTTTCATCCTTGTGATTCTTCACTGCAGTTTCTAGTACAAAGTCATGAATTTCGGTGATGCTCAGGAGATTTAGTAAGTATGAGTTAATCAGAGCTGGGGAACCCATGGCCTTATAGGTCCTTAAGTGTGGCCTTTTGACTAAATCCAAATTTTACAGAACAAATCCTTTCATTTTTGTTAATACATTTTTGTTCATCTTTTATATTTTTATTTTATTTTTAAAATGAATATATTTAAAATACCATATAATAAGTTTTAATGAAATAATCCTCTCAGATTGACTAGCACAATTAGAACATTAGTCAGCCATAGAGATAAATTGACAGCTGCTACTCTCATGATTAAGTTCTAACTTCCCCCACCTGACTGGTGCCATTACTGCATAAGGCTGGTTCACAAGAGTTTACATGGGTCAAGTACACCAGTCTGTTATCAGCTTTGCACAACAGTGCACTGTGTTTCTGCTTGAAGTGGAATTTGTGAATAGTTGCACAGCTTGACAGTGTTTTTTAATTCTGCCTGCTTAACAGCCCATCATGTCAAAGAAACCAAGAGAATCCTGAAGGAAGCAAAAAGATTTCTTAATGAGGTTTGGGAATTGCAATATTATCTTGTTTCAGCTAAAGATAAGATGATTTGCTTGCTTTGTGATACTGTGATATCAACATTCAATGCTCATCAGCATTATAACACTTACAAGGAACACAACTGTTTTAAACTAGAGGGAGGGGCACAAAAGGTTGTATTGCAGAAATTAAATGATGAAAAGCAAAAGCAAAGACAATTCTTTCAAGCAGCAATAAGACCTGGAAATAATGCCACTGAAGTAAATTATAAAGTATCTTACATACTTAGGAAAAAAGAGAAGCTATTCAGTGATATAGAAATTGTGAAAGAATGCATTGTCGAAATTGTAGGATGCTTAGAACCCGATAACATTTCAAAGTACAAACAATTTCCACTTTCAAGGAGAACCATAATGATGGCTATCATGAATTAGCCTTCAACTTAACAAAAAAACTTCATGCAATGCTTCAAAAGGAAAATATATATTATTCAATATCTTTGGATGAATCGACTGATACTACTGACTTGGCACAGGTTTTATACTTCATTCAGGTCATAACAGGAAGATGCTCTTTGTTATGAAGAGTTACTCACTTTGGGCACTTATGCAAACAGAACACGGAGAATAGATATCTTCACCAATTTTCAAGATAAATGCAGTAGTAAAGTTGGACTGAATTTGGTAAATTTAGTGAGTATATGTACAGATGGTGCACCTTCCATGACAGGAAAGCACAAAGGGTTTATTGCCCTGATAAAAAAAAGTATTAACACATCCAAATGCTCTCATTTCTTTTCACTGTATCTTTCGTCAGTAAAATCTCTGTGCTAAAGCTACTATTTTAAGTGACACTTCGCAACAAGTTATAAGTACTGTTGATTATATTTGTGCAAATGCACCACAGCATTGTCAGTTTTGTAACAAGTATATCATCTCCTTTTATTCATGTTGATCCTGCTTGATTGCTCCGCAGCTTCCAATAATGGAAATTATGATCCCATATGTGAAACATCCGTTGCTCATTAATCAGTTATTCATATTTATTGGGCTCTAGAAGTTGAGAAGGAGAAGAGAAGAGGGAAAAGTGAATAGGAAGGAAAAATTTCCCCATGGAGTTTACATGTTATGGAGAGCTTAACATTCTCTTTTCTTCCTTTTTTTCCAAAGAATTCTTACCTGGATCCATCACTTAGCTTTGAAATGGGTTATTTCACTTCACTGAGAGACACATACTTTGGATCATCATTTATCAAAGAGCCATTACCCTTAATTCAGACATGTAAACACGTAGTGTCAAGTTAAGTTCTATCGCTGATACTCTTGTTGAGTCATGCAGGGTTAATTTCATGGGAGAAATAATTCCAAAGCAGCAAGTAAAAACATCAGTCTCTATCCTAAGTCGATAATTACTTTTTACAAAGTTCTAAATAGGAAGTTTTTTTTCTTTTTTTCCTAAAAAATAAATCTTTAAAATTACTTTTGTGAATCATTTTTCAAATGTAAAATCTTAATATTTCTCATAAAGTACCAGGTAAGGGTGCTGACAAGTTTGAAATTCAAAAGTTATTTGGAATTTGATGCTCAGAGGTAATTGCATGCTGTGTGTGTTGAACTCTAAATTGGGTTGGGAACATCTGTATAGATTCACAGAAAAGAATTAAAGTCTTGAAGGTAAACTCATCGTCCTCTATCAATAACCAGAAATATGCCTTCTTTGAATCTGATATTCCTTGACATTCTCTTGCATGAATGTGTTGAAGTCAGATAAATCTTTAGGTTATTTATTTTGAACTATTGGATTTTAGAGCACTGCTTCAGATTTCATTTTTTTAACCTTACTTCTTTTTTTATCAGAGGTTATTTTCTTAGAAAAATATATGCATGCACTGCCCTATGGAATTTTTCTTAGACATTGAATGTTAACTGCATATTTTTAAGCTAATAAAGCAGCTACTAATAAAAGCATAGCACAGGATTTTTTTTTCCATTAAAAGAGAATAAAATTGATTTTGAGAAAAGTCAAGGTTTAAGGAAGGTCTGATACTGTTGGAATGGTTGGTTTTCATTTGAAAAACAAACAAATAAAAAAGTATTCCTGTAAATGTGTCAGAGCAGGGCATGCTTAAAAGACTCGCTAGTGTCAGTATAGTGAGATTGATAAGGAGTTTTATCTGGTGGAAGGGAGTATTAAAGCATGTGGCTCAGTTTTTGATGTTTGCTGATGACTTTCAAAGCCCAGTACTTCCCTGTCATCTCCTGCCCTGCATCTGGGAGGGTTGTGAAGAAGACTTGGGTCTCACTACTGTGCTGCTGGCAGGGAATTCAAACCATGCAACTTTACTAGACACTATCGTTCCTTGGTGATTTATCGTCATATTTCATGGTGTAATGTTTACTGAATTTTGATCACAATATTTTGTGGTGAATGTTAAGCAAGTGAATTTCTCAGATGAACTTTAACATGGTTTAGTTTAAAAAAATAGCACAAATTAAGAAATATTTGTAGACAGACAAAATTTTTTAAAAAAGGATGTGTTATGGAATATTCTACTGCTTTTTTAAGAAAGCAAAATGGATATGTTAATTTCCATGATTTAATTATCCCAGAATGCACATGTGTCAAAACATCATGAGGTACACCATAAATGAGAATCATTTTTGTCAATTAAAATAAAAACAATAAAAATAAGCAAAATGATTTCTCAATTATACTGTCTATGGTGGATTATGTGAAAAGAAGATGTGACCACCTTAAGATTTAAAATATATCTCATTTCCATTAAATATTGCTACTATATTTTCAAAACTTTCATAAGCCGCCAATATCTATGGAGAACATAACATAGACGGCAACAACCTAGGCCCAAGTCATCAGTAGGGAGGCCTTACTCAGAAGTTAACAGAGAGTTAATATTAACTCAACATCAGGAGTTTTTTTTTTAAGTAATAGGCAATTTGGAAGTTGATCATTTTATTTTTTATACCAAATGCTGAGCTGCTTGTTCATTTAAAGTATCTCATTGAATGGGCACCTCATCCTCAAATGTATAGCCCTTGATGTTCGTAATGTAAGGAGTCTCTGCACTGTTTTCTTTTCTTTTTTTAATTCAGATACTATCTGAGAGAGAGCATCACTGTGTAACAACTTTTGGTTCTTCAGTTGCTACTTTGGATATTTACATTAATCAATTTTCAGATTCTGTAACAAAGTGTAATTTGCAAAGGCTTTGACCGCTGTTCTAAGCCGGTTGTCTGTGAAGCAGACTGAGACAGGGACGGGCATGCAGGAACCGTGTTGTGGAGGCTTCGGGATACACACTCGCGTAGTAAAGACTCGGCATTAGGCTGAGGACGGTGTTAGATTGCAATGCGGTCGCAACAAAGGCCTCAGCCAACCCAGCGAGGAAGATCTGAAGCTGGGACGGACCACCAGGGTCACACCAATTCATCAAAGAATTTCTATTTCTCATCAGCTGTCACTGGACGTGAGCTGCTCCCAAGAATGAGACATGGCATTGTGTGAGGTGGCGTCCTTTGACTGAGGGGACTCTCCAAAGGGGTACACGCTATGAGATGTCAGCTGCTAACACTGTCAGCAGCGGGGAATAGGAATGGTTTAGCCCTGAGGGAGATGGGGGTCTGAGTAACCGCAGTATCCACCGCAATCCACCCCTCGGGCCACTTGGTTCGACTTCATTCATCTGATTTCTGGAAATAGCTCTTTTGGGATTCTGGGGTGTGTCATACGTAACGATGGTTAATGGGAGAAAATATAGTCAACACCTGACATTGCAGCTGGTCTCATGATCCCAACTAATAGTCACCATTTTCCTTCTCTACTATGTATTCCTGTTTCTCCTCACCTTTAGATAGCTTGGTTCCGGTGGGAGGACCAGACCCTCATCCCTGAAGGGTCTGGAACTTTGTGTGTCATTATCATTTTTTTACCTTTCAGCCCTGTGTGCTCTGTGATAAACAAGTAAATTCTTTTAAGTATTTCTCCTAAGGGAGCACAGTGTTAAGCTTTCTTACCAGAGTTCCCTCAAGGGATTTTCAGGAGAAAGAGGCTCTCACAGTGTGTGCAGTGCTGGCCAGGGGTGCATGGTGGGGGTACAAAGACAGCCAGTTGTGCCCTCCCACAATGAGCCCAGGATACTGTCCGTCTGCAACCGTACAGCTTGGACTGACTATGAATTTTCTGTAGCCCTCTTGACACAGAATCCAAAGTCCCTGTGTGACCCATATGCTCTGAAGGCCTCCTGCCCTGCCCTGCCCGTGGACTCCTTCTGCAAGCCCCCACGTGATCTGCTTGCGCTGAAGGTTTCTGCCCCCAAAACTCAGACTCCTACTGCACACACATGACACAAGTTGTTAATCACTTGCTCCTCCACTTGCATTGTGGAGGGTGTCCCATTGCTTGCACAAGTCCAGACCAGCTCTAACCCAGCCAAACCAGAGCACAATCTGCTATCTGTTCTACTGAACAATGCTTTCTCCAGTGAGGTCAGAGCCCCCTTCCATGTTTATTCTTCCTGGGATATTCTTTCTCAGCCCTAGGATACCTATAGATTCCTTATATATTACAGTTACTCCTTTGTCACAGTTAATAATACTACCTATTATATTTACCCTGCTTCATCTACTGTGTAGCTTCTACCTCCTGATTGGACCCAGACAGCTACACCTTGGTCACCATACCTTCTTCAGGTCTTCCCTGTTCTCATTGTGTAACAATATTTCTACATTCTATTGGTGATAAAATTCAAGCATTTCACCCCTTACAAATCAAGACCTTTAAATTTATAGAGATCAAAGTTGCAAGGGTGGAAAGTATAAATCCTTTAAGCTGGTCACTAAGAGTGATAGTAAGTTAGGCCCCTCCTATTTCTTCTGCTAGGATCTAAGTTTCATACATCCAATTCCTGTGTATGCACCATATTATAGCCATCAACGTAGAAGGTATACTGCATCCTAGATGACAGTGACCCATTCATGAAGAGTATCATCTCTAAGCTGGCACTTTAACTGTTTCTACTATAGGCCATATCATTGTTCCGTGAGGACAACAGCTTTTAAGTGATATAGTAGGAGTTAAGATTAGTGAAATCCATGGTCATGCATGCACTACTTTACCTCCTTTACTGTAAAGTGGTTTTCCTAAACCAAAGCAATATTTTGAAATCTTATATAGAATTCCATGACAATGTATTATACACATTAGCCCTCAGATAGTGATTCTGGCTGTAGATCTATGGGTACAAAAAGCAAACTCATACCATAAGTATGAGTCAATTAAAGTAAAATGAATTGCTGCCCCTTTGGTGGTGCAAGGAGTCCAGTGTAGTCAACTTGCCATCCAGTGGCTGGTTGGTCTCCTTAAAGGGTGGTGCCATACTGGGGACTCAGCATCAGTCTCTGTTGCTAACAAGTTCGACATTTCTCAGTGGAAGTAGCTAGATCATTCTTGAAGAGCAGAGGCCTATGCGTGAGCTACACATTGAGCCAGTAACGTGGTAGCCAACTGGTAGAGGCTGGCTGATGATAACCAAGTCATTCTCTTTATTTAATTCTTTAGGTGCCTCTTCTGTGACAGATGACATGGACATCTAGGCCACCTACTCATGTAGCCTATTTGTGCCCCCAACCCTACTCATTCCTGATCCCAGTTGTATCCCTTCTACCTCATCCTGGTGTTTTGATAGGCCTACATACCAGTCTGACTCAGTGGTCTTGCCAAAACCCATCTCACAATGAATAATTTGACCACGTGATACCTTGAGGTTTTGTCTTCAGGTGCTCCATCTCTATTAAACCCCAATAGCATACCAGGAGTTATTCTTTAAAAAAAAAATGTATAATTCTCCAATGAAAATGACATGGTCTTACTCAAGAATCCTAAGTGTCTATAATGTGTTTTCCATGTTGCATTGCCATAAACCCCGTACAGCAACTTCTCTTACCACAGGTCCCTCTAGTACTGTAAAATATCTTGCATTTTTTGGCTTATATTTGTAAATTTCTTCCTCCAAAAATTGTCAAATCAGTATCGTCAGGATTAACAAACTCTTCCATGGAAGTGATTGCTTTATAGAGATTAATTACCCTAAAGTATAACTGGTTTAGATGTGCCACAGGGATGCCATGAATGGTTTTCCCTTTAACTGAGAAGATCAAGATCTTTGCTGCAGCTAAAGCTTGGCAGCAGCAGCAGCAGAGATATTTAAGAAACCTGAGGGACCCCATGTTCTTAGAAGTGTGGACCTTGGCATACCACATAATGGCTGCTTTATTCTCCTTTTTTCATTTTCTTTTTTTTTTTTTTTAACTCCCTAGACTTCTCTTTCATAAGAGAAAAGCCGATGAGTTCATATCTCCCACAGGAGGCCTTTCTTTTCAGTGCTATATAGATCAAGGGTCAATGCTTAGTTAAGACATACAATCAATTCATCACAGTCTTTCTCCTGAGCACAGTATCAGCCACAACTTCATTTTAGAACACATGGATAGGTCTGGGCTGAGACACATGACCCATGGGCACTTTAAGGAAAGTTCTAATCCTATCCATCTGTTCCTAAATACAGAAATGTCTGACTTAAGTCAGCTCAATCTATAACAGAGGCTCAGTAGGACTCAACAACGCAACACAAAGCAGCACGGTTCAAAGGACAAGCTGGCGGCAGGTAGGAGCTCCACGTGCAGGGCATGTTTGCGACAGGCAGCAGAGCTGGTTAGCAGGTGAGAGCAAGGAAAGCCAGTGATGATGACCATTATCTAAGCATCTCACTCATAGTGCCAATTACTGTGACAACTTTGTCATGTCAGGATGAATCCCCCAACCAAAATTTGCTTTAGAACTTGAGACTGATGATGCCACATACATACCAAGAGGGCATAAAAATACTTATGACTTATATAAGGAGGCTTGTGGGGAAAGGAGGACAGACCTCCCAAACAGGTCTGACATAGCTTTAGAGAGTAGGGAAAGGAGACTGGCTTGGGGTTTTTATTGTGGTTGGGCGTGGGGCTGGAGTAAGATTTTTCACACATGAGCAGGGATTTCATGGTTTTAATTCCTGCCAGCACCAAAAAAGTGAGAGCCCAACTTTTTAATCAGCTTTCCAGATATGGGACACAAGGCAAAGAAGGAGTGGTAAGCCTTAAAGCTGTGAGCAAACATAAAAAAAAAAAAAAAAAAAAAAAATGTAGCCAGATTCTGGATTTGAAAAAGGCCTTAATTAAGAGCCTTTTTACACAGGTGTAAATAGAGGCAAAGAAAAAAAAATGAGGAAAATTTAAGCGCACAGATTTTAGCAGCTTGTGTGAAGTCTTTGTCACCTCTAATGTGAAAGAAAGACTTTGGTGGTCACTTGAGCAAAGAAAAAGGGGCCATCCAATAGGCACTGTCATCTCAGAGAGACAAACATTTCTGAGGCAATAAGGCTTTTGCCATTAAGGAAAAGGGCTTCCCGCCTACTACCTTTTGATCTCCCGCTGGTACTGGCCATTGGCTGAACCTAACCAGAAGCCAGAGGGCATGGAAGCCCACGTAAGTTAGTTCTCAAAGTTAGCTTCTCCAGGAAACCAAAAAGGTAGAGAAGGTCAGAGACCATTATGAGGGTACACATAGAAAAATAGCCACATCATCAATATTTTTTAATATAGAAACCAGTTGTAACAGCATCCTTAATGCTTCTCACAGTAACCTGTGATTGTTATCATTTATCTGATATTGATATATGCATAGCTTTGAGGGGATCTGCATTCTGTTTTCTTGTTCTATGAAATATATATCTTGTGGCAATACCACAATATGCTACATTATATAATTTTTATTTTATATTTTTATATGATCTAGCAATTCTTCCCTCTGGGCTCTACAAATGTGTCATGTCTGTTCTTGAACTTTTGTATTTTTATATGCAATGTATAATAAACCTCTCAAGTTTTCAAACTAAATCAAATATGGAAAAGAGAATGAATAGCTGGTGGGAATTTGAATGTGGTTACATTGAATATTTGATCAATTTGGGGAAAGCTGTTATATTTATAATACAGTCTTTCAAACCATGAATACTGAATATCTCTTTAAATTGTGCCTTAGTTAATGCCTAAAAACAATTTAATTTTTTCTTTTTAAGACTTAAGCATTTTTGTTGGATTTATTCCTATATGCTTTTATATATTCTGATGCACTAAAAATGCATTCTAAATTTGAATTTTGAAAACTTGGTTTGCTGTATAGAAATACACTTGATTTTTATACATTAATCTTATAGCTAGCAACTTCACTAGCCTCATAAATTTTCATTATTTTTAGATTATGTGTAGACTAAAAAATGATGAACAATGAATAGCTGTATGTTTTTTTCTCCTCAACACTTATCAGGGTTTTTGTTTTGCTTATTTTTGCATTTAACCAACTGTCTTATTTATTTATTTATTATTTCAAAATATTGCAGGGGTAAAAATGTTTTTGTTTACCTGGATCACTTTTGTAATGCTTCAGTCACAGCCATAAGTGTGCCCGTGACCCATATTGTGTTCACTGTACATATTAGGTAGGTTTACGCCTCTCCCATCCACCACCCCCACCCCTGCTTGATTTCCACTGAGTTTTACTTACCTCTGTGCACATGTGTGCTCATCAGGTAGTTCCAATTTATTAATAATAGCAAGTACATGTGGTATTTGTTTTTCCATTCTTGGGATACTTAGGATAATGGTCTCCAGTGCCATCCAAATTGTTGCAAAAGGCATTAATTCATCCTTTTTATGACTGAGTAGTATTCCATGGTATACATATACCACATTTTGTTAATCTACTCATGAACTGATGGGTACTTGGGTTGATTCCTCATCTTTGCAATTGTGAATTGTGCTGCAACAAACATTTGAGTGCAGCAAAAAGATAAAATGATTTGTTTTCCTTTGGGTGAATATCCAGTATTGGGATTGCTGGATTGTATGGTAGGTCTACTTTTAGTTCTTTGAGAAATCTCCATGCTGTTTTCCATAGAGGTTATACTAATTTGCAGTCCCATCAACAGTATGTAAGTTTCCTTTCTCTCTGCATCCATGCTGGCATCTATTGTTTTTGGACTTTTTAATAAAAACCATTCTAACAGGCATAAGATGATATCTCATTGTGGTTTTAATTCACATTCCATTGATAATTCATGATGTCAAGCATTTTTTATATGTTTCTTGGCCATTTGTCTATCTTCTTTTCCTATTTTTTGCTCACTTTTTAATTGGGTTGTTTGTTTTTTTCTTACTGATTTGTTTGAGTTCTTTGTAGATTCTGGATATTAGCTCTGTATTGGGTGCATAGTTTGTGAATATTTTCTCCCATTCTGCAGGTTGTCTATTTGCTCTGCCTGGTCCAGTCTATTCTTAAAGACTTCCACGGTGTTTTGTATTTCCTTAAATGAATTTTTTATTTCCAGAAGTTCTTTTTTTAATATATCTATGTCTTTATTAAAATTGTCATCCATTTCCTGAATTGTTTTTCTGGTTTCTTTGAGTTGGTTTTTTATTTTCTTTTGGATTTTATTGAGCTTTCTTACAATCCATATTTGGAATTTTTTATCTGTCATTTCAATATTTTTATTTTGGTTGATATCCATTACTAGAGAGCTGTTGTACACCTGTGAAGGTGTCCTCAGGCTCCACAAAAGCAAATAAGTTATCTGTCTTCATAGGCATCCAAAGTCTCCTCCCAGGCTGCTGGGGAAAACCACCAGGAAGGTGTTGAAATGCCCCTACCCAACCAGAAAGCCTGCTTGTGGGTGCTGGGCCTTCTGAGATTCACAATCTGGCTGTCAGGAGTAGGTTTCACTCTTTGCCCTCTTCCCCTGCCCTGAGGTGTCCCTGTGGTATCTGCCAGCTGGGAGGAGCTCAAACTAGGTGAGTTCCATAGCAATGGTGCTACAGGCTGGGAGCCATCCTGTCCAGTATTCCACTGCAGGCCAAGAGTGGAGCCTTCCTGTGGGGGAAGGGGTGCTCCACGAGTTTGCTGTGGCTGGGATCCATATTAGACTCTCTCTTCAGTTCTGCCTATGTGGGCTCCCTTGCCTCCCAAGATTAGTTCACAAATCTCTTCTCCATGCCCCTGAGCAAGACAATTGAGTCCCAGGGGTACGGGATCTGGCCTGTGGGTCTGAAGATCAATCCCAGATCATGCCAGGGAGAAGCACGCTGGTCCCAAGTTGCCTATGAGATGCTTGAGCAATTTTGACATCTCTCCACTTTGACATGTGCTCTGCTCGGATGGAGCAGCCAGGAAAGCAGCGCCAGGGAGGGTGGGTGAGCAGGATGCTCATGGTTCAATTACCCCTTAGTCTGCTGCAGGTCTTTAAGAGGAAAGGTTTAAGCCTCACTCTCTGTGGGAGCCTCTATGTGGCGCATGCACCAACAGAGGGAAAGCAGCTGCTCCTGAAGGCCCAGGCTGAATCCTGTCTCTCAGCAGCCATGAGCAGGGGAGGGGGAGGGGAGGAAAAGAGTTGGAATGTATGCTAGCTAGCACTCTGGTCATCCCTGTCCCTCCCCCTGGAAGACAGCCTGCTTGGAACGTCCAGGCTCTGGGGTCATGCAGATCCCCTGGGACCCTCCAGCCCCTGTGGCTCCTGAAGTCTGGGCTGGTGTTGGGAAATATTTGTGTGGGAACAAGCAAGACAAAAACTGTGGGGCAGAAGCTCTGTGAGGAAACAAAGGCACACAGTGTGTGGAGAAGCAATATGGCACCTGCCATCCCGGCTTGGGTCTGTGATAACACAGAGCACCCCAAGGACACTGGTAGCCTGAAGCTTTGTCTTCAAGAAGCTCCCAGTTCACTGGTGGCAGCAGCTTTGGGGCTTGTGAGGGTAGAAAGGCCCAGAACTATGAGGGAGGAAGAAAAAGACCACTCCATGTACCCTTTTTGCTAGACTCCCAGCCTCTTGGGGGTTGATTTCTGCTGATACCTTGCCCCTTCTTGTTGTGTTCTGCAACTTCTTCCCATGGAATCTCTGGTAGGTTCTGTCACGTTTCCCTCGGAATTACAGCCAAACTGTGTTTTTGTTTGTTTGTGTGTTTTTTCTTTTTCATCTAAAAATTTTCTTTCCTTCTGAGAAGCAACTGACATCTCTGATCAGCAACCTTATCTCCAAATATCTGTTTTGTTTTTATTTTGCCTTACAATTCTAGCTAAGGGTTGTAGTAAATGATCAAGAGAAGCAGACACTGATATTTGGTTCCTGTTTTATATAGAATACTTCTTTATTATTGAGAGTCCAATTTATTATATTTTATAGAGTGATAAGTGTACTTTATTGATAATATATCTTACTTTGGAGTTCATTTTTAAATACATTTTCATATATTCTTGAAAAAGTATGTGTATTCTGAAGCTTTTGATCCAGTCTTTCAAATAAAATCCATACAAAAAGCTAATTGATTCTATTGCTTAAATCCTCATATTTGTTTACTTTGTTTCTTTTAATCTATCATTTACTCAAGGAAATGTGTTAAAATTTATCACCATGATTGTGGTTTTGTCTTTTTCACCTTATTTTCTATCAGTTTTTGAGGCTTTATTATAAAGTGCACAAACATTGCTAATGATCTATCTTAATGATGATTTGACTTTTTTATCATTATGTTATAACCCACTTTTTTTTACATTATGCTTCTTTTTGCTTTAATCTGGAGAATATTCTACCATTTGATCTAGCAATCCCCTTATTGGGCATCTTCCCCAAGGAAAAAAATACATTCTATAAAAAAGACATCTACACTCAAATGTTTATAGCAGCACAATTCACAACTGCAAAGATGTGGAAACAACCCAAGTGCCCATCAATACATCAGTGGATTAATAAAATGTGGTATATGTATACCATGGAGTTCTACTCTGCCACAAAAATCACCAAGAGGTGATCCAGCACCTCTTGTATTATCCTGGATAGAGCTGGAGCCCATTCTACTAAGTGAAATATCACAAGAATGGAAACAAGCACCACATGTACTCACCATAAAATTGGTATTAACTGATCGACACATAAATGCACATATAGTAATAACATTCATCAGGTGTTGCACAGATGGGAGAGGGGAGGAGGGAATGGGTATATTCACACCTAATGGGCGCTGTGTGCACCAGCTGCAGGATGGACACACTTGAGGCTTTGATTTGGATGGGACAAAGGCAACATATGTAACCTAAACCTTTGTACCCCCATAATATGCTGAAATAAAAAATAAAAAAATAAAAAAATCAATAAGTTATACAAATAAATATTTTTCCTTAAAAAAATCTTGAGACTATTCATTCTTTTCTTGGAAATTCTATTACCTAGTTAAAGTCATTTAACTTTTACCTGCATAAGCAGGTTAACCTTTTTTTTATTATTTCAATAGATTTACAGGGTAAATGTCATGAAATTAGTACACACATATATGTAGATACATGTATATGTATATATACACATGCACACCTATATTTTTTGAGCATATATTGAGTATATATACACACACACACACACACACACATGTATATACACACACACATATACATATAGTAGACCCTACATATCCAGGGGTTCCCCATCTGAGTATTCAACCAACCATCAATCAAAAATATTTGAGAAAATAATAATGAAAAATAATTATATAACAATGAAAACAATACAAATAAAAATAATATGGTATGACAACTATTTATATAGCATTTACATTCTAGGTATTATAAGTAATATAGAGATGATTTTAAATATATAGGAGAATGTGTGTAAGTTATATGAAAATACTATGCCATTTATGTAAAAACACGAGCATCTGCCGATATGGATACCCAAGCGGGGTTCTGGAACCAACTTACATGGGTACTGAGGTACAACTGTGTGTGTGTGTACACACACACATATAAACACACACATATATATTCCATATATGTATATCCTTTTTATATATGTAAAAAATCTATATATAACTTTTATCACTAGTGTTAAAATATCTCAAGATATAGTTAGGCATATAGAGAGACTCTACTGAAATAATTTTGGAAACACAAATTTTTAATGATTGAAATGGTAAATAGATGTATTTAATTGTTAAATACATAAACAGAAAAATCATATTCTCTCAGGATTACAATTCCCCATTACACATTCAATCTACATTTTTACCTATTATTGTGAAAATATCTTGTATGTTATTTGTGATGTTTAATTTTAGGTGTCAACCTGATAGGATTAAGAAATACCTATAAAGACAGTAAAGCATAATTTTGGGGCGTGTCTATGAGGATGTTTTGGGAGAAGACTGGCGTTTGACTCTGAGTGTACTAAATAGGGAAGATCTACCCTCAATGTGGGAAAGCATCATTCAATCAGCTGGGAGCCTGGAAGGGACAAAAACAGAGGGAAGGTGAGTTTCTCTGTCTTTCCTGGGGCTGGAATGTACTTTCTTTTGCCTGCCCTTGGATGTCAGAACTCTAGGCTCTTTGACCTCTGGACTCCAGGACTTCCACCAGCAGCCCCCTGGGGCCTCAAGCTTTTGAAATAGAACTGAGTCATGCTACTGGCATCCCAGGGTCTCCAGCCTGCAGACAGCCTGGCCGGGAACATCTTAGCCTCTGTAATCGTGTGAGTCAATTCCCCTAATAAATCCCCTCTCATATCTGTCTCTCTCTCTATTTATCTATCTCCTATTGGTTCTGTCTTTCTGGAGAACCATGGCTATTAGTGTATTTATGCACTGTGCACACTTTGTTCAAGGTTTTCAGTCTTACGCTGTTTAGAGCACTGAGCCATTAAACAAAAGAGACAGGATGAAGAGGTTTTCAAATCAAATAAAGAAGGTAAGGAACATGTCTGTCAGTATAAGATAAGATTTTTACAAGAATAGAACAAACACAATTTAAAGAAAGATTGCTCCACAGATGCATAGCTCTAGTAAACATAACAATAAAATTATAGCCCTATGACCTCTATTGTTTCAGTTTCACTATCAACATAACAGTGCTGTGCAGTACTGAGGGAAAACTCTCACTTTTTCTTAAATTTGAGGTTATTCATGATCTGAACAAATATGTCTCAATTTGAGAAAAGACAAACATATTTTTCTAAATTAACTTCTAATAGGCTAAAGAATTCCTTTGTTATTATTTAAATTTGCTTAATCTTATTATATATGGTTGGAAGGAATAGTCAGATTTTATTTACTTTCTCACAAAAAATTTATTTGTGATATGACCATAATCTAGAAAAGAAAGTAATTGCACTTCATTTGGCATTCCATTTAAAGCAGAAAATCTCTATCATTAGGAAAAAAAAAACTAATACTTGGTGTCTCATCTATTGACATTTTGATACTTGTTTCTAGATTTTTATGTTTCATATAAGAATACTTTAGATTATCATGAATTCCTATGGTTTGGTCAGAATAGCTCAAATTTTAAGACAGCAAATGCAGATAGTAGATAACATAATTTTTCATATTTTTTTTAAATCTCAGTATATTATGGGGGTACAAACATTTTGGTTACATGTTATGACTTTGCCACACCCAAACCATGATTTAAGGCATGCACTTTGCCCCCTACAATGGTCACCATGTCCAATAGTTGTGAGTTTACTCACCCCAACTCTCCAACCCCAAAAGAGTATTACTACTGTGTGAGCACCTTCGTGTTGATTAGTCAGTGCCAGTTTGATGGCGAGTACATGTGGAGCCTATTCTTCCATTCTTGTGATACCTCACTTCGGAGGATGGGCTTCAGCTCTATCCAGGATAATATAAGAGGTGCTAGATCACTGTCGTTTTTTTATAATTAAGTAGTATTCCATTGTATACATATACCATGTTTTATTAATCCACTCATGGATTAATGGGCACTTACGTTGTTTCCGCATCCTTGCAATAGTGAATTGTGCTGCTATGAACATTCGAGTGCAGATGTCTTTATTATAGAATGACTTTTGTTCCTTTGGGTGGATGGATACCTAATAGTGCTATTGCTGGATCAAATGGTATTTCTATTTTTAGCTCTTTGAGGTATCTTCAAATTCTTTTCCACAGAGGTTGCACTAGTTTGCAGTCCCACCAGCAGTGTAAGAGTGTTCCTGTCTCTCCACATCCTCACCAGCATTTGTTGCTTTGGGATTAATTTTTTGTATTTTTTAAATGACTTCTCAACCATAACAAAGTGAGTGTTCAGAAAATAAAATTAAATTGAATATAACAGTTCTTTGCATATGCAAACCTATATTCTTTGAAAATTTAAATACATCAAAGTATATAAATGTATTTATAAATAGCAATACTGTCCATTTTATCTTTTTGTGTGTAGAAATTGAGTTAATTTTATAACAAATCCAGTTATTAGTTTGTTTTCTTTTTTAGCAGCATCTTCAGCATTAGAAAATATATACAATTATTCATTTTAAATTATTTCTTAACTACAGGAAACATGAACAAAATAATATTTTACTGATCAATTATATATATAGGAGAGAAATCAGTGTGAGAGAAGCATTTTTAAAAACATTGAACAAACTATATGTCATACAGTGTATATAAGATAGCAAATTTCTAATCTCTCTCCTGAACAAGGTTTCATTTCTGGAAAATGACATTTAGATGTAACTTTTAGTTTCTATGGTGAAAAAGGAAAATCTGGCATGTTAATGGAATAGGTTGTTAAATGAAACTTATTTCCTCTAAACCTTTAACTGAGGCCCCAAGGCTGGGGAGAATAATTGGTAACCACTGCGTCCTATATTCCAGATGATCTATTCAGGAATTGTAAATTGGGGTTTTCAAATCTATTTCTGCTAACACCAGCCCATCACTCAATCCAGTCCATATGTAAGAAAAGTACAGTCCAAAATAATAAATCTTTGGATGACAATTCCTTTGAAGCAAGTCATCAGAATTCTCTGTTTCCCCAGAGTGGGTGTTCCGCCTAACTCTGGCTGAGCGATGGTCAGAGACTTCCAAAGAATCATTCAAAGGACTTGTGTTCTGTGCTATCTTTCACACACACACACACACACACACACACACACACACACACACACACACACCAGGTTAGTTGCAGCTGCTCCTTTTAACAGAGGGAAGAGAGAAGTTTAGCACATGGACAACTCCTTCCAATGTCCTGTAGGAGAAACTGATTTTCCCCATATTCCAAAGCAAACACTAGAAAACTGACCTTAAACGAGCTTGAAGGGCCCTACTCATGGAGCAGCACGCCCCGAGGACGTGTCCTTCACAGAGGTGACCTGGGTCAGATGTGCTGTCTGAAGAGAAGTGCCTGGAGAGTGAATCTCTGAAGTCAAGGAAATCCGAATTGGAGACTCCAGTTCGGGAATTTTCTGAAGACTCTCAGAGAGTTCCCTCCACCCTGAGGAAACCCAGCATGGTCCCCAGAGAATACACAAAATCAGTCACAAGAATATTTGACCTGTAAGAATGTGTCTTCAAGTCATCATCGCCCCCTCTCTAATTGCTCCCAGGCTGTGAAATGGAGAGGAGGTAAAGCTGCGAAGTGGGTGGGAATTCACCACAGCACTTCCCACCACAAGTTTTTGTACCTGGATTAGGCTTGAACTGTGGGACAAGAATCTTTAGATCTGACAAAGGCTTGAATTGTTTTTTATACTTATGGCAGCTTTAGTCTTAATATCCTGAAACTGGAAACAACCCAATGTCCTTCAACAAGTGAACAAACTGGTATATCCGTAGCAGGCTAAACAAATTGGTATATCCATATCATGAAATACTACTCAGCAATGAAAAGAAACGATGACTGACGCACACAACAACTTGGAAAGATCTCAAGAACATTACTCTGAGTGACCAAACAAAGTCAATCTCAAAAGGGTACATGCTGAGTGATCCTGTCTACACAACAATCTTGAAATGACAAAATTATATAAATAAAGAACAGATGAGTTTTTGCAAGGGCCTAAGGAGGCTGTAGGCGTGGAAGGGAAGTGGGTGTGGCTCTAAAAGGGCAGATGGCATCCTTAAAAACAGGACAGAAAGAACCTACATCTAATCTAATCTAAAACCAAAGTTCCTCACCTGTAACAATCTGTAAGTAATCCTTATGATGGAAACATTTTGTATTTTGAATGGATAAATGTCAATATCCTGTCTGTGATAGAGAACTGTAGTTCTGCAAGGTGTTATCATGAGGAAAAACAGAATAGAAGATGCATAGAATCTATCTGTATAATTGCTTACAACTACTTGTGAATTTACAATTATATCAAAAGTCTAATTAAAAGTGTTTTGCTATGTTGTCAGGATTTCTATCATAATGGAGAGTACAGCGGATTCCTGTACACACCCTGCCTCCCTCCCACAGCCTCACCACTCTCAACATCCCATGCAGAGTAGTGTATTTGTTATGAGTGATGAACCTATATTGGCACATCACTATCATCCGAAGTCCATGTTAGACATTAGGGTTTACTCTTGGTGCTGAACATTATATAGGTTTTGACAAACATATAATGAAATATATTTATCATGAGAGTATCCAACAGAGTAGAGTAGTAGTCCCTCATCCACAGGGTATATGTTCAAAGACCCCCAGTGAATGCCTGAAACAATAGATAGTACTGAACCTTATATATACTATGTTTTTCTTATTTATATACTCATGATAAAGTTTAATTTATAAATTATGAACAAATACTCTTGCATTTGGGTGCTGTTATTAAGTAATATAGGGTGACTTGAACATAGCACTTTGATACCATGACAGTCCATCTGATAAAGTGACTCATGTGTGAGTAGTATATACAGCATGTACATGCTGGACAACGGGATGATTCATGTCCCATGCAGGATGGAGCAGGAGGGCATGAGATTTCATCATGCTATTCAGAATGGTGTGCAATTTAAAATTTATGAATTCTTTTATTTCTGGAATTTTCCATTTAGTATTTTTGACCATAGTTGACTGTGGTTAACTGAAATAGCAGAAACAAAAACAACACCTAAGGGAGGACGATTGTAATTTCATTGCCCTAATAATCCTCTGTGCCTTGCCTATAGCTCCCTCTGTTCTCCCAGATCCTACCAACCATTGATCTTTTTACTGTTTCCACAGTTTTGCCTTTTTTAGAATGCCTACGGTTGGAATCACACAGTATGTACCCCCTTTTAGCCTGACTTCTTTCACTGACTAATAAGTATTTAAGATTCCTCCATGTGTTTCATGGCTTAATAGCTCATTTATTTTTAGTGCTGAGTAATATTCCATTGTCTGGATGCACCAGAGTTCATTCCTCTATTCACTTCTAAAAGACTGCCTCCATGCTTTGAAGACTATGAATAAGCTGCTATAAACATATGTGAACATTTTTGTGTAGACATAAGTTTTCAATTCACTTGAGAAAATTTCAAGAAGCAAAACTTCTGCATTGTATGTTAAGGGTATGTTTAGTTTTATAAGAAACTGTCTAACTGTCTTTCAAAGTGACTGTGCCATTTTGCATTCCCACCAGCAATAAGTAAGTTTCTGTTGCTCCACATCCCTGTCAGCATTTGGCGTTGTTGGTAAGGCTTGAACTTTTCTTAAGCTGGATTCAAATATTTAATCCTTGAAAATAAGAATGCTTTTTAATACTTGAAAGTGTCTGGAAAAGTCATGGCATCTTTTCAAAATGTGAAACAGAGACAGGAAAGTAAGACTCAATGAACCTCCAAAATATAGTATGTTCATTTATTTATTGTGCTTTTTTCCCCTGCTTGTTCACTTTTAAGACTTGCACCATCCAATATCTTTTGGAAGTATCTGTTAAGCATCAGAGAGATATCTGAATTCAGGTAGCTATGTGCAAAGAATGAGACAGAAGTTTAGTTGCATAAGATAAACACCGTGGAAACAAAAGGAAATGGTGAATAAAAGATGGGACATGTGTCTGAAGTGATTCTTCCAGCAAGTTTAAAGTATCCAAACACATTTTCCATCACGTTTCTTGATCACAGTAGGAACATCCAGTGTTTTAAAAAGGAAGTATTGGACTATGTGACAAGCATTGTGATTATATTTTAACTAATAAAACTACACGGGTGAAGAGAAACTTTTAATGAGATAACACATATACTTGGGACTCTAGAAACAATGAAAAACAGCAACAACAAACAAATGACAGAATAAAAGAAGGAATGTGACTATCAATTCACATATCTTTCCTTAAAAATTCCTATAGAAATTATTTTTTATAATTCATTTAAAAGGCAACTAAATAATAAATAGTGATACCTCCATGACTACATGATGAGTGCCAGGTGCACTGTCTGGAGAATGAGAACGGACGCGCTTGGGACTCTGACTCGGGGGGATGGGCAGGACATGGACAATGTATATGACCTGAACTTATGTACCCCCATGATGAGCTGAAAGAAAAAAAAAAAAAAGAAAAAAAAATAATAAATAGTGATACTCTTCCTGAATAGAGTCTGGGATTAATTACATATACTTTACTAAGTAGCATACAAATAATGCAGAGTACAATGCAAAGAGTGTAGTTGATTGCAAATTCTGTCTAAGGTGTTGATGGAGCTGTTAGCCAGAGGAAGCTAGAGAGACATCTGCTGTGATCATGCTAGCTGTCGGTCCTCGTGCTGCCTTGGGAAAGCCAGGCTTTGCTGCTGAGACCTAGTGTTCTAACTCCATAATATTTCAATCGAAGCTGGTTATTTTTGTATCAAAGCTAGTTGTAAGAGTTACATTAATGGACTGTCTGACAGAGTTATCTTTACAGACTATCACCTACCTTTATATGGCTTTGAATATTTTCTAATGAATAGGCTTTGTGTCTGTGTTTATTAAATCTCTCTTTTTTTATTAAATGTTGTAACCTGTTCCTTTTGGACTTGGAGGAACATTTTCTTAAGCACAGGAACCTCCTTTGTATCTCATCTCGTAAATAATCATTAGTTTATCTCGAATTAACTTCCAACCATTGTCCTTTTTTTCTATTGTCCTTCAAAGCAAATGACTCTAATGAGTTTTATAGAGCAACGTCTCCATTTTCTTACTAATCATATTTTCTTCATGTCATTCCAGTTTGGCTTCAGTGCCCACAGCTCTGCAGAGTCTCTTCCTGCCCAGCCACCAACACTTGTTCCAAACCCAGCATTGTGTTCTTTTGTCCTTATTGTGACGTCTTAGCAGCATTCAACAAATTTAATTCTGTCTTCTTTCTTAAAACCTTTTCATGTCTTGTTTTGTTTGTGACTCTATGCTTTTCTAGTCTGTTTTGTCTCTTTTCCTGGCTCTTCCTCTGCTTCCTAACGAATGGTAGAATGAATAGCCCTGAGCCTATTCCTTAGCCACCATTTTCTCCTCTTTATTCCTTCTCTTACTCTATATCCTAGGAGATCTGCTCCAGTCTTGCAGCTTCTGATTTTAGCTACCTGCTGTTAAGCCCCACACAGGTGTTTTCAACCCTGACCTCTCCTCAGAGCTCTCTGTTTGATGTCCATCAGCCTACTGGAGGCCTACTATTTCACACTTAAAGGGCAGTCAAATGTAACATGGCTAAAACAAAATATTCATACCTCTTAAACCTGCTCCCAAATCTGTTTCTCTACCAAGTCTTCTGATCTCGGCAAACAGTGCTATTCATTTGCTCAAGTCAAAATCCAGATACAGCAGGGCTTAAAAGATTTTTTCCAGTTAATCCAGAGTTTGTTTGTTTTTTTAATATCTGCAATGTCTATTTTTCCATCAAAGTCCAATAATTATAGCCACTGAGTAAAAATGTTTTTGCTTACTACGTTAATGGATTTTGCTGTTTAACAAGTTATGCTCATTTGCATATGAAATACATAATCATTTTCTTGGATTATTTTTAGAAAATTTAACCTTTATATGGAATGATTTTAGGAGTTTATATAAAAGTTCAGAGAAGTTAAAATAGAAGTGCTTTACATTGCTGATTTTGAGGGTTTTTTAAAACTTGTTTTTATCTTTTCTATGCACATAACAAAATTGTATCAGTATATCATCTATGTTGATATATTATACGTTGATATATTTCTCATTTTTATATTGCATTAACTAGTATATAAGGTTTTCAGTAATTTTTTGAGTTGTACTAGTAATAGTTAGGCATTGATTTTTTTAGTTATCATAAAGATATCTTGATCTACCTTTTAAAAGCAAAGGTAATAGCATTTTTCTAAATTTCCTTGTTATTTTTATTATTTTTCTCTTTTAATTGCCACATTTTATAATGTGTTTTCATGGACCTCCTTATTAAGATGCTTTCTGTTATCTCCCTTCTTCAACAGAGAATAATATAGCAATGAATTTTCCCAATGTCTTTAAGATCAAGTTCATGACTCACTGCCACCTCACACAATTCTAATTAGGACAAAGGATGGACTTAGTGCTGATTCTTTGTTGTTTAGACAGCTAATTTCTATAGGCTTGACTAATTTAATTTTTTTCTCTTAACCAGATATAATTCTGCAGAATTGAGTAATACTCTAATAAATATTTTAGTTTATACAAACAGAGACTTATTTGAACTAAGACATTCTGTTCCAAACAAAGTGATGAATTGGAGTGCATTTCCACTGTTGTATTAAACAGGTTTTAATTGGTATTCAGGCAGAAGAAACCAATTGAAATTCTGTGAGTGCTTTTCTTTTAATAATGAACAGTAAAGCCACAGGCAGTGCTTTAAAAAACACACATAAATGATAGGAAAATTTAACAGCTTGGTGTGTCAAACACAATCCCTTAGACTGATGTTCCGAGGTGGCTGCTGTGAACAGAATCAGTCCTCATTAAAAGCTGCAGGTAAAGCACATGTATTTATAAAGTGTTATGAGGATGTTGGCACAGAGACACAAAACTCAAATAAAATCACTTCCAAATGGTAAAAAACAAAATAAAACAAAACAATAAAATAAACACGCTTACTGTGTTGATACTGGTATCATTAAAATATCATTTCAAAATAAATGGCAATGAATTACAATAATTCTTCAGAATGAATGTCCTATATTCTAAGATGTTTCATTTCAACACATTGAAAAAGTTTAATTGCCCCGACCACCTAACATGACAGTCAATTTTATGTGTAATATGGAATGACATATTAATGTGTAAATGGTTGATTTATATCAGAGCTAATTAATTGCATGGAAATCCGATGACAACAAAAAACTAATCCCACACAAATAACAACAAACCCAAATAAAACACGCACCAAAAAACCATGTTATATGGAAAAAGGTAAGCCAAAAGATAAAAAAAGAAATAAAAGTCATACTTAAAAATGAATAAAAATATTGGAGCAGTTTTGTTGTGAACAAAATCACATAAGAGCTTAATTTTGTACAAGTTTATGTGTAAGGAGTATAATCTAATCAAGTTTCTTGAAATTGTCTCATCCGTTACAGTGAAGTTACACAACCATTTTTAAAATTCTTATAACTTTCTAGAAAGTAGTAAGTATCCTAGTAGTATAATTATAGTAAAAGGGTCTTTCTTTGAAACAAGAATATTTCAGGGACACAGTACTTATTACTTCTCACTTTTAGGTTCCACCCACTCTCCTCCACCTCCTACTCAACATTTTCAAATTTGTCTTCCCTCCTTCTTGACTTCTGGTTTGTGCTTGCTTCCAGCTAATATCTAAAACTATCCAGGCTCTTCTAAAATACTAGTTTACATTTCCAGAGGATTAATTTACATAACTATCTTTAACTTCTTTTTTGATGTATAAATTTTACCAGAAATAATTTTTCCTAAATTCTAATCTGGATTAATTAGATCATTGATCAATTGTTTAATTCTAATTAATTCCATATATATTGTATATATAAAAATATTCTGGACATTAATATTAGCTAATCACTATCTACTTTTACTGAAAACTTGAAAAGCAAAGTAAAAATTAATATTGTTTCCTGGATTTAAAATCCAAGAAGTAAATATTTGTTTATGTCATTTACGATAACTATGGGTTTTTGAAATTTTGAAATATCTGGGTATTAATTGAAAAAGTATTCTCAAAAATTATGCTTTTATTCCTTGATAGTATAGGGAAAGAATGATCCAATATAAATATTTTCTTCTTTAGTGTGGGATCCCAGAGAAAACTGTATATTATTCATTCACACATTCATTTATTTATTAAGAGGTAATTTATTTGATCTCCTGCTATGAGAATGACATAGAGCTAGAAGTTATATAGGAAGAAGAGCAGGAAAAAGAAAAAATAATGTTTTTTTCTCTTTATGTTAAAAAAATTATCACTCCTACAGAGAAATATAAAGAATAATAGAATACCCATATAATGTTTTGTTAATTTCACCAACCTTCTTTCTTCTTTCACCCTCTCTCTCTCACTTTATTTCAACTATCAGGATCTTTTCATTAAGGCATTTATTACATTTGGTCATTTAATCTGTTGTTAATCTAGGATGGTTCTCCAACATTACATTTTTCAAGAATCCAAATTAGTTTCCTTATAGAATACTTTAGGTTCTGCATTTGTCTGACGTTTCCACACCCTGTTGGCCAAGATACTACAAAGGCAATGGTGGCTCCGTTTGTGCATGCATGTGTGTGCGAGTGTGTGTGTGTGTGTGTGTGTGTGTGCATGTGTGTGTGTGTGTGTGTGTGTGTGAGTATGTATTACTTCCTTTTCTATCTGCATTTCAGTTAAGTTGCTTTCTATGAACCCATCTTCAAATTCACTGCTTCTTTTCCTTTTGCAAGGCCCTTTATGTGAGGGTTTGGGTTAACCTAGTGAGAACTTGTTTTGAGTTTAAAGTTATAGCCATGGTAGCCTTAGTGCCTAGGAGGTTTGAAATTCCCTTAACTATTCCTTGGGTTATAGTATAGGCTAATTTGCAGGGGATTTGCTCGGAGTCTAATTCCAGTTGACCTTGAGTCTTCCCACTTGGCTTTTGGTCTTCCCTTTGTACAGCTTCTAAGAAGGTGTCTTTTGAAGCCCTTTCAGCTCTATTCCACTGTTATTTTACTTGATGCTTGTTAGTGTGAGGGTGGAGGGGTGGGGTGTGGGTGTTCTCTGATGATCTGATTAAATCTTCTGTTTTTGGCTAACGATGAGCCTGGGTCTCAGGGGCGTGGACGTCACAACATTGCTGCTTCTCCTCCAGATGTCATGCTGGGCCTAGTTCTTTCCCGAAGGTGGAGATTCTACTCCTCTCACAGAGACTGGTTTGTCTGTTTGTTTGCTATTTATTTCTTTAGAAATTCTTCTCTGCCAGATACAATGAGATTCTACTAGGATTCTTGAGGTACAGTTGTTATTGCTCTCTTCTCTTCAAATTATTTCAGAGGAAATCATAGAGATCAATCTGGGAGAATTTTGGTGGTGGCTGTATTTCTTTCCCCTGCCAGCACCTGGGGGAAGCAGTCTCAGAAATCTATGTCATCTTTCATGTGAGCACCTGGTAGATAAAGTTCCTGAAGGAAAATTCTGCAAGATGGTGTGAACTCCCTGCCCCAGTCTCAGCCCTGATGGTTCACATTTCTACACCAGCCCATATTATACCCTTGGCAATTTTCCTTGGCTCTTATGACATTTCATGATGTGTTTTCCAGGTAAGTAAATGCTCTGGTCCTGTTTCTAACTGCAGGTGAAAACCTCACTCCATATTTTGGTTTAGCTATTTGTCCTGCGACCTCAGTTCTTTGATGGGTTTAAGAAATGTTGTTTCCATTGTTTTCCCTTATTTGAAATGTGGGAGCAGTGTCTTTTCCTGCTTTATGTATCTCTAAGCCAGAGTTGATTTTTGTAAAGCGCACTTTTCTTAATTATGGTAAAATAACATGCTCATCACAGCACCTGGCACATAGTGGAGGCTGAATAATTAAAAATTCCTTTCTCATTGACTTAGTTTTGAGGTATTATCCTCATTTAAAGCTATTATGTCTAGAAGGGAAAATACTTTAAACTAGATTTTCCCCACAATAATATCCTAATAAATATCCTTCAGCAAGATGTTAATCAGTAACTTGTGGCAAGGAGGAGGGGACGGGGGTGGAGTGTTTCATGATTAAATAATTTGAGAAAAAAATAGTTAAGCAAATTAAATAGGATCCTTTAATTAAATAATTCTCAAAGGTGTTATGCATTATGTATCTCACAGATAGAGGTGCCCTATACACACACATTGCCTTGTTCATCATAGAACATCTACTAATACTTCCGAAAAATACCATGGTCCTGTAATCTGGTATCAGTTACTTGTATACATTAGTGAGATTAAAGAAATGAAATCTCTCAGGTAAAATTTTGTTAAATGACAGCAAACAAGTGTGTGAAAGTATCAGAAACTAGAGATATTAATATACTACAGTAAAACTATCAGGATATACTAATGATTTTGAGAAGCATCATCTCCTACAGGAATGGTCATATGGAAGATAGTTCTTCCTGAAATTTATAATATTCCTGTTTATTTTAAGAAATAAAATTAACCATTGCATAATAATTATATATTAAAAAGCAGAAGAGTCTAGTGATTATAATTGAAGAAGACAGTAATATGTACATTTCAATTTCTGTTCGAACATTTTATCTTGTTTCATCATTTAATATTTGTATTTTCTATACAATGTTCTATGCTTTGCCTTTGGCCCAAAATATTTCCACTGAAAATCAATCTCACTCTATTTCCACATTAAACAATACTCGAGAATTCTATACCCATTTTGCCCTACATGATTGAGCTTGAGAAGGGGTGGCTGATAAGCCATAAGGCTTCTTTTCTGCCTTTTAGCAAACCAGAGACTCATTATTAAGACAAACAACCACCGCACTTGCACATCAGCGCCCGCAATGGGTGCTCTCTGTTGCTTTGAGAATCAGGCTCATGACATAACTTACTTTTCTGGAGGGTGTGCTGGAAAGACTAATTCCAACTGTTCAATCAATCTGAACCCTTTCCTGGATCAGAATTGTTTTTTCTCTCTCCTGAGGTTTTCTGAATGAAATGCACATAGAAGGGGCCCATCAGCATCCTCTCTGCCCTAATCAGAAGTGTCCTTTTACCTCTGATCAGGGTGGTAGCATCATGCAGAGTTTTAGTTTACTCAACTAAATACAATAAAAGCTGAAATTTTAAATGAGGAAAGGGAAAACAAAATACATTTCTAATACTTATAGCTTTCGAAATTAATATTAATTAATAGACTGAGAAAATTTTGTAAATTTTTGTGAGTTGAAACACTCATCAGTCAAAGACATGCAGTTTAAAATTGGATTGGAATTAAATGTTCAAAACCATATTGTCATTGAACATAAATGCCATTATTACTAAGAATATACATAAACTTCAATACATTTTTCATTAATGTTACTTAGCCCTAATCCATGTTAAAAGTATGGGGATTCACTTAAAATTGCCTCTTAACAATGAAAAAATGATGTTCAGACAAGGAACGCTAATTAGTAAACTCAATCTTGGAATTCATTGGTTTTAGTAAAACTTTTATAAGAAAAGCATCAGTTGTATGTCTTTGTTTAGATATTAATTACAGTTCCAAATTTGCCAACGAATTTTGAATAAGACAGGATTTGTGGGTTGTACTCCTAGCTTTTGCTTCCTTGTGAAAACTTTAGAAAAGTAATTGAGCAATTGATCCTAAGTTTCCCCATCTTGTTAAGAGAATTAAGTGGGTACCTGTTGCAGAATATTTGCACAAAAATTTGTTAACTGATTTATACTGGGACCTGTTTATTCTGTTCTGGATTATGATTTTGCTTTTAAATTATTGTTAAATATATTACTATTCCAAGTCATCTCTGTCTCTTTCTGCCTTTAAGCAGCTGGGTTCTCCCTTTTGCATCCATTCTTCCTAAATAACTTCTCCCTTCATCTTGCACTTGAGGGTTACATTTTCGTGGTCCCACCAAATAAAACCATGTTTGTCCCATTGTCACAGCTTCTCCCGCTCAACAGAGCCAGTCCCAGAGTCACTGCAAATAGCTTACAGTGCACTCATATTTCTGGGAAATCCTTCCTAAATCTCTGCTAATTGAAGTTTGTTCTCTAATGAATGTTCCAGAAGCCCTGCTTCTGTCCTATATCCATTTACCCAACCCCCATTTTCTTCCCAAGCTATTGCAATCTAATTTCCATCTATAACACTTTTACCCCAATCTCGTACCACGGAGGCCAGAGATTAAACATAAATCTTGTCATCATGATCTGCCAAAATATTGTTCAGTGACTTGTTATTAACCTTATATTGAGAAAACAATCTAAAAATACCAGCAAACGTTAGCAAGCTCTATATGATCTGAACACTATGTAATTCTGTAACTTCCTCATGTACAACTTTTCCCCTTTTTTATATGCTTCAATCATACAGATCATATTTTGGTTCCTGAAAAAAACCATTTTTTTCCTTGAAAACATTTTTACATTTATTCACCGTTCCTTCATGCCTCTGCAAACCAGTTTAGGTCCCTCCGTTATCCCAAAGGTTTCATTTCATCACATTTATAATTAGTTCAAATATGTTCCTTTTAAATTCTATGTTTGTCTTGTTTATCTCTTTCTCCCCAATGTTTGGCACAATTCCTGGTATGTATTAGATGCTAAATTAACTTAACTGTTAATTAATAGAAATACTAAGAAAAAAACCTCTTAAAATAATTTTACACATAATTTGCTAGTTGCCGTGGGAAAGTACATTTTTGTCAATGTTCAGTGGCTCTGTAGTTCACGGACATAATTTCTAAAGCTTGAGTGTAACAGCAGCAGTCATGTTCAAATGTTAGACTTGAGCAACTGGAAAAATAGAACACCCTACTTTCTCGTATGATGTTCAAAGCATTTGTATTTTCACAAAGTGTTTATGCCCATTTTTATTTCAGAAGGACTTAGGGCATGACATATTATGTTTTTTATAGTTTTAGAGAGCTCTAATACTATAAAATTTAATTTAATTTTATCTTCCCTAAAATTCTGAGTTGATACTATACAGTAGAAATATCTATTGGGTGGCCAGGAATATTTTACCTGAAGCTTTTGAAATTACTGTAAAAAATAGTAAGAAGAGAGGGATCTATATCCAAATTTTACATCATTCAAGAATATTTCAGAAGCTTGTTATCTTTAAATATTCTCCCTGCAAGTGTTTCAAATTGGATTCTGGATAACTTTAAGTAAGTATTTTTATAACCTGATTATATAGATATTTCTAACTTTCTTAATTATTCTCTTCATTTGTTTGTCTCTCTCTCTCTTTTTTTCTTTGCAGTGAAGAACAAGCAACCCTCCTCAGGGGACCACTGCATTAACTGAAATAATCTGGTCAGTGTGAATACTACAAGATAACAAGCTTGAAATCGGTACATATTTGTACAAAGGGACACAGTCAGCTGCTCCACAGCAGTGTCTTAAAAATATCTATTTGATGCCTGATACCAGGCTAAATGTTCCATAGCCAATTGAGTTCAGCTAGCCACATTTGAGATGAAGGAAAGAAAGATGGATTTACTTAAGATAATAATTAAAATATGTTTTTTAGAGTTTAAGTTTCATCTCTTTAAATGACCAGGAAAATCAAAATTAGAAATGAGTAAATATATGAGGTATGCTAAGATAAATAAAGCTTGTTTTATTTTTAGATTTAAAAAATCATCCATATAATTATCACAAACACTAATTACCATGGGAACCATGTCATATGACGCTACATTTGCTTAAACATTTTTATATTTCTTTTCATATTGCTTTTAGTTTAGAGTTTGCTATCTGTTCAAACTCAAATATGATCCTCTATAATCATATTTGCTATTGCCGCTGATCATGTGTGAGTATGAGTGTGTGTGTGTTTCTGTGTCTGTATACATGTGATTGAGACAACCGAGGAAGGGATTTTAAAATTATATTACCATGTAACTCATCTTAACTTAATGTGACTTTTCAAAAAATTTAAAATCATTTTCAATAGCTTAATGTTTGCCATCACTTAAAATGTCAAAAGAAGTCTCAAAAGATCCAAAATATTTCAAAAATCATTTTAAAAAGCATAATTCTAAAACATAATTTCATCTTATCAATGTCAATAGATGTAAAATTATGTACTGCATCTCAGGTGACTTTGTGGAAGCTAACGTTCAATAAGCTCTTTTAAAATAATGGGTATGGCCTTTTACCCTCTTTTTGTAAAAATTATTTTATGATATGTATGAACTAAGCAAAATGTGCAAACTAAAAAGAAAAAATCAACAGCGACAAAAAAGTGAGTATTAGTAGTAAATTTCGTGATTCAAATTAAAGTTAAAACTAATTAGCAAAAATGGAGAGGCCAGACTAGCAGCAGGAGCAGTACGTTTTCCACAATATAATAATTCAGTAAACAGAGCAAACATGACCATAAAATTACATGCAGAACAATGGCCAATATACTCTAAGCTAAAATTATCTGTACTCAGGGTCAGTTTTTCAACATTAGCTGTATCTTAATATAGTTTAATATAATTAATTTTTACAGATTATATATGTATATATCCACAAACATATACACACATATATATTTCATTATTTAAGTAGATTTGCAGTACTTATAGTCTATCTTTTTAAAACAGTGAATCACTTTTTGTAAAACATTATTTGACCTTTTGGTGGCCCAGGGTGGCCATGGCACACATAAATTTTCATTATCATAAGTGAATATAGTGAAAATTATTGCTCTTTAATAAGTGATTTTTTTACATTATAAAATGTAAGTAATCCAGTCTTTTTGTGTGCAAAAGTTGCTGAAGCTTTTAAAAGTATCCAGATTATACTCATTTTTTTAAAAAAAATAGTTTTATAAGCTTTATAAGAAATCTTGGCCCTTAAGTTAGCTAACGGGATTACACAGACTGGTTTCACTTACCATTATTTTTCTGTTGTTTCAGTCTTGGACTTTCTAGTCTATTCATTTTATTTTTTTTCAAATTGAGACAGGGGGTCTCATTATGTTGTCCATGCTAGTGTCAAACTCCTAGGCTCAAGGATACCTTCTAATCGAGCCTCCAGAGTGCCTGGGGTTACAGGTGTGTGCCACCACACCCAACTCTAGTCTATACACTTTGGTCATACAGACGTTCATTCACTGGGCGTGAAATTAAGTGCTGAGTGCACATGAACGTGGCACTCAAGACTCCAACATTTATAGGGCTTACAGTCTATGTTCAGAGTACAAAACTAGGACAGAATAGAAAGTGGGATGTTAAAACAAGCAATAACTGCTATCCTGGGGGGGTCGTAGTGCTCTGCAAACACAGAGGGGATTTGAGGGATCGAAAAATACTGTTTGGAGGCAATGATGACCAAATTGAAACCTTGAGGGTAAACTGGAATTTTCTAAGTGAAAATTGGCATATTTGGGGAGTTTTAGAATAATCAGCGATGAAGAAAATCTGCCAAGCAGAGGAAATACCATGTTTAAAGAACATTAGGTAGAAAAACATTTCTTCTTGTAGGAGATAAAACAGCTTAGTTAGCCTGCAACCTTAAAAGTGGCCTTATTCCTTCATTCCTATTTTGGGGAGCTATGTGTGTGTCCATGTGTGTGTGTGTCCATGTGTGTGTGTGTGTGTACATGCAGCTTCCTCAAATTTTCTGCAGATGTGAGCTCTTCAGGAAGCAGGATCATGCTTTTTTATTGCATTATCAATTCTATTTGGTAGTAGCTTAACAGCTACTAAATCAATGAATTTGGTGCTTCCTGTGGTCATATGGAACTTCCTGAAAATTAAACTGTCACATTTACATTTCAAAAGAAATGTCAAAATTGTATTATTTAATGTATAGTGTATTTTCCAGTGAAATCAAATTATTGAATTATTTGCGATGTTGAACATTTAGCTATGGTCCCTCAATATTAACAGTTAACTTTGCAAGATGCACAGTTGGGACATATTTGAAGAGTAAAAGCACATTCAATGCTACAAAACACGTACAGCTCAGCCAGCCCAAATATAGAAGGAGTCTATCTTCAGTGTCTTTCTCTGTTTTGTTCAGGACTGGAGTTTTGAGAACATGTTGAGATAAATGAGAATGGATTTCACAAATTCCATAGTCAGCAGTAATCGGTAGCTATTTTCAATATTTGTCTTTAAATTTGCCAAAGTTTTTTTTCTTTTAATACAAGAATTCAGGATTTATTTGAATAATTTGATGTTCTTACTCTGGAATAAGATAACATCTGTTTTGGTCAAGTCAGTTAAAAGACCCCAAGTCTCACTGTGTTCTGTGTACTGCATCATACTGACAATAACACTCGGAAATTCTAAGTTTTTTAACAATCGTTAAAAAACTCAAATGATTTTAACTAATATTTAAATACAGCTATTATTATATATTCGGCTATTATTTTGGGAATTCATTGGTATTTATTTGACATCACCAAAATCTCTTTAAAGCTAAAGTAAATGCACCATTGGAAACTTTAATTTAAAATTTATTATATTATATTTAAATTTAAAAAATGCTAGTATGCAATACTGCTTCTACATCCACCAGAGTGTTTAATATTTTGATTTCAATCACTCAATCAAAAATAATTTCAAGAGAGACGTTCTTGTTGGGGAAAAAAATCACTAATGACTTTTAAAAGGTGAAAAAATGTTTTGGTTAATTGGTTTCTTTCTAGTAAAATTTATTTGTCAAGTAGAAATACTTTAAAAGATGTCTTCAGAAAAATGTGACTGTGTAACTTTAGTGATTGCATCAAAACCTGCTATGATGAAAACAAAACACTTACAGGAATTGATAAATTTGAACTATGGAATCCTAGTAATTTCCCTTCACCAATAGCTTTCACTGAAAGACATTGTGTAACTTATAAAGTATATGAGAGCATATAGTATTAATAGTTTAATAAAGTTTAGCTATAAGTGGGTTTTCTTCTAAATGTACATCATAAATAATAAAATCTTTAAGTATTTTTTGTTACCTATGTCACTAAATTTTCACATTTTAGACCCACAATAAATTATGCTAAATGAATGCATCTTGTAAAGTTAGGTAGATAAAAAGATTTTTATGTGAAGGGAGCAAAACATATTTTGTCTAAATATATTTTCATTGCAAAAAATTCACACAAAATTTAATGTGTGGGTTATGTTGTATGCATGCAGGAAGATTATGTAATATGCCTTCCCCCCCCCAATCTTAATTGACTATGGAACACTTTATTTGCATATCATTTTATGATGATAATGTGGAACTCTCTTTCAGAAATACCGATAACTTATTTAGTGAAAGTAAAATTAAAGTGATTCTTAAATTAACTATAAAAATGAATAAGTATTAATTTCATTTGTGATTCAGGTTCATCAACTATGCTATTTTTCGTGTTTTGGGGTAAATGTAAAAACTTTTGAAAGGATCAATATGTTTGGGTCATCTCCATTCAAATCTTCTATCCAGGATTAGTAGCCACTCCAAATACCTAGTACAACCATTCTTTTTCTCCCACAGGATATATGCTCAGCTCATTTTTGTTAATTGGAATTTCAAAACAAGCATCTGATTTGTTACATGGTGAATAGAGCTGGAAAAAATGCAGAGAGCAGGAAAGCCTCTGTGAACTTTCTCTTCTATCACCTAAAGTAGAAAGGTCATAAATGAACTATTTTAACCTCCATTTACTACCATAGCACTAACCCTGTCGGGTCCCCACTTGACCTTGCTTGATTCATTAAGGTCAAGAACACCTTCCAGGAAGGTTGTTATGCCAAATAGTTCTATTGTGTGATCACATGGGAAGAAAGGGTTTACCTTTATGCCCGAAGACCAGGTCTTAAGCAAAATCCTCCCTCACGCTCCTTTTCCCCTGGACCCCACCTCAATGCTACTACTCTGACTTAATGCAAAAAAAGAAAAACCATTTCATGACAAGAGAACAAGTCCCAGTTCTTCCCAACCCATTTTTGTCCTTGAGGATGTCATTTTGTCCCTTTAATTTTATTAGTACTTCTGCTTCCTGGGGATACATTCAAAGGCTGCGGATTGAAGTCTGTTGTAATTTTACAGTACAAGGAATCAACATGTGCTCCAAATTTCAGCTCCCCACATTTGGGCAAATCATTGATAGATGGTTGTACAACATTAGGGATCTGGATTTTAGTTTTCTATATTAAACGAATTTACTGATTCCTTTGCATTCATAAATTATACCATTGCTTCTATTCAATGACCCAGAAAAGTTCATATTAAAATTTAGCATTTTGGAATTATTATCACAAACTTTGATTGATTTTAATATGCTTTATAATATCCTTCATGTTTAAATATGCTGATAATACCCCAAAATGTTCTCTTTCTGTGCGATAGATGTCACAATTTATGTCAATAATGTCATTTCTTTGTTTCTTATTCTGTGCTCTAAAGCCATATGTAGAAATATCTGGTACTTCTTCACATATATACTATATGCAGTTTTGATTGAAAAATGTTTTGTTCATTCATTCATTCATTCGGCTAACAGATATTGCATCATATATTTACTTCAGGTTAAGTACTGAGACAATAAAGTATATCTTTTTAAATTTTTACCTACAATTTTGTTTATCATTAATTCACTGGAGCATGATAAACATAACAGGAGCCTGCTTTTCCTTAAGTTGTAAGTCTTCCTCAATAACAGTCCATGTTTGGGAAGAGATGTACATGTGCGACTCACAGTCATCCTATATCTCTTAATAGTCTCTGAATGTCTCAATATTTCTTTACAGTGTTCATTCTGCCTTCTCAATTGAAAACTGCTATGGTTTGCATGTTGACCCTCCCCCAAAACTCATGTTAAAATTAAAGGTCCATCGTAACAGTATTAAGAGGTGGAGCCTTAAGAGGGCTCCACCCTCCTGGGTTGGATTAGTGCCATTTTAAAAGGGTGAGTTCGGCCCTATTTTGTGCTCTTGACTTTCTACCTTTTGCATGTGATGAAACAGAAAGAAGGCTCTCACAGGGGGCTGGCACCTTGATATTGGACTTCCTAGTTTCTAGAACTGTGAATCAATAAATATCTCTTCATTGTAAATTACCCAGTCTCAGTTATTGTTATAGTAGCACAAAGAGACTAAGATAATGACCAAAGAGTTTTTTTATCCTCATTCCTGTATGACAGTGGGAGACACGCGTTTAGGTGCCATCAGTCAAATGTACCTTCTTGGAACTGATATTTGGAAATTAGCCAAGTGAGCTGATGGCCGAGCGCGCGATGCCCAGTGCACTCCGCACAGGTGGCAGCAGAGGACAGGCAGTTCTGGAGTGAGCAGGAGGTGGCAGCTCGTGACTGAGGTAAAGGTACTGTCAGCAGTGTCGGTGCTCTTGCTAGAACAGTTTTGAACTATTAATATTGAATCATTTCTGGAAGCTCAGCCTAGGGCTTGATCGATATTTTATAAGCTTCTTACTAATAACAGATAAACTCCCTCCTGTTTAATCTTTCAAAGTGGGTTATTTTACCTACAACTAAGAACTCCAACTGATCTCAGGTGACTCAACTAGATGTTCCAAGAGAAGACACTGGACCTGTCCTAAAATCAATCAATATATTTCATGCTCGTGGCCACAGTGAGTGCTTATTATCAGCATTTGACCTCATTAGAGACAGTGAGTTGCAGTTTTAAGAATTTTGTCTGAGTAATTGAGATGGAAGATTTTTATTGCCTCTAGGTTAGCCTAAGCAATTCAGAGTTAAACCTAGAGAACCAGGAGCCTGAGGGCCACTCTTGAGAATATAATGGTGGGCGGGGGGATGAGATAAAATAAGATAATACCTTAATAAAATAATTTTGCACACTTGACCCAGTTTTGTCTCAAATCAGACATAACCCTGGAATTTTCACTTATGAAAATCAATATACTTCCTTTTTGCCTAAATAATTTTTCTCTGGTTCTCTGCCATTTTCAAAACATTTCTGAATATCACACATAAGAGCCAGTTCTATAGAGAAGAATATAACGAGTTCTTGCTTTTAAGGAGTACGAAGGGCAGATTTTTAAACAAAGAACAATGTAATGCCTGCTAGAATAAAGGTATTTGCAAAAGTCTATGGGGGAAGATACAGCCTTTGTATGAAACCTACAGTAACTGGAAAGATTAATTATCAAGAAGAATAATTAATTGCCCTGGAATGAATTGTCAAAAATTAATGGAATAACTAAGTTGACAAGACCAGAAAAAATGTCCTGAAAAGCCTCAAAGAAGACTGCAAAATCTGCAGAGATAGAAATTATGTAACAGAAAAAAAATAGTTGAATATGTAACCCAAATCATCCTAAGAAGCCTCCCCCCTCTACTCCCTTTACTTATTGCTTTAAAATAATAATGCATTTTATGGTGCCTGTTCATAATTTCCCTCAAGTTTGGCAAGCAGTCTCATTGCTTATTCACATTTCATAATTAAACACAAAAGCTCAGAATAATAATACGTAGAAGTAAATGCTTGGTCATTTTATGAAGAAGGAAATGAAATAAATCTTGTACGTTTTCTCTTGAAATATCAACAATCATAGTTTATTAATTAAGATGAAACAAAATGCCAAATAAACTTTCAAGACTCAGATTTCTTCTTACAAGGTGCATCATATAATTAATCATTTTAATCATCACAAAAGATTGTACGATAGTGTTACCACTGGCTGAAACATCTTGACTTTGCAGATGATGTTTTTCCTTTATCAAAAGATTGAAGTATGTGTCCTCTTGAAACATTTTAATTAGAATAGAAAATCCATTTACAAGTATGTGGTTTCTCAAACTGTCTTGGTAATAAGCAATAATCAAGGCATTCTTTTAAGAAGGAATCCTCTCAGAATAAATGGAGAATTATTGTTTAAAAAACTGCTGCTGCTGATAGTTGCTATCAGAGTACATTCCACGCAGGATTAAAAGATAATGAAAGGAGACAGTGGTGGGCAGGCTGATATTCAGCTGTGCCCTTAAAAGAGGAGGTGTGAAGTCTTTTATTAAAGAACAATATATGTAGTAGGAAACTATTAAATTCCATTTTAATAATATGAAATGAAGCTGAATATGAGTTTAAGTGAAAATGCTAAAATATGAATAAGCAATATTCTTGATAACATTGAAGCAGCAGAGAACGAAAGGCAGAAAGCTAGAGGGGAAATAAATAGATGAGTAAAATAACTTATTTCCTAGGGACTTTACCTAAGATATAAATCTACTGAAATATTGAAATGTCTAATGAGGATAAATAGGACACAACCATTAGGTACGACAGGATAATTCAGAGAGGTAACATTTAGCAATATTTTTCATTAGGCTATGAATTTTACTCAGGAAATATAAGTTCAAAGAGGAGCAGATTACTTTTCAAAAATCTTCAAATCAATAACTTAGCAAAAGAAGTAGGGAAAAAACATAAAAACTTGGATTTATAAGATTTTTTCTTCTGAAGTACTCAAAATGCTTTGAATATTGCTGTCCTCTTTTTAGAGAATAGATGATAAACTGCTTACCTTTACAGGTAAATTTTTTCTTCTCAAGTATTTGAGATCACTCATTAGTGCCTCATACCTTGAGCAATGCTGAGGTCTTCCATGCATCTTTCTAATGATGAGTAATTTACCCAATATTCAATGAGGTAAATTAAGTTACACCTATAAACATTAGAATTACAGAGTATATCTATATAATCAAATAAATAACTGTCATTGTTCACTAACTATATTCTGAGAAATTTATATATGTTAACTCATTGAATTCTCATTATAATATCAAGCGGTACATTATGGTTACTATTATTTTGCAGATGAGGAAAATGAGGCTCAGATAGCTTAAGCAACTTACTTAAGTCACAGTACTTGGCAAAGCCAGAATCTGAACCAAATCTCATGTCTTTAAATAGGATCCTATGCCCCCTCTTCATACATTCTAAATTTGGTCAAATATAGGCATTCAAAGTAAAGGCAAAACAGTATGGATTCTTCTTGCTTATATTCCTTTTTAAATTGGAAATCAAAATATTTTCCAAAACAGTCCTAGTATGGCTTGCCTATCCTTAAACCTATCACTAGCAAATGTTAAGGAAACTATTATGAATGACTTGGATCAAGGCTACTTTAGCCATGAATCATTGGGGCTTGGCACAAGGTCACAGCATTGGAAAGACCCTTTGCACCTTCTCAGATTCCCTCATCCACCTCCTTTCTCCTCCTTGATCAGTGCTCTATTCCTTTCTTGTCATTCTTCCACTTTTAGATTATGATAAAATATGGAGCCTGGCTTCCAAAGCAGCTGCTGAGAAGCCTCAAGATAAAATCCAGAAACATGGAGGATTTAGCTCTCCATTAGGTAAAATTTAACTAGCAAGAAATGAGAGAAGGAAGTTAGGAGAGAATGAAATAGACAAATCTTCCTTCTCCCTACAGTGAAATTCTCAAAGGTGAATTTCCCTTGCCAATGAACCAGAGAATCCTCAAATAAATTTAATACCTGTAGTATCCCCTCCATAGTTTCCTATGAAGCAGCCATCACTGCAGCCAAAATATTGAATAGCTTTTGATCTTTTGATCTTTCATTGTCTTACTTCGTTTTTGTCCTCATACATACATCCCTGCCTTGCACCCAGTAAATATATATTGTAATCTTTGCCTTAGGCTCTGCTTCTAGAGGACTGGGACTAATATGATATCCAATTACATGAACAGAATTTTCCTTATCAAGGAAAAGTAGGGGTATTTGTTCAGTAGGTAAACAAATGTCCACTTCATTGTTTGAAGTTAATTGATGGAGCCTAGATTCTAAATTTGGTTTATTAAACTACAGATTCTGTATTCCTAAGTACTAAGCTAAATTAACACAAGTTTATGTGTAATCATTCAACTTTCTGTTACATAAATTCCAGGTAAAATGGCAAGACAATGTACTAGGTTTCCTTTGGCTCCTGTATGTCTGGGAAAATTAAAAAAGAGATGCTAGAAACCTTTTCTCTGTGAGACCTTACCTGACGATCCTGATAGTTATTCCCAGGCTGAGAGTTTGGTGGACACTTGTCTTTCCCTTCTTAGTAGCTATAATTAATGTTCTGTGCTGCACAACAGTCTCCTGGGAAGAAAATCACCTCGATGGTAATGCTTTATTGCTCCAGTTCACCAGGTGTTCCCTCACAAAGAGTGGGAGATTGAATTATATAGAAAGCATGCACCTTAATTTATGGTCTGAAACAATAGTACCAATCAGCCCACTCATATGCAATAGCAATTATACAGAGACACTAACAGTGACAGAATTTCACCTCTAACTTCTATTTGGTTTTGGATTTGTGATAGTATGTCACTGCTTATCTCTACCAAACCCCAGTTAATATTCTCAGACATATGTAAGATCATCAATTTGATTAATTATTACCACCCCTGTGACTGCCAAGTTGTTAAAGCATGGAAGAGTTGAAGGAGGCTGGATGGGACTTTCAGTTTGCAAAGTAAGTGAAATTAGTATAACTCAGATTCTCATTTTATCAGAAGCAAGGGCTTTCTGTTACCAAAACTAAAGAGCATAGATAGGTCAGTCTGAGCCTGCGAGGCAGCGGTGTGTGCAGAACAGAAGGGATGAGTGGGGCCCGCAGGCTAGTGGGGAGGGGCAGATTGGCCTGTCAGTGCTGATCTGTGTTGTAACTGGAGTGGGTTTCAACTGTCCAAAGTTACCTATGTGCAGGGACTGCCAGAGACTGTTCCTCCTCATACATCCACCTCTTTGATTGTCACGGAACCTATACTCTTTTTTTTAAGGCTGTGGAACCATTGAGAAGGGAATTTCCACTTGGAGCAGTTCACTTAATCTCAGCTAAGTCTCCAGGCATCAGTAGACTTTACTCCTGTGGGACAATCCATTGGTGATAACCATGGAGCAGTGTAGAAAAGTCTCATCAAACAGCAATGAGAATGGTTATTGTCCACACAAATGATGGGCGGTGGCCACTGGAATAGGGATCGTAACTCCGCCATCCTCAGCTTATTCCCCATGTAGGTGCCTGGGTCTGGTGTCAGTTGGTTCTGGGCCATGCCTTGGAGCGATTTGATACATCGATGCTGCATATAGTTGACAAGGTTTTACTCTCCACAGTTTCCTACATTAACTTTCCCCATTAGGATCTCCCTGCTCCAGTTTCCTTGTCTCAGGATCTTCCTGCCTTTTACTTGCTCACACCCTATTCGCTTCTTCTCTTCGCCACACCGCTGGCATGAAATTTGGATCAGATTAGGTTTTCCTCTAGTTTCTTTGCAATATTTTGTGAAACATTTACATTCTACCATGTTTTTTAAAGAACCTTATTCTCTAAAGCATATCTTGTTTTTACAAAACAAAGCAAAAATGGATTTCCCAATTTTTCTTTCTGATATACGATTCAAGAGTCTATTTTGGAAGTCAAAAGTAAAATACTACTCTTTCTTTCTCAATAAGTTTCTACTCTTTCAAGTCTAATTATCTTCATAATAAGTGAATGACAAGTAATTAGTATTTCAAAATGTTTTATTTGAGTTGTGTAAGCATGGAGACTCTCCAATATGCTTTTGTGTGCAGAGAAAATGCATGATTAAAGCATTAAGGCTAATTTCTGTATATGTTTTATTCTTCCTAACCTTCTACTCCTCTCCTTTGTCCCCTGTATAATGGGCTAGTAGTATTCCTCTACTTCTCCCAATAATATCTCCTCATTGCAGCATGTAGGAAAGCATCCACAGAAACCTGGATGCTGCCCTAAATTACCACTGCTACCACTGCTACTGTTTTCCCTTACTGTCGTTTCTCTTACCTGAACCTGTACTTCTTCTCAATCTATTTAAAACTTACCCATTTTATATGCGTTAACAAAAGGAGGAGAGGGCTCTTGCCTACCTTCATTGTGTTATACACCAAGTATCTAGAGTGAATCCTATCCAATTGAAGTACTTGGTAAGTATTTGTTGAATGAATACTTGATCTTGCAGGGTAAAGATTGTGTCTCTATATTTGTTTTTAAAAAATGTACTTAAGTGTCAATATGATCTGCCTGATTTCTACCAAAGGAAAATATTTGAAGCACTCCTAATGATACTTAGTTATATGTTATCATATATATACACACACATAAATAGTATAATTGTACATATAATTACATATACAAATATAAACTTATTTGTCTATGTATGTATGTAGTAAGTCTGTCTAGCATTACCCTGTAAGATAATATAATATAAAGGAAATACTATGGATTTTGGAATCAGATATACCAGGATCAAATTTAAACTCCAGAATTTACTAGATATTTATAGTTTGGGAAATATATTTCCTGATTTGTCATTTTATATCCTATAAATTAGATATAATATTCTCTTAAAATATCACCGTAATAGAGCAAATTTTATGACACAATTAGCATCATGCTTATTCCCTAATCATCACTAGTCCTTTTCATTCTGCATCATAGATACACACATGCTCATGCACGTACTCACACATCAGATGGTGAAGTCCTTGGAGAAAGGAATCTCTGCATTTTTTGTTGTGTTTCTCATAATGCCACACACAATACTTGGAACATTTTTCAAATTCAACAGAGTAAATATTTAATTTGATGGAATCAAGTTTAGAATAATATTTGATATTGAAATTACAAGAAATACTTGACGGTTCTTTTTATAGCCTGCATTATAAAATGATATATTTATAAAGTATGTAGGTTATTACGGTCAAATTATTATTTTAATAGAAAAAATTAGATGATTACTACATGGTTCTAGAGATCCTAATGAAATTGCATCATATTCAATTTTGAATGTTAGCGGAAGCATATATACTTTATATTTTTCTTTTAAATATGTTCAAGAAGTTAAACTAAAGTACCAGTTTAGGAATTTGTGATAAAGTTTTGCTAATTGCTATGGCTGTTATTGTTATTGAAGTCTACAACACTTGATTACTCAGTGAGCATTAACTAAGTATTGTTTCTTTTTCTCAATGCATAGAAATTCATTATGTGGCAAGTAGTGAATGTCTTTTAGAGCGGGAAATTTAAAAGAATTTTAGAAAGATTATCACATTGTTATAAACATTGATTTGAATCTAATCAAGCCTTAGATCTGTGAATCATAGCAGTTTTGGGAAAATATTATAGCTAGAAGAACCTGTTCAACAAACACTATGAAGATGCAATCAGACAAATTTAAAATTTGGCAAATTCTACAGAGAAGCTTCTTCAAAATATAAATATCTTTAACAGAGGATGCTGTTAGAATTAAATGCAATCTGTCTCAAAATTCCAATGGCTATTTTCTATTTCACAGTAATAGAATAAACAATATTAAAATTAATATGGCATCACAAAAGACTCCAAGTAGCTGAAGTAATCTTGAGCAAGAAGAACTAGAGGCATCTTGCGTACTGATTTCTAATTATATTACAAACCTATAGTATTCAAAACAGTATGATAGTAATGTAAAAACAAATACACAGACCAATGGAACAGAATAGAAAAGCCTAGAAATAGGCCCATACATATACAGCCAACAACATTTTGACAAATCACCAAGAATACACAATGGAGAAAGGATAGTCTCTTCCATAAATGGTGTTATGGAAATTGAATATCCACATGCAAAATAATTAAATTGGATCCTTATCTTACACCATATGCAAAAATCAACCCAACATGAATTAAAGATGTATTTGTAAAATTTGACACCACAAAATGCCTAAAAGGAAACATAGACAGTAAGATACATGACATTGGCCTTGAAATGATTTTTTGGATAAGACACCAAAAACACAGGCAATAAAAGCAGGGAAAAAAAAAAAAACAAGTGTAACTACATTAAACTCACAAGCTTCTGCACAAGAAAGAAAACATTCGACAAAATGAAAAGGCAGCCTATGGAATGGGAGAAAATATTTGCAAACCATATACCTTATAAGGGCTTCATATCCAAAATATATAAGAAATTCCTCCAACTCAACAGGTAAATCAATCAATCAATCCCCATTCAAATTTGGCCAAAGGAGTTGAACAGATATTTCTCCAAAGGAGACATACAAATGGTAAACAGATATATGGAAGAGTGCTCAATATCATTAATTATGTGAGAAATTCCAATTAAAACCACAAAAAAATACCACCTCATACTTGTTAGAATAGTTATTACTAACAACAAAAAAAGAGATAAGTATTGGCAAGGATGTGGACAAGCAGGAATCTCTTGTACATTGTTGGTGGGAATGTAAAATGATGCAGCAGCTAAAGTAGTATGGAGATTAATCAAAAAATTTTAAATAGAATTACCATTTGATACAGGAATCCCACTCCAAGTATATATCCAAAGGAATTGAAATCATAATCTTAAAGAGATAGTTGCACTTCCATGTTCATTGCAGCATTATTCATAGTAGTCAAGATATGTAAACAACCTAAATGCCCATCAAAGAATTAATGGATAAAGAAATTGTGTTAAAAAGCTTCTGCACAGGCAAAGAAACTGTCATGAGAGCAAACGGACAACCTACAGAATGGGAGAAAATTTTTGCATGCTACACATCCGATAAAGGGCTGATAACTAGAATCTATTTAGAACTCAGGAAAGTTAGCTAGAAAAAAATCAAACAACACTATCAAAAAGTAGGCAAAGGACATAAACAGAAACTTTTCAAAAGAAGACAGAACAATGTCCAACAAACATATGAAAAAATGCTCAACATCTCTAATCACCAAGGAAATGCAAATCAAAACCACAATGAGATATCACTTATCTCTAGTGAGAATGGCCTTTATCAAAAAGTCCCAAAGCAATAAATGCTGGCGTGGATGCAGAGAGATAGGAACACTCCTACACTGCTGGTGGGACTGCAAACTAGTACAACCTCTGTGGAAAGTAATATGGAGACACCTTAAACAGATACAAGTAGATCTACCATTTGATCCAGCAATCCCATTACCCATTTGGGCATCTACCCAAAAGAACAAAAGACATTCTATAAAAAAGACATCTGCACTCGAATGTTTATAGCAACACAATTCACAATTGCAAAGATGTGGAAACAACTCAAGTGCCCATCAATACATGAGCAGATTAATAAAATGTGGTATATGTATACCATGGAGTACTACTCAGCTATAAGAAATAATGGTGATATAGCACCTCTTGTATTTTCCTGGATAGAGCTGGAACCCATTCTACTAAGTGAAGTATCCTAAGAATGGAAAAATAAGTACCACATGTACTCACCATCAAATTGGTTTCACTGATCAACACCTAAGTACACATATAGAAATAATACTTATCAGGTGTTGGGCAGATGGGAGGGGGAGGGGGATGGGTGTATACATACATAATGAGTGCAATGCGCACCGTCTGGGAGATGGACATGCTTGAAGCTCTGGCTCAGGGAGGTGAGGAAGAGGCAAGGGCAACATACATAACCTAAACATTTGTACCCCCATAATATGCAGAAAAAAAAGAAATTGTATTACATACATATTATTCAGCAGGGTATTATATTATGTAAAATAAGGCAGACACAGAAAGACAAATACTGTATGATCTCACTTACATGTATGGAATCTAAAATAGTCAAAGTCATAGAAGTAGAGAATGGTAGTTGCCTGGGGCTGGGTGGGGAGGAGGAAATGGGGATGTGATGGTTAAAGGGTACAGAGTTTCAGCTATGCAAGATAAATAAGTTCTGGAGAACTGCTATACTGCATTGTGCATATAGGTGACAATACTGTATGATATACTTCAAATCTGTTTAGAGGGTAGACTTTATATAAGATGTCCTTAATACACACATATGCACACACACACATACACACACAAATAAAGGAGGAAACAATGGGAGGTGATGGATATGTTTATGGCCTTGAGAGCTGTGATGGTTTCATGGGGGTATGCTTGTCCCCAAAGTCATTGACATATATAAATTAAATATATACAGCTTTTTATACGTCAATCATACCTCACTGAAGTGATTCAAAAGATAAAAATAACAGGGAAACTTTTTATGTACTGAAATTGAATGATTTTCAATATATATATGTCATGTTTATTAAAACAAGGATCTGAACCCCTGCACCTCTCTAGACCCAGACACTGGTAGGATTAAAAGAGACTTCAGAGAATTATTAACAAATGCCATAGTGGACCTTAATTTGGAAAAAAATAAACTAAAAATGAAATTTAAGTAAATAATTGGGAAATGTATGATCAGATTATATTAAGAAATTGTTAATTTTTGTTAGGTGTAAAAATGGTACTGTGGTTTTCATTTAGAAAAAAAAATCTATTAGAAATCCACACTGAAGTGTTCACAGGTGGAATGGTATGATATATAGGATATGCTATTAAATAGTCCAGAGAGATGATGTACATAGATATAAACATTAGATAGAAAGATATACATATACAAACATAAATGAAAAAGAATGAGTTAAATTAAGATCACTCTGTTGCTGGGTATTTCCAAATGTCATATAAAATTTTCTTTTCTAATATCAAGTGATCCCAGGATGGCATTCTTGGAGAAAGGAAGGCTCATTATGTTCCTTGTGACTGTTAGTATTTATAACTGTTGTTTCTAACTTAGGGCCATATGTAAAAGACATTTAGCACAGAGAATTTTCTCAGGAAGATAAATAGAATATAACTTACAGCTCTGAATACTAAAACAGCACAACTCATTTAGTCAGTACAATAGATATGAAATGTTTAAAAAATTGGCACTGTGAGAACACTACCCTTAGAAAGCTTTTATTTCTCCTTCACATTTTACAGTTTTAATCTAGGGTATACTTAAATATAGAGAGCCTCTAGCTGTAACATAATATCTGAAAATAGCTGTTACGTTTGTTCTTTCAATCAAACATTTATTTGATACATAAGGTTTAAAAAATTATTTTAGTCAGAAACATTAATATATATGCATATAGATATTCTATCAGTACAAGATTCATTTATCTTGCCTTATGAAATGTTTCTAATTGTAAATTTTAATAACAAATTCAGATAGTCTAGTCGAGTAAAAGCATTTGGATAGTTGTAAATAGAACCTTGCCTGGTAGGTTCAGCTTTGCCATGGGCTGTCATCATATCAATGTTACTTATTCTCTAGAATTTTGAAACTAGATTCTCTCTTTAAAATGTTCTCTTAAATCTATAACAAATAAAAAGGGCTGAGTACCTTTTATCATGGTTCCTCATTCTCTAACCTTAATTTCTTAAAACTTAATGGGATTTCTGCTTTGACCTATGAAGGGTTATCTGCTATAGGAATCGAACTCCTGTTGTAAACAACTGGAAAAGCAGAGAAAATATATTAAACAATACTCATTCAGACACTGGAAAATAGGCTCCATCGGGCTATGATATCTGAAAAGGGAAGTAAGCCCAGAGTAGCTCCCTGACTGCCCTGGTGCACTGGCTAGAGGCAGGTTCCAAGTAGCAGGGCAGGGAGGAAGAGCTTCAGGCAAGTCCCAAAGTCCTGCTGAGTTATGGAGACAGAGGACAGAGTTCTAGTTTGGGCAAGAGGGAGCTGTAAACAGACAGAACTTTAGAGATCTGCAGAGAGAATCCTTCACATTTCTGGCTGAACACTAACCTGAATATCCATGGTGTGCCCTCCCTAGGGTTAGGGAAAGAATCATCAAAAACCAGCAGGCCAGACAATTCCCCAAGCACCCACATGGCTTAGAGAGATTTTCATTAGCCAGGGGGAAGAGATGTCTTAATATGTGAGGCATCAGCTGCAATGCTCGGAAAGGTATTTTTATTTTCCGGAGGAGTTTGTGTGGAATTGATAGTACATTTCCTTAAATATTTGACAAAATTCACCAGTGAAACCATCTGTGATTTGTACCTGGAATATTCTTTCAGGGAAAGTTTTTTGTTTGTTTGTTTGTTCACTGTAATTTCAATTACTTCAATAAATATAGTGTTTGTTACTCAGGGAATGTATCTGTTGATGAGTGAGCCTTGATTATTTTCATTTTTCGGGGAATTGACCCATTTCATCTAAGTAGTTGAATTTATTGTGACAAATTTGCTTGTAATATTCCTTTTTATTCCTTTAATATCAATATATTCTGTAGTACTGTTTGTTACCTGTGTCACTCCTAAGATTGGCAATTTGTGTCCTATAACTTTGTTTTTGCTGATGGGTATGGCTAGAATTTTATGAATTTCAACTAATCTCATTAAGCCAGCTTTTGATTTCACTGATTTTCTGTATTATTTTTCTGTTATCTATTTTACTCATTTCCTCTTGATTGATATTCAGCTTGTTTGGGGATTTTTTTTTTTTTTCACTAGAAAAAGGTTCAATAAGAAAAGGAGTTCTGCTTTCATCTCCTTAAGGTTTTGGATGATATATTTATTTAGTATTGCTGCTGTAACATATTTACACAAATTTAGTAGCTTAAAACAAATTTATTCTCTTTATAGTTCTGGAGGTCAGAAGTTTGAGACTCATGAAGCTGAAATGAAGGTGTCAGCAAACTTGGCTCCTTCCAGAGGCTCTGGGGCTCTCCACTGCTTGCTACGTTCTCCGTGTCCTTAAGCAAACCTCCTGTTGCCTCCATGCTATGAGGATACTTCTGACTTTATCTAAGGTACATCCAGATAACCCTGGATAAACTCTCATCTCAAGATCCTTTTTAATCTTAATTTGCATCTGTAAAGTCCCTTCTTCTGAAAAAATTAACATTCATAGATTCCAGGGATTAGGCTGTGGGTACCTTGGGAGGCCATTATTCAGTCTACCATAGGTGAGTGTAGCAGCAGTGTCAATACCAAGAAATAAAATTGTTAAGTCAAAAACTGGCAAATTGTCCTCCAAAAAGTTAGAACCAACTTATAATATCACAATAATGTATGGATTTCTGTTTCCCTGCCAACTTATAAATGATAACTAATTATAAACATTTGAATCTTTGCTCACCAGAGATGTAAAAAATTTCATTGTATTGTTATAAAATGTAAAATTCTTTCATGAGTAGGTTAAACGTATATTTTGGTCTTCTGGTTTTGGAGTCATAATTAAAAAGTACAATCCTTTACATTCTAAGCAACAAAATATTGTATGGATTTTCTTCTATTATTTTTAGAAAATAAATTTTAAATCTATCTGCAGTTTACAAATGTTGATGCATACCAATCTTGTGTGTGTTTAAATTTCAAGGCATCTTAACTTTACTGAGAATTTTTCCCTTTATCATTTTTAAACATCTTTATCATTTTTAAGTTTATTAGTTTTTGCTACTAGCCTTAATTTCATATTGCATAATATGAATATTCTAATTTTTTATTTTGAATGAATTTATTTGTCGTATTTTGTGTCCATCTTTTTGCTTTCAAGCTTACTAAGTTGCCTTGCTGTACACATTTCTATTATGTAACTCAAAACCAGATTTTGTTGATGTTTTTGTTTATTTGTAAGTGAGTTTTCTAAATGTATATCTGACTTGATTCTATTATCTTATTTTTATGTTTTCCATTAATTAGCATGCTATTTTCTTATTTTTTTCTTTTTCCTCTGTTACATTAAAAGTGTGTAAACTGTTTTTAGTGCTTCAGGCAGTTATGTTTATTACTTTAAATGATTCATTTAATATTTTCTTAATATTGATGTTAGAACAGAAAGAGTACCATATTGTTTTTTGTTTGTTTGTTTGTTTTTATTTCACGGTATTATCAGGATACAAATGCTTTGGTTACATAAATTGCCTTTGTACCACCAGAGTCACAGCTACTACAAGCGTGCCCATCCCCTAGACAGCGAGTGCCACACCTATGAATTTCCTGGTATGAAACAAGAGAAAAATTAATAAGCTTAGAGGTTCTCCTACTACCTTTATCCTACTGTGCTCCTCCCACATCCACTTCACAGTTTTCCTTATTACTCCAGCCCATAATATGTCCATTACAATTATGTATGGTTGCATTATAACTGCTGTGTTGTTTAGATTGCTCTCAAGATTTAGTTCCACCCAGCCTGCATTTCTATCATAGACAGTGGGGCTTAAGTGAATTGTCTCCACTGCTCTGAAGACAGTTCTCTCATTTTCTTCAGGTGGAAAGAGTGAGGATCAAAGACAGTGAAAACTTGGTTTCTCATCTAAAAAGGAAAGACGGTGAGACTTGGAATTTAGCTACTGATGAGTGACTTGTATCTTTAGTGGGGGGATCGGGGTTTATGCCTTTCCTGGGGTTCAACTTTCCATCATGTACAATGGTACAGTACAACTTCAATCTGCAGTTGGCTGAATCTGAAGATGGAGAGCTGGAATGTATTTAATGTATTTTTCTTTCTCCTTCCCTACATCAATTCCTCCCTTCCCTCCTTACATTAATTCCTCCCTTCCTTCCTTCTTTTACTTTGTTTTTCTATTCTTCTTCTTCTTCTTCTTAACAAAAGTCTCATTTTATTTAAAGTTCCCATTTCCTTAATATTTTTACCAACATATGCCTCATTAAAAGTATAGATGAGCCAAAATAGAGCATTGATAGTAGAGTGAGTCTGAGCAATAAAAATAAGCATGCCCTTGGAAAATTTTTGTGCATTTTTCTTCTTAGGTGGAATGTAAATATCTCCTCCTGCTGTTATTCTTTTCTCCACACAATTAATCACCTGTTAGGTTATTAGAATAAGTGCTTTTCTCATTCAAACATTGGTATAGTTACCAAGAGCTGTATTAGACAGTTATTTTGGAATTAGGTCTAGTTAGGGCAATGTTAGAGTCTCAAAGAAATGCATAAATAAGGAACTACAGAAGAAGAAGATCCTTAAATGTTGATTCTGAAAAAGAATGATTTTTCTCAGCTGGAACCCTTATGAAATATGCCCCCCATCAATGTCAGAGAACGACTTGCCTTCTTCTCAGTGGTTTTCTTTTTCCCAGTTGATTAACTGAGGACTGGAATGATACCTCACAGCTTGATTCCTACTTTCTTAAATTCTAGAAGAAAGTAATAAGAAATTTTCAGTTCTGTTAAGTTGTGGTGTGGTGTGAATGTCTGTGTGTGTGTGCATGCGTGTGTGTGTGTTCTACTCAGATAGAAATATAATAAGAAAGAGAAAGTATCAAAAACAAACAATGATGGAAAACTATTCAAATTCAAGTTTCTATAGTATCATAAATGTCAAAGATTTAATTTGGTGAATTAAATTAGTCTCTTAACAATATACACCTTTGTATTTTTGTTCTTTTAAATATTACTCAATGTTTCTTACTTTCTTCTTTCCCAGGTTGGGGTTTCTAGACTAGCTACTTGCCATTCAGGAAGTATCTATTTCTTTCTTCATTCATATATATATATATGTGTGTGTATATATATATATATATATATATATACATATGTGTATATATATGTATATGTACACACACACACATATATATATTTAGAGAGAGAGAGAGATAGCTATAGATATATACCTATATATATAGATAGATAGGTATAAACTGGATATCAATAGATAGACATAGACACATATATCTCTCTTATCATATAATCATATTTTTGCATATATATCTTTTATACATCACAGAAAAAATATAGACGTAAGTGTTAATAATTTTTGTTCTGTCTTCCACAGAGATTTTAATCAAGAACTAGCTTCATTTTAGAGACAACCTCAGGCTTAATGCATATTCTGCTTTATTCCATTTAAATGAAGATATAAAATATCTCAGATAGTGTATCATTGGAAAGGCGGCTGAGATGAAGTGGGCTCTTAATAAATAGGGTACAGAAAGTTTGGGGAGAGGGTGTATTATGCCATATGTTAACACTTATTAAATTGTTTCTGTGGTCCAAGCACCATATAACATGCTATTAAATTTTTTTCTGAGTGCTGAGTGGTTTCAAACATTTTAGATCCTCCCTCAATGGTTTAGTATTTTGAACTTTGATAATTATGTCATGAATTGTCAGAATATTTGAACTGTTCTAAAACAATAGCAAGGAAAATTGAGACTCAATCTGGAATGAACATAATGATGGGTTTGGTAGCCCCCAAAGATCCCCACTTCCTGACATTTACACTCTTGTTGTGTCCTTTCCTACATTGTACTGATAGACATTGGCAAGAATGACCACAGAATATCTCAAAAATGATACTATGTTACTCTTGAGGTTAGGATATAAAAGGCACAGGTGACTTCTTTGTTAGTCTCTCTCTTTCTCTCTCTCTGGAAATACCTACTCTGGCTGAAACTGGCTGTCACGCTTTGGAGATACCTACATGGTGAACAAATGTAGCCTTCTACCAACAGTTGTGTGTGGCAGCTTGAATATCAAGTCTTTAGATGACTAGAATCCCAGCAGAAAACTTCATTCAAACTCAAGAGAGACCAGAAATACCCAGAGAAGGCATAGATCTATTCCTGGCCCTCAGAAACTGTGGGAAATAATGTAGTGAGTTAAATGGCAGCCCCCAAAAGATATATTCCTGGAACTTATGCATGTGACATTATCTGGACAAAGGATCTTTGAAAAAGTAATTGAGTTAAGAATTTTGAGATGAAGTCATCCTAAATTAGGATAGGCCCTAAATTCCATGACAAGTCCTTATGAGATATGAGAGGAAAGAAGGAAGAAAGAGAAGCATAGAAGAAGGCAATGTGAAGATGGAGGCAGAGATTTGAGCGATGGCTTCACAAGCTAAGGAACATCAAGGGTTGCCAGAAGGCACCAGAATGTAGGAGCAAGGCATGGAATGGATTCTCTGTCAGAGCTTACAGGAGGAATCAACCCTGCTGAAACCTTGATTTTGGACTCCTGAACTCCAGAACTATGAGAGATTAAATTGTTGTTGTCTTAAGCCACCCGGTTTGTGGTGATTTGTTACGGCAGTACCAGAAAATTAACACACGCAATAAATGATTTTTGTTTTTAGCTGCTAAAATTCGGTGTAATCTGTTATTCAGTAATAGATGCGTTTTGATACCTGGAAGTATGGTGCTATTATAGCAAATGCCTTAAAGCGAGAGCAACACTGGAAATGTGCCCTGAGGAACAGCTGCAAGGACTTTATGGGAAGTGTCAGTGAAAGTCCAAATTGCCTTGAACAGGCCTTAGAAGGATTTTGGACTTTGAAGAGGCTGCCAGTGAGAATTTAAAGAATGCGAAGAAACTTTGGAAAAGAGAAGAAAGGAAATTCCTTTTATGTGGTAGCCGAAAAGTTAACAACGCTCTTTGCCTGCTATATGGGGAAAATAGAAAGTGTGTAAAATGAACTGGGTGATCTAGTTAAGAACATTCCTAGCCAGAGGGTTGAAGGTACTGCCTACTTTTTTCTTGGTGTTTGTAGTAAAATGTGAGAGTAGAGAGAAAACCTAAGAAAGGCCTTTTTAACATGAAGGAGCTAGGAGTTAGAGCTTTGAAAATGAGAACATTATGTTAAGTGAAATAAGCCAAGTACGGGAAGACAAATCTCACATGTTCTCACCCAAAGGAAGGAGCTAAATGTGAAAAACAATTGATCTCATGGAGACAGAGAGTAGAATGATGGTTACCAGATATTGGGAAGGGTAGCAGGGATGGCGGTACAAAGTGGAGACAGTTAATGGGTACAAAAATGTAGTTGGAGAGAGCAATATTTTACAGCACCACAAGTGACTATAATCAACAAGTTAGGGTCTACTTTAAAATAACTAAAAGAGCGGAATTGGGACATTTCCTAACACAAAGAAATGCTAAATGCCTGAGGTGACGGATACTTCTATTACCCTGATTTGACTAATTCACATTTTATGACTGTATCAAAATATCATATATAACCTATAATTATATACAATAATTATGTACCCATAATAATTAAAAAATTAAAAAAAAGAAAACTATGTTTCACCCAATGACAAATAATGCTAAAATTAAGAAATGCCTTTTAAGCAAAGGCCAAATCCAGGGTACTATATAAAAAGCACGGTCTAAATATAAAACCAAGAGTATGACTTATAAAATGCTTTTTTAATACTTTAGAATAATCAACAGCGATATTTCAGAGTATTGTTCAGTTAGACCAAACTCCCTCTAAAGAATTTAAGGGAACAACTCACAGAGCTTATCAATCAAACAATAGGGCTTGGGAAAAGTTTAAGGGCATTGTCTTTCAAGCTCGAGGTAGAGAAGGGCTTAACTAGAAGAGGTTCATGGGTGTAGTTTTTGTCTATATCTGTATCTATTTGTATGTAGATCAATGAAACCTACTGCAGGTTATGCGAGTTTAAACTTCCAGCTGATACTGTAATGTGAGTGCCTTTTGCACGGGGAACAGGCATGAATCACTGGGGGGCAGAGGCCGCAATGTAGCAGCCAGACTCCAGTAGGACCCCCGATCGGCTCCCCTCCCACACTGTGCCCGTGACTTCTCTGTCACCAGTAGAACACAGTGCAAGTGATGAAAGTTGTTTCTGAGACTAGTTTATAGAAGACACCGAGCTTCTTTATTGGGCGATCTCTGTCTTCCTCTCTGTCTCCCTGTAACCCCTCACTTGGGAGGAAGCCAGCCACGGGGCCGCGAGGCCTACGGAATGATTCACAGGGAGAAGCAGCCTCCTGCCAACAGCCCCAGATGTGAGGCTCAAGGCGGACCCTCAGACCCCAGCAAGGCCCTCAGACGGCCTCAGTCCTGGTCAACAGCCTGACTGCAACCGCTCAAGGGACCCTAAACCTAACCACCCAGGTAAGCCACACCCGATATTCTTACTCTCAGAAACTATGAAGTCATACATACTTGTTATCTTCAGATACTAAGTTTTGAGGCAGTGTGTAATACAAAAATGGAATTAATACAGTGAAAAAGCACTCAGTACTAAGATTAGCAACAGGTAAAGGGAAAAGAAAATCTCACCTGATAACAGGAAGGAAAAGGGGCATTTCTTTTAGCCCTCAAGGCTATTTGAGCTGATCAAGTCAACAGTCATTTCTGTAGTGCCTATTCGTTCTTGGCAAGGTGCTAGGAACCTAAAAACTAAAATATAAATACTGCATAGTTAATACTTTGCAAGTTATAATCCAGAAACATAAGCTGTTTTGCTGTCTTCCTTCCTTCTCTCCTTTGTTTTCTTCCTACCTGTTTCCCTCTTTTCTTCCCTCCCTACTCTCTTCCTGTGTCCTTCTGTCTTTCTTTTCATATTTGTTTCTTCATGTCTTTTCTCTGTCTTGCTCAAATACTAAACAGAATGTAATCCTTCAGCAGGACCCCGATTCCTGACTTCTGGAAAGAAGTCACAGCCCAATGCTTTGAGACATGTTCACTTCCAGACGTCGAGATAATGAGGCATTAATTCAAAAATGAAGTGAAACCAAATATCAAAACGTCATTAAAAGCAATGACTTATATTGACAGCTAAGAAGAAAAGGAAAAGTTATGACAATATTTTTTACAACTAAAACAACTTCATATGAATTTTCATTAAAATTACAGTGGTGACACTAAAATATTTAAGGTTTATGTGTGTCCTTTTAATTGAGCAATCATTTAGCCATATTTCATTTTGGCTTAGTTGTTTTAAATAATTTGGTGATGTGACATGAAGTCTGTTCTGTGTTTATAAACATAAACTGATTAACTGATTAGGAACTCCAGGATGCTATAGGATATTGCAGTTGGCTGTGCACAGTTGCTTAGAATCCAAAAGGCAAAGAACAGATGGGTTGGGAATGTGATATGGAATGACAATATAGCGCCTTGAAAAGCTGCCGGGGGACTGTCCTCTCAGTACATCAGAAAACTTATATTGCTCAGAATAAATGGACTTCTTTAGGTGCAGAATTAGAATAAATATTCACAAAATTCCTTTCCCTGTAAAGGCTTCTTTCAAAGTAAATCAAATCACACAGGTTATGAAGAACAAATAATATCTCTCAGGCATATCTCTAAATATCCGCTGATTACACACACACACACACACACGATTATACATGTGTAGATGTACAAATAGATGTGCACATGTAATTCAATTCTGACACTAACTGCTTAGATCAGTGCTGACCCTACAGTTTAAGAGCTCAGGGCCAGGTGCGGTGGCTCACGCCTGTAATCCTAGCACTCTGGGAGGCCGAGGCGGGTGGATTGCTCGAGGTCAGGAGTTCGAGACCAACCTGAGCAAGAGTGAGACACCATCTCTACTAAAAATAGAAAGAAATTAGCTGGACAACTAAAAATATATACAGAAAAAATTAGCCGGGCATGGTGGCGCATGCCTGTAGTCCCAGCTACTCGGGAGGCTGAGGCAGGAGGATCGCTTGAGCCCGGGAGTTTGAGGTTGCTGTGAGCTAGGCTGACACCACGGTACTCACTCTAGCCAGGCAACAGAGCGAGACTCTGTCTCAAAAAACAAAAACAAACAAAAAAAATTGCTCAGGCCCAAAAAACAGTTCCAAGAGCAGAGGCCAAAAGCAAGTCCCCAGCAACCTGTGCTTGTGACTAACTGGTGAGGGTGGGAACTTCCCACAACTGCCTTCTCAGGATGGATAATTTCCTAGAAAGTCTCACAAAACTTAGGAAACTACTTTAATTATATTTGGTGTGTCGTTATAATATACAGGACACAGGGACAGACAAAGGGAAAAGATGCACAGGGTCAGGTCTGGAGGTCGCTGTGGCCTCTCTGGGCACAGCCCTGCAGGCGCCTCAGTTAGCTAGGCAGCTCCTTGGGCCTCCTCATATAGGGTTTTACGCAAGTTCTACTACACGGGCATGAATAATCCTTGAGCATTGTTTATTAACTCGATCTTCAGCGCCTCTCCCGCTCATGGAAGTCCGGGATGAGGCTGACAGTTCCAACCTCTGCTCATATCAGTGATTCCTCCCCCAACCAACTCTTGCGCTGAAGGGCCCACCAAGCCACTTCATTAGCATAATGTCAGCTCTGTGTGGAAGGAGCTTATTATGAATAATAAAAGATAGTCCCCTCACCCCATCACTCAGGAAATCCCAAAGGTTTTAAAATCTCTGGTGCCAGGAGCCAGAGATGAAGATAGACATGTATTTCTCTCTATGTCACAACATCACATCATGCAACGTCTCAGATGTCTTCTGCGAGGGCGTCAAGGCACAGCTGAGGAAGGGTTGCTTAGGCAAAGAGAGAAATGAATTGTGTTTCTGAAGAAACAAACATCATCATTAAGGCCTTGGGGAACTTGGACTGTGTGAGGAAGTAAAGGAATTTGGAATTCCAGGATGGCTGGAGATGCTGAGAGAGCAAGAGGAAGAAAGGAGTTATATGCCATTAGTATGAAAAGTCAACATATTTAGAACATTAAAGGCTCATGTAATTGTTTTTGTATCTATTCTAATTGCAATGAGGAATAATTTGAGACTTTTTCTGGTGGGCATAGGAGGGCAGAATGAATTATTAGCTGATTTCTGTTTTGTCTGTAATGGGAAATGGATACAAGAGAAAGCAGGTTATGCTGGTTTTGAAGTAATCCAAGTGAGACTTAATGCTAAGGTTGGATTAAAACGATGTGAAGGCAGAGAGAAGAGAATGAGTTCGAGCTTTATTTGGCATATAGTGACGAGGCTTCCCTGCAGGTGAGAGGGGGGGCTTAATCAACAAATGAATATTGGCACAATATGTCCACAAAATCCATCAATTTATTTTCCCCATTTTCCCTCCATAATGCTCTTCATTTCAAAAGCCAACTTTGGTTAAATGCAGTGGTAAAATGTATCAGCACCCGCATATAGGCAACTGAGAATTGGAGAACAATCCCATGGCTGTGCTGGCTTGTTTAACTTAAGTAATGGCCACACTTACATGAGCTCTCAGGACACAGCTCAGCAATGTTACTGAATTTCTCATGCGATATCTGAGAACGCGGTTCTATCACATATGTTTTCGCCCCAGAATTAAACCCACCTGGAAAGCCCTAGCTGAGGATATCATCTTAAAATGGATTGAGAAAAGAGAATGCGTATAAAAGGGATGCACTCAGCTTCCAGCCACCAGATTTTAGGACTCTGCATCTCGAAGGGCTTGCTGTGTTTGCTGCTTTTATGGATAAAAGAAATAAAATGTCTCTAATCTTTAAAAATTAACCTGTCTGATTACCCAATTATAACCTCGATCCTTTCTCTTTTCTTCTCTTGGTTGTCACTTTTGGATTTATTTATTCCTCATTTACATCACAAAACCTTTCATCTTTATTAGATCACGTATATTTGCATATGAAGAGCATCTAGTAACTTTCATCTTTAAAACAGGCTTTCATTTACCTCTATCTCTTCTTCCAATTATTATTTCTTGATTCCCTTTCTTAACGAAACATCTTAAAACAATTTTCTTTTTTTAAAGAAAAATTTGGAATATTATGGGGGTGCAAAATGTTCTGGTTACATGACTTGCTTTTGTACAGTCTGAGTCAAAGTTATATGACTACATGGTGAGTGCCAGGCGCACTGTCTGGAGAATGGACACGCTTGAGGCTCTGACTCAGGGGGATGGGCGGGACATGGACAATGTATATAACCTGAACTTATGTACCCCCATGATGAGCTGAAATAAAAAAAAGAAAAAGAAAAAGAAAAAAAAAAAAACAAAGTTATAAGTGTGTCCATCACCCAGCACGTGCGCCTTGTACTGGTTAGATGTGAATTTACCCATCGCTCCTCCCCACTCCCACCTGTTGATTTCCATTGAGCTTTACTACCATGTGTGCACATGAGTGCTGATCAATTAGCTCCAATTTAATAACGAGTACACGTGGTGTTTGTTTTTCTATTCTTGTGATACTTTACTTAGAACGATGGTCTCCAGCTCCATCCAGGTTGTTACAAAAGGTATTAGTTCACCATAACATCTTTTTATTATTATCATTGTTTCAGCCCACTGTAGGAGTACAGAAGTTTAGGTTACGTATATTGCCCTTGTCACCATAACATCTTAAAATAATTTTCTATACTTGTTGTATTTACTTTCTCACTTTCCAATTATTCTTTAATCCATTCGAATGAAATGCTGAAAAAGTAATTGTCAAACTTAACCAGGACCCCTATGTTGCCAAACATAACAGTCATTTCTGTGTTTATGAAACTCAACATCTCTGCAACATTTAACATAGTTGATCACAGTCTCTTCTTATGATACATTTGAATCTCTTTGTTACTGGGTAGGCTGACCAATGCCCTGACCATCACCAAAGATGTCCGTGTATTAATATTAGAACTTGCAAATATGTTAATTTACATGGCACAAATGCCATTGCAGATGTGATTAAGACTGGAATTTTGAGAAGGGGAGATTACCCTTTATTTTCCAATCCCAATGTAATCATGTGAGTCCTTCTGAGAAGATGCAGCAGGATAAGAGAAGAAGATGTGACAAGGGAAGAAGAGGTCAAGGTGATGCAAGGCCATGAGCCAATGAATTCGGGAAGCCTCTAGAAGCTAGAAAAGAAAAGGCAATGGATTCTTCACAACCCATTTAAACTGCTGACCTCCAGAAAAGTGACAAAATATAGTTATGTCACTTTAAGCCACTAAGTTTGTAGTAACATGTCACAATACCAATAGGGAAATAAGGCAGCTACTATGTCATCCAATATTCTGATTTTTTTTTCATTATCACAGTGGCCAATCATTTTAGGTTTTCTCTGCCAGCTCTGCCTCCTCTTCTTCCTTAAATAAATTTCAGGGCACCCCAGGGCTTGGTCTTGAGCCTTCATCTATTCATCATCTGTGCACACTCCTTGGGTGATCCCACTGTACTTCAGTGACTTTAAATGCCTTCTCTATTTCCACACCTCTCCATCTTCCATCTCTCACTTTATCTTTAGACTGAACTCAAACTGTCCACTTAAAAGTTCTGTTTTATGTCTACTACATACCTCAAACTCCACATGACAAATATAAAAATTCCTTAATCTTTCCCTATAAACGACACCACCATTTTTCCTGATGCTCAAAACAATTTTCTAGTTATTATCCTACATTCAGTCTAAAATCAAGTTCTGACAAGTACTTTACTAACGTGTATCTTCAATCTGTCCACATTTTGCATCTCTTCTATCACTGCCTTATTGCAAACCACAAAAACTTTAAACTGGATTATTAAATTGCTTCTACGTTTTTCTATTTTTTTTCCTTATTTTTGCAGTAATCCAATTGTCACATGGCAACAAAAGGAATTTTTAAAATTAAAATGAGAATGATTTTACTCCTATACTTCCAATTGCTTCTCAGCTGTCTTAGAATTAAATCAAATTTATTTTTACTGTGGCCTGTAAGGCCCTACAGAATTTTACCTAAAATGCTTAGGTTAGAAAATTGTAGTAGGCGATGCTGGAAATGTATGCATAATATGAAGGGCTCTTAATGCCCTACCAAAAAAAAATGCGCTTTTCTTTGTGGTAGAAAATTCAACTGTGAAAGAATTTAAAAGAACTGATATTGTCAAATTCACCTTTTTGAATGATTCTGACACTCGTGTGAGGAATTACTGAAATGGGAAAATATGGAGATATAAGTTAGTGCAGAGCCTGGTGGGAGACAGTGAGACCAGCAGGCGGGAGCTGGTATAAGCCCAGTGAAGCAAGCCACTGTCTTGCCCGAGTGTTGGCACTCAAATTTATGCAGTCCTCTTATTTGTACACCTGGGAAGTTAAAGGTCAAAATAACCTTAGTAGTAATCATAATCTAGATGATACATTTACTTTATAAATGAAAAGACTATCTACAAAATGGTTAGAAGACATTCCTCAAGTCATGCACCTAATAGTGGAGAGAGGTCTAATTTTGTAATTTTATATGCATGTGTATAATTTTATGTGTGTGCATAATCATAACCTTATTAGAGTATATAAGACTCTTTTACATCCGACAGAGGATTTTCAACATCCTAAGATACCGGTAAAAGAGTTATTATTTGTCTGTTTTCAGAAGAGGTAAGTAAAGTCAATCGTCTTGCCTAAGGAACACCAATCAAACCGAAAAAATAAAACTAGAATTTAGATTTCCACATTATTATTCTTGCTCACTTTCTACCATATTACATAACAAGTTCAGGGGATGCATTGTGCCACCACACCCTAAATACAGAATGTGGTGATGTCTTCTCTATCTGTATGTCAGACTAAGGAGTCCATAGCCTCTGAACATAGACTCCCTAAGAACAGGAAAGAAAGAAGCAGGCTCCTTAACTTACATTTTACTGATGTGAAAGCATATTTTGCATTACAATTAAACTCAAATATTGCTACTTCATTTAACATTTTTTCTTCAAGCAGGAAATTTAAATGTCTATTAATGATATAATAAAACAGAACAATTGCTTTTATGTTCAATAAAGCACTATCTATAATATTTTATTTATATAGTATTATGCTTTCCATTTTAAGCTAGAAGATATAAAATAATTCTCATTTATATTAGTATTCCTGAGATAGTCTTTGAGAGAGGAATCCTAGGGAGATTGGAATAAGTCCTCAAATCATGAATACTAAGCAGATTCCATGCAGCAGTGCTCAGATCAGCTTCTGAAAACTAGGTTGGCAGTAAAATACCTGATTAGCATTGTGGGTTTTTAGGAAAGTTCATTTCTACCTTCTAAGGGAAATATGCTCGTTATTCATTTTCTCAAGAATTTTTTATTGGAAAGTTGTAATCATAGTGAGTAAGAACATAATTTTTATCAAAACCTGGTTCTGCAACTTTCTAGATATGTAGTCGTAGACAGGTCAATTAACCTCTCTATGACTCAGTCTTCTCATCTGTAAACCTTTCTAATGAGGCTGTTGTATTAAATGATCAGATTTTATAAAGCACTTAGCGAAAAAATGAAATGATTTTGTAAAACACTCAGAAAATGTTAATTATTACTGTGTGTAAAAGAATTAAAGAAGATGTGATATAAGCATGTCTGCTCCTCCTTTTCCTTCCACCTGACTTTCTTCCTTCCTTCCTCCCTTCCTTCCTTCCCTTCTTTCTTTCTCTTTCTTTTTCTTTCTTTCTTTCTTTCTTTCTTCTTTCTTTCTTTCTTTTTCTTTCTTTCTTTCTTTCTTTCTTTCTTTCTTTCTTTCTTTCTTTCTTTCTTTCTTTCTTTCTTTCTTTCTTTCTTTCTCTCTCTTTCTTTCTTTCTTTCTTTCTTTCTTTCTTTCTTTCGTTCGTTTCTTTCTTTCTTTCTTTTCTTTCCTTCTTTCCTTCCTTTCTTTTTTTCTTTCTTTCATTCTTTTTCTTTCCTCTTCCACTCTTGAAACTTGATTAAAAGACAAGCTACAAAACTCATAAAAACTGCTCTTGAAGAAATTATTTTGCAATTACACCAATAATTTCAAACAAAGAGTACATAACTGGAACAATCTGAAAGTTTCCAGCATGTTTGGATGAGGAAAACTGCAGCAACCCGAGTCAAACAAAGCACAATGACACACACTTTCTCTTTTGCTTGTCCTATAAAATTCCAAACACGCTTTTGCTCAGGAAATTACCTAGCCTTTAGCTGCTCCTTGAACTTATAGCAGGTAAATTAAGCCTTTAACTTTGATTTGAGTCACATAGACTACATTTTTTCTTGACACCCTCCACTAAAAGGTAAGCTTGATGAGAGCATGAATATTGACTGTTTTGCTCAGCCTGGTATTCCCGGGGCCTAGAACCCCGGCTGGCATGTAAAAGATGTTCCATTTATATTTGTTGAATGAAGGAATGAATATCTATAACACGCCAGGAACCGTGGGAGGCAGTGGTGATACCATGAGGAACAGGCTAACAAAGCTTGCCCTTTGAGTGTCGTACTGTCCAGTAAGGGACACAGATAAAGAAACAAGCAATGGCAGGTTATTGTGGTGATGGCTATGATGGGAACCTTATGCCATCAGGGGTCTGTGCAGGTGTGTGTGTGTGTGTGTGTGTGTGTGTGTGTGTGTGATTGTGAAGGGTATTTACTGCCTAAGGATGCTATCCACTCTTTCAGTTATGTGCCCAAATGAGTTGAATAAGCAGGGAGAATCTTTTTCTAAAGTTCATGTAGGCCTTATGGGAGCTTGTAGGAGCTTTGCATGCTATTGAACCCAAGAAGGTAAACAATTTTTTAAAAATGCACAGAAAGGGCTTACAGGAAGAAGAAACATGAAGTACTTTGAGTGTTAGTTAATCAGAAGAGGAAAGGGTGACAAAAAAGAAAGAATATTCTAGTCAGATTAAATAATCACATAGCAAATAATATCATAAGCTATTTATCGCTAAATAGCAGTATTGTCTTGAAAAATCAGAGAAGTTGAAGAGCATGTTTGGCCAACTGAAAATAGTTCATGGTGACCAGATCATATGTAATGAGGATGAGAGAGGAGATTAGAAAGGTAAGAAGTTTCTAGAACTTAAAAGACATTACATGCCATGTTAAGTAATTCCAACTTAATCTTAAGGGCAATGTAAAAAAAATACTGAGTGGTCTTAAGCAAAAATGTAATATTGTTTGATTTTTGCCTTTGAAAACAATTAATAATCAGGATGCTGGGTGCGGTGGCTCATGCCTGTAATCCCAGCTACTCAGGGGGCTGAGATGAATGGATCACACGGGCCAGGAGTTGGAGACAAGCAGGGGAGATACCGCAAGAACTGTGCTCTGCCCCCCACTCCCGGAAAAAAGAAAGAAAGAAGGAAAGAAAGAAAGAAAGAGAAAGACAATAAAACTATTCAGAGTTACAGTGCAGACAACGTGTTGCCAGTCAAAAGTGTAGAGGCAGTGAGAATATTTAGGAAGTCTGTGAAAAATTTAGGAGATACTGAAATAGGAGAGGAGAAATTTAAATGAAAGAAAGAATTGATGTATTCAAGAGTTATTTAGGAGACATCACTGACAAAATCTTTTCAAACATTTTGATCACAACTCAAAGTAGAAAACACATTTAATATCACTTCTCACTACACACACACACACACACACACACACACACACATTCATTCACATGGGTATATCAGAAAACAGTTTCAGACAACAATACATGTACTTATTTTGATTTTTTTATTATTATATTTTATTTTTAAAAAATTGGGTATTATCCACTCAAATGATTTTATGACCTATTTATATAATCATATGAAAAAACAAACATCATTAATCTATGTGACTGCATGATTGATTGGATGTGAGGAGTCAATATTCAGGAAAACAGGATGACAGAAAAATTTCTTGCTGACACAAATGTATGAATGTCAGAACCTTTTTTTTCTCCAAAATAGGAGGCTTAGCTTTGATTATATTTCTTTTAACTCCTCTATGATATTGTCAGTGGAAATGTCTAGGATGTAACTGTTTATTGTTCTAAAATTTATGAAATAAGTCTGGGCTGGATAAGGATATAGAATTTCTTGATGATTAAGAATATGGCCCACGAATCCAAACAATCTGGGTTCAAATTCTGACTACAGCACTTGCCAGCTGTCAAGCCATGGGCAAGCTAATTTTATTCTTTCTAAGCCTTTGTATCTTTATATCTCTAATGTGAAAAAAAAAGGACAAAATGAGTGGTTGTCAGTATTAGATGGAAATAATGCATGTGAAGTGTTCAGTACATAACTGGTACATGTAAGTGCTCAATAAATGCTGGCTATTCCTTTATTATTATTATTCTTAATTCTACTATTCATGAGAGTCCCTGGATACAGTATATATTAGCAGTTAGGAGGCTGCTTCAGTTCATACTGTTAGGTAGATAGCGAGGGATTCGGGGCCTCCTAGGGACAAAAGTGGGCCCCCACTCTGGTGGCCCCCACCCTGGTGCCCCCCACCTTAATCCTGTCCGGAGCCACTGCCACACCTGGGGGAGGAGGGAACACACTACGAATCTGCCAATCGGAACTTAGCGCGCCAAGGGCATAAGAATGCAGAGGACTCTCCAGCCCCCGGGCCAAGCAGCACAGGTACCGTAGAGTCTGGAAGGTGACCTAGAACAGCCGGCTTTCAGGGAGGCTCATGGGAGATCCGCATGCTTAGTAAGACTCCAGTCATACAACTCCCAACTGTCCAATCGAAGTGGTTCCATGGTGATGTCTAAGCCACCAGGGAGGTCTCTATGTGGATGCTATAAAACAAGACTGAGACCAGAGCCACGCTTTGCTTTTGCCCTCTCTTTGCTGCGACAGTGGGTCCGGTTGTCATCTGTGGCTTCTGTATCTCGCTCTCTAAACCTCCATCTTGCTATCGAGCTTTGATACTTTCTTTCTCTCCTCAATAAACCTCATTTTTATGCTCGCCTAACTTTGGTATGTCTGGTCATTTTTCGGCCTGAGCACACCAAGAACTGACATTTTAGACCCCGAAACCTGACAATACTACTGAAAATCAAGGGCCATGCATGTTTGCAACATGTCTCTTTTTGTGTAACCTGATGACAGCTGATTGTTACTTTTCTGCCTGCAGCATTGATAAGAATGGAATCTCTGTCAATAGGGGATTTCTCCATTTTTATACCAACTAATACCTGAGGAGGAAATCCATGCTCAGAACCAAGTAATGAATCTTCCAAGCTGTAAATAATACAACTCATAATTAACAGTGGCTTAAAGAAGGAGTTTCTGTTTTCTACACAGGGAATTTAAATAAAGAGTTCTTTCCCTTGCATGACAGTGCAATCAAGGACACAGGCTTTTCCATCTTCCTGTTCTGCCGTCCTTAATGCACTGGTTTTAGTCATGACACTTACTGTCTAATGGTCTCAAGATGACTATTCCAGTTCCAATCATCGCATCTGCACCAATAGGACACAGAAAGACTAAAGGCAAGAGTGATACTACCAATTTGCGTTTTTTTTTTTTTTTTTTTTTAAATCAAGAAAGCAACAGTTTCTTTTAGAACACCATCTAGATGGCTTATTTTTAGACTTGGTCCAAGTGGGTCACTCCTAGCTATACAAAATCTATGCAACTGAGGAACAATATGATCATGCTTAGATTTGACGGTGGTTTTTAACTTTGGAAAGCACAAGAATCATCTGAGGAGCTTCCAAAATACTGATTGATGAGTTCATTTGTTTAGGCCTTGAGCTACGTTTATTATTGCCTTAAACAAAATCGGGATCATGTTACCAGTTACCATGTTGCACATGACGCTTCCTGGAGTTGTGTGGAACAGAAAGTGCATAATCACTCAGAAATCCCCACTGCTCACAAGGTGGAAAGGGAGGAGAATACTGTGTAAGCAATTAAATGTGTCTGCCACCAGTGGCTAACACAAAGCCTGACAAACACAACCTGATTAATCAGATGTCTGGATGAGATCCCAGGAATGGACAGAGACCAATTCCTCTGGCAGTTACTTAATGGATTTGGCTGGGGAATGTCTAATCTTAAGGCAGATCTTTTTTTTCACAGAAGAACATGCCCCATTACCAAATATATTTTAATAGCTTTCTAATAAATATTTTTATTATTTGAGAAGTTTAGGTTAATTACATTTTTTAAATCAATCAGAGATATGTTCACCTACATTTGAGGGAGAAGGCAACATTTTGTCTATGGATAGCAAAGCATGAATGGCCTGACTGAACGAGGCGGAAAGTAGACTTAGACAAAGCCCTGTGCCACACCAACACTTAGGGGAGGACAGAGCAAAAGAAGCCTGAGAAGAGACCAGAGAGATGCGAGAAAAACAAAACAATCTCAAGGGAATGCAAAGTCAACTGTTCACCTGCTGTGGCCGCATTAAAATGATGAGGATTTGGGGTTTATCTAGCAACCAGAACATCAGTGGCTGATTTATGCTAAAACAATTACAGTGCTGTGTTTAAGGATAGAGTTAGATGGTGGTTGGATGAATGAGAGTTAAGTGCGGAATGAAAGATTCAGGCTTGAGAATTCTTTCAACATTATTATATGTACAGATGAAGATAGTGACAGTATGGTAGCTCATGGAAAACATGAGTTGGGGGATGTTTTATTCTTTTCTGTTTTTCTAGGGTGTGAGAGACCCGAGATTGCTTGAGTGATGTTTGGAATGTACAAAGAGAGGGGAACAGGATGTAGAAGTGGGAAAGTACAGGAAAGAAAGGAACCAGTATGTAGAGGGTGAGGCGTCCAAGGAGAGGCAGGCAGGAGCCACAGGTGCAGGAAAGGGAAGGCCTGAAATCGCAGCCCGAACACAGGTCTGTTTACAGGGTGGCCCTGGGCTGGCATCGGGGAATGTGGATTTCAGGGGAGTTTCTGCCATTTTCAGAGCTAATCAGAGTAGCTCACTATGCCTGAAGCTCTTTGTGCAAACAATATGGTTTATGCTGAACACCTGCTTTCTTCTGCGAGTCTGAAATTTTGATCCATGCTAGACAGAGAGTTCCTGTGTGACCAGCCCCCACCCAAAACATTTAGTGCTGAGTCCCTAATGAGCTTCCCTGGTAGATTCCATATCACACTCTGCCACAACTAGCTGCTAGAGGATTTAAGAGTGGCCCGTGTACCTTCACTGAGAAAGGACTCCTAGAAGCCTGTGCCTGGTTTTCTCTGAATTTTGCCTCATTCACCTTTTCCCTTTACAGATTTTCCTCTGTACCCTTTCCTCTGCAGGAAATTATAACAATGAGTCCAATGATATGCTGAATCTTGTGAGCCCATCTAGTGAATTGTGGAAACTTGGGTTAATCCTTGGGCTCCAAACACACCATGAGGTGGAAAGCCCAGGTTGTAGTAAAAGGTAAAGGATACCTTTACCACTGCAACTGGAATAGTCAGTATAACTATTACATTAGCATAACAATCTTCCTGAAGGAAGCTGAGAGTGTTCATTTTGTTTTGTTAAATTAATTCGTTATTTTTAACTATTATGAGTACATAATATTTGTATATATTTATAGGGTACATGTGATATTTCCATACAGATATACATTGTGCAATAATCAAATCATGATAATTAGAGTATCCATCACTGCAAGTACTTATCATTTCTTTCTGTTAGGAACATTCCAATTCCACTCTTTTAGTTATTTTAAAGTATACCATAACTTACTGTTAACTATAGTCAGTTTGTTGCACTATTAAATATTGTTCATCCTATATAACTATCTAACTATATTTTTACATCTATTAACCATCCCCACTTTGTCCTCCTCTCCCTGGACCCTCTCTGTTCTCTGCTAACCATCATTCTATTCTCTGTCTCAATGAGATCAATTGTTTTAATATCTAGTTCTCATGTATGAGTGAGAACATGCAAAATTTGTCTTTCTGTGATTGACTTATTTCACTTAACAAAATGTTCTTCAATTCCATCCATGTTGTTGCAAATGACCAATAAAAGGGAATGAGGAGATTGTACAATACGATATTTGAAAAAAAATGAAGAAGTTTAAAATGAATGTGTGTAGCTTAAAAGCTCTAATTAGGAAAACATAGAAGGATCGCCACAAAGTCCCGGTAACCCAGTTGTGCTGGAGACCATGAGTGTGTAAGCACGCAGTGAGTGTGTGTGTGTGTCTGTGCATGTGTGTGTGTGTGTCTGTGTGTGCCCACACGTACCTGCACTTGCTTCCATCCAGCAGCTCTGAGAATCTTGTGTGCAGATCAGAGTAGTTGGATGAATTGTTTTAAGGTCAGGGATTTGCTAGGTATTTGTAATGTCACGATGAAAGGGACTTTCTATAGGAAAACAGTTTATGTTATTAATCATAAAGTTTTATTTTGCTAAGAAAAAAAATGAATCTAGGGAGTATCTGATAGTTTGCGAGAGAAAAAGTGACTGGATAGCCCCATGAAGTAAAATACCGAAAAAGTACAAATAAGAAAGGCCATGGCTGATGAGCAGATTGAATTGGTGATGGTAAGAGGTTGAATATTGGCCCCCTCCCCAAAAGATAAGCTCATATCCTAACCCCAGGAAGCTGTGAATGTGACTTTATTTGGGAAAAAAAGCCATTGCAGATGTAATTAAAGATCCCAAGATGAGATCATCCTTGTTTATTCAAATGGGCTCTAAATCCAGTGACAAGTGGTTTTATAGGAGATACACAAGGGAGACACACACAGAGAAAAGAAGGTCTTGTGAAGTCAGAGGCAGAGATTAGAATTATGTAGCCAGAAGCCAAGGCAGGCCTGAAGCCCCCATAAGGTGCATGGCCCAAGGTAGGATCGTCCCCTAGAGGGTTCAGAGGGACTGCAGCCCTGCCAATACCTAGAGTTTGGACTTCTGGACTCCAGGACTGTGAGGGAAAATTTTCTGTTTCTTCAAGCCACAAACATTGTAGTAATTTATTATAGCAGCCATAAGGAACTAGTACAGTGACTATGAAACATATGGCTGAAATGGAGTGATATGAAAATCACCAGAGATGAAGAAATCAAAGACATGAGACAGAGGATGTTGAATCTGTTGTACCTGTGGACTTGGTGTCTCCCAGAATGCAGACAGGATCTGGAGAGTATAAAACGTCCAGCAGGGATAATCCAAATATGTCAAGAGCAATAAATAACACAATATGTGTAATAGATTTATAAATTATAAAATGTTGTGCAAGTAAAACATTTCTACTGGAGACTTTCTAAAAAATGTAATCGGAGTATAATTATGTTAAACAACAAAAATTCCTTTTTTTTTGAGAGAGTCTCACTCTGTCACCTGGGCTAGAGTGCCGTGGCATCAGCCTAGCTCACAGCAACCTCAAACTCCTGGGTTCAAGTGATCCTCCTGCCTCAGCACCCCCGAGGAGCTGGGACTACAGGCACGCACCATCATGACTGGCTAATTTTTCTATTTTTGGTACAGACAGGGTCTTGCTCTTGCTCAGGCTGGTCTTGAATTCCTCACCTCAAGCAATCCTCCCACGTTGGCCTCTTAGAGTGCTAGGATTACAGGCATGAGCCACTGCACCCAAATATCATCCTTCTCTTTATTAATGACAAATATCTGAGTGCATTCAGTTTTACTTTTAGATGCCTGAAAAAAAATTCTAAGAATTCCAAAATTGGCATAACTGTTTATTAAGAAATAAAATAGAAAATCTTGCACATGTATTATACTATGCTACCATCCTCAATTGCAACTACTAGAATATTCCAGTTCCTATAGTTCAGTCCTGTGGGGTCAGATAAAATATTTGTAATGTGCCTGACATCATATATTAAATCCTCATATCAACCCTCCATGCTCATTTCCAAGGAAGTTAATTAACCTCCAAGAAATTTCGTAACTAGTCAGTTCTACGCAGTCAGGAATCTGAGGCCAAGTTTGTTGGACTCCCAAGACTGTTCTTTATTCCTTTCACCAGATCTTCTTAAGGCAAGAAAGGAATGTGCAAGTTGGTTGATGCCTCTTCTTCCGATAAAAATAAGTTGCCTCTGGGTTTTGTGTAAAATGTCAAATGAGTGATTTAAATTATAAGGGGCTGCTTTTTTTTAACCTAACAAATTCTTTGTGGGGGCACTTGGCCTAATTGTCATGGCATCTTTGAAATATCATATGAAATAGCATACCATTTTAGCACTGTTCTAATCTATAACATGGTGTGATACATTTTAACAGCTCTGCTTTATATTTGGCTTTTTGAAAGCATCATGCTTTATGGTCCATCAGCTCCACAGTGGCAATAATCGCAGATGTTCTGTACATGGTAGAAGCTGTGATCAGCCTTTCATTTCACTTGTATAGGCTCTCTACAGAAAAAATAAATAAGTAAAATCTGATGAATGCTAAGTCTAGGAAACTATAATATTAGTGGTCCAATAGAAATAAATGCAGCAGGATATATATCCATCCTTTTTAATTAAGATTAACTTTTTTCTTCATTGTAGCATAGCAATTATGCCAACATATTCTCATTACCATGCAAATAACCAACTATTTAAAATATACATATCTACATTAAGAAACACATAACATTTTGCCCTAAAATAGCCATGGTTTTATATTATTACAATTGATGTCTGTTATATTTACCTTAAAAGATAGCCACTTTGTTAAACTAAACTAAAATAATGTTGATGATAATTCAATCAATTAAAAATTATTTGGAAGATAAGAAATATCAATTATAATACTCTAAAGTGATCAAGAACATAGATTATAAACCTATGTGATTATATGCATATAGATCTATATAATAGATAACTGTATTAGATGAATGTCAATTCCACTATTTTATTATTCATTTATTATACCTTATTATTTCAATATATTTAATCTACTGTATATAAATGGAAGAATAACCTAGTTTTCATTTTTCATGAGTTATTCATATTGTTTATGTTGTCACAGGCAAATCAACCATATAATAACATGTTAGTTTCTTTCCTCCTCTCTTCCTTCCTTCTGCTCATGATTTTGTACCAAACAGTTTCTTCATGGTATCTGATATTTCTAAGGATCCTTCTAAACCAAATACAGTAAGCCCCCACTTAACATCATCAAGCATAATGAGATCGATTTTACCATAGGCTAATTGATATAAACAAGAGTTAATTAAGTTCCTAAGGCATATTTCTGGTCACAAAAACTCAACAGATTTCTAAACAAAGTCCAAAGCACTTCTAACATTAAACATTGAAATAAAAATGAGCTATGCATACATTTAAGAAAGATTAATAAAAACAAGTAAGATAATTATTGACCCAATTATTCTAGTTCGGGGTAGTGGGTGGCCAGGCCCTATCCTGGCAGCTCATGGTGCAAGGTGGGAACCCACCCTGGATGCCATTTCACGATATGGTGTATTCACACACTCAAACACACACACACACTCTCAGACTAGGACCATCTAGATATGCCCATGAAGCTAATGTGTACGTCTTTGGGATGTAGGAAGAAACCAGAGAACCCAGAGAAACCCCATGCAGATATGGGGAGAATGTACAAACTGCACACAGCCAGGGGCCCTGGCCTGGAATTGATTTTTTTTTCATAAATGTTATAAAGAAAACAACGTTGAATGAAATGAGGTTATCTAAGGACCTGTGTAGTCCTGTCCACAGAAAGTGTGCCTGTCTTAGGGGAGAAACAGGAAGTGTCCAGCATAGGAGAAAAACAGGAAGTGAGCCTGCTCCAGGAAATAAACAGGAAGTGTCCTGTACAGGGAGGAAACAGGAAGTATCCTGCACAGGGGAGGAAACAGGAAGTGTCCTGCACAGGGGAGAAAGCAGAGTCAGCGTATCCCATGAGAATCATGAAAATCGGTGACATATCCTGAATCATGTTACCAATCCAATCAAGCTGGATGGACTGAGGATACACAACTGACCTCAAAGCAGCCAATCCACAGTTTTGCCACCAACCTCTAAGATCACCTGTTTGGAAATGTTCTAGTCACATTAAGATACACTTAATTGGATAATCATATGCATTCTCTTTTGAAGTATACAAGAAAAAACAATCTTCAAATGGTAAGGAACAGACACAAAGAAAGGAAACACCCTGAAGGGAGTTCACATTTATGGTTCATACAGCTTTTTATGAGTCTGAGTGATTCTCTAAACACCTGTCATTATCTGGGCCAACTCTATTCTAATTCCTTTTTGGTTTTGCAGAGTGTTAACATGTTTGCCTAGCTATCTGTATGAGATTCTTATTTTTAAAAATGTCAAATGTATCCTTATATTAATTCCCAATTATTTTATGTACCTAGCAAACATTTTAAAAATAATTATTAAGAAACCGTATATTCAATATCCACTGTGTTGAGCACTATCATGACATAGATGCTTTGTAGGTGATATATATCATAATCGAGAAACTTGTGTGGTGCAAAAATGCAAAGAGAATTATGTCCCTGGCCTATGGAAATCAAACAAGGATTCACATAGAAGGTCACACTTGGCTGACCTTTGAAAAAAAAGAAAGTCACAGCCTAATTTTGTTTTTATCTTAAGATTAATTTTAATGAGGTATAATTTATATATAATAATATGTACCCATTTTAAGTATACAATTCAGTGAGTTCTGATGAATGTACATACATGTATTTATGTATATCAATCATCCACGTTATTACCACAGCCACAATAATAATATAGAATGCCTACATTTTCACCAAAACTTCCCTTGTGCCCCTTTCTAGTCAATCACTACCTTACACTCCTAACCCAGGCAAGAATAATCCTCTAAATGCCACTATAAATTATGTTTGTCTTTTCTAGAGTTTCATATAAATGTCATCATATAGTATATATTCTTTTGTGTATAGCCTTTATTCACTTAATATATAGTCTTTGACATTAACTCCTGTTGTTCCATAATTATTGCAAAGAAGTATTAAATTGTATGAATATAACAAATTTTTTTATCTATTCACTAGTTGACAGACATTTGAGTTGTCCACGATTTTGCGTCGTTTCTGGTTTTGAGCTACTATACATAAAGTTGCTTTAAAATTTTGTTTAAAAGTCTTCATGTGGAAATATGTTTTCATTTCCCCTGAGTAAATAGCCAGGAGTGAAATTGTTGGGCCATACGGTAAGTGTATGCTTAATTTTGTAAACTACTAAAATGTCTTTCAAAGTGATTGTATTATTTCACATTGTCACCTGCAATGCAAGAGAGTTTCACTTACTCCAATCATCTTTAAAGCTTGGAACTGTCTCTCTTTTTAATGTTTGACATTCTAGTGCAATTATAGAGGTATCTTTATGTATTTTTTAATTGGCATTTTCCTAATGACTAATGATATTGAGTATTTTTTCTATGTGCATTAGGCAATTATTCATCTTTTTCGAATTTTCTATTCAAATATTCTGCCCATATTTTAAATTATTTTTGTCTTATTATTATTGAGGTACAATAGTTCTTCATACAGCCTGCATAAAATTTTTTTATCAGAGATGTATATATTAGAAAGATGATGAGAGAAAGGAAATAAAAAGAAAGAAATGAAGAAAAATTTTTATTTCCAGTCTGCAGCTTGCCTTTTCATTTTCTTAATGGTAACTTTTTGAGAAGTCTTTAACTTTAGTAAAATTCATTTTATCAATGTTTCATTTTAAATTTTTGTGTTTATTGTGTACAGAATATTTTTCTGCACCTATTTTGTAGAAAATTTCTTCTGTATTTTATTTTTTATTTCTATATTTTATAATTTTAATGCTTACAGTTAGGTCCATGTTGGATTGGTATTTAATTTTTGTGTGTATAGTATAAGATAAAGGTTGGCGTTTATTTTTTTAATCAGGATCTCAAATTGTTCCAAATACATATGTTAAATTACATGTGGTTCAGTAGTATTCTTTTAAGTGTAGTTAATCAGGTTTTGTGTGTGTGTATCTGTGTGTGTGTGTGTGTGTGTGTGTGTGTGTGTGTGTGTAGGCCTAGAGTAACTTCTACTTGGCCAATTATTTAGCCCTACCACTAAAGGTCTTTCCTTTCCACTTTTCTACTAAAGGCCTTAAGTAATCAAAAACAGTGTCACTGTGGCTTGTAGGATTTTAAATGCCTCCCAGTCCTACACAGTTCCTTTTTTCCTCTGTGCTTGATATTATGGACTTTTACCTACACATTTAAGTCTTAGTTTTCAGCAAAGATACAAGCAGGCCACTATGTTGCATTCTGGGCCTCTTTTACTGTCTATGTTCTGCCTTTTTGCAGGCCTGTAAATTTCCAGCTACCTCAGATTTCCTGATCCTTGATCTTTGCCTTGACTCAGAACTGCCATATTCTTCTTGGGATTCTTTACCTGCTCCTCTGTCTGGAAGCAGAAAGTATCAGTGATTGTTTTCCTGTCAACATGGCAGCTAATTGCTAGAACTGGTTGGGGTGAATTAAGGCAGAATAAAAAAATTGACCACACTTACGTGCACATATATAAATAACATTCATTGGAAATCAAGCAGGTGGGAGGGGGAGGAGGGGATGGGTAAATTCACACCTAACGGGTACAATGCACCCTATCTGGGGCACGGGCACACTTATAATTTTGACTCAAATGGTACAAAAGCAATTTATGTAGCCAAAACGTTTGTACTCCCATAATATTCTGAAATAAAAAAAATAAATAAAATTAAATAAAAGATGATTATAAATATGGACCACTAAAAATGATTGAATCTCTTAAAATAAGTTTGTCTCATTATAACATAAAAATTCACATAAAATTGTTAAAAATTATTAATATCAGTAAACCAGATTTCCCATCTTTCTGTTCTGGCATCCTAGTATAACGCTTCAATCTTCAAGCTTCCACCACATGGTTTAAGAAAATGGTCCAGGAGCCTTATTTATAGCATCCATATTGCAGGAAGATGAAGTAACAGCAGAAGTGCAGACTGAGTGGGTTCACTCTGAACAGCCAGGTTCACCTAACACTGCTGCTTACACCTAATTCGCCAAAATTGAGTCACATGGCCAAGCTAGCTGAAAAAGAGGCTAGGGAAATGTAGATTTTTACTGAGAAGAAGACTGAGCTGCGCTGAAATCTGGGTTCTTGTGTTAAAGGGGATTAAGAGAATGGATGTTGAAATAGATAAACAGGATTTTCTATTTCAATGGCCATTTCATTTACTGAGACAGTACATTTGGAAGGAAGATTATGGACTTAATGTGGGTTACGCTGCATGTTTACGTGCTGTCAAGATATTTGTGTGGTAATTTCAAGAGTGTAAATATAAATGTGGCTATGAAGAGGTTATATATCAGAATTACATAATATTTGGATTATATATTTGGGAATATAGCGAGTTATATTGCAAAAAGATACCGTGAAGGAAGAACAAACTTTATTTTTCCTGTGCTCTCCTACCACACCAATCCACACGGAAGGCTTGTGTTCCCCGCATGAAGCAAGCCATCAGCTCTGCAGAGGATGCCAGCTGGGTGTCCTCTAGTGCAATTCAGTTCTGACACTAACTGGCGATGGTGTGAGATCCCACGGTTTGAGGGCTCAGTTCCAGAAAACTTCAGCTCCTCCTTCTTCACATGCCATTTGCAAGCTCTAGGTTGCTTTACCTGTGCTCCCGACTGGCTGTCTGTAAATGAGGATCCCAAAACCCTCACCTTGGGTTTCATTAATTTGCTAGAGTGGCTCACAGAACTCAGGGAAACATTAACTTATGTTTACCAATTTATTACAAAGGATATGACAAAGTCCACTGATAAAGAGATGCATAGGACAAAGACTGGGGAAAGGGGCATGGAGCTTCCATACCCTTCCTGAGCACACCACCCTCCAGGAACCTCCATGCGTTCAGTTATCCGGAAGCTCTGTCCTTTTGGGTTTCAATGGTGGATTCATTACACAGGCATGATTGGTTAAATCATAGGCTGTTGGTGATCAGCTTAACCTTCATCCCCTCTTTCCTCCTCAGAGTTGGGGGTATGGGGATGAATGCCCCAGCCCTCTAATCGTGGCTCTTTCTTTCCAGTGACCAGCCCCATCCTGAAGCTACCTAGGGGCTGCCAGCCATCAGTCAACTCAAAGGCATGCAAAAAGATACCACTCCAGAGAGACAAAGGATTTTAGGAATTTCATGCCAGGAAACAGGATGGAAGACCAAATATATACTTCACAGTATCACAGATACAGGATAAGGCAGAGAGATCAAGACACGTGCAGGGTCACAATGACTAATGAGTGAAAGTAACATGGTCCTGAATAGGCAAGTATATTATTTTCTATCCTGCTGAAACCTTACACCAAATCTACCTATCAGTTTTACCTGCTTGAGCAGTATCTGCATATTTTTCAGTAGCTATCACCCCCACGCACCATGTGAGCCTCTCTTACTTTCATTCACTTCAGTCCAGTCATACTGGCCTCCTTTTCATTCCTCAAATTGTCCAGGCTCAGCCCCCCTGAGAGCTTTTGCTCTTGCTGGACTTGACCCCCGCTGGCCTTCCTCCCCCATATCTTTTTGCCTCAATTCCTTTCCTCCACGGGGGTCTTCACTCAAGTATCACCCTCATCAAAGACTTGCATAATCACCAGCTTTAGATTATAATCCTTCACTAAAATATACTCTATTCCCTGGTCTCTTTTATTTTTTCCTGCATAGCATTTATTACTATTTGCCATGCTATATTTTACTTTTCAATTTTCATTAAGTTTATATTTTTTATTTTGTTTAATGTTAACTGTTGTGTTTTTTTTTAATTCACTGCTTTATTCATCATTATTCTCTGTGTCTAGAGCATGTAGTAAACTCAGAAGATCAACAATTGTTTACTTCTCTACCAAAGTGTGACATGTGAAAATTTCCCAGAGTCTTGTCCTACTAAGAACTGCAGCCCTGTTCTTAGATGATTCCGACTTGTCCATCTAATAGAGCTAAATTGACTCAGAAATTCTGGAACTATTTGAGGAGCTGGAGCACTGAAGTTTTCCGATGCTGTGATTCCATAGGTTTCACTGAAATTCATAATCATCTAGCAGCTTTTTTTCTTTTAACTAGTTTTGTTAAAAATAGAATGTATTAATGAGATATATTACATATGTAGGTATAAAAACTGATTACACTCAGAGAGAAATATATTTCTTAGGACATGTCACTATAGAGTCCGAGCAAATGTAGGACAAAGAAGAAAATTTTATGTATTTCCTATATGTCTAATTCCTTCTATTAGAAAAAAATTGGATTTCATTCAGAATTCTCAATATTGTGACAAGCTTAGACTATGGTGACTTTTACACTTTATCACATTGGTTGTCAGCATTCTACCCTAATCCATGGAAAAACCTTTGTAAATATAGAACTTTGCAATCAATCCATTTGTGAGTTTAAAAAATATTTCTAGGAAATATTGTCATAATATGAAAACAAACACATGTATGTTTTTGTCTCATTTTTAATGCACTCACACTTTAGAATAAATTGCCACATTCCCTTAATATGGTGTTTATTTTCAAATTTCACAGCTTTTTTGGAAATCAATTTTGTTATCAGATATCAGAAAAGTTTTACATATTGTGTGTGTATGTAATTTAGTTAGGCACTGATACTCTGATACAATATTTTGTAGTCACTTAATTGTTATACCATTTAGACTTTTATCTTAAAATTTGAGATAAAATTAAAATTGATTAAAATTCTTTAATTTTGCAGAATTAAAGAATTCTTTTATGCTCCATATTTCTAGATCTCTAGGTCCTTAAATTAAATAAATTTATTAAAATTATTTTACCATCTAAGATTACAATAACTAAAGTAATATTATGCATGTTATGTTCATATTATACTGGTTTGGGAGTACATAAAATTATTCTCACTTTTGGGGTATAATTCTATTGATGGTGGTATTGGTAATGGACATGGAAGCATATATTAGAGGTGGCAGAGAGATGGTTAAAGTCATTGTCTGTGTTCAATCTAGTTAAACAAAACTGGTTAACTGAAGTAGGTGGCAATGAATTTGTTTGGAGCTTCTGCACCCTGATATTATAATTGAGCCCAAGTTAGCATTTGTGATATTCATTCTTATTTTCTATAGAGAACTATGAGTATAATAAAACAGTGTATGTGTGCTATGCATGAAGGTACTTCAGCCTGCACTATATGACAAAAGTTGGTGTTATTAATGCTGTCAAACTTGTGTGAAATGAAATTTTTCTATCACTATGGAATAGAAGTATTAATCAAAACATTAAAATACAAGTAGTGACCTAGGATTTTTTTTGTTCAAATTTCTATTCTATAAACAGCTGTCTGAAAAGGCTTCAGAATTTAAATGCAACACAGTAGATGATGATATAACTTCCATTTCTAGGTTTCACATTAGGAAAATTGTCCCTGGATGATAATCAAATATGTTGTCTATTATAGGAAGGATGGGATGACACTTACAGGCAGAGATAGTTTTAAGCATTTAATGCCAGGAAATAGAGATGATTTTACACATTCAAAAATGTATCACACTTGGGACATTCTAATTAGAAACATATTAGACAATTCAAACATCCTAAAAGCAAGCAAGTTAAGATTATATTCAAAGCAAAGACATGAGGCAGGTTGGCATTTTCATTCTCCTGCTTTAAGCTAGAAAAATTTCGGCCAAGATTCCTGACCTTAACATAAACCTCAATATAGAATACAATTCAAATAATGTCATTTCTTGGAGATTTTCAATTATTTTCAGGTGTGGAGAGGTTAAAGGTTTTTTTCCTTGGTATTCTGTCCCCAAATAACTCATACTCTTCCTCTCTTGAAAAGTGGAAAAGGAAATGCAACTTTTTAAAAGTAGAATAGAGAAAAAATGAATAGTTAAGGAGAGAGAGTATGAGAGTGAGAGAGGAAGAAAAAGAGATGGGAGAGGGGAAGGTAAATAGAGGCAGACAGAGGAAGAAATGATAGGCCATAAGAAGAAAGGCAGGTAAACACAGTGAGAAGGAGGAAATAGGAGAAGAAGCCTTAAGGAAGAATAAAAAGGAAAAGGAATGTACAGTGAGAAGTTTGTAAAAACAGAGTGTTGGTATTTGTAGTCAAAAATAACTTTCAATATGTAAATGGTTAAAATAAATAGCTTTGCTATAACTGAGTTGAATAAACAGTAGTTGGTGCCAAATCAATTAAAATTATATATCCTGTTATTATAAATAACCTACAGGCAATAAGATATAGAAAAATATAAACTCATTTTGTAAAGGGTATTCTCCTTTTAAAAATTATTTTATAATGGTCCCTTATCAGCACTCTATTTTCTCTCCTCCTTTTGGCCTCCTCATTTCTTAATGTACCTTGTTTAATTAGTTTGGAGATATTGAAAAGTATATAGTGTTCAAGTTATATCTGAGAGGAAGAGTTACATAAGTAGGATAACAAAAACAAAAAAACAAAATATACACACCCAAACAAAATCAAAACTAGGCTTAACTCATACTTTGAAATGGATCTAATTTGTTGAGATAGAAATTAGGGTTAATGCTGCATTCTTATTTTTCTTTAATAGTTTCATTGTTTCCCAATAATTAGTTATACTTATGGTCTACTGAAGTCTTTTTTAATGTCTTCTTAATTTTATAACTGTTGGTAAATACTTTAGGAAGAGAAAAATGGCTTCCTATTGAGTTGTAGGGGCAATAATAAGCCTTCTTATTCATCATGTGTCACTTAAACATACGTGGCTGAGATAGTCAGGACGCCACACCCCTAAACTGCGTATAAGCATGGAAAATTCCCAATGGAAGGGCCATTCCAAGAAATTAATGTGCTTTATTTTATCATGGGCCTTTGAGCTCTGCCTGGTCCTCTTCCCAGGGCGGGGGGTGGGCGCTGCTTTGATTCATAGGCAAACTAACATACCTGTGTTATTTAAACACTAGCAAACCTGAAATAATTATACCAGATACCTCTCTTTAACCTTTTGGGCCCACTTAATGTATAAAATGGTCTTCAAAGGTAGTTGGAGAGATGCTTTCTCCCAAAAGGAAGAGTCTTGCACCCTCTCTTATCTTTTTGACTGTTTAAGAGATTTCAAGGAAAGAAGGAACAACCCGTATGGGAAAAGTAGCTAAGATATATCCCTACATCCAAAGACCTACAAAGACCAACTGAGAGACATCTAGTACAAGACACATTCATTTTCATTCTTTCTCCCAACAGTGGCCCAGGGCTGCCTTTGATCTGATTAGCACTGCTCCTCGTCTTGATGAAACAGGAGAAGAGAGCTTTGAACTCCTCTGGAGCAGGCACAGTTTGTAATTGTTCCTCTTTAATAGATTTTTACGACCATGGCTGCTGTCAACCTAACTTTAACAGGCAAATGAGGTCATCCACATGAATTAGTACAAAGGAGATCTTTAACTCTGAATTTATAGCCACAAAAAAAGATATTCATTGAGAATAAGTGAACTAACTTATTTTTAAGATAACAAATATACACATCTTGCTTGTAGATTGAGAGTAAATTTATGTATGTATTTTTCCATTTATTTATTCATTTATTTATTTGACAAATTTCATTGAGTGCTTTCTCCATATAAAACGCTGTCATATATTCTGGCGATACTATTGTGGAAAAAAGACAAAATGTATCCTCATAAAATTTATAGTCTCATGGAATACCTAACCATTAATAAAAAAATTTTACATTGCAACAGTGAGAAGCGTGAGAAAGGAGAGGTCCCGGATGCTAAGACTTGGCTCACATTTAGTTGAAATTTGAAAATTAGTTTGTATTTACTAGATGAAGTGAGAAGAAAATAGCATTATTTTGAAAAGAGGGAATAGCAAGTGCAAAAAACTGAAATAACAACACAGTGAAATAAGGAAATGGAGTCTGACATAAAGTGACCGTGTGTGAAATGGGACTGGGCTAGAAAAAGTGGCATTTCAGTTAGGATTACTGGATTCAAGCAGTAGAACCTAAACTTAGCTAAGAAGCAGAAGATGAATATATATCAGTAAGACTGGGTAATTCTTGGTATAAAAATAAGACAGGAAAAAAAAGCTTAGAAAGCTGACAGGACCTAAGGGAGACTGGGCTTCAGGTACAACAGAGCCAAAGCCAAGGTCATGTGCTCAGGAATACCTGATGAGGATGCATTCCTGGTGCCACCCTCCTGTCACCCTGACGCCACTGCCATTGAACTCCCAGTGTCACTACCATGATGACACTGTGCCAGCACCGTGAGCAATGTTATTAGTTCCTCTATCTCTGAGACACGTGTTGAGCATCTAATTTGCTGAGCCTAGGTCACATGTACATTCTTAAAGCCTAGAGAAAGGGAAAAGCAACCCCTTGCCCTGTTGTTTCTTGTGGCGTGAGGCACGGCCCCCTCCGACAGTCTCAGACACAGGGGAGACACACTGGATCAATCAGATAATAAAAAGTTTATGAAGAGCTCGGCTTTCCTAGTTACCTGATATCCCACGAGCAGCTTTATGCCTTTGGACGGGCTAACGGCTACTTCTCAAAAAGTGAACAGCTCAAGAAAACATAGCTTTGTTACAAAACTCTATGGATTATAGTAGCTATCTATCAACTCTGTGCAGAGTTTATGATCACCGTAGGCACTTTAGGCCAAGCATCAGCAGGGTTATAGAAGCCAAACAACCTGCGGCCTTGGGCCCACATGTGGCCTTCTGGATCCTTCAGTGCAGTCTTTTGACTGAATCCAAATTTTACAGGTTTTGTTCTGTGAAATTTGAATTTAGTCAAGGGGCTGCACTTGGGCATCTGGAGGGCCACATATGGCCTTGAGGCCGCAGGTTCCCCACGCCTAGGTGAGCTCACCTGGCCATTAGGTTGAAGCACAAACCCAACTGTGATATATATTTTCTCCAAAGTCTACAGACCTACCAATTATAATTGACTTTATCAGCAGTGATATAAGGGACAATAACTTGCTCTTTTTCTTGGAGGAAATATCCTAGCATTCTTCAAATCACTGCAACTGATAAATTAACTGAATGGGATTTTTATTTTCTGATAATTATACACATATACCTACATTTGTATATTTTCAAGCAATCTAGATAGCTATACTTTCTAAACTATATATCAGCATGAAATATCATCAATGCAATAAATTTTAAAAAAATAGTCCCATAACACTTCAGTCTGAATGTGGACCAATGCTGCAGAATTGATGCATTTGAGAGTTAGGACCACAAAGGTATACTGACTGCTCTTCTTGTCACATAAAAGCAAACATCTGTTTGCAAGAGTAAGAAAGAATTCTCCAGATCATTGCTACATAGGAGGTAAAAAGTGTGATATTAAATTGCTCCAGGAAAAAGACCACATACGGAACAACATATGTAAATGTAGGCACTAACTCATTAAACTTAAACTTCCATGAATCCAATCAAGAAAGTTAAATAAAAGCAAGGATTTCACTCCTGAATCTTTTCTTTGTTTGATAGTGTCACTAATCAATGCAATCTTCCAGGAACATGATAACTTGCTACTGGCTTGCTATTTTTGTTAGAAGAAGGCTATTAGATTCAGTTGGTCTTTCTTTCAGTTATAATGCTGAACTCACAATTTTGGAAGCCATTTTGAAGTTCCTAAAAGAAGCAAACCAGATTTGTTTCTACTACATAATCAGGAACTTGGGGAGTAACCATTGGGCAAATTCAAATTCCTCCTCAGCGTAACACAAATTAGATTTTCATCAAAATTCTATTGCCATGGGAGAGCTGTAGGTCCTAACTCCAACAAGTAATCTTCAGTGGTATTGTAGAGATCTAGGAATTAATGTTAGTCAGTACCACTTATTCAATTGTATACAAATTATTTGGAATCTCACTCTATGACATTACCATTATCATTTTGTACAAGTTTTAATTATTTTAATTGAGAAATCATCATCCTATATACATTTTGGGGATACAAATGTGAAGTTTTGATATATGTATACAATGTGGAGTAATTAAATCAAGCAAATTAACATATACATCTACTTTGCTTATCTATTATACTTTATGAGATATTTGTTATTTACTCTCTTAGCTGTTTGGAAATATACAATTTATTATTGCTGACAATAGTCACCCTTCAGTGCAATAGATCTCAAAACTTATTCTTCTTGTCTATCAGAATTTTACACCCTTGGATTCTTAATTTCCTCCTTTCTAATGACACCCAACCTCTGGTCACCATCATTCTACTCTCTACTTCTGTGTTCAATTTTTTTAGATTTCACATATAAGTGAGATTCTGTTGTCTTTGTTTCACTGAAGTTGGTTTATTTAATTTAGCATAATGTCCTCTGGATTCATGCATGCTATCACAAATGGCAGGATTTCCTTCATTTTCAAGGCTGAATAGTACATATGTGTGTGTGTGTGTGTGTGTGTGTGTGTATCACATTTTCTTTATACCCATTCATGTATCGATGGAAACTTGGTTGAGTCCATATCTTGGCTATTGTGAATAATGCTACAATGAACATAGAAGTGTAGATTACCTTTCAACATATTGATTTCAATTCCCTTGGGTATATACTGAGAAGTGGAATTACTGGATTATATGGTAGTTCTATTTTTAGTTTTTTGAGGAAACTCCATATCATTTTCTTTATGGATATATCAATTTACATTCCTATCAACAATGTGCTAAGGACACATGATGGAGAAATGACAGTATTTTCAATAAACTGTGTTGGGAAAACTGGCTAACCACAATACAGAAGAATGAAATTGGATCCTTATCTAACATAATGTACAGAAATCTACTCAAAATGAATTAAAGACTTAAGTATAAGTCTAAAACTGTAAAGCTACTCAAAAAAACATGTGGGGAAAGCTCTACAACATTGTTCTGGGAAACAGTATTTTGGATATGACCTGGATAGCACAGGCAACAAAGACAAAAACAGACAAAAGGGATAGTATTAAACTAAAGAACTTCTCAGCAAAGAAAATTATTAACACAGTGAAGAAACAACCTACAGAATGGGAGAAAATATTTTCGAACCATGCATCCAATAAGGAGTTAACATTCAAAATATATAAAGAATTCAAACAACTCAGTAGCAAGAAAAGAAATAATCCAATTAAAAATGGGCAAAAGGGCCAGGTGCGGTGGCTCACGCCTGTAATCCTAGCACTCTGGGAGGCCAAGGCGGGTGGATCGCTCGAGGTCAGGAGTTCGAGACCAGCCTGAGCAAGAGTGAGACCCCGTCTCTACTAAAAATAGAAAGAAATTATCTGGACAACTAAAAATATATAGAAAAAAAAATTAGCCGGGCATGGTGGCGCATGCCTGTAGTCCCAGCTACTCAGGAGGCTGAGGCAGGAGGATCGCTTAAGCCCAGGAGTTTGAGGTTGCTGTGAGCTAGGCTGACGCCACGGCACTCACTATAGCCCGGGCAACAGAGCGAGACTCTGTCTCAGGAAAAAAAAAAAAAATGGGCAAAAGGCTTGTGTTAGTCCATTTTGCATTACTATAAAGGGACACCTGGGGCTGGGTAATTTATAAAGAAAAAAGATTTATTTGGCTTAGGGTTCTGCAGACTGTATAAGCATGGCACCAGCATCTGGTGGGCTTCAGGGAGGTTCTAAATCAAGGTGGAAGGTGAAGGGGGAGCAAACATGTCACATGTTGAGAGAAGGAGCAAGAGAGAGAGTAGGAGGTGCCAGCCTCTTTTAAACGACCAGCTTTAGGGTGAACTCATACAAGAAAGACTCACTCATTACTATGGAGGGGGGACAAAGACATTCATGAGGGATCTGCCCCTGTGATCCAGACACCTCTGACCAGGCTCCACCTTCATCATTTGGGATCAGATTTCAACCTGAGATTTGCAGGGACCAAACATCCAAACCATATCAGGACCTGACCAGACGTTTCTCAAAAGAAGACACAGAAATGGCTGATCTATGAAAATAATGAGCATCACTAATCACTAGGTAAATGCAAGATAAACTTCACCTCTGATAAAACGGCTTTGATCAAAAAGACAAAATATTACAAATGTTGGCAAGGATGTGGAGAAAAGGCAATCCTGGTACTGTTATCCTAAATGATGTGATGTCTCTTTAAAGAAGGTTAGGAAAGAGATTCACAAAGGCTACTTGTAAAATAACTATAAATTTCTTTTTAAAGGATGCTTAATCTCTATGTTATTACAGGGGTTCAGGGTATGTGAACTGACCTGGGTATGGGAATTGAATTTGGATGAGAAATTCTGACTGTTGTATTTGCTCAAGTCATGACCCTGTTCATTATATCTGGGTGTTCTCACTCTTACACAAATCTAATGGAAATTTACTAGGCTGCTTTTTGATTTTTGTCCTAAGAACCCTATGGTCGATTATTCACAAGTAGGAGAAGCAGAACGTCTATTTTTAATTACTTCTTTTCGTCAAAAAATGTATATATGCAATTTCATACTCAAACTTATCTTCACTGCTTGGATATGTTTATATTCTTTCAGAACCCGATACCTCCTACTGCCACATCTCCGGCATTTATCTTTACTCCACCTGGAAGAAAGGGTCACTTTCTCCTTAGGGATATCCAGATTACAAAGCACTCCTCATGGGGCTGAAGCATTAAATATTATATTCTGATCGAAGATGTTTAGCGTACATTACCTTGTAACCATTTCAAGTCAGATATTACAATAGTTTCACATTGTCTTGGTGACGGTCTCTTAAATCCCCATCCTTCATGAAACTCACATCTAATGGAAAGCCAAGTTACAAAGAGATTCTACAGGAGTGAAATCACTTGTTTTGTTCTCTGCTGAGCTAGCATGGGCTCCCTAGTGGCAGAATTTGTGATTAAGCATGTGGGAGCTATTGGCTTAATTGCTCTGCACTCCCTAGATACAGCTGCAATAATCTTTACTCCCTTTTCTTCATACCTCTGATATTTTGTATTTGCTGGATCCACTTGTCCTTCCCTACCTACACCACCAGTAAAGAAGCCAGCATCTTATCTGTATTAGTGTCACCCCAAGATTTTTATAGTGATCCTGTTTGTGATAGTAAAATAAATCCTCTTCAGATGTCTACATTGGAAGCATAAAGGGTTGCAAAGGTATAGAAATGAGCCCTACATGAAGAATCAATAGTCGAAATTTAGGTCCCAGCTCTGCTTTCTATTATTATTACCTCACATGTGTAATTTAATCACTATGATTTTCAGTTTTCTCACCCATAAATATGAATAACAATACCTCCTTTACTGTGGTTTTACAAGAAAAATAAGGTCCTATTTTTGAATGTGCTTTGTAAATTATAAATCACTATAAAATGATAATATTATTTAATACAGCACAAATTGATTTTTTTGGTGCTCTGTAGTTTATTGGGAAACTAGATTTTCTCCAAAGTAGCTATTTTATAATAATCTATCTTTGCTACTAACACAACAAACAAATTTACTTTGCAGAGACAAATTATCAAAATACCTCAAATGAAAACACTTCCAATTTTATGTATTTTATTGATCTAATCCTTATCTCATAATACTTGACTTTTGAATTCTTAATAATCTTTCATTTTCAAATTAAATATAAGAAGAATCTTATCATGATTATTTGAAAGAAAAACTGCACAAGTAAAAATATTAAACCTAGGTTTTACTTGTATTACTTTATATGCAATAAATAGTCAGTTTTGCAATAATCAGTCATTCCAAAGCAAACACATGACTTTATCTTGTAGCTGCTTTCTTTTCAAAGTTGCTACATTACCAACCTCATGTTAGTAATGTGTTAACCATTTACACAAAACTGGGGAACATGTTAAAATTAAGTATTTTATATTTTAAAAAGGTATGTTTTATTTTACTAAAATTAATTTACCAATCTATGTGATAAAAAACACATGCAATTCAAGTTTGCTTTTTGTTTAATAAACATCATTTTTCTTTTATAGTAACCTCAAAAAGAAATAACAAGTCATCAGTTGTGTTTAAAAACAGTGTTGCTTTTTAACAATGCAGGCACATTTTGATCTTTGATAAATTTTAAATATGTGTTTAAAAAACAAAATACACATGCACTTGCATGTAAGTATTTAGATAGAAGTAAAAAGTCTTAGGTGTAGTAGACATTGTTTTATCTTTTTGATAACATCCCCAACCTCTCTTTTTTGCCTAGAATAAGGGTGTTAACTTAGAACCTCTATAGGTTAGGACTTAGATGCAAAGTTGGTCCCTCATGATTCTAACCCAATCTCCCTCCTAATCATGTTGTTCAGAGGCCAGGCCTAAGCCAACTATTTCATTATGTGGTGCTGGCAACAAGAATTGACATGTGATTCAATTTATATCAATGAATCTCCCCCAAAGATTGGGTAATATTTTTTCATCTTGAAAAATTGGATCCAACAGCATTTGAACATATTCCTTGTCAGAATTCCAATTTTGTTATCAGTGGATTTTTCTTATAAACTGTTTAAGGCTATTTAATGTGGGGTTTCTCTAACTTCCACCAAAGGGTTCCAAACAGATAAAATTTACAAGTGAATTGAAATGCTGCAACAAAGCAGAAATACCTTTAAGAATTGATCAAAACAAATACAGATTTAAGAATAACTGAATAACACAGAGCAATGATTTCAACTCAGACAAATTTTGACATATACATATAATGAATGAACAAATGCTGAACATTTTTTTAAAATCAAAATTCTAGCAAACATTTTTTAACATAACAGATTTTTCAAGTGAGTACTAGTTATTCATTTAACATTTGTTCAGAATTTATTATAAGCTTGCATACCCAAAAGAACATATCTTATTTTGAAGGAAGCAATAGTCTACATGGGTAATTTAACATTATAAAGTGTGATAAGTGTTACTATAAGGAAAGGGCCTTAGTCATTAAGAAGAGAGGAGGATTACTGCCTTCAAGAGGGAGAAATTGGTGTCAGAAAATATTTTCAAATGAGGTAACTAAATTTTAATCATGAATTATGAAGAAATAAAATTGATTATTAGACAGACTAGCTGAAGTAAAACTTTACAAGAAGACAGTACAACATGAGAAGCAAACAGAACAGTGACATAAAGTGATTTCTGATATTGGAAAATAGTTTAATATGACTGGATAAGATGCTGTGTTAGGCTTCTCCAGAAAAAGAGAGCCAATAGGAGATCAGATAGATAGACTGATAGACAGGCAGATACATTGATTGATTATGGGAATTGACTTACACGGTTATAGAGGCTGGGAAGTCCCACAATCTGCTGCCTGCGAACTGGACAGCCAGGAAATCTGGCAGTGTAATTCTGTGGTCCCAACCCCTCAACCACGGTCCATGGCCTGTGAGAAAATGGGCCAGACATCTCCATCGGAGCTCTGCACCACCCTTCCCCAACCCAGCCCACCCCACCAACACACCCTCTGTCCATGGAAAAATTATCTTCCATGAAACCAGTCCCTGGTTCCAAAAAGATTGGGGACCACTGAGTCTGCAGGCCCAAAACCCATTAGCTCTGTTACCCAAGACAGGAGAAGATGGATGTTCCAGTTCAAGCAGAGAGGATAAATTCACTTTTTCTCTGACTTTCTGTTCTATTTGGACCCTCAATGGATTGGATGATTTCTGCTCACACTGATGGAGGGGATCTTCTTTACTCAGCCTCCTGATGCAAATGCAAACCTCTTCTGAGACACCCATACTCACACACTTGGAAATACTGTTTTACCAGCTATCTGGGCATCCCGTGGCCCAGTCAAGTTGACATATAAAATTAATTATCACAGATGCTATGGTGAAATTAAGGGAATTGAGACTTGCAGGGAAGGGCAGGAGCCACCTCATGAGCAAGTTTATTTTAAGCTGAATGTGATGGTGTTAACGTTGGAGGTTTTAGGCAGAAGAGAGACCCTGGTTTTAGAAAGTGCATAATGATGAGCATTTGGCAGTAGGAGTAAGATATGTGTAGGCAGGAGACTGTCACTATTGTCCAGACCAGAAATAATGATTGTCTTCACTAGGGTGGTAATACAGAGCCATTCTGAAAAAAATTCAGAATTCACGATAGCTCTTTCTGAAAGTAAAACAGAAGAAGAAAAAAGACATTGGAGGAGATAAAGAGACGCTCCACAGTCATGCAAAAAAATGGCAGGTGTGTTTCAGTATAACGTCAAAAGGCAACTCTGTAATTACCAAAGTGGCATATTTCTCCTTTTCTCAACTTTGTACCCTACTACATAACTAGCACATGAACCCTCCTCTTTGGTATGCAGTTCTGTATTTTTTTCTGGTATTTTACTTCTTGCTGCAACAGTGATAAATACTTTAAAAAGTAACAATTTGTAGTATTCCTAAATATTTATTATGTGAGGCTGTCAGGTTATGATAGTCTGTAAAGATACATTGCTACAACACCTCCCTAGTCATTCTCCAAATCTTTGCAGTCTGTGAAGTGTCCACAACTCCAGTGAAACTGCTTTTATCAAGGTCATTGATCATTGCTACTTTAATCGAATTCAACGCATGTTTTTAAATTCTTGTTGTATTTGACTAGTTAGCAGAATTTGACAGAGTTGACTGTGTGCTCAGTCTCAGAAATCTTCTCCAGGCCTTTGTGGAGGTTTCCTCTTCAGGTATCCCTCCTGCCTCGCTGACTACCTGTTCCAGTCTTTTCTAGCATCTCTCTTCTCTAAATTATTCAGATCCTCAGATTATAGGTGTCCTTTTCTCTATTTCTTTTCTCTGTTAACACTTGAGAATGATCTCATTCACTTAAATACCATCCATACACTTTAACATGTAGAGCTCCCGCCAAGATATTTTCACTGAGCTATTGATATTTCCACTTGGATCGCTCATAGACTTCTAAACTTAGCCTATCCAAAATTGAATGCTTTATTTTTTTGTCCCTTAAAAGCTAAACTTCTTCTACATCTCAAGAATTGGAATAACCATCTCTTCAGTTATGAAAGTCAGAAACTTTAGAAATATCTTAAATGTTATCCTTTCCCTTTCCCCAATATTCAATTGATATTTCTTGGCCCAAAAAAATATGTACCTCAAAACTATCTTTGTGCTTATGTATTTGTTCTCTTCCCATCCATTTCTGCACACTGGGCCTACTGGGAAAATTTGAAGATGAAATGATTTATCCTCTCTACGCTTCTTCCTTTCAATGGTTTATGAAGCATTCATAATAAAATACAAACTCTGTCAATGACCAAGAAGGTGCTTTATGATCTGATTCCCATTTAACATATCCAGGTTAACTGTGCCCCTTTTCTGTCTGTGCTCAGAGCACACAATCTATCATTCCTGGCATACTAAAGTCTCTTGTCTATTTTATTTCTTTATGCCTAAAAAAATATTCATCCACCTATTTATAAAATTTCTCTCCTTCTTAATGTTTCAACTCCTGAATCACCTCTTTGGTGAATCTGACACAAAAAAGTACTGCTTTTACTCTACACCATAACACCCTGTCATTTTCATAATAAGCATTTTTTACCAGTTGTAGTTATGGCATTATATATCTGTTTATTTGTTAATGTCTATTTATCTCAATGAATTGTGCCAAAGAAAAACAAAGCCAAACATTTATTAAAAGTGGTAAGGGGGATTTTATTCTGACTGCTGCAGTAGAGGAGAGAGACTCCCATATAAACTGAGCTCAGTTCCACAGAAACAAAGACAGGAAGCATTTTTGACATTGACTCGTGCAAAAGTTAAAATACTGAAGGACGCTAGGGGTGAGGAGAGGTTGGTCGATGCACTTAGGCCTCTGTACTTGCTAATTGTCCCTTATTGAAGTTATCCTCTAACAGTATCACAAAGATTAGGAGAAGGGACCCTTTTTTCCCCTAGACCATTACATTTCAAAGGGATGGCTCCCAGGTCCTTGAGAAAGACATTTCTGGGTTATAAAAGATTTATACCTCATAGGGGCAGAGAACAGATTTATAATTTCTAAAGTAAATGCTGTAAGAAAAGGGAGGTCAGTGGCCTCCAGTCAGGTATTGGCTGGAACAAAGAGTAAATTATTTTGGCAACATTGAGTTTTCCCAGACAGGCATTTTAAGGAAGCTGGGGTTATCTTGGGGACACAGGACCTATATATCTATGGTAAAATTTGGTCTGTTAGAGTGTGTGTGCATGTGTATGTGTGTGAGTGTGTGTGTGTGTGTGTGTGTGTGTGTGTGTGTGTGTGTGTGTGTGTGAAGGGGTAGAGGACAGGGTGTCTTGGGCTGAGAGTTTGCAGTTCTCAAATGTAAGCTTCATGATAAGGGACTGATTGTCTGTCTTTTTTTTTTTGCATTCCCAAGGACTGATTTTTATATGATTAAGTAAAAGATAAGAGTTTATCTTTTACTCCCAAATGCTTTAAAAGTACTAGAGTAAATTATCAAGAGTAGGTACAATTTATAATTGTTTAGTCTGAAAAAAATTTACTTTTATTATAAAATAATGGTTCTGAAATATTTAACAAATTGCATAATACATTCCTCCTATTTTATATTTTGTTCTTTAAAATTTAATTTTGATGTCCACTGAAAATGCTGTATTTTTGTTCATAAAATTTATTATCCTTTTATTCCACTTAACCTGTTTCTGAAATAACTTTAATAAGTTGAGTAGCTGAATTCAAGAATAACATAGTGGCTATCTATAATCAGCTGGGTCTACATTAAGCATCTAAGAACAAAATTTACAGGCTTGCAGTTTTACTTTTTGGCACTAAGTTTTAAGAAATTTCTCAAGACACATTTACTAGCTTTATAATTGCTTTTGTATTTTTCTCTGTGTACACTTTGATTGAATTAATGTTATTCAAAAAACCCCAACATATTTAGTATGAACTATGGTATATATTAATAGCATATTCTGCACTTTGTAGAAACTGCAAGAAATTTTCAAAAAACCAAGAGGAGACAGTTTTACTTGATCTTATGCAGACTGCAATCTGAATGACTTCACAAGTAACAGTTCAATTCAATTCAGTTCTATGCTATCCTATTCTTTTATTCTGTTTGACAGATATTTACTGGGCAGCTCTTAGAAGATAGTAATTCCTACTCCAATATTTTTCTTTCTTCTGTGAGAAGATCCAGGGTCCCAGTCAAAACACTTGTCCTTTTTACCTTGGGCCCAAAAGATCTTAAAGAGATTTATTTGTATTACACCAGGAACCCTCAAAGAACACACAAGGGCTTTTTTCTTACAAAATCCCTGATGAATTGCAAATGCTGACAAGAATTTATCAGCACAGTGTTAAATTGCCTGTTGAAATCTACTAGCTTAAATTTTGTACTCTTGTTCCCTATCAATTTTCCTCTCTACTTCACTTTTCCTAATATATCATAGATTCTCCAAAGATAGGAGATTGTAGAAGATACCTCGAGAGGTCTTTAGTCCTTCCTTCATCCAAAGAGACTTACAAATCTTTCAAGCCATTTAAATTTATCATGGATTTTTAAGTACTCAAGAGAAAGAAATTTTAACACCTCAGTTCAATATTTAATGTATTTACCGAGGGCAAATCTGTCATGCTGCAATTGTAACCTGCTTTTTTATTGTTCCAGCATCTGGGAAAGGCAAAAAGTGATTATTCTCTTTTTATTCACAAGAGATACCCAAGAAGCATCACATGATAATGTCAAGTTGAGGAGGACAATATACTATTTTTTTCATTATGATAAATATATAAATATTTGACATGATTTGGTCAAAACAACAGCAGCAACAACAAAATGTAGAATATATCTTCAGTCTCTCTTTGGTCCATAAATATTTAACTTTTATAAATTTACTTGATCCCAAGAAAATACGAGTTTATATAATTTCTCAAATGATTCTGATCTGTCAGTCATTACTTATAATTTTTACTTTTCCAACTCCTTTTTTTCTACTGTCTTCTTTGGTGCAGAAAGCCAATGAATGCATTTTCTAATTAAGATCTGAATCTACTACGAGTGGAGCAACAAATCAGTCCTTGAGATACTGCTCTCCACGCTGTGAAGACTAATGTACGTGAACTAGACACATACACACGCACACACACACACACACACACACACACACACATGCACAGAGAGATGCAGAGGGAGTAATTAGAAAAAGAAGAAAGAAAAGAGAGGGGAAAAAAGCAGGTGGAAAAACATTACTTGCTCTTTAGAAGAATCTGATTAAAAATATGGAGAAATCATAGGATTGATAAAAAAGAAAACTAGAAAGTAATGGCTATGCACAGCTTAATTTTGTATTAAAAAATCAAATCCATATTAATTTTTCCTCATTCAAATAGATACATTTCTTTGTATAAAGCCAGTACCTAAATCACTAAGTGTCTGTTAAAAGAGTAAATTTTGGAAGTATTTCATGCAGATAACGACATTCAAAAGTGAAGTCTTTGATTATCAATACTGGTGCAAAAACCGTAGGCCAAAAGGCCTTAGACTAGTATTTCTTGGTAGATGACATCTGATGACCAATGTCAGAATTATGTAATGTTCTCTCTTTTTTTAAAGGATCTTTTTTCTCTACTACAGAAAGAATATATGCTCATTACGAACGTTAAAAAAATTCCAGAATGTTAAACTTACCCATAATCAACCACCCAGGGAATTTATAAGTTATTTGTTATTCTGATGAGATGCTGTGTAGTTAAGAATTTCACTTTGCCCAAAGAAAGTTCTAGTCTTTGTTCTGAGCTTCTGGTAGGTAATCACTAAGCCCTAGAAATGTCATGCCCAGTAGGAGTATCTTTCTTTGCCAGGGGCCCTGGGCCCGCCAGATAGTAACGATATGATTTAGGATGTGGTTTTTGAGTCTCCTGATACCTGTTAGATTGCCTGACGCTCTGGAAACTGAGATCAGCCAGGTGGATGGCCAGCTGGGTCTATTTGGAGTCTAATAAGGACTCTGAATACCAAGGCTCAGGTGAGCTTCCCTAGTTGGCAACTTCAAGGGTGTTGTCTCACATTGATGTGGGGAAAGTCTAACATCTGTGACTCCACAGAGGGAGGACAACAGAAGCTCCACATCTGGTATTTTTCCTGGACTCCTCCCTATGTGCCTTTTCCCCGGGCTGATATTAGTACAACAGCTTTCAGCGAGTTCTGTGAGTTTTGCTAGGGAAGGATCAAACTGCAGAGAAGTTTTGTGAACCCCCTGAACTTGTGGTTAATGTCAGAAGTGAGAGTTGTGTTACGTATTTCTAATTGCACAGTTGGCAAATTCTTGCAGATGTCTATTTTAAAAAGGAAAAGAAAGAATAGAAACAACAAAAACCTACTATGAAAATTTCTTAAATCTGAAAAACAATTCTGTATAACATAATAAAAACTAACACATCATTAGATAATGTGGAAACCTCCAATTACTTTTCCCAACTTCATTTCACTCCTACTTTGATTTTGTTTATAATTCCAGTTCACTAAACTGTTTCCATAATTAAACAATACAAGGTCTCTTGCATTAATTTAAGCTTCAAAAAAAGATATCACACTATATTTATTGTCTTGCAACCTGTTCTTTGTCCTCAAAATTCTGCTTTTGAGAATTATCCAGTTTGCTATTTTCTGCAAAACCAAGATGACATCTTCTTCTTCCCTTGTTCTTAACTAGGTAATAACCAAGAAACAAGTAACAAGTGTCCCATATTAATTCTTTGAATAGAACAATATAAAAATTATTCTGATTCCATCAAAAGTTGCTGCTTTTTATAGACAAAATTTTAATATTTAACTAAACTCAGGTAATCAGGGATATCAGGAATTAAAAAAAGCATCTTACCAATAAAAATATTAAAAATCATTCTTATTCCTCATAAACTATGGAAATTTTTATTGTGCATAAAGTAAGTTTTTGTGTTAATTGTGATAGATGAAATTTAATAGATTTGTTTTTCTACTTTTAAAGAAAATAATTTTATTTTAGAAAATGAGTCTGCACTAGACTGTATCATTCAATGCAAAGAAATCATCTCATGGGCTAAAAATGTGCAATAAAATAAATTTCTTAGTTTCAAATTAATACCAAGAATTAAGGTATATATGGTGAAGTAACAGAAGTAAAATTCAGTGCACTAAGAAACTCTCCCCATAATCTTATGAAGTTCGTCTATGCTATGATTATCCTTTTTGCAATAGTTGTCTTTAATTATTACTGGAGCTTGAAGTCAAAGAAAAAAGCAATAAAGTTTGGCTGTTTTGTCAATTTATAAAAGAATGGGATAATCCATTCTAATGGCTTAAGGGTTTTTTTCTCTAGCACCCAAACCATTGCTCCACAAGTCATCCTGGAGAAACTAATCTTCATGGTTTTAAGTAGCAGATTAGTGATTTAACCTCCACTTTTTTGCTTCATCATTTTGCCCTGTTTTATCCCTCATATTAATTAAATTCCTAGTGAGGTGAACCTAAAGCTTCCATTTACAGTATTAATGGCCAATCTTAGTACAGTCTTAAATGTTATTTCATGTTCAGTAAAAGTAAGTTTCGATCCGGACCTGAATCTCTGTCCTTTCTACTTTAAGTTGTGGTCATTTCCTGGAATCATAATTTTTTTTTTTAATTGGGAAATGTTTTTAATGGCAAATTTAGTCTTGAAGATAAAACACATTATGAGAAAAATAGTATTGTTTTGTTAGTAGTCAAGCTCTTGCAAGAAAGAGAATCAAATAACAGTGTTATTACTAAGAGAGCAGAATATGAGTCAGTTTATTTGCTTGAGCCTCAAGCTAACCATTCTATTGATATACCCGGTTGTAATTATCACAGTAAAAAAAGCATGGTTTGGGCTGAATATTCTTAAGAACATGCCTGCTTAATGCTTTCTGCCAATCTGTTGAGTACCATTAAATTGGAATCTATTTGAAACTAGAAGAAAAGGGAGAAGAGATTGTTTTTTAATTGTTTGGTCTCAAGAATCGTTTATTCCCAGCATTAAAAAATAGCAGTTTTCCATATGTGACACATTTTTTGATTTCATGATAGTAAAAGAATAACATTGGGGATACAAAAATAAATTTGAATCAAAAAATAAAACATAATGGTTGGCTTAATTTATCTGTTTGTAAGTCAAATTTTATTATAATTACATACATTCAATAAAATTTTTAGTTGGTATTCTTACAGAACTTTGTCAAACTTCTATCTCTTTATGAACTTGAAGGTAATAGAAGCATTTTAATAATAAATTATAAAAATCTGAAATAGAAAGAATCCAAAATCATACTCTGGAATTTAGACCTTCTTTTGTTTTCCCCCTTTTTATCTTTGAGTTTTTCAGCAATGGTGGGACCTCCTTGCAGCCATGAGGTAACTTAGAAGGCCTCACACCTCTGATTGGTCAGAGAAGTCAAGACAAGGGACATTCCACCACAGATCTTGCCCGAGGATCCGCTCAGCAACCTACTCCCCACCACCCACAGTACCAAAAGGATGACCTGTGTTCACCCTTAGCTCATGGTGCTACTAAAATCTCTGCCCTGCCTGGGGTGTCCCTGCCATTTTGATCATGTGATGTATGTGTCAGTACAGTTGCTCACTGTGCTTGAGTGCCTGGCATGCCACCCCAGATGTGTGATATGCTCACTAACTTCATGCATTATTCATTTCACCTCTAGAAAAACCCCTGACCCCTGACCTCAGTTGGGGAGGCGGATTTGAGGCAATCTTCCCACTTCCTGGTTGATGTCCTCTGCAACAAACTTCCCTTCTTCCTTGACAATCGTTGTCTCAGTAATTGGCTTCCTGTGTACAGACAACTGACCATAGGAGAAAAACACCCTTTGTGGGTTCATCAACAAAGCGAGGCAGCCACCGTTTGTGGCTCTTGCTTATCTGCCCGGGCACCTTATTTTGGTACCGGGTGCTGGTCAGGGCTGCAATTGCCCCGTAGTCCATATTCTCCAGAATTTCCAGTTAGCTCCTCTGACTCCTGCACCAGGTGTACCTTGTGCTCCTTGATGAAGGCACCAGGTTTTCTGTTCTGTTTTGTTTTCAAACTCACATATTTCAAGGTCAGAGACAGCAAGAACTGACACAGGTTTCGATCTATCCACATTGTGGGTTTTAAGTCATAATTTTGGGTTCCAGATTGTCACTGTTCTCACCTTCTTTATTTGCAATTCATCTACTCTTACCGACTGCCTGCCCACTGGATAGAAGCTGCAGCCAGACTCAAGATGATGGCGTTCCTGAGACTGTGTATCCACTTCCCACAACTGCAGGCAGGCTAATTCCTGCAAGCAGTATGTGTGTGTGTGTTTAAGTGCACACTTTGGTTTGGTTGCTATAATTGAATTCTGATAAAACTGATTTGTATTTTGTCACATCTTTTTTTCTGAAGCTTTTAAAAATTTTGCATAAGAAAAAATATACTAAGAATGGTTGCTAAAACAGGCATAGATGTAATTGATAAAAACCACCACCACCATCACCACCAATAATAGTCAAAGCAAAACTAATATTACAGTCTCACAACGTCCCAATAGCTCCACTGGGGCCATCTCTTTCAATTGTCATAAGTAAGGACTTATGGTAGCTACTATAATTTCTATTTTGCCCATATGATCACACATTTATTGCACTTCAAAGCCCAAAATAGAATTTTAGAGTCCTGCATTTTGTCTATTATAACACAATGTCTCTCACTTTAACTTTAGTGGCTGATGTCAGGGGAGCATTAAGAAGAGTAACCATTTGTCTCCTTGAAATAATAAAATGTGTAAAATTAGGAATGATTTGATAGTGCAGTGATTGACTAATATTTAAGCATATATATGTTATCACATATTAATAAGTCTATATCAAAATATAATAACAAATCACAAGTAAATATATCAGATAAATATTGACATATAGCAGTTAAAGAATACAGTTAAAGTTCTTATCTCCTTTGTCACTGCAATTGGTTGTAGAGTGTTAGACTCAGTAAACTATTCCTAATAAGTAGCCAAAAATGCTAAAGGCAGAACCACAGATTTGTTTTGGTTTGTTTTGTTTTTAACAATACTCATTTAAAGGAAGACAATATTTGCTATTTCGAGTGCTGGAAGAGTAGCAGGGTGAGGAATATGGCGAGGCCACCTTGTCTGAAGCTGGGAAACTCTCCCATTGGGAGATACTCTCCTATCTATTGTGAGATATTGTGGGGCAGGTTTTCTATTTTATGCTACAAGCCCATTTCTCCTCTAAAATGCTAATGCTTGACTCGTAAAAATCATTCATATGAGCTTTCAGAGTTCTTCAGTTTTCAGTTTCAGTTTTCTTCTGCAAAGGTAGACGGTACTAACAGCCTATTACATGAGATTATTTCAATAATAAATAAAATATAGTATGTCAAAGGGCTTTACTAATTTAATTATACCCTTTTCAATTACAACATTGATTTGGTATGAGCTTCTTTAGAATTTTTAAGATGTAATCCGAATATAAGTAGGTGTTCCTGCTGTTTTTCTTAGAGCGCTAGTTTTCTTGCGTTACCAACTATTTGATTAAAAATAGTGAGAGGTCAGTCAAGCGTCAGATTTGTAGGAATAAAATAAATAAAGTAAATCTGTGATGATAACCTGAAGAGACTAATAAAAGGCTTTATTTTACTTTTATGGATTGCAGTTTGGAAGGAAATAACTTTAAAAGGAAGCAAGAAAGATTAAATTTAAGAAATAATGCCTAGGTCTAAAGGTGCTTTCTAGACATTATATTATATTATAGCATATTTATTTATAGAAATAATGCTGAATAAAGGTTAGATTTTCTAGGCTTCTGGAGAATCCCCCTATTTAATGTGATTCAAATTCAGAACTGAATTATTTTGGAACGTCCCATGTGCATATGAGCATGTGTACGTGTGTGAGTGTGCATGTGTGTGTACACACTGGTTTTTCTATGGCTGTCAACTGAGAGTTGACTCCTAGTAGCTGATCTCTGATACTTCCATGACGTCTCCTCCAAATTCAAGGCAACAATGGCCTATAAAATTCTTCCACTGCTTCAAATCTCTCTAACTTCTCCCTTTTCCCCTAGGCAGAGAAAATTTTCTGCTTTTTACGTGCTCCTGTGATTAGATTGCTCCCTCCAGATTTATCTCTCTTTTTGCCAGTAGTATAACATAATCATGAAAGTAATATTTCATAATATTCACAGATTCCACCTGTGCTCAAAGGAGAGGGCAAAAGTCATAAGCAACCATTCTTATAACTCTGTATACCACAGAAATAATTTCAGGTTTAGGCAGATATTCCCATGAAAAGAACTCTTTATATAAGCTTTATGAAGCCTTGCCTTGAAGGGAAGTGACTAGCTTACTAGGCTTAAGATTTAATCGAAAGGGCATCAAACTTAATTTTTATTAAAACACATACTTTTTATGTTTCTTCAAACATGATATGATTATATTCCCAGAAATATCCACAGTATTTCATTCCTGTCAATCTTATCACTCTCCTCTCAGAAAAATATGACCTGTTATTCTCATAAATCATCAGTATGAAGTCTTCTTTGGTTCTTGAAAATGCTTTGGGGCAGCCTATAGCTATTGTAATAAATGGTGGGACTTAATGGGTTGTAAGTATAAATAATAATAATTGAAAACTCCTGGCAAAGCATAGCTTGAAAGCTTCTCTCCCATTATTAAATAGCCTAGCTTCTGTGCTTCCTTTCTTTATCTCTTCGTTTTTACAGTTCTCTCCACGACATAAGTAGGGTAAAAAGCTCCTTGTTTTTTACGACATGCTACCTTTCAAGCACTGTTTAAACTTACTGCTGGACTTTGCTGTTCAGCTGTAACATTTCCACTACAGGCATATTAAATATGCAGTAATTGTGAGAGTACATTAATGATACCAGGTTATGCTGACATGGAGTGAAAAAAATGCCAAACATCCTTCTCCTTAGCGATGCTAACATATAGAGACATCACACTAATTTGTTACCGGACTATTGCATAATCATTTCATTCAAACCTTTTTCTACTTTCCCCTCCACTTGGCACACAATCCTTCATCTTATATTTTTCCTTTTCTTTGCACCATAGTTTGTTGTTTCACTCAATCATAGAAATTGAAATGCCTACAATTCACCAAATACTCTTTGAAGCTCTGAAGGTAACAATAGTAGACAAAAAATGCATAACACCTGAAACTTCAATACTTATGCCCAGGAAAATTATTTTTCTTATGCATGAATTTCTAACTATGTCAAGATATGCCCAAAGATTCACACTGATACTCTTTTCTAAGTAGAATCATGACATATTAGCCGCATATCATTTTTTTTTTTAAGGATTAAGACGGTGGTGGCAGCTATACGAAGAGACTAGTGACAGTGGCTGCGTGATTTTCCCCATGATTCGCCTTGCTGGTTAACGTTCTTCGCTGGAATGAGGGCATTTCACTGGGAGACGGTGCTCAGAGATCCTAGGTGTTATGTAGGATAGAGGATACTAAGATTGCATTCTTAAGTTTGAACTCTGGATCAACACTTTCTGGATGCATTTCTCTGGGGAAATAAGGCAATAAGGTTGTGCTTTGTTTTCTTCTTTTTGCAGCATTTTGAAAACTTGAAACGAAAATATATCATAAACTCCATGAAGTCATTCGCTGAATCTGTTTTATTTATCAATGCATGTCGAGGACTCAGCACATTACCAGGTAAAGATGTATTCAATAAATACGTGTTGACTGACAAACTGACTAAATTATAAAAATGCTTACTCCAGAACATAAGAATCAAACAATATAATGCTTGTGAAAGCATTTGCTAAAACGTATATGATTTAACTTTATGTCTTATATAGCATAAGGTGTTACAAATAATAAATTGTTTATGATAGTGTTAAATTCCATAAGAGGTATAATGTGTGAAGATAGGGATTCTCAACAGCTTAATTTTTTGTTTACTTAGTGATTTTTCAGGCCACGTTTTTAATAGCTAGGGTGATGCAAAGTTTAGTTGATAATCTAGCCATGAAGAACCTATAACTAAAGGAATTAGAGAAGGCATTCCTCGTTTTCTCTGTACATTCCCTACTGAATTAGTCAATTCAAAATGGAAAAAGTTTGCCATCCTGATATTTACTATGGGATGTCTATTTCCAAAGGACCTCGGTAAAATATGTTTAGAAGGCTGCATTAGCTCAAATTTTAGCATCTTGACAATTTTACTTTGCCTATACTAGTTCACAATTGTTCAGCAGATGTTGATGAGAGGTCAAAATTGTTAAACTCGGCTAGCTACTTAAAACAAGGACAACTTACCCTTTTAGGTTGCTTTTCATAAAATTTTCTGTAAACTTGGATTCAAATTTCTATTGCATCGGTTATAGGACCTCCTGATGATAATTACTATCCAGCTGCAAATTAAAGGACAGTTTGATCAAAGTAATTATGATTTGGAGCACAGCCCTATGATGAAACAGTTCAAAGGACAATTTCTTACTAAGTATGTGGTAGAGGATTGCAAAGATGATTAAGACATTGTCAGAACTGGTTTTCTAAGCATGAATAAAATCTTTGCAGTTTAATTGTTGATGTTATGTGCTTTAATAAAAGTAGCAGATATACTTTATAAATTGTCTATCAAAACACTGAAACATAATAGAAATAAAATAGAATTTATTTTCTAAATATTTGCAAAAGGCACAGTTAAATAGTATGAATAAAATATTGTTTATGCTAGAAGTTGCACACCTATAAAAAATGTTTTCTCCGAGATTCTATGCCAACTTGATTTTGTGTTCTTAATAGACTTTCATCACATTTCAGTGCCTCTATAGCACTTGTAAAGGTGAGCTATTCCATTATTGAAAGTACTTACATTGATCATAAATCAATTGCATTTCTGCTATCTAACATCTTTGTTTCTTAGTCCTGTGCTCCCCTCTTTCACTGACCAAAATAATTTCATATTATCAGCTTTATGTTCTGCTGAACAGGGAGATGCTTATTTGTGTTTCAGGCAAACTTCTATTGGATTGATATTTAAATGCAGTGCAATGAATGGAAAACTTGTTAGTTGTGGTTATGCCTGTGATCGTGGTTCACCATTGTGTCATAAATCCATAATTCTAATTCCATGCTGCTCAAAGGAGTCAGTTAAAAAATAAATTTGAAAAGCATACTGACCAGATGGTCAGGAAAAAATTAACAGAATATTATCTTAATAAAATGTTGAAGGATTAGTTCTCTCTAATTAAGTTTGTTTGTCTTAGCCTATGTTATTTATATGTTGGTATTTCCTAACATTTCATTCCTTTTTGAGGCATTCAACTTCATTCTCATAACTCTAATCTATAAGAAAAATCAATTAATTTTCATCAAAATATTTAATGTTCTCCCACTGTTGTATATTTAAGAAGATTATAGTATTAGCACAGAGTATCAGTGTAAAGTCAAGTACGTAGCACTTATTGGAAGTATTTTCTAATAGTAATAATACCACTACTAATAATTTATTACTTTTTATCATAAACATTATGAATTAAAACTTTGCACATTTTCTTCTTAGATAATGCCCATATGTAATGAAAGGAAATTAAGTAATGAATGTATATAATGGCTGATCAACAGGGGAAGGCATCCTAATAAAGAAACCTATTAAACTGCAGGAAATTATCTCTCTGGGGAATTTACACCAGCCTTACTGCTTAAGTCATGTAAAACTAGACCAGTTAGAAACTATACCAGAGGGAACAATTCTATTTTAGCAAGAAAAGAAAGTAGGTGATGTAAGGATTGCACTTCGGCCCCTTTGCTATAACAGCTTCAATCTGCATCTCAGAGAGTCTCTTTCTATACCTTGGTAGGTTTTGTACAACAAACACATGGGTCTTTTATCTCTTCTTTGAATGTTTTGACACTGTAAAATTTGACAATGAAAATGTATGTAGCAATGAAATATTCTAAAATGAATTAAGATATGATTTATTTCCTGTAATATATAATATTTAAATGAAGTAAAAAGGGATTTAATTATTAAAAATACTACCTATAGGAATATAGACATGTTATATTATTTTTTTCATTTAACTTAGATAAATAATCAAAAGAAAAATAATTTAAAATCTTATTTACTGCAAAAAGAAGGCTGACATCCTAACAGGGGAGTCATATTTGAATTACTGTAGCTAGTGTTTGCAATAGAATTATTAGAAAAAACAAAAAACAAAATGAAACTATATTATTGTGTGAAAATTAAGGCTTATTAACTAATAAAGCCCTTAACCACCCATGCCACTCATGTCAGAGCTTAATATACTGGGATTTTAAAAAAGAAATTAATCATCTATTTGGTGAATTGACCTATATAGAGCAAGTAATGGGGAAAAAAAAACAAAAAAACACGAAAACACCAGCGTGACTGCCGCCTTGTGGACGCAGTCCTGTGGATAGGACTTTAAAGTACAGAAAGAGCCGGTAACCTCGTCATTATCTTTTGTACCTGGATTATTTTCTCCTCCAATAAACATATTTTGGCATCTACACCATGCCAGCAAATGCACTTGTCCCTGAGGACATGAGGCACAATGATAACCAGAATTAACACGGTTCCTATTTTCAGGGTCTCAGAGTCTCGTGAGAAGGAATGTGAACTAAATATTTGCTACTGACTACACCATTATAGCCCCATACACATAGTCTGAGGGAGAGTAGCACAGTCCCATGATGACATTGAACAAAGTTACTTGAGGTGAACTTGGAATAGATGGTCAGGAGAGGAACAGGTGAGCATGTGTTAAGTAGCTGAAAAGAACAGAGGAGGTAGGAGCAGGTCATGTTCCAGCAGAGGAAGCAGCATTTGCAGAGATCACGTGAGGGGAGAGCGTATCAACTAAATGAAGACCAAATGGCTGGAGCACAGAGAACACGGGCGAGAGGCTGGCGAAGTGGGCTATGCACAGAGCTTCTTGTTGGGGGAGGAGGCTGGTGAGTAAACATTGGCTCTAGAATAAGTGTACAATAATGCAAAGAAATACAGCATTTAATGGCTGAGGAGAAAATATAACGATTAATGTTTGGAGAAAACTAAGAAAGAATGACCACACAAGGATCAGTTGGTGATAGATATCCAAGAAGTTTATTTTTGACATTTTACCACGGTAGCCAAGAAAAGTTGCTAAGCTAATTTCTGACAGTGATAGCTGCCTTGCTAAGGGTTCAGAGTAAACACTACCTCTTTGTTGCCAATGGCAACACACAGACTAAAAAGGCAGTGGGGAGGAGGACGTGGTGAGTTGCTATTCAGTGGGTTTCAGTTACACAAGATAAGTAAGTTCTAGAGATCTGCTGTACAACACTGTACAGCGTTCATAGTGCCTAAATAATACTGTACTGGGCCCTTAAACTAAGTCAGTAGATCTCATATCAAATGTTCTTATCACAATAAAAAAGAGAGAAAAATAAAGAAAGAGAAAACACAACGCAGTAAACAGGTGCACAGGTACTGATGTCTTGGCATTTTGCCAAGAAGCATCCTCAAACAGAGCTGAACACACAGTTTTCCCACAGAGCGATGCTGACTGTTCCCCCTGCCCCAGGCTCTCCCTCTATTTGGGGAAGGGTGAGAACAAGCACACACAAGCAGATTGCTTGAACGTCAACGAGTTTGAACTTAAGTGCCTACTGTCTACCACCATGGTGGGAAATCCAGCTTTCCAGGACCCGGAGACCTGGGGACCTGTTGTTGGAAGTTGCAAGTACTCCTCAGTAAAGAAAGCTGGGATGGTTAATTTGAATTGTCCACTTAAAATGGACCACTGCCCTAAGGGATGCTCAGGTAGTTGGTGAACAGTATTTCTGGGAGTGTCTGTGAGGGTGTTTCCAGAAGAGACAAGCATTTGAATCCATAGTGCAGAAGATCAGTCCTCACCAGTGTGGGTGGGTACCATCCAATCCCTTGAAGGCCCAAATAGAACAAAGGAGGAAATGCAAATTTCTCTCCTCTTGGCATCTTTTTTTCCTGCCTTCAGACTCAGACCCTCTGATTCTTGGACCTTTGGACTCCAGAACTTATACTACCAACTACTCCTCCCTTAGATCTTCTGCTGCAGACTGACTTACACCACTGATTTTCTTGATCCTCTAGCTTGTCTTGTAGAGGGTAGATGGTAGGACTTCTTGGCCTTCATAATCACATGTGCCAATTCCTATAATATATCTCCTCTTATATGTCTCTATGTATTTTATTGGTTCCATTTTTCTGGTGAACCCTGACTAATACATAAGGTCACTAGTCCACTGGCATTTGGGCATAGCTCTTCCCTCTGGGATACGGAGAAATTATGCAAAGTCTCTCAAGATAAATTACCTAAGTTTAAATCACAGCTGAAAATTATTAATAATAGCCTGTTGCAATTTGGAGCATGTTGATAAATGTGACTGCATCTTTATTACTTCATCTGCAAAATGGGAACTGATGATAATATCTATATAGAGTTGTTTGAGGATGAAATGAATTAACAAAGGAGAAACATCAAGGCACTATATATCACAGAACATTATTATTTAAGTGATAGCTATTATCATCCTTGGCATATCACCTTATATACTGGGCAAAAAGATTCTAGGCACCTTATAAATAAGAGAGGCTAAGTTTGTAGGATGCCAAAAGTACAGTGATGAGATTCTCATATTCTTACAGAATCATTTTTTCTTTCATCCATGAATTGAGTGTGTATATTACTGTTGGTGGCTCTGTGTTTAATTTTAATATAGTTTTATTTGGTTATTGTAATACCTTTTACTAATGACTGAATCTAAGATAAGGAAAAATACACCCTTAACTTATTCTTGAAAGTTGTAAATATTTACTTAGTATTAACTTCAGTTGAAAAATGTTGAATGCTAGAACAAATCTTAATGTAAAAATAACATTTAACAGTATAAACTAGGCATTTCAAATTTTTTTTTATTTCAGCATATTATGGGGGTACAAAAATTTAGGTTAAGTATATTGCCCTTGCTCCCCCAACCCCCTGGAATCAGAGCTTCAAGCATGTCATTCAAATTTTAACTTAAAGATTTAGCTATTGTCCTATAATATATTAAATTTAGCTTATGATTTACTGTTTCCAGGAATAAGTAATTAATTATATGATACGACATGACATTTTGAATTGATAATATGCAAAATATAATTATATTTTTATAATCAAAGACTGAAATCATTAATATTAACCAATTTCTATTACATTTGCTACTGTGAACCTCCATCATTATAAGAATATTTAAGATTGTATATGGCATATAATATTGCTGTGTTACTACCCATAATTTTGAAAAATGCATTTCAAATGACAACATTCATATAATAACATACAAATAATAAAAGAATGTTCTGTGCCAATAGCTAAACTCAGAATGCAGATTTGTTTTGAATTATATTTGGAATCTCAAATGTAGCTCACTGTTCAGATTTACTCTAAGACCTGGTTAGAATTTACAGTTAAGAGAGGCACTTAATTTGTTCTATGTTTTGGGAGCAGTTTAGAAGTTAAAATAATTTCAAGCTTAAAACAGATCAAGACCTTTTCAAATGCTGAATTAGAGCTTCGGTTTAGGTCTGATAAACTCTATAATCTGCCATGAGGTAAGAAGTTCAAACCAACTAACAGAAGCCTTTAAAACACACTAGATAGATCCCGAGCGACCACAACATATTGCTAACTCTCAGAACATCTAGATAATTCAAAATCCACCAGAGGCTGGGTGATACTATATTATAAGAATAATGTTACCCACCGTTTCCCTGTAAATACATAAATTGAACTTCCTGGTTTTAGGCCCAAACGCTAGAAGGAAAGAGAAAAGCCAGGGCCTTATTCTTCTTATTAGTCCATGTTAGACACAGAATATAACAAGTCACTTCTACCACTGCTAGCCTTTTGTATATTATCATTTTATTTTATTTAATATTGTTTTTATTGCTTTTTTCTAACCCAGTAAAAATCTACACTCCATTCTTGAAATCCCCATGGTTGTCTAGCATACCAGTAATGCCAGATTATAACTGGAAGGCAATCTCTAAACTGCAGTAGCATTACTTACATTGCACTGGGGTCTGAATTTTTGGTATTGTGCCTCAGTGGTGAGTGTTAGTGATATAGTAGGTAGTAGGATGCACCCTGAAATAGCTGTAAAACATAGGATATTGTGATTATTGTTCCATAGGACTATGAATAAAGAATGATCACTTCTGTAGTTAAGTGATTACAGTTGACCCTTGAATAACACGGGTTTAAACTGTACAGGTCACTTACACATGGATTGTCTTCGCCTCTGCCACCCCGTCTCATTGTGAAGACAACGAGAATGAAGACCTTAATGATCCACTTCCACTTAATGAATAGTAAATCTATTTTCTCTTCCTTATGATTTTCTTAATAGCATTTTCTTTTCTCTAGCTGACTTTATTGTAAGGATATAGTATATAATAAATATAGCAAAATACGTGTGAATCGACTGTTTATATGATTGGTATGGGCTTCCCACTAGCAGTACACTATCGACAGTTAAGTATGAGGAGAGCTAAAAGTTACGCACAGATTTTTGACTGTGTTGATCATCAGTGACTCTAACCCCCACATTGTTCGAGGGTCAATTATACAGCGCTTGGAGGTAAGAGCCCGTGGAAGATAGAACACAGCTTGGATCTAGGACAACAGAAGTTAATGTTAAGTTAATGTTAAGATTTACATAGAAGAGGCATTGTCTCTGCTGGCCCCATTGGTTCAACAATACTTATTAAGTATTGACTATGGACAAGACACTATGTCCTCTAAGAGCTTACAAATGATATAGATAAGTGAAGTATAATATACCATCAAACACAAAATTAAAATGTGAGATCAAAAAGTGATATGGATTGTATACGTAGACTAGATTAACTTGCTAAGGTAGTTCAGTGTAAGGAGGCATTACTTTTAGAAGAGAAAGGAAATGGATTTTGAAGCACATGGAATTTGTAGTGAGTACTCAGGAATATATAGGATTTGACTATAAGGAAAAGGAATAATAGGGATTCCCGAACAAAGATGGGCAAATTCCTGAAAATGGAGAAAGGTAAAATAAGGATGGTGAACATGGAGTAGTTGAATTTGGCATCACTGTAAACACTACAGTGTTGTACTGAAAGAAAGTTTGGGAAGGTTGTTTTCAACATGAAATGTAACAGCTAAGAACAAGCCCATGAATGTAAGACAAATCTTGTTTAATTCCTGGCTCCTGCACACACTATTGCCATAAAATTGTAGTTAAGCTGCTTCTAAGACTTAGATTCCTCATTATAAAACAAGAGTAATAAAAATACCTACTTTGTAATTTTGATATTATGAATAAATGAAAAAATTCATGGCAAATGCCAACCATATAGCAAACATTTAATACATACTATAGATAAATAACGTAATACAGATTGAACATACCCAATCTGAAAATATGACATCCAAAATACTCTAAAATCCAAAACTTTTGAATGCCAACATGACACCACAACTGAAAAATTCTACACATGACACGTTTGCTCTCTGATGGTTCAATGTATACAAACTTTGTTTTATGCACAAGATTATTAAAAATATTGTATAAAATTACATCAGGCTATATGTATAAAGTGTATATGAAACAAAATGCATTTTTTTGTTTAGACTTGGGTCCCATCCCCAAGATATCTCATTATGTATATGCAAATATTTCAAAATCTGAAATAAAACTCAAAATCTGAATCGCTTCTGGTCCTAAGCATTTCAGATAAGAAATACTCAACCTATAATGCAATAAGGAGTTGCTGAATAGATAATGGTCATATCAAAGCTGTGCTTCTGAATGCATAAGCCAACTTTTAAATGAAAGTTGGTGAAAAATACAATACCGCAGGAAGAAACCGGGGATCAAGAGATCACCAATAAGGTTATTGCTTCTTTCCAGGCAAGGGCTTGAGTAAGAATGGTAGCAGGAGAAATAAATTGTACTGAGCAGCTACATTGTGGATAGGACTTAGCAGTTGATGTTGGACTCATGATCACTGGGGGGCCAGAGATGGAGGCATTTTATGTGCAATAATTCCTGAGTCATTTATCATGAAAGAAAACTACTAAAGGGATTCATTCTCTGTTTAGAAATACATTTAGTCACTTTTATTTGAGTACTGTTTTGATTTATGGATTAAATATTTACCTTTTCTTGGAACTACTTAAGTAAATTAGAAGGTCATCAATACATAAAGTCATATAAGATTGAGTGATCAAAATACAATGAGAATGGACATTTAGAAATTTTCCCAAATTTAGCCTGCAGGAAACTCTGAATCATAGTTATCTTCAAGCTAAATGACTCATGTTCATTAGTTAGTTTTTCCACATCATTAAGTTTTTTTGTGAACGGTAATATTTGGAAGACAGTACAGTATCATCAGAAGTGAAATAACTGCAAGGATAATGATGTTTATGCTTCAAGGCTTCTCATTTACATTGACCTCTTCCAAGGTCCTGTTATTAGTTTTGTGTTTGTAATTTTGAATTCTTTTTCTTAAGATTAGTTCCTAATATTGCATAAAGTAGAAATCCACAAGACCTGGATTCATCTCTGGGGATAATCCTTGAGTTCTCAACCTTTATTCATTGTGTAAGCTTCAGGTGGCTCAAAGTCATTTGAAGTTGTAGGCAGCAATTCGTGTCCACGAGCAAGGTCTGTGGAAGAGGTTTATAGATTTTATCAGGTTTTCCAAGAGGTCTGAAATCAACAAGAAATTCAAACACTTCGAGAAAACATCTGAAAATAGTCATGAGGAAGAGTTAGCCATGAGGCAGAATGGGGACAAGAGCATTAGTGCAAGGCACATTTATAATCAAAGCTCCCCAGCTGATTCTTATGGGCATCCAGGTTTGATCTAGCTAGTGTTTATCATTCTTGAACTGTGCTGCAATGGTTAAAAGGAAAGACTTAAGATATTGGAATCATCCAAACTCTTTATTAATATATTGATTTTCCTAAGAAATTAAAGCTCAGAAGGATTAAATATCTTGCCTTAATTTCTTTATTACACAAATGAATATACTAATAAAGATGAGACATGTTATCTAGTGTAGGTAAAAATGATAAATGAGGAGGGATATGAGAGTCAGGGTATTTATGATGATATGAATGAGGGTGAATTTGAGGAATGATTAGAAGCTGTTGCAGATGACAAAATCTAAGGAATAAGCATAGTAATAGATGGCTGAATTTACATGGAAGATTTTTGAAGATGAGGAAGAACAAAACCAATTGGTCAGGGTGTTGGGAAGATTTTCCAAATGGTTATTAAAATTGCTAAGAAATTGTCAAAGAATGAAGAGGAGCCACCTCAGGTTCTGTACAAGGAGAGATAACTTGCATTGATATGTTCCTTACCAAGAATCTTCTTTAGCATTCCTATTTTTAGAAGATGAATAATAACCCATAAATAAAGTTTTGCCTCAGAGTATTAGGATAATAAATATCAAAAATTTAACATGCATCATCATTCAAGGAAAAATAAACCAATGACCTATATTGGCTCATTATTTCACTTTCTCCTTCTCAAATGAGGTTTATGATTAAGAGGTCATCGTAACTTTGCCATTAATTAATGAAGCTAAATTTTCAGGAATATTATTGAATAAATGAGAAAGCATTTGGGGCCTATTGTCAGTTGGTGCAGTTGTCAGATTCTATATAATACTTTTCTGAACACGGCTGAAACTAAAATTCAACATAGTATTTGAATTGTTTCTATCTGCTTTGCTGGTTAAAAAAATAAAATCTTATTCAGTCAGGATTTGTAGGTTGTAGAAAGAAAAATCCTTATTTGTCTTTCCATTTCCTAGGTCTTTTAATAATTTTTTGCTGGTTGGCATTTCATAAAAGAAACTGAAACAATTAAAGTAGAATTCTCTCAGGTTTCCAGTGCTCTTGCTAGCACAGCTGGTTTCTAAGGTCTTTCTGATAGAGCCTGTTCAGAAATGTTCCAGAGCACCCACTGACTACTAACCCCTTGCCCCACCTCCAACCAACTCATTGCTTAAGGCTGCTACCATAGACACACAGCTTCTTGAACTTTCTATTTCTTAAGCTATCCTTTGCTTAATTCAAGAGAGAATTTGGCAATTATTTTTTCCCTCTAGCAATTCTCTTCATATCTCCACAATCAACCCCACTCTGAGCAACTAAATATTTTGAACAATAATAATACCTGTTGGTTTTTATACTGTTTAAATTCTCTGGGAGCCACATATCAAATCTTTTCTGCTGTGCTATTTAGGACATTTTAATTCTTTAACTGTCCAACTCTGCCTAGCATACTTACTCGCTTCAGCCAAGAAACTGCCCCCGTGGGAACACAGTTGTGTATTGAACTCTGTACCATTTGACAGGTAAAAAATGAGATCTTTAAAAGGGAATGACCAATGTTTTTTTGCTGAACATTGTGCAAACAAATAAAGCTTTAAATGCTCTGAGTTGTTTTCCAATTTTTTAGGTGACTGAGAATGCAGAGTTTTCTTCTTGTAAAAATTGTACATTTTTTGAAATCATAGTTAAATGGTTAGAACATTGTGGTCAACTACTCATTTCCAATTATGTATTTGCTTACTCATTTTGCACAATCTCACTTTCATAAAAGGATTCACTGAATTTTATAAAGAATGTTTTCATTTATACATAGTACTTTAGTATTTTTCAAGTATAGCACATAAATAACCTTGACATGTTTGATCTTAAAAAAATTTAAGTAGACTATATTATTATTTCTACTTTGTGCAGGTAAGGAAATTTGAGATTTAGAGATTTTAAATTATGACTAAATTAACATAGCACATATGAGGTTGAAATGTCAAGTTATTCTTGACATTTAGTTATGTGCTTTCTGTACTTTGTTTTACAGACATTCTTTTCTTCATGCATATGATATTTATAAATTCCTGAAATTCATATATATTAATTGGTTGAAAAAAATAAGACTTTAAATGTGCAGACGTTGCTCATTATTTAAATAAACTCGGAAATGAAGTTTGGCAAATACAAAAATTCCTTTTAAAATGTGACTAACCTATTCTTAATAAGTGTGATGCAAATTTAAAAAATCATCATACGTAGCTTACAAATGTAATTTTACCCAGTGTGGTGAATATGTTTTTTTAACTCTTCTCTTCTGTAAACAAAGCTAAAATAATTGTGCACAGATTACACTGCAATTTGCACTTTCTCTGGCATGAAAGAGGATTACTTTTTACCTTTTATCTGCTCCTTGTTTCTAATAGAATAAATTATTTCTAAACCACTCTTTAAAATTCTCTCCATTTCTTTACTCACTGTGCTTCTAGACACTTAAATAACGTCCAGAACTGGCCCTTGTGTATTGTATCTTACTTCAAATATTTATTAAAACTTTCTAAACCATTTATTTTTGAAATGTTAGATATTGTTCTGGGCACTGAGGATGGAGAATTAAATAAAAAGCAGGGAAGAGCTACTTTCTGCAGTATCAAGCCTTTCTGTTGCTGATATTTAATAGGTACATAAATGAAGCAACAGAGTAAGAGAATAGCATGCAACATTCTGAGGGAAGAGTGTTTTGTATAGATGGAAGAGCAAGTAGAAAGGCCCTGAGGTGGAAGCCAGTGTGGGTATTTAAAGCTCAGCCAGGAGGTTATTATGGCTGTGGCAGCTTGATCAAAGATGATTATTAGAAAAAGAAAATTCCAATGGGTATCCAACAATCTGAAATATAAGGCATATTCAAGTTTAATAAGGATTTTGAATTTTATTCTAAATATGATTAGAAACCATTGGGGGAAACAGAGAAGTGAAATAAATTAATTTACAGTTTTAAACAATGTGAATACTATGTGGAGAGCATTCTGCAAATAGAGAGATCAAGAGTAAAAACAAGGGGTCCAGTTCAGAGGCGTGGCAACGTTCCAGAAGAGAATGATAGTGACTTTGACAAGGGTGGGGAAACAGGGGGCAGGTCCATTTTAAGTATAAGTGGTACCAACAGGACTGGGATATTGGACTGAGCAGGGAATGTGGAAATGAGGGGAGTCAAGAATACTCCTTAGGTTTTAGACCTGAGCAATGAGATAAATAGTTTTGCCCTTCATTAGGGTGGAGACTGAGCAAGGAGCTTGTTTCCTTGGGAAGCAGAGGTAGAAATCAAGAGTTGGATTTGGGGCATGTTGTGTTTATCATACACATTAGGCATTCAAGGGGACATGTTAAGGTGGCAGTTGGACTCCCAAATGGGAAACATCAATGGAAAATATCAGCATAAGCTAATAAGTAGTGTTTGAAGTCCTGAGACCAAGAAAGGGAGTATAGTTAGAGAAGAGAACGCATCCAAGAATTGAGCTCTAGAATGCTACAACATTTAGGGGTCAAAAGCAAGTAAGGAGAGAATATCAAGTTAGAAAAGGAACAAAGAGGCAGGCAGGCAGAAAAACATACGGTTTTCTGGAAGCCAAGTAAAGGAATGTGTACAAGAAATAAAAACAAATCAATTATTTGAATGCTGCTGAAATTACGGGAAATCAAAACTGAGAATTAAGAATTAACCACCAGATATGCAAAATTAGGGGAATGGTGATTTAAAGTGGTTTATTTGGCATAGTGTCCAGTTGGCAATTTGTAAGGGATAAAGAATTTAATTGCAATACTAAATTCCTTGAAAAAACAGGTGAAAAATATTCTCCTAAGTGTCCCAGCTTCCTTAGCAGAGATTTTTCACTGATTTTTAGATGAGAAAGGCAGAGTACAGATGTAGAGGTTTTAGATTTAGAGTGGGATCATTAAGGAATTCTTTTCTGATGGCTTCTTATTTCTCAGTCAACTAAGAAAGTTCGTCAGGCTGGAAAGAGGAGAGAGGATAATGTAACAGAGAAGAGAGAAGGTATAAAATGGTATGCACTTAAAATAGAATAGAAATTTCTTGCTAAACTCTTTCTAAACAGATTTTATATTCCTAAAATCGAGTTACTACTTGATGTAATCTTAGCCTATCTCTCAAATTTCATCTGCAACCACTCTCCAATTTCGTCTCTCACTCTGCATTACCAGATCAAATCTAGCAGCCCTAGAAGGAAAGGTCCAACACACACAAGTGAATTATATCCATAAAATTTGTTTTAAACTTCAGAAATTTATTAAAATAATTCACTATATTAATAGGTCAAAATAAAAAATGTGTTACTCTCCTTAGCACTAGCAGAGACAAACAAGCAGCCACATTAACAGAGCATAGACAATCATTATGGTATAAATGAATAACCCTGTAGAATAACTACTATCTAATTTAAACCTATTACCATATGCAGTCTTTACTAATTTTTTTTCGGAATCTAATAGATGAGATAACTGGAGTTTAGGATAGTTAACTTGCTAAACATGACACAAGTATTGATTAGGCAAGTGTGATGGGATTTGAATTTAGGTAGATTGAATCCAATTTGCGTGTACCAAACTTGTCAACACTCAAGGGAGATTAAAGTTAATAACCCTAAATTTGAAAGTCTATGATCTTGTTTAGAAGTAAATGTGAATTTGGATCAAGTTTTCCCAAAGCCGCACTAGCTCATATAGGGGACACTCAGATCATACTTGCGATAATAATTTAAATGTTATTGGCCATTTGCCCCACTGTATTATGCAGTCACAGCTCTTAAAAGGGAGATTTATTCCTAATACATTTTAGAGTCTTCTTGGTACCACCTATAAATCACCTCTTATACTTTTCTTCTGAATCATAGATATACCTTCTGTCTCATATAAGAATAAAAGGAGGGGGGAAAAAGCAGAATAAGTTTTTGAGACAGATGAAAATAGAGTAGATTTTTGTATTAAAATAGAAGCTTAAAAATGAATGTAACAAAATTAAATGCATAAGGAAACTTTGGTACATAGGAAAAAAAAATTCAAATGGCAACACATTTCACCAAAGCTAAATATAGTCTAGAAGTAAAAATTAAGGAATATCTGTCAAACTTTTATATTTTTCTCTCTGACATAATAGTCTGTGAATATTAGAGAGATCATTGAGTTTTAAATGAATCATAAAATATCCCTTAACTTTATACTAATTTAATTCAATTTGTTTAATTCATTTTTTTGACTTGACTTTAGACATGCTACTTTTAGGATACGATTTATAATGATCCTTCTCTCCCTTAATTGATAAAAACCTGTATAAATAAGACATGCTTGGAAAATATTATGGAGCAGTGGTTAAGAGTCTGGGATTGGAGACAGAGCACCTGGGTTTAATTTCTGGCTTTGCCATTTAACGGCTCTCTGACTAACCTTGTGCAAGCCCCTAACTGCTCCATGCTTCATTTTCCTGATCTCAAATTGAGATATTATAATAACATTTTCTATCTTATAGGGTGGCCTGAAGATTAAATATGATAATACATGTAAAACAGTTAAATCAATCCATAGGTCTATAGTAAGGTATGTGTGTTTAATGCCATCTCCCATGGTACATATCTCTTTTATCAATATTCCTAGGAAAAGCAGACACATCAATTGTAATTATTATAACAGATAGAGTGAGTTAATGCATATAGAATCCTAATGCATTCTTTATTCCTTTTATTTTCTCACATCCTATATTCAGTCCATTAACCAGTCCCACTGGTACTACTTATACTTAAAGAATGCCTAAATCTAACTACTTCTCAGTCCTTCCTATGCTACTACTCTAGTCAAAGCCACCATCACTTCTTTGCAGTCTGGTATAACCTCTGTGGAAAGCAATATGGAGATACCTCAAAGAGCTACGAGTAGAACTACCATTTGATCCAGCAATCCCATTATTGGGCATCTACCCAAAAGCACAAAAGACATTCTATAAAAAAGACATCTGCATTCAAATGTTTATAGCAGCACAATTCACAATTGCAAAGATGTGGAAACAACTCAAGTGCCCATCAATACATGAGTGGATTAATAAAATGTGGTATACAAATACCATGGAGTTCTACTCAGCCACAAAAAACAATGGTGATCTAGCACCTGTTGTATTATCCTTGATAGAAGTGGAACCCGTTCTACTAAATGAAGTATCCCAAGAATGGAAAAACAAAACAAGCACCACACGTACTCACCATCAAGTTGGTATTAACTGATTAACACTTTTGTGCACACATAGTAATAACATTCATCAAGTGTGGGGCAGATGGGAAGGGGGAGGAGGGGATGGGTATATTCACACCTAATGGTTGTGGTGTGCACTGCTGTGGAATGGACACGCTTGAAGCTCTGACTCAGGTGGGGCAAAGGCAATATACATAACCTAAATATTTGCACCCCTGTAATGTGCTGAAATAAATAATAATAGATAAATAAAGACACCATCACCTCTCTCTGGGAGCATCATATGATCTGATGTCACAGCCTTTGAAGTGGACCCCTTGTTTGTGTCTTTCTCCTTCCAAACAGGGGCCTCTCATAGAATAGTATTCATAGAATAAATGAACAGAGAACTCCCTGAATATCTTTGTTGTTCTTTTGAAAAAAAAAAATGTATCCATAAAAGTACAACATGTTTTAAGAAGAAAATAATGCCACCTGCAATTCCACCACCCTATTAAATTACCTGCTAGGTTCTAAATTCATACTCCAGGGATTCAAATATGGAGGCTGACCATCCCACACAGAAAGCATTTCCTGCACTAGCGATCTGACCATCCTCTACAATATCATCTTAGCATTAACCTGGCCTAGCTGGTGAAGCCTAGCAGGACACATGGGATTGATTCAAGGACATCTTGCCTGATTAGAGGTTTCAGCTTTTCTTTAATGTGTTTTTCTATAAGGAAATTCACAAATTTATGCACAGGAATTGGCTTGTTTCCTGAATGAGAAGAAAAAGTCCTGGATGTTGAAAGAAGAGTAAAATTATGATTTGCTCTTTGAAGAGATACTTAAATAAAAAATAATCAATACAAATGAGAATTTATTCCAAAAAATAATTTACATCCTTTTATAAAAGGCTTTTTATGTATTATATATTTAAACAAAAAGTTTTATTCTTTTTAGTTGTCTAATTATGAACTTTAGCACAATTTTAAATAAATTTTTTCAAATACATAGAAAGTTGAAAATTTATTTTACATTATTTTGGATTATTGTATAAATGTATAGGAAACTAGCTGAGAAACAAAACAAAACAAACATAGAAAAATAAACAGGCTTTATTTTTTTCTAATACTACTCTGACCTAACCCTATCTTAGACCATTTAAGACAGGGTTAAATGAACTTGAAAAGCAATGTAAATGAACTAAAATGCACAAGATGACTGATAATAAAATTTAACCTCTTTAATGTTTTAATCATAATATTATACATATTTTAAACAACAATTTTTTTCTTAATCACAAAAATTGTGTTTCGATACTGCCCCAATTATAATACTGGGTGTAGAAAAATTCGTGGCTCTACAATTCTGTAGCTATGAAAACCAGAATATTAAATTTCTCTTTCTCCTTTATTTGTCATTCTGTGACATCCACTACAGACGTATCAAACAATCAATGCTGAATAGCTTTTAAAAAGTTATCCCATCATTTTCAAATCATTTGTGTCATAGTACCTTTAAATAGCAATTCCACTTGCAGTTTCTACTGATAGACCTATGGACTGTGCTAACCTAATGACTCCAATTATTGTGGCAGGGAATCAACTTCTTCCAGTCTTATAGGTGCCCCTTAATCGTGTGATAAAATGACAACAAACATATTCATATTAAATTTATATATTTGTAACATTAGCTGCATGAATTTGTGTCTTAGGGCAAGTTAACATCTCTGATTTTCAGTTTTCTTTTTTGCAGTATTGGAGATTATCAGATGTGATATGAATATTATTCTGTGGACTAGGGAGGATATCATGAAGACATTTTACATCTTTCCTAAAAACAGTGAATTCTCAAAAACAAAAAATAGGCTATGTTATTATAGGGCTTCTAAAATGTCACAGTAGATATGACACTATCATTTTTTTTAGCTAGATACAGAAACATCTCATTTTGTTTCTTTTCCTTCCTTCCTTCCTTTCTTTTTTCTTGCTTTCTTGCTTTCCTTCCTTCCTTCCTTTCTTTTTTTTCTCTCTCTCTTTCTTTCCACTCTCTCTCTCTCTCTCTCTTTCTTTCTTTTCTTCTTTCTTTCTGACACAGTCTCTCTCTATCACCCTGGCTAGAGCGCAGTGGCATCATCATAGTTCACTGAAACCTCAAATTCCTGGGCTCAAGTGATCCTCCTGCCTCAGCCTCCTGAATAGCTGGAATTACAGGGATGTGCCACCACGCCTGGCTAGTTTTTTTCTATTTTTGGTAGAGATGGGGATCTTGCTCTTGCTCAGGATGGTCTCAAACTTGTGGCCTCAAGCAACCCTCCTGGCTCGGCTTCCCAGAGGGCTAGGATTATAGGGATGAGCCACCATGCCCTGCCTCTTTTTATTTCTTAAATAACAGATAATTCTAATTTCCAATTATATGAATGCAACATCTAAAATATCAGGTGCTTAGGGCAAAGTTCATATTTTGTTACCTTTTAATTACAATCATCAATTACTGTTAAACTTAAAGTGAGGTCACATGGAGCGGCAATTGCTCACCCTCATAGGACCCCTCCTCCATAGGGAATGCCTTGGGAGATCAGCTGATGATTTCTTCAATGATATGACAGAGTGGTGGAAAAGTAAAGGGTCTTAGAACAAGTAATAATTACTAACAAGTTAGGTAAACTCGATTTAAATTTTCAGTTTTTAACTTAGTATCTCTGTGTGTTGGAAGTCTGTTTAACCTCTGTAAGTATGTATTTTATTTGAAAGGATGCTAGTAATATTAATCTCATAAGGTGATTGCTGTGGCTCAGATAATACACGGAAGGTTGCTCAGAATAATGCCTGACAGATGGAAACAAAGCATATGTGCTTGTTACAGTAACTACTTAGCAGTCTGCAAAAATGGCTAACAATTAGTAGGTATAGAATTAGTGCTAGCTTTCTCCATTCTTTCCCCGTATTTGGCATGTTCTGGTGGTAAGACATCTGTGGCAGTAATTCATATTGTTTTGAATTTGTTTCTTACCAGTCTTTTTAAAAAAAATACTGTTATGAGGTGATGAGGAAAGAAAACTTCTAGGGAATTTCACACTGTGCATTCATATCAGGTTTCCTAGTAATACAAACTGTGTTTTAATTGAAATTATGAAAAAAGACTCTTGGCCTCAATAAATATGAAATTAATTGTGAGAAAATAATGGGATTATTGTTCTATCATAAAAATGTCTACTTCTTTCTTTTATTCATGACCATATAGAGTTTAGAGGAAACTTGGCCATCTTTAGCAGATATTTATTAAGCATTTACTATGTTACCATGTATCAGGATCCTTAGATACATTTGTAAACAAGACCAGCATGCTATTATATACCTCCATGGGCTACAAAATTTCGGCTTGTGATCAAGAGGTTGGAGGATGACTTAATCTTGTCCGGTTTTGCTTATGGCTAGCTTGCCTGGATGTCAGGTTAACATAGCGAAACTACAAAGACAATTGGTAATTTATTTCAATCATAAACCTCAACATGCTTATTAAACAATAACCAGCTGTTTACTAACTGAATTATTTCTTACTTCATTCTTTTCTTGTTGCAAAGTCAATAACATTTGCAAAATAAAAGGTGTGTTTTTTACTACAAGATATAAATTCTGCCAAACCCTATTTATAATAATAAACCAGCAACTCTCCAAATAGTAAATGGATAATTATTTTGCTTAAAAAGTATGTATCTACCAGTTATGTCACTGTTGTACGTAACATCAAAATCTCACTCTTTACATACCCTTGCTCAAGTGGCATGCCCCCTGAGTTTTCGTGAGGAAGCCTTTCTTTTCTGTCCTATGATGTTCTCACAACAGGATCCAAGCTACAAAAGTCCCACCATAAAAGCACTATTTTTGCAGGAGGTGGAAGAGAAAAATAAAAAATATGTCACCATCTTTTAAGTTCTTTCTCCGAGAACGGGTGTGTATTACTTCCGTTTGACATTTACTGGCAAGTCAAGTCACATGACCTCACCTACTTGCAAGGAGGAACAGAGAATTTGTTTTTACTGTGCTCAAAAGAAGAAATAGAATACTGGAAGACAGCCTGAATAAATTCCACTGCTTATTTAATATACACTATCCTCAGATTAAAGCTTCTTTTCCAGAAAGAGGTAAATAGAAAAGGCCAAATATAAATTGCAAATATTACGGCTATAACCTTAACAATAGTCTTTAACATTCTTACTTCATAAGGGGTGTGGCTTGGCTGGCATCTCCCTTCTCTTTCTTTGGGATGCCACGCCATCTCCCTGCTCCCCCACCCCCACATTCTCTCTATCCTTCTAAAGGGTAAAATAAACTTTTCTTACTTTTATATCTTAAAAAAGAGATCTGGCTTGATTGCATCAATTTCCAGTGTTCAAAGCTTTGCAAACATTTCTTATTTACATTTTTGGAAAAATTATTTTGACAGATGCTGTAATGGTCTGGTTAGTTATTTCTCAATTAACAATAGGCATCAAGTTTGAGCTGCTTGGTATCATCTTAATGATTCAGGCCTTCTTAGTTTGGTCCATTTCTAAGTGAGAACCACCTAGGCATCTCCTTGGGGAAATTACTATGACTTTTGTTGGAAAAATGTAAAATCGATATTTTTGTACCAAGACTTAAATCACCCACTGGTAGGTTATGTTGAGCAGTATTAGGAGTCTGGCTAAGACTTATGCAAGCATTATGACAAAAATTTGCAAAAATTTTGACCTCAGGTTTAAGCACGATCTTCTCTGTGGCTATGTGAGAGAACTTCTGTGGATTTTATTAACTGAGTTTCCTACAAATTAAAAAAAAAAAAAACTCTACAGCTAGCATAGCGATATCTAAAAATTTAGTTTCCCCAGTTCATCAGCAATTGACTGTCAACAATTCAAGTGCTCTAAAGAGAGATCAATCATAAATTTTTGTTATCCTGACCTCCTCCAAAGCCTACTAATTATTTGAAAGTGACAGGGATATAATAATTATTTATTTCTCTAAATATAAATATGAATGATGTTAGTAATGAGCCCCTGAAAATTAACCTATAAAACATTCTGATAAATGCCCAGAATTATACTTGCAAGAATAAGGCAGGTAGCATTGGATTTAATGGCACATAAAGGAAATAACACAAACTTCCTTTGACAGGAAAATGTACATTCCCCTAATGGAGTATTGCACAATTCTAAAATGAATAATGCTGTAAGCTTTTTATACAGAAATGGAAGAGTATAACAAATAAACATTAAAGTTAAAAAAAATCACTGCCAACATAATCTCAATTTGAAAAACTGTCCTATGAAGAAGCAAACAGTATTACCATTGTTGCACTCTGCGTTAGTTTACACGTACAGGAAGCGAACAATGGGAAAATATGTGACCAGTTTCTTTGCCCATGTTGTCCTCAGGGCTGGAATTGCAGGAACATTTTCTATTTTACCTACTTCTCATTTGATTTCTTTTAATAGCACATTTTTTTAAATCAGAAATTAAAAGCAACAAAAAAATAAATGAGAAATTAATGTACTCAGATTATATTTTTTAGTGTTTTTACAGAAATACCTGAGTAACTTGTGGTTTAATAATTCTTTTCTTTGAATAATAAAAACAAAACCTTTAATTTGAAGTGTCCTGGAAGAGTTTTGGTGTATGCACAAAATTGTAGTTGATGACAATACTCTTGTCCTTTGTATGATGATACAAATCTTATTAGTTTTTCCTTGAATTTGAAGTCAGATACAGTTTTTTATTTGCTATAATAAATGTTCATTTCTATATTAATAAACAGTATGTATAATGTACTTGCCACAAACTACAAATCTAAATTTAATAATTAGGTGGATAGTAAACTCATTCTTCATGGCAATAATAATAATATTTTTCATTCATACAAATTTTACAATTTTCAAATTGTGTACACAAGTATTACCTTGTCTAAATCTTAATGACAGTCTTGACAAAACAGAGAAATATTAAATAAATCCTCAAGAACTAAGATACTGATAAATCATTCCAAACACCAGAGTAGAGGTTTACAGATTTTCTAGTGACTTTTTTTAATGCTATATCTGAAGCCATACCTGTAATTGATTTCAGATGTGTGATTTTATGCTTTTATGTTACAATTATTCATATTCATATGCTTTGAAAGTATAAATTGCTTTAAAATAATTACTGTTGGAAATTATTAAATACTATTTAATTTTAAAACACATCAGTCTTCCTGTAATGTGGCCAACATAGTTCAACTGTGAGAGAGCTGCTGATAGGTATTGAACAGCTTCATTCTTTCATCAGACACCGTATTAGCTGCACTCCTGAAATACCAGACGATGACTTAAGTGCAAGTCATTTGTAACTGTAAAAGGATATCCTCCACAACCAATTTTTGTAAAGTTGATCTTTCCTTAAGGGGAGTCCATACTCACCCTCCTTAAATTTAGAGACTTATTGCAATCTGAGAAAGTTGTAAATAAACTGATTTGCAGAGTACCTAGATGAAGTGATTCTATTATTCTGCTGAAATACAAGCATTCTTACTGCATATCATGGACAATATTCTATTTAAACATATGTTTACTTTCTGGAATGTATTGATTCAGTCTTGCATCCTTTAAAGGAATAGGTCCTTTATTCCTTTATTATGATCAACACAAAGAGTGCCATCAAGACATAGGTTTCATTCTACACGTAAAACAAATCCATAAAGTGATATATAATAAAACCCACAAATTTAAGTCAGATTGAAAATATAAGTTTTATCAACATGATGTTGCTTTTTCTTGTGAATTCTAATATTATGGTTATGATATGTGCCTTCAGTAATTTACGATGTTCATCAAATGCCTAATTTAGAGTAAAGAAATACTGATGTTTTCATAATAAATGTTTGGGTAATATATAGTGTCGGAAGATTGTCTTTAAACATGAGACTGCCAAAATATTGACCTTTTTGATGTATTGTAAAGCTGTCAAGTAAATGCGAAGTGGGTTCAGGTACAGAATAAATGTTACATTAGTCCACTGCTGATCTGTAGTATGTGGAAAATTAATTTATTTTTGTTTTTTATTTCCTGACCTTTTCTTCCTTCCTCTCTATGTCTCTCTCTTGGTTTACTCAGGGGAAAAAAAGATAGAAAAAAGCTATCAGTATTTTAACAAAATTTTATTGTTGAAAAACTTCTCCTATAAGAAATCATGGAAATACATCATAAATACAGAAAGTTAAAATTTTCAGGACAGAAATGATAAAAAGCTTTGCTCAATTGAATTCATATCACAGGAAAAAAACAGCTTGGAAAAGAAGAATTACGAAATTTCATAAGCTGCAAAGAAATTCTTTTTGTGTTTTTTTTCTCTTTACTTTTTGAGAGTTGTGCTGAACTTGTAAGTTCAAGGGTGTATGCGAATGAAAAGAAAGGTAATGAAAGGAAAATTAATTGAACATTTATAGACTTCAATAAGGAGTTTATTTTCAGAAGGGTCAATTGGCTAAGTTAATTTGCTCAGCCCTAGTAATAATGTGTTAGTGATTTAAGATTCAGTGTCTTTTACTTACTGGAAAATATGTGTCAAGCCTAAATAAAATATATTTCATGTGAATATTCTACTTGGTTTCATTCCTTCCAGATAACACTTCTTATGATCCATTAAAATACTTTTTTGAAGTTTAAAAAAGCACTGTAGAAAGTATAATAAATACATATGTTAGGATTTTATAAAATGCAAAATTAATATAAATCTTATTAGAATTTTAAACAAGTGAAAAGGGTTCTCTGTAGTGTTTAAATATTCTGTTAGTACCTTAGGTACCTTTGCATGAGGACTAAAAATCGAAATGGACTAGAAGAAATTAAAGTGAAACTGCCTGGTCTGTATTCATTGTCTAAACTCTATTGTGCATATTTTGTAAGTTTCCAATCAGTTCTCCTCTAAAGACTGAAAAGTTTTGGTCTCAGAATAAGTGAGAGTTTTTTCTAGACAGATAATGTCTTATAAACTGATTAAATTAGTATATTATTAAGAATCGTTCTGATAAAATTTACTTTAATACCTTCTTAGACTTCAGACACATATTTTGTGATATGAAAGTTCTTCTTTAGGGTCAAGTTATTTTAGGGCAATGTCGAGTAATAATTATTCATTTGTTAATCATTAATTTTGGAAATAAAATATGGTAATAAACTTAGTATTAGTGAATAATACATTTCTTCGGCTATTCATTAGCTTATGGAGAAGAAATTCAATATGTTACTATCACATGGAAATCAATAAAGGCGTTACACTGTGTATCTTAATGAGGACTGTGGCACTTTAGAGAATTTTTTTCTTTTGTATTTTAGGTCATTTATAAATATACTACAACGTATTATCAATATTTGTCAAACAGGGGCATATAGGAAAGGAGAAATCATATGTTTTTGCCCTAGGCTATTATGCAAGTTTTTGGAGTTCATGGCAATTGAATTAGAACATTGACTACTAGGTTAAACTATATGTATATTTTTTTCTATTTGACAGATTGTTACTGATACAGTTTATCTCCTCATTGTCTTTTGTGGAAACTACTATTTCAGGATTTAAAAAAATTTAGTAACATTCTTGTACAAGTATTGTTTTGGATACATATTACTGCTCTTGGGTACATATCTAGGAGTAGAATTTTTGGGTTAGAGTATAGATAATATATTAACCTTTCCAAACTAACTGTTAAATAGTTTTCCAAAGTGGTTTTGTCACTTTAGAAACTTACAAGGAATGTATGAAAGTTCCATTTGCTCTACATCTTGGTTAACATTTGCTGTGGTCAGTCTATTAAATTGTAACCATTCTAGTGGGTGTGGTGTTATCTCATTGTTGCTTTAATTTGCAATTCCTTGAGAGTAATAGTGTTGATAGTGTTGACTCCACACACGTCATTCTTTCTTTCTTTCTTTTTTTTTTTGTAAGGTTTCTGTTCAAGCCTTTTGGATATTTTATTTGACTGGGTAGTTCGTATTTTTGAGTTGTAGGAGTTTCTACATATTATGGATGAATGCCATTTAGCATATTTATATTATGAATCTATGCTTCTAGTCTGTGTCTGGAATTTTCTATTCTTAATAGTGTTTTTTTAAAAGCAGATGTTTAAATTTTGATATCTGCTAACTTATGAATATTAATTATTTTAGGTTTTTGTGTGTTTTTCCCACTAAATCTTTGCACAATTCAATGCTAAAATATATTATGTTTTCTTCAAATAGAAATGATACATAGCAGTATTTTTTACATTTAGAGCCTTTATTCACATTGAATTAATTTTGTATGTGATGTGAGGTCATTTCCCTTTTCTTATATTCATTTAATTTTATCCAATTGTTCCAGAATCACATTTTTAATATAAAATTAATTTTATTTTATTTTTAATGGCCAAAGAAAAATAATTGTGTTTATATTCATGTGGTACAATGCAGTGTTTTGATATATGTTTACATTTTGGAATGATTAAATTAAGTGAATTAACATATCCATCATCTCACATACTTATCAATTTTTTTAGTGAGAACATTTAAAATATAATCTTTAGGTACTTTTAAACTATACAATGGACTAGAACCTGGAGAACATTATGCTAGATGAAATAAGCCAAGTGCAGAAAGACAAATATTGTGTGATCTTACTTACACACAGAATCTAAAAAATTGAACTCACAGAAGCAGAGAGTAGAATGGTTGTTACTGGAGACTGGAGGGAGGTAAAGATTGGAATAGAGGAGATGTTGATCAAAGGGTACAAGGTTTCATCCAGACACGAGGGATAAGCTTTAATGATCTATTGCACAGAAGCCAGCATCATTTTTTGAAAAGACTTTCATTTCCTTGGCACACTGTCAAAACAATTATATATGTGTGTGTGCGCACACACATACTTATGCAAATGCAGCTGTTATGTGTGCATATCTGTTTTTCTAAGCTTTCTATTCTGTTCCACAGATTTATTTGTTTATTTATTCTTATGTGGTCACTTCATTATAGCTTTATAGGAAGGCTAGAAGTAATATAGTTTATGGTTTAAAAGTTTTTTGTAACATTTTAATATAGCTTTAGGTATTCTAGAACTTTGGGGTTTCTGTATGTATTTTAGGTGGAAAATTTTGTTGATTTCTGCAAAAAGGTACTAAGGGTGTTTATTGGTATTGTCTTTATAGATTGATTTGGGAAGAAATGACATGTTCATAATGTTGAGTCTTCTAATTCATGAAAATGGTATGTTAATTTACTAAGATGTACCTTAATTTATCTGAGTCTTGTTTATGCTTTTTAGTGTAAAGGGTTTTCTCCATATCTCTCTAAAAATATAGCTCTCAAAATTTTATAGTATTTTGATACTATCATAGTGTTTCTAAAATGTGTTTTTATAATCTTTTCTAGAATAATTAGTCTTGAGAGGAGTTAATCATTTTTTAATCTTCTCAAATAACTTCTATTATTAATTACATTTCTACTTTTTATTTTATAGTTTAGTGATTTCTATTCTGTACTTATCTCATTCTACTTACATCGTCTTACATTGCTTTATGTTCTAGCTTTCAAAAAGTTGAAATTTAGATGATTGTTTTTAAATTTTTCTTTATATGAAATTTGATGATATATGTTTTCTCTCTGTGCATTGGCTTACGTACATGCTGCAAACTTTGATGTGGTGTATTTTTATTATCATTTTATTTTAATTATATTCTTATTTCCTTAGTGATTCTATCTTTGACACATGAGTTATTTCAAAGTTTATTAAGTAATTTTCATATATTTGGGGATTCTTCTAAATTATTATTGACTTCCACTTTCATTCTATTTGTTATCTTCAAAGGCTATAGCTCACAATATTTCAGTAATTTAAAATATATTAAAACTTATTTAATTGCCCACTATATGGTCTACCTTAGGAAAATTGTTAGGTGCATTTGAAAAAGATGTGTATTGTACAATTGTTAGGTCTGTGTCAATTAAATCAAATTGGTTTATAGTATTTTAAAAATATTCTATATTTATAAAAATATTTTTGAGTGAAAAGATAATTACTGAAAAAGTGGTGTGAAAATCTATAACTATGATTGTGGATTTGTTCATTTCTCTTTTCATGTCTGTGTACATAGTTTCATGTATTTTAAAGTTCTGCTATTGCATACAAACTTAGAATTCTTTATGACTTCCATATCAATTGACTTTACTATCACAATGGAATGTCTCTTTTTTATTTATTGTGATAAATGTTACCTTAAAGTTTACTACATCAGATATTAATGTAGGTGTCCCAGTGTTATTTAATGTGTTTGCTTGACATATCTTTTCCATATTTTGGCTTTTATCTATCTGCATCCTTATATTTAATGGTTATTCCTTATAAGCAGTATATAGATTAGTCTTTTTAAAAATCAAATCTGACAATCAATTTTAAATTGGATATGTAGTCCATTCATATGTAATGTAATTCCTGATATTTTGTGTTAAATCTATCATTTTACTATTTATTTTTTATTGTCCAATCTTGTGTTAGTTCCTTTTTTCCTCGATTCCTGAATTCCTTTCATGAATCAAATGTTTCTTAGTATTTTGTTTGAATGTCATTTGATTTTTGGTGTGCCTCAAAAACACTTTTATTTGTTGCTTAAAATTTTGAAATATGCATATAAAAGTTACCATAATCTTTTAAGAGTTAATATTGTACAATGTCATTTAAAATAAATAAATATTAGAACAGTTGAATAGCATTTAGTCCCACACTTTGTGTTACTGTTATCATATTTTTACTTCTATATGAATACAGTCTCTTACTTTATATAAATACAGATAAAATATTATTGTCTTATATTTAAACAGCCAGTTGTCAACTAAAAGCCTGAGGTGTGCAGCAAGATTTCTCCACTATTGCTGAACCATAGTTCTAACGTCTTGATAACCTCTGCTATGTTCATAGGAAGATTACAGTTCTAGTTCTAACTTCATCTCTAGAATTATAACCTTCCCATGAACATACCAAAGGCCTCCTTGTAAAGTATATTTAAATTTCAAAAATACTGCATAAATTTCAGTAAAACTACATGTGATAGAATTTTGTATTGAAATACTTACTGTGCTCTTACTCTGTGCTCTTCATTAATGGAGATAAAACAAATAAAATGAACGTTTTCCTCAAACTTTGATCTAATTCAATAATTTAAAACATGTATCTTGAATTAATTATATTAAGTATATATATTTATATATCTTCTAGGTGTGTTAATGAAAAAGAAAGCTAATTTTATATTTTTCCATATTATGAAGAGAAAAATAACTCCACTCAGTGTAAATGCTATCTAAATATATGTTCAGAAACAAAACTCATATTTTAATATGTAGTCTTTTATTTTATTAAATAAATTAAATTGTTTCAATGCTATGAAATTTCTCTGAGAAGATTAAAGTGGACAAAATTAGTAAACTGAATATATACAGAAATATTGAATTCAAACAAAATTTTATGATTTGCTTTTATGTTTAGTGTTTTATGTAACTTAATTTGTAATCTAACTTTATCATTAAAAAATTCTGATTTTTAACCTTTTTCCCTTTAAAATGGTATTATCATAAACAAAAACTCTATAATGATTTGAATTTTCCCTTTGAATTATTTTCAGTGAATTATAGAGTTCGTATTAAAATCTTGGTATAAATTTAGAGAGAACTATTTAATGTTAAAAAATGTAAGGGGAAAGGGAAAGAAAGGGAATACAAAAGAGGATATTAATTGGCTCAGTGATGGCAACTAATTTCCTCAGATTATTTTCCATAATTCACAAATTCAATTGAACCTTTATTTTAAACTAAGATAAAATTAATCAATAATTTTAATCAATTTTGGAATTATTTCAATTACTAATTATCACACTGGAATGTTTTGCCTAACTTGTAATTTTTGAAGGGTACTTACATACTTAACAAATGATAATATAAATTCATTCTTTGATTCCGATTTTCAATGTTGTAGCTACAAATTATTACGTAATAACAAAAATCAAAATAGTAACAAAAAACATATTAAGGAGATTTATACAATTCTGATATTATATCTTTCTCTGTTCTGGTTTTTTATTTTTATAAAAAAGGATTTAGTGATTAAAAGTAATTGTAGAATACCTTAAGATATTGTTATTTTTGTCACTGTATGGAGGGGTTCCTAGCTGGGAAAGCTTCCCCAAACCTCGGTGTCATGGGTATTCATTAGGAGTCCATCCAACAGACATGCAGCACCTGCATGACTGAATTTAGCTCCTTAGTTTCTAGCCTCCCAGAGGTCAAACTAATACAGCACAGCCCAGGACGTCAGGCACACAAAGATGGTTGCTCACCACAGTCACACTGTTAGCGTGATCTGTCTGGTCAAGCGGATACAGCGTGGCCCCATGTCTCAGGCATACAAATCCACGCTTATCAGGTGGTATATTCCAGTGACTAAGATGTTCTTTTTCGGCACCTGGTCAAGAGCCAGGCCTTTCTTTGGAATATGCAGTGTTGGAGTAACTCAACCTTCCTGAGTTAACCTTTTACTACAGTCACAAAGTACACATATGATATTTTTAATTATTATTGATAATACTTCAAAATTCACTGCTATATGACTTACTAAGATTTGGGTTCACTAATGTTGATTAATATGTTGGGCTGTTTTTGATGGTAATTATAATTTTTGTAAAAAAAACTGAACTAACAATAAAGTTAGGCAAGAAATACAAATTAAGTAAAGGACTCAATGCAGTGGAATACAACAAAATTCTGACAAAATGATTCTAAAGGTAATTAATGTGATTTCAATCAAAAATTGGTTCATTCATTGTTTCTCAATCTCTTTGCTCTTTGGATAAATTTGGTTTATTGTTCACAATGGGTGACTCAGTGGTAGAGTGTACACCATATCAAATATATTCCATCTCGATTTATTATAAACTTTTTCAAGTTATTTTTTTTCCTTTTGTCACACTCGTGTGTTGTTATGCTGCAGTGACAAACAACCCTGAAATTCTAGTAGCATAAGACATGAATGTTTAAAGTTTGCTTATGCTACATACAAACTGCAGATAATCAAATGGTTTGTGTTCATCTGATTCACTTAAGTATACTGGACAATGGGTTTCCACCTTGACATATGCTGCCATGATAGCAGAGTCAGAAAAGAAAGAAAATATAGTGAACCACATACTGATTCTTAAAGTTTCTACTTGGGATCAATAGTCACATCCCTCAGATTTCATTATCTAAATCAAATTTTGTAACTCTATCGAAAGGATGATGATATATAATCTTCATTTGGTGAAAATTAGTGTTATCTAACAGAATCTGATCCACTAATCACTAAATATGCAACTTTATTCTTCTCCAACATGAAAATAGCACTCAATAGAACAGTTCTTTCTTTGGCTTACCTTTCTCTACAAAATCTTATAATACACAGCTAGAGCACACAACAAACACTTTCAGCATGCTACCTGGAGAGTTGCCTGTCTAAATCTATAGGCTTTTAAGATACATTTTCTAAATTCCAAGTTTCCTTAGGTAACATTTTTGCCAATATTTCTGTCCTTAAACAACATGGGTCAATTTTTTTCCAGCCTCTGAAAGAAGTTTCCTCACCACTCCTCCAGTTTCTGCTCCTGACCAATCTTAAATCTAGGTACTAATTTTTGTATTCTTTATCTATTTCTGCATATCAAACCATCCCAAGACTTACCGACTTAAAGTAATAACTGGACATCTTTCCATAGTAGTCTCAGGACTGCATGGGGGAGAGGACAAAAGCAATTGTCCATGTTAGGGAGTCAAATAACTTTACTTTCACAAAAATCTATTGGTATAACCAAGTCAAACAGCAGCCAAGATTCAAAGGGAAGGAAAATGGACTCTTTGAGAGGGGAAGCTGTGAAGTACTCTTGGCAAGTGAGGAGCAAGATCCTCTAGTTGGATACAAAAGTGATGTTTTAAATATCAAACATTCAAAGTTGTTTTTTCCCCTAGGTTGTTGGATCTTCTGGCATAACTCTCAAATATTAGTTGGCTTCATATTTGATTATTTTCAGACATATCATTTTGCCTCCATACAAACTAAAAATTATTATCAAGAATTCTAATCTGTTTCGAGACATGCTTTCCTCTCTAGGCTCTCAATAAAGATTCTCAACCGTTCTTGGAGAAGATTCACCCTTAGTTTCTTCTTTCTGAATGATTTTGGTTAACTGATAGAATTTTCTGGATGCCACATCAATCAATTCAGTGTTTTAAACAATGAGTATAACAATAATCCTTGAAAAGAAGCTGAGTTTTAATTCTTGTTATTGGAAAATGTTAGTTATAGCTTCTTTATGTTGATGTTGAGACTCAGTTAAATCTTTCAATTACAAAATATCTCTCTTCTGTTTAATTCCTGCTTGCAAATTGACTCCTATTACTTTTCTGTGTTTATAACTTTCTTGCAGTAACTTTTCAAGTGCTATCAATAGTAACTAATGCTATTTACACTCAGTTTTCCCACTTCTTTTCCAAAGGGAGAAATTCATTAGGCAAACTATCTACAAAACAATTTATCATTTGTAATAGTTTTATCATGTTTCACCATGTATTTATATGGATTTACATTGTTCAGCCTCCAAAACAGTTTTCTTGTTCTCTGCTACTTCAACCAGAAGCCAATGGCACATATTTCAGTATTGTTATAGCACATCTCATTCCTGATTCAAATGTCTGTGGCAATCAGCAAAGGCTGGATTATGCTGCAATAAGAAGCACAGTGAAAATCCCAGTGACTTACAAGAGTGATATTTCTCGTTCATGTTATATATCAATCCTGAGTCAACAAGGTGCTCTGCTCTTCAAGGTCACTCTAAGATGCAGACTGATGATATAGACACCTTGACATATGATTCCATGGGCTTAGAAAGGCTTAGAAAAGAGAATGAGAAACCAAATGCTGGCTCTTTAAGTTGCTGCCATAAAATGATGCACATCACTTCTGCTAACAAAAAACAAAAACTCTTATCATTGGTGTAGTGTCACCATTTGTTAATATTTTTACTGTCATAAGGAGGAAAGAAATAAAGATCTTGTACAGGAGTTTGATGTCTAGGCCTTTCAAAGGAAAAGTAAGTTTATAATAAGACTTTCTTTGTTCATAAAACTATCCCTTAAATTATCAAAATCCTTTAGGCTATAAATATAAAGCTTGATTAGGTCATTTTGTAATAATACATCAATTTGATTACAGGTGCTAATGCTAAGTTTCGATATAAATCTGCAATTGGTTTATAGTTATGTTTCCTCATAATTAGTATATTAATTTTGATTAGAGTTTCAGCTTCTGCATGTCTCACTTTTGAGATACTTGACAGCCAACTTGAAGACCATGGTCTTCTCCATGTTACCAGGCTTTCTGGATCACACATCCATTGCTATATTTAATTAGAAAGAGATAAAGAGATAGTGGGACCAGTAGCCAACTTCCCGGTAAGGCCCCAGTCTGGGCTACTATGGGTGAATCCGTGGCTGGTCCACTGAGAAGAGCTATATTTCTCCTGCTTAGACAAGGAGCTCCCAGATCTTACCTTTCTATTTACAGGGCTGTAGTTTGTTAGTAACCCCCTCTGACAAGGAGTCTGCCCTCTTCTTGCCTATGGGATTTGGAGTGAAAAGGAAGAAGAAGTGAAGTCAGCGTGTGCTACCAGTTCACAATTGATCATCTCCTATTCCTAAAAAAGCACTGAAAATCATTTTTTTCTTAATGAAATCTTTTGACAATAAAGCCTAACATAAAGTGACAGGAGGCTATTTATAGTCTTTATTCATCCCACTTAGCATGAATATTCAAGGTTCTTCAATGCAAGGCTATTAATGTGTTCAATTATAAGATAATAAAGAGAACCCACTGGAGGAGTTACATAGTATTTGGTATCTGCATCATTTTGCTTTATTCAAATCTCAAAAGTTCTATAGTCTTAAAAAAAAAATCATTGTTCCAAAAATGTTGAGTATGGTACAAGAAGCCTGTATGTCCATAACTTATATGTCTGTGGCAAATATAAAATAATGAACATTTTCAAAATTTACTCTAAATTAGGATATTAGGTTTTACTTAGACTAATACAACAAGAAACAATTCAATGTTCATCAACTCATATAATAGTAATTCATTACAGACTGATGACTCATACCTACATAAATTTTAACTGGGATGTTGCTTTTCAGTTTTGTCACATATTTTAGTCAATATATTCAGATATTTATTGACTTCCAAATACATTACAATACTGTCATTCTGAGCTATGGTACACAAATATATCTAGTATCTTAAAACATTTTCAAGTTAACAAGAAGTAAACATAAAACAGTTTATTTTTCTACAAGGTATTTCCCTATAAATGCTATGATGAATCTCCATTTCCTAAAAGTATGGGTTCCTTAACAATATCTTAGGTAGCATGCTTAAATTTCCTGTGACTGTCAGGAAATTTATCTGTCCAATTAATACTGTCAAGCTCATATGTAGTTCAGTGTTGTTGCCCACTCTCATGGCCAGGTGACGCAGTGGTACAAGGGGACTTTACCTCCCCCGACCTTTCCCTTCCCTTGAAATGGAGAAAGAAGTTTTTGGCCTTTTTTTTCTTTTTTTACTGTCTCTTTCTCCTTCTTTTCTCTAACTTCTAGCTTTTCTAGGGTATTATGGCCAAGAGGAGAAACAGCGAAAGGGACATGTGTCTTTTTATTGACTTGCCACTGTCGTAGTTCACTCTCTGTGGGTTGTCATTGACTCTCTGGCTGATAGTCCAAGACGGCTACACTTCAGTCCTGCCACACCGAGGAGGGGGCTGGAAAAGACACACTCCCACCTTCTAAGCATACTTCTTAAAGTTTCCTCATGGAACTTCTCTTAATATCTTATTTGCCTTTACTTAGTCATGGTTTTGCCTAGCTACAGAGCAGATTGCAATATGCAATCTTTTAGCTTTGTGGCAATGTGCTCAGCTAGAAATTAGGCTCAATAACTCAAGAGAATTTAGAGAATCAATGTTGGGAAGCAACTAGCAGTCTCTCAAAAACAATAGGTGTAGCGGCCCAATTACAGAACAGGGGATTACAGAACACAGAAAGAAACACACAGACACATAAAGAAACACGCAGACACACAAAGACGGTACAAGACTGCAGTGAAAGCACCAGTCGCTTTATTTTTATACTCCTTTTGTCCAGTAGCTACTTCCTGGTACGTGACTATCTTTAGAGCCCTGAGGTGACATGTTCCATTTCTTATGGAAATTGCTCAAGGAAGGCAGACGTTTGCATCTTAACCTTTGGACCTCATTATAATGAGACACACCTTGGCTTGTGTGCAAGACCTAAGGCCCTTGGCTATTTGCCATAGGGAACAGTTTGTTTATTCAACACACCGTTGACCTCTAGCTCCAAGAAGCATTCAACAGGTCGAGTCAGGACCTATTGACCTCTGGCCCCAAGAAGCACGTCCAGCTTCGCTGACTCTGGGTTCAAGCCAATTCTTGCCCAGGGACGCTCCCTGCCATAGGTGAAAATAGTGGCAAAAACATAAAATTAATGGAGAAGTCATGACTGTTAAAGCAAAATTAAAATGGTGATGAGGCCTGAAAAAGCCCTTATCGCACAAAAACCAAGAGGGACTTAAAAATAGCCTTACCCTTGCTTAAACTGAAAACATAAATGAAACTTGGGTCGTTTCTAGTAAATGCTTATGCCAGACAAAAACAAAACTTAACCTCGGTCAATTGTAAGCAGCCAACTAACATATGGTAGGTGACTAGGGAATTCCTAACAAGGTAAACCAAATATGGCAATTTTGTGACTGTAACCAATTAAATAATTTCTTTATTTTGCTCAAATACTTGCCTTTGATGCTTTGTCATCAGAATATTAAACCTCTGGTGTTTGCAAATTCATGAATTGCTTCTTACTCAAATAAACTCTTTAAATTTTTTTTGTGTCCCAGATTTTTTTTTTACATTACTAAATTATGGTAAATGAGGAAAAGACTTTTATTTAATAAAAACCATTAGATAAATATTTGCATCATCCTAACAGAAATGCAGTATCCAGTATAGGGAGTTGATGGTTCCAGTCTACTCTACATTTATAAGACTATCCCTACAAAACTGTTCTTGATTTTTCACAACACATTCAAAATGGTAGGTTAAAATCCAGAGCTTATTTATAGAATAAATGGAACACCAAATCATGTCTAGAAAGTACATAAAAAGGGCAAGGCTTTTTGAGTCAAGAAAAGAAGTGTGTATGGGGAATTATTGCTATCATCTAACCACAGATAAATTATTGTCTTAGTATGTTCAGGTTGCCATAAAAAAATACCATACACTAGGTAGTTTTCAAACAATAGCAATTTATTTCTCACAGTTCTAGAGGCCGGGAAGTCCAAGATCAAGACGTCAGCAGATTCAGTATTTGGTGTGGGCCCACATTCTGGTTCGTAGATGGGGCCTTCTAGTCGTGTCCTCACATGGTAGGAGGGACAAATGGGCTCCCTTTGTCCTCTTTTGTAAGGGCACTGAGCCTACTCATTAGGGCTCTGCACGCATGACCTAATCATCGCCTAATACTATCACTTTAGTATATGATTTCAGACCATAGCAGGTGTCAGGGTTGATTTTTTTCAGGGTGTTGCCCAGTTCTTTGGCTCCTGACTTGGGAGAATCACAAGCTGGCCGGTGTGGCAGAGTGATGACAGACAGGAGCAATTAACACAAACAGCTTTTATCGCAGGCTTTGTTTTTTTTTTTACCACAGAAATTGAAAGGGAAAGTACATTTCCTAAAGGGAAACAGGTCTATCTCCACGATAGAGAAGATGCCGGGGCCTGACCACACTTCTGCTTTTGTGTCTATACCTCATGATGTGCTAAATGGTGGGTGGAGTAGTCATTATCTTCCTGGGAAAGGGTGGAGAGTTCTTAGAGCCAAGCTCTTAGAGCTCCCCAATTTTATCCTTGTGGGGTAACTTCCAGGGATGGCCATGACATTTGTAAACTGTCATGGCATTGGTGGGTGTGATTTCTACTATGTTAACATATGTTAATGGAGAAAAGCTTCCCTTCGAACACGGGCTCCCAGTTTCTGTGCAGGCTCCTGTCCAGGAAAAGTCCCTACCTGCAAGTTTCTGCTATTGCAGGTTAGGTTCTAAATGCTTGTTGGCCTCCTCATGTTTGCCCCCCTCCTCTTTTACTGTCGTTAATGCTACTTACCTACACCTGTCCCTAACAGCAACTATCACATAGATTTACCATTTTTGTATGACTTTGGAATCTAAAAAAATATATGCATAATAAAAATTTTGATAGAGGCATATTCTGGTCATGAGTAAGGATATTTATGGCATATCTGTTACCTGAATGCAGGAAAGATGCCATAGAGATGATGAGTTGTTCAGTCAATGGGGTTTTTAAGCTGAGGGTGGGTAGTAATCATGTGCCTTGCGTGTGGGCACGGAGCAGTTGGTTAGAGAATTATACAATATCCGATGTTAAAATTATGTGATTCATATTTTTAAAAGACACTTTAGCACTGGGTCAGAGTTTCTGAAATTGCAATACCTAGTGATTACTACCTTGGATTGCATTTGAAGGAGGCTAACAGCTGTTCCTCTGATAAAGGGTTATGTAGCCTAATTACTTCAAAAGATCCTGGTTAGGGTTGTACAAAGTTGATGATATAGTGGTTAGAACTGGTGGACACAGACAGGCAAGGTTTATAAAGTAGGTGATAACAAAGGAGACAGATGTTTGACGAGTCTAATTGAGTGATCTATCTCTCTGAGAAGGAAACTTAATGATTGTATTCTGAATAATCTCCTTTTGGACAAACAGATAAAAAGTTCTTAAAAGAAACACTAACATTATCTACATCTTCATTTCCTAGGCAAGAGTTTCCTGGGCTAAGAAAGTCATGCTAATTTAGAGAGTAAGGTTGTGGCTATAGACAGTTTCAGAGCTCACAGGTCAAACTTGACTTAGAATTCTACCACTTCCTGGCCTTAGAAAATTGTATGTTGACCAGAGGACATAAGCTCATTTAGTACTCCTCTCTCTTCTTTAAATTGTATAACAAAGTTTTGTCTAATATTACAATTTATTTAACATTACAAGAACTACTACATTATTTTTCATACTTTATTTAATTAAAGATGTATTCAATGAAATACATGATGTTCCATAAATAGTACTCGAGCAGTTCAATTAAAGAAAGTGCTGGAATTTAGTTTGCTTATGTGAATTTTGTAAATAATGAGTTGAATAAGAAGCTCCAGAAAATCATTTTAAAAAGCTTAATTTTTAATAATAGTGTTAAATGATAGAAACATTGTGCTCTTTATCCTTGTCATTTATCATGTTCTATAAGGCAGAATAGTTCTGGTTTGTTAAACATTAATTAAAATCACAAATTTACTTCTTGCTAGTATTGATGATGCTTTAGTTGGTGAATTATTCATGATAACTAATAATAGTTTAGTTGCTTGGTTTCTCTCTATTTATTATGCATGTAGTACATCATTTAGAATTTTGATCTTTTGCACATTAAAATCCACATTTACCTTTCAGACCTTTATAATGCTGTATAATCCTTCTTGTCTGAGAGGTCTACTGGATAACTTTATACATAATCACAGAAGTTTGTTTAGCTTGGTGCTTTACATTTCAGAGTTTAAAATAATCTCTGATAACACCAAAAGCTAGCCTATTGACTATTAAATAATATGTCCCTTTTGGTATAATAATTACATAATAAACCTGGTTTCAAGGTACCAGAACCAGCATTATAACCAAGAAGAAAGAGTTGACAGGCATCAAGTTCAAGGAGAGTGTTGAATTTACCAGACAACTATTAAAAATGCAAAAATAAACTATTGAGAACTATTGTAGAATAGAATAAGCAAGTATTAAGAGTGATCCAGAAGAGGGGAGGAGGGGTGGGTCTGGAAGTGGCCTTTAGAGTCGGACCTGAAGTCTTTTAAAGTGGATCTTTCAAGGTGGACAAATGGCTGAGATTGAGCAAAGTTCATGAACAGTACAGTCTAAGATTGATGAATACAGTACAGGAATGGCATGAAGTGAGAAAACTGTTATTTAATAAGTGATGTTTGTTCACATGAGAAGATTCTTGTCGTCAATAAATTGGTCCCTAGGAATTTCCTGAAGCCAGTAGTGAAGTAATTTGTTACTCAAAGGCAAAATTTTAAGACACATTGACATAGACAGTCTCAGTTCCCAAGGCCAATTAAAGCAAGACATAACAAGTATTTACCAACGGTTTGGGCCTCCTGTTTTGCTGAGTTTGTGAAAAATTTACTGCTGTCTTCATGCTTGACTCAAGAACTAATGTAGGATAGCTCCAGCCTCTGGTAGAATTTGGATTAATGCCAGCTATTCTGGCCTCAAAGAACAGGACCATTATTATATTCACTGTTTCATTCCTCCATTTAGGCATTAAAAAATTCTCATAATAGCTCGTGCTGCAGGCATTCTACTTATTTCTGGAAACACAAGTTATGCTGATATAGACATTGTTCTGTTTTCATGAGCTACACCCTATATATCGTTTTCATGCTCTTAGGTTGCATAGGGACCCTGGATACCCAACTTGGAGACTCTTAAATAACACCAACTTATTTAATCTCAAACAAGCTTTGCGTTTGTGCATCAAAGGGAAATTTGGCAAATCTTTAGTGTTTAACTTGCAACACTCTCTAATCTTTTCTTATATTTCTCTTCTCTTGTTTTTTTTTTTTTTTTTTTTTTTTTAATTTCCGACTCCCAAATCTCAGCCTTTTAGGCTGAAGTTTTGATATCTTGACCAACTCTTGCCAATTCTTTTTCTGAATTCTATTCACCATGTATCAAATTACTGGGTGGGTTTCTGTCTAAAGTCAGAGTTTTATCAGAAGCACAGTGCAGATTACCCTGTGGCCCAGACTTTTATTTTGAAGACCATGTCTGAGGTCTCCATTTCATGTTCGACTTAAATGACCTTTATTGATCCAGGCTCTGTGGGGAAATAAACTGCTCTGGCTTATACCCTCCACTCAGTGAGAGTCGGCCTTTCCCCGTCTCTGATGTTCTCCTCCCCCAGGCTCTTTGTGCTAACCCACACCCAATACAGTGTATTTGTTAGGGTTCTCCAGAGAAACAGAACCAATAGGAGATATGTATCTATATCTATCTGATACACACATACAGACATACATAGAAAGAGAGAGAGAGAGAGAGAGAGAGAGAGAGAAAGGGTGAAAGGACTATTATGGGAATTGGCTCACGTGATTATGGAAGCTGAGAAATCCAACAAGATGCCATTTGCAAGATGGCGAAGTGGGGAAGCCAGGGGTCAAGCTCCAGTCCAAGCCTGACAGCCTGAACACCAGGGGAGCCGATAGTGTCACTCTCAGTTGAGACTGAAGGACTCAGAAACTGGGAGCTGCTGATGCAAGTCCCTGAGTCCAAAGGCCAGACAACCCAGAGTTCTGATGTTCAAGGCTGGAAGAAAATGGGTATCACAGCTCCAGACGAGAGAGTGAATTTGTTTTCCCTCTAAATTTAGTTTTTGTTCTAACTGGACCTCAGTTGATTAGATGGTGCCATTTCACACTGGGTGAAGCCAGATTAGATTGTCCTAACTCAGTTTATTGACTCAAATCCCAATTTCTTCTGGAAACACCCTCACCGATATACCCAGAAATAATTCTTTACAATCTCTCTGGTTATTCCTTAACCCAGTCAAGCTGACAACTAAAATTAACCATTGCATCAAGTCTACTCTGACTATGACAAACTATATTTATGAAAAAAAAAAAAAAAAAAAAAAAAACAGTTAAGAAGAGGGTAAGGATGTGACCATAGATCTTAGGAAATAAAATAAATAGTAGGAATGCTGTAGTTTTTCCTAGTCAGACCAACTGAAACAGTTCCCATGCCTAGCAAAATATTAGTTAGCTAATGCATTTGTTTTGATTATCAATGCTTTTAACAATTCTGTCATATTTGGTCCCAAATTATTTGTACTGAATCTTCATAGCTATTTGTTTATATGGAAATTATGGAAAACTAAGTGGACATTTGAGGTTTATTAATACATTGAATACTGTCAATATAAAATTTTTCATCTCCTAAAATTAACTCTGGTTTGATATGTTATCAAAAGATAACTGTAAGTGAAACACTATTTTTCTGAATTTGTTTACCATTAACCCTCCATCCTAAACAAAATCATTACCATATTTGTTCTGAATAAACTGTGCTCATTTACACTTTTGTTCCTGGATAATACTCTTCTGCCCGCTTCGATCACCAGATCAGAAGATCACTTTCCTTCTCTCTGGAGAGCCAAGTCATTCCAAGTCGTTTAATGATTTCCCAGCAAATATCTACTGAGGGCCAGGCCTGAAACACTGTCAGGCCAAGTTGGGGGAGAAAAGATGAAATACTGTATTCGCTATCCCTCTTCTAAATTGGATTTTCCATGTCCATGTAGAAGTAAACCTAAACTATACTCTTCCATTAATATCTTCCTTAAGTACTCTAAATTACATTGATCTGGCCCTTTGTTGGAATCCTATATATTATAATAATATATCAGAGAATTCAGAACTAAAGTATACATTGATTTGTTCTCTCTTTATTTTGCATGCCACAGCCATGTCTCTGTAATTAGGTTTCTTGAAAATAAGGAATAAAACAAAGTTTTCTTTTATATTCCCTACAGCACATATCTCAGTATAAATAGCAGATACTTCATGAATAGTTCTTCAGTGAGTCAGTGATTGATCAAGGGCTTCTTGATGAAAGCAACTGTTTAAGCTGCTTACTTTATTATACAAGCGCATCAGACACGGCCATAAGAAAACAAAGGGCCCAGGTCACCCTTGTGATTGCCTTGCAGTGAGTAAGGTAGTTAGCTTCAGTCCAGCCATCCTCAGCTCTGCTTGGGTATTCATTTCACATATCATATCCACAGGGCATTCAATATTATTTCCCGAGTAGAAAAGTCAATACTTCAGTAATAAAAATTCACCGTGTAATTCAAAAATCTGTTCTCATAATCTTCAGGGACTTGTCCTGCAATTTTTACATGCATAAGACACATTAAAATCATTTACAAGTTACACATAAAAGTGACAAATTGCATCATTGAGCTGGGTAACTTCAGGCTTACAGCCAAAGATAATTAGAAAGTGCAGGGAGCAGTGGGATATCATTAAAAGTACAGAAGAATATTCCATGTTTTTCTCTTTGTAAGGATTTCCAGTATGCAATTAATAAAATGATAAACTATAACTTTATTTAATGAAAAATAATATATTCTTGTGAAATTAAAATCCAATTTACAAGTCTGGGCTCCGTGGCTCACACCTATAATCTCAGCACTTTTGGGAGGTTGAGGTGCAAAGGTCACTTAAGGCCAGGAGTTCAAGATAAGCCTGGGCAACATAGTGAGACCCCTTCCCTACAAAAAATAAAAAATTTAGATGGGCATCGTGGCATGAACCTGTAGTCCCAGCTGCTTGGGAAGTGAGGCTGGAAGATTGCTTGAGCCCAGGAGTTCTATAGATTACAGCTAAGATCGTGCAAATGCACTCCAGCCTGGGTGACAGAGTGAGACTCTGTCTCAAAAAAAAAAATAATAATAATCCACTTTACACATACTTACTCTATAATTTAAACTGCAGCCTACGCAGGGGTATCAATGACTCCCTGGATTATAACAAATTACTGCTGCAGACTCAAAACAATGATTATTGCTTATTCCTCTTTTTTAAAAGACTGTTGGGCTAGAAAAAGGAGAAAATTGTGAAGTGTAAAGAAACAAAACATTCAAGAATTGATAAAATTGGTCACATTTTACTATTTTGAATACAAAGGCATTTATACTTGTTAAACAGAAAATATTGATCATAAAGCCAATTCTAACTCCTAATCCTCCCTGAAGGACTTGCTCACAACCCTCTCCTAAACATACTTTCTTCACCTGCATTGTAGGACAAACACTCTGGATTTCCTTCTGCTTCACTGATTGTTCCATCTTAATCTCTTTGTGTGGTGTCCCTTGCATTAATATCTTAATATGAGAATGCTGAATAGACACTATTCTTTGTTACCTCATCCAGTTTCACGGCTTTAAACACTATCTATGACATTGATGATCTCCAATGATGATCTGTGGCCACATTGTCCCATTTTTACCCAACTTAGCTATTTAAATTAGCATTTCAAAGTTAATATGCCCCAAATTTAACTCCCAAACCACATGCCATTTAATAGCCAATACAGTCTTCCGGTTGGTAGGGCTAAAAATCTTGATGTAATCCTTGACTCTTCTTTCTCTCATACTCCTCGCCCAATTGATTGAATGTAAGTATATCATAATGCATCTGAATATATCATAATATATCCTGAATCGTAATATTTCTCAACAGTACCACTGCACCTGCCCTCATGCAAGCCACCATTTTCTATCGGCCGGGTTAATCTTTACAGTGGCCTCAAAAGTCCAGCACAATATGAACTCATCACCACTCTGGCTTGTTTACTGTTACACAGTACACCCTGGTCCACTCACACTGGACTCTTTGCTCTTCTTCGGAAAGAACAAGTGTGTTCCCAAATAAGGACTTTTGTCATCTATTTATTTTCTGCCGCAAACTACTTTGCCGTCAAAAATACATGTCCATAAATTTAAATCCTTCCACCTGTAGGTCTTTGACCAAATGTTATTTTCCTGGCTAGAAGATCCCTGAAATCCCTATGAAATACTGTGTATCCCAGTCCTGACACTCCCCAGATGACCCCAGGATTATTTAAAATTCCCACCTGCAGGTGCTTATGATATTTATTTGTGCCCCCCTGCTGTGACACGTGATTAAGATTCCTCTTGCCTGGCATTCTTATACCTCTCCCAGGAAATATCTCTTGTTTTGTATACATACTTTATATGCTTTCCTCAAAAGTTCATATGTAGAATTTTATTATTCAATATGAAATATTTTGTACTCTTTTTGTTATTTCATTTTTGAACCATGTGTTCTTCAGACTTGTTTTCTTCAATTTTGAAATATATAGGTATTTTTTGAGATAGCTTATTATTATTGATATCAATTTAATTTTTTTGTTGCTAGGGAATATAATTTGTAAAATTTCAATTGCACTGAAACTTACTTCATGGCCAAGCATATAGCTTTTCTTGGTAAATGTTTTATGAAAACTTGAAAATTATGCTCATTCTGTAGTTGGGTATTCTGTAACTATCAATTTGATCAATATGTTTGATATAGTTGCTTAAATCATTATAACTTATCCAGGCATGGTTGTTCACACCTGTAATCCTAGCACTTTGGAAGGCTGAGGTGGGAGGATCACTTAAAGGCAGGCACTCTAGCCTGGGCAACAGAATCAAACTCTGTCTCAAAAAAAAATTCATTATAGCTTTTGTCTACTTGGTCTACCAATCATCAAACAAGGGGTTTTAAAAATCTTAACATGTTCCTATTTCTACCTTTACCCCTGTCCGGAATTTTTAATCTGAATTTAGAAAATCTATTATTACGGGAATACAGCTTCATGATATTCTTATCTTCCAAAGAACAGGCACTTCTGTCATTGTGAAATATCTTTCTTTATCCTAAACAATACAGCTTGGAAGTCTACTTTAATACTAATATAGCCATGTAAGATTCTTTTTTTATAATGTTTACATATCTCCTATTTCATAAATCATAAATTCACATAATTTATTTTATCTTAATTGGTTTTTTTGTTTGTTTAACCCAGTCTGACAATCTCTGTCTTTTATTTGGAGTATACAATTTCTATTTAACGAATTACTGATATTATGGAATTTAAGTTGATGTTGACATTTATTATCATTTTTTATTTTGTTTCTGTCTTTTTCTTCTTTCTTTCAAGTCCATGAAGATTTTTTCTTTTTTCTTTTTCTTTTTTTTTTGCTTATTTTTATTTCAATTGATTCATTTTTTTACTGTATATTTTGGTGTTATTTTATTAGATGTTGCTTCAGGGATAGTAATATGGCTTCTTAAATAGTTAGTCTTCTTATGATTTATATTCCAGCTCTTAAGTTAAAAAATACTATTTTTAGAATGATACAGTTCCATTTACCACACCCTCTATTCTGAATCATATTGTTTACAAAAAATAAATGCAAAAAATCAATATCATTGCTTTGAAAAGTTTTCTTTTAAAGAAATTAGGAAAAATATAGTATATAACATTATGTGATATTTAACAATATTTTTTCTGGTATTCTTCATCCTGTCTTATAGAATCAAGTTTCCATATGGCATCATCTTTCTTAAAGTTGATCTTTTTAAAAATATTTTTGTATGTAGGTTTTCTGGAATCAAATTTTTTATCCTTTTATCTGAAAATATTTCTATTTCACATATATTTGAAGGATATTTTTGCTGGACATTTAAGTTTGAGTTGACTGGCTTCTTCTCTCTTTGGGCACTTAAGAAATGTCATTCTATTGTTTTCTGGTCTTCATTGTTTTGTTCGAAAAGTCCACTGTCATTCTTATTATTGTACCTTATATAATTTCCCCTTTCTCTTTGGCTTCTTTAAAGATATTTTATTCATTTTTTTTTTCATTTTCTTTTAGTGGTTCTCCTCTGATATACCTACATGTGGTTTTCTTTTCTTTTTTTTTTTAATCCATGCTTGAGATTCACTGTTTTTCCAGTATTTATTGATTATTGTTTTTCACTGAATTTGGGGAAGTAAATTGCTATACACACATAATCACACACATAAATATATGTATACACACATACATTTCCACACATACATACAAACATGTATAATTATATACACCTGTTTCCTTGATGCTTTTTTATTTTATTTAATTTGTGCCTGTTTCTTTTATCAAAATATTCTGGAAAATGAACTTAGGTTAAAATGAAGTAAATTGAAGTCAAATTAAATTACTATATTGTAGAAAGGAGCCCAATTTATATAATCAAACATATCCACTTATCAATCTTTAAATAATTATTACATAGTAATTTATTTAGTATGAATTTCCCATTTATAACTAAGTTTACTCTAGAGATATTTGTTTATATGACTCTAGTAAATGTTTTCAAATAAACAAAGAAGAGTCAGAAAACTCCTACATGATATATGTATATAATTTCTTTAATCTTTAAAATGCCATTATTTTCTCTAATGATTGCAGTTCCATTTTTCTTTGTATGCTAAAAATATAAAGTTTTTATAAACACATGAAAGAACTGCAGAATGCATAAGGTAGTAAATTTTTAAACAAAAAATTGCTTGTTTACAGTTATATATATGATTTTAAAAAAGCTTATTTCTATAAAGTGAGAATATTATCATGTTTAATTATTAATTATAGAAAATAAATACAAATACCATCACTTCTGGATACGTATTTTGCAATATCTCTTCTAAAGTAAAACATGCCTCTAGCCTATATAATGCATACAAAGTCCTGTAGAAAATTTCTAACTGATTCCAAATGAGCAAAAAATACTTAATGTGTTTTTTTCTAAAGGCCCAATGATAACAACTTACGCATTTTAATTCAAAAGTTATTGTGTCATTTTTATTATTTGACATTGCTGAGTTTCATGTGGGTTTTGCCTACAATGGCCCATACAGGCTTAAAGAAAATAAGGAAATCAATATTGTGAATATAGTCAACAAGACATCACACATATCAATAACAACAAATAGCTTATGACTCTTTTGGTTTTAATGTGCAAAATTAGTCTCTGTTAGTTAAAAAAGAAGGGGTGTCAGAAAATGAAACTACATAAAGCTATCTTCCATTTCTTGTGCATATTGGGAATGCAGAAAGAAATTATTTTTTGGTGTTCGTACAATCCCTAGGATCATTTAAAGTCAAGTTTTAGTTTTTAGAAAGGTGTTATCTTCTTTGGTAATAATTTGTTTACTGTGTATTGGAAAAATCAGTAGACTGAAAATCATAACAGTAGATTATAATAATCTTGGCTCATTCCTGATTCACTTTGAGACCCTGGGGGAATCTTTTACATTTGTAGAAACTTTGTTTCTTTATTATAAAAAGAAGTCAAAGTCTTAGTTTATCTCAGTGATTTTCAAATATTTTTCACTGTGGCTAAGAGTAAGAATATATTTTACTTCCCATTTAGAATTCATATATTTATGAATTTATAACATATATATTGTTAAAAAGTTTTACCAAAATATAGTGTTATAGCATAAATTCTCTCTGACCTATTTCTCTCATATATATATATATATATATGTATGTGTATATATGTATATATATGTGTACATATATATATTTAAGTGCTAGTCAGAATCTACAAAAATGCATGAGCTATTAACAGATCAATGCTTATACAGTCATTCACCTCATAAGGACCTTTTGGTTAATGTCAGACAACATATAAAATGTTGGTCGCATATATATATATACACATATACATATAGGAGCTGAAAAATTGCTGTCATCTAGTGTCATCATAGATATGATAACATGGTAGCTCAATGCATTCCTTTTTCCATGTTTAAATATGTTTAGGTACACAGATACCATGTTTTAGAACTTCCTGCAGCATTCAGTACTGTAGCATGCTGTGTAGGTTTGTAGCCTAGGAGCAATTGGCTATATACCTTACATGTTTAGTAGACTATATCATCAGGTTTGTGTAGGTACATTTTATGATGTTTGTGTAATGATGAAATTGCCTCAGGATGAATTCCTTTAAGTGATGCATGATTTTAGTTTGAAATATATTAGACCAGATGATATACATATTTTCAAACAGTACTAATACTTAATAACTCTAAATATACATATTATTTTTATTATATTTCACCTGCATGCATTGATTTAAGCTAAGTTCATAAATGTTCTGCTAATAGAATCCCTTAGCGACCTTACTAATACATTCACAGAAATGGTCTGCCATTAACAAGATACCTTTAGAAATGACTGATTTGTACAGGTGTTATCACAAATAATGTACAATGGAAAGTTATTCCTAGAGAAAACTTATCTCCAATACCCTTTAAACATTTAGTCCTGCTTGGGAAACTTTTTATATATGTAACTTATGCAAACATGAACTTTAGTTTATAGCCTGCCCAAATTAACTGAAATCTTTAGGGAACAATGTAATGAAGTTTTATTCTATTTATAGAGTTTATTGATAATGTTGATTCAGTGTGATTCCATTTTATTAAGAATTTTCCAGGCGGGAGTGCAACAAGATGGCCAAATGGAAACCCCTTCCAGTGATCGTCTCTCCACATGAACATGGAATTCAACAACTATCCAAGCAAGGAATCACCTCCGAAGAACCAAAATCAGGTGAGTGATCATAGTACCAGGTTTTAACGTTACATTAAGGAAAAAAGCACCAAAGAGGGCAAGAAAGGCAATCTTGCATTGCCTGTGCCACCCTTCTCCCATCCTTGGCAGTGCTGCCAGGAGAGAAAAACCTGTGTGCCTGGGGGAGGGAAAGTGAAGTGGTTGTGGGACTCTGCACTGGAGTCGAGGTCACCTCGTCACAGGAGAACGCAGCACAGGGCAGAATTCTGCTAGCACCCATGGCGGGTGCATTTAGACCAGCCCCGCCAGGAGGAAATCCCCCACGCTGGAACCTGGGTTTTTGCTAGCCCCACCACCTGCTGACAAAAAGTGGCCTGGGCCTGAGTAAATCTGCAAGGCAGCCAGGCCACATAGGCTGTGGTCCTTTGGCAATCTGTGTGGCTGTGCTTGCTTAGAGCCAGTAGACATGGGGCGCATGTGACAAAGTGAGGCACCCGTGACTGTGGCCAAGCCAATGGCTATGTCAACTTTGGCAGCGCAGTTCAGGGAGAGTCTTCCTCCACTTGAGGAAAGGAAAGGAAAAAGTTCAGGGGACTTTGTTTTGCACCTTCAACCATGCTACCATGAAAAAAAGTAGCAAGCAGACTCCTGAAGCCCCCGATTCCAAGCCTTAGTTCCTGGGTGGCATTTCTAGACCCAGCCTGGCTTAGAAGGAAACACACTGCCCTGCAGGGAAGGATCTAGTTTGGGCAGGATTCACCGCATGGTAACTAAAGGGCACTTGGGCTTTGGATAAAACAGAAACCAGTGTAGTATAATTTTAATATAGATGTGTTTTATTTCATAACTTAAAAAAAATAATTATATTGCATTTCATCATGTTTGCAATTTGATGATGAATTTAAAGAATTAAATCAAAATAAAATATTTTTAAATACAGGAAATTCTTGTGTTTGAATTATTCTGGCCAAAATTCCTATCACAAGTCTGTGTAGAAGATGTCACAAAGACTAAGTATGTTATTCCAATCACATATTTTGGTGTGCTGTCAGAGAAAAGGAAATTCAAATCTAGCCTGCATTGGCTGTGGATTTGGCTCTAGATGGAGTAGGGTATCTTTTACTACCTGAACTTATAATAGGTATTGATTGAAATAAATATATGTGATTACATGTGAAAGCTTAATTGGAAAAAAAAAGTGAGACTGCTAAAATGCTTGAATGAATATTATAGATTTAAGGGATTCATTTTTTTTGTTTCACTTTTAGCATAAAGAGAATAGGTTTTAGTTAGAGATTTCTATTGGACATCCCAGAAATCAAATAAACAATTGGCTTCATGAACTTGAACTTGACTGAAGAGGTCAGAGCTTGAACTGGGACTAGCTTGAATATAGATGATATTTAAAGTCAATAGGCTGGGGGACAAATGATATACAGGATAATAGAGACCCTTGAGCTATGCCTTAGAAGTGATTTAATAGCTACGAAGAAGAAAAGTAGGTGGAGGAGGATTTGGGATCCTCAGAGAAATTTTTGTTTGTTTGTTTGGTTGTTTTAGTAAATATAAATGGGAAATTCTAAAGTGATTTTAGAGTCAAAATGCAAAGTACAAGTGGTGATTATGAAACCACATAAGATATATATCTGTTCCAGAGGAGTATATAATCTAACAATAGTAAGAAAACACACAAGTAACAATTACCAATTAGTCATAAAGACTAAAGAAACAATCTGAAAAACACAGTTTCCTTATAATTATATTTAATAACACATTTTGTTTATGGTTTTACATTTAGTCTTGATTTTATAGTGTATCAGCCCTGATGACTGACATTTTTTTCAACTACCAATTTCAATATTAAAATTGTTTTCAGAAACTGTTGTTGCCCACTGTGTTACCGCAAGATTGTTTACTATTCATCTCCTAATGTCGACAATCAGATAAAATTTTTATAAGGGTTTCACTTATCAAGAAAAAAAGAATAGCTCCCTGCCCTCAAGTAATTCATCAGCACACATAACAACTATTATTCCTTCAGGCATAAAGCATTCAGGTCCCGTAATGGTAGATGCATGAGTATTCCACACAGAAAATACACTTGTGGGTTGGTGAAGTGGTTGAAGAAGCATAAACCACTTTGGAATCAGCCACACATAGCAAACAGTAATTATTTTCCCCACTCTGGGTAGTTCAAGCCACATAGAACAGTGATTTTTTTTTTTTTAAACAGGAAAATGCAACAATGTTGTTAGATGTATATGCTACTAAAACAAACAAAAAATGCACACACACACACACACACACACACACATCTGTATACAGTAAGTCTTCACCTAACATAGTCAATAGGTTCTTGGAAACTGGAATTTTAAGCAAAATGACATACAGCGGGTCCTCAAATAACATTTCATTCAATGTAGTTTTTTTATGTTGATAAGGGAAAACTTGGAGTTTTGCTTAAAGTCATAGTTTCCAAGAACCTATCGACAAGGCTAAGTGAGGACTTGTTATATATGTATGTATTTGTGTGGATATGTGTGTATGTGTGTGTGTGTTCATGCATGTTCGTATCCCATATTGAAACAGGATTAGTATGGCTTCTTTACAATAAATTAATGGTGTTAATTTTAACTTTGAAATAAGTATCAATACACTTTTAGAGGCTGTGTCTATATTATTATAGCAAGAATGGTGGGTATTAGTAGGTACAGCAGTATAAAAGTAATCTCAACTTAGTAAAATTATCCCAGCACCATAAGCACTAAATATACTTTTAAGATGGCAATTCTGTAGTCGATAATAGGTGTCAACTGGAAGTCCTGAAATAAAGAGGACCAGACTGCAGCATTTCGTACTCAATAAGCTCAAGTTGTTCACAAGGTTGTAGGATTTTGAAGTATTATTTCCTTTTACTAGAATTGTGTACAAACTGATCCAATTGATACTTACTTGAATCTTTTCTTTCCTCCATCTGCTGATAGTGTAATTTTTCTCCAACAAAATGGCAGAGGAGGTACACACCTACTCATTCTTGTGTAAACCACATGTCCAAAGAGCTTTTTGCTCTCACTTCATCCTCGGATATCATGGTGTGATGTCATGGATGAGGGAGGAGTGGTAATAACTTTGGCTTGTATTTCTTTTGACTTTGTTTCCCATCTAATCCTATATTAGATAACAACACATTTTTTTTTTTTTTTTGCTTTCACAAGATCAACGCATTTTCTTTACTCCAAGTTCCATTTTTTTTTTTTAACCTATGATTTTTACCTTTCAATCTCACACCTTGCAGCCTCTTCTCCATAAGTAACCACTGAGAAGCATCTGCATTAGTACAGGGCTAGAAGAGAGACCCAGGATCTGATGGCGTGCCTACCTGTGATGTGACTGTGTTTGGTTTTGTTCACTACGTGGAGCATTACAAGAAGCACATTATTATGACACTGACAAGTCTACTGCAGTGCAATTCTTACAGGAACCACCTGGAGCTAGTGCAGCCCTTACAAGTTAAAGGGCAGAATTCCCATCAAGGCTTCACCTGCCAGCCTCACTTTGAGGGTCCCCAGGCCACCCGCACTTATTACCAATTAGCTGCAAATTCTGTGGTTTCCACCAACACCCTCTGGTGTGGTAATATTAAAAATTCGCTAGGAAGACTCGCAGAGTTCAGGAAAGTGTGCTACAGTTTTATTGCAAAGGATACAGATCCGGACCAGTCAAATGAAGAGACACATAGAGTAGTAAGTCTGGGAGGGTTTTATGTACAGAGATTTTGTGCCCTTTCCTTGTGAAATCAGGTCACATCACTGTTCACCAACCAGGAAGCTCCACTGAGCCTCAACATCCAGAGTTTTCAGTGGCGTTTTATTAGGTAGATTTGCTTGATTGAATCATTAGCCACATGGCTGAACTCAGTCGCCAGCCCCTCTTCTCTTCTTGGAGGTTGGGTTGGCTCAAAGCCCTAATCACGTGGTTGATCCTTCTGATGATCAACGCCCAGAGTGAGGCATCTGATTAGCACAAACTCAGGTGTAATCTAAGAGGATGATGAATAACAAAGACAGTCCTATTACCAGGGAGTAGTCACAAGAATTTAGTTTTCCTTCCAGGAACCAGGGACAAAGAAAAGCCAGTCAAATTGTGTGTGTGTGTGTGTGTGTGTGTGTGTGTGTGTGTGGTAACACATAAAATCTAAGTCAACTTAGATTTCAACTATACAATGCATTATTACTAACTATAGTCACCATGCTGTATATTGTGTCTCCAGAATTATTCATCTTATAACTAAAAGTTTGTACCCTTTGCTCTTTTATTCATTTAATACATTTATTCTTTTATTTGTACCCTTTGTTCTTTGAATAAAGAATAAATTTTTTTTGTTATATAACATAAATTTAACATAAATGAATAGAGGAAGGAAGATTAAAAAAGAGGCTTCAGGAAATATGGAGCTGAATATGAAATACAAATGGATTCTATGTTCTCTAGGAGGATTCATAGTTTAAAGGCCAAAATATTTTCTGTAATTTCTCTGTGCACATTTTACACCCCACCCTACTTAAACAAGATGGATCATTTTCAATTGAAATACAGTTCAGATATTTTCCCTGGAGGATGGAAATACATTTGCCACTGAGGTGAAATGTCATACCCATCAATGTAACAAGAATTTATAAAAAAATGTTTTGATCATAAAAAAATTGACTCATGTTTGAGGCTATGAAACAGACTCTTTATTGATATCATGAAGCTGTAAAACATTTTTCTGTCCCTAAAATAACTTTCGTATCCTATTATCCATAATAAATAATTACAATAAAAATGATAATCTATATATTTGCCTTTGCAAACATATAATAAAATGCTCACCCTTCTCTATATGTGTCTTTATCTTTATGTAAATACAACATATACTAATTATAAGAATATAATTTTGGCTGGGTGCAGTGGCTCACATCTGTAATACTACCACTTTGGAAGCCAAGGTAGGAGAATTGCTTGAGCCCAGGAGTTCGAGACTAGCCTGGGCAACATAGTGAGATCCATCTCTACAAAACATAAAAACTAGCTGGAAGTGGTGGAAATGCCTATAGTCCTAACTACTTGGGAGGCTAAGGCAGGGGGATCACCTGAGCCTAGGAGTTCAAAGCCACAGTAAGCTATGATCATGCCACTGCACTCCAGCCTAGCTGATAAAGCAAGACCCTGCTTCAAATAAATAAATAAATAAATAATTCTTATGACACAATTAATGCATTTTATCTGGCTTATGTTTTAGAACATGCATTTTTCTATATTATTGGCAATTATTTAACAAGGCTATCTATATTGTGCATTTTAATGCTGGATAAAAAGAGGAGGGAAGTTTCAGATACATTACTGAGAAATGAGACCAAAAAAAACAACTGTTATTACTTGTTAACTTTATGGATTTCTTTTTCACACTAACATAAACTTATACTTAATTATTTTGCACGACATTAAATAAATTATAGACATTAACAAATAAAGATTAATAAACAGGATATGTTTTTCTGTTTTCTATGTTTAAAAAGCTGGCCCTCTTAAAGAGACATAAATCCCACCTCAGCAGAAAGAGATATTTTAGAAATTAGTTTTTAAAGTCAGGAGGGCATAGTAATTTTCAAGGGAAAAGTCAGAGTAACAAATGACGACTGCAGCCACTTAAAGTTTACCTGACCCTAAGGTGAAAGATAAACATGGTTTGGAAGATACACATTTTACAAGAAGTAAAAGGTAATGAGATGAAACGTGAACTAGAATTTTAGTTTCACAGAATGTGTTGCTAACATGTATTATACATATGCAATGTGGAGTGTGCTTTTAAAAACATTGAATCTATGGATCCAGAATTTTAGGATGTAGAACGATTACTTGATGTGCTTGTTCAAACTACATTTTATGGGGCCCCTACTCCAGGACACGGTGAGCCCTAAAATCTGCATTTCTTAACAACATCCAAAATGACGATGAAACAGATAGTCTAAGACATGCTTTAATAAATTACAAAAGATTTCTAAATATTCTAAAAAAGAAGTATGGTACAGGTTTTCATTGATCTCAAAAGTAAAGACTCTCTGTGGAAATATAGTTAAGAAACAAATAATCATATAAAATATAAAGAGAAAAGCTTTTTTATCTTCATTAGCTATACTCCCTTTAACTGTAGCTTACTGTTGCCAGGAAACACATACCTAAGCTTGATATATTTTTGAGAAAAATCCGTGGCTTTCCTGAAAGGAAATGTAGAGTAAAAATATTAGTAAATGACCTCATACCTATGGCTCACATATCTAATTGTACTTAGCATTAGATACACTTGATTATTATCAGTTATGAGGATGTGCTTTGACAGGTCGGTACAATCTATCATTTCAAATATATTCAACAATTTTGTGTAATAATAATCTATTTTTTTGTTGTTGATTGTTGTTTGTTTATGGCATCAGCACCTACAGGGAAAGCTTCAGAGCAGGAGGTAGGTCACACCTGATAGCTATTCTCTTAAACAAACAAACAAACAAACAGAAGTTATCCTCTTGAAAGAGAAATAACAACAGCACTGTAAGGGTCTGTAAAATGAATATATTTAGCTTTCAAGCCTAGGATAAACATACATTGTCAAATGCTCTCTTTGGGAAACAGTGAGATAAAATAACATATGAGTGTATACCAATAGATAAAAACAGTGAAATTCTCAAGTGAGATTAAGAAATAGAACAGCTCCAGTTTACCAAATTATACTATATTCTTAGAGACAAGTTTAAGTGACAAGAGATTTACATACCAGTCATTGAATCAAAAATATGCTAAATAAAAGCAAAATGGCTCAAAATGCCTTTTGTGATATTTTGTAACAATGTACATCCTATGTATCCTTTTTGTCTTCTTAGCTACATAATTCACCCACCTATCAATACTTCATAATGAAAGTAGAGATAAATCATGACATATTAATATATGTATATACAATTATAAACAAAATGACTCAAACCAATACTCTCAATAGAATAAATAACTACTGCTATTTTTAAGGCAAAAAGATGTAGTAGAAAAGAAAAATTGGTTGCTATTTCTTTTTTTTTTTTTTTTTTTTTGAGACAGAGTCTCCCTCTGTCACCCTGGCCAGAGTGCCGTGGCGTCAGCCTAGCTCACAGCAACCTCAAACTCCTGGGTTCAAGCAATCCTCCTGCCTCAGCCTCCCGAGTAGCTGGGACTACAGGCATGTGCCACCATGCCTGGATAATTTTTTTTCTATATATATTTTTAGATGTCCATATAACTTCTTTCTATTTTTAGTATAGATGGGGTCTCGCTCTCGCTCAGGTTGGTCTCGAACTCCGAACCTCAAGCAATCCACCCACCTCGGCCTCCCAGAGTGCTAGGATTACAGGCGTGAGCCACCACACCCAGGGGGTTGCTATTTGTTGCTTAGAATTTTGCAAATCAAGTAATCGGTGGTAAAGTTGGCCTTTCTGCTTTCTACGTACACATGTTTTCACATTTAAATTTGATGAATGCTATTGGCTCTTAGGGAAAATGGAAATGAATTTATTATTGTTTTAACACCAGTAATTTTTTATTTAGGCCTTTAATGGAATAGCTTTTTATTTTTTTCAGAGAAAAATAAATGATCATTCCTCCCAATGCAGAGAGACTGTCTACAATATTTCTAATAGTCGGAAATGTCCTTCTGGATAATTCCAAGAGTAAGGAGTCTCTTTGTAAGGAAGCTCATTTCCTTGTTGAATAGATCAAATGGGGAAAAATACATTTGATACTGTCAGCAAATTTCTTCTTCTCATTATTTTCATGTGTTCATTTATGTTGTGAATTCTTAAGTAACAGAGATGTGATGTTTTCTCCACCTTTTACAACGAGCCCTTCAAGGATGTAGAAGTGTTTTTTTTTTTTTTTTTTTTTGAGACAGAGTGTCACTTTGTTGCCCGGGCTAGAGTGAGTGCCGTGGCATCAGCCTAGCTCACAGCAACCTCAGACTCCTGGGCTTAAGCGATGCTACTGCCTCAGCCTCCCTAGTAGCTGGGACTACAGGCATGAGCCACCATGCCCGGCTAATTTTTTTTTTTTTTGTATATATATTTTTTAGTTGGCCAGATAATTTCTTTCTATTTTTAGTAGAGACGGGGTCTCACTCTTGCTCAGGCTGGTCTCGAACTCCTGACCTCGAGCGATCCACCCGCCTCGGCCTCCCAGAGCTAGGATTACAGGCGTGAGCCACCGCGCCCGGCCAAGGATGTAGAAGTGTTTTTCTAGTTGCCTTCCTTTCCCTAGAACAGTCTTCCAGCTAGAAGCACAGTCTCTGCGTCAGACATGTAGGGTTGTAAACTAGGCCCCTTCATTTGATAGCTCATTGACTTTTGACAGGTTACTTTCCAGCTCTGAGTCATAGTTTCTTATCTTTAAAATGAGAATACATTGCAATACTGTATGTCCTAGAAATATTGTTTGTAGTAAATGACATTAAAATAAAACAAAACTGGAACAGTCCTTGGCACAGAATATGAGCTCAATTAATGTTAGCTTCTATGATCATAATTATAATTGAGCTCACATTTCTCTCAATAGCATTTATAAGACATGTGTTAAATACCTTGCTAATACAAAAATACAGTGTATATAACATCTAATTCCATTTTCTACTATCTATCTTAATTCAACCATCAAATACACATAGATTATTCTAGCATTCTATCAAAAAATAAAATGAGGTAAGTTTGTCAATATTTGTCTTCAGCAGTTCACAACAATAACTTTTGTTACAAACTGTGGCTTTTTTTTTACTAAGTACCTCCAAATAATTTGTCCAATAATGCGTTCTCAAATGTTACTGAGACCTAGCATCACACATATAGTTTCCAGAACTTGTCTCATTTACTACTTTATAAAATTTTTAAAAAATATGCATAACCCCCAGCATCTGTCAGTTTTGTATCTCTGAAGTACATAATGATTAATGTTACCCTTAAATTCAGATCAATCAGAATATTTTGCAGTACCAAAGAACAAATGCATGGAAATACTATTAAATTGACTTATTATTATTATATTATAGAAGAAGCATATTATAACTAAACGAAATTCCATGAGACAAGTTCAGTGAAATTCTACTTTTAAAAAATGAAAATTTCAAAATCAAATGTTAGTTAAAACCTATAATTTTTGAATAACCTCAAAATTTATCAACATTCATTTATTCTTCTGACTAATTGCCTTAAAATTTGGTTTCTCTATTCTTTTCTTGATTGTATTATTTTCTTTAGAATTGCCCATAAATGAAGATTACCTCCCTCCATTCCATTAACATTTTCTACTGAAGGGCTGATTGCAATATTATGCAAAGCAGAATTCAACAAAAATAGTTGAAATACAGAGAGGGCACTAAAACATGTACCCCAAATCACTCCAGATGTGTGAAGCTTCTTTTGAAATGCCAAGTGCATAGTTTTGAATGCCCTATTAATATATATTTAGTGGGTTGATGAGCTATATTATAATATAAATTGTGAATTGTTTGATGTGTTCTTCAGCTTCAGTTCTAATTATAATGTAGTCAGCTCTTGATTATCCATTGTAATGGAGGCATAAATAGTAAAAATAAACAAAATCCACAGATTTTTCCATACTTTTATAAATCAATAGTTTTATTTTTTTTCACATGCAACCTTCTTTTGCCCTTCACATTCTCTTGCATTCTATCCATCCTTAGTAAATAAGTAAGGAAATGTACTAACATATGACAGGATATAAGTTAGCATATGTTTTATGTTTACAAACAATATCTGAATTTTCAAGGTATTATCTGAAATTTCTATGTTCCTGCAAAGATATAGAGATGTAAAGTATCAAGTGAAAATTTCCGATTATAATTCAACTGTACATTTGTGAGATATAATAATATGGATTTATTAGCATTCAGAAGAATCGTCATGCCTATTCAAAATACATACATTATATGTGTATATATAGAAATTTGTCCCTTTTACATGGCATCAGAAATTTGAATATGTCTGGATCTATGCTCTCAAATATTTCTTTTTCCTGTTGCTTGGGTCAGTTGACTGCCTGGACTAAAACACCCAAACTCGAATTCTAGGATAAACCCTGAAGTAAGGCTAATGGGTTTAAAAGAAAATAAGATAAATCTAAAGAGGTCTGTATTCTTTTTTCCTCTGGAACTAGGCAGCTACTAGGGCTGAGAAATGTCCTCAGGCTAAGATTTTAATACAATTTTTTTCAAGGGTTAATCCCAGAGTTTTGGCAGGTTTTTTAGCAGCTGAGAGGTCAGGCAGGCAGTGAGAGGTCAGCATTTATTATGATATTATGCTGCCATCTATTTATACAGGCTTTGGAGAGCTGACTTATATTATTTCAGGAATTTTGCCAGTATGTTATTTAACATTAGTAACTTAAAATAGACAGTAGTAGAAGTATCTACACCATCAACATTTGCAAAGGCTACAAATCTGAGCTTCCCTCCCTGCCCCTGCCCCTGCCCATCCCAGAGCATCCGCTATCAGCCTATCAGCACACGCACCTGTCAGCGTTAGGCCAGTTTATCATTCCTGTATCGTCACTGGGGAAAACTTTCAAAGGGTTAACTGTGAGGATGAAAAGAAGGAAAATAATTAATATTATTCTCCACAATAATGTGAAGACTCACGTCCTTTGCAAAGGAGACAGCCTTGTAAATTCCAAATTATGCTTAAGGCATTTTGTAAACATCATGCTTCCTGACCCTGTGCCACAGTTGAAATAACTAGACCCATTCTTTGTTTCTCAGATCCCGCACTTATGTGTGAAAAAATGCATCTTTATCTTAGTCTCCTTTTCTCGAGACTGTCTCCTCAGTTTCATGCAGTCAAGGTTTGTGTCTGTCATACACATAAAGCTCATTATGAAATCCTCAACATCTCACCCAGTTACTGGCATGGAGCAGACATTCAAAGGTATTCCGTGAATGAATGGATAGTTTACTCAGCACTAGGTACTATGGGTTCTAGTCTAGACCTTGCTTGCCTTCTGGCCTCCTGGCAACTAATTCCCAATAAATGGAGTGGCCCACAATTTATTAATAAATGTATCTGTTTAAGATCATCTGCCAAATACTTGAAATTATTCCTCTGTGGTGCTGTGTGGACAAAGTTCTGACTGCTCACTTTGTTTAGTATGTTATCACTTACCTTCCTTCTGGCCTCTGCTACCTCCTTGTGACTTTACATGCACCTCAGGGGTCTGTTCTATTGCTCTCATCAGACACATCACAGTCTGGTCGATTGTTCAGCATCCCTCCCAAAAAGTGAAAAATTGAAAAGGAAACTAAAAATACAAGATAAAACAAAACAACTCCCCGAATAACCACAACAATGCTTTCTAGTTTGTTCGAATAATAAGTACAAGAAAATCACAGTGTTGCAATGTACTTATTAAAAAGAAAATGCAGGCTTTCTTCTAAGGATACCATGCCTTTATTTTTTCATTGAGAAAGAAGTTTAGCAGCCAAGCAAAGGAGCTCAGGAAGTTTTCCAAAAATATGACTCCTTGGTATAAAGAATATTTTGAATTAAAGGCCATTAGAGATCAAAAAGCATGGGAGGGGCTTTCCCTCTATCTGCATAAGCCGGACTGACCCATCCATCAAAAGATCAAAAGGAGCAATTGACTTCCCTGTGTCTTCCTGTTATCTCAATATATTACAGGAAGGAGGATCAAGAATGCAGCCAGACCTGGCCCAAATCATTTAAATATAATACTTGTCTGTCAAGTTAGTTTAATTTGCTCAGGTTAATTTAATTTGCAAAGAGAATCATTTCCAAGTCAATGTGTTTCTCCCATCCATTTATCCTCCTTGGCACCATTTGTGCCCCCTAAACAGAATCACCTGTACTCAACTCCCCCTCCTCTCCAAAAGGACAGGTATAAAAATATCTGAACTTCGTTGGGATGTTGAGTAATTACTCTGTGATTCTTTCCATGTGCATGGTGGATAAACCTTTCCCTTGTGAATCTGCCTTAATTGTGAGTAGATCTTTCAGCAAACTTTCGAGGGAAAGGGCAAGTTTCCCTCACTCCTTCACAAGACTCGCCCTTTGCCACAGCTCTGTGGCTCTTCTTTGCTTCTCTGCAGAACGACAGAGCAGGCATACATGAAGGAGGGCAAGCCACCTCCTTTGGTATTGCTACAGAGTCACCAATTTTTCCTCATCGTGTTGTTTCCAGTTACATCTGTGGTCCCCAAGCCCTGGGGCTGAGCTCCGTATCCGTGTCCCCTTCATCCATGGAAAAATTGTCTTCCATGAAACCAGTCCCTGGTACCAAAAAGGTTGAGGACTGCTTATATGTGACAAATAACTCTTCATTCTGTCCATCTGACTGATTCTGGAGAACTGAGAAGTTTCTCATGAATTATGTTACATTGAAGTAAGCATGTGGGAGACAGCATAAAGATTTCAGTTTCAGTGTAAGGGAAGCAAGTAATGAAGACGTGATCATAAGTAGGTAAGGACTCAGCAAGAGGTAAAGAATAATATCATAGGCATCCATAAGATAGAAAATATGATGCTATTAGGTTTGATCCCAAAGATGTAAAAAAAGGTAAAATAATATTTCCACACCCATTTCAAAAGGGCCATTTCAACCTGCCACAGAACTACAAAAGGGGCAACTATTTGAGAAAAACTGACAAATAAATAAATATATGCTGCCAGTCTTGCCAGGAAGTTTCCAGGAGCAAACGCTGACTCTGTACCATGTCGTAACACAGAACATCGGGGTGCTCTGATCTCATGTTCAAAAGTGTCTCTGGGCAGAAAGGAAAAAAAAAATCTGTAGAGATTTGGGCAAACCAATCACAGCTGTGTCAACCCGTGGCAGGCTGATTCATACATGTGTCATCAGTAGTAATGAACCATGAGAAAATGTTACCCACATAAACTGTTCGTTTTTAAAATCTAGGTGTTTCCTTCCAATTTTGTTTTCAATTTCTTGATTGAAAAAATAAGTAAATTTTGAAAAATCTTGAATTTTCAAAGATTTCCAAAGAGATGCATAGTTTAAAAGATTAGGATTTTCAAATAAGCGTATCTGAATCACAACATCAGTAAGTCCTCTGGCTTAATGGGCCTGTGTATCATGCAGGAGTGACATCTCCTGGAGACCCTAAGTATTTGGCATATGTAAAATTTTCTCCAGAAATGTAAAGTTTAGTGTCGCTCTTTTTATGCCAATATGAGATGATTTCCTTTTTTTTTTTCTACAGTAGAAACCTGAAATATTTGGTATTGAGGCAAACCCACTGAATAGCCCAGGGTAAGACATATCTTTAGGGGCCAATGTGAGCATTCTCAATGGAGGAAATATTGCTCCAGAGGAACATCCTGGTTCTGGGAGGAAAATAACGTCTTAGATATCACAATGGTCAACTGTAGATGAACAGATATATGGAATATCTACAATATTAAAAGTTCATGGAAGTTGAGAGGGTGGGCAGGAAAAATGTTTAACAGTGCTCCTTATTGGGTAATAATATGAAAAATAAGGTTGATTAACTCTGGGTTAATGCATCCCTAGCTCCATTTGGAAGTTCTTGGTCCATGGGACTAAGACCAGTTATCAGAAGCAGCGTGAGGAACAAGAACGCAGTTGCACAGCTGGGAGAGCAGGTAAACACATAGCAGGCATTTACCACTTAGAGTTAATGGTATAGGAGACATTTAGAAAGTAAAATGCACAGATCAAGGATCTTATAAAACAAGAGAGTACAGTTGTCAACTAAAATAGAGGGCACTTAGTTAAATTTGAATTTCAGATAAACAATAAATAATTTGGGGCATACTTATACTAAAACATTATTCATTATCTTAAATTCAAATTTTGTTGTCCACTCTGTATTTTTATGTGAAAATTCTGACAACTCTTTTCCTGCCAAAGTGCCAGTTATCTATAGGAAAAGATGAGAATAAATCAATGATCCTAAAACCTCCAGTTTTCTGAGTTCACAGTTCCCAAAAGGCTCTTTGTTTTAAATATTAATTTATCAGTTAAATTAGGTTTCTAATCTACTTCGTTTCCCCCCACAATCTCCTCTGTCCCATCACCATTACTGTTGCCTTATATCAATATGTCTCTGTTGTCATAGAAACCATTTAGAAATAAAAATAAATATGTGCAAACAAAAATATATACATAAACATATTTAAATATTTATAATCACATCACAAGAGACTCTTAATTATCCTTTTTGTTAAGTAGAGAGACATTCCTTGTCACAAAACATGGTTACAAATTTGTATTTGATAGATAGGTAGACAGGCAAATAAATAAGAGAAAGAAATAGCTGGATTTTGCCTCTGATCCACTGATAAATACATAATATACTGTCAATAAGCTGACAGTTCTCCTTGGCTTTAATATATCCATGAGTTATGAATTTCTTATCAATGGAAGATCATGTATTTTCATAGGCCTGAGTTGTTCTCAGACTTTGAGAACTGCTATCTTGCCTTTTTCTTTTCTTTTCTCCTGATATATATCTCCACATTATTAATTATCCCTAATATTGAGTTATAATCAGTGCATACAACCTATAGTCTAAGGACCTGGATGACTGTTAGGAATAATAGTATTTCCTGAAAACATGCAATTTAATGTGAAAATGAAATCACTGAATGGGAATACAGTCTGAATCAGACCTATAGTTCTAAGTAGATGTACTCATAAATCAGGAGAAAATTAGTGCAGCTGATAATGTGAGCAATGTGTAGAGTGTAGTCACAAAATCCAATTAAACAACTTTCTATACTTTAGAAACCATATAAATACATTGTAAGTAGGACCTATTAAGTGACAAAGATTCTTTGCTCGACCAAACTTTAGTCAAGCTTCTTCTGAACCTTCCCCTAGGCCCTTTTGCCCACTTCCTTGCAAAATTTAGTTTTAGCAAATAACACTGCCAAGGCTGTTCAGTAGAAATCCCCCACCCTTGAGACCTGATCACCCTCAATATGTGATCAGAATTCTTCACTCCCCAGCCTTGGCACTGGATCACGCTGACATGTCTTCAGCAGGAATCCTGTTAGGTTGGTTCAGCCAGAATTCTTCCCAGACTTGATGTCTCCTCTTAGCAATTTTCCATCCACTGACCCCTGCTCCTTGGCTATCAATCTCCAGTTTCCTTGGTCTGAATGGAGCCCAGTTCTATACTGGGGTCTCTCTTCCCCTATTACAATAGTCCTAAATAAAATTTGTCTTCACTACTTCAACGTCTTTCCAGCTCTGGCTTTCTTTGGCATAAGTCTTTGCACATACATTAAATAAGTGGAGGGAACGTCTACATTATGGCACCTTTTAAAAATCTTTTTTTTAATTATTTGTAAATTTTTTTATTTCAGCATATTACAAGGGTACAAATGTTTAATTCACATATATTGCCTTTGCTCCAGCCCAGTTGAGTCAGAGCTTCAAGTATGTCCATCCCCCAGAGGGTGCGCACCGCACCCATTAGGTGTGAATATACCCATCCCCTCCCCCTCAACTGCCCAATACCCGATGAATGTTACTGTTATATGTGCACTTAAATGTTGGTTAGTTAAGTCAGTTAATAACAATTTGATGGTGAGTACATAGGTTGCTTGTTTTTCCATTCTTGGGATACTTCACTTAATAGAATGGGCTACAGCTCTATCCAGGATAATACAAGAGGTGCTAGATCACCATTGTTTTTGTGGCTGAGTAGAACTAACTCCATGGTATACATATACCACATTTTATTAATCCACTCATGTATTGATGGGCACTTGGGTTGTTTCCACATCTTTGCAATTGTGAATTGTGCTGCTATAAACATTTGAGTGCAGATGTCTTTTTTATAGAATGTCTTTTGTTCTTTTGGGTAGATGCCCAATAATGGGATTGCTGGATCAAATTGTAGTTCTACTTATAGTTCTTTTAGGTATCTCCATATTGCTTTCCACAGAGGTTGTACTAGTTTTCAGTTCCACCAGCAATGTATGAGTGTTCCTATCTCTCCGCATCCATGCCAACATTTATTGTTTTGGGACTTTTTGATAAAGGCCATTCTTACTGGAGATAAGTGATATCTCATAGTGGTTTTGATTTGTATTTCCTGATGATTAGAGATGCTGAGCATGTTTTCATATGTTTGTTGGCCGTTAGTCTATCTTCTTTTGAAAAGTTTCCTTGACAAAGCAGACAAAAACATACGCTGGGGAAAAGAATCCTTATTCAATAAGTGGTGCTGGGAAAATTGGATAGCTACATGTAGAAGACTGAAACAGAATCCACACCTTTCACCTCTTACAAAAATCAACTCATGGTGGATAACAGATTTAAGCCTAAGGCAGGAAACTATAAGAATTCTAGAAGAAATGTCAGAAAAACTCTTACAGACATTGGCCTAGGCAAAAAATTTATGAAGAAGACCCCAAAGCAACAACAACAATTACAGCAACAACAAAAATAAATAAATGGGACCTGATCAAATTAAAAAGCTTCTACACAGACAAGGAAACTATCACAAGAGCAAACAGATAACCTACAGAATGGGAGAAAATATTTGCGTGTTACACATCCGATAAAAGGGCTGATAACTAGAATCTATACAGAACTCAGGAAAATGAGCAAGAAAAAAAAATCAAACAACCCTATTAAAAAGTGGGCAAAAGACATAAAAATCTTATATAAAGTATAAGGGGGCTAGAATCAGCAAATAAAGGCAAATCATTTATCAGTGTACATCTAAAACTTCTCTCTTAGCTCTGAGCATTCAGGCCATAGTGAGGGAGTTGCCAACGCAAGGGCATTTCAGGGCTGCAGTAAACCAGCTTCCAAGGGCACAACTGCATTTCATATTTCTCAGAAACTTGAAAATGAAGCAATTAAAAATTGCAAAACAAAAATGACATGCGCTATCAAGACCACATAATGTAAAGTTATGTTTATATTCACAACATACCTTAAATATTCTAATGTATAGGTAAATAACTATATTTATATATTTGCTAAGTTTTCACTGAAAATTGAGATACCCAATTAAATTTGAAAAACAATTATAAGTTGAAATAAAAAGAATTAGAATATAAATAGTATCTCTTTGAGTCTCTAAGCTAACTTACACAGATTCTAGGGAAGTACTAATATAAAATATTCCAGTCTGATCTGAGAAAACTATATAATATGTTGAAGAAGCTAAATTTTCTTTTTGTCTAATGTGAATGGGCTGAATAAAAGGTATTTTTTAAAATAGCAATAACTAAGCTGAAGCTGCCTTTTGAAAAGTCATTACCTCCATCTTGTAATGATCAGTTTGATTTGCTAACACCTTTTATTCCCCTCACTCCATCTGCACCAATCTTTAATTGAGTACATATAACTAATATTAATTATGTATATTAAATCCTCTTGGGATATATATTAAATTCCTTCTCCTCAAAAATTTATGAGCTCATTCTGTGTAATAATACATGTATTTCTTTTAACAAAATGACTCCAATATATTTATTTTCTGCACCTGAATTTTCTAAACTTCTGGTGCTGTATAGTTAACAACAAAGGAACATTACCATTCTGATGGCTGCTTAGTGCGTGAAAAATGTCATTTCCGAACATAGGAATTCAGCCAGACAGGAAGAGGATTACTAGTTTTTGTAGTCATACACTTTAGTAAATTCAAGACTTCAGGCATGAGGCATCACAAAGCTTAGTGAGAGACTGGAAAATAAAAGATTAGAAATCCAACAAAGGATTTTTGTATTTCAATGTCAGGATCAAGGTAAGAAATGTAAGAAGCAGAAATAGGGAAACTTAAAATCATTAAGCTTATAATGGAGCTAACTACCTTTCTGGCAAGTGCCTAGAGTAACCTGAAAATTTGAACTGTTTTGAATCTGTAGATGTAATTTTTAAGAAATCTATTTGAAGAGAGAGAACTATAAAGTGAAAAGAAAGGCTGACATTCTTCTCCCCACATTCTATGGAGCATAAACATCTCCTGGTTCAACCCTCCCTCCCAAACCATATTTCATACTTCAATATTTTATTTATGTTCTTATGTCTTCCTGGATTATTTTGACATACTACTTTCCTTTGTTAACTCTGATTTTCCATTCAGGACTAAGCTCAAAAATTATTCCCTTCAGGAAGCTTTCATAAACTATTCTAGACTCTGCCACATTCTTCCAGTTATACTTTCTTCTACCTCAAATGTATTGTTTTGGGTGTTCTTTCTTTATTATGATTGGTCTAAACAAGTAAACCTCTAAGTTCATGAAAGACCATATTTATTTGTTTTGGCTTTAGCAACAACAAAAATTTAGGTTGAGAGTTTTAAGTGTGCCCATCACCCAGATAGTGTACATTGTATGCATTAGGTATGATTTCACCTATTTCAGCCAACTCCTATTCCACCCACCTGCATGATTTCCACTGAGTTTTACTTCCATGTGTGCACATGAGTGCTGATCCGTTAGTTGCAATTTAACAGTGAGTACATGGGTAGTTTGTTTCTCCTTTCTTGTGATACTAAGGTGAATGGTTTCCAGTTCCATCCAGATTATCACAAAAGGTATTAATTCATTTTTTATAGCTGAGTTGTACTTTACATATACCACATTTTATTAATCCACTCATGAATTGCTGGACGCTTGGGTTGATTCCACATCTTTAGAATTATGAATTGTGCTGCAGTAAACGTTCAAGTGCAAGCATCTTTTTGATAAAATGACTTTTTTTTTCCCCTTTGGGTAAATTAAATACACAGTAGGGGGATTGTTGGATCAAATGGTAGGTCTGCCTTTAGTTGTTTGAGGAATCTCCATGTTATTTTTCAGAGGTTGCATTAGTCTGCAGTCCCACCAACAGTGTATAAGTGTTCCTTTCTCTCTGCATCCATGCCAGTATCTATTGTTTTTGGACTTTTTGATAAAAGCCATTCTCACTAGGATTAGGCGATATCTCATTATGCTTTTGATTTGCATTTCTCTGATCATTAGTGATGTTGAGCATTTTTTCATAGGTTTCTTGGCCCTTAGTCTACTTTAAAACCTTCTAGGCAACATGAATAAAAACCAATATGTCAAAGGCAAGGCTACGACATTGATTCATCTATAAGTGTTGAGCTACGATATTTCTGGGTTTAGGTGCAGACTTGTACCAAGCATAAGCATTGTTAACTATTTAAGCTAAGGAATTTAGAGATCTTTGTTATGTTATAATATTTTAGTCTCTTTAGCATTTTGTCCTGAGACGGCTGATAAATTTCTTATTGTATCCCCTTTTGCATAAACCCAATAACTGAGAAAAATTATACTCAGATAGTTCTAAGTCTATGGGAAGCAGGAATTTTTTATGGTTGGGATGGATGTTTGGACCATGTGGCTGGAAAGGCAAAGTCTCTCATTTAGTGTTTGTTTAAGCTCCTGTGTGCCCATCCTTGATCTGGAAGATCTGAATTAATTCCATCGCTCAGAATTGGCCCTTACAGTCTCACATGCCAGCCTCTTCTGTGACAGTCCCTGGGCCCAGAGGGAGGATGTCTGTGGTTTTAGTGGCAGGGTGTTGGCAGTGAATAGCAGGTTGGGCCCAGTGGGATTCAATAGTTTTAAATCCTGGAGATATCAGGTCAACTTGCTATTTACTTCAAACTTGTCATGACTCTGGAAAACAAAGTAAAAGAATCAGTAATGTCTTAAATAAACAGTCATAAAAATTAAAAAAAGAAAATTCAGGTTCACAGCAAAATGGCAATAACTGTTCATTTCATTTATTCATCCATTCATGCAGTTTCAAATATTGTTTGAGAGCAAACAATGAGCTGGATACTATATATAAGAAGAGATAAAAGTTCTTCTATACCGAGGCCTAGCACACTGCGACTTATAGTGGTAAGAGAAGCTCACTGTTATGAGGGACAGAAAGTATAGGAGTAAAAAAATCAAATTCCCTACCCTTGTTGGGTTGGGGGAGCTATAACAGTGTTGTATGTTGTAAGATAACAACATAAGTGGTTGTTATATTGTGTAAAGTTGTCATGCAAGGCTTCTTTGTGATAATGACATTGAAGGGGACTCGAAATATCTTGGGAAATAGCAAGAACTAAAGTACAAAATTCATGACTTAAGAGCATTCTTGGAGAATTCTGGACCAAAAAATGAAAGAAAAATAAATCTAACATACCTAGAGTAGAGTGATCCATAGTTGAAGGGAGAAAATGAGGCCAAATGGTGGTTGTGGTTGAAACTTGAGCATTTGATTTAGCCCGAGTTCCTGCAGGAACTGTGGTTTCCACGCTGAATGAGATCGCAGATTTTGGAGAATTTTGAATAGAGTATTGTATTGTCACTACCGACTTTTGCTTTGAAAGATAACTGTAGATGCTGTGTATGTGAAAGGAAAGCCTTTTCTGCTTCTCAGAGAACCAGTTGCAATCCTGTGCTAATATCCATGCACACAGAACCATGGTGATGGCCCTTTCCAAACCTGAATGAAATGTACTAACTACTGATTACCATAGCCCTGTGCTAGTGTCTGTGCTAGAGACAGACTAAGGACAAACTGTACTAGCTTGAACGCATTATTTATAGAATAATGTATAGATTTTTGGTTTGCATAATACCTCCTTTCTGTTGCGATTCCTATATAAAGCTTTTCTTGTTCAAATTACTGTGTGATTTCTCCCTCCTGATTGTACTCAGACTGACAACAATAGTCTTTGGAGTGCTTTGCCCTTGGGGCTATACTCAAGGGATGCCTTGGGATCTCAGTGTATTAAAGAGATTTGGTAAAACTTCTTTTTATTTTTTACTATTTTATTTTCTTCCTCTTCCCAGGAGGCACTAGGGAAGGCCAGAAAATAATCAGATGATTTACACCATGCATTACTTTCCTGATTGTGAACAATTTTCCCTTGCTTGTGTTTTTATACTTTCCTTGTGATGAACTCTTTCTTGAAAGGTTCATTTTTCCTTTCAGAATGATTTCTGGTAAACTAGACACGACTTATCCCTAGAGTAACCCAGCTGACTTTCTGAAATTTAGATGCTGAATCTATGCAATTTTAGAAAACTCTAAAAAAGTATGCACACACACAAAATAGTTTTAAAACAATTCAGTATTAAATGTTCCATCCCTGATATCCATTGATGAGTCTCTTATATAGGTAAACATAGAGGCAAAAAGCATCTTAAGACTGTATCAAAGGAAAACCTTATTGCCACAAAGGACCAAGCATAATTAGCCTAGCTACCTGAAGAAAGTTTCATCAGCTATACAAAGGGTAAAAACCAACCTTACTGCATTTTCTTAATAGCCTCTTGGATAGGGAGGCTATTGTCAAAATGCTTCCCTTTAATCCTAATTTGTAAAAACTCTCTAGAATTTGAACTCTACATCTTTTCAATACATTTGATGTGTTTGCACAGAGGGCAGGCTCAGTCTCAGTCATCAGAATCTCTTTTTTTAAAGAAATGACTTAACAGTAGAATAAGCATTATGGGCAATTATCATAGAATAAAACACAATTAATATAATTTTTTCAAATCTCATGCAATATTAATGCATTATTTAATAAATACAGAGAGAATTCTCCTTCATTTTGATTAACCATGGCCTTTATAATAGAAACAAAGGCAGAATTATTACTTAATAATTTTAGTAAATGAAATGCTACAGGAATAAATACAACATGTGTATGTATAGGAAATGTAAGGTTTAAATTGAGTGTTACTTTAAAACTTGACACTTTTAAGTTCAATTCACATGAAAAATCTGAAGTATACTGTTATTCCATTTGCTAACCTCTTGTGTCCACGTTTTGACTCTCTCAAATGATATGTATGTAAATTTGGAAATTAAAATCTCAAGCACATTCTACACTTACTTTCGTTTTCATTACTCTTATAGTAACTTAGTTGATAGTAACTTCCTAAAATCAAAAAGAAATTTCCTCTGATAAATAGTAATAGATACTGCTATATTTTTCAAAGTCCTTATCCATAGACAAAAATCTAAATGTATAGAACTGTAGAGAAGAGAGTAGATGATGAGTAACACTTTGAGTTTAGTTACCTATTCTTAAATGTTTCTTATTCACTAATATAGCTTTGGGCTAATGAGCAAACAAGAGGTCAGAGGTACCTCATAATCACAATTCCAGAAGCTTCTGTGTATTCCCTTGAGACTTTCAGAGTGGTCATTCTCCTGGGCACAGATCAGGGTATAGAAATGTGGAATTTGGATCTAAACTGAGGGTAAAACAGAAGACATCCAACAGAGTGAGAAATAATGACAGTAGAGAAGAAGAGATGTACTTAATAAAAGGAAGACGAGATCACACATCAGAGACAATTATATATTCTGCTAGGGAAAATGTAAGAATATATAGTACATCCTAGAATACCTTGAATCCTTGGTTTTATTGTTGTTGACACCATTTGTTTTAGTCCTTTTTTTTAAAAGGAAGGCACTTTCTAGAACATCTTTGGACCAATATAGCTGGCTCTTTTTCAAACTGCTTGTTCTATTCAGTGTGGTAGGAATTTCCCCAAGTTGTAGAAATATGTATTATACCTAATAAATTTCAAAAGCAAAGAAACATCCAAAAAACAATATAATAAATTACATATCCCTTAGGCAGGATTTTTGGAGAATTATTTCAGTGTTTCTCGCCATGTAGTAAAGTAGCCTAAAACATACTAGCTTAAAACAACAATAACTTATTATGTGGCATAACTCTGTGAGTAGACAGGACTCACCCACGCAATTTTTCTGCTCCATATGGTGCAGCTGAGGATGCTCATGTGGCTCTAATGCCTGAGAACTGAGCCGGAGCTGGAGTCTGCACAATGGCCTCTCTTCCTCTGTGGCCTCTCACCCCGTGGTCTCTCATCTCTGAGTTTTATTCCATCATGTAGACTGGTGTCTAAGAAGGAACATTCCAAGAAGACAAGCACCTGTGTGTGTCTATCAAGCCTCTGTTAACACTATTCCTGATAATGTCCCACAGAGCAAAGAAATCTCATCAGCAAACCTGGAGTCGTTTTAGGAAGGACTCTGCAAGGAAGGGATCATTCACTATGGGCCAGAGCTGTGCAAGTCTACCAAAGCATGTGTCTAAATGACATTATTTCCACCACAAATTTTTATGAGTACCAAGCACACTGATTTACACTGGATATATAAATTTTTTTTAAAAAAAAGATTAAAGCCACATGTTTAAGTAATTTGTAATGCGTAGAATGAGACAGGTACTTTTAGTGAAGTTCTATAATAAAATTGCATATGAAATGCTGAAAATGGGGCCACAATTTGGAGATTAGGGTGGGGGAAACAAATTTCTTCTTTTTCTGTCTTGAGGAATATAGGTCTTTGTGAGTTATAGAAGGAATAAATTAGGATATTCAGGAGAAAGATGACACACAGCATGGTGATGTGGCTATTTTTGATGCACTCGAGGAAAGGTGAGAAGTCTGTTGAACTAGGAAATCAATTATGTGAAGTCAGATGGGCCCAAAGAGGAAGGTTCGGTCCAGCTGTGAAGATGTTGGCAAAGCCGAGCTGCTGCGTCACGTGAGAGAACGACACGTCGGATGTCTGATGACTGCAGACAGTGTGGGATGCGTGGCATTGTCATTAACAAACAGCGAATACCCAGACTCGTCATACAAGGCAGGAGCTGTTCAGGGGGAGCTACGTGTGTAGTGCTGTGTCCATGAATAAGAGAGGCCTAATTCTAGTGAGGAGGAGCCACTGTCAAGACAGGAAGACAAATATCTGTGCCCGATCAAAGGTGTGAGACAAAGGAGTAACGAAATCATAAAAGCAGGCAACGGAGCACTATTATTACAAACTGTATATAAATCATGGAGACAGAATTTACTAGGGACTTGGCAACTTCCAAATGTCTCTAAAACTTAAGGTCCTCATTAGGAATTTGGGCCACTGATAATGTATCTCAGACTATTATTTTCATAAGTAATGTATAATATTATAAAGCATTTACTAAAGTGCTTGACAAATAGTAGGTGTTTAGTAAATGGTAATGCTAGTTTTTTTTTTCTTTGATGTAATAAGTAATAGGTACTTCATCAGGCTTTTTATAATCATGAATCTTAATCCCAAAAAATACAGTGCAAATATTATTATTCCCATTGTTTGTATGAACAAAGTGAGTCTCTGAGACTTATTTTCCTTGTCTATGTTCATAAAGAGGGTTAATCAAAACATCTAACATTCAAACTCATGTCTCTGTAATTTAAAAGCCTGATAGGTATTAGATTCTGCCACAATAGAGTGTCAAGAAAAATCCAATTTATTAGGTTTAAATTGTTAAGTAAACATGAATGACTTAGTTCTCAACCCACCAATTTTCTGTAAGCGCTGAGTCTGTTTTTACCAAAGGAGACATCTTAATAAAGCTGATACCCCTAAAGTAAACAGAGGATGTAACAGGAACACAGTGTCCCTGGGTGGAGAACTATTGCTTTGGAATCTGTTAAGCGTGGGGTCTCTGATAATCCATTTAGATATAATAGTATGCCTTAATAAATATAACTTTATTTTTCAATACATATTTATAATTTATTTATAAATTTAGAGTCATCAGAGAGCCCATTAAAGGAAAACATGCAAAGCAAAAATAAAAGATCTTTACCACATTGGCAGAAACATTCTAGAAGATGAAGGCCTCCTTCTCATACTGGCATGTGTAGGGTGTGGGTGGAAGTTTGATGTTGGCCTCTGGACACTCTGGGGAAATTGTAGAGAAGGGAAGAGGGAGAGAAAGAAGATTGAATGTGATCCCCTTTGGAGAGTTCACCCCTGCCTCTTCTTACCCTTATTTCATCTCTCCCCCAAGACAGCAACCCTTGTCTTAGTTTAAAGGAGCCAAAAGAAAGAGATGCATTATTATATTATCATTTCCTGAAACTTAAAAAATGAGATATCAGGGCAGTTAGTGATTTTCCTTTGCTGAAGTCATGCTACCTAATATTGCATGTTATAATTTATTTCATTTAATACTTAGAACAACCTAGTGAAAAAGTGTCCACCATGCCTTACATAGGCATCTCCTCAAATACAGCATGGTCTTCTCATTCATCGACCTTCAGCCACACTGTTTTCCTCCCCAGCTTGTTCCATGTTCAGGACTGTCGTGTTGCTGCTGTCCCCGTCAAAGATCCCTTTTCCCAATGTCTGCACGGATAATGCTCTTCGTTCAAGTTGCAACCCAGAAATTACCTCTTCAGCAAAGACTTCCTTGATGATTTGACCTAATGGTGCTCTCCATTTTTACCCACAAAATTTCCATCATTTGGTCCTTTTGAAAATTTCTTCATGGCGCAAGTCACTGCCTGAAATTATCTTGTTTAAATCCTGTCTACTTGTTTATTATTGTTTGTTTCCCCAGAGTAGAAATAGAGTCTATGGGATCAGAATCCTGTTTGTTTTGCTCTTCCCTGTGTCCCTGGTGCTCTGCAGTGTGAGCACTTGGCTTGATGGTGATAATGAATACATGCTTGTTGCATGAAAGAATGAATTTCCACTTCAACTTTTAAAAAAAAAAGCCATAGTAAAAATAGATGTATCGTGTTATGAAATATAAAAGAGATGGTATAATGGACAACAGAATTTAGCAAACTTTTTCTATGAAGAATCAGATAGGAAATAATTTTGGATGTTGAGGGTCTCATGATTTCTGTCACAACTATTCAATTCTACCATTACAGCTTGATTGTGTTGCTATAAAACTTTACATACAAAAACAGATAGCAGGCCATAGTTTGCCAAAACCATTTGTAAGGTGAGGAAATATTAACAGTGCCCTGATGTCTGAGTGCTGAATCATCTTCAAATATGCCAGTGACTGTGATAAAATCTGTACCTGATGAAAATTATTTTTCCCTTCCTCTCTTTTCCTCTGTTCCAAGTAACCAAAAATATAAACAGTTTATGTTTGGACAGATGGTTCCATGATGTAGATTCTATGTCTTGTAAAGGAATATGATACTTGTTTTCTTAAAAATAACACTCTTAAAAAGTGAGCTAATCAGTTAAAAATAGACATTTAGACAACCTACCTTTGTTACTCTATCTTTTGCATGTACTCCTATTCTAGTTACTAAGGTGGGTTTTCCATATATTTTGTTAAAATATTAAAGTTTAGAAGAATTATTTAGATGAAGAAATATATAGATTTTGGCTGTGAAATCACAGTTTCAACAGGAGCATTCACAGAATGAAAAGAGTGTGTCATACCCTCAGCCTATATAGTTTTTCCTTCACATAGATACTTATTGTTTCATTTCTTTTCCTGCCTCTACCTAGCTCCATGTTAAAAACTATCAAGATTAGTAATGTCATAAAACACTATGAAATAATTGAGAAAAGCATTTCATCTCATTAAAGAACAATGTCACATCAATGACTCAAGAAGCACGAAGTTTCGGCAACATAATTGCCATCCTCTGCTTGACTATGTGAAAAAGAAAACATAATAATTGAAAATCCCTGAAAGCAGAGTTTTGGATTTTTTTCTGATCAACTACCAATTATAATATATTCCAATGATAATATCTGATTAAAACATTAATTAAATGGTATCTTATTATTGAATACAATCATCAGTTTAATATAATTTGACAGTTTAACCTTACATACATTTAAAATCCATGCTTCAAATGATTTTACTGCTATTTCTAAAATCTTATACAGGTATAATTTTACTTTTTTCTGGGAGACTTTATTTATCCTGGTGATTGATGACTACAGATTTGGATGCCACTCTGTCATGCTGCTAAATGTTATCTTTGACACAGGCATGCATATAATTTATTTAGACATTATAAATGCAATTTTATTTTATGAAATTCAAAGAATATGTCATTTCATCCTGTATATTATTCATATTTGGGTGAGGAAATATTCTCTAGGCTTGGGCTTTAGGAAGACTGATTCTTTTTACTGAAATCTTCTGTTTTGCCAAGTTTTTTCCATAGGTCCATTTAATAGTTCATTAAATGTCAATAATTTATATGTATTTCAGTTAGGACTTAGATCTGCCAGGTGGTTTATAGCACAGTTGACTTCAGCCAGTTATAATCTTATTCATAAACATTTGTCATCTTAAATCTTGTCATGGATTTCTTTCATGCAAGCTTTCCCCCCACCCCCAGGGAATCAGCTACTTTCATGGTCCAATTCTTTCTGAGCTAGTTCTTTCTTTTACAAGCTCATTCATTAGCTTTTCCTAAATAGATTTGCAGAGGAAATCAAAGGTTCCTATAAAAACATTGCCCTATAACCTTTGAATTAGTTTTATCCTACTTGCACTACAGTAATTAGCTATGACTTCTTCAGGAAATGAGAGATATAAGTGATAGAAATTAGATTTTCAAATAAGTAAAATCTCATTTTAATAAAAAGGCTCTGCATAACTAATGTTAAATACTTTATAAAAATATGCTGTTTGGTGAGAGATACATCTTCACATATGCAACAGTCAGTGACAATATATCTAACAGCAGTTAATTAAAGTATTAGAACCTGTGGTTACACTTGAGTAAGATAAATGTTCAGTTTTATTACCTGAAAATTCAGTTTCGATGTTAGGACACCAACACATCGTTTCAGTGCCATAGAATGTATTTTAATAAAGATGCAGATTTGCTGGTTATAAACAATTTACCGTGTTGAAGTATAATTTTATTAGAGTCATGAGAAACTCCAAAAAATTAATGTATATAATGCTATATCATCTTAAATATGATATTACAAATAGAATGTGTAATTGGTCAGTGCATAGCCCAAAAGTATTTCCCAAATTAATGTATTTTAGGACAGATATTCTACATGGTTATATAGAGAATTTTCATTGAATGCATAGAATGTACACCTACAAAAGGCTTATAGACATATGTTTGAAGAGATAAGAACAGAACACTTTGCCTACCCTCTGTGTGCCAGGTGGCTTTTGTTGAAGAAAACTGTAGGACTAATCCTTCAGTTTCCTTAGACATATTATAGAATATGCACTTCAATCGATAAAACAATAATGCATTTTAATATTTTATAGATGCACACAAATAAATACCACATACCAATATTTTAATAAACTTCTGCAAATATTTGGATCTTCAATTTTTAGCAGAGTTTTAAATTCAAAGTTTAAAAATACTAAATATATCATTGGGGGACCATTTTTTTATAACTTCCATAACTATGAAAGTTTTTCTCCAAAATGGGCCCTCTCAAATTTGCCTATTAATTTACTATTATATGTTCTCCAAGTGTGATACTGTCTGGTTGGAGGCAATTATTTTAAGCATAACTTCTTGATTAGAGTTCTTCTGAAAAACATTTCAGCTTTTTTTTTTCTATATTACTAACTGGACATTTCTACCCCTATTCTACAATATTGGTGGGAAAGAGGTCTGGCTCTTTCACTAAAAATTGTACTGTTCGTCTATATGTGGAAAAATTTGAGCAAAAAAGTATTCTATTTTGTTCTTTTTATATCTTCCTTGGATATTGGCTTTAGGAAAAGTAATAAGTTATAGATGAGAGTGATATTACAAACGTTTAACAGCCAATTAAAACGGACGCTGACTGGAAAATCCTGAATGGCTATGAGCTATCAGCTGAGTAACAGCCATAACTTCCTGCTATAAATTCGTGAGTGCATATAATTCCTACAGATAATGATAGCCCTAAACACCTCTGCCCTTAAAACATCAAATGTTTTATATTTTTATTTTACTTTTTTTTTTTTTCACCAATGTGCTTTTTGGATGGGAGAGATACCAAATTTCAAAGGTAGAAACCAATCATAGATTCTGTATCCTCTCCATCTCCTCCTTTTAAACTTGTTTATTAATAACTTGATAGCACTTTGCCTGATCTATTTATATGGTTTTCTTCATTTCTATTTTAAAAAATAGACTTACAAGCTTTGGGCATCTGGGTAGTTTCATTAATAAGGTGTAGCCTTAATTGATATTAGTTGCTAAAATAGACTTTCAAAGTACAAATTTATAATCACAGTATAATTCAGGGAAATGACTTCCAATATTGAAATTGCTTTTCTAACTTCTTTGCTCCTAGTCGTTTTTTCAGAGGACACCAAAAATGTATAGTACTAAAAGTTAAAATTATATTTTTGATGATTAGTTAACATGTTTCAATAAAACTTTATTTTTAATGTTTAAATAGTCCAACAGATAGGAAATTATAGAAATCATGTAACAGACACCCATGTGAACAACACAAAGATGAAAGAGAAGGTAATATTTTGCCCTGTTTACATCAGATCTCTCCTGTTAAAAAATAAAATGAAATTCAACAGATACAGTTAAATCTTACCTCTTCAATCTTTTCTTCTTCTGTCTTCGTAGAGGGAGCATTCTCTTATATTTGGAATACATCAGTTCTATGCATAACTTTATATTTTTACTACACATGTAAATAGAAATAACTTACATGTTTTATAGTTTTACACTTGGAAATTTAACATATATGATATCATGTATTATGTATAATTATGTATAATTGCATACTTAATAAATAATTGCATACATAATGTATTATGTATAATTGCAACTTGCTGTTAACATCCAAGAAATAATTAAAGCCAATATAATGTTCTTGTTCTTGGTTTTTAAGAAGAAAATACCATTAATGTTTTACTATTAAATATGTCTATTCCCCCTTCTCCACATTTTTGTAATTATGCATTGTCAGTTTAAGACATTTTTTTTCTAGCCTGTGTCACCTTTGGCATATGTAGCAGATTGAAATATTGAGTTCCATTACTGGCTCCTTCCTGCATCTGCCTTCTCCCCATGGCTTCATTGTAGATGAAATGTATTCACTGCCTTCCCCCCCATGGCTTCATTGTAGATGAAGCATACCCACTGCCTTCCCATAAGAACACACTCAGAGGCAGAATTGTGTAGAGTTTGCTCTTCCCCACTGTCTATTGTGTCTACATCTCATTCTTGCCCTTCCACACTAGAGTAGCACAAATTTGGACCTTAAAAGCCTACTGCTTTGCTATCTCAAACATATTTTTCTAGCAAAAGACACCCCCCAAAATTAATTTTTTCACTTTTTTGTTTGGTCAGGGGGCTAGATTTATGAATTTCTCTTTTACTGGAATTTCACCCTTCAAGTATCCTGGTCTTTGTCTGATGTGTCATTTCCATTCTTCACCTTACATAGGCCTATGTGTTTCTCTCTGCCTCAGTGAATTCAAGAGAAAACTCAGCCTTCTGCTTTGGATCCATGATACACCAGGACTGCTGTACTTTTCACACTGCAGTGTTAGCAACCTGTCATATGTATCCTCCCCGAAATTACCTTTTATGTTTCTTCAGGGCTCATACCTATATATAAGGAACAATAACAACAATAAAAAAATGAAAACAATTGTGATGTCTCTCTAGTTATGTCTAGATGTGGGATAGTTTTAGCATTTCCCAGATCGTGTTTTATCATGAAATACTTTTGTGTTTCTAAGGTTGAGTTGGACAACTTGATAGACCAGTTGAATAATTTCCCCAGATGAACGTTTCTGTAGCTTTGCTGTACAGTATAGAACACTGACATTGCGCACCAATATGTTTGTATTTTAATACATTTTAAATTACTTTACTGAAGAAAACCTTGTCTCTAAGTCTGACTAGAGATCTTTATGTCAGGAGGTGACATCTGCTTTGTGAGTTCTAACAGGCTGCATAACTTGATTTCAGTCTTATCCCAAGCTATGGTAAATGCCTAGTAAAGCACATGACTGCATTAACTTAGAAGTAGAAAGCTTTAATCCAGGTTTATTATGGGACTCTGACTGGAACTTACTGCCGTTCTTCCAACGTTTGAGACAGAACAATAATTTATAAAGACTTGCTCAAGAATGTGCAGTTCATGTACATATGTAGCTTGTCTAAAATATGTTCTGAAATTAAGCTATAAAGAAGAAAGTGATATATAAATTTAAAAGTTTGGGGACCATTGAACTATTTAATTTTGACTATTTTTTGGAATCACAGTTAACTTTTCTTTTGAAAGGAAGTTTGCTTGAAAAAATGAGCTACTATCAAAAAATGCAGAAAAATTCTTATTTTATTTACTTGCATTTTATATTTTTCCTTTGTGTCCCATGTTCCCATGTGAGAAAGATTACAGCAATAAATAATCAGAAAAAAACATAATTCATATGTCTGAGAGTGTAGCTGGATACTTCTTATTTAAATTGCTCCCATGTTAATTTTCATCAAAATTAAAATTTGAATCTCTTCCTACTGAGTACTTTCTTATATGACTATAAATAAGTAGAGGCAAATATATTATTACAGAAAAATTCAAGTTTTTAAAAACAAATCTTTTATTATTTTCTATAATTTTTTCTTGCTGAAAATAGTTTTTATTTTTGATTTTTTTCCTTTTTGGAAAATTTCTAAGTAATAGGCAAGAAAAATTTGCTAGAGAATGAGACAAGATTTTTATCAGATAATGGGCATAGTTTGGGTTGGATAACTAAGTAAATATTTACATTGATGTTAAAGTTGAAATAAATTAGCTATATTAAAAATGTGGATTTAGTGGTAGCATAAGACACATTATAATTATTTTCTTAAAAGAGCATTTGAAGTTCAGTTGTATTGCTATAAGTTGTTAAAATTTTATTGTACATAAATGTGCCCCAAGTAACAAAATTCAATTTAATAACTTTCCAGATGGGATCACGTTTAAAGTAAGTTAATTGGAGGTGAAGTTCAGTATAATCTGTTTAGTTCAGGACTGAACTCTTATTATAACTAAAAGAATCATTGAGCCATGAATAGCAATAGCTCACTTAATGATAAAGGAGATAAAATAACTAATGCTTTTCCTACATGGTAGATATAAAAATGTGTTCGTTGTGTATAAAGTGTATATGTGTGTGTGTGTGTGTGTGTGTGTGTGTGTACACAACAGTCTCAAAAACCAGAAACTAAATGTATCAATCATGTCATTCACTCACATCTAGGCCCAATATCATGTCTCGTGTTCAAAATACATTCACCTGAATACATTTTAGAACTATGTTAACAATTTCAAGTATTATATGATATTTTCTGCAATATTGGGTATAGAAAGTTGTATAAACTTTCAAAATTGATCTTTATTACATTCAATTCAGAGATTCTTTTGTGTGGTAAGCAGATTTTCAGAACACATACAACAGACAATAAATAAAGGGCTATTATAATTGCAAGTTATTCTCTAACCTTAAATCAGATACAAGGAACTATTGTAAAAAAGTCTATGCAGAGATTAAATATTTATGTGAACATATGTATCTATATGTTACTGAAAGTAGCATTATTAAATTCTTTGAATAATTCACATCTTCAGATCTAAGGCTGTGAAAATCTTGTTGGGATGCAAACAAATAGACATATTTTACACAATTTGCAAATAGCAGATGTCTTTGTATTTATTCTTTATTCCATCTCCACAGAAGATTAAGATACTTCCAGCTTCCCCCCTTTATCTGATGAGTTTAATTTTACTGCTTTTGTCTTCTTATTATTGTGGCATGTCACTTGGGAGTTACTTTATTTTGTACTACAATGAGTTCATTTGAATTTATGATCTATCCCCAAGAATTACTGTTTTGATAGGAGGAATTTATAACAAATACACACCCTCTCATTGTTCTTGATTTTATTGGGAGAGCGAGCCGTGGACACTTGGCAGTGCAGGCTCTCCCTAGACGGCACAAGGCTCCATCATACTCCCACCAATTATATAATATGCAATTAATTGAAAGGAAAATACGATTAGGGAAGTCATTCTCATTCTATTAATTTCCAATTTCCTTTGTGGGCAAATTGTATTATTTCATATCCCTTTAAAGACTCGTTTCTATGTTCAGGAGGAAAAAAAAAGTAGATTGAAACACTTTCAGAAGGCTTTCCCAAAAACAGAGCAAGAAAAAGAAATGTATTTTTCACTGGAAGAAGTTGCAGAAAAGATTCTTCCCATGGGGCTTATCTGACAAATGGAGAGAAAAGATTTTCTAAAGGCAACTCCAGCCACGAACCCCTGTCCTAAAACACCAAAGCACACTTCATCTAATGGCTTTGGCCCTTACAGGGATCCTTAACTGCAAGTGGGCCTGGAAAATAGCTTCCATTTTCATGGAGGTTTCTGCTGGATGGCAGAGGAAGCTTGTTTAGTTATTCAAGCAGCAGGATTCTTCACGGCTTCGTTGACTCCAATCCATCCATCAAGTTAGCGTCCAAACATCCTCTCCTCCAGGATGTCTCTCCCGACCCCTAGGCTGGGTTAGATCCTCTGCTTTGTCCTTCTATATCACACTGAAATTATCTTGTCATAACATTTCTAACAATAAATCACAAAGACTCATTTATCAACATTGCATTAGATTATAAACATCATGAAAAGTCGATTGTTTACTACTAATTAATTAAAGTTAAGCACAGACTGTACACAAAATAGTCATTGAATACACATTTCCCAGAAAAGGGTGAGGCAATAAATAACAAACAGCTGTTTAAAATAGCTAGAATATAGGAGGTGTTTACTAATTTTAGCTTCATTCCTTTTTGCTTTCTTTTCTTTTTTCACATTATCAAAACTTTGAAACGTTAAAAAAAGAGATTTGAAGTACTTAAGATTTTGCTGTGGTATCTGAGAAAGCATACTTTGGATTTTATGTATTTGTTTGTAAAGTCAGCTTATGAAGTAGTTTAGATTCCAAATTCAGACTGACTAGGTTTCAGTTCTGGCCTCAAATCTTACATATGGGGATAACGGAAGTACACAGTGTTGTTGTAGAGTATAAACAAAATCCAAGTAACATACTGATCACTATCCCTAATACTCTATAAGCAACAAATGCATATGAGGTCTTTTTATTTTTAACTTTTAAGGCAGCTCTCTCTTAAAGTAGAATCAAAAGTATAAAAGGACAACTTACCATTTTGTAATAATTATATTGACATTTTTATATGAAAAATCTAAATTTTTGATGAACAACTGAACTGTGGATAAACTCAGGAGAGTTATCAATGATTTTTCCTTAGAGGATCAAGTTACAGAAGGATAAATTCTGAGGATTAATTTCTTCTTAGAGTTCTTTACTTATTAATAACCTGAACAAAGCAAGTGAAAATCTGCTCATGAGTTTTGCATATGATACTAAATTAGACAAGCTTGTTAATGTCTCTGAAAGTGAGAAGTGCAATTTTAAATGAATTTGACAAATTATAAATGTTTTTTTCAGAAAGCTTAATGAATAAATAATGCATTCATGATATCATTTTTTGTTTTTTTGTTTTTTCTATTTCATTATTGTGGGTACATAATAGTTGTATATCTTTATAGGGTACATATGATGTTTTGATACAGGTATATAATGTGAATTAATCAAATCAGTGTAATTAGGGTATCAGTCACTTCACGTATTTATCATTTCTTTGTGTTAGGAACATTCCAATTCTACTCTTAGTTATTTTACAATATACCCTCACATATTGTTGGTTGTCGTCACTTTGTTGTGTTTTCAAATATTGTTCATTCTGTCTAATTATTTAATTATATTTTTGCTCCCATTAACCATCCCTACTTTATCCTCCACTCCCCACTACTCTTTTCAGCCTCTAGTAACCATCACTCTACTGTCTGTCTCCATGAGAGCAATGGTTTTTAATATTTAGCTCCCACATATGACTGAGAACATGTGAAATTTGCCTTTCTGTATTTGGCTTATTTCACTTAACATAATGTTCTCCAATTCTATCCATGTTATTGAAAATGGCAGGATTTAATTTTGTCTGTGGCTATATAATATTCCATTACATATATGTACCACAGTTTCTTTATCTATTCGTCTACCAATGAACACTTATGTTGATTCCAAATCTTGGGTATTGTGAATAGTGCTGCAATAAACATGGAAGCACAGACATCTTTTCAATATACTAATTTCCTCTTCTTTGTATATATACCCAACAATGGTACTGCTGGGTCATATGGTAGTTCTATTTTCAGGTTTTTGAGAAACCTTCACACTGTTCTCCATAGTGATTGCACTATGTTACATTCCCATCAGCAGTGAATGAGGGTTCCCCTTTCCCCACATACTTACAAGCATTTGTTATTGTCTTTTTGACAAAAACCATTTTAACTGGAGTGAGATGATAATTCATTGTAGTTTTCATTTGCATTTCTCTGGTGGCTAATGATTTTGAGCATTTTTCCATATACCTGTTAGTCATCTGTATGTCTTCTTTTAAGGAATTCCTATTCAGATCTTTTACCCATTTTTAATTGGATTATTTTATATTTTTTATTGAGTTGTTGGAGGTCCTTATGTATTATAGTTATTAACATCTTATCAGATGTATAGTTTGCAAATATTTTCTTCCATTCTTTGGGTGGTCTCTTTTCTTTGTTGATTGTTCACTTTGCTGTGTAGAAGCTTTTTAGCTTGATATGATCCCATTTGTCCAATTTGCTTTGGTTGTCTGTGCTTTGGGGATATTACTCAAAATGTCCTTGCCTAGACCAACGTCCTGAAGTCTTTTCCCAATGTTTTTTATTAGTAATTTCATAGTTTCAGGTCTTAGATTTAAGTCTTTAATCCATTTTAATTTGATTTTTGTATATGGTGACAGATAAGGGTCTAGCTTTATTCTTCTGCATATGGATATCTTGTTTTCCCAGCACCATTTATTGAAGAGACTGTCCTTTCCCCACTGTATATTCTTGGCAACTTTGCCAAAAATAAGTTCACTGTAGATGCGTGGATTTATTTCTGGATTTTCTATTCTGTTCCATTGGACTGTGTCTGTTTTTATGTCAGTACCATACTGTTGTGGTTAATACAGCTATGTAGTATAATTTGAAGTCAGGTAATGTGATTCCTCCAGTTTTTTTTTCTTTTTTGCTCAGGATGGTTTTGGATATTTTGGGTCTTTTGTGGCTCTATGTAAGTTTTAGGGCTTTTTTTGTTTTGTATTTCTGTGAAGGATGTCATTCATATTTTTATGGGGATTGCATTGAATCTGAAGATTGCTTTGGGTAGTATGGACATTTTAACAATATTGGTTCTTCCAATATGATTATGGAATGTCTTTCCATTTTTTTATATCCTTTTCAATTTCTTCCATCAATATTTTATGGATTTCATTATAAAGATCCTTTTTTCCGTTGGTTAAGTTTATTCCTATGTATTTTATTTTATTTGTAGGTATTACAAATGCTATTAGTTTCTTGATTTCTTTTTCAGATTGTTTACTTTTGGCACATAGAAATTCTACTGATTTTTGTATACTGCTTTTGTATCTTACAACTTTATTAAATTTGTTTATCAGTTCTAATAGTTTTTTTTTGGGGGGGATGGAGTCTTTAGGTTTCTTAGATATAAGATCATATTGTCTGCAAACAAGGATGATTTGACTTGCTCCATTCCAATTTGGATGCCCTTTATTTCTTCTTCTTGTCCGATTGCTCAAACTAGAATCTCCAGTACTATGTTGAATAACTGTGGTGAAAGTGGGCATACTTGTCTTCTTCCAGATCTGAGAGGAAAAGCATTCAGTTTTTCTCTATTTAGTATGATACTTGCTGTGTGTCTCTCATATATGGCTTTTATCATATTGAGTTAAGTTCCTTCTACATACAGTTTTTTTTTTGAAAGTTTTTAACATGAAGGGATGTTGAATTTTATCAAATGCTTTTTCAGCATCAGTTGTAATAATCATATGGTTTTCTTCCTTCACTTTTTGATATTTACTACATCCATTTACAGATTTAAGAAACTTAGTATCAACGTCTTAAATGAGTTGGCACATAACTCCCACTTTCCAAATTAATAAATTCAATATAAATAGACAGTTTCCCTTTCTTGAATAGCTTTTCTTCTCTGGCTATTATGATATCTCTTTCCTGTTTTGTTTCATCTCTACTCAGTCTCCATCAATGGATTCTCTTTTCATGTCATACTGTTCAATCATAGTGCTCTTGAATGCCTAGACTCAGTCTGATCTCTCCCTCATGATATATCATCATCAAGAGAAATCTTGCTCATAAGAATCTACAGCCTAAACATTGATGATCCCTAAATGTAAATACTTAGTTCTTGAGTTCTAAATCTATTTTTTCTAATTTTTTATTAGCTATTTTCCATCTGGATTTATCTAAGCTAAATCCAACTAAACAGCATCATTACTCATTCATTACTTAGCTTTCTTATTCCCCAAAATTATGCCTTGTCTTGTACAATATACATAGATTAATGACTGACATTATACTCACCCCAAGTGACTTAGGCTTAAACCCCTTTTGTTGTACAATAGATCACCAAATTTGAATTCACCTGTTAAATATCCACACTATTGTCACTTCCTCCACAACCCCATTGTCACTATCAACAACCTCCATGGACCATAGCAATAAATTAATGACCAATTTCCTGTTTCTAACTGTATATCCTGCTCTTTGTCTGACTTCTAAAATAGGGTGTGGGATATGATTCCACAGAGAACAAAAATACTATAATTTCTGTGACAGTTTTAATATGGCCCCAAATTCTTTGCCCTTTTGCCATTGAGAGGTGGGCCCTATGTCTGCTCCCCCTGAAGCTGGGATCTGTGACTACTGGATCACTAGAATATGTAGGCATGATACTCTGCCAATTTCCAGGCACCGGACTTAAGAAATTGTCAATTTTACTAACTGTTCCTTGGAGGTTTGTTCTTCAGTGCAGCCCCCACGTCTGTGCAGAGGCTCATGTGGAAAGGAACCGCCAGACAGCACTAAGGGGCGTTGGAGTAAACACTCACATAATTTGATCTGCCAGCCTCAACTGAGCTACCCCAGCTGACATCATATAGAGAGGAGGCAAACTGTTTCCACCAATCCCTGACCAAAATATGAAATCATGAGCAAAATTAAAGATTATTATTGTGTTAAACTACTCTATTCAGGAATTTTTTATGCTGTAACAGATAACAGATACAACCTCTATTTCATGTGGAAATATATTTATATTAGAATTTTTTCTTGAGACAGGGTCTTACCCTGATATTCAGGCTGGAGTGCAGCGGCCAGTCATAGCATAATAGGTAATCTAGCAGGAGGCTGAATTTATAATATGAAATGTGTTTTTATTTTTGTGAAAAATACATTATGAGGTATGTCTAACAGTGTATAGATATTCTTGCTCATGACTTTACACTAGATGCCACATTCTACTACTGCAGAAAAGCTACAGGATGGGCCGAGTGTGGTGGCTCATGCCTGTAACCCTAGCACTTTGGGAGGCTGAGGGGAGAGGATTGGTTGAGGTGTTCGAAACCAGCCTGTGCAACACAGTAAGACACTGCTCTACAAAAAATAGGAAAATTAGCTGTGTGTGTGCCTGTATTATCAGCTACTGGGGAGGCTGAGGCAGGAGGGTTGCTGGAGCCCAGGAATTTGAGGCTGCAGTGAGTATGATAAGGCCACTGTGGTCTAGCCTGGGCAACAGGGCAAGACCTTGTCTCACAAGAATTTTTAAAAAAAGAAAATAAAAAAAGAAAAGCTAAAGGAAACTTTCTGAGGGACATTTTAAAAATCTGTTATAAACATCACTCAATAATTTTGTAGTTAGTGCAGCAAATTTCAAACATGTAGCGGTAATCTGAGAAAGGCTGACGTTGAGACTGCCATCCTACCAGGAGATATTCATTGAGGGTTACAAACTCTGGCTTGGATCACTCAGTAATTGCAAATTTGAGGTATTTGAGGTAAACAGTATATTCTCATCAGAAAAACAGCCTGACCGAGCTCTTTGTAAACGTGGATAATAAGATTAATATTTTGTCTGAATTGGAACAAATATTCTTTGCCATACAGTATGCCGTTGGGAGATACCTCTCCCTGGTCTCTTGAATTTCTGTATGTCTTATAAGCAGAGGCCTTAACAACCTTTTCCCCAGATTATACTTTCATGGATTTTTGTAAAGCAAAAGACATGGTTGTTTACTGTCCTGTGCAATAAAGATGCTGTGTCAATCTGTGACCAAATCAGGACAGGTTAGCTTACAGCCCATTATAAAAGATGGGATAAAGCAAAAAACTTGCCGAGTTAAAAGATGTGAACAATCCTCTGCAAACTTGAATACGAATGTGCATAGGTTCGAGGATTTCTCTATAGGCTCTTTAGGCAGAAGCTCATTATTATACTCAGCCCTTCCTTGCCACCATGTACCAAAAAGGAGGTAAAAAATAATAATGAATTTTGAAGAAAATTGACTTAGATGATGAAATAAATGGTCAGTATATCTTGTGGAGAAAGATAAAAAGACTTCAGTTCTTTCATTTGGAGTTGATCATTTATAACCTGGGTCTGATATTACAAAGCCATGACAGAGAATAGTAAATGAAAGGGTGGTGCTTTCATTCCTAAAATTTTTCTAGGAGAATAGGGACCGTGACTTTTAAAGAATTTATAGATTAATTACAAAATTGCTCTAAAGTGAAAAAACAGGACCTAATCTACTTATGTCCTCTGAAGAATTATGGTTTTATGAAATTTGTTTAAGTCTCTTCCATCACATTCTTTTTGACTTTATCTTTTCAAGGCAAACTCATGGCCTTAACTTGGCTTCCTAAATAGGTTTCTTCCAATGAGAGAGAAATACATTGATAGTAAACAAGAGGAAGATTATCTAGGTAGTTATAATTCCTAGGGGAAGTGAAGTTATTGACCTTCTCTTTAACAAATTAGTATTCTGTAAATTTGCTTAGCCTATGTCAGGCTGTTAGGGCCTCCTAACCATTCAATCATAGAAAAAGGACCTGAAACTGAGACCTTTAAGAACAATATTATAGACCACCAAACGGAATCTGACTCTGTAGGTAATCTAGGATTTACAAATATAAGCTATATTGTTCACTATTACTTTATATCAGTTACTGAATACTGATAAGGAGACATACTGACCTTGGCATATCAGCAATGCCCAAAATGCAACACAACTAACTTAGCAAAATGCAATTAGCTAAATTGGATTATTAATATAATCATTGCTGTGGGCACTAATTAAGATGAAAATTAATTGCATGACCTGGTATAAAAAAATATGTAATCACATAAATTATCACTGTTATAGAAAACTAACTGCCTTAGGAAGTCACATCTTTAGAAGAATGGGAATAAACCACCTTATCAAAACTTCATCAAAAATTTTCCTAGGCACCTAATTATTTAATTTGCATTGAATACATATTAAATTGCTTTATAAGATTTTATATGACAAATATCATGGTTAAAAATGATACCAGTTTACTTTCTGAATTTTTTCCAAACCCTTTCTTTAAAATATGTGGAAATCTAGAGAAATTATATACTACTTAAAACACTATACTTTTTATGATTTGTAGTTGTTTTTTAAAAAATACCTAGGTGAGTGAGAATTCCCCTCTAATTCTTCAAAGTTGTCAGTTTTTAAGTGGATATAAAGCAACCCAAGGTAGAAAGAAAACTTTACAAGATTTGACTTACTTAGAATAAAGTTTCATTTATAGAGCATCCAATCACTTATTAAATATTGGTTGAATTTCCTCTGACCTGTACACCAGAAAAGCAAAGTAATATAGATGAAAAACATATGCTTGTTCTGTACAGAAATAAAAGCAACTGGGTCCCTGCCCTTTAGGAGATTATAATCCAGCGACATGGATCAATTGTGTCAACATAAAGCGATTAGTGATAAAATAGAGTCATGAACACATTAATAAGTCATCCAAATTCAAAAGCTTGTTTAACTTCTGCGATAGTTCTGTAAAAGAAGTTGCTCAGATCATTAATGTATTTTAGGGAATATATAGTTGGGATAAAATTAAGGGTGGCATTAGAATGTTACTGGCCGATAAGGAGTATAATTAAGATTAATATTATTTTAGAAATTCTTAGGACTAGCAAAGAGTAGTTGAAGAAAACTATTCTCAGTCAAAACTGAGAACTAAAAGTAAAGAGAATGGGGAAAAATGAAGCAGTCAGTTTAACAGTAACATGCATTAAAATGTGAAAAAGAGAACATGTAACTTTTGATCACATGAAACCAATATGATACATGATATTTATTCTTTTGGAAGAAAGATTCCACCGTATTCACGTGAAATTGTCCTGGATCAGCTCATGTTATAGCAACACAACAAAAGACAGAACAGTAAATAAAAATAGCTATTGTCTGGTCCAGAACAGCAGAGCCCAGTCAGGAAGTTGATGGGAAGGGATCTTGGGTATATTAGAGAGAGAGAACAGAAGTCAGATTTCTGATTTTGAATACATATGTCATGCCCAGCCTGGACTCATGAAAAAGGCTTCATCCTGTGTATATTAATACTTGTCTTTCTGCCACTGCCATAGTCACAAGGAAATGTGAATCATTCAGGCAATGCGACACATTGTCTCATTTCAGTGTCTCTGTGAATAACTCCCAGGGTGGAGACAGCAGAGGTCACCATTTTGGTGGTAGTTTAGAAGCAGAACTGGGATTGCAGCAAGTACATCAACTTGCTGATTTGACTGTTTTCCTTTCACTTTATTATTGCTGAAGAAGATTTTTTTTTTTCCCCAAATAGGGAGAAGAGAGGAATTTTGTAACATCTACCTCTGTCCTTTTACTGAGGAAAATACGGAAAACAACCAGCGGCTACTTCTAGAAGCAGCAGGCACTAATTTAGTCATGTCTTGAAAAGACAGGGAAAATAAAATGGAAGAAACAGTAGGAAGACAATTTATTTCCTCAAGATCAATAGGATAAATTTGATCTAATACCTTTTGAATAGTCATAAAAATCTTCATAAGATTTTTAAAGAGAAGTTTAAGACATTTTGTACGCTTGGTATTTTTCCTTTTGCATTTCTTGTTACCCTCTCAAGCCACTCTTCCATCAGGCTAAACTCAATTTTACTCCTATGTTTTTGTTTTTGTTTTTGAAAAGTGTCTACAATTACCTAAATTCTGCTAGCACCAACAGTGGAATTTCAGCTGTTCAGTTCCTAAACTCAAAGCGGTATTTAAAGTAGTTTTTCTCACTCCCTATTCCCTGGACACTTTTCTCGCCAGAGTTTTGCGAAAGCATATTCAGAGATGAGGACAATTATTACTGACTTTTTTTTGCTTTGTTTTGAGACATGTGGCCAAGAGATATTTCCCACAAGTGGAAAATTATATTTTTTGGCATCCTCATCCTAAACAATTTGATGCTATATTGACAGAGAAGGGTGAGTACTAAAGTGTAAGGCACCTGAAGGAGAGCTGGATTCGGTGTTTCAGGAAGTAGGAGAAAGATATGTTGGTAACCTTTCTGCCCTTGGTTGTTTCTACTTTCTTTCTCCACTTTTATTATGTGCTTTCAAAGATTCCTGTGTTTAAGAAATTCTAAGAATAGCCTCACGAATTATGAAGGATCTCCAATAGGTTATAAAATATTAGAACAGTGAATAACTATTTCTAGTGATTAAGTTAACAGAATAAGATTTCATATATTGTTGGTACCAGACAACATGGTATCATGAGAAATAAATGAGATTATTTATTGAAATTTGTCACGTTATCTCAATCAATAGTGTAGATTTTATAATAAACCTATGAGAAACATATCTGGACTTTGTCAGTTACCCATTGCTGAAATGATTTTTACGTACTGGCTTTTCTTAAATGTACTGACCAATTGGAATGAAGAAAAATGAAGACTGTAGGAGCTAATGAAATATTCATTTATTTCTACTGTTAATGGGATCTTTAGATTGCATTCTTAAAGACAGATAAACAAAACTGTAAATATAAAATTCACCTTTACAGAAATAAAATGTCAGCCTAATGAGAAAAATCTTATGAAACAAATTTCTAGCTCTTATGAGAAAAAAAAATTGCATAAAATGAACTTACTAGTATTTGTTTTATTGCCTGATGAAAATGTTGGAAAACAAATATCATTTGAAACTGGTTTGGTTAAAAGGCATACAATTAAAACCTTTCTTCAGTGAACTGAATCATGTGACAAATAGAGGTCTAGTGTTCAAGAATCAGGATTTTTTATTTAAGCTGTTTACATTAGAAATGGCATTTTTATATTTTTCAAAAATTATATTGATTGGTATCAAATCTTGATTGCTGATTTCCTACAAAAGGAATAAAAATTGAAAAATTCTCTGACTGCAGAAGTCTAGGTCTGATTGTGGGAGCATGTCAAGAACTGGGCACACACGGCAGGTAACCCTCGCAGGACTCTCATCAAGAAAACTACAATCAGCTTTTGGAAAAAAGTTCTCTATGCAGCCACATACCAAATTTATTTTTTCAACTCTTTGTCATCATTGAACTTAGTGGATTGATTCCACAAGTTAAATTCTTATTCACTCCTAAACAAGCTGAATTTCCTTCCCTAGTATACAAGAGAAAATACAAAATAAGAGAAAAATATTCTGATCTATTTACATTTTGATTACTCCCTTGGAAGAAGTTGATATTATTCAACCAATGCTAACTTGTTACTCAGCCCTGGACTTCTCATTTTCACTCCCCTCTTTTTACATTTTTTTTCCCCACCAACTCTTTATTTGTTGGTAGTCCTCGAGGTTCTAATTTTAGTTTTTTCTAACATGTTCCTACAGGAGAAAATAACTCATGACTTTACCTACTGCCAAAATTTGAGAAGCTATCGAACCTATATTTTCAGATCTAACTCTCTTCTGAGTTTCACACCCAAATCCCACAGCACATTGACTTTGCCAGAGATGGCTCAAATAAACATGCTGAAGGCTGAGCTCATTGTCTCCCTCCATGCATTCAAAGTGCTCCGCAGCCCAGGCATGCTAAAGACATGATCTTTCCAAGGAAAATTTTCTTTCTTTATATTTAATAACTTCTCTCTGAGAAGCCATGTTTCCTCGGTCACTAATTTGTCATTTGTGAATCAAAATTTTCTTTTACAGCCACATCTTGTCTTGTTTTAAGGCTTTGTTTTCTCCCACATGAATAACTGAAATATTCTAACTCATCTCCATCTCCTAATTTCTCTCTACTTGAGTGTCTAAAACTTGATCCTTTTTTCATTTTCATTGTAAAACGAACAAAAAATCTTCCAGTAACTCTCCTTTGCTTTCAGTCTAAATCTATACACATTTTGAACTTATTCAAGGTTTTATATGAATAAACCTGTGCATTTAGACTCATTTTTTTCCTAAACCTGTGTTACGTTTAATACACCTGACATATTGAGCTCCTTGCACATATACAGTAATTCAGGCAGTTTCTCCATTTTAGGACTTTGGACATGTTACTATTTATTTCCAGAAAAATCTCTCCATATCTTTTCATTTCAAATCCATAATAACTCATAAGATATGATAAGAGAATAGGAGACAAAACTGAGACAGTGAAAATTAGCTTGCTACTTTAATATTTACTGTTTCCCTTTTCCCAGTTTCTACTTGAAAATTGCTATTTGGTTATCTCTATCATTTATCTGTAGGCTGTAGAGTTATAAGACTTTAATAGACATCTTACAGCTTGATCATTCCAAATGAACATCAGAGTTAAATGGATCTAAATTATCATCTAGATCATTGCTTCTCAAATTTAATGAGCACATACAGATTTGCTAAGATGTTTTTGATAGAGCAGGTATGGGATGGGGCCTGAGATTTTCATTTCTGACACGTTCCCAAGTGATAACAACGTTGCTGATCGAAGGACTACACTCTGAGTAGCAAGAGTCTAGAATAGTTTTCCTTAAACTTTAGGAATTATAAAATTATTCATATATACTTATTAAATATGAAAGCTCTGGAGCTCCAAGACACAGAGATTCCAATCCATTAAGTTTGGGGTATCTGCACTTCAATAAACTCCCATTTGTGGATTACAATTAGAGAAATAGTTGCCTTGTGGAAAAATGGATGATAATCATTAGCTGTATCACCATGTGGTTCTGTTTGCATAATTAATAACACAAGGTTGGGTACTTTTTATATCACAATGATAGATACTTAAATATTAAGGTAATACTCTTCCCTTAACTTCTATATAGAGAGTAAATTTGAAATGCCTACATGCATTCAGAAGAAATGTAACTTAATTCATATATAAACATTTTCTTAATGTTGTATGTAGAGTATTTCCAATATTACACTAAGTAAAAAAAACTTGCAATAAACATTTTTTAAAAGTATATTGAGTTAGAATGGCTTGATTATCTTCAGAGAACAAAGGTTCAGGCTTCTTAAAGTAAAGAAGCTGTCTTTTAAAGTGTATGTAAAATAAGAGGAAATATTCTCTCATGGAACTATACAAAAAATCCTCTATGTGACACATATTACAAAAAGGAAGTATACATGTTTGTGCACATGTATATCCTACATATATGTATGTGTGTATATATGTATATAAATCTATTTGCATTTTATCTTCAAATGGTGGATGAGTGGGCAAGTTACAAACAAGGAAGGCCAGGTAGAAAGTTCTTACATTGATTCAGATGAAAGATGGTAATAGCACAGTGGCAGTAGTAGATGAAGAGAAAGAAATGGAATTATAAAATATTCAATAGGTGGAATCAACAAAACTTAGTCTTTTGTTGGTTGTAGACTGTAAAGCAGTTAATTTCTGGACTTGATAAATCTGACATGCTTATAAGACAAGCAGACAGAAGCATACATGGGCTTAGGAATTTTGAGAGAAGACTGGGAGATGATTTTCAGAGTCAGCAATATCCAAAGGGAAATTGGGAATCATTATATAGTGGATTAGATCATGGAAAATTCAGAAAGCAATACAAAAAGAAGACCTGGCATACAGCCACCAGTATTGTCAGCATTTAAAGGGAGAATTGGGGGACCAAAGAAGACCAAGAATAATTTTTCACAGAAATAAAAGAAAAACTCGGCTGGGAGTTACATTTTGGTTGCTAGGAGAGGAGAGTATGAGAACGAAAACCCCTCGCCATTCCTTCAAGTGTTGACCTAAACGGACATTTAATTCCTTTTCAAATCACAACAACTTTGTTTTCTTTTTTGTTCTGTAAGAGCTTGAATATTTGGCCAGAAGATTACTCCTTACCCAAGGTAGGCATAGTTTTCCTCTAGGTAACTTTTGAAAGCCTGTTTAATAAGGCCAGTCTTCCAACCCTCTGTCCTCACTACTATGTATCTCCGCAGTATTCCAGTCTTATTATAAGTAAAAGTAATTATACTATATTAGAAGTCATAATATTTTTACAAGTAACCAAGAAATTAGAAATGTCTGCACCAAAGCAACTATCAGCAGAAAAGCAAACAATTCAATCATGTCTATCTTTGCTTTAATGGAAATCACAACTGAGAAGAAAATGAAAGGTTATTACGCAACCTTTATAGAAGAGCTCTTTTCCTTTTCATGAAATATTTCTCCTTGGTGAAAGAACCAGGATGCTGAAGGATACCAATAACACAAAGAAACCATAAACCTTTTGTAATTCTTGGAGTTGAATTCTCTCAGCAAAGGAAATGTATTTTATTATGGGTTAGTAATAGCCATGCAGAGAAATCACTCACAAAAAATAACAGTGCACTTGGGGAGGATGATCAGTTATTGCACAAGCTAAGTGGATCAGAAGTGCTTCTATATGTTTCTGCCCGCATCTGCTACAAATTTCTGCATAAAATTTGCATTTAGACTCCTTATATAATAATTAAATTTCAAATGACTGTTCATATTTTTCAAGCTGCAAATGCAGTTCAACATGTAATTATTACTTAAACTATATTTTATTTTTTCCATCTAATTAATATATGTACATAGTTAAAAAGCTAATAGTGCAGACTTAAAAGAAAAGCAACAGCCCACTTTGTAACTTCAGTCCCTTTTTGAAAACAGAATCATGTTTAAATGCTAGCTAATTTCTAAATCTAAATCAACAATACATGTATTACCAGAATTGTTTAGTTAGCTAGTTTAGACAACATCTATTAATTAACTTAAACTACTCCATTTTACTTTTTCCACATCTTTCTAATATAGCTATTACTGATTTTAGTGTTCTTCTCTGTTAATTTTGCAATCTTATATAATTTTAAAAATACTTTTGTACTATTAACCCTAAAGAGAATATATTAATTCTTTATTTGACTAGGGTAAGATATTAATATGCAAAGAAGACCAGGTTAGAGAAGGACACTATTTGCATTTTGTTTTTTCAAACTTAGCTACATAGTTGACAGGTCTGGAACACTTATTTTTTATTTTTTTTATTTTTTTTTATTTCAGGATATTATGAGGGTACAAACATTTTGGTTACATTTTATGACTTTGCCACACCCAAGCAAGGATTAGAGGCTTGCCCTTCCCCTCCACAATGCTCACCACATGCATTAGCTGTGAGTTTACCCCCCAACCCCCCTAATCCGTGGAGAATATCACTACCCTGTGAGCGCCATGGTGCTGATCAGTCGGTGCAATTTGGAGCACTTTTATAACAGGTTTCTGCCTGGGCCTTGAGACCAGAGGTTCTACTCTAACAGTTTTGAAGTCAGGGTTGAGAACTATTAGTCTATAGCTCAAACATAAATTGTGGGACCAAATAAATAGTGTTTTCAATGCCCTTATATAATATTCACAACTAAGGATTACATTCCCCTATGTGGAGAATGATGTGTGTGTTTGTATTTGTGTGTGTGCGTGTTTTACTTTAGTTTGTGCAGTGTGTCCTCTAGTTAGCCATTATAATCAGCTACTTTGTTGAAGCATTTTTGTCTTATTTTTCCTGAAAACTCTATTACCTGTCACTCCAGTCCTCCAAGACCTACCATATATAAACATATTTTTATTGATTTGACATATAATTCTTAGATGAAAGTCACTCTCATTTAAGATATGAAGGTATTGTTAGTCGTGTGGTTTTGCTGATGAGGACTCTAATGCAATCTTGGTCCTCTGTAGCTAACATATTTTATTCTATTTTATTTTTAGAGGTGTCCATACATCATTGATTTTATAAATTTCACAATATTTGCCAATATGTAGATGTTTGTTGAAAATTTTTGCCGTGTGTACTTGGTGGTCACTTTCATGACTGTCACAGTTTGAAAAGTCCCTTGGATTATCCTCTTGTTCCTTTTTTTCATTTTCTTCTCTATCTCAAATACTTTTATTTGTATCATGTAGTTGATGTGGATAGTTTGAAGGGGATTGATTCATGGATCCATTTTTGTCCTTTCAGCTAAACTTCCTTTTACAGACACATCTGGTACGACCCCCCACCGCCTGGTGTTTGAGTCCAGATTCACAGGAGCTTGGCAGAGGCAGTTCAGGTGACCTCCACGGTGATCTTCTCATGTGCACTGTGGAGTTTCACACACTCCTCTTCATCAGTCACCAACCTTCCCAAAGCTTTCCGTGACAATTATGCATGTTGAAAATTTTAGTCTGCTAATGATCTCTCTCCCATTTTAATTATTCTTTCCTTCCTCCCTCTCTTTCTCTTTATTTCTTCTCTCTTTCCACTCCTCCTCCTCATCCTTCTTTTCTCTAACTCCTTCTGTTTGTCTATTCTCCAGTAATGGCAGCTTGGTAGTTTCTTGAGAATAAAATGGAATAAATATAGATGACCATCTTTATATTTTTGAAGAGAAGCCAATTTATTCTAAAAAGCTTCACCAAAGAATTTATTATTTCTGTACTTTTAACATTGTTTTACAAAGACAGTAATTAGGAAGTTGTGTATTTAGAGAAATTGTACCAAATAGAAAATGTTGGACTTCTTAAATATTGGACAAAGTAGTAAGCTATTATAATAAGTGACTGCAAGCTACTAGATTCCCTTAGATTTCTTTCTTGCATTTTTTCTTTTTATTCATTTCCTGATATTTCCACATTACTATTTTTTTCTTGCTATGGTTTTTACTCAGCTATGCTTACTAGACCTTGCTCTGCTACTTACTGTGCAAATTGTACACATGAGATTTTGAGTTTTGTTTTTGGAGAGACATAAATATATCATTTTCATGCTCAAGTACATTCTCTGTTCAAGATGACCATCATGCATTCTATTTAGTGTGTCAGAGGTAAAATGTGACAGAAGTACTTAATGTGATAGAGTAGGATTACTGAATATGGGATGAGACACCCTGGATGTCAGTTTAACCTGACATTTAGGTAAGTTATTAAAACTCTCTAAAACTTATATTAATGATTTATAAAATGAGGCTTAGTATATATTCTTATTGACTATTATATGAAACAGCTCTAGAAACTTTTTTTTTTTTTTTTGAGACAGAGTCTCACTTTGTTGCCCAGGCTACAGTGAGTGCCGTGGCGTCAGCCTAGCTCACAGCAACCTCAAACTCCTGGGCTTAAGCGATCCTCCTGCCTCAGCCTCCCGAGTAGCTGGGACTACAGGCATGCGCCACCATGCCCGGCTAATTTTTTGTATATGTATTATTAGTTGTCCAGATAATTTTTATTTCTATTTTTAGTAGAGACGGGGTCTCGCTCAGGCTGGTCTCGAACTCCTGACCTCGAGTGATATACCCGCCTCGGCCTCCCAGAGGGCTAGGATTACAGGCGTGAGCCACTGCGCCTGGCCTAGAAACTTTTAAAGTGCATCAAATCAACAATGTTAGCAGGTGAAATAATTTTATGTGAATATTGCTTTGTTTTTACTAAAAGAATGGATTTTCTACATTGTGCTGTAGTTCATAATAAATTGCCATTAACTGTTTAAAAGGATGCATTTTACAAACATGCCTCTTGCTAGGAATACTATTATTTAAATTTGGAGGCACTTCCTATAAGAGTATTTGAGTAATTTAAATGAGTTACTTTCATATATTGTGACAGGTCTGTAAATTGTCGTATTGATCTGCAGGAGTTCTATGTATTCTATAAAGTATTATATGAGACAATGCATAAATATAAATCTTGAGAGTATTTTAAAAAGAAACACAAGAAGCATCTTTTATATGTTTATTACTATAGCCAGAATTGTGTAGTTGATTAATTAGGTCTTCAATATATGGACTTATTTTATTTATATACTCCTCTTTTGAAATAGTATGTAAGGTGCAATTTTTTTTTCTCTTGTGCAGATCAAATCATGTGTATAAAACACTGGCGCAGGGGGAAGAGCAACAATATTTCAGCTGAATGGTTTTCAATTAATCAGCCCAGGAGGAGGTGATATGAATTGGAAATTCATAGGTTCAAAGAATATCTGATGAGTTTTGACAGAAGGCACATTATCTACTAAATATTTTTAGCATCTAACTCAGATACCATGAAAGCAAATACTTATCATCTAAATCAAATACCATGGACCTTATTAATAAAAAGTAGAGCAGATTTTCATAATACTTTAACATTTCATTACATTTTTTGCTATGTAATTTATTATACAGGTGACAATACAACTTCAAGGTAATTAGGTATTATTGATATCAGAGTCTAAAGTTCAATAGCATTATTGGTCCAGAAATACAATTACTTGATCCATGTTTTATTAAAAGTAATGTAAACTTCTACTCATCACTTACATTTTATGTTTTATTTAGGGATGTTATAGGGGCACAAATTGTTTGGTTACATGGATTGCTTTTGTACTGTTTGAGCCAAAGTTATAAGTGTGCCCATCACCCAGATAGTGTGCATTGCGCACATTAGGTATGATTTCACTCATCCCCTCCTTCTGCTTCCCACCTGTATGATTTCCATTGAGTTTTACTTCCATCTGTGCACATAAGTGCTGATTAGTTAGGTATAATTTAATAGTGAGTACATTTGGGGTTTTTTTCCCATTCTTGTGATATTTCTAAGTATACTTCTTCTAAGAATGGTCTCCACTTCCATCCAAATTATTGCAAAAGGTATCAATTCATTTTTATGGCTGAGTAGTACTCCATGGTATACACATAACACATTTTATTAATCCACTCATGAATTGATGGGTACTTGGGTTGATTCTACATGTTTGGGATTATGAATTGTGCTGCAATAAACATTAAAGTGTAAGTGTCTTTTTGGCAAAATGAATTTTTTTTCCTGTGGGTGAATACTCAGTAGTAGGATTGCTGGATCAAATGATAGGTCTACTTTTAGTTCTTGGAGTAATCTCCATACTATTTCCCATAGAGGTTGCACTAGTTTTCACCAACAATATATAAGTATTCCTTTCTTTCTGCATCCATGCCAGCATCTATTGTTTCGGGACTTTTTGATAAAAGCCATTCTCATTGGGGTTAGGTGATATCTCGTTTTGCTTTTGATTTGCATTTCTCTGATGATTAGTGATGTTGAGCATTTTTTCATGTGTTTATTAGCCATTAGTCTATCTTCTTTTGAAAAACTTCTGTTCATGTTTTTTGCCTAGTAAATACCAACATCATTTTTTGCAGATCTAGAAAAATAAGTCAATGCTTTGCATGAAACTAGAAAAGAGCCTGAATAGCCAAAGTAACCTTAAGCAAAAGGAACAAATCTGGAGGCATCACTTTACTAGACTTTAAGCTATACTACAAGGCTGTGGTAAACAAACAGCCTAGTCCTGGCACAAAAATAGAGACGTGGGCCAATGGAACAGAACAGAGAATCCAGATATAAAATTGCCCACATATTGCCATCTGATCTTTGACAAAGTAGAGAACAATATACACTGGGGAAAAGAATCCCTATTCAATAAATAGTGCTGGGAAAATTGAATGGCTACATCTAGAAGCCTGAAAGAGGATCCATATCTCTCACCACTCCCCCAAATTAATTCAAGATGGATAAGAGAGTAAATGTAAGACATGAAACCATGAGAATTCTAGAAGAAAATGAAGGAAAAGCTCATCTAGATATCAGCCTAGGCAAAGAATTTATGAAGAAGAACCCAAGAGCAATCACAGCAACAACAAAAATAAATAAATGGGACTTGATTGAATTAAAAAGCTTCTGCACAGCCGAGGAAACAATCAACAGAGCAAATAGAGAAAATATTTACATACTATACATTCAATAAAGGCTAATAGCCAGAATCTACAAAGAACTCAAGAAAATCAGCAAGAAAAATCTCAGTCACTTAACATTTGTACTGCATTGTTGGCATCTGCCCAAGCAAGTTCGGTCATTTCCTAGAACTCAATACACCAAACCACAGAATAACTTTCTAGGTCACACATGGTAAGATACCTTTCACGTACCCTATAACAAAAATTTCAAAAAGATAAGTGCCCTAAAGTCAGTAATATGAGGTTTAATTATATTCTACTCCTCAAATGGGTAACAGGTCTTAATGAATACCTAAAAGCAGCAAGAACTTGTTGGAAATGCATTTTTGGTCCCTAAGAACTATCTCTCCAATAATGGACCTGGAAGACATCTGTTTAAGATTACTTTGCTTTTCATTGTGCTTTTTGAGAAATACATGTATGTAGACACTTTCAGATGATTTTGTTGTTCCTAAAAGGATTGTCACACAAAGCCAATCAAAGATGAGGTGGAATGGGGTAAAATGCTCTCTGCTGAGGTTGCCTCAGTTTCACTATCTCATAGAGAGGAGAGTAGATGCTTGGCTCAGCATCTGTGTGCTCTGCAAAATACTGTTATCACTCTGCTACTTGTAAGGATTTTGGCTATACTGAAAAAACAGTAAGTTATTTTGACTTTATGAGATAACTTTATCTAGCTGTGAGTCTTATCACCCATTACCAGTTAATGCACAATTGTTTCATTATTAATTTCACAAACCAAACCTGTTTTAAGTCCAAGCTAACCCATTGCAATAACCAAATGCTGTGAATTTAGAAATTTATCTATTTTATCAATAGTCTGATCTTAAGGATCTAACTCCCTCTATTGCATATTGAACCAAGGAAAATAATGGTCTTAGATCATATGAGTATTTCAATCTGTTCAAGTAATAATTTAAGTATGAAGTGTGATAAAAAGGGCAGGCTTGAATCTCTGACTCGGGTGGGGCAAAGGCAATATACGTAACCCAAACATTTGTATCCCCATAATATGCTGAAATAAAAAAATAAAAATAAAAAAAAGAAATCCCATAGGTGCCCCTTCTTGGTTCTCTTTCCCATTTTCTTTTCTGTAATGGTGACTATATTATTAAATTGTTTTTCATTCCAAAAACAAAAGCTATGAAATTATAACTGGAAAGGTCTATAAACTCTGCATCTAGACTAATTCCTTAAAAAGGATGATAAAAGGAGACTTTGGAGTCAAAATTCCAAAGTTAGGTTCCAATTTGCCCATTTATTAGCAATGTCTCCTTGGATAAGTGACAACCATTTTAAGCTTCATTTGCTTTATTATTATTATTATCATTACGAGACAGATTTTGCTATGTTGCTTGGGCTGGAGTACTGGAGTACTGCGGCATCAGCCTAGCTCACAGCAACCTCAAACTACTGGGCCCAAGTGATCCTCCTGCCTCAGCCTCCTGAGTAGCTAGGACTACAGGCATGCACCACCATGACTGGCTAATTTTTCTATTTTTAGTAGAGAAAGAGGTATCAGTTTTGCTCAGGCTGGTCTTGAACTCCTGACTCAAGCAATGCTCCTGCATTGGCCCCTCTGAGAGTGCCAGGATTATAGGTGTGAGCCACCATGCCCAGCCTTAAGCTTCATTTTCCTCATCTAAAAAATGAGAGGGGGTTGAACAAATGTATGTCAGTTATCCATCAATATAATATCATACAAGATATTTTCACTGCCCTGAAAATCCTCTGTGTTCCTCCTATTTGTCCAAATCCATAGAATGTACAACACTAAGAAAGAGTCCTAATGTAGACTGTGGACTTGAGTGATAATGATGTGTCAATGTTGGTTTGTCAATTGTTTAACAGATGTACCACTTTGGTGGGAGATGTTGACAATGGGGGAGGCAGGAAATATTTTGGAAATCTCTGTACCTTACTCTCAGTTTTGCTGTAAACTTAAAACTGCTTTAAACAATAAAGTCTTTTTTTAAAAAAGGGTGGGATATAATAGTATAATTACAAAAGGTTGTTCTGGTAATCTATTTAAAGCACTTTTCATAGTATCCATCACATACCAAGTGTCTAATAAACATTTGTTTCCATTTCACAATATCCTCTCTTAAAACCTCAAGTAAAACGTCTACTCCATCTGCTAGGAAATGTTGTATATAAAATAATGACAGAGTACAGTAATATAGTCCTAAAACCTCAGTAATCAGGGAATACTTTACGGAAAATAATTGCATCCTGTATACAAGGTTTTCATATAAAGATGAAGTATTTATCAGAGTTTGACACAAGGGCACATTCCTCAGAAAGAATGGATACTGACTACATACAAGTAATTAGTTTCATGCACTTCTACAATGCTAAGAACTTATATAAATACATTCAATCATCCTCAGTGCATTTTGGCACTTGAACATTTGGGAAATTGTAAATGAAATGGAAGAGAGAGAATAGAACACACCTTTTTGAATATTAAGAAAAGACTTACATATTTAGTTATCATTGACTTGCTGATAGAACCACTAAGGTTTTGGAGACATTCAGCTTAAAAGAATTTCTAAACTTATATATATACACACACATATATATGTCATGGAAAAGTACTTCTTACTACTTTATTCAAACCTTCCACGACCACATGGCTACATTTAGTTGGAATGCCATGGAGTCGTGATTATAATCCTGAAAACTGGCACCAGTTACAGCGTACTCTTTAAAATTATGTAACTAAGACTTAACATTGCTTATTAAGTATGAAACATACAATGCTATATGTAACTTTGTTAACCATCATGCACTGGAAATACGTATTGCAAGACAATTTTGGCCCACTTTGGGGTATGAAAGGAACCTTTCAAAGACATCCCATACTACAAGACCGTAAGGGTGAAAACATGTAGGGGGAGACAATTCATTGTGTCCAGGGATCTCATGAGCTTGATTGGGAGAAATGTCACTTTTTTCTTTTTAATACCCAAAATTATTTATTTGTCATACACTGTGGTCTGAAGGTCATACTGCTATTCTTGGTTATTTTTTATGAGATCTCTGAATAGATGAAGTTAAAATACAAACTCACCTAACTTAGCTGGCAGCAGTGACGTTCCCCTTTTCAGCCACCAGGTGTGTTCAATGAAGATGCTCTGACTCTCCAAGGAAATATTAGCTCATTCCCAGGACTCATTTGACTTCATTTTAAAGATACCTGAAATATTTCCTTGTTGTTTGCAAAGGAATTAACAAGTGTCCAGTTTATATGACAAGGCTATTTTTTAATGTTCACTTGCAATATAAATATCTTACATTATTCCAAAATCCAGGCATTATTCTGTTGCATAGGTATCACAGTACAAATCCAAGCACAGTATGAGTCAGTGTCTGACTATGCTCTAAGAAAATATGTTTAAGGAGTAGAAGAAGACTATCATAGATAGCTTTGTTACATTTTGCATGTAAAAGTAATGTAAATCTTTCATAAGCACAAAAATTGGTATTTTTAAGAAAATAGATACAGAAAAATTAATTGAAAGTTTTATTAAAGTTCAAAATCATGAGAATCCCCAAGCTTTCATGTCTATGCTCATTTTTTCAAATTTATATAACCCTCTCCAGATCAAAATCTGCTATGATAAAGTTATTTTATATTTTAATTTTTTTATTTTATTGTAGCATACTAGTTAAATACACACATACACACACACACACACATATATACATACATTATGATGCTATTAGGGTGATGTACTTTTTATAATTTCATTTTCTAAGTCAGAGAGAGAAAAGATAAAGTTATTAAGCCTGAAACTATAAATGTTATAAGATAAAGGTTATGAGATATTATCCTCCTTGCAACCCAACAAGTTTGCCTGCCACAGATGCGCAAACACACACACACACACCTCTGTAGATTAGGAAAAAGATCTTTTATGCACACAGAAGCCTGAGTCAGTTCTCCAAGCCCCAATTCCAAATCCGCATAACATATGCTGAGAGCCAGGTGACTGGCTTGCTTTGAGGGCTTGTACCAGAGGAGAGCCTCTGAAATCACAAAATCCAAAGTTCGTATAGAATCTGCAGGCACATTTATCCATTCTCTTCTCTGAAAATAGAGAGACCTTATCTTTTAGTTTGGAATCTAAACAAATTTTCAGCTGGGGCAAGAGGATAAGGTCTCTACCCTGGATTGTAACCAGTGGGCACTGGGGGAGATAAGAATGGTGTCTTTAAACTTTATTGCCATTACAAAGCAAATGGCTGTGGGGAAATTCACTATCTCCAACTTCCAAGCCTTGTTAGCACTTAGTCATCCTTGAGATTCCAGTGCTCTTTGCTCAGAAACCCCTGATCATGAAGAAATATAAAATTACTCATGGAACATTATCTCCTGAAAATAGTTTATGTGAGGAGGACATATTAATGCAATGCATTATAATCCTATTGACATTACATTTTCACTCATAAGTTATTTCAATTATTAATCATAAAATATAACATAAATTTATCAAATTGAAATATTAATAAATATTTCAGAAACAGAATCTATAATGAAAACAAAATGAAGTAAAGGCCAAAAATACACTTCAATCATTTGCATTGTGTGTCACTGGCAACAGATATATATTGCCAATTACATCTTATTCCTGCATGAACTGAAAGACAAATACAAATATGTAAGTTGGAAAGAATAGGCAAAATGTATGAAGGTGAATTTTAGAATAAGAAATACAAATGTCCTTTAAAAATGAAACATATACAAACTTGCTAGTAGACTGAAAATTCAAATGAAAAACAAGACTATAACTTTTTTCAACCATTATAACACACTTGACAAAAATTTAAACCATTGATAATATTCAGTGCTAATAAAAACATAAGGAAAAAGGCACTCATACATTGACAGAGGCAATGAAATTTGTTATAAACTTTTAGGAATATATCAAATATTATCTATTACACTTCGAACAAATCAGTTCACCAAAATTTGTACCATCCGTAGAAAATATTACATATTTGTATGTATTGTTTCAGTTTGGAGTTGTTTAGAGTTGCTGCCAAAGACTACGTTTCTGTCCCCTTGTTAGTAGAGGCATTTATGTAACCAAGGCCCAGCCATGGAAGGACGTGTGCTACTTCAGACTAAAGTCGTCAATATTTCCTACATGGAGATGATTCTCCATGCTCTTTGATCTGCTGTTTAATCTGTAATAGAGGATATTCTCAGGGAAACCTTGGAAGACACATGTAAAAGATGGCAGAATTTTGGTCACACTGGGTCCCTGAATAACTACATGGAGGGGGGCTGTCCTCTGTTTTGTTCACTGCCCTAATATCATGAGATGATTGAGATACTAAATACAATTGAGTTAAGCTACTAACATGTTGTAATTCATTTATTACAGCAACTAGCTTTGTCTTAATTGATATGATCCCAAAAATGAAAGAAAGAAAGAAACAAAAGAAAATATATGAGTATGTATCAAAAAGAATATGATCATCAGCATGGTAGACAGTGTCAAAACTCTGGACACAAGATTATATTCTCTGACAAATTGTATAATATCAATGTCTCATACTAGGTTATTAAACATAATGAGATAAATGATCTGGAAAATAGACACGCTATATTTCTAATTTAAAAGATATGTATAGATTTTGTTTTATGTGTATACATAAACTACTGAGACCATAACCTCAATCAAAGAAATTAGCCTATTTATCAGCTCTAAAAGTTTTTTTTTGTGTGTGTGATAAGAACATTTTAAGATCTACTCTCTTAGCAAATTTCAAGTATATAATACAGTATTATTAACTATAGTCTGGACATTAGGACTCCAGAACTTATTCATCCTGCCTCACTGAAACTTTGTGCACTTGGATCAACATCTCTGTGGAGCTTCTAGCCTCCAGAATTAGAAAATAAATTTCTGTTGTTGAAGCCACAGTCTGTGTGATTTTGTTACGAGAGCCCTACCCAGCAATGCACTAGCCTACTTAAAACAACTAGGTCTTTCTCTTATTTATTTATTTTATTTTATTTTTTTTTGAGAAATTTTATAGTTTTTTGTTCAGGGGCTATCTTTGTATTTACACATTTTTCATACATTAAACACTCTATTTAATTAACTTTTTCTATGTGGTTTATTAAGTTTTTGCAATATCCTTTAATGCTCACCTACTGCTTGTATAATCATTTCTCGGTACCTCTCCCTTCTCCTTCCCTTACTTTTACTTGTATTATTTATCCTAATACATGGCATTCAAACACTACTCTTTCATTCCTTCTGTTGTTTTAGTCTTAGATGTATACTTGTATACTTTAAATCAATCCTTTTGCTGAAGTTTTCATGATCATCTTTGGGTTAGAGGAAGTTTGTGCCCTAGTTCATTCCTCAAGGATGTCTGATGCAGCTACGTATGAGTGGCGTTGTACCGCAGAGAGAAGGCAAATCTCTGGTTGTCACAGAGTATAAAGAGGGTGAACTCTCAAAGCTAATTTAGAATCAGGTATGCCTTCATCTTTAGTCACAATGTTTGGGGTAAAATCTACCTAAATTTTTCATATCTCAGATCTGGCTTAATTCTGGAGACGTACTGGCAGATATCAAAAACAGGCAGAGGAAGAATGCATGAATTGGCAACCACGACAGTCTTGACGATATTCACAAAAGAACATTAAAAGAGCATATTAAAATAGTACTTCTTAATTTTTAAAGTGCATATGAATCACTCAGAGATCTTATTCAAACGCAGATGCCAATTTAGTAAGTTTCTGTGATGAGTGTATTTCTAGCAAGATTCTAAGTGTTTAGGATAGTTTTGGTCTATACATTCAGCTTTGAAAGGTAAGGACTTAGATGTCATTCTAAATATAACAACTCCTAAAATATTAAGAGTTATGTAGGTCCCTAAAAGATGTTTTCTAGTAAATAGCTTTACTTAAACACATAATTGTGACTTTTACACACACATACACACACACACATAGAATTTTCTGATGTTTGAGTAACTTGATCTTGCATCCCCAATGATAGAAAATGTGCAGTATATTTTCAAATAGTTTTCAATGCCTGATGATATATTCTGCCATTGCCCAATGGGTGTAAAATAATATTATCTCCAAATAATATTGCCTCCTATGCACTGTAGAATAATTTCTAAGTTAACTTTAAGAGTGATACCCTATTTCCTAAAAGACAGTGCTGGAAAGTTCCGTCAAGTAGGGGTTATATTTTCTCCCACACCAAATTTACTACAAATTTACTTCAAGGGCTGAGGTGAAGTTCATGTCCTTTTTGATAATCACCTCTTGTTCGACAACATTGTTCTTCCCTTTGCCTTGTAAAAACTACTCTTTTTTAAAAGTACATGATTTCATATTTTACCTTTGCTACTTTTTCTGGTTGAAGTTGTCTATGGTCAGTTTCTCTCTCTTATTATTAGATCTTATCCTTTGGCTCAAAGTTTGTGTGTGTGTGTGAGTGTATGTGTGTGCATGTGCATGCGTGTATGTGTACATGTGTGTATTTCCTTCCTCATCTGTATTCAAGTGCTCAGTTCTTTTCTTGAACTGTCTCATGATGATTTGTCTCCTCACCCCAGCAACCTATTTCAGTGTTTATACCGGAAGCCTTGCTAGATCTTATTTTCAAGGATTACACTCTCTGACCACTGTCTTCATCTTCCTACCTCACCTCTTTTAAGGTTCTTAAGTCAGCAAATCTTCCCCATCAGGACATCCAGACAATTGATCTTACATTCTTTTTCACTGTTCATTATACCATCAAATTCTCATTTCTTCATAATACAGCTTAAGTTGTATGATCAATCATTATTTAATCAATACTCTGAATTAAATCGTTTGGTCTCTTGCCCTTCTTTTCGTAAATCACACTTGCCTGAAGAAAACCCAACTCTAGTTTAAATCCAACTGTTCATCAACTGCACACCTTCAAGCTCATGAGCATGGCTTGAGGGAAAACGTACATCATTAGAAGAAACTTCTCTTGGAATACATCATCCCAAACTCAAATAATTGTCCAGAACGCCCTAGGGTCCATGCTTTTGTAGAGAATGACTTTCTCCCTCTCCCAGATGGCTGTGTTATAACTTCTTACTTCTCCTCAAACCTTGGATGTGACTCTCCTTTACTTTTACAAAGCTGAATGACTTAGCTTATCATTTGACAAGATATTTAAAGCAATCTCAAAGGAAATTCTTTCCTTTTTTTTCCTGACAGATAATAATCTTCCTACATCCGTAGGATGTCCTCACTTCTACTACAGTGAGGAATCGGAACTTACTGTTATCTAAAGCCCTTTTTTTCCTCAGTGCATCTAATTGCATTAACTCACGCCTCTTTGAGGAGTTTGCTGCTGTATTTTTCTGGTTTCAAGGGATTTTGTGTACCAACTATCATTTGAAATCCCCCAAAAAGATTATTTCTACCTCCTTGACTTCTCCTTGGAATTTTAGGCTCATGTAACCAAACCAACTTGGCGTTACCACTAGATGTCAAAGAGGCATCTCACCACATTAACCCTGCTTTCTCTCCACCAAACCAGCTCTTCCTCATCACACCAGTATCCGTAAATGATATCACTATTCACTTGGTAGCTCACATCAAACACTTAGGAGTTTTGCAGGGGTTCTCTCTACATTTTACATTGCACATCCTGATACTCAGCAAATATCTTTGCTCTTTCTTACGGTACATTTTTTTCTTGCCGTCACCAATGCTGCCATCTAGGTTCAGTTTTCTCTCACCAGTACCGTAATAGTGACTTCTCATTCAGAGTCTAACCCCTAAAAAAAGCCTAGCTTGTTTTTTCAACATATAAAAATGTAAATTTTATTCAATTAAGAAAATAAAAATTTAAAGTACAAATATAAATATAAAAGGAGGATGTTACCCTGGTGCTAATTCCTATTTAGCACCAATGACTTTGTGTAATATAAAGCTCCAAATCCAAAGCCACTATGTCAGGAAGGAGACTTAAAAGAAGACTTGGTGGTTGTCAAGAGTGAGCAGTCCTAACACTTCATAACGTGTTTGCAGATGTGTGGGGACATTTGTTTGGGGCCTGGGGTCCTCTACTAACATTTACTAAGAAGGATCTGAGAGGAGGAATATGCTGTAATGCACAGGATGAGGTGTCCCAAAATGAAAGTGTCCCGTCTCCAGTGCCACGTGTATCTCCCAAATGTGGCCAGTTTCCTCATCTCCCTTGATCCTCCTGATTTACTGCACTGCAGTCACCGTGACATTAGTATTCACCCATCATGGCAAACTCATTTCTACTTCAGATCATTTACACTTGTTACTTACTTGATCTGGTGCAACATTGCAAATTTGCACAGTTTCATTCTTCTTTTTCTCATGTGCTGCTCAAATTATATCTCCATAGATAGGATCTGAGTTTAAAATATTCAGTAAACCATTTTGTGAACAGATGTGCTGTCATTCAGGCTCTGTTGTTCCATTTATAGAGCACAGGCAGAGTACATTTAGCATAATTCCTACAGGCCCTAGGATTTCCAGAATGGTAAATGGAGCATTGGATTCAACTTAAGGTCACCTGCTGCGTTAGCCCCTAACAAGAGAGTTAGTCTGCCCCTTGAGGCTTTAAAGCCTGGCACTGACTTCTCCTCTCTAACTATGAGAGTCCTGGATGGCATCTTCTTCCAATTTAAGACTGTTTGGTCTTTAATGAAAATCTTTTGTTCAGTGTAGCCACCTTTATTAAATATCCTAGCTAGATCTTCTGGATAATTTGCTGCAGCTTCTGCATCAATTGGCACTTGTTTCACCCTGCACTTTGATGAAAATAGCTTCTTCCCTTAAACCTCTGACATAATCTTTGCTAGCTTCCAACTTTTCTTCTGCAGCTTCCAACTTTTTTTCTGCAGCTTCCTCACCTCTCTCAGCCTTCAAAGAATTGAAGAGGGTTAGAGCCTTGCTGTGGATTAGGCTTTGGCTTCAGAGAATGTTGTGACTGGTTTGATCTTCCATCCAGACCACTAAAACTCTCTCCATATGCAATAAGTTTTTTTGCTTTCTTATCATCGCTGAGTTCATGGGAGGAGCACTTTTAGTTTCCTGCAAGAACTTTCTCGTTGCATTCACGACTTGGCTAACTATGTAATGCAAGAGGCCTAGCTTTTGGTCTATCTTGGCTTTCCACAGGCCTTCTACACTAAGCTTAATTATTGCTAGTTTTTGATTTAATGTGAGAGGCATGGGACTCTTCCTTTCAATTGAACACTTAGAGGCCAATGTAGGGTTATTAACTGGCCTAACTTCAACATTTTTGTGTCTTAGGGAGTAGGGAGCCCTGAGGAAAGGAGGAGAGATGAGGGAATGGCTCGTCCTTGGTAGAGTGGTCAGAACTCACACATCCTTTATCATTAAAGTTTGCTGTCTTTGAGGCATGACTTCTAGTGCCCCCAAAATGTTACCATAATAACATCAAAGATCACTGACAACAGATCACCATAACTGGTATACTAATAATGGAAGTTTGAACTATTGCAAGCGTTGCCAAAATGTGACACAAAGACACAAAATGAGCGCGTGCTGTTGGAAAGATGGAGCAGACAGGATATCTTGATCTAGGGTTGCCATAGACCTTCAATTTGTGAAAAACCCAATGTCTGTGAAGCACAGTAAAATGAAATGCAACACAGTGTGGTATGTCTGTGTTAGAGGAACTTGCCGACAGAGTGCCGGAGCACATCCTCGTGTGCACAGCGAGAGAAAGCGATGTTCTAAGTAGTGATGTCCCCAAGGAGAGGTCAGAGTACATACTTTAAAATTTTGGCTCAAGGTCAAGGCTAGTGTCCTTCAGTGTTTTGGGCAACAACCTAGACATCTTTTTCAATGCCTGGGAATGTGCAAGGCCCCAGGCCGGGTTCAATACTGACAAAAAATCATGCAGCTGGCCTAGAAAAAAGGCCACCAAGGTTCCTTGTTCAGGACACAGCAAGGAAGCAGGAGGAGCTGCGCACCCTGCAGTATGTGCGCGAGTTCGTTTGTATGTTTACATGTGTGTGTATTCAGTGACTCACAGGGGCACTCGGTAGATCCAATGCAGATACTTCCATTACCAGAATTTCTTTCTTTTTTTCTTTTTTTTTCATCTCACAAGCTAATTTGGGAAACCAGACTATCCACATAGAGCATATAGTAACAAACAAACAAAGCAATGTTTCAAGGTTATTTAAAACAAATATTATTGAGGCCAATAATCTCTTAAGAGAGAGAGAAAGAAGTACAAACCTTGCACACACATTTTGTCTGCCAAACTTGAAATGATTACAAGGAAATCTAAAATTCAGGACAATCAGAAACAAAATGAGAATCAAGTATGTTTAAAAATTGGAATGATGTAATTTAACTATGAAATGTTTTTATTAATTTAAATGATCTATTATTAAGTTTAGGTGGAACTATAAAAAGAAAAGAACAAATTAAATAATAGCAGAGAAAATTGATATCATTAAGAATCTTATCATTTGTGATCATACTATGCAAAACAGACACGGCTTATATTACAAAACACTAGGTTTTCTCAACTAGGAAACACATTGCTAATGAAACCACATAATGTTCTGTAGTGAAATAAAAGTCATCAAAGTACTAGTTGTGGTTATTTAGGAAATGCATTGGCTAGTAGTTAATGGCTGTTTTGACTAAAGATAAATTATGGTTTCTAGTACCTAATATTTGTATCAGAAAGTAAGCAATGTATTTCATCTTTTTAAGAGAAATATCTCTAAATGTCAACTCCAGTATTGTGAATGCGTTTTCTTTACTAAACTTCTGAATGTCTTTTGTTTTAAAACCAGATTTGCTATTAAGTTGAGCAGTAATTTATGGCTTAGCCCTACCTAATTAGCTTAGAATTTGATTTTCTCCATTGAAATGACAGGAAACAGGCTATTAATTATAGGCTTAGACCCAAACTGCTGGGAACATCAATAATTTTACTGTAATTTTCTCAGTAAATTTCAAATCATAAAACCTTACGCACGCATTCTGGAGGTGGAACACGTTTCATGTCCATTAACGTGGAGACAACACATTGATTGCTCGCTATGATATTATGAAAATGAACTGAAGAGACAGCTCCAGGGGAAAAAATGTTCAAATAAAGGGGACATTCTGCTGCATCAATTTATCCTTGCTAAAATTAGGATATATAATTTTTGAGCCAAATTATACATACTAAAGCAATGTATTTTGAATGGAAAAAAACTCAAATATACACAGATATTGAAAACTCAGCAATAAATGTTAATACCTTTTGTGTCCATTTTATTAACTGTAGATTATTGCCAATAAAAATTGCATTCATTTATTCAAAAATATTCAGTGTGTGTCTCATAATTCCATTCACTCTTCTTTAATGGAGAAAGGGAAAACTTCTAAAGCCTATAATTGATTGCATGAGAGAAGACAGACTCTAGTGCACAAGTATCAGGTTTGGCTTGTCAGATAACAAATGTGCTATTTATATGTCATATTTGGACAGAACACAAATAAAATATATAAAAGTAAGTGTGTAGATTTGGTGGTGATAGTTTTGGATTGTACTCACCTGAAGTTTTCTATTTTCGTGAGTAATTAAGAAAGTTCATCATTTGATAGTTTACTGACAAAGCAATGCTTGAAGTTAGTGATTTTGAATTGAATATGAATCCAGTAAGACCTTCATGTTTTTGCCCCAGCAAATACATCTGTATAGATGCAGGCACAGAAGAGGTGGAAAGTTTTGTCTAGCAAGATTCAGGCTCCTTCCACATAGATATGAAGAAGAGAGAGACAGACAGGAGGAGTATAGTTATAAAGACAGACCATGGGATCAAATTTGGGCATGGAGAGATATGAAAATATAAGGGTGGGAATTGTGGATAGGTGGTAGAATCCATGAGATGTTATGGGGGAGATTGGACAAAGAATTGTTGGAGTGGTAGGTATAAAGGGAATGAGCTGAAGAGGCAAGAGTGAAGGTTGTAGAGTAGAACACTTGCTACGGAGACTATAAAAGAGTTGCAAATCAAGGATACAACACATGAATTAGTATGTTTTAATATCAGTTCAGTGGGTCATGGCTAACATTTTAAAATAGAATAGAACAGAATATACTAGAAAAGAATAGAAAATTTAGTACATTGTAAACAGTAAGAATAAATATTTTTTGGGTTATTTTTATAAATACTTTTTTGGGGAACAATTTTAGGTACACAGCAAAATTAAGAGGAAAGTATAGAGATGTTTCCCATATACTCTTCACCCCGACACATGCAAAGTTTCCCCGTTATTAACATTCCCCACTGAAGTGCTACATTTGTTACAATTGATGAACTTACACTGACACATCCTAATCACCCACAGCCCATAGTTTATACGACAGTTCACTCTTGGCGTGCATTCTATAGATTTGGATAAATGTAGAATGACATGTATCCTACCTTATATCACTAAGCAGAATAGTTTCACTGTCTTGAATCCTCTGTGTTCTGCATATTTATCTCTCCCCTGATTCCAACCACTAGAACCACTGATCTTTTCACTGTGCCCATATTTGTGCCTTTTCAGAATGTCATATAGTTGGAATCATACCGTACATAGCCTTTTCACACTGGCTTCTTACACTTAGTAATAGACATTTAAAGTTCTTCCATGTCTTTTCATGACTTGATAGCTTGTTTTCTTTTAGTGTTGAATATTATTCCATTATTTGGATATACCAGTTTATTTATCCATTCACCTACTAAAGGACATCTTCGTTGCTTTCAAGTTTTGGCAATTATGATTTATAGCTTTATGATTTATAGCTTTATGCTACTATAAACATCCATGTACAGGTTTTTGTGTGGACATAAGTTTTCAACTCCTTTGGGTAAATACCAAGGAGGATGATTGTGGATCATATGGAAAGATTATGTTTAGGTTTGTAGGAAACTTCCAGACTGTCTTCCAAAGTGACTGTACCATCTTGCCTTCCCACACCACCAATGAATGGAAGTTCATGTTGCTCCCCAATTCTACGAGTCTTTGGTGTTGTCAGTTTTCCAGAGTTTGGCCATTCTAACAGGTGTGCAGTGATACATCATTGTTGTATTAGTTTGCATTTCCCTGACGACACATGATGTGGAGCATCCTTTCAATTTCCACAATAATTTCTTTGTTGATACAAAAGTTATTTGGAACTCCATTATTGGCATTGCAAAGTGGTCTAAAAATATTTTCTTTGTGATAAAAGTGTCCAATATTTGAAAAGAACTGTTTTGCCTTTTTACAATCTCAATGCACATAAGCATATGGATTCTCCAATTTTTGAATCAGGAATCTGTATATATTTATCAATATTTTTGCAAATTATCCATCAATGATTGAGAAATTATGTTGAAACAACTTTGTTATCCTGATAGAGTACACATTTTACCCATTAGTGTTATCAATCTCTGCTTTATATATTTTGAAGCTACTTTATTAGACACATGCCAGTTAATTACAAATTTTTCCTGATGAATTACATCATGTTTCATTTCATGCTTTTAAAATTTTCTTTATTTCTATGATTTATGAGCTCTCATAAGTAATGTATTACTGAAAGCATAATTTTAAACAATTCTGAAAATCTTTGATATTGGTCTTTTCCTTCAAGGAAACCTGACTTTAGTCTTTCCTTATTTCACATTGCTACTGGCTCCAGTTTCTCCTCTATCTGTTCTGTGCCTATTTGTCTGTTAGATTGTCAGAGGTGAAGACGGTATTTGCTGGATTTTTAAATGACTATTTTTCTTTATTTTAAATTAATTCTGTCGTATTGCATTGTGATCTAAAATGTTGCTATGATGTCAAAAAGTGCATCAATACTTTAAAATATACTTTTCCCAGAATTTACTTGTTTTTCATTATGAGGGTACTCTGAATATTTACCCCATCATACTGCCAAATGTAGATATCTTTTTTCTACTTCTCATTATGTGACCCAGGAAAAGGTACTTATATCTCAGTTGTCCCATTTTTGGGGGGTATAGGTAGGGTCTTGCTATGCTGCCCAAGCTGGTCTTAAATTCCTGGCCTCCTTCCACCTCGGCCTCCCAAAGTACTGATATTACGGTTTTGAGCCACCTCACCTGGCCACAGTACTCTCATCTTTAAAATAGATAAAATAATTAAAATAATACCTACTGTATTGGTGTTGTAATTACTAAATGAGTGGCTATGTGGAAATTGCTTACTTTATGAGCCATAACTATGCCTGCCACTGTGCCCACTGAATCAGAACTCTAAGAAAAGGAGAAAGTGGTCTTGCCTATGGAATTTCAAAAAGCTCTCTATGGCTATAGTTAGTTATTATATCTACCACCAATGCACTAATTCACATAAATGTTGAAATTTTAAACAGTTCACTCCTCTCCAAGCCATGACCTATAAAATAGCTGCTTTACCTCTCTGAGGATTTGCATGCTTTTCCTCTACCTCCTCTCCTACTCCTTGAAGTACTACATTGGTTGTAGGAACGGGTTTTGTAGACCACTTTGGTTTTAGCTAAATAAGAACAATTTTCAGCTGAGCGACTAAAAGAGGCTACCCTGCTGTTCTAAAGAATTTTCTACATTATTAACAGGGTTTTACTGTTAAATACTTCCTAACATCTTGAGTACCTGAGGGTTTTTCATTTAAGTTCCTCATGTCTGTTTACACTCTGACTCTAGTACACATAAGCTCTTTGTCTTTATCCTCTTAATGATTTACTTAATATTTAACCTAAGGGATGGAACTTCTGTGATTTTGTGGAAAATGACAGAATTAAACTGCCCCCCACAAAGTCCCCACAGGTATAAGAGATAAAAGATACACTTGGAGAATATATCACAGGAGCATACATTGTTATGTCCTATAGAAAATAGCAGATAAAACCAGACTAATTGGGATTAAAATGCCCACTGCCACTGTGAAAAATAAGTACCAAAAGTACATTGCCAGAATAAAATATAGAGAAAAATGAAAGAAGAATATTGAAGTGACAAAAATAAAGTTGATGAAATTCTAAGGCAAATTAAATAAAATATCACTTTTTTCAGGAGATTCTCTCTATAATTAAAATTTTAAAACCCTGATAAGCTTAAAGACTCAAATTTTTTGCGTAAGCTATTTCTCTTTTACTTTTATTATCTGTTTTTATCAGGTATTTAGATTGAAATTCTGATCAATAAAATGTTTTTATGTCATTAATAAATATTAATACTCATATAATGAGACTTCCCCTTTAACAATAATGTTGTATGGTGTATTAGTTGACCATTTGTGATGATTCAGAAGAAATTTCTGGATTTCTAAGGTTATTAAATGAATCTTATATATCATTTTATTACAGTTGAAAAATATATTTTATAGATAGTCTGAAACTACAGGAAAATAATATTCAAATAAAATACTAAATGAAAAGACACAAAGTTAAAATGTTACTCTATATAATTCGATATAAATTCTATATAAAGAATTTTATAAATTCTTAAGTCTAATAAATGCATTTGATGGAAATTTTCTGTAGTCTTAAAGAAAAGTAAACCTGTATTATATTTATGGTTCAGTTCATTTACACTAGTGTAAAATGTTAATTTTAGACAATCAATCAAGAATATCATGAAGTATATGGAAATTCCCTTCAGAGTAGTTTTCTTTAAATATAAAAATATTAATATGCTTATTGTGTATACTAGCACATTTAAACAACAATTATAGTGAATTCCGCTGAATGTATATTAGCTATTAAGCTTTGGCTTAGTAGGCTTTCTTGAATAAGATAATCTAAATTAACATAACTTTTAAGTGTAAATTCAATATATGTTTTTGGTATTGGTAATTATAAAAAAGCAGAATATCATATTTATTTATTATTTATTATTGTTTATTTTACCAGTGTGGATTTGCCTTATAATTATTTAACTTAGGCTATTCTGATTTTTTATATTCTAATACATCTCTGGACATCAGTTTCCCAAATGAACAATGGGGCTAAATTAAGTAATTTTACTATTCTTTCCAGATCACAAAATGCTTGAACTTACTGTGAATTACTCAATAATGCCCCAAAGACCCAGCTGCATAAATGTAATTAAGCATTTCTAATAATTTATAATATATTTTTGGGGGAAGAGACAAACTGCATGAATATTTTCATATTTCTGCACAGTTAGGGCTTATTCAACAAAATAAATGGTCAGATGTTTAAAGAAGAAACGTTCCCTGGAATAAAGATACAGTGAATTCCTCCAGAGAGATTAAGTGTTATCTGTTCTAACCTCACCAACCAAAAGTGTAATAAAAACCTGAAGACCTTCCCATCTTTTCTCCAGAGGATTTCTTTATATTTCAGAGCTAAGGTCTCTTTCCGTCTAGACAGAGGAAGAAGGAGCAGATGTGACAGCTTCTTGAAATACACTTAGAATCTTATAAATTTGGGGTTCCTGTTCTGTGGTGCAACTTCAGTGCACATACAGGATCATATCAGGCTTTTGCCACATCGCCCCCTGGGGACTGGGACTCAGGGCACTGGCACTGTGATGCTCTGTTAGTAACAAACCATCTGATCTCTGATCTAGAGACCTTGTGTACTCTTTCAGGATAAACAAATAAATACAGGCCTAAATACTTACTACTGAATACAAATTACTTAATAATTTCTTTGGTGTCCTTCTTGGCTTAAAAATCAAAAGCATAATATTCAATTTCTGCAGAAAATTCTTGAGCAATTTTATGGGCCAGGCATTGTGCTAAATTCTTTCATATACATTATCTTAATTAATTTGAAATCATAATTGTAGTGGACCTTCTCTAAGGTTCAGGGTCATAATTTAAATAATTCAGTAAAACTTATACTAATTTACACTGTGTAGGAATAAAATCTGGAAATCATAAGCACGCTTATCACAAAAATCTTATGTTTAAAATGTATTATTATATGTCTATATTCACTTTTGAATCCTCTGTCTTCAACTAACAAACATACCAGATATTTCTTTCTTTTAACATGTAACAAAACCAAAACTCCATAAGCATGCTAGAAAAATATTAACTAAGAAACATAGTAAACTCATAAATTGAACAACCAACCCAAGAAAGAGTCCACAAGTCTGTGGAGAGCAAACGTGTTAATTTTCAAACTAGTGGCTTCACTTAAAATTTAGTGTGAGTACATTAGGTTGGTGCCTAACAATATTCACACAGTGAAACATACCTTTTGATGACAACCTTATCAGTGATATTTGAAAAATTTTATAGTGCTTGTTTTCCATAAGTTAAGAAGACCTTATTGCTAGAAATAAAGCAAACAATTTTAGGGGGAAATAATTTAAGTCATACTGTACCCAGATCTCTGTATTTGAGTCATTTGGCTGAGCTAAGCTAAGGATCAACTTGATGTTTACAGTGTACAAGTTTTGTCCGGAAAGTATCCAGCCATGCAATATGAAATATAGAGACGTTTATTGAAGAAGATACAAGATACAAGAAACCTTGTACGTAGCACAATGACACCTCAGTCCCCTTCCAGGTAGGCACTCTGGGACCTCACACGGTTCTCCCAGCGTCTCTCAGCCTAACCCCGTACATAGTCAGCATTCTCAGGTGTTCTGCTTGTTGCAGGCCTTCCAGAATGTGAATCACTTTCAACAGATTCTCGACCATCTTTGAAGCATTTGTGCCACACTTTTATTTGCGCTGCACTCATTTGCATCGTCCCTAAAAGCCTTCTGAATCATTCAAATAGTTTCTGCGAAGGAATGTTCAAGCTTAACACAAAATTTGATGCAGATTTGATGCATATTTGTTGCTCTCCAGTCATTTTGAGTGAGAGGGCCACACAGTGCACGTGCTCACCCATCAGTGTGTAGCCTCCACTGACTAGCACACAAAGCCATCATTGCTCGCGCATGCGCATCCCAAGCCACTCGCCTTGGCTGCCAGGTCACATCTATGTCGCACAAACCATTCTCCTTATATTAACAACAGCTGGACACTTTCTGGACAGACCTCTTCATGTACATTTTGATGGTTTGAGCTATTTCATTTTAAGATAAAACATGCTAAGTCACAGGCAATGAAAACATCTATCAGTGGAGCCATGGCAGCCAGTAGAGTGCACACAACTTAGATATGAAGTACTTAGGTATTAGTTTTTTTTTTTATTGGCAACTGATACTGAAAATAAAAACAAACAAAAATCCACATGAGCCAATACATGAGCACACATTCCATTGATCTCCAAAAAAATGATGTAATTACTTGTGTAGTTTTTAAAGATTCTACATTACACTCATTAGAAGATGAGAGTACAAAAGGCCAATAATATTCTCAGGATTAGGAAGAAAATAGTTACCTTGTTTCTTGTGGACACCTGAAAAGATCTCAGGAATCTCCAGAGGTTCACAGACCACAAGTTGAGAAGTGCTATTTCAGAATATAACTGTATTTTCTCTATTTGTGTTTCTCCATAGTATTTCATTATATGTATAAAACACAAATTATGTATTCATTCCACTATGGATGTATATTTGGTTGTTTTCAGCTTATTTTGTTTATATGAACAAGTTTATAATTAATGACATTTTAATTCCAGGTGCATATTTCGAGAGGTTTTCTCTGGTGTATATAGAGCTAGCTGTGGAATAGATATGTCACACAATTATGATAATAAAATTAACCTTCAAATTTCAGGGTAAAAAGGAACTGTTTTCTAAAGTGGTCATATTGATTTACACTCCCACCTGCAGTTTAAGGGACATCCCATTCGTTCACATCCTCAACAACCTTTTGAGAATTTATAATTTTGCTACTAAGTGTGAAATGGTTTCTAATTGTGGTTGCAATTTATCTTTTCCTTATTTGTAAGTTTGAATGTGTCTTTTCTTTTCATATATTTATTACCTATTTGGAATACCTGTTTTGTAAGGCACAATTTTTTACCTAGTGTTTTTTGTACAATAATCTATTTTGTTTGCTATTAATAAAGTTATGCCTATTTTCTTTTGGTTAGTATTTTCATATTATACCCTACTTCACTTTACACTAAACTTTTCTCTGTCCTGAAAGATTAAATGTGTGGAGGTACAGAGACCTTATTGGGATTAATTTTTCATTAACTTGGCCAACTTTGTTTTTTTACCTAGAGTTTTATTCTATCTATATTTAATGTAAATAGATATTTGAAGGTCACATCTACCAACTTATTTAGGACTTTTCATTCATTTCACATGTTCTACTTTTTTTCCGCTGATTATTTGCCTCTTTGGGGGATCAAATGAGCTTTTTATTTTTCCACTTTTCCTCCTTTACAAGATTGGAATCTTTCTTTGCTACTTCTAGTGGTTACAATAGAAATTATGACACGCTTACTTTTATACCTCTCATGTAATGTTGTTGGGTAATATAATTTAATCTTCTTAAATTCAAAAATGCATTATTACTTTTTTATATAGTCAGTAATCAGTAGGCATAGGATTTATCTACTATTTATCTACCACATATTTAGTCTTTTATTCCATCTTTTACCTCTGTATTTCTAATTAAATCTTGTTTACCTCAATATATATGGTCCTATGTAATGTCTGACCTTCAATGAATGATTATAAGACATAGAAAAAGGATAAATAGAAATACTAGATATAAAAACACAGTACAAGAAATCAAGAACACCACTTTCAACAGGCTCATCGGTAGATTTGACACAACTCAAGAAAAGCAAATCAATAAACCTGAAGTCAGGTCAATAGAAATCACTCAAACTGAAATGCAAGAAAAAAACTGTTAAAACTAAGAAAGCAGATTATGCAAGGGCTATGACACAATATCAAAAGATATAAGGTATATAATTAGAATATCAGAAAGAAAAGGAGAATGAAGCAGAAAAATAATTTAGAAAAAATAACTGAAAACTGTCCAAAATTAGCTACAGATACCAACCACAGATCCAAGAATACCAATGAACACCAAGAAGAATAAATAGTGTAAAACAACAAAAACAATAAATCAAACATAGGTATATTATATTAAAACTGCATAATCTCAAGATAAAAGGAAATGTTCAAGATTGCTGAAATAGGAATGGAGGCTCATTAGCTACAAATAGGCACGAATAAGAATTATGACAAACCACGCAAGCAACAAAACAACGTTGAAAGAAAATCTCTCAACCACGCAATTTACGTGTAAAGAGAATATCCTTCAATAATGGAGGCATAAAGACTTTCTCAGACAAACAAAACGTGAGGGAATACATTTCCAGCAGACCTACAGCTAAGGTTTGAATGCTTGTCCCCTCTGAAACTCATGTTGAAACTTGATCTTCAGTGTAATGGTATGAATAGGTAAGGCATTTAAGAGGGGATTGGTCATGAGGGCTTTGTCTTTATGAGTTGATTAAAATATTAATGAATGAGTGGGTTATCACGGGAGTGGGTTAGTTACCAAGAGTGTGTCTGTTATGAAAGCCAAGTTGGCTTTCTCTTGTGAACCGCCTCACCTTGTGATGCCCTTGCTGCCTCAGGACTCTGAAGAGAGTAATAGTTAGCAAGAAGACGGTCCCCAGGTACAGCTCCATGACCTTGGACTTCCCAGCCTTCAGAACAGCAAGATGTATATGTATTAATATTTTCTTTATGAGTTGCACAGTGTGTGGCATTCTATTATAAGCAACAGAAAATGGACTAATACACCTATCTTAGTGAACATGTTAAAGTTCTGTCAGCAAAAAATTCTTGTGACATTGGAAACTTGGATCTATACATAGAAATGAAGACAATTTGGAATGAAATGAATGAAGGTTTAAGGGTTCTATATAATTTGTGTGGGTATGTACATATACTCATACATATCTCTCTATAGATATATGTTGTGAATATATGTATATATAAATAAAAGAGCACTCTTCAGATAAATAATTTTAAAAATAATCTTAAAACTTGTTAAAGATAACTAACTTTAAGGCAATAACTAATTTTAAGGTAATAATGCCTTGGCTGTTTTTTCTCTGTCTCTCTCTCTCCCTCCCCCTTATATAATGTATTATATTATTATGTAATATAAAAACTTGTTTGGTTGGTAAGCACTCATGTTCACCAGAGAAGGCATAATCCCCTTTTCCTTCTACTATTTCTTTATAACCTCCAGAAGATTGGGGGTGAATGAAAGCAGAGGAGTCCACTAATATTCAATCAATTCCATGAGTAGTGTTTCATTTTATTTACCCTGGATTATAAGGTCTGTCTTATACTATAAACCTGTAGACTATTCTAGCATTAAGATATTTTAACCTTCTTCTAGGATACTGTCTAGATTTTCTGCTTGATCACATAAATTGTGAACAAAGGTAGATTTTCAGACGCAGTATTGAGGAAGATTTGATTGTTTTTTTTATTCCTGGCCATGTGATCAATTTCATAGAGAAGATAATTATGAAAATTTTTTATAAGAAGTAATGTTAACTAAGGAAAAACAACATATCTTTTGAGTAAGACTGTGCCACAAATATGCTTTTAATCAAAGTTACCTATAAAGGTTTTTTAATGAGATTATGAAAAAATATCTTAAATGAAATGTATACTATGTGTACACAAGTATATAACCCAGGTGCAGCCTGATATCCATTGGCAAAAGCAGTCCCAAATAATAAACTATATTTTCATCTAAAATTAAAGAAAAAATTGCAGTTAATAATAAACAAAATTCCATTACTCTGGGTAATTACATTCACCATCTTTATGAAATAAAACTCCAGAAAAATTATCCTTGTCAAAGTTTCTATTTTTCTTCCACTCTGGTGACTTGCTAACAACTAACATTGTTATTTTCCTTCATCTAATTTAATAAGGAACATTAATCATCCATTAGTTGGTTCTTTAGCTTAACATTATTTGCTCTAGTCCACAAATAAGACAGCTAGGGCTTGAAGTTGTTAGCATTGGAATTCTATTATGATATAGCATTTATCTTGTCCCTTCATATTAGTTCAGTTAATTGCATTTGATTTTTTATTATTCTATTTAATGAAAAATATACACTGTTATATGCAGGGCTAGCCCTAAGCAAGATAGTTAAGCAAATTAATATGTGTTTCTCTGTTCATTGCTCTTCTTTAATATTTAGGAAAAATCCTATATGAAAGTTATTAAATAAAATGATTGATTAGAATGTTGGTGTTTCAAGCATCATTGCAAGTGAATGGCCTGAGAGTTTGGAGCAGTTGAACCTTTTATACGATTATTGTCTGATGAGTTTGTACATTGAGTGATCACAAATATATAATAAACTTAATGAACTAAATATACTAATAATATAATTCAAGACAAAACTTGATGCATATAGTCATTGTATGAGAAGGCAAAGGTAATGGAAAAAAATCAATGGTTTCTATCATACATTAGACAACTAAGCAGATCATATGAGAATGAAATGCCCATTAGTGACAATATAGTATAAAATAAATCATAAACAATCATCCTATGAGAACATTTAAATGCAATTTTAAGTCACTATAAAAGAAGGAATTTGCAGAGGCTAAAAACATTGCAAGTGTAGAAACTCTGAGAGGTAATCTGTTGACAAGACAGTTTTTACCAGACATTATCTACTGTCCCCATGTCTTAGTCAATTCAGGTCACTAAAACAGAACTCCCATAGATTGGATGGCTTAAACAACAAACATTAATTTATCACAGTTCTGAAGGATGCAAAGTCTAAGAGCAAAGAATCAACAAATCTCGTGTCTGGTGAGGATGTACTTGCTGGCTTGCAGACTGCCATCTACTCACTGCATCCTCACATGGTTTAGAAGGAGATCGTTTCTCTCATATCTCCTTTTAAAAGAGCACTAATCTCCTTCATGAGGGCTCCACCCTCATGACCTAATTACCTCTCGAATGCCCCACCATAAAATGTTAACACATTAGGGAAGAGGCTTCAATGTAAGAATTTGAGGGCAGAGACACTAAGTCAATGGCACCCAAGAAATAGTCAAATTTTGTTTTGATAACTACATAATTTACATGGGATAGAAAATAAAGCCCAATACACACACAAGGTGAGAAGTCTAATAGCACATGCCCCTATAAATATGATTTTCCCTAATGTAACATTCTCAGTGTAATTGTGAATGAGAGATAAACATAACTTGAAATAGTAAACTGGCTATCTTATCTTTAATGCTGAGAGAGGAGAGAAACACAAACAAAGCAAACAAATAAAGTATCTCCCCAGGCCATTCATAAGGATATGCTGGCCATCCTGTGATTCTTAAAAATTTTAAGTTGAAAATTTATTTAAAGTATCCCTTTATCAAAAGTACCTCCAGGTAACTGGAAAAAGCAAACACAAATCCTTCTCTGGAGGAATAACTTTTCCATCTAGACTTCAAAGCATTTTACAGATAAAGTCCAAGTGACACTGGGTCACAATTAAAAAGAAAACAGACACAAAAAAATAGTCAAGCAAAGGACAAAACAAAAATAGTCATAGCATCATAAGTGAGAACCAGCAGGGAAACAAAGAAACAAACAAAACAGTGGATTCTAATAAATAAGAATTTAGATAATGAACTTTGACATTCTCAGATATGGAATATAAAATATCTACAATGCTCAGTTTAAAGAAATACAGGAAAAGCATACTATAGGAAAAAGGAACAAAAGACTAATATCAGTTAGAATTTGCTGCCAAATAAGCTACTCTAAAATGTATTAGCTTAAATAAATGATCATTTATTTAAGTTGAAGTTCAGTAATTTTGTCTGGGCTCAGTTGGGCCATTCTGCTAGTCTTGGATGGGGTTAGTCGTGTATCTGCAGTGAGATTCCAGTTCATCTGAGGACTGGTTTAATCTACAGGGGCCCCAAACTGGGAGGCTTTCTCTGTCCAGTGTGTTCTCTAACTTCTAGCAGGATACCTTGAAGTTATTCACATGATGGCAGAATTTTAATAAGACCAGGAAGAAGGACTTTTGAAGTCTCTGCTTACATTAATATCATGTTTGCTGCTGTATCACTGGTCAAAGCAAGTCAGAAGTCCAGCCCAGTTTCAAATTTTGGAAGAATACATTACAATCTTTAGTAAAAAGGTTCTTGAAAATCCTGTTACAAAGGGCATACATAACTGGATGGATCAGATTTGTAGTCATTTTTGACTTTTTCCTCTTACTACATACTATAAAACGTGGCCATGCTAATTTTGAGAATAAAAGAGACAAGAAAAATGAAGGGATAAAATAATTGGAATAAAACTATCAGTGATTGATTAGGTACATTATAGATTCAGCTAAAAAAACAATTTGTGAATTGTAAATACCCCTTAAAAATTACCTGGAATGCCACTTCAAAAGACAATGGGATGTACACTATGAAAAGATGTTAAGATACATCAAGGATAGGAAGAGAAAATTTATGATATGTTTAGTTGGCTTAAGAGTTTAAGTTCGTTTAAGAGACAGACATTAGAAATCAAAAGTTAGAGGCAATATTTCAAAGAATAATAGCTGAAAAATTTTTAGAATGGCTTAAATATTCAATATTCAAGTTAGAAGACCCAATGAATCCAGAAGAAGAAAAATAAAAGACTATAGAATAAAATTCTGTATAGAAAAACTTCCAGCCTGCTAAATTCCATGAATAGATCTTGAAGGAAGCTGGAGAGCAAGACGTAGATTACCTACAAAAGAATATATCAGTCAGATTGGCTGCCAACTTGATAACAGCAAAAATAAAAGCTAGAAAATGTTGGAATAATATCTTGCTTTGATGACCTAAAATATCTGCTATCCTTGAGTAACAGCAAAATAAATACATATTCAGAAAAAAAACTACAATACAGAAACATGAAAAGCTTATTACCAATGGACTATCATAAAAGAACGTTCTAATAGATATACTTGAGAGGAAATAAAAACTACCTCAGATGGAAATTCTAAGAAGCAAACAGAAATAGTAAGATAAATGATCTGAAAATTTTTAAGCACATCTAAACAAACATTAACAACAAAATAATACATATAATGTCGAATGTGAAGACCAAAAAAACAAAACTAAAATAAAATAATTTTGGAGAGAGTATTAAAATTAAGATATTTTGTGATCCTTTCACTTTCTTGGTAGTAAAAGTAATAATTAATTTTAAAACTTTTTATGTAGAGTGAGAACAAAAAGGATAGAAATCACAACTTCAAAGCCACATAAAGAAAAACTGCAATAAAAAGCAAATAGATAAAATACAAAAAGACAAATAAGAGAGAAACATAAAAAATAAGAAAATGAGAAAAAAATAAAGAAAACAAGAAAAGAGAAAAATAATGCAAAAATGAAGCAAAAGAAAAACATGATAATCTGACTAAAATACATTTAAATATATTATTATTCATTCTAAATGGATCTGGCTCTTCATTTATTAGCTTGTACAGAAAATAAAAACACAATTCAATACATTCTATATTAAGAGACATACCTAATACATAACAAGACAGAGAAGATTAATATAAAACTATGAAAAAAGATATGACTGGATCCTATACCTAAAAGAAAGTCAAGATATCTCTGTTGGTGTCATACAAAATACTCAAGTTTTAAAGCATGCCTAGTGATAGGGTTACTATAATAATAAAAACTTGAATTTATTAGGAAGATGCAATGGTTTTAGTTTTGTGTTTGATTAGTCTTATGGCCTATAAATAAAGACTATTTGACACCACTGGTGTATTAGCCTGGGTTCTCTGTGGAAACAGAAATAAAAGCATGTGTATATCAACCCACAAGATTATTGAGGTTGGGAATTCCCAAAATTTGTAGTCAAAATGCCTGATATCTAGGAGAGCTGATGTTGTCCAAGTCTGAAAGACTGAGAATCAGGAGAGCCAATGGTATAAGTTTTGGTGTGAAATCTGGGAGGATTTGGACCCAAGAAGAGATAGTGTTTCAGTTCGATTCCGAAGGTGGGAAAAGATTGATATTCCAGCTAACGTTACTCAGGCAAGAGCAGTTCCGTCTTACCCAGGGAGGGAAAGTCATGTTTTTTGGTTGTATTCAGGCCATCTGATTGGATGAAGGCCACCATGTTAGAAAGGGCACTCTGCTTTACTCAGCCTACTATTCACATGTTAATCTCATTCAAAAACACTCCCACAGACACACCCACAATAATATTTGACAAAATATGGGTACTATGTGGCCCAGTCAAGTTGATAAATCAAATTAATCATCAAAATTGCTATGGTGTTAGTTTGCAAAAAACTGGCAAAACATTCAAGAAAATAGGGTATTTTATCCCTATCAGTAATTGATAGACCATCTAAAAATGGATAATAATTGAGAAGAGTTGAAATTCAATACTATTAACAAGCTTGGTCTTTAGATATTTTATTTCCCCCGAAAACACATTCTTTTCAAGCATGTAATGAAAATTGTGCTGGGAAATGTACCTACAAATTTGCCATATGCCAGCATGTTCCAGTCCATAAAGCAAGGCTCAATTAATTTGTAATAGAGTACAGTGAGCACATATATATCTGATACTTATATTTAACATTTTACATTTGACACATTGTTTTATATTTTTGCCTATTTCACTATATATTAAAATCAAACAGCATGATTTTGGTAATGTCTGGAGTCAGTTTTGGTTGTCACAACTGAGGGAAGAGATACCACAATGTGGTGGGAATGTTGCTAAACAACCTACAGTGGACAGGACACTTTGCCACCACGAACAAATATCATTTGCCCAAAATGTCCATAGTGCCAACATTGAGAAACCTTGAGATAGATTATAGAGGGAGATATAGAAATATAAATAGATGCTGAGAAAAATATATAGATATGGTTATATATAAATATATATAAAGGTTTTATTTGTTACATTAAATAAAATTAAGCCATAGACAATCAGATGCTTGGCATTAAGTACTGCATATCATATTAGGAAATTATCCTTCATCAATGCAATAATAGTATCACTCTAAGAAAATACAAACTCTTCCCCTCATATAATCAAATATTCTATTCATATTCAAATTTCTCTATTTTTTTTCTCCAAAATGTCTTTCATAATATTCTTTTTAAACCAGAATCCAATCAGATTTTATGCATATATGTTGTGGTTATGGCTCTTGTATATTCTACTCTAAAAGAATTTCTCAGCATCTGAATTTTTATATGGTATTGTCCTATAAGTTAGCATGGTCACAAGAATTCAATGTATTCTGTGAGGAAATTTTTTGTGATGGTCTCTTATCCTGGAAGGATTTGTGACAACAGAAAGATGCCATGCCATTAGTGAGCAGAGAGATCCTTTTCCTTAGCAAGAGAGGTACACTAAAGAAAATCACTTATGCATTTCAGGCAGAAATGGAGTGAATGTTCTTATCCCTAACTTCCTCCAGTGAGAAAATCCTTTTCTCTCCAACTAGATACTACCTTACATCATTAAAAGAAATGAAATCCTTTGTGGGACTTCTCCTCCATAAAATTCATGGCTTCAAATGGTCTTAGATTTTTCCACATTTCCACCAGTAGCCCATTTTCTTTCAATTGGTGGTGCAACCATACAATTTGGGTAGGAAAAAACTCAGGACATTATGCTCGGGCCACTATCAGGACCAAAGCAGTCCATTTTAAAGCAAATAAATCAACTTGAATATCAAACTCATATACGAAATCATGTTGCATGAATACTAGCTATTCTAGTATTAACATTTACTGACAAATAGAGTAGTTTATGAAAGATTAACAAGCAATTATTGAAAAAAAATAGCCATGAGCTGTATGTTTAATCTGTCTCTTAAAAATTGTTCCAAAGGATAATAAGAACAAAATAATCACTCTGATTCAAATAGTACAGCAAAGAAAAATACAGAAGAGTATTCACACTATTCATTTCCTAACATTTATTACTTGAACATCAGTAGCTCTTTTTATCTAATTCATACTACATTTTATATATTGGATTTATTCTCTGTCACAAATTTAATGTGTTCAGACATAGGTGCTATGTTTTCTACAATTTGAGTTGTTTGCCTTCTTTTTTGTTTTATAAAATTTTTCTGTATAACTTATTTCCACAAAATGGTATCAGAGATTGGATTTTCCAATTTCACAATAAATACACCTAACTGGTATGTCTGCGGGACTCACAGTAATCACCGGCCTTCAGTTTCTAGATGTATGTAATCACATTCGTGGCTACAATCTTCTTCTGGAGAAGGTTTTCAATACACCAGATGCTGTCTAACAATCCATCCAAATGGATTTCTTAGTCTCATAGGAAAATCGTAAAATTGACAAGCCTACATTTTGTTTCCTTTTTGACAATGTTACCTTCAAACTCACAAGTAAACAGACCACTTTCCTTTCCCTCAGGAGATGTAGTTCTGTGCGATGTGCTAAAGCAATAGGTCTCTTTTCTCAGATCAAGAAGCTGATGGGGATTCTTTTCTCTAACTGTGTTTGTTTCTTTGTACTGACCATTGTTTTATTTGTTGCTTTACACTGGATAAAGTTTATGATTTCTAGTACTGACATACCGCATCTATTTGTCATAAGAGCAATTTTCATTCTTCATATTACAATAAAATTATCATTTAGTGTTATGTAATTTGGTGCAGTATATTTTGCAGATTCCTCTGGTTGACATTTGCTCTTCTATTTATAGGCATATGTATCCCTTTATGTGTGTATAAAGGATTGATTACTATTCTTTACATATATTATACTATTCATTTTGAATTTTAATTACTTCTCTGATTTTTTAAATTTATGGTAGGATTTTTTGATTATTAGTTTTTAATTTATTAAGTTTTAGTGCTATAGATCGTGGCACTCAAAGTAGAATAAGTAAAAATATTAAGGTGGTAAAAGAGTAAATTTTAATTTGCTTTTTCTCTTTAGTTTTTTTCAGGACACCTACCATGAGATGAGGTGTCTCTCTACCCTCTTTTCAATGTTGCTCGAAGAGCTACATTTTAAAGACAATTGTTCCTAATCACATTCCTTCACCTCCGTCCCTGAATGCTATTTATGCTGTGTATGTTGCTTAGGCACTAAGGCCCTTTGGAGGAACACAAACTACTGTAATGTCAAAGATTTCTCCACCATCCCCACACCAATTTTCATCTGCTTGTGGCTGATATTTACCCCCCTGCAAAAGCATGTCTGAGACAAAGAGGACTAATATTCATTCTAAAATTGTCACTATTGGGCCCTTTCAGGATTTTCATAGATGCTGACTTCTATGCTCCAGACCTTCCTATTAATCCTCTTCCTCATGACTATCTTGTTTTAACAGTTATCATAAATTTTTCCACTACAGTTAGCCAAATGCTTACAATAACAGTGAATTATCCTATTCACCATATTTCAAGGACATTAAATTTTAACAAGAGTCTACTGAAGAAACAATGTGATAACTGGAAATTGCAATACACACATATTCTTACTTTACATAGCTGCAGGATAAGATGTACACATAGATACATTCTTTTTTGTTTTCAAAAATATCAATTATATTATTATCATTTATACAATTTTGCATCCTGTTCATGTATGTACTTTATCAATTCTTCTGTGAATGTCAATTTTTTCATGCATTAATTTATAATAGTAATTCATAAGGATAGTAATCCTTACTCTGTAATATATGTTCCTAATTATATTTCCCAAATTCATTTGTAAAATTTGACAGTGTGGAAAAGTGTAGTTTTCCTTTCCTTAAATATGATTAATGTAATCAATCTACTTCTATGGTACTCCTTTATTATTTATTATGTTTTTCTTCTCTCTCATTTCTAAAGCAGATAAGTATTTACTATGTTCTGTCTTGCATATTCTTAAAATTTTGCACCTTTGAAGAAGTAATCTAGCTGAAAATTATTTTGGTTTAAGATGTAAGTGTGGGAGCATCTAATTTTGTGGTCCATGGTACTTAGGACAGTGGTGGGAACATAAAACAGGACAAAATTTCTTATGATATCATGTAAGATTCCACTTTTTAAAAAATTCTATAGGGCCAGTTAACTTAACAAAAGGCTTTTTTATCACAAGTCATTCTACTCTACATGTATTTGTGTTTATTCATTCATACATCTATACATTTACTTATTCTCCAAATATTTATCAATTACTTATTGTGCTTAGAAAGTATTGTAGGTCACAAAGCTATGGACTTGGATTAAGTATAGTAATGATTGTCAAAATGTACATAGCTTAGTTGGAGGGATAGCAATACAACCTGATATCAATCTTTCTATTCTTCTGCACAGTACACAGGCCAAGGAGTATTAAAATACAACATCTATAGCAAAAATTTTGCACAAAAAATTCTAATTCTGCCTATTTGTGACAACAAAAATAACTTAAATACTTATGTGACTATTTTCCATATATTTGGAAACCTTAAATAACTTACTAATTTCAATTGTCAAAATATCAAAAGAGGAATGTTCAAGATATTTTCAGATTTTTTTTTTTAGTACCTGTAGAAATGCCCTTCAAGTATAATCTGACCTCAGTATGAATGTACATGTCCTTAAATCTGCCTTTATAAAGACTGGCATGCAATAAACCTTTCTAAAACATAATCTCTTTTTTAAGCTTAGTCATATTTCTTCCCAATCATCTTCAGATACTCTTAATTTTCCTTCATTTTGCTAAGAATTCAAAGTAAAGCATTTTTGTTTAACAAGAACCGACTTTGACATATACATTTTTTTGGAACAAAATAAAAGAAAAAATGTGAATCAAACTTCACAGCAATAGGAATATAATGTCAGTATCTCCAACCAAGGGAAATGTCAGGAATAATTTTTGTTGGTAAGATTTAAAGAAGTATCCTTGAATACTTTTTATATTATAGATAGTTTTGATCTCATTAAAGCACAGTAGATTATTTTACTTTTGAATTTCCATATTTAGAAAGGGTTTACTTTTCAAATATAAGTTAATGTTAGACTTAAATTAAAAGTGTTGATGAGGGTTACTAATGCCTATCATGGTTGGATGCATTTTCATATTTCAGCAGGTTTTACAAAATCCATAGACTAGAATTTAGGAAACATAGAGGCTATTTTCTTTATTTATGCTACCAACTCATGTTTTGGGGATATAATCCCACTGAAGCTCAGTTCCTTCCTTATTCAACAGCACTTTCTATTTACCCCCAGTCATGAGAATTAATAAGATTAAATCACCTCCTAAAACTTTATAAAGAAGAGACATTTTATAATCCACTGCTATACTACTTATAAAGATGACAGTATTGACAGATACACTATGCAAGAAAGCAGAATATTAGCCTTAGACAAGGTCATGATCAGAGTCATATAAAACACTCAAATCAGGAAGCCAGCATCCAAATAAAAACACTAAATATGATCAGCAAGACAACATTCTCACTATACCTTGACCTTGCTGAATTTACCACCTCTAAGATGCTGTTGTCCTGCATTTGACAACATAAAGTAGTACGACCTACTTTGTATTTTATATAAACGCAATCTTCCAACATGTTCTTCTTGGATCATGTAGTTGTTGATCATTCATTCTCATCATGGTGTAATATTCCCTGGTGTCAATAACTGCAATTTACTTATCTATTATACTGTAGACAGGCTTTTGCTTATTTTCCTTTGAGGGCCTATTACATGCAGTGCTGCTATGATTATTTCACTGTGTATCTTTTGATAAACATGCAAATACATTTCTGTCAGAAATAATCTAGGTTGGAATTACTGAAGCATAGAATTTGCACATACTCAATTTTATTATTGCCTAACAATTTTCCAAATAACTTCATCCACGTGCACTCAGTAGCAGTGGAGGAGGATTCTGGTTGCCTCTCATCCTCGGCAACACTTCATATTTTTCCACCATCGATGTTTGGCATCTTCCCACTTTACTTTCCTTCTTAGAGCTTGTGTACTCCTGAAACATTTTACAGTTGCTTGTTTAGTTCCTCCATCTAGAGCATAAGTCCCATGAGAACAGGTACTTTTTCTATTGTGTTAAATCTTACATTCAGCACTCCTCAACCTTTTTGGCACCAGGGATCAGTTTCATGGAAGACAATTTTTCCATGGACAGGAGCAGGGGGAGGGTGTGGGGCAGGCAGAGCTCAGGTAGTGCTGCGTGGACCTGTTTCCCTAACAGGCTGCTGACTATACCGGGCAGTGGCCTGGGGGTTGGGGACTGCAACTATATATGGTTCCTTGAAAAATGACTCATATATGGTATTTACTCAAAGAATAGCTGTTGAATGAATAAATAAAAGTACACTATTATACTTGTTTTATAGATGAGGAAATATTGGAGTGTTAAAAAGCATATCTGTATTAATTGAATTTCTTTGGACAGTCTCTAAAATTGGAAAAAAATTGAACATATATGACATCATGTTAACCATTAGAACTTTACTTAAAATTAGTATTTCACATACATTAATTAGTCTGTCTCATAGAAGGTCCTTAAGAAAACTGGAAAGTCAAAATATTTGGATGGATATAGTGATATATAAATAATATGTTCAGGATAAAAATATTGAGAGTACTTTAAATTTAGGAAAAAAATCAAAATACAGTGAAAAAATTGGCTTACTTACAAAGTATATTTGCATTCTTATAAAGAAGTTCCTGCATAAAGTTTATTACTATGTTCAATTTTTTTAAAAGGACTGGCCTTTTCCTGCCCTGCTCCATCTCTGCAAGAATTATAGTATAGAGTTATGATGGAGTTATTGACATAGAGCTATATCTGTCATGTGCTTGGGTTTGACAGTGACTACCCTGTTCCTTACCTCTAGAGGACATAATTCTAAGGTTTTCCATCTACAGTAACCCAGAATCTTGCCCAGCTTAATCTAGCTCTGCTGTCAATTCTTAGAATTATGCATGCTGAGAGATAATACAGCTAGTTACATGTAAGACTCAAAGGTTGGCATCAAGAACTGAGCCGCTATAACTTTCATAATAAAATAAATAATTGACATAAATTATTATACCAACTGAAGTTCAGGATTTGAAGATATAAGCACTTTCATTACAATATATTTTCTTATGCACATGCAAAATCAACTTGTTCTATCTCAGGTGGAAGACAAAAATTCTGATGTATAATAGGCCACAGCTAGATTTGCTATTAAATATCTTCTGTTTTGATAATCAAATATTAAATAGGAAATAAAACCCCATGTTAACTCAAGCATGAGTGCAAGTCATTTACTTTCTATTTGTAGTGCTGCTTTTCTCTGCTGTGTTTGAGTAGTGCTGAAACATAATAACCTAAATGTAATATGTAGACAAAACTTGAACCATGTGAAACACAGGGAAGCCAAGGAAGATTTTATTACATATAATAGTAGAAATACCTTCAGGTTTACTAAAGCATTCTGTACAACAAAATAGAAATTGCCACCATTTTTCTTATTTCCAAGAAGAAAAAGAAAATATGTGCAGATACTCAGCTGCAGGGGTAACAGGAAGGGGCCTCATGGGACCTAAAGAGAGATCGTATTTGTTCTTGCTTTGCTGTGCACTAATCAGCCTAATCTCTGATTCAGTGGCTCTTTGTATCTTTACAATTTTGATTATGAAATTCCTTATGTATTTATGTAGAGGGCTTTATGTCAGAAGGAATAAAAAACATATTTTCCTTTATTCCACAGAAATAAAATATGTAAGACAATCTGACTGTGCCACTTTTAGTCACATTCATTGCTGCACATATTTAGGTAATCTGTGGAAAGAAGATACAGAGTCTATAGGAAGAAAACAGGGGGACTGGAAGTTTAAGGGTGAGATGGAGTCTTACATTTTATTCCATTTAACAAAGGGCAGTGAGAAATGTATGAGGGTAATGGGAGGAAAGCAGGGTAGGAGAGAACAAAGAATAGGGAATGAAAGGAAAAGAGAGGAGAGGAAGAGAAAAGAAAAGAAAGCAAGGGCAAGGATTAGAAGGGATGTTAGGGAGAGGAGAGAAAATTTAATGGCAATTCAGAGTGTGTCTAGACATTCTCCTAAGCCTGTGTGTGACCTGTAACAATTATCTTCACACACCCAAGCTTTGTTCTCCCCTCTCTGATAAAAGCAAGGAAGTACGCTAAGCCAGGAACCACATAAAGGACCGGGCCTAAGTTGTATTTCTCTAGATATTTTAATGCCATTAATAACTTTTATGAGATGCAGTAAAATACAATACAACCAGAAGTGCATCATTAAGCACATAGCTTGTTAGAAGTCCAGCCCCATTACTGCTCTCCATTAACCTCCCCAGCAAGGAAGAAAGACTGTATTCACCAAGCTGTTTTATTTTAATTAATATCATTAAATAAGAGTTAAATACTACACCAAGAAGATCAATGATTTTGATGTTGTCAAATCAGATGGCTACTTTTTAATTTTATCTTATTTGGCCCTTCAGCAGCATTCAATGAAATCGACCAGTCTTTGTTTTGAAAGACTTTGTCTTTCTTTCGGCTTGTACTACAGCTCACGTCCCCACCTTTCCTCTCACTTCCCTGCCTGCCGCTCCGCAGTTTCCTTTCCTGTAACCTCCTCCTCTCCAGTCCACTGTATATTTCAGTCCCTGGAACACTTTCTCAGCCCCAGGCTCTTCGCTGTCTAAACAGGGGTATTACATGATTTCAACTAATACATTGGCTTCAAATGCAGTATATGCTGACAACTCCCAAATCTTTATCTGTAAAAATAAAGCCAAATCTTTGCCCAAAGCTTGGAACTTGTATGTATAACACACTAGTTAGTGTGTTATGTTATGTAACCAGATGGAATTTGGGTCCATTAACTAGTTTTGCTAACTCAGAGTAATTATTATACCATAGAAACTGAGGATATTTTTTTATATATTATCCTTATTTTTAAGGCTTTGCCAAAATGGCTAAGAAAACAATCCAAGTCCTCCTCTACATGTTTTATAATTTTGTACCTAATAGAATGACATGGGCAAATGGATGAGAGAACACAGCACAAAAGCTATATCCAGTCTTTGTTAGAATATCTAGACTCTGTGTTTCCTCTGAAATACTGATGAATCATCTCACCATGGGATTTACACTATTGCTTCTTTCATGCATTAAGCCACTTCCCGTATTCCCTAAACACAAAAGGAAAATTAGCAGACTGCAGAATTAATTTCATAAGGTGGTAAGAAAATATATACAACACTAAGTAAAGTAGAAAAAATAGAAGAAGCCTTAAACATAAAGAAGGGCAAGAGTAATAGAATTTGAAACTGTCATTAATAATAGTATCTTTGAAGACTATTTAATGTTATTAAACATTTGTTGGTGTAACATTGTATTATAAAAACATACAAAAACTGCACTAATTGTTTTCATCAGCAACACATATCCTAATATTGGAACAATAGAGAGAAATTATTATGGTCCCTCTGCATATATGATGAAATATTTGTGAAGTGTTTCATATTATTTATTGAACATATATGATATATATAGAAGATTTACATGTAAAAAGTGAAATATACATATTAGACATAGAACACTGAGTACAAAGGTTGACATATAACAAATGTGTTATATGCGTATTTTCATCCTCTGTGTACATACAAATTTGCCCATCTTTACTCTTCTCTCTTTCCATGACTGTGTATTAGCTATCATAGAGTATATGGTAGTGAAGAATATTATTAATTAAGTCTCACTAGAGAATATAATTTTACTTTGTAAAAAGTGCATAAGGCAGGATTGTTAGAAGAAAAATCCATGTTATCAGAAGTAGTTGTGTGATTTTACTGAACACCGTCATTTCTTTTACTTTAAATATAATTTTGATTCTTCCTGAAATTTTATTAAAAATTAGATGAAATAAATTAAAATAACTAATATTACTTTTCATATTACTTGACATTTTGTAATTGGTCTGTTATTATTTAGATACTAATATTAAACATTTAAATTTAGATGACTCTTCTCAAGGCACTCTCTAACTCATAAAAAATGAAATTTCACTTTCTTTTAGCCTTTAAAATCTTTGAAATATAAAACACTTACTTTTGATAGGTTTTTCCATTCTAATATTCTGGCTTTAACTAAAGCAGGTGAACTGGCCAGGCAATTCAGGAAAATTTGAAAATGGTACTAGAATGTTAACAGTGAGAATGCAGGATTTTCTACAAGTGTATTTTAATGTAATTAATTTAAATTATATTCAAGTGTCAAAACTTTAGGATTTGTTTATTGCTATGATTTATAGAATATATATTCGTGACAGGCACTATTCTAAACATTTTTCATATTTATGTTGTTATTTCCCACAACAAACCATAGGGTAGGCCTAATATTATATTATACTTGTTTTCCAAAGAAAGACATTGAAGCAAAAAGAAGTTAATCATGTTGCTCATAGTCATGTAGCTAGTAGGCTGTGAAACAGAAACTCAAACCTAGCTTCAAATACAATACACTTAAAAAATAAGCATAATAATCATAAAAGCTAAAGTCATGTTTAAAATGCATATCATATTAATACCATGGTGTCTCTCTCTCTCTCTCTCTCTGTCCCCCGATATGTGTGTATATGTATGTAAATATATTAAATGTACATATATATCTGTAGTATATATCACTAAGGCATATATTCTAAGAAATATAATAAAAAGTCAATTCTTGTAAACTTACAGGGAGTTCATAAAACATAGATCATATATATATATCTCATATATATTTATCTATCTCTCTATAAAATCTTTTCTTTTTAAAGCATCCTTACTTCCATTTGATACTCAAACATATAGCACTTCCTCCTTTCACAGATGTATGTGGTAAAGCAATATATTGTTTTAAATAAAACTCCCTCCACTCCTGCCCACCTCAAAATAAATGAATACAAAACAAACAATTAATTGGAGTCCAGAAATATTAATAATTAAGGTAATTCTTAGGCAATGCCCCCTTTTCACATTTCCCACTATTATTACAAACTTTCTTCTCAAACATTTTCTGAAATTGCTCCCAACTTGCTATTTTGATGAACAGAAGAAAAATTTGAAAGCTATACCACAAAAGCTCTGAAATTATGTTCCCTGTTATGAATGTAACATATTGAATATATTTTACAAAGTATATTTTTCTTGAGTCTTATAGCAGAATATTATAATACAGGGCAGTACTGCTACGTATTTCACTTGCTGTGTCAAACTATTGCAAAAAATCTGTGCATTGAGAATATGAATTTTAAACAAAGTTTGTTATTTTAAAGTATATTTGTTATAGTGCTAAAAAGTATTACAAATGAAATGAATCATCTACTTGTGTGAAAATGTGTTTCTTAATAATTTTTATCCCAGACTTAGCATTGAGTTTGTAGTAAAATTGCCAAAAATAAAATAAAATATGGCCTGTGTATTAATGTCATATGCATTTTTTTAATTTAAACATTTTAAATTATCCAGAGCACACACCATTTTGTGAATGTTTCCAAAATATTTTAGAATCTAGTACTAGCACCTCTTCAAGCCACAGAGATCCAAACACACACACACACACACACACACACACACACTTCCTTGAGTTGCAAAAACTTCCTCCAAGGGATAATTTACCAACTTGCTTGATATTAAGGCAAATAATTGCAAATAATTGTGTGTTTGATGATGGAGTAGCTGGTGACCTTCTATGTATAAAGAGGGATTCATATCCAGTTTGTGTCTACTTTTTTTTCTAATAATATATTATTCACATGGCAATCAGATTACTTTTATTCAGAACACAAAAATACATAGTAAATCATTACACAACCTAAGCACTCATGATCATAGAAGAAAGTGGCCAGAAGCAAGTCTGCTAAAATATACCAGAAAGGCTTAGCAATTTATGGTAAAGTGTATGTGCAGATGTAAGGTGGGAAGATCTTGCAAACAAAGCGATTGAATAAGAAATCTTTAATCCACAACAGATATATTCCTTCACATTACACTCTCACAGTAGATGTTTAGAGATATATTAATTGGAAAAGCAGAAAGATGAGACCATTGGACTGAGAGCTGCTGGGCACAGTGAAAGGCAAGAATTAGGGCTTTTGCTGAAAATAAGAGTGTTAAGCAATAAACAACACAATAAACAGTGAGAGCTAGCTGACACTTGGATTGCTGGTTCACTTGCCAGAATCTTAGTATTTAGCTTTAAATCCCCAAAGCAGGGGAAGGAGGGGAAGCTTCTCTGAGAGATATCAACCGGAAGAAATGAAAAGACATAAGGCCAGCTCACCACCTTCATAATCTTACAGCAGAGTTTTCCTGCCATAAGTTTTAGCAATAAACGCAGAAATTCCACTCAAAGGCAATTTATGTAACCAAAGTGTTTGTCCCCCTATAATACTCTGAAATAAAAAATAAAAATTAAAAAAAAAGAAATCTCAGTCAACATAAATATATATTTACACTCCCAAGTAAGGTTTCTGATTTCTAACATGAAATTCCAAAATAAATAAAATTTAAAAATTAAACTCAGAGGAAACAGAGACAATAGAGCATCCAGTATAAACACAGACTATCATTACAAAAAAAAGAATATTCAGAATTCTAGAAAATGAAAATAGGTAAAATTTGAAGCATAACTAGAAAACATGGGTGAAAATCAAGGAATTTTCCAGAGAGCAAAGAAAAAATTATGAAGAATTGAACAAATATTATTTTTAAAAAATCCGATGTCTAGAGGTCGCTATATCTAAATACCATATATATCCAATCTGAGACTCTATACAACAGAGCCCCGTGTCCACCCTTTTTGCCACCAGCAACCAGTTCCACGAGGACAACTTTCCCGGGACAGGGCGGGGGGCGGGCGGGGCGGCGAGGACAAGCGCGGTCCCTCCCTGAGCGGCTGCAAATGCGGGTGAAGCTTCGCTCGCCCCCGCCCCACTGCCCATCTCCTCCGCCCTCGCTCCTGATTTCATAGAAGACAATTTTTCCACGGACGGGATGCGGGGAGCCAGACTCTGCACACTGGTCCCCAACACGCCAAGGACCGGTCCCCCCATGGCCTGGGCGTTGGGACTGCGGGATTAGAAGATGCAGTTATGTTAAGATCCCATTAAAATAAGTTTGCTGCTTGAATTATGACAGAACTTTGATTATAAAATATATTCTAATTTCAGGTGATAAAAATGTAAAAAATGCAGGCATCATAGATTCAATGAAATATAAAAATCAAATCAAATAAAAATTAGAGGACTTAATTGAACAAAGAAATATACAAAGAAGTACCTAGAATTAAGGGAAATGACATTTTTAAATCAAAGGGGAAAATGAGATCCCAGAAGTACAAATTTAAAAAGATAGACTGCAATTCAAACGTGTCAAATACTAAATTATTGGGCCTATATGTTGACAGGGCCATGTTCCCTTCAAAGGCACCATGGGAGAATCCTTTCTTGTCTCTTCCAGATTCTGGTGGCTCCTGTCATTTCCTGGCCTGTGGCAGCATAACTCACATCTCTTCCTCCATCTTCACGTCTTTCCTGTGTCTTTCTCCGTTTCTGTCTTTTATAAGGGCACTGGTCATTGGATGTAAGATCCGCTTTAATCCAGAATGATTTCATCATGAAATCCTTATCTTATTCCAAATAATTTCATATTCCAAAGTTTGGGGGTTAGGATGTGGACATACCTTTTAGATAACACAATTCACCTACTACAGTGGGAACAAGGAAAATACCCAAAAGTATTCCAGAAGCATCAACGTGGGGAAAAGAAAGAAGTTTCACAGGAATATTAAGCCATTTGGTCTTCAGAACAAATCTGAAAGCTAAATATTACAAGTAGCCAATATATTAACCAATTGTTAGGATGAATATTTTCAGTTACTCAAGGTCTTAAAAGTTTTGCTTCACAGTCAGAGTTTCTCAGCAAACAGCTGTAGGATATACCCAACAAAATAAGAGTGATATAGGATAAGGAAGAATGGAATCCAATCAACAGAGTCCGGTACAGGAGAGACACAAGTGATTGTGGTTAAAGTGCAATAGAGCAGAGGTTCAATGGGATACACTTACCAATAGAAACCTTAAATGATTATCAATCACTTTGATGATAAAATATGTTGCTCCTTGAAATATTTTGAGATTTATACGTGTTTCTCCCTCTTTCTTCCCATCATATCCATTAAAAACTGGGAGTGTGGTGGTTATACTTCTATTTCAGTATGTGACAAAGCGATAATAAATAGCATATATGTTGGCTAGAAATTAATGAATGATTTATATTTTTAGTTTTTATCTCCAGATTGGGGAGAGGATAAAAACATGTTTGAATGTGCAAGGTATAGCTGCACCTTATTTATTATTAATGGGTAGAAACATGATGTTTTTTAACGTTGCTGCTTGGAAGTTTATGTACGGGTAGAAGGACATGAATTGATTCCAAGTAGGCAAAGGAGAGGAAAGTATCGGATTATCTGTTGTCAACTCAACGTCACTGCTTCCCTCATGTTGACTTTCTGTCCTGTAGTATTCCAGGGAGAATCTCTTACCTGATATGTGGTCAGGGGTTAGAAATATACCAAGTTTCTGTATACCCAACCTTGGTACAGCGAGCAGCTGACATTAGCAGCAGTGAGCCTTTTATGCCTTTTATGGACATTTTATGACATTTTAGTGCCTTCTTTCTCTTATTGTTGGCTTTTGCCATGTATTATGTCTTGGCCAGTGGGATGTAGCAAACAGGGTGCTGGCAGAAACCGTTAGGCTTTGTTCCCTGTATGCCACGTGGCTAAAGGATGTGTGTGCATCCTGCCCACAAATCTGAGTCGGAGATGAATACTTCAAAGGCTTGGCTGGAACTTGGCCTTATACAGCCTCATACATGTTTAGAGAAGTGACAAGGAAAATGACTAGGTTTCTAGGGCAAGGAACTGTGGGAAATGTATGGGAAATTAATGGTAGACAAAGACTAGTTAATACAGACTGTTATGTAGATTCCTTTGGTGCCATCTTCAGGCTGACAGGGTCTACAGTCGTCTCCACTAATTAACTTTGTCCTTCCTGATCTTTGCAAATTTATGCGCTTTCACATAACTAAGTGACAGCAGAGAGCTTTTCTTACAACCGCCTCTTCACAAGTGCCTTCAACTCAAAATGATTTTTTTGCCAAACTGGCATATTCTGGGGTGGCCTATTTTGCTACCCTACAAACACAAAACTGTAAATAAATGATCACTTATTATTTTGAAAATGTTCTGGAAAAATAGTAACATATTGTTATTATTAACATTATGATTTTTATTTTACATAAATTATTATAGTTATACATCTCTAATAATATATTTGAATTATACACCATATTTTTAATAATAAATTTAATAAATGTTCTCACTAAATTCTTCATGAAAATCAAGTATTCATAAAATATAAAATCATTCAGTAATGTCTATTAATATTTGTATATATATTACATATATGTTTTTATATTGTATATATTTTATAATTTATAATTTTGTATATAATTTATAAATTTTATAATTTATAATTTTAAAATATTTATATATATTTTTATGTGTTTTATATATATATATGTTTTTATATGTACCATATTATTCCTTGAGTTCCTAGTTTAAAAAGTACAGAAGTCCATTGCCAGGCATAGTAGTGGGTGCTTGTAATCCCAGCTACTCAGGAGGCTGGGGTAGGAGGATCCCTTGAGCCCAGGAGTTCAAGGCCAGCCTGGGCAACACAGCAAAAATAAGTCTTGAAAAAGAAAAAAAAAGGAGTGGGGAAAAAATGTAAAGAAGTTTATAATGTTAAAATATCTCTGTCTTAGTAATCAATAAATATTTAAATGATTCAATATTCTTTAAATTAAACATAAAATTATTTTAAAATCTCATGTTAGCAGTGGAATCTCAGAAACATATACTAACGATTTTTCATAATAACAATGTAAAACTAGAAAAATCAGAGAATCATATAAGAATAATTTAAAATTATGCTATTTTAAAGTGATATTAGAGTTTTTCAATAATTAAATACTTTACTTTGTAAGCCATTACATTTGTATCAATGAAATAAAATAAAATATTGATTTCACATGGGATATCATTTATGAAAGAATCAAAGGAAGTGTGACATTAAACACTTTATTTATGAGTTATAAACCAAAAGTATAGAAATAAAAATTAAAAAATAAATATATACACATAGTGACCTTTTAGTTTTGTAGTATTGGGTGTGTCTTTCCCTTTTGGACTAAGTATTTTAAAATAAGTTAATATTAACTGTTAAACAAGTTTTTACTCCTCTTTATCATATACATATTATATGTGTTTCACATACTACGTTGAATAAGTTTTGTTTCTTCCCCTCATTCGATCATATCTTAAGGGAAAATAATCATCAAAAACCATGACATGAATGACACAGATTTTTATAAGAATTATGTAGGTCAAAATAATCAAGGATGCTGCTTAGTGACCTGAAGAAAGTTTACAGAACAAATTACTTTTACTGTGAATCTAAAAAATCTAAAGTGGGTAGATTCTCCAGGTAGAAAGGAAAGTCATTGCAGGAAGAGTTGAGAGGAGGTTGTTGAACTGTAGCCCACACCAAATGCACAGGAAGTAAAAGTTAAAAGAAAGCCCGAACCTTTCTTCTGATTTGATATTAATACTTGCAGGGAATGTGCTTACAGTACTATTTAAGTGAACTGAAGACAATATTATTTTTAATTTAAGAAGTAAGATATTACATTGAGTTAAAAAATTTGTGTTTACATGTAGTTCTGTATTCCATTTGTTTGCTGGGAAAACTGTCTTTCTCATCTAAGGCATGGGCACTTCCCAAGTATTAGGAGACAGGTACACCAAACTTTAGGGCACATCTTTCAGTGAAGATCCTAAAAATAGCATGAAGGTAACTAGTGCATCTCTGGCAAGTGAGGACACAGCAGGAGTTCAATGAAGGAGCAGAAGTAGTACTAGGGGATTAGACAGCTTCACAGGTAGAAAGTAAGGATATCAAGGGAGCTCAGTGAGAAGCCTTAGAGGAAATAACAAGACAGCAGGAAAAAAGCAACCTGCAGAGTGGGAAAGAAAATATACTGAAAAACGTAAAAGAGAATAGCACACGTAAGAAATAAGGGAGAAAAATGGACTGGAAGAGTCTATGAAATTTTTTAGAGGGATTATTAAAGGTCAAAAGATACAGTGATTTCTGAACACTGGGAAACTACTAAATGATAAGAGAAGAAGATAGAAGACAAAGAACAAAGTGGCCATGAGAGCCAGAAAAGTTGCCTGTGTTGAATTTCATGCTGTCCCTGACTACAGAATACATTCTAGGCAAACGATGGACTAGAAGTTCATGGAAATCATAAGTATATACAAAGTCTACTCATTTACATTTTTCCATGTACTTTTCATATTTAGTGAATGATGAAGTTATACTTAAGTAAATACGTTCTTGAAAATAAATTTTGGTTAAGAACTCAAATCCTGGCAAAAATACAGATCAGTGTTATTTAGCTATTTTGCCTTCTTGAATATTTTTGAAAATATATTTAAAGGCATAAACCCACTCTCTAGAAAAAAGTGCATTTTAACATGTACAGATATTTTGCTTTACTTTATTGTCTTGGAATTTATGGTTTTTGCAGAGAAAGACTATAAAAATAAAAAACAGAAATTGTCTCTTTTATTATATTTTTACACAAAAATCAATGGCCTTATTTCTCAAAAATATGATGAAATAAATCAAATACAAGTGTTGCAAATAGAGCTTTTAAAATATATACTTTGATTTTACTCAGAAGTAAAATTTAACATCAAAAATGTGATTTGTTTTAATAAAAGCTTGAAATTTGAGGTGATATTTGGCTTAGCAACTTGCATGTAAGCTGAGACTGTAATCAATGTCTACAATTTATTTTGATGACAGAAAATGCTCGAGTCTCAGTGTGGATATATAGTATTATTCCAAGTTAGACATTGTGTGGCTCACTTTAACAAGCAAAGGGAGATTTGTCTCAACCAAGACTGGAATTCTCAAGACCCTTTACAATTTCCTCAAGCCACCTGTATCAAGTTGTGCATCATGGAGCCTACATTTGTCAGCATTAAAATAACCATGAATGAACACTCAAATTATGAAATTATCTGAGCATGTCATTTGCTTTATTTCATCTTTATTCTAGCACTTAATGTTTACTTTTCATTGATATTCTCAAAATTCTTTAAAAGTACACTGCATTATGTCTGGGTCTACAGTTTTGCTTCATATGAAAATGGCCAAGCTTTCTAACATTTTTCCGAAACCCATGCAGGATCTATCATTGACAACAAAAAATTCCCTTAATGTTCCTCAATGTTAGAGATTACTCTCTCCAAATTCAGTTTTCTTCTTCCTGGGTATTCCTAGCATTTCCCAGGCTTTGGTGTAGTTAAACATAGCCACGAGGCCAAGTTCCAGTGAGTAGAGTTTGAGCACTGAAATAATGTGAATTCTTTCTGGTCCTGGATCATAATATCTCTCATGCATGCTCTGTTATATTATCTATTCTTCTGGCTGACTGGAATGAAGATGATTCTAAGGATAACTTGGAAGTCATATGTTGAATGTAGTGGCAAAGTCTTGATAAGCCTTTACCCATTAATGACTGATCATAGTTAGGCTGCCCCACCGACTTCACCTGCTCAGCATTGTTACAAGAGAAAGACATTCTTATCATGTCTGTGCCTATTCACATCTTGATTCTTTTTGCAACAATTAGACAATCTAAATGATATATTAATGGCAATATGTACCTTGGTATGTGCTGTTGACATAACAAAATTTAAAATATGTGTAAGTGGTCTTATAGACTAGTGGTAAGAAAATAGACAAGGGATGTTGGAAAGATAGAAATCAGTGCTATTCAGTGGTAAATATTTGGCAATATTATGACATGTCTTGAGTGAAAACTGGACCAGGTTCCTACAAATCCTGTTGCTTCAGGGTATTATTTAGGAAGATTCAGATTAATGTATATTAAAAGAAAGAGAAAACCTCAAGGAAAATAAAAGTTCAGTATACAAGTAGAAATTTAAGGGAATACAAAAATCCAAGAAATTGCGGTTTTATAAAGTTATAATTGGGTTGAGACACCCAGCTGAAATTAGACTATAAAAAGTTTTATACAACAAAACCTTTAAGACTTCTCAGTTACAATGAAATATTCAACCTCATCACAAAGATCAGAGTTAAGATGTTGTTTCCATCCAAGCCTATCATTTCTATTGGTTTCTATGTGGCTGCCATTAATCTGAAAGAAGAAAGATAGTTTATGAGTGCACGAAACAGAGAAATAAAGAATTTATGATGCTTCTGTCTAGTAAAGAAATTTGAGTATAGATAGTGGCATATGAAGCTAAACAAGAGAAAATAGGACAAATGCCTTCCAATATACGGTGGGATTGATTTGTATTTGTGAAGGGAATCAGAACCCTAGAGTAAGAAAGATGATGTTGTAAACCATGGTCTGGGTTTAGCAGTGGAGAGGGCACTGCGGAATGTATGAAGCACCCGGAGCCGTCCTCCCCAACCACACTTCATAAGTGGCTAGGGAGAAAATGAAAAATAACATTAATTCCAGAAAACCATATTGTGTTTCCGCCAAAAGCAATAGACAAGATATTGCCTACTAGTAAACAAAATACAATTCAAATCAAGGAATTTCCCCGACTGAGAAGTTCCAGATGGATTCTCAATGTTTACTTGGCAGTAGTGAACAAGGACAACTGACTTTTGTGTTTCCCATTTTTTATCTTATTCTTTCCTTTAACTTATTGAACTTTTATTCATATTATCCTTTCCCAGATCCACAGTTGTACATTTTGCATATGTGTGTGTGTGTGTTTGTGTTTGTGTGTGTATGTGTGTGTGTGTGAGGTAGAAAGGCAATGATTTGTTTATTTAGTTCTTTAATTTGGAGACCAAAAAGAATCATGTCCACACTGATAGAGAGGATTGTATACCATTTAGCTTTTATGGCTTCGGAGTCCTACAGCCTTTCAGCATGAGAAATGTGATGCATTAAATGCAAAATACAAATGCAAATAAAACATAGACAGTTTTTCATAATGAAAAAGGGAAATAAATAATAATAATTTTATTGAGTCTGGGATATCTCACTTAAACAAAGTTCATATTAATTATTAATAGTTAAATTCTATTTAATTGCTATCAATATTAGTGACTCAATATTACCACATAGAAATTTTGACATGTGTACATTTACCATCATGTACTATACTTGGACCTAATACTTTTCAGGCAAACACATCTTCATGAAAAAATTTAAAGACAACTATTAAAATATAACTAAGGGAAAATAGATATGTATTATTTATAAATATATAGTGTAAATTTTATAAAGATAAGCCTCAAAATAAAGGAAATAAAATGTATTTATGCAGTAAAACATATAAATATCAACATAATATTTATAGGTATGCCTTATTTTATTGTAATTCATTTTACTACACTTGTTATATATTGCATTTTTTACAAATTGAAAGCTAATGGTAACCTGCATTGAGCAAGTCTATTGGTCTCATTTTTCCAATAGCATGTGCTCAATTCATGTCTCTGTGTCACATTTTGGTAATTCATACAATATGTCAAATTTTTTCATTAGTATTATATCTGCTATGTTGATATGTGATAAATGATCTTCAATGTTACTATTGTAATTGTTTGGGGTTTCCATGAGCTATGCTCATATCAAATGGCAAACATGATAGGTAAATGTTGTATGTGTTCTGACTGCTCTACCAACCAGCTTGTCTTCCATCTCTCTCCCTCTCCTCTAGTCTTCCTTTCCTTTGAAACACAATACTAAAAGAAGGCCCATTAATAACCCTACAATGACCTCTAAATGTTTAATGGAAAAGACTTACATGTCTCTCACTTTAAATCAAATGCTAGAAATGATTAATCTTAGTAAGGCAAGCATGCTGAAAGTTGAGACAAACCGAAAGCTAGTCCTTTTTCTCCAAACAGCCAAATTGTAAATACAAAAGAAAAGCTCTTGAAGGAAACTAAAAGTAAAGAACTCCAGTAATGGATAAGAAGACAAATGATAAGAAGACAGAAAAACCTTATTGCTGACATGGAGAGAGTTTTAGAGGTCTGGAGAAAAGATCAAACCAGCCACAATATTCCATTAAGCCAAAGCCTAATCCAGAGCAAAGTCCTAACTCTCTTCAATTCTTTGAAGGCTGAGAGAGGTGAGGAAGCTGCAGAAGAAAAGTTGGAAGCTAGAATAGGCTGTTTCATGCGGTTAAAGAAAGAAGCCGTTTTCTTAAAAGTGCAAGGTGGAGCAACAGGTGCTGTTATAGAAGGTGCAGCAAGTTATCCAGGAGATCTAGCTAGGATATTTAATAAAGGTGGCCACACTGAACAACAGATTTTCATTGTAGACTGAACAGTCTTAAGTCCAAAAAGATGCCATTTTGGACTTTCATAGCTAGAGAGGAGAATCAATGCCTGTCTTCAAAGCTCCAAAGGACAGGCCGACTTTCTTGTTAGGAGCTAATGTGGTTAGTGACTTTAAGTTGAAGGCAATGCTTTTTTACCACTCTGAAAATCTTAAGGCCTGTAGGAATTATGCTAAATGTACCCTGCCTGTGCTCTATAAATGGAACAACAAAGCCTGGATGGCAGCACATCTGTTTACAGCATGGTGTACTGAATATTTCAAACTCACTGTTGGGACCTATTGCTCAGAAAAAAACTATTTCTTTGAAAATATGACTGCTCTTTGACAATGCATCTGGTCACCCAAGAGATCTGAAAAAGGTATATGAGGAGATTAGTGTTGTCTTCATGCCTGCTAACGTAAGACCTATTCTGTACTCCATGAATCAAGGAGTAATTTTGACTTGCATTATTTGAAAATACCTTTGTAAGGCTATAGCTGCCGTACATAGTGATTCTTCTGATGGATCCGACCTGGAAAGGATTCATTATTCTAGATACCATTAAGAACATTTGTGATTTATGGCAGGAGGGAAAAATAGCAACATTAATAGAAGTTTGGAAAAAGTTGATTCTTTCATGGACGACTTTGAGGGGTGCAAGACTTCAGTGGAGGAAGTCACTGCAAATGTGGTGGGAATTGCAATAGCATTAGAATTAGAAACAGAGTCTGAAGATGCTACTGAATTGCTGCAATCTCAATTCAACTTGAACACATGAGGACATGCTACTTATGGATGAGCAGAGAGAGTGGTTTCTTGAGATGGAATCCAACTTTTGGTAAACATGCTGGATTATCGTCGAAATGACAACAAAGCCTTATAGAATATTACATAAACTGAGTTGATAGACCAGAAGCAGCGTTTTAGTAGTTCACTCCACATTTGAAAGAAGTTCCACGGTGGGTAAAATGCTACCAAACAGCATCACATACTACAGAGATATCTTTGTGAAAGGAAGAGTCAATCAATGTTGCAAACTTCATTGTTGTCTTATGTTAAGAAATTGCCACAGTCATCCAGACATTCAGCAACCCTGATCTGTCTTCAGCCATCAATATGGAGACGAAACCTTCCATTAGCAAAAAGATTATGACTTGCTGAAGGCTCAAGTGATCATTAGCATTTTTTAGTAATAAAGTGTCTTTAATTAAGATATATACATTGTTCTTTTAGATGCAATGCTATGGCACACTTAATAGACTACAGTATATTGTAAACCTAAGTTTTATATGTACTGGGAAACCAAACAATTGGCTTCATTGTGGTGGTTTGGAACCAAACCTATAATATCTCCAAAGTATGCCTTAAGTATAATATTAAAAATGTTACATATTAACTAAAATACACTATTATCCATTATGCATATCTCTATAGCTGTGTAACAGTATGTGTATGACTTTACTTTTGTATCCTCTTCTTAAAAAATATTTTAAAATTGTTATAAATAATATCAAGACATTGCTTTGCACATGAATTTTTGCCCTGATTTACACTTTTAAATATTATATATTGACATCTGAATGTGGTTATATATAATTTAATTATCTAATTGAAAATTATATGCATTTTCTCTAATTACTAAAGAAAAAATGGGGAAATATGATATTATTTATTGTCTATTCAATATATCTTTTGTGCAAGTGATAAAAAGGCAAAACTTTCTAGTAAGAGCCAAATTTCAGTTTACATTGCTTATAGTGATCCTGTTAAAATGTTTATATTAAAAGTCTATGTTTACCAAAAATTGATTAATTTATAGTCAAATTATGACTTTAAGCCTATATAATAATGATTCATTTTACTTAATTCTTAAAGTACATATTTCCATCTGACAATTAAGGAGATATTCACAAAGACATTTAAATATATTTAGTTTATGCAATATACATATACTGCATTTCTTTTTTATTTCCATGTAACAATTTACTACAAATTTAATGGCTTAAAATAGCACAAATCTATTTCCTCACATTTTCTGCAGGTATGGTGTACAGGCTAGGTGGTTCAGGCCAGCTGGATCCGTTCATCAGGGTCTCAGCAGGCTGAACTCAAGATGTCAGCCAGGGCTGTGATCTCATCTAAGCTTGGTGTTCTCATCCAAGTTCAATGATTGTTGGAAGAATTCAATTTCTTGAAGCTGCAGGACCGAGGTCCCCACTTTCTTGCTCGCTGTCATGCAGGGGGCATTCTTAGCTTGTAGACACTGCTCGCCATTACTTGCCCTGTGGTGTTGTCTACAACACGGCAGTTTGCTTCTTCATGGCCAGCAGAACACCTGCTGTAGCTTCAAAGCTCTGTAACTGCTTTCATCTCTAGCCTCTAGACATAGTTTTAAATGTCTTCATCTGACAAGGCTAGACTGACTCGCTGGGAATAATCTCCCTAATCTAAAGTTGGCTGAATAGGGACTTTTACATCTTCAAAATCCATTGGCAGCAGCACCTTGATTAGTGTTTGAGTAACTGAGAGAACATGTACACTTCAGGGGAGGGAATCTCCAGGGTCATCTTTGATTTCTGCCTACCACGCACACATGGACAAACAGAATATGATAGTTTTATTGAGGAGTCCCCTGGACCAACTGAATTTAGATGCAGGGTCATATCCTGGATCTCAACAAGTACCACAATATCTTATAACTACTATTCTGTTTATATAAAATAAGATATTCCGACTTGAAAATAAGTTAGAATGTCCAGTAAGATATAAAAATATATCTTACACTTTGAAATTATTTTCACATGATTTTATTCTATATTTTGAGAAAAAAGTTTAATTTTGGCCTTTTTATTATTTCTTATATTTAAAGATATTTAATACTGTATTTAACTGGATAAAATATCTTTCCCAATTAGGCTACACATCTCAGGGATTCAATTATATATTTTGATAAAACATGTTTAAGATGTACATTTTCTTTTTAATAATTAGTAAATTTTATTGTTTAAGTGCATTTTGGGCTTAATATATATTCCTGATTGAATTATCTTTTCAAGGTTAGTAAATGGCTTATGTTATTGATCCAGCTAAATATAGTGATAATTCCACTGGATAATACCGAATCTTATTTTAGACATCTGCAAAGGCAGATATGTACTTTAAAGATTAAGCCCTAGTATGCACTAATCAAGGCACAGACATGAGAAGATCAAGACTTCTATTTTTTATTAATCAGTATACACTTTAAGTATTTTCAGAAATAGATGTTAAAGCTTCCTCATTAAAGCTCCTCGTTATCACTCCAATTTCAAGTCTTAAATTTAATAGGTAATTTCAGAATTTCTAAAATTACAACAGTGCAAAATTTTATTGATATATAATTATATTTTTAACAAAAATTGCATAAAAGTTTTCACTTAATTATACTGTCTTTCACTAATGTAGAGAGAGTAATTGTCACATAGGTGTGATCAAAGATATATTTCAGATGGTCACATTATACACTTAGATGTTTATGATGTTTATGAATTTCCCAGTGCACTTCATAGGCCACTTTCCTAGAAAGTCTTCAACAAAATGTCCATTCCTTAGCTGTGTGAGATTGGGTAAAAATTTCTTATCTTCTGCTCTCAGTTTCAGTATTTGTAAAATAAGAAGTCTCCTTCCAAACAACAAATGCTATGAAGTCAATGAGATGAATAAGTAGAGATTTTACTCGGAATCATTGTCTAGCCTGTAGCTTTAGAAGTGTTCACTAAGGAGAATAGCACAAGACATCTATCTATCACTCTATCAATCACTTACCTTTCTAATCAACTACCTATTTATTGATCTATATCATTCTCTATATGGATTCTTATTTTCATTACAATTCTCATTTAATGACTTATTGTACTGGTTATAGAAAATGTTATTTTGTATATGTATAGAAAATAAAGAACAAGAACAAAATGTAGAAAAAAAAGCAGTAACAGCAAAATTAGCTTCTGTTTCCAGATCAGAAGAGAATAGTTTTTTAGAAACAAAGCAAACCAAAAACAAAATCAAAGACACTACTGTTGACATAGTGTTTTTCACTATTTTACTGGATAAATTTTACTTACAGATAAGTCTCATACATAGTCTAAGAAAGTCATTAAGTAAAGGAATCTTTAGATTAAACATTCAGAAATTGAAATGTTAAATGAATGTGTTGTTTAGACTTAGTATGTTGGAAAAAATAAACTCATCTAAGTCTCTTGAAGTACCAGGGATTTATTTACTTATTTATCTTATCCATAGAGTTTATTTTTCTGAGAAGTTTTAGATTTACAGAAAATTGAGCAAATAGTAGAGACTGTTGTCATACACTCCACACCCAGTTTTTCCTATTATTCACATTTTATATTAGTATGATATATTTGTTCTAATTTACACACCAATATTGATATAATTCACTACAAGCCATTATTTGTTCAGATATCCTTAGTTTTTACCTAATGTCCTTTTCTCTGTTCCAGAATCCATCCAAGATACCATACCGTGTTTAGTTGTCAGGTCTCCTTGGACTCCGTATTTAGGAAGCAGTTTCTTTGATTTTCCTTGTCTTTGATGATCTTAAAAGTTTTGAGGAGTACGGGTCAGGTATTTTGTAAAATGTCTCTTTATTGGAATGTTTGATTTTTTTTAGTGATTTGACTGGGCTTTTCATTTGGGGCAGGGAGATCACAAAGGGATGTCAAGGGCTCAGCTGAGCTGAAGAGAGCTTAGCTGCCAGATGTCAGAGCAGCTGGTTAAAACAACGAGCCAAGATGAAAGTAACAGTCAAGACTAATCGCTTATTATTATACCAGAAAACAAGAGGCTAGACTGGAAAGAGCCCTGTCTCACCCTGTTCTTTCACCCCTGTGGAACGGCACATGGTCAAGGGGCAGATGGAGCAGGGCAGATTTGGGGGTCATCTCACTGCTACAGGAGGTCTGAATTGATGGCTCCTATAATTCTATAGGAGCCCAGGCCCCAGGGACTGGAGGAGGGATAGAAAAAAGGGCTAGGAGAGAAAAAGTACTGAGTACTGAGTACTGAGCCAGAGTGGAGGAAAGTATCTTTAAGTTTCCTTCCTCCTCCCCTGGATAAGGAGGCCTCGGCAGAGGTGCTTGCCCAATAAACGGGCCTGGGCTACGTTGCAGACACTCATCAGAGCGTGGCTGGCCACAGGGACGGCCTCCTTGACTGCACCTTCCTTATGACACAGCAGTGCCTTGGCCGTGCCCCGGGTCTGGTGTGGAGAAGTCAGCTTCCCCTGCGAGGCCCGGCCAGTGAAGCCCTTTCAATTCGCCATGGTTAGGCCTGAGAAATCACGTAGGATTTGGCCAGCAGACAAACTCTTCAAGGTGTCACCCTCTGCATCCTATTGAATGTATTTAATATTAAAAATGACATATGTGTTTGATGTCGAGGGTGGTCACCTGTCTAAGGTAGTGTCTGTCAGGTTTGTGCATTATAAATTTACTCTTCCTCCTTTCTTCCCCTCCCCTATTTCCACTCTATAGTCTTTGGAAGGATGTCCCCACAGTCCACACACTTAAGGAGTAGGGAATTATGCTCTAACTCCTCCAGGGCTGAGTATTCTACTTAATTTGTTTGGGATTCTTTTACATGAGAGATTTATTCCTTCTCCCCATTTATTAATTTATTCAATCGTTTATTTATATTAGTATAGGCTTATGGGTTTTGTTTTAATATTTTCTGTTATATTACAATGCTACTTTATTTAGTTTATTGTTCAAATTGTTCCAGCTTTGTCCATTAGGCAGGGGATTTATTTTAATGATAGTTTTAGAAATAAGAATGGTGCCTATTGGAACCACTGAGCCAGTCTTGGGAAGTCCTAAATAGTCAGTCACCATGTATTTGAGTAGGTGGTACAGTGTACACGTCTGGAAAACACCATTGACATTGTAATCTATCTGGACGGGAGGCTGTGGAGTTCACAGTGCAAACCAGAGGCAAAGCCAGCATCCGAGGATATAGTTGTGCATCATGGAGATTGAACAATAGTGCAGATGTTTCAGAATTCAATGCAGATTTTAATTTAGAGATCTCATGGTCCCTGCCAGTATATGTATTTCTTTACAGTGGTGGTAGTGTTTACTTTCTTTTTATATCTTCTTTCAATGCTCCTTTTCTTTTTAACTATGAAATACTTCATAATGCCCTGTTCCCTCAAGGTCAAGTGTCAAACTCGCTGCAAGTCTTCAGTAAATCTGGGACTAAAACTAAAATATAATGTATAGAATGAACTTCTTAGGCTAGAAAAATAAATTTGGTTTTTAAATTTTGAAATTTTTTAATTATATTTTTATTGGTATACAAGTTTAATTCTCAGATTTCAGGAATTTGCATTGTCATTCAGGAGCAAAAGTTTTTAGCTTTTGCTACTCTTTAATGGCTCGTATAATCCCCAAGAAAGGAGGAGTTCCGGGAGCTGGGTCAGCCTCCTCCGCTTGGCAAGGAGGCCTCAGCAGAGCTGCCTGCAGAAGCCTGGGCAGAAAGGCCCAGCCAAAGGGGCGCGGGCTAGTAATGCCGATACTCAGCAGAGACTGGCGGGCCAGGAGGGCTGATAATCATGGTCAAAACACTAAACAGGCGCATAGTTTCAACTGCTGTAACTGAAGGAGAAAGGTATTCTGGCTAGCTTTACTAATACAGGATCATGCTAAGGAAAATGCTGATAATATGTTATTAATTTTTCTTTTCTCTCAAATAATAAATTAAAACTCATCTCCTGATCTATTATTGGAAATAAAGTTTTGCTCAACAGAGGTTATCAAAGCCAAGGTATGTGCACTATTTTGGGAAGTAGACTGAATATTTTTATCCTCATCAGATTGCTGTTTCTGAATTTGTAAAAAATAATTTACTTGTTTCTTTTTAAATTTCTTAAATTTACTTTTACTATTTTAATTAACAAAAACTATTAATATTCATTGTGTTGAATATATTTTGAAAGATGTATACATTATGGATGGCTCAATAGAGCTAATTAACAAATGCATTCATTACCTTGCATTCTTATTTTTGGTAATGAGAACACTTATATGTACTCTGTTAGCCACTTTCAAACTATAATACATTGTCATTTACTATCGTAACCATGTATACAGTAGATATCTTAAACTTGTTTTTCCTATCTAACTGAAATTCTGTACCCTTTGACCAATGTCTCCCCAACCCCCATCCCCCAGCCCCCGGTAACCATCATTCTATTCTCTGTTTCTATGAAATCAGTATTTTTAGATTCCACATTGACAACATGGATGAACTTGGAGGGCATTATGTTAAGTAAACTAAGCCAGGCACAGAGAGAGAAATTTACTTGTTTCTTTACAAGATCACTTGGCAAATATGCTTCTTACATATATCTAGAAATAGGGCTGTGGACAATGTAATTGTCTTTCAAGCCAGGAAAATATTTTCTGAATTTCCATTTGTATCTTATCTTTCACCCCATGTATACCCATTCTAGAATCTTCCCTGGATTCGAATAAATGCAAAATTTTTACACCAGCTCTCATGTAAATATCCTTGCACTGCCAAAGCACATGAGTTTGGTTACTTACTCAACAGGTTCCAGCAAACAAACTACTTTCTCTGCAAGCAACCATTAATAACCTCTGCTATGTTTGCATTCTTATCTAAAAACTACGGTAAAAAGACTTCTTTTGAAGTCTTTAAAACATGTCATTGTGACTATTCTATCATGTAACTACAAGTTTTATCTTGAATGTTTACTAGTACTTAAATAATTTTTATTTAAAATAAATCCAAATAACATATCTTGTTTGCATTACTCTTATAGTAATTATATATGAAAATAAATGATTTGATTACAGAAATGTTTGAGATTGCCAAAAATGAAGTAAAAAATGATATTTAGCTATTTATCTTTCCAATATCCAAGACTGAAATTGAAGAAGCTGAAGACTGCACTCTGGTTAAATACAGAGGCCAAAGCTGATTGCATTTGTGCTGCCTTATTTAGCCCCTTAACTTTTTTTTATTTCTAATCTCATGGTACTTATGTCTTTCCTTACGACCTTCCTTATGAGCTTTTCCTTGTTTTCCTTACTACATTTCAATAATTGTCTTTTGGTTTCTGTGTATTTTAGCATGCAATCGGTCAGTTGTATATCACATTTTCTGGATAAGCCACTCCATATACCACTGGTCAGCATGATATATTAATATTATAGAATATATTTGTGGAAGGATTTTCATTGTTAAGACTGGTGGGCATGGCAAGTGTTTTTATACTTTCCAACAAAAAATCATTATAAACAAAACTATAAAAATAAGTCAATTTATAATAAAGGCATTCATTAGAAAGTTTAAAATGTATTACAATCTTTGTGTTTTTTTTTCCAATTTGTTTATGCTCTTCAGTATCTTATTTACAATTGCATGATATAAGTAAAGTGGTGAGTTTGTTGAATGAGAGAATCATTCTGTCTCTGTTGTTAGTGAAATGTAAAGTATTTCTAGTTATTGGTGGAATAGTAATAAGTAGAATAATTATAATAATAATAAGTGGCATGCTTTTAAAAACTCACCCCAGTAAAAAGAAGTATGAATAAATTCTGCTAAATAATGTATATAATTATAAATGAAGTAAAGAATACCATTATGTATGAAATTAGGAATTGAAACAGATTATTTATCATGTGAGATCTAAACAATAAAAGCAGTGGTGTATAAAGTAAAAGTTGTTATGGGGTGTAGGGGAGGAAGATGATTACCTTTTATTGTCAACTTACGCTGTCTGGCAATAGGTCTAGTACATATATTGTTTCACCAGCTGCTAATTTTTGATCTAATGCCAAAGGTTCTTCGCATATATTTCCCCATGATAGCTAAAGATTGATGTTTATGCTAAAAGAAATATTAAAGGAATAAAAGTTTCCTTCACCGGGCTTCTCCATAGCTGAATACATATTAAACTAAAATTAAGGAAATACTATATTGTCAGAAATTGTACATTCATTTGCCTACGTGAAAAGTAAAATTACTTTTCTCTTGCATGTAAAAAATGTGAGTTTACTTCTCTTCCCGATGTGCCCTTTCTAAATTTCCTGGTTCCCTGCTCTATTTTACTCATCCATATAACAAATCTGAGTTCAACAGGCATTTTATTTTCTCACCAGCCTACTTCTTATGTATCATTTCTTAAGATATTAAGTTATTTTAGTTTGAATTTTTCAGCATTTCTCGTTATTTATTATGCATACTTCATACAATTCCTGGAACATGGCAGACTTTTAACAAAAATATATTGAATAGATCAGTGTAATGTCATTGCATATTCACAGCTAAATACAATGCAGCAATATTACTATAATAGTACCCCTAAAGCAGGCATGTCTACACATCAGGAAACCTACGTTTCTTATTCTTTTTAAACATTTAAAATTGTTTATAAATTTTCTGAAATAATTTTATCATTTGAATAGAAATTTGTTGTGTGGTGCCAAGAAATCCATACCAATGTGATACTTCAGCCTAAAGATACTAAGCCTCCACCATATAATATTAAAAACATTTAAAAAATAGAATCATATTTAGCAACAGTAGACATATAACCCAATAGAAGCAGTGCTGGAAATGAATTAATACCATAGAGGGGGAAGAGAAAAAAGAAGCATTATTTTTCATCCAAAAAGATACATAAATACACTCCATTTTCCCATTAAAGCATTCCATGAGGATTATAAAGACCTTGTAAGAAAATGTTTAAACAAATATGCACACACACACACACACACACACACACACACACACACATACATGTAGTTCCTTAATGACTCAAGCTAGAACACTCTCCAGGAAGTAAGGAAGGATGGTCCAGCCATAAGTGTATTTAAATCTGAGCAGCTGGGAAGACCCAGGAGGAAGTTCTAATCTTTATATCCAGCCTTTGGTTAAATTGCAGTGTGAAACAGATTTATTTAGAATGTCTTAAACTCTAAAGTTGGGCAACCTTTGTTAAACTCTGGAGAGGATAATATTTTATTTTGAGCCTAACAAATTAAAGATCAACCTGGGCCATCTGGGTCTGTAATAAGAACAAATAGCACGAGCATGGTTAGCAAATATCATGGTGTGGTTGAAGGGACGTTGCAAACATAGCTGTCTATAGATGCTGTAATTTGCAGACATTTTCTATTTCCTCTGATAATAAATTTAATTTATTTCTTTGGCCCTTTATTTTGGATAATTTTTCTCCCACTTTATCAATACATTTCCAGAGAGTACAGAATTGTTAAAGTTGGCCAGGTAAAACTCAGGGAACCAATGCACTATAAGTAACATGATTTCAAATTCCTGGTAAATATGCTACATATATTTTCCTTTCCTAGATTTATTATTTAACAAATAGAAGTTATTCAAGTGAATTGTAAATTTGCTATTTCTAGTTTATTCTTTGTCTATTAGATTAGCTTGGAAGGATTTTTAAAAAATGATCATAGGAATTTTCCATAAGACAACACTAACCATGTGAAAAACTGCCAGAAAGACTACCTATTTTAAGTTGCACCATAGAGCCACATTTTTAAAACTGTCTCTTTTTATAGTAGCAGTATCTTATTTTTCTGTTTGAAGTCAAATATTTCATTTTCATTGGCAATACAAACTAATGCGTGAATGTAAAGATGAAAATGAGATGCAAAGAAAATGCATTTTGACAACAGCAAATTGATAATGAGTATCTCATGCTTCACGGGAAACTATCATCTCCTGTCTCAGTGATTTTCAAGTAGGGCTAGTACTACGTCCTTTAATGATATTTGGAAACTGATGAGGACATTTCTGATTGCTACGACCCAGCAGTGCTACTGGAAGGTAGAGTGCAGATGGCAGGAACGTTTAAATCCTGCATCATGTGGGAGCAGTGTCAAATTGCCAAATGTCAAACAATGAAAGATATTCCCATCAAACTTGCTGGTGGCATCTGCTTTGTAAAAACATGCTTTGCTTAGCCATCCCAGACCAATCAACTCCATATTCCTTTTGCTGTCAAATCCTAATTATCATATATTTTATTTGTGCCAAATTCCTAAAACATTTAGTTTGTTTGTAGGAAGCAATGTTTTTTTTTTGTTTTGTTTGTTTGAGACAAAGTCTCGCTTTGTTGCCCAGGCTAGAGTGAGTGCCGTGGCGTCAGCCTAGCTCACAACAACCTCAAACTCCTGGGCTTAAGCAATCCTACTGCCTCAGCCTCCCGAGTAGCTATGACTACAGGCATGTGCCACCATGCCCGGCTAATTTTTTCTATATATATTTTAGTTGGCCAGATAATTTCTTTCTATTTTTTTAGCAGAGACGGGGTCTCGCTCTTGCTCAGGCTGGTCTCGAACTCCTGACCTTGAGCGATCCACCCGCCTCGGCCTCCCAGAGTGCTAGGATTACAGGTGTGAGCCACCGCGCCTGGCCTGTTTTTTAATAATATGGAAAGAAATGACTAACTTATTAACCTTTAGGTTATTTAGTAGCTGGAGTATTTTTTTATTTTAAAATATTTAGTTGACAAAAATATATATATTCAAGTTATATGATATGATGATTTGGTATATGTATACATTGTGTAATGATCCCAATGATCAAATTATTTAATACATTAATTATCACCCAAAGTTACCATTTGTGTGTGTGTGTGTGTGTGTGTGTGTGTATAAGGATACAAAATCTGCTCTATCATCAACTATCAAGAAAACAATACAGTATTATAACTATAGTCACTATGCTGTACGTTAGATCCCCATAACTTACTCCTCTTACATTTGAAAGTTTGTACACTTTCATCAACATCCCATTTTTCCTACCCCCTATCCCCTGGCAACCCCATCATTCTATCCCCCTGTTTTTGAGTTTCAGCTATTTGCTAGTATCTGGGCCACAAAATTTATATATATACTTCTAGACCATGAAGAAGCATCTCTTAGCTTCACAGAATTCTCCATGGCACATGGGGTGAGGAAGACACATAATATATTAATACACATATTATGCAAATTAATTCAAGTACAGTGAACATTAGGAAAAGTAATTGTTATCATGGACACTTACAACAAAGGTATTAGGTATAACAAGCTGCACCATTGACTACTTTTTATTGTCTCAGTTTCTTCTTAAAACTTTATTGTGCTTAATCACTTACTAATCATATTTTCTTAAGTAAATTAATATCCAATGAACTTTATTTTCTAATCTGTATAAATGAAATAATAGTTGCTTTTGAAGCTTTCTGATTTTGGATGTGTGGATTAATTTATTATGCTACATATGAGAAGCAAGCCCCCAGTGTCCAGCATATAATAAACCATCATTAAATGTTCCACCTTCCTTGCATTAGACCTAAAAATATTTACTTGGTATTCTATAATGCTTTGATTAAAGGAGGGAGGCAGAATCTCAGGAATCACATTTATGTTGCTTCTATGATTGAGAACTTGAAAATTTTCATCTCAGTTTCAAGAGTTTCATCATTTCTAAAATAGTGATTTCCTCATGTTTGTTATATTAATAAATAAATGTAATATATGTAAAGTACTCAATACAGTGCCCAGGACACAGTAGCACTCACTGAATGCTATCTATAATTTTCAATATGCCATTATATGCCATATATTTTTAGTTTAGATTAAGAATATGAAATAATTTAAATGTCCCATGGAAATATTATTATATGCAAATAATTATACTTCACTATTATATATTTTGATAATGACAAAGAAATATAACAGGGAAAAACCTAAATATGTTTTGTATTCAAAGGATTATTTTAATGTCTAACCCTTTTGGACTGGATATCGTTTTAATTTTCTTAGGATTGCAATAACCAATTACCACAAACAGCACGGCTTAAAACAGCAGAAATTTATTCTCTTACAGTTCTGATGGTTAGAAATCTGAAAGCAAGGGGTTGGTGCCATGGTGTCTCTGAAGGATCTAGGTAGGACCCTTTCTTGGCTCTTCCTAACTTCTAGTTTGGCATTCTTGGCAATCTCTGTCTAGACACATGATTGTGCCTCTGATGTCACATGACTGTCTTCTCTGTGCTGTCGTGTCTTCACAGTGTTTGCCTCTCTGTGTGTTTCCCTTTCTCCATGTGCAAATATCCTCTTACAAAGGATAGGAGTCATTGAATTACGGCTCAGGCCCATCCAATATGATCTCATGTTAACTTGATTACATCTGTAAAGACTTCATTTCCACATGAGATCACATTCACAGTTACTGGGAGTTAGTTCTTCAACACATCTTTTTGGAGGACACAACCTAACACATAGTAGATGGTTACTATTTGAAGGCAAAGTTCTGAGCAGTTCACATGTAGTTTGTCAGTTACTTTTCTCACTTCTAGTACAATCTCTTAGAAACTGATTTATAATTATGCTTTTTTCATATAGGTAAATTAATGCATAGGGTAATTAAGTGAATTATCAAAATTCTCACAAAGGATAGGCACTGGAACAATTTTGCAAACATGAGTACATGAGTACAACTCCCAGATACATGTAGGAGTTGATCTTAAAAGTTTTCGGCTGTGCGTGCATGAAGTATAAGACAAAAGGAAAGTAGTTTATAGCCCTGTGGGACCACACCAATACCTGGAGATTTCCAGGTCTGGCGAAGGCACCAGAAACAGTCCCGAGAGTTTTCTGAGATAGTTCTTTCAAACTGGTACTTGGTAATGGCCTTCAGTACTTGGTGCTAATGCCAGAACATTTTATTATAGTATTGAAGAAAGGTTAAGAAAGCTCAAGGGGATGTTAGAATTAATTTACTCTGTAAGATGTTCAGTATCCACCACTTGAATATGTTCCTCAGCCCAGGTTCCAGGGGACATTCCCATTGCAAAGGCAATTGGTGATGCCCTGATGAATGCCACACTGGCATCTTAGTGGCTCGGTGGTGGTTGTTCCCTACAGACTGCATTTGATGGTGAAGAAAGAATCCAGACTGTTTAGTATGAATGAGGATAATGGAATTCTGGAACAGCAGAGGCCATGTGTGAGCACCTAAATGCCAGAGATATTACATACAGAACCAACATACTGGAGGGCTGAAATTTAGTGTGCCCACATCTGCAGGGATCTGTGGCAATGGCTAAAAATACCATTATTTTAGGGATTATATGGTGGGATATATAGGTAGAATGTTGATGGATCTGACATAATCACAAAAATAATAGTAAGAGCTGGTGAGCGGAAAGATGATGCTCGTTAGCACCACTTTTCTAAATGTAAAGTACCTCAAAATCCTGCATAGCCCACTGAATCAACAGGAAATTGCTTCCTCTAGAGGAAGGGCAATGAAATGCCACAGCAAAAATACACAATAGATAACATTTTGACTCATTTCCAAAGGGCCCTGTGGCCATTTTTATGGGCTTACAACACACTGGAGAAAGAGGAAGAAATTGACATTTTCAAATACTTAAGTCACAGTTACTAAATTGACTCTAATTCCAAGAAACTCAAAATGTCCTGCAATTATAGTGGTGGCTTATGGAAACTAGACTGTAATTGGAGCTTTGGTCTAAATCCAAATTCATGGTGGGTCTTCTGGTTACTTTTTCAGTCTTCAAATGCATAATTGGGAGAATTAGCACACTTAGAACTGGCATAAACCTTGGTTCTCTGACCCACGGAATTGGGCCTCTAAAACCGGCTACCTCTTCTCCTTACCCTTTAGACAAGTTTGGTAAACAGAAATAACATTTTATGCTGGGAGGAATTGCAGAGATTAGCAATATTTTCAAGATTTGAAAGTATAACTGTGATTCCCCATTATCACTATATAGGTATCTCCTTCAAATCATACCTATGGCCTTATAGAGGCTTTTTCTATGAACTAAAAGAAAGGAAAAGATTCAGGCTGATTTTCCAGGTACATTGTTGGAATAACAGAAAATAGACTGTTGATATCACATATCCCCACATTCCAATGGCTTTGAGAAATTACAAAGAAAACTCTCCCTATAAATCAGAGTTGTAAGTATGATACTGACATAACTAATTTGCATGGATAAGAAAATAGTCTGAGTTATGATATATAGTGACTCTTGAGCAGTGGAAATATGCCTTGGTAGCCGTCAGGAACCTGGAATAAACCAAACTAAAAGAAGCAGAGGGTGATGGAATGTGTGCACCTAAGTGTAGGTATGTGGATCTTTGTGTCTCACACTAATGCTCAGAAATGGTACCTGTTGTCAAAGACTTAGCAATCAAGTAGACAGAATGGCTGATTTTATGGCTATGAGTCAAACTTTCTCCTTAGCCAGGTAACGATTTTTGCACAAAGTGCCCATGAAGACAATGGTCTTGATCGTAGGAAAAGACTCTGTTGACGGGACTACCAACATATTGTAAGTTGCATAAATTGATACCTCAGTGAAATTGGAAAGTATGTTTTCCCTTAATGAAATGAAGTTTCAGAATACTCAAAAATGATGAACAAACCCAAAATTTGTCAGAATAACACTATCGTCTAAAGCTTCTTGGTAACTAGCAGATTTCTCATAAAAAGAGCACAATTTTACTATTTTAAATTTTCACAAATAACTGTTCATTATATTTTTTGATAAACTAATGTTTATTCTTCCTTAAATGTAAATTGGAGAGGCAAAATATATCATTTCTGGTTTTTATAACATTAAATAATTTCTCAAGATGACCTTGTTGTCTTTGTTATTTCTATCCTTTAATAATTTATTGTGCCAAATGTTTGAGTGAAAAACATGTTAATTAAATATTAGCTAGATTTTGAGGAATTTTCACTGTCAATTAAAAATTTTCCCTGAATACGTACCTGGTTTCACTGTGTCAGTGAATTATTTACTCTCATTTCATAACAATTTGTTTTTCATGAATACACAATTTTGTGCATGCGCAGAAGCATGAGAGTAGAATAGACTCTCAAGTCAGAGTGACCTAGGGATACAGAAAGATCATTTCTTTGTACTTTTTGCATCTAGTTTCATCATATACCAGATGGTCTGGAAAGGTAAGATAATGTTAATGAGTCTCAAGATTATTGCATGACAATTAGTACAGCAACCGAGGTCAAACTGCTATTGTTTGGCTCTATAGAGCAGTTACATTTATAAATAAGTTTACTTCCCAGAAAAGGAGAGGGAAGCAAAATATCAAGAAGAAAATATTACAGTGTTTTATTTTTTAACGACTAGACTCTATTAGACTCCCTGAATGCTATAGTACACACTATTTTGGGTTCCCTGTTGTACGCAATTATTAACTCAGCAGGTTTGGGTTGTCAAAACTCTGTATGTTCTATAGAAAGGTTTGCTTTTTGCACAGGTCCTGGGATATAACCTCTAAGTCCTTGAAATGTCCTGTTAACAATGTCTTTGTTTACCTGAGTCCATGGGCTACACCAGATACTTTATGCTAACAATGTGATTTATGGAGGGGTTCTTGGGCCATGCTAGGTAGTTTATGCTGGCAATAATCCGTGGTGGGGACCTTGGGTCATGTGATATCAGTTTGATGTATGGAGAGGCTGGAGACCGAAGGGCAGTCACATAGGTAGTCAGCCATGTCTATGTGACTGACACCCAATAAGTCCGTGGTCACCAAGCCCTGGGTGAGCTTCCCTGGCTGGCAGTGCTACATCATACCGTCACACCCCATTGCCAGGAGAGTTAACACTACCTGTGTGATTCCACTGGGAGAGGAAAACTGGAAGCTTGAGCTGGGTCTCTCCTGGGTCCTAACCTATGTACCTTTTTCCATTCCTGATTTTAATCCTTTCCCTGTAATAGACAATCAGTGTTTTCAAGTATCGCAATTGTTTGTATGTGAATGATGTACAATAAAGAAAATGAGAATTTGTGCCAAAAAGGAAGCAGGTTCCAATGGTAGTCTGTCGTTCACCCCTGAAACCAGATTCTAGATGCAGGTTGTTTTATGAAGATGCCCTGCATCTCATTGAGGCATAGCTCTTGAACTGCTAGATTAAGGATTATTTAAGCATTTTACTATAGGTCAAGCGAGAATGACCTTGGACCATTGAATTTTTCTCTTTAAACTGTTCTATATCACCTTTTTGAAGCTTAATTCTTCAGTGTATTCCTTTTTTGTGTGTGAATTCAGGATACTATAGGGGTACAAACATTTTGGTTACATGTAACGTGTTTTATTCGCCCAAGCCAGGGCAACAAGCGTGTCCTTCTCCCATACAGTGCACTCTGTTTCAGCGTATTTCTTGAGTCCTGAGTACTTAATATTGCTCAACACATCTTTCGATACTTTTTCAACCCATACAAATTAGATATGTTCTGTTATTCACATGCAAAAGAGTCTTGACTAATTGATATGGCTATTATTGTCATCATGCTAGACTATAACACTAAAGATTACATCATTTTACATGAGTCACAATGGTCACACGCACGGCAAGTGGTGAACCTGAGGCTCAGAATGCTGACTTCATATTTGGACGCACGTGTCTATTTGAGCTACTAGGCCAAGTTCCATAGGGGATGTCAAGATAAATATGATGTCACGATTCTTGCTATTAAGGAAGAGACATCCAACAAGTGAGATTAAAGATGCAGAACAATTACTGCATATGAGATGCGTAAGTTCCAACTACGTGGTGTGAAAAAAGTATAAGTGGCTGAGTTTTAGAATTACATGCTGTGATGGTTAAATTTGTGTCCACTTGACTGGGCTGATGTTTGGCCAAACACTGTTCTGAATGTTTCTGTGAGGGTGTTTTGGGGTAGGATTTATGCTTAGAAAGGTGGACATTGAGCAAAACATATTACCCTGCATAATATGGGTATGCCTTCTCCAATCAGTTGAAAGCCTTAATAGGAAAACAAACAAACAAACAAACACAGAACTCCCTGACCTCCCCACAAAAGAGGGAGCAGCAGAGAGCCTGTGGGCTTAAACTTCAGCATGGGCTCTTTCCTGTATCTTCAGCTCGCCCGTCCATCCTACAGAGTTTGGACTTGCCTGCTTCCATAATTGCATAAGACAATTCCTCCAAATAAATCTCTATTAAGATATATAACACATATATATGTATAGATAGATACATTGTGTGAGTGGTAAAAATGAAATCAATATAAAGATATTGACAACAGTATTTTGAGTTAGCATTAGAATATCAATTGGAACTTAACAAATGATTTTTCCGAAATGTTTTTAGAAATACAGTTAATTGTTGCTTTGGATTTATGGAAAAAGACACAAAATACAGATAAAATTGAAACATGCAATGCTACCTGTTCTGTTTTTAACTGATAAATATGATTTCTGTCCTTTGTCTGCTCATTTATGCATGTACAGCTTCTGTTAGCTCTTCTTTTTTTCCCTTAGTATGACCCTCCAGGAAGTATATGATAAAAGTTAAATGAATGTTTATTGAACTATGTACCAGGGCTTCTGAAAAATCACAGAAGTAAGATAATTTGTCCAAGTTCAGAGAACTAGTCATTAAATAACTAACCAGATTCACAAGGGTGTGAACTAAGTTGTGATTCACTGTATTATACTCTTTTTCATGATGTCTGGTCAGGATGCTTATGACATACTTTGATTCTTGGATCTAGTTGAACTTGAACCGTTTTACAGTTCAAGCCCATGATCCTCATACATTCTGAGCATGTCTCTATTGTTACACAGTAGTTTGATTTTTTTAAATAATGCTACACCTGCATGAAGAACATATTATATTTTAACTTTATTGTCTTTTATCTTGGCAACTCTATTAAATACAAACTCTGATATTTAAAATAAGCACAAATAAATCCAAAGTAAATTCTCATAATTTATATATCTTAGTAACTTGTTAAAGACTTTTCTAGTCATTGTCTCATAAATATTTAAAAAATGCTAATTTTCATGCATTTTTCACCTATTTTTCACATCTTTGGCTATTTCTTACTGCTATCCATCTAAATATTACCCATTTTCAAGTTCCAGGTTAGCACTTTTATATTAATTTTTCCTTAAGTATCTTATCCATTGTTAATTTCCATATTTATGAAAATTGATTGCTATTTTACATTGCATTTTACTTTAATATTTACTATTAATGCTGGAATTTTTTAATTGTAAAATTTTCTCAGACAGCTCCTTTTCTAATATCCATTAGTTATAATAATAATATTACCAAAAAAAACAAATAAATGCTGACATCTGTATAGATAGTAATTAAGGTAAGGTGTTTAGATAAAACATTCATAGTGTATATGAAATAATTTATATAATTACATATCACAGATATTTGAATCTCAATATAATCTTATTCTAAATTTACTAGTATGTAACTGAGCTACTATCAAGAGAAATAAAAATAAGAAGTCCACACTTCTGATTAGAGATATTATATATAGAATATCATATTGTGAAATATGATATTATATTCATCTGCAAATATACTATTGGTATATAAGGATTAACATCAATTAGTCAAATTATCTGCTTTATTTTACTAAAAAGAAGTTATTCTCTTACATAAACAGAAGTAAAAATACAATAATAATTACAAAAGTCATGACTGCTAAGCTGTACAGAGAAATTAGAATAAGAAAAATACACAACAGATAAATGAATATGCATTGTTAATATACTCCTGTCAACATTTCAAACAAAAATAAATCCTCCTTTGGAGGGCACAGACAGTATGTGGAGTAATTTGCCAATAATACTAGATAGCTCAAGTCAAACTTCTTCATAATTGCAGGTTTTGACCAATCACTCGTAAATATGTTATTTTTTACATGTTAAGCTAAATTTTCAGTAAGGTTATAATTTGAGGTAACCATGAATAATAGATCTTTTTCTTTCATTTTTCCTGAGAACATAACAAAACTTGCTCTCAGTTTGCAATGAAATAAAACAATTTGCTAATTATAGATTTAAATGTCTTGTCTTAATATAAATACATTTATACATACATGCATATGCACACATAAACATCAATTAATGATATGAAATATTTGTCATGTCTACTCGGATGAATAAATATATTTGTTCAGGTTAAAGATCAGCCATGTTTTACATTATAGGGTTCCCTGTGATTTTTTTTTTTTAAACATTTAGAATGAAGTCCCCCCTTTAAATGTTCTTTCTAAACAGAACAGTCAATATTGAACTACTCTATTTAATGCTCTTTTTGCAATAAATTTTCTACAGTACAATATGAAGCACAGAGTCACAATGGTATGCAGTGAAATTGGAAAATTTGGACAATGAGAATAGAGTAATTTCTCTGGTGATAAAATTAATCATTAGGCCAATTACATTTATATTTATGAAGAAAATTATTGCAGCATATAAAAGGAATACACCTACTTATAGTTTTGTATAAATTCTTCTAGACAAAGAGCCTAAAACGATCTTGAATTCCTTAGAATCTAATACAGAACCTAGCACAAAGAAAACACTTAATATTCTTAATGAATGAATTAATATTTTTCCAATATCAAAGCATTATGAAGGACTCATCTCAACTGGGCGTAAGGCTGGCTGTCAATAGAGTTGAGCCCCTGTCACCAAGAAGGACATTCAATCAAGACTTTGTCTATTGGGTTACTTTAAACCCAGGTGATTGACTCAGAGGTAGACAGAACAGAGACACAGAGAATAATCTTTTAAGGAATGTATATTCTCTGAAATCATGATAATAATTCATATAATTCAAAACTTTGTTATCAAATTATATTTTTAAATAAAAATATTCTGTAATTGGAGTTCAGTCATTTATAACAATTATCATCATTCTTAATACAATTTTTTCTTCAAAATGATTTAGTAATATGAAGTTGCTTATCCATGGTGGAGTAAGACCAGGAAAGTTATATGTAAAAGTCTTAAACTTAATGACATTTAACTATGACAATCTGATATAGCTACATAAATTATAGGAATTTATTTTTTTAATCTCAAAACCTTATTGAACAACATGGAAACAGTAACAATTAAAAGTTTGGGACATTTTCTTATTTCACAAGTATATTAGTTTTATTATTTATTGTATCAGTGTTTAACCAGAGAAGGTGAACCAGTAAGAAACTATGGCTTACACGACTGTGTAAGTAAATCTAAATTCTATGAAATAAAGCATCAGGAAGGAAAGATCACAACAAGGCTGGAATTCCATGAACAAGGCTGAAGTTGTTGTCCACTAGAGAAATTTCTTTCGTCTCTTAGGAAAACTTTGCTTGATAAAACCTTCCAGATGATTCAATTAGGTACACCAGAATAATATTCCTGACTGAAAGTCAACTAATTAGGAAATTTATTATATCTGTAAAATCCTTCACAGTAGCACTTTAATGTTTTATTAAACTGGGGACAGTAGTCTAGCCAAACTGACATACCAAAAAGTGATAGTATCTATCCATCACTTTCTTTATATTATTGCAAATCTAAAATAGGAGATCATGTTATTATGTGGCTTGTTATTGCAAGTATTTTAAATTTAAAATCATTTTTACAGTCTCAGTAATACATATGGATATACCATCGTTTGACTAACCATTTGCTTAATATTGTACCTAAGTAGTTTTCAAGTTTTCACTATCATAAGTCACACTATTCTGAATGTTTTGCATGTAAAACTTTATCAACATTTTCATTCTTCAATAAAATATGTATCTAGAATGATGTTAATGGGGCAAAACTATGGCTATTCAAATTTAATATTTCATATTGTTTCTGCTTCTTTTAAATTACATATTCAATGTTCTGTGAACACTCAAGACTTTCTCTTCTCCACATCTGCATTCTTACACTTAATAAAATTCTACAGTAAAGGTCACTATTATATATTTTACTGGGTTGTGGTATCAATGAGTATAATTTTCTTTGGGAAGAACTAAGTGCATACAATCTCTTTCCTATAGATGGAATTTGTACTATTAGAGGATTGTTTCTTATTCTGTGACCTCTACATTTTAATTGCTCTGGGTGCTTTTTACTTCTTCTTTTCCTCTTGGTTACATGCCACCAAGACAACTATTGTAGACAGGTGCAAGCTCTTATTTGGGAAAATGTCTTAACTCTTGAGAAACTCTTACAAATTTCTTAGAAAGCCATAAAGGGTCAGCGTGACCTCCAGGACCTGGTTTTAAAGTTCTACTCTTGACTTTTGGAAAAACTGTATTTCCCTTGTTTAATATTTACATACTTCTTCTAAACATCAGAATGTAAAGAATTTAAGAGCCAAGTTTTAACTAATGTCTCTAAACTAAAGAGGACAAGAGAACCATTGAGGCTAGCTTATTAGTTTCTATAGTTTATATAAGGCCAAAACATCTTCCAAGTAAGAAGCTTACACAGATAACTGGAATTAAGCATTTGGAAAAAATGAAGAACATTTGTATGACCAGAGTGTGTTCTGCACACATCTAATAGGATTCTAGGGTTCACAGTAGTCAAGTGCCTAAACACTCAGGAATCCAAAATCTTGACTGCACTTACCATGAGTAATAATACTATAAGTACAGTTACTTGATAGAATGACTCAGAACTTCAACTTAAAAGAAATGCTAAAATGTTTCCATCTAAATCTCATATAAAGAGTTAGCTACATCAGAAGAAAGCTCCAAAAATTACAACCATTTTGTTGAAGACTTTAAATTTATTTATCTTACTTGGATATTGATTGAAATTTTTCCAATAATTAAGGAGAAAAATAATTAAAATATTATTATATCTGACTACTTTTTGGTGCATATGTGTGGATGGATATTTAAATGGTTACTTTGTGGATGGATAGATAGAAAGATAGAATGATAAATGAATAGACATAAATGAATATCATTCTATAATTATTTTTTGTTCTGTGTGCTGTACACTTTACACTTGGTGCATACATCAAATTAACAATGCCACTTTTTCATGGGAGAGAAATGGTATAAAAACAAACACATATTTACAATATATTAAAGCATAATGGCATCCTTATTTCTAATTATTACAATAGTATTATGTAGTGAAAATATCACTAGTCATGAATAAACAACAGATAAATATGCCCACATTAAAATGAAGAACATCCAGTGGATCAGTAAATAATATTAAGAAAAATGAATAGGAAAGCCCCAAAATGGGAAGGATATATTAGTGAAACATGAAATGTATAACCAACAAATAACTAGTGTCCAGAATATGTAATTACCACGTGTCAATAAGCTAAGAACATGTGACTACAAAAATGAGCAAGAGACTTTAACAGCTAATTAATTTACTAAAAAGGAAATATAAGTGGCAAATAAATGTATAGTAAGCATGTGGAAATGTGTTTGACTTCATGAGTAATCAGGGAAATTAAAAAAGATGAAACACAAGGATATCTTTCCAGATGTGACTAAAATTTTAAGATTCACAATATCACATGCAATGAACTTAGAGTCTTAGAAGTTTTATCAATCACTAGTGAGAGTGAGTATTGATATGCAGTCATTGCAGAAAATATTTACTTAACATCACTAAAATTAAACTACCCATTGCCTATCACTTAGTGATTTAATTACTAGGTGTATATCTAACTGAAATCTGTGCATATATATCAGAAAACATGTATAAGAATATGCATAACAATATTATTAAAAAGAACTACAAACAGAAAAAAACAACATCCAACAGGGAACGAGATAAATTGTGATAAATCAATTCATACAGTGACATGCAATATATCCTTGAAAATAAATGAACTATAGCTAAATGCAACTTGGATGAATCTCACAAATGTAATGCAAAGTTAAAATATATATAATACAAAATGACACATGCTGCATAATTTCATTTACACTAAGTTCAAAAACAGGCAAAACTGAATTGTAGTATTTATAGATGCATATTTAAGAGAGGAACTCTAAGAAATGCAAAAAAATGGTCAACATAAATTAAAATAGTGGTTAAATTTAGTAAGGGGGGGAATTTTGTGAGGAAGAAGCAAATCAAGTGTCCTTTAGTGTTGACAATATTTTATACCTTATTAGGGTGAGGTTTTTATGAGTGTTCATATTATAAAAAATAAAGGTGTACAATTATTTTATACACTTTCTGTATTTGAGTAATATTTTACAACAAAAAGTTGTATTTAGTGTAAAATATGCATATGTATTTGAAAAGTCATCTGCATTAAGTATATTATTCAATTTATTTGTCTTATTTATTCTCCAAGTAATAATTTGCTGATGAATGTTGCCTTGTGATAGAGAACTTGTTCCACATTTCTTCATTTAACAAATATTTTTGAGGCTTTACTATGCATGCAAAGTACTGTTGTAGGTAATAAAGATTCAGAGGTGGAGAGACAGAGTCTCTGTCCTCAGAGAGTTTGTAAATATTCTTTTTACATAGCTTGGTCTTAAAATGTATATAGTTTGATGATGTGTTATTTTGCTCATGTAATTCATTACTAATTTAACTTTATTATAATTGTGCTGATAAACATAATAGAATGATTCTTTTTGACCTATTCATTATGATTTACCCAGATTTAGCACTGTGTGAGCAAAACTAGTATTATTATTCTCTATGTATTAATCTTTCAATCTCATATCTGGTGATTTGAAGAAGTCCCTCTCCCCTACCAAAGAATGTAAAGAATCCTATACCTATTTGCCTCATGAAATGTTTATTTTCTCTGTACTCAAAGAGATCTATGTATAGAATTTTCATCTTTTCTACATGTTACATTTTTTGTGTAATAGTTTACAAAATGTCTGTCATGTAAATTAGGACAGTGTGAAGGACACTAAAGAAATAAAATTGTGAATAAGATATATTTCAAGCGACAAAACCATTTTGATTTTTTTTTCTTTATTCTTGCAAAGCATTGTGGATCTCTGAGAATAAACATTTTCTGTTAGTTGTGAATGATGTGTACTTTATAACAAGTTAGTTTGCTGTTTTCTTTAAAAATATATACTGAAAGTTTGAACCTCATTGACCTCCAACACAGAGAACAAAATATTGATCACTAAGTTGTAATAATATTATTATTTAAAAATATTTAGTTCTTTATAAATCCATTGAAAAGACTATTTATTTGAGCAAGTTTAATAAATTGATGATAATCTTCTACTTTTCCATTTAAGAGTAGACATCAAAGAATATCTGCTTAGTTCCTAATTGAAATCACAATGTATTTGTTATTAAAAACATCTTACTGCTCATTTTTGATTACCAATAAAATTCAAAGTATAAAAACAAACCAAACACTTAAGAATCTGTAAGTAAGATGGCTTCAGTGCTCATTTTATATTTATTTTTTCCAACATTTCTGGTGAAATATGCCCCAGGATGGTGGGAGGGATTCTATTGTTTCCAAAAATTACAGAAGGGAATATCTTCACACCTAAAACCTCCAGACATTTCCACTTAATGTAGTACATTTTGAAGGTTAAAATGAAAAGCCATCTCATTCTCATCATTTATCAAGTCACGGTGAATAGAAGTGCCACCATGCAGTCACACACTAACTTTCATCTGCATGGAGGACTGAGGTCTTCAGGAGACAGAAGCAGGCATATCCTACACCGTAGGCTGCTTCCTGCACAATCAGCATGTGTCCTGATAATGCCCAGAGAGACTTGAAATCTTAAGCCATTTTTTTAAAAAAGGATGCTTATTCCTAAGAAAAAATGTAACTCATCAAAAAGTCCTTTTTCTACTTTTAAATATTGTCATGTATAGATATGACATGTGCAGGCACTTGAAACCATAAGAGAGAATTGTTTTTGAATAGAACCTTGCCAATGACAAGAGAGAACATCATAGAAACTGCTTTAATTTTCACCAACTTTGTCCAGTGATCTTACTCTAAACCCATACCTTCTATATTGTAAGTATTCCTTATTTTCTATTTCTTGTGCCTTTTAAATCTGACATACGAATTTATTTTTAGTTCTATTGCAAAAGAAATGGAGACACATTCATTTATTTTTTATTCACTTTTAAAAAACTTATATTAATTGGATGGCTGCTATAAGCTGGGAACTCTTCTGGGAACAAAGCAAGCACAAGCCAACAAAATATGCATGAATATAAGTTCAGGGCTCAATCTAGGAGACAAAATGTAATAGATTTTATATGCAAGGTATAAAAAAATCTCAAAATATTAAGTGACATAATCCTATCATTTAAAACATTAATTCATGTTGGAGGACCATAGCAATAAGGGAACATTTATAATTTCCAATATATATTAATTTTCCTCTCTTTTGGTCAAGTCAAAACTATTGGGTCAAAGACGTTGTAAGAATCTAGCTGGAATTCACTCCAGGAAGTAGAATAAGGAACAAGCAGGTTTTGGAATTTAAGTTAAAAGAATCAATAGTAAAGGAGCAATCTGAAACATTTTAATGAGAAAGTATAATATTTTAAATTTCACTGAATCAAAAATGGGAACATCTGAGTTTTGTTCCTGACTTAGCAAGAAATGAAACATTCAGCAAATTGCTTAATATCAGAAGATTCAATTACATGCAAAATATTTTTAATTCAGTGTGTTAGGTAAAGTAAATAAGAATGCAGAATAAGGAAAGTTTTTCATAACCTTGGAGAATTTAGTGAGTATAAAGTATTTTCAAGAAAACTATCAGGAGGACAAGAATAATTGTCTGATTTAGAAGTAGCTATAAGTTAATAAATAAGAAAAATGTTAAATACATTCATCTATGAAGGTGACAATTTTCAAGCCTCATTACAATCACTTATATCCTACGAGGAAAAAAAATCCCATCTGTGCCATCATTTCCCATCGTCTAAGGTTTGTGTACTCCAGTAACCAAGTCGAGAGAAGCTTCTGCTGTCACTGCGGAAGGCTGGCTGCCTTCCTGATGTGAACATGTGTAACCTTGCTCCACCAACTGAGCATATGAACATGTATTCACAATTATATAATTTATTTCACTGTAAAGAAGCTGGTTTACACATCTTCAAGACATCCCTCATTTCATTTATTTCTGACATTATTTTTTCCACACACAGTGGGGCAGAGGATAATAAAATAATCAAGCAAAAAACTTCCAAATGAGATCAGTCATAGAATTAGAGGGGGGAGGTGTTATGTAGTAGTAGTAGCAGAGTAGAATAGAAGGAAGGAGCTAAGGTCAGTTAGAAGATATGCAAACAAAATCACCAAGAGATGAATCAGAATCAAGGATCAGAAACACAGGCAGAGGAAGCCACAGGAAAAAGAAGTAAGCAGGAGTGTGGAGAAAATGTTTGGCTAGTCTAATTAATTTTTTTAAAGTGAATATGTTCAGGCTTGAGGCTGATTTCAAAAGTCCTGGAGTGCATTCATATCCCTGGGGGTTCATATATTTCACATTTTTTAAACTTATGCATTCTATAAAACATACATCTATAAACCAGAGTTCTTTTAGTACATTTATATAGTCAGTAATATTACTATTTCCATATTAATTCCTTCAGTCTTAATTGTCTATCGAACACAATGTTAAGCATTTTGCAGATGTATTATAATAAGATATTGAATATAAAATCAATTATTATGCAGTTCATAATTCAGTTGGTATATCCTTAAAACAATGAAACACATTTTGATAATCCTTAATGTATCAAAACATTGTAATTGCAACTCATGCAAAATAAAACTTAAACATATAATATTTAGAACTCAGAGGAAAAAAACAGGAGAGATGATAGGTAAATTATATACTTTGAAGAAAATCAAATAAATGTATAAATTATTGAGTACTGGAATGGAAGAAAGATACTAACCATTTATTAAACATTCATTAGCACAATCAAAAAATATATGGCCATGCATGGTGACATAAAATAATGAGTCTGGATTTAGGAATGGTAGTTGTTGAATGAATACATAAAATGTCCAGAAATACTGACAAAAATTCAAAGCCTCCAGCAAAATACATATTTGGAGATTATTGGTCTATAAATGTTGATTTCATGAGTCTTTCTCACTTTTCTTTTGCATATCAGTGTTAGATGGTAGAAGACAAATAACAGGGCAAAAAAACGCTTAAGAAAATTGAAGGCATTAAAATCTAAAATGGTATGTCAGGATTTTCCGTAAATTTATTTTACAATATTCTATGTAGCTTTAATTTCCGTGGATTAAAAATGTTGACTGGACTATCTATACGCAGGTTTTCATTTCCTCTTGTTTACTCTAATGAGCTGCAAGGGTATCCTGGGTTATTAGTTTTACCAGCTATTTGAGACTTGATTACTTCCTTTCCCATTTATTTTATTTTCCTCCTTAGTCCTACTGGAATATGGCTATGTAAACAATCTTCCGTTTACATGGTGGCTCTTCCCACTGGATTTGATTATTTTTAGACTGCTCAGAAATATGCTTAGCAAACAGTGTGTTACCTGAATTTTTAAAAAAATGTTTGGTTTTAAATTTTTGTTTTACCATAAGGATGTATGAATTGCAGAATCTCAGAGGCTTAGTCGCATGGTTATTTACCAAATTACTTTATGAGTACATAATTAATGCTGCTATTTAGGCAATTTTAAAGCAAGTACAATATTGTCTTTAATGTCTTTATCACCTTTGCTATTTAAATCTACCTATTCCTACTTTTCATATTCACAGAGCAACTTTTAGGTTTTTTCAGGTTTTCTAAGCTTTCGACTATTCTTTAGATGAATTACAATTATTTGGCCTCTTTGGCCATTTTGAGCAAACATTTTCATGTGTAATAATTTCCTTTTGTCTGAATATATAATCTGATTTTGTGATTGAAAGGGCTTTTAAATTTTAAGATATTAAATTCTATTTTCTATGTTATTTTAAATTAGTAGTTTAAACCAAGTAACTGGCTCATTTCATATACACTTTCAACATTTCAGATTTATAATTAGGATAGTACATTTAGAAAAAACATCATAACAGCACATATTTTAATAATTAAGAGATGTACATATACACACACACAAATGTAATACCATACTGGTTTCAAACATTAACAATACATACATGGATTTTAATATTCCCTGTAAAGTCCACAAAGACAGAACCCTAGAACTGAAAACAAAATATCCAGGGTGTCTTTCCGATTATTCTGGACCTACTTTCTTGAGTTGTTTTGAGGATGATTGAGTTACAGTTTTCTAAAATCATTTGCAAGACCAGGCGCATTGGCTCACACCTATAATCCTAAAATCATTTGCAAACAGTCATGTGTTGTATGTATATTACATTCTATGTAATAATTAATAGAGACACCAAATTTAGAAAATCTGTTTTACATTGTAACCAAAATTAACCCAGTTTTTATTTTAGGCCCTAAATTAATCTTGAATACATATGAGATCTTTAGGCAAGCACTATGAAGCATAGTCATAAGTGTTCTGCCAGGCTCAAACAAACATGAAAAATAGCATAAAAAATTTGGAAAAAAGTTTTTTTCCTAAAGGGCACTGTCCACACAGAACCTAAACACATTGAAGAAAAAGCCTAATAATCTAACAGTTTTCTCTGGTACTTAGAGGTTTATGTTTTTGTTTTTCTCTTAGAAGTCAGGATATTTCTTTCATGTTAAAATTATATTCAATCCAAAAATCCTTTGTTTTCCAGAATTATTTTTATCAAAGCCAAATGGTGTAGTAATAATTACCAGACATCACAGCTTCTGGAAGCACTCTACAAAACAGCAACACAAACAAAAACATACACAGTCAGCCATGCATGAAATACAAAGGCGTTGTTTGCTATTTATTTTCCACTTATAGATTCCTTTGAGAAATAGTGTACCTTTTAGCATAATTTCAGATACTATATATATTGCATAAAACTATGCATCTATATTGTAAAATAAATAAGGATGATATCCTAACTCTATATAGTGTTGCTTAACCAAACAGTATGAATGAGTCTATTAACAAGGATGTATATGATGCAGTATTTTCAAAGAGACAGCAACCGAGATAATTCCCTTGATGTTTGTAATGCTCCTTGTATTTTCTGAAATGTAACCAAGATTTTATTGAAGATAGAATGTTATATTGTAATTGTTGTTATCTTTTGGCTGTATAGCTAGATAATAGAAATTATTTTACTTTATACCAAATAATGTAGTTCAGAGAAAAAGTATATATTTTAAATTTCTGTGTCCTCCAAAGTTTCAATAAATAATAGTATGTTTTAACACTAAAACATATGTGCAAGGGTATTCTAAATAAGATACCCACATTGCATCCAGAAACTTCACGCTGGATCTGTTACATACTGGCAAAGATATTTGCTGTGTATGTGAATTCATATGATGGTAATTTGCATAAAAGTGAATTATTATTGTGTATATCCTCCAACCTCCAATCAATCCCTCATATAGACAGAAGTGATGTAAATCACTTTGAATGTTGAGAAATGAAATAGAGAATATAGCTCATTTATACTTTAACTAACTATTTAACTTTAAAAGGCTGCCACATTCTGGGATAATTTGATAAAGTAAATAGAGAGCAAAATCCATCTCCCAAGTGGGTATATGGAATATCTTCCTAATCCTTTGATTTTCAAAGCTTGTTGCTGTGTCAGGGCATTTTCCCTGGTTATTACTTTTTTTCATGGCCTGGAATAATTTTTCCTCAGATCTTCTCATAATACACTCCACTGATTTAAAATAGACATTCCCCTAAATCTTTATCCTCTTATACTCGTTTATATATTTCAGATACTTTCTCCCTACCTGGCATACACTATGCGTGTGTATGTATACAGATACACTATATGTGTGTGTATATATACACACATACACATATAGACATGTACACACATATTGGTATGGTTTGGATGCTTGTGCTGTCCAAACCTCATATTGATTTTTTTGATATAAATGTTTGTATATATTTATCGGGTATATGTGGTCTTTTTTTACATGCATAGACTGTGTAATTTTCATGTCAGGGTAACTTAGTCCTTATATGTAACTGTATGTTTATATCCATTAACCAACCTCGGTCTATCTCCTCGCCCACCCACGCACCCTTCTGAACCTCAG